>NC_140794.1:58241733-63041733 GCF_037176805.1 Vigna unguiculata
CCCAAATGGGGATCACTCTTATCAAACATTTCAACTCTTCCACTTGTTGCATGGTGCTGAGATTCCAAGGATCAGAAGCAGACCCGTCAGGGTTTATCTCATCTTCTGGGGTTATGATAGCAGCTTTGTCAAGGAACCTGTTTATATCAACATTCAACATCTTAATTCACTTCTCAAATTCACTCATACACCACAAAATTTAACGAATCACTCAGCTCTTAGCTCTTATAGTAGTATTTACATATGTTAGATGTTTAAAAATAAAACAAAGTTCGTCATTGGAGTCGTTAACTTTTTCTTTATATGTACAAAACTTCTTTGTATTATTACTTTTTTTTTTTAATAAAAAGTATATATTGAAGTCCAATAATTATACAAAAAGATCATGTTAAATATTTATTTTTTAATCTTAGTACTTTTGTGTAAAATTTTAAATCCATGCCATATTATAAGAAATATATAAATTTAGCATAAACAACTCATTCGTGATTGTTTTAAGAATTTTAGTAAAAAAATGTAGTTTTTTGTACTAAAGAAATGGTTATTATAACACTAGAAATACACATTTTCTGTCAATTTATTTTGAATTTGTTTTTTTAGAAAATACCTATTTGTTATAAAAAATGATTTGTAAGAAATTATTATTAATTTTTTTAAAATATTTTCTACAAAACATATCCAACAAATTTTGTAGGACAGATTTACAATTTTTTTAATTTTATAGAAAATAATTAGTTAAAAAAATTATCTATCAATTAAAATTTTTTTAAAATAACAAAAAATAATTTCTTAAAATTTCTTTTTATGAAATTTTTTATAAAATATGAAAAAATTCTAGTGTAAAATTTTGGTTTTTTTATATATATAAACAAATTAGTAAATTATCCTATGATTTCATTTGTTTACGTTATATTACACTTTTTTATTACCTCCGAATATCCTATTAAATCTACAATGTATTTTTATATATAAAATGTCATATATAGCTGGTTCGAACTAAGTCATGGGCATGTCACTTTTGGAATACTTTTTTAAAACTAAAAAACATGTTTCTGTCTTTTAACTTAATCACAATATGGGATAATTGATTCTACTTGGAAGAGAAAATTGATTTTGGTTATTGGAGAAGCTAAAAAGAGTAAATGTGAATTTGTCATCTTTAATTAATTTTAGAAATTGATTTTGAGTGTCCAAACAATTTATTAATAGCATGAATTAATTTTAGAAATTGATTATCAAAGTTTTCACAATGAAACCAAAAGTGCATTGAATTTATGTCAAGAGGAGTAGTTCTTTCATAAAATATTTAAAGAAATTGTTATCTCATGAGACATTGAATTGTTTAAAGTCATGTACTTGTTTTTTTACTTTAAATTTGAATACAAAATTATGCAGTTTTAGTACATGAACGGAGGAGAAAGATCCGCTGGTTTTCGAGTAAGCACACTTTTAAAAGTCTTCCAACTTTATAGCGTAAATTTGAAAAAGCGTGCTTTCAAAAAGTTTCACCAAAAAGCTCAGTGCAAGAGCTTATGATAAGGTCATAGACTCTACTTCAATAAGCCTAAAGGTATTAATTTTGTGTGACACTATAAAACATGATGATGGTTACCTGAACTGAGAGGTGCGAGGAAGCTTGGAGTTAATAGAGTGAGGAGAAACATAGTCAAAGAGGGAAACCAATGGATACTGTGATAGGTTCAGTCTTCTTTTCTTTGCAGCCACAACTACAGTTTGAACTATGGTTGTTAATGGAGCTGGACCAGTTGCTTTAACTTTGACATAATAGTTGCTTCCCATGTAGAAGAGTGTGCAAGAGAGGAGCATCAAAGCTGCAGGAATTCCCAGACCCAGAGCCCAACTCACGTTTGCTTGTACGTACACAATGAGTGATAGAGATACCATCTGAGCAAAGGTGAAGGTAAAGAAGTACCAGTTGAAGAAACTGTTTATCCCCTTTTTCCCCGACTCAGTGTTGGGGTTGAACTGATCAACTCCAAAGGCCAAGTTACAAGGTCTGATCCCTGCAGCTCCCACAATTAGAAATGCAAATGCAGACAACAGAAATGCCATTTGGCCTGTGTTTGGACCTGTGCATGTTTTGCTATCTCTTCCACACTCAGGTGGATGCAGTTCCTTAATCCATGCTGTTAGTTGAATAAAAAGTAACCCCTGTTCAATAACCAACCAGATAGAATCACAATAATCAGTTAAAGCTAGCTTTCATGTTTCATATTACTCTAAACTTTAGAGAAGTACTTTTGTCAAATATTTTGAAGTCATGTAGTTTGAAAATAGAGATTGAGACCAGAAAGGAAGCAATTGTGCAGAATCCGAGTGTCTTGTAGCGGCCAAAATAGGTGTCACAGAGAAAAGCCCCAATCAAGGTGGATAAACTGGCACTGCCATTGAAGATGTTGATGATATTTGTGGCTGTGATACTGTCCAAGTTGAAAACAGTTGTGAGATAGACTAAGAGATTGGCTAAGGTACCAATGGTTCCTAGCTTCTCAAAAGTTTCATTCCCTGCAGCATCATGCGAATCAGATGAGTGAAGTCAGAAACAGTAACACGGAATTATATATGTAAAAGCATTCGCAACTTTTTGTGATGCTTACCAATGATAAAGGGCATCACTTTCCACCCTCTGTAGTTAATCTTTGGCTCCTCTTTTTTCTCCATAGTCTCTGGTTCTGACTCTCTTTTCCCAACAACGTTCATGACTGAAGCAGAGAGAGAGGAAGCAAATAATTGTTAAGATTCTCTGAATACCTCTCTGATATTCATCAACCTTGTTCTATAATTTTTGTTCTATTCTTTTCCTCGGAGTATGAATTTATAGTGTGACCTTATTTCCTTGTTCCCGGCCTTAGACTGAACAAAACAAGTGGATGAAGATAAAACATTACATTTTGATTGTAGATAACTCAAGCACAAAAATGCCGACAATAAAACGCTTTTTTCAACATTTTCTCTTTATTAACAAAAATTTATAAAACTATATAAATTTGACTTATATATTTATTTTTTTTATAATTTTTATGATTTCAACTAATTTTATCATTAAAACTATGTTTAGAGAATATATTATTAGCACTTTTCCTTACCACATAAACCATTTATCTTATTGATTTATTCTTGAAGTATTAACTTTTCTCTTGAGAAGTATTTAAAGTAAGAAAATTGTATAAATTATACTAAGTAGTTCTCTAATGATTTTTTGATAGAATGTAAATAAGGGGACAAAGTGAAAAAAGAAAAAAAAAATTACATTAAAAAGGAAATTGTTTGGATTAGAGATTAAAAGGGAAAAAAAGGGAAAACAACTACTCTTTTGTATTGAAGCAAAGTGTTTATAGAACTACTTCATAAATGCTTTAAAAGAGATACTCCTTAACTATTAAAATTTGATACTTATAAAACTGCTATATTTGTATAATTTGATCTCTGAAATATGGAAGACAGAAGATAGTCAATAACTGACTGTTGAAGGGCATTTGTGGAGTTATTCCCGGTGGATGATGATGATTGTTGGTTACTGGATAATGATTCAATAAAACTTGTGTGGACGATGTAAAATTCCTCATCCCACTCATTTAATTGTGCAACAATAATTGTCCCGTCTAAATATCGAATCCCATTTGCCTATAAATCTTATCGCATTTCTCATTGCTGTCTCTTCATATTTTAGTCAATACTACACGTCTTTAAGTTCCCATTTCAAACATATATTTTAGTCCCAAAAGTACAAATCAAGTGTAATAATAATCAAAGAATCAAAAACCAACACATTTTTTTAATCTATTTTCTCTCTTCGATTGTGGCTTTCATTTTTTCCCAATCTCCTATTTGTCTATTCTTCAAAGTCCATCGTGAGTGTATAAGACATCTCCTATTTGTCAATTCTTCATAGTCCATGGTGGGTGTATAAGACATGTTTTTACTAGACCTCTCAAACACTCTTATCTCTTTGATGTCTTGATTTTTAAATTATTTTAATTTTCTATTTTTTGTCATGCAAAAGATTCTGATTGTCCTTGAATCGTTTGATGGTATTACATTTAGAAGACATTCCGATAATTAAATCAATAGGTGTCTGCGTACACAAAAATATTAAATACAATAATTAATGTAAATAATTACTTTATTTGGACCTCTATTTATATTATTTGTAAAGAGTTTTTACTTACCTGTAACCTAATTACAAAAGTGGCAACTCTAATAATTTATGTTAAAGTTACAGACTCAAGGTCATTTTTTATAATACATCTTCGAGTCACAACTGAAGTGGGGTACTAAGTGTTGAAAGTGAAAGTGAATGAATCTTTTGTTTGTAAAAATGTAGAGAAAACATACTTCTTCAATTTCTGTCTTACATAAATTAAACAATATCTGTATTTTCAATTCTCTTTTGTTTATAAAAGGTTGAAAAGTGCTCCTTTAATTTAATTAATTTTTTATTGCTGATAAAAAAATGACTACAAACCTAATTACAACCCAGTTGTGTAATAATACGATTATTTAGCTGATTTACGTTAATCGGCTTTTACACTTGTTAATTGCGCTAGATGTTAGATGTTCACCGACCAGTCATATTCGATGTCTCTAAGCCGTTGCTCTTGAATATTTTACCGGTCTATACTACAAAAAACACAAAAAGGAAAAAAAGAAAAATGATGATAAAGTTGTTTAATTAAATAGAAATAGAGACAACAGGGATTTACTTGGTGGTCTTCACAAACACAGTAACTAAGATTTAGATGTAAAAATAAGATACTTTTGAAAACCAGCTGCATCACACAGGAACACCAACGTCAATTCTAAGTGCGATGTGTTTTTCTCGCTTACTATTGCATGCGTAATTAATGAACAAAAAAGTCCTCCTCAATCAGAGTCACACTCACCTTGTTTTCTGGCCAGACAAATTAAAGATTTCACATTTGAACCACTTAAAAGGCATCAAATTTTCTTCCCCCAAATAAAATTAGGTTTTAATTTTACAAATTCAATGTCCCCAAAACTTCAGTGCTCATGCCATAATAGAATCAATCTTGTCATGAGTTGACTCTTATTGGGGTCGTTCTCCATGGTTCCACGTGAATGAAAATGGAAGAACAATAATATGTATTCTTTTTATTTTTATTTTTCATCTTTAATTTACAAAAGTCACAACTTTTCTTTAACTTTAATTAAAAATAAAATAAGTTTATAGTATATAAGAAAGTGAAATTACACTTTACAAATCATTATTGTATACTTTAAGGTAGACTTAAAAATTTGTTTTATAATATGATATTAGAATCGTGAGTCTGAATTGAATTTCTCTTAACAAAATTTATCGTCTGTTGGATTCATAGTTCGATGTCGGATAATTTGTTCTCTAATCTGTTCTCAATTCGGCTCATGTTTTCAAGATTTGTACAGGAAAAAGAAAAGAAAAATTTTTCTTACGCAAATCTTTGAAAACAAGATAATAGTTTTGTGATTAAAAAAAAAAATGTCTGAGACGTGAGTCAAACACGTGGTGATGAAATGAAAGAAGAAAAAAAGGATTTGCCAACAAGCAAAATAAGTTTGGTTAAATACTCCACTCTACTGGCTCTGACTCGTAATTGAAAAAAAGAGCTCTTTTTGGACGCATTTCAAGAAGAGAGAGAGTTGAATAAGGAAATTCAAGAAAATATATCAGAGAGTTTGTCGTCATTCATTCCCCTTCATCTCCACCATCACTTAGATTAATTCGTTAAACTATCCTTAATTGAATACAGAACTTAATAGTTTAATAAACCCTTTAACTTTATCAGATAGACAAGATTATTGTATAGTATCTGAAAAGTGTTGCAAAATTATATTATATAGTTCTTATGATCTCTCGTGTTGAAATGAGTCTTACTTTCCGATGGAGAAGAAGACGGGTATAATTCATTGAATTTTGTATCGGTCTGAGCGTGTAAACGCGTTCTCCACACACTTTTCTAAATTGAGAGTTGGATGTGTTGGACGTTTGTGCAAGTGTGGGGTGAAGAAGACGATTAATCATACACTGTACGTTGAACTCTTGGCGTGGTGTCGCACAATAATTCATCTTTTGTTTTTTGTATCAAGAAATCAATTTCTAAACGTAAACTCACGCCTACATCTCAACCTCTTTTCTTTTAGGAAGCAATCTTTTTCGATAGAATATTCTACATCTCTGTGTTCACGTTTCCAATATATGAATAAGAGTAATTAATATTTTCAATTCAATATTATTTAAAATCTAAAATACAAATATGTTTAAAACAAAGTGCATATTTAATTAGAGTGATGAGGAGATAGTTCTTACTCCACTTCAAGACGCTATTACATCATTAAATTTCTCTGAAATAGGGTAAGTTGAAATGCTAATGTAAAATGATGCAAATAACATGCCGGATTTGGGCCACCAAATGAAACAATTAGAATGGTGTTTGTGTAAACTGTATAAACCAAACCAAATCAAATCAAACATGAACTTACAATTAGTTTTCATTAAATTGATTCGCTTATACATGTTTTAGTTTAAGGTACTGAGTTTGTTTTTACATAATGTGTCCCTTAAATTTAGATAGTACATGATGGGAAAATGTGAATAAACAAAAAGGATTTTTGTCTCTAAATGGGAGACAACTAAAGAGGTAAACTAAAACCGAAATAAACTTAAATTTGTGAAAGAAGAGATTTATCTATTTATATATATGTGAAAGTCTAAAACTTAAGGAAGCAAATTTTGAACTAAAAGTTCTAAACTATTATTTAATGACTAAGTGTTTGAGACACAAGGATAAAAAGTAAAAGACAAAAACTACGCCAAAACATAATTACATTTAGTTTCCTCAAAGAGAAAGAAAATCTACGAAATGAATGTACAGCAGCACTAAAGAACTTGAACTTGTTTAGTTTTTCATGTTGCCCTTTTTGTGGTGCCTGTTGTATCCAATGCCTTCTCCTCATCATTTGGTTCAGATGATTCTCCCACAACGTTTGAATGCTCTTGCTGTGCCTCTGTTTTGACGTTGTGCTTGTTCTTGTTGTCACAATAACGACATGCATACAAATTGAAGTAGATGAAATTCAAACCTCCCAGTGCAGCGATGACATAATAGTAGCTGTCAAGCCTATTATGGTTCAAATCATGACCCCCTATCCATGATGTTTTTCCATTGCTAGAAGTTATTTTATGGAGAATATTGACAATCAAGGAACCCATGTAGTTTGCAATGGACAGGCTCAGAAAGAAGATTGCCCCAGCAACAGTCCTCATGCTCTCTGGCATTACCAAGGCGAAGAATTCCATTATGGAAACAGCAGCAAACGCCTCATTGAGGCCTGATAGTGCAAACTGAGGCAGCAACCATGCAAAGCTTAATGGTGAAACAAACAAACCATGTTTCAAAGCTAAATCACGACGCTTCGTTTCAACAATTGCTGCTACCAACATGCATAAGATGGACAACAAAATCCCAATTCTGATTCTTTGCTTCATGGCTAATCTTGGAGCCTTTTTACCAAGTTTTCTGCCTAGGGGAATGTAGACACACTCGTAAACGAATATCCAAAATGAAAGAGCTATCATTGATGTGAGGTTCATCCAACCAGGTGGGACCTTGAAGTGGGGCCCAATTGACCTATTGCATTGAACAGCTTGAAGCACCCCAAAAGTGTTTTGCTGGTCCATCACAATGAAGCAGCAAATTCCTGCCACCCACACCGGTAGAACTCCAAACAGACATTTCAAGTGTTCAACTTGTTGCAAGCTGCAAAGTCTCCAACTATTCCTAGCCATGCCTTGGTCATTCAACTCATTAGGATCAACTATTATAGCAGCCTTGTCAAGGAACTTGAACCTCTCTGTCTGAACAGTTTCTGCTTCCTCCCCCGATGTGGGAGCAGGATTATAAAGGGTTCTACCAGAAGCCTGCACCTTGCGTTTTCTAAAGGCTGCTGCAATTACTCTGGCCATGTCTGAGAAGATGCTCCCTTGAGGCTTCTTGCAAATGTAAGTGTGGCGGCCAAGTAGGAAGATGGCTATGGACAAAGCAAGACAGCAAGTGGGAATAGCAAAGCCTAGAGTCCAACTCACACTGGTTTGAATGTAGACAACAGCTGTGAGTGCTATAACAAGTGCAATGGTGAAACTGAAGTACCACAGATTGAAGAAGCTCTCAAGTTGTGCCCTACCCTTCTCTGTCTTGATGTCAAACTGATCTGCACCAAAAGCAATGTTGCATGGCCTAATGCCACCGGCTCCTATGGATAACAGTCCAAGACCTAAAAAGAGAACCGCTAGCTGCCAGGATTGTGGAGATTGGCAATGATCACTGTTGTTGTCGCAGGGATGGGGTCTCAGTTGATGTATACCTGCTGTTAGGGTTATGGTCAAAATACCCTGTCAAGTACAACCAAAACTTGTGATTTCCTTCGGTAATTAGAGCAGCAATTACAATTTTGAAACTTCAGTGTTTGTAATGTTCAATCACAGTATAACAATAAGTCTAAAACCAAACAATATAGCTTTCTAATTATCTGACAGTTTATATGATTTATCACATTCTGATATATCAGACTAGAATAGATATTTCATATGTCAATCAGTGAATAGTTTAGCATTTGTTTTCTCATGAATACTTATTGGAAGGTACATGAAGCATTGCAAGGGTAAATACTGGTGGAATGTAGAAATTGATGATTGAAAGAGGAGTCAGAAATGAAAATATTTATGTGCAGGAAGATGCATGTGATTTTCCTTACCAGAAGTGAGGAAATGCTGCCGAAGAAGAGGGTATTGAACCTGCCCAGATAGGTATCAGAAATGAAAGCTCCAATTATTGAGAAGATGTTGGAGGATCCATTCCAAATTTGCACCACATTCACCACATATATGCCACTCAGATTGTAATTTGAGAGCAGGTAGACTGTGAGATTTGCTACCAAACTCATGGATGCCACTTTCTCGAAGGACTCGTTTCCTTTGCAAATCAAGCATGGTGCATTAGAAGAATGAAGATTAATTGTGACGTAAAATATAGAAGATGGATGGAATTACCAATGATGTATCTGATGGATCTCCATCCTCCAGCCTTTGTTGGTGAAGCAGAAGATAAAGAAGAGGGTGGTGGTGTTGGCTCGTGTTCTAACTCTAGTGCACCAGCACAATCAGGGATCGCGTTCTCCATTTTTTATGTTTAGTTCTACTCCTTCACATATGGTATGGTTATGTATAATATACATAATGCAATGTACAAGTAGAAAAGAATTTTGTTTTAATTTATTTTTTCTTCGGTCTGAACCTTTCAAAGCGGTCTAAATTTGAGAATTTTTAGGTTCTTTCCTTAAAAATATAAGATTATGTGTTTGCATCAGCTAGGATTTTAATAACTGTTTTCCTACTATGTTGTGAAATATCTTAGACTCCTGCATAATCCTTGAGAAGTTTGATTTTTTTTTTTATACAAGCATGATATGCATACAAACATAAATATCCTCTCAAGTTAAATGTAAAGGTCAAATTTGGATTAACAAACAGCAGATTAATCTTGTCAACCCTCTTTAAACTGATGTATTTATTATAATTTATTATAATCTTATATCTTACGAACTCCTAAAATATGTCTAAATTTTCTCAGGGTTGAAACAGTCTGTGACTGTTTTTCTATAATTTATTTCAATTATTATAACTATTTTCTTTAGTTTTGTTTTTTATATTACTAGTTTGTTTTAGTTTATCCCGTGACTTTTACAACTCAATTCACCACTTTTTAAATCAGATTTATCAATGTTTTAGCTTCCATTTTGAAATAACAATTTTCATTTTATATATGTCATCCATAAATTGAAATTTTAACTCATTATATTCGGCTCATTTTTCTTTCGTCACAATCTTTCCGTTTTGTAGACCCTTCTTGTTTTTTTTTTCACTTTGCAATTATAATATATATATATATATATATATATATATATATATATATATATATATATATATATATATAAACAAAATCTTTTTCTTGAGTTTTTCTTTTTTTCATTTTACTGTGTTTTGATGCTATATTCTCTTTTTGATTTGTGAATTTCTTTTTTATTTGAGTAGACTATTTTCAATCTTTCTTTTACTTATAATGAACATACTTCAAATGATAATAGAAAATTTTCCGTTAATCTTCTCATTCAAATTCATAAAATTATTTTAATTTTAGTATTTTAATATTGATATTCTCTTGTTGAATATGTACAAACTTTATTTTATAAAGATAAAAAAATTTACAATAATCATTTTCTATTGCTCTCAATCAGAGAAAACGTTCTTTTTATTTACAATATTATCATTATTAACTGGCTTTCTTTTCAACTTGATTATGTCATCCTCAATTTTAAGTATCTCGTTTATTTCTATTTCTCTTACAGGAAATTGTTCTTTGTACATAGATATTTATTTTATCTTCTCTTTTTGAATTATCATATTACGAAAATATTAAACATAATTGTTGAAAAATCCTATCAAATTACTTGCTTTGAACAAAATAAACTTGACTCCTTAGTGTTTTCCCTCAAAGAGAATATTAGCAAGAATATATATATATATATATATATATATATATATATATATATATATATATATAATATGGTTAAATGGTTTCATCCAGATATATAAAGTACACAGTCCACTTGGTTATTAAAAGTTGTACATGAACTCCATATATTGATTATTTGATTCACTATTGTCATTAAAGGATGACATAGTTAATTTGGTATGAACATTGCACACTTTTTATTCTTACTGAAAATTTAGTGAACTTCAAAAATATCCAGAATGAGTAGATATAGTGGAAGAGAAAACTAATTTATTTCTTTTTCAACAATCCCTCCTTTTACTGAGTTACATCTCATCATTTAATTGTTGTTCTCAAAATAGTGGAATGAGATAAATACTCTTAAACACCACTTGAATATTGCTTTTACTATATTAAAGACTTCAGAATGTTGAAATATAATGAAAGTAGATGTAAAGGGTTCACAATTTTTGATTGAGCTAAGGGTGTTGATACTAGAAGATATGCCTTTGATTACTGTTTCTTCATAGGATTTGCAAATATTTAATGGAAAAGTAGAAAAAAAAATGAATTATTTGAAGATTTTTCTATGAAGTTAAAAAATATAATAATGACTTGAGCTACTTGTGAAACACAGTGACCTTTCTATTTTTGTTGCAAACTTCTGTACTAAAAAGTATAATGACCCTCTTCTATTGTATACTATGACAATAGATGGTGTTTTTTGGATAATTAAACACATAAATATAGATTATTACACTGTTCAACATAAAATTAAATCATGACTCCTCATCTTAAATGTTTGATCTTGAGTTCCTCATCTTTTTAGACAACATTAATCTGAAGTTTGACATAATATCTCTACATTTATGATACAATATTCCTATCTTCTCTACCTTGTTTCTATTTTATTTTTTTAATTATATATATATATATATATATATATATATATATATATATAAATTTATCTTTTATTAAAATACATAAAATTTATAATTGTTTTAATTTTTCCTTTTTACTTACATTGATGTGCTTTTTTGTATAGTCTTCTACCATTGGTTTGTTAAATTAGAGATTATTATTCAATACATAACCCATTATCAACATTTTTATTTACAAGTATAAAATTTTACCTAATATTTTTAAATTATTTGTTAATTTAATTTTTAAACATTTTATGTTAGTCAAAATATTATCTTGCAATATATTATTTTGGATAAATATAATTATATTTACCTTTTGGTATTTCATATGAAAAAAGTGCAATGCTTAAAATGTTCATTCTTATAAAATTTGAATTGCACAAATAAAAAATAATTACTATAAAATAAAAGCACTAACATAAATTAGTTTGAACTTGACGTCTATATAAACAAACATGTATGGAAAAAATTATTTTAAGATTTTTAGAAAAATATTAAAACTAAATTTTCTTATTCTTGAGGTAATATAATTAATGAATAAATAACTGTACATGTTTTCAAATTATCTCATCCATTAATTGTAATATATGAAAATAATAGTTTAAAGTAGAGTGACGGATCGCATTATCATAACCAAAAGGGTTACCATACACTTGAAAGAAAATATATAACATAAAAAAAAGGAACTCACCTTTAAGGGGAGATTGTTAGGAATAGTCCAAGTGAGTCAAAGTCTGGATCAAATAGACAAAATTAAACACTATATAAGATGAAAGACCCATAATCTCATTGCCTTAAGGTTTTAGGATAAAAATGGTATCAAATACCTTATATGTATAAGACCAATGTCATATATATAGAACTATAATCTCTCAATGACTAAAACCCGTATGATAAAATATAAACCCAACATACACCCACACAAGTTAAGCTGATGTTGTAAGATGATTGATCAAGTCATCAAAGCAAATCAAATCACCAATATGTAAAGAAAGAGCATAACATCTATATTGAATTAAGTGCACTACAAAGAGTTAAGGAGTTACATCCAATCCTAACAAAAAAAAATATATCTGCTCATAATGGTTTCTAATACAAGTGCAAGGAGATGTTGTCATCCTCCGATAGTTCTTTTTAAGCGTATTACAATATATCCTAGGAACTTTACAGTTGAATATTACAAAACCAGTGTCAATATCAATATACAAATAACAAAGCAAATTTATGTTTTTATAGAAAAATAATTACTACTTCAGCTCCCAAAATGTTGGTCAAGCATGACGTTTCCTCCCTAGGTGGGTTTCTATCACGCTTGAGCTTTTGACTTAGTGGTCAGCAATTAAGCTTTCATCTTCAGGTGAGTTTTCTTTGAAGCTTAGTTGCCATTTCTGGAGCTTGAGATTTCTTTTTGCAGTGAAAGTTTTTTCATATGTGGCTCAATATCAATATCGTTGCTCAACGGCAGGACTTGCAGCAAACCGTCTTACGGTGCTCAACGTCAACTTTTGGGTTCAACATCATCTTCTTGATTTCTTTCATACAAACACGTTAAATTTCATGTTTTATAACTTCTCTATTCCGTATTTTGTAATTTAAGACAAAATATGTTGTTTTACTATAATTTACATAAAGTTCATATAAAATAAGTGTCTAAAACACGTATGATAAAATATAAACCCAACATACACCCACACAAGTTAAGCTGATGTTGTAAGATGATTGATCAAGTCATCAAAGCAAATCAAATAACCAATAGTAAAGAAAGAGCATAACATCTATATTGAATCAAGTGCATTACAAAAAGTTAAAGAGTTACATCCAATCCTAACAAAAAAGAATATATCTGCTCATAATGGTTTCTAATACAAGCGCAAAGAGATGTTGTCATCCTCCGATGGTATGACAAAACTAGTGTCAATGGCAATATACAAATAACAAAGCAAATTTATGTTTTTATAGAAAAATAATTACTGCTTCAGCTCCCAAAATGTTGGTCAGGCATGACGTTTCCTCCCTAGGTGGGTTTCCATCATGCTTGAGCTTTTGACTTGGTTGTCAGCAATGAAGCTTTCACCTCCAGGTGGATTTTCTTTGAAACTTAGCTGCCATTTCTGGAGCTTGAGACTTCTTTTTGTAGTGAAAGTTTCTTCATGTGTGGCTCAATGTCAACATTGTTACTCAATCGCAAGACTCGTATTTGAATATTGAGTTAATTATCTTACGATGCTCAATGTCAACTTTTGGGTTCAACATCATCTTCTTGATTTCTTTCAATTTACATGTAAAAACATTATAAACACGTCAAATTTCATGTTTTATAACTTCTCTACTCCTTATTTTATAATTTAAGACAAAAATGTTGTTTTATTATAATTTACTTAAAATTCATATAAAATAAGTGTCTAAATAATATATAATTTTAATTAAACTAGACATTTATCGAACTATATCAAGAATATAAACTCTCTTCTTCGTATAAACGACATATTGAAACACTCTTGCATGTCGTATATAAATTTGATGTCACTCTTATAGTGAATTATTTATGTTACATTATTATATATAATACAAATCTTTGTATGAAGTAAAAAATATAACAATGACTCAAGCTGGTTGTGAAACACATGACCTTCCTAATTTTTATTTATTTATACTTAGATGACCCTATTATATTATATTGTGAAAATAAATATGATTTTAATGGTGTTTTTTCAAGAGAGAATTAACCACCTAAGGATAGATTATTTACATTGTTCATAAAAAATGTTTGATCTTTAGGTCCTCATCTTCTTTATACAACTCCAATCCAAAGTTTGACATGTTTAATCTTTGTACATCAACTTAAGGTGGAATGTTAAATAAAACTTAAACTCTATCATTCTTATATCACAATTTTTTCATCTTCTCGCCTTATTTTTTTTGTTATATATATATATATATATATATATATATATAAATTATCGTTTATTAAAATACATGAAATTTATAACTTTTAAAATTTGTCCTTTTTACTTAGATGTGTTTTTGTGCGATCTTGTACCATTGAAAATATTTATTTTAATGATGATTTTTATTTTTGTTTTGTAAAAGAAAAATTATATTTCAGTTTATTCAATTAGAGCTTATTGTTGAATACATAATCCCATTATCAACATTTTACCTACATATTTTTAAATTATTTGTTAGCCACAATATTATCTTGCAACATATTATTTTGAAAAATATAGTTATAATTAACCTTAATTAGTATTTCATATGAAAATAATATAATGCTTAAAATGTTCAGTCTTATAAAATTTGATTAGATGAAAATGTTACAAATTTATAAAATTTGAGTTGCACCCAATAAAATAAAAGCACCATAATAAAACTTAGTTTGAACTTGACCGCTAAATAAACAAACATTTTTTGAAAAACTTATTAAGATCTTTAGAAAAAATAAAACCAACTTTTATTTATTTTTAACTAAATAATTATCGAGACTTGTTTAAATATATCAGTTTAATACTATTTTTAAAGACGTGTCAATTAATTCACAAGTGTCACTTTTTTTTTAACGTGTTGAAGAAGTAGGAAAAAACAAGAACATAGGAACTATCGATAGTTTTTTTTTTTTTTCAATTTAATCTAATTGTATTATCGTTAAAATTTAAAGATAAATATATCTGACATTTATCTGCCACCGTAAAACAATCATCACGCGCTACTGCTGATGTGCTTCTTACTTCTCTAGTATTTGGCTCCTACAGATTACAGTTTTGTTTGATTTGGCACCTACAGATCACAGTTTTGTTTGAGTTGGCGAGTAAGTTTACACCCACACAAACTCGAGTGGTTTAAGAGTGTATTTTTGAATTTCGGAATTTCGTTCTGAACAACGATTGCTTCAACCTGCACCACTTTTCATTCCGATTTTCAAAATACTTGTCCTTTTTCCCTATCTATATCAAATATTTGAGTAATTAAGTTTTATAACAAATAAAATAAAGTAAAATATCAGAGTAGGACCAGAGCACTCTCTTACCTTTGCATGGAATTATTCTCACTGTTTTCCCTATAAGATACACTAGTTATGTTGAGTTCAAACATGAAAGTTAAACCATATGGTAACATCTGGGTCTCCATTGTTATCACACTCCCTACCCTACCCACACTTTTTTCCTACTGAATCATCACTTTAAAGCCATACTCTGTTGGTGGCTAGTTTCAGTTTCACTCATAGAAAGTTCAAATTTTCTGAGACTGAAAATTGAAATGGGGATTGTAGCATGCATTTCTCTGGTGATTATGGTGACAGTTTTCTGTCCTTCTTCTCTTGCTCTCACCAAGGATGGTTAGAACTATGAATCTCTTCTTTTTTTCTATGCTACAAATTCTCTTCTATACTTTTGTTTAGTTTTTTTTTTCTTTTTGTGGGGGGAGAATAAATGCATTCTGGGTACTTTTTCGGCTTCCTACTTGGAAGTTTATCTTTGTCATTCTCTCTCCAAATCTTTGTAAAATGTTTCTTGTGAGAACTGGAGTTTAAAGTTGTGAACTTTAACTCTCTTAAGCATTTTTTTTTTTTTCATCTGTTAGGCCTGACCTTGTTGGAAATCAAAAGTGCTTTGAAGGATACTACGAATGCTCTGAGCAACTGGCAAGAGTCTGATGAGACTCATTGTAACTGGACTGGTATCTATTGCCACCCTGGCGATGAGCAAAGAGTTCGCATAATGTATGCAAACAACACATGCACTTCATTCTGTTTAGTTTTTTCCCCACTTTCTCAGCTGAGTATGACACTTTGTGTTTTGTTCTTCAGAAATCTGCCATACTTGCAACTTGGCGGAATTTTATCTCCCAGCATTGGTAAACTCAGTGGACTACAAAGACTGTAAGTAGAAAACAAGTTTCTCTCTTCATTGCTAAGCTTGCGCATGATACTTTTATCATTCTCATTCCATATGATGGCTTGCAATGAATCAGGGCACTTCATCATAACAACTTGCATGGAACCATTCCTAAAGAACTTACCGATTGTTCTGATCTAAGAGCACTGTAAGTGAAATGGTTCACTCCTAAAGAAGTATTTATTAATTTATTATAAATTGCAGTGCTTTTATGTTATGTCCATGGTGATGTGTCTCGTCTGATTGTCTTCAAAGGTACTTGAGGGGTAACTTTTTCCGAGGATGCATACCGTCAAACATTGGAAATATTCCATATTTGAATATACTGTAATTCCTTGTTCCTTGCTTTTCTCACTATTTCTTTATGATTCTTTGAGCTTGCTTCTACACTTTGTTCTCAGCTGCATTTTAATTTATCTGGAATTTACTACATAATTTAAATACAGGGATTTATCCAGTAACTCATTGAAAGGTGCCATACCTTGCTCTATTGGCCATCTCTCACAGTTGCAAATTCTGTAAGTCAGTGTAGCCTAAACCTCTCTGGCATAATGATATTAATAACTTTATGATTCATTTTTTCCTCCCTGTCTTAGGAACTTGACTATCAATTCCTTGTCTGGTGAAATTCCTGAATATGGAGTACTGAGCAACTTTGGCATATACTCGTATGTACACCTTCCTTATTGCGGTTTATATTATACCTTGTAACATGCAGACTAATTATTCGCACTCATGGATTACAGTAAGGTGATAACCTTACCTTACAATGTGACTGTTGCGTTTTAAATTATCGAAGTCAAGCATAGTGTTTGATTACTTGTAAACTATTTGAATGGTAAAAATTGTGTATCAAAGATTGAAGTCAACATTTCACTTTTGATTTCTGAACTTGTACCCTATATCTTTTTAATATGTAAGGTAAAAAAAAAAAAATTCATTTTGTGTTGAAGTTTTCTTTGCTGTTAGAGTTAGTTCATGTGATCGCAGACAGCAGCTAATTTTGTAGTTGGACATGAATAACGAGATTATGTTAATGTATTTGCACTATGAACAGCAAGGTGGTTCTATTATATGTGTACTTTTGTAATGACAAATTCATTGTATGTAAATAGGTTTGAGGGAAATCCAGGTCTCTGTGGGCGGCAAATCGAAAAGCCATGTCGGACATCACTTGGTTTTCCTGTTGTGCTCCCCCATGCTGAAAGTGATCAAGCTGCAGGCAAGTCTCACCCTTGGATTTGATTTTCCTAAATACTATCTAATTTCCTTGATTTAGAACTACCATACATATTAAAGAATTATGGTCACTGTTTTGTATGATAATCCTTCTCACTTCAATGTATGCAGTCCCTGCCAAAAGGTCTTCACATTTCATGACCATTATGCTAATTTATGCAATAGCAATTATGTGTGTCGCACTTGTCATGGTCTTTGCATATCTGTGGACTCGTTTGATACCAAAGAATGAACAAGCTGCAAAGAGACACACGGTAGTCAAGAAACAAAAGAAACAAGTTCATCCAAGAACAAGTAAGAAGAGTGATGTTTCAAATTTGACAATCTCCTATTAACTACCAGAAGGAAAAAAGAAAAGAAAATCTTCTCTCTACTCATAGATGCTAACATAATCTTTAACAGGCGCAAAACTTATTGCTTTCCATGGTGATCTGCCATATACATCGTCTGAGATCGTAGAGAAGCTAGAGTATCTAGATGAAGCGGATATAGTAGGATCCGGAGGATATGGTACTGTTTACTGTATGAGGATAAGATATAATCGTTTATTGGCTGTTAAACAGATTGATGGAAGTTGTGAAGGGTCTGATCAAGTGTTTGAAAGGGAATTAGAGGTCTTGGGGAGCATCAAACACAGAAATCTAGTAAATATGCGTGGTTACCTCAGGCTTCCTTCTTCAAGACTCCTTATCTATACCTATTTCCCCATGGGCAGTGTAGATGATCTCTTGCATGGTACGATTCAAGCCAGTAAATTTTATAAAATGTATTGTATATTTGTGATGACTCGTCCTGTAGCTGTGCAATTTTCTAAATGCTCCTCAATTCTTTCTTCAGAAGAAGATCAACAAGGACGAGTTCATAGGTGGGGTGATCGCCTAAGGATAGCTCTTGGTTCTGCCCGGGGTTTGGCTTACTTGCACCATGAATGCAACCCAAAGATCGTTCACCGTAACATAAAATCTAGCAACGTACTCCTTGATGAATGTTTGGAGCCATATATATCTGATTTTGGCCTTGCAGACCTTTTGGTCGATGAGAAGGCACATGTTACCACAGTGGTAGCTGGCACATTTGGTTATTTGGCACCAGGTATGTATTTAGTGCTTTTGGATACTTGTAAGTGGCCTGGTTTTCCTTTGTTTTGGTCTTTTGGGTGCAAGATGATGATACTTCATTCACTAATCAAATTTTCAATTGACCTATACCAAATGTGCTAAAAGAGTGCTGAATGATATGCTAGATAGTTATTTCTAATGTATATAGTATGTAATAATTGGTCAAATGCTAAGGATACTAGACTACTCAAAGCATTCCTCAAGTTCTCCCGTACCAAGATCTTGTTAATTTATTCAATACTGTATATCAAGTGATTTTCTGAATGTAAAGAGGTAAACTACTGTTATTTACGTGTCAACCAGAGTATCTACAAAGTGGAAGAGCAACTGAGAAGTCAGATGTGTATAGCTTCGGAGTTCTTTTACTCGAACTTGTAACTGGGAAGAGGCCAACAGATCCATCATTTGTGAAAAGAGGTTTAAATGTTGTTGGCTGGGTAAGCTAAGCTTTTTAACCCTCAATGAAAATCTCTGGTAACACAGGAAAGTTTTTCGAACATAATTTTCTGAACCTTATTCAATCATTTGCAGGTGAACACATTAATGAGGGATAACAGATTGGAAGACGTGGTGGACAAAAGATGCAGAAAAGTAGATCCAGAAACCGTTGAGGTAATTCTTGAGCTAGCAGCAAGATGCACTGATGGAAATGCAGATGATCGTCCATCAATGAACCAGGTGTTACAGTCGCTGGAACAAGACGTTAAGTATCCTCCTCCAATCTTGTTTTATGAGTCTGAGTTCGATTACTGATGATAAAAGTAATCCTATCCACTGCACCCTTTGTGTGTGTCCCTTTTCCTTTGTGTTGCATTCTAGTTTTACTTTGCAGCAGATGTCCTGCAGCAATCCCTTGTGAATAAAAGTTTCAGTTATCTGAAACTGAAACACTTGTTTTTCCGTTCAATAACCAAAGGGACAACTTAGATATAGCAGTGGGCTTTTGTATTTGGAATGACCTCCATTCTAGCAATGTTATCACTTTCTCATGCAATTTTGGTCAATTAGAGGTTCTTTAAGGTGAGTTTTTTTGTCAACAATTTTCTACAACCATTAACCGCGGACAAAGTGGATTGACCTATGTGCGCAAAAGATGCCAGAATAGTTTCGTCTGCGTTATTACAGTCTCTTGTGCGTAATTTCAAATCACAACTTTTCCAAACAAACTTCAAATCACAACTATGAAAACTGTTAATTAACACAATTTATCCCTAGCCTCTGAACATTTGTGCACGTCAAAACTTATGAAATGCGTAATAATTTTTTTCCAAACAAACTTCGAATCACAACTACGAAAACTGTTTATAATTTTTTTCCAAACAAACTTTGAATCACAACTATGAAAACCATTTATGACACAATTTATCCCTAGTCTCTGAACATTTGAGCATGTCAAAACTGTTTGTCAATTTACAGGGTAATTGAAAAAAAAAATCCTGAAATTCATAAACTTGCATCGGAAGTCTGATTGGAGTCTTAAAAATCTTGTGCCAGATTGATACAAAGTCCGTGTCTAAGTATAAGTAGGTCACCAATTTTTAATAATTCATATGAATGAATGAGTTGAATTCGGAGCTTAATATTATTTTTAGTTTAGTTCTCATGAACTGTTAGTATAATAGTTTACGTGGTCAACGAATTAATAACTAAAAGTCATTTTATATATATATATATATGATTGCAAAAATTGGCATTTTTATTACAGAGGATAGTATAAAAAATCTTTCAAATTAATTTCTACTTTTGTTATTTAACAATACAGTTTTATTTTTTAATCAAATGCCTCTAATTATTTGGAAGCAAGAAAAGAAGAAGGGTCTTTCTTCCTGTATCTCCAAAATTTCTTTAAATCCTAAAAAAAAAAACTTTTTTGACCATTTAAGTAAAGTTACGGATATCACACTCTCAAGATTATTTTCGAATGTCGACTTCCGGAAGTCAAAATATATTATTGAAGTCAAAATATATGATAAGAAGTCAACTTCCGAAAGTTAAAATATATTATCGGAAGTCAATTTTCAGAAGTAAAAATTATTATCAAAAATCGTCTTTCCAAAAGTCAAAATATATTACCGGAAGTCGACTTTCGAAAATAAAAAAATAATATCGAAAGTCGACTTCCATAAGTCAAAATATGTTATTGGAAGTCGATTTCCAAAAGTCCAAAAGTTAATTCTATTTTAAATATTTTTTATTTTATTTAAAATTTTTGTTTTCTAAGTTTTAAATATTTTTTAGTTTATTATTTATTATTTTATTTATTTTTTATGTTTTCATATTTCTTAATATATATTTAAAAAATAAAAAAATATTAATATCTATATATATAATTTTCTTTTATTCAATATACTAAAAATTAAATATAAGTATAAAAATAAATAAAATTAAAATAATATTAAACTTTCAATAAAAAACAAAAAACAAAAAAATTATTATGTTTTATTTAATTTTATTTAATATTTAAATTTTGTTTAAAATAATAAAACTTAAAATTAAACAAAAAGAATATATATATTTCGTTTTTTTAAATTTAAAGTTTCATTATATAAATATATATTTATATATTAAATATAAAGTTTTTTTTGATTTTTTTTAATTTTTATTAAATTTTTAATAAATTATATTAAAATGAATTTAAATTTGAAAATATAAAATAAAAAAAATTTATAATTGAAAAAATTGAAAATATATGACTAAAATTAAATATTTAAATTTTAAAGAGAATTAAAAAATTCATACATATATATATATATATTAAAAAAAATTGACATCTGAAAGTCTAAAATTTTAGTTGAATGTGGACTTTTGGAAATATCTTTTACCGAAAATCGAAATTCAAAAATAATTTTGAAGATGTGATGTATGTGGCATTACTCAAATAGTCAAAAGAGTATTTTAGAAATTTAGAAATGTTTGGGGGTGCAGACAAAATATTTGGAGGTGTAGGAAGAAAATCTGAAACTTAGGCTTACAATGATGATTTGAGAAAAAAAAAATTATAAAAACCCAAGCAGAGTTTCGGTCCCAAAAGTGAAATGAAATGGTAGTGGTGGTGGATGTGATAAGATTTTGTCTTGTTGTATGATGAAAAAAAAATAATAATAGGAAGTTAGTTAGAGCATTGGAATTAAAGTAATAGGAAAGAAAAAAGAAAAGGTGGTTTATTAGTAGGTTGGATGGTCTTAACGGACGTCCTTTGGGTCTCTTCAAAGGCCTATTCGTTTTTTCAACTCTCAACGGCCGTTGCTTTTCGACGATCCTGACCTCACCCTCTCTGTTATTTGATAATAGAGGGACTCTGAGAATTTGAGAATCATGAGTCAAATGTCGTCTGGAATGGTTGGTGTTGGCAATGTTGCCACCAATTATATGCTTCCATTATTGTTCCCTTCATCATCTTCATTTGCTTCCTTCTGTTCTAACACCACCATCATCAAACGCAAGGGAGTAGCAGTGTTGGATTATTGGGCAATTGGTAACTGTAATCATAGAGATGTTCAAAAAGGAAGGAAGAGAGAACATGGGATTGTGGCATCAACCAACGTTGCTTCTCCGTCTATATGGGATGATTGGAAACCTCTCAAAGCCCCTTCCACTCCTTCCCTCAGTGACATTCTTTGGCCCTCTGCTGGTTAGTTTTTTTTTTTTTTCCCTCTTTTTCTCTCTCTCCTTTGTTTTCAGGAAATTTGAAGTCATAATTTAACTGGAACCACCCACTGTAGGATCTTCCTAACTACACCAATTAATCTAGACAGCTTTAAGTGTTTTCTCCTTTTAATCAAAGAAGTTAATTGAACAGGGGCGTTTGCGGCAATGGCAGTATTGGGGAAGCTGGATCAGTTATTGGCACCAAAAGGACTCTCAATCGCATTTGCGCCATTTGGGGCTGTTTCCACTGTCCTCTTTGCCACTCCCACTGCCCCTTCTGCCAGGGTATAATTGCTTTTAACCAATTCAATGCACTGTGTCTAAATTTTCATATGCTCTTCCACATTGTCAACTATTACAAATGTTTATTTTTTACTAATTACTAGTGAAAAACAATTTAGCAGAATCTTGCTTACTTACTAGGGTTCGCCTAGTTGATAGACTCGTATGTTCAAACTAATTGCAAAAGAAATAAGAAATAAGACTTGCATGTTTTCCGTTTATAACATAGATAGACAAAAATTAAAATCATCCCACAAAACACTTGGTCTAGTAACAAACTAACACGATATCAGTTAAAATTAAAAAAATAAATTACAATAAATTGAAGTCATACCTAAGATAACTTTATATCACAATACACTAAAATAGTATCAAATTGACACAATTCCAATTTATATTACAATATACTAAAATCGTACCAGATTGGCATAATTTCGATTTAAATTCATAAAATTATAATGAACTGAAGTCCGTATCAAACTGACATGATTTCTTCGGTCGTACCAAGCTTGGCACAACTTCAAAATTACATTATTTTCGGTAATTTTGAAGTCAAAATTGCACCATTATGGCACTTTTGCCCTATGCATATCTTGTGCCAATCATGTGATATCTCATTGTTTACTTCAGAATTAGATAACCCACATGTGATTATGCAGAAGTACAGCATGTTCATGGCTCAAATAGGTTGTGCAGCAATTGGTGTTTTGGCATTGACAATATTTGGACCCGGATGGCTTGCCAGGAGTGCTAGTATTGCAGCATCCGTTGCTTACATGATTTGCACCAACTCCGTGCACCCCCCAGGTATTTTTTCCTCAAGGTTATTTTGTTGTAGTTTGAATAAACTCATTAAAGCTTCCAAATTTTCTGCTTAACTTTATTCCAATGATACATGCAGCTGCTAGCATGCCATTGCTTTTCATTGATGGTCCAAAGTTCCATCACTTGAATTTCTGGTATGCTTTGTATCCCGGGGCTGCGGCATGCATTCTGCTTAGTTTGGTGGTAAGGAATTTGTTGTTACTTGAAACATACATTGCTGCTAAATGAGTTATTCAGTGCAAAAGTTTGCTAATTGAAAGACCCCAAATGTTTTTTCAGCAAGAGGTGGTTATATACTTGAAGAAAAATTTCAAATTTTGACAGCTGCTATGCACATTGATACATCGCTTCTGCTGTCTCTTCTAATTTGATTTGCCGAAGGGCCAAGAAGAACATTCTTTGATCAGAATCATAATTGTAAGTAGAGAGCATCCTCAAACCAAAGTAAATTTGTCCTGGATTTTCCTTCACCAAAGTAAATTTGTCCTGGATTTTCCTTCACGAGGCAAGGCCAAAAATGGAGATTAGATGGATCTTCTCAGGTCCAGATATTGGTCTTGTAATGTGTTCATTGAGTGTATTAGATCCGAAAATTATTTGACTATAATGACTTGTAAGCATTGCATATATCAAACTGTGCCTCCTCTATTGTACAGTCCAAAGCCTAACATAATATACATATTTAAAAGGGATCTGAATCATCAAAAACCGGAACAAAGTGCAATAAAATTGTGACAAATAAGTGAATAACACAGTACATTATCCAAAATCATGGCCTGCTGCAAATTTCTTTGATATCTTTGCCAAGGAAACCAGTGGTTGGGCCAAAATGGGAGCGCCAAATCCAAAAGTTGCTCCAATAATGTTAATGACATGTAATCCATCCTCATCTAACATCTTCGTAATTATTGACTTCCTTGTGGGCTTAACATGAACCCACATGCAAGAACACAGCTCAACTTTCACTGGAGCAAAAAACATTATAAAAGATTATTCGTACCCATTATGAACATTTCATATGCTTTTTTGTGCTTGTTGTCAGGGAAATAGTTCCTATTCCAATTTTTTCAAAGGAAGTTAATTTTAAATTTAACTAATTTATGAAATAAGGTATTCCAAACCTGTCCTTGTAAAGGAATGATGTAAAGTGCTAGTGAAACATTTATAATTAAAAGAAAAAGCTGTGGTATAAAAAGTTAAATTAAAATGACAGGGTAAAGATTATTTACATTATCATCCAATCTTAAGTTATCATTGTGATACGATTATTTGTTTTTGAATAATTACTCTAAAAGTTATGTGTAGAATAATAGTTTCTAATGAATCAAGAAAGTAATATTTTTACTAATAATATATTAAAAAACTTAATTACATTTTTTTTATCTCTACATTGCAATTGTGCAGTTCACTCCTCAATATCTAACTATGTGAATTCAAAGACTTAAATTAAATATTTGAATTGACGGAAGAGTTGCTTTGTAGAATTGAAATCCAAGAACCAAAATAGAATTAATCCCATATTAAAATTAAAGGGCAAGTAGTGAATTTTGATGAAAATGTAAATGTGAATATAAATGATTGGATTGGGTAATGCTGTGGCAATCTTTATGAGATACCCGTGCAATTTGAACAGAAACAAAGCAGCAGCAGAAGAAGAAGAAGAGTTGAATGATAAAGCTAAAGGGTCCACAAACAAGAACCCACTAAGCCAACTACAGCACCCGGTGGCATGGTCTCCTAAAAGTTGAAACACACGACACATAAACACCCTTTTATTTTATTTGGGGCACCACAGTGGAACATATTGACTCAGAGAAAATGGTTGTTGATTCTGTTCTGTTGCGCAAAAATGGGTGGTTGGTGTTAAGGTTCGTGAACGCGCTATCACATTCTGAATTCTAATGTGCCAATTGTGATGCAAGCTTGTTAGAGTGGGATCTTAAACATCACTAATTCCCTTCTTTTTAATAGCAGAAATACTGGATCAGTGAGTGGGTCATAATTGTACAATGCTCCTATCTCAAATCTCAAATACCAACATAGCATCCCTTGTTAATTAGGTCAATAAATCCAATCATTCATTAGGGTCTGATTTCTCAAGTGAATTTTGTCTCTACTACGACTTCTTGGCCACACTACTTCATTTGTACGCATCATTCACTTTGAATAAACCAGAAATGAAAGGGAAAAAACAGAGCCAAATCACAAAGCTGAGTTAATGCGATGCATGAGATGATGCACGACAAAGAGGAGCCCACAGGTGATGCATGAACATGAGCGGTGATGTCAATGGATAGAGTTTGGGTTGAGTGTTATATTATTTCTCCTTTACTTTTTTCTTCTTTTTTTATTTTTATTCAGTGTTAAGGTGAATCACTTTTGAAGTTTACATTACTTGTTTTTTGTGTTAGATGTTAAATTGAAGTATGCGTAAATCTTCTAAAAATGTTCTATAAGGTAAGAGGTTTCGTTGCCAAAAATTGCAATAGCTCATGCCTTAGAAGTAATTTATCATTATTTTTGCATATTACTTTATGGTACAATCGTCAGTGTTAAGAAAGCTCTCAAATTTAAGACTGTTGTCATTTTGTCACTCTGCTATGTTAGTAGTATTTTGTTTGAGAAGAATTTGCATTTCTTGTAAATCAACTTTTCAATATAAGAAAATTTAGTTACCTCCCTTTGTTTGGGTTCATCTTCTTCTTTTTGCTTCTGTTCTTCTTTATTTCTATTACGGTGTCAGAACTTGAAGATCCATCATTGAAGTTATTCAAAAATTGTATGTTTCTCACCTTCGCTACTTCTTTGTTTCATCCAATTTTGGAAAAATTGTATGGTTCTAATTTTCTTCTATGGAGGTAACAAGTTATCAGTGATTAAAGGCCATAAACTTCAACATTTTGTTACAAATCAGTGGTTTTGGTCGTGGAAATAGTTGTAATCGTAGCGACAACAGTAGTAGAAAAGGACGAGGTCATTGTCAATTTTTAATGGCAAGTTTGTTTAAGTTTGGTCATATCAACAGTTGTATGTCATATCAATGTGATTCTGATTATCAACCGAACTCGTCTCTCAATCTTCAAGAACTTTTGTTCTTCAACAATGTATCAATCATTTCCAATGTTTGACTGAATATGTCATAGAACAATAATTCTTGTCCAAGCGCCATGTTTCTTAACTCTGAAAATTAGAATCCAAATCTTGCTTTGTGAGCTCATGATTTTGGTGAACTTCTTATCTCATATGTGAATCTCAAAATATTCAGCAATTGGAATCATTTGAAGGTCATGATCAAAATTACATAGCCAATGGCCAAGGATTTCTTGTTCAATCTTCAGGTTCCAGTAAATCTTCTTCTCCTCTAAATTCTCAAGTTTCTTTTGTTCTAAATCAATTGTTACATGTACTTTAATGATCCTTCTCTATAGATCAATTGTTACTACTATTCAACCAGAGTTGAGTTATGTTGTGAGGTGTGTTAGTTTATGGCAAATTCTATGATTCTCACTAGATGGTTAAAGTCTTGTGGCAATTACTCATAATCCGGTAGAAGTAAACATGAAAATTAATGACTTTTTTGTCAAAGAGAAAATTTTGTTCAAGAAGTTTCAATTTTATCATATCCCTACCATAGATAAATATAGGATGATGTTCTTACTGAACGTCTTTCTCTAAATTGATTTTTGATTTTTGTGTTTCAAACTTGATCTTGTTGAATATATTTATAATTTTCAATCCCATAGAATTCGCAAGGAGAAAGTGTTATTAATGTATAAGATAATTGTTAATTTTAGGGTTAAGTATGTTTTTTAGGACGTGTGGTCGACGCGTTGGGAGTACCTATTGATGGAAGAGGGGCTCTAAGCGATCATGAGCGAAGACGTGTCGAAGTGAAAGCCCTTGATATTATTGAACGTAAATTTGTGCACGAGCCTATGCAAACAGGATGAAAAGCGATAGATAGCCTGGTTCCTATAGATACCAAATTAATTTAGTACTTCATCTTAAAAAATGCGTAAAATGCGTGAATTTAGTCATTTTAACCAAATTTTGTTAAGTTTATTTGACGTTTCAAGTGCATTTTATGATAGTAATTTGAATTGTTTACACCGTTTGACATATTTTCGCTTCAATGTTAACTCAAATATTATCACAAAATGCGTTTAAAATGTCAAATAAACTTAACAAAATTTGGTAAGAAGGACTAAATTCACGCATGTCTAAAGATAAATGACTAAATTGGTATAAAATTTTGAAGAGGGACTAATTCCAAACTTTATTTAAACTTGAGAGATCAAAAACATATTTAATCCTTAATTTTAAGACATGTCCCACTTTGCTACTTCTCAATACCTGAGTTCAATTACCTCTCTCCTTTTTTTTTATCTTTTTTTTTCTATTTTTGCTCTTTTTAATTTCTTTTACTGCATTTTCAACTAATAACAAGATACTCTCAATGATAAATATCCTAACTTGATATGTTGGATACATATACAAAAAATATTAATAAATCTTATTATGGAACATACAAAAATGATATTAACAACGTCTTTGTTTTTTCTTTCTTTTGAAAATGAAAGGAAAAAGTGTAGACATTTAAATCATATCAACGTTTAGAAGTAAACTTATATAACTTTTTAAGTACTTTTGATATGGTTAACCATTTATTGATTGATATTTATACAAAAAAATTCTTAAATAATAACCAATTTTAGGAAAAAAAATTGTTAGTCACTGTAGTAACCAATTTAGATACCAATTTACAAAATAAAAAATTATTGGTTATTATAATAGTCACTATTATGAATAAAAAAATATAATTGATCACTAATTAATTAGAAACTAATTTAGAAACTAATTCCTTTAGTAGCCAAAATATTAGTAGCTAATGTTTAATGACTAATTTATAAACTAATCCATTTGATAGCCAAAACCTTGATAGTTAAATTTTAGAAATTAATTATAATTTTTTATTTATAATTTTTTATTTTATAAATTAATATCTAAATTTATTACTGTAATTACTAACATCTTTTTGTCACTGAAATTGGTGGTTAATAATGGTTATTAACGAGAGATTTCCTTAACTTATTATTTTGCCAAAATTTAATTCTTATTTTTCACTAATAGAGTTGTCACTTTTTTTTGTTTTTACTTGTAGGGGTTATAAGTTAATACACCTCCACTATATTTAAAGTTAATGGAAGGAATTTAAGTTACGACTTACTCTTGATATAATTACTCCCTTTTAACTTCTTTTATTATATATTTTTATATTTTCTCAAAATTATGCATAGAAAAAGTAGATAAGTTAAACATTATGTAACCGTGTATTATTATAATCACGATTTACTTATACTTTTAAAGAATACAAAGAGCAACCAAGTTATTTCATGAAAAAAATTAACTAATGTTACTCTATTACTATCTCTTCATATTAAATTTTATCAATGCAACTATTAAATTAAAAATTTATTATAACTAGATCAAGTCTCCAAAATTTATGCTGATAAAAAGAAGTCTTCAAAATTTATACATTTTCAAAACTGGTTGATATTTTATTAAATAAACTTAGATTAATGAACAGTGTATTTTTTAAGATACGAGTAAAATATCCCCTATAATATTTTCAAATTTATTAGTTTAACGCCCATGATCATATTCCCACAATATTAAAGTAGTTATATAAATATTTTTTTTCACAAGTTAAAACTGTCTAAAGTTACTTTTTGTTGAGAAAATATAATTATTAAATTTTTACCTTTGTAATGTAAAAAATAATTCAAATGAGAGTCAGAGTGACACATAAGATAAAAATGACAAATTAAAATATTATATATATATATATATATATATATATATATATATAATATTTCCCTAATAAACCTCTTTCATATGAATAGTTTCACAATTGCTTTCTAATTGCACCAATTATATTCTTTCGTTGATATATCTGTGATTTCCAAGTTTAAGGATAGTCCTTTTAGTACTGAATATATTTTCTAACTCCAGAATAATCTTAGAAAATCATTTTAAAGTTTGGGAAAAAATATAAAGGTAATTCTTTTGAATGAGTGAAGTAATATAAGCCATAAAGTGAGAAAACCAAATGGGTGGGTGCTAAAATAGACAAGACGTTGTTGATGGCTATTGCTTTCTTTGTTTTCTTTTTATTTGTAGAGTGTGTTTCTTTCTCACTCACATGAAGATGTCTATTGGTGTGAATCCAAGAAGATTTTGTGCATTTTGGACAAGATGCTTGGAAAGATTATCTTTTTTGGAAAAAGGGAACACTTCTCTTTTAACTCTCTTAAATTGGATGCTTTCTTCCATTCCTATCTTTTTTCATCTCTCTTTTAAAGCACCTATAATGGTTATAAAATCATTCCTAGGTATCCAAGGAATTTCTTTCACGAGACCACATATGGGAAACAGATAATATGGTATAATTCATAATGAAAAGAAAGATTAAATATGTTTTACAGTCTCAAATTATTTTAAAATACTGTGTTTCATTCTTAATATAAATTATATATTTATTTCATCTTTATATTTTATAAAAGTTACTTAAAATATCTTATTTAACAAAGTACATGTAAAGGATATATTTAGTTAAACATTTTAATGGTCCTTAACTTTCTATGAAAATTAGAATTAGTTTTTCTTTTAAATTTTGTTAAGTTTTTTTAGTTTTTTATGTAAAGGATATATTTAGTTAAATATCTCATTGGTGATTAATAATTTAGTTTTTTTAACCAAATTTTGTTAAGTTTATTTGGTATTTCAAAGGTGTTTCATGATAACATTTGAATTGTTTACATCGTTTGACACATTTTTGTTTCAATGTTAACTCAGAAACACATTTGAAACATTAAATAAACTTAATAAATTTATGTTAAAACAACTAAATTTACTCATTTCTAAAGTTGAAGGAGTAAATTGAATCAAAATTTTGAAGAGGGAGTAATTTCATATTTCACTGAAAGCTAAGAGACCAAAAGTACATTTACCACTATAATTTATTATGAAAAGTTTGTTTATGATATGAAAAAACATATTATTTATTGAAGAAATTTTTTTAGGTGATGATTTTCATAAAATATGTATTTTTTGTGTTAAAAAATTCAACCTGTTTTGCTATGGCAGGCTAGCCCGACCCGACCCATTTTTGGTGGGCAAAAACGAGCCGAACTGGCCTGTTTTGACACCCCTACTTACAATGGGTCTAACGAGAGCAACCCAACCTATATGTGTAATCTCTTATCATGTCTAGTCTAAGGTTAAAACGTGGCCAATATTTTTAAACTTTTTAATCTATTTGATCACTCACAAAGATTGCGTAACCGGAAAGTTTATTGCGAGGGAAGATGTTGAGAGATGCGACACTAATGACACTAATGTGCTAGCAATAAATTTATATAAAAGATTAGAATGTTATTTTTAACTCAAAAGTTAAAAGATAATTGATTTAAGGGTTATAATATTTTTCTCAAGCACTAATGTTTTAGTAGTAACTATTCGTTTGTATCGTCTTTTTACAACATCACACGCTTTCTTAAAACAAAAGATTTTTTATACAAAAAAACTCTTAATTTTAGGATTTTTCACTTATTTATACCATATTTTTTCGAGTCGTCACCAAGATGAATTATCAGTTTTGACAATGCAAAATTTGGAGAAAATATTTAGGGATGCCAAATTAATTTTTTTTATATATAAATTATTTTTTTAAATTAAATAAAAAAATTCTTCATTTTCTCTATTTAAATCATTTTCACACAGTAATTCTCATATGCACTTTTCAATTTCTAATCTTTCTAATTCTGTGAATTGTGAATTCACGCAAGAGAAATATTCTAATTTCTATTCCAATTCAATCTAAGACTATCCAACTAATTCATTATGTGCAGTGAAATTTCTAATGTAGTCCAAGATACATCCATGCATTTTACAAAATTGTATCATATGCAACAGAAAACACAAAATCCTTATATCTCATAATTTAGGGTTATAATACTTTGGAACAAATATAACTAGGGTTCATGTCAATTTCATAAAAGAATCTTTAAAATAATAATTATGATTCATGTCAATTTCATTAAAGAATCTCTAAAATCATAATTAGGCTTCATACTAATTTGGAGAAAACTTGATTTGGGAGGAACATCATAACAGGAGAATCATAAATCGAAGATACATGAATCATAGTAGAATACTAATCTTGAATAATGAGAGATATTCTAATAATGCATTCTTAAATCTCTCTATCCTCCAATATCTGTTTCTTGATTTATCTCTTTACTTTTCTTTCTATTCTTATACTTTCTTGATAACCTAATGAGAAAAAACCTTATGACTGGAGACAAAATCCTAATTCATTTTATTTACCAACATCCTATTGATTTTTATTTTATTTTTTAAACAATAAAAATATACAAATAAAGTTGTAAGAAAATTTCCTAAACTTAATATGAATAGTATAATAAAACATAAATATAATTTATATATATATATATATATATATATATATATATATATATATATATATATATATATATATATGACATAAAATTAAAACATTTGGAAGGGGAAGGGGGGTGGGGGAAGTCTTGGCTTCCCTATGTTATAATGAAGTATTTCTGGTGGGTTAGGAGTAGGTGATGTCGAGACATGACCAAAGAGATTCATTCAAAATGCAATTCCTTTATACATGGTGAGATTAAAGGGTGACACACTCTAATTTACAAAATTACCCTCTCATATTTCAATTTTTCTACACGTGATTTATTCATTCATCTTTACTATGAAAACATAATAAAAATTAATAACACAAATAAAAATTTATTATGGTTATAATAAAAATTTATTATTGCTAAAATTACTATTAAAAATAAAACAAAATCACCATGTAAATAAGTTATTTTCCACCTTACACATTAACTTTATTTTCATACCAAATATATTGTATTTTTCATTTTTTTTATAAATAATTTTTTTATAATCTCAATCATTCAATAAAATTTATAAAAATAATTCTAAATCATTTATATATCATTCTATATTTATTAAAAGTTTTTTAATATGTCACAGTAGTTACAAACTTCATTCTCTAATCCACTTTGACACTGTGTTCTTTTGGGTTAATGTACTATTAACAAAGAATGAGAAACGATACAATGAGTGACATGTTCTTTTGGAAGTTATACAAGGTGATGAGAGGAGATAGATGATGATTAAGAGGATTCACTGAAAATTCAATCTCACTATCCATAGTGAGAATAGATGGTGACACAACTGGATTTATCAAATTATCCCTTCATTATTTAATTTTTGTTGTATGTGATTTAGTTGTTAAAATCAATACACGTGGTTTCAATTCACTTCTTTAATTCTATGTTAACTATAATAATAATTTATTATGCTTATAATAAAAATTTATTACTTCCAAAATTACTATTAAAAATGAAAAAAAAAGTTCCATGTAAATAGATTATTTTCCACCTTATATATTAAATTTATTTTCATACAAAATATATTGTATTATTCATTTTTTATAAATAATTTTATTATATTTTCAATCATTCAATAAAATTTATAAAATAATTTTAAATTATTTATATATAATTTTATATTATGTATAACAATAGGAACATTTTGGTAATCTAACTTTTTTTTTCTATTCAAAGTTTTTTTAATATCTCAGTCAATTCAATCAATTATTTTCAGGAACTTCTCTCTAATCCACTATAAAATCACCTTTGAATCCCTTAAAAGAAACAATATCAACTTCACCCTCTAATCCTTTTGATCTCTTACTTTTCCTCTCCCTTTAATCCTTTCTTTCAAAAGAACACAACCTAAATCCCTTAAGGGTGTGCGGTTGAGAGGAATGCTTTGAAAGAGAGGAAGATGATTGATTTAGATGGATTTGAGGGTGAAATTTATGTTGTTCTTTATAAGGGATTTGGAGGTAATAGTAGAATTGATTTAAGAATAAATTTTGTAAGAAAATTGGATTGATGTAACTAATACAAAATAAAATTTGATAGATGAAAAATTATGATTACTAAATTGTCCTTAATATTAAAAGTAATATAAAATGATATTTAAATAAGTTGTAATTAATTTTAAATTTTTTATGATGAATAAGATTATTAATAATATTTATTAATTGAAAAAAAATATTATAATATATTTGATTATAAAAATTAAATATTTTAATTTTCAATATTAAAACAAAAAAAAAACATTTGTAATCACACCATTAATAGAAGTTAATTCAAAAAATCACATAATATCTAAAGAAGCACATACATGACAATATATAAGAATGTATTGAGATATCATATGGAGAAAGATTTCCCAAATCATCACTTTCCCTTACTTTCCATTTATTAAAAAAAAAAAAACACTAAAAACAACGCCAACTTTACCTTCTAATATTTCCGGTTTCTCCTTCTCACTCCTCTTCTGATTATTCTTCTTAAAAGAAGACACATTTAAACTTCAATAATCAATCATCTCACACCTCTTTCCTTTATTACATAAAATAGAACAAAAAATGCGCCATAAATCAATGCCACTGCTGTCTCCGTCTTGTCATTTATTTTGATTCCTTCATTTTTATTTTTCGCTAAACTACAAATTTTTCTATACATTATCCATCTACCCCTTAATAAATCTAACCTATTTTAAAATGTGCCAATTAAATTTATCATTTTCAGTACCAGATCCGTTTACAAAATAAATAAATGACTCTATGTACGACCGTACCCAACACAAAATCATCAACCAACATGGTGTGTTCATCACCTCACTCCGAATCATTATAATTCAGCACAATAATTTTAGTAACTTTTTTCTATTTCTATAGCATTTTCTTTCATTTATAAAGTTTTAACATCAAATTCTGGGTCACATACCACTCAAACTAACTGCAAATTAATAACTACAAATTTAAATACTAAGCTAACAATTACATTATTTTATGGAAATTAAATTAACGAAAAAATCTATGATTTATGAAATAAAAACATTTAATCTCTAAAAGAATCATAAACAATTATATATATATATATATATATATATATATATATATATATATATATATATATATATATATAACTACAGACAGAGGAATTTGAGTGCTTAGAAAAAATGTATTAAATTGGCACACTTTATCTCTGTATTAAGAAAGGTTCTTAGATAGAAGGCTGTATACATTGTACTGTTTAGAGTAGCAATGATGCTTATCTTTTATGTAATATGTATAAGTTTATATAGTATTTTATGAAAAATGATATTTTAAATCTATTAAATTTTAAATTTTAATAACTTTTTCTTACAATTTTAAATGTTATTTCTTAAGTTATTTTTTATTTTTCATATTTTTAATATTTAAAAATTATTTAAAAAATGGTAGCTTATATCATAAAAAAAAGTTATCAAAATTTAATAATAAAAATATTATTGTCTGTATTTTATATAATAAAATACTGGAGATTTTTTTATGTGGTGGTTCATAAACTATCGCAGATTAAAGGGCACGTGGCACAAGAGGTCAACGTCGGGTGGGGCCCAGTATGATGTGTAGATTCCAGTGCGGAGTTTGCACAAGGCATTTGGTGTGGCTGCTCTTGAATCTGGCTCGTTTCTCTTCATTTTCCCCAATTTTTTTGTTTGACCGAAGAGGACAGAAAAAAAAAAAGTGGCAGGTGGTGGCATGGTGGCCGTACACGTGGCAGAATCTGGGTGGAGCCGTTGTGGTGGGGTTGACTCGGTTGGTAGGAAAGCGTTTTTGGAAGGCAGGGGCGTGTGGCACTTTGTGAGTGGATCTTTCTTGACACGCCGTAAAGCATGGACCTTTCCTCACGCAATTTCCTTCCAAATCCTAATCAAGTAAATTAAATTAAATTAAACTAAATTAAATTCGTAATTAACACCAGAGATGAATGTGAACAACAACATGTTGACCCTAATCACAACCAATCTCAGCCACCAATTTCAATTATTCTACCATTAACATCCTCTTCTCTCCTCTGTTAATTAGTATTCAAAATAATCATATGTAACATCATTATCATCATCATCTTCATCGTAGACCCTAGTTTTTTTAGGGTTTTGTTTTAGCGTTTCATTCTTTTTCATCGATATTTACTACTCAGGTATTACAAATACTCCCAATAAAAAAACGAGGAACAGTAAAAGAGACAAAAGATTAAGACAGTGTCACTCTTTCATCATCTAATAAACACCATTTTTTCTTTCCCTAAATTTTCCTTTGGTTCGTAATCATCCATATCTTGTTATTCTTTTAAAAAAATCAGCTCAGACATGTGACTGATGTTTAATGTTTGCATCGGGATTATAGTACTTTTTTGTTTTATTTAATTGTTTCTTGTTTTATAGTCAAGAGATTCAGTACCAATCTTCAATTTTACTTCTTTTATGTTTCCTAAAAGATTTAAAGTTATGAATATTTACATTATAATTAACTAATCAAAACATAAACTATGTGACGTATAGGGATGTCAATGGAGCGAGTAGGGTACAGGTAGTAGCTCCTCCATATCCTATTTGTTGGATAAATATTCGTCTCGTACCCGTATCCATATTCGTTGGGTATCCGTTATGCGAGTATCTGTCTATTTTTTTCATATCCGTAGGTATCACGGTACCCACATGTATTTACAAAAGTAAATATTTAATTATAATTAGTACTTGGATCAATAAGCCCACTCTATTGATTCTTGAAAAACAAACAAATAAAAAATTACTAACAATTTATATTGTAGTTTATTTTTGAATGAAATATTAAAGAAATTATTAACTTCATCAATGTCCACATCTTGCAATGTTGTATAAAGTTTCATGTTGTCCAATTTTAATCTAGAAGAACATGAAAACATAAGTTCATTAAAAATTTCTAACAATCACTTAATTAAAATATATGAGTAGAAGTGTTAATTTCATTAGCTGGTCCATGACCAGTCTTGAATACACATCAATGCCTCCAGAGGATATTTGTGTGAATTAAAGTTTAGCGGGTACGGGTATCCACGGGTACGGATACCATGATACCCGTACCCGCCCCGTTAACATGCGGGTATCAAAAATATTCGTACCCGCGGGTAGCGGGTATCTATTTTTAATATCTGTTTCTTACCCGTTGCAAGTTTTATCCACAGATACTCACGGGTACGGATTTTTTTGACATCCCTATACGCGTGTATGTACCAATATTGCTATAAATATAACTATCTATTTTTCCAAATAAAAATCATTTATATTCACTGTCCGAAATTAAAATCTTACTTAGAAGTACATGTATTGTGTGAATTAATGGCGGTTTTATTACTCTTTAATAATCTGTTTTACTTTTGGAATAGACATGCATATTCTTCTTATAACGTGACAATTTTTTTTTCTTCAACAGGTATTTGAATATCTCTTCCACCTTTAGTCATTAAAATGTCTCTCAAAAATAAAATGATGACAAAATTTTAAGTTATAAAACTAAAATATTTCAATTATGGTAATTAATCTTGATTATATTATTTTGACCGACTTGGATTCGAAACAATAACAAAGTATAGTATTGAATTATTTTCACTGCAGAGTACTGGTTAAATAAAAATAATTATGATTAACTTCATCCTGTGATAACTATTTTGATTACTTAATATTTTATAAGTATAATTATTGATTTGGTCTCCTAATTGTTTGGTTTAGTTTAATTTAGTCTTTATATTATTGATTAGTTCAATTTAATATCCCAATTATTTAAAAGTATTCAATTTGGTTATTTCCGTTAAGTTGAAATTAACACTGTATCTGTACAGGACACATGTTAAACCATGAAATTTTTTATTTTTTAATTTTTTTTTCTAAAAATTTATAAATTGTCATGTGTCAGGTTACCGTCGTGTCACGTGACAGTTTACAGTCATGACACATGCAATGGTTTTAGTTATTTTCAATTTAGTTCTCTATTTAAATTTTTTGTTCAATTTATTAACCCTATTTCCTAAAACTATCTAATGTTATCCTCTCCAATTTGAGATCAAATTAGTAAATAAGTTTAATTACAACTTATATATACATGTTACAATAATTTTTTTAATATATACATCAAATCACTTCACCTAAATACTCAAATTATTTTATTTTTAACATTTTTACCTTTATAATGTTTTACACTTCAAATTTCTTCACTTGTAAAAAATAAAATAATTTGAATATTTAGACATAGTGATTTGATGTATAAATTTAAAAGAATTATTTTAACATGTATATATAAGTTATAATTATTTACTAATTTTGTCTCAAATTGAAAAGGACAAGATTGGATTGTTTTAAAGAATTAAAGTATTAAATTGAATCAAAAATTTAAATAGAGAACTAAATTGAAAACAACTAATATCATTGTCACATGTCATGACTGTAAACTGCCATATGGCACGTCAATAACCTGACACGTGACAGATTATAAATTTTTAGAAAAAAAAAAATTTTAAAAAATTTAAAAATTTAAAATGTTAAAGATTTTCACAGATTGACATGTGTCATGTACAAACACAGTGTTAATTATAACTTAACGAAAAAGGAACAAATTGAACCTTTTAAATAATTGAAGTACTAAATTGAACCAATCAATATGAAAACCAAATTGAACTAAACTAAAAAATTAGGGGACGAGTAATTACTCATATTTTATATTTAGTTAGCAATATTATATATGTGATAAAATTATTAGCCTTTATCTATTTTATCATTTCACTTTTGCATCGAAAGAGTCTAATCTTTATGGTAAACATTAGTAAATAATGGTCTACCTATTCATTTAGACGAGATTAATTCATGAAAAAAGAAATTAATGTCTGAATAAACAGAGGGAAATAGAAAATATATAAATTCAGAAAAAAATATTTTACGTTACCGGTGAAAAAACACCCAGAGATAAAATAAAATAAAATAAAATTTATTTTCAATATTTTATTCCATGCTCTTCAATTCTTTGTCATCCTCTTTACCTACCAACTTTAATTTTCCTCCACTCCATCTTTACGATCATCCAAAGAAATGCTCATATAATAAGAAGGAAGAAAAAAAGAAAAAGATGTTACTGAAAAAAAAATTATTAATTTCTCCGAGTACGTACAAAATTCTCCCCAAAAGGAATAAATTATAAAAATGTTGTGTTCTCTTTGTATTAAAGAAAAGAAAGGAAAAAAAAATACACCCCCTTTGCCTTGAAGAAAAATGTTCCAAGATGCCAAGGTTCTCACAGATATTCTCGAGTAAGAGCACATAAAGAAGAGAAGTCGGTGATCCTGGTTGAATGGATAGCCATACATTTTTGGCCAAGTCGTAACGAAAGTGACACTCCTTCTTTCACAAAGCTTAAATGCTCTGAACTTGGAAACAATTTCAAGTGCAGGCAAGTCAACTTGGACATGCAGGGTTCCTTACCAGTCCAAACAACAGGGACCCAGAACTCCACAACACAATCATCAACAATCATACTCACACTCCTAAATCTTCCTTCCTTGCCTCACTATCTTTTTCCATTTCTTCAGCTTTCCAATTTAAATTTCTTCATTAAACTAAATCCACAATTACATTCTTAACGGGAACGCATTATTTAATTACATTGGAACCAACACTTTCATTACAAGTAGCAAAATGCGGCAAAAACCACCATCTCTATTGTCCTAATAAAGCTATAGTGATTCATCTGACTTATTGCCCATTTATAATGTCTCCACTAAAAAAGTGCAAATACTAAATAAACGCTACACACAGCACAGACACAGATACATGGTAGCAAACTTAGTACTCCCAGTTCCAAAGAGCGTGATCTTCCTCCGAGAATCCAAAATTACAAGAACTTTCCGTTGGGTCGGAGTAATCCGCATCTTCGAGTTTGGGAAAGAGGTAGGAAGGGTACAGACTCTTGCTGAGGTTGTCTTCTTCGTCTTGTGACATGTCCGATTGATCAGGCTCAAACACATAAGAAGAATCACCATGCTCTAGCACCGCTGAGTGAACTCCATCCGTGTAATGCGGGCTATCCGAGTCCAAAATGTCACTCCTGGCTGAGCTGATATCTTCCTGCTTGCAACCCCCAACAACACAAGACACTTTGGATCCTTCACCTTCCGAAACTGATTCAAGTACGGGCCTTTGGGGTGCTTCCTGATCCTGTTCCTGCAACCTCTTTGCTCCACTTTCGGCCTGCTTCAACTGCCCCTCTTCTTTCTCTCTTGCAAGCACCTTCTCACTCAGGTGCGCCACCTGATTTAACCAAAACATGAATAACCCAACATTATAATTCATGGATAACTTATATATGCTGTTTCTTAAGTCTTGTTAGCTCTGTTAAACATCTGTTGTTAAGATCAAACTTCAATTTTGATAGAAAAATAGTCATTTTTGGATCTAAATTGAGTTATGTTATCGATTTGATTACCTCAGATTTCAACTTGTCTTTCTCCTTGAGGAGGTTTTCGTAGTTGGCCTTGAGACTCTCATAGCTCTCATGCAGAATCTCGTAGTCCTTCTCGAGCTGTTTGGTCTTCCAGCGAGCACGACGGTTCTGGAACCAAATAGCGACTTGTCGTGGCTGCAGACCGAGGTCTTTGGCTAACTTGGTTTTTCTCTCGGGTTCAAGTTTGTTCTCTTCCTCGAAGCTCTTCTCGAGAAACTGAACCTGGTTGGCAGAGAGACGGCGCTTCTTCTCAGGCTGATGAAAGTACTCGTCCATGCACTCATCTCCATTCTCGTCTATGTCAAACGCGCGGAAGAAGGAGCCGTTACACCCCTTTCCTCCTTCTCCTTCGAAGCTCATCATGGATCTCGAACCTGAATCAAATAGCAAAAAAGGTCAAACACGGTTAAAGCGTGATGAGTGGTGAAAATTAAGGAGGGGAGGGTAAGAAAGAAATAATTATGACTGACCAAGAAAAGGAGCGGTGGAAGAAGAGAGGAAGAGAGAATCGAGAGGTTGGGAAGTGGGAGGAGGTGTTTGGTTGCGAAGAAAGGCAGTGATGTCGGAAAAAGCCCTTCCAGCCGCCATGTGAGTAAGCGTTGGTAAGTCCAACGAAGTTGGATCTCAAGGTGCCATGAAAGAAGGTGAGTAAGGGAGTTATAAATAATTGAGGTGAGGATCTAAGACTTATGGCGGAAGAAGCTGGTGATGATGATTTCGGTGATGTGCGAGGTGTGGGAACAGCGGCAGGGCATACCCATCACTCAGAACACCAACAACGACGAGAGAGACCCAATTCCAACACCAGAGCCAAGACAGAATCCTGAACACGGAGAGAGAGAAAGAGAGACAAACACAGAGAGAGAGAGAGAGACAGAAGCGGTGGCTATGTTTGTTTTCCCTTGGCGTTTTTGAGAAGAGAAGAGTGTGGCTTTGGTTTATAACAAGAGCCTTCCATGGAAAGAGAGTGTGGACTTACTATCATACCCTTTCACTAACTCACTGCAACGCTTTTCTCAATGGATCTTAAAAATATTAATTATTTTTAATTTAAATAATATATGTTCAAACTACAAATTTAAGTTCTGAAAAATTTTAAAAATTAATTAAAGATGGTATTAATGGTTTTTCCTACCAAACCTTTGCTTCTGATATTTGTCTCCCCTCTGGATGGGTAGATGAGACCACGTGAGTTTCTGTGGGAAAGCCTCCATCCTTAATTATCCTTCCCACTTCAAAATAAACCTAAACAATCCCTTTTATCTTTAATATTCAATTTTTTTTTAAATTTAATATCATAAATAAAACGAGTCGAAAAAAAAATGAAAATCACCAAATTTATAAATTAGTTAAAATATAATTTATTTATATATAATTTTTTTTTTTTGTGAAAATAATTTGCTGGTATTTAAATTTGGAGTAGTACACTTATTTTTCAACGATGAATTTCAAAGTTTTTTTGCAGGCAAATTTCAATTGCCACTGACTGGCACTGATACATTGATTACATTTTGGTTTGAGAAAAAATAAATAAATTTGAGGGTTTTATTGTTTAATTGTGGGGAAATAAAATTCCGAGATTAATTTTAAAATAAAAATAGCATAAGTTTGTAAATAAAACCTCTTTAAAGGTTTTTTAAAAACTTTCTGTCCAGATTAGCTTTTTATTTCGTTTTGGCTTTTTATAAGATAATGTGAACGTATAAAGTATAACGAAGTATAAAGATGTCTGTGGGTTTCTTATTGGTTGAATGTTATTAGTTAATAATGGTAAAGAATTATTTATTTCTGGTAAACGCTACAATAATCTCATGAAAGTGATCTGATAAAAAAATATATTAAATAACTGTTTTCAATGTACTTTTATTATGATTTCTTCACTATAATATCTCGTCTAACTTTTAATGAATTGTTTTATTTTTTATCTCTAATCAAATTATTGGATAAACGTTAAGGAGTCGAGTTTAATTTATTAAACACTTTATATTTCTTTGACATGTGTTGATAGAAAACTTATCATATTGATTCATTTATTCTTTCATAAATTATTCGTTCCCGTTATATAATTATTCCTTTAATTGTTAAATAAATAGTATAATATAATTTAAATAGTTTATAAAAAAGTATAAAATAAATTAAATTAAATGGAAAATAGATACCATCGGTGGGCGTATATTCCTGGTCAGGCGAGGTTAAGCATTGGTATAAAACTACAACTAAATATTCAAAGTTCTTTTTCTCACCTCTCTAAATTTATATAATTACCTCACTATCAAATAACATATTATATATATATATATATATATATATATATATATATATATATATATATATTTATATATGTAGACATGAATACTATATAATAATATTTTTATTATTTATTGATTTTTAAATAAATTATCTAAAATAATTGAGTTGGTCTATGGATAAGTTTGGATAATAAAGACTAAAATAGATGAAAAATAAATATTTTTTAATGTTTTAAGTTAAGAATATATTAATATATATTTTTAGAATTAACAATATATATTATATTTTAATATATTAAAATTAATTTATTATTTATTTGTCTAAAAAATTACTTATTATTTTTATATTGAAATTTAACTTCAAAGCCGTGAAGGTTAACAACAAGAAATTAATACTATTCTATCCAAATTTTAATTGGAAACTTTCATGTTATTTTACATATTTGTGTGATCTAATAGAAAAGAAAAAAAACAATCTTTATATATATATAAAATTTTTCTCAGCTGTATTTTTATTATTTTTTTATTTTTTTATTCCTTTTATATAAGGTCTACATTTTTCACGATAAACATTTTCAACTATGAATAACCCTTTTGTATTGTAGTTCTCTTTAATGAGACACGCAGTTTTTTTCGAAAATGGGTTCACACTTGTACAAGTCAATCTCCAAGACTAAACATAAACTCTGATACCACTCTTAAATGGGAGAAAAAAAAATATATAAAAGCAATAACTTCTTTTGCTCTAAACTCTCCTTTTATATTTTATTCTCTCTCATTTAACAAAGACTTGGTTTCTTACCTTGATTCTTGGTTGTTTGTGTGTGCTTGTGGCCTTGGCTGGATTTGAGATGGATAAAGGAAGATGTATAGGTGATCTTAGAAAGCTTTTTTAAGGTTTTCGTTGGTTTTTCTTATGAATTTTTGAAGAGGGACTCAACTAACATTTCCAAAAGTTATGTTTTGGGTAAAGAATTATGTTCTTGAGGATCTTTGGTTGGGATTTTGGTGTGGTTAAAGCTTGGTAAGATTTATTGAGAAGTTCTTGAGTTAGGCTTTGTTCCGATCCAACTCAAGTTTGTTTGACAACATCGTTAAGAAAAATCACCACGTTCCCAAGGTTTTGTTCTCTTTGGAACGTGAAGTTCTGTTACAGTTTTTTCCTTAAAAGATGCCTCAAAAGGTGGAGGAAGGAAGGATTATTTAAACTGTGTTTGACCTCGACTTCTAATCGATATGGGATTTATTGAATGTACCAAAACAAACTTAAAGTTCACTTCTTAAAATTATATCAAACATATCAATTAAAGTCTATCATAAGTAAATTTGTTGATTTTTGAGTCTATTGCTCCACCCACTGTTGACTATCCATTGAAGTTTACTCTCATACTCGAGATATATATGTCTCGACATGAGGGAAGCATATTGACCAGAAATAAAGTCAATTTAAAACATATAAAAGAATGCATACCTCACTTTACAATTTGATTTTATAAAAATGAGTTAAGCTTAAAATCCACTTCTTAACATTTAATTTTTATTGACTTTTTTGGATAAATTTGGTTAACTATATTGTATAAAGTTTGGTCGAAGACTCTTGGAATTTTGGTGGTTCTATGTAATTTTTAAGTTATTGGAAAGACACACAAAATAATAATAATAACATATAAAATATGCAAGAAATGAAATAACAATCATGACGAGAGAAGACACAAATTGATAAATGGAGTGTAAAAATGATAAGATACTATTGTGACTACCTTACAAAATATACTAGAGAAGTTGATTAAAATCATTTAGGACCAACTCTCTTGCCACACTCCATTGAAGCTCTAGGAAGGCCAGAGAAGAAAAAGTGAATTGATACAGGTAATAAGCAACAACATTTTCACTTGAAGAAACACAGTTTTCAAAAGTTCAAATTGATTTCTTATTCAAAAATGCTCACGTGACTTTCTATTAATTATAAGACATTGATTATAAATTTAGAAGCTTTATACATAAATATGAAGGTTAAATTCTGAACTTAGGCTGTTATTATATATATATATATATATATATATATATATATATATATATACATATATATATATATATATATATATATACATATATATATATATATACATATATATATATATATATATACATATACATACATATATATACATACATATACATATACATATATATATATATATATATATATATATGTATATATACATATACATATATATATATATATATGTATATATACATATACATATATATATATATATATATATATATATATATATATATATATATTTCTATCGTAGCTTGCTATTCCTTATTTTTTTTTTCAACAGATATTACGTTAAAGTAGTTTATACATTCTATAATATTGGAAATTCCAACAAATAAAATGAGAGCCAGTAATAATTTAAGAAATACAATAGTGAGTTTCCCTGTTGAAAAGGAGAGTGAATATAAATTTTTTATTGCGAGTATAAATGGAACATACATAATGTATTAATTTAAAACACTTTCATCCAATCCATAGTATTAATTCAAGTACAGGTAGATCTAATCCAAATAATACATGCTATAGTTTACAGATAATCATATATTTTTAAGTGTGCGATCACCGATTCAATTCACATGTCTATGTACATGTATGAAAAAAATAAATATTTTTGAAAGCTTGATCCTTTCAACGAATCTTATTATTCCCAAAGACTAATATATTATTTTCAGTCAGAGGATATCCCAAGTTAAAAAAAAGTATGCTCTAAAATTATAAAATTTAATACTAACAAACATTATAAAACCCTTCTGCTAACATGAAAATTAAGTATAAATTAGAATACATGAAGGAAAGAAAAAGTGAGAATAAGAAAATAAATGCAAGTGATATATGGTTTCTCTTATCTCAGAAGTGGAATTGGATTGTAGCAGAGATAACGAAAGAAGAAATGATTCATGAGTTTCGTGTAGATGATGGAGTCGCTTTCTTAGGGGCAAGGAAAAAGATAAAAAGAATTAAAAAATGTATATAATTTTTTTTTGTTGTTGGAAAAAGAAAGATTTGTTTAATAATTAAAATGAATTTGGAGGAATAGAAGATGGTGACATATTTTGTGGGGTCTGATATGAAATTATAATATTTTTTGTGTTCAACTCTGACTTTTTATCTCACCTGCTTCCTTCACTGTCCTCTCCACTTTTACACGCCTCATTGGGCCACCTTCACAGGCCCAGGATCCACCATGTCACTTCAATTTCATATTATAATACTATTTAACCCTCCCACCTTTAAATTAATACAATTAATTAATCAACACCAACACATTTTTTTAACTCTTCACACATCATCATAATAATTATTATAATAATTCATTTGATTTCATTTTGGCACGAGAATATCAATCACATTTTTATGTTTATGGTGGGTGGGTGTGTATGTGTTCCCTTTCAAATACAACCCTAGACTTTATTTTCAACATGTGATTTTAACTATTTTGTACTTGGTCAATGAGGAAATAAACCAACAACATCAAGGAAAACAAATCGTATTGGGCTGCTTTTGGAAAGATTAAGGCTTTTTTCTCAATGCACATCCATGATTATTAACTGCACCGTTATAATTTTTAAGTTATGTTGACTTGCGAATTATTTCTTCTAGAAATAATCCAGAGTAATCTTTCTCAAATTTTCTTATCAGGATTTCTATAATAGATGTTCTAAAATATGATTCCCAAATTTATAGAACAAACTTGCCATAATATATGAGATATGTTATGGAACAAAATTTTCAAAAAGAATATTTTTATAATATTTGAGATACTTTTGAAATCGAATTTGATGGAACAACAAACAACCCAACTTTTACTCTCTCTTCTCCTTCTTCCTCTGTAAGAGTCTGTAGTTGGAGGTGCAACGGAGAAAAAGAAAACATGGTGATGATAACATGATACAACTAGAAGGATGTTTTAATCTTTTTTCTGTTAATATGAGTTGCAGGTAATAATAATAGAGGTGTAGAAAGGAAAAAAAACACTTAATGTGAATTGTCCACTTGGGCCAACAAAATTCCTTTTCCTTTGAGTCCTAGCGATGCATTCAATTCCATGAAGCCACCACGAGACTTGAAAAGAAAAATCCAAAGCAATAAATATCTTACCTATGCATGTAAAATAAATTGTTATCTATCCCTAAACTTCATAATCACTGTTTTTGTCGAAGAATAAATAAAATTTTATTTTGGTCGTTGTAAAATATTTTTTTTTTACTTTTATTTTTTCAATATTTATATTTTAAAGAAAACGGTCAAACTTTGTCTCTAAAAGAGTTTCCAAAGTTTAAATGTTGGAAATTTATCAAATGCGTGTGATATGTGTGATAATATGAAATATTTACATGATCAATTAATTTTATAGATGTGGTTCATTTGTCAATCAATTATAATTGTTGCGTAAATTTTGATATTGTAATCTCATGTAATTGACAACAATTTATTATGGCAACTATTCTATGATGGACACTCATGACATCATCACAGTGGCAATGACTGAAATTTAGTCTACATTTTGTCTTGTTTAGAATCCAACACCAATGAGATCTGAGTCTAACCAGATAAGACACTGACACCACTCTCAACCCAAAACCTTAAGGCAATGGGTTTATGGGTCTTTATTCTTATATAGTGCTTTACTTTCTCATTTCTGGTCAATGTGGGACTTAGACTCACACTTGGATTCCTAACATCACTTGCTAATGTAATTGATACTATTTTTGGACCGTATGTGTGTTGGTTATTGTGAGGTTAAAGATGAATTAAAAAATGCACCTATTATTTTGTTAAAATAATGAGGAGTATATAATTTTATTTTGTATCTATATTTTAATGTGACGTGGTGATGTGATGGTTAAGTAAAATCTACTGTTTGAATTAAGACATGTTTGCATTGCAAAAAACACTAATTTGTTATAGTCTCAAATTATGACAATGAGCATGTATTTTTAAAAATTAAAAATTGTACATTTTCTCAATTTATGAATATTTTTTATATCTATTATGGTATTCTCAAACTAAAAGGCTAATTATAAGTTTTGGACGGAGAAAGTTATTCTCCATTTGGGTTGGATGGACATTGACTATGCTATTAGGAAGCTAGAATCATCCTTATTACTAAGACCAAGACTCCAAATGTTGTTGATCTCTATGAAAAAATGGGAGAGGTTAAATTGTCTCTTTATGACATTAATAAAGACTAACTTTTTTCTGCTAGTATTTGGGGTTCTATTTATCAGCATAATAATGTGAGAGATTTGTTAAAGGTTATTAATGAACAATTCATCACATTTGATAAATCTCTTACCAACACTATTATTATAAATTTTTCATCCTTAAAGTTCATGAGGACTAAAGGAGTGCGTGATCAATCATGCCCATAAGAGACATTATTGCTCAACTAAAGGCCTTAGAGGTTACCATGTTTGATTCCTACTAGTATATTATATTTTGTATATTTTGCCTCATCAATAGGCTCATTTTAAAATTTCTTATAACACACATAAGGATAAATGGTCTATTAATGAATTAGTGACCTTATGTGTTCAAGAAGAGAAAATGTTGCTAATGGAAGAAAGTTAAATGGCGAACTTAACTACTTCTCTTAAGAATAAGAAGAATCAAGTTAACAAGAAGGGAAATATGTATGCTAAGTCAATTGTAAAGAAGGAGTCGAAGTGTTTCTTTTGTAAAGGAAATGACACATGAGAAAGGATTGCACAAAACTTAAGAATTGGCTAGAGAAGAAAGGTAATTATTTTTTTATGAACCTAATATGACTAGTATTAATCATAACACATGGTGGATTTATTATGGAACTACAATTCATGTTTATAATACCATATAGGTATGACCAATGGGAAGTGAACATTGCATCTATTCAGGAAACAAGATGATAAGATATCAGAGACCTGACATTGAAGTTGTATTATGATAACTCTGTTGCGTTATTTATGGCTAAGAATAATAGAAATGGAAGTCAAATTAAGTACATTGACATTAAATGTCTAGCCATAAGAAAACATGTTAAGTAGTCATTAAAGAATTTTAAGGATCATTTAGCTCAAATGGGAATTGGTTCCATGTTGTGATAATCATTATTTTTACTTTGATAAAACTTTTATTCAGTTTTTTCTCATTTTGTTGTGCACATTTATTCATTTTGAGAAATTTTGTTTGACTTAGAATGAACATATGGTTTATTCATTATAGTTAAGAGTCTTTGATGAGAGACTTGGTATATTGTGATACATGGGAGATAATACTCACTTTTGGAGGACTTGTCACCATGATCTTGTATTTAGTTTCTTGTATTGATTGATAATTGAATAAATGAACGAAGTGGGAGAATGTTGGAGATTTCCCAAATATGTGATATGTAGGATAATGTGAGATAGTCAAATAGTCAATTATTTCTATAGAAGTGATCCATTTGTCATTCAATTTTATAATTGTTGCATAAATTTTGATATTATAATCTCGTATAATTGGCAATAATTTATTATGACAACTACTCTGTGATGGACAAAGAATTCTAATAAATTTCATATGAACTATGTGCTTTAGGTTATCAAATCTGCTCTCTTCTATTATATATTATATCATCAGTAGGGTTTGAAACGAGAAAGTACATTACAATATTCTCATAATAGTAACAATAACTGAAAGACATATGTACAAAATAGTGTTCGTGAAAAAGTTAAAATTTTTAAAGATAAGAAAGATATTAAACTTATTTTAAAATGGTTTTTCAATTTGGTTATACATTTTTTTTAATTAGCATTTGTTATATTACCGGAAAGTGTAAACTGTGAGTAAGAGTACAATTATTAGGGGTGTTAAAACGGGCCAACTCGGACCGTTTTTGGCCCGTAATAAACGGGTCGGATCGGACTGGTCCGTAAGTGGAAAACATGTTCGTTTATTCAACCCGGTCCGCAGGCCAACTTTGACTTAAATTGGAGGTCCAAAAATCTTTGTCTTTTTTTTTATCAAATCAATTTTTTTTTTCATCAATTATTTGTGTTAACAATGTTGATTTTAATTAATGTAATGACAAAATCTGAGATAGTAATAAAGATAGACCTACATGCTTTTACATATGGAAATGTTTACTGAAGAAACAAAAAAAAAAAATATTACAATCATTTAATAAATATGTAAAACTTAAGAAGATTCATACCTGCAAAAACAAAAAGTAAAACAAAACAAAACTTTTGTTATGATTGTTGGTTAGTGTAGATAAAATACTAAAAAACTTATACTTGAATTGAATGTTATAGTTGTGTACATATATAACTCCAAATGAAACGTGTTCCTAAATTTAATTGGCGTAAATGAATATCTATGACATTTTTTGCACTTTAGCAGAGGATATTCTTTCTCAGTTTGAACCACATGTTGCATGTGCACTTTTTTTTTAACTTAGAAGACCCGTAAGTTGGTCCATTTTGACCTAAGAATTGACCCGCGGGTTGGTCCGTTTTGACTCGCGGGTTGATCCGTCGGATTGACGGACTACACGAGCCAAGTTGGTACGGGTTGATGGATTCTGTTTTTTAACCCGACCCGTTTTTTTTTTGCGGGCCAACAAGCCGACCTGTCGAACCTGACCCGTTTTCACAACTCTAACAATTATAATACCCTTGACTAATTGAAATTGTTGTCTGCATGAGATTTGATAAGTTCTGTTTTGTCGGAGGCAAATATACGTGTAAGTATTGCCGTATTATATTTAAACCGCATCTATTTTTTACCCTAAGAATATTATTATTTTTTTAAATTAATAACATATTTTGAAAGAATAAAACAAAGTAAGTTTGTATTGATTAAAAGTTATTTAGAGTGACGTAGAAGCTATAACATTAGACGTGAGTGGTCCACATAAGAATGTTGGTGGTAGAAATGGTGCTTGTGATGTTGGTAGTTGAAGCTCCTTAGCCATGGTTGAATTTGGTAGATTGAAATGAAATACACCTACTGCTTTGTCGCCCATGCAATTCTCTTTGTTTCCATGTTATTTCCCTCATTACTCACATGTATTCTCACAAATCTAACACGTGCTCCAATTCTAATTGTTTGATCAATCATAACAAAAGAGTTGCAATAGTAGAGATGTCAAAATGTGTTTCAACCCGTGAGCCAACTTTACTTATTGTGTATTTGAGTTGGGTTGGATTGAGAAAAATTCAATTTTTTTAAAAGTGGATTGAACTCAACCCGGTTCACTTAACCTATGGGTTAAACGGGTTCGAACTGGGTTGAAGGTGGATTGACCACTTAATCCACCAATATTTTTTTACAATTTTTTAATATTTTTTTAATAATTATTTACTAGTCCTAATTATATAGGTTCACAATTTCATAATTTTAAATGCTAGAATGTTACTCAATAATATTTGAATATTTTGAATATTTAATTAATTTGATTGTCAAGTTATATACGTTGATACTTTAATCTTTAACTATAATCTTTATAGTAAATTACTCAAGCAACCATCTTATAAACACATTTTTCTAAATTAGCATGACAAAATTTGTAGTTTTTTTATTCATATTTTGTTAAATAGCATGACAAAAAATGTGTAATATTAGTTATGTTTTCTTGAACTATATGAACACTTTTTTGGAAACAATTCATCATATATTGGTGATAAGCATGATGAAGACATTGATTCTTGATTTAACTGTGATCGTCATCTCATAAATTGCTTAAAAATTATTTAAATATTTGAATACTTAAAAATAAATAAATAAATAATTTTTTTATATGGATTGGTTAGTCAATTTACTTAACCTACTACTCCGTGATGGGTTGAGTCGGCTTGTAAAATTTCTTGCTCATCATAAAATGAGTCGAGTTAGATTTACTCATTTTCAATCAAGTTCGTAATGAGTCAATCCATGTAAGTCGGATTAGCTCACTTTGACATTTGCGATATTTGTGCTATATCCGTGGATGAAACTTATGGGCCTTAAGGGGAAGTCCATTAGTGGTGGTAGAGAAGACAATTCTACACATGAATTTGGTTAGTCACATGATGACAATTGAGATGAACGAAGCCCACATAAATAAACTCTACCGCTGTTCTCAATTGAGAGTCCCTACTTTATACGAAATTACCAAAAAAGGGGAGAGAACAATCTTGCGTGCCCATTTATCTAACCATTATTCTATCTTCTTTTTCAGTGAACGATACAATGTCTTTGGAGCATCCCTGCTTAGGTCTAATGTTATTGCTGATTTTTTTAAACATCTTTCCACCAATTCTATTCATCATCATGTGTACATAGAAAACTAAACAAAACTCACTTGGAAAATATCGTCAGTTTAAAAAATAAGTATTTAATTAAGATTTTTATTATTTTTTTCCTGTTTCTTTAATCAGGATTTTTATTTTCTTGGATCAACTTTAAAATTTATCGATCTTTAATGATTTATATTAGAATTCAAGTAAGGAAATCACGAATCATTAATGTTGAAATCTTAAAAATGATATTAAATTTTCCATTCATTTAAAATCACCACTTTCATCTAATATATACTTTTTATAAAGTAGTTTTAATTCAAATTCATCAAATTAGTTTTTCATATGTGCAACTAGGTTAAGGTGCAAGTAGGTTAAGTTTAACTACTGAGTTGTAAAATTTAAGACTTAATTTTAAGTTTCTAATAAATTTAAAAATTTTGAATTAATTTTTTTGTTAACATTAGAATATGAGTGTTAAGTGGCTGACATGGTTATTATTTTTAAATTTATAATTGTATAATTATATATTTTTAATTTAATTTTAATATTTTAACTAAAAATTGTATAATTATAAAATTATGATTTTAATTTAATATTAAAAATATATCATAATTTTATATTTCATTCTTAAAAGCATAATATAACAAAAACTCAATACCAATTACATAGTATTCAAATTTAATAACTATAGGATGGTATTTTTGTGATTCCAAATCTTCAAGCCTCGTTATCAAATGTCTTCCACGATTTTCACACAACTCCAATGCCACATATGTTAGTAAGTTCTTAGATTTGGAGACTCTATAAGAAGTATTGAGTTTTTATATCGTTATGTTGTTTAGAATGAAATATAAAATTATGATATATTTTTAATTTTTAATTAAAATCATAAAATCATATATTATAAATTTATAAATTATCAAATTTTAAAATAATAAAATGATATGCGATAACAAATTAGTAATATGACATGATAAGATAATAATTATGTCATCAACCCAACAACCACATCACTCAATTAACGTAAAATATTAATATATGTCAACGGGACAAGTAGGGTACGAGTAGTAGCTCTCCTGTACCCTATCCGTGGGATAAATATCTGTCTCGTACATGTATCCATATTCGTCGGGAGTATCCGTTATGCGGGTACTCGCATAATTTGTTAATATCCACTGATATCCACGAGTACTTGCGGATATTTACAACAAAATAAAAATAAATATTCAACAACAAATTTTAATCGTAAATTCAAATAAAATACAATACATAACATTCATAAATCTAATATCTAATACTATATACAATTGGGAACTAACAAAAGGCAAGATTTTCAATTGAATAATATATCTGACCTACTTCTCAATTCAAATTTTTATCTACAAAAGGTAAAAACGCTGATGTGTCAATCTCTCAGCATTTTGAAGTCTGAAAAAAAAAATGGAAAAGAAATTGAAAACCAAAAGTTTTAATTAAAACTTCTTTCTCTCTCTTCCTCAGTCTTCTCACCTTCCTCTTTCTCAATTCTTTCTCTCTCTTTCTCATTCTCTCTGCGACCGCCTTCTTTCTTCTTTCTCTCTCTTTCTCATTCTCTCTGGCACCGCGGTTTCTCTGCCTTTCTTAGCTTCTTCTCTAACATCTTCTTCTGTTCATCTTCTTCTTTTCATCGAGTTGTTTTTAAATCGCAAAAAAAGACTATGGAGATGGTTTATATTTTTTTCTGAGCTTTGTTCTGTTCATCTTCTTCTGTTCATCATTTTTTTTTCTTTACAGGCTTCAATTGACGCTTACAAAGACATGCATCTGAGATTTGTCGTTCATCTGTCCATTTTTTTTGTGGATATCTATTTTTCTTCTTATATTTGTCAGATCTAACTTTTTCATGCCTTTTTTTACAGGTTTAAACCTAGAAGTCGTATTTATTTTGATTTTTCTCAAGCAAGCATCTCATTTTCTTCTTATATTTTGTCAGATCTAACTTTTTCATGCGTTTTTTACAGGTAAGAACCCAGAAGTCGATTTTATTTTGAGTTTCTCAAGCGAACAACTCATTTTCTTCTTATATTTTGTCAGATCTAACTTTTTTTATGCGCTTTTTTACAGATAAGAACACAGAAATCGATTTTATTTTGAGTTTTCTAAAGCGAACAACTCATTTTCTTCTTATTTTTTGTCAGATCTATCTTTTTCATGCGTTTTTTTACAGGTTTAAACCCAAAAGTCATTTTTATTTTGAGTTTTCTCAAACGAACATCTATTTTTCTTCTTATATTTTGTCAGATCTAACTTTTTTATGCGTTTTTTTACAGGTTTAAACCCAGAAGTCGATTTTATTTTGAGTTTTCTCAACCAAACAACTCATTTTCTTCTTATATTTTGTCAGATCTAACTATTTGTTTCGTTTTTGTACAGAACTAATATGGTTCACTGAGACATATGGTTTTATTACGCAGATTTCGTTTTCATTTTGACATTTCTCAAGCGAACAACTCATATTCTTCTTTTATTTTTTCAGATCTAACTATTTTTTTCTGATGATGGTATTTTCTAGGATTGCTACATGTCTAATATGGTTCACTGCGACAGATTTAACATCAGGTTTATAAAAAAAAAATTATCTAACTATTTTTGGCGTTTATGTACTTTGATCTAACTGTTTCTTATATTTTTCTTCTGTTTACAGGCTTCAAATCAAGATTTCAAACTGATTCAAGAGTCTTTTTCGCTGTACAACTTAACTGGTAAGTAATTTGTATCAAAATCTACCTTTTTATTTACCAATTTATCTGTATTTTTCCACCTTTTACAAGCAACCCGTTCATCTTCTTCATTTTTCTACCTTCAACTCTCTTGGTGTCATTTTTTTTTTCGTTCATGGTATTTTTTTAATAATGCATTCTATCAGCAGATCTCTTTATTGTTACCCGATTTACGTTTTTATTTGGACATTTTTCAAAGAGTTCATCATACACTATATTTTTTCAAAGTTCTACACCAAAAAGAGTTAATCTAACTATTTTTTCCGTTTATCTACCTTGATCTAACTGTTTTTCTTCTGGATACAGGCTTCAAATCAAGATTTCAAAGTCATGCACGAGTCTTTTTCGCTTTACAACTTAACTGGTAAGTAATTTGTATCAAAATACCTTTTTCTTTACCAATTTATCTGTATTTTTCCACCTTTTACAAGCAAACCCTTCATCTTCTTCATTTTTCTACCTTAAACTCTATTTGTGTCATTTTTTTTCGTTAATGGTATTTTTTAATAATGCACTGTATCACCAAATCTCTTTATTTTTACCCAATTTTTGACTTTATTCGGACATTTTTCAAAGAGTTCTTCACATTTTTCCAATCACCGTTTACTCCATCAAAACCATTTCATTTACAAAACGTTTTGTATTCCAACCCCTCACAAATACTGCTTCGAATTTTTTCCAAATCAACCTGTCAATCAGTATTCAAACGCATTAAATTTCGCACTGCTCGAGATAATGATGAATAAACTGCTCCATCATCTGCCACACGTTATAATTATTAAACTTTACTCTATTCCAATATTAAATACCCCTTCCTGAAAAAAATCAACATTAGTAAATTACATTAAATAATTCTTCTTATACTTTTACGACGCTTCATAATTCTTTTTTTTAACGTATTATTTTTTAATTCGTATTTATTATCCTGTACTTTTACCAGTTCAGACTGTGTCCAGTATGTACGGATACTTCCAACAGCTATGATTTCTCCTATTCTTTTTATATATATATTCCCTATGTTTACCAATTCAAAGTCAGACATCTGATTTTTCTACTGTTACCCATTTTCTTCTCTTACAATTTTACTTCATCACCAACCTATTCTCCTGCAATGGAATCCATGCCCACACCACAATCCATACTTTTTTCAGAAATGGTTGGCAGATTCATTTCTATGTTTTTGAAAGACCAGGTATATTTTTTGATTCAAACTCATTTATTTTTGTTATTTATATTTATTTATTTCTTTATTCTTAACTTGCTAATCTTTTAAGGAATTTGGATACGTCGACCAAGTGTTCATAATACGCTGTTGGAAGGACCTTGCTACTAAATGGATTGTTGTTGATTACCAAAGTAATGTTCACCATGTTACTTACAACATGGATATTCACACTCCAATGATTACCCAAGGTTGGAACCAACTAAGATCTTTCTATGGAGATCATCAACTCTCTGCAGAGGATCACCCTGAATTGTTTTTTGAAATTGAAAGTGAAAGAACAAGCAGAGATATCAAAGTTCTTTATCCATTTTTTTTGTATTAAAGTTGAAAATTTTGTATATAATTTTGTTTGAACTTCTTATATATATATATATATATCAATATATAAGAAGATTTCAATTGGACTCTTATTTTGTATGCAGTTATTATATATCTCAATATAAAAGTTATATTTTATTCTCTTTTATTATATTTATTTTCCTTTTTTGTATTAGATTTTGTTCGACTTCATTTTAGTCAATATAAATTAGTTTTAATTAGAAATTGAATTAATTAACATTAATTACCATTCCATATAAATTGGAAATTTAAAAGTCAGTGAAATACAATAACTATTACTTATTAATTATTATTATTAAAATAATATAAGTTATAAAATAATTAAAATATTTTTTACCATTTTCATAGTCAGAAGAATTTAAGATCAATTTTTATGGAAAAATAAATTTAAAATGACTCTTTAAAAAACTTTTTGTATTCCAACGCCTCCAAAAAGTGGTTCGAATTATCTCCAAATCAACGTGTCAATCAGTATTCAAATGCATTAAATCTTGCACTGCTCGAGATAATGATGACAACGTGAGATAATGAGGATTAAACTGCTATATCATCTGCTACACGTTTTAATTATTAAATGTTTTCATATTCCAATATTAAATACTAAATCGCCAACCAATGAGCGTTTCATTTTTTTAAATTTCTCTTCATTATGGTTTTCACTTCTCAAGATAAAAGTAATTGCACTGTCCAGAGTTATCAGCACTTCTCAAGACGATAATCATGATTGCTCTAGGTAATATTATTATCACTAACACGCTTTGATTACCGGTACCTCTCTTCACACTCAAAGAATGCTGCTACGTCTACAATTTACAACTTATCTTCTTTCAAGGATACTCATATAGGTTCATATGTTGTAACACCCCCGGATCTTCTTGGGCTTACCAGGCATCCCACCTGCCACCCTCAAACCGGTTGTGTTAGGTCTGCAGCCCAATACACCCCAACCCATCACCCTTCTCCGTCCATTCATACTGGGTGGGTTGTTGCCAGTGGGAATCGAACCCCCAACCTGACCTTTAACACCTCTGGCTCACCAGCAGATGCTACCAGCTGGTAGCATCTGCTGGTGAGCCAGAGGTGTTAAAGGTCAGGTTGGGGGTTCGATTCCCACTGGCAACAACCCACCCAGTATGAATGGACGGAGAAGGGTGATGGGTTGGGGTGTATTGGGCTGCAGACCTAACACAATCGGTTTGAGGGTGGCAGGTGGGATGCCTGGTAAGCCCAAGAAGATCCGGGGGTGTTATGTATTGGAATATACAACATTCATTTATTATAGTAAGAGAGTGTCATGTCCCAAAAAAACATAATTGGTGGTCTTCATAATTAATGTTTTGGAGCAGTAAGTGTCATGAGATGACATTTTAGGAACCTTTACAAAGTTTTTTAGAGAAAGTAACTATAGTTTTTAAAATAAATTAAACTAAAAATGGTAATACAATAAATTAATTAGGATTTGGTGTGGAATTTACAAAATATTACACGATATTTACTGAAATGTTTCGTAGTTTTGAGAGTGAATACTTTCAAATATAATTTTCATGTTATTTGATATAATAATATTTACTGTTTAAGAATTATAATACTGAAGTAAATGGAAATCATAAGTTACAATTTATTTTTAAAATAAATGCAAATCGAGGTAAAATCTAAATTTTCTAAATTTTTCAACAAACAAAATTGAAATAAAGCTCATGCTTCAATAAATATTTATTAAAGTTTAATAAGTTAAATCCATGAATGAAATATATTTGTTTGCTTCCTCATTCCAGTCCCACGTCTTAAAAGTTTCAGAGTACAAAAAATATTTATAATTTAAAATTAAAAGAATACATAATGATAACTACCAAATATTTTTATATAAATATTAATAGTTTCTCCTTTTTTATAGACAAAATTAGTTATTTTTTTAATTTTTGTTTTAAAAATAATATTACATATTACAGTTTTTTGAATCTGATTAATTAATAATTTCTTATTAATAAAAAATGCAAATAAAATTATTTACTTTAAATACATTTATTTACCAAATTAAAAATTAAAACTTTTTTTTACTTGGCTTGCTAGATATGCTTTTAATACTTTTCAAAAAATACTTTTCATCTTCCAAAAATTAAAAGATGTTTAGGAGAATAAAAACAAATTTCCAATTTCTTTCAACACTACTTTCAAGATAAAAATTTGTCTCTTCCAACACATTTTTATAATCAATTTAAATTAGCATTAATTATGAAGAAACCAACAACTTTTTTAGTGTATCAATACAATGTTATATTTGAATTTATTGTATTATAATTTTAAATGGAAAATATTTTAAAAAATCTACATACCTTCTTGAGAAACTTCTTGAAAAATAGTTTAAAAAATCTACATACTTCAAAAATATTTTAGTTATTTTGAAGTAAATATGATAAAATAACAACTTTAGAAACTTTTACAAAGTTTCTTGGAGATGGTAGCTAATTTTTATAAAATAAATCTAATTAAAGAATGTAATATAATAAATTAATTAGGATTTTGTGTGGAATTTATGAATATTACATGACTGAAATGTTTTGTAGAATCGAGAGTGAATACTTTAAAATATAATATTAAATCTTATTTGATAAAATAATATTTACTATTTCAGAATTTTTATAGTGAAGTAAATGCAAATCATAAACTACATTTTATTTTTATAATAAATACAAATTATAAAGGCATAATCCAAGTTTTTAAATTTTTGAACAAACAAAATTAAAATAAAGTTCTGACTCCATGAATTTGTCTCATTAATGATAACATAGACTTTTAAAAAGTTCAAAGTAGAAGAAAGATTTATAACTAACAAATATTTTTTATATAAGTATTAATATTTTCTCATCTTCTACAGAAAAATTATGTATTTTATTAATTTATTTTAAAAATAGTCATTACATATTACACTTTTCTTAAAATCTGATCAGTTAATAGTTTCTTTAAATTAGTTACCTTAAATATATTTAATTACCAAATTAAAAATTAAGACTTTGTTTTTTTTACCTAGCTTACTGAAAAATATATTTATATTTTTCAAAATCTACTTTTCATCTTCCAAAAATATAAAGATGTTAAGAATTAAAACAATTTTCCAGTTTTTTCCAACACTACTTCCAAGCTATATTTTTTCAACCTCTTAAAGAACTTTTCAGTTTCTTCCAACCTACTTCCAAGATATATTTTTATGGCTTCTCAAAGATGAATGTCTTTGTCATTAAATAACATTAAATATTAAAAACCAACAACTTTTTGTGTTTCTCATTGCAATGTTATATATGAATTTATTGTATTAAAATTTTAAATGGAAAATATTTTAAAAATCCACCTACCTTTTTAAGAGAGCTTTATACAATTTTCAAAAATCTTCTTAAATTTTAACGTAGCTTATTGAGTAAACTTTATAAATTAACACTTACGTCTTTCAGTATAAATGTAAAAAATATACAGAATAAATGGAAAACTTTTCGTCTTCCATGAATTTTTCATTTTGAATTATGACTATTTATTATGAACAACAACAATCATGATTTGTGGGACTCAATGAATCATGAAGTATCAATCAAACACATAATTAGAGTTTAAGACATTCACGAAAAATATTATTTATCAATTTTAAGTATATAAAAAATATAAAAATTTTATATCATCATGTTGTTTTTTGAGATGTTATATGCTTCTTTATTTATCGCTAATGATTAATACAAAATGCAAAATCTTCTTCTATTAATATGCTTGAAAACCGATTGATCTAATATTACTTATTATGGTTGTATTCTTAACTTTATATCAATTATGGTTTTAAAATATTGCATTGGAAACCAAAATCTTCTTCTATTAACGTGTTTGAAAACTGATTGATCTAATAATACTGATTATGGTTGTATTCTTAACTTTATATCAAATTATGATTAAATTTAAATATTAATTTAAGAATAAATTTATATTTATGTAGGATTAATGTAATATTATCATTTTATATTTTTATATAATATTACGTTACATTGAATTTACATTGGAAACTATATTTTTTTCATTTAATGTCCTTCGAAACTGAACTTTTCTTATAGTTGATTTTTGTAAACATCAAGCAGTAGATAATATTAGGTAATATATTCCTTCCGTGTGTTTTTAGAATAAATTTCAAAATTAATTCATTGAAAATAATATTGTTTTTGAAAAATTAATCATAATACATATAATAATATTAATAAATTTTGGATTCAAATTTGAAGAAATAGAATGTGATAAAAAAAATTAAATTTAACATTTAAAATGAAAAATATATACAAAAAGTTAATTTTTGTAATAAATACTTGAATATTTCTGATAAAAATATATAAATTCAAATATTCAAAAAATTTGATGACCCATGATATAATAATATATTATAAAATATAATAATATGTAACAATGTAAATATAAAATATAATAATATTAATATAATTAAAATATAAGGTAAAAATTATAAATTATAAATTTTTTAAACTTTTAAAGATATGGAAATAATTAACTATTTCAATTTCAATATTATTGCAAGATTAAAATTCATATATTGTTAAAATTGGAACTCGAAGTATATACAGTAACATTTTCTCTAAAAGCAATTACCAAACTGAAACTTTAGAATGAAAGTGGTACTATTTGATTAATTAAACAAAAAATATACCAATAAAATTTAAATTTTAACATTAAAAAAAATTGTAAAATAGCGTAGGTTTTTCAATAGATTCTTATAATGTCTCTAAACAACTTTCAAATATTTTTAACTTATAAGAAATGTTCGTATTTTATATATTATCAAAATATGAAAAAATGATAAATTAAAAAAATTTAATGGAAATACATTAATATTCACAATTAAAAACAATAAAAGTTAAAAATATGATATAGAAAATAAACAAGTAATATAATATTTAGGAACAAAAGATCTATGGTTCTTAATAATATAATAATATATTAACATATTAGTCCTAATATAATAATAATAGTAAAAATAATTAAAATATAATGTAAAATAATAAATAAATAATTGTAAAATTTAAATATGAATTTTTAAATATTTTTAAATATTTTTCACATATTTTTTGACATTTTACACAAACTTAAACAATAATTTAAAAAATAATTTTTATAACATAGACATTGGTATATCATTACAAGTTAAAATTATACATTCTTAAAATTTTTAAATATATAAAAATCACTAATAATGTTGATTTCAATATTTTTTTTCTAAATTAGGATATATATTGTCAAATTTGAAATTCAAAATATATAGTAATAAAGTTTGAATTTAAATTCTAAATTTTAAAAGCTATGAAATATGGGAGCAAAGTTAAAATTTGAAATTCAAAATCCAAAAAAATTGTAAAAAAAGGACTTCAATAGAAGAGTCTATCAATGTCTAATCTTTGTATTTTTGCATAGTGTACTATTTATATTTGTCTACATAGTCTAGATTTTGTAAGTTTTGATTGTTTACTATTTATATTTTGTTTGTAGTCTAACATTTGTATCTTTAAAAAATCTACTATTTATATTTAGGTGTAATTAGTCGGATAATATTCACTTTTGTTTGGATATGTCAGTTTCATACCCACTTTTATAAAGGGGTCAATTGGGTCCTAACTTTGGATAATATGTCTCAATCAGGTCCCTTTGAGAAAAAAATATTAACGCCATTAATGATATCGATATTTAAAACGACTTACAAGAGTGAAAGGAACCTAATTGAGACATTTTTTCAAAAGTTGGGATTCGATTGACACATTTTTAAAAGTGAGTACCAAACTGACACATCTGAAGAGATTGAGTACTATCTGACTAACTAAACATTACATTTATATGCACGATCTATCATTTGTAGTTTTATATCGCTTACTCTTCACATTTTTTGTATCGTCTAATGTTTGTATCTTTATTAAGTCTACTCAACAATCTCTATATTGTCCATCATTTTTATTATTAGAGAAACAACTATTATATTTTTCTACATTTTTTACTCAATATTTCATTCAAAATTAAATTTGATTTCTTAATTTTAATTATCTAAATCTTAATATATTATTTAAAATAATTATATATAATACATTTTATTAAAAATATATATAAATAACTTAAATACATTTTTATTATAAAATCAATTAAAATATTATTATTGAATTTTATAAAATAAAATTTATATTAAATTTAATTATATTTTTATAATTTCAAATTAATTTAATAAATATATTGTAATTTTTAATTTTAAAATTCGATATCCGTGCGTTGTACGGGTAAAAATACTAGTTTTAAACAAAGTTCAAATAATCCATTTAAATGGTGTTGAATAACAATTTACAAAGAAATGAAATTTTTTTAAACTAACTGATAAAAAAATAACTCATTCAAAATAAATATGTTAATATTTTAATCATTTTTTTATTGTTTTAATTTATATTAGAGTATAGCGGGTACAAGTATCCAAGGGTACGAATATTATGATACTTGTACCTGTCCCATTAACATGCGAGTATTAAAAATACTCGTACCCGTTACCTGCAGATATCTATTTATAATTCCATTTTCTACCCATTACGGGATTTATCCGCGGATACCCGTGAGTGCGGATTTTATTCGCGGATACCCGTTGGTAAGAATTTTGTTGACATCTTCGTTTGAAACAAAATTAAATTTATTGAATATTCAATAAACCATCAAATTTTATTAGAAATTTAATTGAAAATTTCCAAATTTATTGAGACTTAAAACATAATTAAGTCAAAATTTAAAATAGGCTAGATTAAAGTTTTTAATTACACCTATTAAATTTTTATTTCAAAACTAATCATCAAAATCTTATTTTAAATTAATTTTAACTTATTAAATCTTTATTTTATATTAATTTTAACTACAATGATAGGATTATCTAATTATTCACAAACTCTCATAAATTTTATCTTTAAATATTTTTTCTCTGACCTTTAAATCTCGTCAAATAAACAACACAAATTTTAACTTTAAATTTTCTCAAATTCATTCTTGGACTCTCAAAAGACATCCTTAAGCTTGAGGGACTAGCTAATATGATCAACTGAACAAAAATCAGACTACCTCTATTTACTCCATCCATAATCCCAACATAAATCATTAATAACATAAATATTAATAAATTTTGACACTATCTTAAAAAATTAACTTTAATATAGCCTAATTTGAAAAAAGAAAAAGAAAAAGAAAAAAAAAGAACTTATGTATTTGCAATCTTATTTATAGATGAGATATACTAGAAGTGAATAAGAGTAGTTTGTGGATGAGAAAAGTGAAAAGTGTTCCTGGAATGTTCTACTGGTAAGAAGATGATTATTGTCACAGAACGTGTGTAAAATCCCAATGTCATAGCTCTTTCAATGGACCACATCTCTCCAACACATATCTGAAAAGACTGTTGAATTCAAAACCATGGACCAAAATATTAACTCATCATAATCTTCATATTCATGTCCCTCTTTCCCACATTATAACCCACTCTATCACACACAACTTTTTAAGACTCAAACCATTCAATTTCTTCAGTTTAAAAATATCATGGATAAAATGAAACAGTTTTCCATAACTTTTTATTTGTAACGTTTTCGATTTTCAAAGAGATTACTCACATGCAATCATCATAAACTGAATATAAGGTAATTTTGCAACAATCTCAAATCATATATTCTCATTTCCAACTCAACTAACACAAAAGAGATAAAGTGCTTGCTTTGTGTGGAGAACACAAACTTTTGCCTTTTTGCACATGCCAATTTGCAACAATTATGATAGATGAATTGGGTAGCAAATTGCAATGTTCGTTGTGTAATGCTAGCTAGCTATACTTAATCATGAAGTGGAGCTTTTGTTACCCATAAACACAGAAATGGCAAGTTGAAGATGCGAACGTGGACTTGATCTGTTATACCTAACCAGTTTTATCCAGAGTCACAACTTTGAACAGAAAAAATGTCTAGAGTATGTGAAATAAATAAGACAATTAGTAGTCCCCACAGAAAAGAAGATGGAAGCATACCCTCATGCTGGGGTTTGAATAATTATGGTGGGCTCTCACCTCTCAATTTATCACACTTCCTATCACTGGGGCAACCTTATACAACCAACGATTGGTTCCTATAATCGTATTTCCTGTCACTAAAACATTGACACTTCCTTAATTCAATTCTCTCCCAATTACAAACTGTATTTTCAGTTTAGATATTATTAGTTTTCATTCCAATTCATGTCAATATGAACAGTTCATGATATGTAGTTATTTCTTCTATTTTTTACCCTTTTATAAGAAGCAAACTTGGCTTAAGATTACCCTTTGTGACGAAATCCTGACTTAAGAATCAGCTCATCCAAAAATCAGCACTTTCCACTCCCATCCACGACAGTTCATCATCTCTTACATTAAGCAAAGGAAAAGTTGTTATGAAATGAAGAGAAGAGTGTGACACAGTAGCAATGAAAGAGATTTAGGTTAAATGGTGGCACAAGGGTGCATATGGAGGCATTGTTATGGGGATGATGGCCACACAAGTACACAAGTTGGAGATGGCATTGACTTCCCATCCACATCCACATATTTTTATGATCAAAGAAAGAGGGACCCGAAAGGTGGCCATAAAGGATACTTAAATACATACTCTAACCATCATTCAATATAATTGGTTGCTACTTACCACTGTTCTAAATCTAATGCCCCCTTAGAGAAGATCCACACACACAGTTTGAAAGCAATCTCAAGGAGTTAAAACCAGACAAAACTCACATGACCTGCACAACCCTCCATTGGCCTCACCTGCTACAAACAAATACTAGTCACAATCAAATTCAAACAATCAGAGTTTTCAACATTGTTTTTCAAAAATGGTCCCCTTGTTTTCTACTGGCCAGGAAAGGTTGTACATAGGATAGTTTATAAGAGATACAGTGAAGTTGCAAAATCATTCATCTTTTGAGATTAGCATAAAGACACAGTGGACTTATAGCCACTATGGGTGCTTGTGGGAGTAAGAGGGGTGTGGGACATGCTTGAGAAAAACTTCTCCCTAACTTTACCTTCACGCTCACCATCATGCAACTATGACCTTTTGTCAAATAATGTTGCCCACTTGTTCATTTTTATTTCTCTCAGATATTGTGGTGCCCTAATGTCCATGCCTTGCTAAATACAATGACACTTCAACTTCAACTTCAACGCACTGCATGGTTTGTTCATGCAATTATCTACCGCCACCTTTGTAAAATTCACAACATGCATAGCCAACATCTCCGGCTTATAAATTTTTAATTGAGTTGGATTCATTACCATCATTATCATTTCCATTTATGTATAACCTTATCTTTTCAATACGCAACTAACATGAAACATATAGAAGAAATGAGAACATTCAAAAACAAATATAGGACCAAAAGTTGGTTACTGATTTGCTACTTTGATATATATACAGCTTTAACCAGAGAGAAACATTCTTTCCCAGCATCGCCTCATGTAGAAATGAAAGGAACCAACAAAGACAAAGTAACGGTAGAAACAGTCAACATCAACATTAATGCAAGGTGAAAGGATCCAGGAGAATGAATGGTTGCTTTCATATAGTCTAGACCTTTCCTCTTCGATCAGAAATTCCATTTCCCCCGCTATAAATGCGATTCTGTTCACCACTTCCTACAAACAAAGTCTTCTTGATCAACCCCAATCTCTCCTTCATAACCATATTCAAGAATAAGATAAATACAGGATATAAAAATTAAAGTTAGGAGATGGTATAAACTAAACTTTCATATATAATTTCCACTATGGTTTCTTTCGTTGTTTAATTATATCTTAGATTTTAGTAATATATAGCAGTACTTTCTTTGGTTTAACACCACAGCGAAAACTGTCCCAGGAAGAAGCACAGGAGCCCGTATGGGAAGGGTATGTAGATTGGAGGAACAGGCCAGCCATCAAAGGACGTCATGGTGGCATGCTTGCAGCTTCCTTTGTTTTAGGTAAGTACTGTCTGGCGACACTTTTCATGGTTTTCTCGTTTTCTAACAACAATGTTGATATATGTAACTGGAAACCACGAAATCTTTTAGCTACGTATACTTCTTTTAACTGTATACTGTTTAATCGTTTTCTCCTTCACAAAATTTCCATAATATTGTTTTTGGTTTGCATAACTATGTTTGTAACTTTCCCACATGACAAACCCCAGCTGCGGAGGTGTTGGAGAACCTAGCATATCTTGCCAATGCAAGCAACCTTGTTTTATATCTGTCCAAGTTTATGCACTTTTCACCATCCACCTCTGCCAACATTGTCACTGAGTTCATGGGAACATCCTTCCTCCTTGCTATTCTTGGTGGGTTTCTGGCTGATGCCTTTATCACTACTTACTCCATCTATCTCATAAGTGCTGCTATAGAATTCATGGTAAGTTCTCATCGATCGTAATAATTAAGCTTCTATCTTTGGTGTCTATGTAAGTTACTCGACTAAAATTTGAATGTCACTTCGTGTCAATAATAAAAAGTGAAAAAGAAAAGAGAAATGAGAATTTTAACCACCTGTACTTTGTACTTTGGTAGGTAATCACCCTTTACTGAAATAATTAATAACATTGATTACTATTATGAGAAAAACCACATAATCAGGACTTTGATAGACTTTCACTCATGCAGTACAGTACTATAGTATCCCCACATAAACAGGGACCCTTTTTCCATCCTCAACCAACTCAAGAATTAAAATGACAGAGTAGAAGAAAGACAAAAGAAGCATGACCATCATTTATTGCCATTAGATGCTGGTGCACCAAACAGGAAGCAAGATTCGATTGTGCTTAATCTTCTAGTAACCAGATTCTAGAGACACCGTATCACTGTGCAAAACAGTTAACAAGTGAAACAACAAATGAAACAACTTTACCAAAGAAGCATGGATTGATCAAATATGTTAAGTTGAATGAAATCCTCAAACAATTGAAGCTCATACAAGCATTTCCATGTGGTTATCAAGATTTTAATCACAATACAAGATCATAAATTTTAACAATGAGATTATTTGATGACACAGGGCTTACTAATGCTCACAATACAAGCACACAAGCCATCACTCAAACCACCAAAATGCGTTATGGGAATCACCGACAGTCCATGCCATAAAATTTATGGTGGGGACTCGGTTATGCTATTCGCAGGCCTCTATCTGGTGGCTCTGGGAGTAGGAGGTATAAAAGGTTCACTTCCTCCTCATGGGGCTGAGCAGTTTGATGAGAATACCCCAGAGGGAAGGAAGCAGAGATCTGCATTTTTCAATTACTTTGTTTTCAGCCTGTCATGTGGAGCATTAATTGCAGTAACTTTTGTGGTATGGATCGAAGACAACAAGGGATGGCAGTGGGGTTTAGGAGTCTCAACTGCTTCAATACTTCTCTCCATCCCAGTTTTTCTTCTTGGTTCACTCAAGTACAGGACCAAGATTCCAATGGGAAGCCCCATTACATCCATGTTCAAGGTATACTTAACAATAATTAGGTTACATTGTTCATTTAGTCGTCATAGTTTTCTTCTATTTCATCTTTTTCTGACACAAGAAGCCGAAAGTTTTAATTTTTACCCAGACCTCACTGGAGAGAACTTTCTACAACACCCAACAAACAAGTTGTCCAGGAATTAAAAGCAACTGTTTTCTCACTTAGAAACTAATTAAAAATAAAAATGGCACAAGTATAATTAAAGACCAAATGATTTATTCAACCGATTAAATAACAGGTGCCAAAAGTTTTCTCGTCAAATAAAATGCTAAACAATCTGTTTGTAATTTGCTATGCCGAAGGTTCTTGTTGCAGCAATATGCAACAGCTGCAAATCCAGGAATTCAAGCAATGTTGTCATAAGCATGGCCACAATTCCATCCCATGCAACTGAAAGGGAAGATGGAGAAGAATGTAAGAACAGAAAAGAGGTTGCAGGCGAAACTCTAACTAAGAGCCTTAAATTCCTTAACAAAGCAGTGATAGAACCAGTTCACCCAATGTTAGAGTGCACAGTGAAGGAAGTGGAAGAGGTGAAGATCGTGATAAGGATTCTTCCCATATTTATGTCGACCATAATGCTAAACTGTTGCCTAGCTCAGCTATCTACGTTCTCAGTCCAACAGTCAGCCACTATGAACACCATGCTTGGTTCCTTCAAGGTCCCACCAGCTTCTCTACCAGTGTTCCCTGTGGTCTTCATCATGATCCTTGCCCCACTCTACAACCACATCATTGTTCCATTTGCTAGAAAAGTAACCAGCACCGAAATGGGGATCACACATCTACAGAGAATAGGAACAGGCCTATTCCTGTCCATTGTGGCAATGGCTGTGGCAGCTTTGGTGGAAACCAAGAGAAAGAAAACAGCTGCAAAGTTTGGTTTGTTGGACACAACGAAACCCCTCCCAATAACATTCCTTTGGGTGGCCTTACAATACATTTTTCTTGGTTCAGCTGATCTTTTCACTTTGGCTGGCATGATGGAGTTCTTCTTCACAGAGGCAGCATGGAGCATGAGGTCCTTGGCAACAGCACTCTCATGGGCCTCACTGGCCATGGGGTACTTCCTCAGCACAGTTCTTGTGTCCACCATCAACAAGGTCACAGGAGCTTTTGGCCACACACCATGGCTTTTGGGTGCCAACTTGAATCATTATCACCTTGAGAGGTTTTACTGGTTGATGTGTGTTCTCAGTCTACTCAACTTCATTCATTTTCTCTTCTGGGCCAATTCCTACAAATACAAACACTCACCAAAGCCTGGATACTAGCTACAACACACCTACGTATATACATATATATACACTGCTTATTGTAACTTGATAACTTTCCTTCCTAGTTTCTGGTCGGACCCAAATGACGAAATAATTAGCAGATTCAGAGTTTATCTTTATCATGTTCCACTCTACTATTACTTGGTGCTATGTACCCACTTTTAATTTTAAATAAATTAATCCATTGCCCGTTATGAATACGATTATGAGAAATTATAGGTTCACACCGACATTTAATCACTTATTTTATCATCTTTATAGGTTAGAAGTTAATTTTTCTTGGTTTACGAGTTAATTTTAAAGTGCTAAAGAAAAGTAGTCAAATGTAAGTGTCAATCTATCATTTCTCTATGATTATATCATCAAAATCAAGCTAAATCTTATGTTCTCCTCTTTAAATTTTTTCATGGAAGTGTTCTAACTTTAACTACTTGGACATCTAATGGTGAAGTAAAAAGATTAATTAATAATTAAGTTTTAAAAAAAATAATAATTAAATTATTATATGATATATATTAAAACATTAGTTAATATAATTAAAAGTAACCAAGATGATTGAATTATTATACTCAAAGTAACAATGCTTCTAACGAAATTAATATTAAACCTGAAAATTATACCTAATTAAGATAGAATATAGATATAGATAATTTTCCATACATATATAAAATAAAAGTGTTAACGTAGTGGTTTTTTAATATTAATAATATTTATACTGTTACTCTAAAACGATAGTTTAATTTTAATTTGAGACAGTACGATCAAGAAATCGTCATGACTAAAGCATTTAGGTCGAATCATGCTAATAAAAGATATCTGATATACTAATTAATTATTGAATTTCTACACGATAATTACAATAACAATAGTATCAATCAATATAATAACAATTGTACATAAACAGAGTCTCTAAATTCTAAAAAAAATACTTTATTATTTCATAAAAAACAAATTTTAATTATAGTTATATTTAGATATGACGTTTTTAGTTCCTAAATTTTTTTCTTTTTTTAATTTTAAATCGTTGAAATTTTCTAACCATTTTTTTCATTCTTATCACTAAATACAGTCTAATAAAAAAAAGAAAAAAATACATATAGTTAAATAGTAAATTTAATAATCTTATTTATATTAAATAATTAAAATAAATGTATAAGAAAATATTATTATCTTTGAAATATTTTTTTATTATTTTAATTACATTAATTAAAATTTTTAATTTTAATATTAAAATAAAATATAGTTAAATAATAAAGACTATAAATGATATGTTAAAAAATGTCAGAATTAAAATCGAATAAACATTTTTTCAGAAACTAAAATCAGATAAACCTATAACGATTAAAATTAAATTATTAATTAATATTTTTACTTTTAATATTAAAATAAAATATAGTTAAATAATAAAGACTATAAATGATATGTTAGAAAAATGTCAGAATTGAAATCAAATAAATATTTTTACAGAAACTAAAATCAGATAAACCTATGAGGATTAAAAATAGATTTAAAATCTACAACTATTTTGTAGCATTTAAACGGGTTAGGGTTCTTTAGAAGCCAGTTGTCCTCATTTTTTTATATCATAAAACAAAATTAACTTTCGAGTAAGATACCAGGTTATGATACTTAGGATATAACAAGATGTTACCAACAAAATAATATATATATATATATATATATATATATATATATATATATATATATATATATATATATATATATATATATATATATATATATAATAAAAGGATTCATATTTTCGTGTTCACTTTTTTTTCTGATTTTATTTTTAATAAATATTTTTCAAATTAAAATAATTATTTTATAAGATTTATTTTTTTAAGTAATTTTTTTAAAATTTAACTATTTTACTTTCAAATGAATTAATTTTTAAATTAAAATAAATATTTATAAGAAGAAAATAACTTACAAAATAAATAAACAATTATTTATCATAAAATTATAAAAATTATTTATATTTATTTTTAAATTATAATTTTTTTATTATAAAAAAAGTAAAACTCATGTCTTTCACTGGTTATAATACGAAAAGATTTTCTGTGACTTAAAAAGAAAGACATAATTGAATATTTACTAATTATTTTCTTTTTTTCTTGACTACCTTAAACATACATAGATATTTAATTTTGAAAAAAAAAATTAAATGTTAACATTGTTCTTTGAATTATATATTATGTGGTTGACAATCATGATAAATACTTTTAAATGCAGTAGATAATAAAAGGAATCTTTAACTCACTATCAAGAATTTGGATTTGATCACTCATTCACATGTGATCAATGAATGTGTTTGAATTGGCCAAATTGGCCAAAGTATTTCATTAGAATCCTTCAAAGATTTTAAAATGGTGTGAAAGTAGGTATTTGAGAATAAGCACTTCAAAAAATTATATAAGAACAAAACCGAACTCCTACAATGATGAAGGAGACATAATTTTGTGATACATTAAGTTGCATTTATAAAATATCCTATAATTTGGAAAGGACTTAAATTTCAGTGACATTGTTTATTTTTTATTTAGTTTCGTATTGATAAAAAAAAAACATTTAATATCAAACCAAGTCGATTACATTTATTTATATATATATATATATATATATATATATATATATATATATATATATATATATATATATTTGGAAAAACCTAATTTGTTATATAATTAATTGGAATTAGGTTAGCAAATGAAAAAACTTACATAATTTATATTTGTTTGTATTGTACATATTTGTTTCTTGTCAATAAATTAGACTGATAAATTAGTTGGTCAACTATCTCTACTCGATTGATTAATGGCAGACTGACCGATCAATTGGTGGGCCGACCATCCCAATCGACTAACAAAACCAATCAATTGCAGGATAAATATCAGATTAACACTTAGTAAATGATAATTTAGAATGTATGGTGTATGATTAGACTAGAATTAGACAAACAAAAAGGTAAAAGATCATAACAACTAATATAAGTAAAGGTCTAAAATATGATTGTTCAAACATATGCATCATTGCATTTAATACCCTTTCCATTGGTCATTTATTGACTTTAGCATTCTAATACCTTTTACACAGGTATTATTCGAGCGGTGTTGGACGAACGAAAAACCTTAGAGACCGAATAAACAAGAGACAGTAGCGACACAAGACAAAACTATCCGGAAATTAATAGTACTCGACCGGCCCATATCAAATACTATTTATAAATAAGATTTTTTTTTTGTATTTAAGTTTGTTTTCCCATTTTATCTTGTAAATTATTTATTTTTAATTACAATAATTACTTTACCAATTTTATAGTGACCATATCTTTAAATTCTAATTATTTTTTTATTTGACCGATTTTAAAATTAATTACTTTTTAATTAAAAAATTATAAACAAAAAAAGTAAAAAAATATTTTAAAAAGTTATAAAACTAATTATATTTAATTTTATAATTATAATATAACAAATAATTGTGTTATTTTTATTATTGTGAAAAAAATAAACAGGCATACAAATATATTAATATCAATATAAAACAAACCCAACTTAATATATTTATGAAAATGAATGTTTGGTCTCACTTTATAAACAAAATTTATTGGAACAAATTCACTTCCAATCCAAGAAAAATGTTAATTCAATCTAACTCGTAAAGAGTTAATATACACCAATATCACCTGGTATTTAAAATAATATAAAAAGTAAAAGAATATTTTTAATTTTTTATATTTAACAAAATAAAAGGTATAAAGTTTAGTACTTCACAATTCATATCTCATAACGTAATTAATATTTAAGAATTAAAAATTGCTTATAATAATTAAAGAATTAAAGAATTAAAAATATTACACCAACTCTGAGATCCTCAAAGTTCATCAGGTTTAAACTTCTTTCAGTTTATACAAAATACATATTACATGGTTAGTGAATTAAAGTTTTAATTTCACTTTTTATTTACTTTTTTTTTCGTAATTCTTTTACCAATTAATAAAAGTTTTCTAGCATAATCCGACCTAAACCTGTGACGAGTGAGTGAGATTGATCCGTAGATAATGTTGATAATTATCCCATTCATGTTGACTTCACAGTTTTCAGGCTTGAACTGGTTTTGGAGTTGTCGTTGGTTGATCCGAACTTTGTAAATCGGCTAATCGGAAAATCCCCAACAGCATAGTTGTTGCGTGCTTTGGAGGATCAATTGATTGATTCAGCAAAACTGAATATTAGGTAATAATTAAAAAAGTTCTCTTACCACTGCAATTCAATTTCATCTTTTAAACTTTTTTGGTCGAGGAATGTAGGTATTGCTTCCGAACTCTGCGTAGTATGTGTGAAATGTTTGCTAGTGTTTATCCATTGGCTAATTATTTATATAATTTTAAGGTTGGACTTTGTGTAGGCTTGTCCCACAAGTGAATTTAAAAAAGGCAATAAGTACTTTTCTAGGTTGTATCAGCAGGAGGATTGTGATAGGTAAAATCTCCTTGACGAAGTTGTGTTGTAATTTGCCTATCATGCCAGTTAACTTGCAATTCTGGCTTTCTGACAGACAATATATAAATTTTATATGTGTATGCCAATGGGTATAGAATATAGGGTTAAAACAAATACGTCATGATTAACGGTGGTGATGAATATGTCAAGAATGGCAAGTATTTGTCTACTCTCATTGTTCAAGAGCTCCTTCTTGTTTACAATCTAAGCAAGAGCTCTCCCAAGTCAGCTTTGCTTTGGAAGTCTCTATCTTTAAGGTGCCATTTTGATACTCTGTATTGTTCTTCTAAGTTGCATCTTTTCGTGTTTCCAATTTTATGTGTTTGATGTGGTGCATGTGAGTATCTGATTGTATTTTTTCTTGGAGAGTTGAGATGAATTCTTTTGTAGAATACAAAACATATCCACATTGATTGATTGTTATGTTTTCTGAGTAGTTGTCATCCCTCTTGTTCCACAATTATGACAGGAGAAAATTTTCATCACTGGAACAAAAGAGTGTCCCTGGAGTAGGTGAGTTAAGATACAAGGGTTACATGATTTGGATATGATTATTAAATAATCTGATGTTGGATTCCAGATTGCTTAGTAATTTTTTATGGGGTGAATTTATTAATTTGGCAAGGCTTTCTGATACTGCCTTTGGTTTTGTTTGTTTGTTTTCTTGACAGTCACTATTGCTTTTTTTTTTTCTTAAAATTAATACTTGTCTAACCAGTGATAATAATTTTGGGACTGCTGTTGGGGACACAATATAATAACTAACTTACATTGTCCAGTATTGTGCCTTCTTTAATTCGAATTCTCAAATACTGCTGTAAAAGAGTACAAGTCTTGGTCGTCCTTTTTACTGGTTAAACTCTTTTGCCGTATTCATGTTGCGTACCCTTCACTGAATAGCTTGTAGGATTATCACAATCAATGTTTCCTTGATAAAATATTTTGGTTACCAAAGCTTTTCATCTTCAACCTTATTGCTTTTTATTTCCAGAGCATTGATACTCTAGTTAATTAAACAATAAGTACTAAAGTAGAGGTTTGTTGGACTTTTGTTGGTACGAACACTGGTTTCTCTCCTGCTGAGGACTGTAACTCAATGTGTACCCATAGATTTTGCTGTTGGTTTTGCTAACGTGTGAAATAATTTGTAGTTGACCTTGTGCCCATATTTAGCCTGTGTATCGGCTGTTCGTGTTTAGTCAAAATCCTTCAAATTTCTTGCATTGGTTCATGCATATTACAATTGTCATCCTCAAAATTCTACATCTTGTTGAGTTAGTGCTGATACATTCGAATATTGCAGTTAACAGCAATGGGAAATCTTTTGTGTTGTGTGCAAGTTGAGCAATCTACAGTGGCTATCAAAGAAAAATTTGGACGATTCGAGGAGGTGCTTCAGCCAGGATGCCATTGCATGCCATGGTTCTTCGGGAAACGACTTGCTGGTCATCTCTCTCTTCGACTACAACAATTGGATCTTCGGTGTGAGACCAAGACAAAGGTTTTTGTTTTTGCCTAACACTTTAACTATGACCAAATATTTTAAGGCATTCTTGGACTTTAATCACCACGAATACATTCATTTTAGCATGAATACTTTTTATTAAGTGTATTTGGTTGTCATTTCTTGTGCTTCGATTTCTGCTAGAGGGCAGTCCTATTGCAAAAGGCAGAGGGAGGCCTAGAAAAACTATAGGCAAACTACTGAAAAGGATTTCGAGGTTAATGATTAGTCTAAGACATGATTATCAATAATATACTTTACTATGGCATCATTTAGTCTATGTAGCTGTCTTGCTGACTCCACCCAGTGGGAAAAAGCTTTATTTGTTGTTGTACGTTTGTTTGTCTTTCACTGGTACACGTTATTCCGGAAACATTTTTCTTATATTTTCCCGTTGAATTAAAGTTGATCAGTTTAAATGTTTGTATGCTTACAGGATAATGTCTTTGTTACTGTTGTTGCTTCAATTCAATACCGTGCCTTGGCAGAGAAGGCCAATGATGCTTTTTACAAACTTAGCAATACAAAGTCCCAAATTCAGGCATATGTTTTTGATGGTATAAACCATAATGCTCAGTAAAAGAAGCCTGCAGTAAGTGGTTTAAGCATATTTGATTAGCTAAAGTGAAATTTCTATTCTCATTGTAGTAATTAGGGCAAGTGTTCCAAAGCTCAACTTGGATGATGCTTTTGAGCAGAAAAATGAAATTGCCAGAGCTGTGGAGGAAGAACTTGAGAAGGTTGTTTTTAAATGTAAAAATAGTATTTACTTATAAGATGAACTGTGAATTTATGTTAATTTGAATATAGTGCTTTGTTGTCTTCATTCATAGGCTATGTCAGCTTATGGGTATGAAATTGTTCAAACACTGATTGTTGATATAGACCCAGATGAGCATGTGAAGCGAGCTATGAATGAAATCAATGCTGGTATGCTATGAATCTTTTATGTTCAGTTTCTTCCCATAATTTATTTATTCTTCGAAAAGGGTTGATTATTTTTTGGAAATATGACTAATATCTTCCATTTCCTCGTGGTATATGCAGCTACTTGTAATTTGCAAACTCTTATTCTTGAGTATTAGATCCAAAATCTAATTTATCACAGAAATATTGTTTAGGCATTACATTTTGTTATTTTCGCTATATAATATGGGTCAGGTTGTCTTCATTAAATCAACTCTATATATTAACTAAATAGTATGAAGTGCAATTTTGGACTTCAAAAGATTGCTTGTGATTATAGTTTACCTGATTCCTCTGATGGTTGCTTTATGCTAACATGGGTGTGGAGCAATCTTTCCTCTGGTCATGATGGATGGACTTATTTTTTTATGCTGCTTTTTGTCCTTTATCAGCTGCAAGATTGAGGGTGGCAGCAAATGAGAAGGCAGAGGCAGAGAAGATCTTGCTAATTAAACGAGCAGAGGGTGAGGCTGAATCTAAATATCTCTCTGGGTTGGGTATTGCTCGCCAACGTCAAGCAATTGTGGATGGATTGAGAGACAGTGTGCTTGGATTCTCGGTCAATGTACCTGGGACGTCTGCAAAAGATGTTATGGACATGGTCCTGGTCACTCAGTATTTTGACACCATGAAAGAAATTGGTGCTGCCTCCAAGTCTTCTGCTGTGTTCATTCCACATGGACCTGGTGCTGTTCGCGATGTTGCTACCCAAATTCGTGATGGCCTTCTTCAGGCTTCTCATCAGTAGCTTCTTCTACTCCTCCAAGATCTTATATTTCGTTTGCATGGGAGAATGGTGAAGCTATAGCACCTGTGGTTATATACTTGTGTTTCTGTGCAGTGTTTTGTGATTTGGTTTTAGAATAAACTGCTAAATTGATTCTCCAAAAACTATAACATCAACTGATTAATCTTGTAAAGAATTTTGCCTTCAAATTAGTCCCAAAATATCTGAGACTTACCAACCTTTGTTCTAAAATTAGTCTTTGATTTGTATCCTTAAGGGATTGATTTGTTGGCCAAAATCTTTGCATGATCATTTTAAGGACTTCATTTTTCTTATTTTTTTTATTTATACTTTCAGACAGTCAAGTAAATACTGTGTATTCTGTTGTCTGGATAGTGGAAGTTGCACATAAATTTCTTACATACCGTTAGAGAATGATTCGTGCTAATCCTTAAATTAAACTCTACGCTTTGTAGCCTTTAATTTTTCGCACAAATGGAAAATGCTTCCTGTCATCATTATCTCCATTTAATTAATTAGCTACCGATGAAGTAATGTTATAAAAGTTTCCCTCGGAATCTGAAGGTTTGCTTGTAATGCAGGGCTAACTTTTTTCTCTGAAGAAAATATGAAACTACTTCCATTTTACAATAATAGTCATTCACAACTAAATAAAGAACAGTAGTAACACGGAAGCTACCATCTCATCCAAGAAAAGAAGTAATTCTGGAGCTATTTGTTTCACAGACTCAACTGCAAGAATAAGCACGAATTAAGTTAAACTGGAACAGGTAAAGAAGATAAAAAATATCTATCACTAGTATTATAATACTTTTATTTATAAAAATTGTGTATGAGTAGTAGAACTAGACATGGCACATTGGTACTCATACTGTTGTTGAATATTGAAGAAAATGGATGGCGAAGATCGACGAGTTTCATCCGTTTTGTGCCATCATTTAGAAGTCTCTTTACAACCAACAACCTCTGAATTGGAGATGAAGTTTATCTCAGTGGCACTGACTAGGGTTTCAAAGCCACAGAGACTCCAACCTTGGGATGCAGATTATTATCTGTGGTCTTAAAATCCACTTCTCCAGCCATAGCCACATAAAATCTCTCCCAGAACCCTTGTTGAACAACAGCACCTGCCTTGCCATAGGTGTCAAATCGAGCCTTTACTAACGTTTCGGGAAGAACTGCATGCTGAGCACCAATGGTGGCACTAGTCTCCCCCATTGACAAGCTATGCTTCAGCTCTGCTGCAATGGCAGTTTTGCTTAGGGGGTTCACTTCATGATAACAGGAAGCTTTCAGAATGTCGAAACTGTTATGCCTGCACAATAGGAAGTAACAAGAGAATTTGATTAAACTCTCTAGTTAGTTTATACAGAACAAGTTAATGTCTTTTTATAAAATTTAGGTTTATACTTCTTTTAGAACATATCTCACATGGTCAAGGAAGCAACAAGGAAGGGAGTGTTGAGGTTTAATCCAGCATTCAGATTACTGAATGTTCTTGATGGTATGTCTAAAGCAACATTGGCTCCAAGTGACAAGATGTTTGTTCCCACAAGACCCGACAAGTTCAGAACAGGATCATATCCTTTTTCTAAGTTTCCTTCCAGTCCAATGCATCCAGTGATTCCAGTGTAGTTAGTCAAGTGTTGTACTTCTACCTACGATGATTCAGAAAATAATCAGATGTAGCAAAAAAATTAAATGTTTAAGGCCATGTTTAAATAAGTTGCTTAATGAGGATTTATAAGAAAAAATCAACTTAATGCACCTAACTTCTTTAAAACCAAATGACATAATTTGATTTTAACTTGCTGGAAAAACTCAACCTTTTAGTTAAACATCTTCTTTACAAGTTTATCAAACAATGTGTGTTGATACTGATAGTATGTAGGAAAGAAAATTAATTATACCTTCCCTGAATCAGGTATGGTGCATTTGAAAAGGCTCCTGAATCCAGGTAGAAGTTCATTTACTGTAATGAATGAGACACCAAAAACAGCATATAGTCAGACATGTTGCATGCAATTCCACGGCTTTTTAAGCCTACTCTAAACTATGAACTTGTTTCAACTTTGAACCATAAGTAGATTTGAAAAGAAGAGAAAGATTGAGTTGATTGATATTCACATTACATTGACAAGAGAGGTCTACGTTGTAGTCCATGAATTGGTAATGAAAGTGAATTGGTGATAGATTTGAATAGTCCTTGTGCAGAACATCTGATACAAAAAGCAAGCAAAATCTGTGTGAAATTAGAATTCATTCTGCTGAAAGATTAAAATGAAAATAACAAAGAGTTGAAGAAACCTTTAGCCTTCTTGCCAATATCAAAATATATCCCTGGACTGGTGCTCATTTCGCTTAAACGAAAGGTCAGAAATAGAAATTTGTTTATCTTTCACCTTTGCATGATTTGTTGGGATGATAATTTATTGGGAGGGAAAGAAGGGCAAAGGAAGTTTCCTCTTGTACAATATGAGTCACTTTTTTGGTATCCATACAAAATGACTCAATTGAAACCTGCATATGTAACGAAACTTCCATGAACCAATATTGCACCGTTTATTTCGTACTCAGAAAAAGACATCCAAAGACTATGACAAATTGACAAGAAGTAAAACTTAAGCTACAATTGACAACCACTGCCACTGTTTCTGGAAACTACCCAAGATGCTGGTCAACAAGGCAAGTGGAGCAAAATCTAATCGTTACCGTTTTGTAGTAAAGTCATTGTTGCTTTGAGCTTAAGCTTTTTTGGAACCATTTTATCCTGTGTCACCGTTTATCAACTGTACTGTAATCAAATTCAATTACATTTTAATCTTGAATTCGACTCTTGTGTGTAATTTCATACCAAAACTATAGGACATTAATATTTATGTTACTTTTTGAGCTGTAGCATAAATTAATTTCATGTTTTTTGCACTTCACTACAGTTGAGAACTGAGTGTTGGAAAAAGACTTCATAACAGAACATGTTTTTCATTTTTTAAATTTCTTTTTGTTTGGTTTTGTTTGTCTTTTTGTCGTGGCACCTCAGTTAGACCAAAAGAGCAGCTTGCAGTGGGCTTCTCAATAACAACTTACATAATTACATATTCAATGTTGTATCTCTAAATCTAATTATTTATTATCATTTTAATCATAAATTTAATCACTTCTAACATTTCACAGTCAGTTCTCAAGTTTAACTATTTATCATCGATGTTTTAGTGAGACTTAAATCATTTACTGTATCACAATTAATTTTACATGACTAAAATAATGAAAAATGTTGATTAAATTTACAATTATTGTAATGCCTACATACATAGTACATACGAAGTCATATTTAAATTTGAATCTTCGTCTTTTTCTCCTTAGTTTTTCTCTTCTTCACCTTGGAATCATTGTCTTCCACATTCAAACCAAGATTGCAATAGATTAATTACAGAACGGCTCATATAAAATAAAAGATAAGGATTTATTTAAATTGTTTTTTATAAAAATACAAAAAAATAGTGAAACTAAAGTTAATTTATGTAGTACATAAATTATTTTGTTAATTATTTTGATGATTTTTAATTTATTCATAAATTGATTTTAACTTATTCGATGAATCTTTTCCTAAAAATTCTTAAAAGGAAATTTATTCAAACAAATTTGCGAGGTTATGTAAATCATGCTAAGCATGTCCTAATTTCTAAAGAATACCTAATTATTCTCATTAACTTGTCAATTGCCACACATGATAAAGAGCATTTCTAACCCCTCTTTCCAACCCGTTTAACAAATTGTAGGCAACCCTTCTAAAATGTTTAGATTACCAGGCTCTAAAACATGTCTTACATCTAATGATTGTCAAATATGTTCAATTAGACTAATCTTCATAAAGTGCATTTAGTAGGTTTTGTCATTTTAAAGTAGAATTATATGATTTTGACTCTTATACCACTTGTTAAGTTTTTAAAGAGGGGTTTTACTGGAGAGAACAAACACCAGACCTGAGTCAAACCACATAAAACATTAACAGTACTCTCAACCCAAAACCTTAAGGCAATAAATTTATAGGTCTTTATTCTTATATAGTGTTTTAGCCTCTTATTTCTAGCCTATAAGACTAGAGATGGCAAATAAACTCGTCCCCGTGGGTATTGCCCGAATCCGTCCCTGTTTTGACGGAGAATCCCCGCATTAACTGGGTATGGGTATGGGTATGGGTATGGGGAATCCCCGACTTTTCAGTTGGGTATGGAGATGGGTATGAGGATGTACATATATATATATATACATATATATATATATATATATATATATATATATATATATATATATATATACATGTATATGTATATATACATATATATACATATATACATATACATATATATATATATATGTATATGTATATATATATATATGTGTATATGTATACATATATATATATATATATATATATATATGTATATATATTCTATTTTTTATTTATTTTAATTATTTGGTTTGTCATGAAACTCATTCGCATCTCCAATATATTTTTTATCTTATCATAACCTTTATGTAATTATGTTAAAATGATGTATGTTAATTAAAAAAAAATTATGCCTCACATTTGAATATTTCTATTATTTTTTTAATATTTTTATTTATTATATATTTTCCTTTCACATGAGAATGTTTATACTCTCAATTTAAGGTAATATAAAAAAAATTTACTTATTATTATTATTATTAATTTTTGTTTAATTTGAAGAACTCTTTTGTTTCATTAAAATAATTTCGTTATTTTCCAACCATTGAGTATATATGTTGATATTTGAAAAGTTTTCTTAGTTCTCTAAGATATTTTTCATCTTATCATACCTTAATTATACATTTGATTTCCTTTGTGCCATTTCTTTCGATAGTCTCTCAAATTATTTCTAAAACACACATTTATTAGTTTTTTAATATTTTTATTTATTGTTTTTATTTTCATCATGTAGAATAATATTTCGATATATTCTATCTAATTATTTTTTATTTTATAACTCATTATTAATCATACTGTAATTTTTTCACTTTAAATTATGTTTGAAGTGGTTAAAATTATATATATATATATATATATATATAATAATATTTAGGAATAGTATATGATAATTCACTACAAGAAAAACATAAAATAGTGACTGATTTAGTTAGTAACCCATATCAGTCACTATTTTTCGTCATTAGTGATAGTAGTTGATTTATTTCTGAATCAATGATTAAATTAGTGACCGATTCAATGATCAAATCGGTACTTGATTTAGTGACCAATTTAATTACTAATTTATTTGTAGTTTAATGACAAATTTTTTGGTCACTAATGATATTTCTATTTAATTTTAACCACTTCAAACATAATTTAATAATTAGTTTTCTAAGGTATTTTTCATATTATCATACCTTAACTATACATTTGGTTTCCTTTGTGCGATTTCTTCAATAGTCTCTCAAATTATTTGTAAACACACATTTGTTAGTTTTTTAATATTTTTATTTATTGTTTATTTTCATTATGTAGAATAATATTTCAATATATTCTATCTAATTATTTGTTATTTTATAACTCATTATTAATCATGCTATAATTTTTACACTTTAATTGTATAAATAACTTTTATTTACTACAATATAAAAATTTAATGTAATTGCTATGAATATTTTTTTTGTCACTATCCAGCATATATTGAAGTTCAAAAGATACAAAATCTATGTCAAAATTTTATTATTATGTTTATTTTGTTCTTTGTGTCATTTTGATCAAGTGATGTATTATCACTTTTATTAGTGTATAAAAAATAGATTCATTAGAATTTAAAAAATTGAAGTAAACAAACATTTAAAATATATTTTAATTTGAATATTTGTTTTCCTTTTATATTTTATTGAAATATTTTTTAATTTTATCAACTAAGTTAATCAATGTTGTAGTTTGCAAATTTAATATAAATGTTTTGGTTCTCATGAAATTTTATTTGGTATTCTAATATAAAATGTAGACAATTATAATTTATTTCAAAGTATTTGATATGGAAGAAACAATCATCCTCCTAATATTGAATATTTGATAATATTATGTTTTCTTTACCGCAATTTTTTTCTTTTATAAAAATTAATATTGAAGTAGTTAGAACATGGGTACGGGTAATTGTGTTTCCATAATCTTCTTCTGTCCGAAGAAATGACTCATCGAAATAATGAGTTACAAGTATCTAACATATTGATACCTAACGATTTTCCGCAAAGTGGCGACGAAGGGTATAACTTCTACAAATCTTTCCATTTTCCAATTCGATACGATCCATTCGTTCGTGGAGCTATTTACTCGATCGCAGACATTTCTGGAATACCTCTAACAGAGGGACAAATAGTCCATTTTGAAAAAACTTATTGTCAACCTTGGGGATGGGGATGAGACAAAAGTTTGATACCCGTTAGGTTTGAGTATGGGGATGAGGATGAATTTTTTATGCGGGAATGAGCATAGGATAGCGAAACTCGTCCCGCCCTGTTGTCATCCCTAAATAAGACTTATACTTAGATTCCTATCATACATATATATATATATATATATATATATATATATATATATATATATATATATATATATATATATATATATATATATATATATATATATATATATATATATATATATATATATATATATATATATATATATATACACACACGCAATAGTAAATTAACTTTTATACTCTTCACAACATTATCATAATTTTAATTTTATAACCAATCATCACAACCTTTACATTGAAATTATAAAAACGTTGTAAAAGTAATGTGGCATGATTAACGGATAAAATAAAATAAAATTTCATAATACGATATGTATGTAGAAAAGATGTTGATATGATGAACTTTGGTCGTGTTTAAGCTCCCTTCAGGGCCTATACCTCATTGTTTTTTATAAGTATTGTTGTACAAAGAGAATGGTAACCCTTAAAGCCACTGCTATGCCAAGTGTTTTCATGTTAAATAACATAACTAGGTAAGTTTGGGTGATGAATGATGATATCTTGTTAAAACCCTTTACTAACCATAATATTATTTTATTTCAAAATTTATTTATATTTAATATTTTTATTATTACTGTCTAAATGCAATATTTATTTATTATTATAAGAAGTTATAAAGTAGGTCTTTCCTAAAGAATGGCTGTAAAAATACTATTTTTCTTGGGTCACACAGAAATTTGACGATAGAAGCATGCTAACTGCAATTAGTTACCCTGCGCAGATATATACGTCACATTATTAGTTAAAAGTTATTGAACTCACCTTTCTAAATTATTTTTTATTTAACCAAAAGTAGGTAAAATTCACCAAAATTTAAAGAATACAAAAAATAGAGGGAAAAACAACAAAATTAACATTGTTTTATAGCTATAATATAATTATAATTCTATTTTTTTTTAGAATAGAAATAGATATAACATTACAGTAAAATATTACCCATTACAGAGAAACATAGACCTGACATTGGTTTTTAGATAACCGTGTCATGGGGCCTTACTTTTCTTACGCACTAGTGTAGTGTATTAATCAATACATCATTTACGGAATGCGTGTCACAGAAAGAGTTTGTTCCCATTGCACACTGAAGAATTTACAGAGGAAGGCCATGTTTGGACAAATCAGTGGCACCAAAACTTGATCACCACTCTGAACTTTATACAATGCTGATAAGTTATATATATTTCATATAGGTTATGGGTTATAGACATGGTTGTGGTTCTATATAGTTATATGACATTAGTCTTATACATATAAGATTTTAGACACCACTTTTACACCAAAACCTTAAAACAATATTGTTATGAGCCTTTATTCTTATATAATGTTTAACTTTGTCTTTTCTATTCAATATGGGACTTTGACTCACACGTGAACTATTCCCAATAAATGCCTCCATCAAGTAAATATTTTCTGCCTCAAAATCTGCTGAAAGCAAAACTTACCTCTCAAATGCTGATTTCATATGAATTCAGTTTTCTGCCATCCCCTTCCACCTATAATGTTTTCCCATTTCCAGTTAGATATTGGAATTCTGCACACAACTTACCAACCTTCACAATTAAAATTGGCATTCAAGTGTCACTGCAAAGTTTTATAAGAGGAAAGTGTATTTGACAGGAAGCATGTGTTGGAACATTAAAAGTGAGACAACACCAAATAGTTTATTTTTTTAAAACGTATTTGAATTCGTGAATGAAAATAATATATAATGTGAGAGAAGAAGAAACTGAAATAGCAATTGAGATAATGTGATTCCAAAATGTGGAAAGTGGCAGTTGAAATTAAAATTAGAGAACAAAATAGAGAAACAACAGAAAGAGGGAAAGGAACTGTTGACGCAATGGAATTTTAAATTTTTTGAAATGTTAGAGGGAGATAATATATTATATTATATGGCTTCCCATCCCAAACAGGTTGACAGAAAAGTCCCCACCACAGAAGAGCCAAGCACTGCAGTACCCAAAATTTCTCCCACCGTGTTTGTCTCTTCCCTCTCACCCTACTCTCTCTCTTTCTCTTATTTCGAGTATTCAACAGTGGCTACAGTCAATCAATTTGATTGCAACAAAAAGAAATGATGACAACTAGCCACTTTCCCACTTTTTTTTTTCTCCTTAAAATGTTATTGAGACACCTTTTTCAAACACTATCCCTACAAAACAGCTGCCTGTTCCTTTCAAGTTTTCACACCCTCGCTGTTCCAATCTAGGAAAATAATAATTCCCATCCCTAAAAAAAATGTCACCTTCAAAATAAAATTGTCATAAAAAAATAAAACTAGCGATTGAATTTGAATAATCTACATTAAGCGATCGGAGAGGCTGGGAAGTCGCCGGAAAAAGTTTAAGGTGGCGGAGGGCATTGGGTTCCGGAACATCGGGTGGCGGAGGTAATAAAAGCCTAGGGCGACGGCCACCATTTTTGGCGGCATTGCATAGAGTGTGAGGGTTATAGCAAGGCATACTCCGATGAACAACTTGGTAGCCCTGGGATCTCTCCAACTAACCAAGGCTTGAACCCTCTCTCCCTGGGTTGCAAAATCACCCAACACCGTTTGGACTCGAGCTGCCAGCATTCTTAACCTATCATACCGCATTCTGATTATATCCGGTGGTTTAGAACTTGGCATGGTGTCAAATTCCTCGTCCAACTCATCCGGGTCAACCGCTTCTGCCTGAGACAACCGGGTATCCATCCCAGCCGGTATTTTCGGCCTGAACCGGTAATACCATATCCCAATTAAGACCACGTATAAGAACCCTGTGGGGACAATCAAATCTGGATACCAAACAAGCACTAAGTAAAGAATGTGGAGCAGCACCGTGGTAACAGGGTTCTTCCACCTTCTTATATCATCCAACCATTTCGCCAAACCAACGGCCCAAGCCAAAACCGCCACGATTCTGAACCAATTCGCCTTGCTCTTCCTCATGCTCCACACGTGTGAGTCTGCATCCAACATGTACCGAACTACCTCGTGCCCCAGCGGTGGCTCTGACCTGGCCAGCCACTGCGCCACCATCTTTGTCGCTGCCCCACGCAGCGCCTCCTGCTGCGCCACCCCGAGTGGCCGGAGATAGTGCATTCGTGGAAGCAGTGGCTGACCGTAAACTGCACAGGTGTCGGGCAACAAGGAGGGGCAGGCGAAACGAACCGCTAACTCGATTTCCCCCATTTTCTTCAACCCGGTTCGTGTGAGGACTAGGAGGGGGTAGGAATTGGTATACACTCTGTTGCTCTCAAGCGTAGAGACGCGTATGCGAACCTTACCGATACGGCAATCGGGCCTGTCTTCTGGCACGTCAGCAAACATGCGCCAGTTGTCGAACACTCCAACGGTGAGGACCGTGCAGGGATCGTAAACCTGCCACGTGTACTGCTCGTTCCAGCGTGGATCGAAGCTGTCGGTTACGGTGCGGGTTCGGACCCACTTTTTTCCATACTTGGCCACACAGTAGGCATCGGTGGAGCCTTTTCCACCGCCTTTTGATTTCATCGGAAGGAGCCCTCGGGCGCCCAGAATCCCCAGTTCTAGAATACCCACCGGCGGTTTCCATAACTGCTTCGCCGTGGGACGGAAATCGCTGCACACGTGCGCCGCTTCATCCAGAACGTGATACCCGCCCTCCAGGCATAGACGCAGGAAGACTCGACCGCAGTAGGGCCCACCTTCTAACGGGAACCATTTCGCCGCCACGTGGCGCTCGTCGATTCGTTGCTCGATGGAGCTCAGGGGAACCACGATGTGGCCTAGGAGAGCCACTTCCTTGCTAGTGCGATCTTCTATCAGAAGGATGACAGAATCTTCCAGAGGCTCCCCGGCCACGAAGAGAAGGTCCTCGTTCCAGTGGAAGGATAAGCTTCTGTGGTTCATTGATCCTCGTCTTGTTCGCTGCGATTGGAACCCTAGTTGCACCTTCACCCTCACTTCCGGCGCTGTCAGTGGAGGCAGATTCGGCGCAATATTAAGGTCTTGTGCTTCCACTACCGTCACGCGAAGGTACCATAGCTTTGGCGATTGGTAAACCTTGGATCGAGTATGTGCGACATGCGGTGCATCCGAGATCCACGCTTCTGGGAATGCGTCGTCGGATTGCGTGCCAATCCAAACAGAGAGCTGAATGTCGCCGGAAACTCTGCCGGGATTCTGATCGGCGGTTCCTCCTTCAAGACGGTACCATTGCGGCGCCAAGGGACTGTCAGGGGGATCTCTCACTGGAACATCGGAAAGGTCGAAGCAAACACCGCCTAGAAAATTTTCTGTCGAGGAATCCCAGACGGAAATCTCCAGGGTGGCGCTGTTAGCGTCGGTCTTGTTGTAACCAAGCGCAAACACCTGGTTCCACTCCGGCGACTCAGTGGGCTCGTTGGGTCTGAAACTCGCTGGCTTCGATCTCATGTAATGGCTCGACGTTCGGACCTTCACGAAAGGGGCTTCACTGGGAGGAGCAACCCCGCGAGCTTTTACGATTTTGACAAACAGATACTGCATCGGCTCCACCAGATCGAACGGATGAACCCTCTCAGACTCATTACCTGTTTTCTTTGAAGAAATATCTTTAGGCGAGTAGTCCCCGTTCGGCCGCTTCAAAATCTTCACCCTCTCGCCTCTGTTGGCCTGCATTTTCCTCACCTCCGGATGAAACGGCATTTCCGACAGCGGAGGTTCAGACATTTCCGGCAACGGCGGATCCTGAGGGACATGAACCACCGGTGGCGGCGATTCCTCCACAACCACTACATGGGGCGAATGAGGAAGACCAGTAGGAAGAGGCACGCATTGCTCCATCGGTCCAGGCGCTTCGAAAACCCTTCCCTCCTCAACAACCACCATTCCCGGCGGAGGCCTGTTCCGCTCTTGCTCCGGTCTCTCACCCTGCTCCTCCGGCTGCTGCGTTGGCGGTTTCTCCTCTTCAGTAAGCATTTCATCGTAGTAATAAATCCTGAGGCCAATTTCTCCCCTTATCCAACTGAAGACGCTCCTCTTCTCCAGCGTGTAGTAAACAAGAGCTTCTTCGCCTCTTCGAGAAAACTGAGTACCATACAGTTTAACCCTCCCGAGGAAATGGTTCTTGCGTCCGCTACCGTTGCCGAACTTCTTGTCGTTGTAGACCTCAACTTCGAGCTCCTCAAACTCCATATTATCCGGGTCGGACACAATGAACTCGAGCGGCTCGTTCCAGACCGGGTTCAGCTCCTTGAAGCGGGTGGTGGTTCGCTTCCTCTGGCCGTCGAAGTCCGCGACCACGTAAGGGCTGGAGCTACCTTGGCCATCTTTGGGGAGAAGATTGCGCGCGTCGATGACTTCTACGACCAGTCTCCGTACGGTTTGGGGTGGTTGCTGAAACGGCGTCGTCATCTTATCATTTTGGTTGAGCCTTGGATGCGCCGAATGTCGATAAACGAACTTACACAGTAGGCCGCTGATAGCGGTCACTGACTCTGATCAGCGTTTGACAGAGGTGAGGAAAGGTTCGTTTCGCGTTTGCGTTTGCGTTGTGCGGTGTATTTTTTTGTTTTTAATTGTATTTATTTATATTTTATATATTTTTTTTTTGGATGGAGGACGGTTTTGAACTTTGTTGTGATGACAGTGGGTACATCAGATTCCATGCTCTCTCGCCAAGGATTTCTTTCCAACTTTTTCAATTCCCTCCACTCACCCTTCCTTATCCACCTCACACTTTTTCTTGATTTCTATTTTAGAATATATATTAGGACTAAGATTCTATATTTTATTATTTATTTCAATGGCTTCCCACAATGACCCAAGTACCTCTCCTTTCTCTATTCCTAATTCTCTCTGTTGCACTGATCTCCCAGTCACGTACATAAAGTCCTCACTCTAAATATATATGTATGTTTTAGACATCCATTGCTAATGCACATGTGCGCTTTGTGATCATTACATTATATTTTAGTTCAGAGAAGATTTTTATGCTTTTTTGTAATAATGTTTCAATTCTGGATTTACTAAAGCTTCGTTATTTTCATATTGCTATATATCCTCGCCTTTTTTCTTGGTCACGGTTCCTTCACTTTGGATTTATGATTTATTGTTTGTGCCCTTGATCCAGTAATCTAAAGTTACTGGTTTCCAAGTGCGGTTGAGCTGTGAAATTTTATTCTTACATTCAAGAGCAAGTATTCATATCAGGGTTTAGGGTTTGTAAAATATACTAAAACATATTATTCTTACAAGATTGTGTGTACTAATTCCCATATATAAAACACCTTTACTTGTGCCATGTCCATCCCCGTTCATAACTATATGAATGTTCAGTTGTAATTAGCCCTCTTTAACCAGGATCTTGAGTGAATAACCGTATGAAATTGTCAAAGGAAGTTAAAAGGGTTGGCAGGAAGCACATGATTCCGCGTCCCAACCTTGGGCCCTTCCCTTTTGTCAAAAAGCACTTGCATTTTGAATAAAGTTCAACGACAAAGCATCACCTTTATACCCCTCTCCTCCTTTGGTTTCTTATTCTTCACCATGCATCGCTTGTCAACATCTATATCTCCAAACTCTAAGCACCTTTGCTTTTTCTAAGTCAAGCAACTATTGTCTATTACTGTTGTACCAGTGTTCCGAAACCTCCTGGAGGTACAATTCCCCTATATCCCAACTGTGTTCAACAAGCTCTTTCTTTTCCTCGTTGAGGTTTTCGATTCTATTATTCTGATGTATCATAGTCTTTCAATAAGAAATTTGAAAAATCTTTTTGAAGGTTATAGATTAATATATTTTAAGAGAAAGCAGAAACAGAAAGAAAATAGTGTGACCCCGGAAGAAGCAGGCAGGCAGAGAATTTGAGTTCTGTAAGTAAAGTGGTTCTGGGTGAAGCTCAGGATGGGGAAGCTTTATTTGGTTATTTTAGATAAACTCTCGCGAGTTAGGAACATTAGGTCACAATTCACAACTTTATGGCACATATGCCAAAGAAGCTTCTCTTTTCCGAATCAACATCCAATGCGGTCTTTTGCTCTTTTAAATTGGTGGACTACTTGCGGTATCTGATCCTGTAAGATAAAAGTAAATTTTGGGGATATGATGCTATTCCAAAATCGGCAGAATTAATATGGATCAAGATACAAGATGAGGTCAGTGAAAAGACACTGTAGTTTAAAAAATCATATATGCAAAGGAGGTGTTGAAAAGAAGAGGTGATGTCATCTGGTTTAAAGCTGTAATATTTTGATAGGATTCATCACAGTATGGAAGCCACATAAGTTGTAGAATAGTAGCTTGAGAGAAAAAACTGAGCGTTCTAGAAAAAGGATGGGACTCTTGAGCAAGATAATTTTGTTCTGATTTATCTTCTCTATGATTTACCTTGGTGAGATGCACCAACTGTATCTGATATGCATAACCTCTTTCTCTAGTTCTTCCCTTTTGTATACATGAAATTTGGATTGGTTTCAAAAACTTTGTTTAGATTAGATTGTTAGAAGTTAATGTTTGGCTTTGATCATAAACAAGCTGATGAATAAGTTATATATGTCCTTTGTCAGGGTAAATTGTAGCAATTATAGATTCACAATTCTATTTGAATTAATTGCGAGTCCAGACTTGCACCTTTCGTATGGTAACCATTTTAGACTCGTAACACATGCGAATTAATTAATTACGAGGCAAGACTTTGAGTAATTCATGTGGTAGCCATTTGATATTAGACCACAATATGAGCAAATATAAATTATAACGGTGAATATTGGTGATAACTTGATTTATTTAATGTGATAAAAGATTGATGACGTCGTAAACTAATTCATATTGTGAAAGCAGATTTTAAGATAGCAAAGAACAAAGGATAAAGCGAAAATATTGTTATTATTATTAATGTTTGAGTATTTGCATGGTAGTTTATTCTATTTACATACAAGTAAGGGATATACATATGTCGATTGAGGTCAAAGCATTAACTTACAGTGTTGTTGAATTTGCGATATACCAACAGCCCTAAGGAAAAGGCTACAACAGCTGTTACTACAATTCCTTTGTTTTCCCTCAAAACCTCAACTGCACCTTTTAACATGGATTCTTGCTCCCACTTCCTTATTACTTGTTCCGGAAATTCTTTTATGCACTCATTTTCATTTCTTTTTACTTCTTCCTCTGTATCTTTGTCATGTTCACTGGCATGCCTATCATTTTCTTCTGCTCTTTCAACTTTGCCATTTCCATGCTCTTGGCTATCATTTTTTTCTGTTCTTTCAACTTCATGGCCATCGTTTTCTTTTGCTCTGTCAACTTCACCATTTCCATGTCGATGGCTACCATTTTCCTCTGCTCTTTCAACTTTTCCATTTCCAACTTTCCCGAGTTCACTCACTTTGCTATGCTGCGTTACTTGCTTGGGGATAGTGACATAAAGGACTCCACCATCAAACTTTCCGGCTATCCTATCCATATCAGAGTCCAGTGGAGCAGGAAAAGTCAGACGAAAATGGTCGTGTTTCCAGGCATTTATTTGCCTTTCTCCCTTCACAACAATACGGCCATAGCTATCAACTTGGAGCTTCACCTCTTCCTTCCTGAACTCTGAAGAAGCAAGACCACCAAAAGAATAAAACAAAAATCAGTTATTCTCGCTTTCTTGGAATCAAATCAATCCTTATTGAGAACTGCACAAGAAGTCCTACCAATTGCAAATGTATAACTACTAAACAAATAGTTTTCTTGGTAGAAAATAACATGGCACGCGTGCACCTTAAAAGCATAGATAAACTATTCACATTGGAATCTCTCAATTGGGTTTATCGATTCTTCTTAGTTCATACGCATATTCTTTGTTGAAAAGTGAAATAGTGTTTGAAATACCAGGAAGATCCACCAGAAGGTAATGGCCTGCAGAGTCCTGTGTCCATCCAGAATTAGGTACTATCTGTTGTACAACAGGAGTTCCTGCCCACGTTCTTCCTCCAACCATTGTGTCCATTCAGAAACGTGAATGTTATATTCTGCATGCAACCTGCGAATGGCATATATATATGGTGGTGTGGATGCGTGCTTTTGTTTACATGTTTCCTTGATGATGAAGATGATGGGTTGGGTTGCTTTACTTGCTTGAACATTGATATTCTTAACTTGAGTCATTCGAACATAAAAGTTTTGGGTGGTATCGAGTATTGACCTATGTAGTCTTGTAACACGTGCAAAAGTATACTATTCCTTGCGTTGCTTATCTCCACCCACCCTCTTTCGGCGGTGTCTCAACACATCCATAAGTCATTGTTTCTTCTTCTATCTTTCTTATCTTACAGGGACCACTCTAGTAAAAAAAATATTTAGCTTTTGTTAACATCTCTCCTCTTATGTTAAGGGGAAAAGGTGGATTGCTAATTTTAATTAAGAATATTTATTACATTGTAAATAAATGAATATCTTGAAGTTTTAAATATCTTTGTTTATTGTCGTTTCTTTAATCAATACATAAATACTTCTGAAACAAAAACTTCAAATTGTTAATTTTAGCTTGGAGGGTTAATTTGATATGCTCTACTCGGCGCTATGAATTACTACTAGCAATGACCATATATTCTTATGTGCTTATGGGAGAAACAATGTGTACGTCATAACATGTGACATCGAACCAAAATCATGAAATAAGGGATTTCCTGTTCTTAAGCACATGCAAATAAAAAGTAGGGGTGGGCATGGATTGGATTTTTAAAATCCACATCCATTTTAGATCTAAATAATTGGATTAAATTTTTGACCAAAATCCATTTTTTTAGCAAAAGTAGTTTGGATTTTGTTAAAATCCATATCCAAATATTTAGATCAAGATTTAAATCCAATCCAAATATTTGGATAGAGTTCAAAATCCAGAATCCATTTTTTATAAAAGAAATTTAAATTGAATTTTTTAAAACTTGTATCATTAAGGCCTGAATGCCCCGGATGGACCTGACGACCCGGACGGGTCCAACGACCCGAACGAGCCCGATGACCAGGACGACCCAAACGGACTCGACAACTCGAACGGGCTCGACGACCTGGACGGCCCGGACAACCCGGACGGGCCCGACAACACGAATAGGCTCGACAACACGAACAGGCTGGATGACCCGAATGGGCCCGATGACCTGGACGGACCAGACGACCCGGACGAACCCTTCCAAACAGTCGGGCCCAATCGGGTAGTCGGGCACGTTTCAGTCGTCAGGCTCGTCCGGGTCGTCGAGCCCATCTAGGTCGTCGAGCAAGTACGGGTCGTCAGGCCAGTTCAGGTCGTCGGGCCCGTCCGGGTCGTAGGGCTCGTCCAGGACGTCGAGCCCGTCTGGGTCGTAGAGCACGTCCGGGTTGACGCGCCCGTTCGTGTAATCATGCCATCTGGGTTGTAAGGCCATTGTAGGTCGTCAGGCTCGTATGGGTCGTCGGGCCCCTTTGAGTCGTCTGAGTCATCAGGTCTGCCTGGATTATCGGGCCCATCCGGGTCGTCCAGCTCGTTCGTGTCGTCGTGCCAATCCGGGTCGTAAGCTCCGTGTAGGTCGTCAAACTCGTCCGGGTCGTCGGACCCGTCCAGGTCATCCGCCCCATCTGGGTCTTCGGGCCCGTTCGGATCGTTGGGCCCGTCCAGGTCTTTGGGCTTGCCTGACTCGTTCGGGTCTTTGGGCTGCCTGACCTGTTTTCGTCATTGGTCCTGCCTGGTCCGTTCGGGTCTTCAGGTCCGCATGACCCTATCGGGTCTTCGGGTCCGCCTGACCCGTTCGGGTCTTCGGGCCCGCCTTACCCGTTCGATTCTTCGAGTTCACCTAACTCGTTCGGGTCATCGGGCCCGCCTGACCTGTTCGGGTCTTTGGGTCTGCCTGATCTGTTCGGTTCTTCGAGCCCGCTTGACCCATTTGGGTCATCGGGCTCGCTTGACCCATTCGGGTCTTCGGGCCCACCTGGCTCATCAGGTCATTGGGCCCGCCTGCCCCGTTCGGATCATCGGGCTCACTTGAATTTTTTGGATCGTTGGGCTCGATTGACTTGTTCGATTTGTTGGGCCCGCCTAGCCCGTTCATATCTTTAGGCCTACCCAACCTCTTATGGTCGTCGGGCCTGCCCGATCCGTATAGATCGTCGAGCAAGGCCTGTCCAGGTCTGAATTTAGCATACTCCATCTCAACTTTTAGTCTGACCCAACTAAAATTTTAAATTAAAAATTTGGATTGAATTTTTTGGATTATCCATATTTTAAAATCTTAATTTATAAAATGGATATCCAATCCATAAAATATGTAAAATGTAGATTAGATTGAAATCCAGATCCATTAAATGGATTTTAAATGGATTGTATTTTTAATAAAATGGATTATAAATGGATTGGATTGGAGCAAAAGTGGATTGGATCAATAAAATTAGATTTTTTGCCCACCCTTAATAAAAAGTTAGCAAGAAAAAATTGCCAGTTCAATTATGATGTAAATACTATTGTGAAAATTTTCCTTCTTTGGGAGATTTATGGTCAATATGCACAATGTTTTTACCGGATTTGCAAAGTTCTATTGACTCTTTTAGGTTATTTTGTATTTCACTTATTGTAAACCTAACTGAAATTTTTCAAAAACATTCTTTCTTTAATTGTTACTTTTGAATGAATTTATCTTTTAACATACATGCACTTAATTACATAATCTACCTTTTCACTTTCACCAACAATAAATGATAAAAAAAAAAAAAGGTCGTCATTGGATTGATGAAAAGCGAGAGATGAAACTAAAAATAAATAAAATGAACGTAAGTAGAACAAAATATAATGATACAACTTTAATTTCGGTGTTTGAAAATATTATGACGAAGGGAGGTAAATTAAGGTAACTTGTTTGTGTTAAATGTATGTTGTCCTGTAGGGGCCTTCTCCCTGCACCTCCAACAGTTCTTCTGTACCCCCAAAAATTACTGTTATACCCTTATTTACCATACAGGTGAAAGTGGGTAGGGACGCAGTAAATTTCATTTACTGTGTCGCCAACGTCCTGCACCCCTAAAACGTTACTATTAGTATTTCTTCTACTCCCGTTTCGTTTCTTCTCCATCCCAATGTCGGCTTTCATTTAAAATTTTGCTCTCATTCTCTGTGGTCCGTGGTTCCTGAGAGTTTTAATTTTTCTGTCCTTCATTCGTTCATTCTCTCTGGTGGTGGTGGTCCCTCTTCTGGTTTGTATCACTTTCATTTATTTTTTTTAAGGAATGTTGTTTATTCTCTCAGTGTCTTTACTTTGCGTTGTGGTTATTGTGATTGAAGGTTGTGTCATTGTTGGTTCTTTGAAGGAAGGTGGTTGTGAGTAACTGCGTTATCTTCTCTCCAGGTGGTAGTTCCCATCCAGGTTAGCCTTCATACCAGTTTAAGTTTTTTCTGTTTGCTTGTGATGTGAAACAGAATTTGTTTTCCGTTTCATAAACTATATAACGAAATCTTTTATGAAACAGATTCTGGAATGCGTTTCAAACTTTTACCAAACGGAATACAAAAGTCGTTTCACGAAAAAAATCAAAATGTATGGGAAACGGAAAACAGAATCCGTTTCATAACACTGTGAAACGAATTCTGTAATCCGTTTCATAAAATTTTATGAAACGGATTACAGAATTCGTTTCACAGTGTTATGAAACGGATTCTGTAATCCGTTTCATAAAAAAAATTGCAATTTTTTTTGAAACGGAATACAGATTCCGTTTCATAACACTGTGAAACGGATTTTGTAATCCGTTTCATAAAAAAATTGCAATTTTTTTTATGAAACGGATTACAGAATCCGTTTCACAGTGTTATAAAACGGAATTTGTATTCCGTTTCCCATAAATTTTGATTTTCCCATTCATTACAAAATTACACCCCACCCCATTACTTTTAAACATTACTCTGTGATAAATATAATATATATATATATATATATATATATATATATGTACATTACTCATGTTCGTACTCTGTGGTATATATATATATATATATATATATATATATATATATATATATATATATATATATATATATATATATATATATATATATATATATATATATATATATATATATATATATATATGTACATGACTCATGTTCGTAGCCGGTTGTGGGGATGTTGTAAGTCACCTTTCTTAATTTAATAGAGTTTCTTACAATGACATTTGTTTTTGGTGTTTTAATTCAATGAAGGCATAAGCCTAATGCGTTTCTTAGATGATAAATGAGAGTTGATAAGGATTTTCTTTTTCTCTAGGAAAGAGGAATCTGTTTCACAATTTTATGAAATGGAAAGTGTATGCCGTTTCCGATAAATTTTGATTTTTTTGCTTACACCATTCATAAAAAAATGACACCCTCACCCCATTACTTTTAAACCTTACTTTTAAACCTTAGTGGTAAATAAACCTTCCATCATAATCTCTTCAAAATTACACCCACACCCCATTTCTTTCTTCTTGATTCCATTTCGAGTTCCGACAACAATATTTAAAGAAAAGAAGTCGTGAATACGATTGGTGGCATGCATGTACGTGTTGTCCTCGTCTTAGAAATAGAATTGAATCAGTTATTTCGTTCAAATTCCTGCTCCTTATTTGCATGGTTGTTTTGTGCGACAGACGAAACACTGAAACATCAAATAGAAACCAAAATTTTTTTTCCAAACGGATTACATAATCCGTTTCTTAAAGATGTGAAACGGAATTTGTAACCCATTTCACCAAGTTGCCTGTCTTTTTTATCAAACGGGTTTTGGAATCCGTTTCATATGTTTGTGAAACGGAATAGGTATTCCGTTTCATACTTGGATTTTGTGTGTTAGTATTGAATGTTGATACGTGTATGTTGTGTTATTGGTGAATTTTTAATGTGAGTGAATGTATACTGTGTGATTGGTGAATTTTCTAACCTAAATCATGCAATCAGTTATGAATATCAGCATGTAATCAGTTTTCAATTTTTGATACGTGTTGTATTCACTCTTTTTCTCTGATTCGTGTTGCATTCTTTATGCATTCTTTTTTTAATTGCATTATTTTTTAATATTCTTATGTATTATGTGGTTACCCTCGATGGGTTATTTACGTATTAAAATTTTTATTATTATTATAGTTCATTATGGAAGATCATCATTTTAGTTATTTGAGTTTCTTGGATTCTCAAGCGGATTCTCAACTAAATTGTAGTCTCATGTCAGAGTTTTCTGATTTTGTTCATGATATCTACGAACAAGATTATACATCTCATTTTACAACCGATGATATTTTCTCAACACGTGAAGATTTAATTAAATGGGTTAGAGGGGTTGCTTATAATCTTGGATTTGTTGTTATTATTCTAAGATCGGATAAATATAATGGACAACCAGGAAGAAAGACCCATGTATTATTAGGTTGTGAAAGAGGTGGAAAATATAGAAAATACAAGTGTGATGCAGAACCGAGTTTATCTGGGACAAGAAAATGTGATTGTTCCTTTTGATTGAGAGGGAGACTCATCTCTCAAGGGGAGGGATGGGTGTTGAACGTAAAATGTGGTTACCATAATCACGATGTCTCTTCTACTCTAGTTGGTCACCCCTATACGGGTAGGTTGAAGTCTACTGAACAGTCGTTGCTTGTTGATATGACTAAAAGTCAAGTAAAACCAACAAATATACTTCTCACTCTCAAAGAAAAAGATGAGTGTAATGTTACAACTCTGAAGCAAGTGTATAATGCAAGATATAGGTACAAACGTTCAATAAGAGGTTCAAGAACTGAGTTACAACAGTTAATTTTAATGTTGGAATGTGATCACTACATCCATTTCAGTAGATGTCTTGATGAATCTGATGTGGTTAGCGATTTGTTCTAGACCCATCCTGATGCTGTGAAGTTGTTAAATTCATTTAATATTGTGTTCTTAATGGATAGTACCTATAAAACCAAAAAATATCGGTTGTCATTACTTGAGATTGTTCGTACATCCCCACCTATTTCGCAAAGTCAACATCGACTAATTTGTATCGGACATGTTTACAATTCTCATTTTGTGTAGGTATATATGTTTATATATATATATATATATATATATATATATATATATATATATATATATATATATATATATTATTTTTATAAAGAACTTTATTTCTCTATTGACTAATTGCGTATTTACAGGTTCGTCTACAAGAAGGTTGTCCATTAACGACAGTGGATATCATATCATCTAGCAATTGTTACCCAAAGGCAAAAGGGTGGGCATCATTTTATAGAGATAGGATGCAAGCATTCCTAGATTTACACGTAGTGGATCGTAGTTATGTAGATCTCATGCAAGACTGATATTTGTTGATTGTAGACGAATCACAATCAAATTAATTACATGAAACGAATTTAAATAAAAAACATTAAACGGGTATTAAATTCATTACAAAAAAAAAACAAAATTAAATAAAAAACATGAAACGGATTTTTAATTTCGTTTCCAAATGCACTTTCTCTCCAAATGCACTTTCTGTATTCTTTCTTTTTCCCATTTCAAACACATGCAGCTCCAAATCAAAATCAAGACTCACTCCTTAATTACATTCAACAACGTCAATCACATGCTAAAACCGATTTCACACTCCTGGAAAACCAAAAATCACAGCCAAAACGGATTCCAGGTTCCGTTTCAGCAGTGTGGGAAACGGCTTCTACAATCCGTTTCACCTAAAAAAAAGGGAAACAGATTTCACAATCCGTTTCCTTAAAAAAAAAAACAAAACGGATTTTGTATTCCGTTTGGGGTTTCTGAGAAACGGATTCCACATTCCGTTTCCTTAAAAAAAAACCAAATGGATTTTGTATTCCGTTTGGGGTTTTTGTGAAAATATTCAAACCAAAACGGCGTTCGTATTCCGTTTCTGTTTCCGTAGATCTTCTAAGCTAAAATCAATTGAACCAATTAAAATATAATTACACTACTAATATTAAAATAGCATGACTTAACTGTGCAAATGGAAATGGAGAAGATGGGGCCTTAGGACTTCCGCGAAACCAGAAAAGGAGGCTGGGTAGAAGAACGGTCTGTGGAGGAGAAAATGATGCTGCGAAATGGGGAGAACACCGGTGTGTGGAGGCTGTGTGGGAGAAGAGGGAGGGGAGAAGAGGGAGGCTCCTTGTGTGGGAGAAGACCAGTGGGAGAAGAGGGAGGCGCGCACCTAGGTCAAGATTCTTCTATTGGGTGCAGGGGAATCTGATGCTTTGCTTTATTGGGGTGTGTTTTGGGGTGCAGAGACAGGGTGAGGGTGTATGCTTTTGGGGTGCATGGAGTGCAGAGGTGTGGTGAAAAAAAAGACTGAGTTACTCTTCATTTTTACCATGGGCAAACATGGAAATAAAATTTTTTTTGGGGGTACAAGAGAGATTATTGGAGGTGTAGGGAGAAGCCCCCTGTCTGTATTCGATGATTGATATGTGTAAAGCCTATTTCTAATTTTAAAATTTTGGGTCCAGTCTAATCAAAAAGGACCAATGCCAGTTCACTTGCTTTTTTTTTCAAAAAAAACTCCTTCAGTTTTCTCCATTCAACTTTTACTCAGTTTTCTCATCCACCCCCAAAACAGCTCACTCCCTTTTGCTTTCCTTGAAACAGAAACTTAGCTAGGACCTTTGTGGAATTCTTTTCCGAATTGGTTGGTAGAATATCTTCAAGCAAGCTCTCTGTAAGTCTAGCTTCGAACCTTCATCTTCCTTCTCTTTCAGTTCTGGAGTTATGGTTGTGCTACGATCTTGTATGGAGTTTCACTCTCCTTTCCTATGCTCTTGTGTTTTTTAACTTTGTAGTTTATTTCTGGAGCTTAGTAACCTTCCATTGGGGACTTGTTTTGTTGGTTTAGCATCTGCCAAGGTAAGGCAAACTATGGTTCAAAGTTTTTTACTTATATTTGCATTTGGTCATGAATCATGTTTACAATACTTGTTTGATGTTTGTGTTGTATGGGAATGAGTTAGATGTCGTTTTTTTGTGTTTCTGGGGTTTGTATGCATGAGCAAGTGAGAAATCTATTATTCTCGCCCAAGCGAGCAACCATCGTCTAAGCAAAAACAGCAGAAAACTCAATCTTGTCTATATTGGAGTTGTCGCTCAAGCAATGAACTTCAGTTTTGAACGAAGAGCAATCTCATCAGACGAGAAGGTCTCGCTTAAGCGAAAACTCACAGAAACTCATAGTGCCCACTGTTCGAGCTCTTGCCCATACGAGAATGCTTAGCTTAAGTGAGAGAACTTTTGTCGCTTAAGCAAAGGCTTCTAGCTAGAACGAAACTGATGCAGGGACATGTTTCATTACTTGATCTCTTCTATGATTGATTCTTTTACTCCTCAAAAGTATGATGTATGATGTTGTGCATGTATGATATGGTGTATTGGGACTATATTTAATATGATTAGCATGAAATGACAATGTTTGAGATAACATGTGGACTTAGTGTGGGATTTCATGGAGAAATCTCTTTTGATGATAAAGTAGCGTGTGTGATGACTTAAGGATTCAAGTAAGGCTGCATTTTGACACTCTAATGAATCAGTCAGACTCACGTAGAGTGACTCACGTAGAGTAAATTGGTTCATGTGGTGAGAGGAGTAGGAGGTCCTAATCCCTGGCAGGATAATGGTCTTAGATGATCATGGATTAACCTTATGTGTGGTAGGGTAGAACCCATTAGCAATAGCTCTGCAGAGCGAAGAGTAGAGGTCACCACAAGTGCAAACAACTAGTGAATATGATTTTTATTACATGTATCTGGATAATCGAGTTATAGCATATTTTGTTGGTTGTTATTACATGTTTGTGCTCAATAACTTGCTTGCTCATAATCTATTTATTTATTTATTAAAATTATGTTCACTGACTTACCCTTCTTTCTTTTTGTATATGGTTCCTTCTTTCTTTTTGTGTTTGGTTCCTGGTTGTATCTTCCTTTTTACAATAATCACCAATGTTAGTGTGAGCAAATGTGAAGACTCATGATGGTCAACAAGATGATGGAGATGCTATTGTTTAGTTTAGACATGTTAAATCTTGTTCATTATTGAGCCTCTTTTGAAGAATTACTTTCTTTGTAGTTTCCTTGCTCAGCGGAACAATCTTTTGCCAAATTGTTTCCTATTTTAAAACATGTCTATGGCATTATTTTGCGCTCATGTTATTTCTAGTTCAATATATTCTGAATAACTTTTAAAGGTTAATTCTCGTATATTTATTGTCGCAGGCTCTATTTTAATATAATATATAATCTTTTATTTATTATAAATTTCTATTAAATGAGACATCACAATATGCACATATTTAACTTTATATAAAAGAAACCTGATAAGGAACAAAGGGTTATCAATTCAATAAACCCAGTGAGCAACGTTTTCTTTTACTTTTTGGTAGATATATAGTACACATTAGTTTTACTACACCTTTCTCAGAACCTCATCATTATCTTGTTGTTGGTATATGTAACTGCAACTAACTTTGCAGAAATATTTTGTTATGTGCATATTGTCATGCAGGCTATGTTATTTGGTGGGAGTGATTCCTACTCTCAGGAGATCAAGTCATGCAAGCAACTCTGGTTTTAATTGCTTTAAACCAGGATTGGTTCGGAGGATGCCAACGGTGCAGAGGGTTTTCTTTCATATGGTCGACAATGACTACAAGACAATGGTTTATGTATGAAGTTAATCTTGACTTCATCCACCAGTGTCTCAGATTGTGAAAATAAAAAAGCTTTTAGTTATTTCAAGTATTATGGGTTGTTGTAAGTGATGAAACCATAACAGTGACTCAAAAAAAAGAGCTTGTACAAGGAAAAGAAAAAAAAAAAAAAAAAAAAAAAAAAAAAACCCACACTCAGACGCCGAGTTCGAGCTTGATACATCCGGTGTGTATATATATTATCCTTGGATAAAATTTACATCGTTTCACAAAAAGGAGAGGCTGTGGCATCAGGTTGTTTTTCCAGCCAACCAAACAATTCAGCTCTGTTCTCTCACTTAAACTACTCTAACAATTCAAAGTATGAGACTAACCCGTCTGTTTTTGATTTCATCAGGTAAGAAGTGTCTGTCTTGTGACGGGTTAAAATCCTGGAATAATCGATCCAGTGCATACTTTGTGAACGCCTTTTGCATTGCCGTCGCTCTCTTTTAGTCTTCCTCCACATCAAGTCCGCCAATCCTGTGTCGTCTCCTATCAAAGACCGCTTTGAAGGATTCTCGTTCTGCCCGGATTCGTTCTTGAAATATGCTATGCTTTTTTGATTCCACACTATTACGACTTGGACTATCTTCTTCAGGTAACGGATTCGATTTCTGTACATTAATACAAATTCAAAGTGTTTACATACAGGATCTCCCCCCTTGAAAAAGTGCTCAAATCCTTGGTGAAAATTTTCAACTTGGGACAAATCAGCTAATAGAATTTATTGAACAGGAAAAGGAAGGAAAACAGACAATACAAAATCTTGAAAGAGATATTATTGTCAGAACTAACCAAAAAAGAAAATGAGAACTAAATAGCAAATGCTGTTCCTGAAATTTAAGAACATCAAATCAAACCACTAACCAGGTTGTATCCAGCACCAGGTCCGATCACTATAGACAAAGCATTTACCTTCCTGGCAGCCCCTATTGAAAATCCTGTCTTGCCACCCTGAAAGGATAATTGCAAAGAAAGGGGAGAGGGAATGTGGAGATTAAGGAAATGGCTAAGGAATGAAAGCCAAAAAAAGCAGGTTTTACCACTGTTTGTTGTAGCCGTGTTTCAACACACGCCAAACCTAATAATGATATTAATATAATAGTTTAAGTCATTTTCCTTTTTCTACATTTCGACACCCTCGACGCCTCAAGCAAGTAAAAAATAGAAAGATGAATAAAATTTAAAAAAAGGGACACCAATGAACTGATGGGTCATGCCTCCATCTTTACCATAGAGCACTTGATGTCTTACATTCAATCCCTGCATCACCCCCTTTCCCTTCCTTCTTTCCAGAGGAATTTAAACAAGAATGCTATTTTTGGTACTAAAATATAAGATTGAAGGAGACTTCAAATTGTACTTTCTAAGCTTCAGATAACAGCACAAAACAAATATATCATACCTGATCACCCCAATGTACAGATTTTCGTTCCTTGCCATATTGATGAATTAACCCAGACAGAGCATTAATATTGCCCTTCATACCTTCCGTTTGACCAATGTCATCTTCACTGAAATCTTCTGACCATTTGCTTTTACCCAATTCCCTGACTTCTGTTGGATGTTCCCCTTCAGCATCCCACTTCTTCCCAGTCTTTTCCAGGAAACCTGAACTTCAAAAGCTTAATCAAACCGAAAAAAAACTTGACAAACAAGGTAGTTAAACCCACCCAAAAAACTCTAATCAAATTATAATCCAGAGATATATAGCTTGGAAATATATAATTTGTACAAAAAGTTAAAAATAAATGCATTCCCAATTCAAGGGAGGAAAGGGTTGATACTAAGTTGCTAAAAACATAATTTTACACATTACTAAAAAAAGGGGCCTAAACCTGAAACTTAGTAAACCGAAAACAAGGCTATATTTAAATTATGAAATTGAACACATGCAAACAAGTAGGGAAGTGATGAGATGCACTGTAATAAGTGAACTACTCAAGAAATCCCATAAAAAATAGTAAAACAGACTCCACCGTAGTCAGTACACAAGACTCCACTGTAGAGAGTTAAATATTTCTCAACTTAACCAAATCCAAGGACAAGCGACAGTAAAACACAACTTTAAAACCAAATTGTTTAATTCATCTACAAAATACATAAAATAAAATAGTTCTTAATTTTTTCTTGATTTCCTTCTAACCATGTCCACCCTGGATGGAAATTTATATCATGTGCCGATTATCAGTACAAATTGTACATCGTCCCCTAAAAAGTATAATGACTTTGTCACACTGTTCTTAAGACACAGATAAAGGGGTGAAAGGGATTATCCCAAAGAGGGGGAAGATGAAAAAAGATCAAGATAGAGACACCACCCATCCCAGTGTTAAACCTGAATACTGACGGTCCTTTAGCAAGGTTAAGCATACCAAAGTTACAACTCTATGCAAGTCTAATCAAATCCAATAAAAAGACGATACACAACTACAGCAGAGATGGATATCAGTGATGAGATGGCACCGCAAAAAAAAATAAAAAAAGTCAAATTAACAGCGTAATAATAGATAAAAGAAACACCAACGTAAATAGCAACTGGTTAGAGCACCCTACTCGCATCTTCCTCAACAGTAGGGTCAACAACTTTCTCAGCTTCTCTTCCTTGAACTGGAGGTAATACATCTCCCATATCATCTTCCATATCCATGTCAACCTGGAATAAGTGCAATATGAAACCAATCACTCCAAGCCCGATACTTGAAAATTTTGTATGAACAAACAGAATTTCTAATTGGAAAATATTATAGAATTCAAAGCAATAAAAGGCACGTAGGTATTTGACTAGCACATATTCCACATTTGACAAGGACATAAAAAATAGAATATACTACAAATTAAAACAAATCCAGTTATTATTATAGCTAGATGGCTAAATGAATAACAACAAATAAAATAGTGAAACTAAGATACTTCCACTTGTATTTTGTAAAGCATTTCATAATTAAAAATAATCTGCCTGTGTCAATCACAGTCTTATGAAAATCACAGTAAAGATACATGAATTCAGATGAACCGAAATCAGTGCCCAGAAATCCAGACAGATAATTGAACCTTATTAACAGAAGGCGTTAAAAGAAATAAATAAAATATCTCCTGCAACATGTATGGTACTGTAATTAATATGGTAACCACACATATCATTCAATTAGAAACCACTCCTTTGATCACTTCATAAGCACACGACGGATCACCAAGAAATCTGTATGATGTTTATTAAAAGATATTTTTATGGTAAAATTAAAAAAATATATATATATATATAAATTTAGAAAAAATATGAATATAAGTTAGATTCATGTATACCTTTAAACATGTTATGTTTTATATAGTAATTTAATACGATAACAAATAGTATTAATGTTTACCATATTAAATTTGGTATCCAGGTGTAACCACAAAAAAAATAAAAAACTTGGTCACTAGAATGCTAACAAATACACAGAAGTAAGTTTGCAAAATTCCAGAATGACTTTTCCATATGCAAGGTACTGACTTCATATACCTCACATCTCTCTACTGTTGTATGTCATGTACTTTTACAATATTGGCAAGTTATTTTGCTTTGCTTTAAAATAAACTTTTGGAAGTATTGGTAACATAGTGTGTATCCTTCCTTATATATTTTAAGCAGTATCTCTTGAAACAATCCAAAAGCTTTGGCAAGAATTACTAAATCAAACTTTGGTAACACTAGAAGTAGTGAGGTCCACATCCTCATCAATATCTTCATAGTTTTTGTGTTGTGTTTATTACTATTTCTGATTGATTCACAAGGAGGTTGGACTAATTTCTTGCATTTTGCATCCCCTTTGACTAAACATTCTACATAATTTTTTTCCAGGAAATATTATTATTTAACCTTGGTTGTGCCTTTTCTCTTTTCACTCCATAGCTTCATCTTTAACCCACAGTTCAAAAAATAGAATAATATTTGAAATTCTTGACACTTAAATAGCACACAAAGGCTAAAGAGATAAATATGTGCAAATATTTCAATTACCTCCTGTATCCTGCTTTCCTTTAGATCATCTCCATGAAATAAGGACTGTCAAGTGAATAAAGATAAAAAATGAAGACGATAGTAAGAATACGTTATCATACAGCTTGCACTAATGTTATGGCTTTATAATGCCATACTTCCTACCAAATATTAAATAACACCAGATATACAACAAACCTTTACATCAAGCTGCAGATACAAGGATGGAGCTTCTTCCCATTGCTTAGACATCTTCTCTATGTCTTCCTGAGTAAATCCATGGACATTCCTAGCAGCACAACCCTGTTGAAAAATATAAAAACCGCAACTATAAAAAATATTTGCTAAGATAAGAGGACTTAGTCATCAATAACCACCAAAGCATTTAAACTAAATATACAAAAAGTTAATCCCATGTTTTGAAAGATAAATAGAAAAGAAGGAAAGGCTCTCTGTTATGATAGTAAATTTTTGGTTGGTTCAAAGGCTAAAAGAAAAATAAAATGATGCTCGGTAGGCAGAACAGACAAACACACCACTGGGTCCTTGTACGTAGCTTCTAAAATATAAACTTCATAGCCCGATCTCTGAAAGCAAGAGGAATGTCTATCAGCAAAGGAAACATATTGAACAAACAGATCTCATGTACCTTCTCTTCAATTCATGCATATATTTAGGAATGAAATATGTATTCATCACTGTAACAGTACACAGAGGCTACTAGCATTTATTCATGCACTTCAAAAGAAACCAACTTTTAATTCAAATACTTATAGACTATAACTTCAGTAGGTTGTAGCACATTTAAAACAAAAGAACATGGTACAGGAAGTGGTATCATCCTCCCTATTTAAAGTTACAGTTCATTTTCTATTATCTTTAACAGCCTCGTGCATAAAATGAGTCATACAAAGTCTCACAATGGGAGCCAAATGAGTGAACAGTCGTATTGAACTTGCAATAAGGTATGAATGTAGGAGAATCATCCCAGAAAATGGTTAACTCCCTAACCCCAGAGCTATGCTCCATGTGGACAACTATACCTGCCAAAGCTAGAGGCCAAAAATAATAACAGAAAGGAAAATCATGATCCCCACACTTCCCCCATAGTCACTCCTCCTCTATTGGTGGATCACACGCAAAGTAGAATATAACAGAATAAGCTACATATCCTTGGCTTAGTTTATTCTTGGGTTTCTTCTGCTGTAAACCAATTAAACCCTACCCTCGACATCTTAGATCAATGTCCTTGGCCAGTCACTGATTGGCCTCTCCATAATTAAACAAGACAAAACAACCATGAAGCACAATTATAGACCACTTTCAATGGTAAAACTTAGTTTTTTGTCTTTATTATTAATACTAAGTGCACTTCTTATCCTCTACCCTTGTCTTTGCTAGTTTCCATGCATGATCATGATAAGAAACTGTATATGCTTCACAAAACTAGGTAAACTACCAAGGCATATGAAACATTTCTCTGCACCTATTTCTGAGAGATTAGGAGAGAGTATTGCAAAGATATTGTGAGTCGTCTTGAGCACACATGCCAGAGGTTGCGAGAAAGAAAAAAGGGTATACCTTTGCAGTTGCCCAAAATTGAGCAAAATCAGCTACCCGCAGATTGCGGTCATCCACTAAGATGAGGCACAAATACCACCAAGAAAAGTGTCACATTGCCGAACAAAAAACTGCATCTGTGGTTAGTGAATAAATAGGCAGTGCAGGCACACTGCATCACCACTTAATCTAAAATGAAGCCACATCATTGAACTTATTAATTTTTTTAACAAGCCGCCATAGATCCCCAACCATTTTCTGACTCTAAGCTTAAGTTACTATAATTCACCTAAGAAAATAATTTCTTTTGATTTCACATAAACACATACCAGAACAGATCAAATCAGTATTCGTTGATAATTCACAATAAATGAATATGCAACTTGGGACAAAAGGCAGAATTTTCTATGCAGAGCAAAACAATGATCTGAACAAGATAATATTTGAAAAAAGTGGAAATCATTTGTTAAGAATGACCTTACTAACGTATTTTTAATGAGATGCATACCAATAATGAAGGTGAAAACTCCTTCCTCAACAGTTTTCTTGAAAGCTTTCAACATGCTTGACCGATAAGCCTGTCATGACAGGGTGTGAAACAAAAACATGAGCAGAGAAGGTAATTAAGTGCATATGAAGGAATTCACAGAGAACTTGAAGCAAATGCATAATATCACAAACAATCGTTAGTATAATAGAACTTAAACGTTGACTTTTGAAGTATTTCTCAAGCAAATACGAATTTATAGATGACAAGTACATAAAATATAAAGGACAGAAAAAAAAAATCCCCAGCAACCAACCTGCCATGGCCTAGTTCCCATTTTTCTACCATAAAACATGCAAGCCAGCCCCCAAACACTCTGCATTGCAAAGAGTACATTCCACTGCCCCCTATGCACCAATCATCACAGTTTCTAATATTTCAATTTGAAATCTATTCCCACAAAATTACAGCACAAAAGAAGTCTTACCGTGATCAAATTATATATATATATATATATATATATATGTGTGTGTGTGTGTATGTGTGTGTGTGTATGTATAAAATTTAAAAGAAAAAAAAAGGTCATAAGATAAAACAATAAACTAGGCACAATCAATCACACAATGCCCTCTCTACAACTCATTTCCAATCAGAGAAATTGCATGAACAAACAAAAATATAGTACAAAAATTCTAAACAAATGACAGCAAAAATTTGTAATACAAATGACAAAATACAATGCTCAATATATGCAAACGCTACCTCCTCCATTTCAGGTTCATAACAATACTCCATGACCTTCTTTGTCACAGGCTTCTTGTTTCTGCCTGAACTTGAAGATTTTGATGCCTCGCTATCCTCAACCTTTTAAGAGAAAATATATAACTATCAATACAACTTCCACCATAACTTATGAACAGATCAAAACCACATAGACGACAATAAGAATAATCAGTCTAAATAAAAAGCAAAGAGGACTCGTGAACCTTTTCAACCTCAGTCATAAAATAATCGTCCATAGAATGAATTCGAGGTGCATCACCGCCATTTTCAACCTCAAGATCACGCAGCATCTTTGCCAGGTAACTCTTACCACTACCTGTAACAGATTCAAACACGCAATAAAGATCCCAACAGAAGTAAATAATCAAACACAGACATATCACTGATGAATTTGCATCCACACTACTCCTATTCCTTTTATATAAAAAAACTTGTCTATCTACTTATAAAAAAACATCAAACAGAGAAAACTTGCACAACAGCACTCCCTCAACACAACAATATAAAAGAACTGTGCACGAACAAATGCACAGAACAAACAAACAAAGAAACTCCAGCGCAGACCATACCTGGGAGGCCCCGAAAGATTATCACAAAATGATCAGGCCGCGAAGCCCGATGAGGATGCCGAAATAAATTTGCAGCATCAATAAATTTAGGTCTGTCGGCAGAAAACTGGTTCAATGAAAAAGGCTGGGAATCTCCCAAGTAGTGCTTCGACGGTTCCTATTCAAAAGAATAAACACACGTCAAGCTAAGAAATGTGCAAGCGTAACAACTCAAAATAACAAATCAGGGAAAAATTAGAAACCTACCTCGGAAGGAAAACCGGTGGGGTGATAGGGTTGAGGTAAAGAATGTGGTTCGGGGACTTGCGAGAACGACGAAGGGGATGAGCTCAATTGAACGGGAAAAAGAGAAGCCGGTTTCTTGGGCGGTGAAAAGTACGTTTTGTATTGATTCATGGATGGTTCCATAGGAAGAGGTGGCGGGGGCGAAGAAGGAAGAGGAGGCTGAGGGTGACCCCTGAGAAATCTAGAAGCTTCCATGTTATTATCAGAAGAACCGTTGCTGTTGTTACCCGCAGGGTACGGGTAAGGATAGTGACCAACTCTTCCATTCAACTTGTGTTGATTGTGGTGATTCCCTTCGTGAGAGGGGAAATTAACATGAGGCGGTGGTGGTGGCTGCATGCCAACGTGAGGAGCGTGGGAGTGATGGTAAGGGGCGGGGGAAACGTCGGGAAAGCATTGCGAGGGGTCAGGATAAGGGTGGAAGGGGTGCGGGGAAGATCTGAATTGGGCATTGTGACGGTGGTGCGGCGGAACGGCGTCGTGTGGATGGAAGGCGTTTTGAGTGTGGGGGAGAGAGGGGTTGGTTCCGTGATCGCGAATGAGCTGTAACCTGCGCTGGTCGTCGGAGAAATTGAGAGGGTGGGTGTTGTTGTCGTGGATTCGGGGTCTCTTGAAATTCTGGAAATTAGGGTTGGCGGAGGCGTAAGGAAGAGGGGGTTGGTGTGGGTGGTGATAGGGTGGGGGCGGAGGAGCGGGGCAGAAGGGGAAGTGGGAGAGGGAGCAAGTGGGGCAGAGATTTGGGGGTGGAGTGGGACGCCATTGCCGATGATCCATTGCTAACTGCAACAACACTGTGTTTTGGAAGAAGAAGAAGATTTGATCCCTTCCCTTCTGAAAAACCAGAGACTAACCCTGCAGTAAAACCCACAATTTATGCTCCCTGCCCTTCTTCTGTCTCGCAATATCACACTACCGCTAAAATCAAATCTCATAAAACAATTGAGTTATAATAATACTATCTATAGTCTCAGGCCTATAAATTAAATCAGTCACTAATCATAGATATATTCCCAACTTTTTAAATAAATCATAATTATATATTCCTATACGCATCTTTGAAATACCTATTTACTTTTATTTTATTTTATTCTTAATAATATAAATTTGTTAGGGATAATATCTGATAAAATATTGGACTGATATTTTAAATAAGTAATGTTAATTATCATTACTGATTTTATTATACATTAAAATTTTATGTAAAGTAATCATAATTTGTACCTATATATAAGAGGTATTTTTTTTAATATTTATATTTTCTTTTCAAATTTACTTTTAAAATAAACTTTTTCTTAAATTAAAATAATTTTTTTTATCAATGTTGTTTTTTAAATTTGACATTTTATTAATATTTAACTACTATTTTAATTTTAAAGCTACCTATAAATAAATAAAAATTATTTACAATAAAATTATAAAAATTATTTATATTTAATTTCATAATTATAATAATAACATTTATTATTATTATTTTCTTAAGTTTTGAATTATTATTATTAATTTCTTTTTGTTTATTAATCTCTTGTTGGAAGGTTTTCTCTAATAAAATCAATAATTTAGGACATAAAAGTATTCAATAATTTAGGACATAAAAGTATTGTATGTTTGACATGTAATGATGTAATGTGTAAGTCTACTAAAACTATCTTAGACACACATTAATGGTGATGACGAGAAGTTGAATCATTCCGAATGCATCATTCAACATGATATACGAATCTTCGATCACTAATAGTCTTAAAAGGTTGGTTAAAAGATATGTGAAAGAAAAATGGTGCTGTTATACAAAAAAGATGCATAATACAACAGACACATAAGAAAAACACAAAAATTCAAAACAATATCATTTTTACGTGAGTTTGAACTAATTAAAAAATGGCACCAAGTCAAGCTCAAAGAAGATGTGAAAATAATCATTGTAGGGTACAATTATCAATAAATTAGGACGACATGATCGACCTCTAAAAACACAAATCAATCAATTTCTACATTAGTAATTTGTTCTACCATTCCCCGTGGAGCAACCCTATAATATTATCAAGACTTGTTAAACAACTTTTTTTGCGAATATCAAGACTTGTTAAGCAACTTTTTTTGCACCTTCGCAGCAAATTTATATAAACTTGATTGAGAGTAAGGACTAATCATATAAATTTTATGATTGAGGGTAAGGACTAATCATATAAACTAGATTGAGGGTAAGGACTAATCATAATAAAACTTATTCTTAAAAGATTATTTTCACTACATAAATAAGATAATCATGGCAAATTAAATTAATTTTGAAAAACAATTTATCAATACAGTCTACAAATGACATGTTATATTTAACATAAGAAATAGCTTATCAATTCTTTTTTGACTCATCTCAGCGGATTACCACACAGTTCACTAGTTGTAACAGTACTCAGTTCAGCTTACCTTCCTTTGGTTGCTTTGTGCAAAGGCAACAAAATACATACAAAAACACCGGGTAAGTCATAAAGATAACTCAATTCAAAGCTCAAAGCCTAACACGAGACTGTAATGGATGAAGTAGTGACAACAGAAATGTGGATCACAAAAAAGTTGATATGCAACACAAAGTAAGACATACAAATACCAAAGTGACTCAGACAAAGGTTAAATGATGGTATTAATATTATAAAATTACAGTAGTTCCCGGAGCTTGGTGGTCAAGTATATAACCAATTCATATCGGTTCCCTATTTCATCTTCAAATAGTATTAGAGTTTATCCCAATATAAATAAAAAAATGAATAAAAGGCACTTTTCAAGATAATATTTTTCATGGATATCAGACACACCGCGTGAAGACATGTATCTCTAAAAGAATGGCAATTATGATCCTTAACCACAAAAATACACACCCTGAATTGGACGAGGGTAGTGTTACGGTCTCTATCGGCGAATTTTGAGAAAGACAATACAGAAATAAAAATCTGTGCCCATTGACCATTGTTCATGTACGACTACATCATTTGCAAAGAAGCGAAAAAACAAATCAGATTAATCTCGCTCAAGAGGCTTACAAATTTTTAGCTTCGATCGTTAGTTTGCCAACTACATCAGCCGTTAAGTGACAAAATTTGGCTTCAGCAGTTAAACAACTAACCACTCCTTCAATTGATCTCAACTCCTCGTGAAACAGTGGATGTAACACCAATGAAGAAAATTTCTCATCTAGCAGTAAGCCAAGACATTTTATAACATCTTCAAGTTTAGGAACCCAATCGCAAGCCTCCAAACGCAAAACTGATGATGCTCTTGGACATGGTCCTGCTTGAGGAAACCTCTCGTATTTCTTCAACCACTTGCCTAAATAACGAATCAAATTTAGTAATTCTTTCCCATTCAACTTACTTAATGAAGGGGATAGCATCACGTCATTGATGTTGGATGATGCAATCAGATAATGCAAACAAGTCTCAGACGCTGAGAAACCATCATAGGCCATCATAAGCAAAATGGAAGCCTCCTTTGCCAAAAGCAATTTCTTCCTCTTCGGCTTGCTATCATTTAAAATCTGAATGGCTAACACTGCTTGCCTCTCCCACTCAATCTTCACACTTAGCATACTGTTATAAGCATCTTTGGATGGAGAAAGAAAATACCTCAAAATGGTGAGTATTTCTGATGAACCAAGATCGAAAGCATGCTTTATGCACAAACAGATCAAATCAGACCGCTTTTTTTCCACTAATTTGGTGATCAGGTTTGAATAGCAAGAATGGTCAATAATAGCATTAACAATCAAAGCCTCGACCACTTCCCACATCTCCAAAGAAACACACCCATTCAATACCAGGCTAGCAACATCTTTACCCATGTATACTCCAAGCTTATCGATCAAAGTCTTGTTATACTCACTCCGGGATGAATCAACCTCAATCACAACCCCTGCTTTGTCCCTGATGTTTTCCAGATAAGAATTCAAACTACTAATAAACTCACCCTTATCAAAATTATTAGTGTTCTTGACCTTAGCATTCAGCTCTGTAAAGAACTTTTTGTTAATGTCAACGATCTCAGCATCCTTTGGTGCAATATGCCACCCAATAAGGGGCCTTACGAGTGATGAAGTAGATTCATCTTTAACTTCGGCCTTTAAAGTGGGTAAGATACTATCTGGGTTCAGAACAATTGGGTAGTCCAAAGGTGAATCAAGCGATTTTGAATTGATTGAAGCATCCTTAATTACTTCTAACAAAGTCATGATTACTGCAAAACAAACAGAGAAATAAACCTCAGACACTCAGCATGACAACACTTCACCAGAAAAGGAATTCATTTTATTAAAGAAACATTTCATTTTATGTAGTTTCAGAACAGGAAAACCAAAAATAGGAAAACCAATGAATGGGAAGTGACGAAAGCTAATAAACAAAACGCAATTATAGATCAAACTAGCGGAGGGCAGTACACGAGTGGAAAGAGATCAAATCGGACCAAGACTTTTACCAAAAGCCTAATCCCGACTACTTTACCAATCATAAGCCTTTTCTAAAAGGCTTAGCCTGACCTACGTAAATGTCTGGCCTATCCAAGCCTATTAGTTTGTCTAAAGGTCTGTTTTGTGGTAGCACCTGTAAATAGGTAAGCAGGCCTATCAATCTAATTTCAAAACTAGTTAGTTTGATGGAAGAAGAATAAAAACAGCTTCGATGGCATCTGCAGTACATCCCCTCATGTGTGTATCAAAAGAGACAAAAAAAATGGAAAGTGCGGATCATTCTGAAGATTTTAGAACCATATAGAATCTCTGATAAGCAGTGAAGGTGGCATTGAATGGCATATCAAAAGCTTATAATACAGTAATAATGGTTGGAAACCAACGAATCGGTACAGGTACATAAGATGACGATGCTCCCAGGTGTGTACTATAGATGCAATTAGAGTCAATAGTTATACAAGCAGACTGGTGATATATAAATGTTTATCAGGTCAAGAGGTTCCAGCAGACAATGATTATTTTAAATAAAGGAAAAGTAATACAAGTACAACAGTCTATAGGCTATGTCCTCAAACAAAGTTCCTTACAGTGTAAAATATGCTATCTATAACTAAAACTTCGCATCAGACAGATTTAACAGACTAGATGCAAGATGATCGAGTGTAATAGAGAAGAGTCGAATCTCCAATATGGCAAGTAAATAGAAATATCAAAATTACATGTACCAGATGAAAAGGACTGAATCACCTGCAACAACCTTTTGGCAAAGTCAAAGACCAACACACTAAGAGCACTAACACAAGGCACTGGAAGAAATTAGAAACAGCAACTTTTCATTAAGAACCAGAGCGAACAAGGTTTGAGAAGACAGAGAATAAAGAGTTACCTCTGCAACAGTCACAGGCGCAATTCGAAGGGTATTTGACAGGCGTTGATAGAAGGAAGCAGAATAGAGGAAGATACAGAAAGAATTCAAAAAGAGATTACGAAAACGCCTCGAAACTTAAAGGAATCCGAAGAAATGCCGCTGTGAGGGGAGACGGGAGAGAATTCCAGAATAGAAAAATGGAGGAGCGACTACTTGTTCCTCTCTGGCGGCAATAAGAACCAAATGGTGCAAGAGCCTTTCCCTCTCTATTGTCATGCCAGGATTTAGGGTTTTGTCATTTTAATCTCCAATAATAATTTATTTTTTCATTATGAGCGTCAAACAGTAAAATATTAATTAATTATTTTACACTTTTTAAAGACAATTATTATAAAAATAAAAAAATTATTATATTTGATATTTTATAATTAAATTATAATTGTTTAACTTGTATTGTTTATTTAATGTTTTGATACGTATTATTACTATTTTTTAAGTAATAAAATAACAGTTTATATATACTCTTTGGTTGTCATGTTTTTATGGTCGTGTACTTATTTGTTGTGGCTATTTTTATTTAGGTTTAAATAGTCATTCCGTCTGATCGAATTTTTTTACTTTAGTTCTATTTTTTAAATTGTTTTCAATTTGGTTTTATTTTTTGTTATATTTTTTCAATCAACTTTTTTTTGTTAACTCCTTCTAAATTATTAACGAACAGTAACTGTCACGTGTCATTTTGTGATTTTTTTATTTTTTTTTTAATTTTTTTTATTTCTTAAAAGAAATTAATTTTTTTTATTTAAAGAAAATGTACACTTGTCAAGCTCATATTATGTCACGTGTCATTTTTTTATTTTTTATTTTTTTTAATTGTTTTTAAATTTAATTTTTTTAATTTAAAAAATTTTTACGTGTCAAACTAATATCATGCCACGTGTCAGAATCAGTTTTTTATATTCAATTTGGTCCCAATATTCGTTAATTATTTTCAATTTGGTCCTAATTTTTTTTTTAAATTTAACATTTTTGTTCCTCTCCAAATTGAAACAAAATTTAATTTGTATATATTAAAATGCATATTTTTGTTAAATATTTTAATTTAGAATTAGAGTTAGTTTAAAATTAAAACGAAAAAAAGAAATAACACCATTAATTTAGAATTTTAAGAGGTTAAAAATATTTAATTTTAAACCAACTCTAATTTTAAATTAAAAATATTTAATAAAAATATGTATTTTAATAAGAATATTCATATAACATTTATATACAAATTATATTTTGTCTTTGGAGGGGAACAAAAATACTGAATTAAAAAAAACTAGGACCAAATTGAAAATAAATAACGAATATTATGACCAAATTGAATATAAAAATTTGATTCTGACACGTGGCATGATATTAGTTTGACACGTGAATTTTTTTTAATTAAAAAAATTAAAAAATCAAAATAAAAAATAAAAAATGACACGTGGTATAATATGGCATAATATGAGTTTGACACATGTATATTTTTTTAAAATTAAAAAAATTAAAAAATCACAAAATGATACGTGATCACATCCGTTAACGATTTAGACGGAGTTAACGGAAAGGAATTGATTGAAAAAATATAACGAAAAATATGACCAAATTAAAAACAATTTCAAAAATAAGACCACAGTAAGAAAAGTTGACCAAAACTAGGACCAAATAAGTATTTAAGCCTAAATAAAAATAGACACAACAAATAAGTACACGACCATAAAAACATGATGGGATCTAGGGTTTTGTCATTTTAATCTCAAAGAATAGTTTATTTTTTTATTATGAGCGTCAAACAGTAAAATATTAATTAATTATTTTACACTTTTTTAAGACAATTATTATAAAAATAAAAAATTATTATATTTGATATTTTATGATTAAATTATAATTGTTTAACTTATATTGTTTATTTAATGTTTTAATATGTATTATTACTATTTTTTAAGTAATAAAATAACATTTTATATATACTCTTTAGTTGTCATGTTTTTATGGTCGTGTACTTATTTGTTGTGCCTATTTTTATTTATTATTACTGTTATTTTCATTTACTTTACTTTTGTTTTGATAATTCTATATATTAAGTTGATAATGCATTATAAGTCTAAGGATAAAAAGAAGATAGCAAAATTTCAGTAATTTAACCAAAGGTGGGGAGAAACAGAAAACAAAAAAACAAGTAAATAACTTTTACATTAAGCATTTTCACACGGAGGGATGATCCAGATTTTCATATTTTCAAATTATATTAATGTTAATTTAGAAAAAGAGACCAGATTAATTAAAAAAAAAAAGAGAACGTAATTGAATAAAAAAATTATGAAATTCAATTAAGTAAAAATAAATATAAAATTAACATCAATAAAAAATCTAAATATAAAAAAATAAAGTTTAAGATGGAAATAGTGGCGGATTTGTGAAGATTAATTATTAATTTATTTTTGTATCTAATATTTTATTTTTAAAATAATTTTATTTATTGGGTTCTTTTTTAATTATTTTTATAATTAGTATTGGACATTAATAGATATTTCAAATGCAATAATACTTTTAATAAATAAATTATTTTCATTTTTTAACTAATATTTTTTAACCAATAAATTTTTCTATTTTAAAAAATATACATAAGGACATTTTTTAATCACATATTGCAATCAATTTTGTCTTCGAAACTTTTATTGTTATTATTTAATCAAAACCACCATAATTAAAAGACTAGAAAATTAGAAAATGGATATTGAAAATAGATACCCGCAGACAACAGGTATAGGTATTTTTATACCTGCATATAATTTTGTTCCATCTGCTTGAACTTGAACAACTCAAAAAGGACTTGAGTATTCAGGTCCAATACAAATTTGGATTCTCTACTGGATTTTGTTGTGTTGTTTCTCTATTGTGTCTCTATAATACACTAATTACCATTAATTTTGACGTTTTAAAATATATTAAAAAAAATATTTAAAATTGCAACATAGTGTATTTTTAATGCTCAGCAGATGACAACACAAGAAAACCAGTAGAAAATCTGAACTTTGTCCAATACATTGTTGTATACATGCATATATTTCTCTTTCTAACCATACAATTGATAGTATACATCTATTGTAATTCCTAATATAAAAATAAGAATAGGCACAAATACCCAAAGAATTCCATACATCTCTTTCAAAAATTACAATCTGAAAAAAAAAATGTATATGTTATATTTCTATTAAATCAATTATCATTTTAACGATTAACTTCTCCCATAATAATATCTATGCTACATTGTATTGTCATAACATTGACCAATTTCATTCTTTTAACTAATTGAGGGAGAATTTGCAAATTTATAAAACTGGGTGGATAAATTTTCCATCTACAAGGAAAACCATTTTGATCCCCTGTTAGAAAAATACCTAATCCTCCCTTGGGGACGGATACAAGTATCATAGTATATGTACCCGTGGATACTTGTACCTGCTATATTCTAATTTAAATTAAAAAAAATGATTAAAATATTAACACATTGATTTTGAATGTGTTATTTTTTTTATCAATTGATTTTAAAAAATCTTTATTTATTTGTAAACAGTCATTCAATATTATTTAAATGAGTTATTTGCATCTTATTTTAACTTTATAAATGGTATATGTTGTATTTTTATTTGAATTTATGGTTAAAATTTATTATTAAATATTAAATTTTTCTTTCATAAATACCCACGGGTACCCATGGATATTAAAAAAATATATGGATACTCGTATAATGGATATCCGCACAAATATGTGTACAAGTACGAGACAAATATTTATCCAGCGAATAGAGTACAAGAAAATTATTACTCGTACCCTACCTGCCCCGTTAATATCTCTAGATAATAGATAATAATAATAATAATAATTATTATTATTATTATTATTATTATTATAATTATTTTGGCGATGGTTATAATAAAAAAATGTTATTAGAAAATGATATTAGTGATGGTGATAATTATTGCGATCACCATAATCATGGCAATAACTTAATAATACTCAATAAAAATAAATTAATATGATAATTGAGATATTTTAAAGATTTTATTTATTTTAACTAATAGTAGATTAGCAGTAGTATGATAAATTCATAATTCAAGTCATGTGTTAATTGAAATCTCATATTTATAGTAATGAATTAAGTTTGGAAGGAAAAAAACCCACTTAGAGAATAAATCTATAATAATACCGATTTTACCCTTTTAAATATAATGACTGTTACTTTTACAAACTTTTTATAAAATCAGAATAGGGGATTCCCCTTTTTGTGTCCACTTTTCAAAATACCGATTTTACCCTTTTAAATATAATGACTGTTACTTTTACAAACTTTTTATAAAATCAGAATATATAAAGGAGATTCCCCTTTTTGTGTCCACTTTTCAAAATACCGATTTTACCCTTTTAAATATAATGACTGTTACTTTTACAAACTTTTTATAAAATCAGATGTTTCTATTTCTTCTCTTTTTCTTTATTTATCAATGGTTATTCTTTTATTTGTTCTGATATATTTCACTTTATTTTTAATAAATATAATTTTAATATATATATATATATATATATATATATATATATATATATTATCTTAATATTATCACCTATTAATATAATATCACGCATATTTAAAAAATATATACACACATACGCGATGTCGCATGTGTTACGCTAGTAAAACATAATGTGTGTTTGATTTGTATAAAATGAAGCAAAATATTTAGAAACTTTTTCGGTCAAACCAAAAAAAGTAAAAAGTATTTAAAATTTTGACATAGTAAGAAACAACATTTATATGTGTTACATTTTGAGTACAACAAAATAAATTAGTATGACTATTTTGTTTACGTTTAACTAATAGTAAATTAGCAGTAATATGATAAATTCATCATTCAGTCATGTGTGAATTGAAATTTCATATTTACAACTATTTGTAACTATTTTTTGTTTGTGTTTGTCACTTTCCCTTCTCCGTTGCGATTTTTGTAGTTGGTGTGAATGAATGTCAGTGAAAATTATTTATGTTGCCTCGTGTCATGAAATGAACAACACTTCTTAAGTATTCCGAAAATTGGGTGTTAATGTTTTTAGGTATTAAATTTATGATATTATAATTGACACTATTATTTTAAACATAGATATATTTGATTAATTTATCTATTTAAATATATATTATTTAGATTGTTTCGTAAGGTTTAGTGTTATCATTATGTTATACAAGACTGATGAAAACTATAAAAAGAAGACAAAGAAAAAAACATTTCCATTTTTATGTTAACCTTGATCCTAACAAGATGTTAATTCAGTTCAGAAATTGCTTAAGATTTCACACAACTTCTTTTAAAATATATTGTGTTACACCCTCTAACATAAATGGTAATGTACTATTGTACACAAAATGATATATTAATATATTAATTATGATCACCAAACTCTTTTATGTCAACTGTTGAGGCAAATAGATCTGTTGCATTGTCTTCCCTATTTAACTTTGCAATTTTGAAGTCACCAAATGAACAGACTCTCGTTTCGAATAATATATTCACAAAATATATTTCCCACTCCATTATTCTAACACAAAAAATGGAACTTATTTTTCTATTAAAGAAAATATAGCTAGTTTAAAAATGGATATTTTTAGACTTCTCCCTTAGCATTCTCACTAGTTTATCCTCTCTTTTGATCTATAAGTTTGCCGTTGTACATTATTTGCAATTTTTCATCTCATTGCACTATACCGTTCAAAGTGAAACACACTCTGACCCATACATAGAAATATCATTATAACTATTTAAAATTATTCATAATAAAGTATTGTGTAAAAAATAATTTAACTTTAAAATCAAACTCTTCCGTTTTTTTTCAATCGTTTTGAAAAAAAAAGAAAAAAATGTTTAAAAACTCACAAAAAATAATATATTTGTCAATGTACAGTGATATATTGACATTCATAAAATAAAAACACTTACTTAACAATTCAAAATAATAATATTTAATTAAATTTATTTTACTTTTTAATTTAAATTTTCAATTCACATTATTATATTACAGACCATAATTTATTCATATATCTCTTTTTTTATATTTAACCTACTAATATAAATTGTTATTGTATTGTAATACAATATTTTATAGGAAAAACTAATGAAAAAAATATCTTTCAGTGACATCTTTTTAGTCAGAGCGTCCATGCTATTACACCCACGCTTGGCAGAAACTTAAAATTTAGATTGTGCAAAAGAAATACCTATCCAAGCCTTTAAATTGCTTAGACGTTCATGATTTATTCTAGTCTGTTTGGCAGCAATAAAAGTTCCTTCCATTTTATCATGTCAAAACCTCAACCACATTATATTAATAATTAAAAAAGCCTAATCAAAACTCGATTTCCATAAACTTATTTAAAAATCCAAAAATGTAGCGAGGGTCACACGGCATAACCTACCCATTTACAATCCTAATCTCAATGTTTCTGTCAGAAATAGGATCCTTAGTCTTGCATTCTTCCTTTTATTATTCCTATCATAGGAATCTGTTTTCAAGTGGATGGAGGAATTTCCCAATTCTTTGGCACCGGCCCAATATCATAGATAACTTCTCTGTGACAAGACCATACAAGTTTTATGGCCTCTGGTGTACCAATTCCTGCACCTCTTGCATCACCGGCGGGTCCAAACCTGTAATGAAATTATTATTTTCAGCACAACACCATTAGTTATTTTTTCACAAGTACGATAATTTAAAAAAAAAAAATCAATTTACCAGTGATTCTGTGGTGCTCCGGTAGTCCTTGCTCTTAAACCAGCATAAGTAGTACCGTTTACCGAATTACCAATAACTTCCTGCAATTCATGACAACGTTTCAGAAAATTTCATATTACATTTGTTAATGTGCTCTCCAAACAAGTTATCTAAACTTTGGAGTTGAACTCCAATTACAACAAAATTTTGCAGGCAATTTGACCTATTACAGAATATACTTTTACGTATGTGCAGTATAGATGTATAGTCCAATAGCCAAACCTCTAATTTTGTCTCATAAATCAAATATGAAAACGCGAGGACTAAATGATTTTTGACTAAATCATTTGAAAATAACTGATCAAAATCTTACCTGCAAAAATAAAACATCGTTTGAAACTACAGCAGCTGTTAAATGGTTATGCATTCTTTCCAAAGCATCCAATACAACTGATAGTTCACTATTTTTGTAATCAGTAATAACCTGAAAAAATATAAAAAGAAATTATTTCCGTAGCAATAGAATAGACTAATATATCTTTTCTTCAAACATGCATCTGCAAACTTTATTTTCATATATTTAGTCTCTCTTTCCATACCTGAAAGGGTCCAAATATTTCTTTTGTCACAAGCTCAAAATTCTTATCCTTCATAATTTCTTCAAGAGGAACATAAACAGCTGTTGGTTTAATCGCACCATAAATAGACGGAATTGAATGATCCTCCAAAGGTCGACCTCCGAAAAGCAGCTTTGATCCTGGTATCTCAAGCAATTTATTGACATGTTCAAGCATTGAATCAGTAGTAACCTGCATATATAAGAAGATAAATATCATCAAGAACTCCCAATCAAGTAAATTAAACAGCAAATAAATATTACAGTATCCTATTTGGATGCCCAGATAGATAGCTTCCAACAAATTTTCTTTTTGAATATACAAAGGTTAGACCTTCATTAGTAATGTCAAATTAATGTACTAAAAGACGGGTCTAAATGGCTATAAGGGCAAATCAACGGCATAGCTGGCAACATGTGGTAGTTAACCTGCAAGCAAACCCTTCTGTTTTACTCCCACTCACCTCAAGTCTCTCCCTTCTTTAATCATTACAGAAAAGCATGGATAGCTTGCATTTTGTAAATGTTAAGTAATGGGATTAAAGGATGACAATTGAAACTACTACATTGCACATTGCACATATAATACATTCATATAATTAAATAATTAAATTTTAAATTTTAAATTTTAAATGTATTACAAAGTGGTTGATCTTTCATCTACTTCAAGAGAAAATTTCCAACAATTAAGTATAAATACTTTTATTTGTGTCATGTATTGGCATCCAGTACATACTTTTGGTACTTCACCTACTTGTTGTATATGAGAAATATGAGACATAGAATGCATGTATGTATAATATAGAACATGGAAATATTATCTCTTCATGAAATCAAAAAGAAAACTGTCCGTTGTCTGGATGATTTCGTGAAATGAATGAAGTTTATAGTATTCTTATAATGGAAATACGAAGCATTTATGGTGCCAGTGACTTATAACTTTTATTTTTAGTAATTTTCAAGAAGCCAGTTCTTGATTTAAATATTCAAAATTAAAATTAAATATCTATTTATTATGTTTTATATATATGTAGATATTTATCCTCCCCGATGTATCCTATATAATTTTAGAATAATTGAAGTGTTGTACCAGATGCATACTATATTTTTTGTGTTTTTAATTTGGACTGAAATGTTCGAACAGTAAACCTATAACCGGTTCGGTTTGTCTTTCAAACGGGACATTGCATTCAACTTGCTTTACTCGGCTCCAGGGAGAATCACTTTTTAAATTCTAACATTTGAAGTAAAAGAATTTAGTGAATGGAGTGGGAATCAAACACCAGTTCTATACAACGTAAATGAATTTATAACCACCAAGCTAATTTGATCGGAAAGTGTATGACAATTTATTTATATACTAAATTTTCTCCACAAAATTTATATTTTTAATAAATATCCGTTCATGTATTTTAAGCAATGGCCTACTGGTTCACAGTAAGTATTGACTTGGTACCTTTACCGAGCCGATGATAAGTCCAGTTTTGATAACATTACATATACTGTGTATCATAGATTGTCACAAACTTCAAGCAGATCGCATAAAAACCTTAAATGTGAAATCCTGGTTCAATTACTAAAACAAAAATGACAGACATGTAATACTTACTGTGAGGACTGGGCCGATTGTCAAGTCTGTCAGCTTTCTTCTTTCTGCAAGATCTTTCAACTTTGATAGCAACGAAGTTTTAGACCAGTTCTGAACCAGAGAGATAGAGACCGTGAAGTTAGTAAAGACACAATACATCAGTGCATTTTACAAAATACTAAGCCGATGTCCATTTCACGGTAGTTCTTAGGGATATTTAAATATGAACAAAACTCTCAAGATAGCCAATGTGACAAACCTCATGCATAAATAATAATGACTGAGCCGAGCATTTCTGACCACTGCATGCATATGCATCTTGATCACATACCCACGCAATGTAATCTTCCTAAACCAAGAAACCATAGAGAAACTATTATAAAACTGAAAATTGAATTAGTGCCTTTATGATATCCAAAAAAAATAGCAAGAAACCTGATGGACATCAGGACCCAGTATTTTCCAGTCAAATCCAGCATCTTCCAATTTAACACGGCCCTTCAAATCAACAGCCAACTTCTCAGCCACTCTTGAACTTCCAGTAAAAAGGGTCATTCGAGGATTTGCCTGTAAATTTAATACTACTTCATGATCCAATATTACGAAAGGAAGATCTAACCATGTACAAATATCATCCAACAAAATTATAAACAGAGATCAATCTAAGTTAACATGGAGATCAATGAAATAGAATCATAAATATAATCCTCTACAAAATCAAAAGCATTCGATGAATAAACAACCTCCATCAACAGCTTGTTCATTGTCTTCCCATCTGAATTTATGAAGTCAACATCTTCCACAGGTAAGCCACAGGAATGAAGCAGGCGCAACATTTGTTCCATGACAATGCTCACCTATAACAATAGTCAATAATACCCAGTATTATAAGCACAAAGATATAAATATTGAAAGCATATAAAAATTAACATTTCAGAAATCAAACAGTTTGAAAGGGCCAAGACAAGAATGTGAAAAAGCAATAAATCCAATGGTTTCTTTAGGCATGAACCCCTCCCCAACACACAAGTTCACACATCTAAATAACATCGCATCACAACTATTTTCATGATAACTGATTGCCATTGATATTTCATGCATCCTTAAGCTAGCCCTGTATGAATTTTGAATTAGATGTAATGTCATAAAGTATCCAAAAATCATTTCCAAAAGAACTCACCTTGCTATCAACTTTAAGGACTGGTTTGTTGCCCATATAAAGTGCACCCATCAATTGAAGAACAGGAATCTCCAAGGGAAAATTAAAAGGAGTAATAATTGCCACCTACAGAACACACATCCAGATTTAAGATTACAACAAGAGTGAAAGGTAAATGTTTTTGGTGTGTGAAAATAAAAATCTAATCGGGCACTCATGAAAAAACTCAAACTTCTTCACGTTGCATCACTAATCTAAGCAAAATTCAATTCAACATCAGAAAGCATCTCATTATTTTTAATGTCTTTTCATGAGTAGGAGTCAAGTCACATCTATAAAACATAAACTTTTTTTGTAGAAAACAAAAAGCTACCTTTGATAAAAAATAGCAATCAGAGCATAAAAGACTTAAAGTTTTCTAGTAGGTAAAAATACCTGAATTCAGGGTTTTGCTTTATTATCATATGTAACTTATTGAAATTCCATGCAATGTTAATTTTTTCCATTTTGGGATAAAAGACCAAAAGAACCAAATGGAAATCAGCCACTCCTGCCAAGGTCATCGATGTACATGGGCTTATGCAACTGAATTGACATATTAACAGTTACACCATAATCGACCTTTTAAATAATAACTTGAAGTCACAGAATTATTACATTTTGCTAGGTTTTATATTGGAACAATTGCTTTTATTTTTCATTTCTTCCATCCCTTAGAGCACACTTAACCAATTACTCATAGACTGACTAGTGTGACCAAAAGGTGACTGATAATTTAGATACACCAAACAAAACACTGTTTATGATAGAACGATAGACTAATTTTTTGCCTTTAGTACATAGTATGATAGCATATCACACATATAAACTATAATCATGACAGAATAAACAAAACATAATCCTTACAGGACCATATGGCCAACGAAAACCATGACTTTGCTGCCCAAGATGATTTCCAGGTACGGCAAAAGACCTCGCTAGGAAACGAACCTGTCAAGATTGTATTGAAATGAAACAAAAAAGAAGAAATCATTACAGGAATTGTGAGGTTATGTGTCAGTGTCTCTGCACATGTGCATACATCAGTGTTATATTTTTTCATTAATGAATGAGGAATCTAGGCATCAACAGAAGATATGAAATTGATCAATATCCACCAGTCAATGGGTAATTTAGATTCGTCCATCATTCCACACAAAAAATTGCATACTTTCACTTATTTAGCACTAGCATGTCTTATTTTGATATACCTGATCCCCGCAAAAGTTCTCTAGAAACTTTTGTGTCACGTACACTTCCCCAAAAGCCTGCTGGTAGCTCTTTGGAGAAACTCTTTGGATTAACCTTGTAAAAAAATCTGAAACCTGAAGGTCATGTAGTATAAATTAATCACAGCATTCAACTAAAGAAGAAAAAGTTGACGTTGAATACTACAGGTAACAATACATAACCAAGTACCATTAAAAGAATAATGATAAAGTTAAAAAAATATTTCTTTAGTTTGAAACCTTAGGAAGTGATAGCATGTGAGCTGCCTTGGTAGATATATCTCCATACATGAGATATCTGCAAAAGGTTTATAGCATAAACCAAATTAAATTTCATAAAGATAGTCAAAATAAGAACATAAGAATTGATATCATGCACTAATGCATAAAATACTTGCAACTAAAATGCCCAAGTTAGTTGCTTTTTTGGAGTGAAAATGAAAGCTGTGACATAAAGGTCTAGGATGAGGATCCCATCATTTTTTTTTTCACTTTTGATCAAGACAAACATAAATCCAACAAATAAAACATATATTTTCATATGTTTATATTTCTACAAAGAAAATGAAGAAGAAATACAAAGGAATCTCTGCACCTACCGCTCTGGTGCCTTAAAAGGATTGTGTACACCATGCTTGGGACAGCTGGACAAGCTTTCCACAAAGGGCTGATACGTCCAACAAAAGGAAAAATTTAGTCAATATCTCAGTCACAAAGTACTGTTGAATTCCAATCAAGTACAAACTCAAATATAGCCTTCAAATAGAAATTTATTTATTTTAAGTTTTCACAAGGTGACAGCCCTGCCTCACAAACAGAGATTCAAGGTTTGAACTTGAACCTCCTATTCAAAAAAATAGGTGTGGAGGATGGTGATTAATAAACGCCCTAAATTTCTTAGTTTGATGGATGAGTAAGTAATAAAAAGAATACAGCCTTCAACATATAAAGCAGAATTCCCATTAAGCAGAAGCTCTTTATTTGTGCAATAAATGGAACATATTTCAAAATAAATATTAGTTAACAAGGCAAATAATATATTACAGGGATGCACCTGAATGCCTGTTTCGTCAACTTCAGCAATTTTAATAAATGAGTCTCCATTTAGGGGATCTACAATTGTATTCCACTTTGAAGCTCCAACCCATTTACCTTGCACTGAAAGTGGAGATAATACACTCATAGTGATAGCCAACAAATCAAAGCACAAGTTTGATAAAAGAAATTAATGTATTGGTAAATATGTGGAACAGAAATGTATGACAGCACTCGGTAACATTCAAATATTTATACATAGAAGAATTATGGGAAAAACATTCAGGAATCCTTTCGCTTCCATCGCATATCAAATTCTTTGATGAACATGATATTTAACAGATTGCTTTTGGATTTGAAAGATACTTGATAAGCAGGTTTGACACCTTGCAGACGGAATCATGAAAAATGTAGATGGAAAAGGATTTAACCACAGATTATGATGGTAAACCCTTTTCAAATCTTGGATCACCAAATTTATCACAAAATACTATGACATTAATAAGAGTACTAATGCCTATCTGCAAAGAACAAAAACATCAAACGTTAGGATGCATACCCAGGTTCAAAACTTCAGCAGGCTTGGAACCTGATATCTCTTCTGCTTCTACAGTTGCAAATTGCAATGAATGAACACATCTACAACATAATGTAAAAAAAAAAAAAAAGAATTCAGAGTTCAGAAAACACAAAAAGACTTGAGTTAAAATCTAATGAAATAAAGTAATAAACAGATAGTGTAAGATTGCGTAAAACAAAATATGACGAAAAAAATGGAATTCCAATTAAAGCTAATACTCTATCTTTGAATTTTTAATTTTAAGAAGTGAATCAGATGGAATTACAGAATGACTTTGACAGCATTTCTATGAGTTATTTTAACTAAACAATATAAAATAATACAATGCTCCAGATGCTCTTGACCTGAATTCCAAAAAAATGATCTAACCCAGTCAGTTTGAATAGATATAGCAGACCAAGATGGAGTGATTATGTTACAAATAAATCAATGAATCCGTTTTCTAATTTTAGCCTTGCTAATTTCTGGACAGCACTCAGCTTAGGAAGTGACAAACTAAATGCCTTCTTCCTAAATCCTTAGTTACTCGTATAATTTTTATATACAGAACTAACATTTTAAAATGTTCTGTAACAAAAGATATCCTCGTATATGTCGCTGTTTGTAAGCAGAAAACGACTTAACCATAAACGTACAAGGTTTTTTCTCTCTTCTGTTGAGAGAAACTTAAATGCATGTGAGAATACGAATTTCTAACATGTTTAACGAGAGAAACCAAGTCTATCGTCGAAAGAATAAATTTTCCAATAAGCACATTTCAACGTTTCACATGCAACAAGCGGTGATTTCATCCAAATCACAGAACAGGCTGAGTATCGAACCGATTAAGGATTGAAGTGGTTAAAACTCAGAAACTAAACGAGGATCCGCAATTGAACAAACTGGGATCCATGGCGAGTCAATTCCAGGGGAAATAGAAGGAGATACCTAGGGAAACTGAATGCCGCAAAGCCGTTGTGGATGCGTGAAGTCGAAACCCTAGTTCCTCTACTAACCAAAAGCTTCAACATTTTGATCGATGAGTATTTTCCTACAACGCTTACTGGTCTGTTTAGTTTGCAAAGTTGGTGTGATGCTATCTTCTATATATGCGTGCAAGAATGCGGAAAAAGAACTAGCAAGAAAACCCCACGTGTTGAACACGCACAGGTGAGTACACGTGGAGATCTCATCGGCCCAGTAACAGATTTGAAAAGACTCCGGATTTCCCTTTTATTTCCTAAAATAACTTATTTTCTGAATTTCTATTTTTTTTTCATAAATACTTTTTTTTAGTTGAATTTTCTTCTCTCGGAAGAACAGAATAAATAATTCTGGTCAAACATCTAATATGACAATATTTATAAGATAGATTAAGTTAAATATGATTTTGATTTCTTAAATTTTAGTAAAAATTATAATTAGTTTATTTTAAAAATTTTGAATTAATTTGGTCTTTTTAGTTTTAAAAATTCATGAATTTAGTCTTTTAATTAAATTTTGTTAAATTTAGTTGACATTCCAAACATTTTTATCAATTAACATCAAAGTAAAAATGTGCTAAATTGTATAAATAACTTAAATATTATTATAAAACATATATAAAATATCAAATAAATTTAACAAAATTTAAAATTGAAATGAATAAATCTATGTATTTCTAAAATTTAAAGACTAAAATAAATTTAAATTTTAAATATCGACTAATTTTAATTTTTACTATAAAATAAGAATAAAAACATATTTAATTTAAAAAATATAATAAGACAAAATTTGTTAATTTATAACAACTTATATATATTTTATGTTCTTGCTTTTGTTTTTAGTTATATTCTTTAAAATATTTAAACTTTTATTTTACTTATATCTCTCATATGTGACAAAGGAACTCATCCTTGGTTCAATGAGAAATCTAAACGTATATAAAACCCGATTTTTTCAATTCTTATAGAAACCAAATGGATATGATCTCATATATATCGCTCCGTGCCAATACTATATCATTTTCGTTTACATTGCTAAAAGTAATCATATTTTATTAGATAACCTAACTAATAAATATTATCCATCTTATTTTCATCTCAAATTGTTTATTATATATATATATATATATATATATATATATATATATTCTCATATTACAATCTTTATAATATTTTTTGTTACGTAATTATGTTTAAATGATGTATTATCAATTTCAGTGAATAAAATAGATTTTAAAACTCATATTTGATTTTTTTTCTCTTGTTAATGTTTTTATTTATTATTTATCTCTTTTCACGTAAAAAAAATTGACTTCCAATTTCAAATGTCTAATCCCCTCGATCTTTAATTTAGTCGATAATACAAAAAACTATATTTTTTATTCTCTTTGATCATTAATTTTTGTTTTATTTAAAGAACTTTCATTCTACTCAAACATTATCATTTTTGATATATTTTTCATTTTATCATACTCAATTATACGCTTTTGCTCCTTTGTTTAAATTTATTTGGTGTATCAAATCGTTTGACAATTTTTAATTTTTTAAATATTTTTATTTGTTGTTTATATTTATTATATAAAATATTATTTTGATAATTTTATATAATTATTTTATTTTTTAATTCACTCTTATATCATATGTGTAATTTTTCTATTACTATTTTATAAAGATATTTTATTTACTATAATATAATAATTTAATATATTTAAAGTTAATGTCATAAATTTTATTTATATCATTCAACATAAAAAGAAGTTAAAAAAATGAAACATTCATGTTTATATTTAAATTATTATTAGTTTAATTTTTTCCTCAATGTGATTTTGTTCAATACAATATTGTGTATAAAAAAAGAAATCAATAAATAAATATTTAAAATATTTTTAAACTTAAATGATTTTTTTATAAATTTTTAAAAATACTTTTTAATTTTACCAACTTTGTTTATAAACAAAGTTGGTAAAATTAAAAAGTATTTTTATTATCATTAAACTTTATTTATAAATAATTGCTAGATATTTTATATAATTAATTCACTCTCATGTAATTGTTATTCGATATTTTATTTGAAATTTATATTATTATAATTTATTTCTAAATGTGAAAATATAAAAAATATATTATATTTCACTCTTATATCATATGTGTAATTTTTCTATTACTATTTTATAAAGATATTTTATTTCCTATAATATAATAATTTAATATATTTAAAGTTAATGTCATAAATTTTATTTATATCATTCAACATAAAAAAAAGTTAAAAAAATGAAACATTCATGTTTATATTTAAATTATTATTAGTTTAATTTTTTCCTCAATTTGATTTTGTTCAATACAATATTGTGTATAAAAAAAGAAATCAATAAATAAATATTTAAAATATTTTTAAACTTAAATGATTTTTTTATAAATTTTTAAAAATATTTTTTAATTTTATCAACTTTATTTATAAACAAAGTTGGTAAAATTAAAAAGTATTTTTATTATCATTAAAATTTATTTATAAATAATTGCTAGATATTTTATATAATTAATTCACTCTCATGTAATTGTTATTCGATATTTTATTTGAAATTTATATTATTATAATTTATTTCTAAATATGAAAATATAAAAAATATATTATATTTTTTTATTTGATTTTTATATTTTATAAAAAATAATTAATCGATATTAAAAAAAACAAAATAGATATGGAAAAAGTCAGAAATATACGTTTTATCTAATAAAAACGTGGATAAAACAAAAATCTTATACCCATTACATATTAAATTGTATTTTTTTTCTTTAAAAATAGGCACGAGATCATTATAATCGTTTATGTTCCAAGTTGTCATCTTTAGTAACGATAGAAGACTATAATATAAATTACTCGTTTGACTAAATATATTATATATTTAATTATTGTTTAATGTTGTTATATTCCTTTTTTTCTTCTCTTTCGTGTAAACATGTATTTTATATTATATCGCGATATATTTTTCATTTAAGTTATATATCAAAATATAAAAACAATATATATATTAAATGTTAACCCAATAAAAAATAAAAATGGTTGAGATACAAATTAATGAGAAGTATTAAATTTTACGATCGGGGCTTCTATTAGACTTTTGGTGTTAAATTTATCTAATTAAATTAATTTTAAAAAATTGTAAAAAATATAATAAAATATATATAATTATGTGAATTTTATAAATCATAGTTAACAAAGCAAAACTTTGAAAAATATCATTGAAGAGAGTTGTTTATAAATTGAAAATTTTGAGCAATTTTCTTCTATTTTAAAATTCAAGCCTTTTAGGAACTCAAGTTAAAATAATACATTTATTTATAAACAACTTTCACTCTTAAACTTACCTATAAGAGAAGTTACTTATAAATGAAATATTATTTTAATGTGGTTTTAGATGCATTAATTGTTTATAAAGTGTATATTCAATTTATAAAACACTTTATTTAAAGTTTAACAGTTATTTTTATATTTAAATAACACATGAATACGTAACACATATTGAGATAACATTTTTTTTATAAATAACTTCTAATTTGGTTTTATTGATTTTTACAAAAAGATATTATACTAAGTGAAAATATATGCGTTAGTGGATATGTGTTAACTTTTTCTTATAATAATAAAAATATTATTATTCTTGTTGTTATTATAATTATAAAATTATATATGATTAATTTTAGTAATTTTATTATAAATATTTTTATTTATTTTAAAAGTAGTTTTAAAATTAAAAAATAGTTATATCTAAAAAAATAGTCAAACAAAAAAATATAATTAAATTTAAACAAACAGTTAAAATTAATAAAATAATTATTTAAGATAACATTAAAAAAATGTATACAGATAGATATAGATATTAATATAAGTTATTCTTAAATAAATATTATTTTTAAATAAACCTACATAAAGAAATAAAGATAGTTTGACTTTTGTACAAAAGATATTATAAATTTATCTTGATTTTCGTGCTAAAAATTTTAGAAATTAAACCACAACTTTTAACATAATAAATATTATTCAATATTTGTTATTAGCTTCGTTGATAAAATAATTAAGATATAATTTCTCTTAAATTTAAATTCCATTAACCTAAAATGGCAAAAGTCAAAAGACAAAGTTCTTAACTATCAACTGAACATTTCTCACGTAAATATTTAATGTGTTTCATAAATATAATTCATTTTCCAATTCACAAAAAGCATTTTGTTAATTAAATCAGTTTCCAATTTTTGTGTTACTAATGCTACTTTTAATAAAGATGGGAAAAGTAAAGAAAACAAAAGAGAATAAATTAAGAGAAAACAGGAAAAAACTCTACGTATAAATGTTTTCACCTAATGCTAGGTTGATTACATTTTTAATGATCCAATTTACGTTCATTTTAAATTTAAATCCACTTTTTCAGATATAAATATTTGGGTCAAAGTTTAAAATTTAAAATTTATTTTTTATAAAAGAAGTTTAATTAAATTTTTTAAAACTCGTGTCTTTAGAACCGACACGATTGGAATTAGCATAATTTTGGCCAAGGCCAACCCAGTCGAATTTTAGTATGGGATTGACTCAACTGACTTTCGGTCGTGGTTGACTCAACTAAATATTGTCAAATTTGGGTCAGGGTCGACTCTGCTAAAATTTACATCAGGATCGACTCAGCTAAAATTTACGTCAGGATCAGCTCGACTGAATTCAACCGAATTTCGTCTGGGGTCGACTAGGTTGAATATGAACAAATTTTGGTCGTGACCGACTCGATCGAATAGTACCAAATTTCGTCTAGGGCTGACTCAGTCCAATATAGTCATATTTGGATCGAGGTCAACTTGGTCGAATAGAGCAAATTTGGTCTAAAGCCGATTGGGCCAAATATCGACCAGGGTCGACTCGACTGAATTCATTAAAATATGACCAAATTTCGTACAAGACTAACTTTACCAAAAACGACCAAATTTAGACTAGTTCATCTCGAACTTTAACCTAACCTAACTACAAATTTAGATTAAAATTTTGAATTAATTTTTTTTTTATTATCTATATTTGAAAACCTGAATTTAGAAAAAGAATATTCGATTAATAAAATATATAAAATACATATATAATTAAAATTTATATCCAATAAAATTAATTTTAAATATCCTATATTTTTAATAAAATAAATCTTAAATGAATTAAAACAAAAATTAATCAAATAAAAAAATTAATTTTTTTTCCGACCCTGACCATCAGTCTCTAACGTCTCCTCAATCTTAACTTTTTTTATTCCTTTTACACTGTGCGGAGTCAGCTCTATTTTCATCCATCTTGTTTTCCCCAATTGAAGAAGTAAGATGATTTTTTTTTTCCGGATCCGGTAATGAATAATCTATAAACAAAATTTATCTTCTTTGCTTGTTAGGTAATTTTGGTTTGGGAAAACAGATTCTTTTATAAACCAAAATTATAAATAGGGTTAATTGTTATTTGTGAAGTAACAAGAAGAAGTGTTAGTTTTGTGTATCCTCTGTATTCTCTTAAGAATTGTGAGCGAATTATCCGGATATAAGGTCTCTAAGTAGGGATGTCAACGGGACAGGTACGAGTAATAGCTTCCCTGTATCTATCCGTTGGATAAATATTCGCTCCGTACTCGTATCCATATCCGTCGGGTATCCGTTATGCGGGTACCTGTCTATTTTTATCATATCCGCGGGTATCCATGGGTACTCGCAGGTATTTACAAAAAGATATTAAAATGCAAATATTTAACCATAATTAATGTTTGGATCAACAAGTTCACTTTCTCCTATTGATTCTAAAAAATAAACAAATAAAAAATCACTAACAATTTATATTGTAATTTATTTTTGAATGAAATATTAAAGAAATTATTAACTTCATAAATGTCCACCTCTTGCAACATTGTATAAAGTTTCATGTTGTCCAATTTTAATTTAGAAGAGCTTGAAAACATAAGAAGTTCATTAAAAATTCATAACAATCACTTAATTCTCAATTAAAATAATTCATTACCTTCCATGTTGGTCCATAACCAATCTTGGAGACACATCAATGCCTCCACAGTGGAAGTAATCTACTCTAATCCAATGTGGGGTAAGAATCCAACCACTATTATTGAATGAAGACTCAGAATGTTTTTTACTAATATATATATATATATATATATATATATATATATATATATATATATAAGTATTTTTGTGAATTAAAGTTCAGCGGGTACGGGTATCCATGGGTACGAATACTATGATACCCGTACTGTCCCGTTAATATGCGAGTATCAAAATACTCGTACCCACGGGTAATGAATATCCACTTTTAATATATGTTTCCTATCCGTTACGAATTTTATTCACAGATATTCGTGGATACGGATTTTTTTGACATCCCTATCCGTAAGTTTAGTGTTTGGTGCAAGTTGAATTTTTCTTATTTTGTTATAAATCTAGCATGACTCCATGAGTAAAATAAGAATATTAAAATTGATGGGTGGAGAAAAAAAAAAGAAGGTGCAAGAAGAAACAACTAGAATGCATTGAGAAAGCAACAATCCGAAAACAAGGATACGAAGGAAAAAACACATGTAATTGTTTACATCCAAATTATATATTTTCGGATTATTTTTCAATTAAAAAAATTGTTTAATTGTAATAGAAATGTCCAAAATATGGACATCCTTTCCACATCTCGAAACTCTATTTTGAATTGTATTATTAGTGCAGGAAAAGTATTTTGAAATATATATATATATATATATATATATATATATATATATATATATATATATATATACTTTACGAAATATTCATTCTACAATGAAAAAATTAAAGATAAGTATTTATGTGGTGTAGAAAGCAACAATCCAAAAACGAAGATGTCTAAACTATCTGATTAGTCAAACATGTACACATTCTAATTCAACTATCTCAAGACTTTTGCTTAGTTTTATCGTTGGAAAATTATGTTCTCATTCTTTATTTTTTGACATAATTTAATATGAATTATGGGTTCTTTTAAATTAAAAAAATATATATTAATCAATAGTTCATATTATATTATACTAGCGAACAAACATGCGCGACAGCGCCTGTGTATTCGCATTTTTTAATTTTCAAGAAAGTTAAGATCAATAACAAATATATAATTTTTAAAATAGTTGTTAAATATAAAATTATAAAAAAATAAGATATGTAAAAAGAAAATTTAAATGATGATTTAAGACAAAAGAGATTTGTAGAAAAATAATTAAAAGTAAATTATTTATAAAATTATTAAGGGTAAAACAGATATTATAAAATGTGGACACAAAAAGAGGAATCCCCTTTATTGTTAGAAAAATGATTAAAAGTAAATTATTTATAAAATAATTAATTTTTAAAATAACTAAGGGTAAAACAGGTATTATGAAATGTGGACACAAAAAGAGGAATCCCCTTTATTGTTACTAGCGTAACACAAGCGCGATAGCGTCTGTGTGTATACATTTTATAAATATGCGTGATATTATATTAATATGTGATAATATTATAATGTTATTAAGTTAATATATATATATATATATATGTGTGTGTGTGTATTAAAATTATATTTATTAAAAATAAAGTGAAATATATCAGAATAAATAAAAGAATAACCTGATAAATCAAGAAAAAGAGAAGAAATAGAAACATCTGATTTTATAAAAAGTTTGTAAAAGTAACGATCAATTTTTAAAAATTTAATAAATTATTATATTTAAAGAGGTAAAATCGGTATTTTGAAAAGTGGACACAAAAAGGGGAATCCCCTTTATATATTGTTATAGATTTTTAAAATAACTAAGGATAAAACGGGTATTATGAAATGTGGACACAAAAAGAGGAATCCCCTTTATTGTTAGAAAAATAATTAAAAGTAAATTATTTATAAAATAATTAATTTTAAAATAACTAAGGGTAAAATGGGTATTATGAAATGTGGACACAAAAAGAGGAATCCCCTTTATTGTTACTAGCGAACACACAGTCGCTGTCGCGCTTGTGTATTCGCATTTTTTAATTTTCAAGAAAGTTAAGATCAATAACAAATATATAATTTTTAAAATAGTTGTTAAATATAAAATTATAAAAAAATAAGATATGTAATAAAAAAAATAAATGATGATTTAAAACAAATTAGATATGTAGAAAAATGATTAAAAGTAACTTATTTATAAAATAATTAATTTTTAAAATAACTAAGGGTAAAACGGGTATTATGAAATGTGGACACAAAAAGAAGAATCCCCTTTATTGTTAGAAGATTTATTGTTATAGATATAGATATAGATAATTAATTTTTAAAATAATTAAGGGTAAAACGGATATTATGAAACGTGGACACAAAAAGAGTTTATTATTATAGATGAAAAAAAAAATAATAATAGTATCATTATCCTTCTTTAGATTCAATTTTTAAGAGAATCATTCAAATTCATCTTTTTAACACTCTCCCCTTCCCAATGTTTCAGGCATTCATAAAAGACTGACAAATCCAAAGGAATGAAACGAAAATAATGGATTTCTTTGAATATAGCAACAACTTGTTTATCTCAGAATTAGTCTCGTTCATTCACTACTTTCAACCGTTAACGTAAACATCATCAAGATCAAGTAACTGGTTTAATATAAATTTATTTTAAAACATTTAATAAAAACATTACAAAATTAAAAAAAATGTGATTCTACTATTAGGATAATAAACTACTTTCAGAGTAAGTTAAAATGCAAAAAGCTAATCAATATTTAAATTTGCAATTATTAAATTATTTATAGTATAGTTTTAACCATCAAAACAAAATCATTTTTATCCAATTTTATGTGGTTATCAATTAAAAAAAATCTAGGTTCAAACACTAAAACAACATGTTAATACAATCTTAAAAAGGTTTAACACTATTCAATTAATAAATATGTCGTAAACTCTTAAATTCAATTATATCTTCTACCAAATTTTAAATGCTTTTTATAGTATTTTGTTAATCATAATTATTCAGACTCAATCAAACTTATTAAAATTTGAAATTATATTCAGCATCAGGATATTGAGTTTAATAAGTAATTTCATAACAAAAAGCTATAACTTCTATAAGCAAAAATTGATTAAATCACGGTTAAAATTCGATGATGATCATAGAAATTCGTTAGCAAAATCAAAATTAATAATAAAATATTTGTTAATATAATATTCATCGATAAATTTTATTAGTGATAATCAATGATATTTGTCGATAATTCTTTTCCCGAATTTTATTTCAAAGGAAAAAAATGAAAATAAAAATAAAAGCACATAAAATGATAAATAAAATAAATAATAAATATGAAAAAGAAACTGAGAGCTTCAACTTTCACTTATAAATTTATATATAATCTATATAAATATTCATTTAATTGATTATATACAAATATTTTATTAGTATTTATAATATTTTACGATGTATAATAAGTTATATTAAAAAAAGGACAATGATACTTTAACCTACTTTTTTTGACCCACTTTTAACCCACCACTTCAATCACCATTAGATCATCACATCACATCACTAAAAATAATAAAAAAAGATGATCTAATGGTGATTAAAGCAATGAGTTAAAAGTGGGTCAAAAAAAGTGGGTTAAAATATCATTTTCCTTAAAAAAAACATAACGGTTATACTGTTAACATTTTATTTTAAATTTTCATTTAACTTGTTTGAATATATAATTGAATTATTTTTTTTTCTCATAAGTTGTTTATGTTATATATTACACTCTTTTATTTTATTATATTATATATTTTGTTTTTCTCATAAGAACATTTTTTTTTTGTATTTTAATGTAGAATTTACCTAAATTACGAAAAAGGGTTTTAGAGGAAGATAATATTTAAACAATTAGAGGGGCTTTTGGTTAGAAGCAATTATATATACATCGCTAGAGAATGAGACCAATGCTTACAGGTGGAGGTTACTTAATATTATCCAGTTAGCATATGTCTATATAAATTTTTTGTTGACGTTAAGTTATTCAAATTATCCTTATTTTATATATATATTATAGTTGTTTATTTATCTATGAGCAATTTCACTGTTTAAATTTTAGGAATTTTCGCAAATGGGAAATTGAACACACTTGATTAGTTTCCATTTGAGATGATTATTGTTTCTTAACTACTATATTCATTTTCCTAAATTACCCAAGGGATTAGGAATTTAGGTTTAATGAACATCTTACTACCTAAGGAATTAGGAATAAAAATCTCCAATTAACTGAAAAGATTGTTGGAATACTTGCATAAATTGAAAAGGACAGAAACATACAAGAAAGAAAGAATTCAAAATCAATTCTCCAATGTTTTTATAGAATAACTGAATTTGATTTTTATAATTCTAGCTATTATTTTTTTAATTTTATTAAGAAAAATTATACTTTGACTCCTATTTGTTGTACTTTCTTCTTTTGTGTCCTGACGTGAATTAGTATGGATAATTAATTGTTTAAAAAAAAGATATTAGTATATTAATCAATGATTTATACCATACCACGTCAGAAAGTAAAATAAAAGATGAAAATCAAGAAATGAAAATCATAATATCATTGTACATTTGTTAATTTTAAAATGAATTATTTTTATCTCAATTAAAAATATCTCAACCTTAATATATCAACAAATTGATATTCGATCATTTTAATTATTATGATGGATATTTTTATTACTGGAAATAATAATTGGTATACTTGTCAAATGGAGAATATGAAGTACATTATGCGTAAATCCTCTAGCTCCCCATATAACTTCTTCGTATTATAATGCTGGCACAGTTGGTCCTTATACGTTATCAAGAGTAGTATTAGTTGAGGTGAGATAAATTGAAACTTGAAAGAATCACTTTAAAGTTTCCTATATTTACATTTATTTTCAATTGTCTATTGGAAAAATTAACATGTGTTTAGAAAGAACTAGGTAGTTAGATACGAATGAATGACACGTGACAATTATTTTTAATTATAACAAAATTTAAAATTTAAAAAAATATTTAAAAGAAAAGAAAAACAGTTAAAGACAAATGATACATACTTAACTGTATTAGTGTATTACTAATAGAAATGACTTAAATATAACAAAATTTTCGAATTAAGAACTTAAAGAAACTTTCTTGAAATTTTCTTACAAAAATAAAGACCAGGATTCAACCAAAAATCATATAAATAATTTTTCATAGACTAACTAAACAATTTTACAGCACAGTTATGAAAGACAATTTACTTTGCTTTGCTTCGATAATTCATGATTTTTTTTTTCTTCTTTTCTTTAACACGATGAACGCTGTTTTAAAAATTTAAGTATAAGTCCAAATTTTATGTTAAATAAAAATGAAAAAATTAAACTTTATTATATGAAAATAAATAGCGATAAATTTAATATGATTTGAACTAAGATTTCATTAATATTATGTTTTGGGTGATCTTAGGAGACAACAAATGTTTTCATAAAAATCACATACACTCAGAAATACGATACCAAATATAGAATTCAACAATGCAAACGGATAACTAGTATGCAACATTAAATTATTGACAGAGATATACAAAATATACGACCACGAAACTTCAACAGTATTTTATATCTGTCATATGCCAACCTAATTTGCCTCTCTCATTTTCTATGGCTGCGCTGACGCACATTCATACTATATTATTAACTACTTGTCATTAAACAAATTCGCGATCCACATTAATACGTAATGCTTAATACGTTAATCAATTAATGTACATGGACATTAGTTGACTAATATTATTATACTCTCTTTGGTCTTTTCCATTGACCATTTTATAAGCCTCTACATCGTTTATTCCATAATTGTACAACTTGGATATTAAATTTCCTCTCATTGGATTAGGTTATATACAACGTTAAGAAATTTATCATCAACTTACAATAAATTACACTAACTTTATTTTCCTCCTGTTTCATCATATTTTTTGTTATATTTTTTTTCCACACTTTCTTACCTTTTTACTCGCACAATACGTATGAAATAAAATAAAAATATTAGAAAAAAAGTTATATGGGGTATACAAGTTAAAGGTATATATAATATGAAATATGATGGAATAAAGTTATAAGGTTTTATGAAACCCCAATAAGATAGTTTGATATCTGGAATACTGTGCTTAAATTTTACACACCGCATTCAGAAGTCTTTCTTCTATTGCTTAAAATATATAGTAAGCAGTGACCCGAAAAAACGGGCGGAGTGGGGGGCTCGTAGATACCAAATTTTAAATACAGAAACTTTCTTTTTTTCTTTTACTGAGATACGAAAAACAATATCTTTGTTTATTTTAAGATGATTTCACTTACTCTATAATGATATTTTGACCACGTTTTTGGACCCATTTTTAATTCAATACTCCCATCACTTTTTAATTATTTATTTTGATTTTTTTTAATAATATGATGTAATAATTTAAAGATAAGAGTGATAAGTTAAAAATGATTTTAAAAAATGAATTAAAATATCATTATCTACATTTAAGGGTTTTAAAGTATTCTAGTGATTAATAATATCCATAAGTAATAGTAAAATCTAAAAATGGAAAATTTAATAATAATAAGCTTCCCCGTATTTCTAAAGCAAATCCAAATGAAAAAGAGAGGCTGACAACACGATCGACTTAGAATGAGACAATGAGACTCTTCTACTGAATAATAAAAACAATTTATTAAAATTATATAATTTATATTTTAATTTTAAAATGCGAAAGTTAGAAAAAAAAATGTAATTGCATGCGACGTGTAGTCTTAAGAGTTTCTTTCCATCTTCAGAATTACATTTAAAGTTTAGTTTTAGTTTTTTTTTTGAATTAAAATTATTCGGTTGTGTTTTATGGATCTTAAATTAAAATCAATCCAAGAAAAAACTACTCCAAATTATATTATATTAAATACAAATAAGATAAATTTAGAATATATAAATGAATGCAAATTTTATTTTACAAATCAAATTTATGGATTTGAGTTGTTTTTAAAAATCAGTTATTAACGTAGTATCAAATGGTATCAAAATTTATATGGGAAAATTATTATTAGTTGTCTATCATATTATTATTAATGAACGGCTGTAAGCTCACTAATAATGTTAAATTACACAATTTCATGTATCAGTGCGTTGAAGATCCTATATAGAAGATATATACATGAGATCAATTTACAAAGAATATAAACTTCATCTTACAAACTAATTTTATAACATTAAATTACACTTAAAATAAATTTCTTAATAAATTAAGTATAACTTTTTTTTCACACGGGCAACATTTAATTTAAACTAATTATTGTGATAAAGAAACTTTCAAATTCAAAATCCTGATTAATCGAAATAACTTTGTAGTGTAGTGGTGTTCCATTGTAGAGTTGACTGATTTAAAAGTTGTTTTGAATAACGTAATAAAATTACAGCTATTACTTTATTATTTATCTGGATTTTGGATAAAACTATGTAGCCTTATATTAAGATCAGATTGGAGTGTTTAACTTGTTACAATTTTTAAGTTAAAATAGTATTTGTTATATTCCACATATTTTTGAATTAGATCTGTACCCTTGATTTTAAGGTTCATAATTTTGGAAACCTTAAACACTGGCCGAAGAAAAAAAGCTCAAGAGTGATGCTTACTATAGAAAAGTATTATCCCCACAGCATCACGATGCAGTTGTTCAATAATTTAAACCTCATGACCATAGATACTTTTAATATGGTCACCAGTGTCACCATAAACAATTTTCGTATGTATACTAAAAAATTGTTAGTTGTTAAACTTGTTTTACTCGGTACAGATTTTATATTAAATTTGTATACTAATATTAGATTTATAAATTTAACTATATGGTATATAATACTGATCGATAGTTTAGGGAACCAATAATACTTATTAATTTTCTATGTCCGTGCATAAAATTGTTTGTTAGTAACAATTTTTTTTTTTTTAAATTAAAAAAGTTCAGCAAATTCTTTCCTTTCTTTATCAATATCATTTCTTTGTAGTTGTATACCTGATAGGGATGATTTCATTTTGATTCTATCGAATATGAAATTTGTATCGATTTTATTTTCATTTGATTACATATTTAATTATACGGATTCGATATTATATTGAATATTTTTTCAAAAAAATAGATAAAAAATAAAGAAAATAATGTCAAAAGGACATAAGTAAAATTTATAACAATTATAAAATTTGTTAATGGTAATGTAAAAATATCTTAGAAATGATATCAAACATTTGAAAGTTGAATGAAAATTTATCTATAAGAAAATAAGACTTTTTAAAGTAATGTTTTTATATTATCTAATAAATTAAAAATATCAATAATTTAAAACAGGACATGAATAATATTCAACTTCATTTACGAAAAATTAAATATTATCAGTATCATTGGTTGATATATGTGTTTTCTATATATGAATTGAAATAAGACATATACTCACAATTACATATTTAGTTATCATCCCTACTCACTAACATTAACTTTGTATGGTTAATTTCGTTCAATCGCTATGCATTGTAAATCTTACAAAAGTGTTTTACTTATCGCAAAAGCTTATAAAACTTTATAACTAAATATCTAATATAGAAATCACAACTTTTTGGTTGAAAAAAGGTTATAAGAAAAAATGTATAAGTGGCTCCTTTTATTATATTAATTAATACGTTTGCAACATGAAACAAGTATAGTCACACATTGTTGTTACATAGTACACCACAAGAAATCTTGAGGTGAATTTTCGAATATTACACAAAGTATTGTTCAAAGAAATCGCCCATGATAGTTTCATTCACCATTCCTTTAATTACCTTCGGAGTTGTTACGTCAGTGACCGTAATTCATATCCACGAACAAGTTGGTAAAAGTTTAAAACCTTAGATATAATATGAAGCTATGTCATAACTACATCAGCATGAAACAACACCAAGAATATATTCTCACAACCCTACTTTGACCCTCGCTTTGTCTCACTTGAATTTTCTTTTTTTTCCTGCATATCTAGATGGGTGTAGTTGGGTCATTGGAAGATGGGAAAAGGAAAAAATATAGATTTATAAATCTTTATTCTTTTATGGTATTTTATTTTTTCGTATTTAATTAATATAAGATTTAGACTTAAATTTGAATTTTTAAAAATATCTACACCCATGTCTAAAATTTACACTCATGCTTATAATTCTCCTTTAAAAAAAAAAATGAATGAGATAAAAATGTCTTCAAATCTTATAGTACTATATCATTAATTGGTGTGTGTATATACGCCAAAGGCAACGAAGTCGCATTAGGTTAAAATGCTTGACTCGAAGAGAAGACCAAGAAATTAATTAATTAATTAATTAAAACAATATATATAGATATAGATAGAGAGGAAACTAAGAGAGGCTCCGGTCACTGGTGGTGGCAAAAATGTTGACCTGAAAACCGTTGTTGTCGACGTTTGGGCCATGTGACTTTACAAAACGTACGAAACTTCAAAGATGCCACCAATCACTAATTTTCTTTCTTTTTTTCGTTTTAATTAGTCAATTTTCTCATGTGTCTATTACTTCATGCAGGCAATTTTTTCTCCAGTGTCTATGCTAATATAAAAGGAAGGGTTTTGTTGGAGGACCCAGAAGAAAGTAAAGAAACAGATCAAGAAGGAGCAAGGGCTTGCGAAGAACCAAAATTTCCACCAATGGAGCTTCCTTCCGAGAGATCTGGTGACGGAGGAAGTGGACTCAAGGAAGAAAACAGAACTCATGACTATACTGTTGCTGATGATGAAGATGGTCCTCGTAAACAACAGATTCTTGTCGAGGTGAAGATTAATACTCTCTTCCTAAGAACCATCATTTTTATCTCTTAAATGACAAAAACATCAATAAATCTTAGTTTTTAGTTTTTGTTTCTATAAGCATGCATCTCTTTTGTGTTGGTTCATGTAAGATTCTTTTCTCTCTAGAAAAATCCTTCAAGTTTTCCATAAATGACCAAACCAGGAAATTATAAGAATGATCTTGTTCAAAGAAACACAGTCAATTGTTCGATACTTTGATCATTAATGTTGATTACTTCCAGATTTCAAATGTTTAATTTATTTTGGTCGGTCTTCTGCAAGCTGTTTTCAATCCTCACAAGAAATTCAATTCGATGGTCAGGACATAGCTTTTTCCGAAAACAGTTTCGGATTCTCTTTTTTTGTCGTATCATCACCACCAGCGTCCTAAAATCACAGCCAATTAATCTTTATGGATTTTGTTTGGTAAAATCCATAATAAATATCAAAATATATATCTATATTTATCTGTTAACGATAAAGAAAGGAAAATTGGGTGTATATCTACAACTTGAACAATAGTACATGAAAGTAATTGAATTAGTCAACTCGAAGATAAGTTTTATATTCAAAAGAAAACGTCAATATTAACGTCTTTAGATTAAGTTGTAAGGAAACTAATTTCCCGTAAACAAGATTTTAAATACGATAGTTTTCTGAACAAAGATAAATAAAGGGAAAGAGCTTTATCCCAGTCGGTGCAAATTAATAATGAAGTAACATCTTTTTTGAATGATGAGTTTGTACATAAAATCTTAAACCAATTTTTTCTTCTTTCTAAAGAAATCTTAAACCAAAAGTTACAAAAAAAAAAAAGAGCTTTCTATTTCCGGTTGAGAAACTGATAAAAATGTCCAATCATGCATGATTAATGCCCTTTGCGAATATTATTGAAAAACACTGTATTCTTTTTGGCAAGCATTACTAAAAGGGTTATTTCAATAATTAATGACCTCTGGTAAGAGTTGACCGACGCATGTGCCTGAAAAGAAAATTAATTATATTTTCAACATGATACTATTCATCCAGCACGTGCAAGTTAAAATCAATAGATTCTAACCGGTCCAAGTAAGAACGGGGAAAGATTCTAGATGAGTTTCTTATAGTCACATAGTTCTTCGTTGAATACAAATAGGTTCCTTCCATTCTACTACTGTACATAACAGTTTCCATTTTCCTTTGTCCTTATTAATGCCTACAATGACACGTTTCTCCCAAACTTTTTATTTCATGTAAAAACAATGTAATTGTTTATCTTCAAGAACGTTGTTTAACATTCTTTACTCATTGGAGGGAGTATATACATAACCTTGTTTTATATGTAAACAGTTAAGGAATAAAAAATATTTGAATGATTCAATAGTAATGTAATAGAACATTTATATAAAATTTATTAAAGCAAATATGAAGGGAGATATCAAAAACTATAGTTGGGAAAAGTTGAATTGTATGGTTGCAAATTAATTTGATGATTATTGGTTGTGCGATACAGGAACCACCCATAGAGGAGGCTGGACCTAGCACATCCGCAGACAAAAAGGAAGAGGTTTTATAAATTTACAATGATATACAATCAGTTCTTGTTTTATCCCATTTTTGTGATTTCCACGGTTCAGGAACTATTATAACATATGTGTCTATGCATGGCTGATTCTAGGTTGATGATCAACTTGAGAGCACCAAAGCTGAAATGGGTGTGGTGAGAGAAGAAAATCAGCGGTTAAAGAGGTCTCTGCACAAAATAATGAATGAGTATCGGACACTGGAAATGCAATTTCAAGACATACTTAAGCAAGGGACAAAAAGGAAACTAGTTGATAAAGGAAATGGTAACGAAGAAGACACAGTAGAGGAATCGGATCTAGTTTCTCTCAGCCTGGGAAGAGTTCCAAGCAATCAAAGAAACGATGAGAAAATAAAAGTTTATAAGGCATTGAAGGATGATGAAGGGTTTAACCAAGAGTTGACTCTTGGACTAGAGTGCAAATCAAAGTCAGGAAGCACAACTGAAGCTTTGCCTAATCCAAGCCCAGAAAACAGTTCTGAAGTCCCAAAGGAAGAAGCTGGGGAAACTTGGCCACCCAGTAAGGAGACACAGAAGGCAATTAGGGACACAGAGGATGAAGTTGCTCAGCAAAACCCTATGAAGAAGCCACGAGTTTGCGTTAGAGCAAGATGTGACACTCCAACAGTGAATCTCTATTCTCTCACCTCGTTCTTTTTAGCCTCTTTTCTATATGCTTACTCATGAGAAAACACATTTTTTCACGCCCTCTACTATCATTGAAGGGTGTGATGATGCATGAGACAAAAACTTTGCACAAACCAAAGTACATATATATAAATATTATTGAAGACTTTCAACCATTTGTTCACGCTTTGATATTTACTATTGACACAGATGAACGATGGATGTCAATGGAGGAAATATGGACAGAAGATTGCAAAGGGAAATCCTTGCCCTCGAGCGTACTATCGTTGCACCATTGCACCATCATGCCCGGTCAGAAAACAGGTATCTATATTTATATCTATTTCTATCACAATCAAGAGTTTCAATTTACCTCAAAGCTAAATGATTCTAGACATCATGTGTACATGTTTCAGGTACAAAGATGTGTTGATGACATGTCGATTTTAATTACCACGTATGAAGGGACCCACAACCACACTCTTCCACCTTCAGCTACTGCCATGGCATCCACAACTTCTGCAGCAGCCTCCATGCTTCTTTCTGGTTCATCAACCTCTCTTTCCGCCTCAGCACCTTCATCAACAGCAACCACTTCTGCTACCAATCTCCACGGCCTCAATTTCTATCTCTCAGATGGTGCAAAACCAAGGCAATTATACCTCTCCAACCCTGCACTCTCATCTTCACCTTCACATCCAACCATCACTCTCGACCTCACTTCACACCCAGCTTCTTCCTCCTCGTCACCCTTCGTTAGATTCACTTCAAACTACAACCAACCCAGATACCCCTCTTCCTCAAGCCTAAGCTTCAGTAGTTCCTCAGAAATCAACGCATTGTCTTGGAGCAACGGCTTCCTTACCAATAATAATAATACTATTCAACCTACATACAATAGCAGGAACATACTTGGGAACGTAAACTTTGGGAGACAACAAGTGGAAAATATATACCAATCCTACATGCAAAAGAACAACAGCAATATTCCAAGCGTTCCTCAAGGTGGTGTACCAGCTGATACTATATCTGCAGCAACGAAAGTGATCACAGCAGACCCCAATTTTCAATCAGCTTTGGCAGCAGCGCTCACTTCGTTTATCGGTGGCGGTGTTCGAGGAAATCAAGGTGGTAACAGTGTCGGTGAAAGTCCGAGTTTGGGTCAGAACTTGAAGTGGGGTGAGGTGTTCGCAGCGTCTAATAATTCATCTTCTACCTTGTCTTGTTCAACTTCGAAAGTCAACGGTTGTGCATCGAGCTTCTTGAACAAAACGCCGGCGAATAATACACAGACGAAAAGTTTGATGTTTCCACCACCTTCGTCTTTGCCGTTTTCTACCCCCAAAAGTGCATCTGCATCTCCTGCTGATAATAGCGACACCACCAATTAAACAATTGATGATTTTTCTATAACCAGCTACTGTAGTTTTTTTTTTCTTGGATTATTGATGTAATTAATTAAGATATGCAAAGTAACATTCAGCACCAACACGTAAATAAATTATGAACATAAATGTTTACCCTTTTTTCCTTTTTGGGATGAAATTAATATACTCTATGAAAGACTGAACCAGAAGCTACTGCATTTGAGTAAATACTCGAGAGTGTAGTGCTAGTAAATACTGCATTTGTAGGTAATGAATAATTTTATTATTTAGGAATTATTAACAAAGAAAATTTATTTTAGTGTTTTTCCTTTGCAGGTTGGTTGATATTGACTTGTATGTATAAGCTTCCCGAATGGATGCATGCTTTTGCTTTTCAATTGGGAAATACTATTCATAAACGTTCTATTTAGAATCTTATTATTTAAGTTGTTTTGATGGGTATGCATAAATTTAGAAGTTAGTAGTGTGACTTCTTTGCTTGCCAAACATGTGCACCCTGGAACGAGGATTCTCCATTTTTATCTTGTATATTTTTTTAATAATAATATTTTGGTTACTAAATTTTGATAATTTTTTTTATAATATAAAATGTTATCTTTTAAGTAAGTTTAAAATATTAAGAATAAGAAAGAGAAAAATGAAAAAATCACTTAAAAAATAATACTTAGAATTCTAAGAGAGTTATCAAAATTTAATAATAAAAAATTATTATCCATTCTTTTAAGGACAATATATTTAAAACAAATAAATTACTTACAAAACAAGTAAATTGATAAAAATAGAAATGAATCTCTTCAAACTCTAATATTTATTTGATTTCTTTCTTCCTATATGTTATAACTGGATGATTAAATTTAATAGAATATATATATATATATATATATATATATACGCTTCAATTCAATAAAAAATTAATATTTGTAAATTATGATTTTTTTTTCACATCTCATAATATCAATTATACCGTTTACACTATCTTTTTATTTTTTTTATTCCTCAACGATTATTCTTTTTATTATTTTTGGATTCACGATAAAACCAGGAGTGCAAAAGTAAATATACACCTCCATTAAAAAATATTGTTATAATAAAATAAAAAATGAAATCTAAATTACGAAATCCTTTGTATTACATAGTGGGAACCTCCTTCTTTTCCTTTCATTTCACAAAGCTTTTAATTTTTTATTTGTCTTTTGCTCTCACCGAAACCGCCCTTTTCAAAGGCTATGGGTTCTTCTTCTTTTGCCGTTGATGGTTAGGGTTTCGTAGGGGCGTCATCGGAATGTTCCAGAAGCTCCCTTCTTCTTTCTGTAGCCTCTCCAATTCTGTTATTCGACGGGGTATCGTGCCAACCATGCATTGATTTTTTCTTTTTTCCCTTCAGATGATTACCCTTTTTTCTTTATGTTTTTTTGTGTGTGTTGATTGATTCTTCAGTTCTTATATTCTGTTGTTGGAGTTGTTTTTCTCGAACGCGTGAGGTCGAGTGGGTAATAGTGTTATTGCGAAGTGTAGGGACAAGTTTATTTTATTTTTTGTGAGTTCTTGATTGTTCGTTTGGGAGTGAGGTTTTTTGTTATCTAGGTTTAGGGAAGGGGTTTCTTCTGCCTCTCATGTCGGATCTCAATCTTTGGATGTACGTTAATTAACGCTCTTAATGTAGTTGCAATGAACCTCTTTTATATAAATGAACTAAGTTTCCCCGTTTCCTAAAATCCTCTCGAGTTACAATGTTGTTACAGTGTGTGTTTATTGACATCATTGCTTGCATCAAATTTGTTTGTTCCTAATATTTTTGAATCAATACTGATGATATCATGTCTTAAGCTGTCTAATATGCCGTTCAAATGCATGTCTTAGGTTTAATTTCGTTTTCTTACTTAGCTTTAATTTTTTTGAATCATGTTTTGTCTTAGGTTTTTGTGTAGCTGTTTTACATGTTCGTTGATTCCATAGAAGTGTGCTTAATTTGTGTTTTGTTTCGCATTTGCTCAGTTGTTTTTTTGATTTCGGTTGTCTAGTTTTCTATTGTGTTGAGTTCTGAATTTGTTCTTAGATCATGAACAAATAATCTGAAAATCATGTTTCTGTTTATTTTCTTCTGCCAATTTGTTTGTTTCTACTGCTGTTTTTGATTCTATTTGATGTTCGTATGATTGTGAACCAAGTGCTCGCCAATGATTGTTGCTGACCAAACCATATCTGAGTTGTTGAAATGTGGATGTGTTCGGAGTATTCATGAAGTTCTGGTTTAGCTGAAAGCATAGGCATTATCAGTACCTTGTTTAGTGCAATCTTCTATTCCTTCACAGATGATTGAATTTTGTTTCTGTGGTAAATTGTTGCTGCTGGACTAGTCTTTTTGATTGAGTTTGATGCTCTGGTTGAAAGTGATCTGGTTGTTTTCATAGTCTGATTACTTTTATATGATTGAATCATATCCAGATGTTGAAAATATTGATTGGTCTCTGGCTATTTTAATCTGAATGGAAACTGCATTTGCTTTATTTGTGTGTTTGCTTAATCACATTTTGTTGTTGTGTGATTAGCCTAGACTGTGCATCCTGCCATATATCTGCAGCTTCATTCTTGTCTTGATTATGTTGGCAAATTTCTTGGTTTGGTTGATATCTGTGTGCACTGACCGTGGGCTTACTTGTGAGTTTTGCAGCTTGATTTTCTTTTCTGCAGTAGCCACTCTGTTGTGAGTTGAATGTCGTAGTTTATGACTAATTTGACCAGCATCAATGCTCCAAAAATCGTATGCATCTTTCTGTGTTATTACACTGTTGATTTTTTTTTTTAGTGCAGCTGTGTCATCTGTCACCAATTCAGTTTTGATTGTGTGAAACTGTTTTGTTGTTTGATTACTGCACTGCCAAGATCTGTTACTTTGTTTGCCTTCTGAATTGTTTTTAAGTTGGATCATTTTTCCTTTGCCATATGCATTTGATCACTAAATTGGAAGTAGTACATTGACACTGTTGTGAGTTGTTCTTAAAGTCTTTGAGAGTTGCAAGAAAACAAAGAAAATCAATGAAAAGATTATGCTGGAAAAAAAAACGAATCTGAAAAAAAAATAATAATGAAAAGTATTGTAGGACTCTGGAATTTGTTTTCTTCCTTAGTGTGCTAAGAGTGTAGCACATATACTACTATCATCTTCAAATTCAATTGCATATGCTCTTGATTCAACTTGTTTTGTGTCTTTTTGATTTTAGTTTTGTTAATCTTGTTCTAGACACATTCCTTAGGTTCTCTTTTGTGTGTCATCCTTTGATGTTTTACCTTTTTCTTTCTTGCTTGTCTTCCTTGATAATTCCTTGAGTTTGTCATTCAATCTTTCACTTGATGTTGTGCAATTCTTCCATTTGAGCTTTTCTTGATTTTTTCTGCTTTGCTATTCTTATGTGGAAGAACTTGAGTGCTCTTGGTTCATTTGGCTTGAAACTCACTGATTTAGCAACTTTGTAGGTGATTATCTAACTCTTGAAGGTATAGTTGAAGGAGGAACTGTGAGGAAAGACATTTGAGTGACTTTCCGAGAGGACTTGTAGGAGTGAGCTGGGACTACAATTGCAAGAAACACTAGAGGAAGAGATCTAGATGTGGGTTGGACCAAGAGAGATATATATGAAAAGCAACCAACATCCAGTTTTATTTTTATTTATTTTTTTCATTTTTGTTTTGATATCACGGAATTTTGTGGTGCAATTTTCTTATTTCAGTTTTTGTTTCATTTGGCTTAGGTGGAAAAATGCTTTAGAGCAATCCTAACCTTAGCTTGGTATGTAATAGCTTCTTAACGTGTAGGGTGAGGTCATTCTTGTCTAGTTTATGTTTTCCTGTTTTTATGTTTTCTTGTTCTTTATGTTTTCTATGTACAAGTTTTGTGCTTGTGATATGCATGTTGGGTTTATGTTTTATAATTGTGATATCTAGATGCAAATCTTTAAACACTTAGATGCCCTTTCTTTGGTCAGGTTTTTCACACACTTAAACATTTTTTGAAAGTATACTATGGAATCTGGTGAGGAAAGTAATGTGCAAGAGAGTGGTGGGATTATAGGCAGTAAAAGTGGAAAAAGAAAGAAAATCTTCGACTAAAAATTGGAGTGAGTTGAGAGGATGCATGGGAAGAATATTCATACCACCTACCTTTGATTATGATCGTGAGATAAAGAAAAAGAAAATTGAGATAGCCAGAAGGAAGGAAGAAAAACTAAGAGAGTTGAGGGAGTTAGAAGAGAAGGAAAGATTAAGAATTTAGTGAACAAAGTACTAGGAAAGAGAATATTTTGAGAATGAAATGAGAGAGGAACAAGAGGATGAAAGAGAAAAAGAAGAGAGAGCTTAACGAAAGAAAAAGCTCAAATAAAGAGAGAAAGAGAGAAAGAGGAGAAGCTCGAGAAAGAGAAGGAGAAAAAAGAGAAAAAAGAATATAAAGAAAAAGAGAGTAAGAAGAGATGCAAAGTTTAAAAGAAAAGAGGAAAATATTGAGAGAAAAGAAAGAAAAGAAATAATGATAAGTAGAGATACAACATCCTACTCCTTTCATAGATTTTAAGGGAGTAATCCCATCATTCACATGAGATAATTTTGAGTTGGCTTTTGTTTTCCAGATTGTTGATGAATTTTTCAGTTATCTTTTGATGCGTTGTTAGATAAAGTGGAATGATTCTAAAATATAATTTTACTTCATATTTATTTATTTTGTAAGTATTAGTTTGGTGTGCATTTTAAATGTATTTGACAGTTTTTGTCTATCTTTCAAAGTTTTGGATGACTACATGAAGTTGTCCCTTATAATATGGTAATATGATATTTTTATTCGATGAAGGATAAAAGGTTGGTTTTGAGTTTTGTATTGAATTTACTGATTTTAATGTTTCTTTGTTTAGTTCAATTGAGTTGAGCTTGTGTTTGAACTTTTGATATCTTGTATTGGTCAGAAAGTCTAATGAATCTCGGTTTGGTGGTTATCCAAGTTGCCCCTTTAAAATGTGTTATCCAACTTTTGGTATTGATCACGGGTAAGTGTTGCATATAATTTTGAAACTCTAGTACTTGATTTGGCATAGTGCTTCCAATTTTGAAAGTTCTATAACTTGGTTTGATATTGGACCTCCAAGTTTTTTAAAATTTCTATAAAATTCTTCTTATTTAGAATACAAATTTCATGTGTTTGTATTTGAATTGTGAGATGAATGTTTTATTCTATTTGTGACAATTCCCTAAGACAGAATGATATTAGGAGATTACAATTGGAATATTGGGTGTGCAACTATACTGAGACTATACTGAGACTGAGGGAGCACAATTTGAAATATGTGTTCATACACATCTATTGTTTTAGTCGTCCATAGAATTTGAGCTGAGGCTTCAATTTTAGGACCCTATAACTTGAGTTGGACATACACACCGAATGAAATTGGCGCATAACAATTTTATTATTTGGTTCACAGTGGACGTTTCATAAGGGTATATTTTGAGTTGTCCCATCTGGAATTATTAAATTGTACTTTGATTTTTTTAGTGCACTGCCCAAATTCCATATGGGTATATTTTTAGCTGTCCCGTTATAAAAATTATTGTCAAAGTGCACTTTGACTTTCTTTGTTCACATAAGATAATTTTGAGTTGGCTTTTGTTGTCCAAACTGTTGATGAATTTTTCAGTTATCTTTTGATGCGGATCAAAGTGGAATGATTCTAAAATATAATCTTATTTCATACTTATTCATTTTGTAAGTATTAGTTTGGCGTGCATTTTAAATGTATTTGACAGTTTTTGTCTATCTTTCAAAGTTTTGGATGACTACACGAAGTTGTCCCTTGTAATCTGGTAATATTATATTTTTATCCAATGAATGATAAAAATGTTTGTTTTGAGCCTTGTATTTAATTTACTGTTTTTAATGTTTCTTTGTTTAGTTCAATTGAGTTGAGCTTGTGCTTCAACTTTTGATATTTTGTATTAGTAAGAAAGTTCAATGAACTTCGGTTAGGTGGTTATCCAAGTTGTCCCTTTGAAATATTTCATCTAACTTTTGGTATTGATCATAGGTAGCCATTGTGCATATAAATTTGAAACTCTAGTACTTGAGTTTGTATAATACCTTCAATTTTGAAAGTTCTATAACTTGGTTTTATATTGGATATGCAATTATTGAAAGCTCTATAAAATTCTTTTTATACAATATACAAATTTCATGTCTTTGAATTCAATAAAAAATTAATATTTGTAAATAACTCTTTTTTATCAAAATCTTATTTAATGTTATTATTTGAAAAATATATTTATATTTAAATTCGTGCAATTTTTCTTTAATTATAATCAAGGACAATTTCTAAATTGTAATTATTTATTTTATGAAATCAAAATATTAAATGTAAATATATTTTTTAGGTAATTTTAGTGTGTTAGCACCCGTCTTTGTAATTATATAATTAAGCGATAATATGACATTGTAGCTATCCTATCTTTTACTAGTAATAATTAAGATCTTCATTGTAAGAATGAAAATATTACAATGTTATTGTAGAGAATTCAAAAATGATAAAAAAACAACTTTTAAAGACGAAAACGGTAAAGTAAATTTATCAAAACAACCAATATAACATTTAAATAAGAAATTATTTATTTTTGTTTACAATGATAAAAACAATCCCCGTAAGTAAAATAGTTGAGTTTTTGAAAAAGTAAAATAATTTATTTTAAGCATGTTTTAAATTTATTTTAACTACAACTGATTGTTTTAATTTTTGTATAGAATATCTGGAAAACTTTAAACGACTTTTAAAGATGATTTTTAACTGTTTGATAAGTGCTTATCAAATAAGTTCTTATGAATAAAAAAACAAATAATATTTTTTTTATGTCGAAGTCTTAAGCTATTTTAAAGTTATTCTATGGAGTTTGTTTAGATAAGTTAAAATTATAATTTATTCTTTCTTGTAAACTCTTTTCCTGTGTTTATACCATAAAATTAAATTAAATAAAAAAGTAAGCTCTTTAAACCCCATAATATAGATTACTATTTAACACTGATTTATATAAGAGGTGGGTTCTAGCAAAAGATTTTGTGAATTAAATTTAGGTGACTAGGATTAATTTACTGAACTATTTTCGACATGAAATTTTGAAATAAACAACAATATAAAATTTAAAAATATTACTTAAACCGAAAAAGTTGTATGACATAATAAATTAATTATTTTACATGTAGGGTGATATTTGAAGAGTATTGTTTATATATAGATATAGTATTGTAGCAGTGCCACACATCTAGGTTTCTCTCTCAATCAATCATTGTTTATTTGGATAAATAATTGAGAAACTGATAATATGTTGATTAAGATTTATGTTTTGTCGTCCACACAGAGCCAAATTAAGGAACGCAACAGGGACGTTTTTATGGTACAATATATATATATATATATATATATATATATATATATATATATAATTAATATATTAACTAATTTATAAATGAAAATTTATTAATAATTATTATATTTTTTATTATTAATAAAAATTATAATTAATTTTTAAATTGGTGACTAAATAATTTTTATTATAAATTGATAATTAAATTAATTATTAAAATTAACTATTAAAAAAAGATTATTTTTTAATTAGGAAATTTATCTTTAAAAATATTTTGTATCATTAAAATTGATGATTAATTATAAATTTTCTTACAGTGTATATTTTATGTATAATTTTTTTAACAATAAATAATTTATATGTTTTAAGAAATATATGATTGAGTTTTGAATCAAATAGTAGTGTTTATTTATTTAAAAGACTGGAATTTATGAGGATAACTTAGAGAGTTAATCCTATACTTATCATGATAGTTGATAATTAAAAAAATATCTTTAGTGGAATTTTTATTAAACATCATACTGTTGCTATTGTTATTACGCAATGAGTATTTTCATCAAACAAATTAAACTTTTATACTGTAATAATTATTCATATCAATTTTCGCTAACATAGAAGATAATTAAATAATTTATATTTTAATATATTTTGAAAATTATATAATATCTTAATTAATATTCTAATTTAATTTGAATGTTTTTCTATTTATACATAAAGGTAGGTATCAATACATAAATGATATGATTTGATTCAAAGATGATTCCTAGAAATGGATGTTGGGTAACCTTTTATTTCTCTTCTTTACATATGCTTAGCTAACATTTTACATGTAAGGGTTGTCTGCTTTTTATTTATTTATTTTTTATTTTTGAAGCTTTTATTTCTCATGGTTTTAGTATTTTAAACACGCGTTAATGAGGCATAACATTCAATATCAACAATGTAGTTTATTTCGTTAATTATCAATATCAAGTTAATGATAATACCTATCGAGATTAAGTAATAATTAAGGTGAAATAAGAGTTGTTGTTTATTATTTGTAAAAAGTAAAATCTGAATGTGTTTAAATGTTTTTTTTTTTCAATTTAAAATTCTTGTAGACGAAATTTTTGATTAAAATATTAATATCATAAAAATAATAATATTATGACTCTTACTTTTTATTTTTATTTTTATATAATTTAATATAAATTATCAATTAATATATCATTATTTTTTTATTAAAACTAATTAATTTCACGTACTAAATCATTTTAGAAAAAAAAAATGTGAGTAAAAAAATGAAAATGAAAATATAATTTTCGTATTATAAACGGGATGGAGAGAAGGTTGATCAGAGACAGACACAGTTAAGGCACGCTTCTAAGCTCTTGCAATCAATGTCGTGAGATTGAAGCAATAGCTTTTTCTCTGCCGCCACCACTTTGGATCCCACAACCCTCCATCTTTCATTGCTCTTGCTTTTCTTACTCGCCATCATTCAGACTCACACACTTCGGTGACTCAATTTCTTCTCATTTTACCTTCACTTTCAATTACTTCGCTTTTTTATCATTCTTTTTATTCATTTTGTTAGTTTGAATTTGCGTTTGTTATGGCCTAAACGGTAGATGACTGGTACACAGGGTGGATCTGCATCAAAGCCCCCTTCAATGTTCCTTGGAAATTCCTACTCTTTTTTTCTTTTCTTTTTCTAATTTTGGGGTTTGTTGTTATGTTTTGGATGATGAAGCTTTAGTAAGAGACTAGTTAAAATTTATTTGATGTTTATGTATTTGGCGCGAGTCGTTGCCATATGTGGTTGTCAAAATTTTTGCGAGTTGTACTCTCGAATTATATATATTTAATTGTGTTTTTATGCATATAGTGGTGAACTGGGTTTTGTCTTTATTTTTGTTGTTGTTGAAAAGAGAATTGAAGTCTTTCATGTTTTCTCTCTTGTGGCTGTTAGTTTTTCTTGGTGGTAGCAATGTCGACTCCGGCTAGGAAGAGGCTCATGAGAGATTTCAAGAGGCTGCAACAGGACCCACCTGCAGGAATCAGTGGTGCCCCTCAGGATAACAATATAATGCTGTGGAATGCTGTCATATTTGGGTGAGTTGAATTGGATAGAAGATGCACTGTGCTGTTTACTTATATATTATAGTCACTTCGTTTGGTTTTATTTTCCTCCCCACTTTGTTAAAGTATGGATGGATAAGCAATTTCTGCTTTCTTGTCTGCTTTGGATTGCAGTCCTGATGATACTCCGTGGGATGGAGGTGAGTCTGTCTTCTTAGTATATCTTAGAAAAAATTTTATGCATGTGTCATCTCTGTTATTTAGCCATCTTTTACATTGCATGCAACGCTACTGGTTAGGTTATCTTAGATGAGCTTGCTTATACCATGGCTTCTATCTTGGAACAATTTCGTTGCTACCATTGTTTCTTTTTGGTTTCTGATTGGCGGTACTAATTTTAATTTCTGTTTATTATATTGTTATACGTTAGTTTTATATTGTTTCTTTTTATATTGGTTTATGTTTCTGTCAGGTGATGACTCAGAGGAATAAGACTTTTGTTCTTGTTACGTTAATGTTAGAGATTGCATTTACATTTACTAGAGAGGGATATTTTGTTAGAATATTAAATGAAATTGGATGCTCATAGTAAGTAAATTTTATTCACATACATGGAAATCACATTTTTTTTCTCTTAGCCCTATCACAGCAATGTCTTCACGTTTTGAATTATTTAGGCACGTTTAAGTTGACTCTCCAGTTTACTGAGGATTATCCTAACAAGCCACCAACTGTACGATTTGTCTCCCGAATGTTTCATCCAAACAGTAAGTTTAAGGTGGAAATGATTAATCTTCTTATACATAAATTACCTATCTTGCTAATAATGTCGTTTTTCTTCTGTGATAAGTTTATGCTGATGGAAGTATTTGTTTGGATATATTACAAAATCAATGGAGTCCTATATACGATGTAGCTGCAATACTCACTTCTATCCAGGTATTATCTTGTATAATATAGTCAACAATTCTACATTTTTTTTTTCATTGTTAGTATATTACAATAAGAAGATGGCAAACACTTATATTTGCACAATTAGTTCCAAACTTGAGGTCTGGTTTTGTTTGCCTTGACCTATGCATGACCACACCAACATTTTGCACAAATTAATGCAAGATCATGTGGCCTTTTAAATTACTTGTGTCTTTCTGTCTAAGAAGTGATTTCTGCTTCAAGGCATTACCTTTCGTTTTAAATGTCCTTTTCTGTTTGCTGATTCATTCCTTGATTCACTTGCAACAATGTTAACTTGGCTTTCCCTTTTACATCATTAATTTTACATTTGCAACAACGTAAATTGGAATATGCAATTCAGGAACATGATTTTTTTAAAAGACTATTCATTTTATTATTCTCTTTAAAGATTTCAAGGCACTTTTTTTTTTATCTACTAGCTCTCAATTTTAATGATTCTTATATTGTCTGTCAGCCTTTCGTATCCCTGCTAAATGTTTGACCTCGTTACTGTAAATTGTAGTGTAGTTCCAGAATTGTAAGCCTTTAAATTTGTGAAATATTTTAATAGAACAGGTTCGTTTTCCTAGTTTCCTTGTGGGAGCAAGGGGCTTGTAAGAATTCTTTTTAGGTCGATCTGTTAAGGGGCTGCATTGTGGTTCAGATATAATGTATTTTCAATTCCTCTTCCCCCATACTTCCCTCTCTTGATGGTTATTGTATTTAGAAGGATTTCTCTTTGTGGACTTGTCATAATGGAATCTTTTGCTAATATAAACCACGGAAGAACACATCTAAGATAGAAGCATGTATTTTTTTTTTGGTGAGGGGGGTTCATTTCTTTTAACATGGAGGTCCTAGGCATGAGTTAAGGATGTGCTACATGTGAGTATTGGAACTCATTGGACAATGGGAATTGAACCTGGTAAGTGTGCTTCCCGGTAAATCGTGTGCTACCTCTGCAATAATAGGAAACAAATAATAGGTCAGCAATGCCAACTAATTAGAGTTAAAAGTAAAGCAAAGTTGCTAGAGTTAGTAACTTGATCAGTTGGGCAGTTAGTTGAACAGTGTGTGGGTAGGGGAGTAGAATATGGATCACTAATTAACTGATTATTGTCTGAAAACGGCGTTTTAGCTCAGTTGGGAAAGGGACAACTCTGTGATGGGGAAACCTTTGTGAGGAGATTACTTTACCTTTTCTGTTCAGATTTCATTTTCTTATAACATTTATTTCATTTTTTTTTCTTTTTATGGGTTTTAACAGACGACGGTATCAGTATTTTCTTCTCTTGTTGTAAGAGTGCACACCATTTGTTATGGATAAGATATTGTTTCACATTATTGTTTGCCATTCTGATATAACGTTGCTGTGATATCTGAGAGTCCAGGGTCTTTTAGAAGTAATTGTGCATGTCTAAATTGCTAACTTCAAGGTACTAGTCTTTGACATGTTTGCTATATAGTTGTTAACATGTTACAATTACTTTCTGAAAAGTATTTATTACTCTGTGGCAGTCACTACTTTGTGACCCCAACCCAAATTCTCCTGCAAATTCAGAAGCAGCTCGAACGTTCAGTGCGAACAAGCGCGAGTACAATAGACGAGTTAGAGAAATTGTGGAGCAAAGTTGGACAGCTGACTAAGCTGACCACCTGTGATATGTTTGTGGGCTTTTGAAGACATGAATCAGGTTGCACTGCTACCTACAAGAATCACTGTGCCAACTTTCATGTCGTATTCCTTACTGTTTTTGAATGTTAGGATTATTTTATGTTTAATCAGTCCTAGTCTATGCATTGTTAATGTCAGTTCATGTATTATAAAATCCTGTCAATTTGAATTTGATTATTGTCTAACACGGCTCAATGTATAAGTTGTAGCTTTTCTGACCAAGGCTTTATTTAAACTAGGTTCAATTCCTTTTCACATTGCATGTTGATCTTGGTTTCAGCCTTCTGTTGTGACAGCGAAGTCGACGTAGGTAAATCACAGTTCTAGGTGTGAAAATAACTTTGTTAGACTTTATTAGATCTGAATATAACCTTAAAATAAAAATAGACAATCTAAAAATAACTATTTAGCAATTACACTGTCTTGTAATACATTTATGATAAATTAAATTTGCGCTTAATTGTATATATTATAATAATTATAATTATAATTATAATAATAATAATAATAATAATAATTGTACTACATGTTTGACAATCTATAGTAATCTAAATTATTTTGTAATAAAAATCACGTTAACATAATTTATGTTCAAACCCACACTTTAATTATTTGAGAAAACAGAAAATGTCAGCAAGCCTCAGTCTCAAGAACATGTCGGAAAACACGAATTTTCTTCCAAATTTGGTTAAAATGAATCTAGGTAAAAGATTTCTCATTTTGGACGATATTATTGTACCATATATTTTGGTATCATATTCCAAATTTAAACATTATATTCCAATTTAAACATTATGTATCATTTAACATATATTCACAAGACATTATTAAAACATTTTTGAAATCCGTACAATCATTTAAGAAATAATGATTTTAAACATGCTAATTACGTCAGAAATATATATTATAATTATATATATAACAGCACTTCTAGACAAGACAAGCCAGAATATTCAATACAGTTTGGTTTGATAACACATCAAGAAACGAAGCACAAAACGGTGACAAAACAATTTTCACCTGTTTTCCTATAGAGACAAACTGAGCAAACATAAAGCACTATAAGCAAAGTTTGAGAATTAAATTAAGATCTGCAGTCTTGTTTACGAGACTTCTGTCAACAAACTGACCTCATCAGGTGACCGAACGTCCTACACGTGAAATAAGTAAAATGTTTAGTCATATAACCCACAACTTTGTCAAAATTATATTTATTAAGTTACCATATTTTCTTTGTTTCCCTGTGCATTGTCTTCAGAACCTGTAGGGCTGATTGGAACTGCGAAAGAAAATGATGATGAAATGTCAGACTAACTGAACGAAAAAAATATCATCAGTGTTGAAAGATAAACATTGTTGCATTCTTGCCTTTAATAACAGATTTTTTTCGTTGGTTCTTGACCTCACTCCTTCCCTTCTTAGTCTGTTGCTTAGTTGGATTCTTTGATTTTTTAACCAAACCAGAACTTCCCTTGTCAGAAGCAGGTCTTGAATTTGCAGAGTTCTTTTTGAGATCTTCTCGCAACGTGGATCCGAGGTTATTCTTTTGGCCAGTTTCCTTTTTTGGTGACTCTGTTTTAACAGGAGTAAGTGGAGTGGATTCGGTTTCCAATGGTTCGGGTTTCACTTTTACAGTATCCATGATGGATGATGAACAGCAGTGTACTTCTTCATCAGAGGATCGAGTTCCCTCCTCTAGCACCTGCGATATGCTTTCAGAAACTTGGCTCTGCTCTGTATTTTCTGCAATGTGATAACTTTGAAGCAGTTCTTTCACTTCTTCGAGTTCAGCAAGCCGATGTCTTTGCACATAAGATTTTAGCTCGTCTTGCATCTTTGGGAACGGCTACGGTTGTTGCCGTTGAACCAAGGAATCATGAAACGGAAAAGGGTTCAATTATAATTGATAAAAGAACAAGGAAAAGATACTGTTTTCTGTTGCAAATTGCAATCCGTAAAGATAATATGGCAGACAAAAACAAGTGAAGAAGATTAAGAAAAACAACTGCCAATATCTACTGATATACATTGTTACCTCACATCTTGCTTCCCAAGCAAGTTTGAAGAATCCAAGTGAAACTGAGTGCTTAGCAGCAGATTCAGAGAGCTTGATCTGGTTTAACCAATATGAAGAGGAAGAAATGAGATTGAACTTCATTCGACCATGTGTTTTGGAAATGTCAGATGCGGGTGTTTGACTTCTGCTTTGAGGCCCTTGGTCATCATTACCATACCTAATTTTTCTGGTCTCTGAGATTGGGGTAATGTTGCCAATCAACTTTGGGTTTGGAGAGGGAGAGGCTTTGACAGGAACAGAGAATCTCCTTGGTGGTTTAGCACCAGTAGACTTGTCCTTTCCGGAGAAACTAAGACCAACCACACTTCTGCTAACACTTGGAGTACTTAACCCTCTGAAAATGAAAGTTTTTTTTTACAATAAATTCAAATTTCACAGTTCATACAAAAGCCAGTTATCATGTTGCCTTGAGAAGAGAGGTCAAACAGCGAAGCGAGTAAGAACTGTAATAATATCAGAAGTTGGAAGAAAGAAATTCTGGGAATTTAAATTGCATACCAACTACGATACAAAATATTAAGAAAATTAATTTATTACTTTCTTTACATTTTTTTTTTTTGTGTGAACGTGGGATTTCCAACTGCCACGTGATTTCCTACCATTGTCCCAATTCCCAAACACAACCTAGATAGATTAAAAACAAAGCGGAACATAAAGCTCTCCATTACAGAAAGTTAAGGCCTAAACTTGCAAAGTATATAATTAGCAACTTTTCCACACACACACACACAAAAAGAACTAATAATTTGGCCTTATGAGTGAAGAGAACTTCAGTGTTAGTCCCTGTAAAAGCTGCAAAGACTAAACTCATGTTTTAAAGCGACAAACTTTAAAAATCAGAAAAACCAACATGTGCAAATAATAAAAATAGAGACTACTGAAGTTCTTTTATCCTAAAACATGAGTAATGCCAAAATAAGTACAATATAGACCAAACAACCAGGTAAAGCCCAGAAAAAACACCGAATCACATGTTCCATATTCGTTATTGGTGCAGAGAATGTCATCCATATGAGAAGCAACATTAGCAAGATCGAAATTGAAAATTATTTTAAGACAAGAATAAGTAAATGAAATTGTCTCTCAATCAAGAAAATACCTAATGACGTAATCTAACATGATAACAGCAAGACATGAGAAAAACACCTTTTAGACGCAGAAGAACTGGTGGCATCAGGTGGGTCCGGTTTGCTTTCTTTGAATTTAGAGGACGATCGTAGTGGATACCTCTGTAGTTTAGATCTCGCAGAATTCCCTGAAACAGAACCACCATACAATTCAATTGTCATAACTAAATTTCACGTAACTATTGCTATTATCACTGTCACTCCACACAAAAACATGCAGAAATAAAAAAAATAAAAAAGTAAATTCACGGAATTGGGTGAGAAGGAGAGAGAGAGAGTACCAACAGAGAGGGGCTGTTCCTTCAGGGGTTCTTCCATTTCCATCTTCTGCTTCAGAATTGAGAAACAACACTGAGTGGTGGTGGTTTCTGATGTTTTAAATATAAAAAAGTAGAAAATTGGTTTATAAAAGTGACAATGAGCGGGAAAAGATACAATGCTTCTGGTTGGGTGGAACAACTCCCATGTCAGTTCGTAATGTTTTGTTTTGAATTTCAAATTTTAAAAAAAGACCGCTCTCTTTATTCTTTATTCCGTTTGGGATGTTAAAGAAACTGCTCAACAGGTCCCCTTTTCCGACCAGCGTAACACAGGCACCCTAAACGCAGATGTCGGGATGATATTATATTAGTAGGTGAAATTATATTTATATTTATTAAAATTATATTAAAATAAAATTATATTTGTAATATTATTAAGTTAATATATATTAAAATTATATTTATTAAAAATAAAGTGAAATATATAAAAATAAATAAAAGAATAATTATTGATAAATAAAAAAAAAAGAAGAAGTAGAGACATCTGATTTTATAAAATGTTTGTAAAAGTAACGGTCAATTTTTAAAAATTTAATAAATTATTATATTTAAAAGGTAAAATCGGTATTTTGAAAAGTATACACAAAAAGAGAAATCTTTTATATATTATTATAGATCGTAAGTGGAGGCAAATGTAACTACCAAGCATTTATTCTCGTTACATTTTAAATATTTTAAAGCCGTTAATGTTTTGTGTACATCATGTATATCAGATTTATTTTAAAATTTTGTGGTCGGATTAAAATCATATTACCTAGATAATATGTAAAATATTTTATATTAATTTTAAATTATTTGATGTATATTATGTATGTATATATTTGATATTTTATTATTATTGTTCATTTTTTTAACCAAAATTAAAATAAATAATCATGATAATATAAAGTTATACTTTAATGGTTTGATTGAAAAAATTACTCTATACTATATAATATAAATATAAATACTTTCTTGTAATATTTTTTAAATCACATTTTTAGAAAATATTGAACAACGTAATTATATATAAGTAGAGAAAATAAGTTGTGTTTGCAAACTTTATTATGTTATTTTATATTAATATATATTAATAATGAGTACAATTTTATATTTCCATTAATTCTAAAAAATTTTAAAAATTGTATCTAAAGTAATATGCAGCACTTTTTATATTTTGTGTCCCACTTATTTGTCTTTCTGGTGTGGCCTATTTTTTTTTTTTCAAACCAACCACCTAATACAAACAATAAAAGTTAATTTTTGTAGCTTATAATAAAGTTTGAGGTACATAGATCATAATAAAAAAAAGATTGATTAATAAATTTTTAAAAATTGTAAAAAAAGTAATACGCAGTTCTCCACTTATTTATTTTTTATTCCCCACTTATTTGTTTTTCAAACCAACCACTTAGTGCAAGTAATAAGAGTTAATTTTATTAACTTATAATCAAATTCGGGATATATAAGAGGTACATATGATAGAAAAAAGATTAATTAATAAATTTTAAAAAATTATACAAAGTAATACATAGCTCCCCATTTATTTTTTATTATGCCACACTTATTTGCCTATCTAGTTTGGCCTATTATTTTTTTCAAGCCAACCACCAGTGCAAGTAATAAGGGTTGATCTTTGTAACTTATAATAAAATTCGGGGTATATAAGAGGTACATTTGATTGGATGATATAAAACAAAGATTGATTAGTAAATTTTAAAAAATTGAACAAAAAGTAATACGCAGCTCCACAATTATTTCTTCTTTGTGTCCCACTTATTTGCCTACTCGGTTTGGCATATTTTTTTTTTTCAAGTCAGGCACCTACTGCAAACAAACAATAAGGATGAATTTTTGTAACTTATAAACAAATTCGGGATACATAAGTAGGACAAACCAATCGAATGATCAAACAAGATTGATTAGTAAATTTAAAAGAATTGTACGAAAAATAATACAAAGCTCCCCACTTATTTATTCTTTGTGCCCCATTTATTTGCCTATGTAGTTTGGCCTATTGTTTTCTTCAAGTCAACTACTTAGTGCAAGTAACATAATATGCAGCTCCCTACTTATTTGTTTTGTGTGCCTACTTAATTGCTTATCTGGTTTGACCTATCTTTTTTTTTCAAGTCAGCCACCTAGTTTAAGCAATAAGGGTTGATTTTTGTAACATAATAAAATTCAGGGTACATAAGATGGACATCCCATTGGATGATAAAATAAAGATTGATTAGTAAATTTTAAAAAATTGTACGAAAAGTAATACGCAACTCCACAATTATTATTTCTTTGTGTCTCACTTATTTGCCTATCTGGTTTGGCCTTTTTTTTTTCAAGCCAGCCACCTGGTGGTTAATTTTTGTAACTTATAATCAAATTCGGGGTACATAAGAGGTACATCCCATTGGATGATAAAAAAAGATTGATTAATAAAGTTTAAAAAATTGTACGAAAAGTATTACCTAGCTCCCCACTTATTTGTTTATTATACCCACTAATTTTCCTATCTGGTTTGGCCTATTTTTTTCTTCAAGCCAGACAAATACTACAAGTAATAAGGGATAATTTTTGTAACTAATAATCAAATTTGTGGTATATAAGAAGTGCATCCATTTGATGATAACAAAAAGATTGATCAATAAATTTTTAACCACTTTTTGTTCTTTTTGCCCCATTTATTTGTCTATCTAGTTTGACCTATTTTTTTCTTGAAACCAACAACCAATAAGGGTTGACTTTTTTTAACTTATAATCAAGGTCGGGGTACATAAGAGCTATTGGATGTTAAAAAAAATTGATTAATAAATTTTTAAAAATTGTACGAAAAGGAATACGCAACTCCTCACTTAATTGTTTATTATGTCCCACTAATTTGGCCTATCTTGTTTGGAATATTTTTTTTAAGCCAGTCACCTAATAAGGGTTGATTTTTGTAACATATAATAAATTCAGGCTACATAAGAGGTACATTAATTGAATGATAAAAAAAGATTGATCAGTAAATTTTGAAAAATTGTAAGTAAAATAATATGCAGCTCCCCACTTATTTGTTCTTTGTGTCCCACTTATTTGCCTATCTAGTCTGGCCTATTTTTTTCTTCAAGTCAACCACCTAGTTCAAGCAATAAATGTTGATTTTTGTAACTTATAATAAAATTCGGGGTACATGTAATTGCATGATAAAATAAGATTTATTAGTAAATATTCAAAAATAATACGAAAAGTGATATGTTACTTCCCACTTATTTGTATATTATGCCCCACTTATTTGCTCATCTGGTTTGTCCTAGTTTTTTTCTTCAAGCCAGTCACCTAGTGCAAGTAATAAGGGATGATTTTTGTAACTTATAATCAATTTTTTTGTACATAAGAAGTGCATCCCTTTGGATGATAACAAAAAAATATTGATCAATAAATTTTAAAAAATTGTACGAAAATTTATTAAGCAGATACCCACTTTTTGTTCTTTGTGTCCCACTTATTTGTCTATTTGGTTTGGCCTATTTCTTTCTTCAAGCTAGCCACCTAGTAAAAACAACCAGAGTTGATTTTTGTAACTTATAAGAAAATTTAGGGTACATAAGAGTTACATCCCATCGGATGATAAACAAAAAGATTGATTAATAAATTTTTAAAAATTGTACAAAAAGTAATACGCAGCTCTCCACTTATTTATTTATTTATCATTCTCCACTAATTTGTCTATCTGGTTTGGCCTTTTTTTGTTCAAGCCAGTCACCTTCTGCAAGTAATAAAAGTTGATTTTATTAACTTATAATCAAATTCGAGTACATCCCATTAGATGATAAAAAAACGATTACAAAATCTTTTAATGAGAGTATAACATTACTCCCCACTTATTTGTTTATTATGCCCCACTTATTTGCCTATATGGGTTGGACTATATTCTTTTTTTCAAGCCATCCATTTACTGAAAGCAATAAGCATTGATATTTGTAACTTATAATAAAATTCGGAGTACATAAGGGGTACATCTCATTGAAATAAAGATTGATTAATAAGTTTTTAAAAATTGTACGAAAAGTAACAGGCAACTCTAGTGTATCATGCCCCACTTAATTACTTATCTTTTTTTGGCCTATTTTGTTTTTCAAGCCAACCACCTAGTGCAACTAACAAGGGTTGATTTTATTAACTTATAATCAAATTCGGGTACATCCCATTCGATAATAAAAAAAAAGATTGATTAATAAAGTTTAAAAAATTTTACGAAAAGTAGTACGCAGCTCCTCACTTATTTATTTATTATGTCCCACTTATTTGCCTATTTGGTTTGGAATATTTTTCTTTACAAGCCAGCCAAAAGCAATAAAGGTTGATTTTTGTAACTTATAATCAAATTTGGCGTATATAGGTATATAGAAGGTACATCCCATTGGATGATAAAATAAGATTGAATAATAAATTTTTAAAAATTGTACAAGAAGTAATACGTATCTCTCCACTTATTTATTTGTTTATTATGTCCTACTTATTTGTTTATCTGGTTTGGCCTATTTTTTTCTAGTCAGCCTAGTGAATTCAATAAGAGTTGATTTTTGTAACTTATAATCAAATTCAGTGTACATACATCTCATTGGATGATAAAAACAAATTGATTAGTAGATTTTTAAAAATTATACGTAACGTAATATGCAGCTCCACACTTATTTATTCTTTGTGCACCACTTTATTTGCCTATCTGGTTTGGCCTATTTTTTATTATATTCAGTCTCTTAGTGCAAGCAATAAGGGTTGATTTTTGTAACTTATAATAAAATTTGTGTTACATAACGGTACATCCCGTTGGATGATAAAAAAATTGATTAGTAAATTTTAAAATTATAAAAAAATGTACGTAAAGTAATACGAAACTCAACACTTAATTGTTCTTTGTGCCCCACTTATTTGTGTACCTGGTTTAGCCTATTTTTTTCCTGAAGCCATCCACCTAGTGCAAATAATAAGGATTTATTTTTGTAACTTATAATAAAATTTGGGGTACATAAGGGTACATCCCATTGGATGATAAAAAAAAATTGATTAGTAAATTTAAAAAAATTGTATGAAAACTGATACGCTGCTTTCCACTTATTTGCCTATCTAGTTTGACCTCTTTTTTTTCAAGTCAGTCACCTAGTGCAGATAATAAGGGATGATTTTTGTAACTTATAATCAAATTTGTGATACATGTGAAGTGCATCTCTTTGGATGATAAAAGAAAGGTTGATTAATAAATTTTAAAAACTTGTACAAAAATTAATACGCAGCTACCCATTTATTTGTTCTTTGTACCTCACTTATTTGCCTATCTAGTTTGGCATATTTTTTTCTTCATGTCAACCATCTAGTGCAAGCAATAAGGGTTCATTTTTGTAATTTATAATCAAATTTGGGGTACATAAGAGGCACATCTCATTGGATGATAAAAAAAGATTGATTAATAAATTTTAAAAAAGTTTATGAAAAGTAATACACAACTCTCCACTGGTTTGCTTTTGGTCTTTTTTTTTTCAAGGCAGCCACCTAGTGCAAGTAATAAGGGTTAATTTTTATAACTTACAATGTACATAAGAGGAACATCCCATTATATTATAAAAAAATTAATTAATAAATTTTAAAAAATTGTATGGAAAGTAATACGCAGCTCTCCACTTATTTAATTATTATGCTCCCACTGATTTGCCTATCTCGTATGGACTATTCTTATTTAAACGCAGTCACCTAGTGCAAACAATAAGGGTTTATCTTTGTAACTTATAATCCAATTCGGGGTACATTATAGGTACATCCCATTGGATGATAAAAAAAAAAGATTGATTAATAAATTTTAAAAAATTGTATGACAAGTAATACGCACCTCTCACTTATTTATTTAGTATTCCCCACTTATTTTTCTATTTGGTTTGACCTTTTTTTTTTTCAAACCAACCCCCTAGAGCAAGTAATAAGAGTTGATTTATTAACTTATAATCAAATTCGGGGTACATAAGAGGTACATACCATTGTTGGATCATAGAAAAAAGATTGATTAATAAGTTTTATAAAATTGTACGAAAAGTAATACATAGCTCCCCACTTATTTGTTTATTATGCCCCACTTATTTATCTGTCTGATTTGGACTATTTTTCTTTTCAAGTCAGCCACCAAGTCAAAGAAGTAAGGGTTGATTATTGTAACTTATAATCAAATTTTGCGTACATAGAAGGTACATCCCACTGGATGATAAAAAAAAGATTGAATAATAAATTTTTAAAAATTGTACGAAAACTAATACGCACCTTTCCACTTATTTGTTTATTATGTCCTACTTATTTGCCTATCTGGTTCGTGAAACCCTTATTTTTTGCTCAAGGTGGCTGCCTAGAAAATAAAATAAGTCAAATAAGATCTCATCTAAGTGGGACACAATGAACAAATTTGCGAATAGTTGCTTGTTACTTTTCATAGAATTTTTTAAAATTTACTGATCAATCTTTTTTTGTCATCCAATGGATGTACCTCTTCTATATCTCGAATTTGGTTACAAGTAACAAAAATAATCATTATTTTTTGCTCAAGGTGGCTGCCTAGCAAGATAAAATAAGTCATTTAAGATCTCAATTTAAATGGGGCACAATGAACAAATATGTGGGGAGTTGCTTGTTACTTTTCGTACAATTTTTTTAAAATTACTGATCTATCTTTTTTTGTCATCCAATGGATGTACCACTTATGTATCACGAATTTGATTAAAAGTAACAAAAATAATCCTTATTTTTTTGCTCAAGGTGGCTGTCTAGAAAATAAAATAAGTGAAATAAGATCTGAATCTAAGTGGGGCACAATGAACAAATATGTGGGGAATTACTTGTTACTTTTCGTATAATTTTTTAAAATTTACTGATCAATCTTTTTTCGTTATCCAATGGATGTACCTCTTATGTATCACAAATCTGGTTAAAAGTAACAAAAACAATCCTTATTTTTTGCTCAACGTGGCTGCCTAGAAAATAAAATAAGTAGCATAAGATCTCAATCTAAGTGGGACTCAATGAACAAATATTTGGAGAGTTGATGGTTACTTTTCGTACAATAAAATTTATTGATCAATCTTTTTTTGTCATCCAATGCATGTACATGTACCTCTTATCACGAATTTGGTTACAAGTAAAAAAAAAAAAACCCTTATTTGTTTCTCAATGTGATTGCCTAGAAAAAAAATAAGTCAAATACGATCGCAATCTAAGTGGGTGTTAGGTTTATAAAGGAGGGGGTTTCACTGGGGAGAACAACACCAATGAGATCTGAGCCTAACCACATAAGACACTGACACCACTCTCAACCCAAAACCTTAAGGCAATGGGTTTATGGGTCTTTATTCTTATATAGTGCTCTACTTTCTCATTTCTGGTCAATGTGGGACTTAGACTCACACTCTGATGGGGAAAACAACAACAAACAATATACCAGAGAATGCAGCGGATATAATTTCCCTTAACTTGCAAGAATATATGAGGAGCAATAATCAAAGAGCAGCAATAATAAATCACCAAAAGCGCAAATAAAGGCACCAAGATTTTTAACGTGGAAAACCCCTCAAATCAAGGGTAAAAACCACGAGTCGTCCAGACCAAAGAAATAGCTTCACTATGATCAACAAGAGTACAAAAGAGTCTCAATCAATAGCACAAATTAGTGCCAACACCCAACCAAATAACAAAGCAACAAAGCTTTCAAATAGAGAAGAACAAGAGAGGAAAACCTCTAAAAATCACTGCTGCAGTGTGAAATTAATATCTCCCAACTCAGACCTCGTATCAAAGATCCGACCGGTCAGAATGAAGATCAATGAGTCCCGAACCTGTTGTAAAAATTTCAGCCCGATCCAACGGTGAACGAATCCGCACCGTCGATTCTACTGTGACAGCTCTGTGAAAAACGTGAACAAAATTTTCCCTCTACCTCTCCCTCTATGTGTTAGGGCTTTCAGTGTGTTCTGACTCTATTGTTCTGCCTCTCTCTTTATTTTATAGCCTCCTCTCCACTAGGTTTAAGTGAGACATGGGCTTCTCAAATTTTGGGCCTTTTCTCCACATAGGAAGGGAGCCCAATACCCAACAGTGGGACACACAATGAACAAATATGTGGTGAGTTGCTTCTTTTTTTTGTACAATTCTTTAAAATTTACTGATCAATCTTTTTTTGTCATCCAATGGATCTACCTCTTATGTATTACGAATTTGGTTACAAGTAACAAAAAAACCCTTATTTTTTGCTCAAGGTGGCTGCCTAAAAGTAAAATAAGTCATATAAAATTTCATTCTAAGTGAGGCACAATGAAAAAAATGTGCGGAGTTGCTTGTTACTTTTCGTACAATTTTTTAAAATTTACTAATCAATCATTTTTTGTCATCCAATGGATGCACCTCTCATATATCACGGATTTGGAAACATCCCTTATTTTTTTTCTCAAGGTGGCTGCCTAGAAAATAAAATAAATAAAATAAGATCTCAATCTAAATGGGACACAATGAACAAATATGTGGGGAATTACAATGGATGTACCTCTTATGTATCACGAATTTGGTTAAAAGTAACAAAAACAATCCTTATTTTTTGCTCAACGTGGCTGCCTAGAAAATAAAATAAGTAAAATAAGATCTCAATCTAAGTGGGGCACAATGAACAAATATGTGGGAAGTTGATGGTTACTTTTCGTACAATAAAATTTACTGATCAATCTTTTTTTGTCATCTAGTGCATGTACATGTACCTCTTATGTATTACGAATTTGGTTACGAGTAACAAAAAACCCTTATTTTTTTCTCAATGTGGCTGCCTAAAAAAAAAAAGTCAAATAAGATCACAATATAAGTGGGACACAATGAACAAATATGTGGTGAGTTGCTTCTTTCTTTTTGTACAATTTTTTAAAATTTACTAATCAATATTTTTTGTCATCCAATGGATCTACCTCTTATGTATCACGAATTTGGTTAAAGTAACAAAAACAATCCTTATTTTTTCCTCAACATGGCTGCCTAGAAAATAAAATAAGTTATATAAGATTTCAATCTAAGTGGGGCACAATGCACAAATATGTATGGAATTTCTTGTTACACTTCACACAATTCTTCTAAACTTAGTGATCAATCTTTTTTTTGTCATCCAAGGGATGTATCTCTTATGTATCACGAATTTGGTTACAAGTAACAAAAATAATCCTTGTTTTTTTGCTCAAGGTTGCTGCTTAGAAAATAAAATAAGTTAAACAAGATTTCAATCTAAGTGGAGCACAATCAACAAATATGTGGGGAATTGCTTGTTACTTTTCGTATAATTTTTTAACATATATTGATTTAATCTTTTTTTGTCATCCAATGGATGTACCACTTATGTATCACGAATTTGGTTACAAGTAACAAAAACTATCCTTATTTTTTGCTCAAGGTGTCTGCCTAGAAAATAAAATAAGTCAAATAAGATGTCAATCTATGTGGGACACAATGAACAAATTTGGGGAGAGTTGCTTGTTACTTTTCGTAGAATTTTTAAAAATTCACTGATCAATCTTTTTTGTCATCCAATGGATGTACATGTATCATGAATTTGGTTACAAGTAACAAAAATAATCCTTATTATTTTGCTCAAGGTGGCATCCTAGAAAATAAAATAAGTCAAATAAGATCTCAATCTACGTGGGGCAAACTAAAGAAATATGTGGGGAATTTCTTATTAATTTTCGTACAATTTTTTAAAATTTAGTGATCAATCTTTTTTTGTCATCCAATGGATGTACCTCTTAAGTATCACGAATTTGGTTAGTAACAAAAATAATCCTTATTGTTTTGCTCAAGCTGCCTAGAAAATAAAATAAGTCAAATAAGATCTCAATCTAAGTGGGACACAATGAACAAATATGTGGGGAATTACTTGTTACTTTTCGTACAATTTTTAAAAATTTAATGATCAATCTTCTTTTGTCATTCAATGGATGTACCTCTTATGAATCACGAATTTGGTTAAAAGTAACAAAAACAATCCTTATTTTTTGCTCAACGTTGCTGCCTAGAAAATAAAATAAGTAAAATAAGATCTCAATCTAAGTGGGGCATGATGAACAAATATGTGGGGAGTTGATGGTTACTTTTCGTACAATAAAATCTACTGATCAATCTTTTTTTGTCATCCAATGCATGTACATGTACCTCTTATGTATCACGAATTTGGTTACGAGTAACAAAAAAACCCTTATTTGTTTCTCAATGTGGCTGCCTAGAAAAAAAATAAGTCAAATAAGATCATAATCTAAGTGGGACACAATGAACAAATATATGGTGAGTTGCTTCTTTCTTTTTGTACAATTTTTTAAAATTTACTAATCAATATTTTTTTGTTATCCAATGGATCTACCTCTTATGTATCACAAATTTGGTTAAAGTAACAAAAACAATCCTTATTTTTTCCTCAACGTGGCTGCCTAGAAAATAAAATAAGTCATATAAGATTTCAATCTAAGTGGGGCACAATGCACAAATATGTATGGAATTTCTTGTTACTCTTCATACAATTCTTCTAAATTTAGTGATCAATCTTTTTTTTGTCATCCAATGAATGTACCTCTTATGTATCACGAATTTGGTTACAAGTAACAAAAACAACCCTTGTTTTTTTTCAAGGTGGCTGCCTAGAAAATAAATTAAGTCATATCAGATCTGAATCTAAGTGGGGCACAATGAACAAATATGTGCGGAGTTGCTTGTTACTTTTCGGATAATTTTTTAACATGTATTGATTTAATCTTTTTTTGTCATTCAATGGATGTACATCTTATGTATCACGAATTTGGTTACAAGTAACAAAAACTATCCTTATTTTTTGCTCAAGGTGGCTGCCTAGAAAATAAAATAAGTCAAATAAGATCTCAATCTTCGTGGGACACAATGAACAAATTTGTGGAGAGTTGCTTGTTACTTTTCGTAGAATTTTTTAAAATTTACTGATCAATCTTTTTTTTGTCATGCAATGGTTGTACCTCTTATGTATCACAAATTTGGCGACAAGTAACAAAAATAACCCCTATTTTTTTCTCAAGGTGACTGCCTAGAAAATAAAATAAGTAAAATAAGATCTCAATCTAAGTGGGGCACAATGAACAAATATGTGTTGGTTTGCTTCTTTCTTTTTGTACCATTTTTTAAAATTTACCGATCAATCATTTTTTGTCATCTAATGGATCTATATCCCGAATTTGATTACAAGTAACAAAAACAACCCTTATTTTTTTCTCAAGGTGGCATCCTAGAAAATAAAATAAGTCAAATAAGATCTCAATCTAAATGGGGCACAATGAACAAATATGTGGGAATTGCTTATTACTTCTCGTACAATTTTTTAAAATTTACTGATCAATCTTTTTTTATCATCCAAATGAATTTGGTTACAAGTAACAAAAATAACCCTTATTTTTTTCTCAAGGTGGCTGCCTAGAAAATGAAATAAGTCAAATAAGATCTCAATCTAAGTGGGACACAATGAACAAAATATGTGGTGAGTTGTTTCTTTCTTTTTGTACAATTTTTTACAATTTACCGATCAATCATTTTTTGTCATCCAGATCTACATCTAATGTATCACGGATTTGATTACAAATAACAAAAACAACCCTTATTTTTTGCTCAAGGTGGGAGGGATCCTAGAAAATAAAATAAGTCAAATAAGATCTCAATGTAAATGGGGCACAATGAAATAATATGTGGGGAATTTCTTGTTACTCTTCGAACAATTCTTTTAAATTCAGTGATCAATCTTTTTTATTCATTCAATGGATGTTCCTCTTATGTATCACGAATTTGGTTACAAGTAACAAAAACAACCCTTATTTTTTTGTCAAGGTGGCTGCCTAAAAAATAAAATAAGTCAAATAAGATCTCAATCTAAGTGGGGCACAGTGAACAAATATATGGGGAGTTGCTTGTTACTTTTTGTACAATTTTATAAAATTTACTGATCAATATTTTTTTGTCATCCAACTTATGTATCACGAATTTGGTTACAAGTAACAAAAACATACCTTATTTTTTACACAAGGTGGCTGCCTAGAAAATAAAATAAGTCAAATAAGATCTGAATCTAAGTAGAGCACAATGAACAAATATATGGGGAGTTGCTTGTTACTTTTTGTACAATTTTATAAAATTTACTGATCAATCTTTTTTGTCATCCAACAGATTTACCTCTTATGTATCACGAATTTCGTTACAAGTAACAAAAACAACACTTATTTTTTGCTCAAGGTGGCTGCCTAGAAAATAAAATAAGTCATATAAAATTTGAATCTAAGTGAGGCACAATGAACTAATATGTGGGGAGTTGCTTGTTACTTTTTGTAATTTTTTTTTAGATTTACTAATCAATCTTTTTTTCTCATCCAATGGATGTACCTCTTATGTATCACGAATTTGGTTACAAGTACCAAAAACAATCCTTATTTTATTTCTCAAGCTGGCCGCCTAGAAAATAAAATATGTCAAATAAGATCTCAATCTAAGTGGGGCACAATGAACAAATATGTGGGGAGTTGCTTCTTACTTTTCGTACCATTTTTTTTTAAATTTACTGATCAATCTTTTTTTATCATCCAATGGTTATATTTCTTATGTATCACAAATTTGGTTACATGTAACAAAAACAACCCTTATTTTTTGCTCAAGGTAGCATCCTAGAAAATAAAATGAGTCAAATAAGATCTCAATCTAAATGGGGCACAATGAACAAATATGTGGGGAGTTGCTTGTAACTTTTCGTAAATTTTTTTAAAATTTACCGATGAATCTTTTATTGTCATCCAATGGATGTACCTCTTATGTATCACGAATTTGTTTACAAGTAAAAAAACAAAAACCCTTATTTTTTTCTTCAAGGTGGTTGCCTAGAAAATAAAATAAGTCATATAAGATCTCAATCTAAGTAGGGCATAATTAACAAATATGTGGGGAGTTGCTTATTGCTTTTTGTACAATTTTTTTAAATTTATTGATCAATATGTTTTTTCTCATGAATGGATCACGAATTTGGTTACATGTAACAAAAACAACCCTTATTTTTTGCTCAAGGTGGCATCCTAGAAAATAAAATAAGTCAAATAAGATCTCAATCTAAATGGGGCACAATGAACAAATATGTGGGGAGTTGCTTGTAACTTTTGGTAAATTGTTTTAAAATTTACTGATGAATCTTTTATTGCCATCCAATGGATGTACCTCTTATGTATCACGAATTTGTTTACAAGTAACAAAAAATACCCTTATTTTTTTCTTCAAGGTGGTTGGCTAGAAAATAAAATAAGTCATATAAGATCTCAATCTAAGTAGGGCACAATTAACAAATATGTGGGGAGTTGCTTATTGCTTTTTGTACAATTTTTTTAAATTTATTGATCAATATGTTTTTGTCATGAATGGATGTACCTCTTATGTATCACATTTGGTTACAAGTAACAAAAACAAGCCTTATTTTTTGCACAAGGTGGTTGCCTAGAAAATAAAATAAGTCAAATAAGATCTCAATCTAAGTGGGGTATAATGAACAAATATGTGGAGAGTTGCTTATTACTTTTTGTATAATTTTTTAAAATTTACTGATCAATCTTTTTTTGTCATCCAATGCATGTACATGTACCTCTTATGTATCACTAATTTGTTTACAAGTAACAAAAACAACTCTTAATTTTTGTTCAAGGTGGCTACATAGAAAATAAAACAAGTCATATAAGATCTGAATCTAAGTGGGGCACAATGAACAAATATGTGGGGAGTTGTTTGTTACTTTTCCTAAAAATTTTAAAAATTTACTGATCAATCTTTATTTGTCGTCCAATTGATGTATCTCTTACGTATCACGAATTTTGTTACAAGTAACAAAAACAACCCTTATTTTTTGCTCAAGGTGGCTGGCTAAAAAATAAAATAAGTCAAATAAGATCTCAATCTAAGTGGGGCACAATCAATAAATAGGTGGGGAGTTGCTTGTTACTTTTCGTAAAATTTTTTAAAATTTACTGATCAATCTTCTTTTTATCATCCAAAGGGATATACTTCTTATGTACAACGAATTTGATTATTAATTACAAAAATCAACTCTTTTTGCTTACAGTAGGTGCTGTCTTTAAGAAAAAAATGGGTCAAACCATATAAGCAAATAAGTGGGGTACAAAGAGAAAATAAATGGGGATTTGCGTATTACTTTTCGTACATTTTTTTTTAAAATTTACTGATCAATCTTTTTTTGTCATCCAATAAATGTACCTCTTATGTATCTAGAAAGTGGTTACAAGTAACAAAAACAATCCTTATTTTTTCTCAAGGTGGCTGCGTAAAAAATAAAATAAGTCAAATAAGATCTTAATTTAAGTGGGACACAATGAACAAATAACAAATATGTGGGGAGTTGCTTGTTACTTTTCGTACCATTTTTTAAAATTTACTAATCATTCTTGTTTTTTTATCATCCAAAGGGATGTACTTCTTATGTACCACTAATTAGATTATATGTTACAAAAATCAACCATTCATTCTTGCACTAGGTGGCTGACTTGAAGAAAAAAATAGGCCAAACAAGATAGGCAAATAAGTGGGGCACAAAGAACAAATAAGTGGGGAGTTGCGTATTACTTTTGGTGCAATTTTTTAAAATTTATTGATCAATCTTTTTTTTCTCATCCAGTGGATGTACCTATTGTAATAAGAATTGATTTTTGTAACTTATAATCAAATTCGGTGTACATAAGCGAGACTGTTATCGCTTGAGCGACAACTCATGTAACAATTGAGAGTTCTCTGCTATTCTCGCTTAGGCTAGAGGATTCTAATCTGAGCGAGAATAGCAGTTCCTCTCCTGCTCCTGCATGCAACATTAGAAATCTAGCCAAAAACTACATACATTATATTATCACACCATCATCCAAGCATTACAAACACAAAACATAACTAAAAACAAGAAATATAGTTTGAAAACGTGAAAATCCCTAGCTTCCCTTACCATGACTGAAAGCTAAACTTGAGGAGGAGAAAGTCCTTAGTGGGAAAGCACTAAGACCTAAAACAACTTAAGGAGATGAAGGGAGCATTTGGCTAGCTCGAAGGGAAATCTTGAAGTGTCCTAATTGAGCTTCTATTCCAAGAAGAGTAAGAGTGAAAACTAATTTTTGAGCCAGTGAGAAAAAAAGAGAGAATAGTTGAGTGGAAAAAACTGAGAAGATTTTTTGAAAAAGAATATAAAATTGGTAGGCTGACTCGAACTTTATCACTTAACTCATGAAATAAAAGTGGGTCTCACAGTAAAAAAATAAATTGTCAATATCAGGAGAGCACCACCAAAACCATATATATTTTTTGTAATACCTTTTATACAATTGAGAATGGAAATATGTTAGTTAATGATTAATTAACCAAGTAATGAGAACGTAAATAGTTATAATTATTGCGGTGAATTTATTAAATTTAATATTTTTATGTGTTTGTACGAAGATGCATTTGATTTAATGACAAATAATATATAATAATAATAATAATAATAAGTATATTAATTTTAATTAATACATAGCTTGGTAGTTATGTGTTGAATCACCATGTGTTGTGTTTACGAGGAGCGAAGCGACACAAATAATAAATTTGACTTGAGAACGAGACAGTGTATTTATGAACAAATTATATTCACACATTTTGGATTTGCTTCTTCCTTAGTTGTTAAAACCTGTTGCATGAATCGAAAATTCCTAGCCTAAAATATGATATTCTCTGGATTTGCTCAAAATATGCAAAATCGTGCTGGTTTATTACAAAGTTAAATTAACATTTTCATAAAACATTCTAGTTTTTTTCTTTTTTTTATGTGTTGCATAGTGCTTTAGTGATCTTTCGTACTACTTAACACCGACATTAGAATGAAGGCAAAAATAATGTTAAAAAGAAAGAGGTATCGGATACAATGAGTAAATATGAAGGGTACATTGTAATTTGTTTTATGTATTTTTTTTTTATTTCAGCAGTTTATTTCCAGGTAATTATTTTCACCTCTCTTGATAAATCATTAAAATGTTATTATTTATTAATTATAAATTATTTTACCATTGCATTGTTGAATAAGAATTTAATATATAAATTTTAAAGAGTGGTTACATCTTTTACGACTCAACAATTTTTATTTTTCAGATTTTAGAATTATACCTTCTTTTTAACTTTTGCAATATCTATTGATTTGGTAAACATGCACTTTGTTGTCGTCTAAAACAAAAAAGGTTAAAAGAAAAAAATAATAAATTAAGACTTAATGTTTCTAATCATAAATTTTCATGTAAAATTTTAATTTTATTTTTATCTCAAATCTTAATTTGCTTTTATTTCTAAATTTTATTAATGAATAAATGAAGTATCGGTCACCTAACAATATTAAAGGTATGTTCGCATCAGGAAATCCTTTCGATGCACCAAATTACAAGGATAAATTATTAAAAAAATTTGTGTTCGTATTGAAAAATTAACACAAATGAAATTATGAGATAAGGTAAAATATTCATTCCTCCAGTACAAAGAAGATTTGAGAGAATCAATCAAAATTTTACCCATATTACTTCATTATATTCAAAGCCAACAATATACTTCTTACCCATATATATATATATATATATATATATATATATATATATATATATATGATAATAATACTAATAATAATTAATTATTAATAATAATATTTATATATAATATTGATATATTAAATAATATATATAACAATTAATAGTAATAATATTAATAACAATTTTAAGTGATAGTAATTATTAAAAAATAATAATAATAATTTAATATAATTTATTTTTATTAAAATTTATTAAATAATAGTTTTTAAAATATAATATTTTTAATTAATTTAAGAATTATTTTATATAATTTTATTATAGAGGATATTTTAATAATTTTTAATTTTTATTTATTATAATTTTTATTTAATCTATTACATCATTCAAATCATTCACTAATTTTCACAAAATTTAACTTTAAATCCACTCACTTTATCTTCTAAATTCTCTAAAAAAACAAAAAAAAAAAAAAACGGCGTAAAATTTTGTGTGCAAATACATGTGTTTTCGTTTTCTGTTATCCACTCCCCCTCTCCTGCGGTCCCATAATTCCCTCACCAAATCATCAACACACACAACTACAGTTACTTGTATTGTACAATGTTTACATTAGTCATACTTCATGTTATTATTCGATAAACTTCTTCCATTCATTAGTAAATTTTAGAAGTAAAAGTAATTTATGTTCGAAGAGTAATTTATGTCGAAAGTCTTACGTTATTATTAAGATAAAATAATTTTATAATATATAAATATAGTGTAAACTTTATTTTACAAACTTTATTTTAAATTAGATATAAAATTCACTTCTCAATAATTTAAAATTCTAAATATAAACATAAAAATTTTAAAAAATAAAATTATATTTAACCTATAAATTAAACCTGCAGTTTTACACAAATAATTATGATGAAAAAGATGGCTTGATTTTAAATTTTCCTATGACATGTCATTTAAATATTTAACTAACCAGACAAATGTAAAATAAATTGAAAAGATATTGTGATAAAACGATTGAAAAAATGTTAGCTTAAAATTACCAAACTAATATTCTTTTATTGATGAAATGTCCAAGTAAATCTACTTTTATTAGAGCTGTAAAAATGGGTTGGAATCTGCGCGCGAGCCAATCCGGCTCATCACGGATTTAGGTCGGATTGAAATTTTTTTACAAATTTTAATACGGGTTGATTTTTGACCCGGCTCATGTAGAACCCGGCTCACTCGAGTTGAACCCGTGGTGAGCCGGGTTGGTGAGCCAACCCGCAGATAAATGGGTCACACAAGTGTTTTTTATTTTTTTTATTAAGTTGAGTTTTACATTTGGGTCATGTTAGGTTGTTTTTTTTATCCAACACATAAATAATTTGTATTTTTTTTTGTTTTGGTTTATATTTGAATTGTATTAAAGTTTATTTAGATTTTAATTAGAATTACCATTTAGTTTTGATTGAAAAAAAATAAAAATAATTGTATTTTTTTTAATTAAGTGAACCCGTGAGCCAACCCGTTTAACCCGTCAACCCGTGATGGGCCGGCCGAACATGAATTTTTTTGACTCGCTAAAAAGTGAGTCGGGTTAGATTGGTTCACTAAATCATCAACCCATGGTGGGTCAAGCCGGGTCGGGCCGGGTTACCCGTTTTGACAGCTATAATTTTTATTATAAAATAACATTAAAATGACTTTTGAATATATAGTTTTTATTATATACCTTATAATTGATAAAACTGTTTTTATTATTATATTTATTTGATTTAAATTATAATTATAATTATTATTTATAAAAATAGTCAATCCCAAAAAAAATCCTATTGGTTTTTTATTTAAGTCAATTTGGGGTAGTTTTTATTTTCTATAAAAAAGGTAAATCCAAAAAACAATCGTATTGACTTTTTATTTAAGTAAATTTGAATTAACTCATTTAATTCAACTCGGAACAGGCTAACTGAGAGTGTAACTTCATTGGATAAGTATTATTTAACTGAGAGTTTATTTAAGTAAGTATTATTTAAGTTAGTCCATTAGGTCAAAATTATTTTATGCTTCTAAATCTATGTAATCATAGATGATGTATCGATACTTCAACTTAGGTCACGTATTCGTGTTTGACATGTATCCGTATCCGATACTTTAAGATACTATATCAATATTTATCAATGAAGTTTCTACTTTATAAAATCGTAGTAAACTACAAGAAAATATTTGAATAATAACCGATTTTTGTGACAACAAATATTTAGTCACTATATAGTGATCAATTTAAAAACTAAAAATTATTGACAACTAAAATAGTTCCAAAAATTATAATTGGTCTCTAAGTAAAATAGTATTTATTATGAATTGTCTCTAAATTGTTCACTAACATGAACTATCAAGGTTTTGATTATCAAAACAATTGATTTTTAAATTGGTTACTAACATTAGTTACCAAGATTTTAGCTACCGAAATACTTTGTCTCTAATTAGAAAATTAACATATTTTTTGTTAATAAAAATAGTCATTATTTAAGAATTTTCTTATAGTAGTACTTTTATGATGATAATAAATTATATTTTTTATGTTGACAACTTTAATAATATAGTTTTAATTTGGATTTACATAATAACAATTATATATTTATTATTTTTTTTAAAACTATTTTATATTTTTTTAATATATATATATATATATATATATATATATATATATATATATATATATATATATATATATATATAATTCTTAAGAGAATCTGAACAAGATATATTTTTTTATCATGAATTACCATTAAACTTAAAACGGAAAAGAAAACCATAGAATAAAAAATAAAGTAAAAAATGGTTACATAAAAACAGAAGAATAAAAGAACACGGCATTATGAATGTTTAAAATTTATTAGAAAACTAAGTGGGGTGATTGTTCTATATTGAGAGCAACTCTCCCATATAAAAAGAAAATCAAATATTCATCACATCCAAATTAAATTTATGTCATAAATCTAAAATGAGTAAAATACAACAGAAAAGAATTATAATTATAGAAAAAAATTACATGAATTACAAGAAAGTTTAGAGAAACAAAAATAAACTAACTAAAAGTCATGAAATTAGTTTGGCCAAAAATTTAGTCATTATCAACTTCTTTTAGTCATGATATGATAATAGCGAAATATTTAAATATATATAAACTAATGCTAAATAATTATAGTTGTTGAAATTGTAATGATAAGTTTTAAGTTGTTGTTTTCATTGTACACAGACAAAATATAAATTTTACGTAAGAAAATCACCTATGCCCCATAAATACAAAAACGGCATGAATATGGTGCGTTTATTACGGGGAGTGATAAGGTGGGGCTGTTAACTTCACTACACTACCCTCACTCTCTCTTTGTCGCATGCTCCACGCAATCTCCCACACTGTTCTTGCCACCGTGGCTTCCAAACCTTGCACCACGCGAACTACCCTCATCACAAGCCACGCGCTTTCATCTCTACCCTCCATCTATTTCCACCAACGGTTCATCTCTACCAGACGCGTCTCAACGCGTGAAGCACAGTTAGAGACACAGGGGCCTAATAGTAATTTTCTAATGCTTCGGAATAAAGATTAAAGAAACTGGAACACTTCGTTTTGAAGTAACTGCACTGGCACTCCCAGAAGAAACAACCTTCTATTAAATCACAGCAACTTCTTTTTTCTTAGCGTGTCCTCGAGTGCAGCGCAACCTCTCATTTGCACCCTTGGATTAAACCATTCTCTGTGGTCAACGATTCAAAACTAACCAAGTATTTGAATCCGACGGTTACGACGATGGCTCTAGACTGTGCATGAATGACACGTGGTGATTTCCCTACGATTTATCCAGGCATTTCATTTCAGTTTCTTTCAGACATTTTTTGTTATTTCAAATTTCACTCATCCAGCTAGCACAGTTCTCAGAGAGCAGCGGCATCAAACAAAGCAACCACAAAATTTACGCAGCTTTAGATCAATCTTCTCTCTCTATCTTTTCCATGGTACACAAACTTCTTGTGTCTTTCTCTTCTCTTGTGCACTGCTCTGTATATATTTATCCTCTTGCTCTAGAATAGTAAACTAAACAAATGGGGAAATAAATTATTGTTTTAATTTTGCATTCTCATTGTTTGGTTGTGTGGGTAACAGGAATGGTAGATTTGAAGTGAAAAGGTTCCACATTGGTCAGGTAATCTTCAGATCTAGCCTCATTCTAGCTTGTTGGCACCAATTTCAGACACTGATTCAAGGACCGAGCACTGTTCCGTGCCTCCTAGTTCTTACCCATAGCAGATCTTGGGTATTCTAGGGTTTCTGTATTAGTGCATTTCCAATTACCTTTTTTCCTGTCCGTTAATACATTTTCAGTTTTGCGGCATTTCAAGTGAAATATGTTCAATTCTTGGTTTTGGTGAATTCAATTTTTCATTTGAAGTTACCTTTTTTTTCTGTGTTAATATCTTATTCTGTTCTGTGCTTTTATGTTATTGATTGATTGATTGATTACTGTTGATTTGTAATTTTTTAGATTTGTAGTGCTCAATCGAATCTCAGCAGGCAGGAGCTTCGAGCTCGAGAGATCAAACGTTGTTTGCATTGTATTTTTTTTTCATCATTTCCTTCCCGTGCGTTATGATTGTCGGTGGCTTATAGCGCTTTTTGTTCTTTAGTCGAGGTTTAGCGGTGGGGGTTGGGAAAAAGTCAAAGAGTGACGGTGCATCATATTAAAAGGGATATGGACATGATACCATTTTTTAGTGGTGTATTATTGCATCAGTTTAAAAGATGGTACTAATTGTGCATGATATCTATGACTATTTACTGTGGATAGTTGATTGGTCAGTAATTATGTCATCCCAAGTTGTTGATAATACTTGATTTTTATTTGGGAAGTTTTGTTTTTCTGTTGTTGATTACATATTCATTGATGATTTTTCTTTATTGATAAGGAAAGGTAGTTATTCAGAGACTAACATCCGAATGGAAGAAAAGGCTGCTGTATGTTTCAGCTAAAAATAATGCGGAAAGGGAAAAAAGTTATTATTATATAAGTTATTTTCTTTGCATAATTAAATTTATTGAGAACCCGTCGCCAGATATGCTTTTATACGTAGAAGGTCTGTTATTATTGTTCAAAGGTCTATTAACTTCTATATTATCATTGACATGTTTCTTTAGGTATTATTTGAATATCACTATAAATTTAATGTAATTTCCTTTCGTGACTTCTTTAAAAAAGTTATTTCTGAAAATCATAACATTTTATCTTACTTCTTTTTTTTCTGAATACTTTCGCGTACCAAATGGAGGGCATAACAGTTTTAAGATTTATCGACCTATATGCTTGGCTAAACAAAGGAACTGATGAGTTCACTGTAGTTTATTTAAGTTGCACTAAGTTAATTGAATTTGGTGATCTAGTTAAGCAGCCAATCAGGCATCCTGCATGATTTCAGGATAATTACATACTTTCAAATTTACTAATATGAAGCAACAATCATGGAGATCAATTGAGAGATCATTTAACCTTCTTTTACAGGTCCCAGGATGGGTAAGTCACCAGGAAAATGGATCAAAACCGTACTGTTTGGGAAAAAGTCATCCAAATCAAATATTTCAAAAAGCAGAGAGGTAATATTGTGATAGTTAAGGCAACCTCATCACTCTGTTCATTGTTTATCCACATTCATATTTCACTAATACATTCAGAAATATTCTGTCAAATTACATAATTTTTCTCATGACATAAATAGCCAAATATATTTTCCTTCAAGAAAAATGCAAGACACTCTAACACTCTCTTTTACACTTTTTATTCGATAAAATTCATTGAAAACTACAAAATCATGTGCGAGGCCATTAAATAAGAAGTTAGATGTCCTAGAGAGCTCGTTGCTAGCGCTCTTTTTCCAATAAATTTTGATGCAAGTGATCGGTACTGTTAATCAAACGTTGTCATGGACAGAGAGAATGAAAACAGGAAGTAGAGAACCCAAATTTTGTTCTCCTTAAATAATACATTCTAGTTTGGTGTTGTTGTTGCAGGACTTAACTTTTTCTGCTACTTTTGCACTGTGCTGACCTTTAACACTTAGCAGAATTTGCAAACAACCTACGATTAGTCATATATTGCTAGGATTATAGATTCTGTTATATTGTTGAAAGTATATCTTAAACTTATTTTTCTCAACAACAGTGATAGTATGTAATATGGACTTTCTTCTGCAATGAAATGCCTGACTTGGTTTACTATAATTCCATTTAGAAGCTTGTTAATAAAAAAGGAGTAATAGTTACCTCCAAGGTGCCGGAAACGGGTTTGTCCTTAGAACCAACCTCCGATACTATTCCCAATCACGATGAAGTCCAGGAGATGGAAAACAAAGAAGCAGATAATATTTTACCTGACAATCAAGAAATAGACTTAGTAGGATCTACTAATGAAGAGGATGCACTGGATCCAGAGAAAACGAGGCTGGAGGAAGCAGCAACAAAGGCACAAGCTGCTTTCAGGGGTTATTTGGTATGCAATTAACTGTTCTATAGAATGCGTTACTGATTAAAGTTATCTGAAAGCAAAACTGAACTGTGAATATGAAAACTATGTTTTAATCTATACTGCAAAAGAATAGTAATTGAGTGGAATTGATTTTCTGCTATTATTGTAAATTATCTTTACATCTGACTTGGAGTCTTTGGTGGACCAAGAAATTAAGAGGTTTAGTTGTTTATTATTATTAGAACTCATCCTTGACGCTTAGTGTGATATTTAGAGTTATAGTCTATGGGGGTTTGTAATTTATCTTCCCCCCTTCAGATATTTCTTTTCCAATTTGAGACCTTTTATAGATATTATCTAAGACTGTCAGTTTAGTTGTCAAGAGAAGCTGTCTAGTCCATGTTGCAATTCCAATAACTCTCTCTAAAATAAAGCTCGTAATATCTTTGATTTTATCGTTACTTGGGAAATTGTTTTCTTAGTGAAGATAAACTCTGCCTGATTTGGCGGTTCCTCCTGCTATGACACTCTTTATAGAAAGCGTACTTCATCAGTAAAATCTTTTGCTTTCTTGAGTTATTCAATGCTTCACTTATAATTTGATAAATAGGTCTATGAGAGGATGGCATACAGACAATTTCTTGACCTATCAGAACTATCTTTGTCAAGTTTCGATAGTGTGACTGTTATAAGTTGTGATATTTGTTATTGTTACTTAACTAATGGGAGTTCTTTCATGAAGGCTCGGAGAGCATTTAGGGCCCTGAAAGGCATAATAAGGCTGCAAGCACTCATTCGTGGGCACTTGGTTAGGAGACAAGCTGTTGTTACATTATGCTCTATGTATGGTATTGTCAAGTTCCAAGCACTTGCTCGTGGAGGAAGAGTTAGGCAGTCTAATGTTGGATCTGAAATCCATGAGAAATGCAACCCTCTGGTAATTTTTCGAAAATTGAATTCAGTAAATAGTTGTTAGTTACTCATATTGTTCTTCTGATTAAACTTTCTTTGTGGGGAAAAGTATGCAAGTGACGAATGTGTGTGTTGTCTTGGTCAGAGTATTCTTTTGGTTTATTGGGGGTGGGGTGCCGATATGCATCTGAATTTATACTTTACCGGATATCTTGGTCATATTAGAGCTAAATGGTTCTATTAAATACGAACACTTACTTGACGAAGCAATAGGTTTATTCTGAATTATTCATTCCTACAAAAAAATATGGTCATTTTCATCCACTACTTTTTTGTCATAATCAGAAGAAGTTGGTGCATTATACAGGCTGTTAAGATTGTCTTCAACTTTTATTGACTAGTTTTTACATCATGAAATATTGCTATGCGTCAACAATCTGTATTGAACAATTTGTGAATTTGGTAACGAGTTTCTTTTGGTTATTCAGTAGTGAATTTGGTTATTGGCTAGCTGTTATTTGATAACTTCGCGTTTTTGAGTGTTCACAAGTCAGGGATGAGAGAAGGTGGGGGAAGATTACCTGTGTTATATTTCTAACTACTGCTAATAGTTTTCCTTCTCGATGTCTTGTACCTTTAGGATGGCAAATTTGTCAAGCCAATTGCTATATCCACGAAAATTGCAAAGCTGTCAGCAAATGCATTCATTCTTAAGGTAATTACTCTATGTTCATGTTAAGTTCCTTCTTTGGCTACTTATTCTGTGTAAGTTTCATTCCAGAATGTACTATAGTATGCTCCGTCTGGTCCTTCTAATAAGAATTAAAATAGAGATTTTGCTCAGTCCTTTTTATGAGAACCAATCTAAAATGCATCATACATAATTTTTCTTTCAAAATACCCTTAATTATGTCCAAGTTCAATAAGGTTTTTTGGGAGTCTAATTTGCCTTTTATGTACTTTGACAACTTTATTTTGTCTCTTCACATGCAACAAGAGCAATAAATATATATGATGAGAGTATACAAATATTTAAAAAAAAAATGAAAGCATGTCTCATTAATATTAAGGGTAGGTTTAGAAAGAACTTATAGATGTAGGACAAATTTAATGCTATTAACTAAGTTAATTAGTATTTCCTTGTAAATTGGTTAATTACGGTGTATTTATTTTTTTTAATTGTAAAAAGTTGAATCTCTGTAGTGAGAAAACAACATTGTGAGAGAGACAGTAAAACACTCCATTAATTTCTCTAAATAGTTACCAATTCCAAAAGATTGATTTTTTGCCACACTAATGCTATTGGTTTCGTCAGGTAATAATATACATTGTTCAATTAATACATAACTAGTTTTTTATGTAAGATGATTATGTAACATCTGCAACTGAGTCCTGAATGAACAACAGGATTTATAGTATGGACCAAAGATGTATATTTTCGTTCGTGGTTTCTCAGGTTCTCAGAAATCTATACTGACTAGAGACTACAACTAATCTAAGTAACTGACAACTCAGTATAACTGAATGCAGTTAGTTACGATAGATACTGAAGTGATTACAACTATAAACGATTGTGTACCCTATCCGTTTGAGCATCATCACCTTCAACATGAAATTGGGCGTAAAATTGGTTATGTATGGTCTGCTGTTCCCCATTCCCCTTGTTATAGATAATTTGGTTACATTAAATAGAAAAATATGATAAGATGTGATTACATCAAATGGGGAAATGTCTAAAAATATTTCTCATTATTAATCATTGATTTTGTTCCTTATTAACATATGCTCTTTATTATACACATATGTATACTAGTGTCTACACCACACAAATTACAAGTAATCCTTCTAATACTCTCCGGCTGTTCACAAAATTTTGTTTTTGTTGTTGACTTACCATTGTTTAAAGTAAGTGGAACTTTTTGCGTGAATGTAGAGGCTGGAGCTCATACTTTCAAAGTTACTATCTTTATGAAATTTGTTGTCGTTAGGTATACCAAGAAATGTTAGTTTGTTACATCTCTTGGATATTCTACATTGATTAGTGATATGATCAAATTATAGTGTAGAAGTGAGTGCACACCTCACCTTACAAGTCAGTTTTGAGGTTAAATTAGGCTTAAGATTCACTTGTTTATATGCTATCAAAGTTTATTTTAGTGAGTTTTGTTTGGTTTATCAGGCCCTTCTCTATTCCCACATTTGATATTTTCAGCATAAGAGCGTGTGTTGTGAGATTGGGTTAAGTTTAAAGTCCATCTTTTAGAAATAACAAACGACAAAGACGTTTTCTTATACTTATAGATTGGAATTGCTAACATATGTAAAGTTAGGCTGAAAATTTTAGAGACTCCAATTTAAATAAATTAAATCAATGATGAGATTGTAAAATCAATTAGTTGTTGCTAAAGTGTGTGCATGCTCAATTTTCATCTTAATAGTAGGGTCAGCAGTTTATTTACTGCTACTTTTTTAATCAATTAGTTGTTCACAGGAATAATAGGCTTTGATTCACCTGGGATGTATGTGTAGGTGGAGGAATTCATACCAAGAATCTATGATTAACCATCTTAAAATGTTGAGACTGTATTTCTTCTGTCTGGGTTTGAGCGGGATGTTCGTTGTGTCTATACTTTTGTTTGGTTAAATTTTCTATACGGTGAACTTGTCTTTAAAGTGACAAAGGGTACCTTAATATATCTTGTATGCTTATCTTGCCTATCTTAACACTAAAATTTGTGGGTGTATATAGTTTTTTTTTTTTTTTAATTTTTATTTCTATGTCAATAATCTAGGGCATATAATTCTATAGTTCTGTTATTATTTGTCTTTTATGATCAGTTAACTTGGGCATGTGATAATGTTTGTTGTTCCAGCTTTTTACTTCGTCAACTACAATAATGGCATTGCGTTTGCAATATGTTCCGGGTGATCCAAATTCAGTCCTAAGTTGGTTGGAGCGCTGGTCAGCATCTCAATTTTGGAAACCAGTTCCCCAACCCAAGAAAATTCAGGATAGTAAGGCTCAAAGAAAGCATGGCAGTATTTCAGTTGGAGATACTCAAACGAGTAAGTCAAAACGTACGAACAGGAAGCTTCCTACTTCGAATTTTGATTCAGTACCAGTGCTAGCAAATCCTGAATTTGAAAAACCTAAAAGAAACACAAGGAAAATTCCAAGTCAAACCTCAGATCCCGTGCAGGAAAATCCACAAAATGAGCTTGAAAAGGTTAAACGTAACTTGAGAAAGGTTCATAGTCCTGTTGTTGAGAATGCTGTTCCTTCAGAAGTTGAAACTGAGATGCCAAAGGAACATTTGGAAAAGGCCACAGTTACCTCATCCCTTTCTGTTTCAGAACAAGAGGTCGTTAGTTTTAATGAGAAGGTCAAGAAGGAAGCAGCATTAACTGTTTCCAGTGTGCTAGATATAGAAACTACTCCAAGACTTTCAGCTAGTAATGAAATGCTTGACACACCAACCAGTAATCAAGTGACTGTGGAATCGAAGCCGTTGACTGAAATTACAACTAAAGATAAAAATATTTCCGATGAATTAAAAAATGAGCCCATAGATTTGCCAGAGCTTATATATAAAGATGAAAATTCTCACTTGACAAATGGAGATTTGAGTCACAAGGAAGATCCAATAGGCAGTGAAAACCAGAAACCGAACAGAAAAGGGTCTAATGTAGCAAAGCAGGAACGTGCAGATAATGGAATACAGAATAGTCCAACTTTGCCAAGTTACATGGCAGCAACTGAATCTGCAAAGGCAAAGTTAAGGGCACAAGGATCCCCGAGATTTGGACAAGATGGAAGTGAAAGAAACAACCAGACCCGGCGCCATTCTTTGCCATCATCAACTAACAGCAAAATTAGTTCGCATTCACCTAGGACACATAGACCAGTTCACTCAGGTGGCAAAGGGGGCAACAGAAGTGACAGAACTGTATCATCATCTTCTAGAGATGGGAATGGTATGTGATAGTTTTTTCATATAGTGGTTTGCAAAATTCACCCGAAAAATTTATAATGCTTTACATTCATTGATAAATAATTTCACCTATTTCAAATTACTCTATTAGCTAAGTTGCCAGATTAGCTTAATGTCAAACATGTCTAGATTGCAAATTCCGAAACGGTAACAATTAAACAACCTAGCAAATGTGAAGTCTAATTTCAATCTGAGTCAGAGTCAAATTCTGGTATGTCTTTTTACTATGAACGGATCGTAATAATCAATGTGTCTGTTCGCCTTGCAGGAAAGGTAATTCAAGCAGAGTGGAGGAGGTAATTTTTGGAAAACCGATGTTCTGGAGTGGAACATGAGGATGCCGAAACTCGTGTGGTTTATGTGTATCTTTGATGAAAATTGTTGAATCATAGGACTATAGGTGTGCTTGAATTCAGATTATTTCTTCACTTGCTGCATTTTGGGCTTTGAAGGTGATTTGTACATTATAGGTTTCTAGTTTTGCATGATGCAACTATACCTAATGTTAATTATGTTTTCGGCATGATTTCTGGAATGTCCAATTCTCATTTAGCACACGTGTTTGGTGTTACCAGAACTTTTCTGTTCCGGCCTGAAGTGTGGTCTGGTAACCAGAGTATGCTCCTGCGAGGTATTTTTTCCAATGTGTTTCTTTAGGATTTGAACATCCCATCGTCTATCATAAAAGCATATTCTTCTGTTATGTTGATTTCTCACCAACCTAGGATGACAAAATATTGAAAAGGTTTTTGTACTCGCTTTCTTGTCAAGCGCTTGATGTTCGAAATAGAAACGATAGATGAGTGGGGGGAAATGGAAGTTTCCCTTGTTAAGCCGAGGATTGGGCATTGAATTGCATCCTTTGCATTCATTTTATAATGCTATATTCACAAGATTTTCACATGTTTCAGTATAATTTACTTCAAAATTAAGGATCTATTAACTATATGGACAAAGCGAAGATTAGGATGGATGTAAAATGTACCATAATTACCCGTCAATAGATTAATATAGGTATATAGCTTAGTTATATTTACTACACTGACATTTTTCTTTCGCTTTTAATTTGTGTTAGCAAATCAGAAACAATCTTTTGCACTTCAAATAACATTTCTTTCTGAATTGGGGTTATAGATCTGTTTGCATTTCTTCAAATCTATTTTTTTCTTATGTTGGTTGCGTTATTAGAGGAGGTTTTCATTGCTGTAGAAGGGACTATATTGGCTGTGTTGAGGTGGAAGATGAGTTTGGATAAATTATACTATGTAGGTTCCGACGCTACTTGACACACTTTGAGTGATAGAAAGACAAGATATTGAAGCTTAAAAATAAGGATGATGATAAATATGAATATATAACAATATATAAAGAGATAAAGAGATTTTTTTGTGTCCACATTTAAAATACTAATTTTATTTTTTAAAATATAATTATTTATTAAACTTTTGAAAATTGACCATTATTTTTTTTTTATTTATTGATAATTATTTTTTCATCTTTTTTTACATATTTTACTTTATTTTTAATAAATATAATTTTATTTTATATATTAACTTAATAATATTATATTATCATCTAATAATATAATATTACACATGTTTAAAGAATATGTATACATAGACAAGACAAGTGATATATAATATGAATGGTAACTTTGAGTGATAGAACAGATATTAATGGAATAAAATTGATAATGGTAAATATGAAAAATGTAAATAATATAAGGATAAGATGAAACAATAATTATCATCATTTACAAAATTCAACTAAGTAAACAACATTTTTACAATAACTAAGCAAAATAAGCTTTCAAGCTTCCAAATTGATTTGTCCAATTAATTCGGGAGTTCTTTTTTATAAAGTCTTAGCCATCAACATTAAAACCTTATTTATAAATATGAAAATTGAGTTCTTACTCAATGATGATAACCTCCTTATTATATTACATCGTGAATAATTTATTCTAAAAATTACTATCTTCTCTCTTTTCAAATTATATTTATTATATTAGAAACTTTCTCCTGATTATTTAACATCTTTATATGATTTGGCTTGTATGCTAGATAGTTCTTCTCCAGGTTTTATTTCATTTGAAAGTTTTTATTTTTTTAATTATCGTCAAGGTGTATGATAAAAATATACCGTGAATTAGTTTAAAGTTATCAATGTAGTGTACGGTAAACCACATATGATAATGATTTACTATAACTTTCATATTACAGATAATAATTTATTTCAAATCCACATTTATTAAGTGTATAAACATAAATCGTTTTATTGTTATTTTATAGATAAATTAAAATTGAGGATCTATTAGTATTTGTTAACTTTATTGACAACTTATTTTAAAATTAAAAGTTTATTAATTATATAGATAATTTCTAATGATAATAACTTTAAAATTGAACATTTTAAAATTAATATTCTTATTATCCCACTTTTGATATTTTTAGTTTAAATTGTGTCCAACTTTTATTTTCAAACATTTTTGAGAACGGAGTTTTTTCAATCTTTTATTAGAAAAATGTACATTATTATCTATTTTCTTCTTAAATCATTATTTTATATAAAAGCTGTGAGCTAAAATAAGTTTGACAATTTAAAAATAAGAATTTTGTAGAAGCCTAAGATTTGAAAGATTTTGAGATGCATAATAATAATTGTTTAAAGTTGAATAGTTTTTTTTAAGTGTATGTCACTTCTTAATCACTTCCTAAATATCTTAAAATTAAAAATTAATATTAGTAAGACTTATCTTTTACTCTAGTTCTATGAATAATATTAATTATCATATTTATTTTGCTAATATAACATGTCTCATATAGACTAATAGAGTATTTTAATAAAAATATTATTTTTTTTTTTGAAGAATTTAATTTTTTTAATAAAATATTCTGTTTGTATAGAGAAATTATAAAAACATTTAAAATACAATATTTTTTTTATAGTATTTCAATTAGTTAAATTAATAAAAATTCAAATACATTCAAAATAGGTGAAATTTGAAAATTTTCTCACTCAACCTTATTTTACACTCTAAACTCTCTCGACCTTGAATTGTATAAATTATTTAAATATTTTAAGTTGACTAATATTTTTTATACATTTAAATAATGGCTTAATTATATTTTAAGTCCATGATAAATTTGAGAATTCTCAATTGAGTTCCTAATAAATTTTTGTGGTCTCTTCTCATAAATTTAAAACTTTTCAATTGATACGTGCCATTTCTTATAAATGTTATCACATAAGATTTATTACAAAAGACATGATATATATATATATATATATATATATATATATATATATATATATATATATATATATATATATTAATACTTTCAAATTCAACCTTCTCATATAATTGTTCTCAGGTTGAAATCACATCATCCCATTTGTCCAAGATTGACTTTGATATTAACTACAAGACCACCATCATTAAATCATTCTAGATGTTTCCATTTTTGTAGTGAAATCTCAAGTAGGTCCCCCCATTTTCATTTGACTCAATTGAGTCCCTATTCTTTAAAATTCGTTGCAATCAGTTCCTCTTGGTTAGTTGTATAGTAACGGTGTTAATTATGTGCCACGTGTCAGCACGCGTTTTTTTTATAATTTTTAATTTTTTTATAATTTTTAATTAAAAAAAAAATTGCCACGTGTCAATCTGACATTGTGCCACGTGGCAGAGACAATGTGACGTAGCAGTAGCAGTGTCACTATTGGATGTGAAAAGTCTCAATGTAGTCCCTATATTTGTTATTTTGTCTCAATTTGGTCCCAATTTTTTAAAAACTAAATCAATTTCATCCCTATATCAAATTTAATTTTTATATAAATTTTACAATGATATTTTTATTATAATTGATATTTTTAACAAAATTGAGTTTATTTAAATATTAGTGCAAAATATACATTTAAATAAACTCAATTTTGTTAAAAATATCAACTATAATAAAAATATCATTGTAAAATTTATATAAAAATTAAATTTGATATAGGGATGAAATTGATTTAGTTTTAAAAAAATTGGGACCAAATTGAGACAAAATGATAAATACAAGAACTACATTGAGAGTTTTCACATCCAATAGTGACACGTGACACTGCCATTGCCACATCACATTGTCTCTGCCATGTGACACAATGTCAGATTGACACGTGGCAATTTTTATTTTATTTTTATAAAAATTTATTAATTTTTTTTTTAAAAAATAAAAATAAAAATAAACATGTGCTGACACATGGCACATAATTAACACCGTTACTGTACAACTAACGAAAAGGAACTGATTGCAACGAATTTTCAACAATAGGGACTCAATTGAGTCAAATAAAAATGGAGGGACCTACTTATGATTTCGCTACAAAAATAGGGACCTCTGAAATTATTTAACTTTATTATAAATATCATGTGGCTAGAGGAGGCTTGAGTGATGTTGTATGGTCCATATATATTATATATATTGATTTAAGTTACATGTTTTCATCTTTAACCTTTATTGAGTGAACAAAAATCAATTAAAATAAATTTAAGAACCTAATTTAATAATAGTTTTCTTTCAAAATATGTGATAGGATAAAATATTAAGACCATACATTTTATATACAAGGCTCAAACAAATCAAAATAGTGAGAATTGTAAAGAAAAATTTGAATTGAATTAAAGAGAGCATAAACATAAATAAGATGTGAGGGAAAAAGACAAAGAAATGAAATAAGATAAAGGAGGAGTTTAATGAGTTTGAAGGACGTGTTGCATAAAGTGAGCCATAGAAATAAACTCTTCATGAGTTTGAGGGAGGTGTTGCATAAATTTACCGTAGACATAAATAATTCTTCACGAGGAAGGGACAAACAAACATAATAAATGTATGTCCATGTTGCAACTTTTGTGGTATTTTTTTTTTCAAATTATTAGACTTCCTTCTAAGCTTCCTTGAAATATTAGTCCAATGACAAAAAAGGGAAAAAATATGAGTAAATTAAATAGTATTTTAAGTCCTTGAAAGTATATTTAGTCTTTTAGTCTCTTCTTAACAACTACGAAACTAAAAATTAATATTTAGAATAATATTTGTATTTAACATTAGTCATTTGTATCAGAATTAATTTGCACTGGTGTATGAAAATCGCCACTAAAAAAATTTTCACTTAAAAAGTTTTCACTTTCTATGTTGATTCTAGAGATTAATATAAAAAGTTCACATTCTATGTCGATTTTAAATTGGTATTAAAAGTCCACTTAAAAAGAGAAAAGTCTATAATAAAAGTGATTTTTTATATCAGTTAAGGATATAACTAGTATAAAAAGTGTCCCTTTTTATATTAGGTAAGGATACAACTAGTATAAAAAGTGATACTTTCTTTATTAGTTGTGCCTTCACTGACATAAAATGTGAAGTTTCTTTTATTACAGATCTGTTTGTTTCCACACTATTCACATAGAAAATATGCATATATATAATCAAAGTAGCCAAAATATTCCAACATAGATTTTTTATTCAAAGTCCTAATAATATCATACAATCCAAACCTAATATAGCTATACATCTAATATTTACATGCAAACTCATAAAATACCTATCATCTTTTTCTATAAGTACTCAAAAGAAATGAAACTCACTGCTCACGAACTTCCTCTGAGAATCCCTGCTTCATTGGAGATGTGTCATTGAAAATCTACACAATTAATAATTTGAGTCAACAAACTTTTAGTGTACAATACTTAAGATGAGTTATCAATTGTATATGTTACCAGATCTCATGAGTCAATAATGTTTGCGAATATGATTCTATGCATGTGCCTTATCACATAATATCCACACTTATAACTACCCGCTTCGGCGAGACGTGTTGAAGCCAACATCTCGCTTAGGCGAGCAAGAGTACTTCGAGCTGAAGAAAGGATCTCGCTTAGGCGAGATTGGCAGCATCTGATCTCGCTTGGGCGAGAATGGCGGCAAGAGAGGGTCTCCACTGCACGATCGCTTGCTTAAGCGAGGTCCTGCGTCGCTTAGGCGAAAATGGCGGCAGTGGCTTTAGCTTAGGCGAGCATGCTTTGGTTTTGAGCGACCTTGACAACATTTTGAGCGACCTTGACAACTTTGAATAGTAATAGAGTCAATAAATCCATATATGTGATCATTCTTCCTCTAAGTGTATCTACGATGTATATACATTAAGCATTGAAAATAAATAATGTTAGAATAACGTATTGAATATATTCAAACTTGATAAAACAAATAAAATTTTACTTAAATCAACAAAAGTTGTATTACTGATACACATATCATACCATTGCCAAAGAGAACTTCAAAAATATTCCCTTAACATATAAAATAAGAGGATGTTTGTGGTCCTGTTTGTGACTTCAGGAGGCATATGTAATTGTATAGGTTGTAATTAGAGTTGTCAAAATAGATTAAAACCCGTGAACCAACTCGGTCCACCGCAGGTTTGAGTTGAGTTAGACTAAAAAGATTTACAAATTTCAGTACGACCAAAAATGGACCTAACCCACTAAGAACTCGGCTCACCTGGGTCAAACCCATGGTGAGCCAGGTTGGTTCACAAGCCCGAACATAAAAAAAAAAAAATCTCACTCTTAACTTAACAATCCAGTCCAAAATGCAAGCAAACTTTTTTTTAAAAAAAATTGGGGTAAAGAGGCCCATGCGCGTGACACTTCATTCCCTCTCCACCTTATTGATCATGTCGGGAAATTAAAGTATAAGGAAATTGACCAAAAATTTGTAAATAACTGTATTTTAGTAACTATTATTCAACATGGTCTTCCATATAATTTGTTGATTATAGATGGATTAAAGAATTACTTGTATATCTAAATCCATAAGCAAGAGTTTCAAATAGAAAGACAATTGTGTCTATACTGGTTATCGCTTTCTATACAGGTAAAGTTTTAATATAATTATAACTCTGCTACCGCGTTATTTAATATACTGAGTAAATTATAACCGATATAAAAATCGTTATAAAAAAGTGATTTTTGCTGGTGAATTAAGTGTTACCTTATCTTTAATTAATTCTTTTAATTGACGTACTAACATTAAAAGGTAAATCTTATTTAAAGATTTAAAAGTCTGTCCGACCACGTTTGAAGAAGAAGAAAATTTAATTTTATGAGTAAAATTTGATGCCTGCTAAATTTAAAGTAGAAGATAAATTTATTAATTGAATTTATGTGAAAACATGGTAACGTAAGATTTTAGATTTGCTAAATAGAAACTTAATTATTTCGAACTTAAATTAAAACCGCACAGAACCAAGATTGTAGTACTACTAACATAATCAGCATTTTTTTTTTTATTTCTCCTTAATAAATATTGTTATAGCTTCCAACAAGTTATTTAAAAAAGTGTATTACGTAATGTGCTATTCTGTTGTCAAAAGATGCAATATTCTATTTTTGAAGCCGAATGAAGTAATTGAATACAAATTTAGGTTAGAATATATTCTATCAGTACTATTATTATTTTTTTAATTCATTTTGTAAGAAAATCCTTTGATCTCAATGGGGCATTTTATAAATTTTTCCTTTGTTTGGATATATTTTGAGTGGGAATAAAATCACTTCATATGGCAAAAGTTGCAACTATAATTAATTCTTCTGTTTTATTTGTGATTTACATCTTTGCATTTAATTGCAGATTAGTTGTTTCCCTATTGAGGGAACTTTCTTTTTTGGGTTTAGAGGAAAGTTTCTTGGCCAGTAAGAAAACAATTTGACAGCTGCAGATTTTTTTTTATTTTAATTGGAAATTAATATAATTTATTTCAGACTTTTGATGAAAAATTATTACATTAATATATAAGAATGAGTAATATTTGATATTTTAAATTAAGTAAACTTATTATTTAGTATTTGATACCAGAGAAAGAAAAGTATGTATTATTTTAACATTAAATATTCAATAATATCATATTTTTAATATTTATTTATTTTTGTAAAAAATTATATATATATAATTCAACGGGATGAAAATGAGATGAAACTTTAATACTCATAAAATATAAAAAATAAAAAAAAATTTTTACTTTGAACAAGATGAGATATTAAAACATATACATTTGTACACTTCACTATCATCCTTATTTTTAATACGATGTAATGTAATTTATATAATAATTTTAATTATATTTATCTTTTATTAGATAATAATAAAAAATGATAAGTAAATATTTGGTGCTTCAAAGATGAATACACTGACTTATAAATGTCAGCAATGCCGTGTTGAGACTTAACTCTTAACTATTAGATATTTTAATTATTTTTTTAATACTTTTTCTTTTTCATTTCTTGGTTTGGTCTTCTCTTTTACAGCGACAATAGAGTGTGATAAAATTCATTTTGGGTGAGGGTTAATAATTTATAAAATATATTTAATAACATAATACTATCAAATATTATTATTTTATTTAAAGCAATTTAAAGTAATAAATAACATTTTGTAATTAATGCTTACTATAAAATGAGCTATATTTAAAGATCACACACACACACACACACACATATATATATATATATATATATATATATATATATATATATATATATATATATATATATATATATATATATATATATATATATATATAATACATATAGATAAACATAAGAAAATAATTAAGTAAAATTGATTGCATTATATTTGACATACAAGGCTATTCATTGTTTACTTTTGATATGTTTAATCATTCTTACAAAACTACCTATTTTTTATATTTTTTAAAATTATATCATCTATTACTTTAGTATAATAGAGACGTAAACAAAATATTTTCAGCAATAAAATATAAATTCACTCTATTACAAAATAATCCAAAAACAATATATATATATATATATATATATATATTTTTTTTTTTTTTTGTTTTCTTCTAAGTTCTAAAAAGGTAAACATGATTTATGTAAAATATGAACAACATGGTAGTTACGGTAGAGATGATAAATAAACTTGTTTTCGTGGGTATTGTCTGAATCCGTTAATGTTTTGACGGGAAATCTCAACATTAACTAGGTATGAGTATAGGTACGAAGAATTTCCGAATTTTCGATTGGGTTTGGGGATGGGTATAAGGATGTACATATCTATCTCATTTGTGTCCCTATACCCGCCATAATATTTGTCTCCGCCATATCCCCGTCCCGGCTTAAATTATTAAAATATTCATAATATATATATTTAAAACTCTCAATTTAAGTGTTTAATAACATAAACATTTCCTTTACTAGATAACATATATTATTATTTATTTTTGTTTCATTTTAAGAACCCTTTTTGTTTTTTTGTTTCGTTAAAACAATTTTGTGTTATTTCTCAACCATTGACTGTATTGATATTTGAAAAGTTTTCTTAGATCTCTAAGGTATTTTTCATCTTATAATACCCTTAATTATATATTTGTTTACCTTCGTACAATTTAATTCAATAATCTCTCAAATTGTTTTTAAGACACACATTTGATAATTTTTTTAATATTTTTATTTGTTTATTTTTATCATGTAGAATACTATTTAAATTTATTTTATATAATTTTTTTTATTTCCTAACTCATTATAATTATGCTATAATTTTGTCACTATAATTGAATAAATAAATTTTATTTATTATAATATAAAAATTTAATGTAATTATCATGAATGTTTTTTGTATCACCATCCAACATATATTGAATTTCAAAATATACAAGATTTATGTTAAATTTTTATTATTATTAGTTTAATATTTGTTCTTCGCGTGATTTTGATCAAGTGTTGTATTATAATTTTTTATGAGAGTATAAAAAAGAGATTCATTAGAATTTAAAAAATTGAAGTAAACAGACATTTAAAATATATTTTAATTTGAATATTTATTTTCCTTTTATATTTTTTCAAAAATATTTTTAAAATTTATCAACTAGGATTTATTAATATTTGCAAATTTAATAAATGCTTTGATTTTCATGAGATTTTATTTGGTATTCTAATTTGAAATTTATGCAATTATAATTTTTTCTAAGTATTTTATATAAAAAACAACTCCTTTTCTTAATATTAAATATATGATATATTATGTTGTCTTTATCGTAATTTTTTATTTTTTTATAAAATTTAATTAATTAACATTAAAACAATAAAAAAACAAGTATAAGTATGAATATGAGAATATATCCGTTAGATTTTGATATGAGGATGATATGTATTTTTTCTATGAAGATATGTATGAAATAGCAAAAATCATCTCCACCGTCCCCTTACTATCCTATTTAATCAAGTTTAACATAGATGCACTTTTAATCTTAATGTTGTTAGGTGTTGATTAATTAATTTTCTAACGTTAAGATAGTTGTTATAAAATAAATAAACCTTTCGGTACTTCATTTATCAGATTATAATTAATTGATAGTATCAATTTATTTAATTACAATAATTTTTCTCTATTGTGAAGATTTAATTAACAATAATATACTTTAAACCACTTTCAGTTATTCCCTTAATATCTTGAATATAAAATCTCATTTAATTAATATCTTTTAGTAAAAAATCAAAATCTATAATATAAATTTAGTTAAAATTTACTGTTAGAAGAAAAACCGTATTTAATTAAATAAAAAATTAAAAAGGTGAACCTCGACGATTGAGCGAGCGAGATATTACCAAGAATTCACTGTATATATGTAACGTCATAATATCATTCTCGTATTTCCCTCCCACAAAGACAGACACTGTCGTGAAATCAAACAGCACCACCAACAAACACGCTTCCATTATTCAGTCTACGCTCTTCACACACCAAACTTATGGCAAATTCTGCTTCTGCTAGCTTCTCCACTCAAGCAAACGCGCTTCTTCTCAAGAACATTACCTTTCAGGTTCCACTACTCGCTTTCCCTTTTTCTCTCTCTCTTTCTTTCTTTCTTTCTATGATTACTCTATCGCATGAAATTATGTTGATGTTTGATTTTCTCATATTTCCAAGAAACGGAATGTGAAAACCAACCTTCGGCTGATTCTGGTCCCGGTGGTGCTATGCTTGTTGCTTTTCCTGCTCCAACTCTTATTCGACACGCAATTGAATAAAAGCAAATTCAAATGCGGCTGCGTGTGTGCCGACAACAGAACCAAAATCTCTCAGTGCCCTGAGTCAGAGAAGCGGTGCGGGGTCCAGTATTCCGATTTCTTTCAAGCCGCCATGTGCGCCATTCCCAACCCCGTCGAATGGCCACCGCTCTTGCAACTTCCTGCTCCCCCGAACCGGGCTGTGCGAACCGGTTTTCTTCCCTTTTTCGATTTGCCCGATGCATCGTGCAGGAGAACCGACTCGTGTCCTCTTTCTCTGCTCTTCACCGGAGAGAATCACTCCTTTGCGCTGAGTATGGTGTAATGGATCCGTTCACATTGTGTTTCTCGCTCTGTTGCTGATTTTCTTTCGTGACGTGTTTGTTCATTTTTTTACAGGCGTATCTGAGAACATGTTTCGGAGTGCCCTGAGTATAAGTGATTTTGGTAGTAATTTCCTTGCTGGTTTGGCCGTGAATGTACTGGTGAGTTTGTTGTATGTTATTGTCTTTTTGTTCAGTTTAGTTTAATAATTCCAATGCGTCGAAGAATACAAAGACTTTTACACTGTCTATTAATAAGAAAAGATGCTAGAAGAAGTGACGTTTAAGATAATTGTTGAAAAATCAGCAAAGTTTCCACGTGTGGCGTTTGTGATTGATCGATGATATCACAATTGGTGAAGTGTGTACTGTTTACACATTACTTTTTTATGTTTTTTTTTTTTTTTTTTTTTAGTTTTAGAGATTTACAGACATCTACGGTTAGTGTGGAAGGTTTTACACTGAATACCTATAAGAGCTTTTACATCGTTAAGTGATTAGAAATCTACAAACAAATTTATTTTGTGATTGAATGGCAGAGTAAACTGTTCGGGTATGTATTGCGTATTATATATTCTTAATTTTAGTGTGACATTTCAGTTTTCCTGCTTTTGCAAGTGTTTTTTTTTTTTTTTTTGTGTGATGTTTGCTGTTGTCAAAATGATGTTGATATAGGGATCTGAATCAAAACCTGGAAGGAACAATTTTATTGAACCTGCTTTCTCTTCGAAACTCCCCATTTATTATTTACAAACAAACTGCACAGGAACAGAGAACTCTGGATTCTCCTTTCCCTCGCTGACAGGAGCAAACAATGGTATGGAACGTCCTTGTATTATCAATGTACCTTGTGTTAACAGGAAATTGAACCATTAGGCATCGCTGTTCACGCCTCATGGCTATTTTGTAATGTCAATTTGTAATCCATTGTGTCACTCTTGGTGGTTCCCAAGGACTGTGTAGATGTAGGTATCATATGTTCATATGGTTTTGCTAGTTGGTGTATGCTTGATGATGAATCGTTGTAAATGACAGATTGTTAGAGAATATTTCAAAACTTTTGTACCTCTTTTTTTGGAGGGGTGAGGGGTAGTGTTTTGATTGCTATTTTATTCATGTAGCTATTTGCTTGAACCTAAATGTTCTTCCATGTTTTTGGAAAAGCTTGGGGAACCATCAAATGAATGTAATAAAAATGTGTAAAGTTCAGTATAAAACAATAAGTGCAACCTTCATGATGCATTTGAAACAGTTGCTCAATGGTAATAATCTTATGATCAGTTTTGCCAAATAAATGCACCCAGAAATTATTTGAATATTTTTTCATGGAGTAAACTGGTACTTTATATACACAATCTTATTTCTCTCTAGACTTGACTAGGGCCTGCATCTGACATGTAGAGTATATTTACTAATTGAATTTGTTTTCCCTGAATCTAGAGATTAAATGTGCTCTGGCTAAAAATTTATGGCGTAATAGTTCTACTGAGATCAACAGTGAGCTATACAAAGGTTATCAAAGAGGTAACTCAGAGGGACAAATCAATGAGATAGTTTCAGGTACTTAACTATCACTATGTTTCAATTCATGCAATTTGTGGAAGACAATACTTATTTTTATTATTTTGGCAGCTTTTGATTTTCTAAATTCAAATGGTAATAGATATAATGTTGGTATATGGTACAACTCAACCTACTATCAAGAAGACACAGGAATTAGTGCCAATGCATTGTTGCGGATTCCTCGCTCTGTAAATCTGGTATATATAACTCGTTTTAATTGTTTCATCCTCTTTGCAGTTATCCTAACCATTGATTCAATATAATGAATGAACAGATAGATCAATCTGAGCTTATAAAATAAAAAGAACGTGCTACTTGCTAGCTTGTAATGATCTTAAATTTTTCTTTATCATAGGTCTTAGAATTTGAACTTAAAGTTTAACTCAACACTGCAACATTAGTTTAAGTGAGGTTTTCCCATAATACATTATACGGCATTACTTAGGCCACGTCTCTAGTCAGTGTTGCACCTCTGCCTGCTAGGAGACAGTTTCATTGTGGCTTCACTCAACATTTCGCGTCAACTCCTTTATAGGTAGTACTTTTCAAGACAGTATCACCTACAGTGACTGCAACTATGTTGGCTTTTGAACAATAGTATTAGTTTTAACATAAAAAACACATTGATTCATAATTCATTATTGATGGAATACATTTGCACCAAGGAACTACATACTCCTAAAGAAGAAAAACTTGGTTAACCGTTACATTTTTTTTTAAAATGCATGATTTGAATAGAAGAAGTGGAACTATGTTCATGATGCGCTGGCTGTATTTGTATTGAAAATTTCAAGGTTAATTTTGTCAGTAAATATTATTGATCTTATGTTATGATGGTAATTTCCAGAAATACACATTTTTTCATTTCTTATTTTAGTAGTATTTGGTCTTTGACAGGTTATAATAGGAATCTGACAATATATGCATGCAGATTTCCAATTCCTACCTGCAGTTTCTGCTTGGACCCGGAACCAAAATAATTTTTGAGTTTGTAAAGGAAATGCCAAAACCTGAGACCATTTTTAGGCTTGACATATCTTCTATCGTGGGCTCTCTGTTCTTTACATGGGTCATCTTGCAACTTTTTCCTGTAAGTGAATATATATCTATACACATGAGCTATGAATTGAGTTGTCTATAACAACTAAGAAAAGTTAAGAGCAATGAGAGGATGATACCATCATTTATTGCATAAATAGTTGCTGTTGGTTAACTTTGACTTTTGAAATATGATATAGAATTTAGGTGCGGAAAGAGAACCAAATTGAGGGAGGAAAGATGAGAGGAACAAAGACCAAGAATCGTGCACTACACTTATGTTATTATCACTCAATCTCATTTTATATTTAGTCTGTATAAAATATAACAATACTACCTTATTTATAGGCTGGTACCCAATAGCTTTAAAATCCTATCTAACTAGCTGACTAACTAACATCTCATTTATATTTACATATCAATACCTCTCCCGAAAAGAAGACCTTGCCCTCAAGGGTCTTGCATTTCAAACAGTGGGGATGACTGTTGAAAATTGAATAGAAGAACCCATGTCGCCTCCTCATTAGGTACACTGTGCCACTGAACCAAAATTATTGTGATGAAATGACCCTTCTTCCTTTGCATGTTTTGTTGAGATCTTTTCAGGAAATATAGTACTAGGTTGGTTGGCAATCAGTGGGAGGATGCTTGTAATATTAAATGTTGAGTGGGTTAGAGACTTTTTAGGATGCTGCAAGTAGGCAGTTGTACCTATGTTTTCTGAAATTCTATCGGTACTCGGAGCAAGTTTATGCAAGCTTCTTGCTGGAAACTTGAAACAGGCCCACTCGCCCATATGAAATTCCCTATTGGACCTTGAAAAATATGATGTAAATGACGTTTATGAACTCTCACCACTTTCCTTGCTACTAATATTATGTGAAGTGAATCTACAACAAAATTCATTGGGAGATTGGGAATATGCAGTGGTGGTTTTTTCTTATACAAGGGCTCATGAAGGATGGTAAGAGGAAGATAATTTCTGTAAAATCCGAGAGTTTTAAAATTCCTTCGAAAAACTACTCAACAAAAGAGGATTCCTACATCTGATTATCTCCATTGATGCTCATTGCTCATACAATCAATACCTTTTTGTGAACAAAAAGCACTGAATTGGTTTGTCCCTACAGTTTACTAGTTCCAACATCAGCAGTTGCCCTCCCACAAAATCTTCAGATTGTAACTTTTTAGATTCCATCAATTGACATTTATTTGGTGTCTTGGGTCGGAGTTTAAGCATCTTCCTACATGGCAAGTGCATCATAGTTCAAAAATGCATTCTTGATGCTTTTAAGCAAGTTAAATCCAAACACCATATTATTCGTGCGGAACTCAATATCTTCAAATCGTAGGTAAAATGTTCAGCCTGCATTCCCTATTTAAAATGCTTCCACATACCATGCACCTTTAAGCTTCTTCCCCAAGCTACCTCAATTGTTGACAATTCAGTCTCATTATCCTTCCATCCAAACCTCTTCGCAAAATCATAGTCCAAGAAATCATGGGTGTGCTTCCATTGTTCATGAGGGTTTGTAAAGTTTTTTGTTCCAGTTGCTCATGTATTCTTAGAGGTTGTTCCTTCCACACCTTTAATTGTGTTCAAGGAAAAATATATATTCTAATCATTATGACAACATATCATTATATTTGTTTATCTGGAAAACATTTTATTATTTACAACTTATTTAAATTCAATTCAAATCACCAAATCATACAAATTGCTAACTCGTTCATAGGTTTACTAGACCGTCTATTGTTGTACCAACTATAAATGCTATGTAACCTAACTTATTTTTCAGCTACACAAAACACATGTTAGAACATTCACGATAAACATAGAAGTGAACGGATAGATGGGCATCATGAATAAACAATATCTTCATCACCAACTTCTTTGAGTAGCAACAAAGAGATACAACGAAAAAAGGGCATTGCAGAGAATCTTAATTATGGGTCTTCTCCTTTCTCTTATTTTCGCAAGCAAAGTGACACAAAGTGATGTCATTTTCAATTAAACCAGAAAAACCAGCTGAATTTGCTAACTTAGTCATGAGCTCACAAGTTTGGCCATGCTCGCGTGAGGTTACATCAAGTCCATTGAGTCCGCTCAAAATGATTATGTGATTGGGTTAACTTGGATAAGGTGTGTGAGATCGTAAACACGTACACTTTTATGAGTTAAAACTCAAGTTTTATAATTATGGTTTTTTCTTAAATTGAAATACATATGGTTCGTCTTACTGAGACTCAATCAAGAACTCTTTGATTCCAAAGCTTACCTTCTGAGCAAGTTCGAAGTTAATCTTTTTAATTAAAACCTCAATCGAAATTATGTTATCCACAAAATGCATATAATTACGGATAATTTTATGTATGACCCCAATAATTACGTCCGAAACTAAATTAAACTGGATTCAAGGCTAATGCTTGATGTGATCTTTATCCTTATAGGAAAATCCCTTAGTTTTGCTTTCTAGTGTTCTTACACCAATAGTTACCCCCATTGTATATGTCTTGTATGGTTTGAATATAAATAATGCAATCACCTTAGAGCCTTTCTGCAGTATTTCTCGTAGTAATTAATCATATGCCTTTCCCATATCAATATAAAACATATGTAATTCCTTTTCTTTGCTTTAATACCTTTACATCAAACCTGGTAAAAGATACATGCTTTATGTTGAAAGTTTCTTATCTGTAGCCCTAGATCTTTCCTTCTATAATACATTTAAATGTTAAATTTAATAAGCTCTTTATGTTTGTGCAGGTTATTTTGACATCATTAGTATATGAGAAGCAACAAAAATTACGAATCATGATGAAAATGCATGGTCTTGGTGATAGGCCATACTGGATGATTTCATATGGTTATTTTCTTGTCATATCAGTAATTTACATGTTGTGCTTTGTGATATTTGGCTCACTCTTAGGTAAGAATATAACTATTGACTTTATTCCTCTTCAGATTTTCCCATTTTCTTTAATGCTTTTGACTTTATTCTCAGGATTAAAAATCTTCACAGTCAATGACTACAGCATCCAATTTGTATTTTATTTTATCTATATAAACTTACAAATTGCGCTAGCATTTTTGGTGGCTACCATGTTTTCAAATGTCAAGACTGCAACAGGTTTCATGATAACTACTTTTATCAGTTTATGTAATTCATAAAAATGGGTGTATTACTATTTTCTTTTCTTAGATCTAATTATTAATGAGTAATTTGTGTTCTTGATAATTGCAGTAACTGCATATATAGGTGTCTTTGGAACCGGGTTATTAGGTGGCTTTCTTTTCCGATTCTTTGTTCAAAATACATCATTTCCAAGTAAGTTAATGGTCGGTGATCATATCCATTTTGGGTTATTCTATTGGTTTTCATACATAATTTTATGTTCTTATTGGCAATTTTTTTCTTATTAGAAATGAGGATTCTAAGGCATCGCTTAGTTATTTGTCATCCCAACTATGTTGGCACCATAAACAACACCATTCATATGCAACACCCCTAACCCTATAGAAATGTAAATCAAATCCATCCTTGAAAAACTCAAGACAAATAAAGTTGGGGACACTATCCCACCGATTCTAACCTTGAGATCTAGTGTCAAACTTTGCAAGTTTATCAGTACATTGATTACCCTCTCTAAAAATAAGTGAAAAATAAACACACATTATTCTATTTACAAAACAATTCAATCATCCATTACATATGTTGGAGATTCCATATCAACTAGAGATTTGGTTAAATAATAGCATAAAAGTGGACACAAATATAAGCCAATTTTATGGGGTAGGTATTTGAGCTTAACCTAGTAAGGTGTGTTGGGTCCATTGTGCACTCACTATCGGGTTACTACTAGACCACCCCAAATTTCTAGTCTCATGCTCAAGATAGTCCTCAACTTGAGATGGTGTGTTGAAGAAGATCCCGCTTGGACTAAAAATGTGACCAAATTATAATATGTAAGTGGGTGCAAACCTAATCTCCCTAGTCAATTTTGTAAATAAAGATCATGAAGAATAATAGAAGTATTGGACTAAGTTTGAATAACAAGTAGAGAGTCACTCTCAATCCAAAGTTTTGTTCGTCCTTTGAAAATTGCAATTCCAAAGCCAGAATCACAGCCACCGCCTCTACATATAGAACATTATGAACACCATTAAGAGAAACAACCGACAACTAAAGCATGATGATTTCTAATAGTACCCCCTACCCTAGATACACTAGTAGAACTTTTAGCTGCCCCATTATTACATGTAAATCAATGAGAATGAGGAGGAAGGAAAAAAAAAAGGAACACAGGATGCAACCTTCCTAGGATGTGTGTATGCTCCAAAACTTTTATGAATAATGCTCTTGCACCTTAGATTTCATAAACCAATATACCAATTTCCAGTCTGATTGACCTCAACATAAATCTTGTGTTTAATTCTGATATAGGATAGTTAAGATTATCAAAACAGATCTTGTTCCTAGTTGTCCATATAACTTTCATAACACCAAATAAAGAAGCCTATATAACAGTCTTGGCTTGATTTCTCTAGAATCTTTGCAAGAAACAAAGAATAGAAGAGGTATAGAATTAGCTAGAATGTGGCTCTAGAAAGATGTGCTAAGCCAAGCCAAGAGACTTTTTTGCAAAGGTGCATTCAAAAACAGTTTTTTTGTTGTTTGAACATCAACACCGCAAAGATGACAAGAAACATAATCATATTGTGGCTAATCATGTGATTGATGGAGGAATAATTTTCTTCAAACTTGTGCTCCAGAAAAATTATTCCATCGAAATGAAACCTCAATATCAAACTTAGGTAACACTAAATCATAGATTGTAGTAGTTAGAGCGAAAATTTTGGAACTAGTAGCATTAGGTATAGATCATGATCTATTTGAAATAAAGTTTGCTACCTTAGCCTCCAACTACTTGATTAAATGAATAACTGTGAGTCCCAACCAGTCAACTACAGGAATAGCCAACCATTTATCCAGCCAAAAATTAACCCCTTGACCATTAGCAAGATGCTCACACCCAAACCTTATCACAATATAGGTTCATGTGACATGGGCACAATCTCAATAAATGTAATAAATCAGTTTCTTTTTATAGATAAATTCCAAGAGAGGTCCCCAAACACAAGAGTAAAATTAAGTTAAATGGGGGATTACTTTTATTATTACTAATGCCAATTTGACAATTAACAAATATCACATTCGAAAGATTCAACGGATTCTTTGGTAAACAATTAAGGGAACAAAAAATTGAGAAGGTATGTCCAAGTCTTTTATGATGAGTGGAGAAAAATATTACTGAGTGGTTAAAATCTTTTGTAAGTTTTTAAATGAGATAAGATTATTGGCTACTTGTGGAACATATAAAACCTCATTTACTACAATAGATGGTTCTGAAATTATATTCTCTTATCTACATATGGGTATTCTATTGCCATTCACAATTGTAATAAGTTATTCTCTAGTCGTTTTGGCATGTATGAGTTGAAGAGCATTGGAAATGGAGTCATGTGGTTTGTAGTTTGTAGCTCTTGAATCAAGAGGGCTAACAATATTGAATGAACTCATGTTTCTTCGTGAATTAGGTACATGATAGAGAAGGCTTATTCATTATTTCAATAATTGTTCTAAGACAATCAAGTTCCTCCTTGTAGGCTTTCATATCAAGATTTAGTTAAGGTGGAGCAATGGGTTTATTTGTTTCTTTATGTTTTTAGGTAGTATGGCTTGCCCATTTCTATGAGGTTCCTATGTTGTCTCTCATGCGTGCAAAAGCTCTCCTGTGGAGTTTGAAGCATGTTTTCTCAGTGTGCTCAAATCTTTTATAGTACGGACTATATTCTCTCCACGACTGCCTTTTTCTAAGAAATCCTCTCCAACGTTTGATTTCTTGAGGATCCCTATCCTTGTTGTCATGGCAAAACCTATGCTGGAGATTCCTCCATCAAGCATAATAGCCCCTTGGGTTTCTTCTCCCCTTACAATAAAAGGACTTTTGATGGTTGTGACAACTTCTCTCTTTGAAAGATTTGTACCCTAATTGGGTTATGTAGACAATAAACCTCACTTGTGAAAAAACTTCATTCACCTCTTGTTATTGTTTTTCATACAATGAACAATACAATTTATAGACTCATTTTTCTGTCTATTGTACTCACAACGACTGTAAACGGCTAGTACACTAACTTCCCACAACGGTTAGTACATTAACTACTTATAATGGCTAACTCATTAACTGCTATTAAGACCCCAACAACTACTTCATTTATGTTTATTCTAAATCCAACAAAACTCTCCTGTAAACTTAAATGCTTCTCTTATCTTTCATCTCGGTTCCTCTGTTCTCCATCCCAACTTTCCACGTGCAATAATCCTTCTCACATTGTGCTTGACCCTTTCATGAATAGCTAAGTTCTTTGCTCTCTTCATGGACGACTCCTCTTTACTGTAATCTGCTTGTTCTCTACTCTCTTCGTACTCGACTTGATCTTCTCTTTGCTCGACTTGTTCCTCTCTTTGGCCAACTTGTTCTTTTCTTTGGCCAACTTGTTACTCATTGGGTTCCTTACTATCCTAGGAGCCAATTCGTTCTTAACCAGATTTTTGTCAATAGGCTGACCTCCTTTTGAGGGATCAGAAGATTTTCACATATTGTTGCGCTCAATCACATATATTTCCTCATCCATTGCAAGTCGTCGCTTCTCATCTTACACCTTTAGTGCAGCTCTCAGATCCATCTCTACTTGCAACTGTTTTTTCAAACTTGTAACATCTTGTTCAAGTTCCAAGCGCCACTTTTGCAAAGTCTGCTTCCTTCTCTCTAAGCTTGTTTGTAAAATTGCATTACCTCTAACCTCCTCTTCAACTCTTTGTTGCAACTCACCTTTTGTAATCTCTAACCTTTGGATTACAAGCTCTTCTTCAAATTTCGAGCTACTTGAGTTTTTCACATGATCCACCAAGCTATCTGAGTACTCCACTTGCTCCATCGACTTAACCGAGCTATGTAGGCGCCACATTGAGCTGGCCTCATGCTCCACCATGTTATCAGGGGTATCTACACGCTCCACCAGCCTCTCCGGGTTATCTGCATGTCTCACTAGCCTATGCAACCTACTCAGTTGTCTTGTCGACCTATCCATGTTACGTGACTGTTTGGTCGAGTGATCAACTATACTCAGCCTTCTTGCTAAATTCTCTATGCTAATCGGTCTTCTTGCCGAGTTGTCCACTTTGCTTGTGGTCGACCCCCGAGCTATACGCCATCATCAACAATGTCGCTTCTTCTTTAACTTCTTCTGTGAGGTTTATTGTCTCTTATTTTCCACTCTCATACTGACAATCTTTGGAAAAATGTCCGACCTTTTCACACGTGAAACACTTGTCTGAGTAATAATCCTTTGCATAATGGTCATACTTGCCACACTTGTAGCACTAAACAATTGAGTTGCTTGATCGACCTCCCTATGGTCCTCGTCCTCTTCTACGCCAATTTTGTTCTTTCTCTTCTTCTTGTCTTCCGCTTCTACCACCAGGATCACTTCCTCTACCTCCTCGTTATCTTCCTATACCTTGAGTGTTCTAAGCCTCTCCTTCATTTGGAGTAGTTGATCAAGTGGCTCTGCCTTCTTTTTCTGTTGCTCATGTGCCTCAAGGGATCCAACAACCTCTTCAACCGTAAGCGTTGATAGGTTCTTGGACTCTTCAGTCGTGCACACCGTCAAAATCTTCTATCAATGACCTCATAATCTTCTCCACAACTCGACTAGCGGACAACGTCTCTCCGTTTCTAGCAAGTTGGTTCGTCACGGTTTCAACTCGAGTTATGTACTCGGCTACTCCTTCTGTCTCTTTCATCTTCATGCTCTCTAATTCGTCCCTAAGTGTTTGGAGTCGCACTCGGTCATCCCCTTATGCGCCTTCATGAATATATCCCACGCTTCTTTGAAGATTTAGCACTTGCAATCTTCTCAAAGCTGGACTCGTCCACAACATGGTACAAAATGTACAAAGTTGCCCTGTCCTTCACACATGCTTCTTTCAGCACCTTCAACTACGCATTTGACCAATTTGTAGTGTTGGCTGGTTTGTCGAAACCATCTTCAACCACCTCTCAATTTTCTTGGGAGCTAAGAGCCTTTATTTTGAGATTCCAATTGTCATAGTTGACAACCTTTGTCAACTTTGGCAGGGATACACTATTTGTAAGACTGGTCATCTCACTCTCTTCTTTTTCTCAAACACTTAGCTCTCTCTTTTTTTCACTCAGACATTCAAGCTAACTGGCTCTTGATACCACTTTGTAGACAATAAACCTCACTTGTGAAAAAACTTTATTCACCTCTTGTTATTGTTGTTTTTCATACAATGAACAATACAATTTATAGACTCATTTTTATGTTTGTTGTACTCACAACGGCTAATACGCTAACTTCCCACAACGGCTAGTACATTTACTACCCACAATAGCTAACTCATTAATTGTTATTAAGACTCCAACGACTAATTCATTTAATTTTATTCTAAACCCAACAGGTAGTTAAGGACCATGTAGGAATTTGAAGATTCATCATGATTCCACAACTTTAGCATCTATAATGACATCTCCTTTACACATCTTCACAATTTTGTGATGTTTCCATGTGGAGAGAGAACTTTATTTCGTATTAAAGACTATTCTCAATGTCATAGCAGACAACAAAATCCTTCTTCAATGAGAAAGTCTCATATATCTCTTTACCAGAGGAAGACAACATACAATTTCAACTTATCTAAAAAATCATCGGATGCCACATTCAAGTCATAATCAATGAGTCTTCATTATCCTAACTTCCAAAAAAATTAGATTCATTTGACCTCGGTTCTCCACCATTGATGTGGTCTAACCTTAACCACCCCTTGAAAATCCTCTTAATGTAATATGTCCTCAGTGAAAGCCAACAAACCATTTAGGATCCACTACTTTTGGAACAACTTTAAGACCCCAAAGGATGAATTTTACTTTAGACATTATAAAAAGAAACAATGTTATAGACCTGATTAAAAAAGGCAACTTCTTTGGCAAGATAACCGAAAAACTTATATCTACTCAAAATGAAGGCAAATGGTAGTCACAGTCCCTCAGAAACAAACTCAGGGATATCTGACAACTCTATTAGTGGCAGAGTTGGTGAGTGGGTGTCCTCAAAATTAGTTTGTGGGTTACATGTTCCAGTTACTGGTGGTGGCTCCTTTATCAAGATGATCTAGTGTTGTGATCATCTTTATTTGACAACAAAGTCATATGGTTGTTTCTTTGTTTGCACGCAGAAGCTCTACTACCAACTCAAACTACATAGGAAAACAAGAAAATGATTTTACTGTAACAATCATTTAAATTACATTTTTAGCTTCTCTACTGTAATAATCAATCTTTCTAAAATTAAGAAACAAAATATGGTAAAATAAATAGGAAAATGTTAAAATCCTTTATGTTAAAACGAAGATCTTGAAGATACTTTTATCCTAATAAAATGTTATTTACAACATTTATTTAGAGTTTGGGTTTTAATCTAACTCAATCCTCAAGCTGGCTATTGAAACATGGGTTGTCCTTTAATATTTTTACTATATCAGTAGTAAATTTTGAATCTCCAACACACTCAGGACTAGACATACAGACTATCAAGTTTAGAAGACTAGACTTTTCGGGGTGGTTTGGTGATGGATTGATAACAATTGGTTTGATAGACTCAACTCAACAACAATTATATGAATATCCTTTGATATCATTTTAGAATTTTGATATCCTTTGCTGTAAGTTTCTAATATTCTAGCCTAACAATTTTCTATGTTGTTTCTTCAGGAGGGTGGATAATTCTTATGGAGTTGTATCCTGGGTTTGCTTTATACCGAGGGTTATATGAGTTAGCACAATTTTCCATTCAAGGGAATAGAAGGGGGACTGATGGTATGAAGTGGCATAGTCTGAGTGAAAGCACTAATGGCATGAAAGAGGTCTTAATTATCATGTTTGCTGAGTGGATTGTGATACTTTTTGCTGCCTTCTACATTGATCAAGTTTTGTCATCAGGAAGTAGAAAATGTCCTCTTTTCTTATTGAAAGGATTTCAGAAAAAGTCTCCTTTCCAAAAGCTTGACACCCAAATGGAGGTGTCAAAAGAATTCTCTCAAATGGAGAAACCTGATGTCATCCAAGAGGTGAATATTATTTCCTATTAAATAAATTTGTAATGTACTTATATTATGAGTTCATCTGGATTATTAAAATGAGTAAACTAAGGTCTATCAAGAGCTGTCTTTCATATGTTAGTTTTTTAGAAATTGATGTAATTGTGCCACCTCAGCAACAAGTAGTATCATGTTGCACAAGGTTGAAAATACTTGAACACTTAAGAGAAGAAAATTGATTCAATTCAATTGATAGTAAACCATTACAAGAGAGTCTATATATATATATATATAGAGCTCTATCTCCCTAGAATAATAATTCAATATCTCCAATATCTTTATTGTCATAATTAAAACTACAATGTTGATAATATCTCATCACTCAATAATATCTTTCCATAACTCCACAAAATATTTCATAACTCCAGAATAGAGACTGAATATGGTAAAATTAATAACTTAATATGATATGACCCACCATGCGTGTTTCAATGAGATTGATGTTATATAAAAGAAAAAATTTCTAGTTCTATTTACACTAATGGAAGACTTGTAATCCTAATTAAATTAAATATGGAAACAAATGTTGAGACTAATAACAAGGCATGTGACACTATATTTAAACCATGATAATACTATTATGCACACAAAATAAAGATTTCATTTGTCTCTTAAAAGTAACTGATGTACACAAAATAATGATATTATGCACACAAAATAAAAGCTTGTATTTTATCTTAAAGAACTCATGTATGTGTTACAAGTTTGGTTGTACTGATGTACTCAATATGTTGAGACTGAGTTGCATGCATAAGGTGTTAATTGCTTTCTTCCTTTTCAGAAGGAGAAGGTGGAGGAGCTGCTACTTGAACCAACTATTAATCATGCAATTTTATGTGACGATCTAAGAAAAGTCTATCCAGGGAGGGATGGAAATCCAGATAAATTTGCAGTAAGAGGGTTGTTCCTTTCTGTGCCTCATGGGGAATGCTTTGGTATGCTCGGTCCCAATGGAGCTGGGAAGACCTCTTTTATCAATATGGTGAGTTATAATTGTCCAACCGATATGTACATTAGAATTTGCTTGCATTCCCAAAACTACTTTGCGAATTGAAAACAAGTTTAAAACTACCTTACGATGTGTACACAAGAAAACAAAACAAGTTTAAAACTACCCTACGAATAGACCTCTAATGGGCTAAATTCATTATTTTTCTCTTGAAGTCATAAATGTAATTAGCTTTTCTGTGTTTATAGATGATTGGTCTCACAAAACCAACCTCTGGTAGGGCATTTGTTCAAGGCTTGGACATAAGAACTCAAATGGGTGGAATATATACTACCATGGGTGTATGTCCACAACATGAGTAAGTTGAAAATTCCTCTATTTTTTTTTCTCTAAAATCAAACTTCTAACAAGTAAAAAAATTTAACTTATTTTTTTCTCTATACTGTAGCTTGCTGTGGGACAGCTTGACAGGTAGAGAGCACCTACTTTTTTATGGCAGACTAAAAAATCTTAGAGGCTCAGTCCTGACGCAAGTAAGTTAATTTCAGAGAAATCATGTCTTATTAATAAGATTATTATTATTATTATTTAGGACATGTCAATTATTAGAGAGCACCAACTTTTTTATGGCAGACTTAAAAGTCTTAGTTGCTCAGCGCGAGTAATTTAGTTTGAGAGAAATTATGCTGTTATAACAATAACTTATTATTATTATTATTATTTAGGACTTAAGGGTATTTAGTTGCGCCACTCTTGTGCATGTGGTGCATTCAACAACTATTCTAGAGTAATGCTTGATAATTCCCCTGTTGAATTTTTCCAACATTTCTATTGTCGGAGTATTTCTTATTTGTTTATGATTCCTTCATTATTTGCATCTCAAATTCTTGGATCTAGTTCAACACTTGTAATCCTTTCATCTTTTCATTTCTATGGTACTTGTGCTTCAAAAACTCTCAATTCTAATTGGATATTTTGAGCGACATTTTTCTGATCAACATAGTGGATGATCCTGCAGCAAACAAGGTTGTTCTTGCTTTTGACCTTTTTTTCTCCCTTCCTCTCTTTCTGAATTTTGATTTGACCAATCGTTGAATTATCTCATATGATTGGAGCTTCATACACACCTTCAACAACTTCCCATAGATCGCAAGCATCAAGATGGGCTTCCATTGTTAGTATTTAGTGTCAAATAATGAAAGTGGAATTGGAATTGATGAACCTTTATGATTTCTTCTAAGAATATCAGGCTTGTGTTTAGGTTTAAGAATTATGGATAGACTCACTCAATCTTGCAAATCCCTAGCAAGATAGCTCTTATACCAATTTGTTTTGTTTTTATGGTTAGAAAATATATTTTAGAAGGGTAAAGGATGTATTATGTAAAGGAGCTTAAACCATCTTTTATTCCTAGAAAAAAATCTGAATATAAAACAAAAATATAACAAAAAATCAAATACTAACAATATCTCAATCTTAACTTTCTAAATTTAAACAAAAACCTAATAGCTTTCTCTTTGTCTAAACAAAAGACTTTAGTAAATTTAGCTACCAATCTATTTCTGCAGGCAGTAGAGGACTCTTTGAAGGGTTTAAACCTTTTTCACGGAGGAGTTGCTGATAAACAAGTTGGAAAGTACAGTGGAGGGATGAAGAGGAGGCTTAGTGTTGCAATTTCATTGATTGGGGATCCCAAAGTATGTTTTAGATTTCAATTCATTCTGATAATTTTTCTTTGAAGATTCAAGTCATGTTTCGTTAATTCTGTATGTGCAAAATTTGTTAAGGTTGTTTACATGGATGAACCAAGTTCCGGATTAGACCCTGCCTCAAGAAAAAGCTTATGGAATGTCGTCAAGCATGCAAAACAGAACCGTGCAATCATTCTCACCAGTATTCTCTCACTCTTAGGATTTTGATTTTATATCACATTACTCTCCTTGGTGTATACATGATATAGAATGCTCAACTTGTTTATGTCTCACAATAAAATGATCTCTCTTCATATATATTGACAAATATTGGTTTCATGTCCTCAGCACATTCCATGGAAGAGGCAGAGGCCTTATGTGATCGATTGGGCATTTTTGTCAATGGCAGCTTGCAGTGTGTAGGAAATGCAAAAGAGGTAACATTGTTGCTCAAATGATTAGCTGTGTCAATTTTTTTTTTTCAAATAAATCTGTTAAATCTATGCAATTTATAGAAAACCCATAGACTGCACAAGGCATTTTACTTTCATTTGTCGTTACATGATTCATGGAGGCAGCTTTGAATGTAACTGCTTATTCTCTAACTGCAAAGTAGAAAATGCAGATTTATGTAGACTTTTATTTTTCTTATAACACTAGCTATTTCTGTTGGTTTCTTATAGCTTAAAGCAAGGTATGGAGGAACCTACGTGTTGACAGTGACAACATCTTCAGAGCATGAAAAAGATGTGGAGAACATGGTGCAGAAACTCACCCCAAATGCCAACAAGATATACCATCTGTCGGGTACTCAGAAGTTTGAGCTGCCAAAAGAGGATGTAAGAATATCAGATGTGTTCCAAGCTGTTGATGTTGCAAAGAGAAAGTTCAGTGTTTGTGCATGGGGTTTAGTTGACACCACATTGGAAGATGTATTCATTAAGGTAGCACGTGAGGCTCAGGCATTTGATACCTTATCATAATTATCATACACAATAAACTGCTCAGAACCAAATAAATGAACAAATTGCTACTGTATATCGGTAAGTTTTATAGCATCAAGCCTCGAAACTGTATAGCTGTGGATGAACATTTTTTTTTTCTATCTTCCTAAATTGTTCAATAAAATGAAAATTTGCTTAAAGAATTAGGCTTAGGGAAAAAAATTAAATTTGGACCAACATATTTTAATTTCAATGAATCATTAGAAAAAAAACTTAATTTTAATTATTTAAGCTTATAATTTCAAATAGTTACGTCATCAAAAGTTTTAATTTAACTTAACACACACATGCACACACGCGCACACACGCGATTGTATATGTATAGTTAGTTTGTGAAGGTAATATAATTATTTTCTTATGAAATTTAACTCGTCTAATATTAAAATATTAAGAACTTTGTAAATATTTTTTGAAAACATACTAAATAATATAAAGATATAATAATTCTAAAAACCCGAACGTATAAAATATTCATATCTATGCTTCATCTTGATACCGATGTTGATAAGATAATAGTTTCCTTCTGATGCGAAGTAAATATAAAGCTCGCTTAATCATTTATACAAGAATTCATTTAAATTATTTATTGTTTAAAAAAAAAATCCTAAATCATGAATTGCTTTTTTATTTTAACGACTGTGTGAAATATCTAAATCCATCTATAAAACATTCTTAAATTTCTGTCAACTGTCTGTCTTATTAATGCTTTGCTTGTATTTACACTATGAAATTGATGAAACATGAAAAAATTGGAATTGATTTGACTCAAAAAATACAAAATATTTATTATATAAGAAATTTATTTGAAAAAAAAATGTGAAGATAATCATCATTTTTAAAAGAGAAAAAAAAACAAAAAATATGAATTAGAAGAAATATTTAATTATTATAATTTTTAATAATAAAAATAATTAAATAACGAAGAAATTTATCTTCCCTTTGTATTCATTTCTACTCTCATATTGTTTTAATATAAACAACTTCACGTTTCATTATTCTATTTCTTGTTTTTTTCCATTTTCTAAAATGATCTCCTGAATCCACGTAAGGGTGTTTATTTGCTTTAATAATATTGCAAGCTAATGAATAATCATTATTTACACATTAATATTATGATTACACCATTTATGTTATAAAACTTTAATTATCTCTAAAATTAGCTTATCACGGATCGTGTTTTAATGGATGGTGGTTGATTCCTAAGAAAAGAGTATGTTTGTCGTAGGAGGAGTCTTGGTTAGATGATTTATAATTGAAAAGTAATCGTAAAGTTTCTCTTGTTGGAAGTTAAAACATCGTAAAAGAATAATTGTATTTGTCTAAAAAGTCTTGTATAACAACATTCAAATGCGTGATCAACTACTAAAAAGGAAGGTTATTTCCAATGAGTTTGCATATTTGATCATTCTTTTTTCTTATAAAGTGTGAGAAAGATGTTATAAATGATGAAGTTTATCTAATAATCCATTGCCCATTGGTTGCACATCATATTTGTGGCATCAAGGCGGATCTTAGTTGATCCGTAGGAGGGCATGCCCCCCTCCCCCATTTTTTTTTTTTAAATTATATGCAATATATTTTATTTATGAAAATTAAATTATATATATATATATATATATTATAAATTATAATGTTAATAAATAATAAAATATAAAATTAAGCAATAAAAAATAAAAAATAAAATTATTAATATATATATATATATATATATATATATAAAAGATTCAGTCAAACAAATAAAAGAAAAATATCATACAATTATAATTGAAGAAAGTAATAGAAATAGTTTGGGTTAAGGGCGGAGCGTTGTTCTTAGATATAAAAGCCCTTGGGTGCATAGGGCAAAACAATTTTTTGTGCATTTCTCTCTCAAGATACAACAACCAGTCAGATCGTCCAAGATACAACAACCATTGTTTTAAAAGATAATATAGAGAAGAAGAGAGAACAATTTTATATGAACTATACTTTTTTGTTGTGTGTATTTCCCATGCAAAAAGGGGTATGTATAGGTAGAAGAGAGATACTTAAGAGTCAATTGTAATAAATTTGATTTTAGAAATAAAATAATTTGTAATCAATAAAATAAATGTACAATAAATTGTTTATCCAAAGATAACATTTAACTCTCAAATTAATATTGCACAAAAATATTAGTAACAATAAAATTTTCTTGCAATTATTTATTGTTTAGGTATGAATTAATTGTTTATCAATATGTGAATTGAATGTTGGTGTATTGCATGTTTTGAATCCATCGATCTGTGTTTTAAGTTGTTGAATTCTCTTAGTTGTGAATTTTGGGTTGGATCTAGACAGTGACATCCGAAATACTTTATTAAAAATATGAGAATGTGTTAGTTACATGAGTGAATTATGCTTGTATATAAAGAGAAAATACAAGCAACAGAAGATAATAACGGAAAGATATCAAAAGTATCTCTAACACCCCTCTCCAGGTGGGCATGAAAATTATGAAAGTCAAACTTAAAAGTAACAAGTTTGGAACATAGTCAGATGGAGATCATTGAGAGATAGAGATCCCTAAGAGATTGAGAATGGAGAACCTTAAGAAATTGGAGAAAACCTTGAGAAATTGGAGAACCTTGTACAGACATGCAATATAATCAGATTAGAAAATTGTACAAACAAATTTCCATTGCTGAAAAATTGTACAATCAGATTTTCATATGGTTGATAATTGTTATTAACAAGAAAGAGATATAAAAGAATAAATACATCATTTCTTTTTTTTTCAAGATGCAGAAATATAGGGTGAGGAGAAACAAAACTCATCAGAGGTAAAGTGGCAAAGGGCGAAAGATGTGGAAGGTATATTTCATCTAATATCATCAGTTAAGGGAGGGTTGGAAGAGAGATACTTTATTGAAAATATGAGAATGAGTTAATTACATAAGTGAATTATGCTTGTATATAAAGACAAAATACAAGCAACAGAAAATAATAACATAATAGAAAATTATAACAAAAAATTATAATATAAAAACCAAATATATCTCTAACATCTAATGAATCATTTTGACTAAATTGGTATTGTTTTTTATTTGGACAGAGGATAAAAATACTCATTAGAGTCAAGGGAAACCCTTTTTCACGTAGAATTGTGAGTCTACGTGTACATATCGAGGGAACACCGTGAGAATCTTTATAGTTGTAGCATTTTCTTGATTTGTGTTATAAATTTGATATGTGAAAACAATTATATGTATGATCTTTTGTTATTGTCATAATGATGAACTATTATTATAATTTTAATAACTCTTGCTTATCCTTGTTTTTTTTTTTTGCAGTTTATCCATCTGCAATGATTATATGTTATACATAAAGAGATTATCCATCTGCAATGATCGTATATTATACATAAAGAGAAAAAAGTGCAAGTAAAAATCCTCAATAGTAAAATAGTTCAGGAATAATATAGATATATATGAGTTGCTTATGTATAGTTTCTTTTATGTATTACCGATTTCCTCCAAATCTAGAATATATTTATGTTTAAGAAAAGTTATTACGGAACTTATGTGGCATATTTTAATACATAGCCATCTACTATTTAGTTATTTAGTTATTGGACTTAATGTGAAATTTAAAATACTTCAAATTAGAAGAGTAGTTTACTAATCCGGAGTGTTACAATAATCACATATATTTACAAAATAATGTATTATTAATAATAAATAACAAACGTACATTAATTATATTATAAGCATTTTACATTTTTGTATTTCTTTATTTTAAGAAAAAGAAAGAAAAGTAGGAAAAAAAAAGAATGTTATGTAATGTTACACTTACACAATAATACTAATAAAGTTTCGCTCAAGACTAGTTAAAAAGATTTTACGTTAAAAAAATATTCTTAAAATAAAATAGATTTCAATTATACATAAAGATGATTACTTTCATATTTAAAGCATAAATTTCAATTTCTAAAATGTTAAGTTTTAGAAATTAAGGATGGTTACTACGAATAATAAATTAACAATAATAATAAACTAATATGATTCACTTAAATAATAATTATGTTTTAAGTTTTGCATTAAAAATATTTAATATACAATTTATACATTTAATCTTAATGGGTAATAATTAACTATATTTATCTCAACTAATGATGCATTACAAGAAAACTCTTACATAATACCAATTTTAATGACAAAAGGTGTGGATAGACCAATTTAGAGATTAATTTCTTAATTAGAGACCAATTCATTCTCTAGATAAAATCTTGATAACTAATGTTAGTGACCAAATTAAAGACTAATTCATAATAGAAGCTATTTTAATTACTAATTTAGAGACCAATTTATATATATATATATATATAAACTATTTTAGTTTATAATATAAATTGATATCTAAATTAGCCACCATAGTAATTAATTATTTTTATCACTAAATCGGTCATTATTCAAGGATTTTTTTAGTAATCAATTCATAATAAAACTATTTAGTTACCAATTATAATTTTTCAAAACTATTTTATTTATCAATAATTTTTAATTTATAAATTGATATCTAAATTAGTAGTAATTAACTATTTATTGTCACTAAAATTAATCATTATTCAAGGATTCAAGTATTAAATAAAATATAATTATTTAAAATATTATTAGAATATAATTATTAAACTATTTCTTCTAATAATTATATTCTAAATATACTAATAATTATTTATATTAATTACAAAACTTCTCATTTTTTTAAGAATTGGAGATAAGTAAGAAGGTGACAATATATATATATATATATATATATATATATATATATATATATATATATATATATATATATATATATAATAACAACCGCATCATCTAATTAATAAAAAAATTAGTCGATAAAAAAAATAATCATAAAATATATAAATTTGAAGTACTTAAGAAACCAACAACCAACAAGTACTCAATTTCAAACTTAATTAATTCTAAATTATAATAATCAATTACATATATTCATTTATGTATAATTCTTTTTCCTTACACTTTTTACTTTCCCATTTGTATAATTTAATGCTGTAACTATTTTATTTATTCTCTTCTGTCTTATAATTTTTTAAATAAGCATAAAAGGAATGTTCTTTTCCATCTTTTTTAACATTTTTTAGTTTCTAAGATACCTTTTAATACTGTACAAGGTCCTTTTTTAAAATATGTTAATGTATTTAACTCTTTCAAATTCTAACCTTATAAAGATTAAAGAAAACATCTTAAATATTTGTTTATTACCATCAATAAATATGCATGTTACTAAATAAACATATTAAAAGTATTAATATTTGGAAAAAAATTATATGTCTCATCAAATTTATATTAAAGGCATTTTAAAAACACAAAATTAGAATAATTTTAATATTGTTAACTAAATTAATTTAATAACTAGTTATTCTAATCATGAGTTTGATTGACTTTTTCTAAAATCAAGTGATCGGAAATTCCGTGAGCACTAAGACAATGTTTTCGAGAAACGGAACTACTCATTTATAATGTATCCTAATTAATGCAAATTTAAAGTTATTTAATTAATACCTTAGATGGAAATTTATACTTATCTTCTCTTTTATGTTTTCTTTTAATTGAAACTTTTTATTTGTTTGGCTCCCTCCATATATAAATCCTGAGGTAGGATCATAATTTACAGAAAAGCATTAGATCCACTGAACCATGACTAAGGTGTTGTTGGTGTTATGTTTTCTCTTGGGGCTTCTGTTCCTTGTTCAGGCTCATGGCAATCATAAGAAAATTGGGTTCTATGAATTGAAGAGAGGAAATTTCAAGCTGAATTTCACAAATTATGGTGCTACAATTCTGTCTGTCGTAACACCTGATAAACACGGTTTGTATTGTCTTCTCCCCAACATTCTTTACTTATTGATTATTGATTTCTTTCTATGTTACCCAATCAGACAAGCATGTAACTTGTGACTTTCTTTGTAGGGAAACTAGCTGATATTGTTCTTGGCTATGATTCCATTGATTCTTACAAGGTAGGATTAATTCTGGTTCAGTTGGCTAATTGAAAAAGAAGAAAAACAAAAAACAAGAAATGTCTGATTCTCAGTTAAGAGATACTCAAGTTAAGAAACTATAATGATTTTGTCCCTTTTCCTTGCTCTTTGTTTTTGGTTGAAGCTTTTGGTTTATTTATTGATTTGTTCTCTAGTGTCTGATCAATCCAATACTTTTTCCGATTTAAGATCTGATTACAAAAATTAAGTTGGGCGGTATCTACATTTCGCGTTATTGTATTTTATCTCCTATTGAAATATTGATATTAACTCTTCATAAAGTACACTCAATGTATAATGATTTTGTTGTTTGTTTATTAGGACTATCATTAGAAAATATTGTATATTGCAGTGAGATTTCTCAAACTTATGATCTTAAAATTTGTTGTAGAATGACACAACTTATTTCGGGGCTCTGATTGGACGAGTGGCCAATAGGATTGGAGGAGCTAAATTCACTTTGGATGGCAAAACCTACCACTTACCCGCAAATGATCACGGGAACACACTTCACGGTATATATCAATGTTAATACTTTCGATTTCAACTTTCTGATCATTTTTCACTTAATTGTCTACCGAACCATTTATTCTTATGAATCAGGTGGCACAAGAGGCTTCAGTGACGTTATATGGTCAGTGGAATCCCACAAGAAACACAGTCATGTAACATTTAGCTATCACAGTCACGAAAACGAACAAGGTACTAACTAGACTATGTCATTTGGCTTGGCTTCATAGGATAACGTTTTTGAAACTTACAAATTCTTAAGAAAATTAGGCACATTGTAAAGATATTTTGGGTTAAATTTGCTAGGGTTTCCTGGAAAACTTAAAGTCCAAGTGACTTACAAGCTAATAGGAGCACACCAACTGGCTGTGAAAATGATTGCGAAGTCAGTGGATAAAGCCACACCAGTGAATCTTGCGCAGCATACTTACTGGAACCTTGGGGGACACAACAGTGGTGACATTCTTTCTCACAATGTTCAGATCTTTGGTTCATACATCACACCCGTGGACAAGGTTCTCATTCCCACCGGCGAAACCAGATCTGTAAAGGGCACCCCGTATGATTTCCTTGAACCAAAAAAAGTTGTAACCCACATTCGTGAGCTTCCGGATCTATATGATATGAACTATGTGCTGGACAAAAGCTTCCAAAAGCAGTTAAGCAAGGCTGCGGTAGTGAGAGACCCTGTCTCTGGGAGGAACATGGAGCTGTGGTCAAACCAACTCGGTATGCAGTTCTATACTAGTGGCCAGTTGAATGGTACCAAAGGCAAGCATGGGGCCATATACCACAAGTTTGCTGCCATTGCCTTGGAGACACAGGGTTTCCCGGATTCTGTGAATCACCCTTATTTTCCAACACAGATTGTGAAGCCTGGGGAGACTTACGAGCACATCATGCTTTACAGATTCACAGCTAGCTAGCTAAGTGGATTTCAGAATTACAAATAGCTTTACAAACTAGCTAGGGTGGAATGCAGTACATGTACTTACCTTGAGCGAATAATGAATTTATATCTTCTTTAGTTATTCTCTTGAGTTTGCTTCCTATTTATTTAAATTTGAATAGATTTCAAGAATTGTTGCCTAAGGTTTAAGTTTCATTCGCTTCCCTTTATATTTTTATGTTAGGATATGATGGTCTTTGAGGGTGGAATGTGATACGGAATTTTTTCCTATGTCATTTTATGTTGAAATATGAGAAATATCTTAGAAAATAAACCAAAAAACATTTACATGTGTTGCAAGAAGAATGGTGTCATATATGATGGAAAGAGCAAAGTGATTCCCCTGATCGAGAATAAGGGTTATGTAGCTATCCGTCACTAACCCACTCACGGGACCTAATTAACAAACAGTACCCATGAAAGGGGAGGAAGAGATAACATACCAACTTATTTTCTCTCTTTGGGATTTGAAAACTCTCTATTTGGTGTCTGAAAGAGAACTATGTATGGGTTTGTGTGGGGCTAGCTGAACGTCTAGTGGATGGAAGGTGTTCTAAAGCAGACAAAACCTCGGACATTTGTGGCCTACTCTTGGCATCAGAAATACACTGTAACGCAATTATTGCAACTGTATAAGCTGCCTTCTGCGGGTATTGCCCTTCTAATCTGGTATCCATAATCCGGAACAACTTCCTCCTATCACCCAAATAGGGTCTTGCCCATTCTACCAGATTACGCTCCACTCCAGATTTTGTGTTATCAATAGCATGCCGTCCTGATAATATTTCCAATAGCACAACCCCAAAGCTATACACATCACACCTTGATGTCAACCGACCTGATCAAACAAAAAACGCATTGTTCCTAAGATATCTCAATCACAAAATCTAAAATTAAAAAAGCATTTAAGAAAAAACACAAACCTGTAGCAATGTATTCAGGAGCAGCATAGCCGTGAGTGCCCAGAACTTGAGTGGAGACATAAGAATGATCACCAGTGGGCCCTGCTTTGGCCAATCCAAAGTCTGACAGTTTTGCATTAAATTCCTGAATTTGTATGAAAACGTTTTAAAGTTAAAATGATTGACTACGAGAACACTGAAGTTATAAATGTACTTCGAATCAGTATTTCAAATTGGACGAGTGTGTTAAATTTAGGAACACATTCTATTTAAAAATCTCAGAAAAAAAAAAAAAGTAAGAGGGAAAACAATAGAACTGATAGGAAATAAAGATGGCTAAATGAAGGCACCACCATACAGTATTTGCAAGCATTTTTCCCAAAATGTGCAATGCAAGTTTAACCAACGTACTGAATCTATCAAAATGTTAGAAGCCTTGAAATCACGGTAGATAATTTGTTGCTTAGAGTCATGTAGGAAGGAAAGACCTCGAGCAGCACCCGTAGCAATCTTGATTCTTGTAGCCCAGGGAAGTGGTTTTCTGCCCTCTGCAATTTACAGTTCCATGGTTGATCAAATTGCAACACAGCAGTGGCACAGTTCAAAGAAACGTTTGGATTTCTTGATTAATGTTAAATCATAGCACAAACAAGTTGGAAGTGTTTTAGTTTCTGAAACCTAATCTAACAAGGGCATAAACATACTGCGAAATATATGATCTTCCAAGCTTCCGTTGGGCATGTACTCATACACTAGAAGTCGGTTCTCTCCTTCCACGCAGTATCCAATAAGTTTGACGAGATTCTGGTGGTGAAGTTGGCCAAGATGATTGACTTCAGACTGCAAAGAAAGAGAACTATTATGAACTTTGATCCATATAAAACAAAAGGAGTAGGGTTAAAGGCCTGTGGAAGAAACCTACCAGCCACTCCTTGTGCCCTTGAAAGCCATCAGGCTTAAGCCTCTTAACAGCTACATCTGTTCCAGATCCAGAAATTGTACCCCCGAAGGATTTAGTTTCATTAATCCTCCCCTTGTAAACATTTCCAAATCCTCCTTCTCCAATAAGATTATAAGGCTCAAAATTTCTTGTGGCCTTCTTAAGATCACATAATGTGAAGGGTTTTAAATGTGGGGATGAAAGTATGTCCCCTACAGATCTTGGAGTAGGAAGAATCTCAGGTTTCCCTCCCTCAACGTGTCCATACCCGTTTGGATTTGAATGAACGAACAACTGGGTGCCTCTACTGGGAACTTCTGTAACATTTAAAAAATTATTTTCATCTCAGTGAAAAGACAACATTTTTCTTTTGTAACAGAAAAAAAGAAACATCTGCACAAAATTTATGACATGAGATGCATAATTAATTAGGGTTGCTTTCTAGAAGAAAAATAAAATAAAATCACATATGGTTTATAAACTAGACTTAATTTATGTGTAGGTTAGTTTATGAAAGTTATTTTTCTATTAGCTTCTTCAAAATTTGGCTTAGTTTATAGAATACTTAGGTTAATTTTATTTCTTTTTAAGAGTATTTATAAATAAAAAATAAAAAAATCTCTTCACATGTTCCCAAGAGTCTCCAAAGAAAGTTTGCAAGCATAAAACAAACGGGGAGAAGGAGATTGTTTCGTTAGTTAGCCCAACCTATATACTTTCTATAATAAAGAACATTTACTATCAACTGGGATTATTTCATGCAACTATATATGCTTTGGATGACCATTTTCATAGAGCTATGTGGTATGATTAATAAAGGACCCCAGATTGGTCACGAAATATTCTTAGTTCTTCGATGGTTTCCTTTAACATTCGTTATTGTCTAGAAAAACAAAGAAGATGAGGATTCAATTCATGAGAATCCATTATGACTCTATAAATTGAGCCAAATCTCTTAAGCATGAGAAACCAAATAAAGAGGAGCTGGTCAAGTAGAATAAAACAATTCCGATGGCTGTGCAATCTAATTACATTTATGTTCTATTTCACGGGAAGCGTCATGTTTAAAAAAATATATATATTCGTGCATGATCACGATGAATAATAACAAAACAAATTATCAAATCCACAACCATTTTCTTTTTCTTCAAATATCCATTAAGGAGTTATACGAGAAAACCAAAAGAAAACACACCCCTACATACGCTCCCGAAACAGTGACAATTAATAGAAATTAATTATGGAAAATGCTACCAGAACATGTGTGGGGATTCAAATTGCCATCATTCTTGCAGCGAGCACAGAAATTTCCCATCAGAGGAAACAATTAGCCCTTTCTAAAAACCCAAGAAAGAATAAAGGACGATTCAACATGCAACGTGATATCTACGCCAATCTCCAAATGCTTTGTTTCACGTGGTTCTCTTTTGCATCTTGTTCTTCTCCCGTACGTGTTTCCAGAGAAGAACACGAAAAACAAGAGAACCAGATTATAGTGTTGAGTTGTCTTAGTTTTACGTATATATAAACGTTTGGAGACAGATAACTAAGGACAAACATGTTATTTTCATAGGTTGCCACCAGGACAAACATCCTCCACAATCGAACTAGTTTATTCTATAAATGCCCTCGCTAGTTTTTGGTAACTAACAGTGTCTCTATGACTTTTTTGGTAATTTGAAGTCATTGCAAAGGTCAAATGGTGGAATCTCAGCATAAATAGAGGGACAGTTATTTGTCTGTTTAGGCACCCTTATCTCGGAAAATATTAATAAGTCTATTTAACACAAGCAAAGACAAAGAAGGAAGAAAAAAAGTATAGTAAATAGTAATTAAATGTTTATATCGTTACTTTTTTTAAATTACTTTTTTCAATCCTTAAATAACTCTCTCTCTCTCTCAAGGTCTAATCTCTTCTGGGACGCTAAAAGCCACGAATAAATTTGTCTCAAATGGTCTTCTCCATTTCAACGAGTTCAGGATTCAACTCCTACCCTTCTTTATGTAGCATACATGGATAATTTGATTTATTAATTGGTGCTTATTGTATTTAAGCTGAAAATAAATAAAAATTTAAGTAATATATATTGCATAGTTGATGTGAAACTTTTAAAATACTCTTTGCACCAAAGAATAACATTTTATGTATTGTACTAGACATTAATAAGTGGTTCAATAACGAATTCGAAAACAAATTAAACAATAAATTCAACAAATAACAAATTTCGTGAAAATAAGCTCTGATCATAATTTTCATACCATCATAAATTTTAGAACAAGAAAATTCATCTACTTTATATTCATAGGCCACCAATATATATACATATACAATGAACTAAATAAAGACAAAAAATATCATTCTTAAAAACTCAAATAATATCGATCATTATATCCATAGATATAGGTTAAAAATATATTTTCTAATTAATAATAAAATAATGTTCATAATTATGTCCATCAAATAATGTCCATAAATAGACTAATAATATATTTCATAATAAAATAAATAACCATAATGATAACAATATTATCTACTAGTTGTGTACCTTTGTAAAATGTTTTAGGTTCTTTTTCTACCGGAACAAAATTTCGATGTCTGTTGGAAAAAAGTACCTCATGCATGTTGTTAAGTTGATAAACTTTATATTTTGTCAATGAAATTTTGTTTCTCATTTCTTTCCCATATTTGTCTCCATATACTCTTTTCTTGCATCACCATAACAACTCCATGTGAAGATACTACCTCAACATCCGTTCAGAAGCTTAAATCAACTCCATGTCTTTTTACTCTGTGCAGATACTACCTCAAAATTTTTTAAGCTTTGTATTCAAGGCAAAGTCACGAAGGATATGCCTTTTATTTGTAATTTTTGTGTCTTTTCTTTTGTGATGATTGTGAGATACTATGCTATGTGAAAAATGATGAAAAAAAGTCATAGTTTTTTTTTTTTTAATTTTTATTGTTTATGTGTTGAGGTAACTTAATTACCTCCTATTAATATATGTGTTCTGGCTGATAAATAAAAAAAAATCAACTCCATATCTTGACAATCTTGTATTACACATAATGCATTAGTAAATTGAACTATACAATTGAAAGCATCAATTAATTTTGATATAGAAATTAAGTTATAAGTTAATTGAGACACAAATAGAACATTCTCGAGCTTTAAACCACTCTCCAAATCACACCACCCTCCTTCATAGGAATGACATCCTTCCGATTCGACAATCACACTGGTGTCATTGTAATCTTTTTCACATTTATCAAACAAAATAATTTTTTTGTCATATGATGTGAGGTTTCGTTGTCAATCATCTAAGGAATGTTATACTTACCGATAATGGAATCCTTGATTTCGGGAACATTCAAAATGGTAAAAAGTTGTTGTCACTGTGTTTTGAGTGATGTTAATTGTTGACCAACATACTTAAATTTTAAGTCCTCTTGTGGACCAACAAATTGTTGTGGATCAGAAAATTTAAATCTTAGTAGATTTCTGAATTAAAAAAGCAAAGAATTTAATGTTGCGATGATATCAAGTGAACATTTTCTTTAATTTATTTTTATTTTTCAGTTTTTCTCCGTTCTTAATTTATTTACCTACACATACCAATATACAATTTATAGGAAAAACAATTTTATTAACTTAATTTGTACAACAAATATTATCCCAAAAGACTTACTCTATGAAATTGTATGTAAACAAAAGAATTCTACAACTTAAGAATTCTACATAAACTAAAGAATACAAATTGTATCGGTGATCCTCAACTCCACATTGCAACCCAGTATGAATTGCAAGGATCTTGCGATCATCTTCCATGACTTCTCGGCCTTGGATTCGTGGTGGCTATGGTGGAACTCCAACTTGGCAAGATCTGCAAATTAGTGTATTATTCCTCACTCAGTATTTTGCTCATTCCATAAAATTTAGTAATCTTATAACTCTTTTTAAAATTTAAAAGAGTAAAATGTCTAATAAATTTAGATTTGAGAAATGACACCGATGATATGTAGCTTACTTCAAACATTAATGGTACTAATTTATAATGTTCCATTGCAATTTTTTTTTTTTAAATAATGAGTAATTTTAATGATAAAAAGTAATTAATTATTATATAATAACTAATTTAAATATCAATTTATAAATTAAAATTTATTAATAATTAAAATAATTTTTATTATTAATAAAAATTATTATAATAAATATTTAATGGTAACTAAAATAATTTTTATTATGAATTAGTTTTGTGTATAGAAAAAATCGTCTCTGAAATTGTTTCTAATTAGATGTAATGTTTATTTGACGTCTACATTTACTTCTCCTATCGAAAGAATTTAGTGCTTTTTATAAACTATCCCGAGTTTCAATTTAACTCTCTTTTTTATCCCTTAATTCAACTGACTTATATTTCTTCATTTTATTTATTGGGTTTAACCCTCATTTATATGTAATTCTTACTTTTTTCATTGCATTTATTTTTTTTAGATATTTTTTGCTTCTTCTTTCTATTTTAAATTTTATTGTTCACATAAGTTGAAAATATGAGAAATATATTCATAGATAGAGAGTGACAGAAAGTGAAAACTATAATTCAAATACATTAGTTTAGGAAAAATTTGAAAACCATATATCTCCACACTAAATGATGGTGAAATGCAGGTCAGATAATGTCCAAATGTGACACTTTATAAATATATTGGTATAATATACTCGATGTCACCGCTCCCTCTAACTCATGCACCAAACATTAACTTTATCATGAAATAAATATTCAAAATTCTAAAACCCAAACCAATCACACAATGTCTGTACCAAACTTCAATCCCATAAATAAAATTGTCTTGTGACATTCAATTCATTAAAAGAGAGGAAGAAATTAAAAACTTGAGAGTGATCTCGAGTGAGTTCAAGAACATGAATGACAGGTTAAGTGTGTCTTTGGTAACATGTTGAGAAATAGCGGTGGCAATGTGGCCGGCCCGGTCCATTTAGATTCGGCCCGCATAAGGTCTGTATATTGCCGGCTGACCCGTTTTGTCCCGCATAATTTTTGCGGGCTACAATTACTGGTTCGTTTCGTTCCACACTTGGCCCGCGGACCTATGGGCTGGCCCGTTTTTTTTTTAATTTTTTTAATTTTTATGATAAAACTTTCAATGTTTAAAAATTGGAAAACTTTAAGAAGTTCACAAAATTAAGTGAAGACTTTGGAGAATTGGATGATAAATTGATAATTCAACATTTTCATCATATTCATACTATGACATACACAGTGTATTCTTTAAATTTTAGCACATTAAAATATACATAATACTTGTTTTGTTCAGTTATACAATAATTGAAACGTTAATGCAAGAGTCCATAAAAAAGTAATTAATATACGCAAGTATAATTTCTTTTATGCGGGCTTGCGGGCCGGTCCACGCAGGCTACAGGCTTATGGAATCGGGCCACTGCGAGCTCACTACCTGACCTGTCCTGCATTTTTTTTTGCAGACCTGCGAATCGGTCTGACGGGCCAGACCCTAATTTCCACCCTATGAAAAAGTTGGAATCAATTCTTCGACCAAAAAACAAATATTATTTGCTTCTTATTAACGTAAAATTTTCAGTTAATTGTGAAATCAATTAAATGTCCTATTGACGCTAAATCAAATATTGTGTGAAACTTTATTGCTTTATTGTGAAGGAATTACTATAAGATGAATAGTCACAATGCAGAAGGTGGTTACGAACAAAAAAAACTTAAAAAAGAGTGAAAAATTATAGTTTATTGTACTTTAAATTTCAAATTAAAATTTGTACTTAAAATTATTTAGATTTTTTTCATAATACTGCCATAACTCACATTTTTATTTAAAAAATTACAGTTTGTTGAATTTTTCATAATACTTTTAATTTAAGTACTGTTTTTTAAATATTTTTTAAATGATATCTTATTCTATTCTATTTTAAATAGTTTCATCATTTTACACCATTTTTATTTTTTATTTTTAATTTCGATTTAAGAGTGATGTGCTTTGTAAGATTCATATTTTTATCAAAATTTATGAAGAGTGTATATCATTTTGTAATTTATGATAATGTTATACTTAGAATAAATAATAAATAATATATTTATTTATTTAATAAAATAATTAATTGAACACTTTACTTTCATTCCAAAATAACTAAGTGACTTATTTTTTAAACAATTTTTTTAAATATTATTTTTATAAAATTATATATATATATATATATATATATATATATATATATATATATATATTTATATGAGAAATCGTATGCATTTTTTACATTATGCTATTATTTAAATTGACGACCAAATTTTATCTTTTGGGTGTTATAAAATTTTAATAAAGTATTTAATTTTTAAAATTTTCAAAATTAAATAATTTTTGTTTAGCATAATATATTATTTAAATGTTAACACAAAATATTAAAAAAAATTACTTGATAATAATATTAAAAATTATAATTTATAAGATTGTTAATGTTTTACGTAAATATATAACTAACATTGTTATTATTATGAAGAATTTAATATTTTATGTAAATTTGAAAAATATTTTATCAATAGATTAAAAATGTTTACTTTCGAAAAATTGAGGGACAAACAAGCTATAAAACTTTTAAAGAGACTTTATTAAACATAATAAAGCCTAAAAGTATATGTAAGTCTTAAAATAGTTATAATTTACTATAATTTCAAATTAAAAATATATAATCTTATCAGTTAAATACATTTTTCTCCTCTAAAGTCATATTAAATTGTATTCATTTTTTTAGTTCTAAAGTTCACATTAATGAAATTTACATTTTTATTAACTTTCAATCAAATATTTATTTTTCTTATATTGTTAATACCTTATTAAATAAAAGATTATGAAAATTAAAACCACATGGCAGTTCAAAATACATGCATATACAGAGATGATGTTACTTTCCATATTAAATACAAATCCATAAATTCCTATTTTATATTGTCTTAATTTTGTAGCTCTATAATTTTTTTATTTTTTTATAAATAAATTTATTATTTTATATAGTTATGCGTGCTCATTTTTTTCCATGTCTTTTTTTATTTATTTATGTATCAAATGAATTGTATTTGAAAGATGAAAATTATGAGTCTGTACACAATGTATACTAATTTTGTTCATAATCAAATTATAATATTATTGCCTGTTAATATATTTAACTAACGGCTGATTTCGAATTTGAAAAAAAAAAACACTTTGTGCACTCTCAATATATTTATTCAGTTATTAATGTATTTGTAAGTGTTAGTCAACAAAAGATTCCACGTAGATATCAGTTTTTTCATCATAATATTTTATGTGAAATCATAAGGTATTTGAGAATATTAAAGGTTTTTATGATGACGGTTCCTTTTGGAGAGCACAATGCAACAATTCTATGTGGAGCCATTTTTAAGATGGGACATCATAAATTTTTTATTTTATTATATTTATTTAAATAAAAGTATATATTATGACTTTTGTATTCCTGGTGAAATAAAATAATTGGTTTCACAAAACTAAAGATGTGGGTTTGGAAAAGTGTGTTTGAAATCTCTAGTTTCCATTTATATATATATATATATATATATATATATATATATATATATATATATATATATATATATTTGTAATATTCTATTTAATAGACGAAAGTTATTGAAAAAAAACGATTTGATATTTTGAGTAACACTAGATAGAGAGTACAAAAGAATCACCATTACAATCATCCGAACTTTACATTAGGGATTTTCAAAGACTACTCAAAATAGAATACTAAAACAAAACACAAGAAATTCTTATAAAAGGGTGCTCAAAGAAGGAAACTAGCTATAATGACTAAGATAAACAGCAATATCTCCCTACACCGAGTCCCGAGTCCAGATCAACAGGTGCCTCATCATCTGCTCCCACCAATAATGGTGATTATCGCAAAAAGAAAAGCCAAACAAGATACAAAACACATATAGAAAGGTAAGCTAGTGAAAATAATTTTTAACAGTTAAATAAACAAGTATGATACACAAGCAACATACAACCAAAAAATAATTCACATGCTTATCTTCATCTAAACAATTAATTGACTCTCCACTCGATTATCCGAATTATGCACTTGATATAGAATTCTAAAAGAAGTATGCACCTATGTTGGTTTCTAAACTCTACAGAGTCTAGATACAAGAGGTTATCACCTAACCACACACAAGGTTAATCCCATTATGCCTTGGGCCCAGTGGCAGATGTTTGTGGTGGCAGGAGGGGCCATGGCCCCCCCAAAAATTTGAATTTTTTTTTTAAATTTTAGGTATTTTAAATTTTTTTATATTGTAGATATTAGATGATATATTATAGATATTAGATAATATATTATAAATTAATGATGACTAAATTAAATATTTTATTTCTTTTATAAATATAATAATTAATGTTAATAAATAATAAAATATAAAATCAAACATAATAAAGAATAAAGAATAAAAAGATTTATCAAGATGTTTTTATTATTATTGTTCATTATGGTTTGAGCTTCTTATAAATCGTTTTCATTTCTTATTCTCAAATTTTTCCTTTTGTTTTTTAAGAGAAAAATATCTATTTTTTTGCTCTTATTTCTCTTCGTTCTCTTTCATTCACGAGAAGGAAAAAAATGAGGTAATTCTTTCATCTTACTTTAATAATTTATTTAATAAGTCTCTTTTATATTAATTTTTATTTTATGAATATAGAAGTAAAAATATGTTACTGTGTGTTTTTTTATAACCGGGTTTTAACCGTGGTTCATTATATGACTTGAGTTTCTCATGAATTGTTATCATCTCCCATTCTCAGCTATTTTCTTTTGTTTCTGAAGAGAAAAAGATCTACTATTTTTGCTCTCGTACATAAGTTGTTGTCTTCCATTCTCGAAAAAATAAAGGAGAAGGTAATTCTCCCTTGTATCACATGATAGTGAAATATTAGTTTAATAATTGTATATTAATTTATTTAATGAGCTTGTATATTAATTTTTTGTTTTATGAACATAAAAGAAAAAAATATTGTAGTGTGTGTTTTTTATAACTGGATCTTAAGTGTGGTTTGATTATCATTGAATTTTCTCTTGGTATTTACGTCTTTCAGTTTTTTAATACATTATGAAAAATTATTTTTTAGTCTTTTTTTTTAAATAGGTATACAAATTCAACTCTTCCGTATATTCATTTGTAGTCTTATTTCTTTTTTAGTTATGATTATATTAAATTATGTATTCATTTTTATTATATTAGTGACAATAATTAAATATATAAATTTTGAACGTATTATTTTGGCTCCCCCAACAATGTTGGTTAAGATTTGTTGTTGTTTGGGCCCAAACATGTCCCAAGACTAGAATCTCTTATCACTCTCACCATATAATTTATTCTACTTTATATGGGTGCGAACGATTATCAGAATTCAAAATATCTTCCTTTGTCTAGACATCTCATGTATTAAGGCATACACTAACCACCTCATCACCAAGAATTTTCCTTGAAACTCTTTCATCATCAACATTCCACATGTTATCTTAAAATAATTATCATCCCATGCTACACACATCAAGTACATGTCAAAAAAATGCCACATCATTCATGCATAGGTTCATACATCATATTTATAACATTAACTCAGTCAATCACAAGTTAGAAAAGGAATTAACATTTTGCGGCAATTCTCACTTAAGTTAGACTGCTCGCTTAATCTAGACTGACTCGCTTAAGCTAAAAATTCTCGTTTAAACTAAAATTCGAATAGAGAGCAAAGTGAAGTTCTACTATTCTCGCTTAAGCTGAGAATTCTCGTTTAAGCTAGACTGATCTCGCTTAAGCTAGAAAATATTGCATATTGCATAAGCTAAACTGATCTCGCTTAAGTTAAAAATTATTGCTTAAGCTAGAATAGCATGTTTTCACTGGTTTCAACATGCAAAAACCAAAAATCCCAACCAACAAAACTAAAAAAACACAACCACGAACATCAAACCAACATTTTAAACATGATTCAAGACCAAAAACATGCAAGACACTTAAAAAAATAGTAAAGTCTTAGCTTCCCTTACCTTGAATGGCGCTAACACGAGGGGAAGAAAGCCCCAAGTGGAAAGCACTGGAAAACCCAAATAGAATCTAAGAAGCTGACATGCAAGAACATAGGGGAAGAAAACATGAGACCTTGATCGAGCTCAGATAGAGATGAAACTTCAGAGGCGAAAAATGAAAGAGTGCGAAGTTGGGGTTGACTTATCAGGAGAAAGGGAATGTTCAGTTCGTTTCGATCAGAACTCCGCAAAAGTTCCAGTTTCAGTCTCTGCTTCAAGAAGTGGTAGAAACTGAGTTAGAATTGAAAAAAAAATATGTGGAATAGTGGCTGGAAAGGGGTGAGTTTGAGAGAAAAAAAGGAAACTGAGAGAGAAAAAGCTAGAATGAAGAAACTGAAAAGTTTTATGAATAAGGAACATGTGACTAAGTTGAACCCCTTTTAACTAAGGTTGGGCCCAAAATCCTGAATTAAAAATAGACCTTTTATATATATATATATATATTAAAATGGTTTTATATTTAATTGATGCAGAATTTTCAATACTTCTTTTATAGTTTTATAACGAGTGGAACAATAAATCTAACAAATATAAAATTTTGTTAGGACAAATTCTAATTCATATAGTTTTAATATTATGTAAATTTTAAGTCTAACCCAATCTTACAAAACTGATATATAAAATAAGGTTTGCATCTACATGTATATTTTATCTCTAATTATGTGAAACTTCTAATATATAAACATAATTAATTTTAAATTGCACTTTTTAGAGGTACATTTTGAACTTTTTTATTAAAATAAATTAAAAGAATTAATTATGTTTTATTTAAAAAATTAATATCATTTTTAATTTAAAATCTTAAAATTTGATATTTATAAATCTTTGTATTTTATCACTCGATATTTTTATTTTGATTCTATATGAAACAATTTTTTGGTCAATTGCCCCATTACAATAATAGTATGACAAGTAATCACACCAATTACCACCTCCACTCACATGCTCCCAACAAACAAATTTAAACATAGCCATATTGTTTGGGTTCTAAAGGATAAACGAATACAATGTTATCTTTATCTTAAATTCATTAAAAAAATAAAAAATAAAAAACTGAAACAGACAGATCCACGTACATAAGTCATTGGTTCATCTTAAGTATATTACAATAAAATCCTTAATTAGAAACTAATTTAAAAAAAAAAATAGTTAGTAATTGTAGTAACCAATTTAGATATTCATTCACAAAATTAAAAATTATTGGTTACTAAAATAATTACTACTATAAATAAAAAATTATAATTGGTTACTAAATTAGTCACTAATTAATTAGAGACCAATTTAAAAATTAAGTTATTTTAGTAGTTAAAACCTAAATAACTAACTTTTAGTGACCAATATCCTTTGATAGTCAAAACTAAGGTAATTAATTTTAAAGACCAATTTTGTGACTAATTATAATTTTTTATTCATAATAATGACTATTTTAGTAACTAATAACTTTTGATTTTGTAAATTAATATCTAAATTGGATACTATAGTTACTAATCATTATTTATTATTAAAATCGATCACTATTTAAAAATTTTCTTGTAGTGACAACTTGACTTTTTTTTATTCTTATTATTTTACGACATGAATATCAAATTCTCATAGTATTAAGTAAGAAGATATTTGATAGATTATAAAAAAAAAATCCTTAATTATTAAGTATTATGCTTTTGAAAGTAGTGATCTAAAAATGTTATTGTAATTGTTCTGGTTTCAACCATCTATCTTTAATAGATCGGTCAATTAGGTTTCTGTAAAGATACTTTAACATTTAAATAAATTTTCAGTTTCAATTAATTTACTAAATGCAGATCGTAAAAATTACCAACTACCTTACCTATATTTAGATAGAGCGTTTTTAATGGTTGTTTTTTTCTCTTTTGTGAGGCCTAATTATGATCAAGATACCGTAACCTTGTTTATGGGTCGTATGTTTCTAATTATAGTCTTGAATCTCTCAATATTAAGTATAAAAGTACATTACATAATAATAAATTAAAATATGTTTTGTTTCCCTAATATTATAATCAGATTAATAATATTTTCAAGTAATAAAAAGTTGAAGAATTTTTTTTGTATCAAAATTGTTTATGATAAATAAAAGAAACTATGGTAGCATATAAAAGAACAAAAACTGATGTCAAAGCTTTTATTAATAGAGTTTTCAACGCGTCATGTATAATGATGTTAACTTCCATTAATGGAGTTTTCAGCGTGTGATGTATTAGTCTTTAGTGAAACGTGTTTAATAATTATATATATATATATATATATATATATATATATATATATATATATATATATATATATATTTGTAGGTACATGTATCCACACATAATGTACGTTATTTTATACAAATATTTTAAAATAATTAATTCAATTTAATGTATATAATTATTAACCTAAAACTTGGATAAATGTTTTAATGTTTTTAATAATTTGGTGGTTTCTATATTAATTAAACATTAATAATAGTTCGATGTACATAAGTAATTATTTATATATAAACTAGTATACCTACGTTACACTCTTACTGAAAAAAATACAAATACACATATGTCCTTTTTATATTTTCAAAATATCATCTTTCAAACAAATATCATTATTAGTTGTTAATCTATCCTTAAAGTTATTATTATTATTATTATTATTATTATTATTATTTAAAATAATTTATATATTGAAGAAAAACATGTCATTTTAATAATTTTTTTTAAAAAAGTCACATATTTATTGCCATTCTTATGTAAAACATATATTTTGTTTTCCTTACATACAAACATTAAATACTATTAATCATATATTTATAATATAATTTATTTGAAGTTAATCATCTCACCTCTAATGAAAATATAAGAAATATATATTTTATATTTTTAGATAATTAAATTATATCTTTTTATCTTAACTATGTTTTAAGTTCTTAATAAATTTGAAAAGTTTCATATCAACTAAATCTCTGATAAATTTTTGAAGTATATTGTATATTGAGTATTTAATAGATTTAATTTTTTAACCGTAAAAACTCATTTAAAATAATTAAATTTGTTGAATACTCAATATACTAGAAAAATTGACCATGATTGAAAGTTTTTAATTTTATTATAAACTTAAAAGATAATTAAGTCTACCTTTATTTTAATTCAATATTTTTTTAAAATTATTAAATTTGGATATTAGCTAGGAAATGTTTAGTATTATATGCAAAAAGAAAAATATTATTTCAAAAAATTAGTAAATGAGTCCCTGAAATGCTATAAAATGAAGAAGAAATATTTTACCAAATAATAATAAACCGTTTTTTAAGTTATGTAGCAAACTAAAACTTAAAAATTTATTAAAAGAAGTTAGAATATGTTTAAACAATTTTTTCTGTAAGAATTTTTAGGAGAAAAAGAAAAGAAATTTTTTATGTTAAAATTTATTTACGTATAAATTAAAAAAAAAAATTATGAAACATAATCTACTTTAATTTTTTTTGGAGAAGCTCATCTTTTGTATTTTTATTATTCTCTGGTAAAAATATTTACGGAGAAGTTTGATTTTCTATATATATATATATATATATATATATATATATATATATATATATATATATATATATATATATATTAATCTTTTAATTTTTTTAATACTAAATATTAAATAAGTGAATAAAAACTATTAATTATATATTTATAACATCAAAATTAAATTAATTACTTATTTATCACTCAAATTTTTAATCTAATAACCATCACTCCTAATTATGTAGAAAATAATATTATCTATTTTTGTATTTACCAAGATATTAATTGATATATAATTAAAATTAGGTTGTCCTCATTCTTTACCAAAATCTCAATTTAGTTCTCATATTTTTATCAGTCTCAATTAGGTTCACATCTTTGTAAATAAGTAACAATTAACTGTGTTTGTTTCATATTAAACGGAAAAGACCTAATTGTTACTAATTTACAAAAATATGGACTTAATTGAGACTAATAAAAATATGAGGACCAAATTGAGATTTTGGTAAAAACGATGACTAACGAAATATTTTAATCTTAAAATTAATATTTTGTTCTAAACCGGTAACTGATAGATAGGAAATAATTTTTTTCAAAAATATAAATGACTGTGTGAAATATCTTTAATCATCAAAATATAAATAGTACCTGATATATAATTTTCATATGTAAAGTCTTAAATTATTATTTTTTAATTAATTCCATTTTCAATTTTTTTTTTAATTTAGGACATCTCTTAGATGAAATTTAAACAATAGTCTCTCATATATTATATTATACCCTTAGGTACTTTAACACTGTTTCAATTTTCTTTTGTTTTATATTTTGTTTTTGTTCCAATCTCATATTTTTTTTCTAGTCAAATATGATATTTTTAACAGTTATAAATTACTGATTTAGTTATTACTAAAATTAATATCTATAAAAAAGTCATAGACATTAAAAAAACGACAATTTATTAAAACAAATGAAACAAAAAAAAAACATAAAATTTTATAATGTTAGTTAAATAAATTTTTCAACTCATATTCATGAGAGAAAAAATAAATATAAGTCAACTTAAATTGCTTTCACAAGTTAAAGAACTCATACACATAAAACTTCATCATAATTTTTTATGAGATAAATATCTCTTTTTACCTTTTTTAGAGTATAATTTTGAGAATATATATACTTATTAAATCTCAACTAATCTTAATCAAAAATTTCTTTTGAAATCTAAAAATAAATCTCTACTAAATTTTAGGGTGATAGTTCAAGGGACCTTCCTTGATTTCTTCAAAAGTTAAAGTTATACGGGTCAATAAATACATACTGTCAAAGAAATTGAATTATATGTATTAAAAGAATAACTTGCATTTATTACTTATAAACGTTATCCATTATTATAATAATGAAGTAACTTCCACATTCAAGCATCCCGGTTACTCTCAAATATTTATTAATGTTTTGAAACTAGATAATAAATAGGAATAAATATGTTCTTTAATAAACGAGTGAAGGCAAAGACAAGGAACTGTTTAATCATAAAGAAGTTGCTGAGTTGGAAAAAAAAAGTATTACGAGGGAGTGAAAAAAAAAAGAAAAATACTAAAACTAAAACACAGGTATGAAAGAAATAGCACAGCCACTGTGCATCGAACACGTGCAGCAATGAGTGTTAGTTGTTTGGGTTCTCCACTGAAAGTGAATGGGAATTGCACACTACTCTGAGTCCGTCACAGTAGGCCCCACAATTTTTCTATGTTATTATCTATAATATTTTTATTACTTTATTCATATTTTTTGACTATAAATAAAGTATCAGGGACATCTCTGTACAACACAGACTCTTATTCTCTCAGTGTGAATGGTGAAGAAGCAATAACTTCATAGGTATTTAGAGAGTGACAGTGGTAAACCCCACAAGTTATAGGGAGTTTAGTTTTATAGCTTCTTGTGCTAAACTTGTAAGTTTTTCTTTCAACTCTTTCTTGGTTTCTGTTTGTTTTTTTTTTTTTTTTCTTTTGGAGTTTTTCTTGCATGCATGCTTGTTAATTTTGTAAAAATATAATTTTTCTTATCTTTTATGTCAATTGTAGAGAAAGCGTGGTAAAGGGATGAATGGGGTTGCTACCAATATAAAGAGAAAATATTTTTTTGACAAAAAAAAAAACAATAATTTGACAAATGGATGAAATGAAATGATTATAGAAGGAAAGAAAAAGTTATTTGAAACAAGGAAATACAATCTTTTACGGTAAAATAGTTTTAATAAAAATAAACTTTTTTAATAAAAAAAAATAATGAAAGGTAATGTAAAGTAAGAGTAAAAAAAATTAATATCAAAGTAAATTTTATTTATATTTATATAGACAAAGGATTTTTATTTTTGAGTTCAAATTTATTTTTCAATTTTATCTTTTAGATTTAAATAATTTTTTTTCCAATTGTACTGTTTAAGAAATTATTTCTTTAACTTTTTTTTAATTTAACCATTTTTTAAAATTTAATTATTGTTTAATTATAAAAGTACCTATAAAATAAATAAAATCCTTTACAATAAAATTATAAAATTTATTTATATAATAATAATAATAATTTTATTATTATTTATATTATCATACAAAAATTGGGTAACATGTTTTTCATTCGGGAAAAGAACGTTAAACGAGTGAACAATCTTGACTGATAAAATATCATTTGTTCTCATGTAAATTAGGAGCGATTGTAGAAAATTGTGTTTAAACGAGGGATTGGTTTTAGAAAAGGGTTTTTATGAAATGGATTGGCGGAGTCTTCTAACATGGATGTATATACAGTTTTTTTGTTGTTGAATTTTGTTTTTCTGATCAATTCTCAATTCTCAGAATTGTCCATTTTTTCCCCTCTTGATACGTCATGATCCAATCACGAAAACATCTCAATTTTAATTTTTTGGATGTTTGTGTTGATTTTTTTTTGTTAGGGATGTGATTATGGTTAGTGGCGGTGTTCATGGCTGTGTATTTAATATCCGCACTAAATTCTGGAAGCGTTTGGGTCTGACTTTACTCTCGATGCTGTATTGATCTGCGTAAAATAAACTCTAATTTAGGTTGGTCGGTTCGAGAGTTAGAAAGTATTTTTATTCACGGACAATTGTTTTGTGTGTCAGAATTCAGAAATGTGATTCGGAATTGCAAAAACATTATTCAAGCGTAACAATGACTATTAAGAATGATTAATGTGTTGCCTGTGGTTTTACCTTTGATATAAGGCGTTTGTTTGCATGTTTGTTAAGAGCACTTCTATATTTTATGGTACTGTGGCATGTGGTGGTAGTAAGAATTTTGTTCCAAAATGGATGTTATTGAACTGACCAAGGACTATTTCACTTTAAATTTTGTGTGTTTTGAAGGGTTCATCTGCTTCAAAGGACAAGACAAACTCAAGTGAAGAGGAGAACAAAGGGGCTTGTGATACTTTAACCTCCATGGATGTCTCAAACAAAAAGGGTTCCCAGGAAGGAGATGCGCCAAGAAAGTTGTTCAAACCTTCAAATGATCCCAAAGAGGAGGGTGGCCAAGAGAATGAACAAAACCATGAAACTGAGATTCCTGACAAGACCCCACGTATTGGAGAACTGTACAAGGATCTCTCTATCAATGTTCTCCTAAAACTGTCAAGGTCTGATTATGGTTTAGTTGCTGCATTGAACAGTAGTTTTCGAACTCTGATTCGGAGTGGAGAACTGTATCGGCTGAGGCGGGAAATGGGTGTGGTAGAGCATTGGATTTACTTCTCTTGCAATCTCCACCAATGGGAGGCATATGATCCAAACCGTGAGCGGTGGATGAAGTTGCCAAAAATGCCTCGTAACGATTGCTTTATGTGTTCGGACAAGGAGTCTTTGGGTGTTGGTACTGATCTTCTTGTTTACGGAAGGGATGTATCGGCTCCAGTGGTTTATGGATATAGCCTTTTGACCAACACCTGGTCAATTGCTGTAGAAATGAACATTCCCAGATGCTTGTTTGCATCTGCAAGCATTGGAGGAATAGCCATAGTGGCTGGTGGTGTTGACCCAGTGGGTAATGTGTTGAACGTAGCTGAGCTTTATAACTCAGACACCAGAAAGTGGGAGACTCTCCCAAACATGCATAGAAAAAGGAGGATGACTTCTGGTGTATTCATGGATGGGAAATTTTATGTGATTGGTGGGATTGCAGAAGACAACAAAACTGAGTTAACCAGCGGTGAGGAGTATGATCTGGAGAGGAAAACATGGCGTGAAATACCGGACATGTTTCCTCCGCGAGGTGGAGAAGTCAATATAGGAGCTCCTCCTTTGGTTGCAGTTGTAAACAATGTGTTGTTTTCTGCAGATTGTAACCAGCATATAGTAAGGAGATATGAGAAAGGGAGTAACAAATGGGTAACCATTGGAGATCTTCCTGAGAGAACATCCTCTGTGCATGGATGGGGAATAGGATTTCGGGCATGTGGGAATCGACTAATGGTTATTGGTGGACTTACGGCTGAGAGTGCAGGTGTGACTGAAATCAATTCTTGGATCCCAGGTGAATATCCACTGCAGTGGAACATCCTTGGCAGAAGACACATAGGGAGTTTTGTCAGCAACTGCGCAGTCATGGGATGCTGAGGGCCTTTTCTTTTCATGTTCTTGCTTATTTAAAATCATAGACTTTTTAGTAGATGTTTATTTATGTTCTTCTAAAGTTGGTATTTTATAGTTGGTGTCAGTCTTTTCCTTTTAAATGACCATTACAGCACTTTGAAATGTTATATCATGCAGCTCAGATGCTGATCCTGGTAAATGTAATTGTAATTGGTCTCCATTTCATGTTGTTTTCTTAATCATTTTCTCTTCTAATCTATCTATCTATGAACGCACTCTCCCAATGGTTAATCTTTTCGGTGAAATCATGCCCTAGACTCTCACTTAAGGGTTCTTTGAGCCTGAAGCAAGGACAATGCACAACTTTGCACAAAATTTTAACCTTTTACTAACTACTTGATCATAGAAACTTTGGTACCATATAAATGATCAAACTTAAAATCCTAGTGAGGAATGAGGACTCATGAATTGATTTATTTTATCTCTAATTACATTTTTTTTTATCTTTCCAAACCTTACACTCTGTCATTATTTCACTGTTTGCTCACTGTTCAACAAAAAACACTCTTTGTAAAAGTAATTTCACGTCCTTGTGTGTTAGATAACAGTGTTAGTTGCTCACTCAAACCGCTGTATCATTCTGTTTGTCAATAATCAATTTTGTTCTACTTCAGCTAAATAGTCTATTCAACTGAGGAATTTCAAGGTTCAATCCGATTAACGATAAAATACCAGGAAATTAAAGGTTACAGACTAATAGGTCAGACTTTTTAGCTTCTGCTGAATGAATTTCAGGATTTGAACTTCGTTCTTGCTTGAATGATTGAATTATTGAATTATCGTACGAGGATCTTCACAGTGGAAAAAGTAATTGGGCTAGTTCTTAGTTTTCTCTTATGTCTCACCGTAAGCTTTTGAAGGTCTTGTTATTAATTACCTTCATTTGGGGATATATATTGATCTAATTTACTAAATGTCAAATCTAATATATTCCATATTAGGGTGTGCCATTAACATACATGGATTTTTTATACAGTATCCACTTGAATTAAATTCACAAACACATCCACTTGAAGACAATAATTTTAGAGAATATTATTTTAGTTTATTAACTTTGAATCTTCCTTTTAAAAATCTTGTGAAACTTTACTTTCTTTCTCTGTACTTGTTGGTACTTTTTATTGGAATTTAATGCACGATTTACATTTATGTGAATGGGGTGTTGTTTGAAGGTGTTAAGTAATTTCAAAAACATTTTATTTCTTTTCCATAATCTGTCAATGTATAGGGTGTAATCCAGGGATTCCAAAGTTGTAAAATTTAGTGGCAGATTAAGGAAGCTGTTTTTAAGGAAATCAGATTGAGATTGTTTATGTAATTTAAAAAATTGCATGTGTAGTTATAACTTCTATACAAGCGACTATATGTTTTTAGAACTTATATTAGTAGTCAGTTTGAAAGATTTTTTTGCAAGCTTTCTTAAAAAGATTAAATAACATGCTATGTATCTGTAGTCAATAAACCAAACACATGACAATGCATGGAATTACACTGCTAATCAATTTGTATTAACATTAGAAATTACAAAACTTTTTCAATCTTCTTTTATTTTTTTCAGTGGCTGGTGCTGATTCATACCAATTGCCATCTTTATAACTTGTTTGGAAGGTTTGTGCTGACAAATAAATATGTGCATGTATGAGAGAAAAACAATATTTTTTATATGACCATTTGAAATAAAGCAGTTTTTTTCAGAAACTTTAGTTTCTAGTTTAATTTTTCCTCTCACCATGGTGGTTATGAATTATCCTCTGACATGATCAGATGTCGTGGGTCTATTGATTTTCATGCAAGGACACATCTTCAACCAACATCATTTGGAATTCTTGATATTTTTTTAATTTTAATTTGGTTCTAATATTTTAAGAATTGATATAATTTAATTTTTTTATTAGATATTTTTTAAGAAGATCAAAATCTTTTTATTAAATTTAATATTAAAATTAATTACATCAATAAAGTAAATTATTCTTATTCACAATTTTAATTTTGAAAAAAGAAACATTAATATTTTTAAAAAATTTAACAAAAAAAACTAAATTATATCAATTTTAAAAATTAATGTCAAACTAAAACTAAAAAAATTTACAAGACCAATTTAATATTTTTAACTAAAATGATAATTAAACCAAAATAAATTTTATATAAACAAATAAAAACATTGTACTTAATTTTTTCATAATAATAAAAAATAATAAAATTGTTATTGTCATTTTTATAATTATAAAATTAAATATAAATAATTTTTATAATTGTACTGTAATTATTTTTCATTTATTATAATTATATTTAAAAAAATCAGTCAATTTGAAAAAAATAATTAAACTAAATAAATATTCACTTAAAAAATTAATAAAACAATCTTTTTAATTTTAAAAAAATATTTAAAAAGTAAAATAAAAAATGAATATAAACAAAATATTTTTTTTAAAATATAAATATATAAAAAAATTTAAAAATACTAAATATATTAAATATATTAAATTTAAAATAAATACATTCAAAATTATATAAATATAAAAAAGTTTGGTACTCTCTCTATAAAGATCCCGGTATTTTCATGGTTTGTACAGGACACCTGTCCTGCAGGTGTAGTTCTTGCTTATCTGATAGTGTTTAATAGACTGAGTTGGCTTAGCAGTTATTTTTAAAAAATATGTTTTTTTTATACCAAAAACACAATTTGTCAATCCATTTTTTATGATAATATAACTATTAAATAAAATAATAAATGTAAATGGGTGTATTATATATTCAATTTATGATTTTAGGTCGTTACTCTTGGAGAATGTGTTATAGGAATAAGCATAGAATTTGAAAAACACATTGGTATTAGTACTACAGTTACACCACTGTAAGGCCCACATGGCACACAGAAATAGCCATCTTGGCTGGTCAAGGTATAATAAGTCTTGGGTATAAGGTCCACATCGGGCACAGATATATATTACTAAAATTTTATTGACTTGATAATATTTGTTTAGACTGATATAATTATATTAGTTTAATTTTACTGGTTTATTATTATAATAAAATATTTAATTATCTAATTAATTATTTTACTTTGTTGATGTACTATCTTTAATGTTATCACAAGATTATTAATTATTATCAGATTTTTGGAAAAAAAAATTATTTCAAAACGAAATTTTAATTCATTTAGATCTTTAAATTTAACAAATAAATGAGTATAGTTATTATAATATAATTATATTAAATATTTTTTATATGACAAATATTTTTTATGTTAACATTTAGCTGTTTAAACGATTTGATATGTTATTGTTTTAATATCAAATAAAAATATGTTAAATAATATAAATAATTTATATTATGTTAGTATAGAAAAATTACACGTCAAAAATTTTAATGTAATTAAATTAAAAGAGTTTTATTTATTTATTTTTAAAATTTAAGATAAAAATATATATTAAAATTTTATATAAAAATGAACTTTAATTTTGTGTTAAAAATCCAGAGACATATATATATATATATATATATATATATATATATATATATATATATATTTAACCTTTAAATATATAAAAAATATAATAGTTGTGAAGAAATCATTTTCCTCTTCAGAAAAAGAGCTATGTAAGTGATTTAGATTAGCTACCAGACAAAACACTGTTAAAAAGAAATAGGTCCACTTCATGGGGTCACATATGGGACAAAATTAAAGATAAATGAAAATATTAGTTATAGAGAAAGAAAAAGAAACATTGGAACTCGAAATTTTCACAAAGTATATAACAAGATGTCATGATGGCAGTGGCGAAATTTGCTCGATATTTAAGGGGTATCAAAATATATTTAAAATTTATATATTTAATTTATATATTTAATTATGGATCCGTAAGATTATTTAACTTCATAATAATTGAATCAATACTAAACTTTTTAGTTATATTTTATTTTTAATGTAAATAATTATATCGTCAGCAAAAAAATTCATCTTCCGTTTTATTTTACAGTCTTATTTTGATAATTTTCATCTTTCTGATTGTAGAAACAAGAAGAGTTAAAATAAGACGAGACAGATTAAAAAATCAATCAAGTAGATGTAATTGACTTCCTATTTTTGTCAAAGATTGATTTTTTCTATTTTCTTTCTCACAGTAGTTTCCATTTTATCACTTTTAAATAATTAATTTATTCTTTTATTTCTTCATCAATATACTTATGTTTTAAAAAAAAAATACTAAAAGATAATTTATCATAATCTAAATAAAAATTGTGATATGTAATTAATAAAAGAAAAATATATGATAATCAAGTCACAATTAAAAACCAGTTATTAAAAAACACTTAGTGCATTGTTTTTTCTTCGATATTTATAAAAATGAATATACCAAATGCTCGTGAGATAAAAAATAATATTAATTATTAAACTAATATTTCACTATCAATTAAGAAAAAAAGAATTACTTTTCTCTTCAATAATAGAAGAAAGCATACAAAAATGAGAGCACAAAATAATAAATTTTTGTTCAACTTTCTTTTTTTCTTCATAAACAAAAGAAAACAAAACAAGTAAAAGTCTAAACTTGTGATATTTGATCTCGTGAGCCTGCCCTTGAAGCTTCCTTAGTCTAAACATTGATGCTAAAATTTAACCTCTTTATATAGTCTACTAATCCAAAGCTTAACTTTCCTCGCTCATCGATCTACTTCATACAACAAACCTATATTCTTGAGACAAAAAGTTATCTCAAAAGCAGGTCAAGTTGACGTTGAATCTGCATTCCTCTATCACTATAAACACTAAACGCAAACCACAGAGGTGCAACAAAACAAACATGGACACAAACAGCAAAACTCTAACATCTATTGATAGCCAAAACTTTTATCTATCTCTCTTATTTTCTCAAACCAGTAAAATTAAGAAAGGAAAATAATCTTTGATCTAGTCATGAGTGTGCACCCTCATTACTTTATCAAGATGTTTTTTGTTCTTAATACTTTCGGTTTCAAAGACAAACTCTACTAAACTCGAACTCCAACACAGAAAAGATATGACAAACCCACAACCCTCAGGTCATCCTAAGGACGAACTGCTCTGATACCATAAATGTAACATCCCAATTTCAGCAGCTTAAAACTAATAAAAATAGGGAGTTTCATCATAGTTCCAAAACAGATAATCCAGTGTACCCAATATATTAATACAGTCTTACAAAAGGTATGACTATAAAAATATATCACTTATACACTTAAACTAAACTAATAAACTTTGTACTACCGATCACTGCTAAAGCTTCCACTGGAAACCTCCTCTTCAACACTAACACGATGGCTCTTCATCCTCCGGAAGTGCCTTTGACACTGCAACCATATCTGCTCCCACCGAATAGGTGATCATCGCAAAAGGAAACATACAACACAAGACAGGAACACAAAAAGCAAGGGTAAGCTAATCTGATTAAGGAATCATGCAGTTCAATTATAAACAGAAACCATGCAATCTTTCTCATTATCACCATAATCATATAGACCACCACAACACATTTACATGACTCTAGACTCAATATCTGGATTATGTAAGCGACATCGGATCTCTTGGTGGCTTGCACCTGCGACGGTTCCCAAACTCTGCAGAGTTTGGACACAAGGGGTTATCACCCAACCACTCCCAAGGTAAGTCCCATCACCTCTATGGCGGATCGGGTCCATAGACCAGGACCTCCTGCTACTCCCCCCGACGTAATCCATCATACTCTACATGAGTCTTAATGGTTACTAGAAGCGTCAGGATACCAACCAAAATTGAGTCCTTATGTCCTTACATACACTAAAACATTCCTCTTAGAATTTCCCTTGAAATCCTAGTTCAACCACTTCTTCTCATATTCCAACTTCATGCAATTTCACCACACATATTACCAGTCATAACAATTCATGCATATCATAACTAAGTTCATATTTTAACATTCAAACATAGCTTCATCCATTAGAAACAAAGAAATAACACTCAACTGCAGGGGTTCTCGCCCAAGCTAGAAGGTCTCGCCTAGGCAAAAAGGCTCTCTCGCTTAGGCGAGTCATTCTCGCCTGAGCGAGGCTCAAAACAGAGAACAACCCAAACTCTGGGCGAATTCTCGCTCAGGCTAAGTTGTCTCGCTTAGATGAGAGTGACTCTCGCTCAAGCGAGACTGGCTCGCCTAGGCGAGATCTCGCGCAGAAACAGGGGATGAGTTTCTAGTGTTTTCGCTCAGGCGAGAGCTGCTCGCTTAGGCGAAAATACCAGATTCTCAATCTGTTCTCACATGCAACAGCAAAGAAATCTAGCACAATCCAAGCATACACTCAATTACGCAATTCAAGCACTCATACAACAATCAATCATCCAATTCAAAGTCATCAGAATGATTTCTAGATGAAATTCAAGTAAAACAGTTAGCTTCCTTTACCTGTTATCATGTTTAGACAACTTTATAAACGTTAACGCCTTAAAAACGTCAACACCTCTAACTCCACAAGATGCTCTATCTACACATAGAAACATCACAAGAACGATCAGGACATACCGTTATGATCGCTGATCAGCAGAGACTCATACTGATGATTAAAACGTCGCATGCAAGCGAAAGAGGACTTGCATGCAATAGAAAACAGAAAAAAGACTAAAAAAAAGAGCGAAAACTCAACTTGCGCGAACGGAGAAACTGATCGGTCCAATTTGAAGAGCTCACCGAGAGGATCAATCCTACGGTCTCGGTTCTTCAATCAGACGACCAGAGAGACAGAACCTCTAGAGAGAAGTCAGAGAACTCTAGAAAAGTGGTTTTTAGAGAGATGGTGTGTTTTAAAATAATAAAACTCGTTTATAACAATTCTATTTATACTAAAACCTTTTAATATTAAAATAATCGAATCTCACTATTTTTAAACCACTATCACTTTTAAAACGCCATTTTCTAGGGTCTTACAAATCACGATGATTATAATTTCTTGATTTTATCATTGGCATTTAACTTTAGAAACTTTGCGAAATAAAAAATTTATGTTTGAATATGAAAAATATAATTATTAATTTCTTAAATTTCATGTAAATTTAAAGGATAATATTTAAACATGTTAGACAAGTCAAATTTATCAAAAGTAAGTCAAATTCATCATTTTGACTGTATGATATGGGTATTAAATATACTTTCAGATGTTATTGAAATTTGTCTATGTGTTCGTATGGGTATTTTCTAATGGGATATAATTTACAGAAGATACGAATACAATTTAAAATAACCTCATGAGATATAAATTCAATATTTCTTAAATATAAATAATAATAATAAATTGCAACACTTTAAGATGCGTTTGTCATAAATGATCTATTGTTAAAAGGAGTTTAAGGAGATGAATTTGCGAGTAAGTACATACTGTGTTCGTATTTAAAGATCTGGAATGGATTTATGAAATTTCCCTATCAGAACATCTCGCTTAAGATGAGAAAATTTGAAGGTAGGAAGTAGTTTTTTACATTATTATCCTTGACTTTTTTATCATTAATAATAATATTAATATATAATAAATAATAATATTAATAAAATATAAAAAATACAATAATAAATAATTTTAATAATAATTATTATTATTATTAGTATATTAATAATAATAAATAATAATATTAATAATAAAAATAAATAATAATAATAATATATAAAATTGTAATCTTATATTTTAATTTATTAAAACTTTAATTTTTATCTATTACATAATTCAAAACACTCATAAACTTTCAGAAACTTTATCTCTAAATTTACTCATTTTTACTCGTATATCCTTTTTATCTCTAAATTCACTTATTTTCACTCCTAAATTTTTTAAAAAAAGTATCACACTTTTCATTTTCTAATTCACTTAAATTCATCTTCTTACTCTCCTTCAAATTAATTTTCACAAGTGAAAGCATAAAGATGTTTTAAGGAGAATAAAAGCTCATATCTCCTTATTAGTTCTAACTAATTAAAATTGTTACAAATTTTGAATTAGAATGATTTATTGATCATTGGATTGAGATTTTTTTTATGCTTAATAGGTTCATTAAGGTTGTTATTGAATTGATGGATGGATTTGAAGGAGTGGATTCGAATAGATTTGGAGGTGGATATGTAATTGATTGAATTAAGAAAAAGATTGTGTGATTTGAGTGGATTTGAGATGAAAATATATCAATTTTTTAAGATGTGATGAACATGAGAGATTACAAATTTGTTTATTAGACAAAATTAGATAATTATCATTTTATCTTTATAAATAAATGTGATATAAATTTAAATGTCAGTAGTGAAATTTATGCTAAAATAAAAATGAAATTGCTATTTAAAAAAGTTAAAGATAAAAATTATTATTATTGTTATTATTTAAAATGTTTATATTACTGTTATTATTTAAAACTTAATAGAGAACTGATTGTATACGGGAATTGACTGGTGGCTTCACTACGGTGGTTGCGTGAGAGTTGCAATGGAAGTAGTAAAAAATCTGGACATAGTTTTTAGGCTGGGAGGGAGTAAGAACATTGGGTTAGGATTAAGGATGTAAATGAAGTGAGTAGGTACCGGTAATAACCCCTCGTACTCTATTGTTGGATAAGTATTCGTTTTATATCAATACTCATATGTGTGAATATTTACTATGTGGATATTTACATATTTTTTTAATATTTACGGATAATTATAAGTACTGGAGAGTATTTACAAAAAAGAATTAATATTTAATAACATGTTTTAACCATAGATTTAAATAAAAATACAGCGTATAACATTCATAAATTTTAAACAAAGTGCAAATAACTCATTTAAATAGTATTGAATAACAGTTTAGGCAAAAATGCAGATTTTTTTAAAACCAGTTGATAAAAAATAACATAATAAAAATCAATATGTTAATGTTTTAATCATGTTTATTTATTTATTTTAATTTAAATTAAAGTATAGCGGTACAGGTATCCATGGGCATAGATACTATGATACTCATACCCACCCTGTTAACATGCGGGTATAAAAAATACGTGTACCCGCTATCCGCGAATATCCATTTACAATATTCATCTCCTACACTTTGTGAGTTTTATCCCGTGGCGTAGCTGAGAAGGCTTGTAGGGCGCCATAATACCCCAAATTTTAATTTTTTTTTAAATATTTTTAATATATTTTCTTATAATTTTTTGGATTGATTTTTATTTCTTTTAAAAAATATAATATTTAATATTAATAATTAATATAATAAAAAATTAAATATAATAAAAAATAATAAATTTATTGAAATATTTGTCTTATTCTGTCTCCTTTTAAGTCCCTCACACATTATATTCATTTACTAGTCTTGTATATCTTCTTTTGTTTTTTTATTTTAAAAAAGAATAGAAAGTTAGAAAGTTAGACACAAATTCATTCTCTTCGCTCTCATTTTTCCTCTAAGATAAAAAAAAAAAAGTAACTCTCTCTTTTGTCTCTTGATAGAGAAATATTAGTTTGATATTTGGTTTTTTCTTTTCATGTTATGAGTTTTTTTGTATATTTTTTTTTTATGAATATGGAAAGAAAAAGTTATGTTCTATATGTTTTTTCATACCCATTTTTTATATGTGAAATGATTATCACAGACTTTTTTATAGTAATTAGGTCTCATAATTTTTTATTAGATTTTGATAAATTATTTTTTAATCTTTTTTTTAAATAGATATATCGATGAAGAATAAATTAATAGATTCATTTTCTTTTAAGTCATAACAAGAAACATACGTGAAGATGAAAACAATGCAAATTTACTTCTTCACCTATTTTAAACTATTTTCAAGCATGATACGAAGGATTCAATTCTTGAATTAGAAAAATCTTTCTTTTTCTTAAAATTCAAAAAATAATAGGTGGAAGTTTCATATTAATTATTTTGAATTATAGGAGAGAAGTTTCATATTAATTATTTGAAAATTATTTTAAGAAGACGTTATCAAATATGAGAATATTTGGTGAAAAAATAAAATTAGAAAAAAATTTATTGAAAATGAGTTTCATATAAAATATAACTTCAAAACTATCTTTATTTTAAGAAAAATATATAAAAAAATTTCAATATTAAATTATATATAATTTTATTATATTTATAACAATAATTAAATATATAAAATTTGAAACGATACGAAACGAATTTTATCTACCGATACGAAACGAATTTTGTTTACATCTCTGATTGAAATAGAAGGACATTTTCGTGAATTCATATTATTTAACTCACTTTCCCTGCTTTTCTCTTCAATATTGCGAAGGACCAAACGGTGTTCACTTCGCAATTCAACGCCTGCATTTCTTCACATATAAGCTGATCCAAACACGACAAACATTCTCAAATCCGTCTTTGTGCACAGTATTTATCCTGAAACAAACACAGTGATTTTTCGTTTTCAAACAATTGGGATGTCAACTGGACATTAGGAGAGAAAAAAACATAACGTTCTTTTGTAGATATCATTTTTCGTGGTTCTATAAGAAACGCATAACAACAGTAAGATTTTATACGAAAAACATGAATAAACAACTCTTGCAACTTCAAATATTATGAGAATTTTTAATCTCATTACTTGACTTCATATTTCAATGTGTAATTCATAAATTCAAAATTTATATATATATATATATATATATATATATATATGAAATACCAAAATAGAAAAATAGGATAGAAAGGGAAAAGAACAGAAAAACTCACAAAAGTCGATAAAAGTAATTTTTTTTAACCGGAATAAAACATGATTGATCCTGTAATTCATCAAAATTCTTCCTACACCCTACCATACGCTTTCGGAAATTTTTATCCGGAATAGGAATGGGATGAATGTCTTATGATTTTTTTTTCCAGAAATAATCTAGTGTGTAAAATCTGGTTAGATGGGGTGCAGAAAGAAATTTGAAGAAGTAGAGGAACACACAATTGATCATAAAACATATGTTTAGATGTTGGTTCCTATCTTATAACACCTTGATCTTTTGGATGTCGAACAAAATGGACACTATATTAGGGTAAAAGTTAGGGATGATGATAAGATACGGGTAGTAGCTCCTCTGTATCTTATCTGCTGGATAAATATTCATCGTCCCGTATCTGTACCTATATGTGCGGATATTCATTACGCGGATACTCACATATTTTTATAATATCCACGGATATTTACGGGTACCTGTGGATATTTATAAAAGAAAAATTTAATATTTAATAATATATTTTAACCATAAATTCAAATAAAAATACAATGCATAACATTTATAAATTTCAAACAAAGTACAAACAACTCATTTAAATAGTGTTGGATGGCAGTTAACAAAGAAATGAAGATTTTTTAAAACAAATTGATAAAAAATAACCCATTCAAAATTAATGTGTTAATATTTTAACCATTTTTTTAACTTTTGTTTTTTTAATTTATATTAGAGTATATCGGATAGGGTATCCGTAGTACAAAAAATATTTGTACTCGTTATCTGCAAGTATCTATTTACAATATTTAGATTGCGAGTTTTATCTTCAAATACTCACGAGTACATATTTTTTTTGACATCTCTAATAAAAAAGTTGGTTAATATAGAGTATCATGGAAATTTTGATTAATACCTAGTATTTTAGACATTATATCACCATGCTATTTAGGAAGCCTTCAAATTATTTTATTTATTAAGTGTGAAACATCTAATCAATGTCAAATACTAGACTAACTTTAAGAAGTATATTTATTTTTATTTTTTCATAAATGAGTCTCCTTTGGTAACACGCATTTTTGGAAAATGATTTCTTCATCAGTACACTAATTCTTAAGATTTACCATAAAAGAAGTAAATATTTGATGATATCGCTTAATCCACCTCAAATATAGACATTTATTAGTTTTGCGATGTGTTTCTATTTTTTCACAAAGGGAATTCTAATATAAAATTTTACAACACAAATGAATCAAATGTAACTAGTTTTACAATTCACAACACAAAATTAAGAGATGGTACAACATCAACAAATTTACGAGTCAATCGTAAGTATTATTCGTTAAGTTGTTGTGTTGTGTTTGAAAGAAAAGAAAAACACTAGGGATGTGAGATCATAAATAGTGATATAATGAGAAAAAAAATTCTAAAATGAAAAGTATATAACACATATACACGTGTGCACACAATGTGTATGAGAAAAAAAAAATCTAAAATGAAAAATGAAAAATATATAGCACATATGCATTTGTGTGTGGGTGAACTAGACTAATAATCAAGCCAAGTTGATAAGGGTTGAATTCCGAAACAAGTTAGCCTAGGTCGAAGGTGACCCAAGTTGACCTAGGACGAAGAATGATCAAAGTTAGTCCAAATTGAAGGTTGATTCAAGTTAGTCAGGACTACAGGTCGATCTAAGCCTGTCAAGATTGCAGGTCAGTCCAAGTCGGCTTGAGACAAAATGTTGACTCAGGTCGGCCCAACTTGAATCAGTCCAAACTGAAGGTCTACGCGAGTTTATCTAGATCGAAGGTTGACCCTAATCAACTTGAGTCGGTCTGGGTCAACAAGGGTCAACCAGTAGGCCAAAGAATCAAGTCAAGTCAGTCCATATATAAGGTAGAGTTGTGTCGACTCAAGCCGAATGTTAACTCAAGTCAGCCAAATCCAAAAGTCAAATCGAGCTGGTCCAAACCAAAGGTTAGAGGAGTTGTCTCGGGTCGAGCAATCCAGGTGATAGTCGAAGCGAATCAGCCCAAGTCTAACGATCCAGGTTAAAGGTCAATCCAAGTTGACTTTGCCCAACGGCAACCTAAGTCAGTCCAGACCAAAGGTGAACCATATCAGCTCAAACAGATGATCAACCCAACTCAACCTCTATCGAAGGATCAACTTAGTTCGAAGGGTACAGTAAAGTCATCAACTTAGCTCGAAGGGTAGAGTAAAGTCATCATGAGTTGAAGGTTTACACTCCTATATTCAAAGTGGACTAGAGTTGGTCCATGAACTATAAGTCAAATATACACCTCTATATTCTAGTTTTAAGAGTTTGTGAATTTTAGTTTCAAGAGTTTCTCAATCTTAAATATTCGTATATTAATTTGACTAAATTATAAATTAGCAAATCATATCAATTTTACTTTAATTCGATCATTAATTTGATATATCTATTTTTCGTAATTAATCTCCTCGTTTTTAATGTGGTTACGGTGTTCAGTTCAATCTAAACAGAGTATGACTAAATATGTTATAGTATATAATTAAACATCGGCTTTTAATAAACAATTAAAATATCATTTCATATATATTATTACTAATGGAGAATTGAAAAATTTTAAACCAATATAATATTAGTTATAATTCTAATTTATCGCTAATTGTAATTTATAATTTCGTCGAACATTCTGTTTACCAATGAATAACAATTAAATGATCGTTCATTTTTAATTGCTTACAGGAAATACATTAATTTATTTTCTTCATAATAATACAAAATCATATATAACTAATTACTATTTTTTTAAAGATGCTATAATGTAAATTAGTTTTATTCTAAATCATTTCATTCCAGTATTAGTTGTTCCCACCAATGTCGGTCAAGTACTACTAAAAAAACAAACTAAAGTTCTAAACATAGTTGATTTTCATAAGGGAATGAAAATTCGCTACTAAACGAGGTGTGCAACTCATTTAAGCACGATTTTGAGATCTAGAATCTATAATAGTAGCATGGTCGAGTTAGCACATAATACTTATGGGCAGGCAAAAGAGTCGTCGGAGACAACAACAAACATCTTAAGTGTTTACTTACGCAATATGAATTGAATAAATGGATTTCCTGCAGCCGATACTTCATTTTTCCACACTTAAAATAAATTGCTATTTTTTGCTCGCAAACACTCTGCCCTGTTTTGTACCAAGAAAAGCGCAATTGAATTATCTAATTACAATTGTTCTAAAAAGATCTTCACACTAACAATGTTTAAAATCCTTAATATAAGCAGCACTACCCAGCAAGAATCAAGAGAAAATCAACTCAAATATTATTGCTAATTTCAGTGATGTTTACGGTCACTTTTGTACTGTCATTCAGACCAAAACCATGAGCAACTTACCAAATCATTTTTTTAAAATTGCTTCTAGCCTTAAATCGCAAATGTAAGGGCATTTGATAACGAGGGTGAAAATACCAGATGACCACAAGCATTGCAGCAAAACTTGAATACTTTGAGAAAGCACAGTTCAAAATCATCATATCTCAGGCACAACTTTACCTCAAACAAAAAACAAGTACGGAAAAATTTATAAGAGTCAGGGCATGACAAAATTCTAAATTGTCTACATCATAAATTAAAAACTGCGCACAAGATCTTGAAAGGTTGCTATCAATTAATAACCTAATCTTCATCCTCCTCATCTCCATCTCCACCAGCGGCCTTTTTAGCAGCAGCCTTTTGGTTCTTTCTCTTCACGCGTCCAGGACGGCCACCACCAAGAGGACTCGTGAGTGAGAAGTCAATGTGCTTCTGAGAATCAACCCTAACCATGAATGATGGAATGTTCACCACCTGTCTCCCAACCCTGCCAAATCACAAACAACATCAACATTCATTCCCAGAAGGAGCTATCATTAAAAAACAAAGTAAACATGACAAATGATCTCCATCAAGCTACACAATTTACTAAAGTAAAACCAATGAAAGCATTACAAAAAATATCAATACTAGAGCAAGTCCGCAACTACACGAGTTCAGTATCTATTTAATAATCAAGCCGTAATTATGCAACAAAAGATACCAATACAACACACTATCCGAAATCAATTCTTAGTGAAATCAATAGCATTGCATATGATCCAGAATAAATAATGACTACTATTTATTGATCATTGTGAGAAATTAGACCTGATGTGCCTCTGTCTGATGAGGACTCTGGCGTGGTGAATGGACTTGGCCATGCCAGACTTGAAGACGAGGGTTTGGAGGCGGCGTTCGAGAAAGTTCTCGACGGTGAGGGCCAACACGTAATCGAGCTTGTTCTGCGTCTCGTCAAGAAGTCCGTAACGGAACATTCTTCGGAGAAGTGCTTCACCCTCGAAGATTCGGCGCGGGTTCTTCTCATCCAACGTCAACAGATTCCTGGCATTGTTACGGATACGGCTGAGGGCGTACTGAACCCTCCACAACTCCCTCTTGCAGCGAAGCCCGTACTCCCCAACCAGCTTCAACTCAGCGTCCAAACGTTCCTTCTCGTATGGACGACGAGGCTTCTTGAATGTTTTCCCATCTATTCAATTACAAACAGGCAAATAACATATTCAATTCTGTTGGAAATGATGCCTCATTCTCAGATCACATATATCACACCGAGATTGAATAGAATGAAAATTCGGATAAACAAACGCATAAAACATAGATAGGTAGATGCATTGAGTGCAATGTAGAATACTCACAGTTTCTGTAGAAGGAAACGTGCACCATGGCTCCTCTCTTGCTGCTTCTCAACCTTACGGTGCACAAGGTTTTCGCTGCTAGGGTTCAAAAACAGATTCCCTTTTATGTGATCTCAAAACCCTAGTTATAGGAAGGCCGGGCTTGAACTACAAGGCCCATTCCACAACCCATCGTTCGCAAAGGCCCGTGACAATTATGTCCTGTTTCTTGCTTTGACAAAAAGAACATATTATTAATAAAGGATGCTCATCTTTTTTTTTTCTAGGTTTATAATGATAAAAATGTATAAATGATTAAGATTAAAAAAAAATTAAATAAAAAAATGGTTAAATTTAAAAGAATAATTATTTTAAAGGCAAAATTAATAAAATAATAATTTTAATTTAAAAAACTTTTATTGGAAGTTGAAATTGAAAAAGATAAAACCCTACAAAATGATATCGTAAGAGTGGTGATGGTTTAAAAATAGTGAGACTTAATTATTTTAATATAAATAGAATCTTTGTTGTAAAAGAGTTTCATTCTTTTAGACACATAATCTTAGTACAAATCACTTTTATAGACGTCTCTCTAGGAATTATGTCTCTCTGTTGGTCTGATCGAAGAACCGAGATCGTAGAATTGATCCTCTCGGTGAGCTATTGAATTTGAACCGATTAGTTTATTGAATTTGAACCGATTAGTTTCTCCGTTCGCATAAGTTGAATTTCGCCCTCTTTTTGGTCTATTTCTATTTTATGTTACATTTTACCTCTCTTATGCTTGCATGTATCTTTTTAATCATCAGTAGGAGTCAATATTGATTAGTGATCATAACGATATGTTCTTATCGTTCTTGTGATGTTTCTACATGTAGATAAAGCATTATATGGAGTTAGATGTGTTTTTCTTTTAAAGATATGTTTAAGCAGGATAACAAGTCAGGAAAGCTAATATTGTTAGAGGTGTCTGAAGGATGAGGAGTCATTTTTTAGGTTGATGAAAAGTTTCAGTCAGAGTTTTAGCAGTAATTACCTGATGTAATAACTTGTTAGTTTAGTTTAAGTATATAAATGATATATTTCTATAGTCCTATCTTTTGTAATAGTATGATAAAAGCACTCTATTTTATTAATTTTTAAACTGCTAAAATCAAGATGTTAAAAAAAACAAATATATACAAAAAAAAATTGAGTATAAATTTATGTTGAGATTTAAAATTTTAACATGAAATAATTTTCCCACTTGTTTTCCCTATTTTTTAAAATAAAATTGAAAAATAAAGCTAAAATTCCGCTTACCAGTTTTCAGACACAATAGTGAATATAGTGAAATTTTGACTAATCAAATTGTAACCTAATTTTTTAAAATATTTTCTTTAGAAAAAAAGATAATCGTGTTCGTCGGTGGAAATTTGATTTTCTTGGGATCAAATTTTTAAGTTTGGTATATGAACTAAAGTGAAGTTTTGTTTTTTTTTTTTTTAAAATTAAATGACTCTTTTGATCATTTTATTTGTGAAAAAGTGTCAAATTAGTTCTCAAGTTTTTTATTGTCTCAATTTTGGTTTTAGTTTTTTTTAAATGATTCAGTTTGGTCATTATCCTTAGTTTGACCAAACAATGTTAAAGTCAACGCCACTTGTTAATTTGTGATTTTTGTTTTACACATGTCACTTCTCAGCCGTGACACGTATCAAAATAATTCAATTTGGTCCCTATATTTGTTTTTAGTTTCAATTTAGTTCCAATTTTTGTAAGAATGAAGTAATATTGTCTCTCTTTAATTTGAGACTCAATTTACTTTTTGGATAAATATTATAGTTATATTATTACTAAAATTAACAATTTTATTAAATATTAACATAAATATTTTAAATTAATTGTATACGAAACTTTAAACTTTGGTTTTGTTTTGAACTTGAAATTTAGTTCCTAAAGTTATGGGTAGAGATGTCAAAAAAATCCGTACCCGCAGGTATCTGCGGATAAAACCCGTAACAGGTAGAAACAGATATTAAAAATGGATCCCCGTTACCCGCGGATACGGGTATTTTTGATACCTGCATGTTAACGGGGCGGGTACGAGTATCATAGTATCCGTACCCGTGGATATCCGTACCCGCTAAACTTTAATTCAAAAAAAATGAACTTCTTATATTTTCATGCTCTTCTAGATTAAAATTGGACAATATGAAACTTTATACAATGTTGCAAGATGTGGACATTGATGAAGTTAGTAATTTCTTTAATATTTAATTCAAAAATAAACTACAATATAAATTGTTAGTGATTTTTTATTTGTTTGTTTTTATAAGAATCAATCGGAGAAAATGACTTTGTTGATCCAAGCACTAATTATGGTTAAATATTTATTTTTTAAAATATTTTTGTAAGTACCCGTGGATACCCGCGGATATGAAAAAAATAGACGGCTACCCGCATAACGAATACCCGACGGATATGGGTACGGGTACGGAGAGAATATTTATCCAGCGGGTAGGGTACGTACCCTACCCACCCCGTTGACATCCCTAGTTATGGGTGACAAATTATTTGATTTTTAATCTTCCATATATTTGTAGTATATATAATACATTTGATATCTTTATATATTATGACAAAAATGATTAATTATTGAAATTAAGTCTAGGATTTAACTTTGTTTAATAATAAAACTAAAAATAAAAGGTTTGTTTTTAATAAAAATGTTAATTTTAGTAAAAATATAAACATAAATTTTATACAAAAAGTAAATCAAGTTTTAAGTTAAGGAGAGACAATTTTATTTCATTTTTACAAAAATTAGGACTAAATTGAATCATTTTAAAATATGAAACAACTGCGAATTGACATATGTAAAAAAATTAAAAAAAAGTTAAAAAAACCTACAAATTGACACGTCGTAAAATAATCAAAAAATAATTTAAACTTAAAAAAATAGTGTATTTGAAGGGAAAAAAAATCGGAGATCTTTTGCACTAGGTTTCTTCACATGTTTTTTTCTTTTTCTTTTCCTTTTCACACCAACGTTGTGTCCATTTGGCCAAATATTCACATGGAAAATACTCCAGTGAGGATAAAATGTTAACTGACACAATAATCCACACAATTTTATCACTCTTCTTTTATCACATATTCTCTCTTTCAAAAAATTTCCTCTATATCATCTTAAATCACCTAAATCAAATCTATATAACTTTTTAAATTATCTCAAATCAATCATTCTAAAGATAGATGTTTTATTTTATATTTATTAAATGTAAAACAGATTTACCAAATAAAATGTAACACACTGACTCTTTCAATATTTTATTATTATTGAATAGCTAAATAAACAAATTTGTCAATCATGCTAATATTTATTTTTTGTTGTTAAATAATTTGTGATATGTTTATCTAATAATGAAACATTAATTGTGTAAAGTAAATCTATATCTATAATTTTTACTCATAAAAATAGTATCAATACAAACTCAAGATAATTACTGTAAAAGATAATAAGTTTATTGAATCTTCGTTGAAACCCAATTAAGATTTTCCTTCTTCTCCTACTTACAGTGTTTGTAGAAATGGCGTCGAGTATGGGCATAATGGATAGTGCCTACTTTGTCGGCAGGAATCAGATTCTAACTTGGACCAACAGCAGCTCCACCTCAATCCCTACCGCATCGAGGAGGTAACTCTGTGCACCCCTTTGCATGTTCTTGCTAAACTCGCACCTTACATTGTACTTCTGTATACTGCTGCAAGTGAACATTTGGTATTCATTTCAAACGAATTTTGGAACAGTTATGAATAGCAAGAAGAATTTAAATAGCTAAACTCCACCATTCTAGTGTCACATCCATGTATATATTTTTCAATTTCTCTCTTCTTTATAATCTAAGAAGAATTGTGTTGTGGGGCAAAATCTACTTTTTGAGATTATAATTTTGTTTTGCTTTTGGCTAGGCTGCACCTGGGGCTGTACAATGCCAGATGATGAATATGACGTTTCCCGGTGTTGTTCCAATGCACAAGGTAGCGACGTTACTTTGATTTAACTTTCTTTTCTGAGCTCTTTTGAATTCGGACTATTTTCTTAATGTGGGTTTATTTGTAGGTGAACTTTGATGCAAAGTCTGAATATGATAAGATCCAGAATTACAAAATTCTGCAGGACGATTATGTTAAGTGGGATACTGGGAGTTGAAAGATGGTTTTTTTTAGTAAATATTTGAGAATGAAATATTCAGGGGGATAGCTTATACTTAGGAAATGTTTTAGTATATTGATCAACATTTTTTAACTGAAAAAACTGTGTTTATCTTTATCAAGGCCTAGAAATCAAATGAAAAGTATAAATAAATTTGATGGTGGATTTCATATCACCTATTTTTTTATTAATGTATCCTTTAGCATGGCCTCAATATGTATCCTCAAGCATGAATCACTGGCAGACTGCAAATGTGGGCTGGACTTAGGCTGCATTAGAAATTTGGTTAAGGAAAACTATGGTGCTTTATCTGGTGTTCATTCTCAACTCAGTTTGATTGGTTGGGTAAGTTATTTTTAGCAAAGTGTGACTTTTCCTCGCGATTTAATGGTAAATGTGTTTTAGATAATAAATTTGCATGTGAGTGTATGTAGAGTTGTAGAAAAAGGTACTCTGGTTGGAATCACCAGTTTATATTCAATGGTTGCTTTAATGATTCTGTGGCAGCATGTTGAAGTTAGCAGACTTGTTAAAGGCTGACCCTTGGACAACTTGGAGTTCCTGCAATGGCTGAAACGTTACTGTGATTCCATCAATGGTGTCATTATGAATGAGTATGCTGCTTGCTCTGAGTAGTTTTGCCATCATTTAAACACTTCAAAATATCAATGTACGGTCCTGTTTGGTTATACTTCACCTTAAACATTTATAAAAGAGGATAGTTTTTCCTATAAACTAAAATTAGTTCATGCATAACTTAACAATCAAATTTCGGAGAAGCTACTGTAATGTTAGAGAATTTTTACAAATTACCTTGTATATAAACTATTTTCAGTTTATTAAACAAACTTATTTCGTTCTTTTGAGTGTAAGGGCCTAAAATTTCAGGTCAAGTGGAGCAGGCCAACAGCGGGGGAGCTCCAATGCGTTTTTGTAACTCACATTATTGATTCTTCTGAAACTCCCCTGCTGGTATTTATTTCATCTGTGTTTCACAATCTGAGTCAACTGATTTTTTTTGATCTTATCATAGCTTAAACGAAGGTAAAAACACAATTTTATTGAAGAAATGGTTATCGATCTATGGATACAAGGCAGATCTCTGTATATAGTGGAAGTGAGTTTTAAGCTTAATTCAACCCCACAAAATCGACTTGTAAGGTGAGGTTTGCACTTCACTTATATAATATGAAATGACCTTATTTTTAGTTGATGTAGACTTCCAACATATAGAGACATATATGGATAAACAGAAAATTAATTTATCATTTTGTCTTACTGCTGTGACTGCTCCAATGCCCCCAGAAGCTAAAGAACGGATACTTGACATGTTCAGCTTGGATAAAAGATTGTGAAGATTACTGAAGTCAAGGGGCTTGGTTATGATGTTCGCGAGTTGATTGGTAGATCAAGGTAGAAGAAGTAAAAGCGTATGTTGAAGTTTCTTGCAAAGAATGTGGTTGTCAATTGCAATATATTTAGCTTGCTCATAAAAGGTAAAATTGATGGTTATGTGTTGAGCATATTGATTGTCACAATAGAGTTATTTCAATAAAAGGAAGTTGCAGACTTGCAGTTCTTGAAGAATGTAAGCGAGCTACTGAATTTCTTAGGTGGTAGAACTAGGGTGCAGTATTCAACATTAGAGGAGAATATCGAGATAGTGATTCGCTTCTTTGAATGCCAAGATATTAAAGATTCCCCAATGAAAATATCTTGTGGTGGATCTCTTAGTATCCACACAACCTGTTCAATCAGAATTTGAAAAAGTTGAGTTGCAGTTTAAAATATGAGGAATAAAAGAAGAATGAGTTGCAGTAGCTTTAATTTAGCCAGGTATCCGAACAACAGTTTGATAATGAGAAGTGGTTGGACAAAATAATTGGGATCTGGTTTTTGATTAGTAAGATAAAAAAAAAGTCTACCTGTGAGATGTTTATAAGCAGCCTGATCATCCAGCGGTTGTCCATCATTCTTGTGAATCATGTAAGAGTTTTGGAAGGTTTGGCATCAGAATTCTTGCGTTCTTGTTGTGATATCATAGCAGAAGCCTTGTTTATGAGGGGAAGAGAATCAAGAAGAGGAATTTGGCCCTTAACAAGATTGAAACTATTAAGCCCTTTCAAGAAGCATGTAACATTATCTTTATATGTTTCATATTTTTTATCAGATTGCAAGAATATGAAGAATTACATTTGTTGGCAATGTTGGTATTAAAGATTCAAGTTCTTCCCATAAAGAACTCAGCATTGTGAAGAAAGTTGAAGCAGTTGGATCAACTTGTCTAAATGAACTTCTTGAAGAATGTCAAATATGTGAAAGTTATTTACCTTTGCAAGATCAATCTTCAAGATCCAACCAAAAAGTTTGTCATTAATGTATACTGCGCTTTGTGCAATACATGTCATCAACTACTTTTAATCCAGATGTTTGTAACAAGAAGCTTTTGTGTGCTGATGATCCAAAGGAATCAGCATTAGAAGAAGCTCTAGATTACCTTTATCAAACTTTCAATGCCGTGGAAGCTGCGGCTGAAGCTGAAATTGAAGCATGATCACACCCGAAACCAGTTCCAGGCTGGTATATACATGATATTTGTCAGCACTTCTTGAATCAAACTCGATGATGTTTATCATTACTGAGAGCGGTGTGTGGTGCCTCAATTTTTTTGTTAGTGGCTGGATGGATAATCAAATGGTACAACAATGACTTATCTTTCCATCAAATAAGAGTTAAATCTAATAATTCCTTTTCATTTATATTATATCTATCTAGTAACATTCTTTGGAAAATGGAAGTGGTAATGCAATAATAGCCACTTTTTTGCAGGTATTTGATATTGATTGGGTTAAATTTTTTGAAAAAAATTATTGGAGAGACACACCACTAATAAAACAGAAGTTGTTTACTGTCAATCATCATAAGATCATGTTTTTTACATAGAAATGATATTATACTTTGCATTATTGGACAATAATGGGTTTTGAGAATATTCAGACCAAAATACACCTAATAAAAAAATAAAGCATTAGATTAAATGAACTTTTATCTATATGTCTAATAAATATTTCTCTTTTCACATTCAATATTGGTGATAATTAAATTCATATATGTAGTTAAAATGATTTCTAATAGTTCCGCTTATTAATATTTATAATGTAATAATAATAGTTGTTCATTTCCTAAGATAAAACACACAAAATATATAAAATAAGACTTTATTGTAATAATTAAAACACTCTTAAATTTAGAATTTTTTTTTCTTCAATTTTCAGTATTATTCATCTATTATACCTTCAAAAATACAGAAATTTACACTAATTTTGATATTTTAAAATATATTAAAAAATTTATATATATAATGAATTAAAAATGTAAAATTGCGGAAAAAAAAAATCTTAATTAGATTCACCCCTAACATACACTACGTCCAGACAATAAAATGTGTACCACATACATATATTTGTGAATAAAATGTGTTTTGGTTAAAGATAGTGTTTTTAAGCTATAAGTATTTAAAGTATTTTTTGTTCTATTGCTTTAGTAGAGAGTTATCTATGATTGTAGAAACTAACTTGAGCAAAGTCAGATCGGATTAGATTTGGATTCCACATGACCAATTTAGTACAATCTAAATCTAACATTTTAAAGTTCATATCCGACCTATAGATTTTTCGGACTAATTAGATTGAATTAGGATTTCAGATTAATTTTACTTATTCAATACCAACCCTATTCCAAATTTATCGTAACTAGTATTTTATTTTTTTAGATTCCTCCTGTTGAAGTTTTTTTGTTCACGTCTAGTAGAAAGAGATACTAATCACGACTCCAGAGCTTTACTTTGTCTAATATTGTCTAAAATGAGATTTTCAATACATCTGAAAACCACATCAACCCCATTTTCGTTACTCCATTTGTTTACGCCTGGCATAAATATTTTAGTCTTAGTTTTTACTTCAAGTCAGGCTAATTGATGACTATAACTAGATTTACAAAAAGATGTTTTAGCAATGAGACCTCTAGTGGCATTAACATTGGTGTGGTTTTGTTCGGAATATAACAAAAGGAAAAAAATCAACGAATTTCTGCTGTTGAACTAACATTACATATACCATGGGTGTCATAGCCATTATACAAAGCATAGACGACTAATCCCAAGCTAGCTACAGGATAATAATAACTCGGTAAAGGGTTGAAAAAAAAGGTTAAAAGTATTCCCACAGAGAGGGTAAAACAAAAATATAAATAACATGTACATCCACGAAAGACAGAAATTACATGATTGCGCTTAATAAGTCTCATCATACGCTGTATAATAACCGCCACCCCTTCTGGATTTATCAGCCTGCAAAGCCATGACACCGTTAGCACAAGTGGGACACAAAAACAAAGCATAATTACTGAACAACTGGGTTCTATAGATGGAAATACCCTATTGATCAGATTCTCAAATGCATCAGTTCCATTCTCTTGGATGTACTTCTCTGCAGCAGTTAGAATGTCATCTCGCTTACCAAAGGTGTCCTTTTTCCTTGGAACGTACCAGATGTTAATGGTTTGAGGATTCACATATATAGGTCTCACGTAATGCTCATATACATAAGCAGCACCGCTAAAGTAAGGAAGGACCAACCAGCATGTTGCAATTAGCTTTGCATAAGGCCATATCGGAATCCTGAAATACATAGTTGTGAAAATTCAGCCACATGTTAAAGAAATTACCCTTGTAAATATATTTGTCACAACTTACTAATACAAAAAAGCTTGATATAACACAGAAAATACATTACAGCAATTCAACATTCTCTGGTTACACTATGAAGAATATTCTCAGTGAAGCCTTTTGTAGTGCCTTCCATAATAGCTCTTGCATTCATGCTTATGTACTAATATGTAATTAATAATTTAGCAGCTTCTTTTTCTTGATTTCTCTTAGCATAAATTACATCCTAATTAATCATCAAAAAGACTAAGATTTCATGAATATCCCCAAATTGACAGGAGGCCAAAGTCAGCCTTACCCCCCTAAAAACTAGTGGCATAAATTAACTAACAACAATTTCTCTAGAAAACCCAACAAACTTATCACCGCATTTACATAGTACTCAACAACCTTCAAGAACAATTAACCCAAACAAGAAAAATGATAAAAGAGATAAAAAAAAAATGGTGGCATACCATTCAAGGAGTTTTGCAAATGTAAGTTCAAAGAGGGTGATTAAGGAATAGAGAACCCAGTAAGTGAGCCATTGCTGATCATCAATAGGAGACTTGGTCTCAATTGCCCTAATCGAAGCATATCTGCATCATAATACAAAAACCCACGCCAATCAGAAATCACTCTATCATTCTCAAACAACATTCTGACCTAACATTTCGATGGAATAAATGCAAACGAAACATTTAACAAAAACAAAATCCTAAGTGTAAAGAAAAGAGGAGATTTGAGATTGCACTTACAGAGGATAAACAAGACTAACCACAGGCCTGCAATAGAAACAAAAAATAGACAATGTAATATATCATCAGTCTAAAAGAAAAGAAAACGCAAATTAGAGAGAGAAAAAAAGAAGAGAAACATACCCAGCAAGGACATCGAAATTTTTGAGAAGAACCTTGAGGAAATTACCAGCCCCAGATCCCATTCTGATGTATAGAGTAATTGCTTCTCTTAAGGGCTTAACTTTTTTGAGGGGGCTTCTTCTGTCACTTCTCTATTCTCACTCGCAACGGAAAGAGGAAAAAGAAAAAGAGTGTGTGAAGTGCTGTGTGCGCAATTTAGCACTGTGTGTTGCGTGTGAGAGAAAAAATTCAGAAAGATGAAGAAAAAGCAGGAGCTAGCGGTGGTGAAAGTAACGAGAAAAGAGAATAATTGAACAGAGTGGAATTGCGGTGGGAAGTTTGTTTTTTGTGTATCCGATACTACGATAACACTATCTGCATCTCACCGTATATTACGCCCTAGATTTCATCCGTGGTTGGGATCGATTGTGGAACACCGTGGTCCTCTGGCAGTGAAGTTTTCTCCCGTCACGATTTAATTAGCTGGGTTGGTTCACCAAATAAACGTTATTTACCTAGGCGCTAACTAACCCTTAATTATATAATAAATAAATCACTAATTTTTTAATGTAATTTAGTATTGATATATTTATTCATTTTCCAGAGAAACAGGTGTAATACTCTTAAATATTTATTTCTGAAACTGTTTAAAAATTTAAACTTACGAAGTCAAATTGAAGGTGAAGCAAAAGAATCTTGGTTTCCGTGGGTATCACGAAATTGCCGCCACCGACATTGTCCTAACTAAACTACCAACCTCTTTTTATTTTCTTTTGTTTTCTTAAAACATTACTTTACAGTATGCTTAATGTAAGGGCTTTATCCTTTGTGCTTCTTTTTTTCTAGAATAACTTCACTTTATTTGTGTGATCAAAAAATAACTTCCTCTACTCTGTATTAATATCTATTTAAAGGATTTTAGTTTTATATTATGTAAGAGGGATTATATTATATTTATAAAGATTAAAAAAGATAATTAAGTGTACACTCAACTATTAATTCGACTGATAGTATTAGAATGTTGTGAAAGAAAGAATAAAATATTTCATTAACGGAATTAGTTATTATTAATCATATATAAATTTCTTAAGTGGATTTTGTTACTACATATTAAAAGTTTATTACTTTTGTTTACTATTAAATATATACATTATACGGAGAGACCAACAAATAAATTTACATTCAAAATTACCTATCATATGTAATAATTGATAGACAATCTTCTCTTTCTTTATATATTTCATTCACCATAACAGGACTTATATTACAAAATTTTATGATGAACCTATATTTCAAATGGGTATTTGTGTGTGAGATGTATTAATGTTCGATATTTTAAGATATTTTATTGATACTTAACAATAAAGTATCTAATTATGACAATGTTTAATAGATATGATTTTAATTTAGATTCACACAATAACAATTATATAATACCATACTTTTAAGAATTTCTATATACTTCTCAATATACATATATAACATATTGTATCATATTATTTTCAAAATAAACATATTGACAATCATATACGTGTCGTATCTAATACATGTATCATATCCGGGCTAGTGCGGGTTACGAATTTTTGTGGGTCAGCAGACTCAATATCCTAGTTCGTGCTTTTTTAGGCGGGCTTGTGGACTGGCCTGTCTGGCCAAGCCCATATTACCACCCCTAGTTGGAATGAAGTATTGATAGAAGCTTTCAATGTTTGTTCTTCAGCTTATAACTGTTTAATTTGTTATTTAGATAATGATACTAAATTTTGACAATTTTTTCTTACAATCTGAGGTGACATCTTCAAAGTGATTTTGAAATATAAATAAATGAAAAAATGAAAAAATTAAAAGTCATTTAAAAGATGTCACCTTAAATTGTAACCTTAAATTGTAAGATAAAGTTAACAAAATTTAGTTATTAAAAAACCATTTTCCTTATTATTTTTACACCAATAATGAACTTTTGTGAAAGAGCATCTATTCCTTCTTATTCTTTTAAAGCACACAACAAATTAAATTTTGATGTTAAAGATCAAAGTATCTTTTTAACAACATTTATTTCTTCAATTATGTCACCATATGTGAGAATCCTAATTACAAATGTCATCATACATATATACATTAATTATCCATACTTATCTGAATTATTTCAAACTCACCACGAAGTTAATGATGTTGTCTAGTCTTTATAGACCCTTGATGCTTCTTGATTTGAACCCAAGTTTTTTTAATCAACAAATATATATAATTATAGAGTTTTTTTTATTGTGCTACCCTATTAAAAAACATTTATCTATTATAAATATCATAAAATCAAATATAACAAAATTGCAGGTCCCAAAATACACCGATGGCTCAGAACAAATAGTTCTTGGGTTTAAATTTTTTAAGCTTTAGTGCATCAAACTTCTTTTTGTTATGAGCACTTCATTGTTTTCAAGTATACCATGTTTAATTACCTATCAATACTTTTGAGTCTAAAAAAAAATAATCAACATGCCTTGAAAAAACTAAATTAATTCAAAATTTTAAAATAAATTAATTTTAAAATTTTCTGAAAATTAAAAAATCAAAAACATATTTAATCTTAATTTTTTTTGTCCAAATTCTGGGTCACCGTCTCAATGGTCACACTGATCATAAAACAAAGGATTCGTCGGCTCCACAAATGATGTTTAATTTTTCATTATCAGTTGCCACTGCAAAGAAGTCTAAAAAAGAACATTACTCATGATGCCTAGAATTTTTTTTTCCTATATTTCACTCATAATGATATGACCTCTTAAATAGGAATATTCTAAAACCGTAAACATTTTAAGAAGTTAATAATTTTGTCAGCTAAAATACTTAAGAAATAAAAGATAAGAAAAAACACAAGACTCCAATGTTCATTCCAGTAAATTTAGTAATCTCTTAATTATGATATTATTAATACCGACTCAATTTATTAAATTTAATAAACTATTATTCTAACAATAATATGTATAGTAATTACTATCCCTTTTCTTTATTTTGTTATTTATGATTTAATAAAACCAATAAAATGTTAATTAACTTCAATAAATTTTCACTAAAATGATTTAATATAATTTTTTATCATCTCTAATGATGGATGACTTTAATTTCTAACAACGTATTTGGATCTAGGAATGAATATGAGGGAGAGTGAATAGACAAATTTAAAAATATGGAAAGTTGATTATGATGTTATTTAGACTAAGAGATAAGAGATTTAAAGCAGTGGATAAAAGATTTTAAAGAAAAAATTTGTAAAAATATGTGAATGATGCAATTGATATAATAGATTAAATATGTTTTTAAAATTAGTTTCTATTAATATATTATAAATATTTATTGTATTAGAATAAAAAGATATTTTATGAAGTTTAATTAATTATATTTATTAGAATAAAAGAAGTATTTTATTGTATTTTTTTATATTATATTATTTTTTATAGAAATAATATATATAATAAAAGATATAAAATATTATTAAATATTTTTCATTCTAATATATATAATATATATCGCAAATTTTTGCAGTTATGCGAAGAAAGTTTAAAAAAATATTGACTTCGTTCTTCGTGAAAAGATGCATTGATTGTTTAACTTGATCTACAAATTCTTACTTCCTAAAAATCTCTCGTTGGAATCAAACATTACGTAAAAGTTTAGTTTAATTCATTCCAATTCAAGTCGTTTCCCTCTATCTTCTGATCTCAAATTAAATTCTATCATTTTTGTTATAGTGTTACTTATCATTCATATTATCCCTTTAAAATTGATGTAAAGTAAGTTGGACTTGATGAGTCAGTCTACCAAAACGAAATAAATATTTTTAATCCGCTAATCTGTTTTGGTCCGGTCCGTCTAACTTGCCAACATGAGCGACAAAGAGTGGACTTTTTTTTATAAAATTTTTATTTAAAAACAAGTTAAAAGATCAACTTTTTTATATTATACTTTTTGTAAAGATATAAATATACATTACTATTATAATTTAAATCATTAATCTTATAAACTAAGTTTCAATTATTAATTACAATGAAGTAATTTAACATGTAAATGTAATAATTATTTTAATTAATCTAATTAAAAATATTAATTGATCAATTAAAAGCTTAAAAAATATTTATATAAATAAATATGCTTTAAATATTCATTTATAAGTATATATAAAGACAAAAATTATAAATACAAATTTAAAATTTTTTGAAAATTAAAAATTAAAAATGATTTAAGAAAAAAGTAGTGGGCTAGCCTGTCCTGTGATAGGGCAGGTTACATTTTCTGGCCCATTTATGGTAATAGGTCAACCCAATGATATCCTCTTTGGCGGGTTAAGGACAGGCGAACAAAAATGAACCGGACTATCCTGTCTCGTTACTCCTATTATGTACTAAAATGCAATTTTTAATTGAATTACTATGTGGTTATCACAAATAATTTGTAATGTCCTTTTACATCCAAGTTATAGTCATGTGGTATGTTTATTGATTCCTCCGTTGTTTTATACGATTGGTCCGAACATTCAAACTTAGGAGCCTATAGTATGATATTCTCTACTGCTTTTTCTTTCAAGTTAAATTTATTGTCTTTTGTTAAAATTGTAATGCACATACTCTTTTTACTCGCACTTACACAAAAGCTCTTAGTTTTTCAAAGTATACCTCAATCAAATATTATATCATTCACAAAAAGCATGCACTTAGGGGTAACATTTTGTGTGTCATTGATATGCAAATTATATGCAAATTGGTAAGTCCTTCGTAAGCACCATGAGTGAACTCTTATATTATTAAATGTTTAGTTTAAGGATGTAAACCTGAATTCGGTCTTTGCTTCATTCATTGAATATATTGTTATGGGCGGAAGAAAATAATAATTTTGGCATGTTATGGGCGGAAGAAAAAGTTTCTTAAAAAAAATGTGTGAAGAAAACATTGCATCCGAGAATAGACGACTCATTCATCAGACGTGGTCCCGAGGAAAAGCACCCAAAAACGTACGTTTCTACAAGTAACCAGTGGCTTTCAGCCACAAGAAAACAAAGCAAACGAGTGAGATAGTAGTTGATAATTGAATATATATAATTTATACATGAAATCTCCACAGAGGCATTGCTACCAAGAAAGCTAGTTGCATGTTAAACCAATGCCGAAACTATACAAATTAAATTGAAGTTTGGTTACTATCCAAGCAGCTGTGATGGCCATGAATCTGCAGCTGTGGGATACCTTGCATGCGGTTTACTGATAACAGAACTAGAATTTGGAGCTACTTCGTTAACATTAGGAGCTGGAAACGAAGCTTGAAGATCGGGACGAAAAGGGACAAGCAAAACTGCAGATCCTTGCTGCAAGTTAGGTTCCATAGTATGCAATTGGAGACTCTGTCCTGGAAAATTTGACTGCTCCAGTGGCTCAAGTTCCAAATTAGGAGGTACATTCAGGTCAGGTTTAGATTGAGCAACTCTTGCCTGTATCTCTCCTTGAAGTTTCTCAATTTTAGTTTCTAGGCTACAATTCTCCTCCTTCAGCTCATTTTTCTCCATGGTCACCTGCCCAAGGAACGCAATCATGTGAAATCAAAAGAGAAACAAGGCTACAGTGTGACACTACATAAACTTATCAATTTTAAAAATATGATGAAATGGTAATTTGCTCAAGGATCTGGCCGAAGTATTAAGTAAATACAAAGTGTTTCCAGTCATCCACATGTTATTTAACACTCTCAAAAGGGTAAAAATGAAGGAGGAAAAAGAGAGTCCATCTTACATAATGCGATTCAGACAACAGTGTGACATTCTCTTTCTTGAGGGACTCGATCTGAGAGAGTAAGTCTTTTAGCAACCTAGCCGCTTCACACAATATAGAAGCCTTTCCATTGTTCTCATTCACATCTATCCTCACAAAAAAAAAATACCAAGAAAAGGAAGACAAAAAACACTTAAAATCATGTTGAGTAATAAGAAACCAAGGATGTAAAGTCTGAACATATTCAAGATACAGGATAGTGGCACAAGAGGTTACCAAGTGCATTGGCAAGATCAAGAAAGAGTTCATTCAAATGTTCACGTTTCATTTTCTCCCTTTCAGCCTTGTGAATTTTCTTGGGAACTTTCCCTTGGTTCATTTTACCAGAAGAAGACCTGAAGCAAATCAAGTTTACAAGAACTGAATCCAGATGAAGAACCTGTAATTCCACATAAAACTACTCATGCAAGAGATGAACTTGTAATTTCACATAGAATAGTGTCATGCAAGAGAAGTGAAAAAGTAGTGATATTAGTCCTGTTCTTTTACACTTCTCAATATGTAATTATTAGAGAAGAAAATTAAGAAAGTAAAATAAATTAAGTTTCTCACAGATATTAAAATTAGTTTAAATATTAATCAAAAACAATTTTTTGGAAAAACTGGGTGAAGAACTTCTATAAATTAGCTATTTTAAAATTTAATTTAAAATTTTAGAAGAAAATTTTATCAATAGTTCTGGTCAAATCTTTTGTCCTAACAAGTACAGCCAGACAAATTAACTAATAGCTTTCCTCCACAGAATTACAATTATATTTGCATCAAATCAATAGATCAAATGTTTCAGACAATTTCAGTAAATTTGTCCACATGAATTTGAACCAAAGAAGTACAAAAGGAATTGCCACTGTGAGAAAAAACTACCAGCCCTTGTCACATTCTTTAAAAATGAGAGACAACATGAGCATATCGATCTTATTCTTGCAGTTGTCCCAATGAAATGACATATCACCATTAAAACATGAGAATAGCTGACCTGCTTTTTGATGTCTCAACAACAGCAGGAGCCACACCTTCTGATCCCATGTGAACAAAGCCTTCCAGCACCAAAATTCTAAAATTTCCCAAACAGGAAACAACAAAACTACTTCAATACTGACTGCACTTACTCCTCTTATAAAAAGTAAGGACTAGTAAATTGAACACCCCAAGAAATATTTAATTTTCTTTTTTGAGTCGGATACCAAAGAAAAATCCATGTTTCTTGATACAATCAATTCCCTCCCAAGCAATCCAATCAGATAGAGATATGGAGAAAAGAAGTTGAATTCCCAATTTTAATTCTCACAATTCTTAGCAGCCAAACAGAGCATCAATAAATTCAGAGGATAATAAAAGGGGATAACTGAATAAAACAAAGAAAACAGAAAAATTGCATAATCGCATAAGAGAAAGAGGTTTTGCTTACTAACCGCTAAGGAGACTGAACAGAAATAGAATTGGAACAGTGAAATTGAAGGATGGAGTTTGGAGTAAAAATAAGAGAGTTAGAAAATGAGAATTAGGGCAGAAGAAAGAGGAAAGAGGATTGGGTTGTCGCGATGGCGTGTGGCGGGATAGCACCTGTCACACGAAGGCGCGTGGCCAGGTCAAGTTCATTCAGTGCAATCAGCAATCACCGATGAGTTCGCCACGTGATTTTCTTTTAAACATTTTTTATTTACACAAACTTAAATTCATACTCCCGTAAGTTTTCTTAATTTTTTCTCCATATATATATATATATATATATATATATATATATATATATATATATATAATTATTACTATATTCACCTTTCTCTGTTTTGGATAGATTGTTTGAGTGAGAATGTGTAACAAAGAAAATAAAATAAAATAAAATAAAAGAGATAATTTAAATAAACTAAAAGAAAACAAACATCATTAAAAAATAATATATTTATATAATGCATAAATTATAATAATAATTATTATTTTTATTTTTATTTTTATTTATTTTAATAAAAATTACATACAAATTAATTAAGGTATATATATATATATATATTTTAAATTGTATGACTTAATTGTTAAAAATGTTAAGATAATAGATCAAATTAAGTTGTTTCTTCATGAGATCGTGCGGAAAATGTAGAACGCGTATGGATAATTTTTTCTTTTACATCATTACAATTACTAGTAGCACCCCTGTGACTTTTAAAATACCCATGCATCCCAAGAAAAATAAAAAATAAAACAAACGCTCTCACATGATCTTTGACAAAAAGAAGAATAAATAGTGACAATGCATGAACTCAGGGATAATGTGGTGGACTTCAATGGTGACTATATGGTGTGATGGAGACATGTAAACCAGAAAACCATAAACAAAGTGAAAGTGAAAGCAGAAAGAGTTAGAATTAGGGTAAAATTATAACTTCAAGGATATTTTGATCATTTTGCTTTTTACTGTGGGACGCAGGTAGCAATCACAGGGTGTAGGAAGAAAAGCTTCTTTCGGTTTTGAAGAGATCTTAGGCTCAAAAAAGAACTCCAAATCCTGATAGCACAGAGACACCAAAGCCCTTCTAATTATTTTCATTTTGAACACATATACTTTTAATTGTTATAAAAAAAAATGCAGTTTTAAGTTTTTAGGGACAGTTCTCGAATTTATCCTACTATTGAAAATAAGGAAAATATTTTTTAACTATTAAATATTTTTATATTATTAAATTTCGACAAATTTCTCTTATAATTTTATATATTATTTTTTAAATAAATTTTTTTATTCTTAATATTTTAAAATTATTTAAAAATAACATTTTATGATAAAAAAAGTTATCAAAATTTATTACTCAAAATATTATTATCCTAAAAATAAAATATTAGTCTTGGAGAAGTGTGCAAAAGACATATTAAGAAGTTTTGGCGCGTGGCCTCCACAAGGATGCATCAGATGGAACCAAAGCTAAAGGATTTTCCCAACGCGTGTGCCAACCAACTTCCCATGGGAACCACGGGGACCATGTTTGCCATGTCAATTATTTTCCAACTCAGCTTCTTATTTTTCTCATATATTACACTTTTTAATTTCTTCCATACCTAAAAAAGAATGAAAATACCCCACATAAAGTGTCTAGTATGTGAAAATAGTAAAATTTGTCATACCTAAATTATAATTTTTTCCTATAATAGAAAAATGTTGAAATAATCATATTTGTTGTTAAAAATGACCATATTTTAATTTACTCTTAAATATTTTTAAATTGAACTTAAAATATAAAATATTGATTAACTTATATATAAATATATATTCATTAATTTTTAAATCTCTTGTATAGAAGAATGTTTGAGAAAAAGTTATTTATATATAAAATTATCATAATGTTTTTTAATGATTATTGATATAAAAAAAACTGTTGACAAAAAGAAAAGCCAATATGACAATTTTATAATAACGATATTTCATCAGTAATCACCACCAATGATTATGTGTATAGTTGTTATCATTTAAATCTTTTTATGAAGATTATTAAAAGAATTGTTTGTGTAAGTCTTACCTTCAATATTTATTTGCTTGTGTCATTGGTAGCATTATATACATACACTTTTGTGTTTGTAATTCTCCATGTGTTATTAGTGTCTCCTCCAGTCTCCACCTCCATTGGTTTATGTTTCATTTAGTGTGTGACATAATTGTTTCTGTCTTTCTTAGTGTTTTTTTTTTTTTGCTTTGGATCCACATTGTAACATTCAAGATAGTTATTTGTATTTATTATTTCATCATTAATTTGTTGAACTAATTAATAAGTGTCATTGAATTATATATTTGTTTAGAATGTGTTGCTTATAGATATTAATTGATTATATTAAATAAAAAAGCTTATAAGGTGATTGGATTGAATTGAAACTTGCATTTATAAATTTAAAACTTGATTTGTTGTATATATTTAAATGTAACTTGTAGATTTCAATTAATTTGAAATAGATTGAGTAATTCAAATTAAATTCACAATCATTAAAATGTATATTAGAAAAATTCATGAAAATGTAATGATGTTATAAGAGATTAGTTAGATTTGTTATTGAAGTAAAATGTGATATCTAATAGGAGAATGCTAACTAATACCATCTAGGTTAAGGCATAATTAACTATCATTAATTTCATCATTTTTACATTGAAAATTGAATAATTAACTCAATTAATTAAAATAATATAAATTTATATAACAAATTTTATAAAAACAAAAATACACTACTAGTAAATCTCGTATTACATGAAATTTTACTTGCAAATTTGTTAAAAAAATTTGCAAGAAAATATTTTTTTCTGTTATTTTTTCTAAGAATTTTAATTAACAGATAATTTATTTGTGGATAATCATTTCCTACAAAATTATAAAATTTGTAAGTATTTCTGAAACGTATTTTATACATTATATTTTGCAAGAAAATTGATAACAATTTCTTGCAATTTTATTTTCACAACAAAATTTGTAAGTATTATCTACGAAAAAAATTTAAAACAAAATTAACAAGAAGTATGATTGTTTTTAGTAGTGATATCTTTTAGAAATTTCCAAACAATATCTCTCCATTCAATGAAGTCTCACATTCATATTTAATTAATTTTTTTGGTAAACTTTTTAACGGTTAACATTATTTTTTTATTGGTTTTTATGTTAATTAAAACTTGTTTTTACGTATAACTATATTTTATTTTTTAGCAACATTAAAATATAATTATTTAATTAATTAGATTTGGATTAATTCAACATACAAAAGTAGTTATTATAAACTAGGAGTGAAAAATAAACTTAGTTTTGTCCAATGCAATGTTAGTGATGATAAAGGAAAAATTAAGTGTCCTAACATGAATTATTTTAAAGAAAAATACTCCACACTATCGAAATTAAGGAGCACGTTGATGTGATAAACATTGGTAAAATCTTAATGCAAGTAATATTACTTGCAATAAAATAAATAAAATTTTAATATAATTAGGTTATAAATTAGAGAAAGGAGAGAGATAAAGAGAAGAATAGGAAGAAATCATAAAGAGAAGAATAGGAAGAAATCATAGTTATATTTAAACACTCTTAGTCCAATATATCTTGTTAAGTTGTTAAGGTAAGGAAAAGAGACATTTGAAATTATATTCATTTTATATTTCATTATAGAACATAGTTGTTAAGGTTAGAGTTGTCAAAATGGGTTGGAATCCGCGAGCCAACTCGGCTCACCACGAGTTTGGATCGGGTTGGGTTGAAATTTTTTTACAAATTTTAATACGGGTTGATTTTTTACCCAGCTCATTTAGAACCCGATTCATCCGGGTTGAACCCGTGGTGAGCCGGGTTGGCTCACCAACTCGCAGATAAAAGTGTCACACAAGTGTTTTTTTATTAAGTTGGGCTTTACATTTGGTCATGTTAGGTTTTTTTTTTTTTGCCAACACATGAACAATTTGTATTTTTTTTTTATTTTGTTTCATATTTGGATTGTATTAAAGTTTATTTAGATTTTAATTAGAATTATAATTTAGTTTTGATTGAAAAATAAATAAAAAAATTATATATTTTTTAATTAAGTGAACTCGTGAGTCAACCTGTTTAACCCGCCAACCCGTAGTGGGTCAGGCCGAGTTCGAATTTTTTTGGCTCGCTAGAAGGTGAGCTAGGTTAGGTTGGCTCACTAAATCATTAACCCGTGGTGGATCCGGGTCAAGTTGGCTTACCCGTTTTGATAGTTCTAATTAAGGTAAGCGAGGTGTCCTATAATTTCATTATATTTAATTATTTATTCATATTTATGCTCAGTGAGGTCTGTTATCATCCTTTTTATTTTTATTTATATTATTTATACATTAATCCTATTTATATTATTTATCTATAATTATGTATCGATCTTCTTTAACTATTTATATTTTTTGATTTTTAATATTTATTATTTGTTTTGACGAATAAATATGAAAAGATTAGTCTTATTTTTTTAAATAATAATTTTATAATAAATAAAAAATTGATGACATTAGTTGGAGGCATAACCTTGAATATTTAAATGAGTAAGTTACTTAAGATGAAACATTTTTGTATTATTTTGTTATTAATCATGATGAAACTCATTTATCCCAACTAGCCAAATTATATTCAAATTTTTCTAATGTAAAATAAAATGGAAAATTTTTGATTGAAATGTCTTGATAAGAAATTATGTTATATGAATTTTGTTCTCACTTTCATATTTCATTATTTGTGTACGAATTGTTTTTTTGAAAATATCAATTTAAATACATGGAATCGCCAAATTACCTAGACTTGTTTTATGTTGCGACTACAACAACCTTTTCGAGAATTAGTTGGATCACGAAAATTGTTCACAATTAAGTTATTTTTTTAGGAATATGTTTTGTTGACTTTAACATTGGTTTCGACTATAGAAGTGTCAATCATTCTAAAAAGACCCATAATAGAGGTGGTAATGTAGGTTTGGTTCGGCGAGTCGGCCTGCCAAAAAAACGCGGGGTGAGTCAAGATATTGAGCCCGCTAGCATGTAAAAGCCTGACCTACAAAGTCTGCAGCCCACGCGGGCTGACCTGCTTGGGTTGATTCGCGTGGGTTGACCCACATAAAAAAAGAGAAACTTGCACTTGTGTATATAATTTACTTTCCTTCTAAACTTTTGCATGAACATTCCAAATTCTTATATGAATGGAAAAGATAAGTATTATGTATTTTTGAATGTCCTAAAATTTGAAAAATACATCATGTACGTCAAAGTATGAATATGAATATGATGACAATGTTGAATTATCAATTTATCATCCAACTTCCTAAAGCCTTTGTTTAATTTTGTGAACTTGTTAAAGTTTTCCAATTTGTTGAACATTAAAAGCTTTACAATAAGAGTTAAAAAAAAGAACGAGTCAACCTAACCTACATTTTACAGGCCAAGTCAGCTCGGCCCACATTTTGTGAGTCATGTGCGGGGTGGGCCTAAATGGGTTGGATCAGCGCACATTACCATCCCTAATACATAGTACATAGTGGTCAATTTTGACATACCTCCCACACTTCATATTAATCCCCTAATTAATATGTTTCCTCCATTTATGTAAAAATAAAGTAGGAGTTTTGAAAAAATATAGGAACTAAATAAGATATGATATTAATATAATACAATTTTAAAATAACCATGTGTTGATGTTGAAAACAACATCAATATAATACAACTTTAAAATAAGAGATGATATTATCCATACAAATGAATGTTAGTAACTAGAAAAATTTGTAATTATAAACTCTAGTGGAATGGAAAGAAGAAACATATAGTATCGTGGTGTAAGCCCAATGCCGATTAGGTCTTTGGGCCAAATGATGCTCAGATTCTAGGTTTTAATCTCGATCAGGTCATATGTATAAGGATGTTAGAGAATATTAGAGGTTTGGCGGTTAAAGACGCATTTAAGCGAGTCAACGAATTTAATAGAAGCAATAAAAGAGTGAAGAGAACTTTAAAGACCCTTAAAGGTTGACATGTTAAAATGTATGGGGTCAGAACTACATAAAGGGTGAAGAAATTATAAAAAATGCATAGCATAGTGAATGCTTTGACTGATTGGATTTAGTACTTTTTGCCTAGAACAAGTACAAATAAAAGAAGAAAAAAAATTATATATATAATTAGTAATGAAAAAAAGAATGAAAATAACTGATATACATAACATACTAAAGGATATATATATACTTGCTAAGGAAAAGAACTATGCGTTATATTATATACATGATATAATGTGATAGAAATAAAAAAAAAATGATAAATATCAGAAGATCAACAGGAAGCCCCAAAGCTGAACAAAGTGGCTTACATGTCTGCATGGTTTTATATTACCTAGTACGGAAAATTACAGGATTAGAACATAGACAGAACTATGTTTTGTAACAAATAAGGATTCTGAAAAGAAGATCACAGATTCTTGCATCCATATATATAACGGATAAGGCTTCTGAGTTGATAAATGGAGAACGTAATATTAAATTAACGTCTTGTAACTTTACAAGGTATTTGTCATTACTTATACAATTTTATTGTAGTGACACACTAACATATTTGAGTATTCAAATGGCGCTTACAAGTTCCTCTACTGGTGCATGTGGGAGGAGTTCTTATGTCAGCATCATTGTTTGTGCCATTGTGGGGATCTCCCAGAGTTGACCTATAGATAAAGCATTTAATTATTAGTCTATGCTGGTGGATGTTGTCTGAAATTCTAACTTTGATATTCATTTGAGTACAATGATTCAAGAATTATAGAAATTGCATATATTTTTATATACTGTTCACTGATACATAGATTCTTAGAAAAAGTGGTTAAGATGCTTAGAACATAAACGAACCAAGTATGACCCTAATGGTCATCAACAACAAAAAATAAGTTCATCAGTAATTACCAAAAGGTGAGGCAAATTGAGCTTTGTTGTAACATCAGTAGACCTATGTAAACAGAATAAATCCTACAAGTAAAATGCTAAAAATATCTTAAACTTTTGTTGTAAGTTAGAACATATAGAAACCTTTGGCCAAAAGTAGGTATTGTTTTATGTTGTTGAAGCTTAATTTTTCTCAGGAAAACATGTCACAATCACACTGCTTTATCTGTGTGCAAGAACTCAGAAAGAAAAAGGGAAGGAAGGGTACGTAACATCAAGGAAAGAAAAGCCACATCTCACATGTGCAACTCATATTCTATAAGACATGTGTAAAGACAAGAGAAAGGAGACAAGACCCGCGAGACCAGTAGATTATTGAAAATAGCCTGCTACAGCAATCTAGGCTTGAAGCACAACGGTATAAATCAAAGTTACCCTTTTCTAATTTCAAGGTGCAGAGTGTGTGTGTGTGTGCATGTTCCCAGCCACAGCTTGCATATAAGATGCTTCATATTCTATCTGCAAAAAGAAGAAGATAATGATGAATGACGGTTTTTTAGTCAGAGGACTTCCAGGGAGAAACGAATACATTGTGTCTTCTGTGGTGGCAGAAATGGGTACAACTTGAATGATGAAATAGTACAGGCCAGAGTTCTAAGCCAGATTACTCATCATCACACTGAAACAAGACCCTTTTGAAGTTTGAAGCGACTCAAAATGTTCAAACATAGAGACCAGTTAAAAAGACCAAATGCTGTTGTCACTAAAAATATGGATGATCACGGATTAAAAATATTTTACAACCTCCCTGTATCATGCAAACCATGCAAAAAGATAAAAACTGAAAAGAAAAACATGTTAAAAGATCTTATGACGATCATCATGCTTTACAAAGGTAAACTGGGGAAAACTCAAAGAAAAAAGATCAAAATGTCTGAGATTTGGAAAGTTGTAGCATATAGTTGATCGATCACCTTATACTGACACTGACACTTTTTCTTATGAAGGGAAAGTATGGAGAAAAAGATACATTTGGTTGTATTACAGCATGCAACAATAGTTAATATCAATCAACCATGAATTAACTGAATATAATCATAGAATAAAACTCTAAAATAAATGACGAAGTAGGTAAATGGACCTGGCTATCAACATCTGCAGAAAAGAAGACGAAGAAAGTACTGTAAGGATAAACTGATCTACCAAGCAATAAATGCATTGTTCTTCGGTACAATGTCATGTTATTCATGAGTGATGAGGCTATATGAACTCACATCATTTAGACCTAATCTCTTTAGGCAATTTGTGCAATAATGTGGTTAAAAATTTCAAAACGGGACCTCTGGCAGGACATATTATGAAAATGACACACATTTGTCTTGCTCGACTCATCAATTGCCCCCTACAATGGATTACCATGATCATGCAACTTACATTTGATAAAGGAAGCAGAAATAAATTAATCAAAGTTGAGGAGCTTTGTTTTACTCAAAAGTGCTGAACTTTATATTGAGTAAGTAGGAGCCAAGGGGACAGAAAATTCTGACATTGACTTGTTTAATTTGCAGACTAATACATCATCCAGAAACCTGCTTGTACTGACTAATAATCATGTTGAGGTAATTATTGTACATGATTGTGTTATTATTCTGAGTGCATCATCAATTGTAGAATTTGAGGCATGAGTTGTTATATGTAGCCCCATCTCCCAATCAATTCAACCCAATTATATGATACTTACACATCATTATTGAATTCCCATTTCCTCCAATATAGCATATTAGGAGTATCATAGACATGCTACGGCCTACACATAATTTTCATTTGTCTTCACAAAATACTGATGCATCTTTAATTTGACAATAGCTGAGATAAAAGTAAGCCTAAAAGTGCACACACTACCGAAGTGGAAAGAGAGACAAACTAGACCCTCATTTGTTTCGCCATTTTAGAGTCCACATGCTAGATGCACCAGGCAACAGCTAGGACAAATCCTCTTCTCATCACAAACATTACATGTGAGGGATGCGACTCACCGTGTTTCGGCAACTGCATTTTTGCATTATTGTACCTCCCAAACTATCACTTGTCACTATACATATATCAAGACGGAGATGGAAACAGACACGTGGCTTTACATTACTGGTCTTCAGGTTAGTTATATAACTAGCTTACAACCTCCTTACTCATTACCATAGCTTTCTTAAACTCAACTGCATAATCACATAACTCTCCACCTAATTTTTATTGTAAATCTAACATCAGCTCACACTTTCAAATCACAAACATTATGAAGAGTATTATATTATGTATTCTTTTTAATACATTAATTAGATTCTCTTTCATTTATGTTTTTTTATTCATTTCCTACGTATATATACTTTACAATAAATGCAGAATGGTTCATTAATATTATTTGAAATGGAAACAAAAATGCTGGAACCGGTTGAAACGAGAGGCGGACAGTAGAGTAAAGAACACACACATGCTTTCGCAGCATTTATCTGCCGACAGCTGTTGCAATTTATTTATGATACTTTGTGATTTTAATATTGGTACCTCAGTTATTTCGAACTTTGAATGGTTTGTTGAGTTTCAATGGGAATCTTGGTCTGTGTTTGGGGTGATGAATATGAGTTATAAACTCTCCTTTTGAAAACAAGGATTGTTTACTGAGATTGAGGAAGCATGATCTACAGTGGGAGTTTGAATTGTAGTTAATAGTGTATGTTCGTAATCGATGTGTGGTAGAGAAGATGTTGATAAAAAGTGGAAACATAAGAAAGAGAAAAAAAGAGTGGAGGTGATGGAAGGTGGTGGGTCTACACCTGTAATTACTTGTGTCGTAACTAGTAACCACCAAGCTGTAGGCTAAACGCCAGTAGGGAAGCACATGGTGCTGCCTGAACATGTATCATATTTCCCTCTGAGAAACCATGCCAAGATTAAGAGATTTTCTGGGCCCAAACGAAGGAATTAGGGATATTATGGGCCAAATATATAGAATCTGTTGCTTCTTAGCAGGTAACTTGGAAGCCACTTTTGTGCCAAAAATCTAGCGAATTTGTTCACGATTTACAGAAATTGGTGGCCTAGCTGCTCTAACTCATGCTACATATTTTTGGGGTATATCATTTACCCAGGGGGACCAATCCTGTGCCTCTTTGTACGATGTCACTTATTAGATTCAGATCCATGTGAGCAACCATGGGTACGACCCTGCTGCTATTTCCCACTCAACATTTCTTAATCATGTCACCATGTCACAAATCAAACGTTTAATTCTCAGACAAAATAACAAATTAAAAAGCCATTTCGATTAAGATGCTTCTTACTTGGCTTATGGATGGAGAAGGAGATAAGGGTGTGTAGCAGAAGCACGTGGGGACACAATAATAGAGAGATACCCGTTTAACTCGAGTATCTCAAATTTGTTTGGAAGCACAACACTGCAACAGCAGGGTATAGAGAGAGGATTCCACACTTTATATCAAAGCAGTGCCACAATTTAGTGTCAATATAATATCATCGCTCAATGCGCTTTTCATACTCTCACTATGTGTTTGAACTATTAGAACAGTGTCAAAATTTGCAATAAAAGGGAATTAAATACATTAATATTTTAATTTTTTGGAAACATGAATATGTTAACGCCTTAAAAATGACAATTTTCATTTTAAGAAAACTAAACAAACCTAATCCTATATTTGTTTTCATGGTTTTTAAGTGGAGTGATGTATATAAATAATACTTGTTTGGCAAGAAAATGAAATAGAGAACACTTGCAATTATATGCCTGATTACCAAAATTGATTTAAATACTTCCATATCAAATTTGACTAAACTTTATTTTTATAAAAATATTATCTCAAATTAATTAAATCAATCAATGAGTTGGTGAGGTCGAGTCTATCATATCCAGAAACTTAAATGTTTTAAATTAAATATTAAAATATAAATAATTGCATAATATATAATAATTAAAACAAGGAAGTGTCATGTTATATTTATAAGATTTGCATGTACAGAAGTAAAGAGCAACAATTAGTTGACACTAGATGGGGAAATAGATCAGTTAGGCTTGGTTAAACCTGTTTACATTTGACTTTGTCGAAAAGTTTTAGAAGGTCTATGTTTTATCTATTTTTTTTATGTATATTTTAAAGATCTAGTTTGTATAAAAATCTTATCTATCAGTCTATTTCAATTTTTTTTTTCACAAAGGTCTTTAAAAAATTTGTAAATTGATCATTTTATTGACCTAAATAGAACTTTGGTAGTAGTTTTCTTACATTAATATCACATGTATTATACTATATATATGTGTTTGTTTTTAAATTATTTCCTAAAGTCTTAGCCAATAAGTTTACCTGGTGGAGGCAGGAAGGGGTGCAACGAAGGGTTACTCTCTTTGAGTAGGGAGAAACAAGTGGAAGTGAGGGATGAAAGAGACGAGGAAAAAAAACATAGAAATTAGTGGTATTGCCATTTATGTTTTGACTATGCTGATACCATAAAATAATATAATATAACAGTAATTATAGTTAATTATATGCCTGCAACTTTCGTTCTTCCCGTAAAATGACTGTGAACTTATCCGTTCTTCCCGTAAAATGACTGTGAACTTATCCGATGCAATTTAACAGCAGAAACTTTGAAGCTGTAAGTGCATGGTGTCTGGACTGAAAGAAACAGCGATCTTTCATCTATTCCTTAAATCAAGACATTAGTTACGGTGCACCAAACAGCACGCATCAGAATCTAGAAATAAAAATATTATGAATTATGTTTTATATGCAGAATATATATATATATATATATATATATATATATATATATATATATATATATATATATATATATGGGAAAAGCTTCATGTCCGAGTTATGGTTGTATGGCGTACGTAGTGAGATGTGGGTGATGATTTGGTTGTAGAGGTGTAACTAGCGAAGGCTAGGTGGGAAGCCTCTTAGCAGTGTCATTATCAGGTTACTGTTCTGTGCCCATAATTGGAACCTCACCAAGGTACATTATTCCATTGACCATTCTCATCAAGTAGCAGATTATGTTAATCAGATGTGGGCTTCTCCGATTATGATTTAACAAGCACATATATATACTATATTATTATATATTATTGACATCATCTCCATAAATAAAGCTGCTTTCGAATCCCATTCTGCACAACAAAGTTTATAGTGGGGGGAATATCCTAATCCCCCTTTCCCCTTCCCTACAATTTTTAATTGCATCACCATACAATTTCCTCATTATTTTACACAGGGGAGGGATATTATTAGATTCCAAAACATACAACAATAAATAATACTATAAAGAAAAAGCAAAAATATATGATGATGATATAAAGTGACGTTGTTAAGAAGTTTAAGATATGTTAACAGTTTTAGCGGACGTGGTTGTAAAAGACACATGTATGTGGTGTTGGAAATGCAGAAGAGGGGAAGATTGAGAAGAGAGTACTGTAAAAGAGTAAGTTTTGAAAAGGGTTTTGAAGGGGGGCATGAAACTGGAGATTCCACGTTTTCCCTTTGGTGGGCAGCGAGAGACCCAATCATGCATTGAATAGGAGGAGCATGGCCCATAAAATGAAGGGTCCTGATTGATGGAATGGTGGGGCATATCTGAGTAGGGTCATTAAGACTCACCATGGATCTTTCTGTGATGCCAGCAACTGCTCCATTAAAAGGGCGAAAAGAAAATTAAAAAAGAAAACAGAAGATGGAGAATGATCCACCTGTTTGTCAGTGACATTGTACATTGGTTTGGGCAATAACCAGCAGCCGGACCCCACCACCTGAGCCAACACCTGGAACCGATAAGGTTTTGACCCCACCGTCCTATTACCCCCATCTCTCTGAAAAATCTTAATCATTGATGCAGTAAACCTCGAGATTCATGGCAGAGATTTAGAATCAGAATGATCAAAAAGCAATGTAAATTTTAATACTACCGCTTCATTTTCACATCTTTCTTACTCACTCTAGCGGTAACACTGTTTCATCCCTTTTACCACACGGCCTCTGTGCTGTGGCCCAGAAAGAGAGACGGAGAAAAACAAAACAACCCAAATGCCTGTTAGGTGGGAAACTTTGCAAACCTCATGGAATCGAATGCAACTCGCTCCTTTTCTTCTCTTTAGCATAAAAACCATAACATTACAAACCAATTAATTAAAACCCTATTCAGGACAATAAATAAATAAACAAAAGATAAGATATCGTGTAGTGAAATAACTCAATCAAAGAAGACATTTTTTTTTACCAGAAAAAAGAAAAGAAGAAGCAGGCAGCGAAATACCCAATTGTTAAATAGTGTCATCTGCCAAACCCTAAAAAACCCTCCTCCTCCTCCTTTCTCCCTCCGTCCCCTCCAAAATATTAATCACACCAAAAAATTAATTTTGGGAATAAATAAAACTGAATTTCGAAGATCATCAAACCAACCTCACGTGTGTTAAACACATCCATCTATCCATCATGCATCCGCCAGCATCAATCAAAGTAGACCACAAGTAAGAAGAAGAATTTACGGTGATCACACCAACACCACATCACATGATATGATATGGTACCCTCTAGGAGTGGTGACTGGAGGTATCATGGCGATCATCGGCGGCACCTCCACGATGCGATTGCGAGCCGCTCGCCTGAGATTCGGAAACGCCGATAACCGGACGATAAGGACTAAGCCCCGCAAGCATACTCAAATGCCCTTCGTTCATATTATTATTGCCGTTGTTATTACTGTTATTATTACTGCTTCCCCCGACAGCGCCAATCCCAGAAGAGCCCAGTTGCTGACTCGGCAACAGTGCCATGGGCGTGGGGAAGTTCATGAAATGCAACCCACTAGACATGGTGCCTCGATACAAGGCACTGTTGTTAACCGGGGGGAAGGTCCATATGGGATCGCCACTCATCACTTGATTGGTGTTTGAATTGGCCACCATCCATATGTTGGCGGCGTGGCTCGCGGGAATCGTGCCTGCACTCGACTGGAGGAGATAACTCCCCATTTGGTGCTGCGAGGAGGAGGAGAGGTCTTGTTCCGTTGGTCTTCTTTTTCGGCCTAGGGTTGATTCCTCCGCGCTTGTGTCGGACAAATCCAAGGTGGAGGAGGGGGCTTCGGGCTTCGCCTGGAGCATGGATGTGTTCAGGTTGTTGGATTGGAAATTGAGGAGTGTGGAGGTGTTGGTGGGGTTGTTGTCGGAGGATAAGGCGATGCCGGGGAACAAGGTGCGCCGTTGTTGGAGGGAGAAGTTGGGGTTGAAGTAGGAGGACCGGAGCTGGGAGGGGACGGACATGGAGGAGCCGGAGCTGCGGAGGGAGATGTTGAGAGAGGTGAAGTTGGCGGGGATGGTTCCGGTCCCGGTGGCGGCGATGACGGCGGGCTCGGCCTGCTGGAGGAGCCACTCGATGGTTTCGCCATCGGACTTGTGACCGAGTTCGCGCGTGAGTTGGAAGACGCGGGCGGCGCAGAGAGCGGGCATTCGGATGCGGCGGCCACGACCGTCCACCTTCGTGTGCCGGTCCTTCGTCGACGTGCGTTTGGGCGGCGGCTTTTTGCTGTTTGGAGGCTCGGACGGCGCCGCGAGCTGGTTGGATCGGGTGGAATTGGACGTGCTGGGTTCCGCGGAGATTGCTAGTGAAGGGTAGGGGGAGGAGGTGGAGCATGAGGCCGCTTCTTGGTCCTCTTTCTTCTCCAGGAGCTGGAATGGGAAGTTCTGACGGTGGTGGTGGTGATGATGGTGGAGATCGTCGCCTCCCTCCATGATCGCATGGAGAGCGTTTGAGTGTGTGTGTGTGTGTGTTTTTGTGTATGATTGTGTTTGTGTGGGTGATCGTTTTTTCTTATGAGACAGGTTGTGATCAGTGAGTTTGTAGTTTAATTTGTGTGGTGGGTCTTTCTGGTCTTTAAGAGGAGGGAGATGTGTGTGTAGTTATTTGTTTTGTGTAAGGGAATGAATTTGTTTTGAAATAGAGAGAGAGAGAGAGAGAGAGAGAGAGAGAGGGGATAAGGGAGAGGTGGGAAGCAACAAAGATAATGAGTGGGAATTATATGTGTGAGGTTTAAAAAGCATGATTTTTTTGAGAAAAGAAATTGGTTTGTTGTTATGTTTGGTTGTGATGATTTTGAAGGAGTAAATAAAGGGTTTTGGTTAGTGTGGAAGTGGAGGAAATGAGAGAGATTTGAAGGGTGTTAAACTAAAGTAAAGTAATGAAAGGGGAGAGAAGGGAAGGGTTTTTATTGTGGTTGGACAGAGTCTTTGGTTCAGAGTCCACGTGAGGTGCTCTTTTTATGATTCAATCCATAAAGACAATGGTGGCCGAAGTGGGACCCGATCCCAAGTCAAAAAATTGAAAGACCTGGAAAGGAAAGATTATCGAGCGGGTCCCGTCTCATTCAAGTAATCATTTCATTTTGCCTTTGGCCTTTGCCTTTTGTTCTGCACCTTTGCTGGGGAACTTTGGGATTCCTCAATCCACCCTTTACCTTTTCTTATCATTCTAATCCTCCTTACAAACCACACCTTAATCCATTCATTTAACCGCTAATAAGATGTTTCAAGTATTTCAGATAATGAGTGGGATTGAGGAATTTTGTAGTCACTCAACATATATGCTATTGCGGGTTATCATGTTTAGTCCAAGGACCACAAGTGGCACATGGAAATGGATCTAAATCCTTGTAAAGTTTCAGAGAGAAGAAGCACCATTTCTATTGCTTCGCTAATGGGGCTTTCCCTCCCTTCAACTTGAGGCTGACACTGTTCCTTTTACGCCAACGTGACCCAGCTCCATTCAACCCAATTTCCCTTTCTCTGCATTTATGAACACCCTCTACTTTCTTCTTATACCCTAAACTAGCTCCACAAACCAATAAATTCAATTTAACCCACAACTTCACTCTGTCACATATGCTATATGATTGAAACAAATGAGGTTAACACGTATTGAACACGACAGTGAATCTTGAACTCCATCACCCTCTTCGGGAATATGGCCAAGCTTTTCCTTTTTTCCCATTTTACTTTCTTCGCGCTTTTTCTTCCACATATATTTACACACTTTTTCTTTTAACCCTCCACTTTCAAGCAGGTAAAACTTCAACTGTACTTTCGTTACTCTCAAATACTCAGCTTCTTTCATCACTTATTGTCACATGCAAGCCCACCAATTCGACAACGACAAAATACCCCTTCCCTTACTGGAAAAACAAATAGGACAACTTCTGTTTATTTCATTGCATCTATATAATTAATCACCAACCAATTTAATTCTGATGCATGCAAATTCACTTAACCTGCCTCTCCATTTACTTTTCATTACTGTACTTTCTCATCATGCAATTTCATCCATATCTTAACCATTCAAATATTGCAACAATTAAAACCTTCACTCATATTCTTTCCCTTTGTATATATAATATATTAAGATTAAGATTAAGAGTAAGATTATTGCGGCACTTTACAACTTTGTTACATAACAAATACTATAATTAATAACGTGCTTATTTCAAATTACTGAAAGTCGACCTCTCACCTACTTTACCTTTTTTTTTTTTCAAGAAACTGAAAATACAAATAAATGCGCAACTTAATTCCTAAAATTTTAGGACACAATAGAAAGCGCCCACGTGAGATTCCTCAGCTTTTTACACCACACATGTAAAAGCCCTTGTCGCCAAATTACATGCCAAGAAAGGCAAAGACTAACGTACCGACAAGTTGACAAATTTTTAAACGCTCCCTTCAATCCTTGATAACGACTCTAAACTCAATAGTAAAATCCATAGTCAAAATCAAACTCATAACATGTTTTTAACTCCTATCAAACAATATGCATGCATGCCCTATATATGTATATATAAATTAATACACACTCACTCCACAGTTTTTTCTGTCTCAAAACACCAATTTCATATGTCTTATGCAAAAGTATGTTTAAAAATCTCAAAACTTCTCTGCGCACATAAAACAAACAGTTAAGCGTCATTCTTGACACGCATGAAACTGCTAATTGTATTACTCTCGCACCTTATCCTTACGCACGGATATCAATTAATCAGCATATATATATATGATGATTTAGTTAATCCTATTGATGAAAAATATTATTAAGTTGTTGATAAGAGTAAACGAACATTGAAAAGGATAGTGTTATTACGTAAAAGAATGAGTGAAATGTACGTGTTGTGTCCTATCCACGAGGGTTTGGCAGAGGTGCGTTGTAAGGAAGTGGACCAGATAGATATTAAAACTGTTGCTGCCCTAATTACCACATACATGCCTTGCTACTTATGTATGTCATATTGAAAATGACATCTTACCCTCCGCAAAATCAACATATATCTTCTAACAATGCGCCATATTAAGCTAAAAGACTTGAAGATAAAGCAGAAAAGACGTAACTATAATCTTTTGGTTTCCCACAAAAATATCCAAATTATTTTTATTTAAACATAATCTAACCATGATGAGTGTTTAGTTTTAGCATTTTCAAACTGCTGCCACCAAACAGTAACTTGCTGATAAATCGGACAAAATAGCTTGCGACCCAACAAGAACAATCTCAGAACCGGCCGGTCAAAGCATGTTTGGTCCCACTCTGGTTGCATTTAAATTTTGAAAATATTTTAACCCAAAGTTTAATTGTATTAAATGAGGATGCTATAAGGATTTATATAGATAGGGGAGATTAATAGGGATTCATGTGAAGGGATATAGGATGGTGACACTAGGTAGGGCAATTAATTGGTATTCTGTGTTTGGTGGTTGCTGTCATTCACACTTCACAGAGGACTCGGATTCCACTATCTACTTCTTCTTCTTCTTCTTCTTTCCTCTCAGATTCAGAACTACAAATAAAAATATCTATTCTCATACAACTCACACACCATGCTTTCCACTGCATTAATTATCCCTAATTAATAATTTGTCTGCGCTAAATCACGCCCTTCAATCACCTCTTTATCTAACTACATTTTCCCTCTTTTCCTTCTGCATGTTTCTGCTTAATATTGATAAAATAGTATTCTATTGACAACTATATATTTTTATATATATATTTGGGAAGGAATAAATACACACTTTAGTAAATACTGAAAAAAATATTATTATTATTATTATTATAGTAATTAATTTAACAAAAATTAGATAATTAAAGTATTCATGATAAAATTATAAATAAAAAAACATTTTTTATATTAATATTAAATTAAGGATATTTTTATAACCCGTTATATCATCTCTTTTGTTGTCATATCAATAACATTAATTACAATTTTTCTTTTTAATTTAAACAACTTCACCTTTTTTTTTTCACTCTAACTTCAATCAAATAAATCATAAACCCTACTTATTATGAAAAAAGTTTACTAAACAAATTAATAGTAATAAATAACAAAAAAAAATACTAATCTATTGTCATTTAGGTAGCCTCCATATTAAGATTGACCTTAAATTGTTAGATCACTATTATGAGTTTACACTAACAATATAATGTATCCTGACATAGTTATTTAACTATATCCCGTTGTAAAGATTTTAAAATGTTACGGTAATAATTTCATGTTTATATACAACAATGATTGGACAAATTTTACAACAAATCGTTACAATGAAAATTTTCTGACATTTTTTAGTGATGGTGCATAAAAGTTGGGATGAATTAAACAAAATTTTGAAGTGAAACAAATTTCATTAGCAAATGAGGCGTAATTAACGAGAGGAATACCTAGAAAAGCAACACTATAATAATAAAGAGTTTTTATGTATGTTATTTGCTTTTTACATCAACATAGGTTCGATATGATAACTTAAATTTATATATGTTGAATAATATCTCCGACAAAAAATTATTTTAAATCACATCAATTTTAACATAAATTTACGTCGGATAATAATATTCTGATGTATAGTTATCGCTCGCTATAAATAGGAAAAAAAAATTCAAAGTTATGTTTAACTATATATACATTCCAACTTAAATTAACGTTGAATTTATCTTAGATGTAAAGAAAAAACTCTTTCATATTTGAACATTGAAGAATTAATGTAAAACTCGTTGATTTATTTATAATTTATACAAATACCATGTTATCTTTTTTTTTTATGTGTATTATTAATAAGTCAAAAGTAATTTGAATGATGTAAAGAGTTGGTTTTGTGTGGGTCTAAAGACACTGTATATACGATGAAGATTATTTTATTAAAAGAATGAATTAAACAATATATATTTGGGTAATTTAACGAAGAGAATAATTGGACGTGAATTACTTAAAATAATTAGGTGCATAGATATAGGTATTTCTAGGATCCAATTATTAATGTGCAGTAAGAAGATAATGGAAAATCATAGAAGATATATATATGCATCTTAGTTGGCAGTGACGTTTGATAAGAATTGGCCAAGTGCCTCTTTAGTTTAGACAGTTGGAATCTTGGCATCCATCCACCTAAACTCATCACTCATTTACACTTTCAATGCACTAAAATTTGTAAGCCTTTCTTTATTATGTTTATTATGCATCGATACTTCAATTTGGATTATGTATATGTATTCGATATGTATTGTGTCCGATATTTTAAGATACTTTAACAATATTTATCAATAAAGTATTTAAGTATTTCATTTATAAAATAGTAGTACACTATAATAAAATCTTTGAATAGTGACAAATTTTAGTAAAAAACATAACTAGTCACTATATATGACCAAATTGACAACTAAAATAGTTCCAAAAAATTATAATCGGTCTCTAAATTGATAATTAAAATAGTTTAAATGATAAAATAATTTTAAATTGGTCACTAACATTTGATACATGGTTTTGACTACCAAAATAATTGGTCTCTAATTAGAATTTTTGGATTCACACATTAACAATCATACATTTATTATGTTTGTAAAAATTATTGTACACTTTTTCATTATTCATATATCACATATCGTATCCTAATATTTTAAAAATAAACGTATCGACGTATCGGATACGTGTCGTATCCGATACACGTATCGTATCTGTGCATCATAGCACTCCATTTCACAACCAAAAAGAAAATCAAAATAAGAGACTCAAAACTGAATTTATTTAAATTAAAAAACAATGAAAATTTTACAAAAAAAATAAAATAAAAATAACTTAGTGTTAACTTAACCAATGTTGACATTTTTATTTTAATGTTTATTTAAATTAGTGTTACAAGTTGATGCTAAACGAATTTCAGTTTTAATGTGAATTTAATTTTTGTATAAGCGTGACCAACATTAATAATGATGATATTTAAAAAGGTATTTCATAATTCTAAGTAAACAATTCACAATCACCTCCATCTTCATTTCAACACAAAAATAATAGATAAAGTGAAATAACTTTTGTTGATAATAAGTTGAATTGAAATAATAATGAAAAAATTCAACGACGAAAAAATAGGAGAAAAGGGACTTGATAAAACGAATGTAGCGTGTTATTCACGAGTAGGTGAGTGCGAGTATTGATGCATTTGTATTTGAAGATTTAACGATTTGGGAGTGATGATTTGTTATTGAAAGCAAACAACCTCATATTTGTATATAGAGATGATCTGCGTGGATTGATTATAGTAGGTGACGGATCTTCGACTAATATTTTGGGACTGACACAATTTTTATTAAATTATTGTTTTGATTCATTTTTTCGTTCAAAAATGTCAAGTTAGTTCTTTAGTTCAAAAATATTTAATTTAAAAATTTGATACAATTTGATATTTTTGTTAAATTTTTTGAAATGGGACAAGTATTTTTCATCAAAATTGAAATTAGAATTATGTCAGTTATACTAACAAAACAAACCATCATTATTTACAATTTCAATTCTGATGAAAAAACTTTGATTTGATTCAAGAAATTCAACAAAAAATGACAAAATTGTATCATTTTTTCAACAATCGAAACTAAAAAACACGGAAAGACCATCTTGATATTTTTGAATGAAAATAAGAATCGAAAAAGTAATTCCAATTTTTTTATACAAACCAGTAAAAACATTGTATCTAATTTTTTTTAATAATAAAAAAATAAAACTATAATTCTTGTTATTATTATATTATAAAATTAAATATAAATAATTTTTACAGTTTATAATAATTAATTTTCATTTATAATAATTATTTAAAAAATAATAATCAAATAAAAATAGTTAAATTACAAAAATATCACTAAAAATAATTACTTTTATTTTATAAAAAATTTAAAAGGTAAAATTGAAAATTAAATATAGACAAAAAAAGTATTTATATAGATATAAATATTTAAATTTTGTAAAATATTAAATATATAAAATATATTAAAAATATTTAACTTTTAAAAAATATATTTAAAATTATATAGCATGAGTATAACATTGTCATAATTCCCTGAGTCATTACTATGTTCCGTCATTGACTATAGAGTATAACATTACTGGCGTGCCCTTGCTTTCTTTATTCTGTTCTGCAAATGCATGGACAATTGAAGCTAATCCACATGTTTCTTTATATTTAATAACGACAAATTAATTAATAATATTATATATTTTTAATTCAATATATATTTAAAACTATATTTTGTATTAATTTTAACTAAAAAAATTTATTTTCTATTCATTTTAATTACAAAGCCAAAATAATAATTTTGAATTTTATCTATCAATTAATTTTTTTAATACATCGCATTCATAAAATAATTAAAAAATTTATATAATATTTTTTTGAAATTTCTTCATCTATCTCTTCAAACAAACAACGCTATAATCTCCTATTCATCTTTCAAATTCATCTACTCCTCTTCCTTAGATTATTTTCTCAATCCAAACACATCCTAAAAAAAATTATAGGTTGCCGCCACAAATTCCATCCCCAAAAACCATATTTGGATTGTGCATCAACTATATCAACTGTACTTAAACTGTTAGATAATCCTAGTCGGTGATGACATTACTGTTACCATCTCTATTACAGAACCGTACATGAGATTTTCATCTCATACGGCTCCTTTAAAGCCTTAAAAAAATATAAGAACCCGGCCGATTATTTCTCCCTTGATATATCCCTAAGATAGATAAGATTCTATTTTCTCGGACGGTTCTGAATTAGACCCATGGAATTCTGTCTTTTTAGGACACGCATCAATCTGCTTTCTTCATGACATTTTCCTTCTTATCTCAAATCATACGCAAAGATATCTCCAAACTAAAGTTATTTTGTGATGATATAATCCTAAACCATAAAAAGGAAAATTCTATCAAACTTTTGTGGCTTCACTACGCATACTCGTAAATTACAAATAACATGTACAACTTTTTGCATACAAAGAAATTACTCACGCATACATTCTAATTATAAACTACAATAGAACATCGTCTTAATATCGAAAAAATAAAATAAAAATCCTCTAATATAAACTAAAACCAAATTTTTTATAATTTTAATTAAAAACATCTTAAAAGAATTGAAACGTAAAAATTCTTAAAATAATTCCCCTTGAATTTTCACACCCCCTCCCAATTTAAATAAATTTCCTGAAAAAAAAAAGACATTTGTTTGAACAAAAATTAAAATTGACCTATTTGTATATATTTTTTGTATTTGAAAAATACTTAAGATTATTTTTATATACACATTGGATTTTAAGATGAGGAGTGGGTAGTGAAGTGAAATCACATCACTCTTTATTAGCATTTTGCCTGCCGCTATTGGGCACTTTCATGAAAAGTAGCGCCCAGTGAATCCAATAAAAACAAGGGGCAAATTAGTAAATAAGTTCATATAGTATTTCATAGCATTAAGCCACGTGGCATGCACTCTCATATTATTATTAAGGTATATCCTCCGCATGCTACTCAAAAATTCGTTACAAATAATTTGGATGTCAATCTCATTTCATTTTTCACTCAATCACTCCTCACCCTACCTCCACTATCTTTTTTTTTTTTTTTATCTATATATTTTTAATAAAACTAATTCAATTTTCTTCTTAAATAATATATTTCAAAAGAAAACTGTTTAATTAAATTCTGTCCACTTTATTTACCAAAATTGTCTTCTTTACTTTTTGTCTATTTTCTTAATATTTCTTGTGAAGTTTTATGATATTAAGATCGTGTTCGTTTGCATAGATGATAATGTAGATAAGGATTTGTGAAGACGGATTTTAAAAAATCTCATAGTATGATTTGAAAGGATAAGCGAGTAACGATTTGTGGTTAATCTCTAAAAATTCATTCCTTTATTTTGCAAAGATCTGAGAAGATTAAAAGTCATTTTACTAATATATCTTCTTTAAATTTTATACAAAAAGACATCTATTAATATAATTATTAATTACACTATACTATTATTATAATTTATTTACAATTAATATTTTATTATATATATTAGTAATTATTAATAATTTCAATTATTTATTTATTATTATTATTTTATTAATTATTATAAATATATATATATATATATATATATATATATTATTTATTATTATAATTTATTTTATATATACATATGTAACCGTTACATAACATATATATTACATATATATTACATATATATTGTATAATGTAACCGGTTATATATATATATATATATATATATATATAATAAATTATAATAATAAATAATATATATTTGTATATATATATATATATATATATATATTTAATTAATAATTATTAATAAATAAAACATTATTTAAAATATAATATGTAAGGTCTTATTTTTCTTATGCCTTTAACAAGAAGGGTTGTCCCAAAATCTGATGGGTCTAAGAGCTGGCCCAAAGTATAAGCTAAATCCTAGTTTATCCTAACATTTCTACTTTCACTCTTTTAGAAAAATCAGTTGTCATCTTACCCCTCTCTCACGGGACGCTCTGCTAGGATTTTGCTCTAAGTCTTCTTCGAGCTAATTCACATCAATTCCTACTCCACATAAGTGCCCCTTTTTAGGTTGTGTGGTTTCCATTGATCTTCTTCGTATTTGACAGTTAGGATTTCGTAATAATCTGCCCCTTTGTTCTGTTTACCTTCTGTTTTCAGCTCATTAGCCCGCTCCTAGAGCTGCAGTGCTTGTTGTCGTGCCGCCAAGGCTTCTTTTAACCCCTTCTTCCAGGTACGGGAAGTTAGAGTTCGAGTTTAAGTTGTTTTTTTGCCTGTTCTTGAGCTTGCTAAATGTTCGTATGGATTAATCATTGTTCTTGGTGCGTGGAATGTTTTGTGTGATTGGTTGGGTTGAAAAATACATCTGCTGCAGGTGAGATCAGGGCGAGAACTGATAATCTCGCCTAAGCGAGTCTGGCGGAGGCTCGCACAGACCTTTTGAGCGAGTTGTCGCTTAAGCGGGTGGCCTTGATTTTTGAGCGAGCCACTGCCTCGCTCAAGCAAGGTGAGCTTGCCTAAGCGAGTTGGCGCGTTGGTTTCTGCCAGTGTTATCGCACTCTCGCCTAGGCGAAGGAGAACTCGCTTGAGCGAGACCCCTTGGCCTGAGCGACGAGTTTGGGCGAGGGTACGTGCTGGTTGGGTGTTTACTTCTCTACTCTTTTACGTTTGATGTGCAATTGATGGGGCTATTGTATGATGGTATGTGGGGTATAATATGAATGTGTGAGAGGGTGTATGAGTTTATGAATGACAAACTTGAATAAATCCTTGGCATGAAATGAGCATGATATGGTTGGTATTAAAGAGGCATGATAACGAGATGAGTTGGAAATCCTTTATGCATGGATGGTTTATGATGAGTTGAAATGAGTTGGACCTGGAACATGAAAGGCATTGGTTTTAAAGGTTGGTGTGACGAACGTATACATGCATGGTGAATGTTATTTGGCTGTGTGATTATGTTTGGTTTGTGTCAGTGCGTAATTCCTCGGAGTCTCTAGGTGAGACTTTCAAGGTCGCGCTTCAATGGTCGGGACGTAATTTCATGGCCCCTGTTAGTGAGTTTCCATGGTGGTGCCCCATCGGTATAAGTAGGTAAGGATTCCAGGTAAGGTTGCATCCTGACACTCTAAGGAGTCAGTTAGTCTCACCTAGAGCGGACTGACTCCTGTGGTGAGAGTAACAGGAAGCCTGAAATTCATTAAGGGCTAACCTTGTGGTTAGGGAAATTGATTCATTGTAACACTGGTAACACATAGCTCGGGGGTGAGCAGAGGTATCCACCACAAGTGCAAGCATCCGCTGAATCCGACCACGTTATACGTATCCGAATGAGTCGAGTCGTGTCGTAGTGTATTGCCTGAAAAGTCATAACATGTTTGGTTGATTTGGGTGTATGATTTTGTGAAATTATATATGATTTGATGGATGAAATCCTTTTTACTCTAGCTTACCCTACTTTTATTATTGTGTGTTCTGCTGTGTGGTACTCTCTTTTGCGATGATCATCAACTTGTTGATGTGAGCAGATGCGAGAACACCCACGGGCAACAGGGAGGTGATGGTTCTGCTGCATAATCTGCATGGGCTGGTTTTTAGTTTCGTTATTGGGCTTTTCTTTAGGGCTAAGGCCCATGTACTTATTTGTCCTTGGATCTACATGCTTTCTTTGTAAACTTTTTATCCAGTTTTCTTTTGGTGCCTTGGATTGTAAGGAGTTGAGTTTTAAACTCCACAAATGCGCTATTATGTTATCTCTTTGTAACGCTTCCTTTAATTTCGTATTTTAACTTAAATGGGGTGTTACATAATATTTAATATATTAATATATAATAATTAATAATATATATATATATATAATGATTATTATTAATTAATAAAAGTATACAATAATTAATAATATTTGTAATATTGTTAAAAATTAATAATATATGTAGTTATTATTATTAATTTTAATATATATATATATATATATAATATTAAAATATAATTAAAATATTTTTAAATTTTAATTTTTTTAACTTATTCAATTTTAATTTTATTAATTCTTTATTATGAAGGGTATTTTAGTAAATTTCAGATTTTATCTATTATTACTTTCTTTTAATCTATCATGTGAATCAAATCTTTCACTAACTTTCATAAAAATTATCTCTAAATCCACTCATTTAATCCTCTAAATCCACTAAAAAAAACACAAATATCCATCCACACAAATCTACACAAATCTATATTCACACTCTCCCTCATATCCATCATTACAAAAGGAACACACCGTAAGTGCATTGGTTCACATATATTTTAGGACGGTAAAACGTGCTACCTTCGAGAATAAGCACGAGTCAACTTAAAAATGTTAATTCGTCTCTGTTCTGATTGGAACTGTTTAATATGTCAATTTGATACGAATTAATATGGTTTGATTCGTTGGCCAAATTTTTTAAATTTAAAATTAAAATAAAAATAATGAAAACATTAATTTTTTATAGTATGGTTAGAGGTCTATATCGACTAGAAATAAAACAATTTCATAATATATAAGTGAGGTACAAATCTCATTTTACAAGTCAGTTTTGTAAAGTTGAATTAAACTTAAACTCCACTTCTAATATGGTATTAGAATCATTTTATAATTTAACATATAAATATAATAATTATTTTAATTTATCTAATTACAAAATTAATCAATTAATTAAAAGTTTATAAAATATTTTATATAATTAAATATGTTTTTGATATTCATTTATATTAAATATATAAACAATTTTTATAATTAAAAAATTTAAAAATAAATTAAAAAAAAAGTGATAATCAGCCAAACCTGACACATTAGTCTCTACAAGATGAATTATTATTATTGGTCTATTTTAATTTGATGAACTTTACAAAAATATATCAGTCTTGTCAAATCTATTTTGTCACTCCGTTCATTAATGAATATTTAGAAAATATAACTAATGACATAATTTAAATATATATATATATATATATATATATATATATATATATATATATAACAGAATTAATATGATCCTTCTTTCAAAATTTGTGTTGATATATATAGTTGCATGTATGTGAAATTAATCATTGACATTTGTATTTTTTATTAACATAGTTTATTTTATGTAATTAATGTGTTTTATTGTCTACGACTTTTTTTAGTAGTATTTCGACAAATGCTAGTAGTTTCCGGAAAACATGTAACCAAACACGAGAGGATGGATATCCAAAATTATGGTTTTATAATTATATATCTTCTGAAATCAAGATTGAATAGTTATGATATTGTTTGAGTTTGTTACTTATGAAAACGATTATAGTATAATATTTCTTATCTTTTGGTAATGGTAATGAGCCATAAAATGTTTTATTTTAACTTTAATCATATATGACTTGAATTAAGAAATTTTGACAACTAATTGTAACAATTAATAATTACTACATTAATTGTAAAAGTACCAAAAGTTTATTTTTTTTCTTCTAGAACGAAAATAAATGAATTATAACAAATAATAGGATAAACCTGGGCCATCTTGATTTGATGAAATACAAACAAAAAAGAAATGAAATGAAGATGTGGGTGGCGTCATAAAAACAATAAATCTATTGACAGCACTTGAGTTGTAGTGATGTGCTTCTCAATAATCTTATATTAGTTGTTATTACTTGATTGTTTGTTTGAAAGTAACAAAGGGAAAATAATTCACTGTTTATTTTATTTTATATATGTTAAGAAATTAATAAACTTGCCTATAAAAAAAAGGAATATAATAACTTTTAAGTAGGAATAATAAATGAATATATATGATTATTGTCTAAACTTGTTTGTGAATATTTTTTAATCTATCTCAAAGAGAAAAATTATATATGATTTTTTTAAAAAAAATATTTAATTAATATTTAAAATAGTAAAAATTAAATATGGACGTGAGGAAGAATATCCTCATTTCCTACCAAGACACTAAGATTTTATATTGATCAAATATAAAAATAAGGATAAAAACAATTTTTTAATCTAATAATAAAGATGAGATAATCAAACTCACTTCAGTTCAGTTATTATCCTTACTTTCATAGGAAAAAAAACATATATTTTTTAAATATAAAAAAATTCGAAAAAACTAAACCCAATCTGAAGAACCAACATAACTTTTGACAGATTATATATATATATATATATATATATATATATATATATATATATAAGAAAATTATGAATTATTAGTTATGAATTATTAATTATCCATTGATTTGATACAAATACGCATATAATTGATATACTTATGATTTATTATTCTTTTTGTAATATTTTGTATTAATTATTTGATCTATTATTTATCTCTTTTCTGATTATCATGTTGTATCTATAAATCATATTTTTCCTACTAGTAATAAGAGATAGAAAAATGGTTCCTATTATCTCATTTTCTATTGTTTCTTTTATTTTCTATTATTTTTTTTATTATTCACTTTATTTTATAACAAAGATGTAATAATTATGTCACAAACACGGTTAAAATATTTTATATATTAATAAAATATTTACATATATTTGATTATACTTTTAATATCATTAATTACATCATAAATATTTTCTCATATATTTGCATATATAATTAATTACATTACAAGAGATAATCAGTTATATTTACACAAATATAATAAAATAGTTATATTTTTCTTAAACAGATGATTAAGCAGTTTAATTATTATCCTTACTTCCATAGAAAAAAAACATTTTTTTAAAATATGAAAAATAAAACCCAAACCGAGCAAAACCAGCGTCACTTTGAACATGATTTTCCAAATATATCTAAAAAGAAGTAAAGACATAATAATTATGTCATAAATACTATTAAAATATTTCAAATATTAATGAAATATTGACTATATACTTGATTATTCTTTTAATATCATTAATTATATCATAAATATCTTCTCATATATTTGCATATATAATTAGTTACGTTGCAAGATAATCAGTTATATTTACATAAATATAATAAAATATTTATATTTTTCTTAAACTAATAGATGATTCAAATAAAAGTATTATAATATTAAATAAAATAATTTAATTTAATTTAATTTAAATTTAAGTACTTTATAAATTTGATTATTTTAATATTTAGTAAATAATGTTATGAGAATTTTTAAATTAATAAATAAAGAAGTATACATAATTTATTATTAACTATTTAAACACATTAACTTTTAAATTGTAATTAATTTTACAATATTTAAAATTTTTCAAAATAATTATTTTATAATTAATTATTAATTGTAATTAGATAATTTATACTTAATTATTTAAACAAATTAAATTTTAAAATTTAACTAATTTTTACAATAAATTTTACAAAATAATTATTTTATAATTAATTATTAATTTTAATTCATACTCCTTCTTATTAAAATTTAGTTAAAGATATTATGATAATTTATTATATTACTCAATTAATTTAATTTGTTTTTCTATAATATCAATCAAATAAACTACTAATTTTCCTTCACTTTCTACATTTTTCTCTCAATGTAAAGAACCTTATTTTTTACTTTTTTTCTTTTATTATTTCCTTTTTCACTCTCTCATCTATACAAAATATTAAAGAAAAAAAAAGAAAATAAGTAAAAGCATATATTTTTTATACTATTGATTGATAGATTAGAGCCTTTAATTAGTAACTTGTGCATGAATATTATTGAATACCTGTTTTTTTTTTTTTTTTTTTTTATATATACAACTGAACGATTCAATCCAAGTTTTAGTTTAACACTTTCATAACTTATTCAAATAGAATAAAATTAGTTATTTAAATATTATCATATTCTTATATGAAAGATGAGTGTGCAAGAGAATAACTTAAAAGTATTTTGTGATATAAATAGGTAAACACGCAGGTTATGAGTAACACAATGTTTAACATTCATTTTAAATCTTAAACTCAACTTCAATGTAAAATTAAAATTTATTTTTGTTTCAAATTTTCAGAGTTTAATTTTAAAATTTTAAAATAGATCAAGATAACTTTTCTAATTCAATTGCGTAAAATTTTTTGAAATGTTAAACAATATTTTAGACAAATATTTAAATTATTTATATAATTTGATACATTATAACTCAAATGTTAACATAAAACATAGTTTAACGTATAAAAAAAAAGTTAACATTATTAATTAAAAGGACAATATCTATTTATTTTTTAAATTTAAAGATAAAAATATATCAAAATTTAAAATAAAAATAAATTCTAAAGATTAAAAATATATTTAATCCTATTAAATAAACTCTAACGATTAAACAAACTATCTTTTCAAAGTGTGTTTATATATCAAGGAATAAAACTCTATTTAGTTTCTTCCTGGTTTATATATATATATATATATATATATATATATATATATATATATATAATTTTGGTCCAAGTTACGTCTCTTATGTATTTGGCTATGAAGTGCATTGGAATAAGAATAAGAATACTAATAAAAGAAACTTTGACTTGAAAGTCAATTATGAGTTATTTATAATAAACATAAATAATATCTAAAATGCTGTTGCAAGTAATTGTTGTTTTACTTCATAAAAGAAGTATAAATTTAGTTGTCGTAGTGGATTGATCGCTTTACTCAACAAGATATTGTTCTAAAACAAGATAAATAATAAATTATTAGACTAATTATCTCTCACCCTTTTAGAAATAATAAATAAGTTAGTATATATTTATAATAAATAATAATAATAATAATAATTATTATTAATGAATATTTTATATCTATTAGAGATAAATTAAATTTAAAGTATATATAAGTGAATGTAAACCTCATTTTAGTCGATAGTATAATATTTGAGATATTGCCTACAACATCTTGTAGTTTAGACCACACTAAATTAGACAACGACTAAATAAATGTGACCTAAATGTATAATAAACCATATTTTTATAAATGTTGTATAAATATCATGAAAACTCATGATTATATAATTGTTGCTTTAAACTATGTGGACAAAACCAATAAAAATGTAGTCTAAAATTATAGGTGAGGTTTAAAATCAACTTGAAAAATTGTTGTCTAATGTAAAGATTTTAAACAACAGTTTTAAAAGTATTGTCGTACTAAAAACCGTTGTTTATTACTTATAGTTACCCTATCTATACCATCCCTCAAAAATTATGGTCTAATCTTTAGACACAATTTTATATTATTGTCTAAAGTAATTTTTGTTTTAATACAGAATAATTTATTTCTATTTATTTCAAGTCATTGGAAAACTGCAATACAGCGCTTTTATTGAAGGTAGCTTTATATTTCTAATGATCAATTCATGTTATAATTGCTTATAAATTTGTAGATGTATAAAATAATGCCACATATTAATAATTGATTTAAAGTCAACTTATAAATAATTATTTGCTTTGGATGATTCTTTCACACACAACTTCGAACAATCATACTACTTTGAATCCTTCTGTAGAAGGTAAATTGTTTTGGTATCCATCCAACATTTGATATTTAATGACAATTTATTTATAACTTCTATGAAAAAAAAATCTATTGAATGATAACTACTTCTTTCATTACCATATATCATATATGTTTAATTTTGACGAGGCGAAATAATAAAATTTTCTTATTCTTATCTAATTAAAAGAAAATAACATAATTGGTGAGATTTTCCTTCGACATCCCTCAAACTTAAAAACAATAGTTCTTATACACTTTTTAAGTTGTTAAAGATTATAAAATTAGAGAGAACAATTATTAAATTTCCAAAACCCCATGTAATATCACAGGAAGCTCACTAAAATGGAACCAAATAAACTCCATAATGATGAACTGTTTGGAAATGCTAATTAAAGGACGAGAGTGTCCATATCTATGTTCATCGAATCATATCTTAGAGAATTAATGAGATTAAGATTGTTTACGCTATAATCCAAATGATTGAGATGAGTGATTAAAGTAGAAATCAATGCTTTAGAAATATAAAACGTTGTTTCATGCGAAAAAAAATATATAATATTAAAATGAGTGTTAGTATGAGATGGCATGCTAAATTGACTGGTGGACAGTAACATGATATAACATGCAAAGGAAGTGATTGTAGTTTTGGTAAAATAGGAAGAGTAACATAGTATTTATTCCACCGAGAGTGGAAAAAAAAGATTCATGAAAATCTGTGCTTTCTACGTGCCACTTTTTCAGTGCACAAATATGGGATTTTGTCATGGCTTGTCACTTTATTCTCCAAAAAGATGAATTCTGAATTGACCTTTTACTGTTTGTGTTACAGAATAATTTTCAGCACAGCATAGGGCAAAAGGAAAATGATATTTTAACTTACTTTTTTTTATTCATTTTTAACCCATTGTTTTAATCATCATTAGATCATCTTTTTTTATTTTTAGTGATGTGATGTGATGTGATGATCTAATGATAATTAAAGTGGTGGATTAAAAGTGAGTCAAAAAAGATGGGTTAAAGTATCATTCTCCTAAAACCCTAATCTCTCTCTGTAATTTTTTAATCAGAAAACAATTATGTGTGGTTTTTCATATTATAATAGTTTTGCTGTCTCCAACAATAATTTGAAGATGCCATGCATGTTGTGTCCTCTCGTGTGCCACAAAATTAAATGCCAAAACCCTCTGTTACTATTTTGTTTGTGCTGTCTGAAAAAGCTGCATCAGTTTCTAAATCCTCAAGGCTGAAAATAACACGTCATTCAAAATATTTCTCTCTTTTCTGGACAACAATGCTTGAGAGATTCATCATTGATTCATCCACCTACAGAGGGAACTCAAACACATGCTACAAATTTTGTAGGGTCGTGTGGATATTAGAACTGCAGAGAGAGAGAGAGAAGAATGAAACCAGTGGATGGCTATTAGCCTCACAAATATCTCATTGTCTTTGCTGAGATTTTATTTTAGAACATTGTGAAAGTATAGATATTACATATGTTATAAATGTTATGTGAGATTATAATGCATGTGCATCATTGTTGTGATTACTTTATACACAATTATTGGATTTTGGCTCAAGTGTCATCATCATCCAGTGAAATTTTCATACTAGCATGTTTCTTCACAGTTTCAATCACATTTTACATATATATCTGCAGCTCAAAAACAGATATTTTTCTTGGGCAGAAGAAGAAAGTCATGAAGAGTAGTTGTAAATTATAATATCTACATTAAATCAATGCCAGCCATATAAAAAGTGAGGAATTTCTATAGATATGATATGTTTTAAAATATGGAGCATTGAAGTAATCTCCTTTTTATATATGTAGATAAGTATCTTCTGAAAAAGGCTATGCAGTTTCAATTTTATTTAATTCAGTTTGATTAAATCTTTTGACTTTAATTTTCAGTAAAATGGACTCATTTTCTGAAAAGGAAACAAAAAAGGCTAGACTATTTTTTCTTTCTGTTTCATAAATGAACATTTGAACAGGTCATACTTTTTTGTCTCATTATCTCACCAGATGAAATCAAAACATAACTATAACAGTGGATGGTGTATTAATGAAACCTGGATCTAGCACAAGTGGCAAAGATTCAAATTTTGGCTCGCAAGATTTTATATTTAATGTCCAACAGTATATCATCATTTTTTGTACAACAAATTCGCAGAACTGTGAAGTTATTTTTTTTTTCTCTTCAACAAAGGAAAAGACATAGGAATGAAATGGAATAGGAATAGTTACTGAATCAGGGAAGAACAAAAATAAATAAATAAATAAATAATTGTGGCAAAGTTGGCAACACTGATGTTGACTTGAAGTTTAACCCATTATATACTTTTACCTTGCATACAAGGTCGTGGTCAATTCTTAAATGACACCAACAAAACTCCACGATTTGATTTGATGTGTGGAGGTTTGTGGTCCATGTTAGAAAGCCAGCAAAAAACACGTGGGTCTTCAATGTTCCAATCCTCTGAATCATGTCTTTCCATGCTTCAATGTGTCTCTGTGATGATATCTAGAATGAAAGTGAAGCAATTTTACTGGAAGCAACATTGCTGGGTATCAGACTGAAGAGGAGCGAATATCTGATCTTGTTCCAGTGGGCATTGCATCATGAATACCAAACATTCTTCTAAAGCACCCACCAACAAAAAAGGTTAAAAGTCCTTTGATTATTGTGTTATGGTGTGCAGTACAATTGAGGTGGTGACTTCACTCACTACTCCATTCATCAACCTTGTGAAACAATTGGTAACCAAGTACAGTGTCTAAATCTGGGGCCACTAAGTCAATCTTCTCACTTTGTCATCACATAACCACACACATCTCTTCTTCTTTATTATGTTCATAATAACACCTACCTCAACATTTTCATCTTACATTGGATCAAGTTAAACAACATATATCTGCAATTCACATTCAAACTAAAACTAATTTTAAGACCGAACACGTGTGTCTCCGAATTCATTGTTTCTATTGTCAAGTTGCAACTTGAGGTTAGAGTTGAGAGAATGTTTTGTAGTTTGGTCCAAGATATAAGTGGGGCTTTGTCACAGCATGGTTCAGCCCAATTAGATGTTCTGTTTGGACCAAAATTTTTGTATAGGGTGCAGAGAGTTGGACCAAAATCTGTATTACTTTAATAAACATTAAATTACTATCAATCCAAAAAGAGAGCAGTTATGGTACGCGTGCAAGATTTGATGAATAGAATCTAAACAAAATGTGAGAAACTAAAACAAAATTAAAGAACTGATTTAAAAAAAAAAAAAAAGATGAGAAGTTAAAATAGTTAAGCCAAAAAACAGAGAATACGGTAAAATTCTCCTTGTAAATTAATAAAAATGATTTTTCTTGCATGTATATTTAAAATTATGTTAAGTTTGTTGTTTACCTCAGTTTTCCTCCTTAATTTAAATCAAAGCAACAAAAACAAATTAGGATATATTTAATATTTTATAAATTTTAACCAAAATGATACTTGGTTTACCTAAAAAGTAGTTGAACTTCTTAGATATAAAAGCAACGTGTTCCGTTGTGAACAATGTTTAGGTTCCATCATTTCGGTTTATTTTTCATTTCTTACCTTCGGTGACAATGATCATTAGATTTGTATACTTTGGGTCAACATCTCCAGGTGCTTCCATTCAGCATGGAGTAATTTAAAAATTTTAAAGGTGTAAAATTTGAACTGTTTTGAATTAATTTTTAATTTATAAATATTGTTTGGATTTTAAATTTCATTAGAATAATTTATTTTTCACTTATAAAAAAAAACTAAATATATAATTAAAGTTCAAATTATCAATATTAAGTTTTTTGAAGATAATATAAATAATGTTATTTTGAAGTTAGTAAAGAGAAGAGAAAAAAAAGAAGAAAATGGATGCTGACAAATAGAAAATAGAGAGAAAATAAGAAGAGTGAGATTAACAAAAAATGAAAAAAATAATAATAATAAAAAGATAAAAATATGAGATAATAAAAAGGTTAAAATAATAAGATAGAAAAACAAATAGAAGTAAAGTAGAGAGAAGAGATGGTGTAGACAAAGAGAGAAAATGAGATGAAAGGGAGAGAGGGACAAAAGCATAGGAAGGAAAGGGACAGAGTATGGATACAAAGGAGAGGAACAGATATAAGAAACAAAAAAATACAGAGGAAAGAGAAAAAAAAAAGCAAATACAAAAGAAAATAAAATAAAAGAGAGATAAAAAAACCGACTAGAAGGAAAGTTATTTAAATTATTACTTTTCATAACAAAATTTTATAATTTTAACTAATCAAAATATTTCCATAATATTTTGTAATTTCAATTTTTTAAGATGTGTCACTCAAATAATACACTACTTCAAAAAATTGTAATAAAAGCAAATTACTCTTTTAAAAGTTTTCATTGTTTATTTAGAAATCCTTCTCCAGCCTTATTATAACACATTGAGTTGTTATATACATGTTCGGTTGTGAGAAAGGTATTAATGTGAATTTCATATTGATATGATCAGTTATAACAGTAAATTGTGTGGGTTGATAATAATTGGTTAATAACATATTATCAATAAATAAATAGAAAAGGAAAAGAAAGACCAAACCAACTTGGAAAAACAGATGGCAAACCATTTGAAATGGTGGAATATCTTGGCAAGATTCCTGAATAGTAATTTTATGATAACAGATCCAAATATACAATAAATACTGTAACTTTACTATGTAATTCCACAACAAAGAACAGTTGAGAGAACTAGTATACCAGTAGTAACAACCCAAAAAAAGTGCCGGCAAAACAACTTCACAGAATAATTAATAAATTATGGTCAGAGAACTACTAACTTTCTAGATAGTTCCACCTGTTAAAAACCTTGAAAAAATGGCAATGGCCACCATGCCCAAAAACCTACATACTCAACCAGAGAAAAATAAATACGAAAAATAAACACCACCATAAGGCATTTTTCAAATGTCATTGCTTTCCTCCTCATCATCATCATCCTCTTGGTCATCCTCATCCTTTTCCTGTCAATGATAATTATACTTTCTAAGAAAATATTTCTATCCACTATATTTTGGAAGTCCTAATGACATTTAGAATTTAAAACACATCTTAAAATGCTATTATTAAGTAAAGTAGCAATAACTTGTATCAAACATCTTAAAATGCATTCATATTTTTTGTTGTTTACAGATCATGAATGATTACAACTTTCAGGATTTTGATGTATCTTCACAAAAACCGTTTTTGTTATTGTTGAATTGAAATCATACACCTCCAGATATATTAAGGAGTAATAAAGAAAAAAGAAGATGAAACACTGAATTGATATTAACTTAGATGTATACAAAAGTATTGACATATTCATAAAACCTGTGGTACTAACCCATCTTTATAATCTAATCCTAACTAACTCAGGAACTAAAGCCTGATAAAATAAATCCCAATGAATAAGAAAAATAAACTAACCCTCAAGAAATTATGATATGATAAAATATTTTTCCATATATTCAATTATTAAATAGAATTCACATCACATTGGTGTTTCTTGTATTCGTTTTCTTTATGTTAACATCTATATAACCAAAAATTAAAGCATTCAGTTAAACCTGAGTTCAAAATACGACTGCTATAAGTGACTTGTACATGTTCAGCATTAAACTTTGAGTCAATTCTGATTTAGGTTTAGTATCCATTGACTGAATTTGGGACGAATTAAAGCACGGACCCAGCAAGATTCCACAAAACATAAACAACAATACTCCAATCATATTTGTCAATTATCTATTCTTTTCTAAGTAAATTCGAACTTCAATTACCTCATCATCACCTTCATCATCAAAATCCTCTTCGTCAAACTCCTGTTCCCAAGTCAATTACCATTAGAAACACCATGGGAGAAATTAGCAAAGTAGGATGAGTAATTAAGTGTGAGTTTTGAAAATACAATACACAGAAGACAAAAAGGTTAAAATTTAACTTACATTGTTGAAATAAGTAAGTGGATTTGGCCATAAATCTTCTTTGATCAATTCTGCAACCTGCATTTAGTGTGATTAATGTTTTGGGACCAAAGTGAAAAACAAAACAGAAAATCACTAAAGAACTTCCATCTGGAAAGAATCTTATAAGGCTAGACAAAAATATACCTCATCATGAATTTCATCCGCATCTTCTTTCTGTTCAGAGTCACTAAACCAAGTAAAGAAACTGCATTTATTGACACAAGAAAATTTAAATACTGGCCATTGAGTCCATCATGGCAGGAGATTTATTAACATTTCCTTCAAATATATTAACTAACAATGATTAACACCAAAAGCTTTTGTTGACACATGGGAAAGAAGTTTTATTAAAATTACCCAGTTATTCTGACTTGCTTAAAATTATCCAGTTAAAACATTTGGTCAGGGCATCAAATATTTGCATGCTATCATCCTTGTTCCGATTTCAAAACAAAACTGGAGATTTCCAACTAGTACGAATAGATTATTTCTACCAACTCTGCATAGGTCAATGCTCTTCACACTTTAAATAGTTATTCTAGTGTAGAAAAGTATACTACTACATAGAAAGTGCCACTAATATTTCAAATAGTTATTCTTGTATAGAAAAGTATAATACAACATAGAAAAAGTGTCACAGGGAAACACATTGAAAAATACAGCCATGTCTTCTGAATCAAAGTGGAATATGACATAACGAAAGCAAACATCACAAACTAGGTATATTTTCTTGATCTGTCAATTGATCAATTTGAATGCCAGAAAACTGCAGCCTCCAACAGTAGTTTCTCTTTTTCTTTTTCCAAAAGAAAAGGCCTGGCCAAGAAAACGAGAGGTCTAGTTTCCAAAAACGACAATGGGTGCATAACCATGGCTATCTTTGTTTATAATATTACTGTGCTCAGAAACTAAAAAAGAGCATAAAAATAAAAGTTTAGGTATCAACCTGATATCAATACGACCCCGCTTCCCATTCTTGTCAAGATTGACTCCGTTGGGTAATCCCTATATAATCAAGGATTATGTTTCAAAGTAAAAACTGTAGGTGCTGATGGGATGGTGAGAATAAATGAATTCATGGCCTTACCTTGCCTTCTTTCCATTTAATGGGGGTAGCAGTTATCTTTGTTGATCCTTCTTCAAAGAAGGTAAAAGTCTTTGTAAGCTTTGTATTCTCAAAATATGGATTGGGATTGAAATTCTGGAAAAAAAGAATTAAAAACTAGTCAATTTTTGTCTGTAGAGAATTAACATCTGGCTAGCCTTAAAGGTGATTATCAACTGGTCCTTGTATGTAGACACTTTTAAATCACTGCTATAAAGGATAGCACCACTTAAGTAAATACAAGGTGTTTTTCTGGGCGTGAGAGAGTGCGAAAAAGAGCAAGAATAACTTACAAAGGTGATTGAGTAACCAGATTTGACATCTTTATTATCTTCAACCTCGAGAGAACCCAAATACTTAAATATCTACAAACAAAGGGTACGGAAAATGATTCAAACTTCATCAACAGGTTTATCAATAATCAACGGAACAAAGCATTGAAAGCACTCTCATGTAAACCTCACAAAGTGGCAAAACACCCCAAGTAAATAAATAGATTGAATCGATCACGAAGGACAATTAACATAATTGCAAAACTTCACCACGTATGAGGATAGAAGTCAAACCTTTTGATCCTCTAAATTCAGAAGTTCACAAAGGGCAGGGTGACTCATAAACTGCACAAGCCAAACAAATCGAACAAAATATTTCAAATTCGTATCCATCAGAACAATAATCAAATCAACAAAATGAAACTCACAGCAGTAAACCAGAAATCAGGAATAGATTTGACGATGATCTCATTTCGCTTATCGTAAACTGGCTTCCTTATCTCGTTAAACTTCTGCTCTACTTCGAGGACCTTATCACTCGCCTCCTCATTGATCTACAACGACATCAAAATAGAAATTCAAATTCAAATTGAAATTCAAAATCAATGCACAATAGCAAAATTTTTTAATTCATCGTCAATGCACTAATAGCATAAATAACATTCACAATTCATAAAATCCAATTTAGTTACGTTAATTAAAGGAATCCTAGAAATTTGGGACAGTTTAAAACGGAGAATGAAAACCTAAAAACCTGAAAAATATGAATTCAATCTATGAGTGAGAATTTAGCGTAGAAAGATGAGGTGGAATGGGAAACGATGAAACCTTGTCGAGTTCATCTTGGACCTCTTGCAACTTCTCAATGGAGAGGATGAGTTTTTCGTCGATGGTATCTTCCAAATTCTCAGCAATTTTCAACTTCTTCGTCTTGTCGCCAACCATCTTCGCCTGAAACGCGCGTTTTCAAAAGCGAGGGGTTTGTTTGGTGTGGCAGAGGAAGCCAAGTGAAAAGTGTGGGAAATATGGTTAGGGTTTTGCGGGTTTAGGCTCGAAATTCTCGCTGACTAATATAAATAGACTATCCCAGGACAAGTGTACATCGAATGTGTTATTGACATTTTGCCTAAGGAGGTGACGTGGATACATGAATCATCAACATTCAACTATAAATGGATAATTAGAGTTCCCTTCTCATAAAAGGAAAAGTTAGGATACACAAATTCTATATTAATGTTTAAAATTTGATATAGATATTTATCTCATTCCGTTTTTATATGTTAAAACATATTATAATATTTTTAATTTATTAGATAATTTAAAAAATCTTATGAATATTTGTTTGAATCTTTACATTAGTAACTTAATATATATTTTTTAATAGTTAAATATAATCTTGTATTATAATATAATTATTTTTTATCATAAATCTATATTCAGTATTAGTTTTAAATATAATGCAATTTAGATATTTAAAAATATTTATGTAGTATAAATGTTAGTTACGTAACTGTTTAATAAATATCTAACGTATGCATTGTTGTTCAGGCTACTATACTACTCCCACACTACAAATTCATATCATTCCTTCGTTTCTTCATAGAAATTGAAATTTAATATACTAACAGTAATGATGAGTTTTAATTCAAATTAATATATTAACATAACTTCCTCTCATATATAAAATTCCATGCATCTAATTTACATTTATCTAAAGTAAAATATTTAGTACTAACAATGCAAGTATTTTATTGTTTTTAAATTTTCATTTATAATTTTCATTTGAATTAAAAAAATCGAACAATGCAAAATTTTTCTTAGTTTATATTTTCAAATTTAATTTTCGTGTATTGTAATTTTTTTTTATTTTTTTAATATATTTGTAGTATTATTTCAATATTAAAAACACAACTAATTACTATTAAAATAATATTTTTAATAGGATTATGTTTAATGTTACAAAAGTTTAATTTCACTAACTATTTATTTTTTAACATTTTAACAAATAGTTAATTATGTTTAATTTTATTAATATTTTATATTTTTTATTATTTGTAATCTTATTTTAATAAATAATATATTTTTAATATTGAAAACACAATTAATTGTTATAATATTTTTAATATTTATTGGAACATGTTTAACATTATAAAAGTTAATTTCAATAACTATTTTATATTGGATTATGTTTAACTTTTATTATTATTGTTTTATATTTTAATATATGTTGTACTTGTAAGGTCTCCTTTTTCTATTTTAAACTCTATCCTAAAGAGGAATTGAGTCTAGCCTTTTCAAAGGTCCAAGTTCAACACACTTTAGACCCCAAAACTTCCTCACAATCACTTACTTCTCATCCTGCCACTTCTTACAGAAAACAGTTTTTCCCTTGTAGTGTTGCAAGAGCTCTACTACCAGCTTTTGCCCCTTGAGCTAGTGAATTGTCCTTTTTCGAAGCTGCCTGAGCTCATATCACCTTGTAAGTTACATTAAAACCCCGTTTTCTTTCCACTTGTCTTTGTTCCTAAACTATGGTCTCACGTAGTCTTTGTCAATGTCTCATTTTCATACTTGTACGTCCTCTTATTCAGCTTCTTATACTACTGTTGAGTTGTAGTGAGCCTTGTTAGAGCTTTCTTACACTACAGTCCTCTTATTCCAGATAAGGGAAGTTAGATAAAGGAAATGTCTAGATAAAGGAATGTATCCTGAACTCTAATAATCGTTCACGCTCACATAGAGCATAATTATTTATGTGGTGAGAGTGACAGGAGGTTCCTGTCTTGGAACATATTGGGCCCAAGACATTAGAGGATTAACTCTGTGTGTGGTTGGGTGATAACTACTTGTCTCTAGACTTTGCAGAGTTTAGAAACCAACATAGACACATACTTCCTTTAGAATTCTATATCAAGAATATAATACAGTAATTGAGTCATAGGGTCCTGCATTTGTTTGCTATCACATGAATTGGGTACTTATTGCTTTGTATGTTTATAACCTGATTTAACATTTACTTGCTTAATAACATGTTGAAAATTATTTTTACTTTAGCTTACCCCTTTCTTTTTGTGTTTGTTCTCTTCTTTGACTTTTCCTTTTTGTAATGATCACCCATTTTCCTTTTTACGATGATCACCAAATCTTTGGTGTGAGCAGATATGAAAACTCTTGGTGGTCGTGATGTTAGCAAGGAGGTTGCGATGTAATTAGGCTTCCTAACATTGTGTGTCTTTGAGTTTCCATTCTAGTATAACTTAGGATAATTGAAAAAGGTTAATTCTAAATATACTTTATGTTGGTGCCCTATTTTATACTATAAACATGCAGCTTTCTATTTATTTGAATTATTCAACTAAATTGGGACGTTACAATACTATTTGTAATCTTATTTTAATAAATAATATATTTTTAATATATCACTTATTTAATATTAAAAACATAATTAATTACTATAATACTTTTGATAGTTGTTAGTGTTTTATATTTTAACAAATATTGAATTACGTTCAACTTTTGTTATTACTTTATATATCAAATGAGTTAATATAGTCAAACAATATATATTAGACAAATATAATAATATACATTTGATGAGTCTATTCATAAACTAAAGTTTATTCCTACACTAGTTAGGCAAGTTTAGCCATATAAATTAAATGAATTTTTCCATGCACATGTAAGACGATTCTATTAATATACACTAAACGAATATGTCTATAAAGGTTAAACGAGTATATTAATACACATTAGACGAATTTGTCTATTCACTAATTAAAATAGTCTAACCATATATATTAGATGAGTATGTTTATACACATGTTAGATGAGTCTATTAATACATATTAGATGATGTCCTTTCACTTATTGGATGAGTCTAGCAACATATATTAGTAAAATCTATTCATACACTGATTTGATGAGCCTAACAATATATTTTAGACAAGTTTGCTGATACATGAATTAAATGAGTATATTAATACACATTAGATAAGTATGTTCATTGACTAATTAGATGAGTTTTACAATATACATTAGATAAATTTGTTCATACACATATTAGACGAGTCTATTAATACATATTAGACAAACTTATTCGTTTATTGATTAAACGAGTTTTGCAATATATATTACACAAGTTTGTCAATACATTGATTAGATGAGTTTAATAATATGTTTTAAACGAATTTGTCCATATACATATTAGATGAGTTTAATAATATGTTTTAAACGAATTTGTCCATATACATATTAGATGAGTCTATCAATACATATTAGATATCTATTTCCATTAACTAATTAGTCGAATATAACAAAAACCATTATAGGAATCATTCCACATATTAATTAAATGAGTTTAAAAATATACATTATACAACTTTCTCCATCCAATTATTAGATGAGTCTAATAATATATATTAGACAACATTGTTCGTACATTGACCAAACAATCCTAACAATGTATATTAGATGAGTTTGTCATATGCTGATTAGACGAATCTAACAATATATATTTGACAAGTCTATCCATATACAGGTTAGACAAGCCTATTAATATACACTATCTAAATTTGTCTATACACAGGTTACATAAGTCTATTAATACACATCAAATGATTTTGTCCATTGCCTTATTAGACTAATCTAATAATATATATTAGACAAGTCTATTTATACATTGATTAAAGGTGTCTAACAATATATTTTAGAGAATCTATCTATACACAAATTATATGACCGTATTAATACACATTAAACGAAAATGTCCATTGATTGCTTAAATAAATTTTGCAATACACATTAGTCGAGTTTGTTCATATACAAATTAGACGAGTTTATTAATATAATTAGACAAGTCTATTCATTTATTGATTAGACAAAAACTAAAGAAGATTGGTTTAATTCAAAAGTTCTTCATCACTAAAGGATACTATTATCAGACTTTGACATTTCTTCATTTTGGAATATCTTTTTCTAAATATAAAGAGATGTTTTAGTAAATGATTAGTTGCCAAGTCTTTGTAACCAGGATACAATTATCAGACTTTGACATTTCTTCATTTTGGAATATCTTTCTCTAAATATAAAGAGATGTATTAATAAATGATTAGTTGCCAAGTCTTTGTGACCACTTATGCCTAAAAAATGACGTGTTTGTAACCAAATGATCATTTGCTGGGTCCAATCTCAGTGATTATAATGGTTGTCTCCAACAAGGCATCTCTAAAGAATTAGACACCATCCCTTTATCAATAGTTCGTTATAGGGAGGTAATGTCTAGCCGGTCAAGGGGAAACATGAAGATACACTAAGACAGTCACCGTAACACATAATATCTGAACATTGTACAAATAAAAATAACGTTGCCTAAAATTCTTCTTTCTGAAAAAAGGTGATTGGGACCATTAATTTCATGGCTTATACGAGCAAATAAAAAACAAAATGGAAGAAAACAGATGAAAGTGTACCTATAATCAGTAAAAGCTGGACAAGGCACTTTATTTACCATAGTTCTGTAAACATTCACCATCATCTTCCATGTGCAGTCCATTTCCCGAAGATACATGCCAAACATTTTCATTTGAAGCTGTTGCCAATTGGTTTTCCATCACAAAATACTTATGGTCATTACTATCATGCTGCACTCTTCCAGTGATCTCTAAGCACAAGCCCTTGCTTATACCTTTATGTGATTGCTTATCTTTAGCAGACTTCCTACTAAAGCCCAGGTCCACAAAAACCGGTTGAAACTTAAGAGTTGGGTTTGGTTTGATACGGTTGGCTTCCCTATCATCCCGTGGACGTAATATTCTATTTTCAGACTGTAATTCTGAAACTTCGTCTTTATTCACAAGGACCTGCAAGACATAATTCAGGGTCAAAAATGGAAAACAGGCGCTCTGCAGAATAGAAGGATTAAAAAGCATACAAAGGCTATTTATTATACATACAAGCAACAACAACGGGAAAAAAGGTGAAGGCATGTAAGACAATGGATAGTATATCACTGAAAGGACTTTCGCTTGACACATTCAAGATTTCCATTCTATACAAACCGAAACATGCAATATGCAATACCATCAAAATAATGAATGGAAGCATGATAACTTGATATACATCTGTAGATACCAGGAAATAATCACACAAGAAAAAGACGTTTGTTTCAAATTCTACACATTCATGGTGCAGCAAATCCAACTAGTAACTTTAGGTAAAACCACATGGTTAAAATATAAACCTTGCGGCCAACAAGATCAAAAGTCACTACAACTCTATTCCGTTTGGCTCGTTCAGCTTCTTCCATCTCCTCTTGCTTCTTCTTCAATAGTTCTTTTTCCTAAAGAAGGAAGACAAAAAAGAAATTCTCAAATGCATCATAACTCATTATACAACTATCACATGTGAGCAACAATTACAAGTGGTAATCAGAGTAGAATACCTCCTTTGACAACCAACTGTTTCCATCAATCTCATAGTAGTCACTTTGGTCATCAATAACTGTTGTACGCGCTGCAGAGTTCCTATCATATTCCACAAGCCTTTTTGCATAAGCTTCAGCAGCAGCCTCAGCATCTGACAAGGGAGGCAAACCTTCTTCCAGACCGGCATAGGAGCTTCCCTCTCTCAACACAAGTGCACCACAAAAATGACAAGGCCCTTCTCCTTCTTGTTCACAAACTATTTTGCCACAGGACAAGCAATTGCTGACCAGCCTGTGTCGACGTGCTTGACAAGAGCATGGCCTTCCCTGCTGGAACACAATTGACCCTTTGGCAGCCTCAGCAAGGGAAACAACTTTCCCAGCTTTCTTCTTTTTGGAATTCACTTGGTTTCCCTTTTGTGACGTTCTCGATTCACTTCCACCAGTTGGAGTCTGATTTTCCTGATTGCTGCTAATCACATTCTTGCTGGGTTCTGCTTGATGGCTGCGGCCTGAACCTTTTGATGCTCTAACTGATTTCTTAGTTCCACCAGCTGATGTCTCAACAGATGGCGGTTTGACATACGCATGTAATTTGGTAGTTGGAACATCTGAGTTGGCACTGAACTCTGAATAACCTCTTCGCCGTAAATACTCTGCAATCACGGTTTTCCCTGCTTCCTGACCAATTATATTCTGCAAAGCAAAATAAGATAAAGATAAACCTAATCAGAAATAAAAATGAATGCATTGTAAGGATATTCAAAACGATTAATCCTTAAACTTCAATTATAAGTGATTAATTTAATAATAATTACAATCCGAGCACATTGAACCCTAATATCCTAAATTTCCAGAGAGTGAAAAGATCTGTGATTTGGATCACTTGCAGAACAAGTTTTAAAATAACAAATAAAATAATTACGGATTCGAAGCAATAGGAACCAAAATTTCATAAAATAAAATAAAAATGGTTATCCTTGGCAAAGTAGAATAAAATTACGTCAAGGTACTCTTTGGCATCTTGTGGCTGGGCAAGGTCGCAATAAGAAACGAGGCCTTTGATGATCTCTTCATCCAAACCTAAACCTAAACCAGTTTCAATCTTGGAGCACAACTCCACCAGCGCCTTCTCTAGCCACTCCCCCGCCGACTCCATCTCTTCTCTCCGCCGCGACTCCGGTACGGTACGGGATTGATCTTTATTCTTAGGTGCCGTTTTTTCTTCCAAATCTTCACTCCCGAGCTAGTCCCAAAATTTTAGAACACAGTAAAACAAATATCACATATTCACATTCCTTTTAGGTGCACACACTAGACACCTATTTTTTCTTTTTTAAAAATAACATTAAAATTACAAAAAAGAAAGGGGTTTCATGTAAATATAAGGCTAAAATAGTTTTTTTTTTTATCCCTATTTTCATTAATTTTTTTTTAATTCGTCATAATTTTATTTAAATAACTTTCAAATTTTGTCCATTTTATTTTTTTATCGATATCTTTTAAATCATTAAAAGTTATTCTTTAATTTTTTTTATTTTATTAAATTTTTAGGACTTTTAAATATTTTTAAATATTTATATCAAGTTAGCCGTAAAATAATATTATATATATATATATATATATATATATTATTTTTATTCTTAATTTTATTTAAATTTAAACAATTTTATCTTCATTTTTAATTTAATTCTTAAAATTTTTATTCTAATTTTGAATTAGTTATAATCTTAAACGATAATATTTAATAAAAATATTAATTTTAATATAAAAATTAAAGTTGATCTCAAATTAAAAATAAATATAATTATTTATATCAAAAATTAAATTTAAATTTAAATTTAATAAAAATAATAAATATAAAGATATTGAATATAAAACATTTTAAAAAGATTAAACAAAAGAATTAAAAGAAAAAACCAGAAAAATCATACATAAGGAATTATCTTTTAATTACTTATTTTAAGTATACATGTTATATATCAAATTTATATAGATTATATTCAATAACATGCAGTGGAGCTTTAGTAGCTTGAATGATGGGGGAGGGAATGGAAGAAGGATGGGTTGTTTGTCTGCTTAGAAAGTGCAGAAACCTGAAACCCACGAAGCAAATCCACGGTCACATCGTGAAAACCGGTCTTCACGCAGATCCCTTCGTGTTTGGCAAACTCCTCCTTCACTGTGCCGTTTCCATCTCCGATGCTCTTCACTACTCTCTCAGCCTCTTCCGCCATTTCCCCAACCCCGACACCTTCATGCACAACACCCTCATACGCGGACTCTCACTCTCCCAAACCCCTCTCCTTTCTCTCCACCCATTCATCCAACTGCGTCGCCAACCTACCCTCTACCCCGACAGCTTCTCTTTCGCCTTTGTCCTCAAAGGGGTTGCCAACTCTCGCCAACTCAGACCCGGCATTCAGCTGCATTCTCAAGCTTTTCACCACGGCTTTGACACCCATATCTTCGTTGGGACAACGTTGATCAGCATGTACGCTGAATGCGGGGACTCCCTCTCCGCGCGACGAGTGTTCGATGAAATGTCTGAACCAAACGTCGTCGCATGGAACGCTGCTGTCACTGCGGCTTTCAGATGTGGTGACGTGGAAGGAGCGGGGAACGTGTTTGGGCGAATGCCTGTTCGGAATTTGACCTCGTGGAATGCCATGCTTGCTGGTTATGCCAAGGCAGGTGAGCTTGGGTTGGCGAGGAGAGTTTTTTGTGATATGCCTCTTAGAGATGAGGTTTCTTGGAGCACTATGATTATTGGGTTTGCTCATAATGGTTGTTTTGACGAGGCTTTTGGGTTTTTCAGGGAGTTGCTGCGCGAGGGAATTGGGACAAATGAAGTGAGCCTCACTGGGGTGCTGTCTGCTTGTGCACAGGCTGGGGCGTTTGAGTTTGGGAAGATTTTACATGGGTTTCTGGAGAAAGCTGGGTTTCTTTATGTTGGTTCTGTGAATAATGCTCTCATAGATACCTACTCCAAGTGTGGGAATGTGGCTATGGCTAGGTTGGTTTTTCAGAATATGCCGGTGGCAAGGAGCATTGTTTCTTGGACATCGATAATAGCAGGGCTTGCTATGCATGGTTATGGAGAAGAGGCAATACAGCTTTTTCATGAGATGGAAGAGTCTGGAGTTAGGCCAGATGGTATTACTTTTATATCGCTACTGTATGCTTGTAGCCATAGTGGCTTGGTTGAGGAAGGGTATAGTTTTTTTTCTAAGATGAAGAATGTGTACGGTATCGAACCTGCCATTGAGCATTATGGTTGCATGGTTGATCTGTATGGTCGAGCTGCTAGGTTGCATAAGGCCTATGAATTTGTATGTGAAATGCCAGTTTCTCCTAATGCTATCATTTGGAGGACACTCCTTGGGGCTTGTAGCATTCATGGTAATATTGAATTGGCAGAGCTTGTGAAAGCAAGGCTGGCTGAAATGGACCCAGACAACTCTGGTGACCATGTACTACTCTCAAATGTTTATGCCGTTGCAGGGAAATGGAAGGATGTTGCCAACATCAGAAGAACCATGACTGAGCATAGCATGAAAAAAACTCCTGGTTGGAGCATGATAGAAATTGACAAGGTCATCTATCGTTTTGTGGCAGGTGAAAAGCCTAATGAGGTCACAAAAGAGGCTCATGAAAAACTGAGGGAAATAATGTTGAGACTCAGAGTAGAAGCAGGTTATGCGCCACAGCTAAGGAGTGTTCTGCATGATATTGAAGAGGAAGAAAAAGAAGATTCAGTTTCTAAGCACAGTGAGAAGCTTGCTGCAGCTTTTGGAATAGCAAAACTTCCCAAAGGAAGGATTTTAAGAATTGTGAAGAATCTTAGGGTTTGTGGGGACTGCCATACCGTGATGAAGCTGATTTCTAAAATTTATCAAGTAGAAATCGTAGTGAGAGATAGAAGCCGCTTCCACTCGTTCAAAGATGGATGCTGTTCTTGCAGAGATTACTGGTGACAGGTGATTGATCCAGTAGCTTATCTTGACTGCCTTTGTTTGTAAGGAATATACACAATTGTTTCTTGATTTTCTCCAAATTGGCGATCTAGATAGCTCCATCCTGCGACATGACAGCAATTTGGCATATGTGAGGCATGTTGGTCTAATATAATGGCTACTAGAGAAGCATCTAGTTGTTCTGTCTAGTGGTTTTTCCGCCCTTACTGGAGAAGTATGGTGAAATGGTTAATGCCCTTTAAATGAGAAGAAAGCCAATAACTACTGTTTTTTCTACCATCATTCCTCTAGAGTACAAGACACGTTGGAAGACAAAAAGAGACAAGTGAAAAGGATGGACCAACAAAGCCATACAAACTAGTGAGGAGCAGCGCTTGATTGAGTTATTCAGAATACAGCGATTACGGTCACAACAAAAATAATTGTCAAAACATCACTTTACCCTCACGGAGACAAATAAACATGGAATGTTTCAATCCGCTGATGAACAAGCTGCTTAAGGCCTCCCAAATACCATGCCACTTAGATTTTCCGGCAACATCAATTCTTTGGTAGTAACTTTTTCAATGGAAAGATGTTGGCTCAGTTCATTGCATCGGCTTAGTGAATATAGTTCCATTCCATGGCACCCTTAATGCATCAAATGCAAGAAGACAAGATAACAAGAGTGTTCCTCTCCATATGAATTTGGTAAAATTCTTTTTAATGATTGATCATTATGCTTAATATCTTTTTTGCCCTTTTGGTTGGCGCTTATGGTTGTATTGACATAATAGAATCTTCCATTACCAACAAAGTTTGACAGAGTTGGTAAATAGTTGGGTTTTTAAAAATGCTGATTGGGTTTGATTATTCCTCTGTATGAAAAATCTTTTGTTGCAAGAAGACAAACCTGTTTCGATTATCTTTATACTATATGGTTTTTCTTCTTCAAAAGAAAATTGTGGAGAAGAAAGTGCCAGACACAATATATATCATTACTTCACTCACAAGTTATGCCAGCAGCCTCTGCATTCTACATTTACAAACCAATTAGCCAGACTGAGCAAATATAATGCTTATGCTACATTAAGAATCTTTCTTTTTGCTTCATAACTCGCATTCTTTTGTACTTATTTTCTTTTCTTCTTACTATTTTCTGATTTCAAATATGGTGCAGGTGACATGGACCAGCACAAACTTAAACTGCAAATAATAATGGTCAAGTTTGGGTAAATAATTTAGATAAGCGTTTTACAAATGGAAGAGTTTATAAGAAATTAAACTTATGTTATCTTTTTCTACATAAACTAAACTTTTTTTTTTTATTAAAGTAGCTTGTGATCTCCATAAGCATTTTTAGTTCATCTTAACACGATTCGCAGCGAACTTGTAAACAAATTCCCCGGTAATATAAGATATTAACTTATTGAAGTACTTAAATGTATGATTTATCCAAATACAGATTAATTGAATAAAGCAAATAAGTTTAAGTTTGCGTGCAAAATTTATTAAAATAAGTTCAAATATATTTTAATAAGTTTTTCCATAAAATGTATTTACTTTTTATAATCTATCCGAAAACATTCAACCAGTTCATTTTCATTAACATGAACTCTCTAATTCTTTGTGGTGATATTTTAATAATCTATTAATCTTCACTTATAATAATTAAGTCTTTGTGGAGACGGGAGGAAGAAGAAAGTGTTCATATAAGAAAAATAAATAAATAAATATAAAACATAAAAGTTGTTTGGTTTGTTGAAAAATAAATATTTAGATAAACTGCTTAGTTGAAAAGAATAAAAAAAAGGAAAATAAGTTTTTTCTTAAATCACTGAATTGAAAAAAAAAATGAACTTTCTATTTTTAAATTATTTATGTATTATAATCAATTATGTATAACATCATGCAACATCATTAATTGATTTTAATCCTCCATAAACTTAGCATGATCAATTATGTTTTAAATATAATGTATTATGTTAGGTATATGAGCCTCAAACTTTGAAAGTTGAATGAATTATAATGTAATATTATTAATATAATGTTAGTTTTTAGACAGGAGGTTGTACATAGTCTTTCATGAAAGAAATATAAAACTCATTGAGCTATATATTTTCCTAATAGTACATGAAATCGATTTGATGAAATGTTAATAAATTATAATGTTTAAAATCCATGACAACAATGCAAGGCCCTCGGTAAGATATAAACAAACTTAGGAGAACACAAACAAAGATGCTTAGGAGAAGGGTACTTTAGGAGAAAGGTTTTACACGGTGGTGACCGGTTGCAATTTCTTTGCATTTTCATGCATTCAACTGGGTAGAAAGAAAAATCATGATATCCACTTTATTTTTACCATCATTTTCACTCATTTAAACTATGGGTGATCTGGATTGGATTTTTAATGATCTAATCCATATCCATTTTAGATCCAAATAATTGGATCATTTTTTTATCCAAATCTATTTTTTCAGTAAAACTAATTTGGATTTTTTAAAATTCAAATCCAAATATTTGGATAGAGATTAAATTCAGATCCAAATATTTAGATATAGTTCAAAATTCATAATTTATTTTTTATAAAAAAATTAAATTAAATTTTCTAAAACTTGTGTTCTTGGGACCGACTCGGTCGAATTTCGATCGAGGATGACTCAACTGAGTTCAACTAAATTTCGGTTGGTGTCAAGTTGGCTGACTACTGCAAAATTTCGACTATGACTGGCTCAATCGGAAGGGCCAAATTTTTCCTTGGATTGACTTGGCCATATACTTCCAAATTCGGGTCAGAGTTGACTTCGCCAAATTTTCATCATGGCCGACTCGACTAAATTTGACCGAATTTCGATCGAAGCCAATTAGGCTGAATACGACAAAATTTTGGACGCGGCAGACTCAGCCAAATACGACCAAATTTCGCTTGGGACCAACTTAGCCTAATGCAGTCAAATTTGGGTCGGGGTTGACATGACTGAATACAGCCAAATTTGGTCGAGGTGGATTGGGCCAAATTTTAGTTGGGGTCAACTCAAGTGAATTTGGCCGAGTACAGCCAAATTTTGTACAGGATTGACTCAGCCGTATACGGCCAAATTTGAGCTAGACCATCTCGACCTTCAGTCTAGCCCAAATAAAAATTTATATTGAAAATTTTGATTGAATTTTTTAGATTATCCATTTTTGAAAATCCAGATTCAGATAATGGATATTCAATCCATAAAATATATAAAATGTAAATCAAATTGAAATCAAGATCCAATAAAATAAATTTTAAATAGATCGGATTTTTAATAAAATGGATCTTAAATGAATTGGATAAAAAAATTGGATTTTTTCCCACCCTAAACCATTCTAAACAATTTAAAATTATACTTTACCCATTACAAATTACAAAATGTGAGTTAGGTAGGCAAATCAAAGCAGCTTGAAATGTGTAACTCGTGCTACCATTTTAATGGTGGACCTGCGTTGCCAACCCCAAATTTCAAATACCAACATCTTTATATTACCACAATTCTTCAATTCATTATAATTATTTTCTTAAGTTATTACACTTAAACTTAAACATGAACGGTACTCATTAATATGATTTTTCTTATTCGATGATTAATGATGACAAAGATTTGTTTAATTGAATTTTGGATGATAATGTACTTCTTCAAAAAGTTGTTACAGATAATAAATTTAAGAATCATACGAATGATATATTTTATTTTTTTGGAGTTAAAATTTTTTAATATTCAAATTAAAAAGGGTAAAATAATTTTATTTATAAACGAAATATGACAAGTTATACTAATTGCCTTATGATGAATAATGATGGTACGATTAAGTACTGTACTTGTTTAATTACATATGCGGGGTATTCTTAGAAATATTTGTAATGAATATGTATATAATTTTTCATCTTTTTTATACTTCTATTTATATAGATTTTGATTTGATATGTGACACTTATATTTTAGAGTATGGTTAAAGGAAGTGGTGTCTTAGAATCTTAAAGACAATAATATTGGTGTTTGTATCTTTGTAAATATATATAGTTCAAAGCTTTTTCACTTGTTTTTTGAAAAAAAATCATTTTGCTAATAAATTGATTAATTTTTTACTTTTATTTATACAAAACATTATAAACAGTTTAATATTTTTACCTTTATATATTTATTTAGATTCTTTTATTAGTTTATCTCTATTTAATGAGGTGTGTAAGTTTTATCATAAAAGGGTTAGTGTAGTCTCTCATTATTTATATTCTTTTTTCTTTTCTATTTTAATAATATTTTATGTAATGACAATTAAATGATAAATCAACTTTAAAATATTTATTTAACTGAAATATCAAACTTCATAAAAATATTTTATCTAAGTTTATTTAAAGAACAACTATGTATACACGTGGATATTAGAAGAATAATATTGAGATAAATTAAAAAATATAAAATCATGTTGTTTTTAAAAAGTTTTAATGTTGTTATATACTATTTTAATAAATTTTGTAATTTTAAAAATACACCGTAATAATATTATTATTTTACAAAATATGTGGAGATCGATTTTTTTCACATCTTTTTCCTTACCGGTATGAACATCTAGTTGACACAACTCGAGGAAGCATAGTTTTTGATTTTTGATTTTACCATCACCTACCAAAAATCTCAACGACTCCTAGGTCAGCATTTTCTGCTGGGTCATTAAATTTTAGGTCTTCAATTTTTCAGTTTAAGCTTCCACCACTATCCATCGAAGCTCTGCTGCATTCTCCAATGGCTCTCTACGCAACATTTATGCCTTCCTCATCTCCCAAATTTAACCTTTACGCCAAAATTGGGGCACCCTTTTACCCTCACTCTGTCAGATTCCTTAGCCCCTTAAAAATTCGGGCTTCAACTACTCTCGATTATTCTAATGTCTCTGCCAACGACAAATCCTCCCCTTTGAAGGTTAGAATAACTTCCAGCTCTAACTGTTAATGACTTTATTTCATTTCACTAGTTTTGTTCTCCAAATTACTTTCTCGGTTTTGTTAAATTATTGTACTGAATTCGTGGATGCGTGGATGATCATTTTCACCCATTTAACTACACACACTTTCAGTATTTAGAAGGTTAAAGTGAGAAACTATAGTGATAATATTACTTTAAATGTTGTTTGGGTCTAGTGTTTTACTAAGATTTCAGAAAGAAGACTTCACTATATCAGAAATTCAGAAGTCCATTATGTCGTTAGTGTAATAAACATTCTATTGGTTTTTCTTCGTTGGCTTATAGAGGCAATTATCTTTTCATTGGATATTTAAAATTGAAACTCGGAATTTGGATGCTTTTTTAATTGAGAGAAAATATCAAAGCCTTGTCAGAATTTGCAATCATTTCTGTTGCCTTACACATAATGGTTTTTTCTTTTTCCATCAGACTAGTAATTGGCAATGGAAATTCAAGGACAATGTTATAAATATTTATTATGAGGAGCATGTAAAGGAGAGCCCGGAGCCTTCCCAAAATATCTTGATGATGCCAACTATTTCTGACGTAAGCACTGTTGAGGAATGGAGATCAGTGGCCGGAGACATTGTTCAGCGTAATGGCAATGCCAATTGGCGGGCAACAATTGTTGATTGGCCGGGCCTGGGTTATTCTGATCGGCCAAAGATGGATTACAATGCTGATGTCTTAGAAAAATTTCTGGTTGATTTTATCAATTCACCAAATAGTCCCATAAAACAACCAGGTACTTGTTGAGGGGCACTCTATTTTGTAATAACTTTCAGTTGACAGTTAACTTAGATTAATCTTTCCAGTTTTGAAATCTGGGCTTGCAATTATTATTCATCTCTTTTTAAGAATATTTTCTTATAATTAATTTTACGATTGACTTTGTTTTGGGCAGTTTCAGTTTGTTTTTTATGCATAATTTTTTAATTCAGTGTAGAGAATAAATTTAATTATCAAATTTACTGCATTGGATTATGTGTTTGAGGAACTTTGTTAAGCTATTCTTTTATTTTTCCTTTAAGATGTAATTTCTGACCTACTTGGCTTTTGTTCTTTTTTTTCTCTTATTCCCCCTTTAATTGTTGGATATGAGAAATCTACTATCAGCGCATTGGATTATATATTTGTTAAGTTATTCATGTTGATTTTTCAAGATATAATTCCTTACCAGCTTGCTGCTTCTGAGGGTTTTGGTTTTCTTTTTATTCTTTTTGTATTGGCGAATTTGGAATATTAAGGCTGCTGAGAGTATTTGTTTCATTCTTTCTGCTTTATGAGAACAAGAAGCTTTTTCCTCTGGAGCTAGGAAATATTTTTTCCATTAAGTAGATACTCTTGTGGTACCAAGTTTCTTCTTTTGTTATATCTAGTATCTGCTATGATGCATTTGTGAACTGTGAGGTCAAGTATATCTTTGTTTACCCATTAATTGTGTTAGATATATTAGATTATTCGATATTTTATCTTTATCTTTTATCTTCAGTTTCTTTGTTATTATTCTTTATTTGTATTTTATTTCCTTTATTATAAATGCAGTACCCTATGTGTATTTTCTACACAAGGGATATTAAACTCAAACCTATTTTCACTACAATCAATAAATTGTCTTCTGTTGAAATGATTTTTTCTAGAATGTGTATCTGTTTGTATGAGCAGTTGAATATGACCTCCCTTTGTATTATTGAATAATGTTCTTGACTAACATAATTAATGTTAAACTAGAAAATGATCTGATAATTTTCGGAGGAGGGCATGCTGCATCTATAGTGGCTCGTGCTGCAAAAAAGGGTTTGGTGAAGCCCAAAGCAATAGCAGCTGTTGCACCAACTTGGGCTGGCCCTCTTCCTATTGTGTTTGGTCGAGATTCCAGCATGGAAACAAGGTACTTTGATGCTCTCTTTTTCCTTGCTGCTTACTTTCACATTGCTTTCTGATTTCTACTGGGAGGAAAACAAATTTAAGTCACCGAGCTCAAACATTGCTTTCTGATTTCTTGCAATTGTTGAGGTAGTAGAAGGATACAGTTCTGGTTTTTATTATATCTGTTTGTATCAAATTTAGTTTTGAATTGTCAAGCTAATTTTTGAACCTTCAGTTGTAAATTGTATTGAAATGTATGATTCATCAACATAGTAAAAATAGCTTGAAATGCACTGTGTAAATGGTGTATGGTGCATTGGTGCTCAGTGTAATAATCTTAAATTGGGAATTGAGTAAACAATTTGTATTGTAACCATAGATCTCACAAGTCATAACCAAGTCCCACTATCAACTGATAGAAACTGATACATAAAAATACCCACAACACATTGCTATAGCATTGTACCCAATTACACTCACAAGTTTTTTCGTAATTATTTGTATGTTTCCAATAAATGGTAGCTCTTCCCAAGAACAGTAGCGCACATTGTTTATAAGAGACATTCAACTGATTAGTGTGGTGTGTTTGTCTATTGACAAAAACAGTACAATGTTCTTCCCCGTCTTTGCCTTACTAACCACAGCCGATATTTCTGAACAATGAAACAAAGCAACGATATAACCTAATAAGGTTTATATAGAATAAGTGACTCTGAGGCCTCTGTTCTAGAAGAACAGAAATTGAGAAATAGAGGGAAGGATGACCTTTTCAGAGAAAAAGCAATGGAATAATCAAATAAGGTGTATTCAGTGGTGTGTTCCTTTAGTTCTTTTTCATACGATAATTTATACTTAAACAACTTCTCACATTTATTTTTTGTTGAGAATCGGAGAAAACATAAGCAGCAGTAATAAATACCTGTAGAATCGTATGATTCATATGGGTGATAATATTAAGTCACACAGGTTCGTGCACATATTTCAAGATTCAAACCTCAACCTCACGATAAGAACTGTTAGCCTTTAGAATCTTTTGGATTTAAGTTATTCAAATTGTAAATCCTACGACTCTAACAACCGTGGTGAAAATAACTCCACACTCTTGGCAACAATGTAATATTCTGTGGCTCTTACAAGATCTTCTATTTTTTCCTCTGCCAATTTCGTTTGATTTCTATATAATTCTCACTGATATATATTCAAAGAGCCTTGTCTTATAACATAAATAACTGATGTGTATTTTTTGACTCTTCCTCGTGAACCTGACAGGTATGGTTTTCTAAGGGGGACCTTAAAGGCTCCTGCAGTTGGGTGGATGATGTATAACATGCTGGTGAGCAACGAGAATGCAATCCAATCACAGTACAAATCTCATGTATATGCCAATCCTGAAAATGTAACTCCAGGCATTGTAGAAAGCAGATATGCATTGACAAAACGAAAAGGAGCGAGATACTTGCCGGCGGCGTTTCTGACCGGTGAGTTAGATCCGGTGACATCCCGGGAGGAGTTCCTGGAACTCTTTGCAGCTCTGGAGGGAAAGACACCGGTGCTGGTTGTATCAACCAAAGGATCTCCTAAGAGATCCAAGGCTGAGATGGAAGCTCTTAAGGGAGCTAAAGGGGTGAGCAAGTTTGTGGAAGTAGCAGGTGCTCTTCTTCCACAAGAGGAATATCCTGCTTTGGTCGCAGAAGAGCTTTATCAGTTCTTGCAAGAATATTTTGGCTCTGTTGCTTAGACTTTATAGATATTTAATTTCTTTTGATGATTTATGTATCAACCGGAGAATATCAATATCATTGATGTTCTGCAACTCTTCCCCTTCAGTAATGTTGGTGCATCTTTTGGAGGTACAAATATTAATTGTTGAGGGTGTATACAACTATACATGTTTTTTTATGTAGTGTGTTTTTTGTTTGGTTTGTAAAGAAACCCTAGTGTATAAGAAGCATACACTTATCATTTGTTTTAGCAATGCTCTTTTTGGACATTTCACATGTTATCACTGGGATTAAAGTTGATATTGTTTTATCTGGTTAAAGTTGATACTGCTTTATCTAGTTTCTTGATTAAGGACATTATGTTTAATTTAACTCCTTTCAGGAATTTTAAATTTTTAAGTTTTTCAGTAGTGGAACTCATTATAATAAGAACCTTAAATTCTGAATGTTGTTTGGAAAAAAACCAAAATCTTGTTATACCAAATGCGATATTAATTGGTCTTACAAAATATTTGGACCGTATAAAAACATAACTATGCTCATTTCTATAATCTCATGAACACTATTGTATTTAATATAGAACTACTGTGTCATGTTAAGTGGCTACGATTAAAATATTTTTTAGGCATCTTTTAATCTTTAAATTAGTTAGACCTGTTGATGGGTAATTAATTTGAATTTACTTTTGTAGACACCACAATTATTTGTTAATTGATTCACATGCTCAATAGTCAATATATTTATGTCTTTAATAATAAATCAAACAGGTACTTAAATTAGTTTAATTTAAATTCTACGCTAAAACATGTAATAAAAATATAAAATCAGTGATTATAATTGGATTAGTAACAAGGGACATGATTAGAAGTTTGTATCAATTGTCATATACCTAAACTTCATTGTTACAATTATATCAAAAAATAAAAACTATTGAATATTCTTTAATTATCTTAAGAAATTTGTTCGGTAAACTGAGACGGGTATACTTTATTTACATTAAAACATATATATATATATATATATATATATATATATATATATATATATATATATATATATATATATATATATATATATATATATCAAGAGTGGCTTTGACAAATCACACCATTATCCTATAAGTTGACCAAAATCTGTTTTACAAACTTATTTCAGTACTTCTCAACTAAATTTCAGCAAATCCGTATTTCAATTTTTTTTTTCATCTTTATTTATCTTGAATTTTTTAATCTAATTCAATTTAATTCTGATTTCTTAAAACTTATTCAATTTGGTATATGTCGTTAGTTTTTCAAATCGATATTAAAGTTACTATCATGTGTCAATTTGCGGATTTTTTTTATATTTTTTTTGATTTTTTTATATATGTGACTTCACAATTGTGTCATATGGCATAGTTAGTATGACGTGACAGTAGCAGTGTGATGTAACAGTGCCATGTCAACATAGTCGTCCCTACATTTAATTTTTGTAAAAATAGAAAACCATATTGTTCCTCTTCAAATTGAGACTCAATTTATTTTTTTATAAATCTTATGTTGATATTTTTACTAAAATTGACATTTTTATTAAAAAAAAATTGAACTATTTTTAAACTAACTTTAAAATCTATATAAATTTATTTAAAATCATGTTAGTTAGAATTTGGATGTGATTATTAAATCTATTGTGAAACCAAACGCAAATCCTTCAACCAAAAAATACATGAACAAATTAAAATTAATAAGTTGAGTAGTATACTTTATTAAGATTCAAGTATTAACTCCATATCAATTCATCCATGTAACTTGTCCTAAATATTTTATAGATTTTAAAGAGAATTTAAAAATATTTATGGAAATATTTAATAAAATTTCCAATTTTAATAAAAATATCAACATAAGATATATACAAAAAATAAATTTTGTCTCAATTTAAAGAGAGACAATATTACTCGATTCTTACCAAAATTGAGACTAAATTGAATCTAAAAAACAAATATAGGAACCAAATCCAGATTATTTCCACGTGACACTGACACATTACTTTGCTACTGTCACGTCACATTAACAATGTCACAATACTGTGAAGTGAAATATGTAAAAAAATAAAAATAAAAAACTTTCAAAAATATTTATGAAAAATCATAAACTAACACGTTACACTAACTTTACCACCATTTGTGAAATACTAATAATAAAAATTAAATTGAATCAGTTTAAAGAAAATGAAAACCAAATTAAATCAAATTAAAAAAGTTGAGACAAATTGAGACAAAACAAATATGAAAAATCGACATGACATTTTTCAACGAAAACAAAAGGGAAATAATTAAACCTACAATTTTTTAAAACAATCAATTTAATTTATTCGAAATCTTCTTTTAGTTATTTTTAAAGCTATTTTTCCTCTCATGTGCTACTTAAAGTGTTGAAGAATAAATGAAACATAGTACCAGAAATGGCGCAACGCAATGTGCAAACACAAATTGGTGTTATTATGGTTTGATTAATTTGCATGATGACATAATATTTATATGCTCAAAAAAATCAAGATTACGTAATCAAAGATGACCTTATAGTTGCAATTATTGAGAGTGACAACAACGTAAATTTGTAAGAGAGATCCACGTAAAAGAAGCAATAATATTGTTAACTTGTTATGGGAAGCTAGACACTTTAATTTAACAACAAAAAAATTGAAAGAAAAAACAACACTCTTGCCATGTTCAATATGGTTCTAAAATAAATTTAAGCTGTGTTTATCACAATCAACATGGAATACAGTTCTATTCATGTATTATTTCAATGAACAGTCTGACACTATTTTTCTTTTCTTTTTTTTTTCTGTATAATCATAGCATCATAAAGAAATTGAGTACAAAGTAAAAAATAAAATAATTCATTAATAAGCTGAATAACCTAGTATTACATGTATGAAAGATAAGGAGCATGAAGAGAAGGCTAACAGAAAAATAGGCCCCGCTTGTTGCCACGTAACTATCAGCTACTATCCAAAACACGACACCCACATAAAACAAAATACCTTAATCTAGAACAAAATCTTTTTAAATCAATTATATTTATAATAATACAGTATTAGAACACCATAATCACTGTATATGATAAAACCAAAATGGTTGAACAATTATATCCTGTGACATGTCTCCATTACAACATAGTGTCGTGACCAAATTGCACATTTAGAGCATATGAAGTCCAATTTTTGGTTAATCCACCATAGATATGAATGATTTTGTAAGATTTAGAATTTTCCATTGACAACATCGTATGATTAATATTAATAGGAATATAATCTTAAAAAGATTAACTAAATAATAATAATAAAATACCAGAATAAACAAGATACATGTAACCAACTTAAAGAATTAAAGTATACCCATTTAAAAAAAATTAAAAATATCTCACTGAGATGTAATTAATATTGAATAAATTAACACAAAAAAAATATAAATCCATACTTCTTATAAAACATTAACACTATTTTTAATTCAAAATTTTAAAATAATATATTTATGAATTTTTATTATTTTTATTTTTACTTAATATAAAACTTAAACTCGTACTTCAATTTTTTACGATTTAGGAATGTCGTATTCATATTTTTGTGATGATGAAGATCGAAGATTTTAACTATTATAAGTATGTTATAAATTCATAAGTCAAAATCAATTTTCTTATCACCTTTCAAAAAGTTAAGCTTCTTAGTTTTACATGACATCCCAATCCATGGTATGATTACAAAGTTTGTAAGTTTTATATAAAATTTTATTTTTTAAGTGATTCGATACTTTTTTATCAAATTAAAGTTATAATAAGAGGAAATTTTAATCAATATTTATCAGCAAAAAAGCATAAAATAAAAATATTTATTTTTTTAAAGAATATGCTTAATGGACCGACTAATAAATAATTTATAAAGTTATACTAATAAAGTAAATTTTAGTTAGGTTTCATTTCAAGAAACTACAAAATTAAAAAAAAAAGACGTTTTAAGTTTTAAAAACATCATTAAAAATAACATTAGGTGTAGTATCTAATAAATTTATTGTCAAGTTTATTGAGATTTTTAATGTTTTACAAAATAATTCATTGTCGGATTTAAAAAAATTTAAGATCTAATGTAAGATCATTTACTAAAAAAATAAATAAATCAAACTTTAATATAAACCATTTCAAATCATTAATGATCAAAATGTATCAAGCAAATTACTATCATTGTCAAAATTATATCATAATTTTGATCCTTTAAATTCATATATAAATTTTTACTCACTAAGATATTTTTTTTAATCAAAGTAATATAATAATTACAAAATAAAAGTATCAAATATCACAATCTTTTGTATGGTCACTATCTTCTTTTTCATTTTCATTCGTGTGTAGAGATGATCATAGTGGATGGGAAGATTATCTTAAATGTTGCATTACACTTACTACTTGTTTTGTAGTCTTTATTAATTGTTTTCTCATTTCTAGTCATGTGTTTGTTGTCTTGCAACTTTTGTTTCATTTCTACATTTTGTTGTTCTTATCTTTTTAATAATTCATTTAATGCTTGAACTTGACATCTTCATAGCAAACCTCAAACCTCAGTGTTTGATATTGAACAGAAAATAATGCTAAAGTCACAATATTAAGAAGGGATCGAGAGATTGAATTCAAAATGATATCATGTTTACTTGTATTTCCGGTAGGGAAACTTTCACAAATTCCTAAAAATATGAAAAATTTACTAGTAAAATTTAACATGGATATGAAATATTTTCTACTAAAAGTATTTTATACGAGAATTTTTGTGCCTAAAAATTCTCATAAAAAAAACGCAGGTAATAAAGTATTTTTCTAACAGTATATATAGTATCTTTCTGAAATCAGCAACCTTAATCTGAAATTATTGAAATATCCAACTTTCCTGTCTACTTAGGTAGCTTCTGAAAGATATATGTAAAGTGATTTTGATTATTCAAACACAATTTAATATTTATACTTATCACGTGACTTCATTTTCACCATTATCAGATATTCTTAGTATAGAGAGCAACTTCTCAATATCGCTATACAGACATTACTACCAAAAGTAGTGGTCACCGTTGCTTTTGTCATCATCTCTTCACAAAATATGCAATCGCTTACTGCACATAACTCACGAATCACTTCATTTGAACCATCACCCATTAATTGAAGACATTATTTTGTATCACGTAGAAAGATAAAAAAAATGCATTTAATAACCCTAGTTTGAATTCACAGCTACGTGATGCAAAATCATATTTTCACGTAATTTGCTTAATAATTTAAAAAAGGTTAGAGGTTTGAAGTAGGGTTGTGAGATATTATACCTTGTAGGATATTATAAAGAAGATGAATTGTTGGATTTGCCCAAACCAATTGTTTTTGGGTGATAAAAATAGTGATGTGATAGAGAAAAAAAAGGCAATGAATACACCATTAATTAAAACCAACGTGGGGATTGGGTTATGGTATAGTATGAGAGACACCATGCAAGAGACAAAGTGCATGAGCTGTTTGCTGGTATCGTTCTCTTAAAATCGGTCCCCAACACTAACTATCATATATATTAAAAATTTATTCCATCAAAATTTCTAGAAAGTTGAAGTTTCTACCTCAGTTCATTCCCACCATTGAAAGAGCTATTTCGTTAATGCTGGCTTCTCAAAAAGGAAAGGAAGCTTTAAATCAAAAAATATCTTAACTACTCTCTTGTGTGTTTGTTTAAAGTTACCCCAACAAAACTTATGTTTTTCAGCATTATCCTTATTCAGTTTCCAGCACGAATTTTACTTCAAATTTTGTTAGTCACCTATCATGGCAAATTATGGAAGGTGGTCAGTCTTTTTCAACCATTTTGGTATATTTGGATAATGAATAGAACAGGAAACAAATGAGTTGTATTGCAAAATGTACTCAATTCACGAAAAGGTGAAATAGTCTTTTTTTCTTTTTTTAAGTAAAAAATAATGAAAGGTAGTGTGAAATAGATGTAAAAAAAAATTAATTGTCAAAATACATTGTCTTTTTTCATAAAAATCAGTTTATTTTTGATATCAAATGTTAAAAGAAAAAATACTTGATAAAGTATATTTAAAATAAATTAACATGAATTAATAAAATATATTCTTAAATCGAAATTAGTATAATTAAATACTGCTAATTAACACATATTATTACTCTTCCCCTCTTTTAACCGGTTAAAATTCTTTTGAAAGGTAAATTTAACTTTAGCGGATTGAAACAAAATTTAAACTAGTGACAAAAATATATTATAATATAAATTATTGTCTTAAACATAAATATAATTTATATATTCAAAAGTGTTTATACAAATTTTAATTGTAATATAAGTTATATGTTTAGAATTTTTATTTATTATGATTAATTATTTATCTGAAATAAATATTTATTTTATAGAATATAAAAGCTCAAGTACTAAGTAACATTCATGAACAGTGATTTTCAAAATAAGTTGTAGATAATCTATTTTCAGGTAATTTGACTATTTGCCCCAAGATGACTTTCGAGCCGCATCATTATCAATCATACATCCAGGTCAATCGTTAATTTACATCGAAAGCTACTTTTTCTATATTTAAACAAATTATTAGAGACCATAAATCGACTGGTCTATTTTAAGGGGGAAATTTAAAATAAAAAAAAATTATGAATTAATTGAAATTGGTTCTCGATACGAGAGGGGAAATTTGTTGGGTTTTTTTTATACTGACAGTTGTTCAAGTAAATTATTTTTTGAAAAGGAGTAACTTACTATTAGTAACTATTAAAGGAAATAAATTAATTATAGTTAAAGATTGTCAACTATAAGTTTAAGTTACTTAAATGATTTTTTTTTTCTAAAATAAGGTGTCGCATTAATTTTTACCTAAGTCATACTTACATTAATAATATTGACCATAATTCGAAAAATAATTGTCAATAATTAATAATATTGACCATAATTTGATACCATATATACTCATAAAAATGATGGCATATATTACTAATTGATGGTTAGAATATGTTTAAATTTAAAAAAATCATATGAAGTAAAAAAATTAAAAAGCTAAAAATTAAATTTTATCGAAATCCATCGCTTATTACATCCAACTTATTTGTTGGTATCATAGAAACATCCGAAAATACAGCAATAAAAAATTTCTTTTTTCTTTGTGCCAAATGTGTGCTTCCACACTCTTACCATTTAATACAGCAGCATGTACTAATTAAGAGAGAGATGGAGAAGTATATAAATTCTTACCCAGACAATCAAACCAATATATTTGTCATACATCGTACAAAAATTGTCATATTGTACATGTATACACAGAGAAGTTATACATACATATATATATATATATATATATATATATATATATATATATATATATATATATATATATATATATATATATATATATATATATATATATATATATATATATATATATATATATATATATATATATACACGTCGGTTATGGAGAAAAAGATGTACTATAAAAATATTGTGTACCTATATATATATATATATATATATATATATATATATATATATTAAGCATTAATTATATCTTGCTACTATATCTTAAGCATTGATTAGACCTTACTACTATATCTTAAGCATTAATTTGAAAGGTTACCCAGCTCTTAAGAAATTTGGCAGCCATTGATATAGCTGGCTTTCTTGTCCCTCTCTATATATACGTACCTGTCAAAGCAATCCCAGTTTGCATACTAACTCTTGTTTCGCATTCACTTCTAAGGAGGAATTGAGCAAGACCGTGTACAATCTATAAAGCATGCTATCTTTCTCTTAGATCAATCTTTGGATTTCATGAACAAGAAAAACCCAGAGAAAGATCAGTGTTATTTGTTAGCTAGGTAGATTAATTGTTTTCTGTGATTTCATATATATATATGAACATGGGGAGGCCACCTTGCTGTGAAAAAATTGGAGTTAAGAAAGGACCTTGGACTCCAGAGGAAGATATCATGTTGGTGTCTTACATTCAAGAACATGGACCAGGAAATTGGAGATCAGTTCCCACTAACACAGGTAATTTTCAGTATCAACTCCTTTCTCTTCATTTATTTTCCCTACTTTATATTAAATTCATTCATCATTTTTTTTAAGGTTTGATGAGATGCAGCAAGAGCTGCAGGCTTAGATGGACTAATTATCTTCGACCTGGTATCAAACGAGGGAATTTCACCGAGCATGAGGAGAAGATCATAATCCACCTTCAAGCCCTTTTGGGAAACAGGTAATATAGTAGTACTATACCCACTTCTAACCCTCATCTTCCTACCTACTTATATTAACTTTGCTTTGCTTTCATCAATTATTGTTTCTCCTCTTTAATTAAGCGACAATCACGAGGTTCAAAAATCCCAACAATTTGATCACGAAACCAAGAAAAAAGAAAAGAAAAGTCAAAAAGGATCGAGCTTGAATATACTTGTCTGGATCTTTCCTTAAATAAATCAACATTTTTGGTTGTTTTTTTATGAGCTCATTGTATGTGAATTATATGATATGGTTTCAGATGGGCTGCTATAGCTTCGTATCTTCCAGAAAGGACAGACAATGACATAAAAAATTATTGGAATACCCATCTGAAGAAGAAGATGAAACCAAGTGATCAAAACGAAGAGGGCATGGAACAAGAGGGACATTCTTCTTCTTCTTCACATCCAAAGGGTCAGTGGGAGAGAAGATTACAAACAGATATACAAACGGCAAAACAAGCCTTGTGTGATGCTTTGTCCCTCCACACGACACCACCAACACATGTTGTTCCTGAGACAAAGCCTTCAACTTCTCATCAACCCTACAGCCATGCCTCATCTTCATACGCATCAAGCTATGAAAACATCTCCCGGTTGATGGAAAACTGGATGAAAACCCCAAACTCACACGACACAAATTCGGTAGGGGATTATTCCTTCAACAACATGGTCAATATTAATACACCGAGATCCAGTTCTAGTGAGGGAGCACATAGCACCACTAATACCACGTGTGCACAAGATCATGTTTTTGACTTGTTCACCTTCAACTCCTCCACAAACTATGGTGCTCCCTCTCAGACCCAAGCGCCTCTTACGATGATAGAGGATTGGCTTTTCGAGGACGGGGCTTCTCAGTCTCACGAAGATCTGATGAGCATGTCGCTGGAAGAAAGTACTTCGGGTTTGTTTTAGAATTTGTTGCTGCTACGCACTAAGGTCCTGCCTTTTTCTTCATTAGGGTAAGTAAGTCCTCTTCCGAATTCTTGAGCTCTTGAAAATGGAAATTTTTTTCTAAAGCTGTTTTCGTACGAGAAGGTGATCAATACCCTCTCTCTCTCTCTCTCTCCACAAACAAGAATTGTACATTACTATTGTACGTCTGTATCCTTTCTCAATTTGCAACGTGCGTACCAATTTATTATATGTAAGAGTTTAATGTCTGTATTTTGGACCTTCGTTTACTGTCTGGAATTCATCTAGGGTTACAAATGAATTTCAGCATTGTCACCTATCATTATCTATCAATGAAAACCACTCAGATGACTGAAATTTATCCAATTTAATTAATGCTTCGGTACGAATCTCAGTCCAGCTTAAAAAGGTTAGGTATGCTTTGACTAGCTTACTTTTCTAATAAAAACATCTTTACTTCAGTTTTACTGAAGAATAACAAGTTGTTTCACCCTAAAGATTAATGTAATCCAAACCAGTACTGCGTTGACATCAGAATAAAATCCACTGAATTTGCTTAGTGACTTTACCAAACAATGAATGAATAAACTAGAAGTTATATCTGATGCAATGCATGAATGTGGGATTATTGCTAAATTTTCATTTAACTCGAAGCTATTACGCAGGGGGCTATAGTTCAGTGCTAGGCTTCTTAAGCCAACCATACTTAAACGTTGTTCAAAAATAAAAGTTAAGGAGCTAGCATTAATACTTTAAAAAATTGATGTACTTTTGTAATCTTAACCTTTTAAAGATAATTTAACGGTCTATGTACATTCATGATTTTGGTTCTGCAAACAAGGGTACAAGGTGGTAGTTAAAACTTTTGTAGTGTAGAACACACTAAATTAAATAACGACTAAATAAATGTGTCTTAAACATATAATAAACAACATTTTTATAAATGTTATATAAATATCATAAAAGTCCGTGATTATACAGCTGTTGTTTTAAACTATGTGGACAAAATCAGTAAAAATGTGGTCTAAAAATATAAGTGAGGTCTAAAATCAACTTGAAAAACTGTTGTCTATTGTAAGGATTTTAAGCAACGGTTTCAAAAACATTATCGTACTAAAAACCGTTGTCTATTACCTATAACCACACTCACCTATACCACACCTAAAAAAATGTGGTCTAATCTTTAGACCATAGTTTTTATAATTTATATCATAATTTTATGTTGTTGTCTAAAGTAATTTTTGTTGTAGTGTGAATAAATGATCTTTTTTTAGTTGTTGAAGATTAGTGTAGGATCGCATGGGAAAGTAAACTGTTTCTCTTTATTTCTCATAATAAAAATGTTTGCAATGATGTAATTTTAGCACGTTGAGTTTGAGAAACGGTGTTGGTGACGACTGAAGTTTTTAATTCATCACATGCATAAATTTTATCCATGTATCTTTATCTGACATATGTATTAAAGAGATAAAGAGCATGAGAGAGAGATATTTTTGGGTCGACCAACTATTCTCCTAATATTTAAAAAAAATGATATAATTTAATAACTTTTTTAGTAAAAAGTACAAATATATTTTAAAGTTTTAGTTCATTTTAGTTACTTTATTATGATAAAATGTTTTTCCGGTGATTGATATTACATATTTTTACATATAAAGTTGACAGTCCATTAGAGACGTTTAACTGTTAACTTAATCTAGTTTATTAAAAGAATAATAATTTAAAATTTAAGTGTTAACATTAATAATTTTACAAATAAATAAATTAAACAAAAATTATTCAAACAACATTTTAATATTTAAAAAATAAATTGTCAACTTACATTATTAGAAGTAATAAATAATTATAATAAAAAAAGGTATGCAAAACAAATGACAGGTAGCATTTTAATATGGTTAAGAACTATTAAATTACTCATTAATGTCTAGTCTCACACATAGAATATATATACAAAATTAATTTACAAGATGAGGTTTGTACTTTTATTTATTTATTTATTTATTTATATATATATATATATATATATATATATATATATATATATATATATATATATATATATATATATATATATATATATATATATATATATATATATATATATATATATATATATATATATATATACTATTTAGTCTGTGAGACTTCGTAAGTCAATTGACTCATTGAAATTCATTTTTACACCTGTATTATAAATGCTTTTAAATTTTAAAAAATATGCTATCTATTTTATTATGTTGAGAAATCAAATATTTAAAAATATGAAAAAAAGAAAAGTATATTAAAACAAACACTTTTTTCTGAGTAATAATATTTTAGCGTGTCTTATTTTTCATACCACTCGTACACGTATATGAAGGGAGAATCACTTGGTTAATTTTATTTAAAAATATGATAAAAGAAATTATCGGAAAAAGTAGCTAAGAAAAGATGGAGTGTGGTTATAAGATAGGGTATTAAATGATGAGAAGGAAAAGAAAAGTTGAAAGGAAAAATGTTCTTTATATCATTTCAGGATCATTTGATAATTTGTATAAAAATAAAATAATTTTAACAAAAATTAATTTTTATATTTTTAGAAGAAAAAAAAAGAATAAATAATTACGAGAGACAGTATCAAATGGTAATAAATAAAAAAATGGTGTTAAAATATGGGTGTCCAAGTTGAGACGAGGGGTGTTATCAGAAAATTGATTTAACTGGGTCTGGTCGTACTTTAGAGGCCTCGCTGTTCTTGCTTCCACCACTCTTGAGAATAGTTAAAGAAGCAGCAACAATACCTTTCATCTTCATTCTTGTACCGTTCCCACCTCAACCCCACCACCACTACCGACAACTCACAATCTTGTTCACTTCACCCAGAACCTCCCAGTTAACTCACTATCCTTCGCGTTTAGTTCAATAGTCTTCATGTCCACAAATCATATTAAGATATTTTACTTTATATCAAAAATCTTATAAATGTTTCAGTATTGGTTCATACATCTTAGCAAAATTCAGTCTCACTTTTTAAGGTTCTAAGTTGCCTCCTGTTTATGAACTTACAATAAATTCAATCTTCATTTGCATATCATGACGTGTACGTGCAAATTTACTAACATCACATTTATTTCAACAATTATAATATGCTATCTTAATTTACTTTAATGGTTTTGTTTTCTCATATCAAGATCACCTTGTAACTTCTATTACAATGAAAATATTTTATAACACTCACACGTACTAATGTTTTATGCAATGGTTGATGATTTGAAATAACTTTTTTTTTAATTCTATTATAATTCAAGGTCTTATTAAATTTTATATTATGTCATCATATTTTCATGAAGAAGTCTTATAAAAGTAGGTTAAATTATATCTTTCATCTTTATTTTTTAGAAAAAAATTAAATAGGTCTCTTTACTTTTATGTGTCACAAATGAGTTTCTATTCGGGGAAATTACAACATTAAAGTTGTCACAAGTCAATTGTGTTTTTTTTCTTTAATTTAATTTATAATAAATAAAAAATTGTCTCGTATCAATTTTGTGTCACATGACAGTGTCATTGGTAACGACAGTGTCACTGTCACGCTAAGTGTCACTGTTTTAATCTCAATTTGATCATTACATTTGTTATTTTAATTTAATTAAGTCTCATTTTTTTTGTTTTAAAATAGAGCAATTTTGCCTATTTCCAAATCAACAGCAAATTTAATTTTTATAGAAATGTTATGCCGATATTTTTATTAAAATTGATATTTTCATTAAATATTTTTTACAAGATTAAATTTATTTAAATTTATATTTTATATTGAACTTTATTTTGTCTTGATATTTTATTACAACATACTTTAATAATAAATTTTTATTCAAATTTATATTTCAAATAATTGTATATTTTTAAATGTGTAAAATTCAATAATTTCTATACATATGTTAGAGTTGGTTTAAAAATAACAATTTTATAAATTCAAATGTAAAATTTTTAAACAATTTTATAACAATTTAAAGCAAATAAATTTTAAATTTTAAATAAAGTTCAATGTAAGATATAAATTTAAATAAATTTAATCTTGTTAAAAATATTTAATAAAAAAATCAGTATAACATTTATATAAAAATTAAATTTGGTCTCAATTTGGATAAGAGTCAAATTGGAAAATTAAAAAAAAAATGAAACTTAATTAAATGAAAACGAAAAATTCATGGATCAAATTGAGATAAAGATAATGAAACTTAATGTGATAGTGACACATGACATTGGCACATCACACTACCACTGCCTTGTGACACGACACTAACTTGACATGTGACAAATTTTATTTAAAAAATATTTTAAAAAAATCAATAAAAAAATCACAAGCTCACACACATGGCACAACTGGAACGCTGTTAGTGCAATAATAACGAAAATGGTCTGATCGCATTAAATCTTTCAAAATAGGAACAAAATTGAGACACATACAAATATTAAGGTCCTTTTTGAGATTTTCATATTAAGATGGGGACGAAAAACATAATTTAACCTATCTTAAACTTATAATTCTATGTAGGATCCCCTATAGTTCACTGTCCTTAAGAGACTCACTCTTAGTTGTTTAACAGTGCAACCTTTATGCTTAATTGTTAGACAATGGTATATGATTAAAAAAATGTCCTACAAGATTTTTTGGAACATTTATACATAAAAATTTAAATTATTTTTAAATATAATTAAAGCAATAGGTTTATAAGTCTTTATCTTTATATTGTGCTTAACTTTCTTATTTTTATTCAATGTGAGATTTAGACTTAACTTAGTATTCCCACCAATCTCCTCCTCAACTGTGAGTTTAAGTTTCACATTGAGAAAAAATAATAAAGTTAAACATCATATAAGGATGAAGAATCATATATCCATTGTTTTAAGGTTTTTGGGTTGGAGATGTTGTGAATCACTTATGTAGGTTAGAATCTTGTATCTGATGTTATGTTTCCCTGGTGATTATTCCTTGAAATAATTTTATAATCAATGATATGAGAGTCATATGAAGAGATAGTACTTGTGATTAGTTTAAGGAAAAATTACCAATGTGAAGGGACTCATATTATAAAAATCCATAAACTGATTGTCTTAATATTTTCAAAATAATGTGAATATATTATTTGTGGGTTGAGTTAATATTTTATAACTATAATGCAATGTTTTTCATGTTTAGTTGCTATAAGGAAAATAAAATAATAAATATAAAAATCAAGAAATATAAATAAAGAAAATTCATGCATAAATAAATATAATTACATAGAGATAAATATAAATAATTAAATATATGGATAAATATAAATAATTAACTATAAAATCAATGTGTAACTAAACATAAATAAAAATAATTAAAAATAAAGTTAAATAAAATAAGAGTGTATAATAAAAAATAAATATATTTAATTAAATAAATAAACAGATAAATAGAGACAAATATACTTAATTAAATGAATCAGTATTACAAAAATAGATCATAGTTAAATTAGAATAAAAATACCGATTTGTTTTTTTTATTATTTTAATTTAATTTATATTTTAAGAAATTTGATGCGATAAGATTTACTTCATTGATAATGTAATAACAACGTTGGAGTGATGTCATGTAGTTTTTTTTATTTTTTTATTTTATTCACTTTCTCTTTTGAATTTTATTTATTTATCTTTATCTGTTATAATAGTTTTTGTGTATATAAACAAAGAAACGGAATGAATATTATTTATCATCACCTCAAATAGGGCTAGTGTATGGTTCTGAATATCTGAGGAGTGGGAACAAATAAATAATAGGATTATTGTACTTTGACAATTTTTTTTTATAAAGTTTGACAAATTTTGTTTTTTAACATACACCAAACATTTATCTTATCTTATCTTTTCAAATCTTTTCAACTCGCTTCAAATTTTTCTTTTATCCATTAAGGTATTGTCATGTGTGATTGTCAAAAGTTTGTCAGCAAAACTTTGTTAAAAAATAATTTTCCTAAATAATAAACACGAAAAGAATGAACATGAAATTTTTTTATTGGTTAAAAATAAATTCAGAAGTGAAAAAAAAAATTAATGGAAATAATAATGAAGAAATAAATTTCTAAAATTTTAATTTGAATCGTCGAAAAAAAATAATGAAAGAAAATTATTTGATAACATTATAAAGGAATTAATGAAAAATTGAACTTCTTTTACCGATAATAAACCGTAAGAGCATATATGTTTTTTCTTCGATAACTTTATCGATAAAAAAAAGGAATGATGAGAAAATTTTTGAGATAACACGGTTAAAAACTTGAACATGGTTGAAAAACAAAATATCAAAGGCAAATTTTTCATACTCTAATTGGTATTTATGTCTAAAATCATGTATTTAATATGTTTAACATTAGTTCATAAATAAAATAAAAACAAGGGTTTCATATGCTATAATATTGTTATTATCTTTTATTCTAATCCCTTATTGTCATCACATATGTTATGTGTTGTTTTGTTGTTAAGGATTTTTTTGGTAAACTTATTGCAAATGAGATAACTATCTATTGGAATTACAAAAACAAACTACTCTGAAAAGAAATTATTTCTTGCTGACTCCGGTGGGAATATTTATTTACAAGAGTGTGTTGGTCCTCAATTTTTTTGCAAATTTATTTTATGTTATATATAGATTGTTAAATCTATTTTTGTGAAAGATAACCCTACGTTACAATTGTATACATATATTCTTTGTAATATTTTGGGTCTATAAAGATGATAATATATATCTCATTTGTATTTTGTCATGTGGTGGGTTTAGATGTTGCTTAAGGGTTTGTATCTTTCAAAGGAGATTTAGTATTATAGGTTCATTGCAACATCCCATTTTAGTAGTATAAAACTAATAATTTTATACTACTAAAATGGGATGTTACATTCATTTTCTCATTTCCTTTTTATTGATATTGGTTTTGTACATGGATTGATGCATTTCTAATGTCTCATTCTTTTATTTATATATCAGTGATAGTTGATAAAAGAAATGTTTATTGACTTAGAACAATTCAACTGTACAAAAATATAGTATTGAAAAAATTTTATATTAGTTTCCTTACTTTCATACAAAGCCTCTCGAAAGAAAATGGACCTTTCAAAGTAAAAATATAAGTTCTCAAATAAAATTAAATACTACTTCGAAAGAATTATCCTAATTTTCACACAAATATTACTTTAAATTTATATTATATTAATTAATAATGTCCCAAACATAGTGAGGGTATATAAATACGCATATTAATGTTGGTCATTCATACGATCACATAAGATCCTAACTTTACCTTTCATTTACTTATAGAATTATGAGTAAGAGCTAATCCTAAAAAGAATGAGACTTTAGACAACTTGTTATTCAAAAGTTTTCTAAAATATTGGTCTCCTAGAAACAAAGAATTTTTTCTTTGTTGAAAGACTTTGTTAAATCAACTAAGTGTTGGCTTTACTAAGGTCATGTTCTTTTAAAGGGATTTACTGTTCAAGAAGATTGGAGAGGAAGACATGGACGGTGATCATCTTTTTTTTTTTTTTTTGGTAATGCAAGGGAATGATAGGGATGGAATAGAGGGATGACTAAAAAATTTCATCCCTCTACTTTTGAAGAGATTAGAAGGTGATGGATATAAAATTACCATTTTATCCTCATTATTTTTAATTTTTTACATGTGTTTAAATTAATTTGTATGTTTAAATTAATTTTACAATTTATTCTAATCGTGTTTAATATATCAAAAACTATCTGTATGTTTAATTTTGTAATTTGTCCATAAATTAATCTTTTAATCTTAAATTATTTTGTTAATAAATTTTCCAATAAAATTTTGTTTTTAATTATTTGTTAATCATTTAATGAAATAGTAAAAAATAATTTTTATTTATTTTAGTCTTTCAGTTTTGATATATTTTTTTCTACGTGTAATGTAAAAATATTATTTATTTTAAAAATTTTAGATTACTAATTTATTAATATTTATCGATTTTAACTTTTAACAAATAAATATATATAATTTTAGTTTTAATTTATTAATAAAAATAAATAAAATCATATTATTAACAAACATCTAAATATCCACAAGTTAAAAATATATAAACAATATATAATTCTATAAAATTTGAAAAGAAAAGAAAGAAAAAATTATTAAAAAATGTTACCTATATTATTAACAAACATAATTAAATTAAAAAATATGTTCATATCAAATAAATTAAAAATTTATATTTCAAAGACTTAAAAACAAAAAATATATATAACATAAATAAATTATTTTTCATGTAAACATTAAATTGATAAATGTAAAATTTAATTTCATACCAAATAAATTTGATTATTCATTTTTTTATAAATATACTTTTATTATTTCACACAATTAATATAAATTAAATAAATCATTCTAAATGATTTATATAGCATTTTATATTACTTTTAACATTAAGGATATTTTGGTAATCTTATTTTTTTATCTATTAATTTTTTTAATATGTCACATCACTCAATTCAATCACAAACTTTCACGAATTTTACTCTCTAATCTACTCTAAAATCACCTCATAATCTCTTAAAAAGAATAACATCAACTTCATCCTGTAATTCTTCTCATCTCTTCCTCTTCCTCTTCCTCTCCTTCTAATCCTTCCTCTGAAAAGAAGAGAGCCTAACTCTTTTTCATTTCTCTTCTTTCAAGATACCTAGTAAAGTGACCGATGAGTCTACAAAAAATTTTTTATGGAAGAGTAAGGGAAAACACACAAAAGGAATAATAAGAATGTAAATTTGTTAAATGAATTTTTTCTAGTAATTTGGAGATGGAATTTAATGCAAATTCTTGAGATTATATCCAACTATAAGAAATGGGAAAACGTGTTCGAAACATATAATATGGTAAAGTCCTCCATTTAGTGGAAAGATCGACAAAATGTAATTGGATAAATAACCTAAATGCTAACTTAATGAATAGAACAGTGGGAAATGAAACACAAATAATGTTTTAGTTTGATACATAGATGAGAAGGAAAACTTTGCTAATAAATATAACATTAGTTTTTATCGCTAGCAAGTGTAACACATTCTTTTGAAGACTTTGTCTTTATATTCATACAAGTTTTTATATATAACACCTTTACGAGAAATTTTCTTTTATATTTATTATTTCGTAATCCTTGTAAGGTAATTCTTGAGATTTATTATGTGAACTTTTATTTAGTATTTCTCTTTCCTTGCTACCTTATTATAAAAGAGTTGCAATATAAAAATGTAATTTATTAATTCCTTATATATATATATATATATATATATATATATATATATTACTCTTTCAATATGAATGAATAAATATTTACAAATATAAATAAAAAAAATCCTGACAATGACATAAAACTATACAATTGCGATACACCATTGAGAGTCAAATATTTTTGTTGAAAAATAAATAAATAAAAATATTAAAAATGAATAATAATCAAATTTGAAACATAAAACTATTTGTGTGTGTTTTTCCAGAAAGAAAACGGTGCACACATTGATATTCAAGTCAATTATTTCTATATTAGATAATATAAACATCATTAAAATAATTACACTTTCTACAAATAATTAAATTAAGTACACCCTGTACTTGAATTGATTTGATTATTTTTCATACATATGGCTTATTGTATATATGTTTCATTTTATGTAGAGAAATGTTTTAAAGTTGTAATTTATTAATCTATTAGTCTATTAGTTTATAAACTATTACCATTTAGTATTAATTTTTCTTATCAATGTCCTATTAAATCACACGAGAAAACATAATTATCTAAGTAGTATCATTTTATAATTACTATATAATTAGTAATATAAAAATATAAAATAATTAATTATATTTATTATCATTTACATTTTTCTTAATTGGACACCACGATTATTATTTTATAAAATTCTTATTGAGCTTAAATTAATTAATTATATATATATATATATATATATATATATATATATATATATGTATATATATATATATATATATATATATATATTTAAAAATGGTTATTGTAAAGTTGATAAATTAATCACTACTAGAAATTCTCATATTATATGGAATTTTTTTTGGTTGTAGTATTTTTCTAGTTGCAGATGTCAACAATATTCTGACAATCAAATCATTGAAGTCAGGAAAGATTGATGTTTTTATCTCATTAGTAAATGTTTATAGGTTAGTTGTATAATTCCTTATATAACAAAATAGGGAAGGTTAGGAACAATGTTTTGTCTAAAGTGTTTTGGCCCCACAGTCTAGCAAAAATGGAACATGATGGATGAGTACTACAAATATTAGTTTTTTTGCTAATTTCTTTCATGTAATATTATACTTTTTTAAAAATATATAAACATCATTAAGTTTTTTGTGTAACTATGTAAGAATTTCAATGTCCTTTCATTTCAGTTTTGCTTGATTTCAAGTTCGAAGTCTTTATACAGGCATGTGAGTCGAAGAATAGAATGAACAAAAAATTAAATAAATTATAATAAAAAATAATCAAACCAATACACATAGCTTGTTTTGAACAAGCGCTATCTACTAATGAATTGAAAAAGTTCTACCTATTGATGAAAAACTACTCTCATAGACAACGCTTACTTAGTCAAGTGTTGTTTATGAGAGCTTTGATAGACAACGCTTATTCAGTCAAGTGTTGTCTATGAGAGCTTTGATAGACAACATTTTCTAAAGAAAGTGCTATCTATTAAAAAATATATAGATAATGTTTGTTTAGACAAGTGCTATCTATCAAGTGTCATTAGACAACGTTTTTTTACAAGTGCTGTCTATTAATAGATACCGCTCCAATAGATAGCGCTATCTATTAAGGGAAAAAAACGTTATCTATTACCAAATTTGGCGTAGTGACGTAGTTTTTTTTTTATTTTATTCACTTTCTTTTTTAAATTTTTTTTATTTATATTTATCTGTTATAACATATTTTGTTTATATAAACAAAGAAATAGAGTGAATATTGTTTATCATTACTCAAATAAGGCTAGTGTATGGTTCTGAAGGAGTAGGAACAAATAAATAATAGGATTATTGTACTTTGACAATTTCTTTTTATAAAGTTTGGCAAATTTTGTTTTTTAACATACACCAAACATTTATCTTATCTTATCTTTTCAAATTTTTCAAGTCGCTTCAATTTTTTTTATTTTTATCCATTAAGGTGTTGTCACGTGTGATTGTTAAAAGTTTTGTCAGCAAAACTTTGTTAAAAAATAATTTTCCTATATAATAAACACAGAAAGAATGAACACGAGAAATTTTTTATTGGTTAAAAATAAATTCAGAAGTGAAAAAAAAAGAATTAACGGAAATAATAATGAAGAAATAAATTTCTAAAATTTTAATTTGAATCGTCGAAAGAAAATAATAAAATAAAATCATTTGATAACATTATAAAGGAATTAATGAAAATTGAACTTTTTTTTACCGATAATAAACCGTAAGAGTATATATGCTTTTTCTTCAATAACTTTATCGGCAAAAGGGATGGTGAGAAAATTTTTGGAGTATAACACAGTTAAAAACTTGAACATGGTTGAGAAACAAAATATCAAAGGTAAATTTTTCATACTCTAATTGGTATTTATGTCTAAAATCATGTATTTAATATGTCCTACATTAGTTCATAAATAGGATAAAAACAAGGGTTTCCTATGCTATAATGTTATTATCTTTTATTCTAATCCTTTATTGTCATCACATATGTTGTGTTGTTTTTTTGGTAAACTTATTGCAGAGTAGATAACTATCTTTTGGAATTACAGAAACAAACAATTCTGAAAAGAAATTATTTCTTGCTGACTCCGGTGGAAAGGTTTATTTACAAGAATGTGTTGGACCTCAATTTTTTTGCAAATTTATTTTATGTTATATATAGACTGTTAGATATCTTTGTGGGAGATGACTACGTTACAATTGTATACATATATTCTTTGTAATATTTTGAGTCTATAAAGATGATAATATGTATCTCATTTGTGTTTTGTCATGTGGTGAGTTTAGGTGTTATCTAAGGGTTTGTATGTTGAAAACGATATTTAGTATTATATGTTCATTTTCTCATCCCTCTGCTTTTATTGATATTGGTTTTGTATATGGGTTGATGCATTCTTAATGCCTCATTCTTTTATTTATATATTAGTCTAATGTCTCATTCTTTTATTTATATATTAGTGATTATATATTAGTCTAATGTCTCACTCTTTTATTTATATATTAGTGATTGTTGATAAAAAAAAATGTTTATTGACTTTGAACAATTCAACCGTACAAAAATATAGTATTGAAACAAATTTATATTAGTTTCCTTACTTTCAGATAAAGCCTCTCGAAAGAAAATGAACCTTTCAAAGTAAAAATAAAAGTTCTCAAATAAAATTAAATACTACTTCGAAAGAATTATCCTAAATTTCACACATATATTACTTTAAATTTATATTGTATTAATTAATAATGTCCCAAACATAGTGAGGGTATATAAATACGTATATTCATGTTGGTCATTCATAGGGTCACATAAGATCCTAACTTTACCTTTCGTTTACTTATAGAATTATGTGTAAGAGCTAATCCTAAAAATAATGAGACCTTGTTATTCAAAAGTTTTCCAAAATATTGGTCTCCTAGAAATAAAGATTTGTTGAAAGACTTTGTTTAATCAACTAAGTGTTGGCTTTACTAACTCTTTTTCGTTTCCCTTTTTTCAAGATACCTAGTAGAGTGACCCATGACTCTACTAAACATTTTTTAAGGAAAAACACACAAAAAGGAATGGTGAGAATGTAAATTTGTTTAATGAATTTTTTCTAGTAATTTGGAGATGGAATTTAATGCAAATTCTTGAGATTATATCCAAGTATAAGAAATGGGAAAACATGTTCGAAAAATATAATATGGTAAAGTCCTCCATTTAGTGGAAAGATCGACAAAATGTAATTGGATAAATAACCTAAATGCTAACTTAATGAATAGAAAAGTGGGAAATGAAACACAAATAATGTTTTAGTTTGACACATTCTTTTTATCGCTAGCAAGTGTAACACATTCTTTTGATTACTTTGTCTTTATATTCATACAAGGTTTTATATACAATACTTTATGAGAAATTTTCTTTTATATTTATTATTTCGTAATCCTTGTAAGGTAATTCTTGAGATTTATTATGTTAACTTTTATTTGGTATTTCTCTTTCCTTGCTACCTAATTATAAAAGAGTTACAATATAAAAATGTAATTATGAATGAATAAATATTTAAAAATATTAAAAAAAATCCCGACAATGACATAAAACTATACAATTGCGATACACCATTGAGAGTCAAATATTTTTGTTGAAAAATAAATAAATAAAAATATTAAAAATGAATAATAATCAGATTTGAAACATAAAACTATTTGTGTGTTTTTCCAGAAAGAAAACGGTGCACACATTGATATTCAAGTCAATTATTTCTATATTAGATGATATAAACATCATTAAAATAATTACACTTTCTACATATAATTAAATTAAGTACACCCTGTACTTGAATTGATTTGATTATTTTTCATACATATGACTTATTGAATATGTTTCATTTTATGTAGAGAAATGTTTTAAAGTTGTAATTTATTAATCTATTAGTCTATTAGTTTATAAACTACTACCATTTAGTATTAATTTTTCTTATCAATGTCCTATTAAATCACACGAGAAAACATAATTATCTAAGTAGTATCATTGTATAATTACTATATAATTAGTAATATAAAAATATAAAATAATTAATTATATTTATTATCATTTACATTTTTCTTAATTGGACACCACGATTATTATTTTATAAAATTCTTATTGAGCTTAAATTAATTAATTATATATATATATATATATATATATATATATATATATATATATATATTTAAAAATGGTTATTGTATAATTGATAAATTAATCACTACTAGAAATTCTCATATTATATGGAATTTTTTTTGCAAATTTGTTAAAAAAAATTGTAAGAAAAAACCTTTTAATGCTACTTTTTCTAAGAATTTTAATTGATAGATAATTCTTTCATGGATAATCATTCTCTACAAAATTATAAAATTTGTAAGATTTCATGCAAAATTTGTTGTGAAAAGTGTTTTATACAAAATATTTTGCAAGAAAATTAGTAGCAATTTCTTGCAAATGTTTTTTCACAACAAAATTTACAAGTATTTCCTAAAAGAAATTTTAAAACAAAATTGACAACTTAGTTAATGAATTATACAACTTATAATTAAATTCACATTTTTTCCTTATATAGGACAAGAAAATTGGCAAAATTGTTTCGGACCACATGACTTTTATATATATGGTGTTCAGGTGGATTCACATGGGATTAAAAGATGCATTAACTACCCTTAATAAATGTGAACCAGCCTTTGAGGACCTCGTTAACCAAATCTTATACTTTGAAAAGGAAGTATGAAACTATTTTTAATTAAACATTTAACATTATTTTCTTAACCAATATAACTTTTCATGTAAATTGACGGTTAGTAATATTAATAATTTGAAAGGTTTTAATAGTCTTGAATAAGTGTTATTTTGTAAGACTTTTAAATCAATGGTTGTAGATTAAAGTATGGAATAATAATAATAAAAAAAAAAGTTGTAAAGAATAAAATTAATATTAAATACATATTTTCATGCATTGATATAGAATTGTCCTGAAAGGGCAATCTCTCAGCTACCATTGGCAATGAGGCCAAGCTTTAATGGAAAATTATTATAAGATGAGAAGGTACAAATGTATGTGATATATAATAGAGGTATTAGAGAAGTAAAGTTGTGTGAGAAAGATGGCAGTGTATTAAGTAAAACATGTGGCACAGAAAGGTGGTGCAAAATAAAGGATGGCCTTGTCCAGATGGGAGAGGGACCCTATAAGGACCCTAAACTTTTTAAGTCCTCGCTCCCTCACCCTCAATTTTCGCAACCAATTTCACTTTCATTTATATTTTAGCAATAAATTTAAATAAATGGTCTACATTACATTTCTCATTCATGGTTGATTATCACCCAAGTCAAGAGAAGAGATGGACAATAACTATAGAGTGGTCACGGATTACATTTTCTAAATTCCAATTCAAATTAATCTAAGTTATGTTTATATTTCTTTTTCTTTTTAAATTGGTTTGAATTTTTAGGTTTAATGGTTTGGTTAAGTTTTTCTAAAAGATTTTGTGTAATTTTTTCTTTAAGAAAATGTTTATATATTAATTGATAGATGAAAAAAAAAATATAAAATAAAAGTATGAAATGTTTTATTATTTTGTTATTTTAGCATTAAATAAATAAATAAATAAGTTTATCTTGTGATATTATGTAAAAAAGTAAGCACATAGAGTGATATAAAAGTGTAATATCAATGAGACATGAATTGAGTGCAACCCACATATAAAGGATTGACATCACCTTTACCCAAAACATTAAGTCAATGAATTTATGGGCATTTCATTTTTATATGGTGCTTAACTTTTTCAGTTTTACTCCATATGAGACTTAGACTCATACTTAAGTTTTCAACAATCTTTCCGTCAAGTATGAGTTCGCATTAACACTCATCCCCTAATATTGGTGTCCATCGTAACAATATACTGTTGAAAGTCCTACATTAATTAGAGATAAAACTAATTCACAATATATAAGTGGGTGTAATTAAATATATAATTAAATTATAATATATAAATGAGGTATAAATCTTTGTAAGCAAATTTTATTGAGATCAAATTAGAGATAAATTTATTAATTAAGAATATCTATGTTTTTTTATCTTGATATTACTAATAATTATCAAGGTGAATGGACGAAATCATTCGGTATAAAATCATATTTTTTTTTATAAATAAATGTGTTTATTTATTTATGTATTTGATTTTAATATAAAAATATTTGATATTAAAGATTATTATTATTATTTATTTGTTATATCATATTAATTATTATTATTATGTTGAATAAAGACTACTTTTCACTAAATAAAATATATTTATTATTATTGACTTTAAATTATTATTTTATTAACTATCAATTTTGGAAAAAATAAATTTCAAAATCAACATTAAACCGATTTATAGATATTCAAACTATTTTCGTTTAGAAAAATTATTGATTTACATTTATAAAAATTCAAATATATTTTTTAAAATAATATGCCATTCACTAGGCATGCATAAATGAATGTTAGGTCCCATGGGACATCTAGGAGGGTTATATGTTTATTTATTTTCTTTTTTATTTATTTTACAAATATGTTATTTTGTACAGTATAGAGAATAAATGTTTACTTTATGTAACTAAAAATTGTAATAAATGCGTTTATATATATATATATATATATATATATATATATATATATATATATTTGCTAAATTATGTGTGAATTATATTTTAAAATATTTTAATTGAAGCTCCTAAAAAGAATTCTACTTAAAAATAGTTATTTTAAAATACTTAACTTTTGATATCTATTATCTTTTTGTTGATACTTAAAAATAGAAGATTAGAGGATTAGTTTTATATCTACTAACCCACGTGGGGTCCACACACTCGTCCATTTTATATCTATAATCTCTTTGCCATTTTATATCAAGTATTGTTTTGTTCAAAATTTATATTGAGGGGAAATACACTATTTTTTCACAGTACAATGAATTAAGAAACCATTTTTTTTATTGAGAAAAGTGTTTATACACAGTGTTTAACCCAGAAAAACTACGTTTAAAAGAAGATGTAAAAGATGCTAAATATTTTGTAAGGTTTATTGCAAATATATATGTCATTTACGAATTTTGTAACTTTTAAAAAAAGATATAATCCTTTCCACTTTTAACAAAAAATATAATCCCATCCGTCTCAACTACATTTTTAAATTGATTTCTAAAATAAACTTATAAATAATAAGAAGAATATTGACAAATAAACTGAAAATAATAAAAGACACTTTACATATTGAATTTAACGTCTTAAAAAAGTGAAGAATACTTACTTTTGGCTTCTAATGGTAGATGAATACTTGATATTTAATAAATGGATAATGATATTTTGATTACTAAATTTTGATAATTTTTTTTTTATTACATGATGTGTTATCTTTTTAGTGATTTTGGAATATTGAGAATGAGAAAATGAAGAAATGAATAATCATTTAGAAAATACCACCTAAGATTGTAAGAGAAAATTGTCAATTTAGTAGTTAAAAAATATTTTTTTTTTAATAAATACAGCTGAAATAATTTGCATGCATGATAAATTTGAAATTCATTAAAATGAGTGACCGACAATACTTTCAGTTCTAATAAAAAGAAGATGAAATTAACAAAAATTAACCCATGGCAAGAAACTTTAATCGAAAATTAAATTGAGGTCATGACATTCAACATCAATAATATCTTCTCATCATATAAATTTGTTTTAAAGCATGCAATTATTTTAGAAAAACTTTAAAAATCTTGCTTAATTGTTGTTATAATATTAGGATAATATGTAATACTATTGCTTTGATGATTCAAAATTTCAAATAAAAAATATTGAATATAAAAGTTCTTAAATTAATTTAATCAAGTATATTGTTTTTGAATGTAGAATGACTTTTTCTTCTCTTTTACAAAATTTCATATATTAGTAATTGAAGATTCTATATCAATTAAAAATAATATAAATATTTACAATATATAAGTAAGTAAAATTTTATTTTAAAATTTAAATTTAAATTCATTTATTTATTTACAATGTATAAGTAAGTAAAATTTTATTTTAAAAGTTAAATTTAAATTCATTTCTTTATAGTAATTTCCTAAACTTGAGTAAAGATGAATATTACTCTATTTAATATGTTCTCTTATACAGCTTTCAATGGCTACCATCCTACATCCTATCTTCACATCACCACATAACTTATATCATTGATACTTTTGGTGATTTTTTTTTTTTTTACTTGTTTATTAATGTGTCGAGTTAGGTTAACTTGTTTCCTACAAGTTAATATGTTGATATATTTTTATTTGTTCCACATTTTTATCTTATCTATTATTTCTGAATGTATATAACTATTTAATTTATTTGAGACAGATAAATTTGTTTTTAATTCCTCAAATTTAAAATTATAACTTTTAGTTCTTGAATTTTGAAAATTGTTTGTTTATTTTTATTTCTTCCATTTTGAATATTGTTAAAAATTTCACCTAATATTGATTATAATTACAGGTCTATAATAATTTTATTTCTATTTTACATTCTTATCATTGAATATTTAATATCATGATTATTAGCCTTTTTAAAGTATTTATTTTAACGCTTAAATATACAATTTTTGAACTGAGGGATTAAAGAATATATTTTCTCCTATTTCAGATACTAGAAGATCAATTTTAAATTTGAAGAACAAAAAATAACTTGACCCAAATTTAAGAGATTAAGAATATATTTAAGTTTAATAAAAATATTAAAAATTTGAGGAATGCAAAGATTCAAAGGGACGTGCGAAAGAGTTCCCGGAAATTAATTATGGGCCTTGGTGTTCATATCTCAAAAAATAAAGCCCATGGTTGAAAGTATAATGTTGATCTGCATCTACGCACAAAGGCACGTAGATCTTACATTCACACCCTCCTTTTATGTTCTTCACTCCCTTTTTTCTAGCTAACTTTTTTTTTTTTTTTTTATTTCTGAAGTTCTGTATTTTCTATCATAGGATGATAAATAATTCTGAACGCGCATATATCATAGTACCTATCTTAAGTTTAATTTTCTCTTCTTTTTTTTTTTCACAAAACAGTATTTCGCGTAAAGTTTATTTTATGTTATAAAAATTAGTTCTCATAGTGTATTTATTTTATACACCACAGAAGTTAATTTGTGTAATGAAATAAATATATTACACAATTTTTTTTTCACGATATATTTGATAACGTTGAGTTTCACTTTTCAAAATTAGCTTACAAAAACATTATTTCCTTATTGAAATTTGAATATTCTGGGCCAAAGGATTAATGAGGATAGACCTCTACGTTTTATGAGTTAAATCGTAGATTTTAATGAGAGAAACCGTCATAGTTATACACCACAGTTGCTCATCTCACTCTATCAACCAAATTAGGACATAAAAGAGGATTTGAATTATCTGTTGGATTTTTTTAAAACTATTTTTCTATTATGTATTCAAAATATATTTATGATCATTAATTTTAATGTTTCAAAATATATTAAAAAAATATTTTTAATGCCCAGTGAAGACAATGTCAATAAATCCAATACTAGAGAATTTGGACTCTAATGGACATAGAAATAATAATAAAATCAAGCATATCTTTAAACATGTCCGTAGTGAAAATGTCCAGGTTCTCATAAGTATACCCATTCCTGTACTTACAAAAGATAATTAAATTATTAAGCTTTATTCAAACTAATTATCAACTAATTTTAGTATCATTAATTCTTAATATCCCAATCATATACTGAGTTGATTATACTACTTTTGTAATAAAATTACATATATAAAATATAGAAGTGTAGGAAAATGATATGATATTCATAAAAACTGACCCAATATATATTCTGCGATTTTTTTTTCTTTGTTATTGAATTTTTTCATTTTCATTTCATATGAAACTCAAATTCATATTTGAGTTTTGCAATACTTAGTTAATCGGTAGCAGGTCATGCATAGTATTTAAAATTTTGAATATTTGATGATGGGTATGTCACGCATATGCATGTCTTGATTAAGAAGTTAACATGGAGAAAGAGACGCCCTAACTCAGAGAAAGAGACTTTGAGTTAAATATGGATGCTGATGGAACGAAAGTTGCTTTAATATGCCGGGTGCTTCACCGTTCTTATTGATGTTACACTTCCATTCTTCATCAATAATCTTCTACATCTATGATTGAATAAGATATTTCAAAAGGATTATTCATCGTCTTTGTTCCTCGCAATCATGGTGTTTGGTTTTAAGCGCAGTATGAAAAATTTGCAGACATGGAGTTTGATTAGGGATTAGTGCTGAACAGTTTTTCGTTACAAACAACGTTTTGCTTTTAATAATATTTTCGTCTGTCATAAAACATGCTTACAATTTATAAATGTTGAAATAATTTATTGATTTACGTATGGTGTGAATTTCTTAGAATAATTCTGACATAAAGGTATATCAGAAGAATATGACATAGCTTTCCTCCAGAAAATGGGTACGGTTGTTAAGAAGCAAAGGACATCACCAGGTTCACTGTTTATCTCTTGTGACAATCATTTGTTCTATGCAATTATTAGTATATTTATGTCTTCTTCTTCTTCTTTTATCTTAAAATGTGATTTTTAGTATCATGATAATATTCATTAAGAGTATGTTTCATTAAATTTGTAATCTTAATTTTGATTGAAATTCATACTTCTCTATTTTTGAAGAGCTATTTTTGAAGAGTTAGTAGGTGTTGTGTGAATGTATAAAAAGAAGGGTTGAGTAGAAGTGTTTTACGTGAGATAAGTGAAATTATTCTGAGGTAAGAAAATATTGTTTTGACGAAGAACGTTGAATTACCTAAGCATGACAGAAGAAATGACATTCATTTATGCAAGCCAGAATTTGAAACATCAAGCTCAACTCACTATTCACCCGATTCAATATTCACTTTAATGAAAGTGTTCAAGATATAAAACATAATTCATATTCTTATGTCATTACAGATTATTTCATATAATTAATTTATAAATTTCTGATAGTGTTTTTAAAGTTATATCACAGATTCTCAGTTAAAAAAAGTTTTTGCACTCATATTATACAAAATTTAAACTCTTATATTACTCAATTGTTAATTAATCATGTAGATGTGATTTCAAATATTTATTAAGACATTTTTTTCGTATTCATTATTATTCGATGACATATGGAATAAAATTCCCTATGAAAAACAGCAAAGAGATTTGTCTTTGTTAATTTTATATGAGTTTTAAAATTAAGTTGAAAGGTTAGCTCGTAAATAATATGAGAGATGTCCCCAATTTTATTTATAATATATATATATATATATATATATATATATATATATATATATATATATATATATATGTGTGTGTGTGTGTGTGTGTGTGTGTGTGTGTGTTATTTTGACATTATTTTCAATTAATATAAGCAATGTGAAATTAAATATTTTTATGTGGATGGTTTAGTACGTAAAATAAGATTTACAATAATAATTAGAATAAACTCTAATATCATTATTTTTAAATATATTTAGATATATTTGAGTTATAAAACTAAATTATAAAATGAAAATTATCTTTTATTTGTATTTTTTTTCAAGCTTTATTTCAATTTCATATGAAATTTATAAACCTTTTTTTTTTTTTGTAAATCTTATATAGTCTACATGGATGGACTTAGTACATGGTGGGTAGACATAAATTGATCAATAATATATAATATTAGGAATATAAGTTTTAAACTTATTTAACAGATGTAAAAAGCGAACTCATTTAGGAATAATTTTTCTTCCTCATTTATATGCTATATGTTAACATGATATTTTTCCTCATTTATTTTTGAAAACAAAAATAATTTGATTAAAGATGTTTTCTGATTTTCAATTTTTGGATTACGTGAATGAACTCATTCCTGTTTTCATACGGCATTACGTGATACTTTTTTTTTATCTCATACTTTTATAATTTCATATCAATTAATTATTATGTTTATATACTTTTCTTTCTAGTGATCTTATCTGGTTTGAACGCTATTGCTTTTCATAGAAAAAATTTGTGATTTATATAAAGAAAATAATTTTCTTTCTTTCTCTATCTAAATGTCAATTAACATTAAAGTGACCACCAATCTCTTTCTTTATCACATATCTTTATCTCTCCAGCTAAATAATATGCTCAACTGAAAAGGATCTATGTTAAATATGCTCAACTGAAAAGGATCTATGTTGACACACTTTTAGTACATTCAATTATCCCCCACTAATCAAAAGTTTTTGCACTCTTTCCTTCTGTTATATACCGTTAATAAACCGACACTATATGTAACAAATATGCGTACAAAAATTAATGACAATTCGCCATGAACAAGTCCACCCATATGCAAGGCGATATCATCACAACACTTTTCTTTTAAGTAATTCATGACATTATTATGAAAAAAAAAAAAGAAGTCTTTTTTGTATAGTTCAAAATAGACTATATATATAATATAATAACGGTTAAAAAAGCAATATATAGGTAATCCATATCAAGACATGATTTTGACTCATTGTAATTAATAGGTCGTTTTCCCACATATTAATAATACTTAATCTCTTTAGTAATGTATTTAAAATCGTGGAAAAATACAGGTCAAAAGCTAAATATAAGTGATTATCACTCAGAAAAAGACAACTCATGAGTGTGGTTTGTAAACTTAGTTTTGGAAATTTCACTATATAGAATAATTTAAAAGAAAAGTATTTTCCAGTTTAAATTTGGTCTAAAATCACATTTGACCTCATGTTTCCGATTTGAAACGAAGGCCAGAAGTTTTTACTTGCAAACGTGATCTGAAATAGTAAAATGGCATTGAATGTTCCAAAGGGATGTTTGGTTGTGTGTGGCAAAAGCAGCACCAAACATATATATACTGATAAGTGTCTTATATTGCATTACCACATGAAGGGCTTTTTGTATATGATTAATTGCAAAATTTAGACATAGTAGAAAATTAGAATTTTGCATTGGTAGATAACGAAATTTTGGCTTCTGCAGGAACATGAAGATATGGGTAATGGTGGATGTGTGAGTGAGAAGAATATGGGAGGAGTGCCCCCTACACGTATAGTCTTCAATGGAACTAAAGAGCCACACACACTTCTATCAGTACTTGACGTTAGCCAAAAGGACAGATTACTATACAGCCAGGCATCACAGCACATTGTTTCAACGCCTTCATAAATTCTGCTACTAGAAAGTTATACACAATTCACATCTCAACGCTGGCAAACTTATGCCATTGTCTTCAAAAACCATAAACACAATGCCTCAAGCTATCTCATATTTCATACTAGTTTTACTTTATAGTCCAAAGATATGATTAATTAGAGGGTTATTGTTTAAGGAGGAGAAGAAATTTGAATTGATGATGTTTTTGAATTGTGGTGTAATTAATGTAAACGAGTTAGGTCGATGTCTGATTGACAAGCACGAGTCCTTGTCCTTTGTCATGTTCTCAAATGTGCACATGTTACTGACCCATTGTGGGCTTGTCCTTTCTAGTTCTTTACTTTGAGATGGTGTTGGTGGAGGCTCCTCATGCCTGCTTGAACATGTATTACTCATGGATTAATTGAAGAATCCATGCCTTTCAACGTCAAACATGTCTATGGTTTCGTATTCTTTCCCATACAATCCTACCACAATAAGAATATTTCAAAATCCTCAATACGCAGATCTTGTGGAAGCGGCCGGTTCTTCGCTTCTCTTTTCTCTTCCTTCTTCTACACTTTCTACGTGTTTCAGTTCCTCCTATATTTGCAAACAAACCCATGCGTAGGATATCTTCAATAACAACAACAATAACAGAAAGATGGAAGAAATTGTTTAGGTTTGATGATGGCAGATGGGTATTGTTGGAGAGCATAGATAGAAAAGTGAAATTTAGGAAAAATTATGACGTTGTCCTTGATTTGATCCAAAGGAGAGAAGATAAGGGTCCACACTTGGTATATGAGAGAGTGGGGGAATGGTCTTATAATTATTAGAATCTTACAAGAGTTGTTGTCACAGTAGCAAGGGCCAGCAATCTGCCTTTTTAGTATCAAATTGGACCCACTGCAGATATAAAATTAGCGGCTGAGTCTACTTATGTAGTTTAATCTCTGAGGTTTTGGCCAAAACCAATTTACTCTCATCTGATTCATAAATTGGTGCCAAATTTTGACATGCAGCTAAGTGTGTTGTTTTGTTTTGTTTTGTTTTGGAAGAGTGATAGGTGAGCTATCAATTGTGGAAGACAAGTCCAGGGTTGTATGGGATAGTGTGAGGACAAGCATTCCCTTCTTGAGCTCCCCCATTTTAAGTTTTGTCCTCTTCTGAATCAGAGGGCGCCACCTCCAAAACACAAACACTTGAACCCTTTCTCTTGCGTTGTAGCCAATTAAAACACCCACCGCTCCCTCTTCATCATGTGTTGTTCCTTCATTGGCTCATACACCAATAATCATTAATGCTTTCCTCCTCCTTTTTTGCCTGTCCTTATACATACCATACCATACCCCTCTTCAAATTTTATTTTATTTACACCACCAAAAACTTTCCCTGCTCAATTCCGAATCACTTATGATCTCATTTTCCATCTCTTCATCCTACCTATAGCCCCCTCGCCCCTACGCCCTGCCATTTATAAATCTACACGCTAGGGTTAGGGTTAACCACCAACTATATATTAATTGTATATAGACACAGCTACCTAGGGCGCTATATATTATATTATATATATACATACACCTGTCTCTATATCCTTCCTGCTTTCTGCTTCCTTTTCGATCAAATCATGAACTGAAAGGATCCTTCCGTCCATCTCCGACTGACTTTTCTGCTCTGTGCTGTGCGGAATCAAGAGGCGGTTAGGGTTTTTTCAAGATGAAAAAGAGGCAGGTGGTGGTGAAGAGAGAATACGCCGCATCTTCTGCGGTGGGGAATATTCGATACGGAGAGTGCCAGAAGAATCATGCAGCCAACACCGGAGGTTACGCGGTCGATGGTTGCAGGGAATTCATGGCCAGTGCCGGTGAGGGAACCAGTGCGGCGCTTACCTGTGCGGCTTGCGGCTGCCACAGGAACTTTCACAAGAAGGAAGTACTGCACGGCGTCAACTGAACCGGACCAACCTGGGTCTCGCTCTGTGATTCATGAGTGAGTTCAATACCTTCTTTCTGATTCTCCTACCCCATTCCAACCATCCACAATCAGAAACCAAAAAAATAGAGAAACACAAAATATATATATTGAAGAGTTTGTGTATCAAATTACCTTTTTTTCTTCCTTCTTGCTTCCTTTGGTGTTTGCAATTAAGTGTTGATTGCTGATACAATAGACATTGATTCATGTGAAAGAAAATATTGAACTTATGGACTTTGTGTTCTTGGAATATTTCTCGATTGTTCTCTTTTCCATCTTTTGCTCTTCCTCTAGTCTTCTCCCTCATTTGTTTAGTCTTCTTTCTCCTTTGTTTATTAGGGTTAATCTTGGAAGGGACGCTAAAATGGGGGAGAAGATAAAGCGATCCACCCCTCCTGCTTTGAATTTTACTTTTAACCATGTTGGAAACTTAACTCATTCATTTCTTAAGCCAATTACGCTCCTTTGTCATCTTCTTCTTAACCTTTTCTCAATCACCAAAAAATAGATGGAATCTTGGACAATGGACAATGAAGTTAGTGGAGATTACGCGTTAAGGACTAGAAATAAAGAAGAACATCACCTTGAGTATTTTATCATATATAAATTATAATTAGTTGGTGTTTATATAAATAACTATAATTATAATACTTGTTTTAATTTTGTCCAAATTATCATAAAATACTTCATCGATAGAATTACAACTTTTAATACATTATAATTCTTTTTTTATTTAAAGATTTTCATTTTAATACTTGATGGGCATTAACTGTTGCTCTTTTAGTTTTTTGTTCTTGTCTTTTTCTACTAAAAAGAACAAAATCTAACTATTATATATGCAAACGTTAAAATATTCTTAAAATTATAATAATCATCATCCATACCTTTTAAAATAAAAGTTTAACGTTTATGTATGGCTACGGACATATAATGAAATGTAAGAAAATAAATATTAAATTGACAATATGTTGACTATTTATTACTTACTTTTTAAGTGATTTATTAATAAAATATATTTAATATATACAAACGAGTACCAGATAAAATAAATTTAATAATTAACTAGCTTATATTAAACGTTTGACTGCATTTCCAACATGATTTTTCTGAAAACAATACCTTGTATGATATAATCATCTACAAAATATATATATATATATATATATATATATATATATATATATATATATATATATATATATATATATATAAAACTGATTTTTGTCATTTTGGCAAGGGTCCACACAAGTTTCTTTCTTTTAGTGATTGCACTACAGTGCACTAAAATGAGATTGAATGAAATGTTTGTGGTTGTTTAAATGTTTTTCATTGTTGAATCTACTCTAACTTTATAGCTGCAGAATGAATATTACTATATTACTGACAGATGAAAATGTGTTGATATATTAATGTATGCACTAAAATGAGATTGAATGAACTGACGAAATTATTTTTGAAATTATTTTTGTGGCTGTTTAAATGTTTTTCATTGTTGAATCTACTCTAGCTTTATAGCTGCAGAATGAATATTACTGACAGATGAAAATGTGTTGATATATTAATGTTTGTTTTGCTTTTTTTAGGTCCAATAAATATTGGGCTGTTTTTAATTCGTTGTGGAATTTCTGCAGCAATTGTTTTTGAAAGTCTATTTAAACTGGTTAAAATACTGTATAACTACTATAACTTGTTTTAAATTTATGTCAATAAGATTTGTGTTCAACGCATAAATTCTTGGAAACATTTTATTTACAAAGTGATTTAGATTAAACCAATTCATTTCATCTTATTACCAAAAAACATTGTTCTTTTAATATTATATTCAATATTAACCTTTTTATTTGAGCTTCTTATTAAAATTAGAAAAAGAAGACAGTTAATTATCTAAAAAACTATTTATTTGTGTTATAGGAGTATTAATGAAGTATTTACTTTCAACTACTTATTTATGAGATTCGGTTGAGCTTTAACTGTACCAATGATTTGTTTGTAAAACTATGAACAACTTATAAATGAAACTAACATTACAAGGCAATCTTCAATGCACGCCTTATAACACCAACCTTAATTTATAATTTATTTTGTGTACGTCTTAAATGATGTCATATCATTTTCAAAAGTGTTATGAGATCTATTTAATGATATATTATTTACATGTTAATCTAAACGTATTTGATTATTATATTTAATATTTTTTTACAAAATAGTTTTTTAATACAAAAAGAATTTTATATATTTATTAAGAATTTCCATTTTAAATTTATTGGCATACTTGGATGAGAAGGTTTTATAGGACCAAGATTTGAACTTATAATGGGTGTGACATGAATCGAAGATGATCCAATTGTCTTTCAAAAAAAAATTTTATAATTGTAATTAAATGAAAATAAATTTTATGAAAACAATATTTTCCCAATTTTTAAATAATACTTTGAAGCTTAAACAAATGTTCGAATTTATCAATGTTAATATGTTTGTTAAATACAAAATTTAAGTGTTATAAACTATTTATTTAAGTAATCTTTCAAATTTTATGTTCGTTCAAATTTAAGTATAATAAATAAAAATGTTATTTAAATAATAAATTCATATAAAAAATTCTAATAAAAATCAGTGATCCTGAAATAAATTAATACTAGAAGAGACAAGTCAATTATAATAAAATGGAAAAATTATTTCATGTTTATATTATAGTAAAAAAAAATGACACATTCTCAGTTATTCACTTAAATATTGCAATCACCTAACTAGAACTATCCAATTAGGTTCAAATCTTGAATTTTCTCTTCTTCTTTTTTCACTTTAGTTACACATAAAAAAAAATATTTCAAAATAACAATTTAATAATAAAATAATAAGTAATAGAATAAAATTATTTAAAAAAAATTGATGAGAAGCTCCAATGAAAATGGACATGGCAAGAAAGTAAAAGAAGCATAAATATTTATAATGTGAAAATTTCTTTATATTGTAAGAATTAATTTACAAGTGGTACATAGCAAACAAATAGGCTCACAATTGATCAGTAAATAATAGTAAGGTATGATTTCTTTTTTAACTATCTAACAAATAATACAATAAAAAAAAGATGAAAATTTTCCAAATAATGTTATTATGAATAATTTTTCTCATTCTTCATATTTTTCAATCGACAAGTCAGTGAAACAAATTATTCCCTCTTATTCTGTTGTTAACTGATCAGTTACAATGGATATGTAAAAATTAGAGTTGTTCTTTCCCTTCTCTTAGTTTGCTGTCATATTTTTAAGTCACACTCACATATCTAGTTTGACTACACTTAATCCTATAGGAACAGAGTACAAACATTCAACAACACCTGTATGATGAGTGATTTGTTGAAGCCTTATTTTATATATATATATATATATATATATATATATATATAGAAGACAACTATGGCAGACACGAGCAAACATTCGTATGGGTATTGTAGGACCGTCTAATGTGGAAAAGAGAAAGAAAAGGGGTGTCCATCCTTTGTCTCTCTATTATTCTCAACTTTCCCACTTCATTTTCTCAAATATTCTTTAACATATTCAAAAACTTATAAAGTTCTCCACTATATCTTTTCAGAATAATATATTTATTTATGTCACAAAAATAATAAATTTTTTATATGTTTACAACACAAGTGATCAAGTTTAAAGATAGACTTTTGTAAATGGAATTGCACAAATATATATCGTTAATTTGGACTTTTCTTTTTCTAGTTTGGGTAGTTTTTTAAACTATGGTACAACTTTTGTATGGTGGCGTACGATTAATAATACATCCTTTGACTTGTAGAAAAAACGACACAAATTTTCTTTAGTTTTTCTAACTTGTGTTTGTTATCATTGACATATAAGAATAAGTTCCCCCTTCCTTATGCTCTCAACTATTTTTTAAGAAAATTAAGTTTCCAGAGAAAAAAAATTGTGGTGGAAATATACAAGATAACACTTAACTATTTTTTTTTTCTAATCCTAATTTTTTTTCTCAACAAAGTAATTATATATGATAGATATATATTAAAATTAGACCAAACATCTTGATCATCAAGAATCTCTGTTATTTGTTCTTTTCAAATAGAACCATCAAGAATATCTGTTATTTGTTCTTTTCAAATAGAACCCGCATATGTTTTAGATTTAGCAAATACAACAAACAAATTTTGACATTGTGTTTAGATGAAATATTTCAACAATGCTAAGAAACTGAAATGCATTGTATTTGAATTGCTTGCAATTAAATTTTCTTCATTTTATAAATAACTTTTGGATAAAGAAATTAGAATACCTTACATTTCAAAATGTTGTTGGGTCGATCGGGTCATCCGAATCGTTAGGCATACCCGACACGTTTAGGTCTTTGAGTCCTCCCCACACCCGTAAGTCGCCCTGCCTGCTCGACCCGTGTGGGACATCGAGCCCGCCTGTCCTATTTGGGTCATCGAGTTTGTCCCACCCGTTTGTGTTGTCGGGCAGCCCAAAACATCTAGGTCGTAGGGATCGCCCAACTCGTGTGGGTCGTCGAGCCCGCCTGACTTGTTTTGGTCGTTAGGCCTGGCCGACCTGTTTGTGTCGTCGGGCTTGTCCGACCCGTCTTGGTCGTCATGCCTGTCTGATATGTCTTGATGTTTGGGCTCGTTCGACCTGTCTTGGTCGTTGGGCCCGTCTTGACCTGTCTCCACTTTTGTAGGAAAACATCATATCGGTCTCTTTTTATATGCGTCTCAATTTGATCCTATTATTTTGAAAAGTTTGATACAATCATATCCTTTATACTTTTCGTTAGTACTGTACTAACAATGTTAACCTTGTTTTTTTATGATTAACATGATATAATAAAGATTTCTAAATGAGAGTTTTTTTTTATTAAAGGTTTTGAATTTGATTATGTTGGGTCTTTTAAGAGAGGATCACTAAAGAGATACAACATCATAAGCCCAACGCACACTCACACATAAGGGAATGACATCACTTTTAACCAAAAACCTTTAGGTTATAGGTTTATAGGGAGATATACAACATCACTTGGATTCCCAACCCTCAAGTGTGAGTCTTTTCACATTGGTACTTCCATCTCATGTGGAAGCATTTAAGCCACAAGTGCCTCTTACTTGTATCGTCGTTCATCTTAACAAAACATGCTTACCTGACCCACTGTCAGGAAGACTTTCGATACAGGGACTCGTCTGAACCGGTCACCATACGAACCTTCCTTTCTGATACCACTGTTGGGTCTTTCAATAGAAGATCACTAGGAGATACAACATCAATGAAATATGAGTCTAACCCATATATAAGAAATTGATACCACTCTTAACAAAAAAATCTTAAGACTAGATTTATGGGTCTTCAGAGCGACTAACACTTGAATTCCCAACATATTATAACATATTAAACATTAAAATTACACTTAATTTGAATACATTATTTTAATTCTCAAAATAATTTTTTCAAAATCTTATAAATGGCTTCGTCGGAGCTTGCATTATTGGTGCAATATACATGTTTGTATAGTAAAGAATAAATGTTAAAGTGTTGAAAAAGGGTAATGTGGTAGGAAGTAGAAAGTTTATGAATTATATAAAGGACCTACACTGGCAATGCGAAGGTGTCTCTTTCAATTAATACAATGTAGAAGGCAAATTTGTTGAATCATCCACTGTTTTTGTACCCAAAAATGGTAGGAGCAAATGGCCAAATCCAACTCACACCAAGCCCTGCAACATCCAATTAGTGTACCTAAAAATAGTATAGCTACAACATCACTCGCATCATGCACCTGTCACTATATATCATATCGCAGTCAAAATCGTATCAACTACTTCTTAACTATTAACCCTATTCAATCAAACACATATCCTTGCAGAAAGAGGAACCCATTTTAAAACAAAAAACATTCCTCATCATTCATATCAAACAACTCAAAAAGAAACAAAAACTTACTCATACACAACCTGCCTATTTAATACCAAACACATTAGTACCACTAATTCCTACTTTTTAGCCCCATAATTCCTCATTTTGAACAATTCGATCACCTTTTTTTTGTTGTCTTCAAAATTATATTTTAATATCCTAACCACTTTCTATCATTAACATTCTTTTATTTTATTTGTAAATTGTTTTTTTCTTTATATTTATAAATAGTACTACATGTGTCACCTTTTTGTGCTTTTTTTCTTCTATTTGTTAAATTTTCTCACTCATACACACCCACAATTGAGCCGTAATTTTTATTTCACATCTAGACGTTTTATTCACAAGAAATTTAAAATTAGTGAATGAAGAATAAAAATATGCAAAAAATTTACTTACAATTTAGAGACCTAGCTTGTACAAAACAGTTATGAATACTGGCGTTAGTGGGAGCGGTTTCTATCAAAACGCGACAATGGAGAAAAGTTTTCAGTACGATTATAATTGTGACTTATAAAAACTTTGATGTTGACGTGAATAAAAAAAGATAAAATATGGTAATTAAATAAGACTTAAATTTATTTTTATTATTTATCAAAGATATTGTTTTTCCTATAGTATTTTTTAAATTATATATAATTAAATGAAGTCAAGCTTTTGATTTTATCCTCGTCTGGGCAAACAAAACCCAAATCCGTGAACTTTTTTCGCTCCTGAAATTGAGGGTCTGACCTTCCAAAATAAATAATTATTGGATTAGGACAATTGTCAAAAGAACATGATTAAAGAGATCAACATGTATAATTAGATAAATATTTAAAATAGAAGTATATAAATAAGTGATTGATACATGCACGTGGGATTCTTTTGAAAAACACAAAATACAAAATAATATAATGAAGTCATTTTCTCATAATGTGACATTACACTCCTCATGTAATTGATTATATAAAATAATCATGCATATATTTGTTTAATTTAACAAAATATTAGAAGTTAAACAAAATAAAATTTAAATTTAAATGGAGGTAGTTCTTAACCACCACTATGACAACTTTATTTCTTAGACCTAGAGAAATATAATTATTTATAAAATAATATTTAATAAAAAGGACTAACGGAAATTTTAACTTTTATATGATAAAATTTATATAATACACTATAAAAAATAAATTATTAAATATATTATACGATAAAACTTATTAATAATATGATAGTATAATAAATTACAACAATTTTTATTTTATTAATTGTGTATTACATTAATACTATTTTTTTAAAATTAAAAACTTTATATTAATATAATTTCATTTAATATTTTAATTAAAAATATTAATACAATAATTTTTTTAAAATAAAAAACATATTTTATATATTAATATTACAAATATAAGGAAGGAATTGAAAGTATGTATAAATTAGCTCCTAAGACATAGATTTACAGACTAGCTCCAAAGACATCCACTTTTGTTTTTTAATTACATAGTAATTCAAACAAATGTGAGTAGAACTTGATTGAGAATTATTTATCAATTTAAGGATGTAATTGCAAATTTAAAGTTTACCAACATAATTTAAAAATATATATTTAAGAATTGAGATATAAAATATATTTGACAAACTAATTGATAAATTATTTAGTTGCTAAACCGATAATTGATGTTGATAAACCAATTATTAAGTCATACGTTTCAAACTTTTACGATTGACTTATATAGAATTATATTTAGAAAACAAAATAATAAACTAGTTTATAAGTGCAAAATAACATTAAGAAAGTAGAATTATATAAGTTTGATATAGAAATAAACATTTTTATTTAAAAAAAAAAATATATGTCATTTATAACTATAAAATAAAATAAAAAATTGAATTCTTATTAAATTGTGTAGGTTTGATATAGAAATAAACATTTTTATTTTAAAAAAAATATGTCATTTATAACTATAAAATAAAATAAAAAATTGAATTCTTATTAAATTGTGTAGGACCTTTAATTATTTCTCTAAAAGTTGTATATATGTTTTATTATTTAGACAAACCATGCTCTAATAAATATTTATCAAATTTAATTTTTATATATTTTTTAAAAATTTACATTTTTTATTTCACAAATTGAATTACTGTTACATTAATTTTTTAATTTTTATGTCAATTTTTATTTGTATTATCGTTTCTTAGTTGAACTTGCAACGCTAAATATTTTTTTTTAATTTAAATTGTTAGACATTAAAAAATAAATTAATATAATATATATATATATATATATATATATAATGAGCATAAAATTGAAATAAATGATAATAGACTAAAAATGAAAAACAATAAAAATTAAATTAGCATATAAAAGAAATACTAAAAGAAAAATAAATCAATTTCAAGTTAATAATAATTTAGTAGATACTTCATTAGTCTTAAAAAAAACACTATAGTTTAAAGTGAATTATTCTCATGTAACTGAAATTTGAAAGTTGTGTCGATTGCTAATATAGTTTTTTCTCTTAGTCTTTTATTATATTAGAGGAAAAAATAATTATTTAAAAATATTTAAACACCTTATTGAAATGAGAACTAGATGGTTTATCATGATTAGAAATTACATAAATAATAAATTATTAAAACAATTTATTCTTAGACAACCATATATATATATATATCACTATCATTTTAAATGGAATAGAGCAAGAAAACAACGCATGGCCATTGGTGCTTGACCTTTCCTTTTGAACCACATGGGTCTCTACTGTTGATGCAACTTCTCAGTGAAGCTATATCATTCCTCTACTTCATACCTTATTCATTTTTGGAAATTTATTTATCATATATAAATAAATTAACACTGTTTCATTATTATATTTTGGATTTTTCTTTCTTTTCTTTTAATCACATTTATCATATTTATTACGTTCATCTAAACTTCAAATATACAAATATTGTAAAAATATTTATTAAATATCTTATATTTATAACATGTTATAAAAATACACACATGTATAAAAAAAATTAATTTTTTTCAACTTTTCGGAGATTGAGACTATATGATGATTGTTCTCTTGACAAAAATATATATGAATATATTTTTTGTTTTCTATTTAGTGTTAAAAAGTTAAAGTCACTACATTGTACATTTTTTTAAAGAAAAATGCTTAAAGCTTTAAAAATCTTTAAAACATTATAATTTGTTAGATATTGATGGATTTGATTTATTTTTAGAATTAAATATCTTAAGAGAAATTATAGATTTGAAAAATGACATTCTAAATTATGTAGAATAATAGATTCTTTTCCAAATGCATATTTTAGTTACTTCCATCCAAATTTTTCAAAGTTAAAGATAATAAAAGCTTATTTAACATCGTCAATGTCTCAACAAATATTAAATATATTAGCTTTATTATCTATTGAAAATGAAATATTATAGAAAATCAATTATGAAAATTTAATAAATAATTTTACATAAAAAAACTTGAAAAATAAATTTTAAATAAAAGACATATTTTTTAAATTTATTGTAGGTCTACCAAACTCTTAAGTCATTCCTTATAATAGTTATAACAAAGATGTTAGTTGGTCAACTTTATATAAATATAATCTAGTATGTCTTTTTGTCCCGTATGTTTCATCACTTTTTCTTGTCCAACACACACAATAACTAAAAAGAAATAACTTTCAAATTTTGAGACTTCTATTCTATTTTTCATTTTTAAACTTCAGCATCTTATCATTGCTATCATTTGTCTTCGACAATTATTTTCATTCGGTAGGGAATTGGATTATCTGTAAATATCTAGTTCTAACGTGATATTTAATTTAACATATTATTAGTATTATTATTGTAACAAATTCACATAAAGATATAAAATGAAATTATAAGGTTGGTCTAGTGGTAAAAGTTAAAAGAGAGTGAAAGAAATTTTGGGTGCAATTCTCTACATTAATATTTAGGAGATATATAATATTGGTTTGAATGGTTTGGAAAGAAAGGTGAGAAGTTGATAATGTCAAATTAAAATATATATAAGTGAAGGCAAATTTCTTAATATTATTTAAATTAGACTTAAACTTAGTTTGTCACTTTAGAAATGTCATACTAAAGAACAAAATTCCTTGCTTGAAGATAGTATAACTAAGAAAATTCATTCTTTTATCCACATCTAAAAATCCTACTTTTCTTGCTCCCTTCCTTATTTCATCCTTTGAGGTGTTTTTTATCGACAATTCTATCATCATACTTAATATTAGAACATGCAGTATTACATTTGTTTTCGGTAATTTGAATAAATTTGTGAAAGAAAGGCGAATTTTTGTAGAGAAAAATAAATTGTATGACTTATAAAAAATGTATTCTTAGTAATTTCTTTAACAGTAGAATCGATTCTAAGTGGACAAAGCGTCGCCTCTACCAAAAACATAGAAAAGTAGATGAAGCAAGTGTCTCTATTTATTATTATTATTATACATTTTATTTTAAATCATTTTTGTAACTAAAAGTAAAATATTAATCTTTTATTTTTATCAATTAAAATATTTTTTTTAATTTTCTTTTTTAGTTTGAAAAACTAATCACATTATTTACTAACTTTAATATCTTATATTTTTGTTTCTTATTATCCATCCTTTAATTCAAATAATTCCACTCATGTATCTCTATTTTCTTAAATTCACTCTTCAAAAATTCATCTTTAAAAAACATAAATAGGAAAGATTAAAAGGAAAGCATGAAGCAGCAATTTTGATTACACATCTGCACATGCTGCATTTAAGAAGGCATTTATGATGATTATTTAGCTGCGCCATTAATGATGCCAAATAATTGTATTATATGGTCCAATTGAATTTGGCTCAACTTTGCGGTCTGTGGCCTATGAGTTGATTAAAATTAATTTTAATAAATTATTGAATTATGTCTTTCAACTTAAATTTGATAAAAAAAAAAAAAAACAGTACATTGGTAACAAAATTAATGACGAACATAAGGAGTGCCAACTGTTTTGTATCTCTACAAAAATTAGTTCCACAAATTACAATCACAGACATAGTCTGAGCTTACTCCATAAGGTTGTTAAACCAACTCCAAAGAAAAGCTTCCCTCTCATTGTTTGTTTGTTTGTTACAATGATCCAACATAACAGAACTGCAAAAGGATGTGATTGAATAAATAGTACAAACAAAGATAGTGCAGAATTGGAGTGTGTCTGGTATAAGCAAGCATGGGGCTGAAGTTGTGGTACAGTGGTGATGACAGTAGAGACAAGTTTTTTATGATATTTTTGACCTAAAAAAGTGTGCAGAGGGTGGTAGGGGTGACAAATAGCACGAGTAGGCGTGGAGCGGTGGAGCCAAATAGGCACTATACATCAGATGTAGCCTTTTGTAAGAAGCAACAGTTTTGTATCAACTAAAAGCCCTGTTAGACCAAACGCTGTTTACGGTACCTGCAAGCTCACCCTAAGATGGATTCAACTCACTTCCTAAATTCTATCAAAAGGACAACTTTTTTTTTTTTCTGTGACAGTTTGCTTGTGCATGCTGGGGATTTGATTGATGTTATCAATGTTTTTTTTTTTTTTTTTAACTTCAAGATCATATTTTCGTTTAAAAGTAATTAGATAGTATATTATTTCTAACATTTATATAAATATTGAGGGTACCGGAAAAAAAATATTTAAAAGACCGAGTCATTGTACAAGTTAATAAGGTAAATTACATGTTTAAACAATCAATGGTAATTAAGTCAAATTTTAGAACGGCCGATTCATCGAAAATCAAATTTGATGAGAATCTATGACTATTTGTTGTCAATACTAAGAAGAAAAACGAGAATAACAAAATAGCAACTTATCTAGAAATATTTATGTCATGTCAATTTTAAGGTTGTGTGTTTTTTTTTTTTTATAAATTAATTTAGGAAAAGAGAGAAGAAGATATGGAAAAAATTAAAGAGTAAAATTGGTATTGTTTCATTTAGGAGAATTGGAGGTGATTTTAGAATTGATTAGAAAGTGAAGTTTGTGAAAATTTGTGATTGAATTGATCGATGTGATATTAAAAATTAATATAAAATGATATATAAAGGATTTAGAATTATTTTTATAAATTTTATTAAACGATTTAAATTATAAAAAAATGAACAATACAATATATTTGGTACAAAAATAAATTTAACATTTACATATTGAATATATATGTACGAATTAATTTATTTAGATGGAGATTTTATTTTCTTTTAATAGTAACAGAGATAAGTTGGTATTTTTTTCCTACATCACCCTCTAATCTCATCATGTATAGCAATATAACATTTCGTAAGAATCTTATTAATCTTTTATTGTCATTCCCCTCCATCATCGTGAAAGGAACTTGTGAAACACCTCTTATTTCTCACTTCTTAATCCTCTTGCACAATAAATATGTGAGAAAGAACATAGTGTAAAATCGTTAAAGTTCTAAGATAGTTATCCATAGTTTTAATTTAAATCTTGTCGTTTTTTCAAAAATGGTAAGAAAATATTAATAGTTTAATTTTATATTTTACAAATATGACAAATTGAGTAATATATTATACATTTTAAAATGTCACAAAAAAAAATAATGATTAAATAGTGTTGATTGTTATAATACCACTTTCGTTGATTTCTGTTATAATTTTTTCTTACTCTCCATGATAATTTATTTTTTTACAAGTTACTTTATTATTCTACATTATTTGACCACATTTCCACCTATCATCACATCCACCTTTTGAATTTAATCACCTTTATTTCTCACTTCATTCATTATTGTTACATTTTGTTCTTCATATCTACTAAAAATTCCAAACAGACAAAAACGTTGAGTGTTGTATTTGGTATTTGTGGAAGTCCACAAAAGAAAACAATTAAGTTCATTAAGTGTCTGAGTGAAATTGGTGCATGAAGTTAATAATTTTTACATCAAATTAGTGCTTTATACATTGAGACATAAATACACCCTAGTTAAAATTGAAAAAGTAGTGTTTGCTAACTCTATGAAGAAGAACTCGGATCAAAGTAATTTAGTTATTAAAAGGAATAGGAAATTGATCGAGATTAAATCTCAAACAATAAATAATATATTTTTTAATATTAAAATTTGGTTAACAGATAATTCAATTTTAAACTATTATTTTTTTTAATTAATTGTTTTTTTAATTCTCTTTATTTTTATATAAAAAGGAAAAAAATTAAGAAGTTAGTTTAGAATTTGATTTGACTTTTTTTCAATCAATTTCTTCTTAATTACAACTAAAAACTAAATTTTGATTTTAAAAAAATATTATTTATGTAAATATTTGATACTTTTAAAGTAACTTTAGGACCGAAAAAAAAGACCTTTATAAAATTACATTATATTCAAATTTTAAAATAGAAATTCACCTCATTATATTAGTAACAGAATAAAAAAAAACATTTTATTTTATTTACATTTTTAATTATATTAAAATCATACATAAGTATAATAATAAGTTAATAAATTAACCATGTATTTAGTGCAATTTATTTATTTTAATGTTAAAATCATAATTTCTTTAAAATATACTTTTTAAATGTTTTTATAAGAAAGTTTATAAATTTATAAAGTTTTTTTATATTTGTAATTTATAATAATTAAACAATTCATTTTTATATTTTAAAATTTTTAAGTCTAATTTTTGAATTTTTTTTATTTAATTTTTAATCAATACAACGCTCTCAAATAAAGTAAATGGATGTTACTTAATATATATATATATATATATATATATATATATATATATATATATATATATATTTATTAAAAATATAATACATTTGAATGTTTATTTAATTAAAACTAAAAACAGATTAGCAATATTTTATTAAAAATATAAAATTAGACAGAAAAGAGATAAATTTAATTACGATCTCTTAGAAAAATTAAGAAATTTAATGGCCGCTAATTTTATTTAACTTTAGTCTATGTTTATGTTAAATGAAGATTTTATTAAGAAATATTTAAGAATATGTATAATTTTTCTTAATAATAAAGAGTAAAATAAAAATTTTGTAAATGAAATTCTACATAGATCGAAACAAGATATGATGTACATAATAAATTAGAAAAACTATATTAAGAACTAAAATGAGTAAAAATAAATAAATATTAAAATTGAATATTTAAACATGTACAAAAGAGAGCAAGCATAATTTGGAGGCTTTTCCCTCAGCTTCCAAGGATTTTCTGTGCACTCCGAAATCTTTCAAATTTATACACTATCCATTAGGTAAAAATTAATTACAACACTTTTTCTCATCTCTAATGTATTTACAGGTTCTCCACACCTCCAAATTTAATTTAATCTCTACCCTCGTCTCTTTTACTTATTTCAAAAACTCACCCAATTCAAAACACATTTCACAAGAATCGGATTCGGAGAACCGATCGAAAAACCCAACGCATCTTGAAATTCGTTTTATATGATTCTCATATTACCAATCAGGTTTACATTTATTTTTTTAAAATTTTGTTTTACATTTTTTATATATTTATTATCTTTTACCAATTATATTTTTTTAATAATATTTTTGGTTTAATTATATTTTGAACTTATTTATGGTTTTACTTAATTATATTTTTGTTATATTTTTATCTTTTTGTTATTATGGTTTAATTATATTTTTGTTACGTTTTTAATTTATTATTTTTAAGTATGTTTAATTTTTTAAAATTTTTTGTATTTGTTTCGGATTTAAGTTTTCAATTTAATATAATTTAAATATATAATATAATTTAATATATGTTAATTGAAAATCAAAATCCAGTTAACATAGTTTTTTAAAATATAATTTTAAATAAAATTTAAGAATTATTTTAATTAATATAATTACTTTTTAAATATTTATTTAAAATAAAATAAAATAAATTTTATTCTTTTAAATTTTATTTTAATAAAAACTCAAAAATAATTTATTAAATATTTTAAATAATATAAGTAAAATTTATAATATAATTTAATGTATCCGGTTAACATATTTTTTTAAAATGTTTATTTTAAGTTAAAATTTAATAAATATTTTAGTTAACATAACTATGTTTTAAATATTTACTTAAATTAATATAAAATAAAATAGACTTTATTACGTTAAATTTTAATTTAATAAAAACTTAAATAAAATTTATTAAATATTCTAATTAATATAATTTAAAAATCTTATATAATTCTTTTAAAAATATACTTCAAACTTAAATATACGGAAAATTTACTTTTAAATTTAAATATATGAAAATTTTTAAAATATATAATTATTTTTTAAAAATTTATTTTAACTAATATAAATTAAAATGTATTTTATTATATAAATTTTTAATTTAATAAAAATTTGAATAAAATTAATTAAATATTTTAAATAATGTAATTAAAATTTTTAATATAATTTAATATATGTTCATTATATTTGGAAATTCGAATAACATGATTTTTTAAAATATTTTCTTTAAGTTAAAATTTAGTAGATATTTTAGTAAACAAAATTATCTTTAAAATATTTATTCAAATTAATATTAAATAAAATATATTTTATTTTTTTTTAATTTTAAATCTATTAAAATTTAAATAAAATTTATTCAATATTTTAATTAATATAATTTCAAATTTTCATATGATTTAATATATGTTAATTTATATAATTTAATATATGTTGATTGAATTTCTAAATCCGGTTAACATATTTTGTTTTAAAATAAACTATTAAACTAAAATTAAGAAATAATTTATTTTATATTAAATTTTTAAGATATTTATTTTAAATAAGAAAAAGTATAATATATTTTATCTTTTAAAATTTAAATTTAAAAAAAAAAAACCAAAATTTGTTAAATATTTTAATTAATATAATTAGATTTTAAAAACAGGTTAACATATTTTCTTAAAAATATTTTTGAATCGGAATTTTTAATTGATTTAAAAAAATGTTTCAAATTTTAAAATTTAGTAATTTATGTTTCAGATGTCAAAATTTGAAAAATTGATTAATCAGACTTGAAATTTTGATACATACAATAAATAATGATTTAAGATACGAAGATCAATACATATAACATAACGGTAATAATAATTACTCAAGAATATATTTGGTATCACAATAAAATTTGAGGGTGCAAAAGAAAAGTTGGAGACACAGGAAGAAACTCCGAATAGATAGACCAAAAGAAACCGAGCAGAAAAAAAAGAAAATCTCTCATTGTAACTCTTGGAGGCCCAATTTTTTTTTTTTTTTCTTTTTCCAATGTGAGTTACGATAACATAAGATTATTGAGTATACTTTTTATTATAAATTAAAATACATATTTTATAGTAAAATATTATTACTTTTTCAAGTAATCATTTTTAATTTTTCTTTTCTTGTCTCATTCCGTTCACCAGTTATGTTTTCACAAATTATCCACTTAATTGATAAAGAAAATCTTTTTAATTATATCAAAACACTAGAAAAAAATATCTCATTAACAATAAATTTTGTAAAAATTATTAATTATTAAAATAATCATTATTATGAATAAAACATTAAAATTGATTTCTAAATTTTGGTTTTTAAAAAATTTAGAAACCAAGATTTTAACTATCAAAAGAAATTAGTCACTAGACATTAGTCTCAAAATATTTTACTATCAAGAGAATTTGTTTCTAACTTAATTTCTAATTAATTAGTAACAATTTTAGTGACCAATTATAATTTTTTATTCATAATAGTGACTATTTTAATAACTAGTAATTTTTTATTTTATAAATTAGTATTTAAATTGATCATTGCAGTGACTAACAACTTTCGGTCATTAAAATTGGTTGTTAGTTTTCTGTTTAGAAATATTTTAATATAATTTAAAAAATAAATAATTAAAATAAAAAATATATTGTTACTTAAGTTTTCATGAACTTTTAATTTGAAGGGTTAATGTTATTTATGGTTAAATACTATATTTTTTTTATTACAATTTACTCTTGTGTCTCCCTTTACTAGGTATGAATCCCACTTATGTGCATGGGAAAAGACACAACAGAGATAACAAAAAAAACACTAGAGTTTTCTTCAAAAGTGTTCCTATTTTCTTCTCTATATTATCTTTTAAAACAATTGTGTTCATAAGGTTCGGAGATCCTTCTCTGCACTCGATTGATCTGATGGGTTGTTGTATCTTGGAAGAGGAACGCATATGATTTTTGATAGAGAACTGATTAATATTTATTAATTTATATATATGTCTTAGTACTATTATTGCTGTAATAATAATTATTATATTATTTAATTTATTATTATTATTATTATTTGAGTAATAATTTTTATAACATTTTCTTGTAGTGAAATGTGTTTTTTTTTCTTTTATCCTTATTGTTATTGTTCTTGTATGGAACCGAATTGCCACAAGAGTCTTTAATCCTTTGCGTCTTTTCTTCGCATAGCTCTGCTTAAACTGCTACTTAGCCATGCTTCTGGAGGGTGGGTACCTGCAGATACTTTGTCGCTCAAGTTAATAATACTTTAAGTTAAGGTTTGTGTAAAGAATGAATACAAAGATAACCCCTCATTACCTGCAGATACTTTGTCGCTCAAGTTAATAATACTTTAAGTTAAGGTTTGTGTAAAGAATGAATACAAAGATAACCCCTCATTACCTTCTTTGGTCACTGAACCTCCTATTATATTACCTAATTCTAACTTTGACTTTATTACCTTTATAATTGTTTTTATTCTTTCATAAATACGAATAAACCTCATGAGTACCTATCGTAACTGCCACTACACTTACTTTGGCCCCTCATTTGCCAATATTCTTAAATGCACTCTTACACTCTTATCCCGTATGGGATGTAGGTATGTATGCTTGAGGGATGTACATTTGAATGCCTGATACTTTCTCATAACTTAGGCTGGGATGTAAGTCTATATGTATGAGAGATGTATATTTATATGCTTAATGGATGTACATTTATATACCTGGACCCATATGTACTTACCCATGACTAAGGTCGAGATGTATGCATCTATACCTGAGTCCATACACACTTACCCGCCAATGTGTTTTTGTCTTGGTTGAGCCAAGATATTCTCGGTTCCCGCTGAGTTATTGTTTACCATCTTAAATGTCTATATCTTATAATCTCTGTTGTCTTTACTTTTGTTACTCATTTATTTTTAGTCTTTTTTTTTCGAACAATAATAGTTATAGTTTAATTAATAATGTTAATTTGAAATATAATTTACATAGTAGAAAATGACAGAGATATATGTGATTCTTTTTCATTGCCTTATTTCAAATTCTATAATTCGGCACCTGAGAACATTTCAATTCAAGGAAAGCTAAAATTTGTGCACACTGATATTCTAACCTAAAACTTTTCCCTAGGACTTTACAATACATGTCGAAACTCTTGTTTCATCATATATGTTGCTCTTATGAAGACTATTTTAATATATAATAATATACCATTAAATAATAATAATAATATAAAATTGTGTTCATATATTTATCAATCTCAAAAGGGAAGTCAGAGAGAGGAAGTGAACGATCTAGAAAAGATAATAATAAGAAAGAAAAAAATTAAGTTTAGAAAGCAATAAAAGTAATACAAAATTAAGGATAATTAGAAGGTTATTTAAGAAAATTATTTCTAAATTAGGGAGGTATATTTATTGAATATAGGTGTAATATATAAATAAATGTTAGAGCAGTGTTTGGATTGATGCTTCAGAATTTGAATGAAAGGTAACCATGAATGTGATTGGTGAATTTTCATCACAACAAACTTGCTTCAACCAAAAACCTTGAGGTTTCTCTTGTCCAAACCTGTGAAGGTGATCAGGTACTCTTTGTTGCCCAACTGAACCCTTGCACACATTACAATTCCAATTCTCTTTCCATTTTTACCATAATCTTCTTATGCCCTTTCCTAATTCTGTGAGACTTCATCAGTGCATGCAAAATTGCAAATGATAGTTATAACACACTGATTAGTATGCTTTAGTCTTTAGTGAGGAAAATCTGCTACCACATTACTCTGTTGCCATCTTGTTTTATTTGCTGATTTTCCTAAGACTTTCCGTTCCTCTGACCCTGTTCTTCAACAATGTCAGACAGGAACATTGTTCCCCCAAGATTCTTTATGTTTTGTGTCGTGGTTATTGCTACGTTACTTTTGGTTCTATATTCCTCTTTCCTCCTCCACCTCAGCGACCATTCATTCATTCCCAGATCAGTCTTGGAGCTTGTTTTTGTCAACAACACATCACATGATTTCAAACCCAGTTTCAAGAGGGAACAAATTACACCCCCTCCCTTAAATTCTCAAGGTTCAAAAGTTCAGCCACAAAGGTGTCAACTTTCTAATTCAAGCCAGAAATCAAATTCTCCAACACAGATGGGGAAGATGGCGTGTGACACAACCCTTGCTCTCTTAAGGGTGTTTATGTATGACTTACCTCCAGAGTTTCACTTTGGGTTATTGAATTGGAAGGAAACCGCGAACCAAACATGGCCTGATGTGAATAATCCAAAACTTGTCCCTCCATATCCAGGTGGGCTTAATTTACAGCATAGTGTGGAGTACTGGCTCACTCTTGATCTTTTGTCATCAAACATTGCGAAAGTTTTTAGGCCTTGTAGTGCTATTAGAGTGCAGAATGCAAGTCAAGCCAATGTGGTTTTTGTGCCCTTTTTCTCATCTTTGAGTTACAATCAACATTCCAAAATCCATGGAAAGGAAAAAGTTAGTATCAACAAAATGCTGCAAGAGAGATTGGTACAGTTTCTAATGGGGAGGGAAGAATGGAAACGTTCTGGAGGGAGGGATCACGTGATTGTGGCCCACCATCCTAACAGTATGGTTCATGCAAGAAGAAAGTTGGGTTCTTCCATACTCGTGCTTGCAGATTTTGGTAGATACCCTTCTAAAATAGCAAATATTCAGAAGGATATAATAGCTCCATACAGGCATCTAGTAAACACTACACCGAGAGCTGAGTCAGCTTCATATGAGGAACGTTCTACACTTCTATATTTCCAGGGAACAATATATAGGAAAGCTGTGAGTTTCTCTTACTCTAATATTATCTATTTAATGCATGATTAATGCTTTAATGTAAAAAAAAAAAGTTTTAGTATTGAGTTGTATAGATTTTTGTTGGATGGCAGTTTATGCTTAATTTGGTAATTGATCCATTGTGTGATGCAAAGGACAGCTTATAAGCTGATTTGAAAATGGCTATGCACTTTGGTCCATTAGTTTATTGTTTTTTCATTAAAATGCATAGAAACATTCACATTCACATTAACTGATACTACTGAGTTGAATAAAATCCAGTGATACTAATGTGAATTAGTTAATCAGTCGCATTCAAATAGAAATTCCAGGCACAGGTAGGATCAAGAGGCTGCTTGTGTTAAAACTCATCTGCTACGTTAAGCTTTTTCTTAGAATCGTAGCAGCGAGTAATGATGTGATTTATACTACCTTTCATCGTATTATAAATATTCTTGTAACTGATATAAATCTACCAGATGAGTGTTTATTCATTGTAATGCATTTGATTATCATGGTGAAACTCTTTAGGGAGGAGCTGTTCGTCATGAACTATATTACCTCCTCAAAGATGAGAAAGATGTGCATTTTACGTTTGGAAGCACAAGAAGAAATGGGATTCAGCAAGCAAGCCAGGGCATGGCCTTATCCAAATTTTGCCTAAACATTGCTGGAGATACCCCCTCCTCTAATCGCCTCTTTGACGCCATTGTGAGCCACTGTGTACCTGTGATCATTAGTGACAAAATTGAGCTACCATTTGAAGATGTTTTGGATTACTCAGAATTTAGCTTATTTATCCGTGCCTCAGATGCTGTGAGGAAAGGCTACCTGCTGAATCTTCTTCGTTCAATCAAGCAGGAGAAATGGACCAAGATGTGGGAACGGTTAAAGAATATCACACAACACTTCGAATATCAATATCCAAGCCAGCCTAGAGATGCAGTGAATATGATTTGGGAGGAAGTTGCACATAAGATACCTTCCCTACAGTTGAATTTGCATAGGAAAAATAGATACCAAAGATCTTAGCTTCCTGTCATGACCTCTGAATGCCAATCAAGAACCTATGAATAGGAGACTCAAGCACTTAGTTTTACTTATTTGCAACTAACATGCTTAGCTCCCTCCTTCCCTTGTCACAAATTTTCACGGAATCATTTTTTATCTTCTTCATGATTGTTGTTTTTCTTTTAAATTTTATGGGATAACTGAAACGAGATAAGGTACCAAGCTCTTTCTTCCTTCAGATTTTGTAAAAAGACTCAGAAACAATGATCTAACTGTCAAGTATCACAGCAAAGAGGTAAGTCTTAATTTCATTCACTTACCACGTACTTTTTTTCCTGATGTGCAAAAAAGTTAAAGGGTACAATATAATTTTCAATTGGAACTTCATCTTAATTTTATTTATTTGATGCAAGTATGGAATATGCATAGGTCATATGCAGTAGCACCTGATTATGCAGGAAAGAAAGTCTCCAAATTAAGATAAATTCTCATGTACATTGCAAACAATCAACATAACAAATAAATGTTTTTATGTACATATCCGATGTTACTTATTTAATCTGTGTGCCACGTGCTCGTGTTTTGATTGATTGTGCATATAATGATGTCTCCTAAATAAGTGGAAGAAAAAAAGGATAAACATCAGTAGAATGTAAGAAAGCATATATATATTCTTCTTCCCAAGGGGGCAAGATAAAGATGCACTATATTCAGTATTTGAGGACTAACAAGATCATTAGCTATCCAGCTATTGGTCAATTCCTACGATTGCTCTACTCTATCAGAAACAAAGCTGGCTCAGAGATTTGTTCAGCATTTCAGCTGCGACTTTTCAGCTGTCATGTAGACAGACACAAGGTAGAACTGAGAACAAATACAAAAAGAAAACGTAGTAAACCAACCAACCTTTGTAGAAACGGTTAAGAACGCAAAGAAGATTGTTTTGTCTTTGCATTGGGAATTCTCTTGTCATTTCTCAACATAGCAAAGGACAGAGCTGAAGCAGGTCAACTTCTGTTGTGAATTGGGTCTGGTCCTTTTCTAACTGTCCTTTTGTTGGAGTGATAAGGATCAAAGGTGATGGAAGGAGCAGGTGCCAACTCCACCTTTGATTGCAAATCCTCCACAGCATAAACACCCTTCAAGACACGAAAACTTCTAACAAATGGCAAAAGTCCCTGGTCCCATCTGAGAGCAAGATCTTTGCTTCTCAAGCCAGAAACCTTAAATGGCTGAGAAGCTAAAATCCAAACACAAAGCAAAACAAAGAAGCCTCTGAAACTCAAAAGGCTCATGTTTGTTCGAGTCTAGGTAGTGTGGTATGGGAATGTGGGATAGAAGAAACTTGTATTAGAAGCAAAGAGGAGATAGCTAGGTAATGTTTTGGCACAGGAAGTCCTCTATTTGATGTTAGTGATTGAAGGAAGTAATGTTGTATGAGAGTTGGGAGAGTAAAAGCATAAAGCATGAGAAGGGTTGAAGGAAGTTTTAGATTGAGCCCAATGATAAGCATGGCAATAGAAGGTAATATATAAGGGTGTTTAAGAAGACACTGACAGGTTTTGAATGAAAGTTAAACGGACAATAGCCTTGGGAAGCCAAGAATCTTTTCCTTCAGTTTCCCAGCATTCCTATCATTTGCCATTCTCTTTTTTACCAACTAAGTCTCTTCAACACTCTACTTTACTAATCGGCCACATCACCTCCACCTGCTGATGTGTCCATGAAAACATTTCTTGTCCAATCATAAGTTTAACATTCTGGTTATATAATTTTTTATTATAAAATTTAAAATACAGAACCTTAAATTCTAAAAATAAAAAAAAATATATTTGAAAATATGTAGTAGAATATTAATTAGAGTCTGACTTTTATCAAATTTTTACTTAAGATATCCTTTGTATGATTAGCTTTGCAATAAAGATGTCATTGAAAGTTAAACAAGATTCTTTTTATAATTTAAGATTATATTAAGTGTTCGGCCTTGTCACAAACCAAAAAATTTTATATGTTTTATTTTCTAAATTTTGACATGTAAACAAAAAAATCAACATAATTAGGTTAAAAGAATTATGTCTATTCATTTTTAAAGTTTAAGGATCAAAATATATTCACGTTTCATATATTGACAAATTTTAATCTCACTATGTTCATTCATTTTTAAAATTTGAGAATCAAAATGTATCAAAGTTTTATACATTGACAAATTATAATTTAACGTCAAAGTTCACGGTTAAAAACATATTTAACCCCGTACAAAATAATAACTATATAATTATAAAATAAAAAATTTATTTTGTAATAATAGCTATTAATAAAAAGATTTAATTATTCCTTTGATCCTCATTTTTGTATGAAAATCTCAAATTGGTTCCCCAATTTTTAGTTATCTAAATTAGGTTTTGATAGGTATTCCGTGAAAAGATCACCTGAGACATATAACATCAATAGACATGAGGTTAACCCACACACAAGGGATTGATACCACCTTCAACCCAAAACCTTAAGACAAAGGGCTTATGGGTCTTCATCATGCTCAACTTTATTATTTTTTACTTAATGTGGAACTTAGACTCACATGAATTCCCAACAGGTCTATATTGATATTTTTATTAAAATTGATTTTTTTGTTAAATATTTCTAGAATTACTTTTAAACTAGCTCTATTTAAAAGTATTTTTAACAAAATTAAATTTATTTAAATTTATATTTTATATTGAACTTTATTTAAATTTTGTTTTAAAATTTTACATTTATTTGTATTGATGTTTAATTACATTATACTTTAATATAGTTTTTTATTTGAATTTATAATACACTGACACATGATTTCATCTCTACGACATCACATTCTCAATGTTATATACAACCATTTGATAACATGTTTTTAAAGTTAACGTGGTCATTAAAAAAAGATAATTATTTGTAGGTGGAGAAAAATGATACTGAGTAATACTTATAGGACTAAAAGTATATTTAAACTACTTTAGCTTAGCTTGTGTTTGTTTCTAGGAGTGGATTTAAGTAAATTTGAAAAGAAAAAGAGGTGAAAGTTTGATTGTTTGGATTAAGGGAAAGATTGTGAGATTTGAAAAAAAAAATGAGACCATGAATGACAAAAATACTCGTATTCATGGGTATCTGCAACGAATAGATGGTATTCGCGGGTATTTATTATCCATGGGTGGTGGATAGTGGGTATTCTAATACTCGTTATAAACGGGTCGAGTGCAAGTATCACACTATCCGTACCTGCGAATATTCGTTACTCGCAAAAAATTAAAATTAACATTAATTTTTATTTTATTAAGTTAAATTTAACTAAAATTAAAATTTAATTTATATTTTATTTCATATGTTTTTGGTAATTTCTTAAAAATTTTATTTTAAAAATTTTAATTTTTTTTTTTAAATATTCGCGGGTATCCACATGTACCCGCGAGTTTTACAAAATTCATGGGTATTTCTTAAACGGATACCCCCATAGGTAGCAGGACAGGTTGCATGTGAATTTTTTTGATGTGGATAGCCACTATCTGTACTCGACCCGACCTGTTGTCAATTTAAAAGTTTATGAAAATCAATGGGTAATGTGATAGATATAATAGATTAAAAATAACAATTTAATTGATAAAAATATAATATTATCAGTTTACCTTTACATATAAAAGTAATTTCAGTTAAATTATAAATAATGTAAATTATACTATAATGAAATATGAGTGATTATTTAAACTGAAAGAAATCAATAATGATAAAAATACATTAAATTAAAATATAATATAATTTTTAGAATTTAAGATGAAATAAAATTTGGGGATTAGTTTAAATAAAATTAAGTAATAATTTCACATTATAAAATTATTTTAAATTGGGAGGTGGTTGTTTAAAATTAATATAAATTCAACCGGGTAGTTTTGTTATAAACATTTTTATTTAGATGAGAATAGTTTAAATAAAACTGTCCACATTGAGAATTGATAACAACATCTTTTGTGTGATGTTCAAATAACACTCCAAGCACATACTAGATTTACAAATTTATAATATTTTAACAAAAATTGTATTAACAAATTTAACCTAAACATAAATGTAACTTTTAACTAATTAAAAATTTATTAATCTATAATTAGTAGAGCACTAGCAAGTTACAGTTTCAATACTTTAAATTAAAATATAATTAATTAAATTTGTTATAAAAGTGAAAAGTAAAAAAGTAAAAAAAAAAAAAGACTAAATGATAATTGTATGGAGAGTGAATTGATTTTTCGTTTAAATATCGTCACTGCAAAGAAGATTACTTTCTCCCCCACGAACACGATAGGCACATACTATATAGGAAATTTATAGAAACAAAGACACTTAATGATTTTTTTTTTTCATTTATTCAAATGACCTTAAATTAGGAATCACCTAAATTGAAGAAATTATTTGTATTTGGTTTGTTTGTTATGTTAAGAGAGGTGAAGCGAATTAGAAGATGACATGAGCACTAGAAATAGCAGGTAGAAGAAGTTGAGTGAGTGATCTAGAATGGTAATGCAACGTAGACAAGAAAGGCATTAAAAGTAGAGCATTTTGGGAGAAGGTGAGGAATACCAACCATTCCAAATAAACATAACCAATAACTGTCTTTTTGTGTTCCCACCACTATCTTTAGAATTCCAAGCTCTTCTCTCCATGCACAAATATATTGCAGCCCAATGGAATATTCCTTTATGCTTTTTTTCTCACCAAAACTCTCCATTCATAGGGAGTTTAAACAAAACCTTTGTTAACTTCCAAATATCACCGATCATCACCCTCGTTTTTTCTTTTTATATATTACAAATTTATGCTTCCAATAAACAGGATAATTCACATGTTTCACCACCCTAAGAGGAAAAAGGAATCAGTGAGGGAAGAATAGGATCTTGTTCTAAGAACATGGTCAATTACTTAGATCCTCTTGTTGACCCACCACTTTAGAGCAATGTATTAAAGTAAAAGAAGTAACTGACCATTGTTTAAGGAAAAGAGAAAAAGAAATAAATGAGTTTTTGCTTTACAAAATAATCCTTCACCGTCGTCAGTAACAGCTTTTCAGTTCCATCATCACTGCTAATATAATTGCTATACACCTTATAACCATGCATATGCTTCTCTATGTTTCATCTTTTCATGGGTTCATTATACTGTAGTTTATCTTAACCCTGTGCTGAAGAGAATAGACTGTAATCACCACTTCTATTTTAAGAAACCATTTTGAAAACCAGACATGGAGCTTCTATATATCGCCTGAAACTTGTATGAAAAAATGCTTCTGTCGAGTCTTGGCTACAATGCAACAGACACGTGGTCCCTAAGGACTCAATGCAGTGACCCAAAATAAGTAAATAACCAGAAATGAAAGCACAAAGTAGGCAAAAGCAAACTGAAATTGGTAAGGAAAAACATCTTATTAATGTTGTATAAATCTGTCAATAGTGGTCCCTGTCCCCATGGTTGTCTCCTATTACTACAACATTGACTACAATGCTTGATCAACAAAAGGATAAAGATCTTTCGCAGTGCTCCATTTGTACTAATTCTTAGATATATATCTTAAATGTTAAGGAATTGGTAAATACTCGAAAGCTAAACTGCTACACATAAAAGAAGATAGACCTTCTTCTGGGGCAGATGGTCTTAAAGTATGACAGAGGAATAGAGTAGAAGTGCAACCTAGGGAAACAGACATTAGAACATGAAAAACTAACAGAAACAGTGATGCAGAAGAAAACAAAAAAATTAGACAGATGCTACTGCTACGAAGATATTTTGAAGTTAGAAGCACCATCGACTACCTAGTTTTCCTCGTTATGAAGTCTTGAGAACTTTGCTATAGTGGCAGATTTAAATAATTTTCTTAAAAGATGGAAAATGGAAAGTGTCAGAGTATTACTTAATTTCCCTTAGCTGCTTTGAGACCAGAGGATGTCCGCAGTAGACAAAAGACATTGATACTTAATGGTAACGGGAGGAGTGTAAAATAATACTCGCATTTTGCATAGCAATATCGAAGTAGATTACGCACTTCCAACCAAGTTTGACATGATTGTTGTGTAATAGCTATAAACAAACTTAGTATAGAAGCTTCTACCACGAACTGTAAACAACAATGGAGAATGCGCAAACAACACTTAAACTCAAATTACATGAAAGACTTCACAAACAAAACAGATGAAAGATAACGGAAGAAAGAATTACACAAAGAAATAACATGAAAGTGATAATAAACTTCAATCTGTCTCCAATACAAAGTGAATAGAAATTACAACTCAAATTTTTCATTTCAGGCAACTCTTGCTCAACTCTTCGGATTTTTAGTATTGTTATTATTATAATTGAATTACAATTCTCAGTTAAAAATAATTCATTTTACATGTTTATTTTTATTCGACATAACGTTGACAATCCAATTATTCTAAGTTTCACATTGAATATCATATAAATAAAAAAGTTTTATAAATTCATTATTTAAAGATTTTTCGGGTGTGTTTGTTGTACCTTCTATCTTTTGTTAAGATTTAAGTTAGAGATGATGTTTATATGTGTTAAATTCATGTATCCTTAGGTAAATTCTCTTAAAAAGACTTAGCACGTAACTAATTTCCATTAAACACCTGTGAACTTGATAACAATAAAATGATATTTTGCTAAAAACTTGAATCTTTTGTTATTTGTCTCATTATTGTTGTATCTCTTATGTTCTGTTAAGGTTTTGGGTTAAAAGTGATGATGATCTTTTATGTGTGTTAGATTTATGTCTCTTTAACTTATCTCCTAGGTGAATTCCCTCGAAAGGATCCATCACATGACTATTTTAACTAACTTCCATGAAACACTTATGAATTTGGTACTAATAAAATGATATTTCGTTGGAAACTTGAATTCTCTCTTGTCTTATTGTTATGATATCTCCTATGTTTTGTTAAGGTTTTGGGTTAGAGATGGTGTTAATCACTTATGTGTGTTGGATCCATGTCTCCTTCTTGTATCTCTTAGGTGAATTCCCTCAAAAAGACTCATCATGTAACTATTGTAACTAACTTCCATTAAACACTTGTGAATTTGATAGTAGTAAAATGATATTTTTTTAAAAACTTAATCCTCTCTTATTTCATTGCCTTCTTGTCTCATATATATATATATATATATATATATATATATATATATATATAGTATGACTAGCAATATATGTATAGATATGTATTTTAATACAAGCGAGGAAAGTCATTATAATCAATTCCTTCTCTCTAATTAATTATTTACACTATGTTCACTTGAGGGTATCTACTTTTTAGAGGGGTGAGGATAAATGATTTGGTAATTGAAGTGTTCATTTGTAGGGATTTAAGGGAGAGGGAAAAGAAGGAATTGAAGGATTCCATTATTTTCCCATCATCTCTCATATGCAAAGATTTGGAGATGATTTGTATAAGATAACTCTAATGTCCTCCATTATTTATTTATTTCATTTTCTTAATTCAAATTAATTCACACACATGTTTTCTTAATTTATATAAATTAATGACACAAATCATCACTAATAATGTTACATAATTATGATAATAATAATGTAAAAATATGACTTTTAAAATTAGGCTTATAACAATAATTAATACCCAAAATTCTACACTATTTATAAAAAAAATCTCAACATGTTAATATGTTGTATTTTATTATATTTTTATTAAAATAATTTTTTTTCCAATTTATTTATTAAATATTTTTATAAAATAAATCTAACTCATATAAATATAATTTTAGATTACTTCTAATATCACGGACAATTTGATAATCTTGTTTTTCTTTCAATTAAACTTAATTTTTTAATCTATCACATTAATTAAATCACTCACCAACTTTTGCTTGTAACTTGAGTAACTTTCACCTTAAAATTACTCACTTCCATCTCGGATCCTTTAAGTGAACAACACAAACTTCACCCTCAAATTTACTCAAATTCATTATCTTTCTCTCTCAAATTAATCTTCATAAATAAATACACCCTTAGTCAACAATCTCACCTTGAATTTTGATTGACAAGTATTTGAAATACTATCTTTACGTTTAAAAATCCTATTGCAACATATCAACTTAGAATCCACGTGTCTACAAACTAGATTTTATATTGTTAAGATAAAATAAAGATAAATTGACTTCTTCTCCATATTCGAATCCAATTTTCTCCTTAATTGTAAGTGTAGAGAATATATTAGAAGATACATACTCTAATTCATCACCGACAATTACTAAGTATATGAAATAAACTTGATACATCCATACCTTTTAGGACTCTAATTGTTCTCCTCATTCTAACTTTAGCAATATTCATCACCTTGATTTCCCAACGTTTTCACCCACAAAAATCCATCAATAATTACAAAATACTAATTGCACGTTTTTCAAACATAACATGAATTAAAACTATCTCATAACCTTAAGTTTGATAGAAAAAATGTTTAAAATAATACGATTGATGTTTGAATATATTAAAAAATATGTTATTAAAATGAAATTTATTCAGATAATACGAGACAAATATTTTTTATTTATGTTGTTGATTAAATATTTTGACGAGAAACATTGGTTATTTATTATTCGAACTAAATTTGGGTGAAACCAGTAAAAGAATGAAGTTTAACGTAATGGAAACCAGATTTTTAGTAATGCAAAAAAAAAAATGTTCAAGGAGGCCAATTCACTACAGTGAATCATATTTTATGAGTATAAAGAGGTATTAGTCTTAAGTTGTGGATTAAAGCAGCACAGAGATAGAATTTTAGAGGAATAAATTTTGGGTAGAAAAATGAAAAAAAAAAAAAAAAAAGAGGGTGAATATAACCATTTAATTTTGTGGAATGGCCAGAGGACCGAATTTAAACAAACTTAGGCCCAGAAAACAACAGTGAGGCCCAATTGGTTGGCCTGTGAACAAAGAAAAATTAGGTCATTCCTCCCGCTCCCAATTTTGCTTTTATGAAGTTTTCAAACTAACAAGACCAACAGCCACGTTCGCACACCATGGCGGAACCGGAAGTTGTCGACCCCATAGCCACTGACGCCGCCGTAGATATGGCTGTCGATAGTTCTGAACCCGCCGCCGTTGACTCAGCATCGAACGGTGAGCCCAACCAGAAGCGGAGTAGGGAGAACCACGATGACGAAGTAGACGGTATTTCGAAGAAGCAGAAGGTGGAGGCAGAAGAGGAAAGGGAACATTTGAACGGAGAGGATGAAGAAGAGAAGAAACCCTCGGGTCCCGTGAAACTGGGTTTCATAAATTTCGCCTCTTCCGTTGAAATGTTCGATTACTTCAACAATCTCCTTCATACTTGGCCCTCTTATCTCAATCTTAACCAGGTAATCCAACACTCGTGACAGAATTCGCTTTTTTATGTTTCCTATTTTTCTTGGATAAAAAAAATCGAATTTTTAATTTTTCAGTGACTACTGCATTTCAAACATACTGTGCTCTTACTTTGTCTTATATGGGTTTTGATTCATATGACTCAATATAATATGAGTGAGCACTCTGTTCCTTGCTTTCCTCGAAAGATGTGGCTTCATACATTTTAGTCTCTAGCACATCAAATGGCAAATATATTTGAATTGAATTAGATTGTGGTGCATTGTTAAATACAAACAAGTAATCCATTTAAAACCTATTGAAGTTGTCCAATCCATCAGATTTATCCTAACAAGTTTTAATGAATAGATGAGTGTTTATATATGAAACATCTTTATGCTAAGAAGGTGGTGTGGCTACACAAAAAGTTACTATATTGGATGATTTTTAGCTGAGTGCCAAGGGAGAAAGAGATTACGCAAGACATTGTTTCTTCAGATTTGGTTAAGGCCTTTGTTCTGTTTATTTATCATGTTTGGCTGATCGAAGTCAAATAGTTTCAGCAATGCACTGAAAACAGTTATTTTAAATAATGCATGGCCATTTCAAGATAGAACTGCATGCAAATGCATTGTCAATCTTAAAATAGAATGTTGCCTCAGCTATGTTTGTTGATAAGCAGTGGAAACAACCTTGAATAAACTATGGTTGTTTTTGGTGGCAGTATGAACATGCAATGTTACTGGAATTGCTGAAGAAGGGCCATACAGAGCCCGATGAAAAGATTGGTGGGGGAATCCGAGTTTTCCAAGTCCGCAACCATCCTAGGTGGAAAAGTAGGTGCTTCTTCCTCATAAGGGATGATGAATCTGTTGATGATTTTAGCTTCCGCAAGTGTGTAGATCATATTCTTCCCTTGCCAGAAGAGATGCAAGTGAAAGCTGATGCAAACAGGGCATTAGGAGGAGGAGCAAAAAATCACAGAGGAAAGAGTGGTGGTGGGAAAGGTGGGCATGGCCATGGGAAAAAAGGAGGATCTAGACATTGAGTGCAATGTGAATGTTGGTCTTTGTTGTATTTTAGGATCTAAATGTTCTTTGTATCCTTTACCACCTTATTTCATGATTCCTACATTAACTGTATACTTCAGAATTCATATAAATTACCAGCTTATTTAATGATTCCTAGTTATATTTTGCATAATTAAGCCAACAATGCAAGTCCTAGTTGTATTCTTAGGTCATTTATATTTGCAGTAAAAGGGAAATTGGAAAAGGCAAGGAAAGAAGGAAATAAAAGGAAAATCTTTGTTCATTGGGGACTAAAGATATTTGTCCCTTGATATTCTAAAATGGTTTCTATATATTTGATGAGCCTATTTCACTTGATTACATATTATACATATTTATTAAATACAAAATGTATCTCGATCTTTACATGTATGGTTTACACATTTGATTACTTTTTTTTTCAAAGTCCATGTGTAACACCATATATATCTTTTATAAAAAAAAAATAATGATTTTACATAAAGTACACCATTTAATCAAGTTTTTTATTATTATTTCTTTTTTACAATACGATACTATGAAAAGTTTCATATTCTATTGGTTTTATCCTTTTTTCTCCTTCACCAACTACAATATTTATCATTTTAAATGTAAAACATAAAAGAGATATATAGGATTTGACTAGTATGCACTATCGTAATATTTCGTAAAGGAACAAATGAAAAAAATAATAATAGATGTATGTCTTAAACATATAAAAAATATTTAATATTTTTCATCAAATAAGCACCTAAAAAAAAAGAAGAAAAATATCTTATAATAGAATTTATAAGATTGATACGAGTGAATAAAATAACAGTAATAAATTTATTTGTTCGACCCTGTAAAGTTGAACCCCTCTCTCTCAAATTATACTTTCTTAATATTTTTATCACCAGTTAATTATGCCAGTTTTTTTCTTATGCTAACCATAAACATTTTTCATTTATAAAAAAAATAAAATAATACAGAATGAATATTTTAAGAATTAATTGAAATTTATTTGATAATGTAATCATTTCTAATAAATTGATCTAATTGTTGATGAAATTAATATGTAACGTGTTAATATTTAAAGAAAGCTAAATACTAACTTGAATTCCGCATTTAATTTGACGATAATTTGAGATTGAAATATAATTTTCATTTGAGGAACTTTCTATCCACTTTTTCGTGAAAAATATTATAATACTTTGGTAATAAATTAGTTTAATTAATTAACTATATAATAAATTTGAGGTAATAAAATTCAAGCTTCTATATTTAAGTTAGAATTGAAGAAAGCATAGTGAAATATTTTTTACATGCCAATCAAACAAAAGTTGTGTTCAACACCATTTTCAAGATAATTAATATAAAAATAATTGTATTTACTGTATATGATAAATGTGATAAATTGTTATTGAATCATAACGAAAAAAAGGTATCGTAAATTCGAAGTTTTTACACCTAAATTTCTTTCATTTACGTGATTAACCGTGTATATAAATATGATTAATTTTATTTACAAAAATGATTAAAAATAAATAAACATGTTACGCAGACAAATGGTTCATAATGTTATAAAATTATTGGCTATCATATATAATTAACTACAAATATAAAAAAGAAAAAAGAATTATATGAAAGCAGCTATATTAAGTAGTTGTCTACTTCGTAACAGTTGGGGGAAAATAATTAGTGTTTTTCTTCTGTCCGTTACAGCTCAATGAATATGATATAACTGGTGAGTTAAATTCGTTAGCCTTCAGTTAGAAATTAATTAAAACTGTAGAATAAATCAATGAATAAATGAATTAGGGCATTCAAAAGGTAAAAATATATAAGCAGCTTTGTATCATTAATTATGGCCTCAAATCAAATATTATTAGTAATGATTATTGGTAGATGGAGTTGCAGAGAGGCAAATGATTATGATTATTGCTTCATAGTAATTTGTTAAACTTTCAGGTCCTTCTATTGCTTGGAAGAAAACGGGAAAACGTGCAGCATGCAACCATGAATATGGCCCAATCACCATCATACTCATGATTTAATTCAACATCATATCAATTACTGCAAACTCAGCATGCCTAATCGCTCATTCCCAACCAAATTTTGTTGAAACTGACTGCGAATTGATAATTGATACAAACATTTCCAGAACTTGATTAATTATGAGAGTCTATGTTAAGAAACCCTTCATGCAGCCACTATCTACTATATAGCTATAATATCTTTTCGATTTGTGCATAGAGAACAAACAATATTCATATAATGCTGCTAAAAAAAGAAAAAAGAAGGCAACAAAATTTAATTTTTCATCTGATCCAAAGGTTGAGATATTGAGCATTTAGAACCCTTGGATATTTATGCTGATAATTAAATTGATCTTGTAACTCTCACAGGCACACTCTTTACCATTAAAATGCATTCATGCACACAAGACGGCGCACATTCTCCAAGCACTTAATTGCTTCCATTTGTTACAAATGATACACTATCATCATCATTATCATCGTCATCAACGACGTCGTAAATTCATATCCATATTTCTTATATATATTGCTAACTTCCTTTCATATTCCCACACTGTTACATTACATCCCTTTGTTACTTCACCATGATCATGGATTCTCAGCCTCTTATGAGTTGGAGCTCTTATTATCAGATAGAAGAAAATCCACTTCCATTTACGTGTCAGTTTTCTTACAGGTAAACCATTCTCTTCTATACACCTTCCCATGACGAAATGTTAGCATGTTCGTTCACCTTTTCAATTGTACTTATTGGAATACCTTTTTCTCAGCGAAAACAGCGAAGTGTATCCTCCTCCTCCACTACACGATTTACCCATACAAGACTACCCCGTTGATGCCGTTCCTCTTATGGAGTTCTACCCTTCGGATCCTTTATACGAAACACTCGCCATCGAACCCACACCAACCCTGCGAGGTTATTATATACACGTCGACATCAACATCATAGTTTTTATATTTTACGATGATGCTACTACTACTATATTACTTGTCCTTATTTAGATGTTGGTTGTGTTGTTACAGCAGACTGTGATTTTTATGATATCGATAAGGGGCTTTCGGTTTGGAAAGAAGTGAACGCTGTGTTTGATTCGGAAGTCGATATTTTATTTCGTAAGAAGGATGAAAGTGGAGGAAGTTTGAAGGAGATGATGGTGGATGGTGGGAATGTTAACGAAGAGAGAGAAGAGAGAAGGAACCCTAGCAATGGCAGAAAGTTATCTCGGAAGACCATATCTGAGTACTTTTACATGCCAATAACACAAGCGGCCAGAGAACTTAATGTCGGGCTGACACTTTTGAAGAAAAGGTGCAGAGAGTTGGGTATCAGAAGATGGCCCCACAGAAAGCTGATGAGCTTGCAAACTCTGATAAATAATGTACAGGTACGTACGTTGTGTTTGTGATGTGTACGTTGTGTTTGATTATTTACTACACTTTATGGTGATAAAAAGAGGGTATAGCTATTTCCTAATTTTGGGGAATGGGGTGTGAGGTGCAGGAGCTACTGAAAGAGGAGGGGCCGGAGAGTGAAGAGAAGTTAAGATTTGCCATTGAGACATTGGAAAATGAGAAGAAACTTTTGGAGGAAATGCCAGATATTGAACTGGAAGATAATACAAAAAGACTTAGACAGGCATGTTTCAAGGCCAACTACAAGAAAAGGAAGCTAGGGCAGAGGGAACCACAGTGTTCTTCTTGGAGTGGCGCCATGTCAGAATATAATAACGAAAGTGAAGAAGAACTGGATATAAAGTATCTCATTTCTCAGTTAGCTTAAGTATGTGTAAGTTTCAACAATGTTATGAATGGAGTGTGGTTGGTTTCGTTTTTTTTGTTTGTGGAGTGGCATGCAGATGTGAGTATTGCGCTTCATACAACTCATTGCAAACGTATATTTAAAACTGTGATGAGAATATTTAGATCTTTCTGTGGGTAATGTGTTTGGATAATGTTTAGTAATGGCATTGTCGAAAGTAGTGAGTTATTTTGTGTGGTCTTAATTTGGAGTATGACGTTGCTCTGATAGAATTAAGAAGGGCACAGAGAGCAACATATATAGATGTTGTTTTCTATGTCCACCAGTACCTACAGTGTATGAATGCATGTGTGGATATTCTTGATTCTTCTGTCCATTGAAAAGATTCATTTGAATGTTTACGAGAGAAAGAGAGAAATGGTATAAATACACTGTTTATGATAAATGGTATGAGATTATTACCCAATACAATCATAAGAGTTGAAATAATGTGTCAATAAATAATAAATCACCGTTATAGTAGTATATGCTTGGTTATTTTCGAGGGAGTTATTTTCACACTGCTTGTGCATTTACTCGCAATAATACTCCTTTGGAAGTAAGTATATGACGATTTCTTCTAAGAATAGAATAAAAATAAAATGAATTATGTTTATGTCAAATTTAAAATCAATTTGAATACTTAATTTTTATAATAAAAAAAATTAATTCAATTTCATTGAGTTTGTAATTGATTTTAATTAATGAAAACGCTCAACTATAAGTAAACGGAAGTAAGATTTTTCTTCCGAAAAAAAAAAACAAATAGAAATAGGAACTGGTTCATGAAGGTATAAAAGTCTCTTTCTTTTTTCCTTTTTCCTGAAATCGTGATTTCCTTAAGCAAGGAATGTAATTTGTTACGAAAAAAATAAGGATGATGAAATATCATAATATAAATTGTATCCGTTTCCTATATAGATATGATTGTACTTGATCCAAGGCAAAAGCTCCCCGTGCATGCAATTTTTTTTTTTTTTAGATTAGGAAATCGATAGATTTGAAAACAAATTATGACTGGATAAGTTGTGTCATCTTCATCGATTTTATTGAGAAAGCGTGTTAGGGTAACACGATTCAATTTATTTACTTTTGTAATTTATTTTCAAATCCCTATTTCAATAATTTTTTTAAAAATTGCATGATAATGATGCTTTTGTCCTTAATCCATAAGGTTTTTTCATACGACAAATTGAATAGAGCTTCTCAACTTCATGATAAAATGTTTATTATTTATTATATATTTTTTCCTTAACTTATAAAATATAGAAACACATAATCTGATATTATCCTTTAATTTTAAATTTATAGAAGGTTAAAATCTATCATCTTATTTTTCTTTGATAAATACAGTTATTTACAACAAAATCAGTTAACAAATATTTTTTTTTTTAAAAACAGTTAATAATTATGTTATAAAAGGTAAAATGGAAATAAATTATGTACACAATAAAAACATATATTTTGTATATATATTAGCGTAAAGACGGACCTCTGTTATGATAGGGGCTCTCCCAATATTTTTTCCTTTTTTTTATATATATATTTTAAGAAAATATTTTTATATTTATATAAATTTAGTTTAAAAAACTTTTTTAAAATTTAAAAATGAAGTTTTGACTTTTGTTTGTAATTTTTTTTTTACTTTTTTATTTGATTTTTTTCTTTTGTATTTCCATCTCCTATTTTCTTTCTTTTTTTATCTTAATTTTCATCATTAACTTTTTATTATTTTTAAAAGCAAATTGCACTATGACGAGATTAAGGAGTTAAACAATATTTTGAACTAAATCATTTTTTCTTTTGATTAAGTTCATTTTTTATTTTTTTTCTTTCGAAGCTATATGTTTTATTTTTTGTATGTAGTTTTTCTATTCTCTAGGCATATCTCTATTTGTTAGAGATTATAAAATCATGCTCTAGTTATTTATCAAACTCTTTATTGTATAAATAGAGCTATTTTAGATTTTGAAGTTGAGTAAAGGAAGAACAATATTAAGAATATATATTTTAAAGTAAAGAAAGCTAATCATTTAGAAGTTGTTAATTTTCTTAAAATATTGATTCTTGATTTTGATATTTAATTTGAAATATTCATAATTTTATCTTTTCCTACATAAGACGGAGGTTGAATTTTTAGCAAACACTATGATAATCTATATAAATATTGCAACAAGTTTTAGTTCTGATTAAATTATTGAAGATTTTAAGTTATTGAAAAACGTAGAGGAACACTCTCATCAGAGGCACCTTTTGTTTTTTTTTTAATATATTATTATTGATGATAAAATTTATGTTACGCTTTCACATTATATATATATATATATATATATATATATATATATATATATATATATAATATGAAAACTTTTTTTTTAATTAGAAAAAATAATCTATATATAAAAAATAATCAATGGTAAAGACATAAATTATTTGTGAATATTTACGATATTATAGTAGTAGGTGATGATATTATAATATTACTAAATTAATATACAAGATAAATTTATATTTATTAAAAATAAAGTGAAATAGATATAGAAAAAAATAAAAAAATAACTTTTGATAAATAAAAAAAATAAGGAAAGAAGATAAATAGTTTTATAAAACACATCTAAAAGCAATTGTTAATTTATAAAAATTTAACAAAATTTAACACTATTGCAGTTGACCGGTGGTGCTGTTGTTACTGGTACAACGTTGTGCTGAACACTATAACCAAAAGATTAGGAGAATAAGATTAGCGACATAATTTGAAACTTAACCTCCTAGGTTAAAATGTCATTAGGCTACAATTAGACATCCTGAAAGGTAAAAACTCACTAAGGACATGTAAATAAAGCATGTAAATAAGGTATTTAATATTTTTAGATCATCTACACTTATTATAACACATAAAAAGTATCAAAAGGTTACTAAAAGATAACGGATTAGAAGATTAAGAAGAATTGTGTGATGACAGGTTAGAAGATAGAAGATTAGAAAAAAATAGTGAAATTAAAAATATATTTAATCTTATAAAAAATATTATATTAATTCCAATTATATATATATATATATATATATATATATATATTACTTCTTACATTAGTTTAATTCAACAAGGAAGTAACATTGTTTTAAAATAATTTTTATTAAGTGAACTTTTATATGTTAACTAAGTATATTTTTACATTTATTTGATATCATCTTTTTTAAAACCAAAATAATTAAATACAGTAATTAAAATAGTATAAATGTACATAATAAAGTTTAGGATTAAATATGTTTTTGTCCCTTAAACTTTTAGTAAATCTTAAAATTAGTCAATTTCGAAACTTTTAACTAATTTAGTCTTTCATCTTTTGAAACACGTGGATATAGTCCTTTTAATCAAATTTTGTTAAGTTTATTTGATATTTCAAACGCATTTCATAATAGTATTTGATTTAACATTAAAACAAAAATGTGTCAAATAGTATAAACAACTCAAATATAAACATAAAATGCGTATGGAACATCAAATAAACCTAACAAAATTTGATTAAAATGACTAAATCCATGTATTTTGAAAGATGAAGAACTAAATTAGTTCAAAGTTTTGAAATGAACTAATTTCAAAATTCACTGAAAGTTAAGGAACCAAAAACATATTTAATCCTATATTTAATAAAGATAAAAATACCCTTTTAAATTTTGAGACAATAACATACTGTTACAAAACAAGGACTTTGAAATTTTTAAAGTCTCTACTAAAAAGAAAAAAAATTCAATTAAATCTCAAATTGACACTTTTACTGTTCTTTCTTTTTTGTAACATTTTTAGATGTTTAACACTAATTTTTTTGTTGGTTTTTCTGATAATTTATACTTTCTTATGTTGTTTTTTTTAGATGTTTAACACTATTTTTTTGTTGATTTTTCTGTTAATTTAAAATTTCTTATATTTAATTATATTTAATTTTTAGCAACATTAAAATATAGTTATTTTATTATTTAATTAGTTTTTAACTTTTATTTGTGAATATTTAATAAAATATTAAATACAATGTACAATATTTATGAGCATTTTTGTCCTTTAAAGAAAATAAAGTTGCATTAATAATTAGGCTTAATACCAAATTTGGTCCTCTAATTCTATTCAAATTTTTGAAAAGACCCCTAATTTTTCATTTGTTCAATTTAGTCCTTCAAATTTTAAAATATATTCAATTTAGTCATTTCCGTTAAACTGACGTTAACGCCGTATCCGTACAGTGCCACGTGTCATGTTATTGTTGACTGTGCTTGTTTCCAATTTTGTCTCCTTATTTATAATTTTATCCAATTTGGTCTTCTTTTTTCTTAAAATGAAGCAATTTGGTCCCTCTCAAATTTGAGACAAAACTACTAATTAAACTTAATTACAACTTATATGTACATTTATATATACATGTTAAATTTTTTTAGAAAAATTTATATATCAAATCACTCCATCTAAATATTCAAATTATTTTATTTTTACATTTTTACATAAAAATAATCCCTATTTAAACTTATAATATTTAAAAAATATAAAAAAATGTAAATATAAAGTGACACTTGTAACGCTACAAATATTTGTCACATTTAACATCTAAAAATTACAAGTGTCACTTTACATTTACATTTTTAATATTTAAAAAAAATTATAAGTTTAAATAGAAATTTTTTTTTACGTAAAAATGTAAAAAAAAAATAATTTGAATATTTAGGTGAAAAATTTGATATATAAATGTTTAAAAAATATTTTATCATGTTTATATAAGTTATAATTAAGTTTAATTACTAATTTAGTCTCAAATTGGAGAATGACCAAATTGGATCAAAATTATAAATAAGGGACTAAATTGAAAACAAGCACTGTCATGTGACAATGATATGACACATGGCACTGTACGGACACTGTGTTAACATCAATTTAATAAAAATGACTAAATTGAACATTTTTAAGAAATTGAGGATTAAATTGAACAAATGAAAAATTAGGGATCTTTTTAAAAACTCGAATAAAATTAGAGGACCAAATTTGGTATTAAGCCTAATAATTATTACGTCAGATTTTATTTAATATCACACTTACTTGTGTACTTTTATAGAATCCAATGTATATTAATTATCCTTAATCAGTGCTCTTAAGGCACTGGTTAGCAAGACTCTTAAAAAAAATTTGAAAGGATAAATTAACCATAATGACTCCCACAATAATTAAGGCTTGACAAGTGACTCTCTTCTTTCAAGATCACTCTAATATCAAAATCCTTTTAGAATTACGATATTCTTCCGATCATAATAAAAATAAAAATGAGGAAGGAAATCAAATCAAGTACAACAAACATCTCAGAAAATATTATGTAAAAGAAGACCACATAACATATATTATACTTCCAAATATTTGAACATAATATACAAGTGTCACACATTGAGTATCTTACACTCCACACCCGTTACTAGGAAATGAATGTAGTTAGTTTAGTTATAAACAAAGTAAAAGACAAACCAAAAAGACTCATACTTAGAGACAGATCTTAGTATAGGTTTAGGGGGCTCTCCCCCATTTTTTTTTCTATGCATGTAAATATATATATATATATATATATATATATATATATATTAATTTTAATGCAATTGCTACTTTTAAAATTTTTATATATTTTTCGTGTTAAATATGTTTTTAATTTCTGAGTTTTAACGTAAAATTAAAATTCGTCTTTATCTGAAATTTTAATATAGTTTGATCTCTAAATGTTAGAAATGAACGGATATAGTTCTTTTAACCCAATTACAAAGTTTTTTTTTAAAGTATATATTTGAGTTGTTTATACTGTCTCACAGGTTCCAATATCTGATGAAAAGTATGTTTAACACATAAAAAAAATTAACGTAATTGGATAAAAGGATTATATCTATTCATTTTTAAAGTTTGAAGACTAAAATATATCAAAATTTTATATAGTGACAAAGTTTAATTTTGCGTCAAAGTTCATATACTAAAAACATATTTAACATTTTATCTTGGCACCCCTTAAGTTTGGTCTGAAGATCCACCAGTCAGGGGCGGAACTACATTATGACTTAGGGGAGCCACGGCTCCCCCATTTTTTTTTTAAATTTATATATATATATATATATATATATATATATATATATATATATATATATATATATATATATATATATTTTAAATTATATTTATATATTATTTATATTAAATTTATATTATGAAAAATTATAATAAAAGAGAGAGAAAATAAAAAAAATTAATGGAGACATTGATTTATAAAAGATATTAGGTTTTTTTTTTCTGGCTATAAGATCTTCCCACCATATAAATTGTCATGAAAGTGTCTGAAGAGAAATAAATACAAATAGATAGAGTGGGAAATAGAGGTTGAGAAACACATAGATTGGAATTGAAGTATACATTCTTCCATGATCTCTCACATATCAAGGTTAATATCTTTTTATGAGTAATATATGTTAAATTTATGATTCTTTTTAGGATGTTTTTCCCAAATTAAGTTTATTCCAAATTAATATAAACCCAAATTATGATTCTAGGGATTCTTTTATGAAATTGGTAGGAACCCTAATTATAATTTTTCCCAAATTATTATAACCCTTAATTATAAAATTTAGGGATTTTGTGTTTTTCGCTGCCTATGGTAAATTTTTTTTTAAGTTTTGAATTTATACAGTGTTGCTTATTTAATTAAAGTGGTATGAGTTTTGTTATGTTTTGCAATGTGATAATTGTGATTTGTGAATATAAATTTTATTTTTTCTAGATAGGCGAGACGTGATGAATTTATATTAGAAAGATTATGATAAAAATAAAAAAATTGATTCTTTTTTTTAAAGAGGAGGGTTTGTGATAAAGATGAAAAAAATGCATTTACATTAACTAAACTTGAGAAATTTCATGACAACCAAGAATTCAAGACAATAAAAAACAAATATCTAAAGTTCTTAGAATTACATATAATGAATTTAAAAATTCATTAGAACGCGATTCGAGCAAAACTGTCTCAAATTTGACAATATCACCAAATCAAATTGATGAGGTACGATCTAAAATGGTATTCATGGTTCGGTATCACGATATAATAGTGAATATAGTAATATCTTTTTTTTTGAATTCCAATATTATATGTGTTTGTTTTAAATAGAGAAAATGAAGAAAAAAGATGAAGAGCTTTTTTTTTAACTAAAATAAATTATATTTAACAAATCTAATTTGGCACTCTTACAATTTTTGTCCAAGTTCCGCCACTGCCACCACTGCTCATACTCGTATTCAATTCTAATATAATTTTTACAGGATAAACCAAATTTTCTAAATATATTTAATTGATCATTAACAACAAAAGATAATTAGTCTATATTTTGCAAAGTAATTTAGATGTTAACCAATGATTGTTTTTCCATACTCAAATGAAAGTCTATTTATAACATTGTGACAATTAAATGGTAAGGTAAACTTGTATATATATTTTTTTCACAAATGGAAAGACTACCATGTTAAGTGGATTTTTTTTTTCAATGATTCAAGGGTTGATAAAGAATGTAAGGATCAATTCCTCATCACAGGGACCACATTGATTATTACTCAAATAAATAATTATATATATATATATATATATATATATATTAATACAATATTAAAAGTTTTAATATAAATATAATTAAGGTTTAAAATCTATCCAAAAAAATAGTCTTTTATAGAAGGAAAAAAAAAATTGAACTTCCCCCTTTATAATTTGAAGGGTTAAATATGTTTTTGTCTCTCAAGTTTCAGTAAATTTTAAAATTAATCATTCTTCGAAACTTGATACTGATCTAGTCTTTCATCTTTAGATATGTGTTCCATGATAGTATTTGAATTGTTTACACCATTTGTCACACTTTCACTTCAATGCTAACTTAAATATTATCATAAAATATATTTAAAATTTATTAAAATTTAAGGTGCAAATTCATATTTAACCCTAATTTTAATAATATTTTCCATAGATATCGCCTGTTTCACTCTTCCACCCTGAAATTTCATTTCAATATCGTTTCTTTTTCCCAGTTCTTTTGGCCGTTGGTGTTGTAGTTTGTTGGTGATGATCACTGAAATTATCTCAAATCCATGTAATCGGAGGCCACTCTATTGATTCAGCGTAAAACTCAAACGTTGAGCATGAAATGGCTCTAGAACCCGTGATTTCTGCCATAAAATTTGTTTCCCAAAAGATCCAATTGCTCCAAATCCACGCTCACATTATACGCACAAACCTCATTCAATACTCCCCAGTTTCTACTCAGTTCTTGTCCCGTATAGCTCTCTCTGGTCCATTGCAAGATGCGAACTATTCCCGCCGTTTTTTTGAGCAACTCGCCCACCCCTTGGTTTCTCATTACAACACCATGATCAGGGCCTGTTCCATGAGTGATTCCCCACGAAAGGGTCTCCTTTTATATCGAGATATGAGAAGAAGAGGCATTGCTGCAGACCCTTTATCGGCTTCCTTTGCTGTTAAGTCTTGTATTAGGCTTCTGTATCTTCTTGGAGGGGTTCAGGTTCATTGCAACATATTCAAAGATGGGCACCAATGGGATACCCTTTTGCTCACCGCTCTCATGGACCTGTATTCGCAATGCCAGAGCGGAGGTGATGCGTGCAAGGTGTTCGATGAGATGCCTCAAAGGGACACTGTTGCTTGGAATGTCATGATCTCTTGCTGTGTTCGAAATAATAGGACTCGGGACGCTTTGAGTTTGTTTGATGTTATGCAGCGTTCGAGCGATAAATGTGAGCCTGATGATGTTACTTGTTTGCTTCTTCTTCAGGCTTGTGCTCATTTGAATGCCTTGGAATTTGGTGAACGAATTCATGGCTATATAACAGAGCGTGGTTATGGTGATGCTCCCAACTTATCTAATGCACTCATCTCTATGTATTCACGTTGTGGTTGTCTAGAAAAGGCTTATGAGATTTTTAAGAGAACAGGAAATAAAAGTGTGGTTTCATGGAGTGCTATGATATCTGGTTTGGCAATGAATGGATATGGGAGGGAAGCTCTTGAGGCATTCGAAGAGATGTTGAGAATTGGCATTCAACCGGATGATCAGACATTCACGGGTGTCCTTTCAGCTTGCAGTCATTCTGGAATGGTTGATGAGGGAATGTCAGTTTTTGACCGTATGAACAGAGAGTTTGGAATAACTCCCAACGTTCATCACTATGGGTGCATGGTTGATCTCTTGGGCCGTGTTGGCCTGCTTGATAAGGCTTATCAGCTTATTATGTCAATGGTAGTGAAGCCAGATTCCACAATATGGAGGACTTTGCTTGGGGCTTGTAGGATTCATGGCCATGTTACACTTGGTGAACAAGTAATTGGGCATTTGATTGAATTGAAAGCTCAAGAAGCTGGGGATTACGTTTTACTTTTGAATATTTATTCTTCAGCTGGACACTGGGAAAAGGTAGCAGAGGTGAGGAAATTGATGAAAGATAAAGCCATCCAAACAACGCCAGGTTGTAGCACAATCGAATTGAAAGGAGTAGTACACGAGTTTGTTGTGGACGACAGTTCACATTCAAAAAATCGTTTGATTTATGAGAAACTGGATGAGATTAATCATCAGCTGAGGATTGCTGGTTATGTTGTTGAACTTTCATCTGAGTTACACAAGATGAATGACAAAGAAAAGGGGTATGTGCTCTCACATCACAGTGAAAAATTGGCTGTTGCTTTTGGGGTTCTTGCAACTCCACCTGCCACAACACTGAGAGTAGCCAGTAATATCCGTATATGTGTTGACTGCCACAATTTTCTAAAACTTTTTTCCGGGGTTTACAACCGTGATGTATTTCTTAGGGACCATAATCGATTTCACCACTTCAGGGGAGGGCACTGCTCATGTAACGACCATTGGTAGGGAAATTATATACAGATGATAAAATCCGCCGAGTGTTACAGAAATGATCGCAAAAGGCAACTAAAATGTAGAATGGCTAACTTTGCTGCTGGTTATTTGTAGAAACTTGGTGAAATATTGGCTTAATTGAAATGCAACCATTAAATACAAGTGGACCTACCAAACACCAGGGGCCTGCAAAACATCAAATCTGCTATCCTGCAAATTTGTTGTTTGTTGGCATGAGAATTTTTGTTTTTAAGCTTTTGGAGAACTTTTTGCTTATAATGAAGGTCAATTGATATAGTACACTGAGCTACAGTCATTTGACCTAATACTATGGTAGGTTCATCCTGTATAACATGAAGATTTTTCTTGACATTGGCATTCCTCGAAGTGCTGACAAGGTTACAATCCCTGCTAACTGGATCAACTCTGACGATACAGCTTTTGTCCATTCAAAAAATATATATCAAAGCAACCTGTTAATGTCAAATAACAATTTTATATGCACTCCATTTAGATAACAGCATCTGACAGTTTTTTCTCATTTTTTTTAGTTAAAATTGCTCTCGTACTTCTGGCTAGTGACTTGAGAAAGAATATCATAAAGAATTTACTTGATTCTAACCAGGTAAGATAACTAACCGCGGACAATCTTGATCATGAAAACTATTTTAATAAAAAGAAATTACAATGCAACTCAAAATTCACGAGTCCAGGGATTAAAAAAACACCTCGTCATGCAATTATTTTCAAACTGCAATCTTCTATAAGCCAGACTATTTATATCCCTCAACTAAAGGGCCCATTTATCCGGTATCGATGACCGAAAAGTAAACTGCATGTTCAACTAGGCCAGAGCTTGCCTGGATTCTAAATGATTCAATGAAAAACCAAAAGCTGGTCCAATGCCGTATTATTCAAACATTTATATTTCTCCGATTCTACATTATAATGGTGACATCTTGGGAGATTTTTATCAAAACCTAAGCTTGCTATAGAGAACAGAGATGGAAGCTCCCTCCCGTTCTACTAACAAAACTGGAAGTAGAATTGACACTACGGAAAATTTGAATCCTAAGTTCTGGAAGCAGAAAAGATGCTACAACAAATCCGCAACCTAATTTCTCGTTATATTTATGCTCAAATAAATTCATAACCCAAGAAATCACCGTTGACAAAATGAAGTTAAGCAGTAACAGCTTGCTTCTGAGCGAAAGCAATCCCCTTCTCTATGCTGGCCTGGAGTTCTGGCTTAAGTGCTTCCAAAGCCTTCTGCTCATAGTCAGACAACCCTTGGAGGTCAGATGGAATTAAAGCCTCGATACCTTTCCTACCAAGCTTCACCCTGGAAGCAAAGAATGGAAGGTCAGTCAAATCTGATTGCACAAATGAGCACTCGTACACATCCCCATCTCCATCAAGTGCACGCAAAGACGATTCGACAAATCTAGCAGCTGCATATGCCATTGACAAGGTAGCAGACCCAGCACCTGCCTTTGCTTCCACAACTTCAGTACCAGCGTTTTGAATCCTCACCGTCAGCTCCTCAACCTCTTCATCAGTGAAACTCGCTGAGGGTCTTGTCTTTGACAAGAGTGGAAGAATGGTAATCCCGGCATGGCCCCCAACAACAGGGACATCAACATCAATCAGCTTCAGGTTTTTCCTCTGAGCCACAAATGTGTTTGCCCTCACAACATCCAGTGTGGTAACACCAAAGAGCTTTTTAGGGTCATAGACACCCTTCTGTTTCAAAACTTCTGCAGCAATAGGCACAGTAGAGTTCACAGGGTTACTGATAATTTGAATAAAAGCATCTGGGCAATTATCCGCAACAGCCGAAACCAAGTCCCTGACTATTCCAGCATTGATGTTGAATAGGTCATCACGAGTCATGCCGGGCTTCCTGGGAACACCGGCAGGAATGACAACAACATCCACACCATTCAAACAATTTGCCAAGTCAGAAGCTCCAGTGAAATCCCTGACTTGTGAGGGTGTGTTGCAGTGACTGATATCAGCAGCCACTCCCTTGACATTCGCAATATCATAGAGATGCAGGTCGGAAACTAAAGGGGACATCTTGATAAGAAGCGAGAGCGGCTGCCCAATCCCTCCGGCAGCCCCAAGAACTGCAACTTTGTACGAAGCTTGAGGCTGCAACTTGTAGTTGAAATTCTGGTTGTTTTCCTTCTGAGCCTTGGATGTAAAAGATGCCCGCAGAGCAGAACCACTTTTGTTACCTAAGAAAGAAAATTCTGACTCACATCTCACAGAGGACATAGCCTTGAGGCCACAGAAACTCTTCAAAGGATTTTGCGAGTTGAATTTCATCCCAAAAGACCTTGATTGAGGAAGAGAGCTTCCTCTTTGGCCAAGGGAACCGGTGGATCCAACAGTGAAAGTAGCTGCAGGTGCCGCTGCCATCTCAACCTGCGATACAAAAAAACGGCACGAGGTCCGTTCCATTAACCCACAGAAACCTGTTTGAAAACTAAAAAACACCCAAAGAAATAATAAAGCACAAGATTTATTTTCCAACAGATTTCTGTAAGCTAAACCCTAGCCCAACAAATTATTCAATATAAGCAAAAAGAAAGCAGGTTGGAACCTAAAAGCTCAATGAAACGACATGCAGCAAGGAAAGAGCTGAAAAGTAGCATGCATGGTCGAGATTAGTTAATGAGAGCATAATTTGGAAAGAAATTCCACATTGATAACAGAAGCGAGAAATGAAAAGCAGAAAAGGGGAAATAGAAGAGAATCACGCATGAACAGATCTGGGATGGGGGTGAAGGATTGAGATCTGGCGGAGAAAAAGAGAAAAACGTACCTGGGAATGAACGGTGATGAGAAAGACGAAGAGATTTAAGAAGCAAAGTTGGGTTTGAAATCTCCGCCTGAGGGATTGGATTGGTATGGATGGTGGAGGAATGCAAACACCAGCCGAATGCCGAATATATATACACACTCTACCCTTTACCTCACCAAACGCTAAAGAGAAAATTACTCTACTCACAAAACGCTTCTTCACTCTGCTGCCACGTCCTTGCATCACTCTTCTTATTTTACCAATTTTTTTATTTCTTTTATATCAATTATTTATGTATTAATTATTATTTTAATCTTATCAGTTCAGTTTATAGATTCAAAAATTAAAATGTATTTTTAAAACTCTTTTTAGTTTAACTGACATTCAAATTGTATTTTTAATTCTAAAACACAAAAATATTTCATTATTTAAGAAACGGCTAAAATCTTTTTTTTTTTTGTCTATTTCTAATTCTTTTCGGAAATTGAATTACAGTCTTAATTTTTATTTGGTTCAATTGAATTTTTGAAGAAGAAAAAAGATTTAAAGCTTAAGAAATCAACAATGGATTCGTTTTGATAAATAATTGCTTATATTTTTTCACGGTATCACCTAAGATAAAATTGTTTTTTACCTATTATTCAAACAAAGCATTAATAAATCCCACTCAACAATGTTTGATTTCGTGCTAGGAAATGGTAGTTTCCATTTAAGAGCTAATAGATATTATCGTATGCATAACATAATGGGTAAATTCATAACTATCCTTAACTTTAAAAAATTAATACTCAAAATTTATATTAAGATAATGTCTTAATTAATAAATACTTTTGAAATTAATTTCTATTAAAGATGTTTCAAGGTACTAAATTTCTGAATTTATTTGTGAAATTGTTTTAAAAGGTCATGTAATTAATTAAATTCCTAAATAGAAATTACGTATAAGTTGTGGGTATAAACTCTTCCGAGAGTATATTAATTATATAACTAAATCCAAAGTTGATAAGAAAAAATTAAGGCTCAATTATATATTTATACTATGTTTATTTGTTTTGTTTTATTTAATCACATTATTGGTAAAAGTTTCAAAAATGCATTGCTTGGTGATTGGTATCAAATACACGAAATCTCATGTATTAGAGTACAAACTTCGACGCTTGAATACAACCAAGAGGTAAAGGCCACACATGGTTAAAAGTATATATAATCAAAATAAGAAAAATTTGAGACATGTTGCGCTTATGGTTACATCACTGGCATGGACATATCATTAAATTTAGCCTCAAATCATTTTCCTAGGAATCAAAGCTTGATAATCACAACGCTCCTTTGCCTCTTTGGATCTCTCCGATTTTGGATTATTAATTAGGTGCAAACGTTCTGTTATCGGAGTTGCGTGAAAATTCAACCCTTTTTGCTTAAACGTACATATATAGTTATGATATGACTTAATCATAAGGAGACGATGTTCGCTAGGAAATACATAATGCAAAAAAAGAATTATAAATGTATCGGAGATAGAGAGATAGAGAGAGAGAGAGAGAGATGATGACTCATGCATTAAGTTTGTTCATCTCCCTCCTTATGGCACTGGCCCTAACTAAGCTCCCAATGGTGTTAATGGCCAATTTGAGATCTTCCAGAGGATTCCCAGGCACCACTGTCTTGTACAAATAGCTATCAAAGGTCATCTTCTGCACATACTCATCAGCACACATCTCCACAAACGCTTCCCTCGCAGGGTTGGACCTGTAAAACACCTTCTGAAGCACATCCAACACCTTGTAAGTGGGCCAATAAGTCTTATCCCACTTCTCCAAGTACTTCCTCAAGTCCCCTTCTTCCACCATCCTCTTCCCATTCTCTGAACCTTCAACAATTGCCTCTGCACACATTCTACCACTCTTCGCCGCAAAATAGATTCCCTCTCCGGAGCATTTCGTTACGTACCCAGCAGCATCGCCAACCAGAGCCACTCTCCCCAACAACCTTCGCGGCCGCGGATGTTCCGGGATAGGGTGGGCCTCCACTCTGATGATCTTGCCTCCCAAAATCTTGTCTTCTGCTCTCTTCCTTGTTGCTAGCTGGAACTTCTTGATGTCTGCCTTGTGTGTCACAGTACCGGTGCCAACGGCCACATGGTCACATTTTGGAAATACCCACCCGTAGAAATCCGGAGAAACATCATCGCCCACGTACATCTCCGCCAGGTCCTCGTAATACGCCATCTTATCATCCGGAATTTTCACCCTCTCCTGATAAATCATGCAATCAAAACCACACATAACATTAATTACAAGGTTGCAACACATATACAGTGCATCTTCCGCCATCGTAATGCATAAATCAGAAGCAACTACATTCTTTTTTTTTTATTAAAAAAAAGGAAATTACCAACTCTGAAGAAAATTCCCTACATCCCAGAAAAGAAAAACAGCATTCATATGTAAGGAAAAAACTTTAATGTAGTTTCTTTATTGTTATTTGTTCTGTTCTTTCACAACAAGTAAACATCTATTTAGTTTCTTGAGTTTTTCTTTCACAACAACTGAATCCATTACTTTGGCATCTACTAGACAACTCGATGAGTAGCTTTGGCGTGGTTCAATAAGATCATTAGCACTGGAGAGCAGATTTACTATGCTTCTGGACAAAATTGATTAACTTGACAATGTCAAGACCAAATTGACTATAATGGTGCCAATTTTAGAAACCAATTGACAGTTTACAACATGAGATTCATTTTGGTAATGACAAGAACCAAGAAGTTATAAATTCATCACAAGAAGTTATAAAGTCCCTTATAATTCTACAACTCTATGCAATGATGGTAAAAAAATGTGTAAAAGATGAAGAAAAAATATAGCAGTACCTGAAAGGCGATGGCGTACTCGTATTCACCAGCATCAATAGACTTGGCGACTTTAGAATTAGCGCCATCAGCACCAATGACGGCGTCAACTTCCAAGGTACGCTTCTCACCAGCCCCGCCGGTTTTGTTATCGTAGGAAGAGTAATGAAGAACGTAAGGGCTGCTGTTATCCTTCGGAATATCCATTTTCATGAACAGCCCGTTGATGATATTTGCCCCATTCTCCTTCGCCCGCTCTCTCAGGTAAGCGTCCAGCACCTCGCGCCGGACCATGCCTATGTACTCGTGCGGCTTAAGCGTTCTCCCGATGTCCACCGCCACGTTCGACGGCGATATCATCTTCATCTTCGTCACGCGCCGGTCAATGATGTCCAGCGGCAGGTCGAACTCCCCCACCATGCACAGCGGAATGGCTCCCCCGCACGGCTTGCAGTTGTCCAGCTTCCGCTCGAAAAGGAAAGTCTCCACGCCGCCCTTCGCCAGGGTCTCCGCCGCCGCGCCGCCAGCGGGACCACCACCCACCACCGCTACTCGTAGGTTCCGCCCCTGCAGCTTCGGGCTGAATTTCCCGGCCACAATCCTTAACTTTCGGTGAGATGGCGGGAGTCTTGGCTGGGCGGCGAAATGCGGTGCATCCGGCGAGGTTTGCCGGAGCCCGACGAAGGTTTTGAGAGCAATAGAATTCATGGTGAAAGAGTGGTGAGTGAGAGTGAGACAGTGAGAGGGGTTTGATTTTTTTTTTTTTATGTATGTGTGTTTGTTTGAGGGGATACGTTTGGGATTTGAGGTGATTTGTGAGCGTTGGATGGATGGAATTGACGGTGGCGATTTGATGTGGATAGATTTTAAGATGATGGTTTGTGGGAAGTGTTCTTGTCTTGGTGTTGGGTATTGGTTTTTATTTTGAGTGGCTGTCATGGTGCCACGTTATAGGGGAGAGTGGTTGATCTTTAATGCTCTCTTAAAACATTTCGTACTGTGCTTCGCACTTCATTAACTTGCTCCTGTTTTGACACGTCATCCTCACCTCACTATTCGTCCTTCAAAGCTAGCTAAACGTGTCACGTGCGAGAAGCAGAGTTTGTGTGAGTATCTGTGTTCCCACTTAATTTTGCTCCGGTTACTTACAAGTATGGAAATTAAAAAAAAAAAAAAAAAAAACATTTTATAATACGCTTTATAATAAAAGAAACTTCTTTTCCCATTTTTTTTTTCTCTTACCATTCTTTTCCTCATTTCACAAATGTGCTGTGATCTATAAAATGGAAAGGAACTTTTTGACTCTTCTTCTCTCCTACCCCATTTTCGCCTGGTTAAGCAACACAACACCCTAGTTTGGGTACCGTTTCCTTTTTCTTTTTTTTTTTTGTGATTTTCATTTTCTATTTATAACTCACAATATCTTGTGGTGAGTGGTTTTGGTTTGTCTTGCTTTACTCTTTGATGTTCTTTTGAGCTAATTTTTCTATTTCCCCAAAATTTTAGGGAATTTCTTTGGTTTTGACAATTCTTTCTGGAGTTTATATGAATTGCGAGTATAACAGGAATTTCACCGTCGAGTTTTATTTTCTATTATTTGTTTATTTACTGTTGGTCTTTTTCTCTTCATATATTTTATTTACAAATTATGTTATTTATTTATCATAACTCAGCCATTAGTTTTTGTGGGGAATTTATACTAGGTGTGGCCAACTACTTGGAGTTTTATGAAGTGCCCAGAAAGGTTGCGTTTTTGGTTTTTGTACTTCTTTACTTTCATCTTTTCTTTCTTTTTTTCATCACGACAAAATTTTCTATTTTTATTCTTTTATTTTAACCTTTTTTATTCATATGTTTTGAGAATTTATTTTATGGTCTTTAATTGCACATTCAAATTTGGTTCATGTCCGCTCCTGTCAAATCATAATGAATTTGCTTAGTTGTATATTCAATTTCATACTCTTTTATGCACAGGCAAACGTGTTTGTATAAAGTTATGTTTGTGCTTGATAATTGTCTCGCAATCTAAACTCGGTTTTATATTTTACTATCTATATTTCACTCTATTATTTATATTTATTTTTTGATGCATTGGGTTACGTTATTGTAATTAAAATTTCATTGTTATTGATATGTATGTTATCGTCTACTCATGGAAGTTAACAGGGCGGGTAAGGGACGGATAGTAACTCTTCCATGTTTTATCAGTTGAATAAATATTCGTCCCATATTCATATCTATATTCATCGGGTATCCGTTATAGGGGTATCCGCCTATTTTTTTCATAAATTAAAATAAAATTGTCAATACCCAATTTCGTATGAGTGAATAAATTTATTTTCAAAAAATAAAAATAAAAGTAAAAAATAAGGTGAAACAAAATTTTCTTTAAATATTTTCAAACTTTAATTTTAGAAAAAAAGAAAGAAAAAAAAGAGAAAAAAAAAAGGAGGAAGAGCCTAATTTGTTATTAATTTTTATGAGCCCAATAACTCAAATATTGTCTACCTTTGTTCTAATTAATAATAATATAATAATAATAATATAATAATAATTAGAAGCAATATCTCTTCAAATAGTAAGAATCAATATTATTAATTAGGATTAATTTTGTACTCTGATATGTTATTGATGATGATGGATTTTGTGCTCTGATTTGCTGCGAGTTGATACTCATAATTTGCTACTATCATGACCAAAATTTCTTCCTTATATTGTTCGTTACAGTTAAGGCTGAGATTGTGTTGATATTGCAAGGTACGCACTCTTTGTCATGACCGAAGAAAAATATTCTCTACACTTCTCTAATTCTTTCCCATCATCACTCTCACATACACACCTCATTTTTTATCTCTCTTTAAAAAAAAAACATATCGAAGGAGGTAGAAAAAAAAATAATTTGTACACTCTCTCTTTCTCTCTCATTACCACCTATACATATCCATCTCATTTTTATCTCTCTGAAAAACAGAAAACACAAAAATATTAGCAAATGAGACAAAGAATAAAAATAGAGAAAAGGTGAGGAAATATTGAACATTTTTTGAGGTAGGTCACTGCTAGTTGCTTTTTTTTTTCTTTTGATTTATTTTTATCAATTTTTATTAATACTTTTGAATCATTAAAAATATTTTTTCTCATTTCTTTGATGTATGTTCGACTGCTCGCGTCGCATGATACCCATTCTAGACTTTCGTTCCTTATTTTTTTTTTAAATATATATCAAACTAAGAATCAAAGATAGTTTTCTTTGTTTACTCTTTAATATTTATCTGGGTGCTCACGTCGCAGTGACATTCACGTTCACTTTTAAATAATTTTGAAAAAAATATGAAAAATTATAAAAGATTAAAAGAATCAAAGATTAAAAAAAAATTATTTTTAATGTCTGTTTGGCCTTTGGCGTTGTGTGACACCAATATTAACATAATACTAAAAATTTAAATAAAAAGGTTTTCAAAATTGTTAAAAAAATTAAATCATTTTTCAAATATTTTTCCAAATAGTTTTTCATAAAAAACTACGTAACCCTGATTCATTCTCCATTGACATGGAGATACGTTTAATACCTTCCCTACGCGTAACTGACTCCCGGACTTAAATTCTGGTTTTTCGTAGATCTTAGCTTTTTTTGTATGGTTTTCCATAGTTTCCTATAATAACTATGGTGGCAACTCCAAACTCTATTTTTACAAATTTTAATTTTTGGTTTATTGTCCCGTCGCGATTTCAGTTGCGACAAAAATAAAATAAAATACATCATTGTCATAAATTTTAAATAAAGTTCGTTCAAATAAACTCAAGTTCATACAAGTCCAAATAATTATAAAAGTAAATATAAGATGATGTTCAATACAATGGAAATTCTTTAATTAGTGATTTGATCAACAAACTCACTTTCTCCGATTGATTCATGAAAGGAGAGAAAAGAGTGTCAATGGATGTACTTGGAAGAAGACAACATACCAATACTTGAAGCTGGAAGGATGAAGACAAAAGTTTCACGGGTACGGGTAGCCACAGGTACGAATACTATGATACCCGTACCCGCCCCATTAACATGCGGGTATCAAAAATACTCGTACCTATGGATAACGGGTATCCATTTTTAATATTCGTTTCTTATCCGTTGCGGGTTTTATCCACGGATATCCACAGATACAAATTTTTTTGACATCCATAATCCTACTTCATCAAATTAAAAAGTAGAATAATTAATGTAATTAAAATTTATTTTTCAATTAAAAATTAATATAAAGGTGCAACCTAATTAAAAATTAAAATAATTAATCTTTTCTAACCACAAATTTTGAATACACAAATACACAAGAAATTTTTATTTTGTCTTTATAATTTCATTTCAATCATCTTTATATCTCTGTATTTTATTATTTATATTTTAAATATTAAAATTGGATTAATTTCTACCTCTACTAAAAATCAATCACTACTTTATTAGTAAACATTCCTTATTTTTCCACTAGTAGAGTAAAGAAAAACTCTAACATTTTTTTTTCATCCTCTCAATATACCGGAAAACATACATCCACATGCGAAAAGTACTTGTTGTCTCCTACATGCTTAATTTTGATTAAGGATCGACAAAGATTAATTTTATTGTTTGTGTTTGGTGATATATATTATGTTTAAATAAAAGCTAAAGTCTACAATTCTTATTATAATCCTACGATTTATAATTATATGAACACAATTTTTTATGATTATATGAACACGAATTTAATAACCTTGATCGTAATATCTTAAAACCAAATATAAGATGATATCCCAGGACTAAACAGTAAAAAGACTTCAATTAAGTTTGAATATCGTATATTAAAACCTTCTTGAAGGTCTAAAAATAATTGCTCATAGAAAAATTGATGCATTTGAAGATATGATATAAGAACTTACGAATAACTTGGAATAATCATACACTATATATGTATGTGTGTTATTTTTTTTTTTCTTTCCGTAATTTCATTTACTTAATATTTTTATTATTAATTAAATTTGATTATTGTTATACTAAATTCAGGTGCAAATTCTTTTTGCATAAATAGATATTCAATTTTGTTCCCTCTACTAAGTTGCATAAAATGTTGTTGCAAAGTTAAATTAGCGTTATTGTAGTTTTTTTTTTCTCTACTAAGTAGTATATATTTATTTGAATTAAATCAAATATAATGGTTTAACATCAAAATTAGATCAAATTACAAGTTTGAATTTTTTGTTGATGAAATCTCCGATTATGAAAGATATTATTAATACTTAATAAAATTATCCCTACTCGGATATAAATCAGTTGTCTATATGAGACAAATTACATAAATTAGTGAATATATTTGTATTGGAAAGGAATATGATTTATTAAAAGAAGCAGGTGGTTTAGGAAATATTTGGTGAGCATGGTTTTTTGGAATTGGAAGTGATGATGATGGTAGTAGTAAAAGTTGTGATGTAGTTATTAGAATTTTGGGATGAGAGGTAAATTATTGAGTCTCACATCTGCATAGCTATGTAACAAACAAATATGCCTCATTGCTATTTCATTCTAATTTTGTGATGTTTCCACGTGAGAAGGTTCAGGTCTCTCTCGTTTTAACATAATCATGATTACACACGTGGAAGCTGACGCGGAGGCGGTTGCAAATGTTAATCGGTCTCTGTTCGTAAGATTTCCTACAGACAAGTATATAAACATTGCTGTAATAAAAATATATTTGTAAAATTTAAATTAACTCTATTTTTCAGAATTAACTTAATAAAATGAAGGATAATAGGTTTTTATTATAAAATGAAGGTATATTCAACGGTGTTCTCTGAAGTTTCGAAACCACCTTTTGGTGTCAAGAAGAGTTCATACTGATCACGTTCCTTGGAATGATGACACTTATAATCAGGCCATTTCTTCCAACACCCCCATAATTCTAATTTGCACCTCTACAAATTTCAAAATTTCAAGTTTATCCTCATGAAAATAAATTCATTATGTTGGGTAATTAGTATAATGGTGTTGGAGTTTTTTTTATATATTTGTGAAGGTTCTTGTGGTAGCTTGGTGGAGGCGGGTTGTGGTGGTTGGTGGCGTTGGGCGTTCGCGTATATGTATGAATTCATAGTATAGGATTTTCAGTTTTAATTTTGGGTTGTACAATTTAAATATATTTTTTATTATACAATATAAATGTCAATCAGAAATTTTTTAGTTCTAAAATATCTAATTCGAAATATAAATTTATCCAGATGAAATAGTTCAACAATTTAATTTTTTTATGAGCAAAACAAACATCCTTAACTAGTCATGCATGTGGATTAGTGTGGTAGCAGTGCTTAATTAGTGTCTCATCTCTGTCTTGTAGGGATGGCAACGGGCGGAGTGGGGATGGGTTTCGCTATCCCATACTCATCTCCGCATAAAAAATTCATCATCATTCCAATATCTAAATCCAACGGGTATCAAATTTTTGTCTCATCCCCATCTCCACCGAGTAACGGGTATAATCTCGTACCCATACCCGTACCCGTGTTCTAACTATTTTAATATTAATTTTTATAAGAAAAAAAATTACGGTAAAGAAAACATAATATTATCAAATATTCAATATTATGAGGCTCGTTGTTTCTTCCATATCAAATACTTTGAAATAAATTATAATTGTTACATATTAGATTAGAAAACCAAATAAAATTTCATGAGAACCAAAACATTTATTAAATTTGCAAATTATAACATTGATGAAACTTAGTTGATAAAATTAAAAAATATTTCAAAAAAATATAAAAGGAAAACAAATATTCAAATTAAAATATATTTTAAATGTTTGTTTACTTCAATTTTTTAAATTCTAATGAATCTCTTTTTTTATACACTAATAAAAGTTATAATATATCACTTGATCAAAATGACACAAAAAACAAATAATAAACATAATAATAAAATTTTGACATAGATTTTGTATATTTTGAACTTCAATATATGTTGGATAGTGACAAATAAATATTCATAGAAATTACATTAAATTTTTATATTGTAGTAAGTAAAAGTTATTTATACAATTAAAGTAAAAAAATTACAGTATGATTAATAATGAGTTATAAAATAAAAAATAATTAGATAGAATATATCGAAATATTATTCTACATGATGAAAATAAACAATAAATAAAAATATTAAAAAACTAACAAATATGTGTTTTAGAAATAATTTAAGAGACTATTGAAAGAAATTGCACAAAGAAAATCAAATGTATAATTAAGGTATGATAAGATGAAAAATACCTTAAAGAACTAATTATTAAATTATGTTTGAAGTGGTTAAAATAAAATAGAAATATCATTAGTGACAAAAAAATTTGTCATTAAATTACAAATAAATTAGTAATTAAATTGGTCACTAAATCAAGTACCGATTCGATCATTGAATCGATCACTAATTTAATCACTGATTCAGACAATAAATCAATTACTACCACCAATGACAAAAAATAGTGACTGATATGACTTAATGACTAAATCAGTCACTATTTCATGTTTTTCTTGTAGTGAATTATCATATACTATTCATAAATATCATTATATATATATAATATATATATATATATATGTATATATATACATACATACATATATATATATATATGTATGTATGTATATGTATGTATATGTATGTATACATATGTATGTATGTATATATATGTATACATACATATACATACATATATATATATATATATATATATATATATATATATATATATATATATATAACTTTAACCACATCAAACATAATTTAAAGTGAAAAAGATTACAGTATGATTAATAATGAATTATAAAATAAAAAATAATTAGATAGAATATATTGAAATATTTTTTTACATGATGAAAATAAACAATAAATAAAAATATTAAAAAACTAACAAATGTGTGTTTTAGAAATAATTTGAGAGACTATCGAAAGAAATCGCACAAAGGAAATCAAATGTATAATTAAGGTATGATAAGATGAAAAATATCTTAGAAAACTAAGAAAATTTTTAAAATATCAACATATATACTCAATGGTTGAAAAATAACGAAAATTATTTTAATGAAACAAAAGTTTTTCAAATTAAACAAATAATAATAATAATAATAAGTAAATAATTTTTGTTATATTACCTTAAATTGAGAGTATAAACATTTTCATGTGAAAGAAAAATATATAATAAATAAAAATATTAAAAAATAATATAAATATTAAAATGTGAGGCATAATTTTTTTTAATTAACATGCATCATTTTAACATAATTACATAAATGTTATGATAAGATAAAAAATATATTGGAGATGTGAATGAGCTTCATGACAAACCAAATAATTAAAAGAAATAGAATATATATATATACATATATATATATATATATATATATATGGTTACTTAATTAATTGTAAATATTTTAATAATTTAAACGAAAATACAGATATGGCGAGGACGAGTATTATGGCGGGAATATGTACATCCTCATACCCAACTGAAAAAAGTCGGAGATTTCCTATACCCATACTCATACCCAGTCAAAACAGGAACAAGTTTGGACAATACCCACAAGGACAAGTTTATTTGCCATCTCTATTGTTTTGTCTTGACATCACCTAAATTTATCCATAGTAGCTTAACCAACATTATTAAAGTTAGAGTGAAATCTAATCACATCTGATCACTACAAGAATTGCGTGTTTTTAGCATATTTAAATTTGCGTCCATCAACGGACTTCATTAAAGTCGGCCCAACCCACTCTACAACAATTTAAAATAAAGTAAATTATATTAGATTAAAATCATGGGCTCAACACTATTATCAATACCTTTTTAAAAAATATAAATGTTTAACCACAGAAACGTTTGTTAAAATAAGAAACAATTAAACGCGCACTCAAACTCAAAGAGTACATTAATCTTGTATTTAAATTAAATATTTAATAAACGTTTCATTTGAAAGAACCGTTTCATTTCCCTATATCATTTTTTCCCTTCTTGCTCTAAATCCCTTGTTCTCTTCTCTCCAATTACAAAATTACACGTTTTTTTTCTTTTCAATTTTGCTCTAAATCTTTAGTACTTTTCTCCAGGCAAACACATTATCTCTCAAAACAGGACCTCTTTGTGTTTTATCATTGAACAACTTATACAAATTCCGTGAGGGACGATCATGACCGGTACTGATGCGGGAATCAAAATAATATATCTAAAATTTATATATTTAATTGTTATTTTGTTGGATGTTTTATTTTTAGAAAAAGAATATATTTTAAGTTATATTTGATACGGACCCATTTTAAATAAGTTTTTTTGAATTTCATCTCTTTGGCGGTTAATTAGATATTTTCGTATTTGAAGACGTTTTTCTGGATCACGTTCCAAATAATTAATATAAAACCATTCACCTATAATTCTTTGAACCTTAAGAAGGACTCATCTGATTGAACAATTGGATCATTAGTATCATGTTTCACAATATCTGGAAGAGTTAGATTTGTCTGTCATGTTTCCATCTTCACGGGATAGCTTCCCTTTTATCAATTTTAAAAAATAAATTTATTCTTTTATTCTTCATCAATATACCTATCAAACAAATAAGACTAAAAAATAATTTATCATAATCTAATGAAAAATTAAGAGATTTAAATATTAGAAGAAAATTCAATGATAATAAAACTACAAATAAATCCAATTATAAAAAAAATACACAGTATAATATTTTTTCTTCTATGTTCATAAAATAAAGAATTAATATACAAGAGGTTCGTTAAATAAATTATTAAACTAATATTTAACTATCAATTGAGATATAAAAGAATTATAAAACTAATGAGAAACAAAAATAATAGATTTTTTTTCTCTTCAAAAACCCAACCCAAGAAAATATGTGAGAATGAAAGTCAAGCCATAATGGAAAAAAATTTCTTGATAAATTTTTTTATTTTTTATTATGTTTGATTTTATATTTTATTATTAAAATTAATTATTATATTTAATAAAGAAATAAAATATTTGATTTAATCATCATTAATTTGTAATATATTACCTAATATCTATAATATAAAAAAATTAAAATACCTATAATGTAACAAAAAAATTCAAATTTTTTGGGGGGCCATGCCCCCTAGTTACCACAATGCTCTGCCATTGAGCTTTGCAACCATGGCATCACCAAACAACCTCCTCGCTTCTATTGTGGCGAAATCTATGTCTTGTTCTCGCAAAAACTTTTGAAACAACATGGGGGAAATGTTATCGCACAAACTTTCAATGTTCAACAAATTGAAAAACTTTAACAAGTTCACAAAATTAAGCAAAGACTTTGGAGAATTAGATAATAAATTGATAATTCAACATTTCATCATATTCATATTCGTTATTTGACATATACTATGTATTTTTCAGATTTTAGCTCATTTAAAAATATATAATACTTGTCTTTTCTAGTTGTACAAAAAGTTGGAATGTTCATGCAAAAGCCTAGAGGAGAAGTAACCGATGTACACAAGTACAATTTTTATGTGGGCCAGCCTACGCAAGTTGTAGGCTTGTAGGCTAGACTTTTGTGAGCTAGTGGACTCAAGATCTCGGTCTGCCCTGCATTTTTTTAGCTGGTCTATGGATCGGCCCGCTAAGCCAAGTCCACATTGTCACCCCTAATCATGAATAACTTGTTTACGATATCTTGTATGGACTAACATCATAGCTATTTGTCTATCATTGCCTTAAAATGTATCACCACTTGTTGTAGTCATAACTCTACATATTACATATTAATAAAAAATACCACTAAATACACTTTTTTTCAAAATAAAAAAAAATTATATTTTAAATTAATTCAAAATATACTTTTGAATAAGATAATGCATTTTGGATTGTATACAATCCAAAACCTATTTTCAAATTGAAATTACATTCTAGTTTATTGAAAATATATTTTCAAATTGCACAATTTAAAATTCATCATCCAAAAATTTGTTTTGGAGTACATGATATAATCTATAATGTATATAAGTTTTGAAAAAGTATTTTGGATTTTACTATCTAAAATCTTCTTATAATACCCAATCCTAAATAAATAACACAACATGTGAAAACGGAAAAAAATTACAAAAATCCAAGACGGTTCCTGCTACAAACAAAGTGTTCCGGTAGTAGTAGCTATCAAATAAAAAATTAAAGAGGAGTCAAGAAGAGGGGATGCATGACTACTGCTATGGAAGAAGAATAAGATGAAACGGGGAAAAGGAGGAGTTTATGTTCATATTATATATAGGGTAAAATGGTCATTTCACCGCCAAGAAGGTACATACTAAAATTGTAGAAGTGTAGGAAGAAATGGCCCTACAATCAATGCTTATTTTTTGGAAATTGTATTGATTAACTTGTTGATTGTGATTAAAAATAAACTCAGGTGGATGGGGTAATTATATGAGAGTATGAGTTATTAATTATCAAGTTCCTCTAAAAATTGTGAAGGTGGTGAAGTTTGGGGAATGGAAGATGAGCCGTTTTAATTTTAAGCATGAAAAATGTTTTTTTATTTTATTTATAATGAATGATTGACATGTATGCAGTGGTAATCGTAATGAAATCAATACAGTAGGACTTAAATTTTAATAGAAATTAGATGGAGAAAAAATAATATCAAAAGCACTAAAACAATCTCCAAATAAAATAAGATACAAAATATTTTTTTATATTTCTAAAATCATGTGAAAATCATTTTTAAATTCGCTAAAATATCTTTTTTACTCCTAACACAAACAATGTTTTTAAAAACAATTTAAGTTTAGAACCTAAAAACTAATATTATGACTCAACTGGCCTTAATTTTTAGGATAAAATAATCTTTTAGTTTTTAAAGTGGAAAACATTATTGTATTAGTCTCTAAAATTTAAAAAAATCATGGAATACAAAATAAGTTCTTAAATTTAATTTTTTTATCGTTGCTTTACCTCTTGAATACATGTCTTGTCATGAATTTAAAATAATTATGTATATATTTGTAAGTTCGCATACTGCGCGTACTTGTACCCGTACATGTACATAAGTGAATTGCGAATTATGTGAGTATGTTTGGTGAAACCTTGAATCATTCTTTTTACATTGGTGTAGGAATTAGAGTTCCTGCTTGCGTTATGGGACAACATTTGTTTTCCGGTTCGGTGAACTTACCATTACAAGTTACTTACAACACCTTGTTTGTTGAGAATTCAATGTGAAATCTCACCCCAGATTTCAGGTTGCAACATTAACAAACTCTTGACTTCACCATTCGTTTCTGATTTTACTCTAAAATCATATGGGTAGTTGTAGTTGCTTTGAATCAATAAAAAAGTTGGTGTATCAAACCATCTACTCCGGGTTTTTGCATGCTCATGACATTTTCTCTATGTTGCTGCCAAACTTTTGAACAATCTCATCGCTCCAAATTAAAATTTCAAAATTCCCAGCAGATATAAAAAACCAACCCAAATGCTTAATGGCCATAGAAAGCGTAAAGAAGCATAACTTGCTACACAAACATGGACTTCAATCTTGCATTAGTTATTGTGCTAATCACCTTTTTTGGAATTGGTCTTGATGGATGCCATAGCAAGGTTGTGCAGTTCATTTTTGGAGACTCACTCTCTGATGTTGGTAATAACATGCATCTCTCCAGAAGCCTTGCTCAAGCAAGCTTGCCTTGGTATGGCATAGACATGGGAAATGGGTTACCTAATGGAAGGTTCACTAATGGTCGCACAGTAGCTGACATAATAGGTAACCCTTTTAGTTTTAGCATGCATGCACTTTGCAATCACTGAATATACGAGAACCTAACCCAATTGGTATCAGCATTTGGGTTGTTGAATTCTCAGAAAGAAAATGATTTTTGACTACTAAGTTTTGACAACTTTCAAGAGAGAGTTGTCAAAATTTAGGAGTGAAAAAATTATTTTCCATACTAATAATACTAATGTTGTACATTTCAGGTGACCGTACTGGCCTCCCTAGGCCTCCTGCATTCCTGGATCCATCTGTGAGTGAAGAAGTTATACTAGAAAATGGTGTGAACTATGCTTCTGGTGGTGGCGGCATTTTAAATGAAACCGGTGCCTATTTTGTGAGTGTCATGATTCATACACTATGTATCTTACAGGCTTTATGCAAGTACATTCGGATGAAAATTGTGCTTCTTTTGCAGATCCAAAAGTTTTCCCTGGACAAACAAATTGAGCTATTTCAGGGGACACAAAAGTTAATCAGAGGTAAAATTGGAAAAAGCGCCGCTGACAAGTTTTTCAAGGAAGGTCGTTATGTTGTTGCTTTAGGGAGCAATGACTTTATCAACAACTACTTGATGCCAGTTTACAGAGATTCATGGACATACAATGATGACACATTCCTGGACTACTTAATAGGAACATTGGAAAGACAACTAAAGGTTTACTTAGTTTATATATATATCCTAACACAACTTTTTTCTGTGTCTTTTTGCATCTAATGATTAAAATGTTTTCAATTATGGTATGTTTGTGTTTAGTTACTTCATAGTTTAGGAGCACGACAGCTGGTGGTTTTCGGGTTGGGTCCAATGGGCTGCATTCCCCTTCAAAGGGTGCTCAGTACAACTGGGAATTGTCGAGAAAAAGCGAACAAACTGGCTCTTAGCTTCAACAAAGGTGTAAGCGAGTTAGTAGATGACTTGGGGAAGCATTTTCCTGATTCAACCTATAGATTTGGAGATGCATATGATGTTGTCAACGATGTGATTAGCAATCCAAACAAGTATGGTAAGTAAATATGTTACTTTTCTGACAAACAGGATTCATACATCAAAGCACAGTGCATAAATCATTGGGATTTCGAACATCTAAAGCTTTCACAATGATCAAATTATTGAAAATTGAGCCATAGCTTGTGTGATGACTGCTGAGAGTAATTTACATCATAGCTACGTTTGCTTTGTAGGATTTCAAAACTCAGACTCACCATGTTGTTCCTTTTGGAATATTCGACCCGCCCTTACATGTGTACCTGCATCAAGTCTGTGCAAAGATAGAAGCAAGTATGTCTTCTGGGATGAGTACCACCCCACAGACAGTGCTAATGAGCTTATTGCAGATGAACTCATCAAGAAATTTGGACTTACGAATTCTGATCAAGGGGATGCACCTTCACCAGCTCCTGATGTTGCTCCATCTCCAGAAGACCAATGAATACCAGTGTCCCAACATAATAGTGCGTCTTAATAATCACACATAATTTCTTGTTAGAAAATAAGAACGAAACTTTGAATTTGTCCTTTCATTTTGCATCACACATGTAACCCACTAGTTAAGTGTTTAATTCTGTATTCTCTTCTTTAAGTTGAGGTTTTTAGTATCTTCTGTTGCAGCCATTTAAGCTTTCTATTTTACTATCGTAAAAGGTTTCATATCTTTCAATCTTAAGAAACATACATAGAGAGATAAAGTACAATATACTGAGGCAGTTGAAGATTGAAATAATTTTGTCACGGACCTGACATCAAGAGGGTTCTCAGATAATTCTCAACGACTGTTATGAGTGAAAGACCCCAAATGACTGAAAAGCATTAGCACTAAGGTGTGCATTTACGAGTGAAAACTTACTAGCACCTTCAGGTATATTAATCTCTTTCACTCTAATCGAGTTTATATTACTCAAAATTTAAGTACTAATCACGATTAGCTAATTGCATCCTCCAAATTAAGCTTTAGCTTGCAAAGATTGTGTCTGTTCTGTTGACTTCATTTACTTTCCATTCAGACTGCTAATGCTTAGCATAATGAGCTATTGCTACCAATTGATTTGGTCAGTAACAAGGAAACTTTCACAGTTAATTTGTTGACTATGTCATTAGTTTAGTATCTTTGGGTGCATCTCTGACGTTTAAGCAGACGATAGAATCCATATATTAACTCAGATCAACCAAAGTGCCAAACGTATTCTGAGACCGAGATAATTTTTCATTGCCTCCTATTCCATTTCTCGTTCCTCACATGGCACGGCACACAACTGAACAACGTCATAAAACTCCTACTTTTGAAAGCATGCAAATTAAGAGCACCACTTTGGATGACAGAAGATTCTGTAGATTTGGAAACTTTTAGTGTGGAAATTAATCTTGTAGCTTTTGCTTTAGAAGAAAAACCTATCTGGATTATAAAAAATACAGCACTCAGTTTATAATTCTAGGAATCAATACACAACATTAACGTGGACCTGTTTCACATACTAATGTCTGTGATATTTTATTGCAGAGAGATTGTGTATCTTCATTAGAATATGGTCTCTGTGAAACATCCTGTTATAGGCTTACACCTCCAAGACTTGTAATTTTTTGGTAGCATTACTTTATGCACATCAAGTATATTAAAATCAAATCTCCATACTTACGTGCAATGTACAGATACGAGTCTCTGATCTTATGTGCTTCTACTTAATTCTTCCACTAACTTCATATGTCACAATGAATATTATTAATTGGCCTTAAACTTTTATAGGATATGCTCGAGAAAAGGCGTATAGGGGAGTGGTAGACAAAACTATGTCCCCATCAACATTATTCATCGCTTTCTACGCTGTTCAAATGTACTTAGTGGCCAACTAACTTCATTACTAAAATTAAATAAACAATTTGGATTAGTTCCGATTTCACTTTCCAAGAACATGGTTATGCAATCCCAATCAACTTGCTCTCGGTGGACAAATGGTTATTCACTTTTAAATCTCCATATTTCTATTGTGGACAAAAGAAGGGCCAAAAAGAAAGCTTATACGTCTGTTTAATGCTTAATGCATCGCTAACTCGTGAGCAACTATTCACATAAACCATTGTTTATTTGGCGACTTAATATTGGGGTGGAGGGTTTTGGCACCATGAACGATCCGTTGCTATGCTTCCGAGAATTACTTTAATTGCATGCATGTAGTGTGGTATTACCAAAATAAGAAAATAAAATCTATGTACGTTTTCTTTCTGCATAGATTTATCAGTGGTTGGTTTTTGTTTCCACACGAATTCTTTGGGTGAGAACCCTTTAGAATACTTGCCACTATTTTGAAGACAAAACCGGTGAAATACAAATTTTGTAACTGTAATGCACAAATGAGCTTAATGCTCTTATCAGTTGAATAACATAAATCTGAAATTCGTATACATGGGTAAAAAAGCAGAATTTAACGAGTTTAACAGACACGCGAGTATAAAAGTGTTCATATTCTCGGTTAATCAGAAATAATCTTTGTCATGACTCAACAACATAGAAATTACTACATATGATAATTTGTGATTACGTAACAATATACACGACTTCTGCATTGTGAGTGCGTGTATTCTTTATTCTTGGCTGTAATCATACCAAAGAGTGGGGATGCAAGTCTTTTTAATCCATTAATTCTCTCATCATACATAACATAATTGCCTCCAGAGTTTACCAATTATGGCTACTTATATAAGATTGTACTACACAGAAAGCTACCTACACCATTTAACACGCTATGGTGCTTTTGGAGTGTGACGACCATTAGGCCCTGATGGGGAATAGTCAAGGAGTTCCAACTCCATCCTCTCAGTAATGGTTGGTTCCTCCAAGTGCCAGTATTTCTCATTCATAACCTGTTTTTGAATAAAAGGAACAATATAAGCTCATTGGCATGATGTCTGGTTAAAAAAAATGCTTTACGTGTCTTAAACAACATGGGAATAAGCATAAGATATCAAAGTGCACACCACCTTGTGGCTGTTCTCCGGTGTAAGACGAACTTTGGGGCTTTGCATAATGTTTTCGATTCCTGCTTATATAAACAAGCCCTTTGTCAGAAGATGAGAGAGAACTACAACTCTACTAGAACAAAATTAGAAGTCATGTAGTAGAATTTACTTGTAACGGGTATTGCTTTCAAGCACATAAGATGAGAAAGCCCGAGAAGAATCACGAATAAACGAAAGAAAGTGCCTGCCATCTTGTATTGCATTTGTCAACAGCAAATTCTGGTGTGGCTTCCCATTTGCCAGTTCTCAATATATACTAGTGCACGATATTTTTTCTGGATGTTATTTTAACATGGAAAATCCATTATGGAGGAGCAATCATGTTACCAAAGTCAAAAAGGTGACAGCAACCCATTATGGAGGAGCAATCACGTTCCACTCTTTGTAGAGCTTTTATCAGCTTGTGGCGTTTGAGAAATTGTTGAATGGTCCAGAATCATCATGTATCTGATTCTGATGAATTTCTACATATTTAAAATTTTCAATTTACAGTAAAAGAATAATGTGTGTTAAGCAGATATTAATATAAAGCATAATGATCCTGAATCATGTTATAATTAGTATTGAGGCGCAGAGAATTGTTAGGTGGAGATGAAAGTTATATTTTAAGTGAAAATGGAGCACACTATGGAAGTGGAAAGATGACACAGAAACGTTGGAGAAGTAAAACCTGTAGATTAATCGAAGTCAAAGGCTAGTGGGAAATGCAAAGGGCAGATTAATTGAACTGTACAGAGACAGAACAGGTAGGTACACCCTATAAACTCCCAACGGAAAACACCACTTAAACATTTGAGCCTTATGTATTAAGTAAAAGACAAGTGACATGTGATGTTTGAAACTCAGATAAAGCAGGGCCTTAAACAAAGACATAGATAAGAATGACATGAATTCTTAGAAAGGTTGACCCTGTATCAGGTGCAAGTTTTCTGAATTATAAACAATTTGTGTGTCTTCTAGAGTTAATTTGAGGTTTATTACCCCTATTGTTTTTGTGTGGACAAAGTGTAACATAAGAGTAAAAAAGCAGTGGTTGCACATTGGTTGGTGTTGCCGGGAGTGGAAGTCATCATAATGAAGAAGGTAGTCATGTGTTATTGCTAGGGTAGTGGGAACAATTTTCTCCACTAATCTCTGAAGTGGCAAGCAACTTTGCTACCTGTAGACCACAGAACCTCTGTTGCTACACAGAAAAACTGAAGCTATAAAAAATTCTATTTTTATCAACTTATTCATTTCATTTCTTGATGTTGTCGATAACTTCATGGGTGAGTTTTCTTCTCTAAAGATTCTAACATACTGTGAGAGAATTGTACATCTTCACACAACTTAACATATGCTTAAATAGAATAAAGGAACTTTGATTATGTTGAGTGATTCAGTTATAATCAAGAATTTAGTCTCCATGCTCTAGGAGGATCTTCACAAACACTTCAAGCTATTCTTTACCTTATAGTTTATTTGTAACTAAGAACAAATCAATTCTGACATTTTAATTAAAAATAAACATTCCAAAAATAATATATGGTTCATGATAATAGTCTATATACACATCGCAGTCATATTAACTTTTTTAATTAATTTAGGTAAAATTAATTTTAGTCAACTTTAAACAAATCAGAAACTCAATCTTTACACTATATCAATTAAAACAATGTTTATTGGCTAGATTTTTCTTTTGTCCTCTCTGGCTAGCTTTCTCCGACAATTTCCAAAAAAATGTCAACCTTAGTTCTTTGTTTTCAAATATGAATAAAATATCAAGAGTACCTAGAGTTATATTCGGGGGGGAAAATTATGTCTTGACACTTTACATGGAATAATAGCAAAATAAATGTTTTACACTATAATGTTGATTTCTAAGCTCTTCTTTTAGTGAGTAGCCAAATAATTTTTTAATAAATTAATCTATCACCAGCCATAAATAATATTAAAGAGAGATAAAAGGAGTAGAAAAGAAACATTCCTTCTTTTATTTTTATTTTCCTATTACTTTCCTTCCATCTTCACAAAAAGAATAGTGGTATGGGCCTTGGCCCAATGAAGAACTTAAGCTTCAGCTTTTACTTCATGCACTCCCACAATTTCTTTGTACACTCCTTCATATTTTCAAAATGACCATTTTGTCTTTCGAGAATGTGACTTTCAGATTATATATTCTAGAAACTTTCCGAAACAAACTTCTGACTTCGGAAATGAGATTCTTGAAACAATATTTTTTAAAACGCATAAAATACATTATGAAACAAACTTTCCAAAAAATAGTTTTCCAAAACATTTATACTTGTTTTTGAAACATATGAAATATATTTCGAAAAAAGTATTTTGAAACGAGTTTTCACTTTTTTTTTTCTTGCTTTGTGGCGTTCTCTCTCCCTTCGTCAAGTGCAGGAATCAATAGTTTTAATCTTTTAATAATGGGGTTGTGGGCTTGTTTATTGGGCAATTGCTTCCTTCTTCTCAAATTCAAAATTATTTCACATCCTAATTATCAATATCCAGCTTGTATACTTTTAGTTACATATTTTTATCTTAAAGTTTAGATTATTTTATATTTAGTTCATGAATATCTACACTATTGCTTTCATTATCACGGATAAACCACTCATGCGTTTAAATGTTGTTTTCCCTATAAAGAATAAAGCAAGGATGGATAAATAAATATATCCAAAATCATGAAAAAAAAAACAAAGAAACTTGAGTTGTGCAATGACCCTTCAAAATAAACTCAAAGCATTTCATAATGCGGATATTTCTTCACTATTCTAGACATAGTATGAAGAAAGCATATTTCTGGGAAAATATTTTCGGAAGGTTATAAAAGACATAATTGGTAAATTATTTCGAGTGATTCTAAATTTTATGTTTTCAAAAGAAATATTCTGAAAAATAATTTAAATTATTTTAAAACATATATTTTATAACATCTCATTTAACGATCTAAACCATCAAATTAAAACATTTTATATTTGATAACTCACAACATAGAACTCAAACATATAAATATAATATCACAATCATCCCAAAAAGTAAGATAAACTAAAATATAATTTATATATAAAACTATCTAAGAGTTTTCAAAAGAAAACATAACTCTAAACATTAATCATTTCTCTCTATTTGAGTATTTAAATGGTTATCAGAGCATTGTGATAACTATCAAGACAATCTCCACTTCAATGCATACACTACCACAATTTAAAATTAATTCTCCTTGAATTAGTATTAACACATTTTCAATCTCATATCATATATCAATAATTCATACAAAATTTCAAACCTTCCAAATCCAAAATCAGCCAATATCCAAAACAGATACTGATACACTCGCTCATCGAACAAGTCATCACGTTGGGTGAAAAGTACCTTCTCGACCAACAACAAACTGCTCGTCCAATGAGTATTTCACTGGGGCTCCAAAGGAAAATATTTTAATTTAATCGCCCATTGAGTAAAGGCTTGCCCAACAACTTTCAAATCAATGAGCCCCTGACTTGAAACTCGCCTAGTAAATATCATAATTCTACAAAATAGAAATTATGCATAACTCTACACTCCAAGAACATTTCAAAACTTTCCTCAAGACCTCCAGGATACCAAACACAACTCACACTCAAGTTTATATCAAACATTTATACCAATTGACTTCAATTACAATAATAAACACCAACATTTTCACACAACATCATTTAGAATTTAGATTCATTAATTTTCACACATCAAGTACTATTTTTCATCTCCGATACCAAAAATCAATCACAGTACAATTAAGTTTACAATTCTTAACATGTTCATGAATTAAAACAGTGAAATTAGTTTCCCTTACCTGTGAAACAACACCAACACCCAAAGAGAGTACTAATCCTCTTTCAAACCTAACAGAGTCCACAACTCAACCTAGGAACAAGTAAATGATCATGGAACATCATCAGAACCACTGATCAGTGAAAAAAATATGAAAGAAATACAGATGACACATGCAAGTTGAAATTCTTTCACATGCATAAAAATCTAAACTACTTACGAGAAAAGAGCAAAAATGGTTGTAGAGGAGAGATTTTTAAGGAAATAAAAGGTTTACAAATAATAAAATTCGTTTATAAAATTTCTATTTATATTTTAGTATGTTTATTCTCACATATTTCTTGATAAAAGAAATTATTATAAATTAATTTTATATTATATAAATTTTTTATGTTATCCGGAATCCTTATTTCAAAAATTGAAAGCATTTTAATTTATTTTTTAAAAGTACAACAATTTGAAAATATGTGACTAGATTGGGATAGGAAGATGTGTTAAGCAAAATTGGGTTGCAGGAAGCAATATTATTATTGTAATTACACTTCAAAATGGGTAAAGGAGTTATGGTTCTTTGGACGAACGGAAAATGTGGTTAATCTAATGTACAGTATTTAGAATTGAAAGATCTTTTTTTTTTTTTTTAAAATAGGGAAAGGCCTAATAGGTTTTTGGACAATTGGTTAAGATTGCTTTACATAATACGGCTGTTTATTCCTGCAGCATTTTTTCTTTTTACACCCTCCTAAATTCATATATTCTAACTTTTCTCTTATAAATTTATAATAAAATATGAGAAGTCTACCTTGTCACCTTCAATGTTGAATCGCTGTTCTCAAACCTTCATTACCTCCTTCCGATCGGTGGGGTGTGTGACGTTTAGGATGCGAAAATATTCGTGTATACGGGTTTTCTCAGGAGAAATTCATTATAATTAAAAAATGATATTTCAAACAAGTATCGCAATTAACAAATATCGGATAATTTATTATTTGTTTATAATTAAGTGGAATGCAGGTATTATACTATTATATATATATATATATATATATATATATATATATATATATATATTATTAATCAAAAATAAAATAAAAAAATATTTTATTAGTTTAAATTTAACTTAATTTACAATCGATTTTATATGTCTTTGTAACTTTATTTAGATTTTATTTCAAAAAGTTATATATTTTTTAATATCTGCAAGTATTTATGGATATCTATGAGTTTTTTATAAATAGCGGGTATTTTTTAAACGAGTATTCGACGGATAACGGGTTAGATTTTCTATTGCGCGTCGAGTAGCAAATAGAGTCTATTTTTACTCGACCCAATCTGTTGTCATCCTTGATAATGTTTGAACTTTTTAAGTAGATTACAGATTGTATAATCCATAATGTATTACCAGATATAAAATCATGTTTTGGATTAAACATTACGGAACATCTTTGTAAACATATATTTTAGATTAAACAATCTGGAAGACCTTTCGGACCACGTAAATATTATTGTGTTCCAAAACGTGTAGCCCATATATACATTTTTTTTAATTATTTTATATTTCAAAGTGCACAATTTAAAATATGAAATTTGTATTTTAAATTTTGAATTATATATCTTAAAGCGTTTTGGTAGTGGAGGAAGAATATATTACAGGTAACATCAATTGTCCTGTGACAGAGGTCAAGTGGGTCAGGTCACTATCGAATCGTAGCGTTTGGGCGGCTTATGTTACACTCTTAAGTAGAAAGAGTTACGCCCTGATTAATGATTATAACTTTTGGTCTAGTGATAAACGCTCTCATACCAAACATCAATTGTCTCATGGTAGAGATCAAGTGAGCCGGATTACAATCAAATCATGATGTTTAGACTTGTGTAACATTCTTAAATACAAGTAGTTATGTCCTGACTAATATTTATAGTTTTTGACTTAGTAATAAACACTCATTTTAACATAATCAACTACACTTTGATTATATTATTATAAATAGCTTTGTGAGTAACCCATCTTATATGATTAAGGAGAAAAACCGTAACAACTTAACAATTTTAAATGTGATTAGTCTAATTCACTTATATATATATATATATATATATATATATATATATATATATATATTAATTAATTAAAGATGGGTTAAACTATCGAATATGAGATTTTGAAACTTTTGAAATTATTCGTAACAAACAAGCTACAAATCTTCAACTCCTTTTTGAAGTTTTGGAGATGAATATTGGTGTCATTTCTAAAACTTTTATATTAATATAAACATTATCTTAAAATATAATCCAATATAAACGCACTCTAGTTACTCCTCACATGAACAAAGCAAAAGAAAAGGCCAGCAATATATGAATCACAAGTTTCAACTTTTGACAAGCCCTTGCTAACGATTAACATATCATTTTGTTTTGTTCGGAAATTGGAAGGAAGGGTGTTACGGATAATTCATACATGCAATCTTTACAAAAGACCTTTTCGGCTTTTGTTATGTTATTATAAGAGACAAAGAAAGAATGAGTCAACAGCAAAGATATTTAGTATGAAGTTAAATAATGAAGTTATATATGTATATTAAATGTTGTGTTTTGTATAATGAAAGTTTTTGGCAGTTTATGTATACTTAAAGTGGCTTCAAATGAGCCTAATCCTGAACCGACCACGCAGCCCCTTGCATTATCAAAAGTATTAATTATTGTTGATTATATTTCTTTAATTCTTGTGCTCCTTAATTACGTGTACTACCACTACAACTACTTTCTCTTAATATATTTAAATTCACCACTTAGAGCGACACGCGTTTCTCATCCATAAAAGTAAACCCAAACCAGATGCATGGAAAGTGATCCATACGTGCCAATGCATCCGACACGTGTCTCACCCACGTGCGAATTAATTTAATATTTTAAACCCCTGTTCAACTCTTTAATTGAAGAAAAAAATGGGTGAAAAATACATGGAGCTAACGTGTCTAAGGAGGCACATCAATCTTTTTCCTTTGGCCCTTTATATTATATAACGTCTTCAACTTTTAGTTCAGCCACAATATTCTCTCTCTTGTTTTTCAATGCTCTGCATTAAAGTCTTTTTTCCCACTGTTCTTTACCTTGTAGTTAGACAACACTCATCCATTTGCTTCCAAAACACAGTTCTGCAATTTGTGGACTGTAATTTAGCTTTTAACGGACAGGCAAGTTTGTTGAGATAACTAACCACTATATGCTTGGCCTGCCCTGTCTTCAGAAACTAGGTTAGGATTTTCCTTACCAATTAATCATAAAAAATCAATTTTAAAATAGTTAAGTATTGGACTTTAAATTTCAAATCGGTGCCAGAAAAGATAGAATAATAGATTTAACGATCATCAAATTTTATTAAGAAATATTTTAACTCATAATTCTCATACTTGTCAAAGTGAGTCAACCCAATTTTATTAAGAAATATTTTAACTCATAATTCTCATACTTGTCAAAGTGAGTCAACCCAATTCACACGGGTTGGTTCACCACGAATCAGGTTAAAAATGAGTGAACTCAACCCGACTCACTTTATTATGAGTCAAAAATTTTATAACCCGACTCAACCCATCACGGGTTGGTGGATTAAGTGGGTTGGCTCATCAACCCACAAAAAAATTATTTATGTATTTATTTTTAAGTATTATTTAAATAATTTCTTAAGCAATTCATGAGATGACAATCACAGTAGAATCAATAACCAATATCTTCATCATGCTCACCACCAATATATAATGAATTATTTTTAAAAAAGTGTTCATAAAATCCAAGAAAATATGGTTAATACTACACATTTTCTATCATGCTATTCAACAAAATATAAATAAAAAATTACACATTTTTGTCATGCTAATTTAGAAAAAAAAAATTATAAGAGAGTTGATTGAGTAATTTACTATAAAAATTATAGTTAAATATTAAAATATCAACGTATATAACTTGACAATCAAATTAATTAAACATTCAAAATATTCAAATATTATTTAACAACATTTTAGCATTTAAAAATATGAAATTGTGAACCTATATAATTAGGGGTAATAAATAATTATTTTAAAGAAAAATTAAAAAACGTTATATAAAAATGTTGGTGGGTTAAATGGATCAACCTACCCTCAACTCGACTCAAACCCGTTTAACCCGTGGGTTAAGTAAGCCGGATTGAGTTTAACCTACTTTTAGAAAAAACTTAATTTTTCTCAACTCAACCCAGCTTAAACCCATGATGAACCGAGTTGGCTCATGGGTTGAAATTTATTTTGACTTATCTATTTGTCAGATATTTATACTCACTTATATATTATGAATAGATCTTTATTTTTAGTTGAAGTGAAACTTTTAACAAAAATCTTATTCGCTTTTAATAAATATGTTTTAATTTAATTTCATAAAAATTATTTATAAAGTAGAATATGTATTTCATAATTTAGCTTTGTCTCTAGTTAAAAAGAAGTCTGATAACAAATAGTATGAATGAATTTCATTAAAATATACGTTTATATCATTTTAGTAAATAAATTTATATTTAACTTAATTTTATAAAATAAAACATGGTTTTAAGATAAACTTGTAAGAATTGAACTATTTGTATTTGATATGAAATTATTAATTAATTAAAATTGGTTTAAATAAACAATTTTCATAGTTAACAATTAAATGTTATATTAACCATTTTAGTTTATATTCTATTACTGATTACAATTATTTTAAATATATCAAATTTTAAAAGTGATATTTTATTATAAATCATTTAAACGAAATATATTATACAAGCATTGTAATATTTTATTCTTGGAGTTGGTCTGTTTAGTATCCCCTGTTTCCAAAAACTGAAACCAATATCGTAATTTAATCTTATCTTAAAGTTAAAACATTGGAAAAGAAAATTAAATCACTTGCATTAATGGGAAGGCCTTCTAATTCCTAATCTTAACTGGAATATTTACTATGTGGTCTTTTCAGGTGACTTTGTCGTATTCATTTTTTTTAGATTAAAAAAAAAAGATAAAAAGTAATTAGTTTTATATTTTATTTAAATAATAAAGGACTCGAGGTAAAAGTAAATAATTTTTTATAAAAAGGAAAAAAGTAACTCATGACACACTTTATTGTAAAGTTAAAGTGGTCCAGAGAAGAAGAAAAAAGTACGAGTTATCATTGGCTGAATTGTGTTACTTTTAAGTAAAACAAAAAAAATGAATCATTAAATTTAGTTAGAAGTTGATATAATTCTCTTTTGTCAAAACCTAATTGTGTCATATTAAGCCTTCAAAAACACTCGAACTGATTTATTTCAAATTGAAATATTTTAAAAAAAAAATTACCATTTTCTTGGTTTATATTTAGTTTAATTAAAAAGATGAAGATTCAAGGCCTAAATTGATTTATCAGCTAGTTGAGCAATGGTGGTTAAGCTAACTATAAGTAAACTAATTTCTATTTTGTTTTGGTAAAACTAATTAGGTTACTGAGTCATATTACAGTGAAGATGATTTTCAAAATAAACACAGCAAATCATATCAGACAGAGAGGTTGATGATTTATTTTTCATCAAATTAATTACAACGAATAGAGAAACAACCTAAGTGGTTGGAATTTTTATTTGTTAGTATAGAGTTTCTTAAAAATCGTTCTATTGGTGCTGAAAAAATTACTCATGTTTATATGAAAGTGATGCACGTGTTTGTTTAAGATGATTTACTATTAATAAGGAGAAAAGAAATTAAATGATTTATGGAGCTCACATTATCTTCATAACAGTATATTTTTGGGAGAAAAGACATTTGTCACATGTAATTTCACTTTTACTCTTATCATGTTATTATTATATTGTCTACCGGAATTATACATTTCAGGGTAAATTCATATAATATAATTGAGTATGTTAAGTATAATTTTTTAATAATAGTTAATATTTAAGTGATATATGTTTTTATTATAATAAAATAAATACTTAAAAAAATATTAAACTAATAAATAAAATCATTTAAATTTGGTATTGTTAGAATAAAATAATCAAATATAATAATAATAATAATAATAATACAGATATCAACATTGATAAAGCCCAATAATTTTTAAAATAATATTAATATAAGATAAAATTATAAATAAATAAATTATTAGAAAGAATATAAATTGACACACGTATGACATTATTATTAGATAGAAAACATTATTATTGCACACGGCAACACAAAATATTATACATTTTATAGGGTGGATTTAAAATAAATGAGTCAAACCCAACTCACTTTATGGTAAGTTAAAATTTTTACAACCTGACTCAACTCAATACAGGTTGGTGGATTAAATGAGTTGACTCGCCAATCCGTATAAAAATTGAAAAATAATTTTTTTTGTCATTTTTGAATATTTAGTTTTTCTTAGCTTTCTTTTTGACACTTTTAATGTTAATTTTGCTCTTATCATACAAAGAGGATAAATAATTCCTTTGTCTGGATACATAACTTTTCAAATTCAATTAAAGTTATTAGTTATTTAAATTCAAATTAGAGGTTTTTAAAATTTAGGGGGTTTTGTAGGTTAACTTTTAATTCGGGTCAAACTTGCATAACATGTAGGTAAAGTGAGTTGAATCCCTTTTCATCCATAATCGGTAAATTTTGTTTTCTAACCCAACCCGATTAGAATTCATGGTGAGTTAGATTGACTCACGGGTTCGACTCACTTTAACATATCAGATTGATCAACTATTGTGAATGATCTTCAAACGTTATAAACACTTCAAACAATATAGAACATAAAAGTCTCTCATCGTATATTTTTTTACGTACAAATAATTAGTATTTATAAATAAAAATGAGTAAAATAAGAATAAATTATAATAAATCTGACTAAATAAAATAGTATTTTATAATAAAATTAAAACATTTAATCCATAAAATATTAATAATAATAGGATAATTTATTTATTTATTTTAAATTATGTTAAATATTTTATCTTGCGAAATAACTTTGATTTGCTATTATAATTTTTTTTTTATTTTATAATGATTTTTTATTTAAATTATAAATTTCAATTGGACCTGGAATTATGTTTATTTTTTAATATAAAACACTCTATATTTTTTTAAAACTATTAATGTATATTTTTTAGTTGATCACGTAGGGATATAATAGCCTGAATGCAACTCTGACTATCTATATATTCATTTCCAAAACAAACATTTATATCTATCACGGTCTCCCTATAAAATGTATGTTATATCTTCATATTCATTGAGTAACGAGTTTATATATGCACGAGCTTACACTTGCATTATTTTAAACATCAACAAAATAATTTTCTTTTAAAAAATAATTACAAAATAAAAAATTATATTATCAATAATTCAATGTAAAGAAAATACACATTTTATTTTTTTAATGTCAAATATTAAAAAAATTATTATAATTGCATAAATTTAAAAAAAATATCAAATAACAATTTCATAAAATAATGCAAGTGATTATAGAAAGAGTAAGTAATTACCCATAATTAAAAATTCACAATAGTTACATCATTTATTGTTTTTTAGGTATAAACCCTCGTTACATCATTGATCTTATTTTAAAATCTCAAATAGATATTCAAATTCTAAGTCGTTCCAATTAGGTTATCATTTTTGGAAATGTGTTTCAGTTTGACCTTGTTCATTAATGTGGTACCGATGTTAACTTCGTGTTGTTACTGGGTATAAAAAAAATATATGGATACTCGCTTGACAAATATCTGTACAAATATAAATATGAATATTAAAACTAATATTTATCTAACCAGTAGGATAAAGGAGAAATATTACTTTTGTCTGAATGTGAATATTAAACTTTATTTTTATAAGTGTCGGAAAGAACAATAGTAACGAGATCGATATAAAAAATCAACTAATAATTTTTTTTTTAATATTACAAAATTAAGAACCAAAGAGAAAATAATTATTTTGTTTATGTTACATAATAAATTCGAGTTATACATAAATCAATACTTGAAATTGATAATCATATATTTTTACATCATAAAAAAAAACAACAAATAAAATATAAAAAAATAAATAAAAATACCAAATGTATATATTAAAAATAATTTATTTTAATAAAATTAAGATTTATAATTTCTAAAATGTAATGCATTATCTTAATAAATTTGCATAAAGAGAAAAATATATTGTAATTAAAATGCTGCTAAAAAGAAAAGTACATATAGATAAAATTTATAAATATTGAATAAGTCAAACAATTAATACATAATAAATAAAATACAATATTAATAAGTTAAAATGTTGTAATAATTTAAAATAAACCAAAAATAAATATATACATATTCATCTTTCACTTTATACCTATTGAAAATATTGTATTATTTATATTCTATTCACACGATTTTATTTTCATCCTAATTACATGATCTAATCATCAGTATTTTTTTTTCACTTTTTTCATTAATCCAAAAATCACGTTTTCCATTATTTTATTTTTTACTTTTTAACACAAACAAAGCAGGTATGTGTATAAATGAATTTGTAATACCAACTTTTTGGTGACAATAATATCAACCTTTTTAACAGATAAAAGGTAAATAATTAATCAGAACAAATATAGCTATTAATGGATTGTTTTTCTGAAAATATATAATACTTTTACTATAGTGTTTGAACAATTTTTGCAATGAACGGTAAGAATCTTCCTAACATTGAAAAATCAGATTAAGCTTCTATATTTGATTGGCATGGAAGTAAGTACATGAAAAAAGAAAAGAAAAAGGAAAAAGATGCCAAAAGAAACGTCTTTTTCATTATTTCCATCATTTTATAGACTACCGCTTCTCTTTGTCTGCTTTTGCCAACTTGATGAAAAGTTGTCAAATTAAAAAAGTGAAAACATTTAAAAGCATTTCCTCAAATATTAAATTAGACTATTTTAGCAACTATGAATCTACATAACTTTTTTCAATATTAATTTTGTTACTAATTAAAATTTAATATTATACTCTCAGGAAATAATTACATCAGCATGGTCTTTTAGGTATTTATTATATGAGGTATGATTTTATATATTTCGATTTAGTATATTCTTAAATCGAGGAAGTCAATCTAATTTTATTTTAGATGCTTAGTTATTCATTAAAGTTATAGCCAAAAGGGTAATAATTCCAATTAGATAAACCACGGCGATTCCTTAAATTTCTATATTCTAAAAATATTTCAATTAATTTCAATGTTTTATTTTAAATGTCTCTTCTTCACCACGTCTTTTCAACTTCCATCATAACATTGCCGTAAAAATTATTGAAGTAATTAACATTAAATTTTGCTACTCCAATAGGTGTTAGGCTACTAATTTTGTAGATATTAAACCTAACACCACACAATTTTCTTAGTATTAACATCACATGACTTAAAAGTTAAAAATATTTTATTCTAAAATATTAATCCAATTATAGGCATATTAAAACATATCAGATTTATCGGTCGGCCCGTTAATCCGTCAAACAAATGGTAAATTAGGTTAGAATTTCAATCCGTTAACCCACCATAGTTTGACTTGTCTAACCCGTCTTGGCTTGCCAATCTCTTTTTATATTTAAAAATTAAAAATAAATAAAATTTATATATTATATATATATATATATATATATATATATATAATTTATAAACAAAAATTTAAAAAAACAAAACAAAGTTGCGGGCCACCCTTCGGTCCACCTTAAAATGGGATCAGTATTCAATCCATTTTGTTATGACAGACCCGTTCGATCCAATTCATTTTTGATGCACAAAAAACGGAACGAACTAAAATGGATAAAACTATCCATTTTGACATATCTACTCAATTGATATCAGATTTACTGACCCAATTGATATTGGTGGATCTGCCGACCCAATAATCTAACACAAAAAATAATATTTGTAATTATTATGACATTCAACACAACGTGTATTATCCAAATTATGTTGTTCTAATAACACAACAATGCACAATATCCATAAAATTAAGGTAAAAAATTAATATAGAAAGTCAAATATTAGATACCTACTTTTAAATAGACTCATGAATTATCCGATCAAGACAATTGGTTAAGGGTTAGATCGTTTGGTTTGGTCTAATCTATATTTAAAAAACTATTCATCTACTTAAAAATTAGAATTATATAGTCAAAATATAAAAATATAATTTATGATTGAATAACAAATTTTCGCAAACAACAAAAAATAATAATATTTTTAAAACATACCAATATATAATACAAATCACCATAATACGTTCTTAATATTTTTTAAAGTTATTTCAATAATTTTTCAAGGGCGTATTTATACATGGTAGAATATTAAATTGGGACCTTTTTCTACAAGGCATAATATCTAACGCTTTTATATCTTCAATCTATTAAAAAATATCATATCTAAATGTGTGTGTGGTTCAATATTTTTCAAAACATAATTTTAAAATAATTTTGACTATAAAAAAAGTTGTTTTGGAAAATTGTATTAAAATATGATACTGAATGGAGAATGTAAGAAAGGAAAAGAAGAAAGGAAAGTGGTCCGTCCATTTAGCGAGGGTGCTTCCAATGACATAAAGCCACGTCATGAAGATTTTTTAGGCAAAAGTGCTGACATAGGAAAAGAGAGGGTGCACGCAAGGAGTGTGCTACCAGAATCGAACATGGCCAAAAGAAAATCTAATAGAAGCCACAAGAATTCGTGGCCAAGAATTGAAACCTAGTTCTGACGTGGCATCTCATTCTGCTTTAATCGGATCAAAATCCTATTCGTCGTGTTTCCACTGACACTTCGCAACACAATCACAACCCAAACCAAGTAACCAACTCGCTGCCATCTCCCACTTTTCGATTCGATCCCCCCAAAAAATGCACGAAATTAGAGATCCTGCAATTAGGCTCTTCGGCCAGAAGATCCCCTTCCCTGAAGATGTCGACATAGAAGAAGAAGAGGAAGAAGATGAGAGTGGTGATGGAAAAGAGGAAGAGAAAGAAGAGGATAAGGTATGGTTTGTAGTGTGTCTCGGAAAATTGTTTTCAGAATCAAAGCAACGTTTTTTTGTAACGTACACACAACACCCTTTCCTTCTAATGCTAAAACCTCTCATGGGTCCGTTTTGTCTCTTCGTTTTTCCTTTATTTGCACACATCACAACAACCTACCTCCCTACTCCTCTGCTTTTTCAAAGTTTTCATTTCTACCTGAATTTTTACTCCCCCTGTTGTTTTTCAATGGAAAACTTGTACCCTTCTGTTAATTTTTCTCAACTCCAATTAGAAATTGATTTAATGAAAGTTCCCAATTTGCGAAATTTATTGCTAATTAGGTAGTTTCAATTCAATGTTCTGGAAGTAAATTGGTCGGATGTTAAAAGAATTTTTTTTTTTTAATTTTCAATTCCAAAATTGGCTTATTTCTGTACAAACTAATAGGTTTAGTGACCTTGCTAAGAATTGAAGTAAAATTCGTAGACAGCAAACTTTTCTCGTGTTCTGATTTTGTTGATTGTGATTAATTTTGTTACGTTGTTTTTGTGGAACATTTTGAGGTTTGAGTGGTGATCTGAACAATCTACCTAATAATTTCAGTCAACTCTGTCCGTGGAACAGGAACATCACTGTTTCTTTTTCACATCGACTTGTTTTATTGTTTCAACTCTGTGTGCATGTTTACTTCATTGTCCTGCTTAAAACCAGTGTTTTCTATGGGTACAGTCCCACTCCCACCCAAATCTGTGCTAGTAATCCGTTATATGGCTGTAAGGTTCTCGTTTTCCTTTCTGTACCTTTCTTTGCGACGCAAAATTGATGTTTTTTCGCTTGGAACATTCAGCTAACACCTCACAGCTAAATTATCTACATAGTTCCTTGAGTTCCTGCATCAAGTATTTTCTTAGCCCGTGGAATTGTTGTGTTGTGTATTCTGGAATGTAAGAACACGGAACTTTATGCTGCATAGTAAGAATGGTTCGACTAGAATTTTTCATTGATCTTGCTTATATTTTTACGCTATAAAATTGCACAGATACTTACTTACTACAAGATCGGCTTTTTAAGGTTTTTCCACTGAAAAATTAAACATATCTTCTGAGTATGGTCAGAGTTTTTCAAACTTTGGTTTTCTTTTATGCAATGTTTCTTCAAAAAGACCACTTCCTTATACTTTTGTTTTTCCTGTTATGGATGTCATTTCAACTAAAAAAATTGTGAACATGTATATCTTGGTTTTGTTTATGCAATTCAGAAGCATTAATTTTAGTGAGCAAAACATTTTTCATATTATTAGGATGCTGGAGTTGAAAATATTACTGAGGAAGAGCCAGAAGCTGATCTTTCCCCGAGTGCAGGAGAGACTAAAGATTCAGTTACATCCCCCGAGGCTATTGTGAACCCCAAAACACCCTCCATAGAAGAAGAAACAGCAACATCAAAAGCTGACAAATCAGAGAAGGAGCAAGGCGATGCGGCTAACTCACAAGAGAAAACTCTGAAGAAACCAGATAAAGTGCTACCATGCCCCCGCTGCAAAAGTATGGACACTAAGTTTTGTTACTACAACAACTACAATGTCAACCAGCCACGTTATTTCTGCAAAGCTTGTCAAAGATACTGGACTGCAGGTGGCACCATGCGGAATGTTCCTGTGGGGGCAGGGCGGCGGAAGAACAAGAACTCTGCCTCGCATTATCGCCACATCAGTATCTCTGAGGCCCTTCAAGCAGCCAGAATTGATTCGCCTAATGGAACTCATCTTTCAACTTTGAAAGGCAATGGTAGAGTTCTCAGCTTTGGATTAGATGCACATGCACCCATTTGTGATTCCATGGCATCTGTCCTCAATCTTGGAGAGAAAAAGGTTCCCGATGGCACAAAAAACGGGTTTCATCATGGCTTTGAGGATCAAAGACTCCCAATTCCTCGCAAAAGTGGGGAAAATGGTGATGACTCTTCGACTACATCTTCCATTACAGTTTCAAATTCCATGGGAGAAAGTAGCAAAAGCACCTTCCAACCACAACCGGTGCTCCAACATCATGGTTTCCTTCCTCAGCTTCCGTGTGTTCCTTGGCCCTATACATGGAATTCTCCCGTTCCCCCACCTGCCTTGTGTCCTTCCGGATATGCCTTACCATTCTATCCTCCTGCTACATTCTGGAACTGTGGAATGCCAGGGAATTGGAATGTTCCATGGTTTTCTTCACTGTCATCTGCTTCAAACCCAAACTCTCCGGGCTCCGCTCCAAACTCTCCGACTTTGGGGAAGCACTCGCGGGACGGAGACATGATTAAGCAAGACACTTTGCAGAAAGAAGAAGCTTCAAAGCCAAGAAACGGGGGTGTTTTGGTTCCCAAAACGTTGAGAATTGATGATCCAAATGAAGCTGCAAAGAGTTCTATATGGGCAACTCTAGGAATTAAGAATGAGTCAGTGAATGGGGGAGGTATGTTTAAGGCATTCCAATCAAAGAAGGACGAAAAGAGTCGCGTTGAAGCCTCTCCTGTGTTGATGGCTAACCCTGCAGCTTTATCTAGATCCCTCAATTTTCATGAGAACTCATGAATCAATGGCACCTGTTAGAAGTCCTTTTTGCAAGGTTAGTCACTTCTTGTGTATCCAGCAGAGACGGTGATCATCTTTGAGTGAAGGATTATTGACTTGCTTCGTTGACCTTGTACAGAAGAACCGAAAGGGTGGAACTCTCTGATTTCCTCAGCAAACATAAATGGACGGCGAGGACTAATTTTGTCTTTATTTTATTTGACATTATGAATAGAATTTATATATATATATATAGGTTCTTTTTAATGTGGTTAGTTTGATGAGTTTGAGTTCATGTGCATGTATAAAAATATATGTGAAGTACTGATCTTTTAGCCCAGAGATGGAAAAGATCTTTCACGATGTATAAAAATCCAGATATTGTACATGTTTCGGTACTCAGTAGAAAAGTTAATGACTTTCGGAGTATTCCACTGTCTGAACGAACAAAGACAGATATTTGTTATCCGTAAATTGGGGACCAAAAACTACAGAACTAGGAAGATAAGCACAGGCAATACGATGATAAAAGTAATGGATAGGACACTCTTCATTGTCTTGTCATACTATACTCCTGCATTATACATGTCAAGTACCTTCATATGCTGTCAAAATAATCACCATGCTGACATATATTTTAAATCATTAAAAAATGACTAATATCACAACAAAATGTTCCAGAAAAGAAAAAAGTAGCTTTTACACTGATAATAATCTGTCATGTTATAAGATAAAATGATCTTCATTCTTATACTTGTTTATACTCTGTAAATTTGTTCCTGCAAGAAAAATATTAAATAATTGTGTTGGACTGTAATAAATAATTCTCTTGGACACTAAAAGGATCTCCAAGTAACATTAATGCTGAACCACAAGAATGATTTATCTAAAATTCTTTTGCTTGGTCTTTTAAACTTTTCTAAATTTTGAAGTCAATACTAGAAGCTAATTTACTATCAAAGTTAACACTACCCCCCATTCCACGAATAGAGTTCCCACCTATTACACCTATGAAGAACAGTAATAAGATTAATAACTTTGAAACAATTTTCCTGAAATGACTCGTTGTATTCGTAAATACATCACCTTACTTTGAATAAAAAGAAGATTAAGCAGTTGATTTGAGATTGCGTTGAGAAAAATAAAATTAAAAAATTAAAAAATTAAAAAATTAAAAAATAGAAAATTAGAAAATAAAAAAAAATGGAAAGTCAATTAGAAAATATCACCTCAGATTCTAATAGAAAATTGTCAAAATCTAGATGTTAAAAAATTATTTTCCTATGTTAAACTTAAAATTTAAAATAAAATATAGAAAATAGTTTTGAGATGATGAAGATGAGTTGTGATACCCTTCCTTACCTAATACTAAAAGCATGAAACCTTGAGTTGAGATCCTTTTGTTGTTGGCAGCCAACTTTTTTTGACTTTTTCTCTTTTTAATTCCCTTTTACCCTTTCCCTCTGCAACACCAAGAAAGCAATGCCTCTTTTCTTTTCCTCCATACGTTGTCACTGCCAAATTTCAATCATCAACTCAAACCCAAACACAATAAATACACTTCTTTCTTCCTTCCAACTAACCATGGCTTTTCAATAACTACATTTTTTATAATTATTTTCACTTTCTAAAAGTTTTTCTTTTTAGTTTCACCAAAAAAATTATAATAATTACATTTTTTCCTATGATTTTTTTTCATTTTATTTTAGAATCGTTCTTGAGGACTATATGTTATTATTTAACGGACTTATTGAGCATGAAATGCATGTTTTGCATTTTTTTTATTTTCATTTTTTTATGAACGAATAAGAAGAAAGTGCCAAAATACGCATGAGTTATGTTATTACATTGAATCTCTACTCAATTATATTATCAAATGTATTAATTTGATGTGATATATTTAAATCAATAACTTTCAAAATAGAAAAAGTGAATAAATACCTAACTAGGCTAGAAGATAAGATAGACTTTTCTTTCTTCGCTAAAATGTTCATGTCTTAAATGTTTTTGTTTGAGTTATTTCCTATTGTAATATTTTAGAATTCCACATGGGATGTTATAAAATGTTTTTCAACATCTCTCACCTATCTTTCAATGTTTGTAACACAATAGCCCAATTTGATGTAAACAAAAAAAATCACTCCATTACAACTCACCTTTTTAACATCAAACAATAGCAAGAACAATCATTGAAATTTTTTCTTGCCTAACTCAGCAAAATGGCAGTGAGAATGTTTATAATTGATGAGAAATCACAAGTTAACATTTTGATATTCAGTTTGGATAATAATATCGACGTCATATCTAATAAAGATGAAAATGTAAATAAAAAGTCATTGTATTAATCCTTACATGTCACTTCACGAAATCAAAATTGAATTTTTATAAAAAAATGAAATCAAATAAAATATCACAAAAGAGAAGATGTAACTTTTTTTTTATCAAAATTGACATGTCTTATTGCATTGCATTGCAAGTAGAGATGTCAACAGGACGAGATGGACACGAGTTTCGCTATCTCATACTCATTTCCGTAAAAAAAAATTATCCTCATCCCCATACCCAAACTCAACTGGTATCAAACTTTTGTCTCATCCTCATCCCCATCGGATAACGGGTATAATCTTGTACCCATACCTATATCAATTTTCTTACTACTTCAATATTAATTTTAATTAATTTTATAAAATAATAAAAAATTATGGTAAAGGAAACATAATATTATCAAATATTCAATATTAGAAGGATGGTTGTTTCTTCGATATCAAATACTTTAAAATAAATTATAATTGTTTACATTTTAGATTATAATACCAAATAAGATTTCATGAGAACGAAAACAATTATTAAATTTGCAAATATTAATGAAACATAGTTGATAAAATTTAAAAATATTTTTTAAAAAATATAAAAGGAAAACAAATATTCAAATTAAAATATATTTTAAATGTTTGTTTACTTCAATCTTTTAAATTCTAATAAATCTTTTTTTTATACACTAATAAAAGTTATAATACATCATTTGATCAAAATGATACAAAGAACAAATAATAATCACAATAAAAGTTTAAAATAAATTATAATTGTTTACATTTTAGATTATAATATCAAATAAAATTTCATGAGAACCAACACATTTGTTAAATTTGTAAACATTAATGAAACCTAGTTGATAAAATTTAAAAATATTTTTTAAAAATATAAAAGGAAAAAAGATATTCAAATTAAAATATAATTTAAATGTTTGTTTACTTCAATATTTTAAATTCTAATGAATCTCTTTTTTATACACTAATAAAAGTTATAATCATTACTTGATCAAAAATAATACAAAGAACAAATAATAATCATAATAATAAAATTTTAACATAGATCTTGTATATTTTGAATTTCAATTATGTTGGATGGTGATAAAAAAATATTCATGACAATTACATTAAATTTTTATATTGTAGTAAATAAAAATTATTTATACAATTATAGTGAAAAAATTACAGTATGATTGATAATGAGTTAGAAAATAAAAAATAATTAGATAAAATATATCCAAATAGTATTCTATATAATGAAAATAAACAACAGATAAAAATATAAAAAAATTAATATTAATATTAAAAATATTAAAAAAATTAATATTAAAAACAAATAAAAATATTAAAAAATAAGTTGAAAAATATCTTAGAGATCTAAAAAAACTTTTCAAATATCAACATATATACTCAATGGTTGAGAAATAACAAAAAATATTTTAGTAAAACAAAAGAGTTCTTTAGATGAAACAAAAACTAATAATAATAAGTAAAAGATTTTTTTTATATTACCTATTAAACGAAATGTTTGTGCTATTAAATAATTAAATTGAGAGTATTAATCATTTTAATGTGAAATGAAAATATACAATAAATAAAAATATTAAAAAATAATAGAAATATTCAAATGTGAGACATAAATTTTTTTTAATTGACAAACATCTTTTTAACATGATTACATAAACGTTATGATAAGATAAAAAATATAATTGAGATGCGAATGAGTTTCATGACAAACTAAATAATTAGAAGAAATAAAAAATAATATATATATATATATATATATATATATGGTTACTTAATTAATTGTAAATATTTTAATAGGACGTGTATTACGGTGGGAATATGTACATTCCCATATCCAATTGAAAAAGTCAGAGATTCTCGTACCCATGCCCATATCTAATCAATGCGGGGATTTCCCATCAAAACGAGGACAAGTTCGGACAATAACCACGGAAATGAATTTGTTTGTCATTTCTAATTGCAAGTACATAATTTGTATAGACAAATTTATGTCAATCTCTTTAAATTTCACATAAATTCTCACTAAATAGTTTTTAATATCCACTAGTAGTACCTTTAATTCCTACTAAATACATCATCATTTCTCACCATAAGAACATGGAATGATTCCCTTCTTATAGACTTATATTTTCATATGACTATTCAAGATCTTAATTAAAAGTATAATAAAATTTACATAAAAAAGAAGAAGACAATATTAAATTGACCTCCTCAATATCATATCAATTTCATTAAAAGAAATATCTTACTTGTTATAATCATAATTGTCGTTGTTACAATAATAATTCTCTTAACAACCAACTTCTTATCCTCAAAATTTTAAAAAACAGAATGTCTAACAATGGAAGTTATCAAAATTATTATCAAATATCAAAGGTTATAAATAACCAAGTACTTCTATCTATATTAATATGTGCATTGTTTTTAGTGTTGGTTGTGCTTTATGACTCTCTTTAAGTTTACTTTAAACAAAATATCAAATAGATTGACAAATATAATTAAGTTTTATTGCAGTTCTCATCACATCATTAGCATAACTATAAAATGATTGTTTAACACCATTTTTAGTCATCATAATATAGTTTACTAAAACTATAATTGAAGTAAAAAAAACATGTTGAATCAATATGTAACTTACTAAAAGCATAATAAAAATGTTCTCAACTTCTATCAATTATAATCTGTACAATAATCAAAGTAAAAACAATTGTTTATTTATTACAAAAAAAACTAAATTTGAACATAATTAAGTTAATTAATTGACATATAAAAGGAAACAAACAATACAAAATAATTATAGTTATATTCATATAATTTTTATGATATTGTACTTTGTCTTTCACTCAATATGTTATTGTCGGAATAATAACTTAAAACATAAATACATTCTTTAAAATAAAATACGACCATGAGTAAGGTAATATATATATATATATATATATATATATATATATATATATATATATATATATATATATATATATATATTGCAAAAGAAACAACATCATAGATCATGCAAATATATAAATATCAACGACATCAAGAAGTGAGAAAAAATTGTTCAAAACACTAGGGTTATTATATAGTGTCAAAAGTTAGTAGAAAGGTACTTTGCACAATCTATCGAAGTTTAAGCAATGTCAAGTTTTAAAAATTGGTGAGATCAAAGAGGTCGAGTTGCATAATATTTTATAGGAATGATGTACATATGTATAAGATAGACAATTAACTCGTTAGAAGTCGACTATTTACCCCTAATAGATGATTGGAAGAGATAGAACATGACTATTTACCCATGTTAAGCAAAGAGAGGATATAATATAGCTAACATCGATTAAGAAAGAATAATAAAAACAAAAGGATTAAAGCAAATAAAAAAGAATTACAAAACAACAACCACTATATGTGTAATGAATTTTAATTTTTGAAGACACGTGTCATTATTTAACTGTTAGTCACCAAAGAAAGTTTTTCAAGGACAATTATACGATAGTTTGGCTTGTAACTTGTTTAAATTTTAAATTTACTTTGTATAACTATCAAATGAGAGTTTAGAAAATATAAATAGGTTGATTTTGTATTTTGCAAAGATGACAAATTGTGGAAACAATACATACATTATGAGAAGTGTCCATAATAGGAAAAATGGTTAATCTAATGTTGGTTGGTGCAATTTGGGTCACCACTCTCGTTAATTTACTTTACAAATTCCTTTACTTTCTTTGATAATTTAATTTTTGCAATCTATTTGGTGTTATTTACATTTCATTGCCATTAGTGTAATCCATTTGTTGTCACCTACATGCACATCATTCTTTGATTCACCACCATCTTAATTCATATTTCATTCTTTATGTCTTCATTCCCTTTTCACTATTATAAAACATCTAAAAAATGAACAAAAAAAGGATTGTGTTAGCAGATCATGCACAAAATCTTAACCAAAACTTAAGTTAAAAATTGATTCAATTCATTAAGTGTTTGGTGAGATTAATCCACAACATAAGTAATTTTTACATCAAATTAACATTATATGTAGAAGTTTAAAGTAAAACACCATAGTTAGATTGAAAAACAAACATTTTTTTTTGTGAAAAAAAAAAACTCACATTGAATTGATTTAGTTTAAGTAGTATTGATAAACTAACGATCAATAATAAATCCTCGAGAAACAATGGCTAATAACTATCAATTAAATAAACCTATCAAGGATTAGACGTTTTTAAACTTGATACTAAAACATTTTACGTACTAACAAAGTATTAAAAAAATACTAAACAATATAAATAATAACATATACACATTTGTAAATACATTTTTTAAAACTAACAACTATAAACAAGTCAATCTAGGGAATCTAATTTTGTAACATACATAAACTTGAATTCTTAAGTCTATATAAATTAATAACTTTTAAGCCGACATATCCAAACTACATAATCTATAAATATTAAAATTTAATGCAATTGAAAAATATCAAGAAACTACTAACACGAAATTGTGATCAACGGAGGCGGAGCCTTTGTGTAGTGAAGAAAACAATGGTTGAGATGATAGAAACAATAAGTGGTGGCACAATCTTTTTCTTAATATTTACATTCCCAAGCATTCAAACTCCTCATTTTTTTTTCTTACATTCTTTTATATTTGAGTACGCTCATTTCAAGATTTGTACTCAGTTTTCGATATCAATCATAAAAGTCGTCAAATATTGGAAATCAATTCCAAATATATATAGATAAGAGTGATAATGTAAACTTGGCTCGACAAATCAATAGGCCTATAAAAAGAATGAATCAAGATATTAAGCCTGCTGACTCACATAAGCTCTGCTGACTCACATAAGCTCAGTTCGCATAACCCGTAGTCCATGTAAACCGGCTTGTAACCCACATAAAAAAGGAAAAAAATTAACTTACTTATATATATATTTGTTACTTTCCTTCCGTATAAATGTTCCAAATTCTTATATGAATGAAAAAAACAAATGTTATATATTTTGAATGTTCTAAAATTTGAATAATACATCATGTATGTCAAAATACGAATATGATAAAAATATTAAATTATAAATTTATCATCTAACTCTTCAAAGTCTTTGCTTAAATTTGTAAACTGATTAAAATTTTCTAATTTGTTGAGAACATTGAAAGCTTTATCATAAAAATTTAAAAATAAAAACGGGTTAGCCTGCACTTATGCGAAACGAGCCAGCCCAATCCACATTTTGCATACCAAGTGCAGAATAGGTAGACCAAGTGGAGAACAAGTCTAAACGGGTCGGATCAATCAGCATTACCATCCCTAATAAAAGATATATCAAGTTATTCAAGAGACGTTACTTCTTATTTTAATAATTCATTTTTTTTTGAAACATAATAATTCTAATAAATATCACATGACACACCATTTACTAATTTTAAGGTTGTCCAGACATAGGAATCAAAAACTATGATTTAGACGAAGAGACAAAGTTTCCATTTTCAAAATAAGGTTCAGAGACCAAAATCATATTTGTCCCTAAATTTAATTTGAAACATTAAAGAAAAAAGTAATAATGGCTACACAGCTTATAAGTACAACAAATTACACAAATGACACGACTCATTACAACAAAATATCAATTAATTTCAGTCGGCAGAAGAAAGTGTATTCAAAAGAATATAATAAAAAGTATGTTAATGACAATTTCCTACCATACGAGATTCATTGCAATCAAAATATACTTTCGAACAACATTAATATAATAAAGGGTAGTAGCTATGCGAGTGCCACTTGCCTCATAAATCATGCTTCTCAAGAGAAAACCATTAAGTGTTGTGGAAGAAGAGAGAATAATGAAAAATGCCATCACTTTCTTTGCAGTTTTAACTTGTCTGTACACAAATGAAGCCCCAAGATCTTGTCAGGATGAATAGAAATCAATCACATAATAAATTAATATGGAGAAAAATGTTCATTGGATTCTACATCCCCCAGAATCGGGTCCACGCCGGACATTGCCATAGGCAGACAGTTCAAGAAGATCCATATCACGATCTGTGAAATGCATCATTTAGACTAGTTAATAGATTTTGAATAACTACAAAAGTTAATACAATTATTATAGTTGTACCTGAAACCCTGCAATAAGAACTCTTTTGAATAAGTTCAGCTTTGGAGATATCTGTTCGGTTACCCTTTGAACGATTAACTGTTGCCTGAAAGTCATGGATATAAATTTTTAAGTGAATCAAGGGAAACTTTCAAAGCCTCTAGCCTGGTTCTCACTTCCCTTCAATAAGGGACAAAGAAATGGGAAAAAAATAAAAATAAAAATCTTACCTGTAATACTTGACAGTTTTCCAGAGTGCTCTCTCCTCCCTATATTTTCACAAAAACACCCAAATGAAGAATGAGCAAAATGAAAATTAAAACCAAGATGTATTGGAAAACAACTTAACTATGGTCCTCATATTTGGAGGATCGCATAAAACTCACTAATAAAGTTTATGGTTAAACTCAAAATTTCTTTTTCACTTTGTTATTGTTCTTTCTTTCCCCACCATGACACTAATTAAAATCCAGTGACATATTCAGAAAAATCAAGTCTAGAAGAAACGCAGCAAAGACTTAAAAAGGACAACCCGTAACGGTAATTTCCATTGGAGTTGCTTTTCCTCAATCGACATGGGAATATGTAATACCTAAATTATGCAGTGCAAATAAAAGTGCAGAGTAGGGTCTTCTCCTCAGACACTTTGGTACAATACCACGTAGGCATACAAGAATTCAAAGAAATCCAATTGTTGAGACGAAAAACAATAGAAATTGAATTAAGAAGTGAAAATAAAGGGTAAGACCTTAGAGTAAGGGACAATGTGGTCGTAGTCATGACAGAGACAACCAGGGCAACCTACGAGCTTGCGAAAGACAGTATTGCCGAGGGCGTCCCTGCGCCAGCGGTCGGGGTCTCGTCCTTTGACCTTGTCTGCCTTTTCCCAGCATTTCTGCTTAACGCTGTGAGGGAAGCTCCGAGGGTTAGGGTTAGGATAATCGTGTGAGAGAGAGATGACGTCATCATCGACGTCGAGGAGAGTGGCAGAGGGTGATGTACTTCGTTTGGATGAAGAAGAAGATAACTTAGACGAAGAGGTTCTGGATCGGTCCTTCAGTGGTGACGAAGACCTCGCCCTTCTTCTTTCTTCTCTGCTACTCGAATCAGTAGCATAACTACCCTTCATCTCTCTTAGCCCCTTTTTCTTCCTTATCCACTATCACAATTTATAAGTTAGGGTTCTCTTAAAAATCATATACATAACTCTTTTTAGGATAACTTACAAATAAATATACACTTATCATTAAAAAAAAGAAAAAGCAACCGAGTCTTTTTTTTTTACTTTTTTAAAAATAAATAATTTATTTTTTTTGCAGAAAATAATATTTTTTGCCATCGTTTATAGAAAGAAAAAACTTACAAACCACTTGTTAAAAAATAAATTATGACACATTTTTAAGTGGTAACTTTACAACTTTTACTTCTAAGATAGTTGTCGTAGAATTTTGCTAATTTATTACAATAATAACAGAATATGCTTAAAAGATGATCTAATATTTTTATTACGATGCCAACGCCTAAATTTAATTTTCTTATAAAAAAAATAAATGTCTTACTTTAGAGATTAAAAGGAAACAGTCCATCTTATCTGCAAATATATTTGAGAGCTACTTAAGTTTTTCAATAAAAATTAGTGGTTAGGTTTTTTTTTTATGATAAATTAAATTTGGGACCCTTGTATTTTTCAAAAAGATGTTCCTTTTCACGTTCCTCTGTTTAAGTCTTGCTTAAAACTAAGGAAATAGGGAAAAAAAAAAAAAAAAGACAAAGAAACGAGTTTGTTTTAAAACGTGGTCTATTTTGGAAGTGCATGAGGAGGAAGACGTGGAGACATAAAGGTTGAAGAGAAAGAGGAAAATGTGTTGGTTTTGTTGGTAGAGGAGGTGTTTGTTGCATAGTGCCAACGATTGGGGTGTCCCAAATCTCACCCTTCATATTCATGTTATGAGCTTGGTTGGTTTCCCAAACTCTACCCACCGAAATCACAGCTATACCTTTCATCTTCCAACAATTTGTTAGCTCCTAGATTTCATATCCAGCTTTCCTTCTTTCTCTCTACTCGCCATCTCTCATAAACAAATGTTGCTCTCATTCTTTAGTTACCTCACACCTTCACCTCTTTTTTTTAACATTTCCATTCACTTCCCTCGATTCTTTTCATACACGCTCTCTTCACTCTCTCAATAAGGTTCGTTTTTTTTTTTAACTCTATCACAATTTGGATTTCCTTCAAATATAGCATTGCCCCTTGCTCTTCAACTTTAATTCTTTCTCTTCATATTTCGGCTAAGTTTTTCTTTCTCTGTTGCATCCTCAACCTGCTTGCTTTTTTTAATGGCTTCGAAACTTTTTTTACCAGATGGGGTATTTAAAATCAATTAGTATGTTGTTACATCGAAACATGTATTGTCAAAATTTGGTTCAATTAATGATTGTGCCAATATTTGGGGCGAGGGTATATATATATAAGGCTAAATGTGTTCACTCTTAATTCTAAATTTGCAGGATGGGTAGGGTTAAATTGAAGATAAAGAAACTAGAGAGCATAAGCAATCGGCATGTAACTTATTCAAAGCGTAAAAGTGGAATTTTAAAGAAAGCAAAGGAATTGTCAATACTGTGCGATATAGACATTCTCCTTCTCATGTTTTCTCCCACAGGAAAGCCGACATTACTACAAGGAGAGCGCAGGTAATAATAATGAAAAATATTTAAGTGGTGTTGAGAATGCTGAATGATTATTGTTGTGAGTGCGTTGAACATGTATGTCTGAATAGAACAACTAACCAAGAACCTTGTTATGATATTTGTGCCTTTCTATGAGGAAAAAACCCTGCTTGCTATAACAAACATTGTATGACATATAACACCCAACTTCAATGGTTTTTTTGTATGTTAAAACTATGTTGTATATAAAAACACACTATCTGTTGTAGGTGCAAATAATCTTCTAGGAGGATAATGAGATATTGTTAGTTTTATGGAGAGGGCAATTTAATACTGTATATGATCTTTAATAAGAGATTACTTTCGTACTTGAAATTTGAAATCATTTAGTATTATATTCTTTGGACTGTAATTGTTTATTGGATAAAAGAACTGGAGTCCAACTTTTCTCAGTATGATTAGAATTCTTTCCATTTGCTCCAGAGGTCTTGTTAAATTGAAAGCTGTATATCAAAACATGAGTGTGTAAATTTGTAAGTTATTTTTTTTATAGTTTTTGTAACATTTATTTATAAGCATGACATTCTCTACTTAAAACTATTAGATTGGTTGGTTTCGTGCAACTTAGAAAAAAAGGATTCTAATCTAGTTGCAAGTGTTTCAAGTATAACTAGTTCCTAGTCAATCCTTAACTTAAAACAGTAAATTAAAATAATGTCAAATGTAGATGAAATAATTGAACAGCTGAAAAGAAAAAAAACAACTCAACAACTCCAACACCATAATAATAACAACAAAAGTCTAATTATACTAAGATTTATGTTCAATATATTTGATGAGTATTATGTTGGTTTTCAAGGGTCCTAAAACCGTTTTCCTCTAACCTGACTTCATCCAGCAACTCAAGTATTATATGAGATATATTTATGTATATAATACAGTTTAATATTCCAAATGGTATAAAGAGACAGAACCATAGTATTGTTGACTAGCGAGTCCTTGTTAACGCCCATATTTTTGTATTTACTGTTCAAGTTTATGATTTATTTCTTTTCAAGCTAGAACCATGTCCAAATAGTTATGTTAATTTTTTTCACAACGTGAAAGAGACTAGATGCATGGAATATTACTAATAAAAAAATGCACGTTTCAGGACTTCAAATGTAAAATAGTAAATTCATTATGATCTTTAACAATATTGAATATTGGTTATTTAATTTCAGTAATATTGAGGAGGTTGTTGCAAAATTTGCTCAACTTAGCCCACAAGAAAGGGCCAAAAGGTTTGTCAACCGTTTTTGTGAAGTTTAATCGTTTCTTATTTTTTATTTGTTAGTGATAAGGAAGCTAATGTACTTTCTTGTTTTATTGAACAGGAAAATGGAAAGCCTTGAAGTAAGAATACCCTGTTTTTCTCAAACATGTCTTCTACATACATTGTTTTTGTTGTGTCAAATTTATATTTCGTGTTGTCTGTACATTTTGTAATGTTTAGAATTCTGATTTGGTTTTGTAGGCTTTAAAGAAAACCTTCAAGAAATTGGATCATGACGTAAAAATACAGGATTTCTTAGGTTCAAGGTAAGTTTCTATGATCATCAATTTGTCAATGCCTTTTACATAAAGCTTTCTATAGTTTCTCAGTTTTATCTTTTCTACCTTGCAGCACCCAAACAGTGGAGGTACAATTTCTTCATAGACAACGCAATGTTTAATAATAATGTCAGAATCTTTAGTTAGTAGTTGAGCAACCAAAATGTCATGATCTGTGTGTAGGAATTATCTCATCAAGTGAGGGTTTTACAAGCTCAGCTCACAGAAGTACATCAGAGACTGAGGTGCAACTTTGGAGCTTTTGGTTGTTAAAGTATTTCTTTTTCTTTTTGGTTTTATAAGCTCTCTTGTTGAAATATTATTCATTTGACCTCTTCAGGTTTAGTGTTTTACAATTAATTGGTTACTTTTATGCCTTATATATCATTTTCTTGTGCATTTGAACTTTGACATGTTTCTTTATGTTCATACTCACGTTCACTTGTCAAAATTATTAGAGATGATGTTGTAACTTTTTGATGTTTTTAAATCTATTTGAGATTTGAGTTTTCTGTATATAAAATGATTTGTTATAACATCGAGAGATCAAATATAACAAATTATAATTGAAAACACTGTTCTATCCCCTTACCTTAAACAAAACACTAGCATAGTTATGATGTTGAGTTCTATTAATATTTGATTCGTTACTAGAATGTTATAAGTTGGTAAATAGTATTACAAAACGAAGGCAATAGTAGTTAATACTATTTTATATATTATGCATCATTTGTATTTTGGCAATGGGTAAGAAAATCCAATCAAATTTCACATTTTGTATGATTTTCTACCAGTTCTGAGTATGAAAAACAACTCCTTAACCATTTTGTTCATAACATGTACTTTGTTTAGGTCAAATAAGTGAAACCATTATACTCGTTCACCTTTCTTAAATATCTAGATTTCCATGGTTATAGAAATTGTAGTAGTTGGATTTGAGCAATTCTTATACATTAACATTCATCGAACTTCTACTTGATTTTTTCTGTGATAACATTAACACTATCATAATACGAACATGATACTGCATGAAATTGATGTTGTCATACATGAGTTATGGGTCATGAAAGAGTAATAATCATTAATATTGTGTTTAAATTTTCAACATTTTAGCTATTGGAATAATGTAGAGAAGATCAACAATTTAGAGCATCTGAGGCAAATGGAAGAGTCAATACGAGAATCAATCAATCGAGTGGGCCTGCAGAAGGTAGGACTTTGTTTCATGTAGAATAGCCATATTGTCATGTCATCTTGAAATGACCACTACACCAATCCATAAATAACTAATGTCAACATGCTTTCTGAAATTAACAGGAAAATTTAGGGAAGCACCAACTCATTTCACTTGAATGTGCTAACCAGGTAGTAAATGCTGTATTTTCTCTTTGTTAATATTTCTTCTTCTACTTTTCAATATATTTATTTGGTATATTGCTGCTTTGTAGTTACAGGAAGGGATGACATTACCCTTGATGATGGCAAGTCTACAAGAATCTCAACCGCTGTCTTGGCTTTTGAATAATGATAATCATCAATTGTTGTTACCAAGTGAACCAAAATTTCTACCATTTAGGTGGGTTAAATCATGGTTTATCAGATTTTCTTCCTAAGATTGACTTATAGCACCTTGTGATTCATCTTTCAATGTGGTTACTGGTTTTATTGTGTAACATACAGTGATAATACCAATAGAGAAGCCGAGTGTTCCACTGACATTTCACTTCCAAGCTATTCAAGTTATATCGGAAACAACAAACTTGAAGTTGGTAGCTCTCCCCAAGTGACTACTTTGGGTCAAGGAGGTGGTGCAATGAACGAGTTAAATGGAACCACATACTTAAATGTACAACGTTGTGACCAATTTGCGTTTCCTCCTCCACAAGATATTGAGGAAGCAAAACATTTACCAACATTAAACAACAAATCAAACACCGTGGATTACCAAGTTAACAACTTTGATCTTTCCGGTTCACTATTTGAAAATGGACATCAATTTTGGAATTCTGCTTCGGGGTCTTGTGGTATTGCCATGTATAATGAGAACGGCTACCACAGAGTGAGCAATCCTTTTATGTTTCAATGATTCATATGTTTCTGGTAGATTTTGAATTTGCTTAAATCGCTCAAATGGGCATTAAGACAACTCAAACAAAACATAATATTTATTGTGTTTCAATTCTTTATGTTGCATTTACTCTCTACTTTTCTTTTAGACAATTTGAGTTTAGGTTGTTTCTAATGTCCTATATGTTCTGCAGTAAATCACTGACTCAACTATTCATGCTAGCCTTTTTGGAGTGACGAGGTATCAGTCGATAAAGTGATGACAAAATGGTTGCAAATTATGTCTTCAAAAACCAGATTAGATTGTCTCTCCACCTATGAGGTCAACAGGGTTCGTAAGAGTGGACAATATTAGTTGTATATATTGTAAGACTTGTAGGATGCAGTTTGCTCACACACCAGTATTAAATTCACTAACTCTTTTACCAGTAGATTTTTGGAACTGATTGATCCAAGCTGTAAATTTGAATTTTGTACAAAAGTTACTTTAAATGGTCTTATAAATAGTTTCACAAAGTGAAAGTTTACTTGTTCCTGGTTCCCTCAGCACACATACAATCTTTTATCTAAGAGCATACTATTCAGAAATCAAAGTTCCAAATCACTCACTAATATTGTAATGGTATATGAAGAACTGTGCTTTAATATTTTTATTGAGATTTCATGTTTGAAGTCGAGTAAAAAATATTAGAAACGAACAAAATATTAAAGATAGTGAGTTAAACTTCTCAATCAAGACTAGTCGTCTTATTTTGCACTTTTAAGATAAAAGAAAAGTTTTAAACCAGCCAACTTCTAAATTTTTTCAGTCTGGGCATTTCCATAATCACAGTGCGACTACATTTGGAATTTTAATTTATTACTAACATAGGTTTTAGATGAAGATGCAAAGAAAATAAACATTTTGATTCACGTTGATAAATTATAACATTAGACGATGGTGGAAAATAGTTCAGTAGAGGTAATTTACAAATATATATATATATATATATATATATATATATATATATATATATATATATATATATATATATATATATATATATATATATATATATATGAATATAACCACATCATCGTTAATTGAAAAAATTCAATCCATATTCACCAGAAAAATAGCATTCAGACAGAAAAATCTAACTTATATTAAATGAAAAATTATAGTGGTATACAACAATTATAATAACTTCTATCAATATTAATAAAAAAAAGTCTGGTCAACATTGATTAACAAGTAAAGATACCAACATATTTAAGTTTTAGTCAAACTAGCAATGTTTCGATCGGAATCAAACGAAAAAATTCCAAATTTGAAAATGTTAAAATTTTAAAATTCTTACTTTCAACTAAATTTTGAAAATTTTAAATGATAAATAATTCAAATACCAAACATTTTAAATTGTTTATAAAAATAATAATTCAATTAAGTTTTAAGTGCTTCGTGTCTTTATTGTTTAATTTTTCTTTAACCGGATTATTATCTTTTCATCTTGTTTTCTTATTTTTATAGATTAAAGAAATGTATAACATAAAATAATATTAAAACAATACAAATTATTATTTTACGACTCAAGTATGTAGATCGACCACAATATATTTTATTAATTACGAAACCTTATAATTTTTACACGTAAATGAAATAAAATAAAATGAAAAAATAATATAACAAACACGTCATCTATTAAACGAAAAAACTAAATGATAATATTCAATTGAAAAATAAAAATAATTCAAAATATTTAAATTTATAACAAGCTTAAACTTTAATTAAGCCATCAATAATTTATTCTGTGTAAAGTTTCAACCCAAACATGTATCCTCTCATCACAAAATCAAGGTTATAACACGGTAGAAAAACATTCATTGAAAAAAAAAAGTTCAATTTTGGAAAACATATATGAAAAAATGGAGATGCGGGGTATCGATCCCCGTACCTCTCGCATGCTAAGCGAGCGCTCTACCATCTGAGCTACATCCCCATTACATTTTTCTCATACATAAGCTTATAAATATTCTAAACATAACACCACAAGAATTACCAATAAAAAAAATATCGCCCAGATTATACTGTGTTATTTTTATATAATTAGTACTTATAATAATTATGTTTAAATGTGTAAATTGTACTCTGTATTTATAATAGACAAGTTAAATTACAATATGAAGTTATTTTTAATTATTGATAATTTTCTAGATTGCTGAAATTTAATTTAGATATGAATAAAAAAAACTTGGACACAACTAAAAAGTTTACTTGATAGAAAACAAATATTATTTTAAGAATTATTTATTTTATTATCAAGTGTGATAGAATAAAACAAGATAGGTATATTTATTTTACTGAAATTAATTAATTAATTGTTTATTTCTGATAAAATTGTTTTTTTATCTGTAATTGTTTTCAAATAAATGGAATTAGAAAATACTTTAAAATGATAATTCATCTTCCGTATGTTTAATTCTACCATAATTTTCAACATTATTTTCACTCACATTTATTATTATTATTATTATTATTTATTATAAATTTATATAAAAATTTTCAAAAATATGATAATCATCACCACTATTAATGTTATCACGATGGTCATGGCGATCATAATTTATTATCATTACAATAATTATCAAAGTTTATTAATATATTATATGAGTATATGATGGAGGTAGTATATAGGGATGTCAAAAAAATATGCATATGCGGATATCAGCATATAAAACTTACAATGGATAGAAAATTGATATGGAAAATGGATACTCATGGGTTGTTTTTTATCAATTGGTTTTAAAATGCAATATCATTTTCTTTTTAAATTGTCATTCAACATTAACACTATTTAATTGGGTTATTTGAACTTTGTTTGAAATTTATGAATGTTATGTATTATATTTAATTTCTTAAATATTTTTTAAAAATAATTGTAAATACTTGTGGATATTAAAAAAATATGCAGGTATTCGCACAGATATGAGGACGGGTACGGGATGAATTTTTGTCTCGCGAATAGGGTACGAGGGAGCTATTACTCGTACCCTACCTGCCCCCATTAACATCCTTAGTCGTATCGAATCAAATAAATAAATGTAGTATTTAGAAAGTGATTCTAAAGTCGTCTCCTAGTGACCAATGCATTCAATTAAAGGTTCCAATTACAAACACAACACCTAAAAAATGGGGGGGGGGGGGGGGAGTTGACAGATTTAAAAACAATTTCACATTTAGAAACTTAGTATATGAAAAATGCATTGACTTCTTGAATCAAATACAATCCACTATCATAGGCCACAAAAATAATTCATTTTCTTAAAATCTCAATCCACTTGAACATAACTTACTAAGTGAATATTACAACCAAATTCAATACGCAATTAAGTCGCGCATACACTCATTAATCTGTGACAGCTCATCTACATTCATTAAGCATGAACACAATCAACTCATACCACATACACTCAATATGAGTATTGAGCATAAACAAAACAAACAAATCATCAAAACACATATTCAATGGTGAAGATAAAACAAAAACAAAAATAACAATTATAAAAACGAAAACCTCAAAGCCTCACTACTTTATCTTCAAGAAGTCAATACACATAAATTAGCAAGCCATAGAAATGGAGTTACAAAGCAATGCATAACAAAAATACTCTATGGAAAGTCATAAACAAAGTAAAAAACAAGAATAATCAAGTCAAAATATCAAACCATAGGCTAGGTTATGCTCCAATATGAAGAAAAACGTGAACAAACGGTGATTCCTTCAATAGGTCTCTGAGGAGGCTCAAAAAACGTAAAATCCAAGTGCAAAAACGAGAATGTCATGTTTTGAACCCTAAAACCCTAAAAAACTCGTGGTCATATCACCACACATATGTAGATCTGGTTAAATATATTTTTGGTCCTTTTATTTTGAGTGAAAATTAAAATTACTTCTTCTTTGAAACCTTAAACTAATTTAGTCCCTCAACTTTGTAAATGCATAAATTTAGTCCTTTAACCAATTTTTATTAAGTTTATTTGATATTTCAAATATATTTCATTATAGTATTTTTATTTATTTACAAGGTTTGACATATTTTCTCTTCAATGTCAGTTGAGAAACGCGTTTACAACGTCAAATAAACTTAAAATTTTTGGTTTAAATGACTAAATTTACACATTTGTAAAGATGAGAAACTAAATTGGTTTAAGGTTTCCAATAAGCACTAATTTCAATTTTCACTAAAAGTTAACAAACCAAAAACATATGCAGATCTACAAAAATGTCATTTTGGTTCACATAATTACAAGACTGTCACTATGGGCTCAGATGTTGCTGGGAACAAAGGCTGATATGGCACAAACGACATGGGACTATTCTCTTCACAAAAATAAAAATCCAAGTCCAAAAGTACTTCACAACAAAATCTAAAATTAATTAAGAAATGAAAATTAGACCAAGTAAACCCAACTTAGTTAAAAATTCGAATTATTGACCCAATGAGGTTAATAAATGAAAATGCACTAATAGTGAACAATAAAGACCAAACATTCCTCAAGGTGGATAGAAAAAGATAAGAAAATAGGGAGAAATAATGACTTATCAGTATATCAAACATATAATAACACCAATATTTGTTTTATCTTATTATCATTTCATCCTACTTTTATATTATTTGTTTGATCAAATTTAGATGAAATGTTTTTAAGGTCGATAACAAGGTTTTCAAGAGCTTTTGTGAGAAAACTTCAAATTTTAAAGAGAAACAAAGGAAATTCATTTGCAAAACACTATATAGCACTCAAGTCGACACGAGTTTAAAGAGATTACAAAATATGAGTATAGTGACGAATGAGAGAATTGACTAAATACTTCATATGATAATGTGTTGTATATTTACTAACTTGATTTACACGAACAAAATATGTTACTTATAAGATTTTTACTTATTGTTTCATATGAACATATTTTTAAGTTGTCTCGGTAATAACATTATCTTTAATAATATTACTATATGTGAATATCTTGTGGTCTTACTCTAAATATATTGGATTTCTTCAAATATATTAGAATTCAAGTATATTATACTAAGTATTCAACTATTTTGGATGGAGTAGATAGGTAAGTTTTTTAAGCTTGAAATAATACTTTAAATATTCTCCAACAGTACTTTCTTATACAAATCAATATTTTAAAATTAAGATCATTCATAGGTTTAAATTTAGTTTCATTTGAACTTTTTGTTAGTAATTTTGGGTCATGCATATATATGATACATAATTAAATGTGTTAGGGCCATTATTTATAAAGCCAAATAATAAAGTGATATGACTAAATTAAAGATTTGGCTAAAGGCATATGTCATGAAAATAAATATTGTGTGAGACTAGTTAATAATTTCTAATTTGATGAGGGGCCAAATTAGAAATACTAAAACTTAAGTAATTCAGTTTATAAATGGTCGTGATCCCCTTCTGAGAGCACACAGGGAGTCATAACTTGTGTCAAATGAAATCTTAGAGTCCATTGACTTCACAAACTTTGATGTTTGTGTTGAATGCATTAAGGGCAAACAGACCAAAGCGAAGAGATTAGGTGCATATAGAGCTTCAGACGTCTTAGAGTTGATTCATACGGATATTTGTGGGCCATTTCCTACACCTTATTGGAATGGTCAACAATACTTTATATCATTCATAGACGATTACTTAAGATATGCATACTTATTTCTTATACATGAAAAGTCACAGTCTTTGGATGTGTTCAAATCTTTTAAAGTTGAAGTTGAAAATCAACTCAACAAAAGAATTAAGTCTGTTAGATCTGACCGTGGTGGTGAGTACTATGGCAGGTATGATGGATCAGGTGAACAGCGTCCAGGACCTTTTGCCAAGTACCTAGAGGAGTGTGGAATTGTCCCACAGTACACCATGCTGGGCTCACCCAGTATGAATGGTGTAGCTGAGATGATAAGGATATAGTAAGGAGTATGATTTGTCATTCCACCTTACCAGAGTCACTATGGGGAGAGGCATTAAAGACGACAACTTATATTCTAAACAGAGTACCAACTAAAGCAGCTACTAAAACACCTTATGAGCTTTGGATTGGGCGAAAGCCTAGTCTAAAGCATTTCCATGTGTGGGGTTGTCCAGCTGAGGCAAGGCCTTATAAGCCAAATGAAAAGAAATTGGACTCCCGAACAGTAAGTAGTTACTTTATTGGTTATTCTGAGAGATCTAGGGGATATAAATTTTATGATCCCATATTAAAGACAATTTTTGAGACAGGAACTGCTACATTCTTTGAGGATATTGAGTTTGGGGGGAAGAATCAGATTAGAAAATTTGTTTTGGAGGAAGAATCGGTAATAATTCTAGAACCGATTCAAACAATTACTTTTGATGAAGTAAGTTCGAAACCTCCACAAAACATTGCTGATGAACCCCATACTCAAGATGGTTTGGTTGTTCGTGAAGAACAAACTCAAGATCCTCAATAACCTATGCTTCATGAGTCACACCTTTGCAGAGATCCATGAGAGAAAGGAGAAGTGCCATTTCAGATGATTATGTTGTATTTCTCCAAGAAAATGAAGATCCTAACAATGGTGTGATGGAAGATGATCCAATCACCGTCCGTCAAGCCATACAGGATCCTATTTCAGAAAAATGGATTAAAGCAATGAGGGAAGAGTATAAATCCATGCAAGACAATAAGATTTGGGAACTTGTCCCATTACCAGAAGGTGTGAAACCCATTGGTTGTAAATGGTTATTTAAGACCAAATGGGATTCTAACGGTAATGTGAAGAGGTATAAGGCTCGTCTTGTAGCTAAGGGATTTACTCAAAAAGAAGGGATTGACTTTAAAGAGACTTTTTCTCTAGTTTCATCAAAAGACTCTTTTAGGACAATTATGGCTCTTGTTGCACATTATGATTTGTCGCTTCATCAAATGGATGTCAAAACGGCGTTTCTCAATGGTGACATTGACGAGACAATCTATATGGTGCAACCAGAAAATTTTGTGTCGGGAGACCCGAAGAATATGGTTTGCAAATTGACTAAATCCATTTATGGACTAAAACAAGCATCCCGTCAATGGTACCATAAATTTCATCAAGTAATTCTCTCATTTGGCTTCGAGATGAATCTTGTTGATGATTGTGTGTATCACAAGTTTAAGGGGAGCAAGTTTATTTTCCTGATCTTGTATGTTGATGACATTCTGTTTGCCACTAATGATATAGGCATATTGTACGAAACTAAGAAATTTCTGTCAAAGAATTTTGAAATGAAAGATCTTGGTGACGCCTCTTTTGTATTAGGAATTCAGATACACCGAGATCGATCTTGGGGTATTCTAGGATTATCACAAAGGAGCTATATCGATAAAGTTCTTAAAAGGTTTAGCATGCATGAATGTAAATCCGGGGATACTCTAGTTGCTAAGGGAGACAAGTTCAGTCTCAATCAGTGCCCAAAGGGAAATTTAGAAATTGAGGAAATGCAGAAGATTCCTTATGCGTTAGCTGTAGGGAGTTTGATGTATGCCAAAGTATGTACGCGTCCAGACATAGCATACATAGTTGGGGTTCTAGGCAGATACTTAAGCAATCCAGGAATGGACCATTGGAAAGCAGCAAAGAGGGTCATGAGATATTTAAAGAGAATAAAAGGTTATATGCTCACATACAGGAGGTCAGACCAGTTGGAGATCATTGGGTTTTTCTGACTAAGATTTTGCAGGATGTCAAGATAGCTTAAAATCTACTTCAAGTTACATTTTTATGTTGGCAGGTGGTGCGGTTTCTTGGCACAGTGTCAAGCAAACCCTTACAGCTTCATCCACCATGGCAGCAGAATTTGTAGCATGCTATGAGGCATCTAATCACGAGATATGGTTGAGAAATTTTGTCACAGGGCTGAAAATTGTGGAAAGCATTGAAAGACCACTTAAGTTATATTGTGACAATAAATCAGTTGTATTGTATTCCAACAACAATAGGAGCTCGACTAAGTCGAAGCACATCGACATTAAGTTCCTAGTTGTTAAAGAAAGAGTACAGAGTGGATAGATTTTCATAGAACATTTAGGGACAAACTCCATGATTGCAGATCCTCTAACTAAAGGACTTCCACCCAAGGTCTTTCATGAGCATGTTGCTCACATGGGTGTTTTACAGTTTGAGGAATCTGAGGTTTAGTGAGAGATAGTTATTTTTATATGTTTTATGTTATATGTTTAATTTCTTGTATGCATACATTAAACTTTCAAACATATTTGGTTATTTATATATGTGGTTTTAATTTTACACTTTGTATATTAAGTTTTTTATATTGATCTCATTAAGTTAAAGTTTGGACCAGTTGAAAATAAATGTGTATATACAGATCACCTTCACATAATTTTTTATGCTACACATTTCATGATGAATCCATGTCATTTGGTTGTGTCAGGATTAAAGATCATTGTTGGTTTTAGTTGCGATTGATGCAATGAAAAACTGGTTTGGTTCTACATGCTGATATAATCAATGGACAAGACTTTTGGAGTATGCTCGAGTAATATAATGGCAATTTTGAGCTCATAAAGTCTAACACATTTATAAGGTTGTAAAGACATATATATTTGTGACCAGTGGGAGATTGTTAGTAATTTTGGGTCATGCATATATATGATACATAATTAAATGTGTTAGGGCCATTATTTATAAAGCCAAATAATAAAGTGATCTGACTAAAATTAAAGATTTGGCTAAAGGCATATGTCATGAAAATAAATATTGTGTAGAGACTAGTTAGTAATTTCTAATTTGATGAGGTGCCAAATTAGAAATACTAAAACTTAAGTAAATCAATTTATAAATGGTCGTGGTCCCCTTCTGAGAGCACACACATAGTCATAACGTACTCTTCCTGTTTCTTTCTCCCTATCCCCATCAAGAGAGAAAACCAAAAGGAAATAAAGGTGCTTTACAGGAGGAAGATCACTGTATCATTAGTGCTCTCTAATATTATCTTTACACTTTCACTTTACTTTAGACCAAAGTCTAAGCCCAACATATTTTTTATTTTATTTTTATGATTTAACCTAGACATGTCAAAGTGAGTCGGATTGAAAATGAGTGAACCCAACCCGGCTCACTTTCTGGTAAACCAGAAATTTTGTAACCCGGCTCAACCCACCACGGGTTGGTGGGTTAAGTGGGTTGACTTACCAACCCACATAAGAAAATTTTGTTTTTAGTATTTAAATATTTAAATAAATTTTTAAGTAACCCATGAGATAACAATCATAGTAAAATCAAGAACCAATGTTTTGATCATGGTCACCACCAATATATGAAGAATTATTTCCAAGAAAGTATACATTAGTCTAAGAAAGCATGACTAATATTACAAATTTTTTGTCATGCTATTCAACAAAATATAAATAAAAAAATTATACATTTTTTTCATGCTAATTTAGAAAAAAATGTTTATAAGACGGTTACTTGAGTAATTTACTATAAAGATTATAGTTAAAGATTAAAGTATCAACATATATATAACTTGACAATCAAATTAATTAAACATTCAAACTATTCAAATATAATGAAACAACAAACTAGCATTTAAAAATATGAAATTGTGAACAAATATAATAGGAGTAGTAAATAATTAATAAAAAAATAAAAAAAAATTAAAAAAAATTAAAAAAATTAAAAAAAATTAAAAAAAAATTGTAAAAAAATGTTGGTGGGTTAAGTGGGCCAACCCACCTTCAATCCGGCTCGAACCCGTTTAACCCATAGGTTAAGTGAGCCGGGTTGAGTTCAACCCACTTTTGAAAAAGTTGAATTTTTCTCAATCCAACCCGATTCGAACCCGTAGTGAACCAGGTTGGCTCACAGGTTGAAACCCATTTTGACATCTCTAATTTAACCCCATTTCTTCAACTTTTTAATTACGCCAAAAATGTGGCTTTTGCTTCTCATGCTTCTTTTTTAGTTAATTATGTTTTTTATTTTTAATATATATATATATATATATATATATATATATATATATATATATTTTGAATACCCATTAAAATTATGTTTTCAATTGAGTGTTGAATAATACCTGTAAATTATGTTATATGCTCAATTCAAGTGTCCATTCCTCCGTAAGTTGTGTCAAGTGTGACATAATTTTGGAAATTTTTTTAATTTTAAACAATTATGAATACCAAGCATCTTTCATTTTTTTATACGGACATGATATGTCATGTATTTATATTTAGAAAAAAATATTAAATAACTTAAACAAAATATTTAATTTATTAAATAATCAACTTAAAATAAAATGATTAAATATTATAAAAAAGAATATTACATTATAATGTGAAATGTTATTTAAACTTTAAGTTTTAAAACAGAGTAAATTCACCATTTTTTTTTGTTTTCGTTTTTTCTAAATATTTTTTAATCACGATAATCTATCAAAATGTTAAATTTGAACTAAAGTAAAAGAGCTCTCTAAACTTCTTTCAAGAGTGTAATTTTATAACATTTTTCAATTTTGATTAAGATACCATTTTAAATTATATGCACTAAAATTTTCACAATTCATTATTAATATTTAAATGAAATTAATATCGAAAGAGTTTTGATTTGAGTAAAAAGTATAAAAATAGTTTTGTATGTATTAAAACTAAACCTACTAAAGCTAACAATTCATACAAATAAATATTTTAAAAAGTAATAATGAATGATAAAAACTACAATTACATTTTTTTTCTTAAATTTTAATAGTGAATTTGTAGGTTAATAAAACGCATTCATCCAACGGTCAGGATTTAATGAGAGGAAAAGGAACAAACTGGCTGTGTCACCTATACCCTAATTTATACTACCGCCTCTCTTTCTCTCTATATATACGAAGCCATTCGCCTAAAGCCCTAACATCCGCAGCGGCAGCGATATTCGTCAGGGTTTCTTCTCTGTCCATCTCTTGCTTGTTTTTTCTCATTAATTTTTTTTCGTTTCAATTCACTTGCTTTCAAATGCTGTGTGCCTATGATGGTGTTAAATATACTCCGAGATTTATTTCTATGATATAAACTTCGATCTGAGGCACTAGCTTTATCTTCCTCGATGATTCATACAGTGAAATGTTTTAATGATTTTGGTAACTGCTCGCGGAGATAAAGCTTCTGTTTTTATTTTTTTTGTATATATATTTGTTATTATATTTGGATTGCAATTGTAATGTTTTTGCCCCAAGTTACTGCGTGCCCTTGTATGGCTTATGATCTAGCTTATGTTTTCTTGTGATAATGTTTAAAGTCTGTAGTCAGTGACTGTAAATGGTTGTAGTCATACGCAGATGACGACAAAATAGACAGGGACATCAGTACTCCAAAGGAGAATGTTGACTTCGTCTAATGGGAATCTCTCTGATGCGTTATTGTGTTTTTTCTTTGTTTTTGTGTAATGTTTTTAAGTTAGTATTTCAATGTGTTGTTTTTAGAACCATTGTAACATTTGCAAGTGACGATAACTTAGACAGGGACATCAGTACTTATGCTAAGGATGGTGATTTGTCTTTGGGAATCTCTCCGATGCACAATGAATTTTCATGATAATGTGGATTGTGTTAACTAAGTCACATATGGTTGAAAAGAAATATATCTATAGATGATGTTCTGATTATCTAATGTATTCTATAAGCGGTATTTTTCACTTTAACTGAACTGACGAGGAATGTGTTTACTCAAATTATATTTGCTGTAACCCGATCCTAGAGTAGCGTCTTCTAAATATTGTCTGTTGGTATGTAATGTGTACTAATATGTTGAATAATTAATCTAGTATTAATTTGGCCAATGATGTACTCATTTTTACGTATTATCAGATGTGTGTGTGATGATATCTTAATTGTCACTACCTCTGAGGCCATCTTTTTGTTTGGTTTTCATGTCATTCTGATTTTAACACCACTTTTTGATTGGATACGAATGGATTATGTTTTAAATATTGATTTTGTTTGTAGTTGGTTAATTTGATAACTTATATCTTGTTGCTTTGTGTTTTAATCTCTTTTTACGGTCTATTTAGCGATTTCGCTTAAAAATTAAATCATTTTGATGACTGCCTAGTAGACAATTTACCGACCCCCTTGGTATTGTTTCAATGGATTTTTGAGCTGGGGTTATGAAATGACCTCTGACTCGGTGGTTCATGTTATTGACCGCATCTTTTTGCTCTCTTAATATTGTTTGTAATTGAAAAGCTTGTTTGCGCCAAAATAAAAGCTTCCTTGGCCTGTAAATTAGGTTTTGTTGTATGTATTTTACAAGCCTGATGATTGCCACTAAGAACGGAGATTTGAAGATGCTTCTGTTGAAGTTAGATTAAATTCGGACTCCAAAAGCATCTTAAGAAATAGAATGTTTATATTGGTGTTAATGAAGGCTTGTAATCTATGTTAAGCTCTTATTATGTAAGGCAAATGGTTATCTTAAATGAAAATCTTTTGTTGTTGTGCTTTTGGAATATCATTTTGAATATTTGGAGTTAGTGTTTTTTAAATCTAAATGACTTTTGATTTGTTATGTAATTTTAAGTTTAATTCCTTTGAATTTGTGTGGTGTATGCTTTATGACATGTTTTTATATAGACTAACCAATTTTCTGGTGCAGAATGTCTTAGCGAATTTCTCATGATGAGTTCTAACCTATGAAATATTTGAATTTTGCTTTTCCCTGAAAGCAATCGTGATAATGGGGAAAGGCCTACTTTGTCTTAATTTGGCTTTCCAATAATTATTGGTCATGATCTGGCACCGAGTACCGAGGAAGATGGATTTGAGAGTTTCTATGGTGTTTGAAACAATTAATATGCAATGAAATTCAAGTGATGATTTACGGGGTGAGGTTAGCAGAGAAAAGTAAGCTAGGCCAATTTGAATTGACGAAAATGTCCTTACCTTTGCACACACATGGTTCTTGTTCGTCTTCTTGATTCTCCTCTCTCACTTCATGGAGGCTATAATGCCATGTACTTCCCTTCCTATTGTCATGTCTCTCTCAACCCCAAAAAACTACGTGTAGATCCTCCACTACAACTCTCACGCAGACACCACAGTAACGTCACAAAATAAATTTAATGGAACAATCTTTCAACAATTGAAATAAGAATCGGACAAAATGAATTTATTCTATATTATGGTTTAAATAATATTAGTAATATAAATATTTTAAATAATATACATAATATTTAAAAACAATATACATAATAATATATAAATTATTACTTAACACAAATTATTTTTTTTCAATTCCATTTTATTTTAACATAATTTCCTTAATTTCATATTTTATTTAAAATATTAACTCGTATTTTATTTTAGCACAATTTATATTAATTAAATTTTATTTTAAATTACTTTTATGATGGTACTCATTTAATTTTGTACATTAAAATATTTTTTAATCTATGAAATCTTACATTATTCTATAACTTTCATAAATTTTCATCTCAAATTTTATTCACTTAAGTTTTTGATACATTATTTTAAATTACTTAATTTAAACCATGTTATTTTTTTTAACATGCCATGTTTTTCACAACATTGTTATTTAACAAAATTCATTGTTAATCAAATACTCGAGTTAATCACTAATTTATTTTATCTCTCTTTTTTTAAACATACATCAGTGAAATTAATCGTTAGCATCGATAAACTTTTTTGTTTTGTCAAGAGTTAAAATACTAACAAAAACATTGTTTTTGTATTTATCTAACATGCCATTATTTCATTAATCTTTTATCTTTTAGAACTCATTAATTGTGTCAAAATTGAAAGCTATGTGTTGGTGAAAAAATGGGAACAGTTTTTTTAGGTTTAGCAATGGTAACACATAGTAATAACTGCAATAGAGACATTATTTTAATTAAATAATAAAGAACTTCGAACTTTATTAACATGAATTAAACAAGAGAGATCTTTGACGCCTAACTGGAAATAAAATGTAGGAATAGGGATCTCTACTGTATTATTCTGTGCAAAAGAATGAAATTGGAACAACACACTAAGTATATATATATATATATATATATATATATATATATATATATATATATATATATATATATATATATATATATATTATCTTATATAGATTTGAATAGGGGTTGGAGTACTATGTTATTTATATATATCTTTTTAGTTGATTAAAAAAAAGCATGAATTATACCATTTTGTATTTTAAGACTTGAAAAAAAAATGCAGCATGAGAACTATTGAATCAATCAACGATTGAATATTATCAAATAATAAATGAATGATGAAATTATTAAAGGTTCAATTCTTGATCAGCAATTGTCACTCTATAAAATTGCAACAGCATTTGAAAAAGTGAAATTCATTTTATATAATTGTAAAAATAAATGTCAAATGGTTTAACATTTCGTTGATTAAATAAACGCACCAATCGACAATGAATTCACGGAACAGTTAAGCCCAATGCCAAAAATACCTCAACCTATTTCTCGTCACACTGAATTTAAATAATAAGGCACCAAATTTTTCCAATTGTTTTTTCCTTATTCTGCTAGTTTAATTTCAACTGGCCTATTAGCTCAGTTGGTTGGAGCGTCGTGCTAATAACGCGAAGGTCGCAGGTTCGAAACCTGCATGGGCCATAAAATTTTGTAATTTTTTAAACCCAATTTTATAATTTATTATTAAATTTAAATTATGGTTCTGTATTAATTGGTGTTGGCCAACTGGTTCATCTGGTTTGAAGGTCGCGTTATTAACGCGAACGTTGCACGCTCGAAACTTACTGAGTCAACTATATCTAAGGTCTTAAAAAGAGTCTCAAATTTTGATTTTGTCATTTATGTTTACAAAGCCATCATTGGTGTGATCCATTTTTTATCCCCAAGTATTTTACTTAAATATATAGAAAATAAAGCATAATATTATTTACATGTATTTTTTTTTCCTAAGTAAAACTTGTAAAAATTTAAAAATAAACTATCCTTAAACACTGAATTAATTTTCACAAATTTTTAACAGTAAAAATTATCATAAAAATCTGATTTTGTTATTTATGTTTACAAAGCCATAATTAGTGTGATCCATTTTATATCCCAAAATATTTTACTTAAATATATTAGAAATAAGGCATAATATTATTTACATGTATTGTTTTTCTAAGTAAAACGTAAAAAAATAAAAAAATATCCTTAGACACTGAAGTAATTCTCACATTGTTTTAATAATAAAAATTATCAAAAACCTTAAAATAGCCGTGAAAAATAAAACTAAGTCAGATAAATAATTTATGTTTAAAATTCGCATATAATTAAAGTTATCTCAAATAATAAAAATAAAAATAAATTATTTACCTCTTTTTGATGTTTGTAACGTATTTATTTATAAGGACATTCAGAAAAAAAAATGACTCATGAATATTTTCTTTACTACGACCTGGTTTACGTGTGCGTATGTTTTATATTATGATGCTATATGCATTTATAGATAAAATATTAGTACAATATTGTGTCTATTGCTAAACACACATCCAATTTCAAGTGTCATAAAATTTAATTTCAATCAAACTAATATCATCAAAAAAATAAATCTAAATAGAAAATGTATTACACATTACATTCTGTAACAAAGTACAAACCAATATCAATATTTTTAGTAATAAACTTGATCTCACTCACGGTGTAGTTGGTGTTTCCAATTTTCCACTCTATGAATATTTGACTAGTTACAAAATAATACGTCATAGTAGTAAAATAAACAAATAAGAGATTAAACATATATTGAATCCTGTAGTTTAACCTTTAAAGACAAATTTTTTTATTATAATTTACTTGGGTTTAGGCAACTTATTTGTGACAACATTTTTTGAGGTTAGTAGTAGGTTAAGACATTTAGGGTGTTAACCTCTTTATATGTAATGACAATGTCCTAAATAAACTATATTATCTTTTTAGTTTCTACTTTTGAAACATTATGCGACACTATTCATAGACTCCTCCTTCAATTATACAAACTGTGGTATTCAATGTTGGACCATCTACTCTTTCCACCCAAAATTTCAAGAAATGGCAAAAACATAAAAACTTAACCAAGTAATTGCCACCAATCTCTATATTAAAATCCCAACATTAGTGGTTTCTATGCAACTCCATTAGGTATTAGTCACTTTCTTGTTTACAACTCTCACAATTTTTCCCTTACCAATTATTAGGGAATGTTGCCTTTAATCTACAAGTTATCTAAACCAGGTGTTAAAAAAGCTAACACAAATTTATAATCATTTAGGTTTTGCCATGAGTCATCCAAAAAATTTTCCAGAACAAAAACATAAAAAGATTATAAAAGTAGCATGTTCATAAGTTTGCCTAACCCACCAAGCCTATAAAAGGTAATGAAAATGACAAAGGAAAAGAAAAATGCATTTTCTATTTCAATGATCTGCTTCGCTGTTCAAATCAAGTGTGATTTTATGTTTGTTTTATGATTCACTTTGGACTTATTCTTATTTTCAACACCTAACCCTCTTCATTTCGTCACACCATTGGTTATTTCGATATTTATGTAAGCTGCTTCATCAAAACCAACAAATTAGCATCCTACTTTTTCTTTAGAGAAAAAAAAATTAATATACCAAAGATTTTTTTCTTTTTCTTTTATGGTTTGGGCCAAAATGCAATGAAAATGTTCAAATTATTTGATGATCTCTTAAAAAATGCCTTTAGAACACTAATGAAAACCACAATACATAATAATAAATCCCCATTATCTGGGAAGCTTGTGACAAATCATGAAAATATCAAAAATTTCAAACTCCACATATAGCCGAATTTTGCGTTAATTATAGGATAAATGTTTGACTTTACCCAGTGTTGTTGGTGTCAGTTGGTTTTGTGTAAAGTAATATTCGGATTTAATTGCATATTTTGCCTCTTAATTAATTGTAATATATTACAAATTTTCGTTGTTGAAATATTAATTTTGAATTTGTTTAGACAATTTTTTTTTTTTATGAAAATTGGTCTAAAAATGTAAATACAATTGCTTTTTATCCATAACCTAAATAAAAACTTAAGCATAAGTTGTTTTGTAAAGTTTATCTAAAATTTTATTTTATTCTTCTTCTTCTAAAAGTATTTATGGAAATACTTGTTCCAATAAACTATATGTACGATTCTCTACATATTGACTTTTGAGCAGTTTCAAGTTTAGTGAAAAGTTGTAGTGTGATTCCATTTTCAGATGCTGAAATATCGTCAAGTTCTATTGGATGAGACCACGATAATGGACCAAGTTAAATAAATTTAACAAGTGTTTATGAAATAAGCAATTTCAAAAATCATCACCAATTTACTAAGTCAATACAACTTATTACTCAAAAATATAAAATTTTAAAATAAGCATTAACAAAAATCACAAGACACTCGTAATATAATTATAAGTTATATATATTTATGAATGATAATTCCATAATTAAACTGTTTTTTTTGTCATCAAATATTCCCATTTTGTAGGGTTGGTTTGGTGTTAGTGACTAAAATTTGTGTCCTTGGATAACCTCAAAGGTACATATATAAGTGTTAAAAGTCATATAATGAATGATATTATTGGTGATAGAAACATTATTTAATGGCTGCGAAGCAAAGATACGCTACAATTCTCATTAAATAAATATTCCACAATGCCATTTAGTCAATGCCATTTAATCGGATCAAATACGAATATTCCCTCTTCTTCCCAATTCGGCACTTTTTCTCAAAATACATTACCTTTCTTTGCTACCATTTTTAAAAGATTAATTATTTTTTACTTTTTAGTTTCATTTCTTAAATTTTAAATAATTTGATTCGATTCTTTATTTTTTTAAAGTGGATTAATGATATGGTTTGTTTCCCTTCCCAACTTGTACTTCCTTTTGCCCTCAATCTCCTCCACCAACTTATGTCCTCATACACACAAACCTTCTTCTTCTTCCTTTTCCTTTTCATTATTCTTTCACTCAATTCTTCTTCTTTTTTATGAAAGTGTGTTAAATGTAGAATCACACCCTTGCCATAAAGACTATTACAGAGGGAGTTTCACTGGGGAGATATAACACCAATGAGACCCGAGCCTAACTACATAAGAAATTGACACCACTCTCAACTCAAAACCTTAAGGCAATGGGTTTATGAGTCTTTATTATTATATAGTGTTTTACCTTCTCATTTCTGGTCAATGTGGGATCTAGACTCACACTTGAATTTTTAACAATATTGTCATTAAAGATTAACGTTTCAAATGGACTCTAAGCCCAATATCTAAAATCAAATATTATTAACATTTTGCACTTATCTAAAGATCGAAATTCACACTATCTTGGACAGACATAGTCTTCAGGTTCAAGTCTAAATTTTGTGTACTAATTTAAAGATTGAGATTTATCGTATCAGACATATTATTTTTTAAAGATTAAAATAAAGTACGAAAAAAAGAGTTTTTTTATTTTGTTTGAGAAAAATGAGGGTTTCTTTTTATTATATGTGTTCTTGGTATGAATATATATTACGAATAAAGGATTGAATATGGATGTAAATGGAGGAAGGGGAGGGAAAAAAAGTAAATGTTGACTCTATTGAAAGAAGACTAAGGAACATTACACATATTAGCTTAATTAATAATTTAGTTTTTTTTTTCTTTAAGAATTCTGGGAAAAAAGATAAATTTAAATAGAATAAAATAAAAATGAAACGCAAGAATAAAAGTACATTGTTAACTTCAAAAGTTAAGTGTAATAGTGGACATTAATTCATTATTTTGATTTAACGTCTCTAATTCAAAATTGAATGTGAAACTTTTATTTTATTTGGAGTCATATGTTTTACTTTGATTTTTTGTATATTTTTTAGTTGACTAAATTTCAATACATTTTGAATAAAATTAATAATAAGGTTTATTCCATTAAATTAAATTAACGTTGACACTATTTAAAAATTATCACGTTTTTAAATTTTAATCTTTGTTTATCTTAAACCTCTTATATCTTAAAACTCTTATGATGTAACATTTTCAAATAACCTTAAAATTAACATAAGGGAAACAACTAAATTATTTAATTTAATAAATATTGAACTTAGTTCAGTAAAAAAGAAATATAAAGATAAAAAATGAACTATGAACCTAAATATAAAAACTAAATTACTAAATCATATATATATATATATATATATATATATATATATATATATATATATATATATATATATATATATATATATATATAAACAAACTAAATTGATGAGGGTGCCATGTGAGATTGATGTTGAATATTAACTATATTGAGTTTAGTTTTAGCATATAACTATTTTAATTACTTTAACAACCTAAGCGACTAAATACAATCTGAGGAACAAATTAAAAAAAATATGTAAACTGATAAAATACAATTAATATATTTTAGCCTTTTAAAAAGAAATTTGTTCCCCTTCAATCTTACATGGTGTGAGAAGATTAAATAAAGGAAAGTTCAATAGCTGTAAAATGTAATTTAAAAAAATTTATAAATAACGGAGAAGTTCAGTATCATTAATTTGAAAAAAATTAAATATTTGTAGTTATGGTGAATAATTAATTTTTTTACTAGTAAATTAAAAAAAAGTTATAATAAATAGAGAGAGAAAAAATAAACATAATACCTATGTATAAATTTATAAAAATTACAAATTTTTTCTAACTTCATTACTTACAAGTGAAAAGAGACTCGATACATGTAAGTGATACTTTTTTCATAAAAAAAATTATAAAATACTAATTATTGTTATTAGAGTTAAATATGTTTTTGGTTCTTTAACTTTAAGTTAATTTGAAATTAGTTCATTTTGAAACTTTGGACTAATTTAGTCATTCATCTTTCGAAATACCTGGATTCAATTATTTTAATTAAATTTTGTTAAGTTTATTTGACATTTCAATCGCGTTTCATAATAGTATTTGACCTAACATCAAAATAAAAATGTTTCAAATAGTATAAACAACTCAAATAGTATAAACAACTCAAATACAATTTTGAAATACGTACGAAACATCAAATAAACTTAACAAAATTTTATTAAATTGTCTAAATGACGTATTTCGAAAGATGAAAGACTAAATTGATCAAAAGTTTAAAATGGACTAATTCTAAAATTCACTAAAAGTTAAAGGACAAAAAACATATTTAACTCTTGTTATTATTATAATTTTAAAATTAAATATAAATAATATTTTATTATTTATTTGTCCTGTATATATTTTTGTAATAAAAAAGTTTGAGTATAAAAAAATTGTCAAATAAAAAAACGATTAAGATTACAGAAAGATTGATAAAATAATTATTTTAAATTAAATTAATTTTTGTTAAGAATAAAATTGAAAGTAAATGTGGAAAAGAAAAGAAAGTCTTTTTGTAAGGCCCATTAAAAATTGGCTAAAAATACTTTCTGCCCTAAAGTTAGTAGGTTGTCCTTGTAAGTGGGCCTAAGGCCGGCCCAACAGATAAAGTCATTAGGTCTGCCCTAAACCTAACATTTCTTCCCATTTTCAGAAAAATTGTTGTCCTTGCCTTGAGCCGCAACCACCTTTTACTTCTGCTAGGGTTCCAACGTTTTTCAGATTCACGTTTAGCTTGGCCATTGTTCTGCTCACGTAAGTACTCTTTCACCTTATCGCCTCTGTCTAGTATAGTTTTGTAATCACAGTGGGAAACTCTGTACTAACTCGTTTAACCCACTGTTCTAGTTTGCGAGTCGGGTTCTAGAGCTGCTGTGCTCCTTGATTCAGTGTCGAAGTCCCGTACAAACCCATTTCCAGGTAGGGAAGCTGAAACCTTGCTCATATGTCCTGTTTTCTTCGTGGTTTGGTTGTCTTTTCGAGTTGGATGGTTGGTATGATGCTATGCTGGTTTGAATACATGAATCTGTTGTGAATCTGTTGTTGTATCTATTGTTGAGTTGGTACGAGGGACTGTTGCAGAAAAACAGTGGCGAGACATGCTAATCTCGCCCAGGTGAGCCATTCTCGCCTAGGCGAGACGAGCAGGGACTCACCCAAACCCTAATTCACGAAAGTCCGCCCAGGCGAGCTGCTCAGTGTATTTTGAGCGAGCGAGTGTCTCGCCCAGGCGAGAGGGGTCTCGCCTAAGCGAGATCCCGCGTGGTTTTCCTGATCCCCCTTTCGAGCCCTCGCCTAGGCGAAGGGGACTCGCCTGAGCGAGCATGTCTCGCATGAGCGAGATCCTTCGGCCTGAGCGAGGTGCTGGGCGAGGCAGGACGCTGTGTGATTGTTTTCTTGACTTGGTTGGTGAATGTATGGCTTGACTTTAAGTATTATGATGAGAGTATGAGATAAATGAGTATGCATGTGTGGGGTAAATCATGATTTGCGAATCATGGGTTGGTACGATTTTAACATGAGAATTGTATGAGATGATTCATGAAATTGAAATGATGGGTTGGTATGAATTCAACATGAGACATGAAAGGGTTGTTATTAATGTGGCATAGTAATGAGATGAGATGAAGTTCCATCTTCTGGACTCTAGAATAAAGAGTTGGGATGGCTTGGTTGAGGATACGAAAGTGATGAATCATGAGAAAGTGTATGTATATAATTGTGTGTATGCATGAGGAATCTGTATGCTGATTTATGAATGTTGGTCTGTGTCAGCGTGTAATTCCTTGGGGCCTCTAGGTGAGACCTCCGAGGTTGCGCTTCAGTGATCGGGACGTAATCCCATGGCCCTTGGTAGTGGGTGTCCATGGTGGTGCCCCATCTGTATAACTAGGTAAGGATTCAAGGTAAGGTCGCATCCTGACACTCTAAGGGGTCAGTTAGTCTCACTTAGAGCGGACTGACTCCTGTGGTGAGAGTAGCAGGAGGTCCGAAATTCATTAAGGGCTAACCTTGTGGTGAGGGAATATTGATCCATTATAACACTTGTAACACATAGCTCAGGGGTGAGCAGCTCGGGGGTGAGCAGAGGTATCCACCACAAGTGCAAGTGTCCGCTGAATCCGACCAAGTTATACGTATCCAGATGGGTCGAGTCGAGTCGTAGTGTATTGTTTGGAAGGTCGTAACATGCTGGTGTGATGTATGTATGATGGACTGTGAATATGTATCTAACTCCATTGATGTAATGATTTTTGGGCTCTAGCTTACCCTACTTTCTTTGTTGTGTGATCTGCTGTGTGGTACTCTCTTTTGCAATGATCATCAACTTGTTGGTGTGAGCAGATGCGAGGAACACCCGTAGACAAAGGGGGGTGGAGATTTCGCTGCCTAGTCCGCGTGGACCAGTTTATATTTTCGTATGAGTTTATTTAGGGTTGCGACCCATATATCTGTTCGTCCTTAGATTTATGTACTTTGGTAATCTTTTCCTCTAGTTTTCTTTTGGGCATCGTGGTGTGCCATGGGATGTATGGAGTTGAATTTAAAACTCACAGACCGCGCTTTGATGTTATCTTTCCCATAACATTTCTTGAATTTCTCGTGCTTAATTAAATTGGGGTGTTACACCTTTTATATATATATATATATATATATATATATATATATATATATATATATATATATATATATAAGTATGCGTTACGTTCATACGCATGTTTGTTATTTTTTTTTATAATGTTAAAAATAATAAAATTGTTACTGTTGTTAATATTATAATTATAAAATTAAATATTATTAATCTTTATAATTTTTAAAAAATTTTATTTATTTATTTTGTAGATTATTTTTTAATAAATAAATAGTTAAATATAGATGAAATTGATAAAATAATTATTTTAATTTAAAATAATTTTATTTAAAGGTTAAATTTTGAAAAAAAAATGTGGACATAGATAACTATTTATTGTTGAATTAAAATATAACTAATGAAGAATTAGAAAATGTATCAACGAACTAAAAGTAAGTTTATATTTCAATTTAGTGCATAATATAGTTAATATATGGTAATTTTATGTGTACGTGTATATTAAATATCATATCAAGCGCTTACCTTGTAAAAGTAAGAATTATATATTTTCTGAAAAACTAAAATTAAGTTTAAACTTTAATGCTAATATTTGTCATCAATTTAACCTGTTTGATAATCTAACCATTGAAGTATATATATAAATATTTTATCTAATAACTTCTCACAATAAGTTGAATGTTACATTTTAGGTTGATAATTAGTTACTCTCATCTGTAATTTTTAGTTTACAAGATTTTGATGACTCTTCCCCAATATTTTCGTCTTTTTGACTTTGACTACCATTAAAATATAAATATCTTATCATATCCCTTAACTTTATTTAATTCACAAATAATAAATATGACAACTATGATTATTGAAAAATTGTTTACTTTTTAATTGTGCTGTACTTATTAAAGTTATATTTAATAACAAGTTTGTATTTTAGTTTCTAACTATAAGTTTACGTAATTTATTTACGAATATGAAAATAATTAATAAATATGAATAAGACAACAAACATATAAAATTTTCGATAACGTATATTTTTATTTGAAAAATTTGCATTGCATTAAAACAATCCAAACATTAAAAAAAAAAAAAAAACTTTTAGTGATTATTAATTATCATACGTTTATGCAGTATTAATAATAAGGTATTTTAAAATAAATTCACATTTACATTTTTTACATTAAAAAATAAATTCATAATTACTTTAAAATATAAATCAGGAACTTAATATTTTTTTTTCAAAGCTACAATTCATCCTCTATATAATAAATTCTATCATAATCATTTATTTTTATCCATTATAGCTCCTATGTCACTTTTACCGTCAGATAAAATAAATGTCATAAGTAAAATACCTTATTGCGTCAAAGTCATTCAAGCAAACAGACCCACATGAACCATTGAATCATACAATTCAAAAAATTCATACTCATTTACCAAAATTTCTACTATAACCACTTTTTCAACATTTGTTTTACAAATTTCATAACACCAATAGTAGCAACTACAAATTAATTTCTCTCATCCAGTAGTTTCACCCACACTTAATAATTACAAATCACAAACCAAATTCTCTTCCTCTTACAGTAGTCTTAACTTTCTCTACACAAAAAGAAAATCACCACCACTGCAAACATCATTCATTATAATTTTGTTTCTCTTGAAAAAATTTTCAAGTTATATCAACATTCATACACCAAAATCAAACCCATATTTATACTTCAACAGTAAAGCATTAATCTTGCAAAGAAAAATAGCTTCCCTTACCATATATATAATCTTGACCTAGCATTATTCTTTTCTCCATAAACAGCTCCACACATTAAAATACTCTATCTATACAACAAAATGCCCAAATGACGATTAAGACACAATAATAGGGTCTCAACCAAAGAAAATTTCATTAAGGACAAATGGAAGCAACATGCAAAGAAAAAAGGAACTTCCATGTAGGAGAAAATAGTTTGTTACATGTAAAGAGTAGGCTAAAGACTAGAAAAAATTTTGAATTCACCGTTAAGAGAAATTAAATGGGAATTTTGGTAGAGCTCTTCGTGTAGATTACTCTGGCCGTAATGAATCTTCAAAAGGATTAGAATTGAATCAGAATTGTATGGTAGGAAAAAAAGATTTTTGAAGAGAAAACAGAACTAGAGAGAATAAGGGTTTGTCTGAGAGAAGATGGATACCATTTTGGGTTCTCACATTTAATAGTTTCATATGGATAAAAAAAATGAATCCAAATAAAATTGAAAATATTTATTTATTTGATTTGCACTTTATAATAATATAAAATAAATCAAATTGAATCTCATATTTTTTTGTTTGATTCAATTAATGTTTAATAAAAAAATCAAATCAAGGCGATTGAAGCTTGTGTGATCTTTTTTATAGTTTTTCATTTTCCTCGTCTTTTAGTTTACGTTTGAATCCGATTAAGGAAGCTAAACAAATTCAACAAAGAATAAAGAAAGTGGAAAAATGTTATTCATATTAGTAAAAAGAATTGGGACATGAGTGAAAAATTATATATACAGTGACGACGGAAGAGATGGAGAGACCCAAAACAAACTTAAAAATGGAAGTCTTTTGTTTAAAATTTATTTTTTGAACTTTTTTCATGCAAAATTATTTATTAAATTGTCATAATTAATTTCATTTAACCTTTATATTTCAATATATAATAAGGCTAATCCATTTAATCTTTCTTGAGATATGGTTGAGACCGAAAATGTTAACATTATTCTATAAGTTATATATGCATTTGGAAAAGAATATATATTTTTTATATAATTAAGAATGTCAATTCATTTATCATTTTCCAAACCTATAGTTTATCTTAAGATTTTTAATGATGAAAATAAATAAAATCCATCACTATCCAACAAATTATTATGTTTTAAAGATTTTTCAAGGTTTAAGTAATTTTCTTGTAAAAATGTACAATCTAGTGATTTTAATTTTTTAACATTACATAAAAAAACAAAAAATATCTTTATACATTTTAAATTGTTCAAATCTATTCTAAAGTATATAATTTCTTTATTTACAATATATAAAAAGTAATCAACTCTAAACGATTCTCGAAAAAAACTTTAAAATTTAATTTTTAATATTTTGATCGATCGAATTGTTTCTTATTGTGTCTAATACATTTATTACAAAACTTAATGGTTGTAAGTTTTATATTGATACATAATGTTTAATAGTTTTATATGGATAAACAAAATAATCCAAAAAAAAATAAATCGATCAGCATCACATATTTTTGGGTTTGATTGAAATAATGTTTAATAAAAAAATATCAAATCATGGATATTGAAACTTGTACGATCTTATTCATAGTTTTTCACTTTTCTCGTCTTTTAATTTATGTTTGAATCCGATTAAGGAAGCTAAACAAATTAAAAAAAAAAGTCAAAATCAATGTTATTCATATTAGTAAAATAATTGGGAAATGAGTGAAAAATTATATTTATATATATAATTTGATAAAAGTGAAAAATTTGTTATGAGTTTTTTAACAGTCAAAATTATCTTAGATAATATTTTAAAAGTATTTTGTATTTTTTAATTTATTTATGAGTGTGACGTGAGTGTAATCCATAAAAATTTATCGAAAACTAGTCTCTCAAAATACTCATTTTTAATAAAACCAAAGTCACACGTATAATGTAAATTGTGGCATTTCCATTGACACATATAAAGTAAAATTACGAAAAGAAACAAAGCAATAATGTAGAAGTTGTTAGCCTTTTGCTTTCCTCTTTTTTTATTGACAGAGGAAGTCTTCAATTTTCTGATATAACTTTTTCATGGCCTAACCCTTTTTTCTTTACATTTTTTCCACTTCTAAGATGAATCAAAACACAAAAACTAACTATTCAAACACTATCACTTCTTCAATACATTTTACCTTCTAATGATGAATAACACGAATCAGATTAATTTTTCTTATTGATATAAAATAAAGTTTTATACTTTGTTTACTCTCATTCAAATGCGATGCTGCATTATTTTAAAAATATCACAATTTCATACATTAACGTCTTGAAACAAATACGTATACGTGGATGTCAATATCTTCTTTACTCGTAATTTGACTTTTGAACACCAAAATCTTTTTAATTTTTATTTTCTGAAAATAAACCTTAGTACATAGTTCCTTATTTTTGAAAGGTTTTTTGGCATCCCAATTTACATTTTTCTAACTATTGCTATCTTAATATTAGCACGTAGGTCTAGACACATCTCATGACTAATTAGGTGGGCATGCCCTCTTGTTGGCTTTGTTTTATGAAATAGAAACCAGTTAATAACCTACGACAGGCTTCTGTCTAAATATTTTTAGACTCAACAAAAAATTATTATAATCCTTTTAAAACATAATTCATATATATATATATATATATATATATATATATATATATATATATATATTTCTTTTTTTTTCTCAATTGTAAAAGTATAACCTGAATGAGATTACTAAAACAATATTTAAACAATGGAGATGTATTTTAAATTTCAAAGAAGAAAAATAAATAATAACCAAGTTCTTTTGAAATATATATTTAAAAAATAATCAAGTTTCAAAAGATTGCTCACAGAGCAAGGAAACTATAAATAAATAAGAGTTCTTCAAAAGAGAGCTCAACAGTGAGCCACATCCAAACACAAGTTCCAAACTACACGGCGACATCTCCATCATCCTGACGACCAGCAGGAGTTTTCACATCTGCTCACATCAATGATTTGGTGATCATTGTAAAAAGGAAAGAGCTAAACAGAGGAACAAACACCAAAGAGAAAGGGTACGCTAGAGTCAAATATTTCTTTTCATGTTATTGAGCAAGTAAATATTAAATCAGATTATAAACATACAAAGCACGTACCCAAATCATGCGATAGCAAACAAATGCAAGACCTCTAACTCAATTATCCAGATTATACTCTTGATATAGAATTCTAAAGGAAGTATGCGCCTGTACTGGTTTCTAAACTCTACAGAGTCTAGACATAAGGGGTTATCACCCAACCACACCCCAGGGTTAATCCTGTGATCATCTAATGCCATTATCCTGCCAAAGATTAGAACCTCCTACCACTCTCACCACTTAAATCATTCTACTCTATATGAGTGTGAATAATTATTAGAGTTCAGACATCTCCTATATCAAGGTATACACTAGCCACACCATCACTAAGAGTTTCCCTTGAAACTCTTTGATGCACAACATTCCACATGTCATCTCAAACATTATATCTCATACCAATGTCAAACCAACCAACCAATTCGTATTTCATTTCATTCCAAGCATGCTAATATCACATGAAACATGCATAATCATGAAATCATGCTTTTAAAAGTAATTAAATAAATCCACAATTGAAGTCACAGAGTATGAAACCAATCTGTCTCATACTCGCTCAAGCTAAGAGGTCTCGCCCAAGCGATAGGATCCCCTCGCTTAAGCTAGACACTCCTCGCCTGGGCGAGAACTCGTACAGAAAACATATGACAACATCATGAGTTCTCGCTTAAGCTAGACCATCTCGCTTGTTATCGCTTGGGCGAAATGCCTCGCTTAAGCGATAACTCGTGCAGGGGCCAAGGGAAGTTCTCTACTATTCTCGCTTAGGTTAGAGGGTTCTTGCCTGGGTGAGAATAACATATTCTCTCCTACTCCTGCATGCAACAATAGGAATCCATCCAGAAACACATACAACATATTCTCAAACAAGCACACGCATCATCCAAGCATCACAAACACGAAACCAAACTAAAACAAGCAAGATAAAAAAAAAAGAACATGCAAACTCTAGCTTCCCTTACCTGAAAAAGAGAACCACAGTGGAGGAGAGCTCTAACAGAAGTTCACCACAGTACAACAACAGCCTAAAAAGCTAAAAACAAACGCACGAGTACAAAAAATAAGACCTTGACAATGGTTAATTATGTGAGATTAGAGTTTAGGAACAAAAACAAATGGAAAGGAGATAGAGGTTTTATGCAACTTCCATGGAGGAATGACATTATGCTAGCTTGGGAATGAAACTTGTTCAAGCCCTAGCAGAACTTCTGTTGGAGAAAAAAAAAGAAAGTAAGGAAGGAGAGCTGTCTTGCGAAAAAGTAAGCAGAATGAAAAGGTAAGTAGCTGGAAGGAGTCTTGGGGTACTAAGTGGGCTGACCCTGGACCCTTTAAGAAGACCGGACTCAAACCTTATTAAAGGGGTTTACAACTTGTTAAAAAAAATTTAACATAATTAAATTAAAAGAAATATATCTATTAATTTATAAAATTTAAAAATTAAATTATATAAAATCTAAAAACATATTTTGTAACACGTAACACACATCTTGTCCTTAAGCAGCCTTATAGAAAGTCAACAGCCGAAAAAATGAATATTTATTGAATAGAGTAGTAAATAGGTGTGATTACATATTAAGATTTATATAATGAAATTGGGATAAAGCCATAGATAAAAGCTGAAAAAGTTAGGCAGGGCAATGAAAGAGTCAAATAATTAGTTGAATGGTTTGAAAGAAGAAGGAGGCAAGGAAGGGTTTCCACATAACACAGTCATCAATCAAATCTGAATGACATTTGCCTAACTTAACAATCTATTTATAAATTTAATCATCATTTCTGATTCACATTTTGGAGCAATGCCTTTCTTCCACATCCTCATGTCGGAACAGGAGAAACATCACCCACTCAATCATTTTATCTTATTTCTTTTTTCAAATTTACATATAAATTATTTCACTCTTTATTATTTACAAAACTTATTCTCTATTCTTCTCTTTTACTTTTGGATATCAATCTTCACTATGATTTTATGTTAGTAACTAAACTCAGTAATTATTAATTAATGTTAACAATCTTGGTTGCTTTACGATTCACTAGTTTTTAGTAGCTTGGAATAAATCAGTGGCTGTCTTAATAATAAATAAACATGGTGGTTAAACCTTCTCAAATGATAATTTTTTCAACTCAAATATGTTAACTGTATATTCATCATTCTTTTAGTTACCTAGTGACAAAGTGGTAAGCATCACACACTTAATTCTGAGATATTTAATAAGTAACATGTTGACATTTAGTAGTAATTCTGAGTCATAGATTTCCATTGTTTAGACTTTTCTGAGTTTTTGTAGTAAGGCAATAAAACTCTGCAGATTAAGTTGTGTTGACTTCTCAAAAATTTGAAAATATAAAAACTATATATTACTAACAACTTCACCTATTAAATGAAAAACTAAATAATATAATAATATATATAATGTCATAAATAATAATAACAATAATTTACTAACTTAGCTTACGTTAATTCATCACAGAGATCGATTGATATATAATGATTTTAACTTAATGCACAAAAGATAAAAAATATATGAAACACACGTAGATATTTTATATTATTAAAAAATACTAAATTATAATATATAAACGAGTGTAAATATTATATTAAAATTTTAATTTTAATATTAAATTATGTTCAAAGTTCATTTTCTAATATTTAATAAAAAAACATTTAAGTAACTAATTTATTAAAATATCTAAAACAATAAATTGCACTAGTCATAGTCATTATTTTTAAGCAACCCAATTCACTACATAATTTCTGGGTTAGAGTTTTGAGTGTTTATCAAATTGATGTAATATGCAACCCTATTTTCTTTGGTAATTAATTCAGTAGCCTTTGATGATATTTTATTAGGAATTAAACTCTTGTGACTGTGACTCGAATATCTAAATGAGTAGATTGAATACTACCATTAGCTAATAATTACCAAATAATAAATATTTTTTTACAAAATAAACATGATCATTATTATTATTTTTTTAACAAACGTTGTTTTAGATTAAAATAATTTAATTATATCTTTTCAAATCATTTTTTATCGTAAAACTGTTTATTTAACTATTTACAATAATAAACTAGTTATCTAAAAAACAATGTCTCACTAAGAGGTGAAAGTCACCTTAGTTACAATTATAGTACACAATTATCAATTTGGTAGTCAATTAATGAAAAAAAAATATAATTGTATGGTTTTAAAATTCATAGAATAAAGATTATAGAATTTAAAATTGAATAATAAAATTTGCATAATATAATTATCCCTTATCTTTAACTCTTAATTTTCCTTTTCTTTATTTTTCCCTCTCGCTTACATTCTATTTTGTTTTTCTAACTTTTATCTAATTGCATCTCTTATTTAACTAAATGCAATAAGAGATGACAAATAAATTTAACCCCGTAGATATTGCAGAACTCGTTCCTGTTTTGACGAAAAATCTCCGCATTGACTGATATGGGTATGAGTTAGAGCTGTTAAATGGGTCGTCCGGCCTGACCCGATCCAATCCACAACGAGTTGGTCATTTAGTGGGTCAACCCAACCCGACTCACTTATAAGCGAGCCAACAAAATTTCGAACCCGACCCGACCCACCACGGGTTGGTGGGTTAAACGGATTTGCTCACTAGTCCACTTAATTAAAATAAAATATAATTTTTTTTCTTAAGTCATAAATTATAATTCGTATTAAAATTTAAATAAACTTCAATACAATTTAAATATAATCCAAAATGATGTTAAACTCCAATACAAACCAAAACTAAAAATAAATAAATTACTATTTAAGATCAAAGCATTCTTGTCACTTATCCAACTCTAATATTAGAGTCTTGAATGGATAAATCCCACAACATTTTTATCTCTTGAAGCATCTTCTTTATCCCTACGTATTTGGAGTTGAAGCTAGGTTTCCATTTGTCAATCCACTAATGTGTTTGGTTAAAAAAACAACCCAACATTGCAAAGTCCAACATAATGTATGTGACCATACAGGTTGGTGGGCCAACCCAGCTCACCACGGGTTCAATCTGGATGAGCTAGGTTCTTGGTGGGCCAGGTCAAAAGTTGACCCGTACTGACATTTGTAAAAAAAAAAAAAAATCAATCCAACCTGAGTATGAGTATGCCGGGTTGGTCCATGAGTTCTGACCCACTTTGATGACTCTAGCATGAGTATGGAGACTTTTTCAAGTATAAGAATGAAGATGAAGATGTACATATCTGTCTCATACTCGTCCCCTTCCCTCCATATCATGTCTTCATTTAAATTATTAAAATACTCATAATTGTTTATAATCTTATTTGAGGTAATATATTATAAAATATATAAGATGAATTTAAACGTATCAAAAAACGGAAACTTTTAATACATTTTACATTGTTAACGAATTAAAATAGTAATTTTCATTTTCCATCTCACGACATAGAACCTAATTTTGACTTTATTACAATATGGAAACAATGAAATGGTAACTTTTTAATATGAAAAGTTGGTCAAGTGGTTATGCATTATATATTAGACAAATTTGCTTATGAAAGACCAATGAATTCACCTGTCATTCTGCAACCACCCTTGTCAATAATATCTCACACATTGATTCCCTATATCATCATTTACATATTGAATTTATGTAAATATGTAATCAAAATACTTTATTAATTAAAATGTTCTTTCCAATTATTGACAATAAAAAAGATTTGTAGTTAAAATATTTCGATTTCTAATAAATGATACTTAATGATGCTGAGAATCAGATTCAAATTAATATTTCTTTTATTATAGTTGGTGTGGTGATGAATAAACTATTAAAATAAAAACGTCTTCTTATTCTCCTTATTTACTTCTATGCTACAAACCAAAATCTCCAATTTAGAGAATTAATCTAATTTTTAAGATTTTCAACTAAGAACATTCTTTTTTGTATTATCATGTGACCATGTCTAACAAAAAAGAGATTATAAATGTCTATTTAATATAAAAATAATAACATGATAATTATAACTGTTTATTATATATTTAAAATATATTTTTTATATTTGAAAATATTCACTTATTATAAATCATAACGATATATAAATATATATATTTGTCCTGTATAATAAAACGTAAAATACTAATTTATTCGTGTCCTTTTGTGATTATAATGGTGATTGTCGTTTTATATCTTTTTTTTCTTTCATTATATTATCTGTTACTTTCATCTCTTCCTCTCTCTATTTTTTTTTTCTTAAAACATTTGCACACTATTAATTGCGGAAATAACACCTTCTCAAATAACAAACAACACATTTTGGTTCGTTCTTCATGTGAGCTCAAAAACTCTAAACTGACATTCATAAAAAAGTAAGTTTTAATTATTAAAGTTAATTAGTATAAGATAATCAATAAGAATTATAGTGAAAAATTATGTGTTTAGAAAATAATTTTAGAATATAATTTCCTCATCCATCATTTCGGCAAAAAGTAAGTAAAACAATCACGTTATGCCCGCTTTCCTAAAATTGAAAAATAATATTAAAATGATTTTCCAAAGCTTATAACAGCATAGAAAAATTAAAATATTACATTTCTAAATTTACATATACAAAAATATATTTTTAGTTTGTAAAACAAACACACTCGTAATTAGGAAATGTTTTAATTTATTCTCCTCTCATACCATATTCCAACCCTAATGCAAATAGACTCTTTCACTAACATTTTCTTTTCATTTATAAGGTTTGGTTTTCATGCCCCGTTAATGTAAAAATTACATAAATAATGCTTTAAATAAATCTTAATCTAAACATTTATTGTAAAAATAAACATTATTATTGTACACGACATTCTAATTATATATATATATATAGACTTTAAGACATTGTAATTAAAATTTTAATTTTATACGAGGATTCCCTTGTGTCTACATTTCAAAATTTCAATTTTATCCTTTAAAATATAATTATTTATTAAATTTTTGAAAATTGTTTGTTACTTTTACAAACTTTTTTATAAAACCGTTTATACCTGCTTCTTTTTCTTTTCCTATGTATGAACAGTTATTTTCTTATCTTTTCTGATATATTTCACTTTATTTTTAATTTTTAATAAATATAACTTTATTTTATATATCAACTTAATAACACACATATTTAAAAAATGTTTACACACAGCACCTTTACACTAGTATTTATAATACATGTTCGAACTTTATCTATTATGTTGATAATACGTTACCTTTGATACTTTCGTTAAGACAGAATTGTTGATAATAACACTTAAATTACCAAGTATTTATTCTTTATTATTCATGTATGATAAATTATTAAAATTGAAATATACAGTAAAGTTAACAATGAATATATATTTTTCTCTCATCTGAAGATGTAATATTATCATAAGCATCATAAAATCAATTCGAAAAGAATAATGTTTGTTGGAGTTGAGTTCCATGCATCACTGTTTCTGATTTGGCCAAAGACGGCGTTATAACGACACTAGTTTTTTGATGATCCAAGATTCAAGTACAGCTTTTTCGTTTGTCTTTCCCACAGTTTGTATGTCTCTTAATTCAAGGTTGTGTATTACTAATTTTCAAATTCAACATTGAACGCATAACCTAAGATTCAACTTTAAAAAAATAAAGTGGTTTTGCAATTGTGGATTTCTTTTTTTAATTCTTAAAAATCATATCTACCTCGGAAACTATTTATCTTATTGTTTCTTGTCTGTCCACAATAAATCTTGAAGACCATATTTGTAATTTCATTAGAAAAAAAAGTGATAACTGATTTTCAAAAGAAAGATGCAGAACGCGAGCTGGTATGATCTATTATTGATTGCATTAATACAGCTGGGAATATTATAGCTTCGCAGATACTCTTCCTTTTATTTTATGGCATGTATGTGTATATAAAACGAGTTTTTTCTTTTTTTCAAAAAAAAAGTACAGAATCTTTTTTTAAAAAGAACTATGTGAAAGTCTCAAAGTTCTCGGTGGAAAAACATACATTATCTACTCGCTTCATTCTAATCGTTCTTTCCTCTTCTGATTGTGAAAGGAAAAACTTAATATAATATTCACCATTTGCATAAAACATTTCTTTTTGGCCCCTTTACCACTTAAATCTCCCCATTAATTACCTAAACACACGTAAAACGTTTAAATTGAACCATTTATTTTAACCAAAATTATCATGATAAAATATAGAAAAATTATATTATAACTCTTATTTGTTAACTTTTATTTTTTACTTCCTGACGTGATTTAGTATGAATCATTGATTCATTCAAAAAAATAATAATGATGGTAATTAATCAATGATATATATTAAATCACGTTAGAGAACATACGATGAGAGTAAAAAAATGAGAGTGATGGTATCTTTATCCTAATTCCTAAAATATATATATGGTTTAGAAGGAGATTTATGTGCATTAGATAAGAGTAGAGTAGGTGTGTAATTAAATTTAGGGTTAAATAAAAGTATAGTTTTGTAGTTTATGAAAAGCATTTAATTATTGGAAGAGGGTTAATGGGAGTGAGATTTGAGTGTTTGGTGAATATGCAGTGGAGATGTAGATAAAGTAGAGAGAGTAAAGATAAGAAAAAGTAGGTAAGTAGTAACTACCTTAGCATGATGATGTATGGAATTTAAGGAAGGAGGGTGATGAGTGAGAAGAAAATGTTATGTGAGAAAAGTTGGAAGAGAGAAGTGGGCTTAGGCTATAAACAACCAAAGGAGGTTACCTTACATTCCACGTTTCTTCCTCCCTTCCCAAACACCAGTATTTATGACCCTCTTTTCCTATCTTTCCTTTCCCCTCACACCTTCCCTTTATCATCTTCTTCTAAATCCTTTTTCTTCACATGGAAAACCTTTCGCTGCTTTCTAAACAAGACGATCACATGGATTTGCCTCCGGGATTTCGCTTCCACCCCACAGATGAAGAGCTTATAACCCATTACCTCTACAACAAGGTCATTCACACCAACTTCTGCGCTCGGGCCATTGGAGAAGTCGACCTCAACAAGTCTGAGCCTTGGGATTTGCCATGTCAGTCTAAACAAATCAATCAATCCCTTTTTATCTTCATCTTCATCTTCACTTTTCTGTAAAATTAAACCTTCCAGCTTTTGCAGGGAAAGCCAAAATGGGGGAGAAGGAGTGGTACTTTTTCTGTGTCAGAGACAGAAAGTACCCCACTGGATTGAGAACCAACAGGGCCACCGAAGCCGGTTACTGGAAAGCCACGGGGAAAGACAAAGAGATTTTCAGAGGAAAATCTTTGGTCGGAATGAAAAAGACTCTTGTTTTCTACCGAGGTCGAGCACCCAAAGGAGAGAAAAGCAACTGGGTCATGCACGAGTACAGACTCGAGGGGAAATTCTCTGTTCACAACCTTCCCAAAACCGCAAAGGTATCTTCTTTTTCCCATCCTTTCTTTTTCTGGTTGGATTTGTTTTGGTTTCTCTGTGATTGAGGTTGTTGTTTTTTTGTGGCAGAACGAGTGGGTGATCTGCAGGGTGTTTCAGAAAAGTTCAGCCGGGAAGAAAACTCATATTTCGGGGATAATGAGGTTGGACTCTTTTGCCAATGAATTGGGTTCTTCCGCTCTGCCACCCCTTTCGGATTCTTCACCTTCTATTGGCAACACTAAACCGCTGAATGAATCGGCTTACGTGCCCTGCTTCTCCAATCCAATTAATGTTCAAAGAAACCAAGAAGGGGTCTTTGATTCCCTCAATAACTCTATTTACGGGGTTTCTTCAAATCCCTTGGACTTTCTCCCCAGAATGCCACCTTCTGCCTCCTTCTACTCATCTCAAGGTGTTCAGGCTGTGCCTAATTTGACGTTTCCCGGTTCTGTTTACTCTCTGCAGGACCACACCATTCTGAGAGCCATGTGTGAAAACAATGGTAATGGTTACAAGGCAGAGAGGGACATGATCAGTGTCTCACAGGAAACGGGTCTTACCACTGATATCAACCCTGAAACCTCTTCAAATTTTGATATGGGTAGGAGGCACTTCGACAATCACAATCATCCATCTGTTTCTGTTGCCCCGGTGGATCTCGATGGTTTGTGGAATTACTAAAAGTTATCATCAAATAGAAGGAAAAGTGAAATTAACCCTACTTTTGATCTAAAAGGAATAGGAACAAGAAGAGGCTGGGATGGGGTTGATGCTGTTGTTACTCTGTATAGATTTTATCGAAAAACATGTATTGAAACGTATATGATAAGTGTAAGAAATGTTGTGAAATTATTTAGGGTGGTTTTGTATTTAGACACTTAAGGCTTTGTGGCTGGCTGGTATCAGCATTTGCATTAGCATGGATTGAAAATGATGATGGAATGAGACTGTTGGATTAAGATCTAAAAATAATGATTGTGTGGCGTATCTTGTTGATCTTGCCTTTCTGGTTTGGATCGGTATAGTCCAGCTAATACTGAGACCAGGACCAAGACCAAGAGCTTCGTTCGGTTAATGTTTGAATTCAATAATAATATATAGTTTAGTTTTAAAATGTGGGGATGTACGGTTACCAAAGAAAATCCTGAATTCTCTATCTCTCTATTTGGACACACGTGCACGAGCATACTTTGACATAGACAAATGTTAACAAACTTATCTGCATTTACCTACTCCAAACCTCACTGTGCAAATCATGACTCTCAACTCCGAACTTCTCTTTCTGTTTACGTGCGTGTGTGTTAATGACAAGACACCATGATTCATTGTCAAATGCAAAAATTCAAACGTTTTACCTAAACATCTTAGCACATCACTTTAGTGGCGGTGTTCACGATTCACCAAAATCGTTCCCGTCTTTTTCTATATTGTTAATAAGAAGGACGAGAACAAACAACTGATATTCATCCTGCACAGTTTCTCAAAAATTAAGTTTAATTCCTAAGAAAGCGTTTCAGAATAGTAAATTTGATGGGTTTAGTTTGTAGAGAATGAACAAGTAAGTTGAGAACAAATTCTTTGTGCCAGTGCATCCTCCAACACGTAACATAATCCATGCATGACCAATGGCATGGCGACTGCAATAAAAAAAATCAAAGTATAAAGTTAAGAAGAAAATGTCATATGGGCTAATATATATAATTTTGGTTATTGTTCTAATTTTTTCAATCAAATTGTATTCCACTAAGCTATATTTATATAACTTTGATTCTTGGACACATATTTTTGTATGCTATGAGAAAAAGAAAAATAAACTTCTTTCGGGTGTGATTTCCTTCGTCATCTTAACTTCAGATAATCGAGACCTTATCATTATTTTGACTTATTATATTAATTAAGATTCTTTTATGCTAAAGTTGATAAGGATTTTTTCGTAATCATTTTCTTTTTTTCTAATGAATGTTAATTTTATTTTTGCAACCAAAGTTTTAATTAAAATTTTCTTAGTTAAAATTAGTAATGATTTTACCGTTAATTATAATAAAGTTTTTTTTTTTGTTGCCATTAATTAGGTTTCCTTGCAGTCATTGCATTTTTTTTAGCTGATATTGATTAAAAGTTATGTTGTCATCTATACAAGTTGTGGTATTTGTCAGTTAATATTATTGACAAAATTATTTTCTAATCAATGGCAACAAGGTTTTAATCAACATTAGTGAAAATATTTTCTTGTAAATTAAGATTTTTCAGTTGGTATCAATAAGAAATATTTTTAAATTGATATTATTATAAATTATTAGAATTGTTTTTTAGTTGATACTTCTTAAATTTTCTCAACTAATATTGACAAGACTACTTTTCGGAGAATATTAGTCATTTTTTTGTGGTAATCTATATAGATATTTTGGTTAATGTTTATTAAGATTGTTTTTGAGAACATTTTATATTATTTTATTTTTTGTAAAGAATGTTTAAGATTATTTTTTATATTGTTTAATTGAGAAACTGACAAAAAAAAAACTCTAATCAACAATTATAAAAATAATTTTGTAAAATATTACTTAAAAGTAACCTCAACCAATGTAAATTAATAATTTTATTTTTTTTTGCAAAAAAAAATGAAAAAATCTTGAGAAATGTTGCAAAAGATTTTATATTTGACAAAAAAATATCATTGACTAAAACTTTCGAAGTTTACTATCAAAATAAACTTGTGTACTTGAAAATAATTGATGTATTTTATTTAAATAAAAAATAAAATTTAGTAAATTTAAATTGTCTTATTTAAATAAAAATAGAAAATATAATAAATTGAATGTATTTTAATTGGTTAAAAAATGGTGAAAATCTTATCCTTAGTGAAACATGAAGGCTTGTCTGTATCTGTGATCATTTATTGTTTCATTCATTTGAATTTATGAATTGATCCATTCCTGATTCCATGATATGAATTCCGTTGTTAAGCTGTAATGGCATGACATGAGAGCATTGATCTTCTTTTTCTTATTTTGTCCAAAAATACAATACACCATCTCATTTGTACCATGTGGTGTTTACATTTATGTCACATGATAAATCCCCTCAAAAAAAAGTCCACCACTTTGAGTCCTGCACGTCTTCATCCTTAACTCCATGAAAACACTGCAATTTGTCTTTTTTATACTTTTTCTCTCACTCACTCTCATGCCAAATAAATACATTAATGTTAATATATTTCATTTTCTTCATGATACAACCACTCCAATCTTGTGAAAATTTTTAGGTCCCCTTCTACATTGCCCTGTGACTTGTTTAATTTTTCTTAGAATATTTCACTGTGGGAATGAGATTGAAATAAAAAATTAACTTTTGGAGGAGGTGTTATTAGTTTTGTGGCTCTATTCTGTGATTGGTGCAATTGTGGTATAAGTTTAGAAACACCAACTACCTTATCATCATCGTGGTCGTATATTAGTCAGCTATGCCCTAGGGCCTTCTGGGTCTCAAAATTAGTTAATTAAATCATGATTAGGTTGTTAAAAGTAAGACTTTCGCTTTCAACCTCAGTAAATTTTTTCTTCGTACTGTTTCTATTCAAACTGTGATGTTTTATTTTGTTCGGAAGAAATATTCTTGAAGGAGAAGGTTTAGAGAGATTTTCGTTCGGAATAGCAAAAATCAATAAAACCCGAATCCAATCAAATAAAATATTGATATTATCTTTAATTCAAAATTTTAAGATAATAAATTTATGAACTTTTATCTTTATTTATATATATTTATTGTTAATGGTGGAAAAAAAACTGTTTTGGTTAACAGAGATGCTTTTAGTGCGATTAAAGAAATGTGATTGCAAGTGTTATATTTATCTTCATTATTATTGCATGGTGACAGAAAATAAGTAAAAAAGAAATTAGGTGAGTTGAGGTTGAGGAAAAAAAAATGCATATCCGACCGAATGTGATCTAATTAGAAGTAAATTTTGAACATAGGATTAAGTTGGATTAGATAAGTGGATAATATTGAATAAGTAAAATTGATAATTACGGTGAGAATCTGACAATGAATTGAAATATTATGGATATTCGATCCGATCTAAATGTATATTTTAATTTTTATAAATTTGTAAATATACTTAAAATTTTAAATTTAATTTTTAATATGATTCTATTATGTTAAAACTTAGTAATAAGTAATATAAAATTATAGTTCATTACAATAGTCATTACTAAAACTATTGTGCATGCGTGTTTTTTCTTTTAATACTAAAAGTAAATATGTATAATATTTTAAGTTTTTATTAAAAAAAATTATCCTTTTTAAAATGATTAATTTAAAAAAAATGTTAAATGATAAAATAGTTGAATATAACAAATTTACTTAAAAAGGTAAAAATGATAAAAAATTGTTTAATTTAAAAAAATATATTAAAAGATAAAATTGGAAATAGAAATATAGATACAAAAATAGAGAATCCCTTTTATATGTAAGTATAAATATATAGATATAGATTATACATGTCATTTTATTAACTTAAAAATTCACTATATTTATTATTTATGTCATTTATTTAAAATAAAAGTAATTTTTTATTAAAAACATTTAATTTAATATAAATTTTTAATGTAAAATTCGATCAAATTAACCCATAATTAAAAAATCTGAATCCGATTAATCCAATAAATTAGATAATCAAATATAAATTTTAAATTATTAAATTTAAATTATATTAGATGAATAAGGTCAATTTGAATTGATTTAATTAGGGATGACAAAAATATATATGTCCGTATCTATCTGGAGATAAAATTTATGATGAATAATTGGTATCTACATATATTTATTATTTGTGGGTAACAAGTATTTTAGGATAATGATATTTTAACATATTTTTTTTGATCCAATTTTAACCCACTTTTTCAATCACCATTATATAATTTTTTTTGATTCTTTTTAGTGATGTGGTGTGAGGATTTAATGGTGATTGAAGTAGTCGGTTAAAAGTAGATAAAAAAAAAAAAGAGATTAAAATGTCATTATTCGATATTTTAATATTTGTTTATAAAGAGGTCGAAATATCATACTACTCATATCCGCGAATATTTGTTACTCACAAAATATTAAAATTAAAATTTAATTTATATTTTATTAATCTAATTAAAATTTTATTTAGATTTTATTTTTAATTTTTTTTAATATTCAAAAATATCCATAAATTTTAAATCTATATATATATATATATATATATATATATATATATATATATATATCTTAATAGGATATAAGAGAATAATCTCTTACTGCAAACCAATTTGATCGATCCGGTTTCCATGTTAGATCGAACTGGACTATTTGAGAATGAGAACATGAAAATTTGTTGTAGCATCCGAGGTTGTGTGAATGTGGTATCTGACAGAGTGACCATAAGGAGAATTGGGGAGTGGCACTGTGTCCCACACCCATCCCATTTTTTCTTCTTTCCTATATTTATTTCTTTTTATCTCTAATATATTATATACAATCAAAATCAACAAATACTAATACTTCACTTCATTTATTCTATTTTCTTAAAAAAAATCAAAAAATTTGTTTGAAGATTCTTTTTAACATCACTTTAAAAATATATTAACTTGATATATAAACTAATTTAAATTTATAAATATTTTTTTTCTTGTTATCTATAATATTTTATATAGAGTAAAAATCAACAAATACTAATTCTTCACTTAATTTATTCTATCTTCTTAAAAAAAATGTAAAATTTTGTTTGAAGATTCCTTTTTATCAACCTGATGTATAAACTAATTTAAATTTACAAATAATTGTTTTATTGTAAACTTTTTATGAAATAAAATTTTGCTTTTAATATATTATATAGAGAAATAGTCACATAATGTTGGAATAAGGTATCCAGACATAATAATTGTTTTAGTAGATAATTTTTCCCAATATATTCTTTGTGTAGTTTATATAATAATTTACACAATATTATTTGTTGTATTTTATATTTTTTTACTATTATGATATGCAGTAAATTGTATATAACATATAAATAAAAAATATTTTGTCATATAAAATTATTTTACAAATAGCATTTTTGAAAAAAGAGTTAGTTAAATTAAATCAAAATTTTAATGTTATCACGTAGAGAAAGAAAAAAGATAAATGAGATAACGACACGTTGTGGGACACTTCAATTAGATTTTTAACAATTAGTACAATTTTGATAAAAAAAAAAGAAAGAAAGAAGTTTTCTCTCTTTCTTGCCAAATGTCTCGGTACGTTCACCATATAGTATAAAAGCAATGTTTTCTGAATTTTTTATTAACACTTGAAGTGATATCTTTTAATGTTTCAGATTTTATCATAATTTAAATTCAATTAGGCTAAATATATAATTATATCATTCACGTATCATAGTTTAACATATTGAACATTATTGTGATATAATATAGAAGGAGTTCACAAAACTTACTTCCGTGTGGCAGTGCCATCCAAAAGTCCAAAAGGCAAAAATTGATTTCCATTATTGTGATTCTGGTCTTCGCGACCCACTCAGCCTCCAATCATTGTTCTCTCCACAAGAACTTTTTTTTTTTAATTTTTTTCTCATCAACAAATATTCACAAGCCACCGTTATTAATATCTAAACATTTTTAGTTGAAAAATGAAGAAACTGGCTTACCAAACAGAGATTACATAATATTTAATATAAATATTTTTGCAAATGAAATGCAAGAATTCCAAGAATGAAGGGTGATGGGGGAACTACGTGTATGGGATCATGTGGTCACGTGTCGCTATCATGTTTGCTAACCACAATGTTGATTCTTACTATGATTAGATAATGTCAATTATTTCACACCCATGAGGCCACTTAATGGGGTCTTATTATTCATATACTATCCAAATGAAGTAAGTGGAAACATTATAATAATAAAGGTAAATAATTATTTATTTATTTATATTTCAAAATTAATTAAAAAATGTCAATTCAGATTTTAAGAAAAAGTTGTCAAAATATCATTATTAGAAAATAAAAGATGCAACTGGCGAAGAGAAAAATGAGATATCCACGGGTGTAAAAAGCATATATATAATGAAAGTTAATCAAAAGTAGAAGAGTGAAGCAGAGAAAATGATTGCAGTGTGGTGTGGGAGTGAGACATTTGAAAGAATAAGAAATGATGTGGTTAGTTAGTAGATTCCCTTTATGCAAAAATGAAAGTAATAGTAAAAGGGGTGTGATTGAAGAAAGTGATATGGAGGCATGTAATTGGGTTTGAGGAAAAGTGAATGTGAAAAGGAAAAGATGATATAAGTGAGAAGCAGAGCTTGGAGAAATCCAATTGGGACTTCAATTGAAAAGGAAATTGGAGTTTTGTTTGGGAAGGGAATGGTGCCTCATAAGTGGACTCTTTTGGTGTCATTATTCATTACAAAACTTCTAGACGCATATGTGACAATTTTCTTTTGGTAAACTTTCATATGCTTGCATTTCTTCTTAGTCCTCTAAAATAAGGCCAAATATTTCTTTCACCTTCATTACACTACGCCACTCAACTCATAGGGTCAACTCTTAGGGAATTGCTTCCATCCACATCATATGGATATCACTACTATCTCCTCAAACTCTCCATGGGGCCTCGTATTAGTGGGTAAAACTTTGATGGAAAAATTAAAAAGGGAAGGAAATAGTAATTGACTTTGAATTTATTACCAAATATCCAAAGAGCCTACAACCATAGACGTTGTTTTCATTAGTCACACGTGTAAAGAAATAGGAAAGTGGTTTTAGTGAGAGTGATTAGATTTTTGTGAAGAAGTACTAAAGCATTATCCAATATGTGGATAATATGATATTTAATTTCCGTGTGAAAATACGTTGATAATCTCCTCTTTTTACCAAAAATTAAAAAAACGTCGATTAATTGGAACGCAATAAGAAAACAGGCGTGGAAATATATAGAGTTGCTTACTTTATTGGCAATTTCCAAAAGCTTAACTTTTGATCTCTTTGACTTGGATTGGAAATGATTCGAATTTGATAGGATGGAGATGTGCCTCCTAACTTTTGTGTTTTCTCAACCTTTTTGTAAACTCTTGAGATTAAGATATATTCTTCTCTGATAGCGACCTTTTCTGTTGAATTTTATTATTCTCCATTACTCTCCCATTATGGTATGTATGCTTCCACTACCTTCACCCACCAACGTTGAAATCAACAAACACTTTCTAAATGGCCTTTTTGGAAGGCACATAACATTGGGCTTAAAATCAAGCCCAACAACATTAGACAAGTCCAATCTTTAAGCATTTCAGTTATATTTTTCGGATGGACTGAAAAAGTTTACACCTTTTTTACAAGAAGCTGCTGGATCATGAATTAAGATCGCAGAGTGTGGTTTATAATTTACAGGTATTGTCTACCAGATGTTTATTGTTGTTGCTTCTCTGAAAACACTTATGAGATTGTAAACCATGAATGGTTTTGTTGCATTTTTTTGGAACAGGAAAATAAACAGACAATTATAGAATACGTTAGAGACTTACATTCGTAGTTTGTTTGTCATACACTAAACATATCAGGTCCGCCAGTTGATATACTAAACTTTCTGAAAGAATATTCAACTTAGAATAGAATGAAAATGGCTAATGTGATAGTTCCGCCAAGAATGATTGATGAAATGAACTCCACAGTGACTTTATAGGGAACATTCCTTTCTTTTTTTCTTTTTCTGCTGTAACTGAGGTCACAACTACCAGAATATCAGTGACTGAAAATTTGAAGTTCTCGTGCCTTGTAAAAGAGTAATATAATTTGAAGTCACAAATAAATGGATATAAGTTTAACTAATAATAAAAGTGCATGGAACGAGAATTAATAACTAATATTTAGCAATGTAAACAAAATTAAGAAAAAGTCATTTCTACGCAGTCAATAGCCCTGAAATAGTAAAGCTAATACCATGATTCTCGGAGAGAACAGTGGATACACAAATCAAAGAAATAACTCAATTCTATTTTACACCAAAATTTGGAACAATACATCATAGCATACATTGTATATGGATGGCCATAACTAGCGATAAGTATCAGTGTCTACAAGCTTAAGGCCCCAGCTCATATCCTCACAGTGCCTCACATACGGAACAAGTTCACCTGTGTCAGTTCCTCTCTTGGCCTTGCAATCATAGAAGGGAGGAGCATGGAAACATGGCTCCATTGACATGGCACGCCGACAGGGAGGATCTGGGGCTGTTCGGTTCTCAGGTTTGTACAGAATCCATGGTTTTAAACCTCCAAGCCCCTGAGCCACATAGCCAAAAGTAGACCAAGAGCTTGTAACCAACACATCAGTTAAGCTTAAGAGATACATTTCTGCCCAAGCTTTTTGGTTGTGCATCTGCTTCTGTGTTTGTTGATATCCTTCATGGCTCGGCTGGTAAACACCAACAACTTCTCCTGTCACCGTAGGGTATTCCCAATACATGTCTCTTACCTTTTCAAAATAACCAGAGCTTAAGGATGCCATCAACACCGCTTTTGACTTGGGACTTCCTGATGAATTGGTAGCATCCTGCTGATTGTTAACATCAGGCAAAAGTTTATGCTTGGAAGTACAAGCTAAGATCTGATCCAATACATGTTGAAATGGACCGGGTTCTGTGTCAAACACTCTAATTTGTATCCCCACTCTTTCATCGGCTTTAGCTAAATAAGCTTGATAGTATCTGGTAACAAGTCCCCACACACTGTTAGTGGGGTGGAACAGATACCTACCCAAGAAATGGAAAACTGTTTCTTTATTTGGGAAGAGATCATTCAGCTCCTGCTCAAATGATGGCATCAAGAATAGAGATGGGACAAAGTAATTATCTGTTTTCATCACTAACCAAGGCACTTCCTGGAGAAAATGTTGCTCTTCATCACAAAAGAAAAGCTTATCATGATCATCATAATCGTGGACTATGTGAAGGTAGACAAAAGAAGGAACATTGGAATTTACAACCAATTTATTTTTCAGCATTTTCCCATGACATTCATCAGATTTCTGACTGAAACTATTAAACTGAGCGGTAAGAGGAAAATCAGCAGGGAGAAACCAGGAAGTATCTGGAAATGGCTCACAAAAAAGATCAGCCATATCCACTCCAGGGTCAACCAGCAGAACACGGTTTGTGAGAAGAGCATAAAGAAATGCAGAAGCTAGGGTCAATATCCTATTCCCTAACCCACTAAATGAAATCCATACAACATATTTACAAGGTGAGGACTCCGTAAATTTACCAGACCTAAGTTGTTCCACTGTTTTGTTATAGAATTCAGTGTAAGGTCCACACTGTTTGTGTTGAGCTTCATATTTTCTTAACCTAGAAATGAGGTAAGAAGAAGGGTTTCCCGACAGCCCTTTGAGATGATACTCGGCTGATTGGTATCTGCTGAGACAGGAATTTTCATCAAATCCATCAACTAAAAGGCCACCGTGCAGTTTATCTCGAAGCAACTGAACAGAATCAGAGGTATCATTGTCCAAATCTACAAGTCATGAGAGGAAAAAGAAAAGAAATGTTACAACTTTAGCAATGCGATGGGATAAAAAGGTGAAAGCAGTTAACCCTTTAGCAAGGAAATGAAAAAGGTACCTTGAGTGATTTGAAAGAGAGGGGTGAGTGATGAGGGTTCGCGAAGTGCCGCATCTGAGGGAGGGTCTCGAAGAACAACGGAGACAGAGAAAATAACAGAGCAGAGAACGAAAGTAGCGACGAAAAAAGCCATCAAACGCATGAGTGAGAAAGTGAAGGCACATTTAGAGTCCAAATCGGAGTGTGAGAGTGGGAACTTCTTCATCACAAAAATTGGTGGTAAAACAGTGAATGAATGCAGCAGAGTACGAGTGAGTGGGTGTCGGAGCAGATAGAGTGATTTGGTTTAGACGCCGCAGACCATGATGCGATCGACATTAATTTGTTTGGTTGGAAAGAATAGTTTAATAACGTTGTAATTCTCTCAAAATTAGGATAATAATCTTACTGTTTCTCAAAATTGGATGAAATTACGGAAATGAACTGTCGGTGACACCTTTTTACGCCCCTTTTTCCCGTTACCGTTACCGACTCTGTTCTTGGAAATTTTCATTTTAAAATTCAAACAAAAACATAAATATGATGTCACGTGTTTTATTTTTTTCGGTCGTGCATATATCATGCGCACGTATTTATGACACCTACATCTTCGTTGTTCAAATAAAAAAAAATTATGCAATTTAAGTTAAATTTGACTTTGAATATTAAGATTAAAAAATGTTTATTCTAATTTTTAAATTTCGGAAAAGTATATTTTTAGTCTCGAGAGTTGAATGGTGTTGTTAAAAATGGTAGTAATGTGATCTTTGAAAATAGACAATATCAAAGGTTGGTAGCCTCGTGTTTTACTTTTAATTTCTTCTATTTGTCATCTTATTTCAGGATTGAAAATGTTTTCTTTAAAATTTAAATACTCAAATATTTTTTAAATTTAACAAGGTAAAAATGAGTTTTTTTCAAAAAAATTTTAAAAAATAACAATTTAAAATTTTGCTGGCGGCTTCTCTTCGTTTTTAGATTATTTTATTTTGGGGTTTTTGTCTTGTCTTTTGGTTTCTCTTCTAGGAACTCTCAAGTGTCTCATGTTTTTCTAAACAGACACACTCTTGAGTTTCCTGAAATTGATAAATTTGTGAAACCTGTTTTATGTTATTCTGAGTGCTAGATGACGGCGACAAGAAGAAACACACTCAATAGAAATTTATATTTTTTTTGTTGAATTTTTTTGTATTTTTTTATTCACAATACATTAATTATCATTAATTTTAAAATATATTAAAAAAATATTTAAAATATCAATATAATATATTTTTAATATTTAACCGAAAACAACACCAAAAAATTCGGTAAAAGTTTTGGACTCCTCAATAGACATTAACAATGGTGGTCGGTGATTGTTGAATAGTGAATTAACAAAATTATTCATCTCTTTTATTGGTATAATAAAGTCTCTATATGACTTGGTGAAGGAGTTTGAGTGTTGTTGACGATGATGATGATAAGAGCACGTGATGAAATAATTTTGGATTCAGCTTCAGGTTTTATTGACTTTATTGTTGTCATATTTTTAATAGGGTTCTATGTTTTTAATTTAACCTGAAATTTTTATCGATGGGATTAAATGGGTGAACAAATGAAATATGACAATTACATAAAAGAATAAAAAATAAAAACTCCATATTCAAGGTTACTTACTTTAGTTTATATTTTTTAATTTATCAAATCTATTGTATCATTCACTAACTTTTACAAATTTTTCTCTTTAATTCATCCAAATCATACAAATTTTCCCTTAATTCAAACAACTTATATTAACTCCAAATCCACGTAAATTCAGTTTCCCAAATTCACTCTTCTATCTAAACAAAGCCAAAAAGTCGTTTTCAATGACGTTTGCAGCTCTTTTTATTCTATGAAAAATCAAACAAAAATGTCAACAAAAAGATTCCAAATTATCTCATGAGATTTTATATCTTACAAATGCATCCCAAAATAACAACTTTTTTTTACTTTCACCATGAACATCAAAATGTTATAGTAAAGAATTTACGGGACCCATCAAGTAAAGCTCCCCCTGTATAATTTATAATTGGTTATTTCTTTTAAGGTCTTAATTAGATTTTCCTAATCTTTACTTTCCTCTATTTCTTTAATTAATTGATTTTTTTAGTTATTATGTCGATTCAGTAATAATTAAAATTAAACACACTTAAAAATCCTAATAATAGTAAAAATTCAAGCTTTAATTATGAATTAACAACTTTATTGATTATATTGATATTTTTTAAACCATTAATTTTAACAAGATTGTCACCTGTATAAATAAGGCTTTGCCTTCACAATCTTTGTTATGGTCTCAATATATAAACTATTAATGTGGTTTAAAAAAATGCCTACTATCACATAGTCCCCAATTTAAACATGACTATCAATTTGGTTGAAAAACTATTTAGTAGTACATTATCTCTAATCTTATATGTGAGTGATGAAACTATTAGTGTCAACAAAAATTTCTACACATTTAAATATTACCCAACACTGTTATTGAACAATCTTGTTGAAAAATAAATTAAATATTAAACAACTGTTATTAATTCAAGAATATCATTATTCATTATCCTTTTAGTCAATCTTAATTTATCCGTTTAGTCAAACTTAGTTTATGTTAAATTGTTGACAAATTTTATTAAGTGACATTCATAAAGTTATTTGTTGATTGACATGGGTCAATATAGTTTTTGGTTGATATCAATCACAATTATATAAACTAATATTTATTATGATTATTTTTACAAGATAATTAATTGAAAGTATTTTTTTCTCACGTTTTAATCAATATTAATTCAAAAAAATCTCACAATTGAATTTGACAACAAGAAAATTTAATTAATGTTGAGAGAAAGTTTGTTCGATTTAACAATAAAAAAGTTAAATATGTTTTTCGTTCCTTAACTTTAAGTAAATTTTAAAATTAGTCTATTTTAAAATTTTGAATCAATTTAATCCTTTATCTCTCAGAATACGTGAATTTAATCTTTTTAATCAAATTTTGTTAGGTTTATTTGATGTTTCGTACATATTTTAGGATTGTATTTGAGTTGTTTATATTATTTGACACATTTTTACTTTAATGTTAAGTGAAATACTATTATGAAATACGCTTGAAATGTCAAATAAACTTAACAAAATTTGATTAAAATGACTAAATCCATATATTTCGAAAGAAGAAAGATTGAATTTGTTTAAAGTTTTGAAATGAACTATTTTCAAAATTCACTCAAAATTAAGAGATCAAAAACATATTTAACCCACTTAGAAGAAATTATAACAAAATATTAAGAAATAACGACATCGGTTTCGTTTATAAAATAAAGTAATCGTTACAAAAATATATTTAAAACATGTGGAAAAAATATCATGTAAATGTAAGAATATGTTATAAAAAATTATACCAGATGAAGCAAGAGATTACAATAAAGGAGTAGTGAAATGCATGAATTGCAAAAATGAGAAAAAATGAGTAACTTGCTCGAGATAGTTGATGTAAGAAGTGTTTAATAATTGTTTATGGTATGGTTGAGTGAGAGGTGCGGGAGAGAAGAGCAGCATCAACCAACCGTTGCAGATAAGCACATCTCCACCAAACCAAATGCCACGTGTCATTCATCTGATTTTCCATTTTTCATATTACAAAATCCAATCAATTCACACCACAACACACCTCACACAAACACACGCACTCTTTTGTGGAACCATAGGATTGGTAACGCAAACTTGAATTTAGTTGAAGAAGGAGATGGCTGCAACTTCTTCCTTGTGTTCATCCACCCTCCAATCCCAAATCAATGGTCTCCACCTTCACAAAGCCACTCTTTTTCATCCTCCTTCCCTCACTTTCTCCAGGTATTCCTATTCATACTTCCTACTTTGGTGGATTGGGACACCCAGAGGATGAATTTCTCATGAATTTCACTCCTGTGTTTTTGATTGACAATCAAATCAAATTCACTCACTGGGACCCCTTTATGTGATTGTGGGTATTTGTGGAGATAACTGGACAATACTGTTTGTTCAAATTAAAAGAAAAGAACGACCTTTGGGTAGCTTGCAGTCAGATAATTCAAAAGTTAAATGATTTACTTAATGCCATCGTCTTGCATTGTCTCCTTCCTGGTTTCAATTCGTGTTATTTTTATCCGGGAGGATCGTGACAACTATGCTGTTTTTCAACCTGGATGGTTCTGTTTATTTGTACCCATTTCTTTCATATTTGATCATTTTTTGGTAAGGTTTGGGAATCTCGTCCATTGGCTAAAACATGGTAGCTTCAGAGCTTCGTTTTATTAGCCAGCATTTCGATGTATTTATTTGTGGTCTTGTGTTCATATGGAGTGCTAACAACTTTCTTGTGATCGGTACATATTTATGCAGATTGCAGTGCATGTATAATTTGTTAGATATGGTTTGTGCTTTGGGGTATTTGAAAGAATAATATAGCCTTCTTTAATGTCCCTTTTTAACTTTTTCTACTTTGTGAATTCAGGAGGAAAATTTCAACCATCGTGAAGGCTTCATCTCGTGTTGACAAGTTTTCAAAAAGCGATATCATTGTTTCTCCATCCATTCTTTCTGCTAACTTTTCAAAATTGGGAGAGCAGGTTTGGTAACATACTTTACAATGTACTATATTTGATTCTCATTTTATCAAGTTTTCTAATTGCTAGTGAACCCGTATTTTTGTTTTCTAGGAACTAATCATGAATGTTGGAGTTCGTGTGTTATCTTGTCTAGGTGAAAGCAGTGGAGTTGGCTGGTTGTGATTGGATTCATGTTGATGTAATGGATGGTCGCTTTGTCCCAAATATTACAATTGGACCTCTTGTGGTTGATGCATTGCGCCCTGTGACAGATCTTCCTTTGGATGTGCACCTGGTAGTCTTCTAATCATCTATACACGCATACAAATTTAAGCTGATACTGAATCTAAGTACTTTTCTTACTTTTTTTTAAATACTTTAGATGATTGTGGAGCCTGAACAAAGGGTGCCAGATTTTATCAAGGCAGGAGCTGATATTGTCAGTGTTCATTGTGAACAATCTTCCACCATCCATTTGCACCGTACAGTTAATCAAGTAAGATTTCCTCCTGAACTGTCTAATTCTTGAACAAAGTTGTTCCAACTGAAAACTGATACCAAGGAGGCAACTTTGATCAATTGTAAATGAAATAAAAAGATTATCAAAGGAGCTGTACACATGCAATTTGAGATTTTTGTTGTCAAGGACACAGTACTAGTGACATGATGCTGGGATAAATGTCTGAGATTTTAAGTGACAGTAAAGGGATGTCTTGGTTACTTATATTATTAAGGATATCTATAGAATATACTTCACGATGTGGATAGAGCATTAACAAGGCAGTCTGAGGACAGGATAAAGAAATGACTATAACAAATTCTCGTGGTATTTAAGACATCAATTTCCCTGACCAAATTGTTATATTGAAATTGGAGTACTTTTTCGTGAAGCATTTGAGGACGGGAGTGTTTATAACCCTTTGATGAAGCAGAAAGCCAAATCTTATGTCAAGGAAATTCTTAAACCAGGACTGACCTTAGAATGAATTTTAGTATTTTTAAAACTTTTTCAAAAAAGGTGAAATTCCTTTTGCTGTTACATGTTCTTTCAATATTTTCTTGAGACCTGTGATGCTAATTGGTTGGTTTGCTTTGGTTCACCTGTCTCTTTTATCCCTTTCTTGGTTGGTTTGGGTTCATAATCACCTATTATTTAGGTTATGGTAAAATGCAGTAGAAGGCATTGGTCTCTTTATATAATTGGCCAGTGCTATATGAAGTTGCGTACTTCCTATTCATAATGAGGAATGGTTGGCCTCTTCATGCCAGCTAAGTGTATAAATAAATAAATAGATTTTGGAAGCCTTATACCATCTCATAACCTTTCCTTTGTCTTAATCAATGTTTGCACCATGGTGTGAAATATGAGGCCTTATACTTTTGGGTATATCTATTTCAGAGTTGGTTTCTTTTTTTCAGAACCATAAATTGTTATATGCAGTTGTGTTAAAAGCCAGCTAGGGAACTGGACAGTTGAAATTAATCCTTGGTTACATGGAAATTTTCGCACTCCTGCTTTAAATTTTTCTGCTTAATATACCTGACTTCTTTCTCCTGATTTAGGTTAAAAGTCTGGGAGCCAAAGCTGGAGTTGTATTAAACCCTGGAACTCCCTTAAGCGCAATAGAATATGTCCTTGATGGTGAGCCATTTTTACTCCCTTTATTGTCTCCTTTCTTTTCATTATACAATGTTAGCAGTAGTCGTTCTCTCTAATATTTCTGACTTGGGTTCCCAATATTCTAACTGTGGCTTTCTAAGCTTTAACCATGGACCAATACCAGCCCAGTCTGCATTGAGTTTAGAATAGAAAAGTTAGCAAAGCAGTTAGTTAACTTGGAGTTATGTTTCTTTCCTGCATTATGGGTGCAATCTGGCTTTGTGAAACTGTTTCTGTGTCTTGACAATACTTGTAACAGAAAATTTTAATTTATAAACAGAAGACAGAGATTTAGTCAGCAGGTTTAATAGCAGTGTTAGACATATTAGTCCTATGCTTAAAGTTTTACAGTTTATTCTCAAATCTAAGTTCACACATACTATTCCAGTTTTTTGGTGAGTTGCACTTGACTTTTTTGTTGTTATATAGAGCATGTCTTTGTTTTCTTTATTTTTTTTTTTCATTTCTGTGTCAACTGAATATTCAATGAAAGTCAACGAATTTGAAAGATCAAGAACTTTAGTTATTTTTTTTGCTTAATCATTAAGTACCTTTTGAACTTTCATTCTGCTAGTAACAGTATAGTTCTATATCATGTTCTACACATTTTTGTAATTAGTTTCTTGTTTTAAAGCTTTAGTTCAAATTATATGTATAAAAAATGTTTTAGTAGTTAAAATTTAAAAACTATTAATCTTGTTATGGTGTTGACAGTGGTTGATTTGGTCTTAATCATGTCTGTAAACCCGGGCTTTGGTGGCCAGAGTTTTATTGAGAGTCAAGTAAAGAAAATTTCTGATTTGAGAAGACTGTGCGCAGAGAAGGTATGGTTTTATATTTGTATTACTGTGTATTACTTTTTGTTTTCTCCCTACTTCTATGTCATACATAATTACATCTGTTTTTTGTCTCCCTCTTTGTCTTCAGGGAGTAAATCCATGGATTGAAGTAGATGGTGGAGTTGGACCAGGAAATGCTTACAAGGTAACGTACACATAATCATATTGTCTTCTACATGGTGAACAGAATCTGATTGTGCTCAATGAACTAACTCATCATAAAATATTGGGAAACAGATGATGTGACATGTGTATCTAATCAATCTGTTTGCGCAATTCAAGTTTATATGTGTACTTTTTTGGTAAATGCACTTCAAATTTATATATACCTCTGTATTTTGGCTAAGTGCTCCATCTGTTGGACGGAACAAAGATTTGGAGAGAAATAATGACGAGCAAGTTCATAGGATTAGAATGCTTTTAACAAGGCATAGTAATAAGAGTGATCCATTTGAGTTGTAAGATCCAATTTTTAGTATAATCTTTTTTGGCAGGTGATTGAGGCTGGAGCCAATGCACTGGTTGCTGGTTCTGCTGTATTTGGAGCTAAAGATTATGCTGAAGGTACCCAAAATAATATTTTGTGAGTTGAGATATACTGCAACGAGTGTAAATTCATATGATTTTGATGATTTTCCTGGCTTCAACTCCCTTGTAGCTATAAAAGGAATCAAAACCAGCAAAAGACCTGAAGCAGTTGCTGTGTGAATGTGTGCAATATTCCACGCTCCAATGTAAGCTGCATTTTCGCAACATAGAGGTCTCTCAATTAAAGTTTGACATATCAATTTTCTGAATGGATGGTTGAATACAAACAAAATTGGCTGCCAATATGAGAAATAATCAAGTAAAATAATTGCAGACCTTGCTTTACGACTATGAGCCAGCTTCCATGTGAAAAATATTGTATAATAATGTTATACTTCTGACTCAATTATCACATGTATCTGACTGATAATTCTGCAATACTGCTTCAAATGCTCATCCGTAAACACAAAATGATCTCATTTTAAATGTCATTCTCACTGCTGGCTTTGCTCTGTTTGAACCTGGCAGACAATATTCATGAATTGGCGGCCTATAGGGCACTATTATGTTGCCTGGCTTGCTGTCACCACTGCCAATTGCTTTTCTCTGGAATTAACTATAAGAAATCAGTCAAGTAAGGCTGCTGCTGTGATGCATAGTTTGTGTATAATCTTATAGCGACAAGTTTAATTCAAGATAAAGCCCTATTCACTGTAGTCTATATCAGCTTGTAACCTGTCAGTTATATTCCCCATATTGTAAAGCAGTTGTGCTTTCTTTGAATAAAAGTATTGAGAAAAGCAACCAAATAAATTATGTTTATTTTTATATTCCATTTTGTTTTGTTCTAACAATATCAACAGGACACTCCTTGTCTGTTGCTCTTCTATATCCTACTCAAGATACAAAATGTGTCTATACACGCATAGATAGGGGAAAGGCACCCTTGAAAAAGGAATAATTTATCTACATGCAAGGTTAATCGTATGTTGTATCAGTGGCTATTACATACACTACTTTATAGTCTTTTTGGCAACCAAAAAACTGGCGTCCCGTGCTCAAAATATCAACGAACCTAATTGCTGGAGACAAATTACACATAGGTGCCTACAATTCTTGACCGATAGGCATGTTGCTTAAGAGAATGGTGGTTTAGCTGGCCTGATGGCGACTTTGAAACCAACCACTTCATAAAGAACAATATCAAGGAAGTAACACGACAAATTCATAGGCCAGCAAAATCAATCAAATTTCTTAAATTCTCATGGGCTGAAATTTCTGCTTTTGCACGTTAGTCTTGGATTCTCGTATTTTAAACTAATACGGAACATTGTACAGTGAATTTAAATTTTTTTTAATATAATTAGAAAAATGTAACATGCTTAAGAAAGTAAGAGTCATTCATTCATTCAAATATTAAAGCAGGCCATTTTCTCAATTTTTTTCTCCCAAAACATTTGTTATTGGGCATTGGCTTTCATACCAAATAATCTTATTAATAATTACATCAGATAAATACTACAAAATGCCAAAGTCAACTGTACAAAACTTAATGCAGTTTATAAAAACAAATTATACAACTTATACATCTTCCCATAAAGATAATCTCAGAATGCCCATGGAACAAGTTACACATTCTGTCTGCAGACAGGACAGGAATCATTCTTGACAAGCCATTTGTCCACACATATCAAGTGAAATGTATGGTGACAGCGTGGTAAGCTTCTTGCAATTTCGCCAACTTCAATATCCTGTAAATTTCACTTCTAGATAGTAAGACCATTATATTAACAGTTCATAAAAAGGAAATCAAATGTGGATTCAATTTAATACCTACCCACTATTCTTTTAAATATTAGTATTTTCGAAACCTTCTTACCTATATTCTTTGTTCTTTTATATGGTTTTCACACAGGTAACAAAAAGGGATTAGGACATTCACATATCTTAAAAAATAATGCTCACCTGCAAACATATTGTACAAGTATTTTCTGCCTTCATATCCTTTGAGATCATATGGTGCGGTAACCTCTTCAGTGAATCTCCTGACAATCCTCTGGGTGCCACTAAGCCATGAACATCATGAATCTCATCATAGCCTGCATTCGCGATGCCAACCTGCTCAAACTAAAACGAATGATCATACGTCAAAAAGTGGTCACTATAAAACAGATCACGAGATAAGATAGTCCCAGTACAGAATTGATAATGGACTTCTTAACGATAATGTACTAAGCAATCAAATCAGAAAACATTTACCCATGTACGTATCAGTTATATGTAAATAAGCTTTAACAACTACGCTTGTTAAAACCAAAGTGGTCTACAGACGGGTTACAAAAATCAACAAGCAGTTGAAAGCAGGTATAAAACTGAAGTTGTGTCATTAAAAGACATTAAAATTTAAAGATAATGATGTGCATATACAGCTACAGTTCCGATGACAGTGATATATTACTATAGATGCATGCACCTGTCATTAGTTGGCGAGGCGAATAATCTCTCTACTATATAAAGCGCATATGATTATCGTGCAAACAACTTTTACTCTGTATTGTAATTTTCCATCAACTGGACGTCATACATAGTTGGCAAAGTTCACAGTGCACCGACACACCTCGTTGCACAAGTGAAACCTTAAAAAGGAATGCATTAAAACGGCATCTGTGTTCATAGTCATGAGTTATCAGAATATGCGCATTCACGATTCAAATCTTGTCCGTGTCTACAGATTTTGATTACTGTGCATGATTTGCACTCTGTATTGAGCAGGAAGTTGATAGCGTCAAACTATGGACTGACAATCTAACAAGGTCACGAGTTATAACTTTATATTGCAAATTTGGATGAAGGTACTAGATATTCCTCAATCTAGAGATAATTATTGATTGAGGAATTCCCTGTCCTGCCTAAAGTTTTCCCCCGTCCAACTTGGCTTAAATTTTCAGATAAATATACAAAATCCCTCAAAAGATTTTGGATTAACCATGGTACCATATCTTGATTTGATTAATGTACCTTTTATGGTTGATTTCCTTTACGAAAACAAACTCTCAGCGGTGAAATCTTTGTTTTGCCTTACAACGTCGAATATTTTAGTAAATTATCAAATATATCAGCAGATCACTCTACCATGATTTGCATTCTAAAAGTTTAGAGGCTTTTTTTACGAAGTGATTAGTGATTGTCCTTCTTTTTCAACCTCAATAGTCAGATTTCAATAGTTAAATAGGTTAAATGAATTTGGAAGAAGCTGATCAAACTGAGAGAAACCAGTTTTAGTTGAATTGAAAGAAAAAGAGGTTCGTCTCTAATTCAAGAATAGTGAATATCTTCATAATACTAACCAAAAGGAAGAGGAAAAAGAAACTGTCATTTTGCCTGCTTCCATATTGCAAAGGAAAAATATTTAAAACAAGTGCCGTTACTCACAAGCCTTACAGGATTAAGGTTATAAAAAAATTGGCCATACCCAATAGCTCTCAGTATTGCCAATTTAAACATTGGGTGATGCACCAAGGTTATTATAGCAATCCATGGACATATACAACTATTACTTGCAAAAGGTAAATGTGGTGCGAGAGGGAAAGGAAAATTACCTGTAAATTGTAGGCAGTTAAAATGGCAGGTGTAAGGGATTCCTCAACAAGCCTCCCCCGAACAAGTTCTTCTATGAAATCTGCCTGGATTTAAATGTTAAAACATTGACTTAAAACTACGAATTAAGACCGCCACACATAAGGGCTAACTCGCTCTTAAAATGCTACTTAATGAAGAGGCAAGGCATAAAACTTAAAAAGGGTAACCATTTTGTGCCTCATGTTTTTGAAAGTTACAAATCATTTTACTTAGACCAAGGAAAATCAACAATAAAATGACTACCAACCATAGATGATGCTCCCCGTGAGCCAGTTTGTTCCATACACCAGTATGCACGGGAAGCTTCCAACACCTCCACTGAGAGTATAGACCCGGCAATGGCACCCAAAGAAACTCCCCGGAGAAGACCGCTTCTTGTAGCCTTAGCTGCTAAAGCACCAGCTATAGCTCCTGTCATGGCACCAGCTGCAACCATAAAACAGAACATGAGACTAATATAATCAAACATCACAGCTAGCAACACTAAAATAGTGATTACTGGCCAGGAAAACATTCTCCAATCAGATTTTTTTTCCACCCTTGTAAACAAGAGCACCTTCACCAACAACTTCACACAAACCATAAATTTCATTATCACCAATTCAGATCATAAGATTGGGAAAAAAACTTAAATACAAATACTTACGTGCTTTCAGTATTTTCTTAATCAGATTAGAGTTGTTTCACCTGCAAAAACTATGTTGACCTTGATGCAAACATATATGATATTGATTATTGAATAAAACTCCAATTTGAAGAGGAAAACATCACTAAAAACACCCAAATAACACCATCCAAGTTTTGCGACATAAAAAATGCAACATAAATTTGATTTATGCATGGTACAATTTAATCTTGTTTTTATATTTTCTAGTAATTAGCAAGAAGCCTCGAGAATTAGACCTTAATAGTCAAAAGCAATTATAAAAAAGACTCGAACTTTAGGGCGACAAGAAGCATTTTATTGACCCCCCATTAATGAATACAAAGCATTGTTATATCCATGAAGGAAAGCAAACGAAAAGGAAAAAATTACCAATGGCAAAACACACGGTGAGGGCCCCAGAAATGGTGCACAATATGAATTTGGGCAAAGAGCGAAATCCCCAAGGTCCCTGGATTATTTCAGTTTCCATAGTGCCCAACCCAACCCAAACTGGGAATCTGATTATATGTCAGAGAGTTGCAAACTGCACGGCCATGGCTGCTGTTCTTCTTGTTGTTTATTGGTGATAAGATGATGCGATGATGATGATGATTGGGATTTGAAAGGATAGGAAACGAAAAATGAATTGAAAGGTGAGGTAAGGTAAGGTCAATTGAAAGAAAGTGATGAAGATGATGGAATTTGATGGTATGATAGGGCTTGGTAAGGTCAAGGAAAATAGTATTACTAAGAAAAGAAATAAATATTAGAACTACTACTTTCTTATATTATTATTATTATTATTATTATTATTATTATTATTATTTTGATTATAGAATTATGGAGAAGTTAGAAGGTCATGAGATTTGCATGGAGAGAGAAAGGTTAGTTGGTCCCAACCAAAGATCGTATTTATTTGGTAATTAATGCTATAATTAATGATAATCCCCTCATGTTCGCCTATCACATAAGTCTCTCCATCATTAATTAATCATAACCTTTTATTTAACTTATATATATTATGATATAAAAACAAGTAAATAAATTTATAAATATTTCTTTTAAATTAACAAAATTTATTACGTACTTGTTCTTTTCCAAATAACAAAAATTAAAAGTGTATTACTGTATCATCCTCTGGACCAACTGACAAAAATTGTACCCACACTTCACATCTCGGGAGTATTTGCGTAACTAACTTCGTTAACTATTATTTCCCTTACCATTTTGTTTGACCTTTATTAAACATAATTGTTGCAACTAACATTTTTTATTCTAATTATCTATAAAGAAAATTAGTTTTCAATATAATTTTAGATATGAGTTACTTACAGTTAAATAATTACTTATACATTAAGAAAGTTATAAATTGCAGAAAGTTTATTTATATAAATAATTTTATTTCTGTTTAAACAATTTATGTACATGAGATTCACATCAAAATAAAAGTTTTAATTTTAGGTAACTCTTATAAACAATAATTATTTTATTGAAAACCTTTTCTTTATATTTAAGTAACTCATTTATATATATATATATATATATATATATATATACTACAATAATATTTTTATTTATTTGTAAGGAACTACTGTAAGCAACTTTTATTAAACATGTTAAATTTCTTTTAATTTTATTGTAATCACATATTTAAAAGAAATTAATACTTATTTTTTATAATTTTAATTTTATTCTTCTTTCTTATTTCCATTTGTGTTTTGTATTAATGAATACTAGAAAAAGTTAGAAGCCATTAATAATAAAGGTTATTAGACTATATGATTATGTTAGGAGTGTCTTATATTAAGAGAAAATATATACATTTCTTGTATTATTCCGTGAATCCCTGATAAACATTTCAGTAAAAAGGTTAATACTATGATATACTACGGAAGGAGTTTTTAATAGAAATAGAAAGGAAATTAATTTCAGAGATGTCCGAGTCATGAAAAAGTAACTGAGATGCAAAAAATGGTTTTCCTAATATCAATGTTGATGTTACAGGGGTAGCTCCTTCTACTACATTCTCAATTCATAATTTGCGTCAAATCATCTGTTGTTAGCTACATAATAAAAAGGGCTAATTAATGTCTTCAAGCGTTGAAGGTTGAAATTACAATAAATTATTTAGAAATAATAATTAACTGGAGATAAAAAAAATATTTCAAAAGGAATATTTCCAAACTCTTATATCATTCAGTCCTATTAGTTGTTTGTATGATTAGTATCATATTTTCTTATGATTCCGAATATATATTTTTATTTTGAAACAAATATTATGAAGATTTGCATGATGGTACGTTCTGATTTTTTCCTAAAACGGGGCACACAGAACGAGATGCATTAGCTGGATAAATTTTGAGTATATTTGGAATAACCAAATCTTAAAAGTATATAGTTTGTAAAATTAGGTGGACATGTTGAATAGTGTAAATTTATATTATTTTTAGGATTTGAAAAAAAGTAGGTTGTCAAATTTAAATTATTCTAAAAGTTAAATATGTTTTTTTTTCTATGTTTTCATTTTTAATAAAAATTAAATATGTTTTAATTTAAGATTTATTTGAAAATTTTATCTGACCATTCAAACATATTTTTAATTAATATTTAAGTCAAAATGTATTAAATATATATAAAATATATTTAAAATATTAAATAAATTTAATAAATTTAGTTAAAATAACTATATTTATATATTTATAAAATTAAAAAAAATATATTTAATTAAAATTTTGGAAAAAATAATTTTTATTGAAAATTAAGGAATAAAAGTATTTTTTGATAACAAGTACTTTTGTAGAGCATTTATAGAAATAAATAATAATTCCTTTTACGAAAATGTTTTAGGAATAAACAGTGACGGTGATTGATACAATGTACAGGTCCTTGTGTTTTCGGTGACTCCGTCAACTTCTGTGACCAAATAGGATGATTATACGTAGGTCTAAATATAACTCTCTCACACACACCTCACTTCAAGTATTTTTTTTCACACTGATTCTTTATTATTATTTTTTTTTTAAATATAAAAATTAATTTTCATTAAGACTATTTTATTTTTATATAAATTATTATTTTTTCTAAACATACTATTTATTTGCATTTGAGTACTTCAGGTAACGAAGGTGACATTTCAAAATTTTGTTGACTTTTTAAGTTTTTCGTTGATTAGACATGGTGACAATGGGTCATGAAAAGATACAACTCTACCCAGAAAAATATGTTAGCAATTGTCTTGTTAACATCATATTAGACGTTTCTTAAATTAAAATTAAAAAATTAATATAAATATATAATAGTAGATAATTTAAATTATTTATCCTTCTAGATTAAATTTTAATTATTAATTATAATAAAATAATTTAATATACAAAGACATTAATTAAACAATTACCGATTAATTTATAAAACATTTATATAATTAAACATATATTATAACATATTTATATAATTAAATATATTTGTAATATGTTTAGAGAGAAAGAAAAAGAATTTCAAACATAAGAATTGTTACTTATAGTATAACCACTTTTCACGAGTCTTTTATTGTATAATATTTTTCAGAAAGGATGTTAATTACTAGATTTTTGGCTTAAACTATTTTGTTTGATTTTGCTTGAAAAGTTACAGGTAGGTTTTCACTTTTATATTTGTTTCAATCAAATTGAAAATCAACTACTTATTCTTGTTTTGTTTTTTCAAATACTTGTGGAGGGTTCATTAATACTTATATTTATGTAAGTGTTTCACAAAGTGATTGGTCCCATAAAATTGTAAATATTTGTATAAGAAATTGGTGGATCGAATATATTGGAAATGGGGATTGTAAAGTGCAATTCCTTTTATAAATTTTACATTATGTTAAGTATGATACAAGGTGCAAACGTTATTAAGATTGATTTATTTATTTTAAGTAAAAATAAAGCTGTTCATTTATTTTAGTCAGACAAATCTAATGAATTAAAAAGAAATATATGAGATATATAAAATAAAAATAAATGTATTTAATGAGATGCAATATTTATTTGTTCTAATAATTTGAAAAGATAAGATCAGTTGGATGGATTTAGAAAAAAATGTGAGAAAATGTGTGAATTCAACTCCCCTAATAAAATCTAACGATTAACAAGGTAGAGTTATTTTGAATTACCTCAAAAATCATCGGATAATTGGATTTTTTTTTTATATTAAAAAGGTTGCATATATTAATATTATACAAAACATTGCAAAATATTAATAATCTCTTAACCATCTCAAACTAATATTCTTTTACTAGTATTATATTCTTCACATTTTTAATCATCCACTCAGTAAATTTCAATCATTTTAAAACATTGATAGTTAAAAAAATTAAATTGTTTATTTTATTGGTTTAAAAATGTTCATTGTTTATGCATAAAAAACATCTATTCTCTATAAAACATAAAAAAATATTTTTTGATAAATGCAGTGGTATTATTTATAAAAAAGCCCAGCAATTATATGCTTTTATAAAAAAAAAAAAAAAAAAAAGCTTATAACTTGATCTCCCTAACTAAAAATGTTGAATTTAACCTCCAATCTTCACTTTTTGATCGCGACGAGGGAACGTAGAAATGGAAACGCAACAGAAGAAGATGAAAGACGTGGTTTAGAATGCGTTGATTATTTGTTGAGGTTCCATGTTGATCAAAGGCTCAGTTCCTGCAAAGGGCAAAAGAGTTGTTCAAGAGCACTTGTTGTTCCTATTAGAGAACTGCAACAGCGTAAACGCCCTCATTCAAATTCACACACAAGTACTTCTCAATGGTCTCTCTCACAAGAACATTATCGTCGCCAAGCTTCTCTCCTTCTACATTGCCTCTGGCCATCTCCGACATGCCCACCACCTTTTCGCCAAAATGGACAACCCAACAACCACCGTTTGGAACCACGTCATCAGAGGTTACGCCCGCAGCCACATGCCTTGGAAATCGATGCAATGTTACAGCCACATGCTCTCTGCTGAGGCTCAGCCGGATGGGTTCACGTACTCGTCTCTCCTCAGTGCATGTGCGCGAGGTGGGTTGGAGAAAGAAGGGGAACAGCTGCATGCCACGGTTTTGGTAAAAGGGTATTGCTCCAATGTCTTTGTGGACACAAGTTTGATCAATTTCTATACGAGGCGTGATTCCGTCCAGCGAGCGCGCCATGTGTTTGACGATATGGCCGAGAGAAGTGTTGTTAGCTGGAATTCTATACTTGTTGGGTATGTCAGGTGTGGCGATTTTGATGGGGCTATGAGGGTTTTTGACATGATGCCATGTAGGAATGTTGTGTCTTGGACCACCATAGTTTCTGGGTGTGCTCAGAATGGGAAGTGCAGGCAGGCTTTGTTGTTGTTTGGTGAGATGAGGAGGGCACGTGTGGAATTGGATCAGGTGGCATTGGTGGCGGCTTTGTCTGCTTGTGCTGAATTAGGGGATCTGAAGTTGGGAAGATGGATCCATTGGTATGTTCAACAGTGGTTTGTTTCTAGGAACAAGCAACCGTCAGTGCGCTTGAACAATGCACTCATACACATGTATGCTAGTTGTGGAATCATTCGTGAAGCTCATAAAGTGTTTGTCAAGATGCCTTGGAAAAGCACTGTGTCTTGGACTAGCATGATCATGGCTTTTGCGAAACAGGGACTGGGGAAGGAAGCCCTTGATGTGTTTAAAACTATGCTTAGTGACGGTGTGGGAGTAAATGGAGTGAGTCCTGATGAAATAACCTTCATCGGAGTTCTTTGTGCTTGTAGCCATGCAGGGTTTGTGGATGAAGGACGTCAAATTTTTGCATCCATGAAGCATACTTGGGGACTCAACCCGAGGATTGAACACTATGGATGCATGGTTGATCTGTTGAGCCGTGCTGGATTCTTAGATGAAGCACGTGGACTAATTGAAACTATGCCCTTAAAGCCTAATGATGCCCTTTGGGGTGCCCTTCTTGGTGGTTGTCATATTCACAAGAATTCAGATCTAGCATCACAAGTGGAAAAGAATTTAGTACCCGAGCTCAGCGTTGATCAAGCTGCAGGCTATCTTGTGCTTTTGTCAAACATATATGCCTTTGGTCAAAGGTGGCAGGATGTCATTACAGTGAGACAGAAAATGATCGAGATGGGTGTGAAAAAGCCTCCAGGCAGAAGTTGGATCCAAATTAATGGAGCTGTCCATAATTTTGTTGCAGGTGACATGACTCATAAGCATTCATATTTTATCTATGAAATCCTGTATGATGTCACAAAGCAAGCCAATTTGGAAGGCTATGAATCAGAGATAAATGTTTTCTTGGATGTTGAATTGTAAGAAGAACGTAGTTCTCTGCTTTGTGCCTTCTACCTCTAGAATTAAATCTGTTAGCATCTCTTTAGAAGACCGGTGCTTATTTTATTGTTTTTTATTCAATTAAATCCCAATTTTTAAGTTTTTGGAATGATTTTTAGGTTAAACTATTTAATTAATTTTTAACTTAAAAATCACATAAAGTATTAAATAGTTTGTGATTGTTAACCTCTTAAAATTTTAAACAAATGATGTTAGTTTTCATTTCTAAAATTTGCATTCTAGTTTTAAACCAACTCTAATTCTAAATTAGGAATAATTTAATAGTGTACATTATACGAGTATGTCCATATACTTGTGAGACAAGTCTAGCAATACATATTATGAGAGTTTGTCGATGCATTGATTAGACAAGTCTAGAAATGCACATTAAACAAGACTTTCCATACACTTATTAAACAAGTATAGCAAAAAGTATTACACAAGTTTAATAATACACATTATAGATACACTAATTAGAAGAGTATAGCAAAAATATATACATTGATTAGATGAGTTTACGAACAAATACTTTGATTAAATGGGTTGTCGATGAATTGATTAAACCAGTATAGCAATACACATTAGACAAGTAGTTCATATATTGATTAGATGAGTCTAACAATATACATTAGACAAGTTTTTTCATACACAAATTTGACGAATTTATTAATACACATTAAACGAGTATGTCTATTCACTAATTAGACTAGATTAATCTTGCAATATATATTGGATGAGTATGTTCATACACTAAATTAGATGAGTTCAGTAATACATATTAGAGGAGTCCATCCAAGCACTAATTACACAATTATTTTGGGCATAAAACATAAAACAAGTCATTTCATGCATTAATTAGATGATTCAAAATACGCATTAGGTGAGTTTGTGCATACATTAATTAAACGAGTCTTGCAACACACATTATATGACTTTGTCCATATATTGATTAAATGAGTCTACCAATATACATTACGAGCTTATTTGCACACACATTATATGAGTCTATTAATACATATTAGACAATTCTATCCATTATCTGATTAAGCGTGTTTTGCAGTATATATTAGACAAGTTTATCTATACACATTAGATGAGTGTAGCAATACACATTAGATGGGTGTATCAATGTATTGATTAGTCGAGTCTAAAATAGGTATTGGATGGATTTGTCAATGCACTGATTATACAAATACACACACAGACATATATATATATATATATATATATATATATATATATATATATATATATATTAACTTTCTAAACTTATGAATAATTTTCACATTAATTTTATTCAAAATTTAATTATAAATTTAAACATTTTTTTTCTAAATATCTTTTAATATAATATATTTAAATATTTGTTTAATATAATATATGTTTACTAACATAAAAAAAACCGTGCAAATGCACAAGTTTAAAACTAGTATTTAAATAAAAATTGTATAACATTTATTTAAAAATTAAATTCAATCTCAATTTAAAAAAGGATAAAATTACTTAATTTTTTATATGAAACTGAATTGAACAAAAATAATAAATCTAATAATCAAATTGACTAGTCATGTGACACAATGATTAAATATTTCTTTTATCGTACACCAAATTAAATAAGTTATAAAATTTTAGATTTAAAATTATAAAGTTATTATTTTACATCGGAGTGACACGATTGTCTATGCTAATAAAAGAATTTATAAATTTATAAATTTTTACATTTGAAATTATAAATTTGTTATGTTTATACTAACTTTAATATTTGTCTAAAAATTATTGATATATAAATATTTAAAACAAATTTTAAATAAAATTAAATTTATAATATAAATTTAAATAAACTTAATTAAAAATAATTATTATAATAAAAATATCATTTAATATTTATATAAAATTAATATTTATATAAAAATTAATTTAATCTTAATTTAAATAGAATGAGATTATTTTAATTTTTAAAAAAATTAAAACTAAATTGAGATAATATAATAAATTAATTAATTAAATTCAGATTTTTCACAATTGACAAGTGACATAACTCTACTTAGTTTTTTAAATTAGAAAATAATTAAAAGTTAAAAAATTAAAAAACCAGATGACACATGTTACTTGAAAATCAATCAAACATAATAATTACTGTTACTAGATCGGCAATACATGTGATGAAGTTGAAGATAAAACAAGTACATAAGAGTAAAACAGTATCAGCATAAGGTTTGTGACATAATTTTAGGATGCGATTGTTCTGAGAAATCCCAATGATGTTAGAAGGCAATGTGATATAAACGAAAAGATGGTTGGTTTGATAAAATTGTTGGAAGAAGCAAAGCATATGAGGAGATGAATTCCATATCCACTAACTATTCATTGCTTGGTGTTTTGGTTTACAGTGCAGGAAAAGATATTCCAAGACTGCACCGCCATTGAACCTCATGGTTGGGTTAGTAATAACTTCAACTCATGGGCCTTTGCCAGCCCAATCACTATATAGCCTCATCTTCACCTCAATCAAACAAAATAAATTCTGAATTCTCACAACACAACACTGTTCGGTTGAATTCTTTGTGAATGGGTTCTACCGCTGAAGACCGATCAGAGATTGTGTTCTTCGACGTGGAGACCAGCGTTCCCACTCGAACAGGCCAGGGTTTTGCCATTCTCGAATTCGGAGCCATTTTGGTTTGCCCCAAGACGCTCACGGAGCTCCGAAACTACTCAACTCTCATCCGACCCGCCGATCTCTCCGTCATCTCCCCCTTGTCCCAGCGCTGCAATGGCATCACCGCCGACGCCGTCGCCACCGCGCCGACTTTTGCCGACATTGCTCACCTCGTCTACGACCTTCTTCATGGTATGTTTTGTTTGTTCGCCTCTCTGCTAAAATGGATTCCTTTTTAGAAAAAAAAAAAGGTGTATGGTTACGTTTTTTATGTTTGAGTGGTGAATTTTGTGTAGGGAGGATTTGGGCGGGTCATAATATCATAAGGTTTGACTGTGTTCGGATTAGAGATGCTTTTGCTGAGATTAATCAGCCGCCACCTGAACCTAAGGGAACCATTGACTCTCTAGTTTTGTTGACTCAGAAGTTTGGAAGAAGAGCTGGTGACATGAAGGTATTATATAATTTGTAATCATAATAATGTTGGCATGTCACTGTTCCTTTCATGCATTTCTTTCTTTGCGCTCTACTACTTAAATTTGCTCTTTCAGCTGGCTTCTTTGCGCTCTACCATGTCATAACTTTCACCTTTTATGTAACACGCAGATGGCTACTCTTGCTACTTATTTTGGACTTGGACGCCAGACACATAGGTAACATGCTAATTCAATTTTGTCGTATGCCACCTTCGCAATGTATTGAGTTTATCTTTTCTGATATCTGCTGTTTCTGGAGTGCAGGAGCTTAGATGATGTTCGGATGAATCTTGAAGTCCTCAAATACTGTGCAACTGTTCTATTCTTGGTAATTTGCAATTCAAAGTCTTTTTTTTTTCTTGTTTGGCAACACAGCTCAGTTGTTGATGTAACAACAACTTTTGTTATGGTTAAGGTGTTTCAAATCTACCTACAGTTCATCAGCTCTCTGATTGATGTCATCCGGAAAATACTTGTGGTTACTTGAGTCTCTTGGCATACAGCACATTGTTAGAATATAGTATCATTTTTTCTCATTTTGGTCTTGTGACATTTTTTTTGGAGTTGGTGATGCCAATAGAACTTGGCTAGCATGGGTTTGCACATTTTGACCATGATATTTTTTTTCCTTAGTTTACCTGTGATGATTCTTTGCCTTGGTTTTTTCTTGTCTAGTTCTTAAATTATAATTCTTCAAACACCTGGAGGCGGGATGTATTTTCTGGCTTTGAATAATTTATCTCTAACTTACTACTTGACATCAGTAGAACATTCTCCTGTTTGTGTTTTTTAAGGTTGAATCACTGTACGGTCTCCACAAAAAATTCATATACATCACTTAGTCACATTCATTAAAATATTCATGCTGTCTCTGTTTGGAAACGGGGGTATATAATCTATCGTTAGTCTACAATTTACATAGGCAAGATTACCCTACACGTGCCCTAATGTGGGTGGAATCAGGTTTTACTGTGTAGCTTCAGTAGATTACTTGGGTCATTTCCATTGTAAGAGGCATTAGATGAGCTTTTAGTTTATTTTTGCGGGCTTCACTGTGCTACATCACTCTTATGAACTCCTTGCAACTTTTATTCCAATACAAGTAAGACTCACATTTTTAATTAATATTTTCGTTTAATTTTCAGCAAAAATAAATGTTTTTATATTTTTATGACCCAGGGTTTAATTTAAAACACAGGATCTTAAATTTTATACCATGACAGCATACTCCAATAGGAAGTTCTTATGAGATACAAGTCTTAAACATATAGTCCTGAGTATGACTCTTGCAATGGATATATCCTTAGAAAATGTTTGATCGAGGAACCTTAATACTAGCAATGCGTATGCCTCTGAATCAAGAAGGCGTTTTAAGAAATATTTTTTTTCTTATTCTATATAATCTTTTGTATATATGTGATATATTTTGCAGCAGTGGTTGAGAACTTGGTCATAAAACTAATGATAATCTCTGTCCTTACAGGAGTCAAGTCTCCCGGATATATTCACTGCAAACAGTTGGGTTTCACCGAATACTATGACAAGAAGCCGCAGTAACGGGAAATCTCCATCACAGGGGGCCTTATCAAACATTAATGAGGGTTCTGTATTATCATCTCCTGCTGTTGAATCCAAAGACAAAAGTCATCCTATAATTTCTTTAGCAATGAGCGGCCCAAAAGGGGATGCCCTTAATAATGCAGATCCTAATATAGTTCAATCGGATCCTTTTAATTTGAGTGCTCTGGAGGAAGAAATAAAGAGAGAACCCATTAAGTCAGATGTTTCCATGGTGGAAAAACCCATGCAAGAGTCACCTGATTGGGCTTCCTCGTCTTCTGTGTTTCAGCCTTGCAGCACCTCTATTCTTGTTTTAGAACCTGATGGAATATGTGTGCCTTCTATTGATGCATCTCTTGTTCCATCTTTTCAAGGCAGTCAGAGAATAGAATTACTGCATGAAGGTTTCCCATTCCAACTTCATTGTACTGATTTGAAAGTGCGGTTTGGAATAAGCACAAAGTTTTTTGATACTGCTGGCCGGCCACGATTGAATTTTGTGGTTGATTCATCACCAAGTCTATGTAATGTTCTTGATGCATGTGACCACGTTGCTCAGAAGTTGACAGTGGATTCTGGCAGCAGCTCTGATTGGAGGCCTGTTGTCATTAGAAAAGAAGGTTTCTTCAACTATCCTACTGTCAGATTGCAGTAAGTTCTTGAACTTGTTATTTTATTTTATCAACATTAATCACTGCCTCACTTCACATGTAAAATGGTGGACAACTCTAATCTCAAAACCGGGCATTCAGTTTAACATGACCACCGTGTCAGATGGGGTTTATGTCCATTTTCCTGGTTTTTTTAAATCATTAGATTATGCTTTTATTGTTTTTGTGCTGGGAACCTTATGTACTGGGTACCTTTTTTGTTTTCATACTTTATACCATTAATGAAGGGATGACATTAAGTTCTTAAAATCATGAAGTAGGGATAACTTCGAGAATGCCATCAACTGTGAACAGAGAAATCTTTAATCCAAAGCTTTTGCTTTGATGCTCCTAATTGCCAAACAATTAGGATTTCTCTCCATTAGAATTTATCTGATTTCTGTACCCTTTATTTTACAGCATACCTACAGCAGTAGTCGCAGACGTTGCCTTTTATGCCACAGAAATATACCAGAAAGAGTCTTCTGGAGCAGTGCAAAGACTTCTCTTCAGTAAGTTTGATGCTGCAGAACTTGGTTCCTTGTTCATGCCTGGGACATTTGTTGATGCCTTCTTCTCTTTAGATCCCTATGACTATCAGCAGAATGCAGGGATTAAATTAGTTGCCAAAAAATTGATCATTCATTGCAAATAGAAGGGAGTTTAAACTCAAGTATAGGTTAATTATTACACGCCAAGGTTGATAGATTAAATATTGGTTATGCTGTAAAGTTGGTTCATTTCATCATACTTGTAGTTCAACTGATATTCACACCTTTGAATTTTCTGGTTACTTTAATTCCATCTAGAATTGCAGGTTGAATATCCTCTCCTGTGGCAAAAGATAGAAATAACTAAGAAAAGAATACGGGATTATTGATTCAAAAAATGAGCCTTTTGTAAAGTGAATGGCTATTCTTTTTCACAAAAATAATGATTAATATTATTTCAATTTTTTAAAAATCGTTTATCATTAATAAATATATTTCATTTTTCACAATGGTTGTGGTTTATAGGCGTAGGCTTTTGATTTATTATTAAATAAGTAAAAGATAAATATAAATTTACATCTCTATTCTTACCTCACTCTTACAATAGAAATGACCCAAGTAACCTCACTCTTACATCAGAGTAAACTTATTATAAAATATATGAAAAAAGGAGTGTACATACAGTAGAAACAAGACTCTATGATCTAGCTTTTACATCCTTCCGGTGTAGACCAAAATTTATTATTGAGTTTGCTTACGGACAATAAATTCTTAAAGTTAAAACAAATAATAAATAAAAAGATCGCTTTCCATCATCTGTACACTAAAAACAACAAGATATTTTTTTTCATTTTTTTTAACGACAATTGTTAGTATTTTGTTGATAAATGAGTTCAACTTAGAATCTCTCATTCTCCTTTCAAACCCTTCAAACTAATTTTACAACTCTCATAATGTTAGTAGGAGAGTTAAAACCACACCCTCGCACATACTTCTTTCAACTTTACTACTAAATCACCTTTTTAAAAATATATCCATTGACATCTTTCAAAATATCCATATCAAATAAGTTCTATTAAAAGCTAATAAATTCTTTGTATTATTATTTTTTTATACTATATAATTATTTCATCTCAACAAAGAGGAAGACCAAAAATATAAGTTCCGATTTAGGTGTTAAATAACAGTTAGTTGAACTAAATATTATTTAATATATTTTTTAATACACTTGATTAGGGATAGCAAAGCGAATAAACTCGGTTCATTTTGGCCCGCCACGCGTTTTGACCCGTAAAGTATGGGTCCCGCAGTTTAATATCAGATTCACTTTTCTAGTCCATCCTGCCTCGTAAATTGGTCCGTAAGTCTGCGGGCTGTCCTGCATTTGTAATGAGTGAAATATTTTTTCTTTTGTGTTGAGAAAAAATAATTTTTTTTTTTATTTTTTTATAATAATTGATATTCATTTTCTATCGAAATAATTGTAATTAGTTTACCTAATCAAAGACAAGGAAAATAACAAGGAAAATTATAACTAAAGTATAATAGCAATATGTCACCTTACAAGACATGTACCTAAAAATACATAAAAAGATATTTTATATTCAAGAATAAAATATTATCTTATATACAATAATTATACATAAACATAATAATAAAAATAAAAATAAAATAAAAGGAACTTAAAGAAACAACAAAATGAATGATGTGAGAACTAAAATAATAATAACATATAATTTTGTAAGCAGGCCAGCGGGCCAGCCCGCCCTGTCCTGCCTTTAGGCTGCACGGGCTACAGGCCTATGTGGGGCGGGCCATTGCAGGCCAGCGGATTCAACATCCCAGCCCGCCCCACGTTTTTTTGTGCGGGCCTATAGGTCAGCCCGCCTGGCCCACCCCAAATTGTCATCCCTACACCTGATGGAATATGCCTTCACTCGTCATGTCTCCTTTACTTCACTTGTTGCAATGTAAAATAAACAAATCATTAAAAAAAATCAATAATTAAAAAATAACCAAACATATCTGTGGTTATATATGAATTTTATAGGGATAATATGGACTTGACATATATGATCGTTATATCTTATAGGATTAAATATGTTTTTGTCCCTCAATTTCTAGTAAAAATTGGAATTAGTTCCTATTCAAAACTTTTACTCAATTTAGTCTCTCAACTTTAAAACTATGTCGCTTTAGTCTTTTTAAGCAAATTTGTTAAGTTTAGTTAACGTTTCAAACGCGTTTTATAATAGTTTTTTAGTTAACATTGAGGTAAAAATATGTTAGACGGTGCAAACAACTCAAATGATATCATAAAATGCGTTTGAAATGTCAATAAAACTTAACAAAATTTGGTTAAAAAGATTAAACCGATATGTTTTTTAAGTTAGAAAACTAAATCGAGTCAAATTTAGAAGAGAGACTAATTTCAATTTTCACTAAAAATTAAGAGATCGAAAATATATTTAATCTTATCTTATATTTATCCAACAATTGAAAAAAAATAAATTCATATGAAGGGTGTCAAAAAACATATTAAAAACACTTTTTTTAACATACTATTTTGTTAATTAAAATTTATTAATAATATTATTGATAAATATTGTCCAAAGTACAATATATTCGACTTGTTACCATCTCCTTTAGTACTCAGACATTCTAACATAAAAATGTTGTGGCCAAATGAGAGCAAATCTAAAGACCAATATATTATCGCATTTGAATCAGTTCATTGATAAGTTGTTCTTGATGGAAGTTCATTGTATACTCCTCAGCAACTTCACCAACTTAGACGACAAAACTCAACTATGTGCTCTTTCATCACTGTACTCCATTTCTTATTACTAAAATGAATATATAAATTGGATAAGAAGTTTCTTAAATATTATAAAATAAAATGAGAAATTTTTAAATAAGTATAAACTTATTATGTTATGAGAAATTTTTATAACTTTAAATAAATAGTAATTGATTTTAACATTTGTTAATTCATATTTGACAAGTCATTTTACCAACTTAATACGTTACCTTCGAATTCACATTTTTCAACCAAGGTTGATGAAAAATAATAAACACTTAATACCAAAACGTCAAAATGTATTTATGACAGCACTCTATTACCTCCGAATATTTGATTTGTCACTTACTTTCCCTTTCTTAATTCCACGTTGTTGGTTTCACTTGGTTATGGTAAGTATATAGGCGATGAAGAAACAAAAAGGCATCATAATATAACGTTTTGAAAAAAAGAAGAAGAAAAGGAACACGAGTTCTTGATCTTGTAAATTAAGATGTAAAAAACGAATTTAACATGCAAAGGTATAAAATGATATTCTGAATCTTAGATAAATTGAACTACAAACATAGATAAGTGTAAACCATACAAAAGCATAATTCAACACATGGCCATTCTATTTTGAAGCAACTTACAAGTTAAAAATAGTTTTACTAGGAACAATGATACATGAACATGTTTTATTTTTAAACATTTAAATAACATATAATTTCTTTCCTTTCCTTTTCTTTTTCAATCAATCATATAACTTTTGATACCTACATTTTTTTTTTCTCATTAAATATCATTTAGTATTTGTTAATCTATATTTTTCTTGTACTAATGAAAAAGATGACAGTGAGTATTATTTGATTAGGTATCAATAATCTGTCTGTATTTTTAGATATTATTTTTTCATATACTCCCCCATTTATTGAATTGAAAAGGACTTGACATTTAAATAAAATTTTCGTTAATTTTAGAACAGCTCGACATAAATCCTAGATAAGTTCCATACGATGAAACATATAATCACATTTATTTATTCATAATATTGTGGCTGATTTAACAAGAACACCATAAGTGGCTTGAAGAAGAAAAAAACGAACACAATGAGCTATTTTGGTTCCTGGAATGAGTGAATCTGAAAACTGGTTATGTATCAAAAAAGAGAAGAAAAATAGAGGTAGGGAAGATTTGGGATATTTTGGTGAGATTGTGGCTGCATAAAATGAGAGAGATTTGGGAGTGACGTGGCTTTCTCTCTATCTCAAACTAACTATCCATACCCTAACCCACTCATATCTATTTCTTTTTCACTTTTTCAACTCTCTTCTCTCCCTGCTTTCCACGTCATCCCCTACCCTTTTTGCTACCCTACGCCCCCTTCTCTCCCACCTCATCGGGCGCACTTTAGCTCCTACCACCATCTAGTTTTTTTTCTTCCTCGGATTGAAAATCCCATTCCCAGGCACAAAATACTCTCATGGTTGATCTTTTCTCACTACAGAGCCAGAAAAAAATTGGGTTTTTTTTTTTGTGTGTGAATTGCTAACGTGCGCCGCTTCTCCTGGGCTTTGAATTTTGCTGGTGCTGCAACGATCAGCTGATATGAACAAATGGGCTTTGAATATCATGTGTCTTGATTGGGGTTGTCGTTGCAAGATTTGATTTTGAGGGAGGGTTTAGTGTTGAGTTGTTGTTTTTTCTAGTACAGGGAAGAGGAGTTACGATGGATGCTGAAACTGAGACCGAGGAACTTATTAATTTGAACTACAGAGCAAGTAACTGTGGTGGGAATAATAGTAAGAGTGGCGATGGATTTATTGACAGAAGCAAAATGAGGATTTTGTTGTGTGACAACGATTCCAAGAGTTCTGAAGAGGTTTTTACTCTTCTTTTGAGGTGTTCTTATCAGGGTATGAATTAAACCCCCTTTACTTTCTTTTTTGGTGTCAATTGTTGTCATGATTAAGGGTGATATGTAGTAACAATTGGAAAGATGTATCGGTTTACTGTTGTTTTGTTAGAAAAAGTTGAATTGAAAGTTTTCTTTGTAGAATGTTTAGTGTTGTCAGAAATATGAAAGGGGTGATTTTGAATTGTTGTATTATATGTATTATTGAGTTACATGCTTTCATTTTGAAAATCAATTTGTGTAATTAGTCCAACTATTTGTATTCACTGGCTGATCTAAATTTTGCTTTTCAACGCTTGTGGACCTTATCCATTTGTTCAAGGTGTACATGAAAGATGATTCTTAGAGGAATATTTAGCTTCCCTTAAGCCTGTCTTAATTAAGCCTGTTCAAGAGAGTTTCTTGCTGCAACTTTTGAAAATATGACTAGCGTGGATATTTTATGCTCAACAGTTACTACAGTAAAATCAGCTAGGCAAGTAATTGATGCACTGAACGCGGAGGGGCAATATATAGACATGATACTGGTTGAAGTTGACCTTCCGGTGAAGAAAGGCATGAAGTTGTTGAAGTACATAGCAAGGGATAAAGAATTATGCCGAATCCCTGTTATAAGTAAGTCTCGAGTCTTTATTTTCATAAGGAAATTTTTATCACTCTTTATGTTTGGCAAATTATATCCTGTTTCTCATCAATGTTTTTTATTTTAATTTTTTGGGTGGGGGGTTAAGTGATGTCTGCACAAGATGAGGTATCCATTGTTGTAAAGTGCTTGAGGCTTGGAGCAGCAGATTACCTAGTAAAGCCTTTACGCACAAATGAACTATTAAATTTGTGGACACACATGTGGAGAAGGAGACGCATGGTATGCATTTCCCAACTTATTTATATTGTGTTTTATTCATATTATTATTGGTTTTCTACCTCTCATTAAACATCTCTATTCCATCTCTTCATCTCCATGTTTCTTTCTGGTGGACTCAGAGAATCTCTATTCCATGCAGTCAACTTTCATTTTAATAACATTTAATTGGGGTATTTGTTTGCTGTAATCCTACTTTCAAATGCATGTTTAACTGAATGCTACACTCACTAAGGATTGGAATTCAACTGAGCATAATGGCAATTCACATGAACATGCTTTTAGCTTCTGTTTGCTTCTGAAAAGCATTAGTGTTTAAGATTCAGATATTTTACATAATATTTATAGTATATGTAAACGTGTAAAGTATATGTTTAGTATTTCCTTAGGGTTTTATGGAAAGCTTGGAGAGTATGAATTTGTGATCAGCATTTTAAGGTAAGTTGAAATTGAATCAAAGCGTTCAGCAGAGTATGAATATGTGATCACTGCATCTTACTTGATTATTAGTTGAATTCCTGGTGAAAATATGTCATATGGCTTCATCATATGTGAATAAATGTGGAAAACATTGATTTAGTAGTCATGAATGAGCACAACGTTTCATGGAATAATCATAATGGAATATGGAATGTTGGTGCAGCCTCTCCCCTTCCTCTTGCTTGCTTCCTCATTGTTTATGTGCATTTGCGTATCCCCATTGCATAGGACATTTTTTTTTTACTAAATTTCCAATGTTCAACTTAGATCTTCTCAACTTGAAATTGAAATGGATATTTTTATTCTGGCAGCTTGGACTTGTGGAGAACAACATCTTGAATTATGAGTTTGAACTGGTAGCATCAGATCCAAGTGATGCCAATACAAACAGTACCACCTTGTTCTCTGATGACACAGATGACAAGTCCAAAAGAAGCACTAATCCAGAGACCGTAGTATCAATCCAACAAGAACAAGAGGTAAATGCTAGCAAACAGTATTTAAACAATAAAAGAAAGAATGTAGGGGATTTTACAGAATTGGAAATTGATGACTTTTGTCACCTTGAAATTAAATCTATTATATAAGAAATGGTGTTTTTCTCTAACAACATTGATTACTTTGCAAATTATTCAACTTTTCGAAGTTTTTTTTTTTCTTCTCCGTATTGCTGTGCTTCTATCTGTTTATGAAAGTGAGAAGCAGGCTTGTTCTTGACAGAACCCCTCCTAAACTAACACAAGTTTTTTTCTGAAAACTATTTCTCAGTGATGAAATTTCAATCAAGTCTACCCTGTAATACTAAGATATCCCTAAGAACTCTCCTAATTGATACAATTAAAATAAATAATTTCCTACTCGATAGAATCATCACTAACAATTATCCTATTCGATCAAATAAAAATAAATATATCAGTAATTGATAGGATCTTATATAAAAATTATCCTAATTAATAAAACAATGATCCGAAGATCAAGATCTTGTTAAGATAGGAAAAATTAAAGAAACAAGATAAACTGAAATAAGTCAAGATTTAAATAAAAAGTTATGGTAATCCTAGTTGCTGGTCCACAACACTGTTTTTCTCACTGCTTTCCACCTGAAAAGGGATATTAATTCTGATGCTAGTATTAAAAGTTGAATTGTATTCCATAAATTGATAATCTAAATGAATCATATTGCATTTTTATTTGGTACGGTGAAAATTGAAAATGTAAATGAATCATATTGCATTTTTAATAAAATCTTATACACCATTTCAGATGTAAGTCTTAATTAGTATCATAAATAAACAGCATTGCTGAAAATCAAAAATATAACTCTAAGGAAGTTACTATAAAATTTGAAAAACATTTTCTTTTTTCATTTACTAAAGACTAGACAACTCACAACTATGTATAGAGCCATTTGATTATGTATTTATGCATGTAGAAAGTGTTGATACGACCCTTGCATAGACCCAGTAATGCTGAAAAGGAGGCATTGCTCAAATGTCTGTTGAGCCAGCTACTGGCGTTTAAGTATGATCTGTGTGATTTACTTCTAATAACTGTAGATCAGAGATGTGGTTACGTGATATATTATAACATTTGTATAAAATTTATCTTTTCAGGTCAGTATTGCCGCCATCACCAATGTTGTGGTGGAGCTTCCCAGTCCTGATGTGCCTGGAATAAGTGATCGCCGAACAGGTATGCTTCTCATTTTCCTTTAACCACTGTTTTCAAAATACAAAATTGTATAATACTTTTGTGCATTATGTTTATTGAATACAATGTATAGGACAATAATTTGAATGCCATAAAATAACACATAAAACTTCAGTTTTTCCTATCTCTGTGCCCTTGTAGCCAATTTTGGTCCATGTATCTACTGTTCGATTTCTCAAAGAAATACATTTGTTCTTGCCTAATTGTGATCTATGATTACTCACATAGGTACTCCAATACAGCATCCATCATGCAGCAGAATTAATACTGGTAGTTTTCACTTGCACATCTTATTTTGCCTTCTACATTTATAATTTCAAAAATGGGAACGGTTTAAAATGGATCCTAAAGTTGAATAAAATTTGACTGAAGTGAGTAATGGCTTGTTATTTTTACTGGTTTCGCTCTGATTTTCCATCATTTTGCAGGACATTTTTCATCTGGTCCAAAGAAGAGTGAACTGAAGATTGGAGAGTCATCAGCCTTTTTCACCTATGTTAAAGCAACAGCACTGAAGAGCAACATTGAAGAGACTGCTCGTGTTGAAAATACTACTACTGAAGTTAGGGTGGAACATGTGAATCAAGCATGTGGTGAACAGGAGGGTAATGACCTTAATACACATGAAAATGGAGAAATGTTTGAACATCATTCACAAGATGACTTACCCAGCAGCAGCAGTATCCCTGATTCTTTTTCTATTGAGAGATCTTGTACTCCACCTGCATCTATGGAAGTTTCTCAGCAAAAGCATTACAGGGAAGAACATTCTCGGGGAGTAGTGCATCCAATAAATGGAAGTCATGGTTCCGATCCTGCTCAGCATGCTTATCCATATTATATTTCAAGAGTTGTTAATCATGTTATGATGCCATCATCAGCACAAATGTATCAAAAGAATATCCAGGACCTGCAAAGTCATTCTGCACAGTACAATCGTCTTCCCCAATGTCCTCCTCATGCAAGTGGGATGACATCCTTCCCATATTATCCAATGAGCATTTGCTTACAACCTGGTCAGATTTCTACAACTCATTCTTGGCCATCATTAGGAAGTTCAAGTTCATGTGAAGTGAAATCAAGCAAGGTTGATAGGAGAGAAGCAGCACTGATGAAATTTAGACAGAAAAGGAAAGAACGCTGTTTTGATAAGAAAATTAGGTATGTCAACAGAAAACGGCTTGCAGAAAGGCGGCCTCGTGTGAGGGGACAATTTGTCAGAAAGTTGAATGGTGTTAATGTGGATCTTAATGGACAACCTACTTCCACTGATTATGATGAAGAAGATGATGAAGAGGAGGAAGACAACCATGTAGCAAGAGATTTCTCTCCTCAGGATGCTTGAGAATCTCAAATTGTAACTTTTACCAAAAGGGTGAAGGACCATTGAATTTCTTTCTGCAGTGAAATTGTCCTGTTGAGGACTTGATGCTGTTCCTATTGCACTCTGCATCATCCTCATCAAAACTAGTTCAAACAAACTCTTGCTGGGGTCTCAAATTTCACTTTCTCAAATGGAAGTTCCATATATCTTCCTCAAGGTGTACCTGGGCGCAGGTCTTGCCCAAGTGGTCGAAAGTATTATTACACTTGTTTAATCAAAACTTTTGGAACCATTATCTTAAATTTACTGTCAAACAAATTTTGCAACCAGCTCTAGCATATTCTTCTTCGTAATATTACTATGTACAAAGTGTTGTGTTATTAAGCTAGTTTATAGCGGAAAAATCCAAGTGTGAATGTAGCTGATGCTGGTTAGTTGTAGTTATTTACCCACTCGAGGGGAGAGTTGGAGGTATAACAAAACCTCTGGATAATGTTACTATTGAAGACTATTTCACTACAAAGAGACCTTCCTACCATGATGTTCTTAGCTGTTACAACATCGACGACTATTACTATCACTTTAACGACTTTAATGTGTTTTTATTTGTCAAGACGTGTTTGATTTTGTCTTGTAGTTCATAGATTTTTTCCTCGACTTTTAATTTCTGAAATTTTATCTTTTATACTTTATCCTTATTATAGTAACTTTGTTAACTTAACATATAAATACACAAAAAGATAAACCTTTTCCGGAAGAAGAAAGTATGATTAAATTTTTCCCTAAATTACTTTTTGATCTTTATTTTTGTAAGAAATATCACAATTGTTCTTTTTTACTTGTCTTAATTTAGTCCTAATTTTATTACGAGTAACTCAATTTGGTTATTGCGATGAGTTTTTTATAAATGGTGTAAAATTTAGTCCTAATTTTATTACGAGTAACTCAATTTGGTTATTGCGATGAGTTTTTTATAAATGGTGTAAAATTTAATGTCACGTGTTAATTTGTAATTTACTTAAATTTAACATTATTTGTGAAAAAGTTATAGACAAAGACGAAATTGAATTATTCTTACACAAATTAAGATTAAATTGAACATAAAAAAAAATTAAAAAACCAATTTTATATTTAACAAATATAAAGATCAAATGAGTAATTATCCTTAATTTTTTTTACAACATTTCATTTTCACTTAACAGAATAAAAAAAATCCAAAATGAAATACAGAATATTTGTTTTAGGAACTGGATGCCAAATCAAATTAATTTCGGAAAGCAAAAACATATTTAAGACTCCTTTAATTTTTGAAAGGAGTAATTCCATGACAGATTAATCTTTTCGTATTTTGGAATTATTAAGAATATAATATAGAAAATGAGAAACATATTTATAAATAAAATTAAATAGAAATTTTAGGATGTAGTATAATTAATATAATTAAATTTTACTGAAAATATTTTAATATTCTTCTAAACTCGTGTGGTTCCATTTTTCAACCAGTCTGACAGGACAGCCCTGGTAATTTAAATCTTCGGCCCGACGTTAGAAGTTCATGTCCGAACCCAAAGTTTAAGACACAAGGGGTTTAACTGCTGTCTCTAAAGTTTGGATTTTGTGGATGGGAGCATCGTATCTTCCTGGGTTAACGTACAGCTGTGGTTGATCATCACTTCACACTGCACTGTGTCTGAAGATTTAGGGTTACAGTACTGCACATAACATGTTTGATGAATTTCAAGGATGAGATTCATGACGCACGTTTTGTTCAAACCTGCATGGAAACGTTCTTGGTCTAAAGCTACGAGTACCCAGAATTTGCAAATACTTTCATTTTCCCAGTACCCCACATTGCCGTCGATATCTGTCTCTCCCCAGTTGCAAGAGCTCTCCAGCATTGTCATGAGCACTGTTGGCGGGCTAGATGATCTGGAGTTGAGCCTAAATAAGTTCAAAGATTCTTTAACTTCGCCTCTTGTAACTCAGGCTATTGATTCTAGTAAGCACGAGGCACACACTAGAAGATTGCTCAGGTTCTTTTTATGGTCTAGTAAGAATCTGAATCGTAGTTTGGAAGACAAGGATTACAATCATGCTCTTCGAGTTTTTGCTGAAAAGAAAGACTACACAGCAATGGATATTTTGATGGGAGATCTCAAGAAGGAGGGTCGAGTCATGGATGCAGAGACTTTTGGTCTTGTAGCTGATACTTTGGTTAAACTGGGAAAAGAAGATGAGGCATTGGGTGTTTTCAAGAACTTAGACAAGTATAATTGTCCTATAGATGAATTTACTGTCACTGCTATCATTAATGCCCTTTGCTCCAAAGGGCATGCCAAGAGGGCTGAAGGGGTAGTTTGGCATCACAGAGACAAGATTACAAGCGCAAAACCTTGCATATATAGAAGTCTCCTTTACGGGTGGTCTGTGCAGAGGAATGTGAAGGAAGCTAGGAGAATTATTAAAGAGATGAAAACGAATGGGTTTATTCCAGATTTGCTGTGCTACAACACATTCCTCAGGTGCCTTTGTGAACGGAATCTTAGACATAATCCTTCAGGACTTGTGCCTGAAGTTTTAAATGTCATGATGGAGATGAGGTCTTATAGGGTTTTCCCAACCTCTATCAGTTACAACATTCTGCTTTCTTGTCTAGGGAAGACCCGAAGAGTTAAGGAATCTTGTCAAATACTCGAAACAATGAAAAATTCTGGTTGTGAGCCTGATTGGGTCAGCTATTATCTTGTGGCAAAGGTGTTATTTCTGAGCGGCAGGTTTGGTAAGGGGAAAGAGATAGTGGATCAAATGATTGGAAAAGGTTTGACGTCAAATCATAAGTTTTACTATAGTTTAATTGGTATTCTGTGTGGAGTTGAAAGGGTAAATCACGCTCTTGAACTGTTTGAGAAAATGAAGAAAAGTTCAATGGGAGGTTATGGACCGGTTTATGACGTGCTCATTCCAAAGCTTTGTAGAGGAGGAAATTTTGAGAAGGGAAGAGAGCTCTGGGATGAAGCTACATCTATGGGCATCATTCTTCAGTGTTCAGAAGATGTTTTGGATCCTTCAATAACACAAGTTTACAAACCTACGAAGCCAGAAAAAATCAGTCTTGCGGACAGCTCAAAAGCCAAGTCTCCACACAAAGTTAAAAAATTTGTTGGAAAAATGAAGATGAGAAAAAAATATGATGCAACGAAAAAGAAGAAAAAAGTTAAAAAGTTTACTTCAAATTAATTTGACAGTTTTACAGTTCTAGTTCCCGCTTTCTTCTTCCATTTTTCTCCAAAGAACAACTAACTTATTATTGTTGCTTGCTTATAATAGATTAATATCGTATTAGTACTACTGCAGGTTTGTGGTTATGAACTACATGCTTTGTTTTTGGATCGAACATCTTGCATGAAAATCTTTATGATCTCAGTTAAACTGCATCTTATTCTATTAGTTCATTAGCGACTCTTTTTTCCTTGGAGCATTGACAATATTTCATACAATAAACCTGGTCAGCTTAGCATCGGAAATGTGCTTCTGGCATCTTGATTAAATTTCAGGGGAAAGTTGAATTCTTATAAAGCTTGTATTTTTCCTTCTGCTTCTACTCTTTACATTTAGAATTGCACTTGTAGCTGGCCAACATATTATTTTAATATTTACAATTTATTTGACATCAGAAACTGGTTCCTCTAGTTTTATCTAATGCCCTGTGTAGTTTAAAATTGGGCAATTGGCATTCAACAGTGAGATTGTAGGTTTAGTTATATTTCACATTATGAAGCATAAGTCTAAATTACAAAGACATTACAGGCATATGTATCCAAAAGGATAATTTAAATACGTATTTATGAGTATGAAAATATTTATCAAATATTATCTTTTTACTTTATAAGAATGCTAGATGGACATGTTGGAGTGTGAACAACAATATCATTGGTCAGATGCGGACATGTACTCATTTTTCTGGTCGTTAAACCTTATAGTCGCATTCAGTTTAAACAAAATCTCTAAGTCTCCCTGATGAAGTATAGGTATGACTGAGTATCAATCCAAGGAGATGACTAAAAAGTGAATCTAATGTTTGTATAGGTCCAGATCAAAACAGATGGGGGAAAAGATTCGAAGAATTCATGTAAACTAAAATGATTTGTAGCAGAATAGGATGATTATTATGCACTATGCAAAGAGCTAATGGATGATGGAATGCTACTAGAATGAGTAAAAAGTGAGAAAGATCAATTAAAACTATTATGAAGATGCAATGGAATATGCCTAGCCACTTAAAATGCAGAAAATGCATGAGAATGATTTTTAAACCTGTTCGATGAAATGCCTCAGAGAACTCAGAATGAGGATTTTATAAATTTGATGAATGAGAGACATGTAAGCTATGTTCTAATAAGTACAAATATGCAATTGGAATGCAAAGAAGGATGCTAAAAATTAAAATCATGCATGAAAATCAAAGCTGGCAGTTTTGACACAAGTTTAAGACCAAATCTGCCTTCCTTGATTACTAATGCAGAAAATGCACATGCAGTGATTGGAACAAGTTGAAAATGATGTTTATGAATGGAAGATGCAAGCTATATTCAAGGAACACATGCAGGGCTAAAAGTCACGTTTGGAACTGAGTTTGACCGATTTACACATATCAAGATCTTTCTAAATGCTGAAACTATATGTTCTACTAACCTATAATGCAGTTGGTGTAGAGACAACGTATTCAACACGTCTGGAATGATGAGGAAAGATGACCAAAACTATTTAATCAGACAAAATGCATACATAACCAAAAATCACACTTGAAACTGGGTTTGGTAGCAACAGGCGTGACAGCGTTCTAAAGTCTGAACTGTTAAATTGGTTTCTATGCTTTACAATGACTTAACTAAGCTACTGATTAGGCAAACATGATCTAAGCTATGTGAATTGACCTAAGAGCAGTTAAATGAACAAAAAGACTAGTGAAATAAAAAATCCCCAATTGGGTAAAATTGCTAAAACAAAACTGAACTGGATTCCTAATCTATTATGCAGAAACTAAATTTACACCAAGCATGCTCAAATGCCAAATACAAATTCAGAGTTAAAATCAGTAACCGAAGAACCATTTGCCTAATCTACACTAACACATCAGATGATCTAACTAGTGGACAATGAATTGCAGTGAATTTTAAAGAAAGCTGTAAAAACTACTAACATAGCAACGCAGGAAAAATAAAGGATTGAAAACAAGGAAATTAAAGAAGATTAGAGAGCAAATTGAAAAGTAATTTCTGAATCAAGATGTGCTCCTAATTGGTGAATTGAACGTTAGAAGACATCTTGTGAATAAGGTCCACTTTGGATCCTTGGATTCTGAAACAGAATTCAAAGATTACAAGTTCAAAAGAAAAGCAATTCTGAATTCAATAAGGAAAAAATTGCACAAACAGATTAAAATGTTATACTCTGAAATTCTAAATCAAATTCAGTAAACTTGCTTTTAGGCAGGTAAAGTTAAGTGCAACAATTAAAAGGGCAATGACAGAATCGAACTATAACTAGACAAGAACATTAAAATCAAAGCAAGAAAGCAACAGGACATAAAAGCTAGAGAGTGAATTTGCAAGAAAAGAAAGGTCTGGTGCAGGAGACGTAACTGATGCAAGAAAGATTTAAAGAAACTCATACATTGCATTGAGTTTAAAATGTACATAAAATGGAGAGTTATCAGTGTACTTCCCTCAAAGTTCATACCTTTCACGGGAATTTGAGAGAATAACTAATATAAAGTGCATCTCTCCGATACTTCACCCTTGTCAATGACACGACTTGATTATTGTCTTCTGTAGTGTGGTTCTTCCAAGGACAAGGTTCTTATCAGTCAACATTTTGTCTCGATCGCTTGCACATATTTTCAAATTACTTATCTTCTTTATGTTTTTGAGACCCAACTTTAGAAATAATTTTTGAACCTCCTTGTAATATAGTTTGAGAAAGTTATGTTTATGCTTGTAGAAGCTTCCGTATCAAAAGCATCTAGATTCAAAAATCAGTTATTGTAGGAATTAATGGCACTTGCACACCCCATCGCACAATCTCATGTTTCTTTTTTGTCTGTGTTTTTGAGCTTTACTTATGATAGAAGTAAAATGCTCTTTTTTTCCATTTAGGAGGTGAATGTGCTATTTTTGAAACTACATCGCTCATAACACAGTGTTACAAAATGGAGGGAGCAAGCAGAAGATCAAGATCTGAGAACCCCTCACATGGGTCCATGGCACATGTAAGTTAAGCAGAGCGTCAATATGGGGATGTTGTGGGGCCCATTTAGGTCTCACCCACGTTTCCAGTTTCCGCTCTTCAATCCAACATTCCATGACAATGGAAGTGGAATCCACGCGCTTCCCAGAAGATGAGAATAAGCTAAGGACGCGTTGACAGTATGAAGATGATGTCGTAAAGAGGTGCGTAACAACAGTGAAGGGACAAGATGGTCCAATGCCAGAATGTCCTAAGCTGGATTCGGCTCCATCTCGATGCATACTTACGTGCGGTGATTAATTGGTTTCCCCTTTCCTCTATAAATATCCTTAATTATAACATGTTCCTTTTTAGCTTTGGTTTGGCACATAATAATTTTTTGTTTTGGTTGAATCTTTTTTTTCTAGTGAAATTTAAGATTAATATATTTTTTAAAACTTTGGTTTAATAGTCTCTTAATCTAAGAAATGTATAGATCTAGTCTTTTTAATAAATTCAAACACATTTTATGATATTATTTGAGTTGTTTTCACTATATATGTTTACTCGAATGTTAGTTGATAATAAAACATATTTGAAACAGGATTAAAAACATATTTAACTTTTTTTAGGCTTAATTATACATTTGATTATTGTATTTGTTTGGTCGTTTCAATTTGTCTCCTCTTTCCTTCTTTATCAATTTGGTCTTTTAATTTCTTAAAATGGTCCAATTTGTTCAATTTCATCAAGCTCACATTAACGTCATGTTCGTACGTGTCAAGTGTTAATTTGTGTATTTTTTAATAATTTTTTTTAATTTAAATAAGGAAATACATAATCTATCACATGTTAGGTCATGATCATGTTATGTGGGGGTGGGAGTGCCACATATCATTGTAATTGGCACATGGTAATAGTTGTTTTCCATTTAATCCAGATATTTAAAATTTTGATTCAATTTAGTCATGAAATATTTTAAGAGAATATAATTTTATTCTCTCTAAACTGATACCAAATCAATAATTAATCTTAATTACAATATATATATATATATATATATGAAAATATTTGTTTAGAATTTATATATTAAATCACTCCACCTAAATACTTAATTTTTTTTTACATTTTTACATTGTAATTATTTATACTTGTAAAAAATGATATAATTTGAATATTTAGGTAAAGTAATTTGATGTATAAATTTTAAAAAATTTATTTTAACATGTATATATGAATTTAATTATTAATTTGATATCAAATTAGACAAATTAAATTGTTTTAGAAAAATAGAAGGATTAAATTAAATTAAAATTTTTAAATATAGAGATTAAATTAAAAAAACTACAGTCATATTATATTAATAATAATGATACAATGACACGTGACACCTGACAATTTATGTTTATTTTTTAAATTAAAAAAAAAAACTAAACAAAAAATTATAAATTTCACAAATTAACACCAATACGTACAAAGATACTATATTAAATAGGATCAAATTAGATTATTTTTAAAAATTAAAAAATCAAATTAAACAAAAATAAATAAATAATTCAACTGAAACGAACAAATACGAAAATTAAAACAAATGTGTAATTAAGGTTTTTTCAAAATTTGTTTTCATAATTTAATTAGTTAAGATTATCTTCTCTTTTGTTGGAGTTAGTTCTTGGACAATATTACGGTGATACTTAACAAATTTTTATATATCCTTTACATATATTATTTTATTCTTTAATTATTTTTAAAATTAATTTTTTAATGATAAAAATATCCTAAAACTAATTTGTCAATTACTTATAAAAAATAAAATAAAAACACTTTCCTTCAACTCTTTAACTACATTCATGCCTTTTGGCCTTTTGTCTCTTTTTAACTTGTCGGATTGGGGAATTAGTTGACTTCTTTTTTCTGTCCAACCAAATCTTATTCATACACAAAACTAAAATACGCTTTTGACATTACAAAATTGTGATGTGTTATAGGGCACCCAATTGCCCAATCTCCTTCCCTCATACTTTTTTATCTACATTCCAACAACTGAAAAATAAATTCTTCATTTCTAGGGACATTAATGGAAATAGTTTTACAAGATCAAGTCATCACTTATAATTGGCGTAGCTTTTTAAATGAATTCAATATTTTGTTATTCTCTCCAAAGCTACCAACTTTTGATTTTGTTTTGTACAACTCTTTTCGAAAATTATCTTTTTTAATTCTTGTAAAATGTTCAATTTTTGGGTTTACTCTTTGTAATATTTTTATTTGGTTTTCATCCCTCCAAAATTTAAATAGTTCTTTTTAGTCTCTGATATTCATTTTAAAATAAATAACTAACGTTTCATGGATAATACGCACCTATACATAGTGTGTCACATGAGATGGTTATTCAACTCATAAGTAGTTAAATAGGACCATGTAATAGTATGGACTAAAAGTTATAATATTTAATTTTAAGAGGACAAAAAATAAAATTTTTAATAGGGACCGAAATAAAAAGCACATTCATTTTACATTGAGTATATATATATATATATATATATATATATATATATATATATATATATATATATATATATATATATATATATATATATATATATATATATATATATATATATATATATATATATATAATGTATTTATCCTGCATAAATTGTATGTGAAAATGAAATAAATTATTTACATTGCAAATATATGCAGCATTGTCTAAAATTATTATCTTAAAATGAAATTTTTGAATAATTTTTATAAATTACTAGTTCAAAACCAATTTGACTAGATACATTAATAAAAATACCCCGAGTAGGTATTGTGATTATATAATGTCAATTTACTCTTTACATGGATTGTATTACATATCTAATGAATTACACAAAGAAATATTCATTGATGATACGTGATTTACTTAATATTAATATAAAATTTAGTGTGTATTTGGTTCTTCATCAAATTAGTTATAATTAATTTTCTAACGTAAAATTAATATATGTTTAATTTTCAAAATCAATTGAAAAATAAAAAATTTACATTAAATAAAAAACAACTAATGCTCACTTTTGCGTTGAAAATCAATTTTGAATGCTGAACTAAACACACTTTTAATTTTATTAGCATGTCTACTTTCACATGTTTCATAGTACTTAACTGAATATATATAATTTTAGTTGTTTAAATTTGATAATTATGAGATAGTAATCTAGTTTGGTGTGCTGACTTGTTGATAGATATATATTAAAAAAAAAATACAGTATTGCATCATGAGTATTACTTCAATGATATAATAGTATACTTGTGATATATATTATTAGTTCACCACTACAAACGAATGAATGAATTAAATTAAGTTTAATATTCTATTTATAATAATTTACTGATTTTATAATCTAAACTATATATAAATTAATAAATATAATTTATTAATCATATTCATTTTCAACATGGACTATCATATGAGTTGGTAAATGAAAATTATTGTCTTCATGTTATCATAAGAAAAATTATTTTTGTGAGAAAAAATAATCAGTTAATATAGTGAATAATTTAGATACTAATTTATAAATTAAGAATTATTGATAATTAAAATAAATTTTGTTATAAATAAAAAATTATAATTAGTCTCTAAATTTGTAATTAAAATAGTTCTTCCTATAAATTGATTTCTAAATCGTTTCTAAATTAGCTACCAAGATTTTGAATATCAAATAAATTGTTCTCTAAATTTGATCTATATTTAGTCATTTGGAGATTAAATTAGAGACCGATTATTTTGGTGGTCAAAACCTTATAGTTAGTGTTAGTGACTAATTTATATATCAATTCATAATAAAAAAAATAGTTGCCAATTTAAAAACAAATTATTTATATTAAGAACTATTTTAATTATCAATAATTTTTAGTTTATAAATTGATATCTGAATTAGTCACAATAATTAATTATTTTTTATCACTCAAATTTATCATTATTTAAAAAATTTGTTATAAATGTATTATCTGTTGGGTCTTTCGAGGAAGAATCAGTGAGGAGATATAACACTAATCAAATACGAACCCCCTCCATATATAAGAGATTGTCACCATTTTTTAACCTAAAAGTCTTAAGACAATGAGTGTATAAATCTTTATTCTTATAAGATATTCAACTTTCTCATCTTTAATCAATATGAAACTTAAGCTCACACTTGAATTCCAATATTATAATCTATATTAAAAGGACTTACATGTTATTATTCGGTTATTGTCTACCAGAACAAAAATTAACTTCATACGTATTATAAAATCATTTAACTCATTTAACTATGTTAAATTTCAATAATTTCTTAATATTTTTTGTAAAATGAAAATGTACATTGTAATAATTTAACATAATACTAGATATTAATTAAAGTGATAATATTTTTAAATAAAATAGAAGTAGATAAAAGTATTTATAAAAAAATATTATTATTTTTCTTATAAATAAAACGAAATACTAAACGTTTTGGTAGATGTAAAAGAAAAGAACAAGATATATTTGATGCAAAACATGATGGTTACCTTATATAAAACATCCGTCTTTTGGAGAGATAAGCATATAAAAAAAATGAAAAAAAATCCTTATGTATATTTGAATAAGCCTAAAATAGTGTAGAAATTAATAAATAAAAGGTTAAATATGTTTTCGGTCTCTCAAGTTTCAGTGAATTTTGGAATTAGTCCATATTCAAAACTTTATAGCAATTTAGTCATTCATCTTTAGAAATGTGTGAATTTAGTCATTCTTACCAAATTTTGTTAAGTTTATTTGATATTTTAAACACATTTAATGATAATATTTGAGTTAACATTGAAGTAAAAATGTGTCAAACGGTGTAAATAATTCAAATACTAGTATAAGATGTGCTTGAAACGTTAGATAAACTTAACAAAAATTGGTTAAAAGGACTAAATTCACGCATTTTGAAAAATGAAGGACTAAATTGGTCAAAAATTTTGAAGATGGACTAATTCCAAATTTTACTTGAACTTGAGGACTAAAAACGTATTTAGTTATAAATAAATAATGTGAATATTTTATATCATTCAAAAAATTATTTTTAATACTTTTTAACGATAAAATATTTATTAATTTTTTGTTTCTATATTTAATTTTTAAGTACTTTCTCGTGTATGCATTTTGCACCTGTTTTCTACTTCATATATACATTTTCTATGTAAAGTCATAACGAAAGTGACATCTTTTAAAATAATTATTACAAAAATAATGATTTAACATACAAGATAATATATAATTAAATAACAATATAAAAACTTTACAATAATAGTTTTGTATATTAAGTATATTTTAGGGTTTAGCAGAATAAAGTTTGCTTTTCATTGTTAAAAAAATAATAATATTCTTTATTCAGTTGAAAATTTGAATTGTTGGTATATAATAGTATTTCCATAAACGATAAAAAAAATTGTTTTTTCCGAATTGGAAGTTGCTATTATCCGATTGATAAGTTAATATTTCTCTTATCATATTTAACCGTATAATTTATTTTAAGCGTTTTTAGTTTTGTCCATTTTACCTCTGAGCGTGTCGGAGGCAGGAACTCAACTAAACTGCTGTAAACAGCAATGATGTTAGAAAAGAAAAAAAAAATGTATTAAATATAAATATAAATTAGCAGAAAGAGGGGAAAATATATTTTATTATGATTATTTATAAGTGTTAAAGATCTATCTATCTAAGACTAAGGAAAAGGAAAAACACGTCTTTCTTAGTTTCTGTGTTCCTGCAACCCACCTTCACTTTCATCTCCTTAAAAACAAACCAATGATTTTGTTTGTAAACCTCGATCCGAGGAGACAAACACCCTCCACACTCTAGCCTTCATCCTCTGTTTATGCAGCATTTCGCAAACAACACTTTTTGCTGATTCGTTTCAGGTGAAATTCCCCAAATCTCGTGCCGACATGGGGCAAGATAATCACCACAAGCGCAGCACCAGCAACGCTTTACCCACCTCCAACGCTCGAGGACGCGCCACCGGGCTCCCACGCGGCCGCCAGATCCAGAAGACCTTCAACAACATCAAGATCACTATTCTATGCGGCTTTGTCACCATCCTCGTCCTCCGCGGCACCATCGGCGTTAATCTTGGCTCCTCCGATGCCGACGCCGTCAACCAGAACCTTATCGAGGAGACCAACCGCATCCTCGCCGAGATCCGATCCGACGCCGACCCCTCCGATCCCGACGACCAGCAACCCTTCAACCCCAACGCTACCTTCACCCTCGGCCCCAAAATCAATAATTGGGACCAAGAGCGCCAAAATTGGCTCACTCAAAACCCTGAATACCCTAATTTCATCAGAGGTAAACCTCGCATCTTACTCCTCACTGGTTCCCCTCCCAAACCCTGTGATAACCCTATTGGAGATCATTACCTCTTGAAGTCCATTAAGAACAAGATTGACTACTGTAGATTACACGGGATTGAAATTGTGTACAATTTGGCTCATTTGGATGTGGAACTTGCTGGCTACTGGGCTAAGTTGCCTATGATTCGGAGGTTGATGTTGTCACATCCCGAGGTTGAGTGGATTTGGTGGATGGACAGTGATGCGTTTTTTACTGATATGGTGTTTGAGCTTCCCATGTCTAAGTACGATGCGTATAATTTGGTTCTTCATGGATACCCTGATTTGTTGTTTGACCAGAAGTCTTGGATTGCGGTGAATACTGGGAGTTTTCTGTTTAGGAACTGTCAGTGGTCTTTGGATTTGCTTGATGAATGGGCTCCCATGGGACCTAAGGGGCCGGTTCGCGAGGAGGCCGGCAAGATCTTGACGGCCAATCTCAAGGGGAGGCCGGCTTTTGAGGCCGACGATCAGTCTGCATTGATATACTTGCTGCTGTCCAAGAAGGAGAAGTGGATGGATAAGGTGTTTCTTGAGAATTCCTTCTATTTGCACGGTTACTGGGCAGGGTTGGTTGATCGGTACGAGGAGATGATTGAGAAGTATCACCCCGGGTTGGGGGATGAGAGATGGCCGTTTGTGACACATTTTGTCGGCTGTAAGCCCTGTGGGAGCTATGGAGATTATCCTGTGGAGAGGTGCCTCAGTAGCATGGAGAGGGCTTACAATTTTGCTGATAATCAGGTGCTTAAACTCTATGGGTTCAGGCATCGTGGTCTGTTGAGCCCCAAGATCAAGAGGATCAGAAATGAGACTGTTACTCCTTTGGAGTTTGTAGACCAATTTGATATTCGAAGGCATTCTACGGAAAGCAAGGGATTGAAGAGCTAGTAAGAAATGCTGTTCAATGCTGGTGGTATTATAGACAGAAATTATTTAGAAGTGAAATTTCATTTGGGGACAGTTCACATGTAACTTCTGCTTTTTCTGTTGTCTTGGTACTTCTTTTGAGAATGTTAGGATATAATTCTTTCGTAATTTATCTTATGAGTTTGAGCAATCAGCAAACAAATTTTATTTACTCATCTGCTGTATACTGAGCTTCCTTTGTATTTGGGCTTTTGTGACATTAAATCAATTCACGAACTTAATATACTTCCGTGTCCTCTTTCTGTTTTGTAACATGAGGTAACCACCACTTTCTGTTTCTGATATATTTGATCTGCAGATCTCAAATGTGTTTCCAAATTCCAAGAGAAAGCAAAGAAAATAAAGGTATGATCTTCAACAATGGAAGTTTGTGATAGTTTGTCTGAATTATGATTCGAAGCAAATTTTTATGATACATTTGGACAATGTTTTGGATTCATAACCTTAGTGGTAACAGAGAATCCAGAATGTGAGGAGTGTTCTTTGACATGTAACAACAGAATAAATATCTTATACCAGACACACCAACATCTTTTAACTGCAACACTGTTTTGTCTTGGAGCCAAAAAGGTGTCATTCATTGTAACCGATAGAGCGGCTTTATATGTGATTATCGTGTCTCACTAGGCGCTGCTTTCTTGCACGTTAATGTTATCGTATTTCTTTGTCAGATGCTACAGCTTTCGTTCCGATTATACATTCAGTGCACTGTAGGTACAGAAATAAAACCTTGTATTTTCTTGACGAGTTGTTTTCACCTTCCAATAATTTTTTTCTCTTCCCATTTGCGAGTACCACAGAGCTGAAGAAAACAAATACTTCGGACAGGTTATCATTTATGACTGATGAGCAAAGAATAGGAACATAGTATGGTTATTAATATGCTGTAGAAGTTTTAGTATTAGGCTATTGCCACTTTCTTTGGCACTACTTTTTCTAATAACCTCATTGTCATTTTGTGGAAATGGGTTAATGAGATTTACATAAATTTTCACTTAACAATAAAGCATCAAAAGAAGTATGAAAGTACTCTCGCTGGTCTGACGGTGATGGTAATTCAACACACTCTCGATTTAGTTGGATGCTTTTAAGAGACTCCTAACACCACATCACTTATCTCTGTATCCCTATCGTTATCTCTTGCAAGTTATAATTGCAAAATGAGTCAATTCAATATTTAAGGTGTCGCCTTCATTGTACTAACAAATAATTGCACAGTTGTGGTTTGATTAAAATTCAACTCCTTTTATAGAGTAGAGTAGAGATCGCAATGAGACGCGTAGAGGTTGTTTGATTATATTTGTCCCATTTTATAAATAAAAACTTATACTTATCGTTATTATTATTATCAAATAATGTATATTTCTGATGTGTATCTGTCTTAATTTTTATTAAATAATTTAAAAATAAATGAAAATTGAAACAAATAAAATATAATATTATGAAAATTTTAATTTTGAAAAAGATATAAACTTTTTTCTCATAAATAATAAATAACAATTAAAAAATTGTATTTAGGTACATTTTAAAATAAAGTATCAGATTAACTAAAGTATTTAATAATTAAAAATGATGACCAGTGTAAAAATTCAAGGATTATATAAACACGTTCCATCCGAATATTTTAGTTAACATTGGGATTTCCATTAATTCTCGATACCAATGAATATGGATTTACTTATCAGAAGACAAAGAAGGGAAAGGAAAATACTATAGGTTGCTTGATGTTGGGGAGAAGGGAGGAGCAAAATGTTAGAAGCAAATCTACTATTTCACATCCTTATTTTCAGTGAAATTACTTATCTTTCTAACCATGTCCTATGTGTCTCATTTATTTCTACTCCAACAAACAACTACACATTTAATTTTATTTCTTACTCCTTTTTTTCAACTTATTTCTTCATTGTTTTCTCCGAATTAAGCACACCTAAGTGATCTCACCCTTTTTCCTTATGTTATGTATATTGTATATGCACAACACAAGGTAGTCCTGGTTTCATGTATATTCTATTTGGTATCAGACTATCAGTCCTTTCGATCCAGCTTCATCATTGTTAACCAAGAGGATGCGCTACAAAATTTTCTACATATGATTAACAGTTCAAATGTTTTATTGCATGGCTTTTATTTTGAATAAAAGTATAGGAAGTCAAATGAAAAACCGTAATTCAGCCTGAAAATATATTAAACCATGTAGAATGACACGTTCTATGGCTTGCATCTCAAATATATTAAATAAAAAAAATGGGATTTTCCAAAAAGCTCACCAAATATGGTGGGAGTCATTTAGTTAACATCAAGGGCCTGCACAAATGAAACATGCGCTGAAGATCTATAGCACAAAGAACTTAGCTGAATAACCATTAGTACAGTTAAGAGAATTCAGCCATTTCCTTGCTGATCTAGTCATTGACGAATCATGAGGAGTGGAGAACTTCCTTCTTCAACGTTGGCACTTCAATTCGTCAGCCATTTGCTTTGCAGATGCCAGTTCTGAGTACATGTTAAATCACTCAGCTGTAGCAGGAACATGTGCGAAGAATCACAATTAGTTCTTTTGTCAATTACAACCTAACTCTCACATGCAGAATACAAACAAGTTGAGAAAATGCACACGTAAGCAGTGATATTTAAAAATAGAAAGACAAAAGCGGCATCACTGTTTGGTGAAACTCTTGTTCACCGTTCTTTGTGAATGTGAGCTACCAACCATTTTCACAACCTATAGGCAATCATTAGTCCACTTTCGCAGCCAGAGCCTTGTGACGATCGATAAGTATTTCGTTCATTTGTGCAATCTGGTTCAATAGTTGGGCAATTTTCTGTAAACAGAAGTAACCAGCAATTACAAACGAAGGCCAAAACAAATGAGTACTAGCTAGCATAGTAGTAAAAAGTGTACATATTCAAGAGAATGAATACAAAGAAATGAGAGAAAACATAAATGCATTTGCATAGAAAATCAGTCATTCATGCGCACATACACATCCAATTTTTGGGTAAACAAGGTGAGGTCATTCTTAATTGTAAATTTCCTCCACTCCATTTGCTATATGACTCCTGAACCTTTCTTATCTTGTCACTGTAAAAATTGTTCTGACCTTAAATTTCTTAACCTTAGGTTCACTTCAATCCAAATATTGTTCGTTTTAACTCCCATGGGATGTCATAGTTCTATTCATTAAAAGGAAGATAAAGGTGTTCACAAATTTCTCTTTTAACCTTGATTCCTAACCAATTTGAGGCTTTTTAGTGAATGAAACAAAGCAATCACACGATTAATACAACATTATCACATGCCACACAACAAACAGGTTGTTGTCTCTTTCCGTTTTTATAGGCTTAACTATCCTATGGTTAACTAGTACACCCAGAAAAGCTAACATGAGCTAAAACCCATAAAAATGGGAAATTTTATGAAAGAAAAGAAAAATACCGAACCTGTTCTTTTTGCTTGACGATGGAGATGAGACGAGCTTCATTGGGTGTGAGGGTTCTCTTCTTCTTCGCGGCGGTGATGATCCAGCAGAACATTAAGAGCGCCGCAGCGGGAACCCCAATTGACCAAATTGCCCCTTTGTTCCTGAAAGAGGAAAGCTTGGAACGAAAGATCTGGAGGGCGATAGTGGTCCAGCCGCGAATCCGAGAATGGAAGGGTGAGGGAGAAGGAGGTGATTGGGGGGTGTGGTGGTCTGAATGTGGTGAGAGAATTTGGAGGTTTTCGTGGTGAATTGGGGGAAATACCAAATCGTCTTTGTTATCGTGGATTGACCAATCATTTGGATTTGGAAGTGGTGGAAGTTGAGGATCCACATTCCCCATGCTTCTTCATTCAACTCAGGAATCACAATTGTTTTTTTTCTTCTTTTTCTTACTTTCTCATTTTCTTTAATTCATTTCATAAGCTCTCCATTGCACTCCACTGTCAGCTTCTTCGCAAAATTTTGAATGTAAACAAACACACACAATTATTCTTTATTTTTTCGCATGTTTAATGCCGCAAATTTTGTTTATAATAAATTGGTGATATTTGATAATTCAATCATAATAATGCAATTTAAATAAATAAGGATTCAAGGTTGTATCAAATTAATGATAAAGATAGTTTAATCCACTTTTTTTTTATCCACTTTTAACTCACTTTTTCAATCACTATTAAATAATTTATTTTGATTTTTTTAAATGATGTGATGTAATTAATCTAATGGTGATTAAAGTGATGGGTTAAAAGTGGATAAAGTATCATTGTCTTTAAAAAAATTCTCTTTCTGAAACCTATGTCGTTTATTACGATACAAATGTAATGAAAAAGATAAAAAAAACCTGAGTTATAATATATATATATATATATATATATATATATATATAATTAAATATGGTTCCAAATTTGAATAAATTGATTTAAACAAATATTAAAAATTTAGTTTTTATTTATTCATCTAGATCAATACATTCATCTGATAATACAAGACATGCATATACGTCTATTTTAAAAATAATATAATATAATATATATATATATATATATATATATATATATATATATTAAAAAATATAAATTTTTTTTTAAAATTATGATAAGTATATGATCATTAATGTATGAATATAAATTAAAATTATATATATTAAAAGTTGTCAAAATAAAAAATTATATCATTATTAATTTATAAATTAAATATTTTATTAATATTTATTAAAATATTTTATAATATCAAACACAAGTGAACCAAATCGAAGTATTGATATATCATATATAATTCAATCAATTTATATTATAATACTAAAAATAACAAAAAATAGAATGGTCATATTAATCATTCAATGTAATAATAATATATTAATGTGAAGATAGATAATTTGTTTGAGCGGTAGTGATATTTTGACGTAATAACTTAAAATACACAAACATAAAAACTTAACATAATAATATTTTTTTTTTTAAATTAAGATCCTAATATGTATTATTATTTATTGATGCAGATTGTTGAGTTAATATATTTTTTAGAAAAATTATCTTTTGACTAAGTTTTTACGATGTTTGACATGATAACACTTTAACACTTTAGATGAAAAAAATGTTTAGTGTCATTTGAAAAGAGAGGAGAAATGTTTTGTATAACTTAAAAAAGAAAACTTTGTAAAATTTTGTCAATTTTTTTTTTTATCAAAGTATCATAGTCATATTTTATAAGGGGTAAAAAAGTATTATATAAAAAAGTATTATATTCCTTTTGTTATTTTGTTTGGGTCGGAAAAATGGAAATACATCTTCCTACCAAGTTTGAAGTCAAATGTCAAACTACCATGCCTCTGGAAGAATATTACAAACCCAGTAATTAACAGTGTCAAATTACAATGTTCTTTTAAGATATTTTTAAATTTTGTAAAAATTGTAAAATGCATATTATATTATATGATTATATATAATAACACAATTAATTTTTTATTTCTCAACTTTGTAGAAATGTTGACGTTGTTGAGGACTACTCCCTCTCATACTCAAAATGAGAAATTTATGCAGATTTAAATATAAGCAAATTTTAATTTTCTAAACTTTATCTAATGTTACTATTTGAAAAATACATCTATTTTTAAATTTAAACATTGTTATCAATAAACATAACTTCAAGAAAATTTAGAAAAGTAATAATACTACTAGTATAAAAATAGATAATTTTGTTTACGGTTGAGTGCAAAGGTATTGCCAAATACAACAATGACTACATATTACGACTCATGCATCAAGTGTCCAATAATTACCTAAATGGACCGCGAAAGCCCAAGATCCCAAGAGGTGTGAGCCCAATTTAGGAAATTTAGAGTCTTTCAACACGGAATCATTCTTAAAACGAGTGACGGTAAATCAATTTGTGATTAGGATGACAAAGCAAACTAGGCCATAGATCAAATTTTTATTTTTGAATATAAAATATAATTTGTAAGTTAAAAATACTTATTTATCATAAATTTGAATCATAATATAATTATATATTTAAAAATATGATTTTACTATAAATTTTAATCACACAAAATAAATATTCATGTTGTGGAATGTCAATCTAAATGGTAGTATTTCTTAAGAGCAATTATCTCTTGATCATCATGCGAAAACATTATTTTTTGTTTGTAAACAGATTCCAATTTGGATGTTACTCGGTTTGTATTTGCTGATTGATGAAATCTGAAAGTATTTTAGGAGAAACGTCCATGGTTAAGTCCAACGTTCTACGGATTCTAACAACCTTTCTAACATGCAACCAAACCTTCTTCTTCTTCCTCTCTTCTGTTTCTGCAACTGTTGCATGCACCCTCTCCATACATAAAACCATCTTCAATGTCTTCCTCCTTTTTCATGTTTTATCTCCACCCCTTCCATCACCCTCACTGTCCAACCTTAGCAATGGGTGTAGAGAACAAAGGAACGAGATTGAAACCTACGTTTATATTATTCCTTGTCATTCTTCACCTTTTCCTTTCCACCCTCACCAAATGTTCTTTCACACCCCATGTTAACTATCTCCTTGATTGTGGCTCCTCCCACCCCACTCAGCTCACAGATGGAAGAACCTTCAAATCTGATCGTGAAACCATTTCTCTCCTAGCCACAGATGAAGATGTGCAAATATCACTTCACTCAAATATCTCCCCTTTCGTTCCTTCTTCATTTCTTCCTTTGTATCAAACTGCAAGGGTTTTCCAAGAGGAACCCACCTACTCCTTTTACATATCAAAAACTGGTAGACTTTGGGTTCGTCTTTACTTCTTCCCTCTCTCTAACCCTTCGTATAACCTAACAAGTGCTGTTTTCTCTGTCCAAACTACTCACCATGTGCTCCTGCATGAGTTCTCTGCCAGGAACAATGACTCACCTGTTTTCAAGGAATACCTTGTTAATATTTCTGATAATAGTTTTTCCCTCAAATTCAAGCCCAAGAAAAACTCCTTTGCGTTCATCAATGCAATTGAGGTTGTCTCAGCCCCTGACACTCTTATCTCGGATTCAGCAACTGCACTTTCCCCACTTGATAAATTCAAAGGCTTGTTCAATTCTGCTCTTGAAGTATCCTACAGAATAAATGTTGGTGGTCCCACCATAACTCCTGACGACGACACTTTGGCAAGAACATGGGAAACAGATGGTTCATACAACATCTTCCCACAGGGTTCTGAGACTATTTCTGTCTCCAAACAAGGCATAAAGTATCCTCATACTAGGGTTACACCTTTGATTGCTCCCAACTTGGTTTATGCAAGTGCTGTACACGTGAAGAACGCTACAGCCACACGACCGAATTTCAATCTCAGTTGGATGGTGAGTGTGGATAGGAGCAACTCTTATTTGATAAGAATGCATTTATGTGACATTATTTTGAGCAAGAGTCTTAATCATTTATACTTGAATGTGTACATCAACGGGATTGAGGGTGTGTCAGTTTTGAATCTATCATCGCAAACCAAAGCTCTAGCCACTGCTTTTTACCAGGACTTTGTGTTAAATAAACGAGATATCACAAACGGTTCCATTTTGGTTCAGGTGGGACCGACCCATCTTCCACAAGGCACGACCGATGCAATTCTGAATGGATTTGAGGTGATGAAGATTAGCAACATCGCAGACAGCTTGGATGGTTTATACTCTGTTGATGGGAAATACAAAGGGCCATGTTCAACATCCATGGAAATAAAAATTTTGGCTTATGTTGGACTTGCATTGGCTGTGACAACAATAATGTTGCTAGTAATAACTTGCATAAGGTGGAAAAAGAGGCCGCAAGGTGTACTCCTTCCTATCCATTCCCCTATATCGTGTTCAAGAAAAAGCAGTTGTGGAGGGTCAACAACATCCAGTTCCCGCAAGAGCAATAAACATGGTCATCGTGTCACCCCACAAGGGCCTAAAAGGTTCTTCCCCTTCGGTGAAATGCAACAAGCCACTAATAATTTCGACGAGAATAAAGTAATTGGTGTTGGAGGCTTCGGGAAAGTGTATCTTGGAACGTTGAAAGATGGGACAAAGGTGGCCATAAGACGAGGAAGTGGTAATTCAGAACAAGGCATCAATGAATTCAGAACAGAATTGGAAATGTTGTCAAAGCTACGCCATCGCCACCTTGTTTCATTGATAGGTTTCTGTGATGAAAACTCAGAGATGGTTCTTGTGTATATGAGTACATGGCTAATGGCCCTTTTCGTTCTCACATCTATGGCTTCGACCTCCCTTATTTGTCATGGCAAAAGAGGCTTGAAATATGCATTGGTGCAGCTCGTGGGTTGTACTACCTCCACACCGGCGCAGCTCAAAGCATCACACACCGTGATGTGAAGACAACAAACATACTCTTAGATGAGAATTACATTGCCAAGGTTTCTGACTTTGGTTTGTCAAAAGTTGTCCCAGATGAAGCTCAAGTTAGCACAGCCGTGAAGGGTAGTTTTGGGTACCTTGATCCCGAGTACTATAGGAGTCAACAACTAACTCAGAAATCTGATATATACTCTTTTGGGGTAGTCGTATTTGAGGTATTATGTGCTAGGCCAGTTATTTGCCTAACACATCCAGCAGAAGAGATTAACTTGGCTGAATGGGCAAAGAAACAACATAGAAGAGGAGTGGTCAATGAAATAATTGATCCACGTATTGTTGTTACTATCAATCCTCAATCGCTTAGTGTTTTTGTGGAAATTGCTGAGAGATGTTTAGCAGATCGTGGTGTTGATAGGCCTAGCATGGGGGATGTGTTGTGGCATTTGGAATACGCGTTGCGCCTACAAGAAGCTGCCTCACGAATTGATCAAGTTGAAGATAAAGACGCAAGTATAGACACAAACGAGGATAATTCTGTTTCGTTTTCTGAGATAGACAACTTAGAGGAGAGGTAGAGTTAGATACCTAGGAAATAAAAAGAGGATCAAATCCAAAGTGACTACTATGGTCATGCAAAATAATGCAGGCCCCAATTGGATTTAGAGTCGGGAATTTTAGTTTCACTATAAGAGCCTACTCTTTTATTTTCTACCTACTTTCTTGATTGATCGTGGTGCAAAAAAATATCAAGAATATGAAAAATTTTGTATCTCCATTGTATTTACAAAATAAATACAACCCTAACCCTAGCCAACTTCCCATCATTTAATCCCTACGATCTCCGGTTATATACTAGTTATTTTATTCATTTTTTAACCTGATATAGGATTTCAGACTCAATGAGTCATAATGATGTTTTCCTCATAAAGTTTTTGGGTTATTTTTATTTACATATTAATCTTCTTATTTCCTGAGCAACTAATTGTCTTACTCATTTTTAATTGATATGGAACTTCGTACCAACATTGTTTATGAGGTCTCTCTACTTGTATATACTAGTCATCTTACTCGATTTTACCTATGTGAAACTTAATACAAACTTTGAATATGCTTAAATGTTATTCATCTTACTCATTTTTAACTTAAACCCTAGTACTACCCCCTTCTACTTATATATTTATCGTACTAATTTTTAGTACGAACAACACAAAAGACTACAATATGCAATGGAAGATATTGACATCTTAATTATTACACAACAACTTGATACAAAGGTTATCAAATTTTACATATAGTATAGGAGAAATTGTTACATATATTTCATAATATCTAGTTTTATTTAACTATTCACATAAAACATAATTGATATTATTATACTTTTTTATAAATTAGAAAAAACAATCGTCTAAATTTATGTTTAAGATTAAGAAGATTATTGTATTAAGCTATGTAATTTTCATAAATTACTTTTCAAAATAATCAAATTAATGACTACACTGATTTTTTTTTAATTGAAATTAAGCTAATTAAAATATAATTTGTCATTTTTAATAGTTGTAAGATTAAGTGTGATACAAATCATCGTTTTCAAATTGAAATTATTTCAATTACAAATAAATAATAATTTATAATACTATTATCCAATCTTACATAAATTATGATATCAACTTGTATTATATATAATTAATTCTATTACCACTAAAAGGCAACTTATATTGTCATTAAAGTAACTCATATCACAGTAAATTTAATTACTATTAAAATCGTATCATAATTAATTTAATTCCAGCTAAACCGTGAACTTTTTAAGAAAGTAAGTTGTATATAATTAAGTACACAACAAAAATAAGTTTTTGATAAACTAAACTTTTACCAAAAAAAAAAAAAACTAACATAATGAAACATGCTTATGTTGTGAAGCTGTGACACAATATACCATATAAATGTGCTTTTAGAGTAATGCCCTTTCATATAGTTGAAACACACTTCGGATAATTTAAAAAAAAAAATGAGAAAAATGGAGATAATCTTAGAAAAAAAAAACATGGAGTGAAAATAGCAAAGCCCTAAAGACCCATGAGGCCATAGGAGAGAACACTATTTCGTTTTGCAGGTGGAATATTTGCACTTAAAACTGTTTAACATATTTCGATGTTAAGACTTATTTCATTTTGCATCCAACATATTTTGTTGCTACTTTTAATAAACATTTTACATTTCCAAAAAATCTATTAAAAAATAATTGAGGAATGAGCTTTACATCTTAAAAAGAAAATCACGTTTTTCCGTAAGTATTACAAAGAAACATTTAATTGAGAGATATTTTGAAAAAGTAGGGGTGTCGAAGTGAGCTAATCCAACTCACACGGATTGGTTCACCGCGAGTTGAGTTAAAAATGAGTGAGTCAATTCGGTTCACTTTATGGTGAGTCAGAAATTTTACAATCGAGCTTAACCTACTATAGGTTGGTGAATTAAGTGAGTTGACTCATTAACCTATATTAAAATAAAAAAATATTTCTGTAATCATTTTTAAATATTTAAATTTATAGGATGGAAACAATTGTCTTTTTTTGCATATTGAAATTTGTAGAGAAATACCTATAAATACAATAAAATCAAGGTTTCTTTTTCTGGTTCAAAGATAAAAAACAGATTTTTCTAAAAATAAGTGGATTACGAAATAATTAAACACAATCCATCTCAAACCTGTATAAGCCGTGAGTTAAGTTAAGGTTAAAATACTTCATTCGTCCATGTTTTGGTTGAAAAATCTCAAATAGGTCCTAAGATTTTTTTTAGTCTCAATTAGGTCCATATTTTTGAAAATGTGTAACAATTAGGCCCATTCCGTTAGTATAGAGTTAACAGTGTTAAGGATATGCCACGTGTCAGCTTCTCATTTTTTTGAATTTTTTATTTTTTTTTCAATTTTTTTTTCAATTTTTTTAAATTTTTTTTTAAAATTTTTTAATTTTTTTTTGAAAATTATTCATGCCACGTGTCACATCAATATTGTGCCACGTGTCAAGTCAGTAAGTCAGTAAGGTGACACGTGTCAAGTTATTGTTTGAATCTCAATTTGGTCCATATATTTGTTATTTTAATTATATTTCAGTCTATTTTTTTTTTAATTTTCAATTTCATCATTTCCAAATTGAGATCAAATTTAACTTTTATATAAATTTTATAATGATATTTTTATTAAACATTTCAATAATATTAAGTTTATTTTATATTTTGTTTTAAAATTTTAAAATATTTATTTTAACTTGTTACAAAATTGTTTTAAATAATTTATATACAAATGTTAGAGTTGGTTTAAAATTAACAATTTTATAAATTTAAATATAAAATTTTAAAACAATTTTGTAAAAAGTTAAAATAAATATATTTAAAAAAATTTAAAAAAATGGACTGAAATGTAACAAAAATAACAAATATATGGACTAAATTGAGATTCAGACAATGATTTGACACGTGTCATCTTATTGACTTGACACGTGGCACAATACTGACGTGACACGTGTCATGAATAATTTTCAAAAAAAAATTCAAAAAATTCAAAAAAAAAATTAAATTTTTTTTAAAAAAATTCAAAAAAATTCAAAAAAATGTGGAGCTGACACGTGGCACATCTTTAACACCGTTAACTCTATACTAACGGAATGGGCCTAATTGTTACACATTTTCAAAAATATGGACCTAATTGAGACTAAAAAAAATCTTAGGACCTATTTGAGATTTTTCAACAAAAACATGGATCAAATGAGTATTTTAACCTTAAGTTAACTTAACCTATTTTTGTTAATAATCAGAAAATTTTGCAATTTCTCAAAACATATCTGACCCATGTTAGGTTTACAGAAGTGATTTTACTGTGAAGATACAAACACTAATGAGACCCAAAACAGATTAATTTATAGAGTCTAACCCATGTTAGGTTTATAGAAAGGGTTTCACTAGAGAGATACAAACACCAAACAACAATGAGACATGAGCTCAACCACATAAGACATTAACATCACTTTCAACAAAAAACCTTAAGACAATTAATTTATGTGTCTACACACTTACTTGAACCCCTTGCCAAGAAGACCAATTTTAACCATAGACTCTGATACCACTTGTTAGGTCTATAGATGGCGTACCCCTTGTCAAGAAGACTAGTTTTAACCATAGACTCTGATACCACTTGTTAGGTCTATAGATGGGGTTTCACTGGGAGATACAATATCAATTAGATATGAGTCCAACCACATAAGACATTGAGATCACTTTCAACCCAAGACCTTAAGACAATTATTTTTATCCTTATATAATGTTCTATTTTCTCATTTCTAACCAATATAAAATTTATATTTACACTTAAATTCTTACCAACTCATCATATCTCTACTACAAATTTCAATATTAATCAAATATAGCCAAAACTCATTTAAAAGATTATGGTATCATCTTCCATTCGAGACGTTCAAATCTTTGGATATTCGATCATACATCGTGGGAATGCGTGTTCACAGTACCTCCCAGAAACAAATACAATAAAGTAGTCATAAAGTTTTTGTTGGGTTAAAAAATTATAATATTTTTCAAAATTAATTCATAGATAAAAGTTTTTAACTAGGTCAATGAAAATTTTAACATTAATGCTTTATTTAGGGAAGAGGAGAAAAACAGGCACAATGAAAATAAAGTAGTAATGCAAAATAGAATAAAAAAATATAGTATAAGTGAAAAATGTTTGTTTGCTAAGAAATAGAAATAAAATGAGAAGAAAGAAAGCTAGAAATAAGTAAAAATATAAATAATATATTGTTTTAAAAGTAAATTATTCTATCTCTGTTTTTCTCCTCCCTTTACCTCATACTGTTTTTAAAAGATTCTTTTTTTCACTTATAATCTTTACCTCATACTAAATCAAATAACATAATTAAACTTTAACTGAAATTAATTAAAAGGGTTATAATTGAAACAAAACCTTCCTAACCACTAATTAAAGTTATAATTAAAATAATATCTAACTGTAACCTAATTTATAATAAAAAATAATAAATAGTAAAATAAATAATACTGATTGCTAAGAAATTATGAGAGAAGAAATGATGATGAGTTCACTATTTAACCTAAGATTGGATGTTTAACTTATCAAGTGAGTATCAAATCAATCACAAGTACTTATTCTTACATTGAAATATTTAGTCTTAGGTATAGTAAATATTCTGTATCGACTAAATATATAATTAAATCATATTATAGATAATTATACACAGTTATGTATAATAATGAAACAATATATACTTTTTGTGCGTATAATGCTTTGTTAACGAAAGAATAGACATAAAGTAAAACACACCTTACACAAACAAAAAATTTGCCAAAATTTTTCAATTCAATTTAATATTTTGCAATCTTATAAAAGTTAAATTTCAATGACATTACACTATATTATTCCTGAATGCATGCGATATATGTAAATTAGTTTGTGTATATTATTATCTATTAAAAATGAATAATTAACAATAATAAATAATTAAAATATTTGTGCTGAAGTCAACAATAGGTTAGTATAAATGAATTAATTTGTGAATGAGCTTCAATTAAAAAATTGGCAAGAGTTGAATGTAACTCAAGTGCAATAAATGGTACATTCCAGTGCCGCTACGCATCACTTTTTCTAACACTTTAACCATACATATATTAACACCACTCAAAAATATGTTCAAATGTCCCAAACACCATCTCAAAAAGGCTAATTATATATTTTTCTTCACCATCACGAAAACTTGCTAGATTATACATTTCAAGCATTATTTAGTGTGATTAGTAGCTCTAAAATTGAATAAATTAGCATAGAAAATTCAAAATTTGAAGCCACAGGACCCAACCAAGGAATACATTACTACATAATAGAACAGAAATTCTTTAAAAAAAAATAGCATTCGCTAATTATGTCAACTTCGACCCTTTATGTTTGTCAATATTGTTTAGATTGGTTTTTAGACAAACATGATATATAAAATAGACCGATTAAATTAATTTTTAACTATAAATAAAAGGAACCGACACTTTGTTTGGCGTAAATATAGAGGTATTATTATAATGCTAATTAAGTCTAAAATATTTTTTGTCTTCTTAACGTTTCCCTTTTCTTTTTCCTCTACATAATAAGAGAAAGAGGTCCCAAGCCAAATGTCTATTACTTTATATTCAACCACCTAATTGCAATTAAATTTCAGTTGAAATGTCAACAAATATGTTGACATCTTAACAAGGAAAGAAAGTATAACTAAAATACTTTATCTGATTTAATGAGATAATATTCTTACGTACAATAACATATATTACGTCCATCAAACAACTTGTACCAAAAATTAAGGTCAAACTAGTTTCGCTCACCAACTAAATTGTTCCTACTCACTCCATATTCACTATTCATTCTTTTCATTGTTCATCAATGGCCTCAACTATGATACAAAGGTTTAACCCAACCCTACCCCACAATCGCTGATATCCTAATTCCATAGCCTTTCCCTCACATCCAATTTGTGTGGCATTTTAATTTGTCACGAATCATTATGCATGTGATTTGACGTTAAATTGTTCGTTTAGATTTATAGATGTATCATATTGCTATAGGGTCCCTTTCCTCTAATAATTCTTGATTTTTTTTTTGTCATTTATTAATATTATGGTATGGCTTACAAGCTACGTATTGCTCACTTATTATAAAATGTGAAAAAGGACCAAAAGTCGAAAATTGGGTGATGGTCCTACCTTGAGTGGCATGCCTCAAATCACTGGTTTATATCAATTTTCGTTGTATGCATGTTACGGCAACTTGGGTTAAATTTTATACTCCTTCTCCATCAAGTAATGGATTTTACTTTATATTTTCCACTCATGTCATAAATTGCTCTTGAAAAGTTTTAATGACGCTTTAATTACAAGGATAATGGTAGGGCCAAGATCGAGTGTTTCATAATTCAGTCTGTGATCATTTCTATTATATTTGTAGGAGTCGGAAAGGGGTTGTGGCCAGAATGATAATATACCAAATAATGTGCAATTTAAGCAATCTAGAAAGAAAGAAAGAAAGAGAAGTAGCTGCTCTCATCATGAAGACAAAAACAAAAGACCTTTCATACCAAATAATGTCCATTTTGGCTTATTGGAAAATGCTAATAAATTAAATGTTGACACCCTCTTAAACCAGAGGGTGAGATTTCGAAGAACACAAAGCAAAAACCAGAATGTGTCCAAAGGCTGTGGTAAAAACAAAGTCCAAACAGTTCCACCTTATGGCAGTGGTTAGATTGTTCTTGTTGGCCTATCTATTCATTCAAAACACCAACCCTTAAACTCTCTATCTAACCTACCATTGCCAAAAGAAAAGGCAAAACTCATTTAAGAAAAGATAGGACAGAAAAAGAAACACCAACACCTGGCTCTTAGCACTTTTGATGAGTAATATAGACTCCATTTTGGTGAGAACTGAGAAGCCACCCAAATCCTCTTCCATTCCCTCTCCCTCTAGTGGCAACCTTCCAAACGAACAACTCCAAATGGAAGTTTCATGCAAGATTCTCAGAACATCAATCCACAGTTTTCTCCGAAACTATCATTACTTCACCTCAACAGCAGCTTTTCTAGCATTTCCTTTCTCAGCTTCCATACTCCTCTCCCAAGCTTTAGTCCCCACCCCTTCATCTCTTTTGCCTCAAATCTACACTCGCTTAAGGATTCTCTTTGATGCTGCTGGCTTCCCTTCCTCTTCACAATTCTTCACCATTCTCAACCTCAAGGTTTCTCAAACAATCACTTCTTCAATCCTCACCCTTCCTTTCTCCCTCACCTTTCTCCTCATTGCAAAAGCATTCATAATCCAGGCTCTCAATCACCACAAACCAACTTTGCACCCTTCCTTCAATTCACTTCTATCCCTTTACAAGCCCCTCCTCCATACCTTCTTCTGCAACTGTTTCTTGATTCTCTCAGCAAATGCAACATCTTTTGGTCTCATGTTTTTGGCCTTCAGCTTCATTGAAAGCTTTAGCTACTTTTCTTCCCCCGGTAACCTCATCCTCTTCGTGTCAGTATCTGGGGCTGTTCTCTTTTCTGTGATTCTGGCCAATGCTCTTGTCATATGCAACATGGCGCTGGCTCTATCTGGCATGGAGGGACATGGTGGCTACTTTGCAATTCTGAAAGCTTGTCTTCTCTTAAGGGGAAGGACATCAATGGCTTTGTTCCTGGCACTTCCTGTTAATGTGGCACTTGCAGCCATTGAGGCCTTGTTCCAATTCCGGATTGTGAGGCCCTATCATGTTGCTGGAATAGCAGGGCCTTGTGTGGCTTTGGAGGGGATTTTCATTGCTTACCTCTACTCAATCTTCATCATCCTTGACACAATTGTGAGCTGCATATTCTACAAAAGCGTTAAGACAGGATTGTGGATCCATCAGGAGGACAAATATTTGTTCAGGATTGGATTCCCAGATGAGGACCAGTATGGTTACATGAGCACCGAGGAACTACCTTAAGTAGCATATGGTGGAAAGTTATTAGTTTGGTTAAGGTTTTTCTTCGCATTTCATGAAGGAGAAGGATCAACCAGTTATTTTAAACGAGTACAGAAGGAATTTACAATTCATTGATGTTGCTTGAAGGAAATCAAGCAACATTGAAGACATAAAGATTTTCAATTGAGCGACCTCAGCTCAACTATGTGCAAAGCCAAAGAAGTTAGAATCTCAGACACCATTTGATATAAATGCATTGCAATTATGTTATATTCACAGACCCTATCTTTTGTTTTAATCTCTTTTACATTGTAGATTAGCAACTAGCAATCTCTTACAGTGTGAATAATACAAATGCTTCTCTTTAATTGCTGTGCAAATGTCTCCGGTTTTCTAGTGTTTATTCATCAAATGAGAAATCAACAATGGTTTCTCGGACCTTTGTAAACAACAGTGGCCTCTGCTCCTCTTATGTTAGAGTAACAATCACACTTTCTAGAGTTTTACGATGCACAACTGCATAATTTCATAATCTTGGTCTGGTCCACGATTCCTATCATGTGACGAATCACCTCAAAATTTGAATCTTGTGATACATGCATGGATTGAAGGGAGATGTTCCATATATGGAATAACACTCAGATGATTCATTGTTAATAGTTTTTTTTTTTAATTTGCTTCTGCCATTTCAAGACAAGGAATTTGAGCTTTTTTCGAGGATAGGAACTTGAAACATTTTATAAGCACTAATGTTAAATTAAAAAGAATTGGAAGAGCATAACTAAACACGCATTATAAGGATTTCAAACTGCCACATCCTCATTTCATTTACTCTATTTGATTATTTGATTATTATATTTTGTTCTTTAAAAATATTAATTAATATACACGTTAAGAGTTTATCAAAGATAAAAAATATTACTATAGTTTTTTATGCTATCGATTAATATATACATATATAATCAATATACAAAAAATTTGTAATTAAATGCCAGTATAAGTTGTTACAGCATATACTCTTTAATTTTAAAACAAATGTTTCACATTAATGACTTCTGATCTTGTTTTGCAGACTTTAAAGTCGTTTTCCACTTGAAGATAATTACAAGGAGCATTATATATAATTTATACAACATATTTGAAGCTAATTTCATTTGGTCAAAATCTTTTCGTTGAATATGATTCATGATTCACAATTAAAAAATTAGCCTCGTGATTCACAATTAAGAATAATATTGGTTACAATACAGGGACCTGATTTCTATTTTCTCTCTTAACCTGACAGCTATACAACATTTTCTCGAGGGGGTACCTATCAAAATCTCTATGAAAAAGGGAGCTAATTTCTATGTTACAGGAGAAAGAATTGAATCCTAAAGGAGAGGGATAGAGCTTTATACAAGGTGTCAAGGTACTACGGTTGGGGTTGGACTATGGTGCTTCGCAAATCCAAAAGGCCTCTGCTGTGGTGCCACAAAAAATATGCATGCCAATGGCTGTTCTACTGCCATAACATAAGACATGCCCTGCTACAAAACTTGTTCTTCAACCAACATAGAAGGGACTGGAACCATCACATTTACAGTATACACTGGACGCATACAATCACAGCAAGCATCCACTCTGCATCTAAATCTGGGAATTTGCAGGGTTTTCTCACAAAAATTATCAGTTGGCCACATAAATCCCATTTGAACAGCATGCCATCAAAGAATCAACTCTCCTAAGCCTGTTGTATGTTCAATTCCACAGGATGCAGGCGTTCATCATTCCAAGCCAATGTATCAGCTTGAAAGGCAAATTGCCACATCATCATCATCATCATCATTCAAAGGGAGAGGCTTCTTTACTGATCTCGGAAGCACTCCCCTTGCTCGGGTACATTCCTGCTCTTTGGCAAGACTGTGATGTTTGATGCAAAGGAGCAGAAAATCCAGTCGTCAACTATCTTTTGCACCCTTTTTTGTCAAGTTAACGCCCTTAGCCTTTTCCATTTCAGCCTCTTTCTCAGCTTTCTTCTTCTCTAACTCTGCTTGTTTGCCATTTTCTTCATGTGCTTTCCGGAACAACCTTATAAAATTTAGCAGGGTTGTGGTAACTGCAATTGTTAAACCACCGCCAATTACAAGTTAGCTTGAGTATAACAGAAAACGCGAGAATGTATTTCTGTAATGTTTGAAAATACATATGGATGATGGAACTCCTTTACATTTAGATTTTCCCTCTATTTAGCTAGTTCTGTTCTGTAGCAGTGCTTACACATAGATCCAATGAGGAAAGGAATTTCTATTACTTTAGCAACTCATTACCACACCTTTCATTTTACAGAAGGATTTGAAATAGTTCAGTACATTTTCATTAGAAACTCTTAGAAGTTGGGTTTAGCCTATGTCAACCTTACAAGGATTACATTGCTAATATTTCAAATTGATATGGAATATAAGAACACTTCCTCACACCAAACACCGAACATCTATAGTGTTAACAAATGCAGTTAATTCAACAACTCCCCCTAGTGCCTAGGAATAGACATCTACAGTGTAAGGTGACACAATAATATATCTAGGATAGACTCTAATACTATCTTAGAACTTGGATTTAAGCTTAACCTCATCCCAGAAACTAGTTCATAAGGTTGCTATCCGAGTCAAACTGGACAACATTGTGATATCTCTACTCTAGTTAATGTGAGACTCGATAGAAAACATTAACAAATAAATACAAGCATGCTTCCTTAACCCTAGACAAGAAAATCACATTTCTAAAACATCCTAATTTCTACAAAATACATACTTGTCTCAACCACAAATGCAACAGGTCATGAATACTTTCACAAGAAACATTACAGGTTAACACTCTATAATTTCATATGAAAAAAGGATGCGTTTGGAAGAGCTTATTTGGATTTATCTGATATAAGATTTTGTCTACATATTTGGGAGAGCTTATGATATATCATGAATTGTTTTAGCTTTGTATCAATAAGATCTTTAGAATAGCTGAAAATTCTTGCAACTTATTTGAAAACAGTTTAAGCCTATTTTCCATTCCGCTACAGAAATGACTTATTCATAAGTTCTTACATGATATAAACAATTTTAGTAAGCACTTAATGAAGTTGTTTACCAAACACACCCTAAGTAACCAGTGAAAAAGACCAGTGCCTTCGTATAGTACCAACAACATAACCATGTCAGTCACCAACTTACCTTGCTCAAAAGGGCAACGAGCAGGATCCTCACCAAAATATAGGGCAAGTGCATCAGCATTTCTACCCTGTCCATAGGCAAATTATACAATCTTTATATTTCTTCATATTGGTGCGTAATGTACAAAGAAGATAGTTAAGCATATTACCACTATAGCATATAGGTTTGTTAGAGATGCTACCTCTGACTCAGATACACCAATAAATTCTTTCAATTTCTGAACAGAACATTAAGAAAAAGTCAAAGGTACTGAAAATAAAAAGTGGATAATAAGCCATACAAAGTAGAATTATACTCATCCATGTAAATATGAAGGAAAATGTGGCCACTGATTAAAAAAATTAAAGTTCCACTTAACTTCAGCTTGACACAAATGTTTATTCAAGGCTAAAGCAACAATTGGAAATTTATAATTTGCTCATCACAACAAGGAGCTAATAGAATTAAGAAGAATCTGACAAGTAGCAATGCTGGCAAGCAAAATGTTCAGACATAGAATAAAGTGAAAATCGGTAAAGAAAAGCATTTGGAATTGTTGAGAAATAGAATGCATGGTGTAATTAGGAAAGTTCATCGTGTATATAGTTTATGTCAACTATATACAACTTTCAAAAGCATTAAAATCAAGAAACAATGAGCATACAAAAATTCCCGAAACACCAAAGCTTATCTTTCTCTCTCCATATCAGAAATCGTGACTTGTTTGAAATAGCCATGAGCAGAACACCAACAAGAAGCAAAGAACACAATCCTATCCAAACTAGCTCAGGGAATGAGCCACTCCTAAACATATGAGTAAAAAGTTCTAACTGAATAAAATAAATATCATATAAGCACCCTAACAACTGCACCCCAAAACATGGAAGGACACAACTGTTTTGACACCAAGTGAACAGCTGCGTTTCCTTTTAAAATACAAGTTTGGAATTTTGAGCTTCTTCTGGCTTTCTGTAGTTCAATTCTAACACCAGGTATGCTATCACCCTCGATATTTGAGGCAAAGTCAGTTCCCATTGTTAGCTGTTTTCCTTACAAATCAAAGGAAAAAACATTTGCCAGCTTCTGAAAACTGTTGTTTAAATCCACAATAAATTCCCTTACAAGTTGTATCAGAGGTATTTTACTTTTCTAGAATAAGCGACCAATAAGCACTTTGGGACCTCAAAGCAACAATATTACCTCTTAAATAAAGAGGAAAAGCATTACAAACTGTCAGCACAAAAATTGTATAGCGTAAAACACGATTAAATGTACATTTATATCTGATGCTAAAAATCAATGGCTGTGATAAGTAATCTAACAAAAGACTGTCACACACAATGAACAAAACAAGATGAGAAAAAATATGCAAGAGTCTGCAAATCTTCACATCTAACATGAACAACCCATGCACAGTCATAAACTTTCATAATTGCATGAACAACCACTACTTTGAATTCACTTTAAAAATTGAACTTTTCCCTTTTATTATTATCATTATCCTGATATAATGAAGAATCAAGAGACTGACATAAAAATTCTTAACACCTCATGGAAAACTGCAGAAACAGGTCCATCATTTGCACATGCAGCAAATTCTTGTTTAACTTTTTCTAATCCCTTGACGATTGCCTGCATCTCTTCTGCTAATGACTTCAATTGTATCTGAAAGAAGTGGTGCGCCCAGTCAATACATTGTAATATTATTACCCAAAACAGGTAGTTAAATTGTTCCATTGCAACAGCTTTTTCTTTCATCCATAAATGTAAATATAACTTTAACTTTGATCCATGAGTAAATGAAGGGTGTAATCATCCTACTTTTGCTGCATCAAGCAAATAGCAGCTTGTAAGCCTTGTACACATTAAGAAATGAAACCAAGAGATGCGGAGTAAATAAAAGGGATTCTGCAGGAACATCAATCAACATGTGAGCTCGTCAATGATATTTCACTTGATTGTGATTACAGGTAATTGCATATTTCACTAAGGTTTCTGTGTGTGCACACTTGGAAATTTAAAGAAAATTTCCTTTTTGTAGAAGCCACAACAAATGTTTAAAAAAAAAGTTTGGACCAGCCAATAGGACTGGTTTGTTGGAAACCAGACATATCAATGAGTTGATTCAATTATTGGATAAAAATGCTATTAAACAATATATATATATATATATATATATATATATTTTCTTATTATGTTGTTTAGAAATTTTTTTAATACTATTATTATTTAATTTATCTTATATATTACGTTAATTAGTTTTCCACTCTAACTATGTAATCATTATATCACACAATATGCTTTATTAGTTTATTATATTATATATTAATGTTGAAACAAATTTTATATTTTATATTAAATTTTTATTATTATTCTTTAATTTCATTATATCATTACTACTATGAGTTGATTATATTATGTTATTTTTACATAAAAAACAAAGAAAGAGTTGTGGACTCAAAATGGGGCCAACAATTCAAAACAGGCAGGCAAGAGATATAGAAAACACAAAACCCTAGTTTTGGCCCAACCTTTCAGCAGCTTATGAAAACACCGATACTTAATGTGCATCATATATATCGATATGTACCTAATACTGATACAATATGACTCTGCACAGATACATAATGATATGAAGAATGAAAACCTACGAAGCAGCAATACTTTTATCTGTTTCACGTATCTAGACAGCAATACTTTTGGATACTTCACCGGTAAGTGTTGGTGAAGTATCGAAGCTTTTAAAGCATTTATATCCAATAAAACTACAAGAAACATACAAATGTGTGATCTAGAAACAGTCTCTTCGTAAACCAAAGAGGGAATTGTTCTCTTTATGAACAATTTCAAAAAGTAATGAGATTGATAGCGGTACTCCAATATGTAAATGCTAGAAAGTAACTTACAATGATAACCACTTATATTTTTTAATTCAGCAATGTCTAAATTTGGTTTTTAGATTTGCACAATTGCAGTTATATATTTATGTTCTATAAACTTTAACACTTTTAAATATGTATATTGCATGCATTATATAATGTTATTTTAGAATAATTGTATGGCTGTATTGGATACACATCATATCTGATACATGTATGGAATCACTGCATCATAGTCAATTGCTATTAGCTAGGTTTGGCCCAAACAGACAACAGAATGCAAAGGAGTGGCAGGTTGCAATATTGTCAACAGCGAATGTAGTGGTGTCATGCTCAATGACAACAAATGCCACAGCCATGCCCAGGGACATAGAAGGTCACATAGCCTTGTTTGTCGATGGTGCAATTTTACACCACAACATCACAATTTTACACAATTTACCTTGTGAGTGGTGTTGTGATAGCCACAACATCCATGTGCTTTGTGATGAATGCATCAGGAGCAATAGGGGCCAATATGCTCCACCTCCTCAAACTCAAGACCTTGGTTTGGCTGGAACAATCAGACACATGTTGATGTTGGGTCTTTCAAGGGAGATTCGATATCAATGAAGTGTGATCAACCTATATAAGAGATTATAGCACTACCTCTTGTCCAGAACCTCAAGACAATGGATTTGTGGATCTTTTTCCTTACTTGTTCAACTTTCTCATTTTTACTAAATGATGGATTTAAACTCACATAGATTCCTAACAATCTACCCCTCAAGTGAGTCCCTTCTATGTTAGCACACTCCCCCTCAATTCTAACCTTTACTTGTATTGTTGTTTATCTTAATTGGTCATCTTACCTTAAACACCTGCTATGAAGACTTCGGATATAAAGAATCCACAAACCTAGGATTCTTCACTGACTCTCTGAATCCATCACCAAGATGAACCATAGATTCTAATAACCAATTGGGTCTTTCAAGAAAGGATTCACTAGAGATATTCGATATTAATGAGCTGTGAGTAACCCATATAAGAGATTATGACATCATCTCTTACTTAACCTTAAGGCAATGAATTTGTGGGTCTTCTTCCTTGTATGTTGTTCAACTTTCTTATTTCTTATTAATGTGGGACTCAAACTCACTTGGATTTCTAAGATTCATTCATGTTCTCAGTGGTTTCTTTTACACACACACACATACATGCTGATTCAAGGAGGTAAATTGTTTTTTTAGTCACTTCCTAGCTCACCAGCCTCCAAAACCAAGCCTATTGGAGTTATAAACTTATTTATAAAAGCTAGAAGGAATGTGCTCACTTTTACAAATAATGGGGAAAAGTGAAACTAAACCAACAAATCGGGAAAGTAATGCTAACAAATTGATCATCACCTTAGTGGAATCTTCCAGGCTAACAAGGTCTAGGTGGAAATCAAGGAGTTTGGGTGACTTTTCAGCTAGGACCTAGTGCCAAATAGAGGAGGAAAAAAGGTTAGCAACCAAATAATATCTTCATTTGTTGCAATTGACACTTATACCTTGCAGAGATAATGCATCAGTGTCATTTTACTGTTAGAAGCACGAGTGTCAGTGAGCTTTAAAAGGCTATCTAACTTGAATCCAACTGCAGATCCTGGAAAAAAAGAAATCATTTTATATTAATGCTTATCCATAAACTGGACATTCTACACTAGATAATAAGATCAAACAGAATCGTGTAAACCATTGACTGCTAACAAATAGATTTTGGCACCTTCTGTCAGTACATCCAGCAACAAATAATGACAATGAAATTGCCTTTAGTATAAAAAACTTACAGACTTACCCCTTGCTGTTCCTTGATTCAATGTATTACCCAAATAGAGTATTTTCTTCATTATCTCCTTCAGTTTAGCAGAATGTCGGACCTGTTACCAAGAAAAAAGTGCATATAGTCAAAGAAACTCAAACAAAACAACATTCATCGGTAGGAAATGTAAAGTACCTCTTCACAGGCAGAGTTAACAGTGTTTAAACTCTTCTTAAATTCCGTAAGCTGCATAACGTGCAAAGTATGATATCGGAAGGGAAAAGGCCAAATTCACTGAACATTCAGAAGTCAAAAATATATTACAGAAATCATCAGACCTGGGCGCCAAACTGAATCTTGAAGGCAAATACTCTTAATTTTGACTCCACCCTTGGCACCTTCATCAACTCTATAAAAAACTGAAACATCACAAAATATATTATATGTAATATATAATATATAATATACATAAATAATATATAATATACAATAGGAACTTAAATGGAAAAAAAATCTCCAAAAGAATTTATTTACTTCCCAAAAATCACTTTTCTAACACAAAAAACAAGGCAGCATCAACAAACTGTCATTTCATTACATAAATAAATTTTGAATTTATATACATTGACTTTTTAATAAACCAAACTGCTTACTAACATTTTCTTTTCTATTGGATGTGGACCACAGATTAGGATCATCATGTCTTTCTATTTAAATATTTATTTAATTCCATTTATTGTTTCTTTATCTTCCCAGATCTTGATGAGATTTTCGTATCAGAATCAGATTTCATGTCCTTTACATTAATATTTTTAGTAGGATAATTGTTACTTGCGAGGATACTTCATTTTTTATGTTATCAATTAGGACAATTGTTAGATATAACACAATCCTATTAATTAAAGATATCTCCGTAACCTATTAAAAGGGCAGGCTCGAGTAGAATATTATCAATGAGAAATAATTTGTAAAAGAAACTTGAATTAGTTTAGGAGGAGCTTTGTAAAAGACAAGTGTGCCTTCCCCTTTAACGAAAAGATTGCAAGAAAAAGTCTCCCATGACCTGATCCTATGCAAAGGTTCATGACAAACAATTGCCAACCATTAAAGATTCTAGTATTTCATCCCAACCAAAATATGAAAAACCCTAGAGCCAAATACTCTAAACTTAACACACAATAATTGGTCAAAGATCTTCAGGGAACCCAATCTCCACCAAAATAAAACAGAACACATTACTGGCTACAAAGAAATGCAAGAACAAATGAGAACCAATTTCAGAACAATGATCAGCTCTTATCACCAAATAAACACTTTTATTTGAATAAGTATGAAAATAAAAGACTACTTCACTTCATTTTGCACGATAAAACTTGGATTGTTTAAGCCCATAGAAAGATCTTTGTAGTTTGTTAAATAATCCAAACTATCCTGAGTAACGAGTATGGGAGGTTGTTTCATGTAAAATTCTTCAAGTTCTCTATGAAGATAAACATTTGTTTATATCTATTTGGAAAAACTCAAGTCTCACATCAACTAAAGGCAAGTTAAAAATTATACAACACTCTTTCATGAAGAATAACCCAAGTGCCATTGGAGAATTCTTCAATAAAAGTAACAAAATATAAGAAAAACTAAAGAAAGACACAACTAGTTCCCTGTACATTTGAATAGATAATTAATAAAGGAAAAACAACACATCCTTAAACTAGCTTTGGAAGGAAGAATGGACATATTGACCAACTGACATGACTCAATTCAAAGTTATCTTTACACGATTCCAAACCATTTGCTTCATTCTTGACAAACTTGGGAGACCTAATAGTTCATAAAGAAGGTTTGGAGAGTTGTAATTCAAGTTATAGAAGTATTTGATTAAAGGTAATAAAAACCACATGATTCTTGCCCTACACCAATTACTCATCCTAGACCAGGTTTTGGCATAGTAAAAGAATCAACACCAAAGGTTACTATACAATTTAGAGAGCAAGTTGACAAAGGGAGATCAACCTAAAAGGAAAGAGAAAAAACAAAACAAGCACCATGTTGGTAATCTATGCCCTTCTTCTGAGATGTTTAATATTACAGAGTTCAGTACTCTCGAGAATCTTTGTATCTCTATTTAGTAGGGTATTGTTCCTTCGATCATTCCTGTTTTTTGGTTATCTCCTCCTTGTCATTGTATGACGTGCAATATTGATGGTGCTGCTCATGGCGCACCTGGTCTTGCTGCGTGTAGGGGGTTGTTTAGGGATAAATCTGCTACTTCTCTTGGATATTTTACTAACTATGCTACTGTGAAAACAGCTATATATGCAGAAATTTTTGGTGTTACTCGTACTGTTGGAATAGCAGCTGAGAAAAAATACCATAGCCTACGGCTAGAATGTGATTCTATGTTGGTGATGCAAGTTTTCTCCAATCATCAGAAGCTTAAGGGTACGAGATTTCATGTGTCTGACAAACTCGTTTATTTTGGGGTGACACACAGATGTACTAGGTGATGGGATTTTATTCCTAATTTTATTTAGTTTGATTTCTGTAGGAATAGACTGAATCTACCTAGTTATGTTTCTTGAGTAGGTTTTGGTATAGTCCCCCATTCGATTTGTATTTTTTATATTCTTTATGATATGTGAATTTAAGTATGCTGCAAATGACAAAATAATTCGGGATGTCAAACTAGTTGGCGTAGAAACTAATAATTTTTTGTATAGCTTCTTTGCTTTTGTTCTTAAAAAAATAAAAAAACTTATGATATTTTTCCTTATTTAAACAATCGAGAGAAATAATTTTGGCCCCTTGATGAACAAAGACATGTGACCAGTAATGAATAGTGAATAGTTCGGGGGTAAATGATGACAGCTGTTATTAACAGTGCACAAATGAACAATACAGGTGGGTCAGATCAGAACCAATGATTCAACCTCCAAGACTTTATAGGATCTGATTTTCTCAAGGCACTTGCTTGCAAGATCTGATTCAAAAGTTAAATACATTTCAGTGCTAGTCATAAGACTTTAAAAGCTAGTCATTAGACTCATTCCAAAATTTACAACTGGTGTTCTACCAATCAATCTTATGATAAACCCATTAATCACAAACCAAAGAAAATCCTTCATAATCTTCTCAATCCTATAAGCAACTACCACGGAATGCAAAAGAAATAGATAATACAGTGGATGCTATCCAGCTATACCATATGGCGGTCAATGTTATGCTTTAAAGGGACACATGTGAGAAAGGTCGGATTAGAAAAAAAGAGAATTAAAATGGATGTGTATTGTGCAAAGGAGAGGAAGACCAGAAAAGATATGGGGGGAAGTAGTCAAGGGAGATCTCAAGGTAATAATATTTCTGAAATTTTGTTTTTATCCGTGCTAAATGGGCATCTTGTGGTCCACGCAGTTAACCTTACCTAGAAGGATAAGGCTGTTATTATAAAGGTAATTGAGTTCCAAAATATAAGTACAACCACTCAATAAAGGAAGCACCCCTCCAACATTTGAACCACTTGAAAATCTTTTTGATGACAAATTCATAAATGGAATGAAAAATTCATAAAATAGGTGAAGGACTGTCAGAATTTGGCGACACAACAAAAAAGAAAAAGACATGGCTAAAATCTAAAAATCTATGTAAAAGCACAATAAAAAGCACTTTCTGAAAGGTTCATCTTTAACCCAAAAAAATAATTCAAAACATCCAAGAATCGAAAGAGAATCAGTAAAGAAATTGACATTGACATTCAAATCCTTGCCGGCGAATTTAATTGTTTTGTAGTGCTTTAATCTCAAGATTTGACTATTTATACCAAGAGTCCTGCAATTACTAAATTTGAATAGACTACACATCAATTCTTTTATGCAATCATTCCTCCCACCTCCCTCTCAGATTTTGTTGCAGACAATACTGGCCAAACAAACTGGCTAATACTAGATAGTTTTATCAATATTACAAGTTTAATTTTTCCCTAAACTTAAATTGTGAGAATTTCATCCCATCACCAATATTCTAAAGGAAATTTTACTTTCAAATAGCTCATTCACCGTTCATGAAACCTGACGATACCACATGGCATGAGTCAAATACATATAACAGTAAAAGGAAGCATGTATAATTCTATTACCCACGATCTCTGCTCATAACCAACATATATATTGTTATGACTGAAATAAACTATTGCACACCTGTTCACACTTCCCCAAAAGTTCCTTGTCACCGGTGTATCCCTAAACAACCATAAACAAAAGGAATCAAAATTGGAAATCAAACAAATCAAAGCAAAAGGAACAAAGTAATAGAAGATACCACAAAATAGAAACTTTAGGGTACGTTCGGCAGGGTTGCAAGTTTTCAGCTTTTTGTTTAAAGATGCAATTTCAAAATCAAAACAAAGCATGTTTTACAAAAATGAATTTGAAATGGCTTTTAACTCATTTTCAAAACCAAAAACAAAAATATTTATGAATTTAGTTTTCAGTTTTAGAAAACCACATCTCAGTAGCTTTGACTATGGTCCTTCCCATCATCATCACAGCCACTTGCACCACCTTTATCACCACCATCATTGCTACCACCATTGTCTCTACTCCTACCACCATTACTACCTAAACTGCCACCACCACCACCACCACCATCAGCATCATCACTATTAACATTGTTGTCACCACTTTTACTGTCACAAACATCACTACCACCTCTACATGCACCACCATTATGAATGTTGTTATTACTTCGACAACCATCAATAATAACACTACTACTTCCACCACTATTGTTATTTTTACTACCACTTCTAACATGGTCAAGGCTAAAACATATCTTTAAACTAATTTTAACCAAATAGGGAAGTTTTAATCTAATTTATTTTGAAACTAGAAATTAGAAAAAAGATACTAATTTTCAAAACTAAAAACTAATTTTTACAACTAAAATGGTTGTAGTTTCTAAAACCTTTTGAAATTTATAACTCAGAACCACCCTAAACGAACCCTTGATTATTAAAACAAGATGTAAGGAGGGATAAATTTATTAAACTTCACCTTTATAAGATCCATCTCCTCTTTTGTAGGACAAAACTTAATAAGATTTTCCACTTGATCAACATCTAATACTGACTCGTCCAAAGCCAGTACTGCAGCCTGAAATATCCCGTCAGAATGTGTTATAAAAGATAATACCTACCACTGATAGATACAGGTTGAGATTTAGAAGTTAGAAAAGTTTGAAGCAGATATGGAGTCCAAAAGATTGTTTATCTACTATCAGCAGTTCAGTACTAATATTCATCTTCCACATATTTTAAGAACCAGTCTTAATGAAAGCAAAAAAGAATTAGTTCACCATAGTGCTTCATGAAAAAGAAAAAACAGTTCTTTTCATAAAAAAAAAGAAAAATACTTATCTTAAATAACTATTCCTAGATGATTGTAAAAATATTCCCACATCAAAGTATCAGCTTACCATCATATCGGGAAGTGGCATCTTAACCTTAGTGAGCATAATTTCAGTATTATTAGCCCTCCTTAGATCAACCTAAAATCAATAATACAAACACACAAGTTATTGACAGGTTAACAGGGAATCAAATGAAAATCAATTCAATGATAGCTTTAAGGTTTATATCAAAAATCAAGTTTTGAAATATTCATGTTTGTGTGTAGAATAATACCAAGGTGACTCTGTCAGTTTTAGATCCAGCAGATTTGCCCTTCCCTCCAGATTTTCCAGCATCAGCAGGTTTTGGAACATTTAAGGAGAAAAGCTTCTCTAGCTCTGAAAAATCGAACTCTGGTGCACTAAGAACATAAAACCAGTCATAACAAAATATAGGGAGATAAATAAGATAGAGAAAATCATACAATTATACATAATTGAAAAGGCAAACATGTTCAACAGTAGAAAAGACACATTACATTTGTGGTTCTCCATGTCTTTGTAATTCTTCCCATAAACTTCCTTGTAGTGCCCTTGTAACCTTGCTCCAATGTAAAGGCTTTAAAGAGGATTTACGGGCTGCAGGCCCTGTAGGGCGCCCAATCCCACGTCCTCCCCCTCTTGGATCAACTCCAGCATTTGCACCTTTTGCACCAAATGGCGGAGGTGGCGGAGGTCCACCCCCAGGAGGTGCAGGAGCACCAGGAACACCTGGGGGAGGTGGAGGACCTCGACCACCAGGAGGAGGTGGAGGAGGTGGTCCTCTACCACCAGGAGGTGGAGGTGGTGCTCCAAACATTGGGGGGGGAGGAGGAGGTGGTCCTCTACCACCAGGAGGTGGAGGTGGTGCTCCAAACATTGGGGGAGGAGGAGGAGGTGGTCCTCGACCACCAGGAGGTGGTGGTGCTCCATACGATGGAGGGGGTGGAGGAGCGGGTGTTCCATACATGGGAGGAGGTGGAGGAGGTGGTGCTCCATACATTGGAGGAGGTGGAGGAGGTGGTGCTCCATACATTGGAGGAGGTGGGGGAGGTGGTCCTTGACCGCCTGGAGGAGGAGGTGGGGGAGGTGGTCCTTGACCGCCTGGAGGAGGAGGTGGTGGAGGTGGTGTGCCATACATCGGTGGAGGTGGTGGTGGAGGTGGTGCTCCATACATTGGAGGTGGAGGGGGTGGTGGGGCTCCACTTGATGGAGGAAGAGGTGGTGGAGGTGGCGGTGGAGGTGGGGCTCCATTTGATGGAGGAAGAGGTGGTGGTGGAGGAGGTGGGGCTCCATTTGATGGAGGAAGAGGTGGTGGCGGGGGAGGTGCGGCTTTATACATTGGAGGAGGTGGAGGCGGGGCCACACTTGATAGAGGAGGAGGTGTGGGTGGAGGTGGTGGTGGTGGAGCTTGACTAAAAGGAGGTGGTGGTGGTGGTGGAGGAGGACTATTGAAAGGAGGTGGAGAGGGAGGTAATGAAGTTGTACCAAAAGGAGGAGGAGGTGGTGGCGGAGGTATAGGTGGTGAAGTTGAATATATGTGTGAATTAGCTAAAGGTGGTGGAGGGGGAGGTATAGGTGGTGTAGCTGAATATATATGTGAATTGGCTAGGGGAGGGGGAGGGGGAGGGGGAGGCGGAGAAAGGGGTTGAGTTGGAGGTGGGGTTGCTGGTGGAGGTGAACCTTTATATGATGCAAATGGGGGTGTTGGGGGAGGAGGGGGTGGAGGAGGTGGAGGAGGTGGAGCCCTATTTGTTGAAGCTGTAGGAAACATGGGAGGAGGGGGAACCGACGGAATTTCATTCTTTGGAAGAGGTGATGCTAATGGTGTCAAAGGAGGAATGGATGAAACTTCATACCTTGGAGGTGGTGGCGGTGGAGGAGGCTGTGAAGGGATCACTGCAGTAACCACTTGAGAAACATCCAGTGTAACATCGATGCTTGCAAATGGAAGAGGGGTTGTAGGAAGTGTTAAAGATACACTAGTCTCTTCAACTATTGATGAAGCCACAGATTTCCTAGGGGATGGGAAAGGTACTAAGCTCCCTACATTTTCCCCAAAAAAGGGGGGCGGGGGTGGTGGTGGGGGTGGAGAGAAAGGAAGAGAAGTTTCAGGTGGTCTCATAAATGTTGTTAAAGTTGAAGGTTGAAATGGTGGTGGTGGAGGAGGTGGTGGTGGTGGTGGCATGAGGGGCCCTTTCCCACCCAAAGAAGATGGTGATACTACAGGAGATGGAGAGCCTTGAGCTGATACACCGTCCTTTAATGATGAGGATTCAAAAACTTGAGAAGAGACTCTACTGTGAGCTGGAGGGGGAAGGGGAGGAGGTGAGGAAGGATGTAGCAGTTGTTCTGAGCTCTGCTCTTGCGCTGGAGTATCTGACTGAAAAGATGTCTCTTTAATTGATGACAATGGTGATGGTAGACCTTTTTCATCTATTTCTGCTGCTATATAGCCAGAAGATTTTGAAGAGGCCACCTTCCGGCTTTTTAGGTCATTTGTTTTGTCAATAGAAGCAACAACTGCAGAAACAACAGGAGCAGATAAGGATCTTGTTTTGGCATCTTCCATTTTCTCTTTTGTGGAAGACAAATTTATCAGTGCAGCTGGTGCACTATTATTCCTTGATGGTGGATAATAGACGTGCATTGAATTTGTATAAGAACCCTTGTTAGAAGGAATCCATCTAGTTACTGCATTTGGCTTAGCTTGTTTTGCCTGAAAACCATGGGTTTCTTGCTGTTTAGTCTTTTGCTTTGCTGCAACTGTATCTCCAACTGGCTTCGAGTTGGATGGAGGTTGTTTCTTGGCAGTAGATGGAAGTACTTTCCCATATTTTTGTTCAGCCAAATCAGGCATCTGGTTCCCAGCCTTGGAGTCTGGCTCCTTCTCTGTTACCTCCTTATCTTCATCATATTCATTTTCAGTGACTGCAAATTCCTGTTGCACATGCATGGTAACTTCCTTTGTTTCCAGAGGAGGTTTCATCATATCAGAAACAACTGCAGTGGAAGGTGACTTAATTTCTCCATCATCCACAGCAATGTCCTTCACTGCATGAGGGTCTGAATCTACGCTCCCATCAAATTTATAGTTATAGTGAGCATCATCAATAGAGATGTCTTTCACAGTATTGATACCAGGATCCATCTTGTAAACCTGCTTGGTGATCTTGTCATCTGGTGGACAATCCTCAAAATTATTAGGATCAGACTTATGCCTCCAGACCTCTTTATGAGTTTCATCATTCACAGCATTTTCATGGAAAGCCTGAGAATAATACTCTGTCTTACCTTCTTGTGCATCAATTACACTGCTGAAGATCTCTTCTACTTCATAGAACTCATCAGGTGAAGCACTTTCTGTCTCAGCACTCTCAATCTCATTTGCATCTTCACTCACCGTGACTGTGGTTAGATCAGGTATAACAGCATCAGCGTCCAAAAAAAGCACCTGATACAGATATGAGTACGTGTTCAACTCCTACAGCTCCAGAAAATGGCCTTTGTGGAAGAATAACAATAACTTACCTCTGCTTTGAAGTCCTTGGGAAATAGGTCCTTTGCCTCCCACAAAATATCAATTTCATCACGGTTCAGCATCAAAATATTTGACCGCACAAATGCAGTATGAAACATAACTCTAAACATCAATTCCTCACGAACAAAATCATCACTTAAATGTATGCACTCAAGAACCACATCCCCTTGAACACGACAACGCAAGTCAATTTTCACGAGCATACACTCTGCCTGTGATTAAAATTTAATAAGAGGACGCTCTATCTAATCAATTCACAATTCAGTATCAATAGTGGAAATTTATATGGCACCTGTAGGTAGTGGCGAACATGTTTTTTGGATTGTGAAGTTGAAAAAAGAAGCTTTGAACTTCTAGTGGCAGAAATTGAAGGGTCTTGACCATAAACACGTACAACGGGCCTGCAACCTTTTCCATCGTCAAATATTGGAAGGACTCTAAGAATCAGACAATCCAAAAATAAGGGTGTTTCCGATGGTGGCCATTCAGCGCCCAAACTTCTCCTGGAAATATACTGAAGATATCTTAAATGGGAAGCTTGTGGATTCAAAGGACACAAAATGTGTAGTAGTTCTTTTGGAGCTTGCTTGTAGACCATTTCAAGAGTCTTTTGCTCCCCGCTGTACTGTTTCCGGTATAACAGAAGACCTGCTAGCATAAATGCCAGCACGGGCCAACCTCCCCTTTCACAATGCATCAAAAGCACATTTTGTTGCCCCTCCAGAGACAACCAGCTTTCACTTGATCGAAGGAAGTGATGGATCATCTCTAACGGCAGAACAGGACAACCCTCATACTGCCGAGGGTACTCCATAACTGTCATGTCATACTGAGAAAGTATGTCTGAGATTTGGCCGCGTCTCTCCCCTTCTCTGAAGTTGAATACCATGAAAGAAGCATCTGGAAAGTAATCCTGTAGCTGAGCCACAATCCCCCCCATATAAACTCTATATTCATCTTCTTCCAAGACATCCGGGGAGAAGCAACAATCAAAAACTGCAAAAAATGGGTATGGAATAGTCAGATACTACCAATTCGGTAACTAGGGTACTTATTTACAACTTTAAAAATCATGTTTTCATTTCAATATCAAGTTAGAAAACCCAAAGGCAATAAGCAAAGAAGAAAGAATTTCTTAACAGAGAACACTGTTTCATTTTGCCAGTATACATCTTTGCAACAAGGAAAAAAAAAGGGAATTGTTGCAAGCCATAAAAAAATGTCTTAAAGGACACACTAAATGGCCTCAGTTTAAAATCTTCCAGAGCTCATCAAACAGCAACCTAATTGATAACTGACCACCATGAATCACATAATGCTTTATTTTTACTTCTCCAGAGTAATTAGTGTCCTACAATAAAGCAAGAGAGGAAACTAAGAAGTCCAAATTAAAAAAAAAAAAAAAAAAAAAAGGTCCACCCTGTTGTAGCTCCACCGAAGGCATTGGTTTGAAATGACATTAATGAAATTTAACTAAATTAGCTTCTAAACATTAAAACGAGTCCTAAAAGCTACAAAATCAGCTGCCCCTTAACTTGGAGAGTTGAAAAAGTAACGGATGAACGCTTCCGGTGCATTCATGAGCTGAATTGTGCAGAGAAAACAGAACAATCAATGAAGAAATAGAAAATGGGGAAAGTAAAAACCAGAGGGAAATGGAGAGAAAGCAAACCATAAACTCTCTCGGAAATCTCCAGAAGCCGATCCGGCGGCTTCCGGTAGAAGAACCTTCTGAACAGCGCCATCTGATGGCGCTGTTTCTACCCCGATCGGATCCAAACCGGTAATTGGGTTGGTCCACCACCAAGATCAAAACTTTTTGCCCCCAACAATTGAAGCCGCAGATCTTGCAAATACCCAATTCGATCAGAGGACAATAGAAGTCGGAAATGCTCAATTTAGAGGCAGAAGAGAGCAAAAGCAAAGGTGGGTGACGTGATCCAATGGAAAGCTGAATTGAAGAAAAACAATAGTCAAAGAATTGAATTCTAAAATGAAAATAATAAATTAAAAAAACCGAATTGAAGGGGATAGAGGGGTAGAAGAAAAATTGAAGTGAAGTAGAAGTGGAATGCAAAAAAGGTAATAAACCTTTATCTTGTTTCTTCTTTCTTTCTCTTTTTTTGGTAAAGCGGGGTGAGAAAATGTGATTACAATGTGAATGGGGGAAGGGGTAACGGAGAAGAGGGAAAGGGAAGAAGGAAGCGTAGTGAACTGAAAAGAAGAATATGAACACTCGTTGGAAGTTAGACCCGTCTCTCTTTCTCTTTCTCTTTCTCCTTCTCTCTCTTTGCCTGTGTGTTGTGTTGTGTTATGTTGCGTCTCTCTGCAACTGCATACAGACAACATATTTTGCCCAAGCTGGGCTTGATGCCACCCTTGTCTACGTGGTTGCTGACGTGGCACCTTACTTCGACATCTTTAACTCCAACACATCCAAAATTTAACAGTTCACTTTTTAACGTAGTTTTCTTCTACGTTTCAATCTAATTTTTAACCTCTTATTATTTCATTCATATTTTTATTAACTTTTTTGTACTGATAATTATGTAAATTTCATATAATTTCTTATTCATTAATATCATAAAAATAATCAATAATGGAAAACTAAACTCTTTAATATATGTATATATATATATAAAAAGAACATTTAATAGAAATTAATTAAACAAATGTATTGTATATTGTTAAATTATTTGAATATATATATATATATATATATATATATATATATATATTAATTAATGTTAAGATAAATAATATAACTACAATGTAATGTTCTAAAAAATGTTATCAAATTGGAACAATTAAAATATAACTTGAAATTCAAGACTCTTTATTACTCGTTAAAAATTTTATATATACAATTAAAATCTTGAACTTAGAAAAAAATCATTACTCTAACAATTTCACTTAGATTCACAATTAGGGATTAATTAATACATACAAATCTATCCGAACAACAATTTAGATTATATATCGTTTTGATTTTGGTTCATTTGGATTAACCTAATCATAGTCGGATCCCTTAACTAGTAGATAAATTCTCACACTAATTAACTCAGCTTATATTTAATGTCAATAATATCAATATAAAATAAACAACATCGTATATGTATGAAAAAATAATTTTTTGACTACTAAATTTTTTGACAATTTTTTTTTATAATTTTAAGTGTCATTTTTAATTAATTATTGTTTTTTAATTTTTTTTCTCAAAATTTTAAAATTACTTAAAAAATAACATCTCCACTTATGTATGAGACAGCTTTCGTTATCCACTTAGCACTGATTTCGTATACTTTTATATCTCCAAAAAGGCAAAATACTTGCATAGTAAATATGTATATCTTTAAAAAGCATTGAATGTCCCTTAAATTTATAAAAAAATAAAAAATAACAATAACACCACTTTTAGCTCTTAAAAAACTCTCACTTCGTTATATTTTTAATAAAACGACATCTGCTATCTTTATACTTTTAATGAAATGTCAGTTGTTTCTATTATTTAATCTAAAAATAATGTATTGACTAAAATTTTATTAAAGATAAAAATTTTAGAAAAATGAAATTTAAAATTATAAAAACTAAATATTTTTTTATGGATGAATATTAAATGGCTTCATTCAATTTTCCTTCAAATGTCATTCATATTTTTTATTGTTTTAAAATAAAATTTTTATCTCTTATATTAACAATATTAATGTTTGCATTTATTTTTTATTTTTTTACAAAACATTTATACTTGTCTTGGACTTGAAGAGAGCACTCCAATGGAATTATGCTTCGGTATTTCCTTCCAAATCTAATTTTGTCCTAGAAAAATCAAGGTAGGGAAAGTTATATTCTATTATAGATTTTGATTAGAGGTAATTTAGATTGAAGTTGGTGATTTGATTGAAGATAGATTACGGAAATGGTTTTGACAAAAAGAAAGAAAAAAGTAAGTCCATGGTATTGTTTTGTGGTGTATCGGTGTATTAAAATTTTGAAAAATATACTTCAACAAAAAAAATCTAACAAATTTTGACAAATTATTTATTTAGGTAAAAAGAAAGTAAAACTTTATTACTTCATCTTGATTAAAAAATAAAAAATATATTTATTTTAATTATATTTATGAAAATTTTGTCAGATTTATAAAAACACATTTGTCAAAATATAATTTTTCTAAATTTTTATAACTTATTGAATACTAAAAGAAATTATAATTTTTAATTAAATTTTTGTCGTTTAATTTTTTGGTTGTTAAATGGATAGCATATTATTATTTTGTTTTATTATTTTACTTAGTTTGACATGTAAATTTATAATTTTATAATTTTAAATATTTTATTATCATCAAATTATACAATTAAACTACAAAGTCAATAATTTATTTATACTCAAGTAAAATTAATATAATCATCTTCATTAAAAATGACAGCTTTCATTCACCATGTCAAAAGTAACTTTTCTGTTAGGAATATAGATATTACGTGATACCATTAATATCTTTTTTATTGGAGATAATAAACACCGATAAGACTTGAATTTAATCACATAAAGCATTGAGACCACTATCAACCAAAAACTTTAAAGCAATGGGTTTATGGGTCTTTTATCCTTATATAGTACTTCACTTTCTCATTTTTAGCTAATGTGGAACTTATACTCACACTTGAATTCCTAACACAGTGCTAGTAGCTCATTATCTAACACAATCTCCACATCAACTCACCATATCCTCAAAACTACTTAAGTGTTTAGTCACTAGAAAATCATCATTGTATTTAAAGTTTACTAACTTCCTACTAAATAATGTTTTGTTCAAGAAATTTTAGACTCAAACAACTTTTTTAATCTCTTTCATAAGTTATAAGTTAAAGTTTCACCAAATACATAATGATAAACATATTGATCTATCCATTATGTGATCACGCTAATAGTTTTCATATTTAACTTTTTCCGATTTCCATCATTTATTTGTTGGTTTAACACTTGTTCCTAAAAAAGATTATATAGATATTTGCAAAATAACAAATCTTTCATACATGAATTTCATATTGAATAATTGGTAGAATCCAATTTAATCATGGTTCGAGTATTATCACCATCTCTCATCTTCAGAGCACATACTAAAGATTCTAACTAAAATCTCTGGTACTAGTTATTAGAAAGACAAGACAAATAACAAGTGAAATCAACACTCAAATGAATTATTCCCTATGTAAATAATATGTAAAATAATTAAATGCACAAAACATAGAAGAAAAAAAATCAATAAACACCAAAAAAATTTAATGTGAAAAAAGTCCAATACAAAAGAAAAACTCTCATATATAATCTAGAAAAAACTCTCACCAAGCCATCATCTATATTCAAAAAGTCAATCCATATCAACTTTAAAAATAGACAAGGAAATTATAATTCACATATGATGGGCTTTTGTGATGTTATTAGGGATAACAACGGATTGAGTCGGATACGAATAGTGCTTACTCGCAACCTAATTCGAAAAAAAAAAATTAATCTTTTACTCGCCCTTTTATTTGTTGAGTACTATTTAAAAAATATTCGTGGATTTTTTAAAATCCATGTGTATCCGCATACCCACCAATATTTTAAAAAGATATATATTTTAAATTTTTTTAAAATAAAATTATAAAAAATATAAATTAAATTAAATATAAATTAATTTTGATTTTAATTAAATTTAATATAATAAAATATAATTTTAATTTTAAGTAAATTATCTTAATAAAATTTAAAATAAATTTTAACTTTTATTTGTTGCAGATAATATATTTACATCCGATCCATTTATAAACGGATATTAATATATTTGATATTGAGTAATAACTATCAGAAATACTATCCATAGTAAATTTTATAAAAAAAACTCACAAACACATATTTTTATCTTCCCTAAATGTTACTACGAAGACGTCCACAATCACGACAATAGAAACGTAAAATGTAAAATGTTTGAGAAATGAAATAAAAGAGGTATTCGTCGTGGTTTAGGTGTGGCAATCCAAAAAAAGTGTAAAATGGAAAGATGGAGATTGGGATTGGGATTGGGTCCTTGGCACAGTGGATGAGACACGAGACACGCCCCATTCATTCCAATCAACTTCAACTTTTTCTCACCTTCTTTTTTATTTCAAACAACCATCATCTTTTCTACAACATTTTTCTTTCTCTCACTTTTTTATTCTATTTATTAATTTCACTTTTAATGCTTAACACAAATCTGTTCTAATAAGATTCAAGAATGTTGCATTCCGATCACACTTTGCCGTTGTTTCTTTTATTAAATTTAAACGGTGAGTTAAACCAAAATCACACTACTAAAATAGTGGGAGACTAATCATAAATAAAGAGATGAATTTGCATAAACACAAGCTGAAAACTTAACGTGCAATTAAGTTTATAAGAAGTAATATCAGGAAAACATGTTGCAAATGCGTGTAAATTTAAAATGTGTAATTATTCGTAGACTATATTTGATTACTCGTTTTTTAAAGGATGTTTTAGTTATTTGTAATAAATAAAAATGCTTTATTAATGCAAATGTTTGATAATTTTTTAGTGTAATTATTTATATTAGAGTATTAGGTAAGAATGTTTTAAAAGTTAAATGAAAACAAAAATAGTATGCTTAATTTCAAAATTATAAATGGAACATAGATATATATTATTATTTTATTTTATTGTTTTAAAAATCTCTTTAAGTCTATTTTAGAAATTTGCCTAATTTCTTTTTATTTTCATGGAATTTATGTTTTAGATAAATTCTCCTTAACTCGTAACAAAGTATTGTGAGTTTTTCTTTTTTAATTGTATAGAATATTTTACATCGATTATAAATAAATAAGTGAACATAAATCTTATTTTATAAATTAATTTTTATGAAATTAAATTATGTTTTAACTTCATTTATTAACATAATATTAGAATTAAAATTATAAATTAAAATCTATTTTAGTAAAATTTGTTGTTTATTAAATTTATAATATATATATATATATGTGGAGGTTTGATTAAGTAGATTAAAAAATTAATGGTGAAATAAGAAAGCTTATGTGCAATGTTACTATAAAAAAAAGTTCATAAACCCACTTTAAATAAAGAATATAAAGATGAATTTCATAGAGACTTTGAATGAGTTAGTAATAGTCTCTAGTAGAACATATTTAATATAAAAAGATCGGTATATTAAATTATACAATTTAATTAGAATTTGTAATTGTAATTTATCATATAAAGTATTTATTATTTTGCTTATATATATATATATATATATATATATATATATATATTGATATATTATTTTGTACATTCGATTATTTTTATAAGTTCTTAATATTTTCATTATTTATTAATGGAAACGTTTTAATTTAAAAAAAAATCATTGGTAATGTTACATTCCTTAATTAATACATACTTGGATTTTAGTTTAGAGGCTGTGGATGAGTGTAAACTTGTGACATAACATCATTGTTTCAAGGAAATTAAACTAGATGTGGTTTGAATGTGATGATATTACATTAGTATTATATCTTCTTGAAAAAAAAAATGTATGGAAAATTAGTTTATGTACTGATAACATGAAAGAGTGTGATATTGGCATTTAATGATGAGATGCGTTTTCTTTGAACCGTTGGATTTTGAGAGCACATCTGCATCATTGGCCACACACGTGAGTGATCCTGTACATACCACACGTAAGTTGCTTTGGTGGACCACGCACCAAACCAAACATAATGGCACAGCCCAAGCCAATTATTTTGGTCGGTTTAGTTATCAACGAAGAGGTTGCAACAATCAATATCAATTAATGTTATTTACCGTGTCTCAACACTATTCTTTGGCAGATAAAACAAAAATGAGAAAGAATTAAAACATAAATAATAAATATATATATTTATTCAAAATATTTTATTAAAATTTTATTATAATGTTAAATATTCAAAATTTATATTTTTAATTGAGTATTTATTGGTTAAATTTTTGTAAGTAGTGTGAAAGTTATGAGGAAGTACGATAACATGCGTTGTTAAAGCATGGTTTATTGTGGGAGGAGTTTTGACCTCCTAACTTCTTCTTTTTACACATATAAATTAATATACAAATAAAATTATATTTTTCAATTTTAATATATTTGATATTTTTAATATTTTTGTATATCTATTTTGACACCTTAAAATATTTCTGAAAATCTAACATTTAGTAATCTTACCACCTTACATATTTTGGATGAAAATAATAAAAATCAAATGAATTTTTTTTATATTAATGATATAATCTCATATTTTTCAGTATATAAAAATAATCATGAAAAGAGTAAATAATAAAGACTCAAGTAAAAAAAATTGAAATACTTAATACATGTACAATTTGTAATAAAAATTCAATTAAAAATATTAAAATTTGTAAATGACTTGAAATTTAATTAAATGAAAGTAAGATATAAATTTAACAAGTTTTATGGAAGATAAATAAAAGATGAGTAAAAGTACATAAAGTTGTAATATTATCAAGAGAAAGAGAAAGAAATAAATGCAAAAAAATAAAATAAATGAGAGTGAGTAGAAATAAATTGTGTAAGAGATTAAAATTGAATATACGGAGACTATTTGCTGAGTTAGTGGAAAAATAAAAATATGTAAACCATGGTGAAGTTCAAATTAACGTGTCACTTCTATTAACGGATATAAATGATTAACAGTGTTATCGGTAAAGTGACACTTTAAATCTATAATTATATATAAAAAATATTTTTTTTTTCTAATTTTATCCTTTATAATTGGTATTTGTAAAATTTAAATAATTATTTATAATAAAAAAATATTTTTCAATTTTACTATTTTAAATAATTATTATAGTTTTTGAATTCAAATAATTATCATTATAAAAAAAAACTATCTACTCTTGTCTCTTTTTTGTTCGTATAAATATCACTTGAGTGCATGGGAAAAGATACAACAAACATTGATTTCTCTTAAAAGTGTTCTCCTTTTCTTTTCTAGACTATCTCTTAAAACAATGGTGTTCATAAGATTTAGAAATCTTTCGTTGCACTTAATCGATCTGACGGGTTGCTGTATCTTGGGAGAGAAACACATATGATTTTGTTTTGTCCTGTGCAATAGGGATGTTTTCTCTGTAAGGATAACACTTTGCGTGTCTCAGTCCAGGATATTTCTATTTATCTTCTCATTTAATTTTTTTATCAATTATTGATATAAGAATTGTTGGGTCTGATTAATATTCGTCGATTTGTGTGTGTGTGTATGTGTGTGCGCGTGCGTGTGTGTCTTGGTGTTATTATTGCTCTAATAATTGTTATTATATTATTTTTATTTGTTTAATCATTTTCTAATAGCTTAAGCCCTAAGAAAGGTGGTTTGGAAAGATTTAAAGTGACACCTTTACGACTCAAACACCAAAGTTAGAGTTGAAGCTGCACACTATTTTTTTGTAAAAACAATGCATGCCTTTGTTATTTGTATGTTAATTTTAGGAACTGATATAGTAGTTCAGTTCTGGATTCTTAAGCACTAATTCTAATATCCTAGTAGAGAACCGTAGGAGGAAGGAAGGGGCTCATTGCGCTTGTTGTATACATCATTATGAACACTAATTTCTTTCTAGTTGGGATTGGATGTAACTTCTAAACTCTCTATAATGCACTTAGTTTGATATATATTATTTCTTATCTTACATGTTGGTTATTTCATTTGCTTTCATTAGTTTGATGACTTGATCACTCATCATACTTCATCAACATTAGATGCAGAGACATCTGGTTTGGCGTTTAGATCCAATCAAATTATCTAATGCTTGAGATATACCAAACATGGATATGCGACTTTAGTTGGTTTAAAGAGTATTGTTTTTAATGCAAAGTTCTTCCACCTAGATGGGGACATCTGCATCTGACACCCTTAGGTTCTAATGTTCAAACATACGTTAAAATTACAAGTAAGTGTACTTACAGAAACACTAAGATAAAGAATATAACTTATAGAGGACAGTACAATTGAATGAAGGAAGCTAAGTTCAATCTCAACGCCTTAATCAACATCACTTAATCAACCTTGTTGTACTACAATTAACCCAATGCACTTGTTGGACAAATTTATGACTTGATGATAGTTTCACTCTTCCCACATTTCAAACTCCCTCGCTCCTGATTTTTTTTTTTTATTTTTCTGTTTCATCTTCTTTTCGCGAGTTTTGGATCTCTTTATTGTAGACATTTGTTGCCTTTCATTAAATAACCTATTAATGATATTATTTTACTTTAATTGATGGTTTCTTGAGTTTTAATGATGTTTGAATCCATTTCTACATTTAGTTGCCTTGCATGCATTACTATAATCCTAGTTCACATAACCTTTATTTGATAGTGATTGTGCGCCTACTTGACACAGAATTCCTATTCTTTAGTGTGAGTTCAAATTCACACATTAATTTAAGAACTTGAAAATTGCACAGAATAGTAATTATAAGTTATCTGATCCTCTAATCTTTTTGTCATAAAACAAAATAATTTTATGCAAGTCAAATAGGAGTTTTTCACAGAAGAAAAATACGAAAGTATTAAAATGTGCATAAGAACTTAGATGATTAAGATAAATAGTCTTTGAATGTTAGTTTAGACTTATTTATAACTAGGGGTGGCAATGCGGGCCGGCTCGGTCCGTTTAGGTCCAGTCTGCATAAGGTTCGCACAACGTGGACTGGTCCGTCCCATCCCACATACTTTATGTGGGCTAAAAACATTGGTCCGCCCTGCATACTCCTTGGCCCGCGGGTCCGCGGGTCGACCCACTTTTTTTTAATTTTTATGATAAAACTTTTAATGTTTAAAAATTTGAAAAATTTAAGAAGTTCACAAAATTAAGTAAAGACTTTGGGAAATTAGATGATAAATTAATAATTCAACATTTTCATCATATTCATACTATGACATACACAATGTATTCTTTAATTTTTAGCACATTAAAAATTACATAATACTTATTTTTTCCAATTATACAAGAATTTGAAACATTAATGCAAGAATTCATAAAAAAATAATTAATATACACAAATACAAGTTTTTTTTTTAATTTTATGCGGGTCGCGGGTCTATACGGGCCTACGGACTCACTATCCTGATCCGTTCCACGTTTTTTCTGCAGACTGGTCCAACGGACCAGGCCTTAATTGCCACCCCTTATTTATAACCACAAAATCTACCGAGTCTGTATTGTTAAAGATATTTTCCTAATGTTACTTTTGCAAACAAAAACAATTTTTTAACAAACAAAACTTATAAAACATTATCAACTCAAGCTTCAACTTTGACACTGGAAGTGGCGTTTTATAATAGAAAGTCGAAGACTTCACAATAGCTCAACAATATAAATATTATCAATGTATATGTTTAATAGTCATTTGTAATAGAAATTTAACTATTTAACGTATAAATTGTTCATAAAATTTTAATTTAGGATTTTTGAATTTTTATTTAAGTAGGTTTATGGGTACAGAAAATATGAACGAAATTTTGTAACTTATTTAATATTATTTATCATCAAACATTTTTCATTCAATAATTTGATGGATACGTGTTGGTCACTAGTTTACTTAAGATGGTTTTCACTTTGAATATCTCTCTATAATTAGTGACAGACATATATAATTGATTGATAGTTTTATCAACGATTAAATTATTAACAAAATCTATTATTACTAGAAATATGACAGAAAACGCTTATTACTAACTGCTTGTCGAAAATTTTCTTATAATGTAATGATTTTAGTAAAAGAAGTCACTAGATTCTACCATAAAATAATCAATCAAACAATCATAGCATTCAGTATATAATTGTTGTTTTGAAATTCTTTCCACTTTTTATCCCGCAACATTCTAAATTCTAGACTGGGCAAAATAAACTAAACTGCACTGCATTACCAAAAATTGCACTGAACTAAAAAATTGTTCACATGAACTACACTGAACTGAAAAACAGTTCAGATGAACTGAAGTGTTATTCTAAAAAACAAACTGGACTGAATTGCACTGCACTGAATTGTACTGCACTATGATATAAACTGAATTGTTTTATGAACTGCACTACGTCAGAACTGAACTGCACTACTATTTTTGAATTGAACCGCACTAATTTTTAACTTAATTACACTGTTTTTGAACCGAATTGCACTGATTTTGAATAAACTTCACTATTTTTGAACTGAATTGTACTATTTTTGAACCGGATTGCATTGATTTTTAATTGAATTACACTATTTTTGAACTTAATTACACTACTTTGAATCAAATTGCACTAATTACATATGATTGTACTACGCAATAATAATCTAAAGTCTATATTTTGAAAGTACTTAGGAAATAATACTTCAAATATGCATCATACTTTAATACACCAATTAACATTTTTATAATTTTTTTATTTATATTAAAGTTTTTCATAACTTAAAATGTAATTAAAATATTAAAATTAATATAATAAATATAAATATCGGTATTAACTTATTTTTTATATTTTAAAATCTTATGTAATATTACTTTTTAGTTTTACGATATTTATTATGTTGCGTCAAATTTTTTTAAAAGGATTTATTTTAGAAAATTTTCAAAATATTTTTTTTAACATTTGTATTCATTAATATTTGTGTGAAAAATGTTTTAGAAATTTTATGAAGTTCTAAAATATATTTCGTGAAGCAAAGAATCAATAAATTTTTATATTTTTTTTAATTTTTTTAAAATAAATTCTCTTTAAAAAAGTTGACGCCACATAAGAAATATTTTAAAACTAAAAAATAATATTACATAAGATTTTAAAATAAAAAATACGTTACTACCGATATTTATATTTATTATACTAATTTCAATATTTAAGAATATAAATAAAAAATTATAAAAATGTTAGCTGTCACAAAATATAATTTTTAAAAATAACTTATGTAAAATCATAACATAAAAATAACATTACATAGTAAAATTCATTCAAAATAAAATAAGATCTTGAATTAATTTATAATTTTTTTTAATAAATTAATTATAAATATTTTATATTTTTCTCAAAGAAAGAGTAAAGAAAAAAATTAAGACAAAATAAAATAAATATTTCAATATGAAAAAGAAAGAATAAAACATAAGACACAAAATACATAAGTCCAATTCTTATCTTAATACCAATATTTTATTTGAGGTATTTTGTTATTTCAATTTACTATAGTTCAATAGTTAACTTAATTAACTTAACATTAATTTAGTTTCTTAAAACTGAACTATTTTATAATACAGTTCAATTATTATTATTATGAACAGTTTAGCATATTTTAGTTTAATATAGTTATAGTAAATTATGTCCGGTCCTACTAAATTCATCCTCTCTATCATCTTATAGTTTAATATTAAACCAGAAGTATACAGAATTTATTATTAAAGTTAAAAAAGTATTAACTATATGCATTTTTCATAAAAGTTGGAGAAATATCTTTTCTTACGACAAACAAATGGAAAGTGATGGACTGTGAGGGAACATTATCGCCGCGAGACAAGGAGGACTCATCCTCGTCGTACAGACCAGAGGGAATCACAATCTTCCATAACTTCAAATTTCATCATACAATACAACACCACAAACCTTTTTCTTTTCCTTCTTCTAATAAAATACAAACCTATTTAACCTAAACAAATTATCTGTTCCTTCTTCTAATAAAATACAAACCTATTTAACCTAAACAAATTATCTGATTTTTTTTATTATCATATAACTTTTGAATTAATTATCATAAAAATAATAATGATATAAGAGTTTTTTTAATTACGTTATATATAAATTTTCAACACCAGCGTAAACTTTATTTGTATGAGTTTTATTTTTAAGAAAAATAATAAGAAGATTCAATGTTGTGTAGTGAATAATATAAGAAATCAACATATTACATTTAAATCCAAAATCTAGAAAATATGTTTATCAATATTTGTCCGAACTATCGTCGAAGACAAGTCAACTAAAAACTTTAAGATGATGAATTATTTTATTTATATATTATCATCATGTTACTCACTTTTAAATGAATTACTCATTTTTAAATGAACTTTCAACTAATTTCTTAATGCAAATGCACTTCCAACTTGAATTTCTAAGTGTTTTTATTTGTAAAGAATAATAAAAATAAAAAGTAAGTTGTGCAATGATAATCTCATAGACATGAGGGCGAAGTTTGGAATATACATAGGGTGAAAACCCATGCATATAATGAAACGTGGGAATGAAAAGCTACTCATTTTAGTAACGGAATAAAATTATGATTGAGTTGTGAAGATAGAAAATAGGTTAGAAGATTTGCACCACTAATGATCTATGAGACCCCACTAGTGTACCCAAAAGAACTAAAAAGAATAAAATTAATTCTTTTTACTTTTTTACACTACAAAATTAATGATTGCATTGCATCTCAGACAGGAAAAAGGAGGCACCAATCGCTGCGTGATATTCCTCACTTAGTTGTGTTTTTAATGGTCATTAATTTTAAAATTTTAAAATATATTAAAATTATTTTTAAAATATTAAATAACGTGTTTTTAATGTTCAACAAAAAATAAAAAAGGAAAAAAACTGAACAGAGAAATTCGACTCCGAAAGATAGTTTATAAGAAAAAAGGTTAATATTAATTTCCTACTTATATTATTTGTTTCTCATTATTTAAATCATTATATTGTTTAGTCTTTTACGAATCTTCAATGATTACCTAGTTTTTGGTCTATTATCTTCCCTGCAAACAAAAGCTCTTGGTATATTTTCTGGGGTTAAAGGTCAACTCCTTTGAGGATTGACGATTGAAGCATAATATTGGGTTTATTAAAAGAATACCATTTAGAAGTTTAAAAATAAAATAAAAAAAAATTTTTTTTGGAAAACATTTAGAATTTTATGCATTATAATTGGTTAGAGAAGTTGAAGAAGTGGGTATTTTACTTTTAACATGATTTATACTATATCTAATGTGATATAACTGTGTAACTTATATTTTCACTGATTATACAATACAGAGTTTCCAATAAAGTTTAATTTTTATAAATTATTATTAGGTAAAAATATTTTCACTGATGACTTTAAAGTAACTATGCCAAAGATTTATAAAAGTACATGGTAAGAATATTTGATTAAGTGGAAAGGTAAATAGTATTTTCGCAGCTAATGTATAAACTAATGACTTTATGAATAAACAGAAATTTATCTTAAATAGATGTTTAATTGCGTCTTTAGTCTTAAAATGTTATTCAATTTTAGGTTTTCAAATTGAAAAAAATAATCAACTAGTTCCTGATTAAATTCTTTTTTGTTATATTATTTTTTTCTTGATAAATAATACTAGAGTTGTCAAAGCGGAATTATTGGGTCAACCTGGTCCATCACGAGTTCGAGTCAATTGTTACAAATTTTAGTACGGATTAATTTTTGATCCGGTTCACCAAGAACCCGACTCATCCAGGTTGAGTCTGTAGTGAACTAGGTTGACTCACCAGCCTACCCGCAGATAAAGAGTCACATAATTTTTTTGTATTTGGGTTGGGTTTATCTATTTTTTTTTTAGCCAACATATTGGGTTGACAAATACAAAAATAATATTTTTGTGATTTTAGTTTGTATTTGGGATTAAACATTATTTTGGATTATATTTAAGTTTATTTATATTTTAATCACAATCATAATTTAGTTTTTTTTTTTTAGACGGAAGAAAAAAGAATCATATTTTTTTTTAATTAAGTCAGTAAGCTAATCCGTTTAACTCAACAATCGATGAACTAAACTGAGTTTCAATTTTTGTTTGTTAATAAGTGAGTCGGGTTGAGTTCATTTATTAAATGACTAACTCATGACCAATTTGTGGTTGACAACTCTAAATAATACTAATTTACATACCCAAGTTTAAAAAGTTAAATTTCACTCTTATTTTTTATACGGACAATTTGATTAGTTGGTCCAAATTCGTTTTCCGGCGAAGTTTTTGTAATGAAATAAGAAGAATTAAGATTAAGCACCACAATGTAATATTTTATATCAACCTCTCTCTTCTATTTATTTATTTCAGTTTCATTGTAAAATAAAAATGGAGGGGTAAATAGCTCTTAGTAGGAACAAAATATGTAAAAAATAGTAATAGAATGTTTGGTTATTATACCTCTACATATTTTTCACCTATGTATAAACTTAATGAATGAAAAAAAGAGAGCATAATGATTCGATTAGGAATGCAAAAAAATTTACATTCACAAATATCCGTAAATAAAATATGGGACTAATACTAAATTAATATTTCTAAGATCATGTTAATTGGTGTCCTTAAGATATTAACTAACAGAAAAATATTTATCAAATTTTATAAGAGTTCATAATTAATTATAATTAATTATGATATTAAATGAATTTAGACATGATAATCCCTAATATAATTTTATTTTATTTAGAAAATAAAAATATTTACAAATATTATATAAGTGTGTTTAATATTTTATTTGATACACACCTATAAAAAATTAAAAAAAAATTATATTTTAATATTGTTAAAAATTAAAATATATTTAAATGTAAATAAGTTTAAATTAATAGAAAACCAACAAAAAACGTAGTTAAACATCTGAAAAATTAAAAAAATATAAATATAAATTAAATAACAATTGAAGTCTTTACCTTTAAAACTTTTACCGAGAGATAAAGAGATATTTTCTTTTGCTTTTGAATAGATATCTTAAAAATTCTATAAGTGCTTAATCTTTGTAAAAAATATATTGTTTAGAGAATTCCAGAAGTGCTTAATTTTTGTAAAAAATATATTGTTTAAAATTTTAAAGGATACTTTTATTTTTGTAAAATCTATTATATGAATTTATAATATAATTAATTATTAGAGTTAATTATTTTTCTTTTGAATATAAAAATATAAAATCAAAGATAATTAATTATATCTTAACCTACACTGATTAGCATTCTTCATATTTTTAATAGATATTCACATATATAATGAGTTGAGTATTTAATTAACTATTTGGTAATAAGACGGGTACGAAGATGTTCATAGAAATATGCTTACTAATAATTATTACTAAATTTTATTAATTTAAGTATTTTTAAATTAAAGTGATCAAAATAAAATATCAATGTAAGAGATATTAATCACGGTGGAGTTTAAAACTTTATATATTTCAATTTTTTGTTATTTTGACTTATGAAATTAAATTTATTTTATTAAAAAATATTTTTTTAAAATTTATATTTTAACACAACTCATTTAAATTTACTCTTTAATAATACTGAATTTATTTATAATAGTTTATTGATTAATTTAATTCGAATTGAATTTAAAAATTATTTATTTAAAATTTTAAAATATAAAATATAAAAATATCTGCATAAATCTATGGGTATTCACATATATAAAAGAAATCACAAATATTCTTTAAGAGATATCCAACAAATAATGTTACAAATCACAAGATAAACTTTCTGAGAATAAATAAACAACCAATAGACACTAAACTAACTAACCACACAAAGACCGACCCCAGTTTATTTTTTATATTTATGTAAATTAATATATAATTTATTTATTCTTTAAAAGTTTAATATTATTTATATATTTGACCTCTAAATTTTTTTATAATTCTATATAAAGATTTCTACATTCCTAAAACTTCTGGAACCATATATGATCGAACTTGTTATCTCTAAATGTTTCCATTCCAACATTCAAAAATATACACCCTCTTTCTAACTTATTCATAAAATTCCTTTTATAAGAAAATACGATTATTTTTTCTAGAGATGCAAGTTCAAAATGGAAATATATCCTTTAAAAGAATATATTCAAATTCTTAAAAATTCTTTAATGTATTATTATTATTATTATAATGGCTTGATATTAAATTTATTTTTAATTAATAAGTTCTTAAAATAAATTATCTCGTAACTTATTCATCAAGTAGGCGTAGTATCTAAGCTTAGGTAGACAGTAGAGTAGGTTACGTCAGGGTTTTTAATGAGTAAACTCTTAACATTTTTAACTACACCTTCCTCGTAACTTTTATCGTACACTACAAACGTTAAAGCAAAACTAATTACATATAAAAAATTACGAGTCTTATTTCTTCAATTATAATTATTAGTTTAGAGTTGTTAAAATAAGTTGGAATTCGCGAGTCAATATGATTTATCACAGATTCGGGTTGGGTTAATTTTTTTTTATAAATTTAAATACGGGTTGATTTCTAATTCGGTTCACCCATAATTCAGCTCACCCGGGTTGAACCCATGGTGAGTCGGATTAGCTCACTAACCCGCAAATAAAGAGTCGCACAAGTGTTTTTTTGTTAAGTTGGGTTTTGTATTTGGGTCATATTAGATTATTTTTTTAGTTAACACATAAATAATTTGTATTTTTATGATTTTGGTTTGTATTTGGATTCTATTAAAGTTTATTTAGATTTTAATTAGAATTATAATTTAATTTTGACTGAAAAATAAATAAATAAATTATATTTTTTTAATTAAGTGAACTCGTGAGCCGACCCGTTTAATCTACCAATCCGCGTTAGGCCGAGCTGAGTTCCAATATTTTTAACTTGCTAATAAGTGAGCCCAGTTGCGAATCTTGACCAACATTATTGGGGAAGCCAAAATAATACGTCAAAAATTTATACATTTAATTATTGTCATTAATATAATAAAAATGAATACATAATTTAGTATAACGATAACTAAAAAAAAATAAGGCTACAAATGAATATATGGAAGAGTTAAATTTGTATACCTATTTAAAAAAAAAAAAGACTAAAAAATAATTTATCATAATCTAATAAAAAATTGAGAGACGTAAATACCAAAAGAAAATTCGATGATGATCAAACCACACTTAGGATCCAGTTATAAAAAACACACAGTACAATATTTGTTCTTCTATATTCATAAAATAAAAAATTAATATACAAGCTCATTAAATAAATTATTAAACTAATATTTCACTATCATTTGATACAAGAGAGAATTATCTTTTTCTTTATTTCTTGAGAATGGAAGACAACAACTTATATATGAGAGCAAAAATATAGATCTTTTTCTCTTAAGAAACAGAAGAAAATATGTGAGAATGGGAGATGAGAACAATTCGTGAGAAACTCAAGTCATATAATGGAACCACATTTAAAATCCGGTTATAAAAAAACACTCAGTAAGATACTTTTACTTCTATGTTCATAAAATAAAAATTAATATAAAAAAGACTTATTAAATAAATTTTTAAACTAATATTTCACTATCAAGTAAGATGAAAGAATTACCTCATTCTTTTCCTCCTCGTGGATGAAAGAGAACGAAGTGAAATAAGAGCAAAAAAAATATATTTTTCTCTTCAAAAACAAAAAGAAATATGTGAGAATAAGAAATGAGAACGATATATAAGAAGCTCAAACCATAATGAAAAATAATAATAAAAACATATGGATAAATATTTTTATTCTTTATTCTTTATTATGTTTGATTTTATATTTACTATTTATTAATATTAATTATTATATTTATAAAAGAAATAAAATATTTAATTTAATTATCATTAATTTATAATATATTATCTAATATTTATAATATATTATTTAATATCTATAATATAAAAAAATTTAAAATACTTAAAATATAAAAAAAAATCAAAATTTTTGGGGGACCATGGCCCCTCCCTGCCACCACAAACATCCTGTCACTGAGTGAGCCGGATTGGATTAGCTCACTAAGTAATCAATCCATGGTGGATCGAGCCGAGTTGGACAAAATTATCCGTTTTGACAACTCTACATTAGATAAATCTCTAAAAATAATTAAATTATAGTCATGATCATGCATAAATGTAACATTTTTTTAATTAAACTTTTATGTATCCTACCCATCCTTCACTTCCTTTTATATTTGCTGTTAAATTTAATTTTCTATTATGAGTTAGATGCGTCCCACACATCATTCCACAACTCCAATTAAAAATAAAACGTATTGTGAGTATAATCGTGAATGTCATTTTTTTAATCAGATAACTATATATTTATCTCAGTACATAAATAGAACAGAAAAAATAACCTGTATATTACGTGTGAGAAGTGTAACAAAAATAATGTTCAATAAGAAAAGAAAAAAGTGGAAGAAAGACGTGTGAATTGATTCGCATCAAACTCCTACAAACCGATATAAGTAATTGACTTCTAAGAAATTACATAATTAAGTTGAATTATATGTAAATATTCATTTAAGTTTGTATACTGTATAAATTTATATTTATAAAATAAAATATTCTGATCAATAATTTTGTAATTTTATTTAAAAAAAAAATCATATAAATTCATCTAATGATTATTTTCGATTCATTCACTTGATTGACTATTTTGTATGATACAACTAAGGATAAATAACGCACCTTTAATTTGATTTAAATAATGATAAATAAGAAAAATATTTCAACTCACTCACATTAACATAAAAGTTGATAACACTTTTTTATAATTTAAAAATAACATCACATTATTCAAATTTAACTTTGTGGAGAGCAATTACTTATATTCTAATTTATATTCTATTACATATCGTTATATATAAAGAATACATGAATAGAATAAAATAAAATATCAAATTTCTTGTCTAATATATCATATATATATATATATATATATATATATATATATATTATTTTGTTTTTCATAATTTCTAAAAATTTTCAATTCTCATTATATTTTATATTACACTTACTTACGATATTTTATATTATAATATAACTATTAAAATTTTATAAATTTCCCTACCAGTTAAGTCTGTGTTAAATTTTAAAATCATAAGGATTGAAGCCAATGTATATCGTGTACTTTAAAGTCTATTTTGTAGATTAAGCCCCTACTTTTTCCGATGTCACCTTATTTGTTTGTCCAAATTTGCAAGCATTTAACTCCATTTATTTCTCTGAATATTTTATTAACTGCCCTAACTTTTCATTTCGTTTTACCTTAATTTTACTCGATGAGAACAATCACATTTCTAACTTTACTACAATGATGTACTATTCACACCATCCACATATATGTCGTGCATTAGGGAATAAGAAAGCTAAGAAAACAAATTAATTAATAAAAAAAATGGATGTGAAAAAGGTGTTGATTACATAGGGTTGGTTGTTTAGCGATCTGCGTTGATTGTCTCTTGCAATCAAAGGTAAGGTCCGAGGAATCAGACGTGCGAGGCCTGTCGCTGTTCCTCTGTGGCTCCTTCTGCACTGCCACATGATTGTTCGTCAACAGTAGAGAAAAGTCAACTATATCAACGTGCGATGTGAATTGGTCCACGAAATGATTGTAACCACTCTGTGCTGCCTAACATTTTGTGGGTAAGAAACGTGATCGGATGAGATGATGGGAGTAACGAAGGATTGTTTGAGATTCTGCATTCACGTGTAAAAGCTGGAAAATTTTTTTCCAGCACTTTCTCAGAAACTGCAGAGAATTCCCGGCACTTTCTTTTCTCCTCCAAAGCCTTACTAATTAATCACAATAAATGAGTGTCTATTTGTTTGGAATAGTGTAAAGTATAAATTAAAAATCTCACATAAGACAGAACAGATAAAATTAAATATTATATAAAAATAAAAATTTATAATATTACTGTCTTAAAATTTTAAATTAAAATAATATTAAATATATTATATTTGTAAAACCAATGTTATATATATATAGAGAAATATATTCATACGAAAAAAAATAAAAATAAGAAACTCACCCATATGATCTTCATTTTTTTATTTTTTGATGTATTTAATATAGATTATTAACTAATATATTATTATTTTGTTTAAACATTCAATAACTTACCATAAGTTATATAAAAAAAAAAGATGGAAGTAAAAAAAAAATCAAATTATAATTTTCCTTTACGGAAATCCAGTGACGTAGGTACATTCTTCCTTTTTGCGCATATTTGAATGGAAGAAAGGGATCCACGTGAATGGAAAAGGCCCTTTTAATTGTTTTTGTTTTATATTTTTGTTCTGCAGTGTCTTTTATTTTGTTCGAACAAAGATATAATATTTTATGTCCACTAAAATTAAAATCAATTTATAATTTGTCAATAAGAAAACATTTTAAAAGTTAATTTTGTGATAAAGAGTAATATTTAAAGGTAGTTAAATTTGTAATACAATGTTAGAGTAGAATCCATGAGTTTAGTGATAACGGAGCAGGTAGTGGTCCAATCTCAAAGGTGCATATGAATGACCCTTTTATTTTGATGTGGAGAAACCAAGCAAGAGTTGTGTAAAAAATTGACATGATTGTAAGCGCAATGGTCCCTCTTTCACTTTCATCATCGCGTCCTCTTTAAAACTGACAACTAAAACAAACACAATCATATCCACGATGTTCACAGTACCCTTTATCTCTAATACCTTTCTTAAAACATCACTAACTTCTCAGAAACTGCATATAAACAAATCAATCCATGTTGTGTTTCATTGATGCTGACCAAGTTTGGAAGCAACCCCTTGCAAATATTTCACCTCAATTATTTTACGAGCTTTGCATTGCATGCATGCACGCGTCACTCTTTTTCTTTTTCTTAACAACAAGACAATACCCTAAAACAAGTGTTTCCAGGTTTCTCTGTTCCAGGTCTAGTCTCTAGGTTTAGCTACCAATTATTACAATTTCATTCTATTTTTAGCACTAATTTATGCATTACACCCACTTTTGTTTATCTTGCTTTCAATTAAACAACACAGAATGGTGATTCTATTTTTGGGACGCATTATAATGCGTTGATTGCACCAATCAAACCCTAAATTTTATCATTAAATTAAATGCATATCATACACTGTCTTTTTGACATATATAAATGACTTTGTCATCATTATTATTTAAATTGTTATCTATTTTAAATAAATTTATGTTGATTTTTTTTCTTTAAATGTAGTCATTTTTCTATATAATTTTTTTAAAAAAGCATGTGTTTTCTTGTTTTGAGTTTCATTTATATTTAAATTTTGAATACATTTATTAATTTCCTTCTAATTTTGAGTACTTATATTTTCAATTATTTAAGCTTGTATAAATTTAAAAAAATCTTCCTAATTATTATTTTGAAATTTGAACCTGTTAGATAAACACACAAGCTAAATAAATGACACACAGTTTTCCAAGTGCAGATTTTGGACATTGAATAATTTTGAGTTTTCTAAGTACTGAAGTTAGTTAACTTTTTCTTTTGAGAAGTCGTGGAGGTGATACTACTTTTTGAGTTATTTATAGATTGTGCGGTCTGAAAATCTTCTGGATTAAGTTCCATTATAGCATTTTGAATCATAAAAATCTTAGTTATAATGAAATTTGAAATTTAAAATTATAATCTTAACTTCTTAACTGTAGAACCAAGAACTATTTTTAGAACACTTAATAGTAGAACTACAATTTTAGATTATACAATCTAAAAATATATAAATATATTTTGAATTGAAGAATCTAAAATTTGTAATTATATAATATAAAATATATTTTAAATTACACAAACTAAAAAATATATTATATAAACAGTTCAGACTTTTTCTACAGAAACAAATAATTAGATGAAAAAGATGGAAATGTGAAGAAGTGCTGCGGAGTTAAGTCCCCTCTTATCTTTTCCGGGTGCGTCTAGGGCCAAAGCCCAATAAACAAAAGGAGCGAAACCACAAAATGAAAAGAAAAAGAAAGCCCAAGAAGTCCGGTAGTAAAAGGAACCGGGAGCAATTTTATTTGCAAACTTAAATATATTTTTGTCCCTTAACTTTTAGTAAATTTTGGAATTAGTTTATTTTAAAATTTTAGGTCAATTTAGTCATTTACTTTTTGAAATATAGAAATTTAATTCTTTTAATCCAATTTTTTTAAGTTTATTTAACATTTCAAGCACATTTCATAATAATATTTGACGACTTAACATTAAAGCGAAAATGTGTCAAACAGTATAAACAACTCAGATACAATCCTGAAATGCATACAAAACATCAACTAAACCTAATAAAATTTGATTAAAAAGACTAAATCCACGTATTTCGAAAGATGAATGACTAAATTGGTCTAAAATTTCAAAATTTAATGCACAGTCATATTTTCTTCTTGCACCCCACATTTTCTTTTTCCATCTTGCCTTTACAATCTGAGAGTCAAAAATGTCTTATGAACTGTGTAACTCAAAAGTTTTTCCTTTAAAAAAGAGACTTTTAGATAATAAAATGTTAATAATATATTAGTTGGATTAGTTTTTTCATAAACATGTTTTAGGAAGAAAAATAAAATAAACTCCTTTATAAGCTAAAATTAACTTATTAGATATAAGTTCAAAATAAAAACTTAGAATGAAACTAATTTTATAAACTAATGTTATCTTATTGAAAAATTCAATTTTTTTTTCTTTTAAAAATATTTGTAGAATAATATACTATTGAAGCCTATAAAAAATAGTGAAATAGGAATTAGACCAATTTATAAGCAATGCAGATAATGTATTAATGTTTGTATGTACATTGGTGGATGAGAATTGAGAGGTAGATAAGGATTACCAAAGGCAAGATGTTTGAGGAAGTTTAGATGATAAAGAAATAAATTTTCATATATTATAATTGACCAAAAATAGAGAATCCATGGTGAAAAAGAAGTAAAAAGAGAGCTTTTCTTCTCTTCTCCATGGCCTTCTGATTTCTGTAAACTGAATTACACTCCTCAAATTGGTTAGCTTCCAAGCTTCTATTCTTGGTACTGTGTCTATGTGGACATGATAATGTTCATCTGTTGCTCAAAGTCACAGCAGCTAGTGAGCTTGGAGAATGAAAAATGGTCCTTTCACAAGGACATTTGGTTTCAAATGCACCTTTGGAGTTACTATTTCCTTCCATGAATAAATATCACCTTTGGAGTTACGTCCCTTGCTTCTTACCTGCAATCCATGGATCGATTAACTTTGTAATACCATAGTTTCTTGATAATGATTGCAAGAACTCTATGCACAAAAATGAATGAGAAAAGATTGAAGAGGGAGTGAAAAAAGCAATTGCTTCTTCATTTTGTGACAACAGTCTTTTAGATATTTCTGCCACATACCTCTCTGAAACCATGATCTTCTGACACTACGCCGGATGTGACGCTCATGTCTTTCTAAGAGTTCATCAACTGTGTGCATTTGAGATAGCAGAGGCCCTGAAAACTCTACCTTTTCTCCTTGATCCTGGTAACTCTGTTAAGAGGAAATAAATAAGAAGCATGTCCAGTGAAGAGCACATAAATTGCACATTAGGGAATTAGCAAACTAAGTAAACTTACCAGGTTACTTCTCTTGGATAGTGAGTCTTGCCTGTTATAAAGCGCCATGGAAAGTTCTTGTGAATGGTACTCCTCAGTATCAAATGAATCTGGACGATCAAACTTACTCCATTGATTTTTCATGGAAAGCTTAGAAATTTCAAGTAGGTCGTGGCCCCTAGAGTTGGTGCATGTCCCGAAAAATTCATTATTTTCGTAGTTTCTGGATTCAGAATTATTCCTTGAATTTAGTATAGAAGTTTCCAATGAATTAAAGATATAGCCTCTAGAAATAGACCGACTGTGAGTTCTAATAGAAGTGTCATCTCTACGCCTTTTTGCCCATGCAAAGCCACTTGATTTTGAAACTTGCAATGGCCCAGGAAAGGGAATATCTACTTTAGATGCATTCTTCACATGGGAATCATCCTCTGGTTTACCACTACACTGCTTTGGTGCCTCCTCAACTGTATTAGTGTTCTCTTCTTTAAGGGTGTGGATACATCTATCATCAATCTTTAGGGAAGTTTGAGTTTGAGTTGTCAAATCCTGTAGGAGGAGAATAAGATTCTAGGTGAGATGAAAATCCATTTTTGGTGATTAGGTCACTGTTTGGAAATCAGTGCATAAGAAACACAATGATGGAAGAACAAAAAAAGCAAGCTAGACCTCTGCTGGGGCTAATTTACTCAGTGCTAGTGGCTTTCTTGATGGTTTTCTTGATTCTGGTACACCAGCTCGCCCACCAATTTTTTTCCTGGAAGTTCATCGACGTATAATCTCATGAAAAGGCAACAAATGATGATTGATAAAATGAAAATTTCAAGATTAAATTTTGTTTATGATGTTCAATACTATTGAAAGCTTCATATCCTCTTTTCAGTAAAACTAAACCTTTCTAGTAAAACTCCATAAAATAGTCAGAAAAAAGATGATTGATTTTTACCTTCTTGACTCCTCTTCATGTTTCGCATCAATCTCCTTGCTAGGTGGGTATATTGGTAAGGTTGATGGGTCGCATGCATAAGGTTTTGTTTTGAAATACTGAAAAGTGGTAAAATTATTATTAGAAGGCTAGAAGAGTCCAAAACCATACATCAATGCTGCACATGGTCATAAAATTTGCAGATGGATGACGAACAAATCTGAATATAGGCTAGGACTAATATCACAAAAATGACAGAAAGATTATATGCACAAAAAGATATTATCAAAATCAAAATGTACAAACGCAATCAGGAGACTATGCTCTGTTATAGAGATTAATCACCGAAAAAGAACACTTCAGTAAATCCACTTTAACTCAACTTTATAGAATTAACTCTAAATCCACTTTAGATGGTTGAGTTAGACCTAAATCCATTTTCTAACTATTTTCAACATATAAAAAACCAACATTGCCATGCTGACTTACCTCTAATGAGAGAGCGGAGGAGGCAGTCCCACGTTTGCTTGGTTCGACAGAAAGAAGAGTTTGTAGAAGATTTACACTGGAGATGTGAAAATCTTTAAATGTCTCTCGGAGGCAACTATCGTATGGTTGCTGTGGCTTGAACAATGTTGCATGAGGAAGTCTGGTTTTTTTCCAGTATTCTTCGGGTGGGGAGCCACAGAGCTTGAAAATTTTGTGCAATTGTTCAACCTAATGTATAGCAAAGTTGAATTCAGTATAGATTGAAGAGAACAGTAAAGAACAAAATATTATATTTGTCACTTCCAGTTGATTCGTTTATTATCAATTAGCCGGTTAACAAGCAATCTATGAAGTTCAGTTCCACTCTCCACTGTATCAAGATCATATATAATTAAACACACAACAAGAGCACCCATGTCAAACAAACCAACAGTTTTTGACTGTCACAAAACGTCATGCAATAGGAAGGGGACTATAATTTGTATTCTGAATAATTATTGTCAACAACTACATAGGATTTAATAAAATTAGTATGTAACCGAAACAATGAATGAAACTCAAATTGTCACCAACGAGCATCATTAGAGGGTAATCATCTGAACACAAAATATCAAACAGGGAAGGAAAAAAGTCCATACATTTTGAAAAGTTTACTTTACTACCTCGGTTCTCCCCTGAAGTATGGGCTTCCCAATTAGTAATTCTGCAAATACACAGCCAACACTCCAAATATCCACGGATGGACCATAATCTGTTGAACCGAGCAAAAGTTCTGGAGGACGGTACCATAACGTGACTACACGACTAGTGAGGGGCTGCTTGTTCCCAGAATTGGAAAAATTTGCCAGTCCAAAATCTGCCACCTTCAATATCCCTTCATTATTCACTAAAAGATTTGATCCTTTGATGTCCCGGTGCATCACACCCCGTGAGTGACAGTGCTCAAGACCAGATAACAATTGTTTCATGTAGCATTTGATCTGCACAACAAAATTGTTTCATCCTTTTAGCTAAGCATCACAACATTCAATTGGCACCTTTTTTTGTCTCAGTTCACAAATCACTCAACACTTATCTCACGGTGTCTGAGAAACAAAACAACAAACATGCAACATTCATACCTGTGATTCACTAAACTTGATTTCCGGTCTAGACAAGAGCCCCGTGATGTCGTGCTCCATGTACTCAAACACAAGGTATATGCTACAAGACAATCTAGAAGTAATCAAGCCCTCCAGTTTAATGATGTTTGGATGATCAAGCCTCCTAAGAATCATTATTTCTCGTGCCATAAACCTCACACTCTCCGGCTCAAAATTGTCAAATCTCACCTTCTTCAAAGCTACTATCTTTCCGGTCTCAATCTCCTTTGCTCGGAAAACACTACTATATGTTCCCTGCCCAATCTATTCATCCAGTTTGCAAACATATAAAAGCCAACTTATCAAAACCAATAATAAACATTAGTATATAAAGCAGTACGTTATATACAACTCAAGAGAAACCAATTATTCAATAGCGACAATTTCAATTACATCGTCAAGTTTTTAAGATTTCTGCAACCATAGTTGTGACTGCATTTACGATGTTTTATAACATCAAATATTGTGATAAGTAAATTGAGATGCAATTACAATTGTGTTCGTCTACAAATTTTCTGCAAAACCATTGTGATAAAATTGCTGACCGCAACTACAATTTTTAAATCTTATCTATACCATTCCAAAAAGTTTGAGAAATCTCATCCATGACTCTCATTTTGAAATGCTTCCTAGTTAGTTAAATCACAAAATGAACACCCCGAGATAAACCATTGATAATTTGACATGATGAAATGGTGGCTGGTATTTATACGAACCTTTTCAAGTTTCTCAAATGCGTCAGCTCGAAGAGGGACCCAACCGTGAATGGCCTCACTTGCCACGGCGCTGAGCCACGCCGGCCAACCTGCCGCCGCCTGCTCTCCCTCCACGTACTTGCTCAGGTTACCCAACCTGAAGCTTAGAGACTCACTTCCACCATTGGAACTCGCTCTCCCTGACTCGCCCAACTCGCTCCTACCAGACTCGGTCTTCTTCTTCCTGTTCTTATCCGACTCAACCGAGTGCTCAATCGCAGGCGTGACAGAAACAGCCTGCTTCGCCACCACACACCCCATTACGTTACGCCTCACCGCACCATATCACTCCCAACACCTTCACCTTCCGACCCACCACGCAACCGGTTAACTTCGTCCTGTTCCTCGGATGAAGTTAGCTCCTTTGGGAACCACGGAGAACGAGAGTGAGCATCAGCAACTGTTCAACACCGCAAGGGCAAATGGGTCTGACCTTTTAAACTCACACGACATGAACTCAGACACAGGCACGGACATAAAACTTTGTTTCACTCGCTTTCTCACTTTTTTTTTTTCGTTTCTCCGGTAATTGCGGAAAGAGAGGGTGGATGTTGGGATCTTAATGAGGCTCACTGAAACACAGCGCCGAAATCAACGGAAGGATGAAAGTCTTTTGTGAGTATCTGCCTTTTTGCATGACAACGAACGAACGAACGAACGAAAATGCGAAATACTGGTTTTGTTGTATTTGTAACTACTCAGTACTACTGGTTTGCAAATTTGTATTATAATAGGTTTGTTTTGCCTGTGAGCGTGATGTTGTGTGAAAGGTAAACTACTTGAAAGTAGAGAAATTTTGCATGGGCTTGATTAGAAGAGCGCGTGTGAAATGGGGAGGTTATAGCATATGACAGATATATAAATTAATAAATTCCGTTTTCATTTGGCTTTTGTCGTCATCATGTCAAATTGCTAATCACCAATTATTATCAATCACAATTAATTTGCTTCCACACTGATAAATGGTATTGGGCTGTCGTTGTTGTGTTCATTAATGCGTCTTCCTTGCTTAAATTTCCACTTTCTTTGAATTCAAGATTTGAAGATTATTTTCTGTTCATACTTCATGCACCACTTGACGTGGGAACAGGGTAATAAAAGGGTGATTTTTCGTACTAATCACTTCTTGAAAATAATAAATCATTGTCCCTGAAAAGTTGATAATGGAAGGAAATGTTAGTCTGCATAAAATTCGCTTACTCGAACTGTGTCTGCATAAAACGCTGACATTTTGATGTTTACTTCCGTCAGTTACTGACTTAAAGTCCACGCATTTTGTGTTTGATTTTGATAGGTTGAAATAATAATGGGGCAGGCACTCTCTGAGCACAAAATTTTCTTCGTGGTTTGACACCGGATCATGAAAACAGAACAGTGTCTATCTATCTTGCTTCTATCCTTGGTGTATATATTGACCACAGTTCTCACTTTCTTAAAGATAACGCTTTGGAATGTTTGATATTTTTGAGTGGGTAGAAAGCGTGCTGCTTAGGATATAGCCTCACTACGGAATTCAGAGTCTTGGGACCATTTCTGTAGATTCCAGAAAATCTTCCCAAATTATCCCATTTCAATTTGATGTAGACCAAAAGTATTCAAACGGTCTAGGCTCCTACACATGCTAAATTAGCTTTTACCTCCTATAATTTACTATGTTTCAATAGTTCCTCCTATGTGCACAAGAAAAGGTAAAACCAGACCTTTTTTCCAATTGATAATACAGAAAAAATTAAAAGTGGGGTTTTAATAAATTATTCCTGGTGCTAATGCGTTTAGGAATTCAGTACAATGATTAGGCATGGTGTAAGCATAGCTGACTTGAGTGAAAGAAGGATAGCATGATGATTTGATCACCAAAACCTTGTCTGCATTATTAATGTGGTTACCTTATTTTCAGTATGCTGTTTTCTCAGTATCCTAATGGCGAGGGAAAAGTTTGCAGTGTGGCTCCCACTATATATCCTTTTTTTTCTTTTTTCTCTTTTCTCTTTCTAGTGATAAAAGGAAAGGGGGATCCAACCCAAGCATCCAACAGCTATTTTCACCGTTATGATTACCATTCTATGTAGTTTCCGGAATCCTAGATTTAACAGTCAGAACAGGATAAAGTAAAATATAAGTGAGTAACTTTCCTGATTCTGCAAGTCTTGTTTGTTATTCACCTAAATAATGGTTTGTGCTGTTATGCAAATTGAAGCTTTTTCATAATTTTGTCTATTTAGCCACAGGGAAACATCATACTAGGAAGTCATAATTTAAGGAAATAAGGCTCATAGTTGCTGGATTGAGTCACCAGTAACTGAGATTAATAGTTCTGGGTCAAGATTCAGAATTAGAAACATGAGGTAATAAAAGCTTTTGAATTTTATTATAATGACTGGAGTTTAAATATCAGCATCTTACATTCATTCCTGTATGGAGTTTTCACAAATTAAACCACAAAAGTAGGAAAAAAGATTTTAAAACATGGAAATAAACAAGTATCAAAGTAAATTTTATAATTAAAAAAAAAAAAATCAGGCTTCCTTTTACCAGTTCTACATGTGGTGTCTTTGACATCACTGGTTCACACTGATAATAGTAACTCTTTTTAAAACTTTAAAAGTCGCTTCTCCAACCCCTCCCCCTGAAAAAGAAATGGCTCTGATGATATACATAAAAAAAGGAAAGATGGCTCTGAGAAAAGCCATAATTGCTGCCTCGTGCCTCCCGTGATCTAATCAAGATATCCCTCAAAGCATGAGGAGCACTCAGAAGCAATGATAGAAATAAACAATACCAAAGTGATAACTAATAAATACATCTATAGATGAAACTATGAAAGAAACCCTTACATTAATCAATGTAAATAAATGCAGACAAAGCATTATTCAAATTCACAATTTAAAAGAAAAGAGGATAAGTGGTTAATCACAGAGCTAAAACAGGAAAAAGATCGTCTTTTAGATTTACAACCTTGCACCCATCTTTCCCTGAAAGTTTCAACCCAGTTATAAGAAAAAAATATGAAGATGTACTGCATGTATTTACTGCAGGGTAAACACAAAGCTGAAAAAGTCCCCAGATTTTTAATGTGCCACAGTTGATCAGAGAAAATAATCTTTTCATTGAATGCATTTATTAACCACTCCAGACATTTTGACAAAGTTGGCTTGAGAATAATGACAAACAGTTTAGTGGCATAAGTGGACTTCTTTAATCTTCAATATAGGGTGATCCAAATTGCAACTTGAGGAAGTTGACAAGAAACAGAAAGCCAATGCATGTGCACCTAAACAAGATTAAACTGATAAGCTTAATTTCCAAACAAGGAAACAACTCAAAGAAGTGAGTAAATGTACACCAAAAGAAACAAAGTGAGTAAATGTGATGTTGAACAAAGCATGTGAGTGGAGCTGTTGTGATTAATTTTTGAATTCATTTTTTATACATGGTGGAGGAAGCATCACCCTCTCTTCCACTTGAAAAGATGTCGATGAAACTGAAAACCAACAACAGTGATTAAAAGGAATAAAGAGTAATAAAATGAAGAAGAAAAAGAGGTGGGTGTGGTAGGTTAAAGGTTGGTCACAAGTGGGGATCCATGTCAGGATTTGGTTTATAACTGTGGTTTAGTTGGTGCAAATATTGACTAGAGAACCTACATACGCTTAATGAAACCACAAACACTGAACGACAAGGGAACCATAACACACAAACATTTCCTTCGTTAGTTACTTTATTCTTTTCTTACTCACATTCTGGCCCTGCAACATGTTCATGTTTTTCTCCCTAATCAGTACTCAGGCACAACTTAACTACATCACAAAAGGAGAGGCCAATTCTTCAAATACTTGGTCATAAAATTCGGGTTTTCTTATCTAAAAATCTTGCATTTTCCACTTTTCTTAATGCTTTATGATCTGAAATCTGAAAAAAAAAGGAGAAACAAGTTAGCATTTACGTGATCATTACGTATCTCTGTTGCAATGATAGTAATTAGAGTTTTAAGATCTTTCAGGAAATTCATTATGTATATAGTAGGAGAGTGTTAAAAATTATAGCTTTAAATATTATTTTAGTTCAGTTTGTTGAATTTGGTCTCTTTTATTTTTTGTTTGTTTGATTTGATATCTGATTTATTAAATTAGGTTTAATTTTATCTTTTTATGTTGACGCTGTTTAAATTGATAACAGTAGAATGTACAAATTGATATTTTTCACATGACATAACATTATTTACATTATGAATGCATGTGTTTTGTTCAAATAAGTTATAATGTGAAGAGTGTCATATCATGTGAACAGTACAATCCTACATACTTTGTGGTTATCAAATTAAATACGTGAACATGAAGACAAAATTGAACGAAAAAAAAGGACTAATTTAAACGACATGAACCAAGATTATAAATATAGATGTTATAAGACTTGTATATTGTGTCAAAACTAAAAAATATTTTAAAAAATTATATCACGTAATGAGATTTATATAATAGAATCTATATAAAATAAAATTATGAAGTAAAACGATATTAGGATACATAAAAAATGAAATAGAAACTTATGTTGTGAAAAATGGAAATGATATCATTAGATTTTGTAGTACAATATGAAATAGCAACTAATAATGTATTTAATTATAATCATATTTGAAGCATATCATAAGTTTAATCCACTGAAGATCAGATCATTTCAGAAAAAAAAAAGTTTTTTTTTCAGTAAAACTAATGCAATTTAAGCACATGATTCTTACTTAAATGTACTATTAATAAATAATATTTGGGGTATTTTGCCGAAAGAGAGTTCAGCAGATAAATGTTATGGTGTGAAGTGGTATATAAATATTAGTATCTGTCTCTGAACATTTCTAATTGTTTGTCCAAAGACTGAGTATAAGAAGACCAACTTAATTTGGTAGTAATATTAATTCCATTTGTTAAGTACTACCAACTTAGTTATGGAAACATTTATTTATAAGGAAAAGCAGAAAAACGTCAACGTTTAGTAAGATTATTTATGACTATGGTGGTGGGGTTTACAAAGTTTCTATAAGGTTTTAAGTCAACTTGTGGCCATTATTTTACATTAAAAATATATACCTTTATTAGTTTTGTAGGGTTAGTTTCCAACTTATAACTTTTATATAAAGTAATTGCTTAAAAGGTTATACTAAGGTGATTATTAATTAGTTTATTATAATTATGAGTAAATGTTAAATTCTTTTCTCAAAATTAAAGAATAGAATGATTTTAAATTTTTATGAATTAGAGTTTTTTATTTATATAACTTTAAAGATGTAGTTTAAATATATCTTGATGAAAAAGAAAAAGAGAGAACGTGGTTCCAATTGAAGAAAACCAAAAATTACCATAACCATATATAGTGTATGATCTAAGTTTTCTTATTTTATTTTTCCAAAAAGGTCAAATATCTAATGTATGCACGTTTAAAGATAATTAGTTAAACACTTTGAAATTGGAAACATATCCTCTTCAAATAAATTTAAGGAGAATATATTTTGATAATTTATTCTTGATCAACATTTAGAGTTCAAATTGAGATAAATTAAGTATAGAAATTTATGTAAAATATTCTAATTAAGATAAGATAACTTTTATATAATTATCCGTCTCAATTAATGATTTTTCTATTTTTCTTATTTTGCAATTAATTTTTATTATTGACAATCTCGATCTAAAAGAGATTATGATGCTCAAATCAGATGACAAGGAGATATAAGGTTAATTTAGTGATAAAGTTAGAAGTGAGTCTTAGAAGAGATTATGGATTCAACTATCTTCACTAACATTTAAGAGTTATAATGTTGGTTTAATAAATTTGAAAAGAAGGGTAAGAGAGGTTGTGAGTTCAATTTTCTTCACTAACAAACCTTATAATTAGAACCTTATAATTAGAGGGAAATCAAAGTGTTTTATTTTATCATGTTATCGAGTTAAATTATTCAGCATATTTAAACAATTTTAATCGAAAAGAAAAGAAGAGATGGAAAGAATAAATAAAGGTGTGGGTGAAGGTGGAAAAACGGAGATGAAAGGTAAAAGAAACTCTATTAAGAAAAAAAAAAAGTTTTTTCATGAAGATTGTCCAATAAAAAAAAATACACCAATTATTTCTGCAACATCTCATTCGACAATGTCTGTTTCGTCCATTCTTTTTTTCTAATTTTTTTATGTTTTCATCTCTTAATTTTGTTCTCCAACTTTGTGTGATAAAACCTAAATTAACACTTAAAATGGTACATATAAAATGAAAGTATTTTAGATATATGTTGTATAGGTAATATTGAATGCTTTAAAAATATTATGCAATAACTTTAAGCATCAAGAATTTAATGGTAGAAATAGTATATAAGATAAACCCTATTTACTTAAAACCTTGTGTTGCGTTAGTGTTTGAAGGGAGAATGTTGGTCCTTCTACTATTAAAATATTATTTTGATACAAAAGGAAATGGTTCTTTCTCTCTTAATTATGAGCCATTAATCACCCACCTTCCCTTTTAGAGTCCATGAAATAATGTTTTTTGTGTTCTTATTTGGAAGATTAATGAATACACCCAATTTTGTAATATCCCATGTAACATCCCTGTGGTGGTAAAATAACATCAGATGGTGTTATAGAGATAAATCCTAACTGCATTATGCTAAGTGGATTAATTTAGAATGTTGAAAAAAAGCCACTCTCAAAAGTGTACACATGATATGTTTCTATTATAAGTTGAATGAAACACAAACTACTAAAAATTTTTCTGTATATCAAAATTTGTTTTCTGCAAGTTCTGCAATATCCACAAGTAATCTTTCTTGGTCCTTTGGGACATCAGTTTAAAAGGGACAATTCTTTTATCATTTTGTTCAGGGTGCCATGGATGGCCCTACTCCCTCACACTCACATACCTTTCAACTATGAAAATAATAAATGCAATATTAAAAGGCTTTGTAGCATTTCAAAAGTACTTTATACTTGTTAGAAATCAGAAAAAGTAAAAGACGATAAACAAGTTATTTTAAATATATTTTTTCATATTTTTATTTACTTTTAATCTAAAGATTAGAAATGAATCACTTGTTAAAATTATCTATTACAAAATTAAAAAATAGAAATAGAACACAACTCTTTTAAACGGTTCTGAAAAGTGGCCAAGGAGACCCCATCAATGTATTGGATTAATCGTTTGAGAGATAGATCACAGACCAACACACATTTAAAAAAAAAAATATTATATATAGTTAACCCAATTTGACAAATCTAATCAAATTTAAAACTTGTTAGATAAAAATAAATAAATAAATGAAACAGTGAATAAAGTTTTAAAAAAAATAATGGAATTTGATAGCTCAAAATTTAAGATATTATTTGAAATAACTAATATTCAAAATAAAGTTCTAACATCACCAAAGATCCATAAATAAAAATTAAACAACACATATTAGTAAACTAATTTAAAAGGCAAATATATATATATATATATATATATATATATATATATATATATATATATATACACACACACACACACACTAAAAAAATCGGACCAATTCAATCGTTTTTATTGATCCAGTCAGATTCAACTGGATCAACCTGGATTGGCTATATTTCCGGTCTGAATATCAACCCGTGACTTGGGACCCATTTGAACCAGCTGGGTAAGCCTAGTTTTTACAACTTTGATTTTAAACCCATTCCCAAAGACTTTCAAAATGACCAGATTTTACTTATCTCCAGGCAGGGATACCATGTTCATGGACCAAAAATAAGAACTGAAAAATAGGCCTTCTCCTGTTTAACTAATTAAGCAAACGATCTCAACCATGTATCAGAAAATGAAAAAAAAATATATCATACAAATCTATAATTACCCCACAAATGCAAGTTTCTTATTAAATATAAATTATTGATTTTGTCATTGATCATAGAGTTTTTTTTCCCTCTTACCTTAGAGGTTACTTTAAAGAAGTCAGAAACCTAGAATTACACTTAACAACTAGTCTAGATGCCAATCCTCACGCTAAACCAAATGATATGATATAAAGTGAAACAATTGTTTTTTGTCTAAAACTTAAGAGATTTGGCATGAGGTTCTGTTTTCAATACATTATGCTGTAAAGTTGCTTACTACAGCTGAGATTCATCCCTGTGGCAACTTACAAGCATCTTTGTCATCTTTTGGTTTAAATTTGCCAAGCTTCTCAGCAATAGTTCTGCAACGACACTGATTTCCCGGCCGCGCCACATCGCCGTAAACAGCCATCTCAATTATATCAAGCTCCTTATCTGCTAATTGATCAAAAGTAGAATATTGAGATAAGAAACATGATTGTTATGCAGAAATTTGAACACTGCACAATTTACTTGTACAACACTATACCTATAAGTAATTGTGAATTAGACATATAATTCCAATGAACATGTCAATAATTGATCAGGCCTAGATCTGTTAGAAAAAATAGAGAGGAAACTAGAGAGAAAAAAGAGGAGATTTTATTGCATTTGGGACACGAAAAAGATGGATTGATTATTCTTTTATATTAGAGTAGGTTCTACTTTACATGTAAACTCACTCCCTTTCATCTCCAGCATCCCCCTTAGAAAAATCTGAACACATTTTCTGTATATCAAGTATTTTTCTTAATCTTGTAACATCTTTAACCTTGAGGAGCTTAATGAAAAATGAAAACGTCTTGTGTCTTGTGTCTTCACATGAACTACCTCCACCTTTTTCTCATCAACTTTTTTCTTAAACTCGAATGTCCACTGAACTTTAATTGCTTCATGACCTTTAGGAAGTTTTGATAAATTCCAAGTGTCCTTCACAATGTTTTAATTCTTTCTCCATGAATTGTTTCCACCTTTTGTGCTCCATGGATTCATCAAAGGTTAGGCGTTCACAGTCAACAAAAAAGACAAAACAAATCATAAAATAAATTCAATTTGAACATATCTCTTAAAATGCTTCTCATTTTGCTTGGCTTTTCTTTCTGCCAATTCCATGTTTCTTCCTCATTCTACATCTCTGTTTATAATAATCTTTCCATTGTTTGAATTATAAAACTAGTAATCTTCTGAACTCACATCATAGCCAAGGACCACATGTTTCCCACTTCTATTGTCAAGCTAGAATCTTCCTTTGTTAGGTACATGAGCATACACCATGCTCCCAAAGACTCTTAAATGGTCAACTCTTGGATTTTTCTATTATCAAGCTTGGATCTTCCATGCTTCTTGGCTTTTGACATTCCTTGTAGGAGAGTGGTTAGACAAATAACCTGTACATGAAACAGCATTGGCTCAAAACTTCTTGGGCATAGATTTAGATTTCAATATCCTTCTACTCATGCTAAGAATGACACCACCTTTTCTCTTTCAAGACATTTTGCAGTGGAGTTCTATGACCAGTAGAGGCTGACAAATTCCAATATTTGTAACAAAATTCATTGAATTCTTTTTATGTCAATTTGTCTCCTCTATCATATCTTAAAACCTTATTTATTAGCCACTCTCCTTTTCTACAAGAGCTTTTTATTTTTATTTTTAAATAACAAATGTCTAATTTTTTCTTCAAAACATTATACCCAACTTTTCCCATTAAAAAACATCAACAAAGGGCAAAAAAACCTTTTTTACCAAATGAAAGAGGATGCACTACACATTGGAATGCACAAGTAGAACAAGCTCTTTTGCTCTTGATTCAGCTTCTATAGGAAATCTTCATTTTGCATGCTAGCTATAAAGTCATGTTTCACACAATTTATAGTGTGGTTCATGTGAAACATCCCCATTACCGTACTCTCATCTCCTAAGGACTTAACTTGAGTACTCAAAAATTAAAAATGATCAAGACCAAACCTCATATGTCAACACCGTGTTTTAAAGTGAACAACATTCTATTTCTTGACAAAACGACATTTAGAGTTTTGATCTTAAGCCAAAACAGTTATCTTTCATGAGAATTTAATATGCCTTCTCAATAAGTTGTTGCAAACTAAAAATATCACTTCTTAGTTTGGAAATATAATAGACATCCTTGATTAATTTATGAGTACCATCTTTTAAGGAAATCATAATTGTACCTTTCTCTTGGATTATGTGTCTTGGAAGAATCACCAAAGAAAACATTCTCTTTCACCTTTTCTTCAAGCTGCACAAAGCTCCCCCTTGTAATTACGAATGATTACTTGGTCCGTTGCAAGATGCCATAAGATTTAATGATCTTTCTATTCATTACTAAGTGCTAGCAATTGTGCGAACTCTTCATCTTCTTCTTTCACACCAACAGGAGTAGCCTTTTTCTTCAACACTGGTTTTACAGTCACCAGAAAAAAAAATGGTCATACTGTGACAATTATAACATTCAACATTTGGTTTTATACTCCATAGAAAATGACCATATTTACGGCATGATATCATTCAACATTAGATTATCACACCTCCTTTCATTTGTTCTACCAAAATTACTTTTTCCTTTTTCTCTTCCATGATATGTAGTGGGTTTCCTTTCATTATTATAAAAATTGTCATAGACTCATCTTTCTCTTCTTTGGCCACAACCACATCCTCTTCCAAGACAATGTCCTTTTTGGTTTTTTCTCCTCCATTTTCTTTCAAAGAATCTTTGACGTTGAGGACTTTTTCTAAACACTCATCATGTCTTCTTTTGAACCTTTCTTCATAAGCTTGAAGTGAAACCATCAATTGGTCAGCAATTCTATGTCCTTTGACCCTTCAACTGCACAAACCACAAAATCAAATTTTATTGTTGACAATGAAGAATCTTCTACACCGCAAACGTCTTCCACATTCTCTCCATAATTCATAATTTGATTTACAATCATTATCACCTTATTGTTAAAATAAGAAATCAATTCAATCACCTTCATATGCAAGGATTCAAACCCTCCACAAAGAATTTGTAGGCACACCTTCATTACCTTGTCAACACCTTAAAAGGAGTTTTTCAAAATCTCCCAAGCTTGCTTGGAGGTGAATGCATTAGACACCATCTCAAACATGATGTCCTCAAAACCTTCATAGGTAATGGTAAGTGCTTGTTGATCCTTCTTCTTTATCATCAACAAAGCCTCACTCTCATTTGGAGACAAAGTATTCTCAATGTCATGTTGGGTATAACATTTATCTACAACCTCCCAAGCATCTTGGTACCCCAGCAAGGCCCAGCAAGGCCTTCATCTGACCGCACCAATTGCCATATAGGTAAAATGAGCGACTTGAAACAAGTTCAAGATTCTGTTTGTCATCTATCAACTCAACAAGTGTATATCTCTCAATTATCAAAGCCTAAACTCTGATACCACTTTGTTAGAAAAATAGATAGGAGACTAAAGAAAATAAAGGAGGATTATATTATATTTGGCATACTAGTTGCATGGATAGGAACTCTATTTATAATAAGATTAACCCATAACTATTACATGAATTTTGACAAGACACGCCAAATAATCACAATGTAAATAACCCTTCGGATACCTGATAGTTACATAAAATAATACTGCTTGATTTATATTAACTCACGCCCTTTTATCTTTTCACAACCCTTCATTTTGTAATATTATTTCCAATAAATATCATCAAACAGAAAAGGGTCCTAAGTGTAATGCAACAACAATTCTTTTAACGGGATACAGTGAATAAACTACCCATCACAATATTAAGTCCGGGATAGTGACCGCCAATACATCCACTTAAGATCAATCTAAAAATGTATTGCCAACTAATTTTGGAGATCTTCAGAATCAGGGTGGCCAATTGAAGATAACTAGAACGAAACATTCTTAATTGATTCAGTTAAAATGAAGCATTAGCTAAACTAAGAAATTCACGTAAAACAAATGAAAGGAAACTAAGACATTAATAGAGAATTTCATCTAACTGCTTTCATTATTTTTTACAAAGGTGAAGTAGTCCATAACTCATAATGTGCAGAATGCAAAAAGTGCAGGCAAAAGCTTCTAGTGATGAAATTGAGGGACATGAAATGTGTAAAGCATTCAGAAAATCCCAATCCGGGCAACCAAGACACTTCAAAAAATTGTGCAGATACTCTTCAATGATGCAAGCAATAAATTAAAAAAGCCAGCAATTGAAAGAATCACAACTATTACCTACAATTTGGGTTGTATGTCGAAGAGGATTGAGGTTCTAACTTTACTAAGGTGACTGAGTTCGAAAAAAGGAATTGAGATTCTCAGTCCCTAAAAATAATACTATCATTCGTTCCTCCATGATGAACAGACCTGGATAAAGGAATTCCTCAAGCCAGGGATGGGTAAAATGCATAATAGGAGGATAAAGTGTAATATCTAAACTGATATTACACGATCCTCTCACCCAAGCTCCCTATACTGTAAACAGAACCCACACAACTCTCACGTACCACCAAGATCACTCTTGCAATACTCACTCACAACTTCAAAGGAAGATTGTAGAGGTTTCACAAACTAGAAAACTCTCATACCCCTTCAAAAGCACATACAAGACCAATTTATAATTCTGATTCAACAAAAACCAGAATTAACTAAACAGAATTATTGGGTTCTGTTTTACAAGGTTGTTATTACGACAACTATTACATAAAGAAAAAGTGAAATGCAGAGATAGACAAACAAAGAAGCAGACATACCAGTAAAATTAACCTCACAAGAGTAGTCTTTCAATTGATCAGCATCAATGTCATATTTGTCCGATTTGAGTCTGTTAACTCTTGACTGAAGTATTTGACAATTATCCGCTGTTGACTCACCACCTACACCCCAATATCACAACACAATTAGATAATTATCAAATTATCAAATAGCAAGCCTAATTGTCTATTTTCGAAGGCAAACCTAATACAAACAACACAGGTTTTAACTGGAAATTTGTACCAATTTTCATTTAAAAAAAAAAACAATTGAAACTATCATTATCATTTTAATTTAGTTCTATCTTCAGTCACTTCCCAGATTATTCTCTTAACTAAAAAGTGTGATAGTCATAGAAGAAGAATAGAGTATGCAAATGCCGCAGAAGAAATGAATGGATTAAAAAAAAGAATGAAACCTTTGGAAAACGGAATGATGTGATCGTATTCGTAGCAGAGGCAGCCGATGCAGTTGTAAAAACGTTTGCAGACAATGTTACCGGCGGCGTCTTTGCGCCACCTCTCAGGGTGACGGCCAGGGACAATATCAGCCTTGGACCAACAAATGGCCTTGGCGTTTGAATCGAAAAACCTGGGTCTTTTCTCGCCGTCGCCACGAGAACGAGGCGGAGAAGAACTCATCCTCCTCCACACTCTACACTACAGGGAGCGAGGAATCAGGAAAAAACAGCGGAAGAAGAAGCATCTGTTTTTATTTTTGTTTTAATAAATGGCATGAATCTCTTAATATTCTAATAATATATAATTTATTAAAACAAAAAAAATATTTTAATATAAAATAAATAAATAAGTATATAATATATTATTGAAACTCTTAACTTATTTTTAATGATTTTAGTATAAAAAAAACTAAGAGTATAATAGTTGTTTTATTTATAATATAAAAAAATACATGTTTATTTTTAAATGAATGTGGCGTATTTTTCATTTATAATATATTTTTTCTAACATTACGAAGCAAATATTAATTTCATTTGTGATATTAGTGCTATTGCTATTAGGATGCTATTATATCACTAAATTGGATTAAATCATTCAACTTTTAACTTATAAAAAGTTTTTAATTTTTCTTTTAGTTTTTATAATTTTCTATTTAAGTTCTAGGGAATATATTATTAGAATATGATAAAGTATCAATGTGGAAGAACGTTGAACAATAAAATAACTGCATGTATAACAAATTAATTGACTAACACAATAGTTTTATCAATGACACATTTATAATGTTGAAAACATGACAAGGAATGATAAAATCTACCTTTAAGGAAGAAAACTAAACCATTAGAGAAAGGACTAGCATCCATGGGAGAACAAAAGAAAAGGTGTTTACTCCTTTTGTTTCCATATCCTTTAACAAATAAATATACTCCCGGAGACATTTTTTCTACAATATTTTTTTTTTTTAAGATTTTTTATTAATTGAGGTTACAACCTCTTGTTTGAATATTACTTTTTTTATGAGAATTTTTTTTCTTTATAAAACATGGCACTAATATTAAATTGAATAAGAAAAATTGAATTGAAAGCATTTTTTAATCATAAAAAACGACCTTATACCTAACTATAATCATAAAAAAAGTATTTGTTATTTCTTCAAGATGTGAGGACATCACCTCGTAAAATGTTAATTTTAAGAGCCTATACAATTCACTTGATTTAATTAATTTTAGCTTTGAAATGTATCAATGAATTATGCATACAACACATAATAAAATTTACCTAGTAAAAGTTTTTAAATATACCCTTTTAGTGTATACATTTGTTCTCAATCAATTTCAAAAAATTGTTTCGTCCTTAAACAAAATTGAATATCTATTTCGTCCCTGCATCTTAAAAGAATGATGTAAAATATCTTTCTCAAAGCACATTAAGGATACGTATAGTTCGTTGTTGTTGGTGCTTTTACATGACTTAGACCAAACAATATAATGTTCAACCTGTAAATAAATAAAAAAAATTGAACACAAAAAATGTATTTAATCCTATATAATATCTATAATATCTAAAAGACAAAAATTGATAACATAAATATTTATATTGTATAATTAAACTTAATTATAACAATATTCATTGCTCTGATCTGAGATAGTATTTTATTTTAACGATTGAATTTCTTTCTTAAACTTCATAAACTAAATATTTAATTCTTTTATAACATTTATTTTAATTATTACATTAATTAGCAAAATAAAACTACAACATCTATTAAATTATGTATTAATTTTATTTTATTTTCATTTTTTAAAGTATTTCAAGATACGAGATTAAAATAGGAATATACAATGTAAAAATTATAGTAACTAAATCTTAAAGTATAATTAAATCAATTACTTTACTATTAAAAAAATTAAGATTGAAAACCAAAATAATATATTTTTATTAATAGTTAACAATAAAAAATTGTATACAAAGATCATATAAATATTTTTATTTATGTTACATTTCATATTTAGCAAAAATATAAATATATATATATATATATATATATATATATATATATATATATATAAGCTTTCCAAATTTTAATTGACTTTTAGTTTCTATTCAACAGAAAAAGGTAATTAATTACATTCTATTTGGATAAGGAAATAAATAAAACAGAAAATAAATAAATAGAATTAAAATGAATTAAAATTAAAAAAGCACGTACATTTTGATGATGGAAATAAGGAAGAAAGTTCGTTAGATTGAAAGATGAAAACATTCATATAACTTTGTTTTTAAAAAGATCACTTACTACATTTCACATACCAAAAGGTGAAAAAAGACGGAGAAAAATATCTTCCAGAAAGACAGGTACAAACCCAAAAATATAAGCAATTTCTTTAAATTTTGGAAACAAATAAATGAAAAATAAAAACAAGAAAAATAAATAACCCAACCTTAACAAAACCTAAAACATTCATAATACATGTGGTAAAACGACTATTTATTCAAAATTAAAAATATAATATAAACAAAATTTACTAAATTTCATAAATATTTTGTAATAAATAATTGATCTCTAAAAAACTATATGAAATTAAAGTTATAAAATATTAAAGTAAAACATAGACTCTACATATTTAAGTACACATGAAGGGCAATCATTGTAAATTAAATAACATGGTAGAGACAATAAAATAGTCTAAATGAAAAATAAATACAATTTCCTAATACAAAACAAAGACATAATATTCAAAATCAATTAGACATGATACGCTTTTATAATTTTTATTGACATAATAACATCGCCAAAGACCTTAAAGTCGACAAACTTCCATTATAATATCATATTATAATATCAATAAATTATGAGTAAAACATCACAATAATAAGCATTATACAAACTCAAAGTATCACTTCACCTAAACACATTTAAACATCGTGTCACAGAAAATTCCTTTTAAGCTTTTAAGTAAATGAAAAATTTTCAAAACAAAAATAAAATCCGTTTTCAATTATAAATATATTACTAGATTTGATGATAAAAAAAATTATCTCTTGAATCGTCCCTCTGATTACCGGTTTATCATGAAGTCTCATCATGAAACAGCATAATATCATAACAAAAATACTCATCATTCATCATATCATACCAAAATTAATTCCCACATACTCTTCCTTTCATAATAAAATCACAGGACAACAGAAAAACACAATTGTTAAGACTAGTCTGACTAAAATCTATAAGCAGTTCTTGAACAAACCAAAGTTTACAAAAATAATTTTGCTTAAATAGAAACAAGAAACAACCAACACGAAAAGCTAATTCTTCGGCCCAATATCCTTCAAAGCACAAATCTGTTCCTCACCCATAGCAGACATCACAGACACAACAAGGTCCTTGCCCTCAGCAAATCCATCCTTTATCTGCAAAGAGAAACCAACAAAACAAACCCAATCAGAGATACTAACAAAAAACAACTTATACCGGTCAATCCAAAAGGTGGAAAATATCCAAAATTGAGCCAACCTGAGTCAGAAGACTCTCATCAGTAGGGAGCCTGAGGTCATCCTTAGTGTTCCCATTTTCAGTAAGCAGACTCACCTACAATAATTTTAGTAGCGAACCCATGTTCAGAGTTCATAACAGAAGCCAAACTAATTTCACCATTTACAATGATTATAAAAAGGGAAAAATCTGAACAGAAACATCAACTCACAAATCCATCCTCAGAGATATCAATGAGCTGGTAGTCAGTACGATTCACATGAGGAACCTAAAATCCATAATTTGCAAAAACATAGGAAAAACATTGCCCAGGTTAGGCTAATCTACTACAACAACAAAAATCAAAAATGAAAATTTAAAAGATCAAATCATGCATACATCACAGTTGTGAGAGGAGGGCACAATATCCTCAAGTTTCTTGGCAGTGAAAATATCAATTCCAACAAAATGACATTTAGCGTGACCGTGCTTTCCAGTTTTGGAAGTGGAAACTTCCACAACCTGTTAATATACATAACATAAAGGAGCGACAAAAATCAATAACAGAGACAGGACATAAAATCAACGGCAGATCTATCAAAGAATAAATAAATTAATGGCGGCGAAGGCCCCAACAACACCGGAATTGTAAAAGTATATTACCAGAATTATAAGAGCATACTAGGATCTAAGAAGCAGAAATCATAAAAAAAAAAATGCAAAAAGTAATTTAGGGTTTGACAAAATAATCGACCTTGCAGGGGCGGGCTTTGATGACTATGTAACCATTCTTGCGAATGGTACCGGCTTGCTGAGGGTAGGTTTTGGACGCTCCGGCGTCGGCCTTGGACTCAAAATGGTGCTCTTCGTCCGACATGGCTTGGATTGAAGAGGGAAGATTTGAGAAGTGGCGGAGAAGAGCAAAGTGAGGATACACAAGTACAGATCTCTGTGCCTATATAATATATTCCTTCGCCACCAAACTGAACCTATCCATTTAGGGTTTTATTTTCCTTTGTGTATCAGATCTTCTTTTGTTTGCTTCTACACCGTTGGATCTTTTCCATGCGTCAGATGGACGCTATTATAATTGGGCTTCAGCCCAACAAAAATAATCCAGCTGCGAAAATAAATAGAAAAAAAATAAAATAATATATTTCTTTCTGCATCATGCTAAAATGACCCTTTTAACCTTTGGTGAGAAGGGAATAAAAATTTAAAATATATTCAATCTTTCTCTTAATTTTTTTTATGATAATAGTTTAACTCACTTCTTTTATCTATTATTTTCATCACTCTTAAATTATTTATTTTAATTTTTTTTAATAATATAGTGATAATCTAAAATAATAAATTAAAAATGAGTAAAAAGAAAAAGATCAAAATATTATTTTCCTTTTTTCTTACCCTTCCTTAAACAATTGTGTTCTCTCCCAAAACATTTTTTTATATTCTAGACTAGAAGGAACTTCAAATTCGAAAGTAATTTTTGAAATATACATTCCAAAACATAATATAGATAGTATAATTTAAAATGTTTTTTAATACATTTTAAATTGTACAAAAATTTATTTTTAAATTTAAAAATATTTTTCAGATTATATAATTTAGAATATATTTTTTAAATATATTTTGAATTGTATATTGTATAGGGTGTCTGTGTATGTCCTACTAATTAGTACAATAGGGAAGCGTGAGATAGATGTACTCGAACACGTGCATAGCGAGAAAGGATATTGTTCAAACTAAGATGCATTTATCAAAGGAGGATAGGGAGAAAAGAGGATAGACCCAGCTTGGCATGGATGGACGCGTACATCCTGGCTCCGCATACATCTCGACCACTGTAGGCAATGTGCGTTCCATGACCCAACAAGACAGCAGGCACATCTCGACCTAAAGGGCTGGGTACATCCTGGACTGGGCTAGATACATCCTGGATTGGCCCAGTATCATAATATATGTTTATAATTGTTAGATATGTATTTTAATATTTTCATTTTATTACGTATTATTCTAATGAATTAGTTTAATACAAATTGATTTTTAAATATTGTATATTATTTACAAAGCTATTATGTGAATTACACTTAAAATATATCTACATATAACTAAGTCATTAATTAATTAATTATACATTTTGAACATTAGGCACGAGAGATTGTATTAATTTTGAAATAATTGTGGTTTGACGTTTTCATATTTAAGTTGACTAACATTTTTTAATTACATAGTAAGATTAATATATGTGAATTTTCTTATATGTGATTTTTCTTCTATCTTAGTTAATAAGGATCGAGATGTGACTAGTTGGATTCTAGATGATACTAATGTTCTTTTAAAAGGTTGTTAAAAATTTTACTCTTCTGGTATGAAATATGATGATTGAGGGAATTTGATTTGTTAAGACTTTGATTATTTGGAAGTTATTGGGTGACCGAGATTATTTATTGATTTGGAGGTAAAGAAATGGTTGTGCTTTAATGTTGTTCATGTTATTTATGTGGGAACAATATTAATTTTTCTCTTATTTGTTTTGAGAATGGTTGAGGAAATTTTTTTTTTCAGGATTTGCAATTTAGTTTTTGGATTTCTTTGTTTAGTTTATGAAGTTTCCTTCTAGTCTTATGTTTAAAGTGATCAAAGTGGCTCTTATTAATGCGGCTATCTGGATGATTTGGAGATTAGAAACCATAGTTTATTTCAAGTTACAATTGTTTTTACTTTTGTTGTTTTTCAAATTAAGGAATTTGTGTGTATGATTGAGAATAAATCTAAAAAATATGATTTTTGCTGTTGAAATTTTTCAACATTCAAACTAAGGAGAGTATGATGGTTTAATTTACGGAGATAATATGACAAATTCTATATGCTAATTGGTTTAAGGTAAATATTGATGGTGCAAGGAGATGTTGTTTTGATTTAGCAACATGTGTTAATATTTTTAAAGGAAATTAGGAGTGAATATATGGATAGTTTTTTATTTTTATTTTTTAGGGGTGCAAACCTCTACTTATATTGAGTGTATGAGGATCATTTACATTTTTGATTATTTTGAAATGAGTGATTATTTGGAGTCATAAAGAACAATTACCAAAGTTTCTCATTTTTTATATGAGGAAAATCATTATGCTAATAACTTAAATAGTTTGACTTTTTTATTCATAGAAAACCACACAAGTGTGTTAATGATTTACCTCCATAGATTTTTTAGATTTTTTTTTCATAATAAGTATAATTTATTTTATGTTTTGTAAATGTAATTTTTATCATGATTTAGAGTGGTATTTTCATGCTTTGTATTTTTTTTTTTATTTTTGCTTCATCCGAAATTTTCCAGCATCTATTAAAATAGATTAATAATTATAAACCATGATTATTTAATTTTAAATTTTTTTATAAGGATTAGCTTATCAAAATAAGAATCCAGTTCAAAACTATTATTTCATGATTGCTTATTAAGAAACATAATAAAATAGTCTACAACTTACGTCAATGGGTATTACAACTCAGTGCAAATATGCTTAACATCATTGAAATTGACATCATACATAGCGCATACAGTGAAATTAATATGTGAATTTCAAGTTTAACACCGTATACAATACCCCTAAACTTACCCAGGAAAGAAAAATCAATAGTCTAATAATACAACCATGTATTAATACATAATTTGTGAACTGAATTACCATATTACAAAAATGGTTCAAAATTCTTGTACCTTAATGGCTTCACGAGGCATTTCATAGGCATCTTTGGGTCTTGATTTCTTAACTCCAGCAGCAGTGAACCACACTTTGTCTGATTTGTAACTCTCAACAGCAACACTGGTGACCTTGACCCACACAAGAACCTTCGTCTTCATTCCATCCATAACATTAAACTTACCCTTTGTTAAGCTCCCTTTCACACGGTTTGCATACCTTACAATGGATGAGTCCTTAAAGCACACCTCACAGGGAGACCACAAGTGCACCACTAACTTTCCTTTAGATTCATCAAACTCGTAGCAGGTTATGTTTCGGGGAAACAGACCAGCTGGAAGGTTGTACTCTCGAAGAAGATCGGGTAAAGCCTTCTGGGATTTTCCTATATTAATTGCAAAATATATCAAAACGTATTAGAGATCCTCTATTTACTATAGATGAGACGAGTTTGTAAATCACATATAACAAACTAGTTTTGTGAGATTGAATTAGATTTAAAATTCATTTTTTAATATGATATTAGAATCATGAATATATCCTAATAAGATTTGTTGTTTGTTGAGTCTATAGTGTCAACCGCTATCAAACCTTTATGGAACCACTTATTAATGTTTAGTCTACGTTCGAAATGTATATACTTCAACGTGAGAGAAATATTTTGAATTAGGTTTGAAATTTACTTTTTAACAAATTCTTAACAAAACAAGTTCTTTAACAAAAGGAAGTGTCTGATTAATATGTTTGTTATTATCTATACAAATTTAATTGCAAGTTCAAGTCGGAAATGCAAGTGGTTTTGAAAAGAATAAGTAGTAGTATAGGCAGGTACCTTTCAGCTTGTTGATGAAAAGTTTTGCCTTCTCTTCCACAGTATTTGAGAGAGCCTGAAATTGCAAGCAACGTATCAGCTTTCTTGCACCCAATATTCAAACTCCCAACAAATCAATGATCGTTCATCGCAAGATCGTTCAGAAAATTTTCTCTAAAATCATGATTAAAGCAACCCATCACCAGTAATCATATCAGATTCAATCGGAAGAACAAATGTTGAAAGTCTTGCATCGACTAAAAATAAATTCAATTCACAATATATAAATAGGTGCAATCCTCACCTTACAAGCCGGTTTTGTGGAGTTAAATTAGACTTTAAAGTCCACTTCTAACAACAAAGCATTTTCATGTCCTCCTATATTTATTTTCAAATAAAGATATGATCATAGTTCTATTCCACACTTACATGTATCATAGTATAAGATTCCTAGAAATAGTAGCAAATGTATTGCATCAGATCTTAGTTCTACCATTTTTGTATGAAATCAACAAAACATTTTACCCAACACAGAGAAAACTCTAGCACTCAGACAGAAAGTTAAGATTTGAAGGTGGTTATAAACAAATGAGAATTTTCAGAGACAAAAAAAAAAAAAAAAAGAAGCTGAGAGATGCATACTGATAGATCGTCAGTTACGTGGGAAATCTCTGCCTTGGCTTTCTTGGAGATCCAAGCACTTCCCAGTTTAGTGAGAGTCTTATCCATTTTCCTTTAACTTTACCAAGTATCAGTTTCTCTCTTTGAAAGAAAGGAAAATCAAGTTTAAACACAATGGTATGAGAAGTGTCTCTCTCATGGATGGTAAACTAGACAACTCAAGGCGTGGCATAAAGAACTTCAAATAAAAACTAAATAAATCACTCATAATAGAGAAAAAAAACTTCATCGTATAAGGTCAAACCGCATAATTTTCTCTACTAAATTGGATTTTGAGGTTAAAATGGGAAAACAAAACTCGCATTAAAAAAGATAATGATAAGTTAATTCACTTTTTTTACCGCTTATAATACACCATTTTAATCATCATTAGATCATCATATTTGTTGGAAATAATCTAAGTGTGAGTCAAAAAGTCCCACGTTGGATAGAAAAGACAAAATTAAACACTATATAAAAATAAAGATTCATAACACAATTGTCTTAAAGTTTTGATGTAAAAATAATGTCAAATATCTTATATGTACAAGACTAATGTTATATAATTATATGAATCACAATATCTTCGATAACTATATTATTATCTTTAAAAAAATTAGATTAGTTTTGACGGTTACTTCAATGTTGCAGGTACGAGCTTAGCTTGCCTTGTAATCTAAATTATCAGTAATTTCAACGAGTTTATGGTTATATTTGTTGTGTAGGTGGGTGATGTTTCACATTCAATCACTCATTTATGTAAGATATGAGGTTCGCTGTGCCATAAAACCTGTCATACAAACAATGATTTCCCAACTTAAATGTTACATCAAACAGAGTCCCATGTTTAAATATTTTTACCAAATATTTACGATTATCAATTCAATTTTATGAGTTTTTTTTTATCTATAGGAGTTGGAAATATATTAAAGAGTTTACAATAATTCAATTTATACATCATTTATTAAACCTTATAAACAAATGTTATGAATTGGAATATGTTTGATTAAGTTCTAAGAAGTATTTTTAATTAAGTTTTTTATCAATTGAGTATTAAAAGTATTATATATTTTTCAATTCAGTCTATGTACTATTTAATTGTTCTTTCAGTTGGATAACATGATTGTTATTTTGTTTAATATCGAATAACCCAACATTTTGTTAACATAAGATGTGATTTTTATTTTTGGATAAGGATAAACCAAAATCAAAAGGAAAGTAAAATGACAATATGTAAATACGTTGTTGAGATTGGGAGGTCCATCCATTGTTCACCATATTTACCTATTATGTTTTATCTAAAAGTCAAACTTATATCCTTTGTGGGGCTTGGTCCGTGGTTATCTATAAAACAATAAAGGAGATTCTTTTTTTTTTTCCACATTTCATAATATCTGTTTTATCCTTAGTTATTTTAAAAATTAATTATTTTATCTATAACAATATATATAGGGGATTCCCTTTTTGTATCCACTTTTCAAAATACCGATTTTACTCTTTAAATATAATAATTTATTAAATTTTTAAAAATTGACCGTTACTTTTACAAACTTTTTATAAAATCATATGTCTATGCTTCTTCTTTTATTCTTTATTTATCAATATTTATTCTTTTATCTGTTCTGATATATTTAACTTTATTTTAATAAATATTAATGCATACACAGGCGCGATAGCGCACGCTAGTATTATATAATAAATAATAAATATATCTATAACTATATATAAAGGGGAGGATTCCCTCTTTTGTGTCCACATTTCATAATTCCAACTTTACCCTTTATAATTTAATTATTTATTAAATTTTTAAAAATTAACGGTTATTTTTATAAGTTTTTATAAAATTATTTACTTATCTCTTTTTTCTTTTTTTCTCTTACTATTCATCAATAGTTATTTTTCTCTTATTTTCTCCGTACATTTTATTTTATTTTTTATAAATATACTTTTATTTTGTTTATTAAATTAATAACATAACAATATCATCAATTATTAATATAATTCAAAAAATGCGTACACACAGGCGCGATAGCGCCTATGTTTACACTAGTATAATAAATAATAAAGAAGATTCCTCTTTTTGTGTCCACATTTCATAATACCTGTTTTACCCTTAGTTATATATATCTATCTATAACTATATATAAAGGGGATTCATCTTTTTGTGTCCACATTTCATAATACCCGTTTTACCCTTAGTTATTTTAAAAATTAATTATTTTATAAATAATTTACTTTTAATCATTTTTCTAACAAAGGGGATTCCTCTTTTTGTGTCTACATTTCATAATACCTGTTTTACCCTTAGTTATGTATATATATCTATATCTATATCTATAATCTTCTATCTTCTATAATATATATAATCTATATCTATATCTATATCTATCTATAATATATATATATATATATATTATAATAATAAAGGGGATTCCTCTTTTTGTGTCCACATTTCATAATACCCGTTTTACCCTTAGTTATTTTAAACATTAATTATTTTATCTATAACAATATATAGAGGGGATTCTCCTTTTGTGTCCACTTTTCAAAATACCGATTTTACCCTTTAAATATAATAATTTATTAAATTTTTAAAAATTGACCGTTACTTTTACAAACTTTTTATAAAATCATATGTCTCTGCTTATTCTCTTATTCTTTATTTATCAATATTTATTCTTTTATCTGTTATGATATATTTAACTTTATTTTAATAAATATTAATGCATACACAGGCGTGATAGCGCCTGTGTTACGCTAGTATTATATTATTATATAATAAATAATAAAGGGGATTCCTCTTTTTGTGTCCACATTTCATAATACCCGTTTTACCCTTAGTTATTTTAAAAATTAATTATTTTATAAATAATTTACTTTTAATCATTTTTTTAACAAAGGGGATTCCTCTTTTTGTGTCCACATTTCATAATACCCGTTTTACCCTTAGTTATTTTAAAAAATAATTATTTTATAAATAATTTACTTTTAATCATTTTTCTAATAATCTATAACAATATATAAAGGGGATTCCCCTTTTTGTGTCCACATTTCAAAATACTCATTTTACCCTTTAAATATAATAATTTATTAAATTTTTAAAAATTGACTGTTACTTTTACAAGATTTTTATAAAATCGGATGTCTCTGCTTCTTCTCTTCATCTTTATCTTCATTTATTAATGTTTATTCTTTCGTCTTTTTAAAATAATTTAACATGTAATTGTTATTCTACCGTTTGTTTCTCTCTACAACAACATCATTTCATTACTGTTAGTTTCATGAAGTTGTCTTACCTTGCTTATTGGCTTTGCTTTCACACTCACTTTGTTGATGCTATTTATCTTTATTGGACAAAACAAAAAAGGTATTTTCCATTGTTCCTTTTCATTTATGATTATCTCTATTAAATCTTTATTGAATGTCCAATTATCCAATTTATGATTATTCACTTTTCATGTTTTTTTATTGTTTCAATTTTTTTTTCCTATCCTTTTTCAATTCATTATGGTGGAAAAGTAATCAACCAAGATATTCTGGGCAAGTTTGGGAAAATTCCTCTATCGCAGTGGGAACGATGACAACTTACTTAATAACCAAATATTCATATATGTTCTTTATTCATTAAAGAGCGTCCTGCGAATCAACCATAGTATAATCTTCCAACTGCATCTTAAGTAACAACTGTATACGGGTCCTAGACATCAATCTTTATTTGACATCCCAATTAAAGAAATGGTTAAGGATGTAAATGTATGATACTTTCATTTACTAATTTTTTTCTACATCATGTATGTAGTAAATATATATTTCAGTTTTGTAATGAATGTATATTTATAGACACCTACTAAAATAGTTTGTATATTTATAGACAACTACCATTGACTCCATCACATATAGCTCATTAACCCAAATCTTGATCAAATATATTAAATATTAGTTCATATGCAATCTTACGAATTAGTAATTTACTGTTTTCTTATTCAACCAATCTATGTAGTATACCCATCATAAATTGTCATTTATTATTCTTAATATTATACATATAGCTACATAAAAAAAAAAAAAGCGAACACACAAGCGCGGAAGCGCCTGTGTTTTCGCTAGTAAATAATAAAGGGGATTCCTCTTTTTGTGTCCACATTTCATAATACCCGTTTTACCCTTAGTTATTTTAAAAATTAATTATTTTATAAATAATTTACTTTTAATCATTTTTCTAACAATAAAGGGGATTCCTCTTTTTGTGTCCACATTTCATAATACCCGTTTTACCCTTAGTTATTTTAAAAATTAATTATTTTATAAATAATTTACTTTTAATTATTTTTCTACAAATCTCTTTTGTCTTAAATCATCATTTAAATTTTCTTTTTACATATCTTATATTTGTTATTGATCTTAACTTTCAATAATAGAGGAGATTCCTCTTTTTGTGTCCACATTTCATAATACCCGTTTTACCCTTAGTTATTTTAAAAATTAATTATTTTATAAATAATTTACTTTTAATCATTTTTCTAATTATAAAAGGGATTCCTCTTTTTGTGTCCACATTTCATAATACCCGTTTTACACTTAGTTATTTTAAAAATTAATTATTTTATAAATAATTTACTTTTAATCATTTTTCTACAAATCTCTTTTGTCTTAAATCATCATTTAAATTTTCTTTTTACATATATTATATTTGTTATTAATCTTAACTTTCTTGAAAATTAAAAAATGCGAATACACAGGCGCGACAGCGCCTGTGTGTTCGCTAGTGATTGCAGTAACGAATTTTGACCATAATATAGAAATATCAAAATAATATATTCAAAATTTATAATTGTTTCACAGACATTATTTGAATTTTAAAAAATGTCTCATATTTTAACAATTAGATCTTTAGTATAATATTTTAAGACAGGTAAAAAAATAGAACATGTTTTATTTTTATCTTTTATTTTTTATTATTTATCTATATATCTATTTAAAAAAAATTAAAAATAAAAATAATTTATCAAAATTTAATAAAAAATTAAGAGACATAATTATTGAAAGAAAAGTTTATGATAATTAATCTTTTATAATAAAATGCATGAGAAATAAAAAGAATGAGTTTCTCTCTAACTCTCTATTTTCTTCAGCAATAAAAAAACATGTGAAAGTGATAAACTGTGAAAAACTCAAAAAATAATGAGAACATAAAAGTATCTCAATAAATTTGTTTAATTTGATTGTATTTAATTTTATGTTTTATTATTTATTAACATTAATATTATAATTCATTAAAGAAATAAAAGTCTATCTAATTTAAATTTCAGTAATATAATATTTAATTTGTTTTCCTTTTATATTTTTATAAAAAATATTTTTAAATTTTATCAACTAGATTTAACATTTGCAAATTTAATAAATATTTTGGTTCTCATGAAATTTTATTTGTTATTCTAATTTGAAATGTATACAATTTCTTTATAAATATTTGATATGTAAACAAACAACCTTTTAATGTTGAATATTTAAAAATATTATATTTCTTTTACCATAATTTGTTATTATTTTATATAAATTAATTAATTTATATTGAAAATAGGGAAATAAAAAAAAATCGTACTCGCGGGTATCCGCGAATAAAACCCGCAACGGGTAGGAATTGAATATTAAAAATGGATACCCGCTACCTGCGGGTACGGATGTTTTTTATACCCACTGATTAACGGGGCGAGTACGGGTATTATAGTATCCGTACCCGTGGATACCCGTATCCGCTAAACTTTAATTCATCAAAATATCCTCATATATATATATATATATATATATATATATATATATATATATATATTAGTAAAAAACATTCTGACCTAATTTTTTCTAAGTTGCACTTCTTGTCTTGTCTTCCTTCTTCCAGCTTCAAGTATTGGTTGGCATGTTTCCAAGTACACCCCTTGACATTCTTCTCTTTCTTTTCTTTGAAATTTGTCATATACATCAAACCCTATATAGATAATGACGGTTATAATATGCTTGTTGTCAAATGATGAAATCAAAATAAGAATACTTAGCACATGATAGTTGAGGTTTATTATTTGTTTATTTTTTTTATTTGGACTTGTTGATCAAAACACTAATTAAAGAATTTTCATTGTATTGAAAGTCATTTTATATTTACTTTTATAATTATTTGGACTTGTATGAACTTGAGTTTGTTTGAACTTTATTTAAAATTTATGATAGTAATGTATTTTATTTTATTTTATTTAAATTTATGATTAAATATTTATTTTTTAAATAATTTTATAAATACCCGCGGATACTCGTGAATACCCGTGAATATGAAAAAAAATAGACGGGTATTTACATAATTCGCATAATGGATACCTGACAATATGAGTATGGGTACGTGATGAATATTTATTCAGCGGGTAGGGTACGGGGGCTACTACCCGTACCCGCTCCGTTGACATCCCTAATTGAAACAATAAAAAAACAAATAAAAATATGAGTATGCAACTATACATATTACTTGATTAGGACGAATATAAGACAAAACTTTAATATCCATCCGATTTAAGCATATGGACGATGATAGAATCTTTCTTTCAAAATGAGTATGGGATAATAAAAATCTTCTAGCCTCCTTACTATCCCTAGATGCAGGACTTCATTTTATTCTAATTTTATTCGAAATAAGATCCTTTTCTAAACAACTTTTTATGTCTTTCATGTTTGATTGAATATACTGAATATACAAATAATATCACAAACCTACGGTGATAAAAAAAAAAAAAAACTGAATTATAAGTCTTATTTCATTTTGGAATGTAATACCAATAATATATTTAGGCCGTTAATTTATCACAGAAGACAAGCCACAACATTGGTTAATTTAGGCTGTTATACCAATCAAATATTTTTCTAAATATAAACCTAAATCAATGAGACGGTGATGTAGCATGTTCTAGGACATTCAAAGAGATCCATCCATCACATTATATTTCAATTAAAAATAAATAGTTACAATTTTATCTCTTGGTAAATATATGATTAAATTAACATTTTTCACAATTGACATATTTAACAAGACAAACAAAGGAATACCTATTCCACATCACACTCCATGGAAAACATATAAGAGGAAAAGTGTTTGCATGGAAATGTACAAGTTTACAGGGTAAAGCATAAACCAACGTTTATTTCCCTCCCACCCGACAATCCCAAGAACCAAACAAGAATAATTCTTCGACGGCCACACTCCATGACAACTTCACAACATTGTGTTATCCGTAATGCTATTCTCCATTAATACAACTTCCAAAACAGACCTCCAACATCATAACTTTAATGTTTTTTTTTTCCTCTCTTCCTTCATACTATTCTCTCTGCCTTCTTTTTTCCCATTTTCCTTCCAACCTTTCCTCCTACCCTCGAATCAGGTATCTTCTTATCTTCTCTGATACTTACTTTTACTTTTTTCGATGGGGCCTTACATTTTCTCCACATCACACACATAAAATAAAGATATTGGATTAAGTTGTTTCTAAGTTCATATATATTTAATTTCCCTAGTTGTTTTAACCATGTTGAACAGATCTGTGTTTGATGCTCTTTCTACCATGTTTTGACAGATAACCTGGGATTTTGGAGTTAGTTTTGACTTTCTTGTGACACTGGTGCAATACATTATAGTTTTTCAAAATCATGGGTAGTGAGATAGATACTAAATCAATTGAACCTGTCCGGAATGCTGTCTCTTTGTTTGGAGATAAAGGTGATCAGAAGAAATACCAAGCTGCAAAGAGTAAGGTAAATAAAAGATTTTATTTAGAGTGTCTTAAAATAAATCGGCAAGTGAATTCACGATTTTGCTTCATTTGTTGGTCAGAGTGATTGTGGAAATGAATTTGAGGAGCTGACAAAGGAATTGGCCAACTGCAAGTTTCAGTTAGAAGCAAAGCATGCTGCACACATGCAAGCACTTCTTAAGTTGGAGCAGAGCCAGAAGATGATTCACGAATTGTCCACCCTATTGAAGAAATCTGACATTGAAAGAAACAAGAACACGAGCGAATGTTCAGAATGTAGATCTCGCAAAGGTGAACTTGAATCCAAGATGAAGGAGATGGTTGATCAGAGTTTGGAGGCTGCAAAGATCCGAGACCAGTTTGCACATGTTTTGAGCGAACTGAAGGCCACACAAAGGGAGCTTCTTAACAAAGAAACAGAACTTGTTGCTGCTAGAGATTCAGAAATGAACTCTTTGACAAAAGCAAAACAATTGGAAGCCGCATTGGAGGCCGAAAAGGAACAGAAAGAAGAACTTCTGCAGCAAGTGAAGGAGCTCGATGAAGTTATTCACAGTTCAAAAGTAGCTGCCATTGAATCTGAGAAAGAGATGTTAGCTTTATTGTGTGAGAAGGATGAGCAAATTGATTTCGCTACAAAAGCTACTGCTGAGGTACAACAACAGCTAGAAGATATGAGAAAGCATGCGGAAATGTTACAGAATCAACCAATGGGTGTGCCTACAGTGGTTGATTCTCTTCTCCTGGAACATATGCTAGCTGATGAAAAACTCGTTTTATCTGAGGATTCTGCTCGCAAAGCCATAGACCAATTAAACATTGAGATGGAACAAAAGGACAGAAAGATGATGGATCAATCTGTGTATATTCACACACTAGAAATGGAATTGAGTGAGTTAAAGCAAGAAGTTACGGTTGCAAAGGAAGAAATAAATGCTTTGAGTATTACCAATGAATCACTTACAAGTGAGTTACATGAGGCTAAAGCAGAACTAAACATGAACAAGGGAAGCGACATTGAAACACAAGTGGAAATTGCATTGCTGAAGTCTAAGCTGCAGGAACACAGGGTGGTTTACAAAAATGGAAAGATTACTGAAGATTCTACAAGTAATGACTCAAAGGAAGAAGCTGAAGAGAGAAATGGTGAGAAGAAGAATGAGCATGTGACAGAGAAATCCTTATTTGGATTTTCAGAGTTAGCATTGATGAAAAAGGAGCTGGAAAATGCATCAGTGAAAATTTCGGAGTTAAGGGCTCGTGCAGAACAAGCTCTAAGTAGGGCTGAGTTTGCAGAGAATGCTAAAACTGCATTAGAGGAGAAAATAAGGAGACATAGGGAACATAGGCAGAGAAGAAGGCTTGCTCTTACTGCCCTTAGGGAGGAATCTACCCCTAAACCATTTAGTCCTTCCTCATCATATGGAACACCTGGATCCTACCAGCCCTTAGGTAAGGTTCTCAACATGAAATTGTGAAACTCTAACTCTCATACATATATGTCACTTGTTACTTTTCTTATTAGTTGCAGTGTTCCTCAAATATTTGTTGTATCAAGCAATGGGATCATCTGTTTGGTCTTATTTTCTGTAGCAATATTATTCTTATCCTAAGACATTATATGTTTAAGACATTATCCTAAGACATTACTGTAACAGGTTATGCAAATTTTCATATATAACTATGGAACCTAACTAATTTTTCACTACTTTAGTATCGAGTTTTTTCAATTCTATTTTTACATGATATCAGTTATTTGTTTACTCTCAAATTTCATTATTCATACGTGGAATTGGTTTGTGTGGTATTACATACATAAATTATTTGGTCAATCAAAGCTATTTATTTCTCTTTATGTGGGTGGGTGTAGTAGTTCATGTGTTACAACTTAATTTCTTCTGATGATAAGAAAGAAAGTTGATGGTGATAGTTTAGGTTTAGTTGGGCCAATGATGATAGCTTAGGACTGTTGGGCTCAATCCTCATTTCCTAACTGAGACGACCCATTTAATGAAAACACTCCCCTCCAGAAAATAACAAGCAATTACTTCCTGCACTCTATCAATTTCTTCGCTCACCCCATTAAAAACCTTTGGAGAAGTGTTTTCAGTAAAAGGGTTCTGAAAAGTAAATTCTGGAATTGATGGGTGCAGGAACAAAATAATGGGGTGCAGGAAGTAGTTGCCAAAAATACACACCCTTGGATATGGAAAATAATCTCAGACATTCTTAAAATACTCAGCTGTGTAAATGCTTAATGTTTTTGTTCTTTTTAACGATATATTGAATACCCTTATGAAATCTATTTATACTAATGTTTAATTGGTTATCATAGTGTTTCTTATTTAATGTGACGCAAAAAATGTTTTTTTTTTGGCAAATCCTTATAAAATCGTTATTTCTAGAAAATATAATGCACCGTGATTTCCGAGTTTTGATTTATCTTATTTGGTGGTAGAAGGTTTTTGATGATAATGTTTTAGGTCTAAAGAGCATGTTTGAATGATTGGGTTGGGTGATTGAATGGTCTTGTTTATGAATTTGTGTCCAAGTTTTCCATAGAAGAATCCAAGAATAGTATTCAACAAAGTACATGTTCAGCGTCACTTTAAAATGGGCATGACAATAAACACCACTTTCTCAAAGCCAAAAGTATAGAGATGGAGATGCAAAGTAATTCGCTTCACCTTTTTTGTTTAGCAAAATCAATTTTCTTATATTATTTTTAACAAAATGATTAAGTTTAGTTATTTTTTTAATTTAAATAATGTATACAACTTAATTAAAGATTTGAATATTGAAAAGCAATTAAAAATCTTAAAAACTAATTAAATATAATAATTAATTTGTATGTTAAATTGTTAAAAAAAACCGAATGCGTACGCGTGTTATATATTCTACAAACTAACCTTTGCCATAAAACCATGGATCGACAGTTATGTCTCTTTCGGTATATAAATCATGATCCTGTATTTGAATTATGAATTTATTAGTGTTCTCACAAAAGGGGAATCTGAGGTGCATATTGATCACAACTCGGTCTTTTTGTCAGATGTTTTACAAAGAAATATTTTTGTTTCTTTTTAGATTTGTTTTTTTCGGTCATATCTTCTTCTCTTTGGTGGAGAGCAACTGCTTAATTTTATAGAGGTCTCCAAGTCGAACACAGTACGTCCTTGCAATGAGGTCGGTTCCAGGCAAACACAATACGTCCGCACACCTTGCTTGGTTTGAGGTCGGCCTAGTACACACATACACATAGGTTGTCTTGAGGTTGGCCCAATAGTCCATACGCATAGGTCGTCTTGAGGTCGGTCTAATAGTCCATACACTAGGTTGTCTAGAGGTCGGTCCAATAGTCCATACACACAAGTCGTCTTGAGGTCGACCCAATAATCCATACACATAGGTCGTCTTGAGGTCAACCCAATAATCCACACACATAGGTCATCTTGAGGTCAACCCAATAATCCACACACATACATCGTCTTGAAGTCGGCCCAGTAGTCCATACACAAGGTTGTATGGAGGTCGATCCAGTACACACATACATATAGGTCGTCCTGAGGTCGGCCCAATATGCACATACACATAGTTTACCTAAAGTCTGGTCGTCAGGATGTATAATTAGTATGAATTTTACTTATGTAATATATCTTATACACTTTTTACTCCTGTTTAAGGTGGTGCTTGTTTTTATTATAAAACAAATATTCATTCTCGTCCCAATTCAATTTTCATGTTTAATAGATACAAAATTTTATTCATATTTTCGTCTCCATTCATCTACTTGCCTCAATTTCAAATATGGACTAAAATTATATTATAAAACATAAAAATCACTTAAAAATGACAAAATTAAACATTAGTAAAAAAATTATAATTATATAAATATTAAATTAACATATAATAAATAACAATTAAATAAAAAATAATGCAAATGATTTATCTTAAAAAGAAGTTACAAAATTAAGAATTAGAGAAGAATTAATGTAACCTAATAAAATAAAAGTGTTTTAATAATTTAAAATAAAAAGTATATATATATATATATTGTGAATTTTCTATCAAAATTGAAATATGTTTGAATAATATTCAAAATAACAAGTTCATTTGCCATTGATGTTTATCTCTACATACTTAGAATGGGTTAAGAATTATAAGGACTAAGGAAAAGTAAGTACATCTACAAACAGACTCAAACTCATTTCCAAATTTGAAACCAAAATTCAATCTTAAAAGTTGTTTCTTAACAAAAGTTATAGCTATTAGTCAGGATGCAACTCCTTCTATTTAAGGGCGTATGAGTACAAGCGCCATGATTCGATTGTGACTCGGCCCACCCGCCTCCGCCACGAGACAATTGCTGTCACCCGCAACAATCTCCCCATCAGGAATTGTCCTACTGGAAATCCCACTCTTTGATTGTGACTTGATCCACCTAGCCTCTGCCACGGAACAATTGTGCAACCCGCAATAATCTCCTCCTTAATAATTGGTATCAGAACCAAGGTCACGAGTTTGATTTTTAATGAGCAATTATCAAGAGTTACGCCCTTTAAGTATAAGAATCATAATATATTTAAAACATCAAGTGAAATATTGTACTTTCTATAAAGTAACGATTTATTCGTTTTTAAAATAAATGCATAGTTTGCAGAATATTTATGATAAATTTTAATATTTAATGAAGAAACGAGTTTTTAAATGTCTAAAAAATGAAGTAACTCACATTGTAAATCAAATCATAAAAGTTATTTTTCTGAAAGTGACTACACAGATCTAAAATTGACCTTCCTAAAATACAAGAACAACTTCAAATATTTTTAGTAAAATACATCATACATGGTTAAAAAGATATTGATACAATTATAGTTTGCAAGAGTTCATTTACCCTTGAGTGTAGCCTAAATATTAGAGGAAAGCAAGTTCTTTTTACCTTCCATCAAGCAAAAGACGCTTAATATTGATAATTTTTAATTAAGAAACATGATAAATATTGTTAGCAAGTTAAACACATGTTTTGTATTCCTTGTTTCTGGTCCCTATAATGGCAAGTTGAACTATGGGCCTTTTGTCTTCAATTTCCACAAGCGTGTGCTGGTCAATTATTCGTGACAGATATCAATTTAATATATTCATTCATTCATTCATTCATATAGTCTTATTATGCGACAATCACATCTCACACTTCAAAGTTCAAAGTAGATTGTTCCTGGATGAGGGGGGAAATCTTGAAGTCAATATTTGTATATTAACGTATTACATATGGATGCCATATTATATTCATTGAATAGTATTTTGTTTTCTATATATATATTAATATATATTTATAGTTATGTTTTAATGTTTTTTTATTTTATTTTTTATTCAATATTATCTCAATATCTTTTCAAAATTCAATCTAATTTCTTTTGTTATATCAGTATTAATAATATTCTTTTTCATTTTGTTCTTAAGATTTGACAATAAACACGTCAAAAAATGGGTGATTGTATTAACATAAGGCACTTCGTCATTCACTAAACGTTAATCTAACAAAAGATATCACATGAAGTCTTTTTAAAAATACATGACCAAATTAATTAAAAGAATAAAAAGAAAGATAATATTTAATCATTGTTACAAATAAGTATAATTATTGATTTAATTCTCTAATATTTTAGTTTGATTCATTTTTGAGTCTTATTATTTGTTGATTCAATTTGATTATATAACATGTGTTAAGTCGTGATTTTTTTTTATTTTTTAATTTTTTTCTAAAATTATATAAACTGTCATGTGTCAGACTATAGTCATGTCACATGACACTATTGGTAGTTGTTTTCAATTTAGTCTTCTATTTAAATTTTTTATTCAATTTAGTTAATCTATTCTTTAACATGATCCAATTTGGTTCTCTCCTATCCGAGAACAAATTAGTAATTAATCTTATTTTTTACAATTTTTCCCTTGTAATCTTTTACATTTGAATTTTTTTACACATAAAAAATAAAATAATTTGAATATTTAGGTGTAGTGATTTGATGTATAAATTAAAAAAAATATATTTTAACATGTATATATAAATTATAATTAAATTTATTAACTAATTTTGTCTCAAATTAGAGAGGGCATGATTGAATTTAAAAAAAAAAATAAGGGAACTAAATTGAACCAAAAATTTAAATAAAGAACTAAATTGAATACAACTACTACCCTTGCCATATAGCATATGACAGTAACCTGTCACATGGCACGACAGTAACTTGACACGTGACAGTTTATACACACATATTATATATATATATATATATATATTAAATTTAAAATTTTAAAAATAATTAAAATAATTTTAAAAAATTAAAAATTCCACCAATTGACATGTGACATATACAGACACGATGTTAACGTCAACTTAATATAGAGCACCAAATTGAATCTTTTTAAATAATTAAAATACTAAATTAAACTAACAAATAATAAAGGAATCAAAGTGAACCATACCAAAAAATTAAAGGATTAAATCAGTAAATATACCTAGGGATGGCAACTGGGCGGGGCGGGGACGGGTTTCGCTATCCCATACCCATCCTCGCATAAAAAATTCATCCCCATCCCCATACCCAAACCCAACGGGTATCAAACTTTTTTCCCATCCCCATCCCCACCGGGTAACGGGTATAATCTCGTACTCATACCCGTACCCGTGTTCTAACTACTTCAATATTAATTTTTATAAAAGAAAAAAAATTACGGTAAAGAAAACATAATATTATGAAATATTCAATATTAGGAGGATTTTCTTCGATGCCAAATACCTTAAAATAAATTATAATTGTTTACATTTTATATTAGAATACCAAATAAAATTTCATGTGAACCAAAACATTTGTTAAATTTGCAAACTACAACATTGATGAACTTAGTTGATAAAATTAAAAAATATTTCAAAAAAATATAAAAGGAAAACAAATATTTAAATTAAAATATATTTTAAATGTTTGTTTACTTCAATTTTTTAAATTCTAATGAATATCTTTTTTATACACTAATAAAAGTTATAATATATCACTTGATCAAAATGACACAAAGAATAAATAATAAACATAATAATAAAAGGAAAACAAATATTCAAATTAAAATATATTTTAAATGTTTGTTTACTTCAATTTTTTAAATTATAATGAATCTCTTTTTTATACACTAATAAAAGTTATAATACATCACTTGATCAAAATGACACAAAGAACAAATAATAAACATAATAATAAAATTTTGACATAGATTTTGTATCTTTTGAACTTCAATATATGTTGGATAGTGACAAAAAAATATTCATAGCAATTACATTAAATTTTTATATTGTAGTAAATAAAAGTTATTTATACAATTAAAGTGGAAAAAATTACAGTATGATTAATAGTGAGTTATAAAATAACAAATAATTAGATAGAATATATCGAAATATTATTCTACATGATGAAAATAAACAATAAATAAAAATATTAAAAGACTAACAAATGTGTGTTTTAGAAATAATTTGAGAGACTATCGAAAGAAATCGCACAAAGGAAATCAAATGTATAATTAAGGTATGATAAAATGAAAAATACCTTACAGAACTAATTATTAAATTATGTTTGAAGTGGTTAAAATTAAATAGAAATATCATTAGTGACCAAAAAATTTGTCATTAAATTACATATAAATTAGTAATTAAATTGGTCACTAAATCAAGTACAGATTCGATCATTGAATCGGTCACTAATTTAGTCATTGATTCAGACAATAAATCAACTACTACCACCAATGACGAAAAATAGTGACTGATATGGGTTACTGACTAAATCAGTCACCATTTCATGTTTTTCTTGTAGTGAATTATCATATACTATTCCTAAATATCATTATATATATATATATATATATATATATATATATATATATATATATAATTTTAACCACTTCAAACAGAATTTAAAGTGAAAAAATTACATTATGATTAATAATGAGTTATAAAATAAAAAATAATTAGATAGAATATATCGAAATATTATTCTACATGATGAAAATAAAAAAAATAAATAAAAATATTAAAAAACTAACAAATGTGTGTTTTAGAAATAATTTGAGAGACTATCGAAAAAAATCACACAAAGGAAATCAAATGTATAACTAAGGTATGATAAGACGAAAAATATCTTAGAGAATTAAGAAAACTTTTCAAATATTAACATATAATTAATGGTTGAAAAATAACGAAAATTATTTTAATGAAACAAAAGAGTTCTTCAAATTAAATAAAAATTAATAATAATAATAAGTAAAGAATTTTTTTTATATTATCTTAAATTGAGAGTATAAACATTCTCATGTGAAAGAAAAATTTATAATAAATAAAAATATTAAAAAATAATATAAATATTCAAATGTGAGGCATAATTTTTTTTTAATTAACATACATCATTTTAACATAATTACATAAAGGTTATGATAAGATAAAAAATATATTGGAGATGAGAATGAGTTTCATGACAAATGAAATAATTAAAAGAAATAAAAAATAGAAAAAAAAAATATATATATAGGGGTTACTTGATTAATTGTGAATATTTTAATAATTTAAACGAGAATGGAGATATGGCGGGGACGGGTATTATGGCGGGTATATGTACATCCCCATACCCATCCCCATACCCAACTGAAAAAGTCGGGGATTCCCCATACCCATACCCATACCCAGTCAATGCGGGGATTCCCCGTCAAAACGGGAACGGGTTCGGGCAATATCCACGGGGACGAGTTTATTTGTCATCTCTAAATATACCTTACAAATATAAAGACAAAAATGTTATTAAGCATATTATATTTCACAATCTTTTCAATAAGCAATTAGTTGAACCAATTTTTTTGTATATTTTTATTAAATAATTAAATAAAGATCAAATTGCAGATTGATGGTATTCTTATAAATCCAACAAACGGAGTCATGATGTGACACTCTAGATACGTAAAAATAAATTAACATTGTTGGTAAAGTAGGATTAAAGTCATGAATTTTAAAAGGAGAGAGACATAGGTAGATCAAGAGTTTGGAAGAGAAAGTAAAACTAAAATTACTCAATAGTTTAGGAAACAAAAATATGATTAACTTTTTTATTTTATTTTAATGATGGTTATGAAAGAAAATTTTCGTTGTATTGACAATTTTGATAGACAACTTTATTTCTTTTAAAATTTAACTTTCAAAAAAACTACATTTTATTTTTAAATTGACATTGTGATTCTATTTACGACTGAAAACCTATAACCATTGTTAAAATGGATCATCAATTTTCTTTTTCACCGGTGGTAAGCTCGTTAAAATGATTTGAATTTAAATATTTAAGTTTTTTCAACAAATAAGTATATTTAAAAAAAAAATTAACTAAAATTTATTGTCTAATTTATAATAATTAGTTTTCAAGATAAATTTTAATTAATCTATGTATTTAAATATTTATTTTAATGTTGTTGGACGTCAAGGTCTAAATTTTTATGAACATGTGAGCCAACTAGATTGTATGTAAAATACAGAAAGATATAACATGCCTTTTGATTGAGAAAATTTTCTGCAGATAAATTTTGATTTCATATTGTTCGAAAACATAATTGTAGATCGGAGATGAAAAATAAATATGTCTTTGTGGATATTGATTAAATTTGCCTTCATTTTGACGGAAAATTTCCACATTATCTAGATATGAATATGAGAAATATCTAACTTTTTCAATTGGGTATGAGAATGATAATGAATTCATTTTGTCCCTTCCCCCATACCTGCCATAATACTCTCGTTACCGCCATATTTCTATTTAAATTATTAAAATTTTCATAGTCTATTGAGTAACATATTATATATATATATATATATATATATATATATATATATATATATATATATATATATATATATATATATACACACACACACACACACACACACACACACACACACACACACACACACACACACACACACATCACACTTTTGATTTTTACAAATTGTTTGGCTTGTCATAAAATTCATTCTCCAAGATATCTTTGGTCTTATCACAACCATGCAATTATGTTTAAATGATATATGTCAACTAAATGTTTTGTATGTCTCACATTTGAATATTTCTACTATTTTTTAATATTTTTTTATTGTATATTTTATTTTCACATGAAAATGTATATCGTTCTCAATTTAAGTGTTCAACCCATAAACCTTTCATTTGTTAGGTTATATAAAAAATTATTCTTTTATTCTATTATTATGAATTTTTGTTTCATATGAATAAGTGTTTTGTTTCATTAAAATAATTTTCATAATCTCTCAATCATTAACTAGATTGATATTTGAAGATTTTTCTTATATCCCTATGTATTTTTCATTTTATCATACCCTTAATTATATATTTGATTTCCTTTGTGTGATTTTATTTTATCGATTCTCAAATTCTTTCTAAGAAACACATTTGATCATTATTTTAATATTATAATAGTAAGCAAGCGCGTACAGGTACGAGTACGAATATATATCTTTCACCCGGTAAGAATGATGACGAGAAAAAAGTTTAATACTCGTTGGATTTGAGTATGAAGTTAATGATGAATTTTGTTCTCTCTGGATAAGTATGAGATAGCAAAACTCGTTCCCGTCCTATTACTATCCTATTGTGGATTGCTTAATTATTTTAAAATAAATTAGTGAAAATATATGCGTGTTTACTTTTCTATGATAATAAACTATAAAAGGAAAAAATGTCATCTGAAAGATAAAAAAAAATAGATACCAAAAAGGGGAATCTCTTAATATATTAGTATAAATTATAAGATTAGGGGAATAAGTTTTTTTCCTTACTTCTAATAAAAATCTCAATATTATGGTTCAATTTAGACTCATAATTTTAGAAATATAAAAATTTAATTATTTTAATCAAATTAATAATTCTTTCTTCCCTTCCTTTTAATCACCATGCAACCTTATCACTCTATTATTTATTTATGTTGTATCGTAAATAGTTTTTGTTTATTTTGAAAGTAGTTTTATAATTGTAAAATGATTAAATTTAAAAAACTGATCAAATAAAAAAATTAGTTAAATTTAAAGAAACGGATATCTTAAAAGATAAAATTAAAAAACAAACATACACCTAAAAAGAAAACCCGCGCTATAAAAGGTATTGATACCTATAAACATTTTTCAAACAGGTGATTTATATTTCCGACGAGTCTTCAGAACACTTTGATGTTCAGTTTAAATCTGTTGATCAAAATACAATATATTTCTAACGACTTTTAATTATTAGCAAAGATTTTATTAAACGATGTATTTGTTGACATTTTTCTTAAAATTATATATGATGAAAGGGATTCGGAACCAAAGTTGGGCAAGGAACTTCGTGGTTGACCTTATTAGAGGTGAACAAATAAGATTTTGCTTCTTCCTCCCATTTGAAAATTGATACCTTCTTTGTGATGAATTTCTGTGTTTAAAATAAGGAAGATATTAAATAAATAAATAAATAAATAAATAAATAAACAGCTTCTAAATGTAATAAGAAGCGGGAGAGCAAGTGAAAAGCTGGGGATTAAATGATTAATGCAACCTAAACACTGACTTAATCAGTTTATTAGTAAACAAAGTTAGGTTAATAAGTACTCACTTAGTCAAATTCATATTTTAATTAGCTTCTTAACAATTATTTTTTAAAGCTTATAACTGAAGGATCTATTCACGTAAATGACACATCATCATCATATTATTATTATAATTATTATTTATCTTATTGTAACTGATACATTACTATTTAAATACTTATGATCTCGCTTTGTATTAAATATTTTAAAATGTCAACTCAACGGTTATATAGATTATATTTTAAAAAATATAATCTATACGATTTTTATATAATTAATATCCAGAGGCTAAAATTGCATAAATTTGAGATAGTCCTCACTCTCACTCCATTTCCTGCATATAATAAGATGAAGAATTTGAAGAGGCCGGCACGATGGTTGTTACTCACCAACCATGATGATTGGTATATATATATATATATATATACATGAATACGCATAAATGTTTTGTTTAACCATGACCAAGATCTCAATTCAATCTCTTCAAGATTGTTGACAAAATGACCTAATACAACAAGATTATTTCATTAATATTAATAGAGATAAAAAAATAATTTGGGTTAAATAGACATTCAATAAATACTTTTAATATATATATATATATAGTTAAGAATATAAGTGTGAGTCTAATTTTCACATTGACTAGAAATGAGAAAGTAGAGCACTGTATAAGAATTAAGGCCCATAAATCTACTGTCTTAAGGTTTTAGACTGAGAGTAGTATCAATGTCAGTGGCGGATCTTGAACCAATATTTTAGGGGTGCCATAATTTTGGTTGAATTACTCTTTTCGTCCTTTTTTCATCCAAAAATGTCAAGTTGGTTCTCTAATTTTTACTAGTATCAATTTGGTCTCTATTTTTTAAAAATTGATACAATTTGGTCCTTTCATTAAATTTCTTGAAGCGTGGATCAATGATTTTTCATCAAAATTGATATTAGGATTATGTCAGTTACACTGAAAAAGCAAACCATTTTTATTCAAGACTTCAATCTTGATGAAAAATATTGATCTGATTTAATAAATTTAACGATAAATGACTAAATTGCATCATTTTTACAAAAATCAGAACCAAATTGAGATTAAAAATGACTGAAGGACCAACTTGATATTTTTGAGCGAAAATGTGGACCAAAAGAGTAATTCCAAAATTTTTACACAAACTAGTAAAAACATTACATTTTTTTTGTGATAATAAAAAATAATAAAATAATAATTATTGTTATTATTATAATTATAAAATTAAATATAAATAATTTTATTATTTTACTATAATTATTTTTCATTCATAATGATTAAAATTAAAGAATAAATAAATAAAAAATGGTTAAATTAAACAGATAATTACTTAAAAGATAATATTAATAAAATAATTATTTTTATTTTAAAATATATTTAAAAGGTAAAATGAAAAAATAAATATGGATAATAAAAAAATAACGTTTCTTTTATATAGATATGAATATATATAAAAAAATCAATTAACAAAATATATTAAAAAAATTATTTAAAATAACATAAAATTATATAAATATAAAAAATTGGGGGAGCCATGGCCCCCCCTTTGTCACTTCAAAGATCCGCTACGGTCAATACCTTATGTGGTTGAACTCATGTCTCATTGATGTTTGTATCTCCCCAATAAAATTCTCTCTCTTAAACCTAACATATATATAATTACATTTTTATTGATGAGACAAATGAGTATCTCATAATATTCAATATGTGAATATTTATTATTTGTTAATAATTACTAGTAAATTTTATTTGAGTATTTTTTTAAAAGTTAATTGATTAAAATAATATTATTAATGAGATAAATATTAATCTTAACATTTAAAATTTGACTTAATATAATTTTATTTTGGGTTAACTATGTTTTTGTTTTTAAACTATAATGTACTTTTGGTTTTAGTTTCTATTTTAAAGTTTGACATTGTTAGGTCCCCATCTTTAAAAAGATGCATGAACATAGTTCTCCTTATCTAAACGTGGCAAACAGGTGAACCATATCAATCCTTTGTTTTTGGACATGTGGTATATTTTTAAAGCATTAAATATTTTTTTACTTCCTAAATTAGGCAGTGAAAATGAAATTTGTTGATGTCCCAAACTTTGTTATATTTTGGTCCTAAACTTTAACAATGATGGTCCTAAATATTAATTTTTTGTACATGTTAAACGACGTTCTAGACTAGCATTAGAACTTGAACGTGGCATAAATAACTCAAACGTCAATGTGAAATGTGTTTGACACATAAAAAAAAACTGACGTAATTGAATTAAAATGACTATATTAATTCATTTTTTAAGTTTGAAAACCAAAATATATCAAAGTTTGGAACAAGAAAGAATTTCAATTTCACTTCAAGTTTATGGACCAAAAACATATTTAACCCATTTTTAAAGCACATGTTTATATGCTACACAACCTAACACTTTACTATTTTTATTCTCTACAATTTTCCAACTACTATCTTCCACATCCATCCCTTTCCTTCAATTTCTAGCACAACACATTCATCACCTAACATGCATAGGATACTTAATTCTCCATTCTCCAATTCAACTTCTTCCCTTATCCAAAGCCATTTATACATAACATATAACACTCATAATTTCTCTCATTCCTTCATACAACACCTCATTCAATCTTCATCCGCAACACATCACCACTCAAGTTCAATCTCATCTCTAATCAACCATATCTACATCGAGTAGCACACAACCAACACTTCAATCTATCACCACCTTGACTCACCATCCACACTCATAACACAAAGCATAATACTCCCTTGCACACAACAATGGGGAGGTGCCTTACAGAGATGACCATCCCTGACAACTTCAACGAGTCTTGCAAGCTCAGTTTGCAAAATCAAATTGCACCAATTCATCTAAACTTGAGTTCAATCCCTAATCCACCAAAATTGAAACTCAACCCATTAACAACCCCACACAGAACCTATCGAGGTTCCTTTATCATCCAATTGTTCCTTCATAACCACACTAATCTTCATGTTGTTGTTCAAGCGTCCACCAATTTAAAGGAGAATAAAACAAGAAAGAAGAAAAAATTTAAAAGAGGAGAAGATGGGCAATTGTCTTGTGAAGAGCACATTACGATCACCATTTATTCTCCAATCCTCTTCATTGCACTTTTGCCTCGACACTGGTGACGACCATAGTTTTTGGCATGACGATTGGCGGTAACCAGACGAAAACTTTGTTGAGTCACCCATGGTGGTTTCGTGTTTGGCGTTTTAGGAAAAAAAGAGGGAAGGTGCCCCAAGTTCCAAAGAAGAAAAAAAATGGAGAAAATAAAGAAACAAACTAGAAGATTGAAGAATAATTCTTTTCACTTAAAACTTACACATGTCACATGTCCATAAATGAAGGATTGACGTGACTCAACATTTGCCATGTCCAAAGAAGTTAATGTCGTTAAGTGAGGATGATTGTATTCATGCATTTCTTAGGTATGAGAACTTAATATGATCAAACTTTTAAATATGGACGAAAACCAAAACCATGTTATTGTTTATGAACGAAAAATATAGTTAATCCTTTTACTTTTCTATTTAAATTGTTTTGAAAGATTATTTATTTTTTAAAATTTATATTTTAGCGCAACACTACCATAAAATCCCTCATTAACAACCAATTTTACCAAAAAAAAAAAATGTTAGTCACTATAGTTGCCAATTTAGATATTAATTTACAAAATGAAAAATTATTGATTACGAAAATAGTCACTATTATGAATAAAAAACTATAATTGGTCTCTAAATTGATTTCTAAAATTTACCTACTCAGATTTTGGCTACTAAAGGAAATTGGTTGCTAACATTAGCTATCAAAATTTTTGCTATTAAAGGAATTAGTTTTTAAATTCGTCTCTAATTAATTAATAATCAATCTAGTAATCAATTATAGTTTTTTATTCATAAAAATGATTATTTTAATAATCATTAAATTTTTTATTTTGTAAATTGATCATTGTAGTGACTAACAATTTTTTACCACTAAAATGATTATTATTTAATAGTTTTTTTGTAATACAACTTATTTAACTTCTTTTCAAAAACTAATTTTTTTTTTGTATTAGTATTGTAGTAAGTAATTTGATTTGAATTGAATATTAATATTAACTTTTTATCTAAGTTTATATTTTAAAATTTTTTTTTAAAAATAATTTTATTTAAAGTTAAAAATATATATAAAAAAACATCCGTAAGTATTCATGTATATTTAATAGAATAAATAATAACACTGATCTTTTTCTAAAAAGGAGAGATAGTAAGTAAGTATTACCTATATTCGAGCCAAACAGTTTTCATCTACTCACCACTTAATATGTTTAACTTAATTTAAACGTATTTGATGTCGCAAATTAAGAAACTAAGTGTGAGGCCCGACTTACTTGTTTTTTAGGCATTGTATAAGTTTAAAAAACTATTATTTAATTAATACTATTGATTTGGTTGCTGATTAACTAAAGCTGGTTATTAAAAAGAAGCTAAGTCAACGAATTGGACAAAAATAATGTTTACTCATTACTTGATCTGTGATAATGTGATAAAGAATTTAATTTATTATTTATCTATTAGATATTCTTTTAAAAAATATCTAAAAGTTTTTTAAAATTTATGGGTATCCATATATATATATATATAAATATTTTTTTTATAAATTATGAAAATAAAATTTAAATAAATTTAGGCTTAAATATCTTTTTGGTCCTCATTTTCATAGTGTTTGTTGCGAATGACGTGGCACAATTTGTATTAGGGTGTATTACGTGTACTGTACAGGTGGCTTAATTAGATTTTGGGGATAAATAAATGAGCTAGGGTTTTGGTAGGGAATGTTTGGGCAGTTGGTGAGTTTTGGCAATCTTGTTCCTCCATTCCCAATTGGAGCACACACCTAGCAGTTTGGGAAAGAGTGATCTTAACAATTAAAGAGTTAAATATTGATGCTTACAGATACCTTATTGCTATACCTCCAAGGTATCTCTACTGTACAAATACATGATTTCTATACAAATACCTTATTTCTGTACAAATACCTGATATCAATTGGGAATGGAGGAACAAGATTGCCAAAACTCACCAACTGCCCAAACATTCCCTACCAAAACCCTAGCTCACTTATTTATCCCAAAATATCTAATTAAGTCACATGTACAATACACGTAATACACCCTAATACAAATCATGCCACATGTACAATGCTCCATTAATGATTTAAACGGCGTTACAGAAAAGGACCAAATAAAACACGAATTGCGAAAATGATGACCATTTTAAACATTATGTGAAAATGAGGACCATCCGCAACAAACACTACAAAAATGAGGATCAAAAAGGTATTTAAGCCATAAATTTACATTAAAATAAATAAATAAAAATTTAATTAAATTTTAATTTTAATTAAATTTATCCTGATAAAATATAAATTAAATTTTAATTTTAATTATCTTTAACTTAACAAAATATAAACTAAACTTGAATTTTTTGTGGATAACGAATACTATAGGTACAAATAATATGATATTCGCACCCAACCCGTTTATAAACGAGTATTAAAATATTCGTTACATGCTATCCCATATAAAAATCCCATATTTATCCGTTGCCTGTGAGAATAGATATTAATGAGTGGTCCAATAGGATCTCGATAGCGAGTGAAACTATATGCTCAACAAACACAAAATTTACTAGAAAAAGCTTTACACAATGATTAACTTTGATATCATGTTAAGTATTGAACTTTAAGTATAATTCAACTTATAAAATCAATATATAAGGTAAGATTTATACTTAGTTACAGGATCTTCAACCAATATTTTGGGGTGTCAAAATTTTGGTTGAATTACTCTTTTGGTTCATTTTTTGTCCAAAAATGTCAAGTTGGTAATCTAATTTTTTTTAGTCTCAATTTGGTTCCGATTTTTTAAAATTGATGCAATTTGATTCTTTTTGTGAAATCTCTTAAAACGTTGCAAAGATTTTTCATCAAAATTCATACTTGAATTATGTTAATTATACCAATGAAGCAAACTACGATTATTCACAACTTTAATTTAATTAAAAAATCTTGACCTGATAAAAGTTTAACAAAAAATAATCAAATTGCATAGATCAATTTGAGATTGAAAATAATGAAAAACCAACTTAATATATTTGAAAGAAAATTAAAATCAAAAGAGTAATATCCAAATTTTTTATATACACTAGTAAAAATATTATATTTACTTTTTTTATGATAATAAAAAATAAAAAATATAATAATTATTATTATAATTATAAAATTAAATATAAATATTTTTATAATTTTACTCTAATTAATTTTTATTTATAATGATTAAATCTAAAAAACAGTTAAATAAAAATATGGTTAAATTAAACAATTGATCATTTAAAAGATATTATTAACAAAATAATTATTTTAATTTTAAAAAATATTTAAAAGATAAGATTGAAAATGTGAAAAAAGATTATTTTATATATAAATATAAATATATGAAAAAAAATTAAAAATTAAAAAATTAAATATATTAAAAATATTGAATTTTAAAAAACATATTTAAAATTATATATTAAAATATATAGATTTAAAAAAATTTGGAAGGCCATAACTCCCTCTATCAAGTGCAAGATCCGCTAAATAATATATTCTAAACTATTTTTATCTTTAATTCACATGAGACGATTAACTTATGAACTCTTTATTACCCGACACATATTAACCAAGTTGAACCATTATTATAAAAAGCGCCACGTGTCTGACAAATGTCAAACCATGAATTTAAAAAACGTTTCTGAAACAGTGACATGTCTAATCTCCTTGGCTGGACGCACGAGCGCATTGAATATTTTCGTCACTTTTTTTTTTTTCGTTTACAAATCTTTCACTTTTCTTTTTAGATCACATGTTCTTATTTGAATTCCTATTTTAAATTTTTAAAAAATAAGTATTTTTAGTTTATGTAAGAGTAATAATTTTTGTTTAATTCTAATAATTTGATTGTGATCATAATTATTTTAATTTTAATTTTTCAGAACACAACGTGTATCTAGATTTATAGCCATTTTGAGATGGGATGTGATGCAATGCAACATATCTCTATCTACCGTTGTGAAGTGAATAAAAATCGTTTCCGTAGACTTTTACAAGTGACGAACTAAAATTAAAAAAAAAAAATTATGAGGAACAAAATGAAAATAGATTATATTTTCATCATGTCATCATCAAATATATGAAACAACAAATATATATATTTTTAAAATGTATCAGACCATACTTGCTTTATTTTTAATTTGTGTAAAAGTTAACAAAATATATAAAACTAAACTCACCTTGCGACTAATCCAAAACTGGGTCGAGATACGAAGAGATGAACCGTGACCCTTTACCAAACATAAGACATAGTTAAATAATATGCAACTTTTCCTATCATATTCAGTTAAGGATAAATTAAAATACAAAAGGGAACATAGTTTTAGCAACATTTAATTTCAAAGTTAAGTAACTTAAATTTTTTTAATGTCAGGTGATACTTGAACTGAGTATTTTTTACTTGACAACTTTTTTAATTATTTTTTCACGTATACATTTTAGGAAGAAACCAAAGACCAAAGTCAAAGTTAGCATTAGTTTGAGATAATTACGTTAGCGTAGTAGAATTGAATAATTTTATTATGTTTACAAATAATTTTAAAAATATGATGGCAGCAAATGCATATATCGTGCATTAGAACAATATATTAATTAAAAATACAATTTTAAAATTATATTTTATTTTCCATACATTTTACATGTTGATAAATTGATATTAATGTTAATCAGCTTATAGCCCAATAAAAACTAACTTGAATTTCAAAATCAGAACAGCGAAATCACAAGTTTAACTCTACGAAATTGTAAAAAAAATATGAAGTAATTACAGTAAATATCAGATGAACATAAAGTTTTTTAACTCCACTTCCTTATTCCCTCAATTACCATGCTCCCCTGCCTACACAGTTCTCCCCTACTTTACAAATAACAGTAAAATATATTTTTCAAAAGTGTTACCTAATAGATCCAAATAGAATTTAACAATTTAGGAACTCTATCTAATTTAATCTAAAGATTTTTTTTATTAAATTAGATTATGAATTTATCTAAAATTAATTTAAGTCAACTTGTATATATCTCTAATCTGTAAAAGAGAGTTAGGAAGAAAATGTTAAAAAATAAATAAAAAAAGTAATAATCACGTAATTTTGAAGAAAGTCTGATCAAAAGTAGTTTGATAGAATTTCAAATTGTGGAGGATGGGATAGAGACAGAGCTGTTGATCAATAAGCCTTACCATGCAAATGATGTAAAAGTTCGCTAACGATTTGTATTTTCAGAAAATAACAAGTTTTCTCGTTTTTGGATAAAAATACAGAGTTTATCATAAAAAAATGACAGGTATTTAATATATATATATATATATATATATATATATATATATATATATATATTAAATAGGTTTACATATGTATTTCCGAATCTAAGAAAATACTTTTGTGTCCGTTGTTTATTTTGTATAATAATAATAATAATAATAATAATAATAATAATAATAAACTCTAATATGTTTAAAATAAGCTCATTAACTTTGATTTTAATCTTTATAAAAAAAAATGTTTGTCTTTTATCTTCATAAAATTTGAGATCACTATTTTTTTAATTCTTAAACAATATGTAATTTTAGTTTTGGCTATCATAAAATATTTCTTTTTGATTTTCATCTTTCTAAAACTTTAAATAACTATTTCAATCCATAGGTATCTATTTTAAAGTAGAAAATAATATTTATCTCAGATATAATAAGATTTTTTTTAGTTATGAAACACTATTATTATATCATAACACTAATACTTATTTAATTCATAAGTAGTTCACCAAGTCATCATATAATAATAGAAATAAAAAAAAAATATTCACTTTCAGATCTGAATAAACTCAATGCCAATTAGCCGCTAAGCACACATTTATATATTTAAAATATTTATATACTTATAGATCTTAACGTGATATTTTTAATCAAATTACAGAAATTAAAATCAAAACTCACTCTTTTTATAAATATTAAAAACATATTTAAATTTAATACATAATACTGTATAAAATTGATGTTTTTTTTGGCGTAAAGTTTATCAAGAAATCTTTTATCGTAACTGCAAAAGTCGTGTAAAAAATAATAACCGTAAGGCCCTCTATTCTAAATTTTTATAGACAATTTTTATATACTAATACTAATACATGTAAAATTTTTCAAAAGAAAAAGCATAATAATAATTACTCATACTTTAAATTTATTAGCTACAATTACGCATCACTTTTATATATATATATATATATATATATATATATATATATATATTAATCTATAATAATATATAAAGAGCTTTTGTGTCCATATTTTAAAATATTAATTTTATCATTTTAAAATATAATTATTTATTATATTTTTTAAAATTGACCATTATTTTTATAAGCTTTTTTTAAAAAATCACTGTTTTTTTTCTATTTATCAACAATTATTCTTTCATCTTTTTTATATATTTTACTACACTTTTAATAAATATAATTTTATTTTATATATTAATTTAAAAACATTACATTATTATTATTTATTAATATAATATCACGGATATTTACGAAATGTATAAAATGTATAATAGACACGCCGGAGCGTGTTCGCGCTAGTGATAAATAATGTTGTTTACATTTATAAGAATCTCTAATGAAATGATTTTATTTAATTTTTTTGTATTTATTGATTGGGATGGAAAAAATGATGAAGAAAAGTCAAAAAGCGATAAAAATGATGACAGGAAAAAGGGTATTGCAGTGTGGTGGTAGACGAAGCTGATATGGACTGCATCACCAAAATTGTTGTGCTATGGTATGAGGTTCCTTTCGCTTTACTTGCCTTCACCAAAGTCACTTATGCCTATTCAAACCATTCTTAACTACTTTCAATTTCATTCAACCTCGTCTAAATCCAACTGCGTTCTTACCTTATTATCATATGCTGTCCCCTTAACACTTGCCAAAATTTCCACCAAATTCACAAAACGCTCGTCTCATTCTATTTATGACGTCACATAAACATTGTTTATAATACTTTTTTTGCTACATCACTAATGTTATTACGTACTTCTTTTTTCTACTTAAAAAAAGAGAGTAAAAAACTCCTATTACGAACAAGAACAGCGTAAACCGTGTTCTGGTTGTGCTGTTTTGTTGAGTCTTAGGTCAAACTAAAACCCGTGCGGGCCAATCTTGTTCGAACCGGTCAGCAAGGGCGGCTCGACCGGTCTCTGGCTCCAAAACGTGAGCTTCTTTATCTTTTCCTTGTTCGTAAATATGAATAGTTGAATAAATTAATGCCCCCAAAGTAGAAACACGCGACCCATTTCACATTCATTAACAAACAACATCAAGCAGAGCATACATACACACATACCCTTCTTTTGTTTTCACAAAAATCATAGCAACCGTTCATTAAATTACAATAATTCTCGGGACTTCAACACACACGTATCTTCAACGAGTAGACATATAATGCAAAGGAAAATTCCTGTTGCGATTTCCTTTTTGTCCCCCTGCTGCTGCACCTCCCAGTCCAACACGCTTCCCAATGGCTTCAAATTCCTCACGTTCTTGAGTTACTCTTATTTTATTCTGGCAATCATCACCACATGAGTTTTTCTCAATAAAGAAAAGCAAGAGGAGAAGCAAACGAGAAAAAGAAGAGAGAAGGAAAACTCCTCATAGCAACATTAATGTCAGAGCAGGAACCTCATTCTTGTGCCTTACTCTTGTTCTTTTTCTTGATCCTTCTTTCAGGTACAGATTCTTCTCTGTGTCAGCCTCTTATTTGCTTTGTTGTATTCTTGAGGATTATTATTTTATTGTGTTGCAAAGGTTGGTGATTTATGTTATATTAACTTGTGTTTTTGAGTTAACCGAGGCATTTCTTGTTTGGGTTTGGTTTTGGTAGGTAAAGTTGTTGCGGGGGAATCTTTGGAAACAGACAAAGAGGTTTTGCTGAAGCTTAAATCGTACCTGGACAGCAAAATTCTTGCAGACAAAGGAGCGTACAAAGACTGGAACACCAATAGCTCCAATCCCTGTCAATGGAGTGGAATTTCATGCAGTGCTACGGGGAGGGTGGTTCGCATAGGCCTTCCTGGGAGTGACATCACCGGTGAGATATTCAAGAATTTCTCGCAGCTCACTGAACTCAGGCACCTTGATCTCTCTCAGAACACGCTCTCTGGTGAGATTCCCGAGGACTTGAGGCGCTGCTACAAGCTCGAGCATCTCAACCTATCACATAATATTCTTGAAGGGGAGCTGAACTTGACTGGATTGAGAAGCTTGCACACACTGGACTTGTCAAATAACAGATTTTTTGGGGATATTGGGTTGAATTTCCCTGCCATTTGTGACAATTTAGTCACTCTCAACGTCTCAGGTAATAACAACTTGATTGGAAGGATCGAAAACTGCTTTGACCAATGTCTCAAGTTGCAGTACTTGGATTTGAGCACCAACAGTCTGAGTGGAGGCTTGTGGATGAAGTTTGCGAGGCTCAAAATGTTTTCTGTCGCGGAGAACCATCTGAGTGGGACTATTCCTTTGGAAGCTTTGCCTTTGAATTGCAGCCTTGAAGAACTAGACCTTTCACAAAATGGATTTGTTGGTGAGGCACCTAAGGGGGTTGCTAACTGCAAGAATTTAAGCAGTCTGAATCTTTCTAGTAACAAATTTACCGGGGGTATCCCTGTTGAAATGGGATCCATTTCCCGGCTCAAAGCATTGTACTTGGGGAACAACAGCTTTTCAAGAGAGATTCCTGAGTCCCTTCTGAACCTGACCAATTTGACCTTCTTGGATTTGAGCAGAAACCGATTTGGTGGGGAAATACAAGAGATATTCGGGAAATTTAAGCAAGTGAGTTTTCTTCTGTTGCACTCAAATGACTACACTGGAGGATTGAGATCCTCAGGAATTCTCACATTGCCAAACATTTGGCGGTTAGACCTAAGCTACAACAACTTTTCAGGACCGTTACCAGTTGAGATCTCTCAAATGTCAAGTCTGAAGTTTCTAATGTTATGCTACAACCAGTTCAATGGATCAATTCCTCCGGAACTTGGAAACATGACTCAACTGCAAGCGCTCGACCTTGCCTTCAACAATTTGACTGGGTCTATACCACCAACCCTTGGAAAGTTAAACTCCCTCTTATGGTTGATGCTAGCAAACAATTCTTTAACCGGAGAAATCCCTCCAGAGTTGGGAAACTGTTCAAGCTTATTATGGCTAAATCTTGCCAACAATATGCTCTCTGGAAAATTGCCTTCTGAACTGTCCAGAATTGGAAGGAATGCCATGACCACATTTGAATCCAATAGGCGAAACTATAAAATGGTTGCTGGATCTGGTGAATGTTTGGCAATGAAGAGATGGATACCTGCAGATTATCCTCCATTCAGCTTTGTGTATGACCTCTTAACAAGGAAAAAATGCAGAGAACTTTGGGACAAATTGATCAAAGGGTATGGTGTTTTCCCGTTTTGCGCACCTGGTTCTTCCTTTCGTGTGACACAGATATCCGGGTATATTCAGCTAAGTTCGAACCAGCTCAGTGGTGAAATTCCTCCAGAGATCGGGTCAATGGTCAACTTCAGCATGATGCACTTGGGGTTCAACAATCTCTCTGGGAAGTTACCTCGAGAGATGGGAAGTATATCCATGGTGGTATTAAACATCACAAGAAACGAGTTTTCAGGCGAAATCCCCCAAGAACTTGGCAACATGAAATGTCTGATGAATCTGGATCTGTCGTACAACAATTTTTCGGGAATGTTTCCGACGAATTTGAACAAATTGACAGAGCTTAACAAGTTCAACATCTCATACAATCCCTTCATATCAGGTGAGGTCCCATCAACCGGACAGTTCGCTACCTTTGAAAAAGATTCATATTTAGGTAACCCCCTTTTGATTCTACCCAAGTTTATTCAGAACACCACGAATGACAGAAACGACACCTCTCAGAAAGAGCATAAAAAGTCCTCAAGACTACCTGTGCTTTTGGTGTCTGCGGTCATAACCCTGGTTTTCGTAGTATGCGGACTTCTCACTGTCTTAGTCTGCGTATCGGTGAAAGGCCCTTCAGAGGAACCAAGATACCTCTTGAGGGACACAAAACAGTGGCTTGATTCCAGCAGCTCCGGATCCTCACCATGGATGTCCGACACAGTGAAGGTCATCCGTTTGAACAAGACAGCTTTCACACATGCCGACATTCTGAAAGCAACGGGCAGCTTCTCGGAGGACAGAATCATAGGAAAAGGAGGGTTTGGAACAGTGTACAAGGGAGTGTTTTCAGACGGCAGACAAGTGGCGGTGAAGAAGCTCCAAAGGGAAGGCCTGGAGGGTGAGAAGGAATTCAAGGCCGAAATGGAGGTTCTGAGTGGACATGGGTTTGGTTGGCCTCATCCGAACCTGGTGACACTCTACGGGTGGTGCCTAAACGAGTCAGAAAAGATACTGATTTATGAGTACATAGAAGGTGGAAGCTTGGAGGATGTAGTGACCGACAGAACATGTTTGACATGGAGGAGGAGGTTAGAAGTGGCAATCGATGTGGCACGTGCACTGGTGTATCTACACCACGAGTGCTACCCTTCTGTTGTGCACAGAGATGTGAAGGCGAGCAATGTGTTACTAGATAAAGATGGGAAGGCGAAGGTAACTGATTTTGGGCTTGCCAGAGTGGTTGATGTTGGGGATAGCCATGTGAGCACTATGGTGGCTGGGACAGTGGGGTACGTTGCACCTGAATATGGACACACATGGCAGGCTACTACAAAAGGGGATGTGTATAGTTTTGGGGTGTTGATCATGGAGCTGGCAGCGGCAAGAAGAGCAGTGGATGGAGGGGAAGAGTGCTTGGTGGAATGGGCGAGGCGAGTTATGGGTTATGGACGACACCATCATCATCATCATCATCGTCATCATCGCTCTGTGCCAGTTCTTCTGATGGGTTCAGGGCTTGTTGGTGGGGCTGAGGAGATGACTGAGTTGCTGAGGATTGGGGTGATGTGCACAGCTGATGCACCACAGGCTAGGCCGAACATGAAAGAGGTTCTTGCTATGCTGATTAAGATATTTAACCTCAAGGACCACTCCACTTATGGATACCTTGTTTAGTCATTTTTGTTTAGGAATTCATGCCTAGGATGTAACATATTTTACATACAAACACTTCATCTCATGCACAGTTCATTCTTTCTTATCTGCACACAAACTTCATTCAGTGTTAAACAACTTCCTCAATTTTCTCAACACCTATTCCTTCCCTTATTTTGTCTTATTTTCTCTCTTGAGATAATATATCTGTATAATATTAGTTGTATTTTGAAAATATTAATTTATTTAAACTATTTAGAATATGTTCTTTCTAAAATATAAATGTAGTTTTGAAACACCAACTGTAAGAATCTTTATAATTACTAGTGTATTTTTATTGACATAAATAAATTCAATGTTAAATTCAAAATTATTAAAGAATTTTAGAATTTAAATAACAATAGATATTTTCATCAGTGATGAATTTGTCAATAAGATTTATTGTAAATTATAATTTATATTACCGACAGTTATTTCCGGCACTAATGTATCTATGACTAATTTTGTGGATAATTCTATTGATAAATTCTTGTCACATATCAAAGAAAGTTCAATGAAAAGAGGAAGAAAAGGCAGAGGAAGAAAAGAAAGAGGAGGAGGTGCAACGACAATAGTGGTTCGATGGTAGTGGTCAGAATTGGAAGAGAAGAAGGAAGAAGAAGAACAAAATAAGGAGAAAGAGGAGGAGGGGAAGAAAAGAGGAAGAGAGGAAGAAAAAGAGAAGAAAAAAAGAAGAAGAAGAGGAGCTACCTATTTAGTTCTAATCACGAATTTTCCTTATTCTATTTTGCTTACTTATAACCACCAAATGTATTTTGTTTCTGAGTTACCTTCAACTTGCTTCATCCACACTACCATTTTGTACAACTATTTTTGTTGAGATTGTTTACAACTTCACTCTATTGTACAATTTAATCATCTATTGCTATGCTCTATTTGGTTTATTTATTTATGGGCGAGATAGAAAATTAGTATTTAATCAGTGCAGTTTAACTTTGTGAGCACCCTTAATACAATTTTTCAAAAGGCTATAACAAAACATCTAACATATTTCTATATTACTCCTTTAGTGACTCGTTCCAGCTCTGGTTCTACTATGACCATCAATTCCTATATTTGCTCTCTCTATTTAAAATATGATCATCACAAAAGAAAAGAAATAAAAGACACACAAAATTGCAAGGATAAGCTAATTATGACATAAATAAAATCCAATTTGAAAATTCTGTAATTTTCATAAAAAAATTGTCAAAATAAATCCTTGAGATGTATAAAATAAAAATCAGCAAAACATCAAACTAAGGAGTAATATCTAAACTCAGACTTTCGGAAGACTAGTGTATGGAATGGACTCATAAGACTTTGCACCTGTCATACTGACTCTCATCTCTTCCTTCTTTACAACTTTTTATCACAGATAACTCATTCATTTCATCAGTACTGACAGGGTTAATCTCATTAGCTCCATAAATATGATCCTCTTTCATATCACACAGTCTGTTAAATGAAGTCTCCTTCGACGCTCACCACCTAGTTATCTTCCTCTATATGAGTTAGATACTAGTATAGTCAGGATAATCTCATGTAGCAAATCTCCTTCAATACACTTAGACCTCACCTTATATTAGCATTTTTTCCTTGAAAATAACTAATTTGACAACCCAAACACACTAAATCTTCACAATTACTCATACAATATCAAGCATAACTCAACATAATCATAAACATAATTGGTGGCATTCAAAGAAACAATTTAGTAACATATGAATCATTTCAAATAAGAAAAAAAAAAGAATTTCTTGGCATTATAACAACCACATAATCCTACTGAACTCTTAAAAAAAAATAAACATCCACATTCAATACTACATTATTCAATGCATGCTCCCATCTCTACTTTTTACATATTCATCAATTCTATAAAAATCACTATACCACATCAAATATATTCCATCTTTCAAATACTTGCAATAACTTCACTATAGCATCATCAAGGTCACACTCATTCCTCACTTTTCTTATATATCAGTTCTTCTTTAACCGCTTTATACAATGTCATATTGCTAATATTTCTTTAAGAACTAATTTATGTATTTCAATGGTTTCCCAACATCATATGTTTATACTTTTAGAGTTCAAATCAAACACGTTTTCTCAAATTTTCATAACCTTCTATATTTATAAAATACCATACTACTAACATTATTCATCAAACTCTCTCTTCTCACAAATATTCTCAACTTTACGCAAACATGCAGTACACCGTTTGTACCACAATTTTTGAATTTATCTATATAACATTAAAATTTTCAAAAAGATTAGTTTCCCTTACACAACTCCCCCACTTACATTATTTTAGCTACACAACAAAAAAGTTCGATCAATGATCAAGAATGATTTTATAACTACAACTATATCTAATTTCATCTATAAAACTGAGAGATTACATGCAATCTAATAAAAAACTGCATGATACGAGGAAAATAGATTTGCTCTACAAGACAAATGGCAAAAATGAAAACTTACCTAAAGATGAAATTGATCAAGGTATTTGGTAGAACTCTTCATAATAATAAGTTTTATAGCCTTAGATTTTCAAGAAGATAAAGAAGAGAGAACCTGAATTTTCTTTTAGAGACGAAGAAGTTTCTTCTGTTATAAAAAAACTGAAGTCTACTTTTCAATTAAATAAAAAAAAATCCTTTCTAATATAAAAAAAAAACAATTATTTATGGATTCTCACAATTATGTATAATTTGTTCTATTGTTAGTACACTCACTCTTATATTTTTTTAATATGTTAACTATTTTTTTATTCAAGAACTAGTTTTATAAGAAATATTTTGTAAAGAGTTATTTTTATAAGTTAGAAAAGAAAAACTAAAATGAAGAACAATGTATATTTTATAATTATATTTTAAACAATAATTATTGGAAGTAAGTTAGAATTTTTTTAACTTATCTAGTTTTGGGATATATTTTTGTAATAAGTAAAAGAATTAAGGTAAGAAAAAAAAACCCTAATATTCAACTTAAAAAAGAATTTTTATTATTGAAAATATATATTTAGTTGGATTACATCTTAGGATAGATCCTTTAGTTGAAAATGTACATGTTGATAAATATGATTTAGGTTTTGTTAAATTTATTAGTTTAAATTAAGTTATTTGATGTTAATTTAATTTGGGAGATATTTAAATTTGGTATCTGAATTAATGTTTTGATAGCTGATTAATTTCATTGAATCTAATTAAATTAGAATAAATATAATTTAAATACATGTAGAGGATAAATTCTCTTACATTGAAGGAAGCAATACTTGTTTTATCCAAATATTCAAGAGATAGATTACATTGCTCAAGTGATAGATATCTACTATCGTTTGAGATTGAGAATAGAAGATATTAAATCAATTCTCCATCTTGTTGAGGGATGATTATAAAGTGAGAATGTCCACTCAAACCACCATTTATGTACACAATACTTTTACTTTTTGTTGTTTAACTTGAAATTAAATAGGGATATATTGTCATAAATATAGTTTATACAGCTGTGATTGATATGCATTGTGAATTGTGAGGTGTGGTGTTCATGAAAAATGGACATAGAATATTAAGAAAATGAAAATGATGATTTATTATATTTGAGAATGACATATATGATGATATGTATTCAAATGATATTCTACACACAAATCTAAGATATATGCCAATAATGTTATGCAAATAGATTTAACCTATGTCAATGATACTGTGCATATGGATTTATTAACATATGTAGCACAGGTGGACACTTGATATGAGATGACCACTACCAAGAAAACAAGTAAACCCTAAAAACTTTTATTTTTGGATATATATATTATATTTGTATTAAATTATACTAATTAACACTTCGTTATGCTTACTTAGATGGGAGAATCAATTATATTTTCTTTTATCTTACACCAAATTATTTATTTCTTTACAAATTATTTTAACTCCTTTTATATAATATATGTCTTAAACTTTTTAATATTAAAAAGGTAAAACAAATTATAACTTGTGGTGGTATAATTCTCTCATATATTTATAGCATTTCCTCTTTGTAGGCTTTTCAGTTATTTGCAATGAAAATTAATTCAAAAAAAGTGTTTAGACAAGTTACACATTTTAATGTAGAATAAATATATATATTTGGACAAATTTACTCATAAAAAAAACCTTAAAAACTAAAATAAGAAAAAAAATGTGAATAGGTTTTTACGTAGTAAAAGTGAACTTAAATTTACATTAAAAATAAAAATTTACATAAAAATTATTCAAATTAGTTTATATATAATTTGATTTTAATCTTAATTTTTACCCTAAACAAGTTCTTAACTAAAACTATTGGGATTTTTTCTATCGATGGAGCAAAACGCGGGTGTCAACTGTGCCAAAGACCGTCTTCATAGCGGGGTGTTCCACTCTTTTAGGGTTTCACTGGCACATTTTTTTACCTTTTTTCATTCATTTCCCATCTATTACTCTCCATACTTTGTACTCTGAATCTTGTTTACTTTTTCTCACATTTGTTCACACTCAGGCACAGTCAAACACGTCAATCTCTCAACACTGCAATTAAATTGTTCTCTAGGTTGCGCAATCCGGCATGCAGGTTCATTGTCCCTCACTATTTTTGTGTGTTTTTTTATTTTTTATTTTTTTAAGTTTTCTGGTTAGAGCTCGTGATGGATTCAATTGTTAATAATAATTGGTGTGATTTGGACTTGTTTATGGGTAATGAATCTGAACAGATGTAATTGTTATGGTGTGTAGGTTATATTTTTTATTAACCTTGCAAGGTGGTGGTTTGTTTGTTCCTAATTTTGATGCCATCTCTTGCGTTTGTCTTAAAGTTTATTCTTCAATAATAAACTTGATCTTTGACCTTTTAAGTGCAGGCATCAAAGGCAAGGCTGGCTGTACAAGGAGTACAAAGAAGTGCAGCAAGAGAAAGACTGTTGATCCTGATATTAAAGTAGTCTTTGTTGATTCTAATATTTTTAAATGGAAGGGTCTTATCAAGGTATGCTGACTATTGTTAATTACGACCTGTTTGTGATGATTCTGACATTTGCTTGATTTGTTCTGCTTACAGTTGGGGTCCCTCTGAGACTCCTTATGAGGGGTGCGGGTTCCAGCTTACTTTATTCTGGAGCAGTATTCTCTACAGCCACCTCAAGTCCTGTTTTTGACTAAAATATTTCACCCAATGTTCACTTTAAGGTAGGATGAATATGTCTTTAAATCTGTTATGCTTGTAGCCATACCTTTTTACTTATGAATACTAACTGTATGATTTCTGAGAAGAATTATTTATCCTATTTTTTTTTTCACTAAATTTTCAGTGATGCATGGTTTCTAAAATTTTCTTAGTAATGTGTCCATTATAAAACATATATGGATTCTTTTGGTGCATGAAATTGAAATTGTTGTTCAAAATTGCAATTCCTATTCCTATTCTGATTGGTTTGGAATTATAATTCCTATGTTTGTGTTGTGTAATGAATTAGAGGTTACAATTACAATTACAATTCCAAGTTTAATTTCAATTTCCTTTTTTGACATCTCTAGCTAGGGGTAGTTGTGGGTACAATTATAATGGTTGGGGTAGATAGGTGGTGGAAATATAGCGACAAGAGTGGCAGAGTGGTGATGACCATTGATGTGATAATAATGGTGATTGGTGATGGTAGGAGTGACAGTGGTTATCGAGGGTGGGGGGAATGAGTATGGTGATGTTGGCAACAAACAAAGTTATGAGAGCGACACGGTAGCAATCATTGTTGGCAGTGGTAATAAAATGGACGGCGATGATTGGAGTGGTAGTAGTTGGTCAAGGGGGTGGCACCACGACGGCAATCAGTGGGAGTCAGGTGGCAGTGATTGGTGGTAGGGATTGTCATGGTAGGGGTGATGACATTGCGTCTGGTAGCAGGAGCAACAAAGACGGAGGAACAACAAAATAGTGAGGATGAACTTAGGAATTGTAATATAGAGGGTAGAGCTTTGGAACTGAGAAATGTTCGCTTTAATTATATTATAATTCCATGGAATTGGACTTTAGAGTTGTTCCAATTCTAGATGAAGATCCAAAGGTCATAATTCCAATTCCAAGCACCAATTCCATTTCCAATTCCGTGCATAAAATTGACACTAATAGTTGTTTGCATGAGAAATAAATGTGAAATGAAAAGGTTGTTACCATATATGCTGGCGGCGCTGCTACAAACGATCAGCATTGAAATGAAAACTTCTGCCACTGCTATCATAGACATACTTTAGTGCTCATATGTGATGCTTATACATGATAAGTGTTTGTGGTTGGTCTTATTAGTTGGTTTGGTTACCTTCTCCATGATGGAAAGAACAATCATGCTAACGTTTTATGGGAGGCCGATAACTTAAAGAAACCTAAGCTCTATGCATACTATTAATTAGGTACCTTTCAGTTTCAGAACTAATTGGAATTTGAAAGCCATTGATTTGTTTCTAATTGGCTGGTCAATTAAATTTGTTTTTCTTCTGTTCTTTTCAAGTTGATGGATAACTTTTTCCCTTTGGATTTTGTATTTTTAACATATCTTCATGACGATTGGTTAAAAATCTAATGAGCCTGCATGACCTCCCATAGGCCAAATAAATAAGATTGTTAAATCCTTTTTTATAAGCTTCTTACGTGGCATATAGAGGACCAGGCAATTCCATCATTTCATCAATCAGAGTAAATAACAATCGACATCATCAAAACTTACATATCTTACTTCATATCTGATTGAGTGACTTCAGCCTGCATGTATGACTCGCCCTGTGTCAGGTGAAAACGCTGTGAGTTCCTTTTGACAAGCTTCTTACATAGAATACAGGGAGTGAGGCAAATTCACCATTTTACCAATCATAATAAATAGCAATTGTATCTTTAAAAATGTACAACTCTCCTCATATATGATTGACTAGTTTGCCTGCATGACTCCCCTCATGCCAAATAAAAAGGCTGACAATTTCTTTGGCAGGCTTCTTACATGGCATTCAGGGAGCCAGGCAAGCGCATCATTTCACCAATGGGAGAGATATAACAATTTTCATTAAGGTACCTCACTTGAACTTGACTAGAATCTGCATCATCAAAACAATACAGTATCAAATTCCAATACTCAGAAAGATTTAATTAAACAAATACACCGGGTAAAGGCTAGCTAATTCACTGTCTCACGTGTGAGTGTGATGAGATGAGTGGGAGAAAGAAACAGTTTCATTTGACAGCAAAATAAAGAGCTACGTACCCTTAATTATGTAACAGAGGGACAGAATGAGTAAGAGGAGGCTATCAAAGAGGAGGGGAATACTCTAGTTCTTGTGCTCAAGTCAAAATGACTTTGAACTCCAAGCAGGTCTCTGTAGTTTTTGCTTCTGGAGCCAATGAACCTATGGGGTATTTAAGGAGACAGAAGTGAGGGGAGAGACAAGAGAAAATCCATGAAAAAGAGGGGAGAAAAGGAAGAATTAAGGGTACAATTGGCAAAGGCGGCAACCAAGCCTTGGTTGTAACAAATAGTTCCACCAGATAGAGCCAAACCTCCTGGGTTTTACAGGTAGTCTTTTTTGGATTTTTTCCCTCGGAAAAGATGAACCCCTCTCCCCACACAAACAAATCCTCCTTTAAAAATTTTCATCCTCCACTCTTTTCAGTTACATGTAAGATATGAGATGTGCTTATCTGTCAATTTTCCTTTGTTGAAACTTGAAAACTTTTTTATTATGGGACCGTTTAGTCTTTAACGTTTAATCATTACTGTTTCATTGATGAGCACAATTAATTAATTATTTATTATTATTGAATGCACTACCCTGCTAGCAAAAGGGTCAATGACTTAGTGTGATCAATTTCCAGACGATGCCAAAACCAGTCAATAAGACAAGGCCAGAGTTGCAGTGAGCGTTAGCTGAGTTTGATGCTGGGGTCCGTTTCTCACAGAACCGAAGCTGGATCAAAATATGGACAAATGTGATCATCTAACTCATACTCCATCACCATCAAACGGTACTTAATATTATAGAAAATTTGTGCAGTGTCCATCACTGGATTAAAATATCTCTAGCCGTTGTATAAGTATGTTTCATCCTTTAACTATAGTAACAATTTAATAATTAACAGAAAAGAACTGTACTGGCATGAGACAAAAGGATTTATTTTACTTCTTGTTTTAAACAAACTATTATTATGATAATTATACTCATGTATATGGGTATTCCATATCAATCATAAGCTTTAGCTTTTTACAAATGTTACTCTAAATCATTTACTGTGGCCCCAGGAGATTAAAAGGAATAATTTCAAAGTTTCAGTGTGGTCTCAGGATATGTATATGATATCCCTGCTTAGTGCCAAATGAGGGAGTTGGGACCACTAATCCGTTTAGTCATTTCATTTTTTAAGGAATTTTATAAGGGCACTTGGCCAATCAAGGACCACAATCAACTGCGAATAAGGGAACACAAGCATCAATCCATATCTCAAAGACATGACTCATCATATGGTTGTGTCTGTGTGTGTGGAAGGTGCAACCGTGGCTCGGATATAGCAATTGGCTAAGTTGATTAGAAGTACTATAATTTTTTTTTAAATAATAATGAACAATTTCAGTGATAAAAAAATATTTTTAAAGATTAATTTTTGAACTAAAAATTATTATTTTAATAATCAAAATTTTAATAATTAATATTAATGATTAATTTAGATATTAATTTATAATAGAAATTATTTTAATTATTAATTTATAAATTAATTATAATTTTTTGAAATTATTTTAGTTATAAATAATTTTTAATTTATAAAATAATACCTAAATTAGGTGTTATATTGATTAATTATTTTTTATTATTAAAGTTAATCATTATTTAAAAATTTTGTTGTAGCAAATTATTTCATTATAGTTTTTCTTTCCGATATTAATACATTCATCCTCTTTTATCTGTTAACATATATATCGGTATTTTAAGATCCAAAAATAAGGTTTATAATTTGAGGTCCGTTTATCTTATAGCATATATCTGTGTCTTGAGATCCAAAAATAAGTTTTATAATTTGAGGTCCAGTCTGTCCGTCCAAGTTATTAACATCCTTCTCTCTCTAAGTTTTTCAAAGTAACGTATGCATGTGACAACACGAATTAAAATTCAATGAAGTATTTAATTTTATTATTAATTTCAAGTATTAAAAATGATATAAATTAAATGAAACATCAAATATTGTATTAAATATAAGTAAATGCAATTCATAATAGTATTAATGGAAACAAACATTAATTATAAGTATAAATATTAATCACTTGAGATAAAAACAAAAAAAAAATTAAATATATGCATTTATGATAATTCATAAATTTGAAATTTCCTATATATGCATTTATATTAATTATTTAATTAAAAAATAATAATTACCTATGATGCTATATGATGCATTGATACTTCAATTCAAGTCACGTATCCGTGTCCGATACTTTATCGAATCCTTATTAATGAAGTAAGTATCTAATTTATAAAGTCGTAGTTCACTACAAGAAAATCTTTGAATAATAATGACAAATTTTAGTAATAACAAATAATTAATCACTATATAGTAAACAATTTAGGTACCAATTTAAAAACTAAAATAGATTGACAATTAAAATAGTTCTAAAAAATTATAATTGATCTCTAAATTGATAATTAAAATAATTTTTACTATGAATTGATTTTTAAATTGGTCACTAACATTCCCTACCAACGTTTTGACTACCAAAATAATTGGTTTCAAAATTGCTCACTAAACATTAGTTATCAAGGTTTTGACTATTTGGTCTCTAATTAGGAAATTGGTCTCTAACATATTTTTTGTAACTAAGATTTATCATTATTTAAGAGTTTTCTTGTAGTAGTACTTTTATGATGATAATAATTTATATTTTTTATGTTGACAACTTTAGTAATATAGTTTTAATTTGGATTCACACAATAACAATCATATATTTATTATGTTTTTAAGAATTATTGTACACTTTTCAATATTCATATATCACGTATCTATCACGTATCGTATCCTATTATTTTCAAAATAAACGTATCGACGTATCAGATATGTATTGTATCTGATACACATGTGCATTATAGATAATTACAATAAATAATAATAATAATACTATTTACAAAAACTATTTATACTTGTGTATTGAGGATTGGTTATTTTAGTTTCCACATTTATTTTAATTTTACTTTTAAATAATCGTTATTTTAAATTAGAAATAATTATATTTTTATTTTTTTTAAATAACCGTTAATATTTCACATAATTATTGTATTCTTCTATTAAATACTTTGTTAAAATTTAAATAAATAGTATAAATATTATACAAAATATTTATTTTTTAATAACAATTATTTTGTAGTTTAATAAAATTTTTGCAAGAATTAAAAAAAAAGTAAGCATCTATGTTTCTATGTAAATTATATGAAGCATTGATAATAATACTAATCACTAGAAATATTTAAGGATAATATTGATTACAACCAGTATTAATAATAATATTGTGGTAAAGATATCTCTTTATCCGGTTATATTTGAACTAAATTTGTGTTCCTTGTAATTTTAATCTTAGTTTAATTTTTCTTTTAGTTTTTGTTTTCGTTCACAAATGTCAATTGGTTTTCTATTTTTTTTAGTCTCAACTTGGTTACAATTTTTGAAAAATTGATATAATTTAGCATTTTTCATTAAGAATAACGATTTGCTTTATTGGTGTAATTTATATAATCTTAAGGTGTGTTTGAATGAAGTAATTTAAGATAGTAATTCATTTATTTGGAGAATTTGAATTTCTTTGGAGTAAAATGACTTGTTTGAATTAGGAAATTAAAATGGAATTGAAATAGAGGAATTTTAAGAAGATATTTCAAATCACTAAAATAGTAGAATTTGAAATTCACTCAAAAATGAAAGAAATTGAAATTCCACAATTTGTGGAATTTCTCATTGTCCAATATTAGAAGTGTCAATTGGGCCTAGATGACCCATATGACCTAGACAGGTTGAGCTAGTCTGACGACTCATGCAGGCCGACCAGATGATCTAGACAAACCAAGTAGGCCCAGCGACACAGACGAGCTTGGCGGGCCCAACTACCAAAATGAGTCAGGCAGACCCGATAACCCAAACAGGTCAAGCGGACTCGACAACCAAGACATGTCAAACAGGCCTGATGACTCAAACGAGTTGGGGGCCTGATGAACTAGATGATCCCAACCACTCATACGGACCATGCCGTCCAAATTTTGAAATTCATACAAATTTGGTTGAGTTGACCTCGACCAAAATTTTGAAAAATTTGGTTTAGTCTGCACCAGCCAAAATTTGGCAGAATCTGATTGAGTTGGCTCTAACCTAAATTTGGCCAAATTGGACTGAGTTACATCAGCCAACATTTGACCGAATTGGGTCGAGTCAGGTCGATCAAAATTTGGCCGAATTTAAATATTTTTAGGTTACAATTATATTTGTTCAATTTAATTTCAAAAATTATATATTAAATAAATATTATTAAAATTAAATTTTATCTCATAAGATAAATTCAATTATTTTATCCAAACAAGAGATTGAAATGTAAGATATTTCAATTATTTTATCCAAACAGATTATTTAGAAAATGAAGGGAATTCAATTGCAAGAATTTCAAATATAATGTATTTCGATTTCTTAGAATTGTTGAAATGCTTCATCCAAACACAAGGTTTGTGTTAATTTTTGAAAAAAATTATTGATTCACTTCAAAAAAATTTAACGAAAATGACCAAATTGCATCAAATTTTCCAAAATCGAAACCAAATTAAGATTAAAAAAATTGGAGGACCAACTTGACATTTTTGGAAAAAAATGATCAAAAAGTGTAATTAAACTTTCAATTTTTTAATAATTTTGGAGGCCTAAAACAAACTTAAGAACGATGTCTTTCATCTAAAATTTATTTTTTGAGTTTTTTCTGATGTAAAATTATCTATTTAGTTGTCGTAATTAATTTCATTTAACTTTCACAGTGTTCTCCAACTCCAACTCGTGTTCATCACTTATTTCATTAGAGATTTCATCCCCATTATCCACCAAAAAGCAAAATCTTAACCTAGTTAGTGATTCTGCACTCCAATCCAAGCAAAAATTTCATTTTCTTATCAAAATATATGAGAAAAAAACTCTCGAAACTTATAAATAGAAAAGTACCGAAAAATAAAATGAAAAAAAAAACACATTTTTAATCCTAATACAAATTCAACAAATAATATAAAAACAACATCAACACAAACAAAAAAAAAAAACATAGTAACCAAAAATGAAGATAAAAAGATTGGTACACACATGTAGCATGAGATTCAAGGAATGAAATATGCCAAAATCCTCAAAAGAAAAAGTCTAGAATAAGAGAAAACAAGGAGAGGCAAGAAGTGAAATCACTAGATAAGAAGTCACAAAGAGATAAATGAAGAAAATAGAAATAAAAAATGATTATAAAAAAATAAAGGTAACTATTTATTCTATTTTTTGTGAACAAAATTATAATTTATTGAAAAAAGTTTTAACTCATTAAATATCATTTTTATACCAAAAAAAATTAATAGACACTGATAATAATTTAATTAAATTTTATTCTCAAACATAAAGTCACAATTAATTTAATAGAGGTACATAAGTACTCAACTTTTTTAGGTTTTTTTTTCTTAAACATAACTTTATAATTAATTTAATAGATATATACTAATACTATAATTTTTTTTTTGAAGTTTTTTGTTGTGTTAAACATAATTTTATAATTAATTTAATAGAGAAATATTAGTATAAAAAAAATGAGACTTTTTCCTAGAGACTCAAGCTATTGTTTGATCAACTTGTCCCTAAAAGTAATATATATATATATATATATATATATATATATATATATATATATATATATATTTTTGTATTGTGAGACCCTAAAAAAATAAATAAATAATAATAATAATAATAATAATATAAAATAAAATAACTATAAGAGAAAATGAGTCTTATAAAATGGGTATACAAATTTTATTATTAGTAAGGACAAAACTACAAATAAAGATCTCCAACAAAGTCACTTTCTTTTCTCATAAAGTTTCTAACTCCATAGTTTTTGATAACCCTCTTACATATCTCTAAAATCCTGACTATGTTTCTCATATTCTTGAAGAGCTGAACATGATTCTATGTGATCTTAACAAGACAATCATTCCAACCAATCAATTTTAGTTATAGAGTGAGTTCTAATTTTTCTCTATTTCTTAAGATAATTTGTGTTTGACCATCATGTGAATATGAGAGTGTTGCATATGTTTGAAACAAACTCTTTAAAATTCTTGATCTTCTATAAATGCAAAGGTGTGTTTTGATTATTAAATCAAAACTTCTATTTGTGTCTTTAGAACGGTTGGAGGAACATAAGAGATAAGGTCTTTGGTTTTCAAATAGAGCTCGAAGTTAGTTTGATTTGACATTGTAGAATTGTTTAAGTAAATAGTTTACGATTGATGAAGTTCGCTATGTTAAATGTGTAAAAATTGGAGATTTTGGTCTTTGGCTATTTGATTTGTTGAATTCAGTTAATTTGGTGAGAAATGGTTTGAAGAGATTAGTTTTATGTCAATAAATAATTTAGAATAGAGTGATAGGTACTAGAAGGGGCCAATTGAGAAAACTGCGCAATTTTCCTACATATAAGTGTACATATCATTGTACAAAAAATTGAAGCGTACAAATATTTAAGTTTTTTCAAGGGTAGTAACGTCATTGCCTTTAGGCCACCCGCAAAAAAAAAGACCTGAAAAAAAAATTATTACTAATAATTCCCTATTAATTAATTATAAAAATATTTTTTTTAAAAAAAACCTCAAAAAAATATTTTGTACTAATATACCTCTATTAAATTAATTATAAAATTATGTTTGAGATAGAAAAGGCTTCAAAAGAAAATATTATTACTAATATAGCTATATTACATTAATTACAAGTTTATGTTTGAGAATAAAATTTAATTAAATTATTATTAGTGTATGTTAATTTTTATGGTATTAAAATTGATAATTAATGAGTTAAAACCTTTATTTAGTAAATTATAATTTTGTTTACGAAGAAGATGATGATTAGTTATTTTAATTCTCTTATAATTTTATTTTCTTCTTTTATCTTTGTATCTCTTTGTGACTTCTCTTATCTATCTTTACTTTTTCTTCTCTTCTAAGAGTCATTTTTTTAGGGCCTTAACAGATTACAATCATTCAATCTCATAGTGTCCGTGTGTACCAATTTTTCATCTTCATTTCTAGTTAATATATATTTTCTTTCTATTTGTGTACTAAAATTAGAAATGCTTTCTTTTGTTTCCAGATTTGTTTTTTGGTACTTTTCTATTTATAAGTTTCAAGAGTTTTTTTGCATGTATTTTGACGAGGAACTTGAATTGTTTTATAAAACTATTAATTAGATTAATGGTTAGTCTTTTGGTGAATAATAAATTAATTGGAGCATAATTCAAAGTTGAATTTTATGTAGAAAGATAATTCAAGTTAAAAAAAAATAATACTTACTATCAAGTTGAGAAGAACCTAAGTTTTGTGAAAAACGTATTAGACGCAAAAGAAACAATTTCATGAAAATATTGAGAATGAAATTGTAACATATCTTCAAGAATCGTTTAGAATTTATTACTTTTTGTGTATTGTAGATAAATAAATTACCACACTTCAGAGTAAATTTGAACAATTTAAAATATATGAAAATATTTTTTGTTTTTTATGTAGTGTTAAAAAATTAAAATCTAGGTTGTACATTCTTGAAAGAAAAATGCTTAAATCTTGAAAAATCTTTAAAACATGATATATGCAAGGAGGAAGCCAATTTGGTTGATTATGGCCCCAAATTAATTGTTGAGGGGGAGATTTGTCAGGTGGATCACCAATTTGTTGGGCTCACACTGATTTATTTAAGAAAAATAAAATTAGTTTTTTTTTATGGGCTCCCAACCTATTATGTAATTCAAATATGCAACCCTTGCATCAGGTTAAGAGTTGGGATTATCATAAGAAAAATATATTTTATATTGTGATAGTCAAAGTGCAATCCATCTCAGCAAGAACTCAACTTTTCATTCAAGGTCAAAGCATATTGAAGTCCAATATCATTGGATGCGAGATGCATTAGAGATGAAACAATTGTCATTAGAGAAAATTCATACTGATGAGAATGGGTCAGATATGATGACAAAGATCTTACCTGCAGGAAAATATGCTATATGCAAGGAGAAAAGAAAACCAGTTTGGTTGATTATGACCCCAATTAATGGTTGAAGAGGAGATTTGTAGGTCACCAAATTATTGGGCCCACACTGATTTGTTTAAGAAAAATAAAATAAGTTTTTTTTTATGGGTTCCTAACCCATTATGCAATTTAAATATGCAACCCTTGCATCAGTTACAAGAGTAAAAAAAAATAGAGTGAAACAGAGAGAGAAGTTGTGAGTGCCTCTGGTGAGAAGCCATCAGAGAGATCGAAGAAGAAGGAAGATAAGAAGTTACCTTGAAGAAAAGGTTTTATTTCTCATATCATATATTGAGGTTCTCTATTGTTTATTTAAAGTACCCATTGGGGTTTGTTATGCACCTTGTTGGTGAAGAGAATAGTGTTATGTTGATCCTTGGAATCTCCAAGAGAACTTGTGGTGTACCCATTAATTTGTATTAGTGGAAATTTTTACTGGATAAGGTCCCGTGGGTTTTTCCTCTGTATTGACCCTCCATATTGAAGTTTTTCACGTTAAAATTTTTGGTGTTTGTTGATTCCTCCCTTCTCTATTTTATGCATTTTATTATTTTGCATATTATTTATTTACGAAAGATTTGATCTAGATTTTGCTTCCGCTCTTTTATTTTTTATATCTTGTGAACACTTGTATCATTGTATTTTTTAACAGAAACACATATCTCAACATATTAATTTAGTATATCTCTCTATTTTCAGGAAGCCATTGCAATTTAGTCTCCAAGTTAACTTTGGACACTAATTTGGAAATGGGTACAACTTCTAATCTCTCTCTTTATTCTTCTTCCTACTCTGAGTTAAGTTAGTCTGATTCATGAGTCTAGATTTTTTATTAATATATTATTATTATTATTTATATAATTTAAAACATCAAGTGTCAAAATAGATAGTATATGTGATGAACTAAAATGTACAAATGCTTTCCTAAGTTTAAAACACTTAATTGTCTTGTGTGACTTTTCCAGTGTCTTCTGACTGAATTTAAGTTTTTTTTTGCGGACCTACCTTTTTCTCTATTTTCTTTATCTGATTCTCATAATTGGTTTGAAAAGTATTACACGTTAAACAAGGATTGTGCCTTTTCACGGAGAAATTCTTTCTCGAGTTGGATGAGGCCGAAATATCACTATAACTTGTTAAATTTGATAAATGTTACAATAATTTAGCAAAATATTTTTAAATGTTAATTACTTTTTATAAAAGTTAAAATTTAGCAACATTTGTAAAATGTTATAGATTGGTAACATTAATTAAATATCGCAATTAATATTGTAAAATGTTACTTAGGTCAACCAGCTAACATTCGTTCATAATTTTGGAATGCAGTTAAAAACACCTTTTGATGTAGAATGTTATACGCATTTTGATTAATTTTTTTTAATCATCTAATTATAAATAGTTTTATGAAGGAATGTTATCCGGGTGAAAATGAAGTGACTTAAGAAGTCAACTTTAACTTTAACTCAAATATTTTTAAAATGAGATTTGCATCCACTTGTATTGTATAATTATAAATTAATTTTATCTCTAGGAATGTAGGACTTCTAACACTCATCATATATATATATATATCGAGCATGAGACAGACATTAATTTGTGATCTAATAATACATTGCTAGCGAGTGAAAGAGTAAAGCCAATGAATAATAAGTTTTTCATAGTGGATGATACAATAGGTCAAATAAATAACAAATATTTTTAGATGATAAATTATAACTCATAACTCTAATATCATGTTAAAAAATGAAATTTAAATTTAACTCAACCTTATAAAATCGGCTTGTAAAGTAAGGTTTACACTTATTTATATATACATATACACACACATATATATATATATATATATATATATATATATATATATATATATATATATATATATATATATATTAAAATTGATTTTATCTCAAATTAATGTGAAATTTTCGAGAAACTAAATACGAGTTTAATTATCCCATTTACATTCTTAAAGTAAAAAAGTTATCTTAATTTCCATATTCAACCACTATAAAATTTGTCTCATCCATGCTCAATCAGAAAATAAATATACTTGCAATCATACCCGTCTTTTTTACTATTTCAAATATTAATTAAATAGTTTAAAAAAAATAAAAGATATTAAAGAAAACATGATATTATTAAGTAGTATATATCAAAATAATATGTATTTTCTTTTCTTCAATACCAAATATCAAGATTTTTTTAATAACCATGTCAATATCACATATAAGAATATCAAATAAAAATTAAATAAATTTCAAATAATTATATAAAAGAGGGAAAACATCATATACTTGTCTTTAATTAAAAAAGTTAGAATATGTATTTCTTATCTGTGAAAAAATTTATCTATTGGCGACGTTTATTTATTGCCATTTCTAACCAAAAACTTAATTTACAAACATTAATGTGGCCATTGTTAGAATTAGTTATTGTCTTATATTCCGAAATGTTGAATGAAATTTAGATAGAAATTTTGTTATTGTTGCATATTAAATCTTTTATGTATAATTTGCTTCAATCAATTAAAACTTAAATAATTTTATAAGTCTATATGTTTCGAACATCAATAATTATTTTTTAAATTGGATATGTAATAAATAAAGCCTTTATGGTTTACATTAAAATGAAAATTTAATTTTGCATTAAAAGAATTCACTTCACATGTATTTTTTTTTCTCCTTTTATTGAGAAAGATAGCATTGATAATGAAAATTTACTTTTGCATTAAAAGAATCCAGTTCACATGCATTTTTTTTCTTTTTATTTACAATTAATTTTCTTAAATCAAACACACATGAATTTCAAACTTGTTGTTTTTATTTTTATTACTACTACTCAACTACTTACTTGAATTATATTCTTTTATTTTATATAATAAGAAGAAGATTAGAGGAACTTAAGAGGGATAATTTCAGTGGTGAGGGAGTAATGAAGTGTTGGATTTGAAATGATTCGAACTTTATGTGAGGCTTGCGGAAAGTACTATTGCTGGGTTTGGACCAACAATACCACGATGACAAAGGACTAGCTTCGTGATGATTGAGTTTCATAGGAACCAAAACACGCTACCTATTCACCCCTCCCTTTTCAGATTCATGCACCTTCCTCACTTGGTGCTCATAGTAAAACTTTTTATAATTCCGTATCACAATTAGGGACGTCAATGGGACGGGTAGAGTACGGATAGTGACTCTTCTGTACCTTATTTGTTGGATAAATATTCGTTCCGTACTCGTATTTATATTCATCATGTATCCGTTATGCGAGTATTTGCATAATTTTTTAATATTCACAAATATCTAAGGGAGTTCGCAGGTATTTATAAAAAAGTAAAAATAAATATTTAACAACATATTTTAATCATAAATTCAAATAAAATACAATACATAATATTCTTAAATTTTAAACAAAGTATAAATAATTCATTTAAATAGTATTAAATGACCGTTTACAAAGAAATGAATTTTTTTAAAACTAATTGATGAAAAAATAACTCATTCAAAATCAATATGTTAATATTTTAATCATGTTTTCTTATTTATTTTTAATTTAAATTAGAGTATAGCGGGTACGGGTATCTACGGGTATGAATACTATGATACTCGTACCCACGTTAACATGCAGGTATTAAAAATATTCGTACCCGTTACTCGCGGGTATCCATTTACAATATTCATTTCCTACCCGTTGTGGATTTTATCCGTGAATACCCTCGGGTACGGATTTTTTTGACATCCCTAATCACAATATGCTTCTCAACATCTTGCATTATGGATCTTCTATAACCCATTCTTAAACAGTCATTTCTTTGCTTTCATCACATGTATCATTCAAAATAATGGTTTGGTTCAGTGTTTCAGTGCTTCATTGTTTTCTTCCAATGTCCAATAACAACCTAACATACTGATTTGATTCCTAGTCTCATATCGACCAAAGATAAAGTTAATTTATAATATATAAGTGAATGTAAACTTCACCTTACAAGCCAGTTTTATAGAATTAAATTTGACTTAAATCCACTTAGGAGAACCATGAGTTTGAGTTAATCCTAACAAAATTTGTTGTTTGTTGGATATTCCATCCACTATCGATACCTTGATATGAGGGAGTTCGAGATATATATATATATATATATATATATATATATATATATATATATATATATATATATATATATATATATATATATATATATCTTGACGTGAAGAAAGTGTATTAAAAGTTTCAACTTACAAACCATTTTTATAGGATTGAGTTACATTTAAAGTCCACTTCGTGACATAATATTTGTTTATTTCCTAGAGATGTTCTCTGATCGAACCATGATGTTCAATGGAGTAGCTTTGCTTTTAAACCTTGGTCCTTATCATAGTCCCTTTCATTTTACTGCATGAACCATAAAGCTTTAATTAACACATTGCAAAAGAAACAAAGGGATTGTAGTAATATAGGATGTTTTCTGGGAAATAATATAGGATGTCTTCCAAAGTCCTCTAAGTTCCATGTTGTAGTTGCTTATGTAGCATAAATTCATATTTTTCTGGACAATAGTATAGACCAAATGTAGTGTTGCATATAATTGAGTTATGTTTGTAATAATAGTTATGGATGCACCTACCCTTGTAATAATAATGAAAAAGTGAGGAGGAACATACGTACCTACACTTGTCTTGTTAATAAATAACTATAGATGCAGGTAAGAGGCAAAAATCTTGATGAACTTGATGATGTTAAGACGAAGGACAGTTTGGACAGCGTAGAGCCTAGGGGTTTAGAGAAACTAATCAAAGTTTTTAGGGAAAGCACAATAAAAGTGCTTTTGGAAAGATGAAAAATAAGTAACATTACATCGCAAGGTGTTTCACACACTTTTCTATGTTCTAGGATTACTTGTTGGCTCACATGAGAAAGAAACGTGTGGCCTGGCCTCAGTAGGAAAGTGGTGATGTTATTATGAAAGGTAAGACTAAAAATATAGCTATCAACATACCAACTATAAAGCCTTTTAAAAATTAGAGAAATGACTTTCATATGGTTTTTTAAAACAAAAATATTACTTTCTTTTGGTAAAGAACGTAGTTATAAATATGGAATAGTAGTAGGTTTTCATGTCTGTTACCAGGTATATTTAATTGTATACTTAATTTCCTGAATTTCAAATAGTGTTATTCTTTTTCTAGAATTAACTCTGGAAATGTTATATTGATTAAATATTAACAGTGTTATGTACGCGTTTTTTATTCATATAATAATATGCCGATTGGTAGTTTTTCTTTAATGTGTTCGATAGAGTTGATATATAATTTGAGAATTGAGAATCCGATAAATCTTAAGCTATAAACTATCCTATATATAAAAGATTTTGAGATTACATTCGATTCAAAACTTTAACGAATTTTTGAGTTTTTACTTTTATATCTTAAATTTGCTAGTTTTTATCTTTATTCCTCATATCACTCATCTTATTTTTATCTAATAGAACTTCTTACTACAAATTTAAATTACTCACAAATCAAATCAAATTAATATATATATATATATATATATATATATATATATATATAAATCACCTTCCAAATCAATTGAGTATTAAAACTCTTGTTAAAATGAATTTATATTTAATTTAACTTTATAAAATTAATCTTTTTATCGATAATAGTAGTTGTTAAATTTATTAGTAGGAAGAATTAAATCCAAATCTTTCTCATCCTGCATTCCAATCTCTTCGGTACATCTTATATCTCCAAGATATTAGTAATATGAATTGAATATTGTTGGACTGACGAAAATAACATGTCTTGAAAAGTCTCACATCGTCTAGGATAATCAAGAGAGTGATTGTTAATAACTCTATAATGGATTCTGAGTTCATGGTGTCCTTATCCTAGTCAAACACACTTTAAGCTTGTATTTGACTTTTTTATATTTTTTATATATATGTTATACAAATTTTCAAATAATTTTTCAAATAATGTTATTCTATGATGGTCGTGATTTTTCTTTAATTTTAGAATTTTCACGTTATATTCTTGTATTTTATCTTATTTTTCTAAATTTTCTGTTAATAGGGTGATTTTTGAGATAAAAATGATAATATTATTAATTGATAATGCGTTTTTTCCGACAAATATATCATCTCTCTTAGTTCTTTATCAATTTTTCTAAATGTCAAAAAATCAATTTATAACCTATTTATATACTATCATTTGAAATTATATATTATAATTTGGAAGAATGTTAAAATAATACTGTTATTTGAGCAAACAGTATTTCATTTGTTATTTCACGATTTATTACGTGTATAGTATACTCAGTAAATAGTTCAAATTCATTTAGTGTTAGTTTATAAAAGTGAATAAAAGATCCAATTTAAAGGAAAGAAACAGACAATTGGAAGACGACTATTTAAAACTTTATCACTAAAGTTAATAACAAAATCCATCTCAAAATAAATCAATTCATTAAATTATAAATTTATCAAAATTATGAAAAAATTACTTGTAATAAATATATTTTTAAGAATCACTTTGCTTCATTCCACACGATGGATATAGTGCAAGTATGATGTGTCGGGCCCCTACGAATGCCCCAAACACTTTATTCATTAAGTTGTATTATTTCACAACCAAATCTATGATAATATATAAAGCATGATTGATCTTAAATTAAAAATAGCAAATAATTGACCTAATTTAGTAGTCTTTATTTCAATTTATCTGGTTTTTTAACTGAAATATGTTCATCCAATAAAATAACTTCAATAGTTTTTATTTCTCATTTCTATACCAATTTTATCTCATAATTTTGCTTAAATATTTTCAATTAAAAGATAAATAATATTTTAACTTCAAGTACGTTGAGATAACATCTTTATGATCAATTGCTATATTCGATGTATTGTCTGGTTTGCAGTCTGAAACTTCATCACCACTTTATTTTTAAAAGACAATTGAGATGGTTGAAAGTAAAAAATATATTTAAATTAACTTTGTTCTCAACTTTATGACACCATTAAATATATCAAAACAAATAATATGTATAATATTATTTAGAGAATGAAAACTTTGAGTTCTACATGAACATACAAAAGGAGTGACATGAAGAGAAGCTTTTGGGGGTGACTATGGCTATGGTGGCTGTGGTGTACTTTGAAATAAATTTGCGGAGGGAATTTTTTTGGGGGGTTTTCATTGTAATTTGAAGCATTATTAGCCTCAAATCATTGCTTTCCAATTCCAAACATTGCCCACTCTACAATGTCTTCCAACCACTTAAATTCAGCGGACAAAAAGTAAATTACTTTCTCTTCAAGTTTATAATAAAAGTAATTCAACAAAAGAAACTCAAGAAAGAAAGCAACAAGATACAACATGCTTGTGTGTTTTCCATAGATCCCACTCCACTTTAAAAAAAAAATTCCATAGAGATAATATAAATAAGTAATTAATGTGTCTCATTAAGAAAACATTTTTTTTGGCCAAATATAATGCTTAGATATGGATTTTTCTTGTATGTAATTTAGACTAAGTATATGATATCTAAAAACCGATATTTATTATATACATTTTTTAGATTATGCTAACATTTTTATCGTGTAAGAGATCCTATATTGATTAATAATAAAATAAACATATAATATTTTAGAAATCGATCCTATATTGATTAATAATAAAATAAACATATAATATTTTAGAAATCGATAAAGTTAAATTAAATTTGAAATCTAATTTTAAGAATTTTTATAAAGTGTTTTTTAGGTCAAAGTCTTGAGATGTGAAAGCATTGGGAGTGACTAGGGACATGTCTCCCTCACTGGTGGTGAAATTTTGGGCTAAACATTATCATGTCATTGGTACCCCAATTCTCATTTTCTTTACGCCAACATGTCTCTCGCACTATCTTTAAACACCTTTTTTTTTTTTTTATAATGTCGTCTGATGTCATGGATTCCAAATGAAATATTAAATAAGATATTTTCATGCTTACATATTTTTAAATATAAATAAATATTATATAAAAAATAAACGTATAATTTTATTATAATTAGTATATTTCATTGTAATCTAAATGGTTATTTTATTTAATTAGATTATCCATCGTTAATTATATCTATAAAAACACATATAAATATTTATATACATGATATGTATATACGACAACAAAAACGTGTAAGGGGAGAACTAATGTGGGTTGATTTTATATAATTCAAGTTAATTGATCATGAAAAAGTTTCATCTTTTAAAATTTTCATTTATTTATACATTTTAAAATTATATTTTTATGTTTATAACCTATACCATTATAAAAGAAATTATTTCTTTTAGTATACATTATTTTTTTCATTTTACCCTTTTAATATCTTTTAAATTAAAATAATTACATTACCAATTTTACCTTTTACATGTCATTTATATAAAATTTAAACATTTTTTAATTTTACCAATTTTTTATACTTAAAAACTATCTGCAACAAAACACTATTTTTTTTTTACTTTTATAACTGTTGACATTTTGAGTGAAAAATTTCTCGTTCGGTGTGATGAAGTTTTTTTCTTTTTGTATTAAGGTAAGATGGGTGAGAAGAAGAAGAGAAGATGATGATTAAGTGGAGGTGGCTTGGGGTGACACACGCCATGATGTGAAAGTTCGTCCATGACGAACACCCAGGAAAAGGTGACTTGGGGTGACATGTGTCGTCATGCGGAGGCTCATCAATGATAGAAACCCAAGAGGAGGTTGTTGGGTGACGGTGGTGGCCTGGGGTGACATGTATAGATGAGGACATCAACAACGATAATGATGGTGGCTAGAGTTAGAGAATGAGATGGAGAAGGAGGTGGTGGAAGAGGAAGAGGACTGAGAAAGACAAATAGGAGGAGGATAAGACCCCAAAAAATGAAAATGACTTGGAGCGGTGAACTTTGGGCAGCAGTTGACCGAAGATGAGGAGAAAAATGATGATTTAATAAGAAAAAGGAAGAGAACGAAGAAGAAAAAGATCCAATCAGATATTTTACCAACGAATGTTACTGACAAACTTTTACGAACGAGCATTTACTGATGAATTTGTGATCGTCGGTACTTACTAACGGATGTTTGTATTCGTCGATAAATGCTTGTCAATAGTCTATTGGCAAATCATGTTTACCAACAAATTCTTATTATTATTAACAAATTATGGTCGTCCCTAATATACTACTTTATTGTAATGGGATACATATATGAATATATTGGTGCAATATAATTTGAATAAAGATAATGATATTTTGGTCTACTTTTTTTGACCCACTTCTAACCCATCATTCCAATCACCCTTCAATTATCTATTTTCATTTTTTTAGTAGTGTGATGTGATGATCTAAGAGTGATTGGAGTAGTAGGTTAAAAGTAGGTCAAAAAAGTGAATCAAAATATCATTATCTTTTTAATAATTCATAATTATTTTCTTTGATAATATGAGAAGACTATCCGTGAATTTGATTGGTTTGAAAAAGTTTTCAAAAAAACTAGTGAAAAAATAAATAATTATAATGAAAGGTAGTTTTTCAGAAAAAGAAAAATTAGTGGTTAAAAGGATGTTTGAGATTATCTTCCTAGAATTTATTGAGAATTTTGTGACGTGAACTATAGATTTTATGTAATGTTTCCTATTTTTACAATTTAACATTCTATTTTACATGTTTATGTCAACTTTTTTTTTTGTTATTAAAGCAACCATATTTTATTGAATCACAAATTATACTATCGTAACGACTAAAGTTATGTAAATTAGAGGGAAGGAATATCTACAATGGATATCACTTAGATTTTAAATAATTTAAAACTTCTTATATTAATATTCGACTGCACTTCATTCAATGGTGGGATTTTATATTTATTGAAACCTTTAGTTTTCATGATTGCCGCTATATAAAACTACAACAAGTTCAACAATATTTTTAGGCGATTTCTTATATATATTGAATGTGATTATTGGATTTCACTAAATAAAAAGTCTTCAAATGCTTCCACCAATACTCTAACAAACTCATCAGTATTTGTTTAGGTGACTTTTCTTTTTTATATTGGAATGACTTCACTCAATGTTTTTAGATGATTCCTTATGTTGCAAGGAATTGGCTGGTTGACACATTAAAGTAACGCCAAATTCATTTTTTGTAATTACTTGGAAGGACTCAACATATCATCATGATTAATTACTTCTTGCATTATATCTTTTTAAATACATAATGGAGAACTTAAGCCACTTTTTTCGAATAGTTCTCAACAAAAATTATCTTAAAGTTTACAATTTATTGAAGTTATTACTTTTGTAGTTAGATACGTAAAAGTCATGAAAAGAAAAAATATCTACAAATACCCACAATAGGTGTTCGATGAAGAGCAATTCAATGAGAACTTTTATACCGATTTATCATAAACTTGTCAAATATATAGAGTACAAAATTTCATGATTTAAAGGAAAAATATGTACCATCATAAAACACAATATTTGATAATAATAAAATAGAATAAAAAATATAATATCTCTATCACCCCTCTCAAGATGGATATGAACATTGTAAAGATCTAAATTGGAAGTAGCAACCCGGAAAGTAGAAAGATGCACTAACTTAGTAAACATATAAGCAAGTTGACTTGTTGAAGGAACATGGAGAAGATGGATAATGCCATCAACGAGCTTTTGTCAGATAATGTGACAATCAAGTTCTATAGGCTTGATTCTCTCATGAAGCTGCAATTTTATCTTCAAATCTTTTCACTCTCATCTCTCCATGCCTCAAAACAAACAACGTCACTTTCTCCTCTATATCTCCTCAAATCAATCAACTCACTCTCTCTCAAATACATAATCATTTCATCAATACAAAACATGTTAACTATAAACCACAAATGAGTTTATATGTATCAAACAATATTCAATAAAAGAAATATAAATTGATATCTTTGGGATGACTCTCATATTAAATATACTTCACTAGATACTAACATTTTATCTAAAACAAGACTTAAATTTACAAGTGAACCTAAGAATAATATAGATCAAGATAAGTTCTTTACGATCCAATATACATATTTATCTAAGTCATGGTGTGCAAGAAATTCATCCTTATATATCTTCTCATCACCTGATAAGTTAGTTATGTGACTTGGACTATTAATTAAAAACAAAGAGATCTTTGTTATAACATTGATTACTTAATATACAACACTTAAACAATTATTCACATATCATTCCAAAATTTTGACCTTATATTCATACAATATAATTTCACTTAAAACAAAAACATAAATCAATTAAATATACAAAGTAACATTATAGTTATTTTTATATTTAGGATCAAAGTAAAGATTAATTTTCTACTCTATTTTTTTATTAATGGAGCTAAGAACAATATTTTTTGTCATATTTTGGCTTGAAGGAAGATTTGTCACTTGAGTGAAAATTATAAAAAAAATCATCTTCATAAACTAAACTTGTTTCAAAATATATAAATCATTTTTATACAATGTGCTCAAATACATTTTCTGCTCATTTCAATTCAATCCTTAAAGCAAATATAACAAACAAACTATTCTCAACTTCAAACATTTACATATTTTCAAACAAAACACAAACCTTGTATAAAGATCAAGATATTATGATCGAATTACCTTCGTATCTAAATTATTTATCCTATCAAAACATAAATAGTTTTCGTTACCTAATAAAGCTTGTTTACTTTAAAGTTAAGCTTCAAACTTTTTTATCACTTAGGAAAGTGTGAAATTTATACACATAAAACTATGATCAATAATCTGAACATAATCCTTATAATCATGAACTAATTATATACATCTTTATCTTAGAGAAATCACGTACAAGACTTTCATCTCCTATGTCTATATAACTTTTCATAACTAACTCAAGATGACGGGTAACAAGAAACTTATTCTAAAATAATTTCTAATCAGACAAAAACGAAATTTAAACAATTATTTTTTTTATTGATAAAGTTTTTATCCTTGATAAAATATTCGTTCTTTGTTTCATATATATCAATTTTATAATTAAACAATTAACTAAGCTCTTACACACGAGACAAACATGTGAGGACAAGCATAAACTCCAGGTGGATTGCAATAACCTGAAAAGCATCTCATGGGCCTGTTAGCTCCCTCTCCTTCATTTCCCTCATGGAAAATTGGTCTCTTTTATATCCTTCCAAAAATTTTCTTTACAAACTATAAATATCACTAGTTTTTAAAATAAATCACGTTAGACAGATTGGTTTTGTTCATGTTTTACATATATGTTTATTAATTGATTTTAACTTATTGATGATTAATTCTTTTTATGCTTTATATATGATTCTTTTTTTTACAAGATGACTTTGTAAGTTGAAGAAACTTGAGTTCAATCATATAAAATATTGACTCTACTCTTAATCTAAAACTTTAACACTATGAGTTTATGGGTCTTTATTTTTATATAATGCTCTACTTTCTTATTTCTAACCAATGTAAGATTTAGACTTCTACTTGAATTCCTAACACTATTATACACTCGATAATTTATAACTGGATGAATGTAAAAATACTTGATATTATTATTATTATTAATGCAATGATCATCATTTGTGTCTCGCACAGATAATGGTATCGTATCCGCGACGTGTCCTTGCGATGAATTTTAGAGACACTTTGTGGATAGATTAGATTTTGCATATTTTCCCCATAGGAATCGCAATATTTGGGATTCATAAACGACACGAGTAACTGAGATGATGTTTGTGTGTCCACACTGAATCCATGCGCAAGAGAATGATCCTATTGTATGAAAATTCAGGAGGCATGCAAGAAGATAAATCCAAAGAGGGACAAATTAACTGGAGTGCTAGATTCTATAGCTAGAGATATGTACAAGAGGCAATAAGAGGAGAAAATAATATATTTCAGGTGTAGGTAAGTGATTTCAAGTCATGCCACCACCTCCATCATTACTGTCCTACACAAAAAACCAATCAAGTGTCTCTCCACTACACCACTTAGTGCATATATTAGTTAGAAAGGAAATGCGAATATATTTCTCATTATTTCACCTTCTCTTTTTCTTTCTATCTTGTAGCCCCACTCCCCCATGTTGTCTATAAATTGGATGAACCAAACAACCAAACACAACCCTCTTTCTTACCAAAAATGGACTACTCTAATGGGTTTCCTAGAAAAAGAGATGTTTCTCTTCACGAACTTAGCAAAAGGCTTGCTGAGTTTGCTCAAGTGAGAGGATGGGAACAATATCACAGTCCCAGAAACCTTCTTCTAGCTCTTGTAAGTCCCAGATTAATGTGTTATTATTATGTTATGATACTGAGATTTCTTTAAACAAAGTTTATTATGTGTGCAGGTTGGAGAGGTGGGAGAGCTTTCTGAGATATTCCAGTGGAAAGGAGAGGTTGCAAAGGGGTTACCCAATTGGAGTAGTGATGATAAGGAGCACTTAGAGGAAGAGCTTTCTGATGTTTTGCTTTATCTAGTGCGTCTTGCAGATGTTTGTGGGCTTGATCTTGGACAAGCAGCTCTCACAAAAATACTCAAGAATGCTAAGAAATACCCAGTTACTACTACTGACCATACCACCACTTCCAATCGCAACTAGCTTCCTATCTACTATACTATTCTCTCACAAAATAATAACAATTGCATAATCGAATATATATATCCATGTAACTTTCTCTTCATTTTGGCTTTGAAACTGAGTCCATTGCCACCCTGTGTAAGAAGAGCAAAGTGTAAACCTTTAGTTAAAGAAGCTATAACTGTTTGATAATTTGTGTTACACATGTAGTCATGAGTTGTTTATCAAAAGGACTTCACTGGTATTTTATTGTCATGCATACATGGAACTCTACATGTGATCTCGTGTCCTAAATGTTAGTGAATTCAGAAATTTGCCCATGTGGGCACGTGCATGCCCAAACATTCTTCATCTCATGGGTTGTTTTCCATATCATTGCTATATCATTCAAAAATGTGTTGTATGTGTAAGGAAAAATATACATTAACAAAGTCTTTTTTAACAAAATTTTTCAAAATACTAAGTAAGATAAAAAAGTATTATTTTTATTTTATTACTTCCTTTTAATTAAAAAATAAAATCTGCTTTAATCATTATTATATAAATTTTGCCAAGTTTGTAAAAAAATATTTTGTCAAAAACTCATTTTCCATTCTATAAAGCTGAAATCATAAGAATCTCTAAAAAGAGAGAGGTATATACATACATACAATAAGAACCTTATGTATATGGGAGGTGGAATATTGAAGCTTGTTGGTTCTTTGTATGGAAGATTTGGTTCTTTGTACGGAATGTTCACCAAAAAGATACAATATCAAACTTAAGTTCAACTATATAAGGAATTGATAACACTCTCAATTAAAATTTTAAGACAATAAATTTGTAAGTTTTTATTTTTTTTATGTTTAACTTTCTCATATTTTATTTGATGTGATATTTAGATTCATACTTCAAATTAAGCCGATCAAATTAAGCCGATGATAATTGAACACATGAAAAGAGACCATTGTTAATACAAGAAAGGAATCTTTAACTTCTGTTTTAGGCTGTGAATGTTTGATTCACTCTTTAAGGTTAACCTAAAATTAAGTTATAAATTAATTAATTTATACACGAATTAATTCCTCTTTTTTTTCTTTTCCAGAGATCTTTATAAAGAAATTTGTTCAAAATAGACACAGTCGCATGTAAAGTTCCAAATGATATTGGGTATGTTGCTAGCAACTATTTTAAACCAGTTGCGTTGCAGTAGCTTCTGCAACTGAAATGATGTTGTTGCATGCGTGGTTGGAATCAATCAGATACTTCCTGCACATGATCGTTCTTCTTATTTTTCTATGTAAAAAGTGCAAGTTATTTCACATCACTTAAGAATTATTTCACTAGTTTATAAATTTGTCCTCATCTTATTTAGTTTATAACATTTTTTATACATAATTTCAACTAACTTTCAAGATTATAATTTATTATTTTTATTTTGCAAAAATAAAAAATTGTTTAAATTTTCTTAATTAATGCATAGTCTATGATTTCTCAAATTAGATTGTTTATAAGAGTTTCTACTCATTGCGAGTTTCTTTCGGATTTTTCAACAATGACGTCTTTTATATTTTTGTAATTTTTTTTATCTTTTTCGTATTTATTTTTAAGTTACATTTAGAACCATTTTAGAAATTACTACTATTTAAAAATGTTATATTTTCTCAAGCAATTAAAATAACTATATATTTTATAGTTATCATAGTAAAATATCTATTAGTTTTATTAATAATTAATTTTCCATAAATTAATCCCTTACAATAAAATAAATTCTCTAATCACACTTTTTTATTCAAAGAATTCAAATTTGAGATTTACTCAAAAGATCTTAGTCTAGTTTCACTGAAGAGTGTGTTATGTAAAGGTTGAGCTAATTGTTAATTTTAACTGAAAAATATATTTTAAAGTAGTTTACTTTAAGAACTTCAAATTCATAAATGACTTTAACTAGAATATAGTTTATTTGATTATTTTTCATTATTATCTATTATTCTTTTTTATTATTATTTTTAATGTATTTTAATATATTGTTGGATATTTATTATATTATTTTGAATATTTTTGTGTTACTTTCTAATTTTTGTATGTAAATTAAATTTAAAAAGAATTTTTTTTTGAAAATAAGTAAAAATAAAAAATAATTAATATTGATTAAATCAATCAGTTTAAATATAAAATAACTTATCAAAAATATAAAAAAAATGCAATTTAAAAAAAAACGAATAGAATTTTTTTATTAAAATGTAATTACTTTAAGAAATCTGAAACTATAATTATATAACAATATACTTTTTCTAGAACACAATTCTACTTATTGAGTGAATCTTATGTAATTCTACTTTTTTATGTCATTTTATATTAAATAACTAATTTATAATTAATTTTGTTAAATTGTAAATATGTCTCGGTGTCTTAAGAATATTTATTAAAATAATTAATAAACATTGAATTTATAATTAAATATAACATTAAATAAATTTTAACTTTAATAATTATTAATGTAATTTTATTTATTTAGAAGATAAAAATGTTACTTTATTAATTAATAGCCACTTTATTAATTAAAAGCTAACTTATCTACTAGTTAAAAATATTGGATAAATGATATATTGTTAAAGCCTTTTAATTTCATCACACTACCAGAAAAATAGAGTAAATGAAGAATTGTCAGATTTTGTTCAGGTGATTTTTACTTTAAATTATCTACTTCTTCTGAACCCAAAGTTAAAGCACAAGTCTTTTCACTCAAAAGGGCTTGAATACAAGTCTTTTTTTTTTTTCAGATAATTCGATAAAACATTTTTTTTTCTTCTAAGATTTTAAAACCTATTAAATATAACTAAAAGAGGTAAACAGTAAAAAATAAGTATAATGAAAACATATTTTATTATATGCAAAAATATACTAAAAACCAGTATAACTGCATGTTAAACAAATAACAGTAAAAAGTTACAAACTTTGTTCAGTAGTTTTTATGAAGTGTGTTTAAACTATTATTTTTATAATATACACGTGATTTGTAAGTAAAAAGTATTCAATCATGAAAGATTCTTCCCACAAAAATATACATCATTATCGATAATTGATGAGTGTGAAGATGAGGTTACTGTTTACTAAAATTTGATGAGTAAATTGACCAAAACAAAGTACTACTTTGTTGATGAGTTTGAGATGCCCCATCCATCCCTTTCTACCTTTAAAGCAGATCTCACATTTTTGGCTATTAATTGGGCAAATGCTAAATTGGGGCACTTCTGAACTGCATTTGCTTCCTTCCAAAAGATAAATCATTGTAATTTAGACTTCAAAACTTCCTAAGTATTATTTCCAATACCTCATCAATGACCATTTAACGTCAATTAATATCAAATTTAATTTAAAAAATACATTTTGTAAGATGAAATTTCTATCTATTTATAATTTAATATTATTTTTAGTTGATGTGAAGTTTTATAACATACATCTTTCACATTAAGGAATAGTGTGGGTTTAAATATATTTGGATGCTCAGATAATCGTTCAACAATAAGTAAAATAATAAACAAACAAACAACTAGTTTCATTAAAATATATTCTGACCAAAGTATTATGTTGAAAAGTGAATTTTAAATCTAATTTAATATTATAAAGTAAAGTTTATAGTGACTTTATATAGGATAATTAATTAACAATCTTAGTTTCTTAATCATTTTCTTAGTAATTATAATTAAGATTATAACTCATTAATAACATCAGTCATTATGATTAACTAAGTAAAGATGTATTTCAAAATATGTTAACATAACTCATAAGTGCTCCAAAATAGGAACTAAAAACTTAATACAATCTTTCAAAAAGTTAACGCATTCTCTAATTCATTCTTATACTATTTCTTCAGTGAATAACTCCACCTCCATTACTAGTATCCTCGTGATCTTCTAAAATCGGCTCCCGTATATACATAGTATATGATCATCGCAAGAATAAGAGAAACAAAAGATACAAAAGACAATGATGAGCTAAATATCAAAAAAATAATAATATATGATGTCCGTTAACTAAAGTCCAAACATAAAACTACATAAATTTCTAGATTCTAGACTCTAGATATAGATAATTGTACAAAATTTTAAATGTACAGAAAATAAATTTTTTCAGAATTAAAATTTGTAATTTTGTATAAAATTTATTTCTATCATTGTTTTTAACATATAGCACAATACAATAATAATTATAATTTGTAACAGGCAAATAAAATCATTTGGCAATATATAAACCAAATCTAGTATAAACAAAACATCACAATCCAGTGGCAACGCTACAGACAAAACATCTTTTTTTTAGAGTTTTTTCATCCCTTCATATTTTTCTCATTCCTATCTTACACATTTACACACACATACAACATTTTAATTAGCAACTCAAAATGCCACATTCTTCGTTATGACATCAAATTTAAGTATCTCATCCCTATTCTTACCCGCACAAAGAAGTAATACTTCAGTTATGTTTCCAAACAACTCATCAATCCATAATTTCACATAATCAAAAGTCTCAATCAACTTTACATCTCAAACTCATACCTTTTAGAATAATTTTTTATTTTTCTAATACTAAGGTAAGCATGCAACTATAGACCCCTATATTTAAATTCAACATTATGACTTTAAAATTTGAAAGAAATATAGCTCTCCTTATCTTATAGAATACACTTTCTCACTTTATCACTTTATCATTGTTCTTCCCCTACATGGCTCTACCATTTAAGATTGCTATATCTACACAACAAAAAACTTGATCAATAATCAAGGCACTGTTTTAGAATCAAAATGAGATGCAGTTTCACTTAGAAAACAGAGAAATTACATGAGAACTGCGTGTATACAAAACATATTGGTTCTACAAAGAAACTTTAACTTACCTTAATATCTTAAGATGAAATCGAATTATAGGGGAGAACCCTTCGGTCTAACTTGTTCTATGACATCCAATCTTCAAGAACAAGGAAGAAATTCAAATTTTTTAGGAAGAATGAAGAAGGATCGAAGAATCTAATTTATGGGAATTGAAATTGGAAGGATTTTCATAAACTGTTTATGAAATAACCTTGTCTACTCAACCTCATGGATTTGTGCTTCAAGTTTCCTTATAAAGAAGGTTTCCTCTTGAGGCTCAGCTTCATTTGTTGTGCTCAGCCAAAAGTCAAAATATGTTGTCCTGTCTTTTCTACTTCCATGGTTCAACTCCAGTACTATGGCTCAACTGCATACTTGATATTTTCTTTTATATTCACTGCAAACAACAAAATATCATTATAATTCATAAAACTTCAATTCTAAATACCTCATTTTGTATCTTAAGCTCAACGGGTTTGTTTTATGCATAAACATAACCATTTGATACATGATAAATGTCAATTTTAGATGAAAATTTTACTTATTCTTGAAACTTATCAATGATCCCTTAAAAGGGAACTTATTCAAAGCTAAGTTAGGATTGACCCATAGACCATGGGTCAAATTCGCCGCAGCTCTATTTATCAGAAGTGTTATAACGATCCTCACACTAACAAATTGTTCTCAAAAGTATAAATTTTGTAATAAAATTATAGGGAAAAAAATGTACATATATGATATAAAATAATTTGACCGGGTATCAAATGACAATCAGATATATATTAATTATGTTAATTTTTCTAATAACTACGTGAAAAGCCATGTTTTTGTTTCAATTAAGTTTCGATATTTGAAAAATTAACTCAATTAGATATTTTTCTCAACAAAAAAAAAATAACAATGTTAATAACATGTTTTCTATTAGATCTTGTGATGTGACATGTGTTAATGTCAATGTCACATGTCAATATTAGTTTCATTGTTTTGTACTCAATTTAATTTTTATATATGTCTCTTTGATTCAATTCAGTCTCATTTTTTTTCTCCAAAGTGAAACAATATTGTCCCTCTTCAAATTTAGACCAAATTAATTATTTGTATAGATGTTATAATAATATTTTTATTAATATTGACTTTTTAGCATATTACATTATTGTATAATTTTATTTTTATTTTTGTAATTATATAATAAAAATAGATTTTTTAAATTATTTTCATTTTAAATTTTAAGATATTTATTCGAACAAATATTTATTTTATATTTTATTTTATTTTAAATCTGAGATTACTTTGTTATTTATTGTATAAATATTATTATATTTATTAAATAAATTCAAGTTTCATTTGAAAAAAAAAGAGTAATATTTTAAACTAATATATTATTAATCCATGTTTTTTTAAAGATTAAAACTAATTAACTTAAATGGAACATGACAACATAATTAGAGTTGGTGTAAAAATAATTCAAGAAATATTTAATAAAAAAGTAAATTTTGATATAAATATCAATATAATATTTATACAAATAATAAATTTGATTGAATTAAAAGAGAGACAACATTGTTCCATTCTAAAAAAAATTGAGACTGAATTTAATCAGACATACATATTTGAACTAAATTAAGTACAAGACAATTAGGTTTGACACTGACACTAATATTGTTATCTTATGTCACACCATGGGATCTAACACTGAACAACCCAAAAATTTGTAAAAAAATAATAATAATAATAATTAAAAAATTAAAATATAAAAAAAAATTATGAATTAACACATTTCATGTTGTCATCTTTTTTAAATATTATTTTTTAGAAAAGAACTTAATTGAATTAATTTTTAAAATTTTGAGACTTAATTGAAATAAAAATAAAAAATTAATTAAAACAAAAAATTAAGTGGGACAAACTTAAAACTTCTCGACTAAACTTAAGACTAATCGACCTATCAAGCCTAAAATTATTTAACGTTATTAATATATAATTATATCTATAAATTTGAAAGACTGAAAATACAATTAATTCTATTTAGTATGTAAATAGGCATTTGGTTTTAATATAGTTAAATATCACTAAAAAATTGCTTATGGTTAATTTACATTGAATTCTGTTATCATAGATACACTGGTGTAATTAATAGAAATAAAGTTATGCATAAATAGTCCTTATTAAAAACCAAAGATTTGTACTACTACTACTTCAAAGGGGTGAAAACGCAGTACGAAAAGAAAAGAAAAAAATCGAAAAGTGAACCTTACTAAAAAAGTCAACGCACACCTATTTTATTTTGAAAATGCATAATTTAAAATATGAAATTCCAGAGTATTATTTAACGCAGGAAACAGAGGCCAGCATGACGTGAAATGGGCCAAGCCCATCTGGATCTCGAAATAGTAAAGAAACAACTATTTCAAGAGAATGAAGGATGAAAAAGAAATCAAAATCTGTTTTAAAATTATCTTTCTTTCGATGTACTCAGACGAAAAATCTTGTGTTTTTTATTTGAATGGTTTTAACTAGACTTTAGACTCCATCTCAATAGAAAAGCAACCATGGACTTTATCATCTTTGAGGTTTTTGTTGTATAAATTCTTTTCTGGAAATTTGGTTTTGGCAATAATTGATGTGAAATTGGATGGTCCGAAAATTAATAAATGAAATATAAGAGAGAGAAAAATAAATTCTGATATTGTGTACACGGATAACCATTTTATAATGTTTAAATTTCTTTCTTTATTTTCAATTTAGGCTGATTCAGCTGGTCATTAAAGTTTTTGAGCCCAAACGAATTTTTTCTTGGGTTGACCCGACCCTTTCAATTTAGTCCATTGAAACCAATTGGTATGACTGTCCCATTAGTTTATGTAATAAAAGGCTGATATATATTTATTTTATCAGTTATATTATGTATTTTAATACAAATATGTTTTTCTCTTTTCTTTATATTTTAGGTTAATTGATTTCTTGTATAAAATATTTTTTTTTCTAAGCATTCAACCATGAATATTAAGAATGTTAGAATTGAATGTTTACCATTAAGTTAAAAATTATAATCATTAATCATGCTACAATTTTCTCTTATTTAAGAGTGTAAATGTACCAGTCCAGTGCCACAATTTAATTGTGACCCAACTCCATTAATTAGAATAATACTCTCCATTGTCCTCTATCACAGAATAATTAATGTCATATGTAATAAAGAAAAACTTCTTGAACCTAATTGTAAAAACTTTGAAACAAATAATTATAAGATTTTTCAAGAAAGTTTAACTGAGACAATTAAATATGTATAAAATAATTTTAAATTTACTCACATGTATTCCATTTATATTTATGCCGATTGAAAATTATATTTATAAAAAATGGAAGATTTTTACAGCAATTTGTAGGGCTATAGCATAACAAAGTCCTTTGAAAAGGAGGTTGTACATTAGACAAGTTATTTTTCCCGTTGCACTCATAATGTTGACTTTTATCTCTTGAGATAACCAATGCGTAAAATGCAAGCATTTAAAATCACAAAAACAATAGAATAAAAAGTGCAAAAGTGAATGTTTAAAGCAAGAGAATGCACATTCTAATTATGCATATTTTTTCTTTATTTTATTTAATGGAAATTTCTTCAAGCTTCTTTTTTCATGCCTTGATCGAATTTCTATGGTACTATTGATGACTATTCAAGTCTAATTAAGATAAAAAAAAAAAAAAAGAAGAAGCACATTTATACTTCTACAAAATACAAATAAGAAAATATACTTGTTCAAATAGTACGTAATTAAGAAGAAAGAAGACAATTTCATTATTCTACTACAAAATACAATGTTCAAATAATAAACAATTAAAAAGAAAATTTCAGTATTTTACTCTTAAAATTAATGGAATCTTGTCACTAACACTTCATCTTATTTTATCCTCTTAATCATGATTTTGTGACTAGATGATTTTCATCTTTCTAGTACTAGACAAATTGCAATGTTGGATTATATGGACCATTATTAACATGTCTTCTCTCTTTTCATAACAATAATTTTCTTAAAGTTTTACGATGTTTTCTATCTCAAACATGATATTTTTCTTGTTTCAAATATATTTAGCATTTTCACAAAGACATATCACTTTACATATAATTTTATATTATTGGGTTAAATATTTTTTGATCCCTCAAGTTTTAGTGAAATTTGAAATTAGTCTCTCTTCAAATTTTTTGACCAATTTAGTCCTTCATCTTTACAAATGCATAAATTTAGTCTTTTAACCAAATTTTGTTAAGTTTATCTAACGTGTTTCAAACGTATTTCATGATAGTTTTTGAATTGTTTATATCATTTGACACATTTTAGCTTCAATGTTAACTCAAATATTATCATAAAATGTGTTTAAAATGTCAAATAAACTTAACAAAATTTGGTAAGAATGACTAAGTCCACACATTTTTAAAGATGAATGACTAAATTGGTATAAAGTTTCGAAGAGTGACTAATTCCAAAATTTACTAAAACTTGAGGGACAAAAACATATTTAACTCTGTATTATTTATGTATTTTATTCAGCCAATAATATTTTCACAATGGCTCGATAATTGAAGTGAAAAAAAAATAATCACAGTATTGATGATAATTACAGTAATGATGATAGTCAAGCTCTACCTCTTCATAAATCGATATAATATGAGACCTACAAACAAAACAAAGTAAAAACCTAATTGTGACAGAAATTCTCATCAATAACTTTTTTAACATTATGCTATTGTTCAAAGTTTATGTTAATCTCTATTTTAGTACTTAATCTTACACTTTTATTTCCTTACTTTACTCCAATTTTCTATACAACAAAAATTATAAATTATAATTTTTTTCTTTTTTAACACTCCTAAAAAATAATAAAATATAAATATATAAAATATTAAAACAAATTCAATTTTTAAATAACATTAAATATTTTCATCCCCTTAAGACCATAAAAATTTAATATACAAAATGAAAACAAAAATAATTTCTACACTTTGATTACATATTTATCATTTATAATCAAAACACAAGAAATAATTTTAAAAAATCGTACATAATATGCACCACTTTTATTTAAAAAATAATAATAGAAAAGTCGTGCCACCAATGTTACTTTAGCATAACTTAGCATAAGTCGTCCTTTTACTTCCCACAATTCAATTCAAGAGACTCATTATTCATATGTATAACTTCAATGGTTTTACAATTAAATTTGACTAAAAAAATACTAAACAAAAATTGTGTTTTACTAACTACGACTGTACAATTTCAAAATTTCAAGTTGAAGTCTCATTTATAAAATCCTAAAAGGGTTAAATATGTTTTTGGTTTCTCAAGTTTTAATGAAATTTGGAATTAGTCCCTCTTCAAAAATTTTGACCAATGTAATCCTTTATCTTTAAAAATACATGAATTTAGTCCATTTAACAAAATTTTATTAAGTTTATATGATATTTCAAGCGCATTTCATGATAGTATTTGAATTTTTTATACTGTTTGACATATATTCGCTTCAATGTTAACTCAAATATTATAATAAAATGCATTTAAAATGTCAAATAAACTTAACAAAATTTGGTAAGAAAGACTAAATCTACGCATCTCTAAAGATGAATTACTAAATTGATATAAAGTTTCAAAAATAAATTAATTCCAAAATTTACTAAAATTTGAGGAACAAAAACATATTTAACCCTTTTAAAAAAAATACTTATTCGTAAGAAATCTACTTGTGACTCGTTAATGTAAAATGTTTAAAACTGTTTGTTCAAATATTTTTTAAAAAGTTGCACAACATTGTTAAATTTTTCCACAATCATGTCTCAACAATTCAAATTAACGAAATAAAAAAAAAAAAAACTACCTAGAACTTCATACCACCAATAATTTGTTTCGTGCTATTTTTTAGCTAAATTATTCTCATGATTCTTTCCTTTCGTTTGTACAATTTACTTTTTCAAAATGGCAATCACCACTTTTGCAAAAAAATTTAAAAAGATGTTTCTTATTTTAATTTTTAAGTGAATCAGAGTCTAAATATCAATCCCTTTTTGAATAAGATCATATCTATGAGTTTGTTTTATTCAATAAAATTTAACATTTCTTTATGATTAATGCAAACACCAACATCGCATGGGTTATTTGTTTATATATCCACTTGCTAGAGCCTTGTCAAATATAACTATTAATGCTTAAAAGTTTATAAACAAAACAAGGTTAGTGTATTTTAAGATTACTTTTACCCCTTAAATTTAAGTTTGTTTATGATTTTTTTTTAATGATAGTTGAGAGAGTCAAACTTCTTGAAATGACATATATCTAATTCATTTTAACAAAATTAATTTATAATGTAAAGTTTTATTGATATATTATAAAATAGCCAAAATCTGTATATGAATAACACAATATAACAAATTGATTAGAAAAAAGTGACAATTTTTAATATTTTAAAAGAAATAATACAGATAGCACGTGCCAATAAACACACGCCCTTCATCTATGGATATCACCAAGAGCACTAAAAATGCATGCAAATTCAGACCCACCACCAAAAGGTAAAAAGAAAAAAAAAAACACAAAAAACAAAAGTTCACACTTTAAGCATTTTTGTTAGCAAAAACTGTCAAAATATCAAAATATTATGTATTTGCTACCTTAGGACAATTGACTGTAATTTGTAACCACCAACACAATATTCGTACAGAAAATTATTTATTCACGATCAACTTCCATTTAATATTGAATATTATATTTAAAGCTTGATAACTTTTTTAAATATAAAATATTATATATAAATGATAATAGAGACATTTAATATAAAATAATATTAATAATACATTTAGTTATATAAAATATAAGAATGTGAAAATATCATTATTCATATAAAAAATAATACTTTGACACAAAATTTTAGATTACAACTAAATTATAACAATATAATATACAAAAATGTATTGATATTTTGACATTTTTTATCTATTTTATATATCTATTTAGCAATAAAATATATTATTATTTTATTCTAAAATTTTATTTAATTTTTTATTATCAAAAAGAGGTCTTAAGTAACTTTTTGAAAAAACTAATAACTTTTGAAAAAAAAAAACTTTTTTAATATAAATTCATGATTAAGTCTACAGGAAAATGTCACATTAACAACTAACATAAGTGACTAAAATTTGTTAATCACTATAGTGATCCATTTAAATACCAATTTAAAATAAAAAAGTATTAGTTATTGAAATAATAACTATTATGAATAAAAAGTTATAATTGGTTGTTAAATTTGTTACTCATCAATTAGCAACTAATTAAGAAACAAATTCTTTTGGTAGCTAATATTTAGTGATCAATTTCCTTTGATAGCCAAATTTTACAACCCAATTTAGAGATAAATTATAATTTTTTATTCATAATAGTGACTAGTAACTAATAATTTTTTATTTTGTAAATTGGTATCTAAATTGATCATGACTAACAACTTTTTTATCATTAAAATTTATTATTAAAGAGAAATTTTATTGTAGTGTAATAAATTAAATGAAATTATCATATAACTAATTGTATATTTTAAATGAGATTATTTTTGTAATTATATTATAGTCCACAAAGTTTTCATATTGAGAAAACATAAATTTGTTTTTTTATGTTATAGATCAAATTTAAAGATTATGGTTATTGTTAGGATTGAATGCTTGAGTAGATAAAAATAATATGTTTTGAAAAGTTTTACATTGTCTAGGATAACGTGACTATACGATGGGTTATAAGTCCATGATGTTTCTTGTCCTAAGTCAAAGACACTTTGAGTTAGTGTTTGACTTTTTCTTATTCTTTTGAATTAGAGTGTTTTCTGTGTTCTACAAATTTGCACATATTAATTATTCTATGCAGTTGTGATTTTTCTTCGTATATGGACTTCCATGTTATATTATTGTGGCTTATTTATTTGTTAATAGGACAATTTTTTAGGGTAAAAATAATAATGTTTTTAATTAATTATGCATTTTTTTTCCAACCATTATCATGGGATTAGAAAATCAGTTTTTTTATAATGGTATGACCAGATACAATTTAGTTTTATTTTTTTATATTAGAGATTTCAAATATCTATATTTAGAATTGTTAATTTTTTTATTATGAGTTTGGTTTGTCCCTTATATTTTTTGTATGTTTTTTATTATTAATAAATATTTGTATATGATTATTGTGCTTTAAGAAAGTAATAATAACCTGAATCTATAAAAGAAAAAAAAAAAACAATTTTGTTTTCCTATTATATGAATGTTATGCCAAGGAGACCAATATAAACCTTAGGGGTAGCAATTAGGGTCTGACCTGTCGGACCGGTCCACAGGCCCCGCAGAAAAAACGCAGAGCAGGCTAGGATAGTGAGCCTGCAGGCCCGCATAAAATTAAAAAAAAAAACTTGCACTTGTGTATATTAATTACTTCTTTTATAGACTCTTGCATTAACGTTTCAAACATTGAAAATTTTATCATCAAAATTTAAAAAATTTAAAAAAAGCAGGTCAATCCACGGATCAAGTGGTATGCGGGACCGGCCAATGTTTTCGACCCGCATAAAGTATGCGGGACAGGTTGGGGCGGGCCGCATTGCCACCCCTACTAAAGCCATAGCAACCTCAAAAAATACCTTCGATAAAAATGGGTGCACGTGCATTTATTTTCTTCGAGAGAAATGATACTTTGACAATTTTTTTCTATAAACTTTGACAAATTGATAAAAAAAAGTCTAAAATTTTATTATTTTACTTTTGTAACTTCTATAAAAAATAAAAAAATAATTTATTTAATAACTTTGTCAATTTTTTTAACAAAATATTTGTAAAAAAGAAAATTCTCAAATGATATTTTCTTTTCTTCAAACGTGGATTCCACTTTTTCGAACCACCAATTATTGAAATACATGAAAGATTGACCACGGATTGTGTTTGGGAAACGTTGGGGATTAATATTGTTTTTCCCAACACTTCACCTTTATTAGAAAGTGTGAACTTTCGGTTTCTTATCTTGCAAACAAAAAGCCAAACATATGTAAGTTCACATTGTCCTTCAAGAACCTGAACTAGTTAAACATCTTTCTTTGTCTCTTAACAGTTATATATGATCAAAATTGATAAGAAAAAAGTAGAGTACATCTAATGCTTCACAAAAAAAAATATATATATATATATATATATATATATATATATATATATATATATTTTCATGTGCTTTTCATACAAATTAATATGATCTTTACAAAATAATCTTTAACTTTTTTTGTAAATTAGTAGCTAAAGTTTATATAACTTAAACAAATTAACACTATGGAATAAGTTCTGCCTCATAAGCATGGTTATGCTTTTTGGCGTAAAATAATTTCTTGTGTACAACTAGACGTACCTTGTCTATTTACCGAGGATAATCGTAGGCCAGGGTACTAGGCTAAATTATTGAAAGCTTTTAAAAGATTGTGTTAGATTTCTCAACTATTACTTAATAGTATAAGTACTATTACATAGAGTAAAGATTATCATAGATTGAACCTCATGCACGACCTTGGCATAAAAAAATAGTATGAAAAATTTATTCGAAAAACTTTCACTCATGTTGACGTAAAAGAAGAGAATAATTAAAGTAAAAGCTTGGAAATGTTAGGTTTGTGTTTAACAACTTATTTTATCTTATTTAATAATTCAAATTATTGAATAATAATTCTGAATCACTACACATTCAACCAATGTCTGATGACATTTATTTAATTTTTTAAATTTAAGATAAAATAAATAACGATACATAATCACATGTTACATAACAGTTGATAGAGACTGGAGAAAGGTGATGGTGTAAAATCACTAAATAATTTATTATAATGGGATCAATTTAAATTTCGCTATTTTATATGAAATGATGAAACGATGAAACTAACCTATTCATTTTAAATAATTAAAATAATTATTTTTTAAAATTAAGACATCAAGGTAAAACTTAAAAGTTTTGGTGAAAAATCAAAAATAGATTATGGTCTTTAAAAAACTATTAATTCTTAATTGTTTGGTTAAAGAGGACGCGTATGGATAGTGCAACTTTTGCATACTCATTTTGTTTGCTTCTTAACAAAATGCCTTTTTTGAATTTTGATTAGTACAAGATGTGTCCCAAATCATAAACTATACTGAATATGAATCAAATTGAATCTGAAGTTGAAAAACTTGACTACTTTTAAAAATGCACCAAATTAACAAATAAAAAATTTACAAGTTAACCCAATTGGACTTACATTCATTTCATATATGGTATACAAGTAATAATAGTTCCTAACAAACACTTTTGTCCATAATAAGATCAGAAACAAAGTTTCATTTAACATACATTCTGTATTTTAAGTTTACTTAAATTTACTTAAACATAAAAACATTTAGTACGCTTTGCCATATAAGTCCCACTGAAGATTGATCGAATAATTTGAATTCTAAAAGTAGATTAAATTTGTTTATTTACTTAAGATTAAATTTATATATTTGAACTTAGCATGAAGCGCTTTATATTAACTAAAACTACTAAAGATTTTATTTTTGTATTCAAATCTCACATTGGACAAATCAAGATTAAGAAAGTTTAGAACTTAGAAATAGAAATACACGAACTTAGTAAGTAAATTAGGTTTTAGAAAGAAGGATGTTGAAGTTGAGTGAAGTATGGAGTTTGAAGAGCTTCTTGAAGCTTCTCATCATCATACCATGAATCACGACAAGTCTCCAAGTTGACAAAGTAGTTCACTATGGAAGATACGGTCAACTCTTTTCTCCACTCTTCCAACTTTGGAAATCCAACATTTTCTCCATATTTGTCACAATACTGCAAAAACAAGTTTATCTGTTATATGTATGTCACTAACATTTGCATGCTGTAGCAGATACCAAAACCAAAATGAAACTTTAACCTCAAAGTCTTCAATTTCATGGGTGTGGCGTTTAGGAATACCAGCAGTCTCTTTTGAATGATAAAATTCTTCGATTGATTTCATCATTTCCTGATATGATGGCAAAACCTTTTTCCCAGAAAGTAGTTGAGCTATCCATTTTCCTTGAGACTCAAAGAAAGGAAGCCCTAGGATCTGCACCACTTATATATCAACCATATTACTAAAAAATATGAGCTTTATCTATTCATATTAGAGATATAATTGAAGGTAATTTAATTACCCTTCTGGGGATGCCTACGAGAGAAAGCGAAGGAGCAAGTGATGGAGGGAAAGTGTGTTCATACAAAGGACCCACTCTGTTATCATCCACAACAACCATTCCCTTTGTGTCCAGAAAAGGGAAGGAATACTCGTACCTATCCACAATCCATTCAAATTTTATGATTATTAAGTGATTATTTATCAAAGTTTAAGTAACGTGAAAAAGAAGAAAAAAGAAGTAGAAAACTATTATATAAATAAAGAGTTAATTTGAGGGAATCGTCATTAGTTCAATAAATATATGGAGAAACTTGAATAATTGTGTCATGAGATGATTTCTAATTTTGTTGAAAAGAATTGTATAAAAATATTGCAAGTTCTTTAAATAAATTGTGTGAGAAAATTTGTAATTTTTATTACTTTTTAATAAAAAAATTACATGTTAAATAATAATATTATATTAGATGTAATATTTGAAGTATCAAATTAGTTAAATTTCTTATGTGCTTTTTTTATGGGTTGAAGAAATTATTTTTTAATTCACCATTTTCAACAAAAATCTGTGGATTATCAGATTTATAAAAGGAAAAATAATTTGTGACATCAAAAAGGTGTATCAATACTTATATAATTTAAAGAGATAATAAAAATGTTAGATTTATAGGTGATAAAAAAATAAAAAGAAAAATAAAAATATAATAGATATAGACAAAAGATGAATCATTTATCCTAAGGAGAATAATATCCTAAGTGATTTTTCATTTTTCCTTATCTTAATAAACTAACTTTCAAATGACCAAATTGTTTTTAAGTTGACCTTTTGAATTTTCTTACTTTATGAATGAGAGACATTAAGAGTAAATGTGAGATCTTGTAAGCTTAATTTTAGGATGATATGAGATGTTACCCGGTGCAGTACAAAATAGTGTCTGCGATAATGCAGGAACCGTCGGTGAAAGTGACACTCCCATCCTCTCGAAGGTTGTCGATCTACACAATGTACCACGTTTATCATGATGACAAAAATAGCAGTGGATCTATTTCATGGGACAAGAACTTCAAGATCAGGAAGTGATACCTGTGGACGAAGGTGAAAGTTCTCGTATTTGGATATAACTTTGGATAAACCCTCATAAATGTCAAGTGATTTCGAACTCAGGTGCAGTTCCTTCACTACTTTCACAAGTTCCAGTGATATTTCTTGTCCACTAAAAGAATTTCCAACCACCACCACTATCTATATAAAAAAGAAAAAATCAGTTAATTATTTATTTAATGTAAAAAGAAGCATAATCTAAAGTATTTCCCACGAAGAAAATATAAGTTTAATGGTGATGGTATCTGTTCATGTACCTCCCCACGGAAGGGCTCTGGGGACCTGTAAATGTGACTGTGCATTTGTTTTCTTCTCCATTTCTCCATTCCTGAGTATCAACAACAGGAATTTCATTTGCATGAAATATATATATGGATTTGAATGAGACGCAAATTAATAAAGATTGGATCCACGTACGTACCTTGAATGCAGGGCAATCTAGGCTTAGAGTAATGGCCAGTGGCCACAACCACAGCGTCAAAAACCTGTTCAACTTCCTCGTTACTCTTCTTCTCTTTGCTTCTAACAACCCATTTCAAATCCTCACAAGAGACACCATAGTTTAAGGGTCCCACATAAAGTACCTTTGTGTTGAACTTGATAATCTCTGTCACCTTAAACCATTCACAGAAGTCCTTGAGGTAGAGAAGGTACTCTCTATGGCTGGGAAACCTCCTAGGGTCTCTACCTTTCTTCACTGAGAAAGGGAAATCAGTGAAGCCCATGACCTCTCTGGGGGACATGAGCCTTAAAGATTGGTAGATGCTGCTATGCACCTTCAGCCAAGGGTTTCTTCCCAAAGGGTCATCCTCTTGTTCTACATTTGGGTCATATAGCCATTGCCCTCCAATGTCATGGTTCTGCTCCAACACCACCACCTCGTGACCTTCCCTTCTCAGCTCCCTCGCCACCACTATCCCCGACGGTCCTGCTCCAATCACGCACACATTCTTGCATTCCTTTCTTTCCGAAACCATGGTCTCAATGTGTGAGTCACTGTGTCAATATGGAAACATGTGATGAGGGATTTATAATGCAATTTTCTCACCAAGGAGAATAATCACGTGTGACATATGGGGAAACTTTTAGATCTAGTTTATTGGAAAAAGAGAAACAAACTTTTGTTTCTGGGTTATTCAATTTCTCCTTTTTTATTTTTTTCCCTCCTCTCTTCCACTTTTTCAGATTCTTGATATTTAAAAGGAAAATAATTTTTTAATAATTAAATTTTGATAATTTTTTTTATAAAGATAACATTTTCTAAGAAATTTTCTATTTTTTTATTTTTTTATATTTTAAAATCATTTAAAAATCTTATGTTATAAGAAAAAATTGTTAAAGTATTTAAATATCAATGTGCTATTTAAAATCATTCAGCTTAATGTTGCAGTGTTGTCGTGTTGGAATGGCGCTTTTAAGATAAATATCTCAATAATTGAGGATCTACTCTATTATTGGTAATTTTTAAATGTTGCTAGTGCAATACACTTTTTGAATATAACAGATACGATCATCTTTCTTTCTTGGGTTTTCTCAAAATGTGGCTAAATTTTATAAAAACTTTAGCAAAATAAATTATATTTTAAAAGATGACTTCTAATAGTTATAAAAGTTATGTTTCTAAAACAAGGATTTTTTTTTTTCTACTTTGTAAACTAAAAAATAGTGTATTTTTTGTTTTTATTTAAATGAAATCGACTGTTGAAATCACCATTTCTTTTCAAGAAGAATGAAGTTGTGTCTTGAAACATAACCTTGCTATTATTTAAAAATAAATAAAAGTTCTTAATCGTACCCATGATCTTCTGAAAATCTAAACATGTTTATATTGTATTTAAAATGAGTCCAGATTGCCTCTTTCTTGTGAACGTGTTCCATATCTGTATATATAAAAAGTTGAGTGAGTGAACTTTTTGCGTGATGGTTACAAAAATTACTATAAAAAGTATTAAACAAATAAATGGAGAGGAGAACGCCGCGGAATAGGATTAGTGAATTTTATTATTAGAACCAATAATGAAAGTAGCTACTTTAACATTAGGATTTTATATTTTGATATTTCCTATACATATCAATGACCTTTTTTTTAACAATTATATCAATCATCTTTTGTTGTATATAAGGAGGTTTAGTTAATTTTGTTATCTTTACCTTTGGAAAGAATATAACAAATTTGAATAGCTCTTAATCTAAATTGTTTTTTTTTTTAATATTATCAATGTATTGAATTTGTTTATTTTGATACATCATTAATTATTATTCAACATAAAACTTACTTTAATATTAAAATTAGAATCCCTATTATTTATTGTTCTTCTTCTTTCTCCCACCGCATAAACCATTTTGCAAGATGTTAATGAACAATCACAAAATGAGGACTAAAACCAAAATGATATTCAAGAGGGTGATCGATACTCTTTTCCTTATTATGCAGATTATTAGATAGTTTTTTAACTACATGACTTAACCTAGGACTAAAATTAGCTGCTTTTTAGTTGCAGTATTTGAAAACATTATGAATTTCATTTTATATGACATCTTTATTTTATATTTGTAGCTTAATGTGTACTTGATGTGATGATATGAATGTTTATGAACCTTTGTAAAATTGTGTTCCTATATTTGAAGGCGCAATTAAGTTATTATTTGAGTGATTACTATAAATATTATTGTTTGTTATGTAATATGATTGTCATCGATCAATGTTTGGAAAAATATAACAAATTGACTAGACTTGTTAAAATGGATCAAAACTTGTGGGCTAACCCGGCCCACCACGGGTTTGGATCGAGTTGGGTTGAAATTTTTTCACAAATTTTAGTACGGGTTCATTTTTAACCCGACTTATCAAGAATCCGACTCACTCAGGTTGAATCTGTGGCGAGCCGGGTTGGCTCACCAACCCACCCATAGATAAAAGGTTACACATTTTTTTTGTATTTGAGTTGGGTTAGGCTGTTTTTTATAGCCAACATATTGGGTTGACAAATGCAAACATAATATTTGTGTGATTTTTATTTACATTTGAGATTGAACATTATTTTGGATTGTATTTTGATTGTGTTGAATTTTATTTAGATTTTAATCATAATTAAAATTTAGTTTTTTTGGGACTAAAGAAAAAAAATTGTATATTTTTTTAATTAAGTGAGTCAGTGACCCAACCTGTTTAACCCACCAACCTGTGGTGGACTAGGTCAGGTTCAAATTTTTATGGGTCGCTAACAATAGAGTCAGGTTGGGTTGCTTCACTAAGTGGCTAATCCATGGTGGGTTGGACTGGGTCGAGCCAGGTGGACCGTTTTGACAAATCTAAAACTAACTATAGATATTTACAAGTAATTATTATTTTGTGATGATGAGATAAAAAATGGTGATTTTTTAAAATATTTAATAATGTTCCAAAGATTCGGGTAACATGTATGGACTTTTAAAATTTTTTGTTTTTTTTTATATTTATTGTTATCTACGAAAATTTGTGTATGTTAATTACCTACGAACTATTTTGTAGATAAGTTACCTACACAAGTTTTCATAGATAACTTGCCTACGAAATATTTTGTAAATAATTTACCTACAAAATTTTTCATAGGTAATTTATCTACAAAATATTTCGTAGGTAACTCGAATATTGAATGATAAACTTTTTGACGAAGTAGATATTATGGTCGTTCCAATTTCGTAAATAATAGTAGTAGGTAAGTTATCTATGAAACACATTTTTGTAGATAAAGTTACATACCGGTGTATTGCGTACGAAATTCACTTTATATGTAATTCGTAGATAAATTCAAATTACCTACGAAAAATGTTTATTACCGATAAAATATTGGCGTAGATAATAATCATATTTCTTATAGTAAAATTGTTTATCGACATCATAAAATAGTGACACACAAAACACGAGCTATAAATAAAAAACATCAGCATAACATTGTAAATATGAAAAGCTTTTTAACAACAATTGTTTACATAATCGAGTAGAAAATGTACGCATACGATAATGGTTCTCCTATAAATAGTCATTAAAAATTAACAAGTTACACTTTTGACGACGATTCTAAACTAAACGATCATCACACAGTACATTTTTTTTTTTGTTGATTTTTAACAACATTTTATAAAACATCCGTCAGCATTATTTATGTTATGAAAAAAAATTGTTGATTTTTAACAACAGTTCTGGACCAAACTGTTATGGTTTTACACTTTTAACAACGATTTTAATCATCATTGTTTTGTTAAATTCTTAATAACGTTAGATCTATTATAGTTCGAAAATTATCGTCGGAGGTATTTTATCCGTCAATTTTTTTTTTATTGACATTAATTTTTTAAAAAGTTTGTCAATTGACAATAAAGATTTTATCAATCTTGATTTTTCTTTTTTTATTGACATAAATGAATATAAGTTGGTAGAGTTATTTTTCTTTTTGTTACTTTCAATAGAAGTTAGCTAAAAATACTCTTAACTGACATTGAAAAAAATACTAATAATATCCAAAAGCTTTTCTCTACTCAAAGTTAGACATTATAAACAATTTTGGTAAAAAAAATAGCATTGATGACGTGAATTGAATAATAATATTTAGAAAACATTAATTTCAGAAGAATCCAATGAACATCAAGTGAAAAAAACATCTTATTTACATCGATGAAGAATCTTTATAAAAATTTGGCAATAATTAATTTTAGCTTTATTTATTATTTATAACTTATATGTTAATAATTTTATAAACGAATAGAAAGACTTATAGACCAAAAATTATTCGTATTGGTTAGTAGAAGAGAGTTGTGGACAAGAATGAGGCTCATAAAAACAAACACATATGATGTTATATAGTTTTTTTCTTCCTTCTATAACATATATTTAGGTCTAGAATTTAGAATAATGTTTTAAATTACATAATTTAAATATATTTTAAATGTATTATAATAAGAACACGTCTATCATTTTGCATATTAATTATGTTAGGTGATGAAGGAAAATATGGAGGTGAGGTAGAAAAAACCCTATAATCATATCACAAACCTAAAAGCAAATCGTGGACTAATTAGTCTCAAAGAAGATGGAACGGAAGGTCATTTCTTTCTGAACCTCATGCTTTTCACGTGCACCCCCATTGGAATAGTTGTTCAAATTTTAAAAACTGTATTTTGAGAAATTACTCCGCTGCATTAGATTAACTTATATGTATTTAACAAAAAATTAGTAAAAACACGTGTATTAACTTCCTTTTTTTATGATAGCAAAAAAATAATAAAATTATAACTTTAAAAATAAACATAAATGATTTTTACAATTTTATTTTAGATAATTGTTATTATTTTATAGGTAGTTCTTTTTTTTGTTATAGATAATTATTAGTTTTAAAAAAAGATTAAGTTTAAAAGAAAAGTCAAATAAAAATTAAAATTGATGATATAAATATTTTAATTTAAAAATAATTATTTATAGGTTAAAATAGTTTTTTGGTCCCAATTTTCGTCAATTTTTTTCAAATAAGTCCTAATTTTGGTTTTGTGTTCAAATAGGTCCCAATTTTCGTCAATTTTATTCAATTGGGTCCTTTTTTGCTAACACCACTTCGTGATTTTTTTTTATTTTTTTAATTTTTTTTTTAATTTTTTCAAAAAAATTTTAAATTTGTTTTTAAATGTACACGTGTCAACCTAGGAGTGTGCCACGTGTCACTTCGTTGTTTTTTTGATTTTTTTTGAATTTTTTAATTTTTTTTTAAATGTCCACATTGCAACCCAGTAGCGTGCCACATGTCAAAATCAATATTCTAAATTTAATTTGGTCCCTATATTTGTTATTTTTGTTCAATTAGGTCCCAATTTTTGTTAACATTAACCAATTCGGTACCTCTCCAAATTAAAACCAAATTTAATTTTTATATTAAAATTCAAATTTTTTATTAAATATTTTTATATAATATATTAAAATTCACATCATTATAACTTTGATATAAAAATTAAATTTGGTCACATCTTACCAAATTGGTTAATGTTAACAAAAATTAGGACCTAATTGAACAAAAATAACAAATATAGGGACCAAATTGAATATAGAATATTGACTTTGACACGTGAACATTTAAAAAAATTCAAAAAAATTCAAAAAAAAAATTCAAAAAAAATTCAAAAAAACCACGAAGTGACATGTGACACACTCCTGGGTTGACACGTGTACATTTTAAAAAAATAAAAAAAAATAAAAAAAATAAAAAAAAAATAAAAAAACCACGAAGTGACACGTGACAGTCACTGTTCATGGCCGTTAATGATTTAAACGGTGTTAGCAAAAAAGGACCTAATTGAACAAAATTGACGAAAATTAGGACCTATTTGAACATAAAACCAAAATTATGACTTATACAACTTACGAAAATTGGGACCAAAAATGTATTTTAACCTTATTTATAAAAGGGTAAAATTAAAAAAAGACTGTCTAGGTCTAAAAGATAAATCCTCTTCGTATAATTATAATAATATAGATAATGATATAGATTATGATCTAATTACAAAATCGCTTTTCTAGATAATGATATAGATTATTTATTTGGTAAACAGGTTTGAGAGTTAAATTTTAAATAATAAATAAAAAAAAGTATAATTACTAATTTAGTCTCCTAATTTTTTGGTTTGGTTCAATTTAGTTTTTTTATTATCGGTTGGTTTAATCTAGTCTCCCAATTATTTAAAAGGGTTCCAATCTGAGACCAAATTAGTAAATAAATTTAATTACAACTTATATATACATGTTGCAATAAGTTTTTTTAATATACACATCAAATCACTATACCAAAATATTCAAATTATTCTATTTTTTACCATGGTAACCTAACCGGTGACAGTTTATAAATTTTTAAGAAGAGTCTTATATTTAACTATTTTTTTTTTAATTTAGTACTCCTATTTTTTAAAACGAATCTAATTTTGTCCTCCCCAATTTGAGACCAAATTAATAAATAAGCTTAATTACAACTTATATATACATATTACAATAATTTTTTGAATATATACGATCACTCTACCTAAATATTTAAATTATTTTATTTTTTATAAAGATAATTTGACACAGTTTATAAACTTTTAGAAAAAAAATTAAAAAACTAAAAAAATAATATAAATTTCATGGCTTAACACGTGTTTTGTGTAGAGACAGTGTTAACTCTAACCTAACGGAGAATACCAAATTGAACCTTTTAAATAATTTGAGGACTAAATTGAACCAACCAATAATAAAGGAATCAAATAGAATCAAATAAAAAAATTATGGGACTAAATAACTATACCTACCAAAAAACTATTAATATTGAATAACTTAGTATATACTCGGTGTGCATGAGTGGTGCTTACTAAAAAAAAATAAAGAAAATATTATATATATGACAGTTTGTAATGTCTTGTTTATGATTCATAACATTTGACAGAACTTATGGACATGAAACAATTATTAAAAAATGAATTAAAGTTATTGATTTACATAGATGGAGTAATATATATGTATATATAGTTGGAGGCGTATGATATATATAGATAATGTTCGGAATATTTAGATATAAAATGGTGAATGGTGATGGATGTTGACGTAGGTTCTTCCATTGATGGTCCCGTATGGCCATGCAATGATATTGCATGGTTAGGGTGGTTTGATTGGCAGAGTATTGTTCCTCATGCTGGGACTCTCTCTTTTGGTTAAGGTTACTTTCTCTCAACAACGCTTTCTTTTGGTTCCAATTACAACCACTTGCAAACAATCACACACCAAGGTATGCCACCACTTGTTTTCTCATCACAAACAATTTTCCTATGCTCGTCTTTCTCTGTCTATTTTGTTTATTCTCTTTTTACTTTCCACGTTAAACGAAGGCCATGATGATCAATCACAAGGGCAATCCCATTCAGGATGCGTGGTCTGATGATGATCTTGATTTTCTTGAATGTGTCAAAGGATCCAACGTTTCAAGGGATTATTATATTCTCTCCTTTTATCAGATCATAAATCATGATGCTTAAGAGATAATCTTGTTCAGTTTATAATTTAATTCTGTTTTCCTTCTGTTATGCTGTTTCGCTTTTGGTCGGAAAATCTAAATCAGTTTGTGATGTATTGTCGTGCTTTTGTAGAACACCTAGATTTTTCTTCCTTTCAAAACCAAATTTTTAATCTGTTCCCTGGTTTTGGACTTTCCTTCAAACTATCTTTAGCCTAACGTAATTGGTTGTGTATCAAAAGTGAAAATCATTTGAAACTTTTATGGAACTGAAAGATGGATATTATATTGTCTGCGGTCTAAATGGATTGTTGTTTATTGCAGGGGTCTCTGAAAGTGTTGGTCCATTCTGAATCAAAGTGATGGCAGAGGAAAGTAGTCTTAACCAGTTAGAGTCTGAGAAAATTGAGCCAGAAGATGTTGAAGAGAAAGCAAATCTTGATGAGATTTTAACCGTCAAAAAAGTTCCACCGAAGATTGTTTCGCGTTATCTTGGTGGTACAAAAAGTTCCTGCCATGATGTTTGCAAATATGGCATCCCACAGGTCGTTGAAGCCAAACCATGGATACTAACACTGAGAAGGGTTACCACAAAGGAATGGAAACCCAAAGTTTCAGAAGAGAATGTGAATACTTTGGCATGGAGAAAAAAATCAAGGCCTTCTCAAACACCAAAAATTGAGAGAACCAATAGTGCAGTTGACATCAAGGAAGTAGTAACCTATGAAGAAACAGTTACATCAGAGAAAAACTCACCACCTTTTGAAGAAACAGATGTTCCCTCGGAGCATAACAACATAAAGCAAGAACAGGAATGTTCCAAAAGTGAAACGAAAGGGGAAGTGGTAAAAAACAAAAGTCCTGGTTCAAACAGCAGAAGCAAACAGACCAGGAAACCTTCAACTGGAGGCAAGAAAAGATCAACAACCTCAACAAGTCTTGCATTGTCTTCAAAACGCAGTGGGAAGAAACCTCGAAGCATAAGTTCCAATGGACCCAAGAACATGACAAGAGAGTCTTCTATGAAACTTCCTGAGAATGTTGAAGCCAAACCTGAACTAGCCAGCGATGACAACGTACCAGAAAAGATCCTTCATGTCGCTGAACCTGTCTCTGCAAATTCATCTGAGGACCCTACCGTGGCTTGTGATGATGAAACTAAGTTATCTGAACCTTCACTTTCATCACCAGGGGACAGAACCTTGAATCACACCAATAAGAAAAATTGCAAGTCTCCTGCGTCGTCTGTATCTTCACGGAAGGGCCTTAGATCTGTGGCCGGGAACAAAGGGAAGGTAATTACGCAGCTCAAAAGGCGCAGTCTTCCACTATCACCATCACCACCTTCTTCGTCATCATCATCTATTTTCACTTCCAAATCTTTCCCTGTGAAACAAAATAATGCTGTATCAAGGTTCAACAAAAGACGATATGATCATCATCAAGGTGAAGATGTGAAGATGGGTTACAGAATCAGGCCAAAAATGAGCACAAAAGTTGGGTTCGCCAATAAAAATGGCGTTGCATCCCGGAAATTGAATTTTAGGAGAGGTAGAGTGATTGAACTTCAGCCTCAGATGAACAACGTTCCAAGGAGACTCAAATTCAGGCCAGCACGCATTCTTGATGATGACATGCGAAGAGATATAAATGGTGCAAGAAAAAGTATGATTGAGGATAATAAAGTAGGTGGTGGTGAGGTAAATGCTGCAAATACAAAAGCAGAGAAACTTAGGGGAAAACTCAGAAACGTGGAAGGAAGCAAAAGGAGAATTATTGTTGGGAGGAAGGTTGGTGGGGATAAGAGCAAGATAGGGGGGTCAAAATCAGGATCTGATGAGAACGTGGTTTTGAAGCATCAAGATGTGGAAGGGAAGAAACAAAATCCACGTTTGTATAATAATGTGATTGAAGAGACCGCAAGTATTCTTACTGAGCAGAGGAAGAGCAAAGTTAAGGCTCTAGTTGGTGCATTTGAAACCGTGATATCTCTTGATTCTCATAAAGATGCCACTGCAGCGGAAGTAAGCACAAGTTGAGTTACCTAAGGATTCTTGTGTATTCAACTTCAACATACATATAACTGTTTATTTGGTGCTTGGGTTTATTTGGCTAATGATGTTAATGGTGTTTTAATGTTTCCTTTGGTGTTGCTGATAAAAAAAAAAACTGTTTCCTTTGGTCTCATTAAGATTTGAGGAATAACACTATTTCTCTGGAGTGTGTTGAGTGGGATGTTGTTCCTTAATGATATAGCATTTCTGCTCTGAATTGTCAGGATATGTGATAACTCTTATGCTAATTCCATTATGTTTGTGTTGAGTGGCACAACTTTCCACCTTCATGGCCAAATTATGTATGATTTTTCCTTGTACCTGATTCTAGGACCTTTTTTTTTTCTCTCGCTTGGATAACGATTCTGTGAAAATTTTCTGCTGAAGTTGAAGAGAAGATGAGAGATATGGAAAGGAGGATATTGCACGTTATCTTTTAATCCGTGACTTATTACACTTCCAATATCTAAAGACGCAAAGAAAAAGAGATTTACGGTTAAGGATTTTATGTAAAACTCGTGTTTTTTTAAAAATAATTTTCAAATGCAACGTAAAAGGAATCCAAATATAAGAAGAAAGAAACTTAAGATTCGATTATATGATTGGAAGGTTGTAATACAATGGAGTGGTGGAAAAATAAATAAAAAAGCACACCAACATCTAATTGATGAGTTAGTGCACGTTCGTTTATTTTGCAAGCATTTTTATTGATCAATAAAAATAGTTTAAGCACGAATTACATTTAGTCACTGATAGCTGCTTTTGTTTCCATGCCAGACAACAATGTCTCTAAGAATTGAAGCACAAACATTTCATGGGGACCTTGCTTGTTTTTCGATTTTTGATTGAGTTCTTTCTCGCCTCGAACTGTTCTCTTCTTCTGCGTTCTAACCCTGCTCTAGCTCCTTGCGCTATCATATCTTCCCTTTTTACCTTACTGTGGTAATTTTGCATTTTCCTTGCTCCCTGTTGTTCCAACACCAATGAGATTATTAAATTAACATTTAAAATACATCTCCAAGAAGTGAGGAAAACCTTCTTCACTTCCCACCTGAACTCTGGCCTGAATTGTTTTCACAAACTCCCAGGAAAGAATTTTGGACTTCATTACCTCATACCTGAAAAGTTACGCCTAAAATATAAGAGGAAACTAAATCCAGATTCCTATTTGACAACCATTTTGCATCATAGGCAACAGTTTTTCAGAAAAGGAAAATATATATATATATTGAATGAGCAGCTCAAGAAATTAGCATTACTGCTTTTGAATAATTTTTTTCAGAGCCCTTTCACATGTTTCTGGTCTGGTTTTGGTATTTTTGTGTGGTAACGGAACCCCTTGCTTCCTCTGATACCCTACTGCAGGAGATACAGGTCTTGGAGATGATGTACTATTTGAACGTCTAACAGGAAAAGCTGTTTGTTTGGTCCGAGGGTCTTGTCCAAGTGACCTTTTCATGGAAGTTTCCCCTGGTACACAAAATATAGCAATTCTTCATAGCAGCTAGTAGTGAAACTTTACAATGTTAGGTATAATGTTATAATTACCATTACTTAGCCGCTTTGATATGCCATCCTCTTCTCTTCTCATCGTTTGAGGCCTTGAAGATTTGGGGTGCTCTCTCATTTTTTGCGAGTCACGTAACTCTGCTTCTTCTAGAGAATGAATCGCAAATGCCGTAGCTGCAACTGAAGTTACGTACTCGTCGTCTCTTATATGGTCATCATGAGAAGTTATCCTTGGGAGCCAGTTCCAAGTCTTGTCACTTTTACTGTCACTTGACCCATGGTGCTTTGGAGAATGGGGATCAGAAAATGACACTCTAAAATAGAGACCAGAAATTTTTGGTTCCTATTCAGTGATATAATTGGCAGGAAACCAAAATGATGTTTTTGTATGTGAAACATAAACAGCTCACAACCAAGGAAATTAAGAAACAATTTAGAACGAAATTCAGAGCAAGATAAACAACAAATGGCATCATCACAACTTGCACTTACGAAACCAAGTACCTTCTTTGGTGGAGTCTATTTTCCATTCCTTGGTGGAGTCTATTTTCAGTATTGAACTTCTAATTTCCAACCTGCTTGATTGTATAAAGATGAACTGAGAGGAGGACTTATACGTAAGGCAGCCTCCAGCCATAGACCAGAGCTGCACGCAGACAAGTAAAGCAAAAATAAGCTTTACAAGCAGCCTCTAGATGATGCAAAGTATCGTCTCTTTCTCTTTTCCGTTTCCTTGAATTACACCCACATGCACATAAACCTTTACCATCAACTTGTTAATAGTTTTAGTATTTCTAGCTAAAAAGACGTACTTGTCACAAAATCAACTTTTGGTACATTGAAGATTATCAGATATCAGAACAGAAACTTCGCCCCTAAACTGAAGCTATTCCTTTTTTTCCTTGTAGTGGAAGGGTATAATGGCACGTTTACGGGCAGACACAGACGTGCATTATCTTGTAAATAAATAGAGTTGCATAAATACAAAAAGCCTAGCTCGCAAGCACATCTTTTCTTTACTCTTTATTTTTCGTCTGTGCCATCAAATTGGTAAAACTATCGAATGTATTTTTCATAATTGCATACAAAATCCGTAACTCAGAAGGTAGGTTTGAACTTTGAAGTAAACAAGACAAATAGATCGCCGAGGTTGTTACCCCCGAACCATATCAGCTATAAATGATTAATTACAGCAGTGGTAATTAGCGGTGGCTGTTATCAACCGCCACTTTTCTATAGTTTATATATTACAAAAATGCTCATCAACTCATAATACAAAATATATTACTTCTCAGAAAGTACAATATTTTTGGCATTGACTAAGAAACGACCTTTGGTTATAACTCGGACAGGTTAATCTTCAGAGACGTCAGCTTTTTGAATGTTGGTGTGGCTGTATTAGCAGTGTGAAACATGTATAAAGGACCATATTCAGTTAACGCGTGAAGATCCGTGCATTACCAACAAAAATGGGTTCACGATGTTTAACCTCAGAGTTCATCAAGCCCGTTAGCAATTTCAGCTGAAAAGAACTGCTCTACTTTATCGATGAAACTGGGAGGAAATCTACAGTGCAGCATTAAATACGAAGGCTCGCCGTGCCTAGGAGCCAGTTCTTCAGAATGCTTAGTTGTTTTGGCGTCCCGTTGGCTTCTTATTCTGCCATTTTTTAAGTTATTTCCCGAAGCACCACCACTCTTTCCAAAGGAAGCCCGAGGGCCTTTGCCATTGGAACGGACACATTTTACAGGAATTTCCACGTGCGGCTTTTTAATTTCGGTACCTAATGGATTGTATTCACTAGATTCATCTGTTGTGGAATTGTCTAAGGCAGAATTAAGCTGAGTTGCAGATGCAGCATTCCTACAAGACCTTAGCAAGGAAAGTAGCATGTCAACACTCAGTTCTTGCTGAACTACAAACTTGTTCTGCTCACACCCGTAGCAAGCAGCAACTAGTGTGCCAGCCAAGATCGGCATCAACTCTGGGTCACTGAAGAAAACGAATGGCAGATCGCAAACCTGACCTCTTATGGGTGAACGTTAGATTAACTCGATAAATAGAACAAGTAAACCAAAATTAAATAATATTTAGAGTTTCAGACCTTGTGGAGGATGGTGGGACTCTTTCCCCATCGAAGGACGGCCTGATTTCCCGGATGAAACAAGGCAAAGTGACCAAGGAGAGATAGAGATTCAAGCACAAGAGAACCAACCTGAAAAAAAAAAGCAAATTGTGTCATTTTAGTAACTCTGGCATTCTAGCAAAGGTACATCCGAATAACAACAATGCATGAAGACTTGAGGCAAGGGGTTCTTTCCTATTATGAATACTAGTTAGGAAAACTAGGTTTAGCAAGGTCAACATAAGTATTGTATCACTTAAGATTATGAAAGAATTTCCAGTTATTGGTGATTCACCTGATCAGTGGGAGATTTCCACTTGATGGCAGAATGAGAAAGAAGGAAGCTCATCAAATGGAAAATTTCCATTTTCAAATCAGGCCTAGCCTGGAAGTATAACAGCATAAGGAAAATAGGAATACATAAGCAAGAATCAGTACCAGGAAAAAGAGAAAATCAATCATATTAGCGATCTTAATTTAACATGCAGCTGCTTTAATAGATCATTATAACAAGGAAAATCAGCAAACTTACCAGCATTCGCTGCAAAAATACAAGATCCAAAAGAGCCACGTTGTTCAGCACCTTCAGTACTCCAGCTGCCACCTCTTCAAAATTAGATGGAAGGATATATGAGGCCTAGAAGAAAATGAAGTTATTCAACTTAGACATAGCACAACAAAAATAACAATAGCTACTTATTTACTTATTACAAGGACAGACGAGCAATTGAAGGTGTTAAACATATGATTTAATTACATTAAATAGGAAAATATATTATGATATGACTACGTCAAATAAGGAAATATTTTAAGAAATATCTCATAATTTTAATTATTGATTTTTTTTTCCTTTATTACTGTAAATCCTTTTCATTATAAATAACAATACTTGTATATACAAAACAGACAATTACAAGCAATCCTTTCAATAGAAGGAAATAATTGGGCATGTGACAAATAGCTAACGGCAAAATTCTTCATAAAAACAAAGAAAACATTTGTTTACTGATAGGGAAGTTTAACATGCCAATATCAGAAATCTACTGATTTTTCATACTAAAGATTTTCAAAATAAATCAATATAACTTCTGTGAACGAACTTGCAGGTTGTAGAAAACCTACCTGTTCTGAGGATGATCTATTGTTTGCCTGCAGAAGAACAGCAGTCAAAAGAGAAGGGAGACTGACAAGTCCTGTTTCAGAAATAGCTGAAAGAAGAAATACTACTGGCTGACCCAAATTTGATACTTTTTCGTTTTTCTGTACTGTAGCATTTACCCCTGTATGTTTCTCGTCCTTTGGGGGAATAGACAAATTAGTCAAATCCACACTCTGATTTTTCTTGGATTCATCTAGATCTATCTTTTCTATAACATCATTTTTCAATTTAACAGAACTATCATGCTCCAATTCAGAATCCTTCCCAATAGAAATAGATTCATTATTTTTGTTCACCTTAATCATTTCATCTAATGGTCTGTCCTCAGGGACGTCAGGTAAATGCACAACTGAGCTGCCATTGATCATTGATAAGGGAGTGTAATCTCCCCAGGAATTATTCACGACAAAATGTGCAGAATCAGTAAGCTTAGCCCCTTCACTACCAATTTCCTGCTCCATTGTCAAAGGGCAAGATTCCCAGTCAATATAACTCAATCTTCCAGATCTGGAGGTCAAAACTACCAAAAGTTGTATGCTTAAGAGAATAGGGCCAGGAAACGCTGACCCTTCCGTCTGTGGCCTATCATGAAGTGCAAAAAGATCTCTTAACCTGTGAATAACTTGGTAAGAGATCAGTAACTCCAATAAGCCATCCCGCATCTGAAGCTGTCTCTCTTCTGAGCTTATATGACCAAAAATAGCAGTAACAGTCCACAAAAAGTTATTTAATATTTCAGAAATTGATTCAAAGTTTTCAACTGATGCTTTACTTGATGGCAAACTGAAGTTACCAGGAACACCTAAAGATGCTGCAATCTTTATATAATTTTCAAGAGCTGCAGAAAGCATTGGGATAATTGGAGGCAGAAGATTCTGTGCAAGGAAATAACTTCTATTTGCAGGTGTAGACAGCACAACTCTCAGAAGTTTTAACAAGTGCAACATAACCTGGCATGCTTCAGGTTTTGAAGTGTGAGATGCAGGCAAGGCAGAAGCAATAAAATCAAGTAGTCCAGCTTGACGAGATGCTTGTAACTCGGGATCCTTTCCTTCCATATACTATAAAATAATAATCAATAGATAAATTAACATAAATGAAAAAATAGCAATTCAAAAAAATTACTAACCAAAAATTCCACAGTATAAAAGGAGAAATGCACTCGTTTAAACTGTAAATATTCCCGAGGGAAAGAAACTTGGTTCAACATTTAGTCAGGAACAAGGATTAGTTGGACAATTATCCATGCAAATTAAGTGATCTATGATTTCTGATTCAACAGTAAGAAGATTATATGCAAGCACCAACCAGATAAGACAAACTAAAAGCTAAGCAATAATTAAAACAAATACAGCATCAAGAATCACTAGTTTTTCCAGATTAATATTTATTCATTGACTAAACAAGAGCTCTCCAAAAAGTGCTATTTTAATTAGCACAGGATTCAGAAAACAGAACTGCAAATACAGAACATCTATCTATACAACCGACAGAAACATTCTTAACTTTGAACAAGTTAAAAAACATACATCCGTTCATAAGGAGAGATATATAATTACCAGTGAACAAAAACCAATACCTTGATCATTTCAGAAATTATTAAACCTATACTTGCGGCACCTTCTTTTCTTGCTTGCCTAAGTCTTTGAAGTTCTTGAAGCCACCGGCCAACTTTTGCTCTAGCAGCACCAACTGCTACTCTATATCCCAGGCTAGCACTTTCACCACCAACAGGGGGTTCAAGGAAGTCGTACTTTAAAGCCATAAGCCTTTGTCGAATTCTCTTAATTCTTCTCTTTATTGAGTGCTGCAATGTGATATTGCCAATTCCAAGACTAGTAGAACCAACGCCAGAAACAACATTTGTGTGAGAATCATCGATGCTGTTTGTAGGGGTAGACCTACCTTGCCCTTCCTTATTTAATGATCTCCGCAGCAAAGGGGATGATTGATCCCTCAAATTTGCCCTCTCCCGAATTTGCTCCAGGTAAATCTTACGACGTTGTTCACTCTCATTAAGCCTCTCAGCCAATTTCTGGGCCAGAAGTTCAGCTTCCTCTTGTTGGGCTTTGGCTCTTTCTTCCTTTCTCCTAAGTTGTTCAATTGCCCTTGCTTCTCGAGCTGCACTTGATGCTTTTCTTTCCTCTTCCCGTCTTACTTGAGCCTCCTCCTTTCTCCGCTGAATCTCAGCAAGGCGCTGTAACTTCTCAGCTTCAATGAGTTTTCGACGCTCTATAACAGCTTCTTCTCTTGCCAAATCCTCCTTTTGCTTAGATTTTAGCACTTGAAGCTTTTCAGCTCTCCTCAACTCTGATTCATGAAGTTTCTGACGCAGAATTAATTTTTTATTCTCTTCATTTAAGGAAGTAATAAACCGAACCTCATTAACCTTGCTACTTTCATCACCAGCTCTCTTCACCACTTGAGCTAAGAAAGCTTCATGACGAGATTCACTGCGCTGATGGCGGGCATACATTCCCTCTCGTAACTTCATATGACGAACAGCATGCCATTCTGTGACACGATTTAATTTTTGTGATGTTCGTTGAAGCTTTTGGACTCTTTCATTCTCTAACTCACTTCTGATTCTCATAGCACGGGCATGTTTTTCTTCTGCTTCCCTTTTTAAGTCTGAAGTTGTTTTCTTCTTTTTGTCAGGAGACATTAGTTTATCATGCAGAGTGCGTACTCGCTCAGCACTTTTCCGGCCCAGGCTTGGTGAATATGGCATGCGGGAAGAGACACGAAATGGAGATGAAAGTATGTCCTCCCAGTTCCTCTTTTCCTTCCAAGCATTCAAAGACTTTCCCGGGGCAATACTCCTTTTCTCCTTATCTTTTTCTGGCAGTGGCATTTGCCTCCTAATGTTATCCATGGATCTGGGGGGTTTCTCATTAACACCTTCTGTTAGAGCTTTATCTTTCTTATAAAGCGTCTTGTCCGGTCCAAAACCAAGGTGATCTCTTTTACCCTTGGTGGTGGCAGAAGCAGAAGAATTTTCCAAGGGAGGTAATTTAGATAACTTAACTTCTGAAGTTAATATGTTTTCTGGAGGGTTACATCCATTTAGCATTGTGTTTGAGTCACAGGATTTTTCCCCTACAATAATATGCTTTTTTTCATTCAGGCTACCTTGTCTGTCATCTGAAGATCCAACATGCTTTCTTGACTTCGTCACCAAATATTTGGCAGCATCTGTCCCATTATTGACCCTGGACTTGTTTGTATTGCCAATAGATTCAGAAGTCAAAGACATGGAACTTTCTGTGGTACCTGATTGCAAGATAGCCCGCTCTTGTTGAATCTTTCTAAAAGCCTCAAGAGATGAAGATAGTATATCTGCCCTATGTGGTGAAGTTGTCATTCTTCGGACCTAGAATCCATAGAGCATCTAAACATCATGAACATAAGAAAGCCAGATTGCACAGATTTCTAACAGATAAACTCATATTGTGGACCAGCATCTTCAGAAACCAGAAATCAAACAAGTAAACAGGTATAGACCATAAGTGATTTCATGCTTAAATAAAACAGAAAAATGTCATGCTTCATTTATATTTTTTTCTTAGTCCAAGACAAATAAACCAATAACTGTTGGTCTAAACTACAATAATGCTCAACACAAAATGTTAAGTGAATCCAGTTGGGATGACTTGAATTTCATCATGCAAAAGTTATAAAAGTACGATAAACAAATAATATCCAATGGTGGGGTTAGATCTTGTGACAGTGTTAGATGAGTAAGTTCATGCTTAGTTCATTTGATCCTAACATCTCTATCATACCCATCAGACAAAGTAGAAACTTCAGATAAACGTACAATCATCAAAATAGATGCATATTTATGCAGGAGTTACAGATACATATCAAGACTTCTAATTTCATTATGCCCTCATCACAATTGATAAAAGAAAAATAAGAGGAAATGAAAAGGGATGGTGTATATATAATGTCAGTAGCGAATAATTATTCCGCACTCTGCATAAATGCACATAATTACACTCACTTTGTCCCACGCAGTCAATGATAACAAGTGTAAGTATCTTTAGTATGCATCCATTCTAAGAATTGAAAACCCTACCATGTTATCATATGCATTTGCTTAAGACGGGGCAAAATATAGACATTATTCAAAAAAAAAATCATTATTAGTGAATAAAATTTATTTTCTTTGACAGAGGATCCATGGTTGTCATGCAAAACATATAAAATTTATGATTTATTATCTTGGAACCACAAAATATGAACTTAACCAAGGATGGGAGCAGATAAATAGCAACAATATGTGAACGCACATACCTCCCATGAGAGAGCATGTGGCCTGCGGTGATCACTCTTCAAAATGACAGGGACGCCATCCATTATTTGGGAAGATTTTTTAACCATTTCAAATTCCTCTACTCTAGTGATTAGCTCTCTAAAATCAGATGCAGACTCCTCAAGAACAAGAATTGCCTCTTTCATCTGCTCCAAATCACATTCTAGTTCACAAAGAAGATAAAGTTCATCCACAGACCTATTAAGATTCTCAAACAGAAAGCACCAAAGCCTCTGCCTAAACCTTTCTTTGCTTTCATTGGAATCACCTTCTTCAAGAGAACCCATATTTTGAGAAGTTGAAACAACATTTTCCACATTACCATCCAGTGAAACCCTAACCGCTTCAGTAGAAACCACAGAATCATTGACAATTTCAGGCACTTGTGACTCAGTACCGTGGGCAATAACTGCTTCACTTAAACTGCCATTTTGTTCTGGCACTTCAGAAATTTTTTTATCACTTACCAAATTGATAGAAGAGGCATGTGCATGATTTGTGACCTCGGCAGCATCTTCGGTGGACAGACTGTCATTATTTATGGCACCATCGGTTGTTGTTTTATTCGCTTCATCATTGTTCTCATCATCTGGACCAATCCTTTCCTCAACCATTTGTTGATTGTTAAAATGTTCCAAAGATACATTCTTAACATCTTTACCATTCTCCCCAAGTATTTCATCTTCATGTCTCATCAAAGGGATCTGATCAGAAGCAGACTCTCCATTGATAGCATTCACCATTAAGTCTTTTGCTTGAGCATGATATGAATCACAAGGTTCAGGAATATTCTCATTCTTTCTACAGCTAAGCAAATTATCATCTCCAATACTACCGAACTTGATCCCAACCCCAATCAAGTTTTCATGGGGCAGTGCCAAGCCCCCCTCCTCTATATCACCCCATCTTATTTTCTGGGCTAAGTCAGGCTTGTCGGTTTGCTGTAATTTCCGAACTTCTTCATGTTTACCTTGAGAATCCACAGTAATTAATGCAGTTGAGTTCTGACTTTCTGAATTATGTTTAACTACGCCTGTATTAAAACAGTTTGCGCTCTCTTTTTCATTTGATTCAGCAAGAGAACTCGAAACACTCCCAGAGGCAGGGTTCTGTGAAAAAATTCCCCCTGACCTTGAAAGATTATTTTTCTGCTGGCTACGTGAATTGTCATCGGTTTTAGTAATGCAATGCTGAGTGTGCAGAGAGTTAGAGGCATTCTTTCCCGAAAATCCTCCCACCCAACTTTGCAAAGAGAATTTCGAAGTATTTCTGTGCTTCTGGATAAGAAAGAAATGACAAAATTAGAACATGTAAGTAACACTTGTACAACAAGCTACGCAGAAAAGGAAGAAAATAATCTTCCGTGCGAGGTTCAGATATAACCAAAGGAGATGAATGATGATATTCAAGAATTAGCACAATCAAACTGAAAAATAAGATTAAAGGTTACAGCAAATATATGAATACTAAATGACTGATCCATCCACTGTGAATGCATTAATTAGTAAATAACTATACACTAGGTCTACAGATTTCCTTATTGTGTCTTCAATTTGATCTCTCATCAAGTACAAATCAAAATGTCATAGTAAATTACATCTCAAACGAGTTAAAATATTTGAAAAAAAAAAAAACCTTTTTAACTTGGAACCACCCTGAGTTCTGATCATCAACGACTTCATTATCCTCCATCACGAAACGACCAATGCAATTAAGTGATTACGTGAAAGAAGTTAACAACATTTCACAGAAACTCCCATAGGGATGATGAAACAAGACACTGTCGAAATCGAGAATCATTGAAGCACGGAGGGGAGAATGTCGATTGAGAAGGAATTTCAAAGCTAAACTGAAATACTGTATCAAAAAAGAGTGCGAGTAAAGCAATTGCTCTTGAAAATTAGAGTGGAAAAGAAAACAGAGAGAAGAATCGGAAGGGTAACGTGGAAGAAGGGGATTGTGCAGTTGTGGTTAGGGTTTTGAGGAAAATTTGGAAAAGGAATGAACAGAGAGTGTTGAAAAGGAGGGAATGAGGTTTATAGGTGGGTTGAGAAACAGCATGCATTGCAGACACCACACAAGCATTCCGTTCTCTCTTTCCCTTTCTTTATTTTCTCTTGTTGGTCGGGTCGGTGCAGTACAGATACTTTACCATAAAACAGATTTCTTTTTTTTTTTTCTGTTCTATTAACTATTTTAAAGAATCTCTTCAAAACATAAAACAACAAATTATGATTAAACTAATCAATGTGAGAAGCTTTTTATCATAAAAAAAAAATTAAAGGATTACCTAATAAAACATTAAATAAGCTATTTTAGGATTGAATTTGATATGTCTGGTTTTTTTTTTTTTCTTAGAGTACATACTTCATAATTGATAAAGACTAGTTATTATATTTTTCAATTAAAAAAATTATGAATAAATGAGGATTAAAAATCCAGATTAAAATAGCATTGGATTTTTCCATCCTACTATTAACCCTAATTCATTGTCGTTTCCCTTATTTTTGTTCATGCATTTTCAGAGAATAGAAAAAAAAAGTTATATTTGATTATTGCGTTAGGTTGCTTAGATGAATTTGCACAAAAATGAAAGAATAGAAAGTTCTCATATCAAGTCTTATTTTTTTCATATATGAGATCTGAGAATACTACTTTGAATTATTTGTTTTTGCTTAAAATGTTTTGTGCAATTTAAACACTTATACATGTAGTCATTCATGACTTGCTTTTCATATTTTCTAGTTTGAGATTCAAATTTTCATTGTTGTGATCGTTAAAGAATAAAAAGAACTAAAAACATCTCAATTCATTGTTGAAGTCTGAGACATCAAAAATCAACTATAAATCTAGTTGTAATTGTTGACTTTCGTGAAGCCTCTTAGATATTTCTTAAAATCAATACCATTTTCAATTTGTGAGGTAAGGTTCATGACATGTAATGAGATCATTGTTACAATGTGATTGGTGTTTTTTGTTTTAGGTATAAGAAGAATATGTCATTAATCTACTATATTTACCAACGTGTTTACATTTTGTATGGGAATAAAAAGTAATAAAACTATTATTATTGTTGTGGTTACTGTTATAATCATAAAATTAAAATAATTTTTTGTAACTTTGTAATTAGGTTTTATTTGTTTTGTAATAAATGGCTAAGTTTAAAAAATTAGTCAAATTGAAAAAAATGTTAAATGTAAAGAAACGATCAGTTAAAAAGTAAAATTGATAAAATAATTATTTTAATTTTGAAAAATATATTTATTTAAAGGATAAATTAAAAAAATGGACACACAAATGGAGAATCTCCTTTAAATATACAATATTATATTACTCTTTTTTTTTTATGTTTAATCTTTATGTTTGTCAATTGTCGTGACATGATGAACTATAAATTAGTTGAAGTTGTAAAAGGTTGAAAAATCTTTATAAGTTATTGATCTATGATAAGACAATCAATAAATCATTTATTTGGAAGAGAGTATTGATCATTTTTAGATCTTTGAACTTAATGTGAATTTATTTTATTGGAATAGGAAATTGTAATTCAATAGGATATATCTATAGTGTTGGAGTCTAACTTTTCGTGTAAGGATCGATAACAATGAAGAAAATAAAAATATTTATTCATGAGTTTAATGAAATAAGAGACTGATGTGGTAAAATCTACTCTCAACATATACAAATCATATATTTGTATTTCACTAACTTTCTCATTTCAAAAATACCAAAAATATTGCAGCATTTAATTTTAACTTCTATTTTAAGTTTTTGTTATTTAATCTCACTTCACCTTTTATTGTTTATTGTAGACCTAATAGTAATAAAGTTAATATAATTCTTAGTATTAAACCAAGTCTTTGTGGGTTCAAACTCTTACTTTTAAAACTACACAACAATATTGTGCTTGCCATAAAGTCAACAACTATAAAAAACAAATAAACTAAAAGGATATGATAACAAATCGAATGTGGTATAATTATCAAGATAAGTAATTCTGGGCTTTGTATGTGAACTTTAAATTTTTTGTAACATAATGGATTTTTATGTATTTTCCACCTAAATGTCATATTATTATTGTATGATACCTCATACTTCCAAAGCTTTAACTTGGATATATAATTTTTCAAATTTAGGCTCTTCTCCAATTTTATATGATTTTTAAAAGTGGTTCCAAATTTATTGAAAATTTGTAAACTAAGCCTATGAATTTGACATTTCTTATTAGGTTGTTTTTTATAATTGAGCTTATAGGCTTGACTAGAGCTCGAATTACACCCAATTGAGCTTTAGATTTCAGACCTTATATAAGGTCTTTGTGTTAAAACATATGTTTTGTACAATATTTAAAAATTATACATTGCAATAGAGGATCATCTATGTATCTAATATTTCATGAGGATATTAATATAAGTTACCATGACTCATTATAAAAAAGATCTCCCACAAAAAAGCTCAAACAAATCTTATTAAGCAGGTTCTTCTTATACTCATTTAGTAGATACATACAAAAGAAAAATACAAAAATGGGAATTTTTGTAAGTCTTAAATATCAATCTTAGTAAACATACGATTCACACAATGGGGTCTTAAGATTTGACCTACAACCATAAGACTCAATATCATTTGATCAGACATATAAATCCATATTCAATTTCTAATGATACACTATGAACATTAAAAAGTTATTTTGGGAAGTAATTATGTAGTTGGGTATTTTTCATTGAAAGCATTGGTACAATCATAATAATAATTATTTTTTTCTCGTGAATAACAGTCATTTATTGACCTAGGAAAGACATGTACACTCATTATCTAACCTTAGCGATGTTGTATCGGATAGTCTTAAGTTTGGCATCTGAATATACTAATCCAAGATGTTATTTTAAATTATTCAAATGTTCACATGCTTGATAATTACTTCCTTAAACCTTCTAATGATCATTTTTTTCATCTTGCAGTGTCTACACTGTAACTTTCCAAATATATACTTTTTTGTTGGTTTGATCTCAACTCATTGCAACCAAACATAAGACTCATTCTCAATTGACATACTCTAAACATTTTTCAGGATGACAATAATATGATGTCTATCAAAATGTATTTTTTGTTGTCTAATAATCTATACATCATCCAATTCAAAAAGATAAAAATAAATATAGAGGAATAGAGTATGTAGGAACTTTCTTTAATTCAAATTCATTGGATAAAAAAAAATCTTTTTTTGCTTTATTTTATTGTTTTATATATATTTATTTGAATTATAAAATAATAGTGTTTAAAATAATACAAAATAGCATAACAACCAAAACCTTAACTTTAAATAATAAACTAGATATGAATCGGCATGTGATAAATAATAATAATAACAAATATGTAAATTGATACAAAGAAAAAAATTCATACATAATTAAAAATAAATTAATTAACATACTCATAATTTTAATAAAAAAGACTAATCTATAATAGTAATAAATTAAATAATATAATTAAATAAATAAACATGACAGATAACTAAACTGAGATAAATATTAAATAGAAATAGTTTAACTTCACTCCTCCTCTTACCCTGTAAATAAGTTTAGATGATTAAAATTTGTAGACAACCTTCCTCGAAATTATCTTTCTCTTCTCCCTCTCCTTCATGTTCCATTTCTCTATTCCTACTATCTTACCTTTCATTCATTGTTTCACATTTTCTCTTTCACTCAATCTATTTGTAGGTTTTTTTTTAAGTCATGATTGCATGAATGTAATTATCTTATCTTCTTTTTTTTCTCTCTTTCCTTTTTTTCTTTTTGTCTCTTAGAAGGTTACTAAAATAATAAATTTTTAATATATATATATATATATATATATATATTAATTAACCCTTTGTTTGTTTCTTTTGTTATTATTTTCATTTTACTTCACCATACTATTTTTGAAACTAACTTGATTTTTTTTAATGTAGAGACTTTATGTAAATAAAATAGGAAACATTTTTAATATAATATGATTTTTTATTTTTTAAATAAGTATGAAATAAATTATATAATCATTTAAAAGTAGGGATATACATTCTTCATTTTAAGTTTTTTCTTCTCATCTTTAATTTCTAATTTCAAATTTTGTGGTTGTGATATCAAATTAATTTTCTGAAATTAAAATTTATAGGAATCAATTGAACATTCAATTGATAATTGAATTTAATAATATTAAGATTTGACTTAATAACCGATTTAGTACGTGTTTGGATTTAAGATGAAGAAGTTAAGATGGATTGAATTTAACTTAGTTCTGTTGAATTATCATTCAATGAAAAAGCAACTATGAGATTGCTTTGAGTGCAACGAGTATTTTGGATCTTTTAGCATTGATCGAAATACACAACAAATTTAGCAAACACGTGGGTTTAACTTTCAAAATTATTTAACTCAAACGTTAAAACACGTACACCCCTAATCTTTCTAATTTTTCCATTTGATATCTTTTTTATTGTTTTGTTCAATTTTTATTTTATTTTTTCAGTTGCTAGATCTTTAATTTAATTTATACAAAAACAATACTAAACATTAAATATAATCAATATAGTTGTTGTATTTTATATTTACAAAATTTGAGAACCTTACTATCTTACCAAATTAAAATCTTGTAATTTCTAAAACTTTATAATCAAGATATAATATTATTATCATGATTAGACCATAAATATTAGTTTAAGTATAGAGGAGAAATAATTACATTTATTTATATTCATATTCTAATTTCTCAGAATAACAATTCTGCATAATTGATATAAAAAGACATTTCATATTTTTAAAAATAAAACAAAATATTTAAATTAATTACTCACATATTGTTATGCAGCATTTGAAAAAAAAAAACAAAAATATGTGAGTGTTCCTCTTCTGTAGTATTAACTTTGGAATATCCTAACTTTTATATGATTGTAAAAGAATATTAGATAACCATATTACAAATATACCTATTATGACTAGCAAAAAAAAAAACATCCTATGTTATTACTACTTTAACTTCTCGTCGCTCATTTATTTTATTTTATTTACCTTTCATTTATATTAGAGTTCTGAAATTTCAAAATTATTTTCTTCTAATTGCTTTCATTTCATGATATTTAGATTTTAATTTTAATTTTCGTTCATTTACTTTTCAAATAATTTTAAAGATTCCCATCATTTACTTTCATCTGTATACAACTGTGTAAACTTTTTATGCAATTTACCGTTCTTCGACTTGATTTTTAGTTTTCTTGTTAAATTTCCTTAAATTTACATATGCTATTTGGAGTTATTGTTTTTCAAATTAAGTCATTTTAATTCATCTTTATCATTTGTGTACAATTACAATAAACATAAAATAATTTAATTAGACTAATATAATGAAATTGTGATAATCGTGAATATAAGTTTTAATCTTTACAATAAAGACGGAAATTGATTACCTTTATTAAATCTGAAAAATTTAAAGAAAAATTATTATTTACATTGAAATTTGTAGAATTTGCAGCCCTAAATAAAAATAACCTACAATTATATTTGTTTTTAGTTATAAGGTATTTTATTTATATATTTTCACGAAGATACATACATAGAAAAACATTAATATTTGATTGCAAAGTTATATATATTTATGTTTTATATTAGATATATTTACCTAGTTAGAGTTAATAGTGTAAAATTAACTGTATCGTCTTTTCACTAAACTATTTAAAAGAAAATAAATTACTGAGTAAAATAAAAGAAAGTTATGATAATGACCAATTCATTGAAATTTTCAGAGATTTAAACATTTTATTCACATTGATGCAGACGAACGATAACGTCCACCATAAAAGAAAGAGACGTTGGGCTTAAAATGGCCACACCGAACTTTTGTCTTAGATTAATGTGCACCTATTTAACATAAACTACAATAAAGATTAGTTTATGTTTTATTAATTAACACATTATTACATTTGTTAGGTTATATTAACTAATATTGAGTTATACTTGTCCAAAACACTAGTAGCTTCATTTTTTGTGTATAGATAATTAGTATATTTAATAAAAAAGTGTATGCAATATTACATATACTTTTTATTTTTTAAGTACATTATGATTAGTTAATAAATAAATAATTTTTTTAAAGAGAACTTGTTTCATATAAGTTAATATGTGAAAAAAAAAATGAAAGTATGTATGAAAATTGGAGAGTATAACATACTTAAATATGAATACATAGAGGTAGCATTCGTGTATTTAAAGTTGTAAACAAAATTGAACAAAACAAATTGTTTTTTGTTTTGTTCCATTTCAGTCAACTCTAATATTTTAGTAAGATTGAAATTTATAATATGCATAAAATATAAATATAAAGTAAAACGTGTTTGTATATTATTTTAATTAGTTTATCAAATGTTATCAAAAGCTATACTTATTTGAGATCATTGTTAAGAAAATAATCGCAAATTGTTAAAATAAATAAATGAAAAAAATAGATTATTTTTTAAAAAAATAAACTGAAACAGCAAGGACTAAGACACCGTGATTAGCGATTTCAATTATAATATTACAGTCAAAGTTTTTTGTGCAATTTTAATTTCGACAAATAGTTGACCTAAACCTCAAATGTACAATTTTTTTTTTTAAAGTGTGAGACACACATATTCTTCTGTCTCACGAACCTACAACCGTAAGATAGCCACATATTTGTTGGAAAAAGCTCAACCAAAATATAGATTCAATTTCCATTTGCGTTTACTTCTAAATAAGTAAAAACCAACGGGCAATTTCAGGATATTGAAACCAACTCCAAAAATCAAAACAATCATTATATTTAAAAAAAAAAAGTGCTTTGAAGTTTAAAACCATTTTTTTCTATAGAGAAAAGAATTAAATTTATTTAAAAAAAACATCATTGAAATGATCAAAAGGGGCATAATTGTTTTAAAATAATAATAATAAAAAAAAAAGTCTCCCCTTAAGATGGTACATTGATTTGGTGGAAGAAGGTATAGCTTCTCCACTAGGCAAGAGAAGACAGAGACGACTTGCAATATGAGCAAATTGCAAATTTTGTATTCCATTCTGGTTTTATCAGAAACACAATTGTTACTTTTTTTTCCTAGTCCAACTAAGCAAGAGGGAAAGAATTGACCCTTGCTTTGCTTGCACCCGTTATCTGAGTTAGTTTCTTTTCCTAAAACGATGCATACCTTCAACCAATCTACCACAAAGACACCTAAGTTTGGAGGCAACAATGACCTCATGAGAAAACCACTTCAGCTAAAAAATAATATTAATGTAGCATAGCAGCAGTGCATGTGAGTTGTGCCACGACCCTTCTCAGACAGGCCTCTTCTATCCAACCAACTAACTACTACCAATCTAACATTACATCACGACAATCTTGTCCTTCATCATGGCTGCTTCCTTTTCTTAAACCTTTCCTTATTCCTCTGGGGCAGTACGAGGCAAGGAAAGTGCTCCTTCTTTGGCAGTTACGTGAGACATCATTGTTATTAGTGTTGTTCTTGTTCTTGTTGTTTTTACACCTCTTGCCTTACACTCGAGCCTCACTTTCGTTTTAAAGGTTGTGCTGGATCAAAAAGTCAATACAAGGTTCAGGTTGGTGTTGTGTTTATGTTTTTTTTATAGTTTTTCACTGTTTCTCTATCTGGGTGTTCTTCAAGTTTGATTCTTTTCTTCTGGGTTCGTCCTGTCTTGTGGGAATACCAGTTTTCCTTGCTGGTTATGGTGTGGTGTTGTATTTTGATCCATAGGCTAATGCTTCCGAGTTCTGAGATCTGTCATTGTGATTAACGATTTCCTTGTTGTAAAAATAGGGATATTGAATAGAATATGTATATATAAAGAGCTCGTTGTGATTGGCGTTCATTCAACGTCAGGTACCTTGTTTAAAATATTGGTAATGGAGAAATAGTCAAAGCAAATGATTTATTGGTTCTTGACTAGAATTTGAATTCGACAGTAAAAAAAATCGTTCTTCTTGTATGCATTTGTTTGTTTATTGTTGTTGTCTTAAGTTTTTAACCACGGGCTAATCATTAAAAGATTATATAGAAACAGCTATTAGATAAAGAAAATGTCAATTATGCAGCTTCAAAGGATTTGTCTCTAAATTATAGTGTTTGATTTGTTTTTTCGTTTACTGCTTATATAGTTATAATTATAAAAAAAAAATGTTTTTTTTAACCTTCACAAAATCATGAAATGGGAAAAACCAAATAGAAACTAACTTTTTTTCTTTTTCCTTTTTTAACTGCAGTTAATTTGGATTCTGTGGTAATTGATCTACTAATGGGAATCCACCTGGTCTTGTTTCTCTTTCTGGCTTCTCTGCGACTGGCTTTATCTCAAGATGTTGAACATGGTTTGATTCTAGTAGAAGGAACTCAAGCAATTGCTGAGACTGATGATAACTTCATCTGTGCAACTATTGATTGGTGGCCTCATGACAAGTGTGATTACAACAATTGCCCCTGGGGTAATTCATCTGCTGCAAATTTGGTGAGTATTTTGGACTTATGTGTATACAACATGGCTTATGTATTCTTCCTATTTCATATCATTCATTTAGAAGTCTACAAAGCTTTGCAGAAGTTTTAGTCATTGGTCAATGTGGATTGGTTTTTTCAGGACTTGTCTCATCCTTTCCTCGTGAAGGCAATCCAAGGTATTTTATATTGTAGAAAATTAGTCACTGTGATGAATTTCTACTGTTCTTTTCTGTGCCTTCCTGATGCTGAATATACTTTTATTGCCGGTAACATGTTTGGAATATTTACTTCAAGTGTGATATCATTCTTTCCATAATGGTTGCTTGATAGCTCTCAAGCCTTTGAGGATAAGAGTTGGAGGTTCTTTGCAAGATCAGTTGCTGTATGAGGTAGGAAGTTTGAAGTCCCCTTGTCATCCATTTCAAAAGATGAAAGGTGGATTGTTTGGATTTTCAAGGGGGTGTTTGCAAATGAAAAGATGGGATGAGCTGAATCATTTTTTCAATAACACAGGGTGAGAATTTAGCATTCAGAGATCCTTGTTTTATTCACCATCTCCCTCCCCTTTTCCTTCCTGCTAAGGAAAAAACGTTGTAGGGTTCCACAACTTAAGTAAAGCACTAACAAGTGTTTTTGGTGTAACATAACTTGAGTTTGACATTTGCAGGGCCATGGTGACATTTGGTTTGAATGCACTCCAGGGGAGGCACCCGAGTGGCCATAGTGTTTGGCGAGGAGACTGGGACTCTTCCAATGCTTATGATTTAATCAATTACACTGTTTCAAAAGGGTACAAGATTGATTCATGGGAATTTGGTAGGACATAAGACAAAGGTATTTGTTATGTTCAATTTTTGCTTCACTGGAACTGATTCTTGTCTGTGCTGTCATAGGTAACGAGTTGAGTGGGAAGGGCATTGCAGCAAGTGTGAGTGCTGTGCAGTACGGGAAAGACTTGATAAAGCTTAAAGAAGTTTTGAACTCATTATACAATAACTCCGATCTCAAACCTTTGCTTGTAGCACCTGGAGGGTTCTATTATAAGGACTGGTATGATAAGCTTCTTCAGGTTACAGGTCCAGGCATAGTCAATGCGCTCACTCATCACGTCTATAATTTGGGTCCAGGTTTGCTTCTCAGTTACCTTACTATTTCTACTATACTCATCCTTAGAGAATATTTTAAATTCTAACATAACTAGATGATGGATGTGAAAGAAAACAGTTATACGGAAAGTGTTTTAGTCTAATCCTTTCTGGTTAGTGTGTTAAGTAAATTTCTCTTTTTTTTTTTTTCAGGTAGTGATGAGCATCTTGACAGGAAGATTCTAGATCCCGAACACTTGAGCAAGGTGGAAGCAATTTTTAGAAGTCTTTCAGAAACCATTCAAAAATATGGCCATTGGTCTTCTGCATGGGTAGGAGAAGCTGGTGGGGCATTCAACAGTGGTGGTCGTCAAATTTCTAACACATTTGTAGATAGCTTTTGGTAATCTTGGTTCTTTCTTGCATAATTTTCTGTTCCTCTTTAATTATAGTATTTTGTTTTACAAAAAACATCATTAAAATTAATCAAGAAGTTCTAAGATTTAGGTAACTTACAGGTACTTAGATCAACTTGGAATGGCATCCAGATACAACACTAAGGTTTACTGCAGACAAACTTTAATTGGAGGAAACTATGGTCTTCTCGATACCACTACTTTCGTTCCTAATCCTGACTACTACAGGTAATTGTAAAGTAAAAACTGTGAATGAAGAGATTGAGGAGTTATAATAATGTAAAACATAGTGTTTTACATATCTAATCTATGTATGTGGTGATGATGTTTTGAGCAGTGCACTTTTGTGGCATCAGCTAATGGGGAAGACTGTTCTTGCAGCCAGTAGTGATGTTTTTTCACCATCTTTACGCACTTATGCACATTGTTCAAAAGGCAGAGTAAGTGTCCTATCATCTTATACAAGCATAAATTGGTTCTTCTATATCAGATCTTAGGTTACCATACCAACTTCTAAAATTGTTTTAACTGCACGATAAACATTCCTATAATTTTGTTTTAACTTGGTTATACAGGATGGTATAACATTACTGCTGATCAATTTAAGCAACGAGACTCGTTTCACGCTGATGGTTCGTGACCGTGTGCCTGTGAGTAGTGGAGGGCATGAAAATGCTACAAAGATCCATGTAGAAAATTCATTCTTAAGTCATCTGAAGAGGGCATTTTCTTGGATTGGAAGAAAAGGATCAGATGTGACATTCAGGGAGGAGTACCACTTAAATGCAAAAGATAATTACCTTAGAAGCCAAACCATGTTGCTGAATGGTGTTCCCCTAGAGTTCACAAATGATGGAGAAATTCCGACATTGGATCCACTACTCATCAGTGTGCACTCTCCTATACACTTAGCTCCTTTATCCATTGCATTTGTTGTATTCCCCTACTTTGATGCTCCAGCTTGTGCTGCCCAAACAAAACTCTAACCCAAACCCTCCTTAAATGAATCTTGTAGACTAGGAATTATTAGGACTAGAGAATGTGAGTTGTCATTATAATTGTATTTAATAGGCTATATATACTTGTGTCAAAGTTGTAATCACCTTTACAATAATTTAATATTTAATATGAACCACACTTGATTCGAGTTATTTAAAATTTATCTCTAGTCCATGAAAAAGTTCAACCACTTATTTTTGTTAGATAAAATTTATATTAGAGGGAAACTCTATTGTAAAAATGTTATGACTTTATTAAGTGGTTGACTGAGTTTGTTTGTTTTTTTTTATTGAGCACATCTTTTGCTTAATTATGTTGGTTATCAATAAAATTATCTTGTTTAAATAAGAAAGTTTGAGGTGTTGGTCTTTTACAAATTCTGTTGATAAAATGAGCAATGATATTGCAGCTAAATTTTATCTAATTTTTTTTAACACTTTTTAATCATTAATAAAAGCAATATACTTCTTATTGACTGAAGTTTATGCAATTACTGAAATTATAAGTTTGACATAAATAGAGTGAATTTTGGCTTAATTAATATCAACTACTGAAATTACAAGTTTGACATTAATAGAGTGAATTTTGGCTTAATTAATATCAAGTACTGATATTATAAGTTTAACATAAATAGAGTGAAGTTTGGCTTAATTAATATATCAACTATGTGATTATAGTTTTACACAATTCAACTGCCAAAAAGAGTTGATAATAGTTCACTTCTAGTTAATTTAAATGGATTACTTGTTTGGAAACAGAAAAACCATTCGAACCAAGTTTAAGGCACTGAAATAGTTTTTATTTTTATCCAACAGTAAATTTGTGCGAGGTCAATTCTACTAAATTTGTCGATAGAGAGGACTTTAGGGGATCCACCCATAAAAAAGCAGGGTGAGAAATGAACAAATTGAATGTAGTATTGCAAAAAGAATAGTTAAATCTGTTGCAAATTGAATACAATGCAACACAGATGTAAACTAATGAAAAGATTGTTTTATTATTTATAACAAGTGATGGATCCAAAGAAAAAACAATGATGAGAGAAGGTAGGGCAGGTAATAAAATTTAGCAAGAGTGGAAATCATTCTTATTTTCCGAGTAAGCGACGGCCACGTTGATTAGCACCTTTCATTCGGAAATTCAACTCATCCACATCATCGTACAGATGATTCAATGCTTTGTTATGCCTGCAAGTGCAACGGCATTCATGAAAATGTTAGTTAAAAACTACAACCTTGTTTTACAAGTATATGAAAATCTAGTGTTCATGAATCACTCGAGAAGCAATGGTTATGAATGCGATACAAGACAATGTGATTCACTAACCTCTCAATCTCGGATCCCATGTCAACAGCCATGCCTTTAAGCTCTCCCAGCAGATCACTTAAATCTGATAGTGCATCATCTTGCTTATTCTTTTCAATCTGTTTCAGGACATTTTATTTAGTACCTCACAATTCAATATTAAAAATAAACATAATGTGTCCAACAGTGACCACAGTCTAATGTTTGTGGCAGAATGATGAAGATAAAGTTAAGAAAATTGGTAACGATTGTAAATGAAACTGGCTTGTTGTAAAAACTTGTGATCTGGTCATGAGCTGAAACTATTGTAACTAATCATCAAAACTACTTCACTACATCAAAATCAGATACAATAGAAAATAACCGGTACCATAACAGTACCTAACACATAAAACTTTACACAACAATTTAATCTTCAACCACTAGTTGATACAAACCTCAACTTTTTCAAGTGCATTGGTTGGTTCTTGAGGTGGGGTCCGCAGCTTGGACTGCCCTTTGGGGGCAGATGTCAGTCCTAACTTCTCTCTCTGCTCCAGATGATTGCCCTTGCTCCGTACTGGGTCATCTGCAGATCATAAACCACATTATGTCAATGATACAACAATAATAATAACAACAACAAAGGCTTGTTCCGTTACATGGATCACACACGCCATTTGATTTGATTAAAAAACCAAAAGGTTTCAGAGATGCCAATTATCTTGAGATTATGTCTATGATACAACCTAAAAAAATTGAAAATGCAAAAAGCAAACTATGCAGAGAAGACATTAACCTCCAACAATAACTGGGCCTGTTATTGCTCGTGTCTTCTTTGGTTTCCAAGTTTTGGAGAAGAGTCCACCAAGGCTTCCCAAGAGCTTTTCCCCCTGGAAGCAGAATTAGTCAAAATTTAGTCAGATTTAGAGCAGAATACTATTTGAATTCAAAAAGGGTTTCATAACATCACAATATTTTCAGCAAGGTAAAACAGCAAGAAGATTGATACCCGACTTAAATCGTGGTCAATGTCAGCAGCAACATGGTGACTCCTGGTAATTTGCTCACCCTGTTGATGAAGGGTGACTAGTGTCTTGGTGGCATCCTCTCTTATATTCTCTGCAATCTTCAAACAATTGTTGACTGAATTTGTGGTCTCTTCAGCCTTGTAAACAGCATAACTCTCCAGTTCTTGAACCGATTGATTCTCTAATCCTCCTGAATCACGAAAATCATTCTTGTACCTGTTCCGGTTGGCCGATTGAAGGGCATACGATGTCAATGATGATTTCTTAGTGGCATCAACGTCATCATTAAAGGGGTTGGTGTTAACTTCCAGCGTAACAAGTGCGCGATCCGAAGATGTCTTTCTTGAGGAACTATACTTTTTGGTATTCTTTTCCTCATCATCAGAATCAAATGGATTAGTCCAAGATTCAAGAGAACTAGGTTTAGCATCCTTCAAATGAGATTTCTTTGCACCGGACATTATCTCTCTTCTTGCAAAATTGATTCAGAGACAGATTAAGAAGTAAATTTCTCAAAATCCGGTTGGACCTAAAAAGATAAGCTAATTTTTCCCTGCAAAGACAAGCGAGTGCTATTCAATCACTGTATGTGTTCCACAACAAGCAAAAGAAACCCAAATATCAAATTCTTAAATCACTTATCACAAAAGCACTAATTTTGTCAAGAAAACCTTATTCATAACTTGACTAAAACTACAGGTTAACAAAAGAGCCAAAAAATCGGACCAAAGCGATTAAGTGTAAAGCAACATACTAAAAAACGGAATCAACAACCCCTAACAATGACAGGGAAAGGGATTTAAAGAATAAAAAAAGTACACAAATTCCCAACAGAAGATGAAATAGCATTTTCTTTTTCAGAAGCCTGTGTAAAAAGATCAAGAAACACGAGATTTCCGAGAATAGAGCAAGACACAAGAAAGCAAAAAACAGAAGACCCAGATGGATTAAGAGGCTTCTCCAAGCAACAGAATCATAAAAATAAAAACTAGTACAAGAGAAAGCAAGATGGTACCAGAGAGAGGAAAAGGAATGTTCAGAAAGACTCGTAAAGAAGCACGGATTTTGAGAGGTCTACCTAAACAACGGAGTAAGAAGAAGGGTTTCGATAAGAAGTTGGTAAAGCCAAAATCGCGTCAAGAAAAATGTCAGAATTGGAGGGTGGAAACTGCAAAGAAATCGCAGTGCGCAAGGCAAAATCGAGAGTGAAAGTTTTCTCTTGGGGGTTTGGTGATGCGCTCTTGCACTGTTCTTTCGTTTATTTAATTAAAATATTATTATTTATTTGTTAGTTTATGTTTATTCGAGGCGTCGTTTGAATTGAGACGTTGAATGGATCAAGTGGGGACCTTTTGAGATGTGCTATTCCAAACAGGAAAAAAAAAATTGAAAAGGACTTTTTCAAACTTTTTCAAACGCGAAAATTAAAGTTTTTTTTTTTTTGGGGGGTTTTAGGGTACCAATTATTCCAATGAAAGGGAAAGGAAGAGGATTCTACCTTCATTTGTGAAGGAAGGGAGGGATACTAGAAGAAGAATATTTGGATTCTCACTTACACTTATGAATATTTTTACAAAACTAGAAAACTATTCCTTTATATTGAATAATACCAAACACATTATTAAGAGATAATAACTTTGTTAGTGTTTTAGAATATTTACTGTACTAGAAAAATATTTACGTATATATAATTATAATATAATATTAAAAATTAATGATAAATAAATATTTAAAATATGGAAATATTTTTATTTTTACTGATAATTTAAATTGTAATATAATTTTTGGTAGAGTTAAGTATATTTTTAATCCTTGAATTTTCATCAAAATTGAAATTTGTCTATTTCTGAAACTTCAATAAATATTAGAAATAAATAAATATTTTTACATTTTGATCTCTAAATTTTAAAAATAAAAAATATAATCATTTTAATCCAATTATATTATTTTTTTTTTATGTGTTTCATGTTAATATTAGAGTTATTTACAACTTTTGGCAAATTTCTCGTTAAATATATGTTAAAAAATAAGTTTGACACGTAAAAAAAAAATAACGTAATTGAATTAAGAGGACTATATTTATTCATTTTTAAAAGAATCAAAATATATCAAAGTTTTGTACAGAAACAAATTTTAATTTTGAATCAAAATTCAAGGACTAAAAAAATACTTAATTTTTTTAATTAAAATATGTAGGTGATTAAAAATTTAAAAGATAAATACAAAATGCATTTTTAGTTTGAGATAATTGTGTGGAACCTTTTTCATTAGTTACCTAGTTCCGTGCCAAATGCAATTCTGAAAAATAGGAATTAAAATTACTTCATAATTGTTTGCAAAAGATATCTTTATAATTATAAGTTATGATAAGATAAAAAGAAAATATCTACTCACATAGTTTAATAAGAGGGGGTATAAGTACCCTAATGTCCAATTCATATGTATTTACTGGGTATAAAATAATTAAATTAAAATATCTTTTTTCATTTCTATTGATCGAAAAAATTTGATTTTACAATAATTACTTTGTACATTATTGGGTCTTCGGCTTCCATGAATTTAAATCTTAGATAATGTTGCAGAAAGTTGGTCTGTTTATTATATTTATGATGCTTTTTTTTCCTAATTGGGGTGCATTATTAGGGTTTTCTTATTTCCCTTTTTTTACTGAAGAAGTAATAAATTCTGGCCGGCCATTGACCTAGTATTGTGTTGGGTCAGTCCAAGCAAGTGGCACCCCAAAGATGTCACTAAAACTCATCAACTGTTATTTATTATAATTAAATGAAACAAGGATTGTAACTATATCATCCTCCTATAATTTATAAGTTTTAATTTTCATTTTTTATTAGGTTTTTTTAATTTTCAATTCTTATAAATAAATTTGAGTATTTTCTATTTGTATTTCTATTAAAAAAATTTAATTTATTAGGTATTTTAATTTTTTATATTTGTTAATTCAATTTGTGTTGTTTAATTCTTTTATTAACTTAATGACGTAATTGGTTAATTGCAAGTGAGTACATGAAAGTTAGAAAATATCTTTATCCATTATATTTTCAACTAAAACAATAAAAATTACTTTGCAATATAATTTTATTAAAAACTTATTTTCATATTTGTTAAACAATAGGTAATAGGTAAGATGAGTGGACAAAATAATAGTTTAAAAAAAGCTGAATGATAAAAATTCAGTTAAAAGATTAAATACTTAATAAATAAAAAATTAATTAATTATATATATATATATAAGTAAATTATATCCTTAAAAACATAATGACATTGTTTTATGTAGTCTCCTTAAATTTTATATTTCATGAGTTTATATACTTAATTACTCGATTAATATAATTTGAAATTATTATCTATTTTATTTTATACTAAATGGAATGTTTTAAAATTATATCGTAATAAAGATTAGTGTATTCAGTGAAGATTCTTTTAATGTATGTTATTATTCGTTTATATTATTATACTTGCTATTAGGGTTTATGTTGGATTAGTTTGTAACAGAAAATATTCGTCAACGAAACCAATACGAGTTTTAGATTTATTCAGGAGCGATCCTTGCATTATTATTATGGACTGTATTCAAGATTAAAAATGTGACAGTACAGTCTTTTGATTTAAATACTGTATTAATTAAATATAACACAAATTTTATTAAGTTTTATATATATATATATATATATATATATATATATATATATATATATATTTAAATGGATCACCTCTCACATCATTAATTATTTTAAGGAAGAATATTATTATATAAAAATCAAAAATCAAGGTTGTGTTCTTTTTCATAGATTGATTTGAAGAAGATGGAAATAGTGGAAGAGAGTGAAAGGATTATAGGGTAAAATTTGTGTTGTTTATTCTAAAAGATTTAGAAGTGATTTTAGAATGAATTAGAAAATAAAGTTTATAACTCAATTGATTGATGTGACATATTAAAAAAAACTTGTAATAAATATAAAAGTTAGATTATCAAAATGTTTTTGATGTTAAAAGTAATATAAAATGATATATAAATAATTTAGAATTATTTTTATAAATTTTATTAAATGATTGAAATTATAAAAATAATCAATAATACAATATATTTGGTATGAAAATAAATTTAACATTACATATTGATGTAAAAAATGATTTATTTACATAGATATCTTTTTTAATTACAACAAGGATAATTTAGTAATTTTATTCTTACATCATCCTATAATCTAAATCTGTATAGCAGGATAGTATTCATAGGAATCCTATTAATCCTCTCTCATCATCCCCATCAATCACCCTAAAAGGAAGACATAAAATACCTCTTATTCCTCTCTTCCCAATCCTTTTGCACAATAAATATTTTAAAAATATTTAAATTTTTTTCTTTTTCACACCAAATAGTTTGGATTATTTTCTTATGAATTTTCTAATAAAAATAATATAAATCTTACTTACACATCATACTTACGACTTTGTTATGTATCTTCTTGAAATTCTTCATTATCGAAAGAAAAACATAATAACCAAGTATGTACTCATTCACATTGAAACCAATAATCAATGGGAAAATTATCATGGATGAAGTTGGTAAAATTCACAAGTTCTACTTTTACATCAAAGTTTTCTCTGAAGTGTCACTGTGAAAAAAAGACAAACAAAGTTAGATAATTGTAACAAAAATAATCGAAGTTATGGTACATCTAAAAGTATACTTTGACAATGTTATCAAATAAATATATATAAAAAAACCCTTAGATTGATATGTGATTCTCACGATGATGACAACATAAAAAATAGGAAGAAAACATGGATACTTATAAGGAAGAAGAGATAGATAATGGGGTAAGGTGATGGATTAAAATGGTGATAGTAAGGAGTGTGGAATGTCAGCATAAACGCAGAATATGATCCTAATATTGATTCTAATAATCAATCATAAACTCAAACAATATCTCATACCCATAATGATAATCATGTTGTAAATAGTAAACGGAAGCGTACCTGAATTGGCCATAACGATAATATTATAGCACTCCTATATGAGCAGTGATCCTCCTGTAGAGCACCTTGATTTCCTTTTGGTTTTCTCTCTTGATGGGGATAGGGAGAAAGGAACAGGAAAAGTACGTTATGACTTTCTGTGTGCTCTCAGAAGGGGACCACGACCATTTATAATCTGAATTACTTAAGTTTTAGTATTTCTAATTTGGCCCCTCATCAAATTAAAAATTACTAATTGGTCTCTACACAATATTTATTTTCATGACATATGCCTTTAGCCAAATCTTTAATTTAGTCAGATCACTTTATTATTTAACTTTATAAATAATAACCCTAACACATTTAATTATGTGTCATATATATGCATGACCCAAAATTACTAACATGGAATCAATAATGTGCTCGTTATTTCAGGTAAGGATCCATATTTGAGTATTTTGAAATTCTCTTCATGAAATCCGTTCGTATACCTAATCACCTGCATGTCTCTTTCGTCGACATTTTATCTCCACTTCAACAATAATGTCATGCTTTTTGTGCGCATGTCAAATATTTATATAAACAATGAGCAGTTATCAAAGACAAAAACAATCATGTCAATGACAATTTTGTTTTAATGTGACATTATGATAAACGAAAACTCACATAATAAATTTTGCTTAAGTATCTGCCTAGAACCCCAACTATATATGCTATGTCTGGACGCGTACATACTTGGGCATACATTAAACTCCCTACAGCTGACACATAAGGAATCTTCTGCATTTCCTCAATTTCCAAAATTCCCTTTGGGCACTGATTGAGACTGAATTTGTCTCCCTTATCAACTGGAGTATCCCCGGATTTACATTCATGCATGCTAAACCTTTTAAGAACTTTATCGATATAGCTCCTTTGTGATAATCCTAGAATACCCCGAGATCGATCTCGATGTATCTGAATTCCTAATACAAAGGAGGCGTCACCAAGATCTTTCATTTCAAAATTCTTTGACAGAAATTTCTTAGTTTCGAGCAATATGCCTATATCATTAGTGGCAAGCAGAATGTCATCAACATACAAGATCAGGAAAATAAATTTGCTCCCCTTAAACTTGTGATACACACAGTCATCAACAAGATTCATCTCGAAGCCAAATGAGAGAATTACTTGATGAAATTTATGGTACAATTGACGGGATGCTTGTTTTAGTCCATAAATGGATTTAGTCAATTTGCAAACCATATTCTTTGGGTCTCCCGACACAAAATTTTCTGGTTGCACCATATAGATCGTCTCGTCAATGTCACCATTGAGAAACGCCATTTTGACATCCATTTGATGAAGCTCCAAATCATAATGCGCAACAAGAGTCATAATTGTCCTAAAAGAGTCTTTTGATGAAACTGGAGAAAAAGTCTCTTTAAAGTCAATCCCTTCTTTTTGAGTAAATCTCTTAGCTACAAGACGAGCCTTATACCTCTCCACATTACCGTTAGAATCACGTTTGGTCTTAAATAACCATTTACAACCAATGGGTTTCACACCTTCTGGTAATAGGACAAGTTCCCAAACCTTATTGTCTTGCATGGATTTATACTCTTCCCCCATTGCTTCAATCCATTTTTTTGAATTAGGATCCTGTATGGCTTGACGGACGGTGATTGGATCATCTTCCATCACACCATTGTTAGGATCTTCATTTTCTTGGAGAAATACAACATAATCATCTGAAATGGCACTTCTCCTTTCTCTCATGAATCTCTGCAACGTTGATGGCTCATGAAGCATAGGTTGTTGAGGATCTTGAGTTTATTCTTCACGAACAACCAAATCATCTTGAGTATGGGGTTCATCAGCAATGTTTTGTGGAGGTTCCGAACTTACTTCATCAAAAGTAATTGTTTGAATCTATTCTGGAATTATTACCGATTCTTCCTCCAAAACAAATTTCCTAATCTGATTCTTCCCCCCAAACTCAATATCCTCAAAGAATGTATCAGTCCTTGTCTCAAAAATTGTCTTTAATATGGGATCATAAAATTTATATCCCCTGGATCTCTCAGAATAACCAATAAAGTAACTACTTACTGTTCGGGAGTCCAATTTCTTTTCATTTGGCTTATAAGGCCTTGCCTCAGCTGGACAACCCCACACATGGAAATGCTTTAGACTAGGCTTTCGCCCAATCCAAAGCTTATAAGGTGTTTTAGTAGCTGCTTTAGTTGGTACTCTGGTCAGAATATAAGCTGTCGTCTTTAGTGCCTCTCCCCATAGTGACTTTGGTAAGGTGGAATGACAAATCATACTCCTTACCATATCCTAAAGAGTTCGGTTTCGTCTCTCAGCTACACCATTCATACTGGGTGATCCCAGCTTATATTCTAAAGTAACTACTTACTGTTCGGGAGTCCAATTTTTTTTCATTTGGCTTATAAGGCCTTGTCTCAGCTGGACAACCCCACACATGGAAATGCTTTAGACTAGGCTTTCGCCCAATCCAAAGCTCATAAGGTGTTTTAGTAGCTGCTTTAGTTGGTACTCTGGTCAGAATATAAGCTGTCGTCTTTAGTGCCTCTCCCCATAGTGACTTTGGTAAGGTGGAATGACAAATCATACTCCTTACCATATCCTAAAGAGTTCGGTTTCGTCTCTCAGCTACACCATTCATACTGGGTGATCCCGACATGGTGTATTGTGGGACAATTCCACACTCCTCTAGGTACCTGGCAAAAGGTCCTGGACGCTGTTCACCTGATCGATCATATCTGCCATAGTACTCACCACCACGGTCAGATCTAACAGACTTAATTCTTTTGTTAAGTTGATTTTCAACTCCAGCTTTAAAAGATTTGAACACATCCAAAGACTGTGACTTTTCATGAATAAGAAATAAGTATGCATATCTTGAGTAATTGTCTATGAATGATATAAAGTATTGTTGATCATTCCAAGAAAGTGTAGGAAATGGCCCACAAATATCCGTATGAATCAACTCTAAGACGTCTGAAGCTCTATATGCACCTAATCTCTTCGCTTTGGTCTGTTTGCCCTTAATGCATTCAACACAAACATCAAAGTTTGTGAAGTCAATGGACTCTAAGATTCCATTTGACACAAGTCATTCAACTCTATTTTTAGAGATGTGGCCTAAGCGTTTGTGTCATAATGCTCCTGATTGAGTATTGTCAATTTTACGTTTAGTACCATGAGATTCTGTATTGAGGGTTTCATTATAGGTGGTCACAATATCAAGCAAATATAGATTATCATAAGCCAAAAGTGAACCAGTTCCAACAATATTTGAATTAAAAGACAAACTAAATTCATTGTTTCCAAATGAACAAGAATAACCGAATTTGTCCAAATAAGAAACTGAAATTAAGTTCCGTCTAAATGACGGCACAACAAAAGTGTCTTTCAAATCCAAATAAAAACCAGTACATAATAATAATCTAAAATGCCCAATAGCCTCCACCTCCACCGATTTGCCATCTCCAACATATATCCATCTTTCAGAATCAGTCGGCTTCCGGTAGTTCAGGCAACCCTTCATAGAAACACGGATGTTAGTAGTTGCACCTGAGTCTAACCACCAAGTGTTACTAGGTACTAACGCTAAATTGACCTCAGAACAGACCAAAGTAAGAAACATACCTTTCTTTTCACGCCAAGCATGATATTTGTCACATTTCTTTTTTTATGTGTCCAGTCTTATTGTAAAAGAAACATTTATTTTCCTGAGACTGTTTCTTTTGTTCTGAACCCTTAGCAGCTTCCTTCTTGGGATCCTCCGATCTCTTTCTTTTGCCCTTAGTCTTTGAGGTGCTTGCAAAAATGAGCACTTTCTGTCTTGTCTTGCTTTTGTCTTTCCTCTTCTTGCACACAATATGAAATGAGCTCATTAAGAGACCATTTATCCTTTTGACAGTTATAAGATACTTTAAACTGATTAAACTGTGCAGGAAGAGAAATCAACACCAAATGAATGAGTAAGTCTTTTGAGATTTCAAGCTTTAGTGCCTTGAGTTTGAAGACAATATTAGGCATGCTCATAATATATTCCCTGATATTTCTTTTGCCTTGATATTTCATGGAGATCAAGTTCTGAAGAAGAGTACTTGCCTCCGCCTTATCGCTTTTTGCAAAGCGCTTCTCAATTTCAGCAAGGAATTCTTTGGCAGTAGTAACGTCTTCAGAAATAGTGCCCTTAAACACCTATGGGATGCCGCGCCTAATGATCATTATGCTCATGCGGTTTGAGCGATCCCACTTCTCATGATCCCTCCTCTCTTCAAGAGTACTCTCCACCGTAGGAGTAGGGGGTTCCTCAGTCCTTAACGCAAGATCCAGATCCATGCAGCCAAGAATAATTTCAATATTCTCCTTCCAGTCCTTAAAATTTGTTCCATTGAGGATCAGAACATAATTCACATTGGCAGATACAGAAGCAACTGAAGCTATATATATAAAACTAGAGGAATAACTTATTATGCTCACATAATAAAATAAATCATTATAAAAATATTCAAATAATGGTTTAACCCATCCCAAAACACCCAATGCACCATTAATATTAACTGGACAGTAATATTAACTGCTAGAGGTATCTGGTTGTAATGATCAAACATTGATAATAAAGCACGTCCAACAACAAACTAATCTTTGGATTAATTTATCATCGACAAAGTAAATCCTTATAATTATCACATGTTTATCATCACATGTGTGTATGCAATTCGGCCAAATATTAATCTTCCTTTGGGCCGATTAATACCCGCATGAACGTACATAAACACCAATATTTAACATTTTTCATGAACTATCTACTCAAGAAGGTCACTTTGGTGACTTCTTGATTCAATTAATTCATTTAAAATATTAAACAAAACCAAAATTTGATAATATATTTATTCCAAAACCAAATATATTTATTTTATATATTAAACAACCAAAAAAAATATATAAAATAAATAAAATTATTTATATTCTAAAATATAAATCCTTATGTTCAAATGTCTTGAACCCAAAATTCAAAATTAATTAATTAAAATAAATTTACTTCAATTAGGGTTTTAAGAAATCCTAGGATTTTCAATTTGGGGTTTTTCTCCCAAAAACAAAATTGGGATTAAGCGTGTTTCAGAATTAGGGATTTAGGGTTCTGAATAGAAATTAATTAAATTAACCAAAGACAAACATGAATCAAGTATGAGTGACTCTGAAACCACATGTCAGCATAAACGCAGAATATGATCCTAATATATTGTAATAATCAATCATAAACTCATAAACAATATCTCATAGCCATATTGATAATCATGTTGTAAATAGTAAACGGAAGCGTACCTGAATTGGCTATAAGGATAATATTAGAGCACTCCTATATGAGCAGTGATCTTCCTCCTGTAGAGCACCTTGATTTCCCTTTGATTTTCTCTCTTGATGGGGATAAGAAGAAAGGAACAGGAAAAGTACGTTATGACTCTCTGTGCGCTCTCAGAAGGGGACCACGACCATTTATAATCTGAATTACTTAAGTTTTAGTAAGTTTTAGTATTTATAATTTGGCCCCTCATCAAATTAAAAATTATTAACTGGTCTCTACACAATATTTATTTTCATGACATATGTCTTTAGCCAAATATTTAATTTAGTCAGATCACTTTATTATTTAACTTTATAAATAATAACCCTAACACATTTAGTTATGTGTCATATATATGCATGACCCAAAATTACTAACATAGAATCAATAATGTGCTCGTTATATCGGGTAAGGATCCATATTTGAGTATTTTGAAATTCTCTTCATGAAACCCGTTCGTATACCTAATCACCTGCATGTCTCTTTCGTCGACATTTTATCTCCAATTCAACAATAATGTCATGCTTTTTGTGCGCATGTCAAATATTTATATAAACAATGAGCAATTATCAAAGACAAAAACAATCATGTCAATGACAATTTTGTTTTAATATGACATTATGATAAACGAAAACTCACATAATAAATTATTATATTGTTAATTTCTTATGTGTGTCCACTTGCATCATTATTTTTGAAATCTTTGTGAAATTATTTCGAAACTGTCAAGATAGCCTCTCTTGACAAACACAACATCATAGTATTTTTGTTTTCTTCTTTATTAAGTATTTGATTATTTAAACGAGTTCAATTTAAATCTATGTATATAATTTGTTATTCATCATTGTTGTTTATTTTATTTCATTATAAGAAAAAATGTCATTAACGATAGAGAAGATGATCATAAATCATGATAATTGTTGAAGGAAGAAATTGACATATGGAAACCATTGCTAATGTGGTGTTAAAATAATTTATAGGTAGTTAATTCATAGATAAATAAATATCTCTGTGAGTAAATTGTTTACAGTACATAAGTTTGTCAATTCACGTACACATTCGTTTAAGTAATTTAGACACACAAAAAATCTTAATAACTCATTTACATAATAATCCATTGATAAATAACATAAAAATAAACTTTTGAATAAGTCATTATTAGAAAACTATGTCAACAATTTTGGAAATCATCTAAAAAATCATATAATTGAATAGCAATGTGCAACATATAGTTATGTATAATATATATATATATATATATATATATATATATATATATATATATATATATATTACGTAAATTACTATATTAAATATGAATTAAATTGAACTCAATTAACCTATCTTAAGCATTCAAACAACACCTTAAAGAAATAAAAAATATTAAATGTTAAAAAAAAATCATAGTAAGATAAATAAGAAATGAAAACTGATCTAATAATCTTTAACCCAATATTATAATAATATAATAATTGAATAATTTAGAGTTTTGAAATATTTATCAGGAAAGTCACTTGCATTATTTTAAATAATATGAAAATAAGGTAAGATTTAGATGAAAAAAGGAAGTAAATATTTTTATCCAATAATATAATAATTGAATAATTTAGAGTTTTTAAATATTTATCTGGAAAGTCACTTGCATAATTTTAAATAATATGAAAATAAGGTAAGATTTTAGATGAAAGAAGGAAGCAAATTTTTTTACACGTGAGACATGAGAAGTTATAAAAATATTACATTGAGAGTTAATCATACATCATTTGTATATTCTTAAAATTGACTATATCACAAAATATATTAGTGGTGAAAAAACTTTCAATTTAATTAACTTGACAATAAAAGACAATCCATTAAAATAAAAAATCGTAATTACAAACTATGTTAAAATTTGAGTTATAGTTTTTTTTTTTTTTATATCAAGGTCATAGTCAAACAATCATTAAAGACTTAAATAAAGCAGTGTAGAAAATAATAATATCTTCAATATGTTGGAATTGTTTTATTAAGATAAATTAGGGGGAAATTGATCATGTATGAATTGCCTGCCTATATAAGAAGTTTGATACAAAACCTTAAAAATTTACATTTGTATATATTATTTTTCTTATAAATCACTTAATTTTTTACTTTTACTCGATGTAGATTTTATAGATTACCCTTAAATTTCTAAAACAATATGCAATTTATAATAATTCACAATAGGTATGATTTAAAATTCCATAGATTATACTTTAAATACACAACGAATAAGTGAGATTCAATTTAATGACAAAGATGAAAATATACTAGGATGAAAAAAATATAGATGATTTAAAAAATATATAATTACTCATATAGTACCCAGTTTGGGGCTAGTGTGTCAAATAGGTACCCAGTTTAAAAAAAATGTCAATTGCATCCCAACTTTTGAAAAAAGTACTTCAATCAGGTCCTTTTCAAACAGAATTGACTAACGCCGTTAGCCAATGTGCCACGTGTCAGTCTGTGATTTTTTTAATTTTTTTAATTTCTTTTTATTTTTTTAAAATGTTTTTGAAAAAAAATAAAAATGCCACGTGTCAACATGTCAAGTCCATGTGTGTGACATGTGGCATTGTCAGTGCACGTGGCATTGCAATGCCACGTGTCAGTATCATTATGAGATGTCATTGTTGATTTCAATTTAGTCCCCATATATGTTTTGTGTTTCAATTTAGTACCTACTTATATGTATCTGATTCAATTTTGACCTAATATTTTTTAATAATTAAAATTCATTTTTTATAAAATTAAAAGTAATTAATTATAAAAGTTTTACAAAAATGAAGTATTTGATATTTATATTAAAATTTAGTGCTAAAGTCATTTTTAATAAAAAAAATTAGTATAACATTCATACCAATAGAAATTTTGGTTTAAAATTAGTAAGAGACAATATTGTTCTATTTTGAAAAAAAAAAATTAACAAAACATGAGTACTTAATAAAAAAGTAATTAATAAAGTAATATGTTAAAAAGTCGTTTTTAATGAAAAAAATTAGTATAACATTTATACAAATAATAAATTTGGTCTGAAATTAAGAGGAAAAATATAAATATTAGTACTTAATTTTGTAAAAATATTTATACTTAATTATTTTTAATCTTATAAAAAATGGATTACAAAAATATTTTAATTTTTAAAAAAATTTGGGATAAAATTGAATCAGATTAACATACTTAGGTAATAAATTGAAAGACTTAATTCATATTTTGGTGGTCCTCTAATTAAGATGTATGGTTCATTTTGGTCCCTTAATTTTTGTGAGGTTCAATTTAGTCCTCCAGTTTTTTAAAACAATTTAATTTGGTCCCTTCCGTTATCTTTGGTTAAACGGCGTCAGAATAGTGCAGCTGTGTCACTTTGGAACAAAAACGTGGCAGGTTTTTTGATAGCTGGAGGGAGAATTGGTCAACCCTAATTTCACAATTCATCTTCTTTGTGCAGGAGTTCTTCAACATTTGGTGTACAATGTCGAGGGGACACTCTTCTTCTTCTTCTTAGTGTACTTCACGGATAATGCAAAATCCAAGCTCATCTAGTCATGGTGGTGGCTTTTCCTCTCACGGTGGTGGCTTTTCCTCTCACAATGGAGCACCATATTACAACTGTGGGCAGCAAACACTTCCTCTTCAAATCCACAGCCAAGACGACAATGAACACTTCACCTTCGAATCCTTCTTCTTCGTTTGGTTTTTCCGGGATTGATTATGCTTCTCCACCAAACCCCCCAATTTGATCTTCAATTCCCTATTTTCAAAGAACCCTAACCCTAATAGATTTACCCCTTTCAAAACAAAGTTAATTTTTTTAACTCAAGTCCACATCACCCAATCTCAATACACTGCCACCTAATGAATAGATGGCACACTATCACATTAAAACAATTTGTCGTTAATTTTTTTAACGATGTTAACGTCGAGGACTAAATTGAACCTCTTTCAAAAACTGAAGGACTAAATTGAACCTCAAAAAAATTAGAGGACCAAAATGAACCCCACATCATAATTAGAGGACCAAAAGATGAATTAAACCTAGATTGAAAAAAAAGACATATATGAGGACTAAATCGAGATCAACACAATGACATCTGACTGACAATGCCACGTGTCACACACAAGGACTTGACACGTGGCATTTTTTTTTCAAAAAAATTTTAAAAAAATTTAAAAAAAAAATTAAAAAAAATTAAAAAAATTTAAAAAAATCAAAAAGTCACAAACTGACACATGGCACGTTGACTAACGATGTTAGTCAACTCCGTTTAAAATTGACCTAATTGAAGCACTTTTTCAAAAGTTGGGATGCAATTGACACTATTTTTAAACCGGGTACCTATTTGACACACTAGCCCCAAAGTGAGTATTATACGAACAATATACCTTTTAAAAAAAAACAAGTGCATTGACAAATATAAAATGAGAGAAGTTTAATATAAAGAACGAGTTTAATTTAGACAAAAGAATTAATAGAGTTTTTATCTCTCACCATTTATACATGTTTCTTCATTTTCCTAAATATGCTTTAATTTAGTAACGATTAATAATTATTGAGAATAATAAATTAAGATATTATTGAATATTTTTTTTTACAAAAAGCAAATATCGTTAATCTAGAAAACAAAAATAGTTATAAAAAAATATGGTCAAATATGTTTTTGGTCCCTTAACTTTCCGTGAAAATTGAAATTAGTCTCTCTTCAAAGTTTTGTTCCTAATTAATCTCTAACTTTAAAACTGCATGAAATTAGTCATTTTAACCAAATTTGGTTAAGTTTATTTATTGGGTTAAATATGTTTTTGGTCCCTCAAGTTTCAGTGAATTTTGGAATTAGTCTCTCATCAAAATTTTATACCAATTTAGTCCTTCATCTTTTAAAATGCATGAATTTAGTCCTTTTAACCAAATTTTGTTAAGTTTATATGACGTTTCAAGCACATTTCATGATAGTATTTAAGTTAACATTGAAGCAATAATGTGTCAAACAATGTAAATAATTTAAATACTACCATGAAATGCGCTTGAAACCTCATATAAACTTAACAAAATTTGGTTAAAAGAACTAAATTCACGCATTTTGAAAGATGAAAGACTAAATTGGTCAAAAGTTTTGATGAAGGATTAATTCCAAATTTCGCTGAAACTTAAGGGACCAAAAACATATTTAACCCTTATTTATTTGACGTTTCAGATGTGTTTCATGATAGTTTATTGACTAACATTGAAACAATAGTATGTCATACGATGTAAACAACTCAAATGATATAGTGAGATGTGTTTAAAACGTTAAATAAATAAACTTAATAAAATTTAGTTGAAATGATTAAATCCATACGATTCTAAATTTTGGAAGTTAAATTGAATAAAATTTTAAAAATAAACTAATTTAAATTTTCACTAAGAGTAAGAGAAAAGTATATATTTAACCTTAAAAAAATAACGAATATGATGTAATAAACGTACACATAATCTAAAATGTATTTATTTGACATAGAATAATCAACGATCGAAATTTAATAGATTTGATTTGAATGAAATACTTAAATTATCCCTTTCCACTTAAATTTATGATTGAATTCGTTAAACCATTTTATTTGTTTAAAACTTTTTTATTTCCGAAGGTATTCTAACAAAAATAATATTTAAAAAAATCATGATTATATATAAATGAAAAGCAACATAACACATTTGACGAATAATTTTTAAATTTTATATAAATGTTCGTAATTTTCTCCACATGTATTTTAAAATCAATTATGTATGTATAAACTATTCTATGTTGAAAAGTAGATTAAAAAATATAAATAAAAATGAATGATTTGTTTATTATATTTTAATTTTTTAATAAAAAAGCTTTACTTTTTATATTTCGACAATTCGTTTTAAAAATTAAAGTTTTTATCGATAAATCATTTTAAATAAAGTAAGGAAAATGAATATCAAGTTATTAAAAAATAATAAAATAAACATTATTTAATAAAAATAAAAGGAAAATAAATATTTATACAACGTTAAAGAAAAATATTATTATCTTTATAAAAAATATAAAATAATTTTTTTTAAACTACGGAAATATTAATATTATTCCACTTTCTTGGAAGAGAAGAGGAGGTATTGTATTTTTTTTTAATTTTCACTTAGATCAAATAAAAACTAATGATTTGTTATTTTCTTATAAAAAAATCCCAAAGCTTAGGGTTTCCGTTCTTCTTCTGGTAGTACCCACCACTGTTCCAAATCGCAAATTTAACACCTAAAGCTTGAGAGCAGCACTTTTCGAAACACAACAAACACTGCCGCCCAACCGTTACCGAAACTCTGACGCACCTTGTAATTGTTACTGTCTTTCCTTTCGTCGAACACTTGGAAGGCAGAATGGGAGGGAGGAAGAAGAAGTTCATCGACAAGAAGAACTCTGCCACTTTCCAGCTCATCGCTCGCGACTCCTCCGACCCTTCTTTTTCCCAATCCGACCGCGTCTTTGTCCGCGTCGACAACAACCCCGTTTCCTTCCCCGACGCTGAAGACGCCGGCTTCGACGATGCTACCGATGACTACGACGACTACGACGGAGTTAACGGTGGCCCGTTGCCAGAGGACGTCAGGAAGGAGATTCTGGAGCTAGGGTTTCCGGATGATGGCTATAACTACTTGAGTCACTTGAGAGAAATCAAGAATACCGGCGCCGGTGCTGCTTTCTTTCACAACCCCAAGTTCAAGCTTCAGCACCTCCCTCGTGATATTAAGGTGCTCCCACCTTTCTCGTTTTTTTTATATCTGAAATTTGGTGACTCTTACACTGGTTTGTGTCTTTGATTTTCGTTCTCGGTTCATAGGATAGGTGCAAATAAGAAAGGAAGTGTTTGTTTTAGGGTGTGATTTTTGGCTCCAAGGAATATTATACCCAGTGATGTATTCCCGTAAACATGCTAGGTTTGAATATTTAATAATTTTAGAAAAAAAAGTTGAAAATTCGCAAATAAATTAATGGAAGAAAGATAACCTAGCAGGAACAGGCCCAGTTACATTCCTGTTTAACACGATACTCACCCTTTCTCATTATAGAAACGGTTCAAATTGTGAAGGTGTACTTCTTTGATAACAAATGTAGGACTATTTTTTCTCGTCTCCACATTCCCTGGAATAATCAAAGATGTCATCAAACGAACATTCCCACCCAAAGTTATAATTCTATTTGTAGTTGTGCGCATGAAGTTATGGATGCGTTTGGCATTTTGCAAACTCAAACGCGGCCTTAGTGATTTTTGTTTCGTTTACAATTTAAATTGAGGTCTATGATGTTAATATGAGTTTCAATTGAAGGGATGGATTACTAGGTTGTTTGTTGAAGTGGAAACTGATTGGTTGCGTTTTTCTTTTTTGCTGGTGAGTGTAGGCATATGATGCTTCGAAATTGCAAATTTCTGAGTCCCATGGAGAGCCCGAGGAGAATTCTTTGTACAGTGTTGCATCCAAGACTACCAGCGTAAGGGTGCAGAAGGCGGTTGATCCTGAAGTGGCTGCATTGCTTGATGACAGTGATGTGTCACGGTTGGGATCTGATATTGAGGATTTGGAAGAAGACTTTGTTGTTCAGGCAAATCTCCTAGAAGATGAAGATGAAGAAAAAAATCATATTTGTAATAAAACGAGTTTTTCTGAGGAATCTCTGGTAAATAGAAACCCAAACAGTGCACATGTACTGCAAGTCTCTACCCATTCCAGAGATACAGACGATTCTGGACCTTTTCATGGGGTAACAGATGGTGTACCAGGGGTGGACTGTGTTGGTGAGAAGCCAAGAGCTCGTCGTTTGCTGGATGAGCAATTTGATTTGGTGAGTTTTGCTATACATAACATTTTGTTCTGTGTGTCAATATTTCGGTTTGCCGTTGTTTTCCCTTTAGGAGTTATAGTATTTAATGAGGCATGTCGAGCCTCTCTGTTTCTGGTATCTGAGGTGCATTTACCAGATTTTGCCTTTGCTACAATTGCAAGTATTATGTCTTTTAACCTATGTTTCTCATTCTCTGTTTATTTCTGTCACATAGCTTGAACGTCAAGAATATGGAACTGATAATGATGAAGATGATGGTGATTACTATGAAAATTATCACGCCGATGAAGATGAGTCCCTTGCTTTGAAGCTCAAACACTCTCTTAAGAACCATGGGATGGATGATCTAGAACTTGATGATGACAAGTATAAGGTTCCTGCAGATTTATTGAAGAATAAAGAGGCCCCACATGAGGAACAAGACGATTCTGCTGCTGATGTGATCCGTCGTTGCAAGGAATATGCTGAGGGGTATGAAGTTGAAGATGAGAACAAGGATGTTGTACTTGTACAAGAAAGTAGTGATGAATCAGAAGTTTGGGATTGTGAGACTATTGTTTCAACGTACTCTAATTTAGATAATCACCCTGCAAAGATTGAAGCACCTGGAGTCTCTAGGAAAAAGAAATTGGCTCAAACTGTGTCTGCAGTCTTGGGTTCCTCTAATCAAATAATATCCCTTAGAGGAAAAGAGAAACTTCCTGTAGACTTCCTTCCTGGCGGTAGGAAAGATTCCACTGAAAAGTCTAAAGGCCAGAGCATTCCAAAAACTGAACAGAACAAGAGAAAACAACATGGCCTTGAGACAAAGGAGGAGAAGAAAGAACGGAAGGTATCTATATTGCCAACTTGATTCTATGGTACCTATGTTTATGTTTTCCTTTTATACACTATTGTTGTTATTGCCATTTACATTGACAGGAATGGTTGGTTGTGTTGTTTTGTAGGCTGCTGTGAAGGAGGAACGTCGCGAGGCACGTCGCACTAAAAAAGAAACAAAGGAGCTTTATAGATTTGAAGCACATCGGGCACAGAGGGCTGCTGCTGTGTCTGGTCCTTCTTCCATTCATCTTCTGTAAGTCTTCAAATTTTCAATTGGCTTATGACTTTATACAAAAATGGAATGCATTGGTTCCTACATGTATGTTTACATTATATGAAACCTTCAGTTAAAAGGTGAAAGTAGATCAATATCATCAGATGAGGCCACAGGTACTGTGATGATATGCCCCAATACCGTAGAAGCAGATATCACAGTACAGGGATATGACAGATAGAGTTACAGAAAAAAGACATTATGGTAGTACAGTGGGATTTATTAAATGTTGTATTTATTAAATATACACAATTATTGTGTATATATTAATATTCAAAGCTATCAAACTCCAACAAATTTGACTTTTATGGAGGGATTGGCTTTTTAGTAAGTTTAGACATTTCTCGGTGGCTTGAATTGTTTCAACTTGTGTCAAGTTCCTTCACTTTATTTTGAAATGTGTTTCAGGGGTATCGAATTATCAATCATGATTTAAATTGATAATTTCGATTGCATTAGCCTGAATCCTATGTTTATGATGGTTTCACATGTTTTGTTTTAGATGTATTATTGTTTGAGTGTTGTATCTTTCCTGGAAAGAAAAATAGTTTTCTATCTGATAAATAAAACTTATTTTTTTTATATGCTGGTCTTGGCTCGCAGACCTCGTTAACATGTATTGGTTCAGTAAAAATATATTCGAATCTTGTAATTGACTTGTAGTGTGCCCAGTGCTCACGTTATATGGTTGACTAGGATAGGGATGATTACAAACTTTGAATTTCAAAAAATGCGATGAAATGAAGGCATAATTTGTGTTTATTCTCACTTTAAATGCGTGTGTCCAGATGCTGTGGCTTATGTGTTTTTGTAAGTGTTGACTTTGTTTTCCTATGTATCTCTTGTAGGTAAGTTAACAGTTAGAAGTACTGGCTTGTCACTCGTGCGTGTGTCTGCTGTTCGTCCTTTTTAAAGCTTTTGAGGTTCTATGAGGATGCTGTCGCACATGGCTGTTGAATCTTTTTACACAAGCAAGAATGTGCTCAGGAAGTTTATTTGCTATTTTTATTCATAAGGTTTACCAATAATCATTATTTTGTTATTGGTGAAAAAGTTTTGTGGCTTTTTGTTTTTAAAATCAAAAGTACGGCAACCATATGTACGATTTTTGTTTTGGCCTTAATTATACAGGAGGATACGCAAATAGTTCTGATTATTTTTCTGAGTTGAGTTAAGAAAAATATGTTATGCCTTTGGTGCAATATACTATGATATATGTAAAAGCCTACATTATGACTTAGAAAATTTGGAACTTTGGAGTTCTGTTCCAAATTTTGAATTTCAGGTTCCATTATGTGATAAACAGGTTTGGTGGAGTTTAGAATCGATACAATTGTACTTGGCCGAATCCCGTAGTTATTGCACAGAATTCGGACAATGAACAATTGAGTCTATTGCTGTAATGCTGGATAGACACCCCAAAATTCCGCTTAATATGAAGAAGCTTTTCCTTCAGCAAGTGAGCCAAGGTATAACTAGCAAAACTTAACATGTTATTTGATGACTAAAAGTAATACTGAACATAAACACGAATGATCACATTTTCAATGTACATGTTCCTTAATATATTAAACCACACATTTATGAGGTATAACGAGCTCTATGGGGCGTTTGTGCAAGTATCGGATGCTTGGAAGTCTGCAATAATAAATGCCAATTATTTAGTTTTGAACTAATTTTAACTCTAAGCTGTCAGAAGTCAATATTAGCATTTCTGCATGTAATCTCACTTCGTTCATGCAGTAGAGTAACATTCTAAACTAGTACTCCTACAAATTTTAGGAAGGAAAGTTCTATATGAACACCATTAAATTTTTATCCCTATCTAATATCTAATAAAAATTAATACTTTTACACTTTTATTTAATTCTTCTTAAACTATATTATATTTAAAAAAAAAATTATTGATGTTGTGTAGGTATAAAGTAGAAATGGAAGTATCCACTGTGAATTAAAGATGAAACTTGACGTGGAAAATATGAATAGGAATGCTAAGATGTAAGAAAGGGAGGTGCGTGTTAATTAAAGTATTATGAGGCATGAGGCGGGCACATGACGTTCGCTTATCCCACCCAAAGTAGATAACAGATGAGAGAGTGGCACAACCAATAAAGAGAATCCAAGTCAGCTTCTTCACTCTCCTCACCTTATCCACAATCCACAACTATCTCCTTAGTTAACAACCACCAATCTGCCTCTATCAGAATCTAAAAACCTTCCCTTCTTACTTCTCTTACAACCCTTCACTCCATTCTCTTCTCACACAACCAACCATGTCGCTCACAATTCCCACCAATCTATCCAAGCCCGCCGCCCTCCGCCCCAAACTAGGCGCCAAACTGCGTCCCACCATTGTCTGCAGTGCCACTCCCAACAACTCCGACAACAACATATCCTCCGATCTGAAGGCCTTCTCCGCCGCCCTCGCCCTCTCCTCCATCCTGCTCTCGGCGCCGCTCCCCGCCGTCGCGGACATCTCCGGTCTGACCCCGTGCAAGGAGTCGAAGCAGTTCGCGAAGCGCGAGAAGCAGTCGATAAAGAAGCTGGAGTCGTCGCTGAAGCTGTACGAGCCGGACAGCGCTCCCGCCCTGGCGATAAAGGCGTCGGTGGAGAAGACGAAGCGGCGGTTCGACAACTACGCGAAGCAGGGGCTTCTGTGCGGTGCCGACGGGCTTCCGCACCTGATCGTTAGCGGTGATCAGAGGCACTGGGGCGAGTTCATCACTCCTGGGTTCCTCTTCCTGTACATCGCCGGGTGGATCGGGTGGGTGGGTCGGAGCTACCTTATTGCCATCAGGGATGAGAAAAAACCCACCATGAAAGAGATCATCATTGACGTTCCTCTCGCCTCTCGCTTGCTCTTCCGGGGCTTCAGCTGGCCCGTTGCTGCCTACAGAGAGCTCATCAACGGTGACCTCATTGCCAAGGATGTTTAGCCCAATTCATTCCTTCCCAAGGTCCCTTCTTCACTCTCTCTCTCACTTTCTATTTCTGTGTTTTTTTTTTTCATCCCTCATTATTATTCACTTTGCCTTTTTTCTTCTCTTCTCAGATCAGATAGAGGAAGCCAGGGTGGGATGTTTATGCGCTCACTTTGTATCATTTTTTAATCCATGTAATGTAATGTAATCTAATGCATCTCAACCTTTTCGCTTCTTTTCTCTTCTCATTCTCTTCCATTATATAACACTTCACTATCTGTATGCTCAATTTCTTCACTATTACTCAATCACTCAATGCCTATACTCACCTTCTATCTCACCACAAAATTATTCATTCTTAAATTTAAATACAACACCTTTTTCTATACAACTTTTGCTACATCTCTAGGATTTACTATTGCTGGGAAGATTCATTTTACAGAAATAATTGCATTTTCTTCTTAAATAGTTAATAAAACTAAATCGATCATACACCAGAGTCAGGATTGTAGCAAAAAACTATAAACTATACCAAGGTATTAAAGTAAAGCAAACGTCCGTGTTTCGTAGATGGAGGCTGGTTTTTGATTTATAAAAATATATTATTGTATTGATTATGACCATTACAGTCTGTACATATTATAATTAAAATCAAGGTAATAAAATTATTTTAAATTAAATTAAATTATTTCAAAATTTATAATTAATCATCAATAATTGTTATAAATATTTAAACTACATAATTAAAGCAATTAAAGTAATTATCACGTTAAGAAACATAAGATTGTATTTTCGGAATTCAAGGAAAGACATGCAATTTGAGATCAAAATTTGGTAGTTGGTGTACTACTATCTTGAAAATTTAATATATTTAGGCACTGTCCGAACTTTCAGATGTCATAATTCTATATATAAGTACGGTGTCCCGTCTGTTTTAGATTTATATTCCAAAGCTAAGAATATCAATCCGAGATTATTTTATAACTTTTGGTGAAACGTTTACTCGTGGAGGGACCAATTTTTCTATCTTTAACTTCCTCTTCTGGAGATGTGCATATTTTGGAAGGAGAAAATATTCCTCATTGATAAAACTCCGTTGACATTTGTGAGAGAAAGTAAAATTACGGAAAGAGGTTGGCAGAACATGCTGAAAGTCATCTTATTTTTAACGTGCATTTGCTATTTAAAAACATAATCGTTTATTTTTATCAATTTGAAATGAATTATGCCAAGATAAAAAAATTGTATGCCAACTAAATTCATACGTTGATCACGCACAATTCCTACAATCCTATCTTCTCCCCTCCCTGCCCCCCTAAACAACGCAAAAAGGAAAAAAAAAAAAAAAGTAAAAATCTCCGGGCATCCTTAGTCACTTCTGCCAGGTCGTTCCCTGTTCTTCTATGCTATCTACTTTGGTTCTTTCAGATTCAATAGAAACCATAAGAAGACGTCTTAAAGAAATCTTACTTCACAAGAAGGTAGAGGGACTGTGCTGCTGTCCAGAATAAAGCAATTTTCTGGCCAGGACGCTCTCCTTAACCATAAGCCCTGAGAAACAATGGAAAATCAAATTAGTGGACTTGATTTTGTAAGACGCTGAAGTAAGACACTGAAAAGAGTCAGAAATGGAAGAGGAAAATTGACACTACATGAATGTTGTAGAAACTGCCAAGAAGCAAACTTCAATACTTCATGATTCAGAAATGAAGTAAACTTCAATTTTTAAAGATTCAAACAAAGGGGAGGGAGAATCACTACATTTTCATTCTATTCTGTTCTTCCACAATTAAAATTTTCTATTATTTCATTTCCTCCGTAAATTAGATATAAAATTATTCCTCAATTGATTTCTGGCCACAGTATGTGAACTATGCGGCTATAATGCCTGAAAACTACCAAATTGTCTTCAGGACGTACACAAGTCAGTTTGGTCAAAGGTTATACAGATGCAAGATACAATGATTATGGGCTGGACTTTCCATCCAACCAGCATTTTGAATTCGATACTTGTAATGACAAAAGTATTTAGTAAACTACTTTTATGTTCAAATAGCGGTTGAAATAAAATTAGTAAAAATCAAGATTTAAACGTCGTATAGTAACATAGTATTATTGTTATACAAAATCGTAAAATTATATAAATTTACATTTTCTTTAAAGTTTTTGTTGCAATGCCTCTTCACCTTCTTCATACACAAATGAATTTAGTTTAAAGCAAATCTAAACAACTAAAAGTTAAAAGAAATTATTTTCAAGTGTGTAGTCATCGCATTTCATCAAATTATACATTAATATAATTGTTGTTAAAATTCATTTCCAGTTAAAAATTAATATAAAATTGCAACATTACACCACCACCCCAAACTAAAAATTAATATAATTTTTTTTCACCACTAATTTTGGATGCACATGAACATTTATTTTTCCTCTATGATTTATTTCAATTATCTTGGTACTTGCATTCACAAAGTAAAAAAACTTTACGATAGTTCCTTATCCTTCCTTACAAGAACATTCACCCACGTACTAAATGTCCTAATAACACAATAACACCATGACACAATTTTTTTTTTCTGCCTCCATTATTTTATCTCTTTGTTTTCATATTTATCCCTATGTTTATACATTTAATATTCATATTATTTACAAAACATTTATATATTCATAATATTTATAAAACAAAATGATGCAAAGCATTATTAATAATAAATTGAAAAAACATCATTAATATTGTAATGGTTTGAGTGCTTCTAACTCTCCGACTGATAGTGTTTTTAGTAGTGTAATGAATATTATAATGACTTAATATTGTAATGGCTGAGTGCTTCTAATATTTGAAGGGTATATTTCCTATCATAAGTGTGTGTAAAAATGGTAGATTTTGATTATAAGTCAAAGTCAATCTAGTTTTAAAGGGAAGAATGAACTTAGTTAGGTCAAACCTAAGGGGATGGGGAGGAAGACTATGTTCTTGATATCCCACCAGTAATATATAATTTATTTCTATAAAAGTATCTACGATTCCATAATTTATGATTATATGATTGGGATACATTGATACAAACCTTTGAGGTCATTCTCAACTGCTGAATCTGGACGAATTAGAACAGTCTCAGCCTACATTTGAGGAAGGAGACAGGCAACACACATATGGGGTTTTAATTTTTATGCTTTCTCTGAAGCTGAAATAAAAACAAAATACGAAAACGTAAGCAAGTTACACTTTCAATGAACTCTAATGAATTAGCAAGAGAAAGAAAAATATATATAAAATATAGATTTCAACGTGTAAATTCATACCTGAGCCTCTAACTCGGAAATTCTTTGCAAGGATGCATGTTCAATGCAAGCACGACGCTTACATTCTTCCTCCAGCAAACTAGTCATTTGGTATCTTAGTTCTGCCATTTCCTGAACTAAGTCCTCTGCTTCTTCTTTAGCCCTCGACTTTTCCTCTCTTAATTCTTCCTAGCAGAGGAGTTCAAAATACCATATAAATCTCATAGCTAAATAAATCATTTGCGTGGAGTTATGAAACTTAGTGTCATTAACAAATTCACATAGACCACTTCAATGATTAGGTTTGGATGGATGAACATACCTTAAGCCTCTTGATAACACATTCATATTCTTGGATCTGTTGTGAACTCTCCATCTCCCATTTTGAATCTGCAGCTGGATCTAAGAAGATTACAGATCTTCTAACATGCGGACCATGTACTTCAGAAGTGCTGAGGAAATATTAAGAAAAACATTGCATGAAAATTTAGTGGAAACGTATGAATCATTTTTAAAAATCCAATCCAAATTGATACGAACTTGGGTATGTTAAGATTTCGAAGAAAGAACTAAGAGAATAACAATATGGATGGGATAATTTCAGTATTATTACTCAAAAAGTATCAGAAATTCAATAGGGTTAATGATCCTACTGACACAGAGCAAGCTCCTTTAAGGAATACAGCATTCATCCCTCTTAACAGATTTTTCTTCCTCCCCCCACTGTCTCTTATTTACTCCCTTATATTCTCCTTATCCCTTTCTCTCTCACTCCTTAGTTGATTCTGTTACATCTTTTGCCACCTCAACACACTACTCTTGACACCTTTTTTTTTTTCTCCTCTAATACACCCTCCAAACCTTGGGCCCACATTCCTTGTCCTATCAGGTTATGTGTAATACCTAAGTTCCACATTGAATAGTGAAATACTTAAGTGGCTTGGTTCTCCCTCTTCAGATCCTAAATCTTAAACACTAAAACGTTAACTGATAAGTCCCCAGTATGAAACTATCAATTGAAGGTCAAGCCCGAAAGATAACAGCAGATCCCAATGAAAACATCTTCATCCTCCTTCCAAAACTATATGCAACTAACATAACACACTTAAGGTCCCATCTTGAAAATAATTATTCAAACATCTAAATATGTACCTTGTGTCCTTCGCTATGGTAGAGTTGTTGCCTTGTTCACTCAAGGAAGATTGAGTCTTGAGTAGTGGTCTGTCCTTATTTTCGAGCCAGTATTCATCCTTTTGAGAAGAAATTTTAGAGGTTTTGTTGGCAGTATCAAGCTTCTCTTTAAGTTCTCTATTCTCTTCATTTAAAGAGATAATTATTTTTTGGGCATCCTGCAATGCAACCTGGAGCTCCTCAATTGATTTACTCAATTTATTATTTTCATCCAGAGTTTCTTCCTGGATTTTCTTGGCCTCAAAAAGACTCTGTTCCAAGGCCATCATGTCAAGCTTCATGCTCTCTACTTCAAATTGAGACTCTAACGCTATGGATGAAATCGAGTCCTCTAGTTTCTCCATGGACAAAGTGGACTTCTCTAATTCTATTTCTTTATAACCTAGTTCCTGGATCAAGGAAAATTGCTTTGAACTGAATCGTTTCAGCTCTTCCCTCAAGCTGAAAACCTCCTCTTGTAAGACTTCCATCCCCTCTAATTTCAATTCAAGGCTGTGAGCACGCTCTCCCAGATAGTTCACCTCTGCATTCCTAGCACTGAGTTGATCCTGAAGATAATCTGTATAAAGTGCAGACAGATTAGGCCGGTGAAAGAGTGCTAAAAACCTCAAAAATTTTAAGCAGCATTTCATAAATGCATTCCATATAAACAACTATTACAAAGTAATTTTGAGGTAAAAGAGACATGTAAGAAGGGGGTAAAGAAGGACTACTCTTTCAATGACAACGATCTCTGTCACCAAATTTGTTTACCCATGGAAGTTAAAATGTATGTCACAAAAATAAAAATAAGTGAAAAAAACAAACTACCTATTTCTTGAGAACAGTTCAGCAGCTCTTTTTCCAACCTCTGAATGTGTTTCTTATCTCCTGCCCGAGCTTCTGCTAATGACTTCTCACATTGTTCTAGTATCTGCATCTACATCATAAATCAAAACTGAGTTTGTTAATTTTAGTGATAAACTAGTAGATGCATTTACTAAATCATTACAGGGACTTAGAATTGATTATATTTGTAACAATCTTGATACGCACTATTTGTATGCACCAACTTGAGGGGAGTATTAGATGTAATGGATTTAGGCCCTTCTCTCTGTATTTTCCAATTTATAACTCTATGTGCTCTGTACACATTAGGAATTCAGCCTATGTATCTCTCTTTTATTTCAACATATACCACTACAGCAAGATTTACCGAACTAAGTTCAAACGGATCTATGCAAGGGTCGACTTCATTCTGTATTGTTCCTTTACCAAGTGTTTTCTCTCCCTCTTTAACTAATGTCTACTTGAGTGATGTTAACATTTAAGCATGCTTTATTTTGACTTTGAAGTTCAGCAAGAAGAGTGTGCAGTAAAATTTGACACTGGCCTCAACAACCTACCAACCACGTAACATACCTGGACTGCTTGAATGCTTAGGGACTGAGAACTTTGTAAAACGCGCTTCTCTTTTCCGTGCTGCAAATCATAGACCAAACATATAGTGGTTAAAGAAAACGAGATGGTGCATAACTTCACTCGCAAACTGCGTGGAAAAGCCAATCAATATTTGAAAATTACAACATTGAAATACAAAAAATACTCCATTCTATTCAGACCTCGTAATATAAAATTAGGAATTCAACAAGAAGTAGATAGGTTTAAAAGGAAGGGATCACTACCTGGTTTCTAAGTTCCTCCACGTTTAAGGGAAAACGATTATCACTTCTGAAACTATTTGACATTTATGTAAAGAAATTCGACACAAACACATAGGAAGAACAGTACCTGTTTAAAGTTCATTACAGATAAAACATGTCAAAATTCCATGACAATAGAGAAACCCTAACAATTTCGCTAAAAGCATGTCAAAATTTCCTAAACACTGAATAAGAAAAACTATAATAAAATAAGCAAAACTGAGAAGGCTTACACTTTTTCAACGAACATTAGATTTTAGAGGAATTAGTGGGAAGAGTGAAGAAAGTAATTCAAATGGAAATTCGAAATTGAAGACGGTAATTGAAATGGAATTTCGAAATTGGAGTGAAACAAAAAGATCGTAGAAGTGATCGGAACAGCAACGGAGGTGGTGGAAGAGACTAGAGGCCCACAGCCGCGCCGCCGAATAGCATTCCCGTGTTTTCGTTCTCCTCCTTTTAAACGCACTGTTTGCCACACCCTTGATCGATTGATTATAAATAAACAAGTACTTTTAATATGTATCCAGGAGCGGAACTATTAACTCTTACATGTTATATTCTCTACATAATACGGCATAGAATAAATGTTTATAATAGTCAGATATAAAATTGAGAACAATTAAAAAAAAAATATGAATAACATCACGTCTATGATAAATTATGTATTAATTATTTCATTTTTTTATGGATATAGTTATGTCATACTTGTCCTTCTAATGTTATGTTATTAGTATATTCAAATCATCACAAAAAAAAAAACAGTAAACTATTGCCATGTAATTGTTCATGTGAAAAAGTTACTCAAAAACATAATCAAAATTGTTGTAATCAGATAAAAATTCTCTATTTTAATTATTGTCTTGTTTCAAATAATTAAATTCAAAAATTTGTGAAATAAGTCATTGTAACATCAGATAATGAAAAAAGGCTAATTTTATAAAAGAATTATAAGATTTTATAAGAATAAGACAAATATTAAATGTTACATATTAAATTTGTATATTCATGTACAAATATTATAATATCTAAAATAAAAGTTAGGAAGGAAAATCATTTATTTGAAAATGTAATAAATAAATTGCAATCTTTCTTTTTATTTTTCTTGATCTATTTCAAATTTTAAAAAATACTTAAAATAAGATTAACACATAAACAAGTCATTTAAAAAAAATAGAAAAATGTAAAACAAAGTATAAGAAAAAAAATAATTTCAACGTATGATTTTCAAATTTCACTTGTTTTCTTACTTTATTATCAAATATTAAACAAAATATAACGAATTATTTTTTATTTTCTATTTTATTAAACGTCAATTTACAATTATAATATTCATAAAAAATATAAAAATTTAAACTTTTGTCCAGACATGTAAATTTTCTAAATTCACAACTCCAATTAAATTAACTTGGGTTTTTTAATAAACTAGATTTTTAAAAAAATAAAATAAAATTAAAATAAATACTTATGGTATATATATATATATATATATATATATTGTAAATAATCAGTTCAGTACAATATATACTATCATAATTTATTTTTAGAACAATAAAAAAATACAATTTTAAAACAAATACTTTAATTTCATATATTTTTGTTTGAAATCGGTTGATGATTGAAGTAATTGAAGACATGTTTGGGAATCTTTAGTAATTGTTACATGTTTTTGTTAAGAGAGAATGAATTAATGTTAGTACAGAGAGAGTTTTTTACACTTTATTTCTTTTTTCTTTTTTATAAATTTAAAATTCGTAGTGATTTCTTTTAAGATTAAAAATAACATATTAATCTTAAATTTTTCTTTAATAAACATATATGACAATTATTGAAGAGCAAACACATTTTTAATCATATTAACCATTAACGAAGTTGAAATAAAATTAACCGAATAAAATTTATCATTCAAAGGTGCAATTGTTTTTTTTTACTCAAAACAGAATATATAAATACTTATATATTGAATCCACAATTTGTCTTACTTTTAATTAAATAAACTTAGTATTGCTCATAATGGTATAACCAGGATAAATCATTTGTATTTTATTTTCTCCAAAACTTGTTACAATAAAGGGATTGATTCAATGTCATTAATAACATCATGTGCAATTTAAACCCAAAAAAAAAAAAAAAAACTAAACTCAAGATTGGGTAGGCAGATACGCACCAAAAATTAATATTTGTCTAACTTTTGTTAAGGAAGTAGATAATACAATTGGTTTCTCCTTCTCCACAATGAATATACTTTATTGTTTTGTAAAATATTGTGAGTTTGAGTATATAAAATACAATTTTTAATACATGTGTTTTTTTTTTTTTCTTTCTAAGATTAAAACATTTTACACTATTTTAGCACAATTTTATTATTAGTCCATAAACATTGAAGTGCAATGTTTAATGATCATTTATAAATAATAAAACACAATATTCAATGTTTGTTCGTGCACAATAAATCATAATATTTAGTGTTGAGTGTTTTTATAAATATCGAAACCTAATGCTTAATATTTGCTTAATTCAAAAGCTATAAAACTATTTATTTAGTGTTTTTAGATAGATTAATGCTCATTGTATAGGTTGGTGCATACAGATTATTGTTTAACCAAAATAGGTCAATGTAAACATTTTATTGTCTAACTAGTTAGGTAATATTTCTAGTCAGGTAATGCAAATTTCCAGTGTTGATAAGAGAAAAAATTATTGCAAATTTTTGTAGATTATATAGGCTTTTTTATCTTAATATTATGTTATTTTTTCAATTTTTTTTCACTATTTTAAATGTTCTTAATTTGGTCTTTTGTTTTAATATAACTCAATATAATCATCTTCATCAAATTCACATCGGTGATGTTAGTGCAATGTCATGTGATATTTGTTTTTTATGTTACGTGTTATTTTTGTCAACAAATCAACTTTGACTCATGAGATAATTTATTGTTCATACCATATGTTATTGTTCCAGTAGTATTGTTTAACCAAATTTGTATTATACTACTAATTATACAGTTGTCATTGTTTAGTATTAAATTAAGAAGAGATTTATACAAATTGCCGATTGAAATTCAATTAGATTGTATACTTTGTTTAGTGTTATAACACAAAAAATCAATGCATTGTATTAAAGATTATACTGTAATGATGTGATTGGATCCACATGAGTTTAAAAGAAGCACATATGTAAAACGTTACAAGAGTATGAGAGATAATTTTGTATAAAAAATTGTACTAAAGGTTTAAAAACACGATTGTGTCTACAACCATATATAAAAGATGCATTAATAAAAAAAAAATTGTTATAGAGGTTTTACAACAATGTTACAACTACATTACATAAGTGTAGTAGACATACTCATTTATAAAATTAGATAGATGTTTGATCATAGTATTGTGGTTGCCTTCACATGGATATGAGAAACATATCCATATAGAAAATTGCATTAGAGGTTAGATAATTATATTGCGAGTACATTTATATGTATGACAAATATACTCATATAAATTACACTAGAGGTTCATCGCTTGATTACAATTACAAACATACAATATACTCACATGGATGTAAGAGACACACTCATATGGAAATTTGAGCAAAAGGTTCAACCATAAAGTGTACATCTAGTGTGAAAAACAAGTCAGTATAGAAAAGTTGCACTGAAGATTGATCAAATAGTTATAATGCATCTATAAGGATATGATTGTTCTAAGAGGAGTGTGGGAGATGCACTGTGACAAAAAATTACAACATAGGTGCAACCACATGGATATCAAAATAAAATTCTTGAACAATTTGTTAAAAAAGTGAGACACTTATTGTTCAAATGTTTGGAAAATGAAATCTTTACATAAATACGTAGACTACGAAAAATTAAATCTTAAATAAAATCGTCTAAGTAAAAAGAAATACTTATAAAACATTTAATGACACTTAAATCTTAAAAAAATATATTATATGAATAATATTATATTTGATAAAAATAATAATACAAACTTTAATTATTAATATGTTAAAATATATTTTTTAGAATTTATTATTATTTATATTATATTATTAATATAGTAGATATAAAAAATAATATTTTATAATTTATTATGATTTATATTATATTAAAATTTAAAAGAGAAAAAAAAGATTGAGTTATTATTGTCTGTTCTCTTGAGTGAATATCACTGTTAAACCAAATTTGGGAGCGTAGATTCATTTTTAAAACATGTTCCATTGCACTGATTAGAAGGGATAAGCGAGCGCCGATTTGAGGGATTCAATAATTTTTTCATCCACGATAGATGTAGAAGATTAGCGAGTATTACTGAACACTTTACTATATTGCCCTCATTTCTTTGTTCCCACGCAGCACTTCGTCTGCCAATATTCTTCCTCTGCCAACCTGAAAGATTCTTGAGCAGATTCTTCTCCACAGCTCATTTTAAAATGCTGCAAGCACCAGTGTTTCTTTGGTTGTTTGGTTTTGTGAAGCAGAAGGTCATCCGTGAGAGGTGAGTTATGGTGTGTCATTGTTGAACGCAGAGGGGAAAGAAGATGAGTTTGTTTGGGGTGTGATGGTGGTCGTGAGAGGTGTTGCGGTGGTGTCGTGAGTGGTGTGCGGTGGTGCCGTGTTGGAGGTGTTGCAGGGTTGTGATAAGGACTGGGATGGCATCGGTGTACATGGTTGGCACCGGTGCTGTGATTTTGAGAGAGAGGTATGACATCAATTACGTAACCGGTGCCTTGTTTTTAAAGTAGCGACACCGGTTACGACACCGGTGTCATGATTATATATATATATATATATATATATATATATATATATATATATATATATATTCATGCATATACTGAGTTTGGAGGTGCGGTTCCTCAAAGACCTGCTGAGGACTTGGCATTTTCAATTGCGAGGTTTATACAGAAAGGGGGATCATATGTCAACTATTATATGGTAAATTGAACCTTTATTGATTTCATTGTTTGAATTTAATTCACCCTTGAATAGTTAATTAATCCCTTTTGTTTTGTTCATTCCAGTATAACAGGGGAACAAATTTTGGTCAAACTGCTGGTGGTCCCTTTATTGCTACGAGCTATGATTATGATGCACCTCTTGATGAATATGATGTGCATGAAGAGGAAAAGAGAGTTGTCATATATATATATATATATATATATATATATATATATATATATATATATTTCACGAATGGTTTTTTAGTTATTTATTATGTTCTATGTAGGATTGGCCATACAGCCAAAGTGAGGTCATCTGAAAGATTTACATTGAGCAATAAAACTTACATTTTCTTCTACTATATCTTTTCTGACATTAATCTAAATTCAATTTTTTTTTAAGTTTTCAAAAAAATTATTTTAGTTTTTAAGACTAAAAATTACTAATTTATAAATTATTTTAATAACATCAATTAAAAAATTCATCTCTTTTTACACAAGGATATTATATAGTAACTTCATAAATATATCTATTTTAACAATTAATTTTATTTATCACATCAATCAAATCTTTTATTAAAATTATTTCTCCAAATCCATTCACTTTACTCTCTAAATCCTCTCAAAAAAACACAAATATTCATCTGCATAAATCTATACAAATCTATCTCCACACTCTCTTTCATATCCATCGATACAAATAAACACGCCGTAAAGGTCTACCATATCGTAAACGATGTGACATGAGTGAGAACTAACCGATATTCTACACATCTAAAACGATAACAAATGTTCTTGTTGCTCTTTTCCTCCCGCGTTTCTTCTGCGCTACAATTTTGTCGTGAAGGAGTAGGATAAAATGTTACTGTCATCAACATGTTTCAATGCTCAAATATTGGTCTTCGATTAATCCCTGCCGTCCATTTTACGTCTAAGCTTTATCAGGTAGCATTGTTTAACCTTTCTTTCGAAAATAACATGGGAAAAGATACATAAGTAAGAACGTTAGAATTTATAAATTATACTTCCAAAGACAGAAAAATATTACAAAGTATTTAATTGAAATAATATAATATAGAAATATATTGTATAAAAACCAGTTTTTATTTTTGCCTTTTTCTGTTAACGCTTTGTTCAGTTTTTATTTTTTAGACTGATTTAACAGTTTGGATTTTGTTTTTAAAAAGTGTCCATAGTTGTTGCATCCAATTCTGTCACTTCATTATGCTATCTGACGTATGCTACTAGGGTTACCTAGATTCTTTCATCTCTGCTTCCTTCTTTGTTTCTTCCTACTAATAAAAAAATGTTCTTAAATTAGTTTAAATAACAATGTTTACAATAACATTTAACTTACGCGCTCTTAAATTAACAATTTAACACATTGTATATTGATGTTTGAATTTCAGTATATTCATAATTTAATGAAACTTCACACACACACACCCGTTTTTATATTATTTTTAAATCAGTAATCTATTTTAATGTAAAAAAATGATGGTACATAAACAAGGATCTAAACCTTACTTTATTAAAGTATAAAAATCCGAAATGGTTGAATCTGATCGTAATTAGTGATTCATCTTTTGAATTAGCGTGTGATAGAAGTCACCCCTATAATAATATTTTAGGTAGTTTTGTGTTGGATAGTAAGGTTTATTCAAAGTTTAAAACATCTTAACATAAAAACTGCATCTCTTTAATTTTTTTTATAGAAAGTCAATTTCAATAAAATCCAATTTATTCAATTTTATGATACATTTTCATAAATATTTTTGATAATTTACTAAAGTATTTCTTGAAAAAAATAGTTTGATATAATTTAAAATATTAAACTCATTTTTATTTGAGTAAAATCAATAGAAAGAAAATGTAAACACATAAATTAATAAACATTTAATGGAAGTAAAAATTACTATGTTTAATAAAAAATATATTTATTTAATTCATTGATTCTTAATGCATACAGAACTAATAATGACTATTAAATAAAACATATTCGAGAAAGAAATATTAATTAGATTTTTAAACTTTTAAAACACAAATTATTAAAAAAAGGGTTAAATATGTGTTTGGTCCCTTAACTTCCAGGGAATTTTGAAATTAGTCCATTTCGAAGTTTTGAACCAATTTAGTCCTTCAACTTTCGAAATACGTGAATTTAGTCATTGTAATCAAATTTTGTTAAGTTTATTTGACATTTCAAGCGCGTTTCAAAACAATATTTGACTTGACATTAAAGCAAAAATGTGTCAAACAGTATCAACAAATTAAATACAATCCTGAAATGCATACAAAACATCAAATAAACCTAATAAAATTTGATTAAAAGAACTAATTCCACGTATTTTGAAAGATGAAAGACTAAATTGGTTCAAAATTTTGAAATGGATTAACTCTAAAATTTACTGAAAGTTAAGGCACAAAAATATATTTAACCCTTAAAAAAAGGTTAAAATGACTAAAGAGGCATGAAGGGAAATATGACAAACGATTTTTTTTTTTTTAATTATACCTTTCCTTACATCGAAGGAATGTTCAGGAATAATTTTTTACCCCTACTTTCCATGTTCAACCACCCAATTAATACACACCCCGGTTCCAATTTCTTAACCCACCCCAACCTAAATAGACCCTAAAGCATTGGGCTTAAATTACAAAAATCCAGAGAAAGTGGTCCATAATTAAATGTTGTTTAAGCTAAGCTAAGCATGGTGTAGGTCTAAGTTGGTTTCATGCACCTTTTAGCATTTTGCTTTTCTTTTTAGCTGAAAGTTTTCCCCACTTGGACAATAGAATTAAATTAAAGAGGGAAAAGATAATAAATTCTTGAAAATGGAAGCCACATGATAATAAAGATAGTTGCTTAAAAATTTAGTAAATTTTATTCATTGATTGCTTTGAATTTTAATGGATAATTAATCATGTATCTCCCAACCATTTTATTAGGCATAATAGCCTACTGTCACACTACTTTGAATCTCAGAAAATAGATATTGATATATATAAGTTGGAAGTGGAACACAAGAAATTAGTTTATGCATGAGCAAATTCCTCATAGCTAAATAATGAAGATGGAGGAAATAATGTTGTTTCCAACATCAAGAACTGAAAAGTGAGTCCACTAATAAGGCAAGAATAGCTCAAATAGAAGGACTTTTGTGCATGCTTTCAGTTACCATGTCCATGGATTTAATTAGACATAATAAATCATACTTTATAAGTACTTCATCAGAGTGGGGAATCACGGCGTAGTTGTGTTGTTGTCCCTGTTAGGTGTAGGTACGATGTCATGGAAACTAACATTGACCAGAACTTAGCCGTGACATTCATCACCTACATTTTCAATAACCCAGTTTTGTTTTTGTCAAACATGAGTTGGGAATGGCATTGCAAATTTACAATATCCAACTACATAAACTGCTTTAATGATTTAACAATTCTTCTACATAAAAAATCCTTGAGAGAAGAAGTGTACTTTAAATTTCGTTCAACTTTACAATATTGAATTAGAAGGTGATGTTTGTATTCACTTATATTTTAAATTGATCACATCTTTTAATCGACGTGAGATTTTCAACACACCCTCACATCGAGATATGTATATCTCGAGCGTGAATGTAATAATATACCCAACAAACATTAGGATAGTTATAATCAATAACTCTAATACCATGTTAAGAAGTGAAATTTTATGTCTAGCTCAACCTTACCAAACTGACTTATAAGATGAATTTTGCACTTACTTATATATATTTTAAATTGATCTTATCTTTAATCAATGTAAGACTTTCAAAAATAGGTACCATACAAGAATACCGATTTTTAGTTATACAAATCTTTTTTGTGGATGAATTTTCTGTGCTTCATTGGTACATATAATAATTTAGAATTAAGTTACTTTAAATTTCATATTGTATAAATAAAAAAGTTGACTAATTTATAAAAAGAAAAATTTAGAAACTCGTTATTTTAAGATTTTTGAATTAAAAATAATGTCATGTTAAACTTACAATAACGTTGTGATATCTTTATAATAAATCTTCCAATAATATTAGAGTCAATAATTCTTCATATCAGTAAAAAGTGTTTGTCACATAAAATAGAATTCAACGACAAATTTAAGTAAGGACAATAATATTTTAATCCACTTCTTTGATTCACTTTTAACCCACCACTTCAATCACCATTAGATCATTACATCACATCACTAAAAAAAATCAAAAAAAGATGATCTAATGGTAATTAAAATAATAGGTTAAAAGTGGGTAAAAAAAAATATGTTAAAATATTATTTTCCTAGGTAAAACCAACGTAGAAAAAAAATATTAACAACACAACTATCATTATTTTTAACCCGAAATATAGAGAGACTCGTTTAAATTTCCAACTATAATAAACTACTAAGGATACAGAATAATTTCATTGGGCAATGATGACATTGTTTTAAGATAATAAAACAACATTGTTGAGACACAAATACAATCCGAAGCAAGGCGAAGAAAGTATTTTTAATGATGAACAGCGCATATTCTAGAGTTTTAGCTCAGACTTTTCTCTCTCAGTTTTTTGTGACCCTTAATAAAGTAATAGAAATTGAAAACTCAAGATCCAATAAAAGCTGAACTAATCATTTGTTGTTTATTTTCACGACACCTACCACAGTGTGATCAAGAGTGCATCTGATCTTAACCTTCATTTTGATTATTTGTTAAACCTTAATGATATTATTAAATAATACCACTAATGATGTTCTCAGGAATCAAACTATTCCAAACCAATCCCATTGACTCTATAAATAAACTAAGTTGACGAGGTGGCAACTATTTTAGCCCTTCTCGATCCAAAACTGACTTTTATCTTCTTTATTTTCAAATCACTTTTATGTTTTCCCTTAAGCCAGTTTGGGTGATGTAAGGCTCTGCTACGTGGATACAACAATTTAATAATGTAACACTATTAAGTTTCTTCTCAAACTTTCTTTCAGACATGCTTTTTCTTAATTTCAACTTTAATCGTAGCTATGACAATTGCACATTCAAAAACTGAACTACCAGTATGTACTTTCTTCATATATATTATTCACTCCTTTTCAAAATAATTCACTTTAAAATGTTTTTATTTTTCACTAATTAATGATTATTTTGAAACCAAAAAATATTAGTTAAATGTTGTTCAATTTATCTTGTGAATAGTACTTTTTTTTAAAGTTAAACCAGTTTTAAGGAGAACAAAATAAGTAGTTGTTGACAGATTAAATTATTTATTTTATTTTTACTCATTTCATAGAAGTCAAATCCAAACAAGAGCAAGGCAAATGACTTCTTAAAGACTTTGATTTAAAAAATAAACAACAACTGTCATTACCAAATTTTATTTAGTAAATGTCATACTGACTTTTTTATTTTACTACTAGGCTAATACCACCTAATCAACATTTGAATGAACAGATAAAAAGATAAATATGTAAGCCCTTAATCTTATATAAGTAAAATTATATAAAGCTTTTGATGTCAGAGTGCATTTCTTTTCAGGATCCTAGTATTCTAACACCCAATCAACTTTTACACATATTTTATATTTACTATTTTACCATTCAATTTATTTTTTTATACATAAAAAAAATATTTTTTAATAACTATATTATCTTTGACAATGAGTCGTGAAAATAGTATTTTTAGTGTTCCAAAATATATTTTTTCTTGTATTTGTACATTAAGATTAAATATATTTGTGATCTTTTACCTCTTAGTGAAAATTGATATTAGTTTCTCTTTGAAATTTTGGACTAATTTAATTTTTGATATTTAGAAATGTTTAGATTTAATCTTTTTAACTAAAGTTTGTTAGGGTTATTTGTCGTTTTCAAAGACGTTTCTCAATTAATATTGAAGCAAAAATATGTCAAACAGTTAAGTAATTCAAATGTTAGTGTAAAACACGTTTAAAATGTCAAATAAACTTTACAAAATTTGGTTAAAAATGACTAAATTCATACGTTTTTAAAGTTAAATGACTAAATTTAGTCAAAGTTTGGAAGAGACTAATTCCAATTTTCACTAAAAATTAAGGGACAAAAGAATATTTAACCCTATAAAATAATCAATATTACCTTGTCAAAAAAATTTTATACCCACTTTAGATTTATTACTTTATCTTTCAATTTTTTTTAAAAAACGTAAAAGTTTTTTAATAACTATTTTAACCTTCGTTTATAAGAGTACCTATGCCACAGATTGAAGTAGTCAAGAGACATTTTACTGCAATAATATAATCCTTAAACGGTCTTTGTTTATATATATAAACGTAATTAATTTTGTTTAATCATTAAAATATAAACTTTTTATTGATAAGCAATCTTTCCTTGTTTGAAGAAATGTGCTTGCAATGCTTTTTTAAGTTCAAAACAAAACCAACTCCATTAGAGTTGCTGTACCTAAGAACCAAATTTGCACTGTTCAGATTGCATAGCTTTCCTTTCGGTCTATTAGCCATAGTTGACAAAACAGTAAACAGAATCATGTGGCAGATACTGAAACCGAGTAAACACAAGATTTCCGCCATACAGTGCAAGTGACCAAACGCTATGTTCTTGCCAACAAAGACCGTTTACATAATAAAATCAATAATCAAATCAATTAAAAATAAAATAAATTTCAAATAGACTAAAAATGAAATAAATTTAGATTATACAAACCATATTAATCGTTGCTAGCATCGGATCTAAAATTGATTATGTTTAAATGGCCATTATATTAACACATTCCATGACCAAAATACAAGAAATTTGAGCTGATTCTACAAGAAAAGAGTGTTTGGTTGAATTTTTTAGTAAGCTAGGTAGAGAGAGCTGCACTTTGCGTCAAGTTTGTGGCGTTGTAATTTGAGTTTGTTGCACAGTAGTGGTCCAGCTTGATGAATTATTATGATTTTTGCTACTGAGTGTACATAGTGATTAGTGAGAAGGATTTATTAGCACACACCACTTGTGTGCCAAGAAAGAGAAGGAAACAACAGATAGATGGGTGGTCAGGTTTTATGGTAGGTGACTAAACAACCACCTTGTGCTCACATGCCTTCTTTATGTGTATTATAAAATCTACCTTTCTATCTCTTCATGTGTAATGCCTTCGGCTACCTATCCCAATTTTTCAACACCTCATTCATTTCTCTTTGATGCCAAGATAAATAATTACCCCACAAACATCTCACCTTCCCAGTTTATCATTATATAATTAACTCTCTCAAATGCATCAGTTAGAATTCTTGAACTTTCAAAAACAACCAAAACAGTGAGCTTGAACTTTTCTGAACTGAAAATTGTTCTACCGATAACATATGGCACCAGGAAAATAAAATTAAGAGAACAGTGTGTTATGAGCTACTTGAAAAATCTGAACAAAAACAGAATACCCTGAAGAAGAATAAGAAGAAGAAGAAGAAGAAGACACATATCCTGTAAAGAATTAATGAAATGAATGCAGAAACATCTCTATACAGTTTGAATCTTCACTCTGAAGTAGCAGCACCGATAGAATACACTATGTCACCTTTGGCTATAAGATCAGGCCTACCAGTGCCTCCTGCTTGTGGTTGTGGTTGTGGTTGTCTTGTACTACCCACCAGGGTCTGTTAGAGTCAGCATGACTATTGCTTTCTTCCTCAGTAGCAGCAGGGAGATTAAGATCAAGGAAGTCCCTGATTTCTGCCACTGGTTCCTGAACTACAACTGTTTGAAAGTTTCTACTCTCAGACCCACCAGTCATATGAGATCTCTTATGCCCACCCAAGGCTTGGCCTGATGGAAAAACTTTGAGGCAAATTGGGCACTCATGCCCCTTGCTCTTCTTGGACTCAGTAACTCTTTCCACCTCATCATGAAAACCAGCACCCTGTTGGTGTTCCCCCAGATACTCACGGTCAGTGTTGTTCATGAGCTTGCGTTCGGTTGTTATTGGATCAGGAGAGAGATCAGTTTCAATGCTGTTTTCGCTGCTCTCATTTCTCGAAGCAAAGCAGCCCTTGATCTTCTTGTGGCTAGCTCTGTGGCCTCCGAGAGCTTGGTATGAGTGGAAGGTTTTATTGCAAGTGGTACACTCAAACTTGCCTCTCTTGTGAGAGTTCTTGCTTGATTCAGGTTCTGAAGCCTTGTCGACACAGTTCTTATTTGACTTCAATTCAGAACCGAGAAACTTTGTCTTGATCGAATTGTACTTGTTACCGGTAGTAGCGGACTTTGATAAAATTGATTCTGGTTCATTGACTCTGCTCCTCCCATGTTCCCCTTCTGAATCCTCCAATGCAGACACATACTGAAGCTCAGAGTTGTTGACCTTTTCATATCCTTTACTGGAAACTACGCTTTTGTTCGCTCCAAATCCATTTTCAGTAGTCTCCACAGTAGTAGTCAAACGCTGTGAACTCTTTCCTCTGATTGAGTTGGGATTTTCCGAATTGCCAACCTCCCACTTATCATGACTTTGCTTGATCATTGTTGCTGTGTTAGGCGTGAAGTTAGTGGTGCCATCAAATTTGGCAACCAGATTAGTTCGAGCTGAAGATCGAGCTTCGAAATAAGCAGAGTTGTTGTCAGAGGATTCGGCAACAGAATGAGGACCACTCCAAGGACTCACGTCCCTACTGAGCATCATCAAGCTCATAGCAACCTCTTCTTGCTCCTGCTCAACCTCAGAGAGAGAAGAGGAAGGATTGGCGAAAGACACAACCGAAGAAGTTGCTGCAGCAGAAGCAACGGTGTACCTTGTTCTTCTCTTGGACCTTCTTCTCTTATTCGGAGCAGTTGCTTCGTTATCAGACTGACTATCCATGACCACCTTAGCATTAGTCCACGAATCTTGATCTTCCAAGCTGTTAGAAACTCTCTCTTTCTCGGAGTGGCATTTCATGTGGCCAAACAAGGCCTTCCAAGAGTGGAAGGCTTTGCCACACTCTTTGCAGAACTTGTCAAACACCAAAGCGTCTTCGCTCGAATGATCCGAGATTCTCCAAGTCTTCTTGGGGTTCTCTCGGAGGCCATAGCCAGCGTTGGTTGCAGCAGCTTCGGAATCTTTGTCTCCATCATTGTTGAGAGACGACGAAAAAAGCTTCCTCGCCGGCAGCTTTTCTTTTTCCTCCGACGACAAGTTGGTGATATGAGACCTCATGTGACCCCCCAAGGATCTGCCACAAGGGAAGCACTTGCCGCAGAACTTGCACGCGTGTTTGAATTCTTGAATTTGATCTGCTTCCATTGAATTCGGTGACGGATCAGTGAAGCAAAAGGGTTGGTTGGGTGTTGATTGGAGGCGGAATCAGAGAGTGTCCAGGAATGCTGAATTCATCGATCTCGTGACGCCAATCAGAGAAGAAGAAAAGTACAAGTAACGAGACCCAGATCAGATTATTGATGTGAAAGTGCGAAAAGCTGCATCTTGTTGGAGTTCCCACAAAATTTGCAAATCTAAGGCAGAAAAAGAGGAGAAGTGAAGCAAAGGAAAGCAAAGTAGTAGAAGAAGAAGAAGCAGGGTTTTGTTTTGGTCAGTTGAATTTGAAAGAAAAAAATGAAAAGTTGAAGAGGTGTGGTGGTATGTTGTGTTACCTTTGTTGGCAATGATGATGGCGAAGAAGAAGGGAAGAGAGGAGAAAAACAGGGAGAGAGATGATTTCTCTCTCTTCTCTCCACTTGACTATATTTGGAGGAGAAATCCATGCATGGAAGCAAAGATAAAAAAGAGGATAGCAGCACGTGTACTCAACTCATGATACTACTCCACTCCTAATCCAACGGCGGAGCATGTGTCCACGTCAGCATCCAACAGCTGAGGAACCTACGAAAACTAACTCCAACCCCAACTATTCCTTCCTTTGTCTTGCTATTAAGGAAATGAAATGGTTGCTGTTACTGTTATTGTTATTGCTATTGCTATTGCTATTTCCACCACTCACTTTCTCACACTCTTCAAGTGAAAGGTTCCACCCTCCGGCCGTTATTCTTTGGACTTTCCATTAGTGAATGGTTTTTATTTGAAGGATTAGAAAAAGATTTAGAAGTGGGGCCCAGTCTTACCCTCTATGCTATCCAAAGCCTGCTCCTATGCCCACTGTTTCCTGATTCTCTCTTTGGCTGATTGAGGAGGCACGTTTTGAGGGCACTTTCGTAAACCAAAACTATTTTTCAACTTCTTATTCCCCTTAGTCGCTTCGCATGCACCTTCTCTTAAATATTCAATTTTTATCACCAATGTTTGTTAATTATTAGTATTTTTGTAAATGTCATTTTTTTTTTTAGGGTAACAAAGATACAGCTAAATTCTCTTGGCATGACAGGAATTGTTTAAATTGGTTAGGTGGACTCTGAAATTGCATTTCAGAGTAAGAAGTTGGATAAAAATTGTAAGCCATTTAATTGTTTGGAGTATGTATTAGTAAAGAATGCTAATTCAGCCTTGTAATTAAGTTGAAGGCAAACATGTTGGGTCTGGGTGTTTCCTGTTTTTGAATTTTCTTTCATATCACACGTACAAACTCTTAAATAAAAGTATGAGAAAAATGATAATTTGGTGAAGGATCGATTTCCAATATTGACGTTACACATAAATGATTAAAATCATATAATTTTGGGTCGTTGTCATTTCGAGTATTTTCAATGGATAAAATTTTTGGTGTGTCCCCACCCACACCCCCTGAAAACCAGTGATGCGTTTTTTCTATTATGTGGAGAGTAATAAATTGCTAATTGCTGTTAGCATTGAAATTTACAAAATGTAATATGAGATTCTTTACTTCAGTTGTGATGTTTTTTTTCATTAGAAATTACAAATATATATCTGTCTAACTCACGTAAATTATTGAGATTTTTTTTTAAATTAAAATTTTAAAATACTAAAGTTATGAATTTTTTTAATTATATATATATATATATATATATATATATATGGATGTCAAAAAAATTCGTATTTGCAAGTATCTACGGATAAAACTTGCAACGAGTATGAAATGAACATTGTGAATGAATACTCGTGGGTACGGGTATTTTTAATACCCGCGTATTAACAAGATGAGTATGAGTATCATAGTATTCGTATCCGTGGATACCCGTATCCACTATACTCTACTTTAAATTAAAAAAAATGATTAAAATATTAAGATATTGATTTTGAATGAGTTATTTTTTTATCAATTAGTTTTAAAAAAAATTATTTCTTTGTACTTTCATTCAACACTATTTAAATGAATTATTTGGACATTATTTAAAATTTATGAATGTTTTGTATTGTATTTTATTTGAATTTACGATTAAAATATGTTGTTAAATATTTATTTTTATTTTTATGTACATACCTACAAGTACTCGTGAATATCCATGGATATTAAAAAATTAGGTGGGTACCCAGATAACGGAAAACTGACAAATATCGATACAAATACGGGGTAGATATTTATCTAACAAATAGTAGGAATGACAATTCGGGACGGGTCAGGCGGGCTGACCCGCACAAAAAAACGCGGGGTGGGTTAGGATGTTGAACCCGCTGGCCCGTAATGACCCACTCTGCATAGACCCGCAGCCCGCGCATGCTAAAGGTGGGACGGGGCGGACTGGCCCGCTAGCCCGCTTACAAAATTATATATTCTATTTTTTTAGTTCTCACATCATTCATCATATTATTTCTTTAAGTTCCTTTTATTATTATTATTATTATTATTATTATTATTATTATTATGTTTATGTTTATGTATAATCATTGTATATAAGATAATGATTTTAGTTTTTTAATATGAAATATCTTTTTATGCATTTTTAAGTAGATGTTTTGTAAGGTGACATGTTACTATTGTATTTTAGCTATAATCTTCGTTGTTATTTTTATTGTCTTTGATTCTATAAACTAATTGGAATTATTTCGATAGAAAATGAATATCAATTATTATTAAAAAAAAAAAGTATTTTGCTCAACACAAAAAAAAAATTCACTCATCACAAATGCGGGACAGAAAAATAAACCCGAAAGTAAATTGTGGGACGGTCCAACCTAACCCGCACTTTACGAATGAAAACAGGCCGGACTGACCTTCTTTGTCATCCCTAACAGATAGGGTATGGTAGAGCTAATATCCATACCCTATCTGTATGTTGACATTCATATATATATATATATATATATATATATATATATATATATATATATATATATATATATATATATATATATATATATATATATATATATATATAATTTAACTTTGACTTATATAAATTAATTATTATTATAGTTGTGATGGTGTTGTATTTTGTTGTTGTTATCAGTTGGGGTGGCATAAGTTGAAGGGTTTCAGAGACGTTTTTAAAATAAATTTAAGAATGAGATATTTTTATTTATTTTTAAATTATTTTTTTTATAATGTATAATTTTGTTTAAAATTCAGTTTTTATGTTTCTTTTTGAAAAATTATTTATAATTAATTTAATTGAATATTTTTTTAATAGATAATAAAGTTGATATTTTATTTTTTTAAAATATTTTTTATTTCCAATAAATTTTAATTATTTTTAATTTTGATTTTTTTTGTATTGAAGTAATCAATATAATTAATATAATTATTAACGTAATTCTATAAATTATATATGTATTTAGAAAAAAAATATTTTCTTTGTACTATTAAAAATGATTTAAAACAATAAAATTTAATTCTAATTATCAAGAAAATGAGAAAATGGACACGAATTTTTACATCCAAATTCTTTTCTTTTTAATAGATGCTTAAATTGAATTTCTAACTTTTAACTTTATCAACCTGCATATTTTGTTTTGAAATTATTCATTGATAAAACATTAAAAAAAACCTTATTCTGATATAAATATATTATAATTAATTTAATAAAAATATATAATTAAACTGATCTTAGTTACAACGTCTAAACGGTTAGCATGACGAATAATCGACTCTAATAAGATTAATAACTTTTTTTCAGATAAAAATTACTAGAAAAAAATTATATATATAAATATCACATAAGTCCAATCCAGAGATCGAATTACTTCTAACCTAAAACTTCAAAGCATTTGAATGTATAGATTTTTTTTTTTTTTATATTCATACGTGTCATATGCATAGTACAACAGAGAATCCATAATGCAGGTGAAAACGATGAAAGCCAGGTCAGATACATTTACTGTCATTAAAACATCGCATAAAATTATATGTTATATACGCTGAGACTTTTGAAATTAAAGAGTTAATCTAAAAGAATAGTGTGTATAAACAGTTCTGAATTCTTTAATGAATTTTTTTATGTTCGATTCTTATAAATTTAAAATAACAAAAAGTTAAGAATGAAGTTCTCAGTACAGGTGAAGAATAAGCATTTTCATAATGCTTTCTACAGACATTTCCAATAAAAAAAAGTATAAAATCAACAAATTTATCATATATAATAATCGTTGGAAATAAAATCATAGTTACACGTATAAGAGGAAATAAAATCTTAGACCATGTTGGTCTAACTTCATTTTCTCACTTAAAAGGTACTTTTATAAGTTAAAGTGAAAATAAAGTTTTAAAAACGAAGTTTTTATGATTTGATAATTTGTATTTAATTTAATTTTAAAATTCCTTTTAAGTTAAAATTTGTTTGGAAAAAAAGAAAAAAAAATTCGTTAGTCATGTCAATATATATTTATCTTAGAGATAAAAAAACATAAAAACATTAATTTATGCATTTAAAATTTCAAGTTTTTAATATAAAAGTATTTTCATTTTAAAATATTAATTTTAAGAAAAATATGTTTATTAAAAGAAAAATATATAAATTAAATATAAGGACAATATTTTAAATTTCAAAATATACATTTATATTTAACTGTACTATTTATTCATTTAAATAATATGATTTTATTTTAAGTGATGAGCGTTTACAAATAAAACATATGATATTTAGATTTTCTATGTCAAACTAAGACTTCACAATAAATAAAATCAATTTAAAAATAAAATAAATATGTAAGAATTAAATATAAGGAAAATATTTTAAATTTCAAAATATACATTTATATTTAACTGTACTATTTATTCATTTTAATAATTTGCTTTTATTTTAAGTGATGAACGCTTACAAATAAGACATATGATATTTAAATTTTCTATGTCAAACTAAGACTTCACGATAAATAAAATCATTTTAAAAATAAAATAAAAATGTAAGAATTATTTAAATAAAATACGTTGAAGTATTCAAATTGAGAAAATATAAAAAATTTAAGAAACCAAAGAAAAATTAAAAAATTTGGTATTTTTTGTCGTGTGGATTCAAACAGGACTGTTCTGTATAACAATAAAAAAAAAAAATTTTTTTGCTAGCTTTATTAAAAGTAACTTATTTTTAAATTTTGTATCCTACATATATCACATTAAAGTTTAAATATTCTCAATTTTTAAAAGGAAGTCATTTAGGATATATGCTTTTTTATAGCTTATACAAAATTTCATTACTATTGGTAAGTTAATAAGAATGATTTTACTGTTTAAGAGTGTAGTACATTTTTACACATAATCCTTGAATTCTATATTTTAAGCACTTTCATGACAGGAAAAATGCATAACTTTTAAAAAATTGTCTCATAACTAACACAAATGAATGTAATCCAATGCTTTTTTTTTTACCGAAAGGATATGGTGTTAGATTTCAGAGTAACAAAGAAGAATATCTTATTGTTAAAAAATCTTGATACCATACTTCCTTTTAGATAAAAATAGACATCCATAGAAACTCAACCTCCATTCTAGAAGTGTGTGAGGGAGAATATTTGCTTAATATTTGTTTTATTTAAATTAATTTGTAAGAATATTTCAATTTTTTAAAATATGTTTTCACATACAAAATATTTTAAATATTTTATATTCTCACATATTATTCTATTGAAAAAATATATAAATAAAATAAAAAACAACATATCTTATATATTTTTAAAGGATGTTAATATTTTGACACTATTCTTTTTTTACTACCATTTGACATTATCCTTCATAATTATTTACTTTCTCCTTTTTTTTAAAATATAAAAATTAATTTTTGTTAAAATTATTTTATCTTTATATAAATTATCAAATGGTCGTCACACTCACACGGTGTCAAACAAATTTTTTTATTTTCAAAACCCAAAATTACAAACATGTCTACTAAATTTCATGCGCACCGTATCTGACCTAACCTAATCATTCCAACAGAGAGAAGGGAGATAAAATATTTTCCATTAAAATATTATATATGAAAAGTAGATGTAGATGTGATTAGCAAGAGTTGAATTATAATTAGAAAAGGGTATCTGAATAAGATTAGGCATGGTTAATTCATTGAGAGATTCTGAATAAAGAAGTAGTACAAGCTGTCTAGCATCGTGACTTGTGAGTGCCTTCTTATTTTAAGACAAAGGGTGCATTGGATCTTAGTTCCTCTTCATTTTCTCACTATTATATGCTCACACATTACCTTTAAAAGGGTCAAGACCCAAGTAAGTGCCGGCATTTTTTCATTCTTCAAGCCGGCCACCTTCATTAACATACTCAAACAACTTCACTGTAATTGCTTCATTTTGTGCCTCCTTTTGCCGGCAACTTAGTATTCTCGTTCGCTGTTTTTGTCCATACTTTTGTTGTTCTAATGGATGATCCACACACACACAAGCAGAAGAAGAAGAAGAAGAAGCTTCATATGCAAAAGGGTAGCATTAGAATATGATGCTTCAAATAATAAATATACTATACATGATTGGACTTTCTATCCCTCCCTGTTAATTTTCTATTTAGGTAACATGTGCATGCACATAATGCATGGCACCAGCTACCACACCTTAACTTCGATGTACACTCCCCACATTTTTTAGCCTCTTATCAAATATGCTATATATTTATGTGTATGCCCTTTTTTGTATATACAAATCTGGAAGAAGAAATTGTGTGCAGACTTCTGAGAAAACGGAGCAATTTGATGAGAAAAGGCCAACAGATAGGAACTTCCATTGTCATGTCATCACTTTTTTTCTTTAAAAAAATGGAAGTAGATGGATGATGGATTCACATCATGATGGTGGCGCACGTGGAAACTTAAATTTGGAGAGCACGAGTCGTTAAAAGTAACGCTGCATTGAACGGTACTAAATACTGAGGTACATGAGCTGGTGTACTAGATGAAATTTGAAGCATAAAAATCTAACAAACACAGAGGCAGATGCAAAACTTTTGGGTCCACAGAAGAAAAATAGATGGACCAAAATAAATATTTAACGAGAATACAGCTGAGCATATAGTTTGCTTCGAAGTGGTTGAACTTCTCTGTACTAAGTGGTATATATATATATAATAGAGTACAACGCAGGGAATTCACAGAGCAGACTTGTCTCTTTTGGCCCGCATTAAAGCATCTGGGATCTGTCAATCTCTCTTTGCTCCCCCAAACAAGCTTCACTTCTGGGGGAAGATTTTTGGCTATGCAAAAGTCATAACAGAATTAACAAATATAACCACCAAACATGTGGACACTAGACATGTTCAGCTTTTAACAACTGCTACTTCCACGCATACTTTATCTTACAATCCGATTTTGTTAGGTTTATTATGTTTACAGAGAGAATTTCACTAAAGGGATACAACACTAATGAGATCTGAGTTCATCCATTGACATCACTCTCAACCTAAAAGTTTAAAGTAATGAATATTTATCTTTATATAATACTCTACTTTTTTATTTCTAGACAAAATAGGACTTAAACTCACACTTGAATTTCTAACAAGATTAAGTTAAATTTAAAAATCTACCTTTTATCTTAATATCAGACTTACAATTTATTTTAATGAAATTTATTGTTTGATAGATTTATTTTTCTATTCACTATCGTTAATGTTTAGTCTTATCAAATAGAGGAAATGTCTTGAAAGAGTGTTTCATCGGACTTGTGTTAGTCTTGTCTTACTCGGACACAATTGTTTCTGATAAAGGAGGATACTTATGGTCTTGAAACTAAGAGAACTAGCAGAAACAGAATTGGAAAAAAGATTGAAGACTCACTGGTTAGTGACTAGTAGTCACACTACTTGTGTTCCACTCTAGAGAATATAGCATATGAGGTGTGAGATGCTTTTCTTAAGGGTTGTGCTAGATTGACCATTCAAAAGGGTAGCTATATCCGTGATCAAGTTCTGGAAACAGTGTCGGTGGCAGTTGATTGAGGAGAGGCATACACGTGCTTTAGTGTTTAGTTTTGCTTAGCTCTTCCACAAGCTCTACCTTTTTTCTTTTTAATTGTAGATCTAGTTGTTGTTAGTCTTAATTCCTAACCACCCTAAAGTTGCTTTTGGAGAAATTACCTTCATTCATGTCGCATACTGCTCTTGATGAAGTTTGATAATGTACAAAATGAAAGCTCAAATGATTCTGAATGGCCTACATATGTAGGTGAATTCAATGCACATAATTGCTAACAAGCACTTGATTTCAAAGCTTTCTTTGCCATTAATTTTTTTTTTTTTTTTTTGTTTCCATTATTAAGATCTAGTAGGGGTTTGAAGCTGCTTTTTGCAGACACCCTCTTCGTGTAATTATCAGAAGGGGAAGTGTAAAAAAAAAAATAGACAGAGGTTAGTTGAAGATGTAATAGATGTCTTAGCCACTTTGTTAAGGTTTCAATTTTTTATTGGTCCGTTTAGATGCGGCTGAAACATTAGTGATTGATGTTACAAAAATGATCACAAAGTAGAACTTTCTTTTCCTTTGGTGGGTGATTAGATAGTAGCAGATACTGATTTGCTGTAAGCAGGGTAGGCTTTGTATTTTCTTTTCAGAAAAGTTCAGTTAAATAAAATCGATAATGGCTGATGAATAGACTTATAAGAGCCTTGAATTTTCTACATTTTTTGTTTTGCACCCTTTTCCTAAATAGAAGGTGTAGCTAAAAGGTGCATGTGTTGCTTCATTCAAGCAATAATGGTGCATGTGTTATAGAGAGGAAGTCATCACCAGAAATGCTTTGGGGATACTCAAAAAGAATTATTAAATTTACATGTAAGAAAAGGGAGTTTTGTCTGAGTAATAAAATAAGTTTTGTGATAATGTGGGACCACCATACCTGTGCTTTATATGAAAAAAAGTGAGGTTTGGTGTAGAAAACCACCATGATCACGTTTCTACCTTTGTATTTTGGTGCAATTGGTTTAACTACTAAGTTCAAAGTGCAAACAAACCAAAAATGTCCTGCGCCAGGTTAACTAGAACTAGACAACATACGAAAATATTAACCTATTAAGGGAAAACTGTTCCACTAGGAATTCTTACCTTAAAAAAAATGTTGAAATTTAAAATTCTACACGAGGAAGATGAATCGCACTCTGACTTTGTTACACACACTCTGTAACAGATTGAAATTTGCATGTGAAATATAAGAATTTGGTGATGGGTTTTTGTTGTGCTGTTTTTGTATTATGTTTCCGTAATATTTTGATTATTATTAATTTTAACATTTTAAAATATATTAAAAAATATTAACACAATATATATTTAATGTTAAGGAGAGAACAGCATTACAAAAATCGATAAAAAATCTAGATTCGAAATATAATAGCTATATGTTAATTATTTAATGACTAAACTCATTTCCTCCTCCTCGTCAACTTATCGTAAGTATCAAATTTTAATTAAATCCTTCACTTCTTTTCTTAACTCATCCTTTTCCCTTTTTTTTTCTCTTGTATCTTCATTATGTGGCTATACTCCATTTAATTATTGATTTAACTTTCCCTTTTAATCTTCCTTCTTTCATCAGTTTACTTTCCCAGAAGCCTTAACGTCTTTTCTAATTAACGTTTTCTTTATTCAATTTATGAGAAAATATGTTTAAATCAAAAAAATTTAAAAGAAATAAAATGTTAGAAATTTAGGAAACTAATTTTATTAGTATAAGAGAATTTCAAGGTTCAGTTAAAAAAAATTGAAAATTTGTAAGCCATTTTATCTCTTATTCATCTCTTACTTTTCGTATTTTTTCTCTATCATTGGATCAACTTCATTCAAAACCTTATTAGTTTCCTTAAGCTGTTTTCTTTTAAATAGATTGATTTGAGGAGATGGAGAGGGAGGAGAAGAGATGAAGTTGATGTTGTTTTTTTCTAAATGATTTATAAGTGATTTTAGAATGGATTAGGAATTAAAGGTTGTAAAATTTTGTGATTGAGTTGACTAACATATAGAAAAAGTTTTAATAGATAAAAAAGTTAGATTATTAAATTGTCTCTGATGATAAAAATAATATAAAATGATATATAAATGATTTATAATTATTTTTATAGATTTTAATTAATGATTGAAATTATAGAAAAATTTATTTATAAAAAAAATTAATAATACAATATATTTTTTATGAAAATAAATTTAACATTTACATATTGAATATTTGTGTGAAATATAATTTATTCACATTGAGATTTTTTTTAATATAAACTTTAGAAGTAATAAATTTTTATCATAACCATAATAATAAAGATTGTTAATCATTATTTGTGTTATTAATTTTCTTTAGAGTTGTCAAAACGGGTAATCTGGTCCGACCCGGCTCGACTCACCACAGGTTGATGATTTAGTGAGCTAACCCAATCCAGCTATTTTTTAGCAAACCAAAAAAATTCGAACCCGGCTCGACCCAACACGGGTTGGCGGGTTAAACGGGTTGGCTCACAAGTTTACTTAATTAAAAAAAAATACATTTTTTTTATTTTTTTCACTCAAAACTAAATTGTAATTCTAATTAAAATCTAAATAAACTTTAATACATTCCAAATACAAACCAAAATAATAAAAAAATATAAATTATTTATGTGTTGGATAAAAAAACAACCTAACATGACCTAAATGCAAAGCTCAACTTAATAAAAAAATAAAAAATACTCGTGTGACCCTTTTATCTGCAGGTTGGTGAGCTAATCCGGCTCACCACGGGTTGAATCCGGGTGAGCCAGGTTCTAGATGAGCCGGGTCAAAAATCAACCCGTATTAAAATTTGTAAAAAAATTTTAACCCAACCCGAAATTGTGGTGAGCCAGATTGGCTCGCAGGTTCCAACCCATTTTGACAGCTCTAATTTTCTTTTCATAATAAGCATAAATGAATATGAGTGAAGTCATTACAAAAGCATTTTAATCATTTAGTGTGTTAATACATGAAAAAAAAAAATCTGAGAAGGATAATTTAGTGAAAATATAAATATGACGAAATCCTGACATATATGAAGGGATGATATAGAGAAGAAATCATGTTAATCATCTCTTGTTATCCCTCCTTCACTTCTAAAAAAACATGAAATTACCTCCTATTTCTCGATTTCTAATCTTGTGAATAATGAATGTGTAAAAAAAAGAAAATAAAAATATAGTGTTAAAGTTAATATTTTGTTATTATTTGTCAATATTATTTCTTAATAAACTTAGTGTTACTTTCTTTTTTTTATTAACGTAGATTATAGTTCAGAATCATTTCTCCATTAATATTAATTAGGATATCAACCAAAGTTTTTATATTAATGTCAATTAAACTATTTTTCAATTAATCTAAATTATGGCTTTTAATTAATATTTATATAATTTTTTTTATTAATGATGTTGGGTTATTTATATGTTTATGTCGGTCGCAACTATTTTTCGGTTGATTAATGTTAGTGAAATTATGTTTTATTTGGAAAACTGTAATATTTTTGTTGATATGTGTAATATTTTTTTTTTATTAATAGCAATAATGGTATTTAATGATAAATTTTTATATGAGTCTCACTTGAAATAAAAATCAATAAAATAAACAATATAAAAAAAAACATCAAACCAAGTTTTTTAACTTAAATATATTGTTTTAATCATAACTAATTGGTATTATATTTGTTTAACATTTTTTTTTCTGTACCTTTTCCCTATCTTAATAACAACTTAATTAGCATATTATTTCCTTGTAACTAAAATGTCGTCTTTCTAATTTTAACATTCAATTCATTCGTCATACTTTAGGGGTTTAGTACAATTTACCTTAAACTTTCACTCTAACTTTAATTTTATGTTAATAATGTCTATTTAATTACTTATTGACCATTTACCATTTACCTTATTGATATTCTTTAGTGGAGAGAAATTTTATTTCATTGAAAGTTTTATTTTATTGTTTTGTCACGTCTCCATATAAAAAAAAAAACTCGGAAATTGGGAGAATTAGTGAATATATCACATTTATTTGAAAACATCACCATGTTTTTTAATTGTTATATACATTACTGCTGTGGAACATGTTCAACATAAATTTTAAACATTTTACAAATAAATGAGCAGTAGTGAAAATTAACAATTGGGATATTTCATAGACCGCAAAACACGTTACATCACATGCATTCTTCTTCTCCAGAAAAAGTTGTCATCAACTTACTGCGTTTTAAAGCATGTTTTCTGTTTATCTCTGCGCTCGAAGAGTGTGAAGGCAAAGTTTGAGTTTTTGGTATCCAACAGTTCCACCATTTTTAATCTTAATCATGTAATAATCCAACAATTTTAATTACTTAAACAAAATACAAAATATTCCGTGTTTATTAAAAATATTATTTAATTAAAATCATGGTTAAATAATTTGAGTTTGTTATCCAATTGTTGCACCATTTTTAATCTTAATAATGTAATAATCAAACAATTTTAATTACTTAAACAAAGTACAAAAGTTTGATATATTCTATATTTATTAGGAACATTATTTATAGAATTGTCAATGGATTAGAATCTGCGAGTCAACTTGGCTCATCATGGGTTCTGTTTAAATTTTTGTACAAATTTTAATATGGTTGATTTTTGACCCGGCTCAACTAGAACCCGTGGTGAGCCGGATTGACTTATCAACCCGCAAATAAAAGTATCACACAAGTATTTTTTTTTACTGAGTTAGACTTTGCATTTGGATCATGTTAGGGTTTTTTTTAGCCTACACATAGATAATTTGTATTTTTGTGATTTTTGTTTGTATTTGGATTTTATTAAAGTTTATTTTTAGTTAGAATTATAATTTAATTTTGACTGAAAAAAATTGTATTTCTTTTAATTAAGTGAACATGTGAGTCAACCCGTTTAATCCACCAACCCGTGGTGCGATCGGGTCAGATTCAAATTTTTTTGACTCGCTAATAAGTGAATCGGATTGACTTGGCTCACTAAGTGATCAACCCATGACGGATCGAGTCGGATCGGATCAAATTACCCGTTTTGACAACTCTAATTATCTAATTAAAATTATAATTAAATATATTTATACTTTTTAGACATTACTTGAAATTGGAATTCGTCATTCTTTTAAACTTTAATATTATTAAAAGAATTATATTTATTTATTTTTAAAATATTAAATCAAATTGTTTTACAATTTGAAATAAAAATAAAATTTAATTTCGTGAGAAAATATAGAACTAAAAATATATTTAACTCTTAAAATTAAAATTATATTTTATACTAATATATAATTAATTTTTTATTAAACATAAATTTAATAACTTTGATAGAATATATATTACATGTAAATTTTGTGCAAATCCTTGGCCAAAGCAAAAGAAACAAAGAAACATACCAGCAGAATGCATTGAACGTAAGACAAAAATGAAGATAAGGAAATACAAGTACTCAATAGCCTTGTTTCCACAAAAATAGCGAGACAAAACAAATGAACTTAACCCGTAATTAAAGAGAAAAAAAACGGTGAAAATAGAGGGTCCAAGTTAAGAAATCCAAATAAGAGTCTTGAAACTCTTTTCGATAATGAAAAAGGACAATGATACTTTAACCCATTTTTTTTGACCCACTTTTAACCCACCACTTCAATCACCATTAGATCATACATCACATCATTAAAAAGAATAAAAAAAGATGATCTAATGGTGATTAAAGCAATGGGTTAAAAGTGGGTCAAAAAAAATGAGTTAAAATATCATTTTCCAATAAAAAAATAGGTATGTAACATCATGTGACTTTAAAGTTTCGAAGACTCATGTTAAAATAAGCAAAATAAATAACATATAAGAAAAAATTATAAATTTATTTTTTAATATTTTAAATTGAATTTTATCTTTTAATTTTTTACATGAACTTGTTTATAATTCATTAGTACTTAGTGTAACTCATGAAAAATGTAATTTTATGTTTTGGTTTTAAAAGAGAAAACGATGAAAAGATATACAATTCTTGAAAGCCATGTTATTCTGCAATCATAACACTTAAAACATGACAAAAAAAAATCCAATAAAAGTGATGACAACTTATGTTTCTATTTTCGCACTTCTAAACAGTAGGGATGATTTAGATATCAATAAAAACATTAAATTTTAATAATTTAAAATATTCAAAGTGTATAATAAATATTCTCATAGTGAAATGTGTGATTTTTTTTATTCTAAAGTCCACTATAATGATGCAAATTTTTGTGGTTTATCTGATGAGATAACCCATTGATAAGAGAATTGATTTTAGGCTTAAGGATTATCATAAAAGTTATTTTTAAAAATTTAAGTGTGAGTCTAAGTCTTATATTAAGTTGAGAATCATATAAGGATGATGATTTATAAGTTTATTACAACTTCAAATTTTTTGATTAAGAGTGATGTCAATCCTTTTATGTATAGGTTTTATTGGTGATTCTTTTTTGAAAGAGCCAACAATTATAACTACTCCAAAATATTTTACTTTTCCTCATTTTTTTTTTGAAACAAAATATTTTTCCTATCTGAACTCAATTAAAGTAACTTTAACCGAATTCAAAACTAAAGTATTTTCAATTTGAACACACTCAAGACATTATTGGCTTGAATCCGGTTAAGACATCAACTAAGTTGAGATCAAGATGTTGGCTTCACATTATTTTTTTTATTAATTATGAAGTTTATTTCTAATTAAAATTATTTGTGATTATTTTTTGTTATCACTAAAGTTCTTTATATATATATATATATATATATATATATATATATATATATATATATATATATAAAGTAATGTTATTTCTCAACAAACATTAATTGGAATTTTTTTTTATTATCAAAAATGTTTTTCGGCTCATATCAAACACAACTTTTTTAGTTAACATTAGTAAAATAATCTTTTGACCGATACTGACTATGATTTTCTATCGAGACCAATAAAATCATTTTTAGTTGATTTAAGTAAAAATATTTTAGTTGACATTATTATATATGCTTTTTTTTCTGTAATTATTTTAGTTAGTATTTATCAAGATGTTTTTAGTCAATGTCAATTAAAGTGTTCTCCATCAAAAACATTTGAAAATTTTAAATGAAATGATATTATAAGTGGTTCATCTCATGGAAGGAGTAAACTACAAGGGAATCAAGATTATGGTACATGACTTCGATTTTTTTATAAATATATCGACGAAAGGGGGAAAGTATAAATATGTGTTTTTAAATGTATGAGTTTTCTATTTACGTTTGTCCTATCTATGATAAAAATAAAATTAAAAAAATAAAGTTTGGTATAATTACTGATTTGTTACTCAACTTTTTCGTTAAGTTCAATTTGGTACCCAAACTTTTGATTTGTTCAATTTAGTACCCAATTTTCTAAAGAGATTCAATTTGGTCCTCTTCGGAATTAACACCCTGTCCGTACAGGACACGTCGGACACGTGTCAAGCCATGAAATTTTATTTTTTTTTTAATAAAAATTAATTTTTTTAAAAAAAATATTTTTTTTTTCAAAAACATTTATTTTTTTTCAAAAAATTTAAAAACTGCCACGTGTCAGTTTATCATCGTGCCACGTTGCAGTTTACAATCATGACACGTGGCAGTGGTAATAGTTGTTTTCAATATAGTACTTCAACTTAAATTTTTGGTTCAATTTAGTACCCAATTTTTTAAAATGATCCTATTTCGTCCTCTCCAATTTAAGACCAAATTAGTAAATAAGCTTAATTACAACCTATATATACATGTTATAATAATTTTTTCTAATATATACATCAAATCATTTCACCTAAATACTTAAATTATTTTATTTTTTACATTTTAACCTTTGTAATTTTTTGAACATGGAATTTTTTACACATGAAATTTTTTACACTTGTAAAAAATAAAATAATTTGAATCTTTAGGTGTAGTGATTTGATGTATAAATTCAAAACAATTATTTTAACATGTATATATAAGTTATAATTAAACTTAGTTACTAATTTGATCTCAAATTAGAAAGGACGAAATTGAATCATGTTAAAAAATTGGGGTACTAAATTGAACCAAAAATTTAAATTTGGAGTACTAAACATGTGGCAGTTTTAAATTTTTTTGAAAAAAATTATTTTTTTTAAAAAAAATATTTTTTTAAAAAAAATTTAAAAAAAAAATCAAAATTTCATGGCTTGACACGTGTCTTGTACACGGTGTTAACTCCAATTTAACGGATAGGACCAGATTGAATATCTATAGAAAATTTAGGTACTAAATTGAACAAACTAAAAGTTTGGGTACCAAATTAAACTTAAAAAAAAAAAATAGGGTATCAAAGTAATTATACCATATTACTCAATTAATATCTTCGGTTTTTACCTATACTTTATAGTAGATTTTTCTATTAGTTAATGTTATCTCCAAACCATTTAAACCGGAAGCGTCTCTAACTTATTAGTGAAAATAAAAAGAATTCCCAAATCTGTTACCTTTTATTAAAGTTTATTTTGGATTTTCAAATACATTTAAATTTATAAAATATTGTAAAATTTTGAAGGCAGATTATCCGGGGAGTGCAAAAAGAAAGTTGAGCTAAAAAGTGGAATCGGTTACTGAGTTGAGAAGCATAGTCTCTGATTTTCAAACGACAATCCATTCTTAACTTTTGTTTTGTTGGGTTCCTTTTGGGGGCTTGTGTTCACACATGACGTTATAGGTATATATGCCTAGCAGAGTAGCATGGTGAGGAAAATCAGATTCTGCGCAGGAAAAAAAGTGATTATTGGATCCCACTTGTCTTGCTTCTTCTGCACCATAATTACCCCTCCAAACAATAACCTTGCCTCACACTTCAAGCATCACAGTAATTATTTAGCAGTATCAATGCTCCAAAACAACCACTAAGATTGTTCAAAACCACTTAAAGATGTAGAAGAAATTAAAGAGTGTTGAAAATAATCTAAGAGGGTGGGAGTCGAAAGTTTCATGACAGATAAAATAGACAAAGTTAAACATTATATAAGAATAAATATTCAGAGTACCATTATTTTAAAATTTTAGATTAGAAGTTAAGTCAAATACCTTATATGTATTTGTTGGAGATGTCTTTTGTTTTTTTCTTTTCTTTGATTTTTTGTTGTTGTTCAATATAAGATATAGTACTCATTTTAACTTTCAAGTTAGTAGGTAATATGAGATAATAGATGTAAGTTAGTAGGTAATATGAGATAATAGATGTATGTGTTATCAAATATGAAACTAACTCACACATTTTATCTTTATTTTAAGAATGTATAATATATTAATATTACATTAAATTTTATATTGTAATGCTAGATTAATAGCATTATTATAACCTTATTTATATGCCGGCCGTGATGATGCTGATTAATTAATATGACATGATTTATGCTGGTGCAACATGAACTCCGCTATATATTGTACAAGTACAAAGAAAGATGCATGAACTCATATTCTAAACTACTTTCAAAGTAAAACTCTTATTACTCAAAAGAATTCAATGTTTTAATGAATAAAAATTTGGAAAACAATGAAAGATTAGTTACTTAAATAAATGTTACTGGTAAAACCGCATTTTAAAATAAATTGATGGTTATTTTAAAAATGACTTGAAAAATAGAAAAAAATAATAACCCTTAAAAAGTAATCATGACTAAACTTGATTGAAATAGCTATGGTAGACATAAGGGAAAAAACTAATTTTATCACTATTAATTTATAAATTTGGCAAACTATGGTCAAAAAATATTTTAATTAATGTCAATAAAAAAATATTACCAACTAATATATTTTTTTAATAATTAAATATTGCTTACTATAAAGTAAATTTTCATGTGCCAGTAATTAGAAGGATATATTTAAATAAGAAAATTAAAGTTATAAAATTGTAACTGTCTTATCTTAAGAAAAAGAATTTGAATTGAAAATAATTCAAATGTAATGCTTTTTAATTTATTTGAAATCATGAAATGCTTGTTATATGAGTTTTGAACATACAAATATATTTATCATTTAATTAAAAAGTTGATTGATTAGACTTAATTTTTACTTATTTCTTTTTTCATTAGTGCGATCTAATTAAGAAGAAATAAGAAACAATTTCTGAAAGAAATAATGGTACACAAGAACAATAACCATAAAAAGACTCAAATAATGAAAAGGAGAGCAGGTCTTACATCATGGAAGTAAACTTTTTAAGATTATTAACGGTCTCAATACAACTATTATAAAATTATTAAATTTAGTTTGTAATTCAGTGACCATGTGAGTGTATTTACAAACTGTTATTCTTATAAAAAAAATATAAACATTCAATCTCGTTGAAACATAATAAAGATATAGTTTTTTTTTTCCTATTTCGATAAATAAATACTTTTTCGTTTTGATATAATACTTTTGTGTGTGCTTGTGTCCTTCTTTTTAGGAACGACAATATGGGTCGGTCCGGTCCGTTTAGGTCTGGTCCGCATAAGGCCCGTATATCGTGGGTTGACCCATCTTGTCCCGTCTTGTCCCGTCCAATTTATGCGGGTTGTAATCACTGGCTCGTCCCGTCTCGTACTTGATCCGCGGGTCTGCAGGCTGGCTCGCTTTTTAATTTTTATTTTAATTTTTTTAATTTTTTTAATTTTTTTAATTTTTATGATAAAATTTTCAATGTTTAAAAATTGGGAAGCTTTAAGAAATTCACAAAATTAAGTAAAAACTTTGGGGAGTTGGATGATAAATTGATAATTCAACATTTTCATCATATTCATATTCATACTATGACATACATAATGTATTGTTTAAATTTTAGCACATTAAAAAAATACATATTACTTGTCTTTTTCAATTATACACAAGTGCAAGATTTTTTTTATGCGGGCTTGCAGGCTGGGCCGCACAGGCTGCAGGCTTATGTGGGCCGGGCCACTGCGAGCCTTCGGACTCACTACCTTGGCCCGCCCCGCGGACTAATCTGACGGGCCAGACCTTAATTGTCACCCTACTTCTTATAAAACTAATCGTTAAAACACAATAAAATGCCATAGGAGAGTAGAACTAAAAAAATTACATTTAATACCAAAAACAAAATCTAAAAATTAAGTACAGACAAAAAGTAAAATAATAATAACAATACAATGTTATATTAAATCACTAATACGTCAAACAAGGAAGACTTACTATTTACGGAATGATTGTGAAGATATTTTTCTTATTTAGGAACATCAACAAAATTCATAAATTTATGAGGACTAAAAATTTATTTAAATCTAGTTTAATGGACAGATATTATAATTTATAAAAGTAAACTTTTTAACATTGTTAATCGGTATTAGTATAATTATTATAAAATAAAAAAGTTAGTTCATAATTTAATGGTAGTGTTAGTGTATTTGTATATTATAATTCTTAGAAGTATAAACATTCAATCCGGTTAAAAGATAATAAAATTATTGTTTAAATAAATCTTATATTTCAATAAACAAATATTTTCATTTTGGCCCAAAAGTGTGTGTATTTGTCTTTATTTTTTTCCATTATCTAATTCATTCACCTTGTTTTAATTATGAGATGGATGAAAAAGACACTTCGTAGATGGAGGAAGAAAAAATTTGGAGGAAGGAGAAAAAATAAATTGGGAATGAAAAAAGAACAAACTGTTCTTCACTTCTCTCACGATTTTCACTCCTTTCTCTTTGCTCCTCATCCACTTATATCACAAATCAACCTTCTTTACTCTCTCACATTCAAGCATCGAACGTAGGATTGTGCAAAAATAATTAAAAATTAAAATAACACTACAACCTTAGGTAGGTAGTGAGAGAAGTTATTAAAAGAACGTTAATATATCATTTTTCCTTTCCATAGTTAATCAAATAGCGACAAAAGTCCCTTCAGGTTCTTAGTTAAGTGTCAACAATATTCTGCAACAGTGGAGAAGACACATTTCATATCTTAAATATAAGGAAAAAATAAAGAAGCATGAAATCATATGAAATATAGCTAGTAGTGAAATGAGACAAAAGACAATATTGTCTTGCTCAATTCATGATCTTCATGTTCATCAGCCACATTGGTCTAAAGGCTTCCCAATTGAGTAAACAATGAATCCAATTTTCCTTAACTTGTCAACATCCAACATGTTTCTACCATCAAACACGAATGCTGGTTTAACCATGTTCTCGTACACTCTTTCATAGTCAATTGTCTTGAACTCATCCCACTCTGTAAGAATGCATACTCCATGAGCATCTCTAATTGCCTCATAAGCATCTCCAACAACATTAACATGTTTCACACCACTGCAACTAATTGACAAGTCCTTTTCAATCTGATTCTGAGTAACGCGTGGATCATAGATGCTCAAGCAAGCATCATCTCCCAAAAGGCCTTTGCAAACATCAATAGCAGGAGTTTTCCTTGTGTCACTGGTGTCCTTCTTGAAGGCAAATCCCAGAATTGCAATCTTCTTACCAGAAACCGTGTTGAACATTGAGGTCACAACCCTGTGCACAAACCTACTCTTCTGGTACTCATTCACCTTGATCACTTCTCTCCAATAATTTGCCACTTCAGTGAGGCCATTGCTCTCACATATGTACACCAAGTTGAGTATGTCCTTTTGAAAGCAAGAACCACCAAAACCAACACTGGCATTGAGGAACTTTGGCCCAATTTTGGTGTTTTTGCTGAGAGCAAGAGAAACTTGTGAGACTTCAGCCCCAGTGGCTTCACATAAAGCAGACATTGCATTGATAGATGAAATCCTTTGAGCCAAAAAGGCATTATCAGCTAACTTGGAGAGTTCTGCTGACCACAAATTGGTTGTTATGATTCTGTCTTGAGGCACCCAATGAGTGTATATGGCCTTCAACTTTTGGATTGCATCTAAACCTTGAGGGTCTTGGTTCCCTCCAATGAGAACCCGGTCGGGGTTTAGAAGGTCCTGAATAGCTGTTCCCTCAGAGAGAAACTCAGGATTTGACAGAATTTGGTAGTTGATGCCCTTGGTTTTAGTGTTGTGAGTTAGAATTTTCCCAATTGCCTCAGCTGTTCTGACTGGGACAGTGGATTTCTCAATAACAATCTTATCAGAGTTGGAAACATGAGCAATCATCCTAGCTGCACTTTCCCAATAGGTTAAGTCTGCAGCCTTACCAGCTCCAAGTCCTTTGACTTTTGTGGGAGTGTTCACTGAAACAAAGATTATGTCTGCCTCATGAACGTGCTTTTCCACATCGGTGCTGAAGAGGAGGTTCTTTCCTCTACACTGATTCACCACTTCTTCAAGGCCAGGCTCATAAATTGGGAGTTTGTTGCTATTCCAAGCTGATATGCGAGACTCGGAGATGTCAACCACAGCCACTTCAATTGAGGGACATTTCAGAGCAATCACAGCCATTGTAGGACCCCCCACGTACCCAGCTCCAATGCCACATATCTTCACCATTTTCTTTGCTTACTTACAGATTACAACCTATGAACCTATGTGTCAGAACAAAATTTTGCATGCATATTACCACAATAGATCACCCTGTAAGTGGAAAAGGTTCAAGTAATTGAGCAACAAAATGCATATTTCATTGTTGTTATATCATCGAAAAAGAAAAACAACAAAGAAATTGAACAAGATCAGTCCCTGAGTATAGTGAGCAAGTCTCATTATTGTTGTGCTCACAAATAAGAAATTTGGAACACACCTGTTAGAAGTGAGTTTTATTCTTAACTCAATCCCATAAAACTAGACTTTGTAAGGTGAAGTTTACACTCCACTATTATATATTATGAATTGACCTTATTTTTAGTCAATGTAGGACTTCCAACACAACCCCTCACGTCGAGGTATATACATCTCGTTCGTGGGACTAAAAATAAATGGGTGGTTCGTTAGCGACCCGATATCGGATAGAACAGAATGTCCAAAAAAACTCGTTAGGATACACTCTAATCTGACTCTAATATCATGTTAGAAATGAGTTTTATACCTAATTCAACCTCACAAAACCGACTTGTAAGGTGAGATTTGCACCCCACTTCTAACATTTCAGATTATAAATGGGATGGGAAATATCAAATATCCTTTAGTTTTGGCATACATAAGCAAACTCAGTCAAAAATATGTTATCGATGAGCAGAATAAAAAAGTAACGAGAGTTGAAACTTTGAAATTAAAAAATCGAAGTACCTTGTATTATTTGCAAATATCTTTGTGTTCAAAGTTTAAACTTCACAGCAAAGGAATCATACGAGAGAAGAGTGTTTGTGTATAGATGATAAGATAAAGTTTATAAGATGGGAGTATTGTTAGAAGAGAATGCAATTTGGTAAAGCATGACTATAGGGTCTTTAAATAGTTGTATTTAATAACTTATTTTTAGAAAGATGATGAAACTTGACTTACGTTTCAACTTTTGCTTTTGAATCTATTTATCTGCCTCTAAAAAATTATTTGAAAATTGACATGCAAATTAGATACAATGCTAATTATTATTATTTTTTAAAAACCTTCGTCCTTTAAATTACATTAAAAAATTATTATTTTTAACTATTGATCAACTGAATGTTAAATTTTATTTGAGATATACAACACTAATGAGACCTAAGTCCAATCACATAAGGTATTGACATTATTCTCGGCCCAAAACCTTAAGGTTATATGTTTATAAGTCTTTTTTATATAATGTTCTAATTTTTCATTTTTAACCAATGTGAGACTTAAACTCATCTTTCCTCCGTTTTATATCGGTTATATTCACAAATTCATCAAACAAATTTATTAGTACTATCTTTCCCAAAAGTTAAAAACAATTTATGTGAAAAATGAAATTAGTGTTGTGGAGAAAACAAGAGATCAAAACCAAATTGGCTTATTCATGCTATTTTCCAACCATGTCAAGATCCCATAATTGATGGCCAAATGCCAAATTCCTGGGTCTCAGAATAACACATGTCATACCATTTAAAGTGTTTAACTCTGTTATATTACCTGTTCTAACAATATATTTCATTATATAATAAGAAGTTTATAAAAGATAAATTGAGACAGAATGAAAAGTCTATGACATATCAATAAGACAGCACGTAAATAAATATAAAGCCAAATTTTTATAAAAATGGACCATTTTAACCACATAAAATATGTTTAACAAAAAATAATTAAAATAACTGTTAGTTAAATATATTTGTAGTAGTTAGAATTGCAAGACTATATGATAGCACAGTCAAGAGAGCAAAGAAAGAATATAACAGTTTTTAAAAAAGAAATATGTTCTATGTATAGAATGATTAATAGAATTGATCGATGATTTAAACAACCACTTAATAATAAATTAATTATACCACAAGTTTGTAGATGTAGTATCTGAGAGAATTTAACCTAAAAATAGATGATTTTCTTTTTTATTTTAAAATTTATCTGGATATTTTGAAAAACATTATTATTTAATTCTTGGTATTTGATAATATGACATGAAACTTTGTATACGAATATGTACTTAAAATGTTTTTTAATGAGCACAGGAAAAAAAAAATTAATGACGATATTGTATATAGTTATAAAATCAAATTTTTAAATATATATATATATATATATATATATATATATATATATATATATATATATATATATATATATATATATATATATATATATTCTATCAACCTGATCGATCCATTTTGGACTGAAATTAACGGCACCATCCAAACTTTACTATTAAATTAACAATGATTTTGTCTTATTCGTGTTAAGTTCACTTATATTATCATGTAATGAGTGGTATGTGGTCCAATAATAAAAAATAGAAAAATCATTGAAAACTTGAACAAAAATTAATAATAATAAAGTGAAATTAATAATAATAAAGTGAAATGATTGTAACATGAAATTAACAAATATATAAGAATTTAGAGAGACATAAAAATAGATTAATAAATAAAACACAAAAAGCTTGGTATTTCTATAAAAAGATAAAAATATTTAAATCTGAAAAAGATGAATATGGTGTACACATTAAATTACTCATTTAATGATTTTAATTATTTATTTTTATTAGAAATATAATAGAAGAGATAATACATATTTCAAATTTTAATCTTGAAATAAACTAAAAAAATTTATAATTTCAATTAATCAAATTATTTTCATAAATTTTTATAAATATCTATTAAAACACAACTTTGTTACAAAATATTTTAAAATTATTAGAAAATGGATTTTGAAATTCTTATCCACATACTGTGTTAACCAATATCTATTTAAAATGTTTAATAAACACTAATATATGTTTGTTTTCTTAAATTCTACAAAATATTTTATAAAATGAAAAAAAAATATTAATTATTTTTCAAAATATTAAGAAATAAAATCTCTTAAATAAATTTACATTAAGATGTAATTTTAAATTTAATTTAATTTTATATAACAACCGCGAAAATTGTCTTTATATATATATATATATATATATATATATATATATATATATATATATATATATATGTGTGTGTGTGTGTGTGTGTGTTCTAAAATGTTTGTTCTGAAAATTTTATTCTAGAAAACATTTTCCAAAATATATTTCATAGTTCCGAAAAACTGATATCAGAAATTCTGCTCCAGAAATTTTAGTTCAAAATTTTTTCAGAGAGTAAAATGGTTATTTTGAAAACTAGGGTTCGTAAAGAAATTATAGGATCCAAGAAGTAAAAATCCTCACAAATTAGAGCTTAAGACCGGTTAAATAATAAGCATTTGAGTAATTTTTTTAAGACTGTCCAAAGTGTGTGTTTAATTATGCGTCAAATTAATGTAAAATTAATTAAAATTGATTTTCTAATACAGAATTGATAATCATTTGGTTTTTAAAATTAATTAAAAAATAAAAAATTCACGTTGAACCACAAACAATTAATTCTTGTTTGTTTTGTTTGTTTTGGAGAATCGACTCCGACGACTCCGACGCTGAATTAAACGCACCCTAATTCTTATATTCGTTAATCTTTAAGACAGTACTTAATACTCTTACTCCTTTTCTCTCAACAGTACTACAGTCCACTAATGAACAATCACAAATGTAGCAGTTATTTCTTTATTTTCTTTATTCCTTTATAGTAGTTATTTCATTTCACAAGAAAACGATACAGATGGATAAAGTTACACGTAGCTAGATCGTGTTTTTTTCTCATTTTGATTTTTTTACTCCCTACGTCCAAGTCTTCTTTGGCAATCACAGTATAAAATCCGCTCCTAGCCCAGAATATGTCGACCTAATAAGTTGACGTATACCTGGCCCATACCTATTCGACCAAGACCACATCATGTCAACTATCTATGAGTCACAATAATCTACAAGTTAAGCCGACAGATCCACAATTAAATATTAATCGGTAATTAAATCACGTGACCCAGGTCTATCCAGGTAAGATCCACGAACAATAGTATAAATAACATATTTTACATTTATCAATTACCGTATTTATTGTTTGTTAACATACTAAGTATTAGAGTATCTTTTGTAATCATAATTTCTAACTCATTTGAAGAGAACGAGTATTCTTAAAAAGGACGAGTATCCTGAATTTAAAAGCTTGGAGTATTTCGAGTGCTTTTGGAGTATTTACAGGATATACATTCAGTTCTGTAAGAATAATTTTCTGTTGTTTTTTCTTTCAAAACAAGAGCCATTAGCTCAGTCGAATGTGCTGAATTTCTCTCAAGAATATACGTGCCTCACTGAGATGTGGAGAGCCATGTTCATGTCACCTGCGAAAAATGCTTGAAACGTCTCCGAGCTTTCAAACTGTTGTCAGTGTTACATTGGTGAAGTCACTGAACTTTCATAAACCTAGTTGCTTCCAAATAAATCAAGGGCATGATAAAAACGTAGAAAGCAATGCTATCACCTTGATAGTAACGTATTTTGAGTACGTTACTTTCAAGGCAAGGCAACTAACTTCCACTTTCTTCAACAGTTAACTTCCACGAGTTTTTTAATGAAAGAATACAGTGAAAAAATGAAGTGCAGTTAGGTGTGAAGATTTTGGTTGAGGTAGGTGCCATAGTAAATTTACTTAAGCCATTGTTCTCTCCTTTTGCATGGAAAATTTAGAGAAAGAGGAAGCAGTGACTACTCCTACAAGGAGACTCAACATCGAGTACAATGGCAGTGACCTATACGACTCGTTTGAGTTCAAACAGATGACTTTGCAACTCAACAACGCCATTCAAACCTCAAAAGCATCTTCACCAACATACCAAGAGATGGCACACAAACTCAACAAGGTCATTCAGGGCTCTAACGCCTCATCTCCATCATACGTCTTCCACATAAATTCCCCCTTTTATCGACGTCACCTGAAGCGTATCTACAAACAAAACATAAAAACACCAAAAAGAATTTCCAGTCCAAAAGTACCAGACAAGCGAGCATGCACACGAAGAACAAGAGAAAAAGGTTTCGTTACACGTCTGTGGTTGAAAGTTAAAGGTCTACTCGGAAAGAAGGACGAAAGTGACGAGGGGATATACCGACCCTCAAAAGCATTTTGACAAGAGCCTCTCGCTTTGGTTATGCAAAGGTAACACTAGCAACTCAGTTGAGCGAAGTTTTTTACTTACGGTCTGATAAACAATTAAAATAAGGTGCTCGTGCTTAAAATATTCTTCTGAGTCGCAACCATTTACTATATTCTGGAGTGAAATCTAAGACAACATCCTCTAACAATGTATGTAATAGATAAAATAGTGAACATACATAGCACACGTAAGTTTCTTGCTGTATGGGGGCATGGTAATTGGTTTACATATAACTGTGTAGCTGATTCCATTCTTTCCATCGTGTAAAGATTCATAATACACAAGCCTGCTTCAGAAGTAGCAGGAAGTTTAGACAAAAGATTCAGAAAGGAGTAGTAGTAATACACATGGTGAGTAAAATATATTTCAAAAGAAATACAAAAATCTCTAATCATTTTCACAGGGTGGCGAGATATTTTTAGGACAGCCTCAGCGCCATTTCATGAAGAAGAGCTCTCTTTTGTGAAGCATTAATTACATTGTGTGTTTCAGCATTCTCAAGTACTTCAGCAATTATTGCAGATGCAGGGCCAAGAGGCTCCTCAGCCACCCTCTTCAACATGAAAGCCTGAACAACCACAATAAAGGAGAATAAGCCAACAGATGTTGACGCATGTCATAGGTGGAACAGTCATAAATCAATAATATAAAAGGATAAAAAGATCAGAAACTTCTACTTTAAATGAGACAAAAATATATGTTGTCGTATTATTTTTTCGTAGCAGTATCGATCGTTTAGGATATAGAGAATTTGTTAATTTCAGTGATATTGGTAGTTTTCTCACCATAAATTATTAAAACCGGGTAAGCAGATTATTGCCAGTTCGTACAGGTTTGCAAAACATGCTGAAATTCAGTTATTATACAAACAGTACAAGGATACCAAGCTGCACTTCAAGAAAGAGTTGATGCTGCCTGTTATGTACAGCGCAGCAGTTCTAGAATGATAACCTGGCCATGATGGCTTATGGCAATTGTGCAGGGTTGCTGAAACCAAGGTTCTCCATCAATTTGAACAGGAAACATGGCAAACAATTGTATCTTAATTGACTGTCCTTGTGCAAGTCTTCGAGCTCGAGAAAGCCCTACCTGTTTTGACAAAGTCATTGTCAGGAATTTGAGCTTTCATGATTTCATAGGTCAAATAACTCCCTAGAGTTTAGACAAATAAATCATGTCTTAATCCAGCGGTTCAAATGAATTATCAAAGAGAGCTAAAATGATACTGAAATAAAGCAAAGGTAACATCCACACACTTAATACAAATGAGATGCAGTTCCACCTCCACACAAACCATGATTTAAAACAACAAAAGAAAGAAAGCACTTTCATGCTTTAGTTATTCTATTAGTTCCGTTTGTGTTTTTTATTTAAACCCAGAAGAAGAAAAAAGAGTCACCGGCATATTCTTTAAACTAAAGTCAAATCTCAAGTAGTAGATCCTTTAGCTAGTATCGTGTACATACTAGTCATGTATCACTAGTATGGAATCCAGAATGCATTTTACCTGAAGTTTTCCCAGGTGCCATGTTCCCGATATGCTTACAACTTCAAGTACCTTATCATGCATAGATTGTTGATCAAAATTATCATAATTGTCGTCCTCATTTTGCCACAAATCTACACCTCCCATGTAACTCCCAATATTTGCAACAAGCACGCCTTCTGCATCCTGAACCAATTGAAAACCAATATTTTTATAATTCAGCAAAGGGGCCATGCTCTTATTTTCGGGGGGCTAGATTGATGTGTAAAAGAAACTAAAAAGGGAAGTTCTAGAGTATAAAAAATTGAATAAATTACTTTGACCTCTTGTCCCAAACGTAAACCCCCATGCCCACAACAGAAAAAATATTATTACCGACCCTATTTTAACTGATTTACACCAATTAAAAAAGGTACCTCCGACCCTATTTTAACTGATTTACACCAATTAAAAAGGTAGTCGATTTAGTTACTAGACATGTGAAAATTGATGCATGTTTTCTTTCAATTTTCTTAACGCAGAAACTTCTACTAATTTTCCTATACATGTTATTTGTCTTGTTTTACAAGAAAAACCATTAATCAAGTTTTGCACCCATTTCTTATGCAACTCGGCTGAAACATATACATTATTTATGGGTATGTTTGAATGCTAGGTTAATCTAGTTTGAATCTACCTTTCTTGTTTTGAGTCTGCCATTTTTCTTTAGTTCTCTTGTTAAAGAGCTTGGACAATCTTGTGTAGGAATAGAGTAATCATTCTCTCATCTTTAGAGAAGTTGCTTCCATGACAAGGTTCTTTTGAAAGCTTTCCGAAGTCTGTTTTTATTGAAACTTATTTGGAACTTAAAACCATTAGATCCAAGTGTAGTCAATTCTTACATTGAAAATTTAATTTAAGTTTGAGTTAAGTGTAGATTTAAATTTTCAGTACTGATCAAAAGGAATTAAAGTGTGTGGTAAAAAAACAAAATCTGAAGAAAAAGAAAGTAAAAATAGAGTGGTTTAATGTTTGGGAAACAAAAGTTCCAAAGATCCCTTACCCATAAAATCTTCGACAAAAATCCCTGTTGAAATTATTGGACTTCACCGAATTGGATCATTACAAAATTTGAAATGTCTTTAGATAACTAATTTTTTTGGAGCAGTCTTAGCCCGTTTTCTTTGGTAATTCTAATTGTTTAGGATACCCTTTGAGTTTATTTATTTTCTTTTCTTCCCTGTGTTAGTTTGACAATACCTTAATTTGGTTTAACCTTTTTCTTCTTTTTAGCATATTTAGTTTGTCTTTAAAACTCCATTAAGTTTGGTCTTCAAAGTTGTCATCTTTTTAAAAATTTCATAAATGTTGCATTGATTTGCTTCTCTTTCATTTGAATATGTGCTTTCTTGATTTGATATAAGAAAAAAGCTTATCAAATTCTTTTACCTTTTTGGTGAAAAAGAGTGATCCTAACCATTACACAAAATTATAATGAAAACCTAAACGTTTGAGTTTTAAAAACTAAGAGGAGTCATCAAGATTTTACTCCAACCCCAAACATAATTTTAGTTTTCTTTGTTTTGTAGCAATGTCTTTAAAGAGATCTCCTCCTCCTCTTCAACCAAGAGAGACCAACTTGATAATTCAAATGAATGGCATGCAACAAGAAATGGAAAGATACAAGATAAATCAAGAATTGCGAGATAGGAATGAAATAAAAGAAAGAGAAAGAGAGATTCTAAGAGAGAAAGAGATTTAAAGAAAAAAGAAAGAAAGAATACAAAGAGAAGCAAGAAGAGAAAGAATATAAAGAGAAGAAAGAAGGGAGAGAAAAACGAGAATTTCAAAAACTCCTCCCTTCTACCATAGTCAAAGAGAATTTGAAGATTGTGAAGAAAGAGAACCCCAAAGAACAAGAGTAAAAGGTGGAAGAAACTTGCAAGAAAAAAAAATTCCCTAAACATAATGTAAAAACCTCATTCACGGAGAAAGTGAATAAGTGTTGCAAGTGCAAAAAAAGTTAACTTTAATTGCATTAATTACCTAATTGAATAGTGTTCCAACTGACAGAACATAACATGGTGAATTTTAATTGCATTAAGTTTTAATTAGGTTTAGATTTTATTTAAACTTAATCCATTCACCCAAAAAGGTGAACTTGTGGTGCAAACAGACAACTTAGAACATATGGCAATCCATACAATGTTACAATTTGTTTGACGATTCTAATGATTTTAGTCACCCATGCTAGCGAATTTATTATATCACGATCATGTGTAGGATATGAATTGAAAATACTATACAAAATTGTATGATCTTACAATTTTATGAGTTAAATCTCGATTTTAACCACAATAAGAGTTGTATATTGAGTGAGATAGAAAAGTGGAGTCTTTTATATGTATCATCTTAGTGAGTTGAACATGGTCAAGATCACCACCACAAAGCTTGGAAGTTTTTTTTACCAAATTCTAAGTGATGTAGCTAAGGAAAATATATTATAGATATTCACATGGTTTGCCCTAAAAACATGCTTAAGAGAAAGGTTTGTACCATACTACTAAAAAAAGGAATTTATACTTCATCTTCAAAGGTTAAGGTACTAGGGTGGAAGAATACTACAAGGAAATGGAAGTGTTACTCTTAGTGTGAGATGGAAGAAGGCATGAAGTCTACCATGGCAAGGTTCCTAAACAACTTGAATTGTGACATACAAGACATACTAGGACTTCAAGAACATAGAACCTTGAAGGAACTTGTACATCAAGCTACCAAAGTAGATCAACAACTCAAGAAGTTCCGACAAGAAACAAAGTTTCAACCACACTCCATGGAAAGGTAAAGAAAGATCAAGAAATGAAGTATTTTCTTTCAAGGATCCAAGTATTCTTCCTTTTAAAAACATTCTCAAACACCTTCTAAACCATTAACGTTCACACACCACCATCATCTCTAAAGCCCAAGAAAAATAAAGTAGCATAAAATGTTTTAAATGCTACACTATAGCCTCATGATGTAATTAAGAAAAATGTTTCCAATGGAGTGAAAATCAAGATACTGCCTTTCAAAAATTAAAGGAATATTTCTTCACACCAATTCTTGCCCTTTCAACAGCTAAATCTTTTGAAATAAATTGTGATGCTTCGAGAGTGGGGATAAGGATAGTGTTACTTCAAGAGAGGCAGCTTATATCTCATTTAAAGGAAAAATTAAAGGCCACGTCAATTATTGACATATGACAATCTTCATAGTGATTCATTGAAATTGTAAATCCCTTAAACATTTGAAAGATCAAGACAAGCTTAACAAGAGACATGCCAAATAGGTAAAATTTATAGAAAAGTTCCCTTATGTGATTAAATACAAGCAAAAAAATAGGCTAATGTAGTAGCATATGCTTTATCAAGGATGTTGGAATAGTTATTAAGTCTACTTATGTTAGTCTAGTCACTAGGATTAAAGTAGGGAGTAGTGTGTTGGGTTATCTCTAATTATTGCTTCTAGTTTTGTAGCTAGCAGTCTAGGGTAGTCCCTTGACCTTCCATCTCCCTATTGTATCAACTCTTAATCAATATAAGTAGAAGAACATAAGAAGGGTCCTTCAAGCCCTCTAGAAATATATTTCTCTCTGTTTAATCTCAAGTTGGTATCAGAGCGGGATCGACCCGCTTCCCACTTTGGATTGTCTTGTCTTGTTCGCCAAACGTAGCCACTGCTGTCTGCATCTGTCCACCTCCGTTTGCAGCTGTCCACTGCCTTTTGAAACTTTCCAACATTGTCAACTACTATTCAAGTATCTTGAGAGGTTGATAATTTTAGTTTATGTTCTTATCTTGAAGAGCTTCTTCAAAGGGTGAATCAACAATGCACTTATCCTTTATGCATCGGTGACATGTTCTTTCATTCTTCTCCCCTTGTCCATTTGATTTTCATTATACACTTTTGTTCCTGTTTTGGTCCTTCGGAGAATTGTTAGATCCTTCGTGTCCTAAGGAGGACCTCATCACTTGCTCATTGAATTCTTTGAGTTATCAAATAGGTACCCAAATTTTTGTATTCGTTTGGTCCTTGATCATGTAAATTTTTTAATAGTGTTCTTAATATTTCTTTAACCACCACAAATTGTTATTTTGTGGCGATTTCAAGCGGCCAAAAAGTAATCCCAAGAACCTACTTCTTTAGTTTAGATAACTATTTAAAAATTTGCAAATATATCAAGGATGTACAGAATAATCAAACCAAAAAAGAAATATGTAGTCTAAGCAATTTAACCAGAAAGAGTGATATGATCCCAATAAAGTTTATTTATACCTAACAAACTCACCTCAGGGACCTCAATTTCAACTCCATCCACCTCAACACGAATCTGCCAAGGTAAATCCGCAAATGTCCTATCCATAATGCTTTTTGCACCCTCTCTTGCATATAGAACTTTATTCATAAACTGCACGTTAGAGTAATTTCAGCATTTAATCTAGAACTTCCATTGCATAAGATCAATGTAAGCATATTAAGATAACTGAAATAATGCAGTGCATAATACTAATATAAACTTCTACTATAAGGTTTCAAATGATAAAAGTCAACTGATTACTAGTTGACATAATTCTTCGTGAGAATAAAACAAACTTGAAACGAAAGGTCATTTCATCACATAGAAAGGGTGTCCCACAAATCAAAAACACTGATAATAATGAGAAGGATAACTATTATATCACTACTAAATATAATACATCTAAAAGGTAAAATTAATAATTCTGATTCTTCATTGATAATGATTTAGGAATACAATATATTTATAACAAACACGTACACTCAAACAAATTCTTAACAAGATCCACACCAAAACCTGCCTAAATGAGATATTATCTATATTTAACTATTATTATTAAAAGACAAATGAAAGGATACTAGTTCTCTATATTGGGTCTCAGAATAGTAGATAATTAATAACAAATACTACTTGACAGCTCGACAAAATGTCAATAGATTAAACCTAGCGTGGCATCTGGGTAAAGTTTGTAAGAGTTTCTCAATAGTGTAGAAGTGGCAAAACAGGCTAACTGACTTGATGCGAGTTGTGAACTATGAAGCACATGACCAAGGGCAGCTTTTAGGATTTTAGTGGGTTTTTTTCCAAAGCATGATTGGGCCATGATCGGATCAAGCTAAAAGAACCATGTTTAATTTTTGCTCAAAATTTAATGTCCAAGTCACAAAGAGATAAACAAGTGTCACATGCCATACTACCACAATAATTATGCTGACTTTTATCTCTACATTTTATCTTTTTAATAACTCATGTGTTTCAGTCCACTCTCTTTCTTCTCTATCTCCAAAATATATTTTAATAATATTTTTAAAAATTGTGAATAGTTTCAAAAAATAGATCACTATTTAAATTATTCATTATATATAAATAAATATTTTCATTATAAATTTCATTTATTACATAAAAATAAACATTTCATTATATGCAATGTATAAGCTAAAATATTAGTGGTAAATAATAACTAAGATAGTAATACTCAAAAACAATATCATCGATATATGCTTATTTTTCCATATTTAACAGCATATATATTTCTTAATACTTTCCCGCAGCAGCACAACAGAACAGAACTTCTCAATCCAAGCCAAAACTAATCTAATGTAACTAAACTCCAACTAACTGAAAGAAAGATATCTTATACGGAACAAGAAAAACAATAAGAATAACAATAACAATTTTATACCACACAACTACCCTTCTATTAATACACAACTAAAACTAGCCAATCAATTAAAATATCAGTTCCGATTAGAGACCAAATACCTGGTTATAAAACTTTTCTGGATTCTCTTCACGCAGATTATGAATGTCCAAAGCAACCTTTGCATCACAACCAATTCCTAAAACCAAATATTCGTTAGATTCAGAACTAGTCAAAATGATGGACAGAGATGTGCGTGCTTGGGAAAGCATACATTAACAAAAACAGTTCTCCTTATTTTCTCAAAAACTCTTGAGAAAATGCAGAACAAATAACGATTATTTTCCTAAAACAAGTTAATCCATACACATGCTATCATAGCTAGACAATTAGCAAAAGGTGTAATCTAACAAAATGCAAGTGGTATACAATTAATGTTAGAAAAAAGCAGACAAAGAATAGCAACTTATTATAATTCAAGTAAATCCATTAGCGAGGACAAATTTGCACCTGAATTGAATACCCAAATTCACATATGTTAAACCTCATTTCAAATACCCAACACAATGTGAGTAGAATCAAACTTGACGAACAAAATCAAGACAGTCAACCCATTGATTTGCTTCAAGCAGATTCAAAGTCAAACAAGAATACCAGATCATTAAATCAAACTCCAGAATCCTAATGACATTTTTCTCTACATCTATTAACCCACCCAACATCCAATCCCTACCATGAAGAAACTAGCTCTGCCTATCAAAGATTGACAAGCTGACTTTCCAGATGCTTTAAACTACAATCAACAAATTTTAATGTAATTAACAGTAACCATGAGAAATGTGAGTTCACATACCAAGATAATTGTTCATAAACTTTGTGGGTTGCAGCTGCTGCTTTCCTTGTGGATTACTAATTGTTACCTTCCACCTGTCAAGAACAGTAACAGCAGCATGTTCTATTTGATGCAAAAATGTACTAAGGCCCCCTTGCTTCTCCACTGGACCCATGCCACCTCCCCAGGACAAAACTCTAGCAAGATCATTTCCTGTACCAGCAGGAAGAATAGCAACTGGAGGAGGGGAAATAAAATTTTGCTTGTCTATCGCATTCAGAACCCAACCAACAGTACCATCTCCCCCACATACAAGAACTCTGAAGTGAGACACCTTTCTGAATAAATACAGTCCCATTTCTGGCCCCTGTGTTGAGCTCAATTCAAACACCTAATCAAAACAAACAAAGGCTTCGAAATCATGTTGTCAAAGAGTATATTTCCAACAAGAGAACTGTATTTGCAATTTCGGAGGCTTTCATGTACACCAATAGAAGAGTAATCTTGTAGTATTTTGTCATTTTTTATGAAGACATGAGTGTTTGATGAATAGTAGCAGCTTGGTTAACTCAGCTAGCCCAAAGCAAAAACACTTGAAAAAGGGTGCAAACAATGCAGGGAACATTTTGAACCAATGGTCTATACTCAAAGATAACCACATATTGTAAAAAGCAGCAGAGTAACAAACCTGAACAGGATTTAAAAGAATGTTCAGACGTGTCCTGAGTGAGTCTCCTCGTTGGGCACCACTCTTTTTGTTTATAAAAACTAACAATGGTCTTGCATCTGGAGGCAAATCAACCAAATCATATTTCTGCTTCACTCCTAACGTGTGGGATTCATCCCTCTGATTGATTGATGAACTGCGTCCAAGACTGGGTTTTCTATCCATCTTATTTTCTACTTCACTATCTTGATGTCGTACCTCCTTATTTGAGCTCCCTTTTTCATCCATTTCATGATGACCATTCTGTATTTGATGAGAATTACCTGTACTTTCTGTGGACATTTCACCAATGCTCTCAGTATTCCCTGATTCGACAGATTGCTCATTTTCATGCTTGTACTTTTTGCTCTGGTTCCGAATACTTGCCCGAACAGAAGATGCTATCTCATTTGCCCCATGAGTAATTGAGCTCAAAAATCCACCTGGCATGTTCCAGTTTAATTCCTTCACATACAGTGGTGATAGTATCAATCTTCTAAATTGGCCCAAATCACAAATATCACCCGTTTCATTAGACATTGTACTATGACAATCAACATGTACTAAACGTTGGCACCACAAGCACGACCATATAGGAGAACCACTGAGGAACGTCCCACCACATGGCTCTTCACAGTAACTACAGAGAGCAGTTTCGTCAGGTTGGTCAGCTACATCTGTCCAACGAACAGCCCATTGGTGTGTGACATGCTCATATCCAATCATTGAAACACACTTGCAGTCCTTGTGGGCACTAGAGGAACAGCTTAAATGAGCCACAGCACCACAAATACAGCAACGGTGGATGAAGCCTTCAGAAGCCACTATAGGCCCAAGTGTTTGAGAGGGTGACATGGACTTAAAACATACACAGCAGTTTAAATTCTTTGCACGAGACACGGATTCTAACTCCCATGCATGAGGGGCCACAGGAACTTTGTGCCTCGCCTTTGGGTTTTTTTTAGATCTAGCTATGGCTTTCATCCAACTTAGATTGATGTTTCTCCTCCATTGAAAGGCCGTGTAGGCTATGGTCAATATTCCAACAAGAGCAGCAACAAAACAAGATACAAAGAAAAGCCGATCAGTTGGATTCTTTGCATTCCAACTGTAAAAGAACAACTCAAAATCTCTATCATCATCCATTCCTAGACTATATAATTCTAAAAGATGCAACTGTATTAGTTTTATAATACTATAATTTGCTTGGTTGTGTGACAATCCAAGTTAACTACGACAAATTCCTAATTAAGATCATAAACCTCGGTGTGTCTAAACAACATACAGAAATCACACCACATAAGTCTCATTCTTCGAACAAAATTCATACATAGGAAATTCCACTCTGTATAATACATGAACACTCATCCTCCTTCTCTCAAGAAGCATATTAAACAAGATAGCGATTCTTCATCCCGATTTTTTCTCAAAAGCATCTTCTGCCAATCTCTGCTTGTTAACTCCAAACTTCCTAGCCCCAGTAAGGGTATGAACGACAAGCATACAGAATACCTACATCCAAAAAAATCAGGAAAATTAAAAAAAGGGGGAGAAAAACAATTTTCCAACATATTGTGGCAACTATGTGTTGTTCATCTTCATCATATATCATAACTATAATAAAATAAAATAAAATAAAGAAGTATATATCCATATGACATTTAAAACTAAAATGCTGCATTTCAAAAAACACAGTTTATAGAGCATCGAATGCGCGAGCCTCAATTCTCAGAAACCAAACAGACACGCGACTCATCCAATCAGCTATAGCATCAATTAAAAATTAAAAAAAAAAACGATAATTAACAATTGATCACAAAGTAGCTTACAGTTGCGGATGCGTCTGAGAAATCGAGGTGAACCTGATGGGTTGGATCAAACCCTAGTTGATTGAGGAAGAAAGTTATACTCGGAGATGAGGCGAGTGATTAAAAATGGAGAAAGATACAATCTATGCAAGCAAGTCCCAAACAGAACGTTCCTTTTTCTTAATAGGGAAGAAAAGAAAAAATTTATAGAAATGAAAAACTCAGAAAATTAAATCTGATTCTCTCTTTTGCTTTTGAGGCGCTTCATATAACTTATTAGAGTGAAATTATATTTTTTATAATTATTTTGTAACTTGTTTGTTTGGGGAAGATTCTGTGCTCTAATGTGACATGGAAGAATCTCCATAGGAATTGGATTCCTCCGTTCTGTTTTACTAAGCCACGTGTATTCCTCGACACTAGACAATTCTCTTTATCATACACTTCGACAGTCAGATTAAATTACTTGTGGTTTTATTCAAGTTTTTTATCATTTTTACTTAGTTTTCCAATTTTTTTAATTACGTTTTTAAAATTGTTTTTTAATTAATTTTTTCTCACTCACTGATTATTATAAAAGAAAAGGTAGCCACATGATTTAATTGGTCTCTTAAATCAATATTATCACGTTTGTAAATGTATGTTAAATGTTAAAAATATTATCTTATTTTCACTTCATGTTAGGATTCTCACTTCTTTAATGTTATATTCTTGCAGGTTTAATCTTAATAATTTAACCAGAATTTCGATTAGTATTTCTCCATTTACCTATTAAGAACATAGATATTTGTACTCAAACCCCTTCAGGCTTCATTTACAACAACTTTAGTTCAAATATATTTTTTCTTCGTTTGAAGTACAAGTTAAAACACTAGTATATCTATATCATTATTATATAAAAACCATATAAGATTATACATCTTTTATAAGATTTAATTATGCCTTTGGTCCTCATTTTGGAGTCAAAATCTCAAAATGATACCCAAATTTTTAAAAGTCTCAAAATGATTCCTTTTTTGTTGAAACGTCTCACGTTTGTCCTTCCCGTTAAGTCAAGGTTGACGTCGTCAGAGGGAGTGCCACGTGTCAGTTCCTCGATTTTTTGAATTTTTTGAATTTTTTTATTTATTTTTATTTATTTTTATTTTTTTTTGAATTTTTTTAAAAAAATAAAAAAATTGTCACGTGTCAAGCTGTCATCGTGCCACGTGGCAGTGACAGTGACACGTGGCAGTGACAGTGACACGTGTCAGTATTACGCCACGTGTCATTTTGTTAGTCTCAATTTGGTCCCTTTATTTTAATTTGTCTCAATTTAGTCCCAATTTTTGTAAAAATTAGCAATTTTGTCTCCCTTCAAATTGAAACAAAATTTAATTTTATATAAATGTTATACAAATATTTTTATTAAATTTGATATTTGTATTCAAATTGATATTTTTATTATATATTTTTAACATAGCTAAGTTTAGTTAAAATTATGTTTCACATTCAACTTTACTTAAAATTATTTTAAAATTTTAAATTTATATGTGTTTTATTGTAACATGAACTAGGTAATTTATGAATTTATTTTCTATTAACAACTTTTAAACCATTTTAAATAAAGTTCAATGTAAAATATTAATTAAATGAACTTAATTTGGTTAAAAATATTTACTTGAAATATCAATTTTGATGGAAATATTTGTGTACATTTATACAGAAATTAAATTTGATTTCAATTTGGAGAAGGACAAAATTGCTAATTTTTACAAAAATTGGGACTAAATTGAGACAAATTAAAATAAAGGGACCAAATTAAGACTAAGAAAATGACACGTGGCGTAATACTGACACGTGTCACTGTCACTGCCACGTGGCACGATGACAGCTTGACACGTGGCAATTTTTTAAATATTTTTAAAAAAATTCAAAAAAATTAATAAAAAAATTCAAAAAATCGAGGAAGGCACTCCCTCTAACGGCGTTAACGTTGACTTAACGGCAAGGACAAACGTGAGACGTTTCAACAAAAAAGGGGACTATTTTGAGACTTTTAAAAATTTGGGTACCATTTTGAGATTTTGACTCCAAAATGGGGACCAAAGGCATAATTAAACCCTTTTATAACTATTTGTTTGAGTGTTTTTTTTTTAATTAGAAAATGTTATTTTTAATAAATTTTAAAAATTTATTTACCAAAATATATATATATATATATATATATATATATCTAAAACCAATTGCATAATATATTTGTATTTATTTTAATTAGAAAATGTTAGCTTTTAACGAATTTTAAAAAAATTTGACAAAATTAGGAATGTCAACCGTACGGGTAGTAACTCTTCCGTAATCTACCTGATGGATAAATATTTGTCACGTATCTGTATTCATATCTGTACGGGTATTTGTTATGCAAGTACCTGCATATTTCTTTAATATCCATGAATATCCACGGGTACCCGCGTGTATTTACAAAAGAAAATTTTAAAATTTAATAACAAAATAATCATAAATTTAAATAAAAATACAATGCATAACCTTTATACATTTCAAACAAAATGAAAATAACTCATTTAAATAAGTTTGAATGACAGTTTACAAATAAATGAAAAATTTTTTAAAATCAATTGATAAAAAATAACTAATTCAAAATCAATGTATTAATATTTTAATGATTTATTTTAATTTAAATTAGAGTATAGCGGGTATGGGTAGCTACGGATACCGATATACTATCCTTACTCACCTCATTAACATACAAATATAAAAGATACTCGTACCCATTACCTACAAATATTTATTTCTTACTCGTTACGAGTTTTATCTGCAGATAACTATGGATACGAATTCTTTTATATCTCTGCCCAAAACTATATAACTATGAAAAGAAGATTCCACTAAAAAGCAACTACATAATCTCACGTTTGTTTAAAACTTTTCTTTTTCTTCTTCTTTAAATTGCACCGTTTATAACAGTTAATACTGTAAATTTTTTTTGTAATTTGTTTGGGTACACATTTTTATTACATAGTTACATTGTTATTGTGATGTTCGAAAAAATTACAAGTGTTTATACCGTATACTAATAATATTACGAAAATAAATAAAAAAATACGCATTTTTATAACTCGTTTTTATACAAATATTTTTTCGTAACTTTGATATAAATTTTTAGTAAATTTTTCATTTATAACAATTAGTAATGTGAAGTGTTTTTTTTTTATTTTTTCTTTGTATTTAGATATAAAAAACTATAAATAATTGTAACCTTGTAAAAATATTCATTATATATAGATAGATATACAGAAAGGAAAAGAGATTTTGAGATTTTGTTAGTAAAAAATAATTAAAGTTTTAAGAAAGGAATGAAAACATATGCCATGTTTGTTTGAGGGTCCATATACTTTTCATTGCAATAAAAGCAACAACTAACATAATTAATATATATATATATATATATATATATATATATATAGTTCTGAAATAATCGTTCTCTTGTCAATTGTTATTAACACACAACACTAACTTAAAATTAATAAGTTAGTAAATATATGTTCTTTATTAATGAATTAATATAAATTAAATTGTGGATGTGAGTGTCTCGTAATTAAGAGTAATTAAGACACCTTACCGTCGGCAATGTGATGTGATGGGTTGTTGTCATTCTGAAGATACTGAAGACGCGTGTTAAACACGTTGGCCAACTCTCCACTCCACACCTAGAAACCTATAGAATGTTCCTCATTTATTGTTGTTACACCGTCTCTCCTCACTTTAGAAAACAATATATACAAATTAAGGAAATAAATATTTTTAGTTAACGCCATATCTAACATCCCGTTTTCATAGTTTTTAAAATTATTAAACAAAACATTCAAATTTTAATGGTTCAGAAGCAGATGATAATATAGGCCAACATAATCTAATATAGTCATCCAAAATAAATGCATACACTGATCAACATGTACAGCCCACATCACTAGAGGTTACAAAACACCCTAAACATTTACTAGAGAAACAGGTGGCTATTACAGCTGAGGAACGTCTAGGAACTCACTCACCGTCGGTCCGGGAAAAGTGTGCCTTCACCTGCACTTTTATCTGCTCACGCCATTCAATAAGGACGATCATGGCAAAAGTAGAAAACACACAGAACACCATAAAACTAGAAGGGTAAGCTAACTTGAACAAGGAACAAATCATACAATTTATACTAAGACGGAAAAACAAACTTCCATTCCACAATCCACTAACTCATCCAATTATTTCTGACCATACACCACACGTCGTTCTAGACTCAATATCCGGATTATGTAAGTGGCATTGGAGCTCTTGGTGATCTGCACTTGAAGTGGCCCCTAAACTCTGCAGAGTCTTAGGCACAAGGGGTATTCACCCGACCACTCTCAAGGTAAATCCCATCACCTCTATGATGGATCGGAATCATAGACCAGGACCTCCTGCTACTTCCCCCGACGTAATCCATCACACTCTATTTGAGTCTTTAATGGTTACTGGAAGCGTCAGGATATCACCAATCCGAGTCCTCATGCCCTTACATTCACTAAACCACATACCTTAGGATTTCCCTTGAAATCCTAACTATAACGTACTCCATTCACATCACATTCACACCCAATGTCTGCATACAGTTTAACATGCATAAATATCTCATACAATTATCAATCCTCATCATCTTAAAGCAACCAATCAAGCATTAAGGAAACAAAACAGTGGGAAAAACCAGCCTTCTGCAGGGGATCTCGCTTAGGCTAGAGGGTCTCGCCTAAGCTAGAGAGGTTATCTCGCTTAGGCGGGCTACCCTCGCCTGGGCGAGAGCCCTTACAGTGGCAAAGAGAAGTTCTGGACGAATTCTCGCTCAGGCGAAGCTGGCTCGCCTAAGCGAGAGGTTGTCTCGCTCAGGCGACTCCAACTCGCCTAGGCGAGATTTCGTGCAGTGACAGGGGTGCTCTTCTGATATTCTCGCTCAGGCGAGAGCAACTCGCCTAAGCGAAACTATCAGGAAATCCTCCCTGTTCTTCACATGCAAACTCGCCCAAAGTTATTCCCCGCCCAGAACCACACACCAGCAACATCCAACACCATTTCAACGGACAATCATGTAATTAAAACGTTCTCAAACACAATCCACATCAAAATGAGCTAAAGAGTTAGCTTCCCTTACCTATTTGTCAAGAATTCACTTGGTGGAGTCAAGAAATTGGCAAGACAGCGGAGTTTTCAGTTTAACCTATGAGAATTCATCACCACAACAAGGAGAAGGAAGAATTACACGGTCAGATTCGAAATCCAGAGATTAACTAACGAATTCTAGCTGGAATTGGACTTAATTCTTGATAGGAGACCTACCTAGAAGACTAGAAGCTGAGGGAGGAAGCTGCTGAGGTTCCTGTTGGTTGGTTCTCCCAGAATCTGAGTGGGAAAAATGAAATGATGAGATGGCAGCACAGGGAGGGGGAGTGGAAGAGAGTTTGGAGTATCAGAGGAGAGTGGAAGGAATGAGGAAGAAGAGTGTGCTTCTGTTTTGGAAGAGGGCAAAAAGAGAGGTATTACATTCTCCCTAACAACAAAAATTTTCGACCCGAAAATTGAAACTTACCAGAAAACAAGTGTGGGTATGACTTTCTCACATCTTCTTCTAATTCCCAAGTGGAATCACCGGTCCTCTTGTCCCAGATGACTTGGACTAGTCTGATGGATTTCCCTTTGAGTTGCCTCATCTGAACATCTCCTAAACCCACGGGCTGAACCTCTACTGTGAGATCTCCCCTGATCTGCAGATCTTCCATCTCAAGTACATGGGAAGGGTCGGGAACATATTTCCTGAGCTGAGAAACATGGAACACTGGGTGGAGGTTGGCCAAGGGAGGAGGTAGGGCAATCTCATATGCCATTGGTCCAATTCTTCTCAGAATCTGGTATGGACCGACGAACCTAGGAGACAACTTCTTCTGACGGATGACTCTCCCCACGCCAGTAGTCGGGGTAATTCTCAAGAAAACATGGTCCCCTGGTTCAAACTCTAGAGGTCTTCTCCTCTGATCAGCATATGATTTCTGCCTGCTCTGGGATGCTTTCATTCTTTCTTGGATGAGCTTGACCTTCTCAGTAGTCTGCCTCAGAAGCTCTGGTCCCACCACCACTGATTTCCCATCCTGATACCAGCACAAAGGCGTCCTACATCTCCTGCCATAGAGGGCCTCATAAGGTGCCATGCCAATACTGGTGTGAAAACTGTTATTATATGTGAACTCTACCAAAGGTAGGACCTCATCCCACGTACCCAGATGGTCTAGCACGCACGTCCGTAAGAGATCCTCAAGAGATTGGATAGTTCTCTCGGACTGCCCATCAGTCTGAGGGTGATACGCAGAGCTCATAGCCAACCTGCTACCCATAGCACCTTGTAGCGTCTGCCAAAAGCGAGAGGTGAATCTTGGGTCTCTATCAGAGACTATACTCGATGGCACACCATGCAACCTCACGATTTCACTGATATACAACTGTGCTAGCTTCACCATAGACATCCTCAAATTCACTGCTAAGAAGTGAGCATTCTTGGTGAGACGGTCTACTATCACCCATATAGCATCGTGGTTCTTCACGGTTCGAGGCAAATGGGTGACAAAGTCCATAGCGACGCTATCCCATTTCCACTCGGGTATTTCGAGCTGCTTAAGCATTCCCCCCGGTCTCTGGTGTTCTATCTTAGCCTTCTGACAAGTTAAACATGACGATACATATCGAGCGACATCTTGTTTCATGCCCGACCACCAAAACGATTCTTTCAGATCGTGATACATTTTAGTCATGCCTGGGTGCATGCTAAAACGGCTCTTGTGCCCTTCCTCAAGAATCGTACCTTTCAACTCTAAATCTTCAGGTATGCAAACCCTGCCTCTGAATCTCAGTACCCCATCACTTCCCATCAGAAAATCCTTGGCCTTCTCAGTACCAAGTGATTTTATTGTCCTCTGTAACTTGGGGTCCGACGGTTGCTTCTGTAACATCCCTAAGGAATATTACTTAAAAAGAAATATTTAAAATAAAAATAATTGCATTAATTAATCGCCTCAATAAACATCCCAACGCGGGAAAATTCTTTTTCATTAAATTAGCGCGCCAAAAACTCATAATCAATTCATCTATCAGTAGACCGCCAGGCGATAGCCTTAGCGTGAGATGGTCTGCACTGAGCAGGCGCCTGGCGGCACGGTGTGCTCCGCCAGGCGGTGACGATAAAACAGTGGCGCTGGAGGGGTGCTGGCGCCTGGCGGCGGGTAGGTACCGCCAGGCGGTCTGGACCTGTATAGCCTAGCGGTGCTGGGTGTTGCGCCAGGCGATTGCGCTGCAGGTATGACTTGTGTGTGTTGCTTTTAATTGACAATGATGCTATACTTGGATCGGGAGATGCTGTGCCATGAGCGGGTAGGTTCATGGATGGTGTGACATGTGATGATATGAGCGGGGAGGTTCATATCGAGTTACTCTCACGTGGGGATACGAGCGGGGAGGTTCGTATGTTCCGTGCTCACGTTGAGAGATGCCACGTGCGGGGAGGTACGGGGGCTGGTGGATCACATGTGTTGGACTACGGGCGGGTAGGTCCGTAGAGCAGGACTACGAGCGGGGAGGTTCGTAGAGCAGGACTACGAGCGGGGAGGTTCGTAGAGGCAGGACCACGAGCGGGCAGGTTCGTGTGAGCATCAGATTCCCGAGTCCAAGGCTAACCAATTGTATGATTGAAGACTGTTAAGTCTTGGGGTTAGGGTCTTGGCCAAGATTCATAGATAATGATTAAGATGGGTGAATGAACTGTTTTGTATTATCTGTTTATTATTTTGTTTTTCTCAGCTCACCCTTTCTGTTTGTGTGTGGCGATGATCATGTAATTCGTTACACGGGAGCAGATGTTGATACAGGTGGTGCTGAGGAGACTCAGATGGCGGAGTGAGGGCTAGCATGGGCTTAGCTCTAGGGTTTTGATTCATTGTAATTATGTTTAAATGCAAATTTTGGAAACTTGTAATGAATTATGAATTGATTATGAGTTTTTGGCGCGCTAATTTAATGAAAAAGAATTTTCCCGCGTTGGGATGTTTATTGAGGCGATTAATTAATGCAATTATTTTTATTTTAAATATTTCTTTTTAAGTAATATTCCTTAGGGATGTTACATTTGGTATCAGAGCAAATGTTTTGATGCTTTTGGGGCAAATTGGGGAGTGAGCTTACGTTTGTTGTGTGAAATTGATTGATGTGTGTTAGTTGCTAGAATTAATGGAGCATGACTTAATCCTTAGCTGTTTGATTTTAACAGCTGAAATATGTGGCGTGCACAGGCAATGGCGAACAGAAGGCGTAGGAATACCGCTGGCGCTGATGAGATTGCTAATGCAATCCATAGGATGGTGGATGCGATGCAGCCTGTGGCAGCACCACCGCGAGCTATGATTCCACCTATCAGGCCGGTGACGATGGAAGACTTCATGCGTCACAAGCCGGCTAAATTCACTGGGAAAGCCACCCCAGATGAGGCGGATGCATGGCTCCGAGAGTGCGAGAAGATATTCAGGGTGATCGAGTGCTCGGAGGCCCAGAAACTTAACTTCGCCACCTTTCTGCTGGTGACCGAGGCTGAGTATTGGTGGATAGGTATGCAGCAGCAGATGATAAACCGCGCTGAAGAAGTGACTTGGACTAGCTTCAGGGCGAGGTTCTTGGAGAAGTATTTCCCGGATAGCGCTAAGCATGAGCGTGAGGCGGAGTTTCTCACCCTGCAGCAGGGGAACTTGTCCGTACAGGACTATGTGGAGAGGTTTGAGTACCTCTCAAGATTCTACTCCCAGACGGTGACGGAGGAGTGGCGCTGTAGAAAGTTTGAGGGCGGCCTCAAACATGAACTGAGGCGTTTCATCGTACCACTGAGGGTGCGAGAGTTCCCTATCTTGGTGGAGCAGGCCAAGAGTGTAGAGCAGCTGGAGAAAGGACCCAGTCAGGTGAACCGTACACAGAGGAGTGGTACTGAGGGCAGATTCCAGAAAAAGCCCTACAGTAGACCCACCGCGTCTTCATGGAAACCCAGATGCTATAACTGCGGGGGTGAACATCTGCGAGAAATTGTACTAGACCCGCCCGCAGCGGAGGCAGTGGCATGAGCACTCGTAAGTGCTATGCCTGTGATCAGCCAGGACACTTTGCTGATAGGTGTCCTAATAGGAAGACTGCACCAGCATCACGACCTCAGCCATCCTCTTCAGACAGGCCAAGGGCCGCAGGCCGGGTTTTTGCCATGACCAGCACAGAGGCCACCCGGTCAGGTAACCTGATTCTAGACCATTGCTTGCTTTTTGGTAACAGTGTGCTAGTGTTATTTGACTCAGGAGCTTCGCACTCCTTCATATTCCATGACTGTGTGAAGAGATTGGGGTTGTCCACTCGTGACCTCGGATGCGAGTTGATCGTCTCGACCCCCGCATCTGGACAGGTTTCAACAAACACAGCCTGTGTTGGATGCTTGATGGAAGTGGAGGGCAGACGCTTCAAGGTGAATCTAGTTTGTTTGCCCTTGGAGGGATTGGAGGTCATACTGGGAATGGACTGGCTGTCTATCAACCACGTGGTACTTGATTGTGGACGGCGCAGAATTGTGTTCCCAGAGACGGAGGGGATAGAGTTGGTGACATCTGGAGAAGCAGTGAAAGAGATGGAGAATGGGGCGACTTGCTTCGTGATAGTGGCCCAGGAGAAGAAGATGAGTACAGAAGAGCAGATCAGTAAAATACCGGTGGTGGATGAATATGCCGACGTATTTCCAGATGAGATACCCGAGTTACCACCCAGCCGGGATATAGATTTCTCAATTGATCTAATCCCTGGAGCGGGTCCAGTGTCGGCAGCGCCATACAGAATGGCACCAGCTGAATTAGCAGAGTTGAAGAGTCAGATAGAAGATCTGCTAGAGAAGAAATTCATCCGACCCAGCGCATCACCGTGGGGAGCCCCGGTGTTATTAGTGAAGAAGAAGGACGGAAGTTCTCGGCTGTGCGTCGATTATCGTCAGTTGAACAAGTTGACGATAAAGAACAAATACCCACTGCCTAGAATCGACGATTTGCTTGATCAGCTCAGAGGGGCAGGAGTATTCTCCAAGATTGACTTGAGGTCTGGCTATCATCAGATCTTAGTCAAGCCAGAAGATGTCCAGAAGACAGCATTTAGATCGAGATATGGACATTACGAGTATGTCGTGATGCCCTTTGGAGTGACGAACGCCCCAGCTGTCTTCATGGATTACATGAACCGTATCTTTAGACCGTATCTGGACAAATTCGTGGTGGTGTTTATAGATGACATACTCATCTACTCACGGACTAAAGAAGAACATGCTGATCATCTGAGAACTGTGCTGGAGGTATTGAGGGAGCATCAGCTGTACGGTAAATTGTCCAAGTGTGAATTTTGGTTGGACGAGGTGCAGTTTCTGGGGCACGTAATTTCTTCACGGGGTATATCAGTGGACCCGAGTAAGATTGAGACAGTGTTGAAGTGGGAGAGACCTCAAACTGTAACAGAAGTCAGAAGCTTCTTAGGATTGGCTGGGTATTACAGGAGGTTCGTGGAAGGGTTTTCCAAAATGGTGAGTCCATTAACTCAACTCACTAGGAAGGATCAACCCTTCTCGTGGACTGATAAATGTGACGAGTGCTTTGAAGAGATGAAAAGGAGGTTGACTACCGCTCCGATTCTGATTATTCCAGATACCAGCAAGATGTTTGAGGTATACTGCGACGCATCCTATCAGGGTCTAGGTTGTGTATTAATGCAAGAGAAGAGGCCGGTGGCTTATGCCTCTAGACAGTTGAAGGTGCACGAGAAAAACTACCCTACCCACGATCTAGAGTTGGCTGCTGTAGTGTTCGCTCTTAAGACGTGGAGGCACTATTTGTATGGTTCCCAATTTCAGGTATTCAGTGATCATAAAAGCCTGAAATATCTGTTCGATCAGAAGGAGCTCAATATGAGGCAGCGGCGCTGGATGGAATATCTCAAGGATTACGATTTCGAGTTGCTTTACCACCCTGGTAAAGCTAATGTGGTTGCGGATGCCTTGAGTCGGAAACGGATGCACATCTCAGCTATGATGGTGAAGGAGTTGGAGCTAATTGAGAAGCTCCGGGATATGAATCTGGGTATGCAGTTGAGTGAGGATTGCATCAAATGTGGAATGCTTACAGTGACGAGTGATGTACTGGGAGTTATCAGGGATCGACAGAAGAATGATGCTGAGTTACAGCAGTTCGTGAGTTGGATAGGGACTGAGAAGGGGAAAGACTACCGGATTGGGACAGATGGTATTCTGAGGTTTAGAGATCGAATCTGTGTGCCTGGAGACTGGAGGTTGAGGAAACAGATTTTAGAGGAGGGCCATAAAAGCCGTCTTAGCATACATCCAGGTATGACTAAGATGTATCACGACCTGAAACAGTCCTTCTGGTGGAACGGGATGAAGACCGACATTGCTGACTTCGTGGCATCATGTTTGGTATGTCAGAAGGCCAAGATTGAGCATCAGCGACCAGGGGGTACACTTGAGTCATTGGACATTCCTCAATGGAAATGGGATAGTTTGCCATGGACTTCGTCACTCACTTGCCGAAGTCTGTAAAGGGGCACGACTCAATCTGGGTAATAGTGGACAGACTGACAAAGTGTGCTCATTTCCTGGCTATTAACCAGAAGTGGTCAATGGACAGATTGGCGGAGTTGTATGTGAGAGAGGTGGTCAGATTGCATGGTGTGCCGGCCAGTATAGTGTCAGATAGAGACCCGAGATTTACATCTCGTTTCTGGCAGTCGTTGCAGGCAGCGTTGGGAACTCAGTTGAGGATGAGTTCTGCATATCATCCTCAAACTGATGGTCAGTCGGAGCGTACCATCCAGTCCTTGGAAGATCTATTGAGGGCTTGTGTATTGGACCACATGGGTAGTTGGAGTGAGATGCTTCCCTTAGTGGAGTTCACATACAATAACAGCTATCACACCAGCATTGGTATGGCTCCGTATGAGGCGTTGTATGGGCGACGGTGTAGGACGCCACTGTGTTGGAACCAGGATGGAGAATCAGTGGTGTTGGGTCCTGAGTTTTTACAGCAAACCTCTGAGAAGGTTAGGGCCATCCAGGAGAGAATGAGGGCTACACAGAGCAGACAAAAGTCCTATGCGGACAAGAGGAGACGACCTCTCGAGTTTGAGGCTGGAGATCATGTGTTCCTCAGGGTGACACCGACGGCTGGTATTGGGAGGGCCATCAAATCGAGGAAGTTAACACCGAGGTTTGTTGGGCCTTATCAGATTCTGAGGAGAATTGGGGCTGCAGCTTATGAGATAGCCCTACCACCACACCTGACGAATCTGCATAATGTGTTTCACGTTTCTCAGTTGAGGAAATATGTTGCAGATCCGTCACACATACTAGAGTCGGATGACATACAGATTCGGGAGGATTTGACGGTGAGCACTGGGCCAGTGCGAATTCTGGACTCACAGGTGAAACAGCTGCGGGGGAAGGAGATTAAGACTGTGAAAGTGCTGTGGGATGAGGCTACCCAGGAGATGACCTGGGAGATGGAGGATCGCATGAAGCAATCCTATCCGTACTTATTCCCTGGTAAGTCTTATTTTCGAGGACGAAAATCTTAAAAAGGGGGGTGTAATGTAAGATCCGGGAAAATTAAATAGTTATTTAATTTATTATTTAATTAGAACGGGTAGCGAGAACATTTAAAGCAATAAATGTGAGGAGCTATGACGTAGAAAAGTGCTAGCTCAAGTGGTTGAGAGCACTTTATTATGTGTGAGGACTTGGGTTCGAGTCCTATGTGTGCCACTTGAATGTTATTTAAATTATATGTTTTTGTGCGATTATATATTGAATTGTATAGATCATGTTAAACTCCTAAAATGGTAGAAATTATCATGAAATATGATTGGTTGAAGTGGTTATGCATTGGAATGGTGATTGAGGGGTTGTGGGTTCAATCCTTGCTAAGAACAAAACTAATTTTCTTTTTGGCAATTTTGGATTTGCATGGTATTGAAGGGACGTAGAAAAACCTAGCTGCAGATGAAGGCAGCCCAATGGGTAGGAAATCATTCCATAATAATTCATGAGTGGTCATTAGCTAGGACACTTAAAGCATTTTCGTTTTTAGCAATTAGCACCTTTAATTTGGGTAATAAGTGAGTGAGATAGTGAGAGCAAGGGTTAAAAGAGAGGGAAATAACACTTAGGGTTCGTGGTACATATAAGCAGAGGCCTTTCTGAGAATTTAGGCTGATACAGTAAGGAATTGGGGCTGAAAAACGCAAAAGAGTGAGTGGGAAGCAAAGCTAGAGGAGTTGTGGTGAGAGGATAAGCGCACTTGTTCGAATTTGGGCAAGAATCCAGGTAAGGGGAGTTGCTTTCGATGTTTTTAGATACATACACATTGTTTTATGCTTCTGTGATCGAAATGGTATGATTTCCATCTGTTTCCGCGCTGTTCGATTTGGGTTTCTGGGTTTTTCCCAGAAACCGCCTGGCGGTTTGATCCCTACCGCCAGGCGGCTCATCAGTGATGAGCGTGGGTTCTTGAATTGGTTTGAGTCGCCTGGCGGCGATGAGCTTCTGCCTGGCGGTGCGACCTGATTGTGTGCTGTTTTGATGTCGTGGATGCTATATCGGAGTAATGTAATTAACTGTTGAGTGCCAAATGATTGTGTATGAATTGTGTGATGGATTATTGCCATATACCTCTCGTGAAGATGTTTGCAATTGTATTGGGGTTTGTACGTGGGAGTGTTGGGTGAATTGGGAACCTACTGGAATCGAGGATTGTGATAATTGTAATAATGTTGAGTTTAGATGCTGCAAAGATTGGAATTGTACATGTGGTGGTCATCTGGGACGGAGGGAAGTAGAATAGGATTGTGGGAATTGCAGAAACGAAATGCAGAGACGCTGGTTCTGATGCGCCGCCTGGCGGGGCTGTTCTATCCGCCAGGCGATGACGATGAGTGCAGGACGTTTTGGCGTGTTTTGGAAGAGAGAAGAGGGCGGGAGTGAGTAGAATTGGGATGAGTTATGTTACACAAAGATTGATAAGCTGAAGGAGATAAATAGCCAGTAGTATAGGATTAAGGAAATGGGATTAAGTGTGAAGGCATGAGCATGATATGTAAGATTGGAAGGAGTGTAGCTGAAATTAAATGGGGAGAATGGGATGTCATGTTTTGGTAGGTCAATTGATAATAAATTACGGGAGGAAACAGTGTGGAGGTTGGTAAGTATAAGGAGTTGGGATGTATTGAGAATTGGTGGTAATAGAATTAAGTAACTGTGCTACTGTGATACTTGGATAGCCTAGGGTGAATGAATAGGAATTTGTACTTGAATAATTCAGAGGGAATGGATTAGGCAAATCTCCTTAAGGTTGGCATGGACATTATGCTGGGATGAAGAATTGGGAGGGAATTCTTGTGGGGAGTATATGGACATAGGAGTATAGTTATGAATAATTTCATTCTATTGTTGTGTGGTTGGGTAACTTTGCCTAACATGATGATGAAAGGGAAGAGTAAATACTTGTGGTAATATTCTAATTAGCACCAAATCAGTAAGGGTGCCAAAAATCAGCTGTTGAGGGCCTCTGGTATGGCGCCTGGCGGTCTACTGATAGCCGCCAGGCGATAGCCTTAGCGTGAGATGGTCTGCACTGAGCAGGCGCCTGGCGGCACGATGTGCTCCGCCAGGCGGTGACGATAAAACAGTGGCGCTGGAGGGGTGCTGGCGCCTGGCGGCGGGTAGGTACCGCCAGGCGGTCTGGACCTGTATAGCCTAGCGGTGCTGGGTGTTGCGCCAGGCGATTGCGCTGCAGGTATGACTTGTGTGTGTTGCTTTTAATTGACAATGATGCTATACTTGGATCGGGAGATGCTGTGCCATGAGCGGGTAGGTTCATGGATGGTGTGACATGTGATGATATGAGCGGGGAGGTTCATATCGAGTTACTCTCACGTGGGGATACGAGCGGGGAGGTTCGTATGTTCCGTGCTCACGTTGAGAGATGCCACGTGCGGGGAGGTACGGGGGCTGGTGGATCACATGTGTTGGACTACGGGCGGGTAGGTCCGTAGAGCAGGACTACGAGCGGGGAGGTTCGTAGAGCAGGACTACGAGCGGGGAGGTTCGTAGAGGCAGGACCACGAGCGGGCAGGTTCGTGTGAGCATCAGATTCCCGAGTCCAAGGCTAACCAATTGTATGATTGAAGACTGTTAAGTCTTGGGGTTAGGGTCTTGGCCAAGATTCATAGATAATGATTAAGATGGGTGAATGAACTGTTTTGTATTATCTGTTTATTATTTTGTTTTTCTCAGCTCACCCTTTCTGTTTGTATGTGGCGATGATCGTGTAATTCGTTACACGGGAGCAGATGTTGATACAGGTGGTGCTGAGGAGACTCAGATGGCGGAGTGAGGGCTAGCATGGGCTTAGCTCTAGGGTTTTGATTCATTGTAATTATGTTTAAATGCAAATTTTGGAAACTTGTAATGAATTATGAATTGATTATGAGTTTTTGGCGCGCTAATTTAATGAAAAAGAATTTTCCCGCGTTGGGATGTTTATTGAGGCGATTAATTAATGCAATTATTTTTATTTTAAATATTTCTTTTTAAGTAATATTCCTTAGGGATGTTACAGCTTCTCCTTTATCAGCTTAAGGAAATCATTAGACACTGTGAGATGGTTACATTTAATGACTCCCTCATCCAAAATCACCTGCAACCGCATATCTCTAAACTGCTCCACCAGATCTAACTCTCTGACCATCATAAGAGATGCGTGAACTGCCTTTCTGCTTAAGGCGTCTGCCACCACGTTCGCCTTCCCCGGGTGGTACAACAACTCAAAATCAAAGTCCTTTAGAAACTCCATCCACCGTCTCTGCCTCATGTTTAGCTCTTTCTGGTCAAACAGATACTTCAAACTCTTATGATCACTGAAGACCTGAAATTGTGCACCGTACAAATAGTGTCTCCAGATTTTCAGCGCAAACACCACTGCTGCCAACTCCAAGTCATGCGTGGGGTAGTTCTTCTCATGATTCTTCAACTGCCGTGAGGCGTAGGCCACCACTCTCCGTTCTTGCATCAGAACACATCCCAATCCCTGATGAGAGGCATCACAATAAACCTCAAAGGGTTTACCAGCATCAGGAATCACCAACACTGGAGCACTAGTCAACTTTTGCTTTAGCTTTAGGAAGCTCTCTTCACACCGGTCGGTCCAAGCAAACGGTTGATCCTTGCGGGTCAACTGGGTTAAGGGCGCTGCTATCCGGGAGAATCCTTCAATGAATCTCCTATAGTAACCTGCCAACCCCACAAAGCTCCTTACTTCAGTCACTGATTTAGGGCGTTCCCAACTTAGCACAGCTTCTACCTTAGATGGATCTACTGCTATGCCCTGAGCCGATATCATGTGCCCCAAGAACTGAACTGAAGTCATCCAAAACTCACATTTTGACCGCTTTGCATACAACTGCTTCTCCCTCAATATGCTCAGAACTATCTTCAGATGCTCCGCATGTTCCTCTGGAGTCCGTGAGTAAATCAAGATATCATCTATGAAAACCACCACAAACTTGTCTAGGAATGGCCTGAAGATTCGGTTCATGTAGTCCATGAACAGAGCGGGGGCATTAGTCACACCAAACGGCATCACCACATACTCGTAGTGTCCGTACCTGGACCTAAAAGCGGTCTTCTGCACGTCATCAGACTTAACTCGAATCTGATGGTATCCTGATCTCAAATCAATCTTGGAGAACACTGCAGCACTGTGCAACTGATCCATCAAGTCGTCAATCCTGGGCAGAGGGTACTTGTTCTTGATGGTTAACTTATTCAGTTGCCTGTAATCCACACAGAGCCTGGAATTACCATCCTTCTTTTTAACCAGTAACACTGGCGCTCCCCAAGGTGATACGCTCGGCCTGATAAACTGTTTTTCTAGCTGCTCTTCAATCTGTTTCTTTAACTCCACCAACTCAGCAGGAGCCATTCTGTAGGGTGCGATAGACACTGGTCCTGCTCCTGGCACCAGGTTAATGGAGAACTCTATCTCCCTAGTAGGGGGTAGGCCAGGCACTTCCTCAGGAAACACATATGAGAAATCCCCCACTACAGGCGCCTCCAAGGGCCCAACCTCAGTCTCCACGAATAACTGGGTCAGAATCAAGAAGCATTGAGATCCTTCCTTCATGGCCTTGTCCACCTGCTGTGAGGACACCAACAGGTCTTCATCTTCTAAGCTAGGAAACAACACTTTCCTTTCGTTGCAGTCGATGAGAATGTGATTGGCAGATAGCCAATCCATCCCTAAGATGACATCTAGCCCCACAAAGGGTAAGCAGATGAGGTTTACCCTGTACTTGCGCCCCTCAACCTCGATCTTGCACCTGGCACACATGGTCGAGGTTCTAACCAACCCAGAAGCAGGTGTGGACACCACCAGGTCATACTGGAGCTCCTTCACTGGAAGACCCAACTCCACTACTCTGGACTCCGACACAAAAGAATGTGTCGCCCCCGAATCAAACAGAACATGCAAGCTCCTACCAGCTATCACACAAGACCCGATGATAAGGTTACCTGATCCAGCTGCCTCCGCACCCGTCACAGCATACACTCTGCCCACTGCCTGTGGTCTCGCACCTCCCCTCGACGGCTGTGACTGAGGCTGTGATGAAGGCCTCGACACCGTGCTCCGATCAACTGGGTAATCCTTGATGAAGTGGCCCACTTGGCCGCATCTATGGCATGTCCTCCTATCAGGAAGCTGGGGGCAGGCACTCCTCAGATGGGGCCCCCTGCAGTGGAAGCACTGTGGCCTGAAAGGCTGTGACTGCTGGGGCTGATGTGAGAACCTCCTGGGCCCCTGAAGCTGAGGCCTAGAGTATGGCTTCCTTCGGTCATCATGTCTGCTCGTGGACCCAGATGGTCCTCCCACCTTCGGTTGATACTTCTGCTGATCTTCAACTTCAGCCTTAAGCTTCTCCATCATTCTTGCCTTTTCTACCAAGGCAGGGAATTCCTTGATAGAAAGCGGGGCCACCATGAGCTTGAGGTCGCCCCTCAATCCATTTTCAAACTTTCTACACTGCCAGTCTTCTGCCATCTTCAGGGTGTGAAATCTACCCAAGTGTTTGAACTTTTCAGCGTACTCCGACACTGACATATCTCCTTGCATCAGCTGCAAGAACTCAATCTCCTTCGCATACCTCACACTATCTGGGAAGAATTCAGCATAGAACTTCTTCTTAAACAGTTCCCAAGTGATGGTCTCGTGGCTGTCCTCCAATATCGTCTTCATGTTGGACAACCAATGCACGGCCTCACCAGCAAGAAGGTACTCAGTGTAAGCAAGCCTGTTCTCTGCAGGACATCTCTTAGCATCATAGATTCGTTCCATGTCCCGTATCCAATGGTCAGCTCCATCCGGGCTAACTTTGCCATCAAAGCGGGATGGATGGTGTTGTAGGAAATCCTCCAAACTCCACTCTTGCACTCGGGGCAGTGAAGCTTGGGAAGTACCAGCGGCTGAACGGTTTTCCCCTATCTGATGCAGAGCTTCCATGTGCCTTTGCTGGGCCGCTTCTGCTGCTAGTCTTGCAGACTCCATCTGTTGCAAGGCTAGGTTTTGCTGATTCATCATGTTAGCATTCTGCTGCTGCATGGCTGCTATCATCGCCTCTATTGCTCCCACCCAGTGAGGATTATCTGGGTTTGGAACAGGGGGTGGAGGAGGTCTAGGTGCCATAGCTCTGAGCACACAAAGGAGGAACCATCAGATTAGTCGACAGGTACAACAACTCAAGCCCAAACACGCTATACGGAACACACAACAGAAGCTAAGCAAGCTCACACCTACAGATCCTAGAGAAATCACGGCTCTGATACCAAAATTGTAACATCCCATTTTCATAGTTTTTAAAACTATTAAACAAAACATTCAAATGTTAATGGTTCAGAAGCAGATGATAACATAGGCCAACATAACCTAATACAGTCATCCAAAATAAATGCATACACTGATCAACATGTACAGCCCACATCACTAGAGGTTACAAAACATCCTAAACATTTACTAGAGAAACAGGTGGCTACTATAGCTGAGGAACGTCTAGGAACTCACTCACCGTCGGTCCGGGAAAAGTGTGCCTTCACCTGCACTTTTATCTGCTCACGCCATTCAATAAGGACGATCATGGCAAAAGTAGAAAACACACAGAACACCATAAAACTAGAAGGGTAAGCTAACTTGAACAAGGAACAAATCATACAATTTATACTAAGACGGAAAAACAAACTTCCATTCCACAATCCACTAACTCATCCAATTATTTCTGACCATACACCACACGTCGTTCTAGACTCAATATCCGGATTATGTAAGTGGCATTGGAGCTCTTGGTGATCTGCACTTGAAGTGGCCCTTAAACTCTGCAGAGTCTTAGGCACAAGGGGTATTCACCCGACCACTCTCAAGGTAAATCCCATCACCTCTATGATGGATCGGAATCATAGACCAGGACCTCCTGCTACTTCCCCCGACGTAATCCATCACACTCTATTTGAGTCTTTAATGGTTACTGGAAGCGTCAGGATATCACCAATCCGAGTCCTCATGCCCTTACATTCACTAAACCACATACCTTAGGATTTCCCTTGAAATCCTAACTATAACGTACTCCATTCACATCACATTCACACCCAATGTCTGCATACAGTTTAACATGCATAAATATCTCATACAATTATCAATCCTCATCATCTTAAAGCAACCAATCAAGCATTAAGGAAACAAAACAGTGGGAAAAACCAGCCTTCTGCAGGGGATCTCGCTTAGGCTAGAGGGTCTCGCCTAAGCTAGAGAGGTTATCTCGCTTAGGCGGGCTACCCTCGCCTGGGCGAGAGCCCTTACAGTGGCAAAGAGAAGTTCTGGACGAATTCTCGCTCAGGCGAAGCTGGCTCGCCTAAGCGAGAGGTTGTCTCGCTCAGGCGACTCCAACTCGCCTAGGCGAGATTTCGTGCAGTGACAGGGGTGCTCTTCTGATATTCTCGCTCAGGCGAGAGCAACTCGCCTAAGCGAAACTATCAGGAAATCCTCCCTGTTCTTCACATGCAAACTCGCCCAAAGTTATTCCCCGCCCAGAACCACACACCAGCAACATCCAACACCATTTCAACGGACAATCATGTAATTAAAACGTTCTCAAACACAATCCACATCAAAATGAGCTAAAGAGTTAGCTTCCCTTACCTATTTGTCAAGAATTCACTTGGTGGAGTCAAGAAATTGGCAAGACAACGGAGTTTTCAGTTTAACCTATGAGAATTCATCACCACAACAAGGAGAAGGAAGAATTACACGGTCAGATTCGAAATCCAGAGATTAACTAACGAATTCTAGCTGGAATTGGACTTAATTCTTGATAGGAGACCTACCTAGAAGACTGGAAGCTGAGGGAGGAAGCTGCTGAGGTTCCTGTTGGTTGGTTCTCCCAGAATCTGAGTGGGAAAAATGAAATGATGAGATGGCAGCACAGGGAGGGGGAGTGGAAGAGAGTTTGGAGTATCAGAGGAGAGTGGAAGGAATGAGGAAGAAGAGTGTGCTTCTGTTTTGGAAGAGGGCAAAAAGAGAGGTATTACACCATCTACAAAATAAATATTTAAATTTTATTATTTTATAAGTAATATAAATAATCTAAATTTTAATTTTTGCCCACGTAATATTTACTTTTATAAAAATGGATTTAAAGTTTTAATGTTATTCTAATTAGTTTTAAAAAATTATAATTTATGAATAATGTTTAATTGTTAGTCTTAATGAATCCTTCAAATTTACTATTTTTATAAACAATTATTTTAAGAAAAATAAAAATGGAGGTTTTCCTTATCCCAGTTTATTGATATCCTTAAAGTATACGTATAAATATATTATTTTTATGTTAATTGATTTCTTTGCATTATTTAAAAAGTGTGCTAAATTATTTTAAGAAAAATAAAAATGGAGGTTTTCCTTATCCTAGTTTATTGATATCCTTAAAGTATACATATAAATATTATATTTTTATGTTAATTGATTTCTTCGCATTATTTTAAAAGTGTGTTTTTATAAATTAAAATATAGAATTTTGTAGAGCAACGAGACCATTTGACATTGTACTTGATCATTAATTGTAAAGATTGAGTAATTTAATCTAATAAGAATACGTAGTTTAAATAAGATAAAATATGAAATATTTTATTATTTGAGATTAACGGTTTATAAATAGAAAACTTAATATTTTGATTTTATAAAAATTATTATTTTCTTGAAACTTCGTTTACCTTTTAAAAAAAATTGAGTTATAATCAATTGTATCTTTCCAATATTTTAGTTTATTTGAGTCTTTCTCAGGGATGTTAGTAAAAAATAAAATATAATTTATCGATCAAAATTTTGTTTAAAGTAAGTTGTTGTTTTTTGTCTCCTTTTTCTCTGGATGGTTTTTCTCTACATTATTAGCATGTTGAGGTGTAAGTACTTGCATGTGAAGTTTTGATGAAAAAAAGATGGATATATGCTCACTTTGGATCGTAATGATATTTTTAGTTTGATAATAAGGGTGTTTTTTCAATAAATTTAAGCTTACTGTGATAAAAACAAAACTTATGGGTTATGACTTGGAGTAGTTGGAATTTGTAGGTAGGAAAAGTTACCTTAGTTCATCTTAATAGACAATTTTAAAATATAGTTTATTTTACTGCAACAATTTTAGTTAAATAATGTTGTGTTATATGTTGAGTATAAAGTTCTTTGATTACATACATGAATGAAGCTTTAGTAAAGTGACAATCATTTTGTGTTTGATAATTGGTGTTAATGTGTTGCATGTAAGTTTGTTGATCATCCATTACATGATGAGTCTGAGATTCATTTCTAGAGTCATATGTTCTTCATATGTGCGTTGAGTTTAAAGTTATTAGTGTTCTCAATGTTGAACTAATATTTTTTTTATTTGTCCAATGTTTATTTCTGGAATTTTCATTCTTATTTTAGTCTTAAAAGATAAAGTAAACTTGTTTATTGTATTTTGAAAGGAATAATCTTCTAAGATAGGAGGGGAACGTTATTCGTGTTAGTAAATGATTACTCAAATAATACTAATAATAATAAAAATATAAAATAATATAATAATAATAATTAGAGCAATAATAATACTAAGACAATATATAAAACAATGAATATTAATTAGAGATCAACAATTATAATAATAATAATAAATAAAAGATAAAAGGTAAGGAGTAGAAATATCCTGGGTTGAGGCACGCATAGCGCTATCCTTAGAGAGAAAACACTCATACTGCACAGGGCTAAACAAATACACAATCATATGTGTTTCAAATCAAATGCGTTTCTCTCCCAAGATACAACAACCCGTCAGATCGATCGAGTGCAACGAAGGATCTCCAAACCTTATGAACACCACTGTCTTAAAGATAATATAGAGAATAAAGAATAACACTTTTAAGAAAAACTCTAGTGTTTGCTGTCTTTGTTGTTGTTGTTGTCTTGTTATCCCATGCACCTAGGTGGTATTTATAGGTAGCAAAAAGAGACAAAGAAGTAAATAGTAATATGAATATAGCCATTAGCCATAAAACACATTAACCCATAGATTAAAGGTTTATAAACACATGAGTAACAGTATAATTTTTATTTTAATTATTTTATTTTTTAAATTATATTAAAATATTTCTAACTATCCCCCACATAATTTAAAAAAATAAAATAAAACAAAAAAATATTATCTTTTAAAACAAAATATTGTAGTTTAGTGTAAGGAACCTTCCGGATCTGACCCTTACACCTAGTGCTTATAAACTTCCACCCGAGAAAATGCAGAGACTTGATTGTCTTGAACTACATCCCCTGTGACCAGGTTTTAGTAAATAACACATACAATATCGGTGTTTATTATAGCTTCTAATCATTAGGTGCACGTTACGGTCTTGTGCATGTATCTTGTTTCATGAGTGTCACTTAGAGACTTGCCCATGTCTCACAATGGCGGCCCCACCATCACACTCACTAAGTAAACCCTCAAAGGGTGGTTTGTGACTCACACCCCTACAATAATTGTCATTGGGTTTATTAAGAGGTATTTTATAAAATAATTCACATACCTCAACCATTAGGTTTATTAAGAGGTATCTTATAAAATAAGCATAATAATGCACATACCTCAACCTTATTATTGTCACAATTTATAGTACACCTCGCCATAGGAATGAGACATAAAATTTAATCAAATTATTTGGTGTACTTTAGTCAACGACAACTTCATTGTTACCCATTGAACTCCATTCCATGGGATCGCCATTCATGTGGAGATGGATGTCCATTGTTGCAACTAATTTATGGGCTATAGTCTCATTCCCCTCGACGACTTAAATACTTGTTGTTGATGCATCAACCCTTTGATAAGCAGATCTGCAACATTTCTTTCTAACCTGACAAAGTCAATAGAGATAATATCATGAGTAATTAAGTTTCTAATATATTTGTCTCTCATTCTTATATGTCAATTTTTCAATTTCATTGACATTTTTACTAAAAACTTTAAATATAATAATTTGATTGTCAGGATGCATTGGAAAAAAGAATAATTTATGCTTGCACAACAGATCATGACATAACAACAACTTTTTAACATATTTTCATGATACGACACCTTCACCCAAGGTTAAAACATAACCATAACCAATAGGTGATATTGTGCCACCAGAATCAATATCCAATTCACATTAATATATATCATTCAATAATCTCAAGAAATTTATTAGAATAAATAACCAAAGATTTTTTTTTCCTCATTAAGAGGTATATTAACCTTTACAAGACACCCCCACACTTTGAAATATTTTTGATGTGGTTCTTTTTTCTTTCATAACTCATAAAAAGTTTTATCTTAATCTTCAATCTTTTGTGTTCAAAATATGGTAAGCAAGATATAAAATTTCACTAATATAATTTTATAGGCAAAGACAAGCTAGAACTTGAAGCAAAACATTTACCATACACTTTTTTTTTTCTTTCGCTGCACCTTTAGATTAACACTATATGAAGATATTACTTAATGAATAAGACCATGAGTTTTACACAAAACACTCATTTATAAAGATATATATCATCACTTCTTTATTTAATTAATTTTGTACCTCACAATTTTATAATATGAATGGTCTCTAACCAAACTTCTCAACATATAACATGATATATAACATTTTTATCAATGGTAAGAATAGACAATATTAAAGCATAAATTAATATAACAACATAAACATTAGCTATAGACATCACAAAAAATTATTCAATGAGCAGGAATATCATTTATCCATAATTTCATTTATTGTTACCAATATAAATAGAAACAATTATACACATCAATTTTTAGGCTTAGTTGAAACTGATTTAAATATAACCATAAGAAACACATTAGTTCATAAAATGTGTTTTCGGTCTTCATCTCTATATTGTTTTTAATTTTAGAAATGAATATAGATGAGTAATAAAAAAAAAGAAATAACAAGATAATCACTTTTCTCTCTAAGAATGTTAGAAAATGATTACTCAAATAATACTAATAATAATAATAATAATAATATGAAATAATATAATAATAATAATTAGAGCAATAATAATACTAAGACAATATATAAAACAATGAATATTAATCAGAGATCAACAATTATAATAATAATAATAAATAAAAGATAAAAGGTAAGGAGTAGAAATATCTTAGGTTGAGACACGCATAGCGCTATCCTTAAAGAGAAAACGCTCATACTGCACATGGCTAAACAAATACACAATCATATGTGTTTCAAATCAAATGTGTTTCTCTTTGTCTCTGTTGTTGTTGTTGTCTTGTTATCCCATGCACCTAGGTAGTATTTATAGGTAGCAAAAAGAGACAAAGGAGTAAATAGTAATAAGAATATAGCCGTTAGCCATAAAACACATTAACCCATAGATTAAAGGTTTATAAACATATGCGTAACAGTAGAATTTTTATTTTAATTATTTTATTTTTTAAATTATATTAAAATATTTCTAACAATTTGGATTCAAGTGAGTTAATTTCATTTTTAGAGTTGTCAAAGTAGAAGTGGTAAAACAAAGGTCTAAGTCAATTAATGAAATTAGAAACACTTGAGTGAAAGTGTCGTATGAGTCACTTTAATAAATGTTTTATCTAATGTCTTCGCTTGGAAAATTCTACAACACTCAAGCAAAAGCAACGTCTAAATAATTTAAATGCGTGCTTCATCTGATGTTCTTGTTCAGTGAAATCAAAACAATGAACTGAAAGTATTGTCTCCGTTAGTCTAATCAGTGTTTTGTTTAATGTTTTCCTTAGTGAATATATTGGGTCAATCACTCAAACTATTATATAGAATTACAAGTTTAAAATATTGGTTGGTTTAATTAAAGTAAATTGTGACACACAACATGCAAGTAATGAAGATGTGAGTGACATGCTTGACATATGATCTGAAGTCATGAATCTAGAATGATTTGTGGACTATTAATTAAATATAATTCTTATATTCAATTATTAAATAAAATATAATTATTGATAAAAAATAAATTTGATATTTTAAAATTAAAATAAAATATAGATTTAATATTTCTAAAATATTAGAAATATAGCTTAAATAATGAAATATTAAAAATATTTTAGAAATATTTAAATTATGTATTAATTGACATTTAAAAATATAAGAAATAATTTAGAAATAATAAATTTATGTTTTACTAATAATTATATTCTATTTAATAATGAAATCTAAGAATTATATTTAATTTGTAATTAAATCTAATAATTTATAATTGAATTTTTAAAATAATTAATAAAAATGTGAATTTTAATAAAAATATTAGTATAACATTTATGTAGAATATAAATTTGATCTTACTTGGGAAGGGATAAAATTATTCAAATTTAGGAACTAAATTGAATAAAAAATGATGATAAAATCATGAAGTGTTGACACATGGCACAATACTAACTTAATACATGAATAATTATTCTTAAATTATTATTTTTTAAAATATTAAAAGTTAATTTAAAAAAAAACACAAACTGACAAAAGAAATGCACTGTTTAGAAACAATAACTATTTAAACTTTCTTAACAAAAGGATCATATTAACAAAAATTATAACCTAATTGAATAATGAAACTAAATGAGAACCGAACAAACCCACACAAGTAAGACCAAATAAAAATTTAGCTCTAAAAAGAATACATATAATTATAAAGATAACATTATTAGTTTTTCGTTAATTAGATTTTATGCACATTCAAACAAAAGATACTCATAATAGCTTCTATTGGTTACTACATATTTACTATATTCTACAACTATAGGACCGAAAGGAGAAAATCTGTGTATAAAGCTTTGGAGAAAAGTAGTAGGTAGGATGGTGGAAGAGGGAATGAAGAAGGATGGAAGTTTTGTTTGAAAAAGGAATAAATGAAGATTTCTAATGGCACCCGTGCAATTCTAAGTTCGGCCTAACTCTCAAATACTCAGGACCTTATTAAGTTGTCACATTTTTATGATTAGAATGCTTGTTATGTTTTAGTGATGATAATGTACAGAGGTGGACTTGAAATAAATCATGTACTTATATGGTACTATTATGAGAGTTTATTAATGTGAATTTTATGGTTGAATGATTTTAAATTGTTTGATATTTATTGTCTGGCTTAATTTTTATCTATATGTCATGTTGTAATTCCCCCGTACATTGATATGTATGTCGTCTATTGAAATCATAGTGAAATTTTAGTTAAATAAGAGATACGTCATAAATTACTTAGGGTCTGTTCGTTTCAATAGACGCATTTGAAATGATTTACTGTTATCATAGAAAGCACAGTTAACCAAAAGAAAAAAATTAAAAAAACACAAAAATTAATGCAAACTTTTTACTGTATACTTTCTTCGTATAAGAGAAGAGATTTGAGGTTAAGTCAAAAATGTGTTATAAGACCTCATCATAATTTATTATATTATATATATAATAATTTATTTTAATTTAATAAACTATTTTGTTTATAATAATAATAATATAAATAAGAAATAATATAATATAATAATATAAATAATAAATTATATAATATAATATAAACAATAAATTATATAATATAATAATATAAATTTGGTGGTCGAGTTTATGGATTATACAATGGTGGAGTTTTGTACTAATTTTTTATTTAAAATAAAATGTCATTCACAAATTTTTCGTAATATTTTTTTTAATACTATGAAAATAATTAATTAATTTTATTAATTTTTGTAATTTATTTTTTTAAAGTGTAGTATTAAATAAAAATTAAAAAAAAATTATAACTCATATAAATATTAATTTATACTACTTATTACTTAAAGGGCAAAATGAAAATCTCTCTTTTATATATATTAAAACATTTTTTTATCTATCACATCAATTAAATCACTCACAAACTCTCACAAACTTTACTTTCAAATTCACTCACAATCACCTTTAAATCCCTTAAAAAAATAATACATATTTCACTCTCAAATTCACTCAAACATATCTTCTCCCTTTTTCACAAATTCATCTATCCAAGTGAACAAAGTCTTAACGATAGAGTGGGAGAAGACACTCTTACCTCATTCATTTAGGTTGTGTTTGGATTAGAGAATGAATTTGAGGGAGTGAAAATGGTTAAATTTGAAGAAAAAAAGATAGAAAAGTGATGTTGTTTGGATTAAAAGAAAGATGGTGAAAAATAAATGAAAAGTTTACTAAAATTGGTGAATAATTTGATGAATTTATAAATTTTTATTTTAATTTAATTATTTTAAAATTAATAATATTTTTTATTAATATAATTTAAGTATTTATTCAATTTTAAATAATTTTATTTATTTTTTAATTAATTATGAGAGATTTTAAATATAAGTTATTATAAAAGTTTAAGAAAAAAAGCAACTTCACCTACATTTCTTTGCATATCAGTGTGGAAAGTTGGAGGTGTGATTTTTTCTTGATTTTCGAAATTTGATGCATTGTTTTACGAAAAATCTTTGCACTTTTTCGCTTTCCAGTTTTCCGTAACATGCGCTAAGGGTATTTACTATTTAGAATAACGAGGAAGTAATGATATGAGAGTTATTAAGGTGTTGATTTGTAGACAGAGCTCTGACAATGAGCCGGTTCCGGCATCGTGTTTGATTCGCAAAAAAAGAAAAAAAAAATTGCTATCCGTGCAAGTATATGTTTAAACAATATTTAAGGATATTTTAAAATCTATGTAAGTATTTATGGATATTCATAAATATTTAAAAAATATATTTTATAACTTTTAATATTAAATTTAAATAAATTATAAAAATATGTAAAATAAAATATAAATTCAACTTTAATTATAATTAAATTTAACTCAATAAAACATAATTTTAATTTTAATTTTTTCAGGTAACGATATCCATGAGTACTAATAATATAATATCCGCAACCGACTTGTTTATAAATGGTTATTAAAATATCATCTATCTACGAGTACCAACTATCGATCACATGTTTTATCTTGATACCTGCATACACGAGTATTTTTGTCATCCCTACTTATAGAGATTTGAGACAGAGGAAGAAGAAATAATTGAGCAATTTCATTATTTTCTCATTCTCTCTCATATGCAATGATTTGAAGGTGATTTGTGTAAGATTACAATAATACCCTTCATTATTATTTTTTATTTTCTTAATTGAAGTTTATTTACATGTATGTTTTCTTAATTTAAATTAATGATGCAAATCATCAGTAACTTTATGTTGCATGATTATGATAATAATGTAAAAATATGACTTTTAAAATTATACTTATAACAATAATTAATACTCCAAATTTCTAAAATGATTACAAAAAAAATCAATATGTAAATATATTGTATTTTATTATATTTTTATTAAAATAATTGTTTTTTTCCAATTTATTCATTAAATATTTTTTGTAAAATAAATCTAACTTATCTAAATATAATTTTATATTACTTTCAACCTCAAGGACAATTTGATAATCTTGTTTTTTTTAATTAAACTTAATTTTTAATCTATCATATTAATCAAATCACTCACAAACTTCTCTTTTAAATCCGTTCACATTCACCTCCAAATCAAGGGCGGAAGAACGTTGTGACAGGGGGAGCCACGACTCCCCCAACCATTCTTTTTAATTTTATTTTCTATATATTTAAAAAATAATATTTATAAATTATTATTTTATTTATATTAATTCATTTTTATTTAATTTTCTTTTTTATATATTTAAAAAAAATATTTATATATTACTACTTTATTTATATATTATTACTTTATTTATATATTATTACCTTATTTATATTAATTTAGTTGGAAAAATATTTTTTAAAATTTAAAAATTACATGTTTTTCTCTATTATAATTTTTTGTACTTTTTTATTTTGTTTCTCTCTTCCGTGCCTCCATATTTTCTCTCATTTTATTTTCATCTCAATTTTCACCATCAATTCCTTATTATTTTCAAAATTAAATTGCACTACGCAAAATTGAAGAGTTAAGGAACATTTTAGATCGAACAATTTCTTCTTTTGAGTAAGTTCATCTTTTCCTCTTTGTTTTTGAAGTAATATGTTTTTCTCTTGTATGTGACTTTTCTACGCTCTAGGCATATCTCTATCTGTTAAAGATCATAAAATCATGTTTTAATTGTTGATCAAACTCTTATTTGTGTAGATAGAGCTATTTTAGGCTTTGAAGTTGTATAAGGGAAGAACAAAATTAGGAATCTACTATAAGATAAGGGAAGCTAATCATTTAGAAGTTATTAGTTTTCTTAAAATATTGAGGAAGGCTTGTGATGAAGATGAAAAAAAATGCATCTACGTCATCTAAAATTGAGAAACTTCATGAGAATCCAAATATTGAAGAAAACGAAAAATAACTCTCTAATGTTCCTAAAGTTACATATGATGAATTTGAAAATACTTTAAAACGTGATTCGGGGAAGCGTCTTAAAATTTGGCAATACCCACCAAATCAAATTAATGAGGTACGAAGAACTTATCTAAAACAAGGTCCATATCAAATGCATCTTACTAAAGGTAACTTTTATTCTTTTTTTTTATATATATTATTGTTGATGATAAACTTTATGTTACTCTTTCATATTTTTTATTATTATATTGTTTGGATTCTATTGTCATGAGTGCTTGTTTTGAATAAAAAATGATATAAAAAAATTTTTTTTTAATTAAATAATTTATATATAACAAATATAATTTGGTCTCCCTAAAATTTTTGATCAAGTTCCGCCACTGTTCCAAATCTCTTAAAGTGAACAACATAAACTTCACCATTTAATTCACTCAAATTTATCATCTTTCTTAACCCCAAATTTATCTTCACAAGTAAACACACCTTAATGTAAGAATTTATATGTTTATGTTATAATATAAGTGAATGAATTAAAAAGTGATAATTAAATTTAATATATCAAATCCTTAGTTTATTTAATTAGATGTTTGAAGTGTATATGAGAATTGTGTAGTGTAGGTAATTATAGGTTTTATTAATAGTATTAATAGTTATAGATTTTAATAGAGATGGACTTTGATTATGAGCCTGGTGTGTTGTAACCAAAAAAATGAAAAAAGAGAAAAAAAAATGTCAGGACAGTTTTTTCCTCCATCTCCATTTCCATAACTTCACAATCCAAAAATTAAATCATTTCAATTATGTTATCCAACAGAATTTTTTTTATTTAAAAAATATTTTTTGATTTACACGAAAGTTATTTTGAATTTTTATTTACAAAATACCCAATTTAAAAAGGCAAAATAGAAAGTTTTTTACATGGGATGCAGGAAAAAAAGTTATGATTCCTGATGTGAGTGCAAATAGTGATTGAATCTCTTATAATTTCACACAAGTCAACAATTACTTCAGTTATTTTCTTATTCATTATCCTCTCTTCTCCAATTTTTCTTTCTCTCTCAAATTCAAAGAACCATGATTATGTTTTTCCATTTCCTTTAAGTTTCCCTTTAATCCCCCAGCTAGCTTTGATTTATCATGGACTTTGGGAAACTCTGCATGCAAATGAAGATTAAATTTCAAGTTATTTTAGTCAATGTTTGTGATAGAGTATTTTAGCAATCATAGTACATATGTAGATTTTGATTTAGTTATGATGATTTGAAGATTTGACGAAGTATAGTAGAATGAAATTCTGTAAGAACTTATGTATATAAAGTTGTTGGATATATTATGAAAATTACTCATGAAAGTCGATCAATTCCATTTTAATGGTTGAGTTTAGTTTGTTTGATTGATGTGTTTATATGGATTGTTTTTTAGGAACATAAATTGAATTCTTAATCAATTGTTTAATCGTTGATTCTTTCCTCATTTACATTAGGAACTAATAATGCATGCATCATGTGAACAAAAATAAGAGGTATGTTGACTCTTTCGAAATAAACTCATTATGAATCATTGTGAGTTTGATATCTCACCTATGTTTGTTGTAGAAACGGTGGTTTTAATATATTGCAAAATAAATAATTATTGTATTGTTCATTACTTTTTCAGTTTTGATCATTATTGTTACAATTAGTTTGATTTGGTATTTATATCAACATCAATATTTTGACTATTGTTATTTTCTCAACTCCTCTCTCCACCCACTTATGAATAAATGTCTTGTGCTTCCTCCTAAGACATACCTTGATGCTCTTATTTCTTCTATTCACTTATTTCAATTCTCTATTATTTTCTATGTACTTTTTGTTTGAGCCTAGGTTTATTGATACTTTGTACGAGGTATAGAACTTATCTTGCTAGATTCTGAGATCTTTAGGATATCTGAGATGTTCTTGTTGTACTCTAAGGATTTGTGCATATAAATCCTTAAAGGCAGTGTAATCTTTCACACCTTAGGAAATTCTTCTAATTTATGTTTTATGCAGATTATCCAACAATGCTGACATTCCAAAGTTCACGAATCATTTGTCATCACATAAATTAAAAAAAAAAGAATAGAAAACATGAGGAATCATGCTAAATTCATGATGAAATTACACTTCACGAAACATAGAAAAATTATACCTATTATGAAAAAAAAATTAAAATAAATAAATAAAAATAAAACATTAATCCACTTATAATGTTCTATATAAATAAAAGTCAAATTAGCTAACTTACCAGCACAATAATTTTTCTTTCAAAAAAACATGAAAAACCTTTAACTGCATATGTATACAAAAATGCGAACATTGACGTCATCGTTATATAAGACTCCAAGAAACCACTCGTTGATCCAATAAATCATGACAAACTGAAGTATAATTATTCTGTAACCAAAGCCTCTGAAAACCCTTTGACAATGCATGTCCAAAGCATAAATGACTCACATAAACTCAACATATATAGATGTTTGCACTCCTAAAAGAGTTGAAAAATTATCCACATATTCATCTCGACTTCCTTTAAAAATACCAGTACGTGTAACTAAACCAGGGCAACTCCTATATGCAATGTTAATATTTATCTTAAGTCAATTAGTAGATGGAACTTATTATATTACGTCCTTAAATGAAACCACCATACTCTCCCTAGTTTGAATATTGAAAATTTTCAGTACCAAAAAATAAAAGACAACATTACTCATGTTTCTTAGTTTTATTTCCAACCATAAGCACCAATTCCTGAATTTGAAAGATAGCAGGAGCAAAAGCAATTAGAACCTGAAATATACTATAGTTTCTCATCCTCCAAATCATCCAAATAATCAAATTAGTGACATTCACTTTAATCACTTTAAATAGAGGACTACAAGGATATTTCATAAACTGCACAATCAAATTCAAAGAAAAAAATCAACAAATCCTAAAAAATGATCTTTAATCATTCCCATAACCACATGACAATAGAAGAGTAAAATAACAAATTAGATAAAGATTCAACATTGTTCTCACACAAAAAACACAAAGAGCACAAAGAGCACAAAACCACACCCTTTTATGAACCTCCAAAACAATATGCAAATGATCATACAACAACTTTCAAATAACCAAAGTTTTAATTGGTGGACCAACATTCATCTAAATCAAATTTTCCCAATGCACATATTCTATATTGTAAAAGTTTAGCAACTTGTGAAAAAAGGACATATGTATCATCCAAAATTCAATTAGATACACCTCCTCCCCATTAATCATCAAAGAAGAAAAAATCACATAAATTAAAAACAAAAGGAGAAAAGTTCCGGTAAGTGTATGTTTAAGCTAAGCGAACAACAAACAATAACCTTATTCTATCAAAATAAGGATTCGAGCATATTTGGATATACAAGTGTCAAAACACCAATGATCATTCCAAAGATTAATACAATCACTGTTACTTAGTGTTCACAAATTATTTTTAAGAATAATATCATATGCATCCTTAATATCATTCCAAATTAATGATGATTTAAGAAAATATATATATCTATAATACTTAGATCTAAGAAATTGGATATGCATGAATTTAACCCAAGTTATTTTTTTCTGCGAACAAAATTTCAAGCTAAATGTAATATACAGGCTTCATTTTTATAATTCAATTAGATTTTCAAGTTATAGTCGATGGATAAAATTATTTGACTTTAAATTAATTAGTAATGAGATTGAGAGTTCAAATATTTAATATTATTTGTTGGACTAGATTTCACTTGTTTATTTTTAGTCGCATATGTGAATATAGTGAGAATTTAGATTTTGCTAAAATGTGAATGATAATTATGAGGATAATTGTTTGAATTTGAAATATGCTACAAAGAACCTAGATAAACTATGAAAGAATCATGGTTTTAAACATATACAAAGGTATTGAATTCTAAAATGTTACAAACTTCCAAGTTATCAAAATTATTAACTAATTCATGGGGCAAAATCTTCTTTTAAATATTTCATTAAAACTCACGTGACTTCACCTAATTTTACATGCAAAATAAAGTGAAGAGATTTTGGACCATGGTAACTTGAGAGCGTCCATAATTTATACAACTAACCAATAATCATTTTCATTATTATTTAATTTTAAAATTTTATTTATATTTATTTTTATCAACTAAATATGACAATTTATTGTTAAAGAAATTGTCAGAGAAATGAATGTCAAATTACTATTTTCCTTATATCAACGATAATAAGATAAAAGATTGTTAAAACAAAATATTAAACATCTAATTCATGATCATGTTGATTGATTATTTTGTTTTTACAGCGAGTGTAGGGGTTTAACCGTCTTTTAGTTTATATGCATCCCTTGAAGAATTATAAAGGATGTTGGGTCTGTGCATGCACTTATATAACTGCAGTGCAGGGGAACTTGTAGCCGCTCTTCTACTCAGCAATGGAAACCCTAGACTCAGCACCATCAACTCCTGCAAGAACCACTGATTCGAAACATCAAACACCATCACCATTACCGCCATCAGTGCTCAGACTCTGGAGGCCTCAAGCGCAAAGAAATTTGAGGAACCAATGGTCACAATTGGCGTCGTTCAAAAATCGATGGTTCTCTGCTTCGTCTGCTGGAAGATCCCATGCAACTGCTCTCGTTAATTCTCATCTCTCCCAAAGGTCTTATCAATACGTTGAGTTTCATTCTATTGCCGGTTTCGCATTCAAAACCAAAAACATAGGAACAGTATGAACTTCATTGAATTTGGAACATAGTAACAGTGTGAACTTAATTGAATTCGAAAATTTAGATGTTTTCTTCCAATGGAGTTTTCCGCGGAGTTGTATCCGTTCGAGTATTCCTGCTCTGGCGAGTTAATTTTTTTAATTAATGAGATTTTTTTTGGCCAGTAAGGTGCTTGAGGTTATGCTGTTTTGATTGTTGTTTTGTAATTGATGTAGGTACATGCCTGATATGAAATTAGGTGTTCTGAGCGATATGCCTGGTATAAGAAAGAGAGCTTGTTTGAAGCTATTTAAGCGGCAGGTATTATTGATTTTTGTTTTATTGTCCTTGTTCTTCAACTTCTGTGTAAAGCATTTTTTTTCTTTTTTCTTTTTCTTTTTTTTTTTGCATTAAGATTTGTATGATTTTAAGCTGGCTATTCCGGATATCATACAATGACATCAAACTGTATTTCACAATTAACTTTATCAGGGGAAAAGAAAAATCACTGCATGGCCTTGGTTTGACAAGAGAGGTCATGGATTTAGTTTCTGATGAACTAAAAGATAAAATAAACATTTTGTATTGTAATTTAAAGTAAATTGAATTTGTGTATATTGGGTTCACCCTATGATGCCTTTGTGTCTACCGTATAATGAATGCCGGGAGTTTGGTTGTATTCTCTCTGTTGCATCTGATGAAACTGCCAATTGTAGACTTGATAGATTATTGCTGGTAGCAGATGAACTCTTTCCAGTAAATTATCATTAGTTTTCAAAAATGCTATTTTTCATGGTTTTAGTAATTTTTTTGTCCATATTTTATAAGAAATAATTTCACTTTGCTTTTTGCAAATTTGTCAAAGGCCAGTTATGTATTTATTCATGTCATATAGAACCTCTGTTTGTTGAGACTAATTAAATATATAAGTGTTTGTTGCTGAAAGTTTATCTCCTTTACTTCTTTGTAACTTCCATTTGGATATTCAGTACACAACGTAACTGGCAAGATTTAGTTCACATTGGAGCTTTATATAAGCCATATTTTGTCTGATTTAATATGAACTTTGGCATCACATGTAAGTAGCTTGGCCGTGGGTTCTTGTTGTGATCAATTTCTTTCACTTATCCGCTTGAATTAACGTAGGCTCTACGATTATAAATATTTCAATATATAGTTATACTTTGAGAAAACATGAGATAGTGAACTGGGCTGTTTTAGATAAGTTTCTCAAACGAAGTAGCCTTTTATTCTAGATTGAGAAGGTGAATCTGTATTTGCTTTTATATTGCTATTTTTTTGTGTGATTCTCAATGGTGAACATAACTGTGGGTCTGAGGTTAGAGAAGTCTGGTTAGCGATATTTATATTTGTGCTCTTGTTCACAATAGTGGTTGATGTGCTTAAACAGATGTCCTCAGATATTCAAATATTTGATGTTTTCTGAATTAAAATTATGCAGAAATTTGCAATGGCCTCACTTACTTTAGGATCCCTTGGTTATAAATGTCTCATAGTGTTGATAGTTGTGAGGGTGTGTTTTTTTTCTCACTGTGATTATATTACCTGCATTCCAGCATGTATGTTCATTATTTTCATTTTCTACCTCTTTTTGATATCCCAATTTAGGGTTGGGGTTGTTTGAGATGATTAAGATTCCACGGGAGTTGTTTGTAGTCTGGAGTGGAAGAAGAGATCATCTTGGTAGTGGGAGGTTTACTGTAGGTTCAAGAACCACGGAAGTGGGATATTGGAAATCTGGTGTCCTAAAAACATTACGTTGGCTAATATGCTTAATCATCAGGAATTAAACCTTTGACATCTCTAGCCAAACTCAAGGGCAGGCTGTGCTTTATTTCACTTGATAAAGTGAATAATGAAATGCTATTTGTTGTCTGAGTGATATCCGCAATAGGCTGTTTTTAAAAGTAATACCCGGAGTAAGGTTTAAACTAGAATGGTTGAGATGTTATTAACCTAGTGATTATCTGTATGCAAGTTCTTGAAAGTTTATTCCTTAAGTATACAGTCCTTTTAGACAACAGTTTATTTGAGTCTACTTGAAGGTTCCTATAGTAGGTTTTTGAGCATAGTTGGGTGGGAAAAAAATGCGTTCCCGTTGGCTCTCCTACTTCTCTAGGATGTTTATCTAAACATAATTTCTATCGATGAGGGGTTTAATTTTTCTCAAACTAAAAAAAACAGAGTGATGACAAGAGTCCTTTCTGCTTTCACAGAAAAATAGTTAAGAATAACAAAAGTCAGTTATTTTTGTATATCTATCTGCTCTGACGGATACCTTATTCTCTCGTTAATCTTATTATTCTCCTCCCATATAAATATCTTTTATTTAAAAAATAATCTTTAAAGTATATGACATTGTTTTAATATCTATTGATGTGGTTATTGTACTTGATTCAGGAACTGCAAAGGAGCAAATTATTGTTGTGTTATAAGGACATGGTATGTCACATCTATATTGTTTAATTTCTATCGGGAGCCATTGATATATTTGTACTAGCAAAGAAATGTCACGGCATATTATGACATGTATTAATTACCTAAGCTGTTTGGTGGACTGAAAGTTCATTGTTGAGGACATATAATTTTAGTTAATGAATTCCAAATTTTTGTTCAATATTCTAGTGCTTCGTTAACATCTTTGTGCTTAATAAATATAGCTGTCACATACGCATGGTTAAAGTAGGCGATTGTTTTACTTAAAGATGCTGATTGTATGTATGTGTTATGTTTTATTTTTATGTTTTGTAACTTCAGGTAGGCATTGTAAGTGACATGATCAATGTTAGCAGATCGATGAAGTGCTTCTTCAAAGGATCAAGCAGTAGTCCTCTGTTACAGTTTTCTTATAACTCTGCAGACCAAAGTGATTTTGGAGATGCTGGAGATGGTGGTGGAATTCCAGTATTTACATTTTATTCAATGACTTCACATGGTATGGCAATATAATATTTGCTGAATAAGCAATTGATAGTTTATACAGTTACGCAGTTGTTGAGACGATTTGCCAGTTATTTTCCCATTTCCTTCATTTTTTTCTGAATATATTTTCACATAATGAGGTAGCTAATTCATCGTAGAATCTTTTAATCCTCGGAGGTAATATTGATTTCATGTTAAGCATTATATACTTACTGACCACAGAGTAAGTGTACGGGGAAGTTGCAACAATGAGACTGTATTTCGCAAATTTTCCCATTAAATTGGATAAAGATTGTGATATAATCGAATAAAGGCAAAGAGAAATTTACAGAATGCATACTGCTTCTTTCTGATAGAGTTGTCAGCTGTTAGTACTATGCATTGTTAGTCAATTATTTAGGGTTTAAGTTTAGCCTGAATTATAGAAATTTTTAAATTGTCTCGAGGAGTTATTCTAAATCTGAAAATAATTCAACGATAACAATGTTTCTTCCACCTAGAAATCAATTCATATCTTTAACTTTCTCTCTATATAACTAAAGCGTGAGGAAGATAATAGTGTGATGCGTTACCTGAAGATTATTCATGTCAATTATGCTAAAATTGCAAGGTTTGAAATCACAGAGAAATATGCTGAGGAATTGGTTCAGATGTTTAGGCTGGAACTTTGTTTGAAGGTGAATTGCAATTTCTGCAAAAATATTTTCATTATATATATGATTCCTGACTTTGGTCTTACTGGGAAACTTGCTTCAAATGGGCAGCGATTACTTGTTCTTGAATTTATGTCCATTGGTTATGACACTTCAGAGGTAAAACAATTGCATTGGTCAACTCAGCTTTATGAAGATGAATTCAAAGATTTGACAGACTGCAATCTGTACTGTGAAGTGACTCATGGACCAGTGCCACCAAGTTTCAGGGATGGGAAATCTGACATTGCCTCTTTAAGATTTGACAACCAACCCAATCCTGAGGTTTTACAGGTATTGTATTTAATACCGCGTTTGCTTTTGAATTCGTTGTAAAATTTCTTGATTTATTACCATCATTTAGAAACTGCACTACGATCTGGAAATCTAAATTAGAATATGATACATTGGCCGAACTGTAGCTAACATGATAAGAGTCCGGTGCGATTTTAGTCAATGCGGATACAAAGTCTTTGCAAGGGTTCATTCGCAGTTTCCCCTCTCTGATTGAAGAAACAATGTAATGTCGGAATTAAATTTGCGCAGTTACTAAAATTTTAAAAAACTGAAAAAAAAAATGAAAAGCAAGTTTGTAAGTCGATGACGTAAGAATACTGTGTATGTCTTCGAGCAACATAATTTTGCCAGTTGGGGCAGAATATGTTTTTTCTATTATATACGTAATATACGTTTCCTTATAATGATATTTTCTAAATATATTATTGTACATAACAGGTTTATTTAACAACATGGCTTGCAGAGGCAAACATAGACACTCTCAAGTAAGATTGCGACGAAGTTCATGTAAATGTTTATCAGTGTCTAAAATGCTTCTAATCTCCTCCATCCTCTCCTTTCCCTCTTTAATCAGAGTGAATGAGATATTTACAGTGGTTGGCGAAGAAATGCATGTTAGCATTGTTTAAAGCTGCCGTCAACAGGAATGAGTCTTTAACTTTGAATGACATCATGTTTGAAGAGAAGATGAATGAATACACCTTCTAACATTCATTTTAGACGTTGTCATAGTTGGGCATGCGAAAAGAGTGGTAAGAGTCGCTTATTGCTTGCTGTTGCTGCTAAAAATGATAATTGTCATATAGATGACTGGTTTTAGTCTCACAACACTAACAAATTGTGGACAGACAGGATCTTCGTATGCTAGTGAAATTTGTTCAAAGGCAAAATTAACAGAGGTACGGAACTATTTTTCTATGGCGAATTTTTTATTTTCCCTTTAAACCTTTAGGGAAGTTTTGTATATTTTTAATGTTATAACTGTATAGTTGGAAAGAACCTACAGAGAAACAATGATTGGTTGGGTTTGGCTATTTGGATTCTGAACTGGATTAACTGATATGGTCCAAAAGCTGTTATAAAGAAGAAATTAATTTCAATTAAGTTATGTCAATCAGTTTAACTTTCTATTTTAAAAATTGAAATTTGTAAACTGTTGTGTTTGTTTATTATATTATAGATGTAAAGTGATTACAAGCAGGCAGGTATTTTGGTTGCTTTCTAAAGAAACAATGGATAACTGTCAGTGTTTCGTACAAAAAGGTATAAATATGTTTGCTTTCCTGCTTTGTCTTTTGGCATCTATAAAAGGACAAGTTTTGCGTGATAGGTTGAAAACATAGTACTTCATTTGCGTGATAAAAGGACGAATTTTGTCGTTGTCAAGGTCCGAGTTCATTTATTATCAGGATGACGACTTTCATGCATTCGCAGATATGAATGGTCAATTCATAATAGCATCTGAAGACGTCGACCAATCCAATTTTTCAATATTTTTTTCAACAATTAATGGAAACTAAGCTTTCACTGTCGGAAGATAATATATAACTTTACGCATGATATGATTGATGCTTTGGAAGACGTTAGTAATATGTGCATCATGACCAACAAATAAAATACGTCAAACACAGGAAACATGCGCGGAATTTTTGGGACTACTGAGTGAGAAACTAAAATAGTTTATAATCCTAAATGGAACGAAACATGCGTACGAGCCAATAAGACTGAAACTAAAGCCCACGCATATATATTCTTTACACATATTATAAGCACATATTCATACATGTCTCGGGTGTTTCTTCCCGCACCCTATGAAATTCTACACAGCTTATATGCACATATGAATGTTCAGAAAATAATTGAGTGATGATCTAATGCAATTATTCTTCTACTCAACACAAATTCAAGGAAATACTTCGAAATTGATAACATATATACTGAACATCTTATGCTACACGAATCAGACAATCGACCCATATGATTTAGAACATGAATATTCAGCAAATATAAAACAGCTTATGATATTTTTTGGACGTAGTAGGTGGTATCCTACACTGGAGCAATCTTGTTTGGCTCAGATATTTCACTAAGTACTGACTGTGAGGTTAGAAGATTGCACATATTATATTTCACTAAGTACATACAAATAAAGGAAGATGATTTAGAATTGGAATTATAGAAATAATTAAAGAAACAGTTTAAGATCTTATGTTCTTTAAAGAAAACAAATAAACATTGAACAGCTCATGCTTAATCAGCTAAAACCGAGCCAAATGGTATGATTAAAACTAAGTAAACTGCATATCTTATCTTAATATATATACAAAAGGCTTGGAACCTGAAAACCAAAGGTAAAAGATAACTAGATTGCGAAGATCTAGACATACATACATACATTCATATATAGATTGAAAAGATCTAACAGCCTCCATGGTTGGGGAGGCAATCTAGTACCATTCTTCTCCTACACTGCCAGTTGTATGGTTCTATGGCGATGAAGTGCAATAATATAAGTTGAAAGAAAAAGGACCATAAACAGGATGTTGTGGAGACAACTGACCAAGAAAGATGGAAAAATGAATTAATTAATTGTCAAAGTGAAAGACATTGTACCCTGTCTGGGAGATTTCTAGGCATTGGAACTGCGGTAACATATTTCTGGGGGTATGATTTTTGAGCATTTGCAGTTGAATCAGATGATGAGGTTTCTGCCCCATCATTTTGCCCCCGGCCATGGAACTTGGCAAATCGATTGATCACAGAAAATCTTTCTAAATCCTGACATTCCAATCTCAAGTCCAAAATTGAGGCTCTGCTATCCAATCTGCATCATCAATATGAAAATTGTAAAAAAATAAGTAAAAGGATAGAAAAACGAAAGCAAAAGACAGAATGTAAATAATAACCGAAACTTAAAGACAAAGCAGATATCATCATTACTAAGAAAAATCAAACTGTAACGAAAAACCAAAAAATAGGGGGTGCAGACTGCTATTTAAAAAAGTTTAGTAAATTTACAGTCCATCAGGAGAAGCATGTAAATATCATTGATGTAATTTTTCTTCTAGATACATGTTCAAAAAGTTCAGAAGCTGAAAATTTCTACCATCATAACCACACTTAATGGTTTTTTTTACACTAACGCAAGTGAAATATGAACCTTTTAACACTAATACAAGTGAAACACGATATCCAACCTAAATTTTCCAGAAATTACCTATCTGTATATTTCACAAGCAACTGAACCCATTCTTCAAATAAAAAAGAAAGTAAAATAGTCTGAAAATATTCCATATTTCAACGTGTTAAATCAATTGTTCCATGGAATTTATTAACTACTGAAGAACATTAAAAGGCCATGTCTTATAAAGCTCCTTATTATTTATTCAAGACACAATAGCAAAGCACCTATTCATATGTATTCATACACTAATGACCCTGCATATGAAATCTGTTACTCAGACAGACCACAGTATTGGCCAAAGCCATGAGACAAATAAACACTGATAGTACCTCAATATATCATTTTCCAGTTTTCTCGCTCTACCATCGAAGTCTTCCACTTTCAAATTGTACTGGTCAAATTTCCCAGATGCTTTAAGCTTATCGTGCAGGCTACAGAATACACCAGTAAGAAAATTAATCTTTGTGATATAACATATCCAAAACATGGAATCATATATGTATGCATTAAGGGCTTTTAGGGAGCTTATTTCAGACTATCATAAGGTTTGTACATGTGTTTGGTTACGTTTCTGAAGTAGCTAATGACTCTTCTATAAGGTCTTTTTGGCTTATTTCAGTATGCTTTGTAGTGAAGCTAGTAGAAATAAGCTTGTTAATAAATGCTCAACTAAGTTGTTCACTCATTGATCAAATTTCCCATTTAAAAAAATAAAAAAATCTTACAGGCTTTTGCTTCCAGGGGACATGATGGTGTCATTTCCTGTTTGAGAGATGGAACTGCATGCATCTCCTAACACTAATCTAGCAACAGAGTAGACCAAACTTTCATAATGCAACTTGACATCTGCAGAGAGAACTACAGCAGAAGGGGGATTAAGTAGTTGCTGCATAAGCTGTGTCGTCAACACAAGTCTTCTTTTTGACTTCATTGGGACATCTTCAATTAGTTCAGCTTCATCCTCAATCTAATGTCATATACGGAGCAGCATGAACTTCTAGTAGCAAATGAATTAAGATATTTAGTTTAGACTGATGTAATTATGAACATACCTTCTCAACCAATCTATTTGCAGCTTGGGCCCAGTCTAATTCTGCCGCACTGTCAAGTAATAAAGAACCTCAATCTCAGAAAGTAGAAGGTAAAAGAAAAACTGATCTATATAAAACAAGATTGAATATATATATATATATATATATATACATACATATATATATATGTGTGTGTGTGTGTGTGTGTGTGTGTGTGTGCATAGCAAAAGCATGAGGCATAAAATACTTCTAAGAAACTAAAAACAGATCTAGCAGCTGGTGAAAGATTAAGGACATTTTGTAACTTCTAGTCATCAGAAATAGCAATAGAAAATTACAAGTGCATTAAATCTACATTTAGTTAGCTCATTTTATGTTAAGAAACTAAAATAAAAATCATCGGCGAACTTGGGACTGAAAGTTGTTTTCTGTGAAATAATCTAAGGCGAGAAAGTGGGATAAATCACATCATTTTGTCAAGCACCTGATATCTTGAAGCCTTTCAGAATCCTGACTCAGCTCTTTGTGCCATGGTATAAGTTCGGATGTGGAACTTTTACGCTTCTTTGGTCGCATACTAGATGACAGATCAGGTTCAACTGCAGGAGGAAGTAATGACTGAGAAGGCAGATGCTCATTCGAAACTGAAGTAAGCATTGGATTTTGCCCAGCATCATTGAGACTATTAACTTGCTCCATTGAATTTGCAAGATGCAAACTACCAGATTGGTTCCTCATGATTAAAGGCTGCTCCAAAATCTTTGGCGGAGTCATTGTTCGCATATCATACATTTGCAACATCTTACCATTTTTAAAATTTCCATACTGCTCAAACCACGATGGAGCCATCTGAGGATTTATCACAGAATGCTCACTTCCAACAGCAGTTACTTTGTTATTATTACCAACATTAAGAGCATTTCTCTGACCATATCCAATCACCTCCTGAGAAGATGCATTAGTATCTCGAGCATCACCCACCTTTGTTGAAAAGTTTACCAAGTTCGGATCTGATGGTTGCACTGAAGAACTATTATCTGACACATCTTTGACTATGTTGTTGTATCCATATGATTGTTGTCCACGGTTGGAAATGGAATCTATCTGTTGCTTTTCCATCATATTATCTGAAACCTTGAATCTCTTGACATCCCGATTACTAGGATCAATATCCACATTTTTCATGGACTGAACTTGATTTAGCATAGAGACGTTCTGATGCAAGAAATTATTTGGTCTTAAAGATCGGCCAAAATCTTCAATATCTTTAGAGGTAGCAGCTGGGCTTGATTGAGGTGCATCAGATGTATATTTCACATGTTCCTTCGTGTGTGAAGCATTTGCAGTCTCTTCAACAGCATCAACACTCTCAGACAAGACCTGCTGCATAGAAATGTTACCATCGTTCTCTGAATCTTCAATACCTGGCTTCTGTGGTCCTATTGTCGTCTCATAAATATTATTTGGTTGGGGATGGGATGGAATCTTCAAAGCATTAGGATGTTGCTTGCTAGAAACACTTGTCCATACATTGTGTAATACTTTTGAATGGGCACCCTGTGGAGATGATGTAACAGAAGAATGAGGAGCAATACCAGCCTCCAATGCTGAAGATTTCATGAAAGGATCTCCAGCACGGATTTGATTCATACTATCCATCTGGGACATCTCCTGAGCAGATTGCAATTCAGATTGACTAGTTTGAGCTCTTTCACAATACTCATCTACCTGATTACTGGAAGCAGTCCGATCAAAAAACATTGCATTATCAGATTGGGTATTTGCTACTTGTCCACCAAGATTAGCCACATTCTGATTTTGAGTATGGATCCTTGGAAAAGGAAAGCCTGCAGCAAAACCCTGTGGAATATTTCCCAGTGCACTGTACTGTGAGGCTTTGTCAAATAGTTGTCCTGAGGAGCCAACGTTATTTCTAAGCTCGTGAGATGACTCTCGAGGAGGAAAAGTATGAGTAGCAGACAACCAAGTAGGACCCTTATCCCCTGTCTCAGATGCAACATGTTGTGGTGTGGCATGAGATGATGTCATAGGAAGCCTTTGAGTGGGAGGAGCCAGTTGCAAACCAAAGCCCTGAGATAAAGAACCTTGATTTCGTTGAGGATGTACAGAAGACCCATCCGAAGATTCTGTATCCATCACCCTGGAAGATAAAGGGCGGTTAGAAGTGCTTGTGTTTGTTGCAATGCCATGCTCCCTTGATTGGTCCACTTTATGAAGAAGCTCAAGAATATTTTGACTACAATAATTTAACAAATAAAGCAAATTGTTGAGCTAAGGTCACCATGTACGGAAGGGTAGAGTTGTAGGCAAACAAAAGAAACAGACACAAGTAAACAAGGGTTTTAGTGCCCAATTAGACCAGAAGCATGCATATGAAAAAGTAAAATAAACACAATTCATGGTTACCTCATATAAGAGAACACTAAACAATAATTTAGAAGCAAATACTATATTACACTAAACTTGTTAGCTCAACAAAAAAAAATTAATCATATTCAATTACCTGGGTGAAGCAGTCTTGTTCGAGGCATAATTACCAACACTTCTATCATATGTAGTCAACGTTTTGGGTATATGACCAGATATCATGCTTTTTGAAGCATTGTCATCTATAGGTTTTGAGTCAACCTGAAAAGTATATGTTTTCCTATGTCAAATTCCAAAGGATTTAACTTTTTGATTCTGCAATGAATGGAGAAAACTGTGCAATTAATGTAGTCACACTTATAATAAGGGCAAAGTCCTAACATTACCTTCTCTGTTTCATTATAAATCCCATCAGAATGACTGTATTTTGACTGGCCAGGATGGCCTTGGTCCTGACCTTTAAATCCTCCAATTGGTTGATGTGGTGTAGGCTGTGAATTTAAGGTATGTTTATTTCCATAAGGTTCTATGTCAACACCAACAACCCCCGTTGGGTGATACTGAAATTTTCGAGTTACAGGAGGTCTTCTATTTCCCTGCCCAGATAACTTTGGACTATGCAAATCACCATCAAAACTAGGACTTTCTCTCAAACTACCAGTTCTATGATGTGAAGAATTAGAGACAAGACCATCCACTGATTTATCCTTTTTGTTAAAGTTTTCCATATCATGTGCCTCTCCTTCTGACTTTTCATTCTTCAATGATTCCAAAACTAAAGGATTCTTCTCCAAATGATGCCTATATTTTCCTGCAACTTCATTTCTTCTATAGCTACCCACAGAATCTGTCTGTCTCCATACATCAACATTAGGGAGCTGATGGTTGCTTTGCCTGCTGACCCAAGTAGCACCTGAATTGGCTATGCCAGCAATGCCATTCATACCAGAATCCTCCCCACAAACCTGCATATTACCTGAAGACTTTGCATGTTCCAACACACCAGACGAATTTGTATCAGAATCAGGCTCCCACATCGCAGGAACCTGATTCATATCCTCTTGCACAGCTTTGTCATGATGAGGCTGCAAAACACTTTCATTTTCACGGATCTTTATATGAGAATTGTTATTAGGAGTGGGTGATTTAATAGCATTCCACCCATTAGATCTATTGAATTGCTCACCCCTACTACTAGGGGATGACAGTGTCTGTTGATGGGTCCAAGAACCTGAAATAACCTTATCATTTACTTCTAAGCCTGAGGTATTAGCAGCATTTCCATAACTATGACTCCCCTCTGCAATTGGTTTTTGCTGAGGGCTGCAATCTAACCATTTGCCTCGTTCTAAAAACTGTGGAATTGATCTTTGAGAAGAATCAGTCTGTAACCTGTCTTGCTGTTCCTGTGCAGTATCAGCACCTGACTGATGAAATCCAGGAAGACCAGAATAGTTTACAGTGGTACTGGGCCTGCTGCTGAGATCATCCGGCCGTAGAAAAGGCCTTGAATTTATATTGGATGTTGACTGCAAGTTATTGTCAGCCCACACTGATTGCTGTTTGCTGGTATCCATGGTCGAAGGCCGCTCAGTTCCAGAACGTTCATTATTCCGGAAACTTAGACCACTCCATTCTTCCTGTATACCCATTTCATTACCAGAAGTTTCAGCTACAGCAGACTGCATAAGTGCACTCCAACTCCCACTCTGAATTGATGGAACTCCACCTAAACTATCCGCGCCGTCCAGCATATTGAAACCAATTCCATCCCAGAGGCTGTCATCTGAACCAAATAAAATCTTCTCTTCTGTTGGATCTAGGGTAGCCACATTCTGTGAAGGAGGAACCTGCACTACCACCTTGTCCTGAGAAGTGTCAGAAGACCCACCAAGCTCTTGCCTCCCATTAAAATCTTCAATTGGTACATCTCTTTGCTCAGAATTTACTTGCTGCAAGTTATCCATATTTAATCCACTGTTTATACCTTGAGCAAGAGAACCAAACATACCTTTTCCTTGAATATCCTGTCTTGAAACTGAATTCCCATCATTTGTGTTAGTTTGATCCGAAATTGAAGCATATTGATGAGCTGGAAATGAATGGCCACTGGCTGATATGTGTGGCAATGCTGGTTTGTCACCTTGAATGCGAGAATACTGATGTTGGATAGGAACCTGAGACGCAGCAGGCTTATCTGCTTGAACATGAGAATACAGGTTGGATCTTGAGCCAGAAATTGGAAGTCCGTACAGAGACTGCTCTCCCTGATTAGGAACCAAACCCATTAGGCGCAGCTGTTCAGGAGATAACACAAGTCCATTAGAGGACCCTTGCATAACTGCAGATGCACCATGCTGGAGCCAATTTGCGTTAGGCATAACTTCAGGCTGCTGCCACACAAGGTTAGGCGCCTCATTGATGGGAATGCCATTAATAAGAGATGCAGAGTGGCCTGCAACTGTCTGTTTTGAAATGGAGGCCGCTGGATTCATAGAACTCTGTTGCCTAGCTTCTAGTTGATGAAGTTGTTGCTGCCTTTGAAGTTCTTGCATCTGGTTGAGCATTGCCTGCTGTTGCAAAAGCTGCATGTCATTCATCCCCGGCTGCTGTCTAGGAAAAGACTGAAGCATGCCTGAATGCCGACCACTCATTTGCTGTTGACTTCCAAAAAAATCATAATTAACAGGAGACTCTGATGCATCAGTCCTAGTCATGTGTTTCTTATAGTGTTCAAGACCAGGCCCTTGTTGTGACTCTAGTACAGACATTCCTCTTGACAGATTTGAAATGCCATGCAAATCAGCCTCTGTATCCATTCCCAAAATGTTTGCTTCATTTTGCCTCGACTGAAAAACCTGATGTCCCTGCATATAGCCATTTACAGTTGTCTGTTGGTTCGGGAGTTGATTTCTGCCAGTGTCAGACCTCAAATTTGATTGTGCCAGGTTCAAACCATGTCGTAAATGTGGTGTGCTTGTGTGTCCCTGCTCAAAATCTTCGTACAAGTAATACAATTAGTAATGGAGGGAAAGATAATAAAGTTATAACTTACAAATTATGTTGAACCAGTAGAGATTTATAAAAAAAAAAAGGTAAATGCAAGTGAATATACTATCATTAATAAATAAGTGAGCTATTATAAAATAGGGGAATTTGACACCTAGTTATACCTGATTGCTGTATATTGAAATTCTTCAAATTGGAAATAAAAGGAGCACCAGTTGGTCTCTGGCTACCAGCCCACAAATTGTTGCTTAGTCCTGGCCAGTTCCCGTCAACTGCCTGTGAATGATACTGGCCCTGGGACAAATTCTCTTGACCAAAAAAATTATGGACCCTGTCTCCTACTTCGTTTCCCGGCATAGATAACTCAGCCCACAAATTTTCAGAAAATAACTATTTATAAGTGTAGTAAAACAAGGAAGATAAAGAAAAAGTTCCTCCAAATATTATGCTCTCCAAAAATACACCTTTGAGCTACAATCATTTAATCCTGAAAATTATTAAGGGAAACGAATTAGAGTGCAAGAAAAACTCCAAACGAATATATTTATTAATAGAATATTGTGAAAACATAATGTAAAATAACAACTGACATCCCATGCAAGATGTCATAGTTGATCACTATTAATAAAGTGCATCAAGTGCACCGTGTACACAGAATACCGGGGATTAGTGAAAAATAGTGAGATGCAAAAAAATTAGCACACAAAAAAAAAAACATTATAATGCAATAATAGACTTCCAGGAATGTAAACTTATGTGATAATCATGGTAACGCGCAACAAAATTGCCGATCAAAAAAGAAGCCCTATAAGTTCTATTTGTTGGTGGGTCAAGCTTTTGGACTACAACTTTCTAACTGAACAAAAACACACAAGTTAACAGTATCAAATCCTTTGGTGAAATGTAAGACAAAGCATAGAAGTCCAGCAGGCCAGGTTATTCATCCAACATCAACATTCTCAGTGTTCCTTCTTAAATGAAGAAATATATGAGAAAAAAGGAAGAGAAATTTAGAGAAAAGAAGGAATGCAGTTTCAACTTCCAAGTTATAATACTGGAAGCATCTACAGCGTCACAGGGTTAAATCACTGAGTATGTTACATGCTCCAAGCCTAAGCCATGTTTTTCTTGAGCATTTTTTATACTACAGGATTCTCTTCCTTACTGGCACTGGAACTATTACACTAACTTATTATAGAAAAATTAATAAGGTTCAAACATAAATTATCCTCCTCAAAAATCATCCACTTATAAAAAGGATTTCTTCTTTCTGAACAAATGTGTCACCAGCACTCACAAATACATAAATATATAAAATATGCTTAGGCTGAAACCTCTTCGGCCAATTGAAGGATTGGTGCACAAAAGGAATCAAAGTGGCGAATATTTATAGAGGCCGCAACGACTTCCCAATCAACCATAGTGATGAAGCTCGAGAAAGGAAGAAAAAACACACTTTTAAAAGTTCAATGCATACTCAAGCATACTTCCTCCAAATTAATGTGTTGGCAAAACCCGAGCCATGCAGTAAATGCGAATAAAATCCCAAACCAGAGCCATGCAGTAAATGGAATTCGATATCACTATTGGCGTTTTCACATACCCACACCCATAATTTGTAACTTGTCGTCCTCAAGACATCTGAAAAAATGCATTGCATTTACGGAAACTGGCAGTTATTTCCCAAAATTTAAAGCAAAATCCAACTATTTAGAGAATGATAACCTAAAATATCCAGACGAGTGAACTTATCCAAGATCTTCAAAACAGCTAGTCTCTCAAAACTCTCCCCTTCAGTTCTGCACATACACGTACTCATCAACAATAGCTATTAAAAAGTAGTTTAGCACAAAATTCCATCATCTCTGCTTCCAATTCCAGGCTCATATTGCACCCCCAAGGATAGAATCCGCAACCAATCTTTAACACCTATCCTAAAGTTAACCAAGTATAATCTCCTTGCACAAATCACTTACGTGAATCAATTTGTCAGTGGAAGAAAGTCTTCCAATTCACTTTCCACAGACTATAATAAGGTTATATTAGTATGCCAAGAATTCACACTCTCTTGCCTAATACCGTATAGACCTATAACTAGAAACAGGGTGATTGAAGCAACCAAGAACGAAAATCCAAAATCAAATTCACACAATTCACCTGAGCTGAAACATTCTTACTTCTAAAAGAAATGAGAGGAACCTAAGCACTCAACACGCAATTACTATTCCCCTTCCGCAACACTTCCATCAGCTGAGTTCGCCTCAAAACCGAAAATCGCTGGAAAATCTCAAAACTACGACCGAAACGCAAAAGATCGGAAGCGCGGCACAATTCGAGCTCACAATCAGCATTCAAATTGATGAAACAACACAAAACGAGTGCACATGCTGGCGAATTGGCGCCCAACGCGAAAAGCCAGAGACGCAAGCACAGATTTGGTTTTTCTTTTCATTTGTTTAATTTCTCAAAGAGAGGGTTCCTAGAGAAAGAAGGCTAGGGTTTTGAGAGATAGAAAGATAGCCCGAGAACTCACAGTGAGATTGAGAAGACTCCATTGAAGCTCCAAATTGATCCCACGAGAGTGTTGAAGAAGCAAGCGTTAGGGTTTGAAGCGGTGGGAAGCAGAAGAAAACAGGACTCTCTTAGCTCACACAGATAAAGTGATCGAAATAGTGCGAAATTTTCAACGAACACAGCAACAATACTCAGGCTCGGCCCCAACGTGAGGCTCGGTGATCCTAAGCTCGTTGCTTCGGATCCGAGGCTGGGCTCTTTCAGGCTTTTTTTAGAAGATAGGTTGTATTAGCTATAGTGAGCCCAAGAGGGGAAGATATCACGTGAAGAGTTGTTGAAGGTAAATGACAAATCCAATAGAAATTCGACACGTGGCAAAGTGACGGCACAATCCCTTTTTTGGAGAGGGAATAAACTGCTGGGCGGAAAAGCCCAATCGCTTTGTTTCAGAAAAACGTGATAAAATAATTGCTTCTTTGAAAACAGTTCATTATAAATATTAATCAAAACAAAAACAACTTATACTCATAATCTATTTATCTATTTTATATATTACTATATCATAATCTGGTCGCTATTTGATATTTTATGGCTTTTTTTTTCAAAGATGATGAGTGTTATGTAATTAGTTAAAATTTAACTCTCCATCATCAAGTTGACTTTATTTAATTTTTAATTTAAAATTAAATTTGAATGAGTTAAAAAATAGTCAAAGTAAAGAATATTAATTTACAATTATTATTTATTATAAATCACAACGTAATGCATAAACTGAAATGCTAGTTCTTTTTAAAATCTAATCCTGCAAATTATGAAAAATCCATAGATCTTTACTTTAAGAATCGAGAAAAAAAAATGGAAAAAAATAAAGAAACTATTAAGAATGAAAAAGTGATTGAAAAAAAAATTACAAACAAAGCTAAGCTGACGGCACAACTAACCTTTATTACAAAGTAAATTAAAGCCTACTTTTCAAAACTTGGAGAGCGGTACCTTTTTTCTTTATTATATTCTCTTGCATCTTTTCCTTGCCTTGTAACAACTTCATCTAACTTTAGGTAGGTTTTTGTTTCATTTTTTTATGTAAAGTTGAACCAATGTTCTCACTACAGTACTTGAATTGTTAGTGTCAAATTATTAAAAAAAATAATGAAAGCATGAATAAAATGTTTGAATGTATGAGAGAAACAAATGACAAAATTTCATGTGATTAAGATGTTGATGGAATTTTACTGTGGAATAGTGAGATGGAAGAAGATGTTAGGGATCATATATTGATTGTTTGTGGCACAGGCATTATTAATAATAAAGGGAGTGCCCAAAAAGCCACGTGGTAAAGTTTTTTCACGAGCCTTCTGCTGTGATCCCTATATTCTGAGTTTGAGAAGTTATATGAAGAAATTTTGTCATTTACTAGGTTATGCATCATCATATACTGTAGTAACTAATGATTGAAAGAAAAGATATCAAGATAAATAAAATCGTGTAATAGTAACTTTTGTCACGAAGTAAATATTTTATAGTGAGGGCGTCTTAAAAATGTTAGTGTGTATTTTATTGACAATAGTAAATGTTTATCATGTTCACTGAGAATAAAATAATAAAAAAGTTATTTAAAAAATATATAAATACTTTGTTAATATTAATGGTTGAGTGTGTGAATATTTTTGTAAATATTTATAAAAATATTTATACACTCTATCATGTATTTAAAATGAGAAGTTGTCGGTTATCCAAATACATATATATAAATCAAATTTATTAAAGAGCGTCTGGGGAAGTTCTTGTTCAGTGAAAATGTCATTCATTTGAGACCGAAACAGATTATAAAATATACAAACTCATTTATGAGGAATTTTTTTTACGTATAAAATATATATTACTTTTTAATGTGATATATATTCACCTTATCACTTTTAATCGGCATAAAAGTAACATTAGATGTACTTAATATTATGTAAAATATTGATGTTAAATTATCTGTTAAAATATTTCTCCTTGTTTTCTTATCAAAATCTTAATTTGATTCTTATATTTTATTAGTCTCAACTAGGTCCACATTTTTGTAAATGAATAACAATTAGGTCCTTTCCGTTAGTATGAAACTAACATTGTTAAGTAAGTGTCACGTGTTACTCGTTTTTTTGATTTTTTTTTTTTTAAATTTTTAAATTATATATATATATATATATATATATATATATATATATGTCACGTGTCAATCTAATATGGTGGTATGTGTCAAATTATTATATGAATTTCAATTTGGTTCTCATATATGTTAATTGATTTGATTTCAGTCCCAATTTTTTTTTTAAATTTTCAATTTTATGTACTACATATTTAGACCAAATATAATTTTTATATAAATGTTATGATGATACTTTTATTAAAAATGATATTTCTATTACATATTTTTAATAATATTAAGTTTATTTAAATTTATATTTTACATTAAACTTAATTTAAATTTTATTTTAAAATTATAAATAAATAGATTGATAAATTTATATTCGAAATATTTGTGCAACATTATATACCAACAGTTTTTATACAAATCTTAGAGTTGACTTAAAAATAAAAATTTTATAAATTCAAATGTAAAATTTTAAAACATTTTTATAACAAATTAAAATAAATATATTTAAAATTTTAATATTAAATAAACTTAATATTATTAAAATATTTAATATAAATATCAATTTTAATAAAAATAATCATAACATTAGATAAAAGTTAAATTTGGTCTAAATTTATAGTACATGAAATTGAAAATGTTTTAAAAAATTTTGAACTGAAATCAAATCAAATTAACAAATTTGAGGACCAAATTGAGATTCATATAATAACTTGACATGTGTCACCATATTAAATTGACATGTGGCACACTATAGACGTGACACGTGTCATAAATATTTTTTAACAAATAAAATTTAAAAAAATTTAAAAAAATTTTAAAAATTTGAAAAACGAAGAGTTGACACGTGAAACATACTTAACGGTTTTAGTTTCCTACTAAGAGAAATGACCTAATTCTTACTCACTTACAAAAATGTGAACCTAATTGAGACTAATAAAAATATGAATACCAAATTGAGATTTTGGTACAAAACAAGAAGCAACGAAGTAATTTAACCTAAATTATTTAACAATTTCCCACTTGAAATAAATAAATATATATATATATATATATATATATATATATATATAATTTTACAATTATATATTTTATTATATGTGTTTTCTTTTATTATTGACATTGGATTAAAGCGGTCTTTGTTTCCTTTATTGTAGTTAAACCCATCAATGGCCATATGTTGATACTAATAGATAATATGAATTATGATATGGATGTGTAGTATGAAATTTTTGTATAATTTAATCTTAACATGCTTAATTCTATTAAGTACTTAGTTAATGACAAAATCAATTTAAATATGCCAAAACTTTATTTTGTTGAAAGTATAATTGAATCATGTATGTTTATGTTTGGAAAACATCCAAAATAACACTCATACAAGTAGTGTTCTCATGAAACATTTTAGAGATTAATTCTTCGGTGAACAAATTTGTGAACATGGAGTTTGTGTTAATATGTTTTAGAAATAATTTACTCTAAACTCTTTATTTAGCAAGGAAAAACTTGATATCTATATGTTTTTGTTGTAAATTAAAATTGTTAATTTGTTTAAACTTAAGTCGTATCTCTATATAAAAAAAAAAATTGCAACTAAATTCTGTAATTAGATGTTCAATACATGTTATGAATTCAATTCTCATGGTAGAAGAGACTACAAGAGATTGTCTGACACTTTTCTATGAGATAACATTTATAGAAATACATAGTTTGACGTGGATTTCATACTATCTTGGTTTCAAGAAAAATCATACTCAATATACCTAATACCTAATGATCTCAAGTTAATCTATGTGATTATATACTTTTATTTTTATTTTTTATAAGTATCATATTTCACATTAATCATTTTTTGGTCCAATTGTGGATTACACAATATTTACTTAACATTTGTATAACGTACATAATATAATATTTGAACCCATACAAACATCAACATACATTAGACTCCTTTCTGCTAATGTGTAAGGAATTTTCTACATTTCCTTTTTATTCAAAATAATTATTAGGGCCTTGGTCAAACATTGAACTTGTCTCCTTTAGGCACAATAGTATTACCTTTTTTACAATCTTGCATGTCGTATTTATAGAAAAGATTTAACGAATAATTCTGATGTATTATTTTAAAGAATAGGGTACCATATATATACATACAAGAGTGATATAATTTCCCGTCTATTAAAGGAATGAATGCACAAATTTGTTCACAAAGATAATAATGCCTAAATTATAGCTAACACAATATATGACATATCTTAACACCCCAACTCAAGTTGGTGCATGAATATCACATATTCCCAACTTGAATAGAGACTCATTAAACACTCTGCTTGACACTCCTTTAGTGAGAACATCAGCCAACTGCAATTCTGATCTTACAAAAGGAAAGAAAATTATTTCAGTTTCAAGTTTCTCTTTGATGAAATGTCTATCAATCTCCACATGCTTTGTTTTATCACGTTACACCGGATAGTGAACAATTGTTATAGTCGACGTATTATCACAGTACAAACTCATAGTTTCATTTTGGTTAAAGCCCAAATCTGATAGCACATTTTTAATCCACAAAAGTTCACATACACCTCGTGCCATGCCTTTGAATTCTGCTTCAGCACTAGACCTTGCTACTACAGGCTGCTTTTTACTCCTCCAAGTTACAAGATTCCCTCCTACAAAAGTAAAGTATCCAGAGGTAGATCTTCTATCATCTTTTGAACCTGCCCAATTTGCATCAGTATACCCTTCTACTTTTAAGTTTCCATGATTTGAGAACAAAATTTATTTTCCAGGTGTGGACTTTAAATATCTCAAAATCCTCTCAACAACATCCATATGAAGCTTTCGTGGGTCATGCATAATTTGGCTAACAACATTCACTACATAGGTAATATCTGGACGTGTATGAGACAAATAAATTAATTTTCCTACCCGTGGTATCTCCTTTTGTCTATGTTTGTTGAATTTGAGCATTGAAAGAGTTTATGATTATGTTCAATTGATGTATCAATTGGTTTAATCCCAAGCAGTCCTATTTCTGATAGTAAATCAATAGTATATTTTCTTTGACATAGAAAAATACTATGTTTTGATCTAGCTACTTCAATACCCAAAAAATATTTAAGGTTTCCAAGTTGTTTCATCTCAAATTCAGATACAAGGTATTGTTGTAAACTGGAAATCTCATCTTGGTCATTTCCTGTAACAATCATGTCATCTACATATATAATCAAAGTTGTAATTCTTTCTTTTCCTCTCTTCATCAAAAATAAGGTGTGATATAGAGCCAAAAGCCTTCATAGACTTGGTAAACCTTCCAAACCAAGCTCTTGGGGATTGTTTTAATCCATATAGAGCCTTTTTTAATTTACAAACCTTCATTCCAATTAAATTTGTCATACCTGGTGGAGAATCCATATAAATTTTTTATGAAATTTCTCCATGTAGGAAAACATTTTTCACATCAAATTGTAGAAGAGGTCAATCTTGGTTTGCTGCTAGTGACAGAAGTATTCTCACAGTATTGAGCTTGGCTACTGGTGCGAACGTTTCTTGGTAATCTACACTATAAGATTGAGTGTAACATTTAGCCACAAGTCGTGCTTTATACCTCTCAATAAGTCCATCAGCTCTATGTTTAATTGTAAATACTCATTTACAGCCCACAGTCTTCTTCCCTCTTGGTAAGGACACAAGATCCCAAGTGTTATTCTTTTCTAAAGCTGCCATCTCATCAACCATTGCTTTGGTCCATCTAGGATCTGCCAAAGCTTCCTGTATATTACTAGGAATAGAAATTGAAGATAATTGAGATACAAATGATGCATATGACCGGGATAACCTGTGAGATGACAATGGGATATTTAACTTTGACTTGGAGGTTTGGTTGATATTTAGCTGGAGGTTGACCACGGTTAGAAAGGGGTTGAAGATTATACTGGACAGTAGTAGACTCAATGTTTGGTGTGTTGGTGGTCTCATGCAGACAAGGATCAATTTCATGATCGGTTTCGTCTAAATTAGTATTATCAAGGGTAGGATAAAGAGAAACAATTTCATGATTAGTTTCAACTACATTAGTATTATTAGAGATATGATGAGAAAGTACCTCTGAAGAGTCAAGTCGAACCTGTGGAGAAGATTGAGCCAATTGGTTAGGATCAGAAGACACTGTATCATCCAAAGGAGAAGTTTCCATATTTAGGATTGGCTCACTTCCTACAGAATGATCCTCACACGATAATTTATCTTTACAGTATAATTTTATATCTGGGATATCAAACATACTAACATCATGATTATGCACTTCACTTTCATTATCGCCCTGAAGTATAGAATCAACATAAAAAAAACTATGCTCATTAAATGTCACATCCATAGAGATATAAAATTTCTTTGATGGTGGATGGTAAGCACAATAGACTTTTTAAGTTGATCCATACCCAACAAAAACACATTTTAAAGCTCGTTCTTCATGTTTTGTACGTTGATGTGGGTGTAAGTGAACATATATAACACATCCAAAAATATGAGGCCATAAAGAGACTATGGAAGGAAGGATACAATGATCAGACAACACATCTAAAAGCCTTCGAAAGTTAAGCACACTAGAAGATTAATCAAATAAACTACAGATCTCACAGCCTCACCCCATAAATGAGATGGGACATTACCATCTATCAAAAGTGATCTTGTCACCTCTAATATATGTCTATTTTTTCTCTCAGCCACCCCATTTTGTTGTGGTGAATAAGGACATGTAGTTTGATGTAAGATGTCTTTGAAGTTCATGAACTCGATTAACTCAGTCTTAAAATATTCCCCTCCATTGTCTGATCGAATGACTTTAATGTGTGTATTAAACTGAGTAACTATCATATGATGAAAGGAACGAAACACATTACACACATCACTTTTATGTTTAAGCAAATAGACCCAAGTTACCCGAGTACAATTATCAACAAAATTGATAAACCATTTTTTCCCATTATGTGTAGATTGTGGCGCAGGGCCCCAAACATCTGTGTGGATTAATGAAAAAGGAAAATCTGTTTTTTTATTGCTTAAAGGAAACACAACACGATGACTTTTTGCCATTACACAAGTTTCACAAATAAAATCAGAAATATTGCATTTATGAAATGAAAATATTTTTTTTAGATAACCAAAAGAGGGATGTCCCAATCTTCTTTGCCATAATCATATTTCCTTTTTGTTTTATTGTGTATGTGTTCATTCGCAAGACAAGCCAACTTTCCTTTATAGGTTTGTTGTGAGACATTTTCAAGATAATACAGTCCTTCTCTCTCTACCATTGCCAATCTTCTCCTTGTAATGAATGTTCTAGAAAACACAATGGGTTGGATAAAATAAGGCAACACAATAATGTGATTTGGTTAACTTACTAACAGAGAGAAGATTACAATTCAATGTAGGAACAAATAAAACATTAGAGATCGATAAGGGAGAGAGGGATATACTACCTACACCTCCAATAGGAGATGAGATCTCATTGGCATTAATAATAACAGTTTTAGAACAATTAGGGGAAAAATTAATAAATTTATGTGGATCACAAGTCATATGATCGGTAGCATCTGAATCAATTATCCGATCACCATCCCTAGTAACAACAGAAAGATTAAAAGCAGAGTTAGATATACCTAACTTGGTCACAAATCCGGCAACAGTAGAACTATGACTCTTGGGAATAGCTTCTTGCATATGGGTAGCAGCGAAAGTCCCAAAATCAAGTTTCTCCGGTTGATTTCTATCGGAATGAGCCATCAAAAATATTCAAATAAAGAAGCATTGCTTCCTATATTGTAGAGGATATCGTTGTTTGGCTCTGATACCATATAGAAAAGATTTAAAGAATAATTCTGATATATTATTTCAAAGAATAGGGTACCATATATATATATATATATATATAAGAGTGCTATAATTTCTCATCTATTAAAAGGAATGAATGTGCACATATTTGCTCACAAAAATAATAATGCCTAAATTATAGCTAACACAATATTTGACATATCTTAACCATATTTGTATGCACAACACAAAAATTCACTACCAACATCTTAGCTAGAAATATCTTTGCTTCATGCAATAAATTGATATCATTGTTGACTAGAAAAATACCATCAACGTGAAAAATTAAAAATATATTTGCTACCACAAAATTAATGATACATACACTCATATGCCTCAAAATTACATGATGAAAGCTGAAATACCATTATTGAGAGTTTGTTTAAGTTCATAAATAGATTTCTTAAGTTTGCAAACCAAAATTTTTGAATCTTTGGAAAGCTTTTTTAATTGTATCATCAATGTTGTCTTCCAGCAACACGCTTTTACATCCACATGTGATCTAACTCATGATTCAAATGTGCCGAATGCCATTATTATCCATGTTAGAAAATGATTAAACAAATAATACTAATAATAATAATATGAAATAATATAATAATTATTATTAAACTAATAATAATAGCAAAACATATATATGAATCAAAGAATATTAATCAGATTCAACAATTCTTATAACAATAATAGATAAAAAATAAATAAGAAAACTAATAGAAATATACTGGGTTGAGACACATAGAGCACTATCTTTACATAGAAAACGACCCTACTATACAAGACAAAACAAAATCATATGTACTTCTCTCCCAAGATACAACAAGCCGTCAGATCAATCGAATGAAGCGAATAATCTTTGAACCTTAAGGACACATAAACACCAATGTCTTAAAAGATAATATAGAGAAAAATACTAAACACTTTTATATGAGGTTTAGTGTTTGTTGTTTTGTTTATTCTCATAGGGAGTATTTATAGTTATTAGAGAGATACTTAAGAGTCAATTGATAATTATAATAAGTCTGATAAAATAAAATATTAATTTGTAATAAAATTTAAACATAAATAATATTTACCCATAAAATTAAAAGTCGATAAAAATATTAATAACCATAAGGATAATACTTTAATTATATATATTAAAATATTTTTAACAATCCCCCATATAATTTAAAAAATGCTTCATTAACAATAAATTTTAGTGATGTTAGTAACTGTAGTGACCAATTTATATACTAATTTACAAATAAAAATTTATAGGCAACTAAAATAGTCACTATTATGAATAAAAAATTATAATTAGTCACTAAATTGGTTACTAATTAATTAAAGACTAGTTTAGAAACCAATTCTTTTGGTAGCAAAAATGATGGCGACAAATGTTTAGTGACAAATTTTCTTTGGTAGTTAAAACCTTTGTAGCTAAATTTTAGAAACCAACTACAATTTTTTATTCATAATAGTGATTATTTTAGTAATCAATAATTTTTTATTTTGTAAATTGATATCTGAATTTGTCATTGAGTGACTACTAACTTTTGATTACTAAGATTGATTATTAATAAGACATTTTCTTACGGTGAACCTAGTCTTCTAAATTGTTCCATCACTACTTATAACAAAATTAGTCATGATTGCACATTTAAAAAAAAAGTACCTAATTGACAAAATTTTGTATTTTGGAATTTAGAATAATTTCTTTAAGTTATGTATTAGAATTTAATCGATAAATATAACTATGAATAAATATAATTATAATAAATATTTTCATAATATCTTACAAAATACATCTACTATTACAAATTATTATATTATAATATATAATATTATAATAAATACAATTACGAATATAAATTTTTTATAAATATAATAACTGATCCATATATATAGAAATAACAAATTAAGAATAACAAAATAGAGACAATCTTACATAACATAAGTCATATTTGTATTTTGTTACGTGTCAGTGTTAATATCACGTGCAAGTTTATATCACATGTTAGTGTCAACATTATGTGTTATATTCAATTCGGTCTCTACATTTATTTTTTTACTCAATTGAGTATTGTTTCTTTGAAATTGAGTAATATTGAATCCTACTTAAAAAAAATAGAAAATTTGAGTTTTATTTAAAATTAAATAAAAAACAAGTAGGTTTATAGGAATATTTTAACAATATAATTATAATAAATATTTTTATAATATCTTACAAAATCACCTATTATTATTTTAATAAATAAAAATATATTATATCACAAAAATATTATAACACAACAATAAATATAATTATGAATATATTTTTGCTAAAAAATCTATTAAATCTAACAATTGAGACACATATAGAAATAATAAATCAAATAATATATATTCTGCCAATTAACTTTATTAGTTAATCAATTATTACTTTATCCATGTTATACATTTTCACATGGAGTACTAATCAATCTCATATTCTTTCTTCTACGTCCTTATATACCTTATATTCTTAATGACCGGTGAATATTTTGGAGGTAAACTTTTCTATGATTTAGTTCACTCAACCTCTCCATGTCAGAGACCATAGTATAATTTAATTTAATTCTAGATACCAAATATTTCATATACTAGCTAAATAAATATTAAATATTTGCAAGATTAAAATTATTTATAAAAGGATCATCAACTTCTTCGATAATAAATTTAAAATTTATAATAGCATGAAAATATTGCTCATAATAAATTAAATAAAAAAATATTTTTCTTAAATTAATGATATTTATGTCGTACTCTAAAGTTAATTTAGAATTGTAAACCATGTAAAAATATAAAAATTATATTTAAAAGTGAAATTAATTTATCGATTTAGTTATAAAAAAAAGTAACACTGATTATTCTTATAATTTTGTTAAAAAAATTAATTATTAAATTAGAGAGAATTCAATCTGATTAAACAATCAGTTAGTTTTCAATTGAAATATTATTTTATTTCTAGTATACATAATATAAAAATGAAAAAAAGTAAATTAAGCGCGAAATATGAAAAGGCTTTGAGGATGCAGCTTCTCCTCTTTCAAATACTACCTCTTTTCCTCTTCTCCAGTATCACATCACAACACCACCATAATTTATTCTCAGTTCTCACTCGCTATTCAAATTCTTCGCCATTCTTTTTTCTTTGATCAAGCTTTTCGTTTCACTACATTCACAAAAGTACTGCGCCGTGTTTGGCGCTGTTACTTATTCTCGTTCTTATTGTTGGGTTTTTCGCAGGTAACAAATGATGAACACTGAAAAGTTTACTCAGAAGACCAAAGCGGCGGTTTCGTCGGCGCACGAGCTCGCAATGAGTTCCGGCCACGTGCAGCTGACAACCCTCCACCTGGCGCACGTGCTGATTTCCGACCCAAACGACATCTTCTACAAAGCGATATCCAACGCGGGAGACGAACCATCCGCACGCTCCGTGGAGCGCGTGTTGGGCCAGGCGATAAAGAAGCTTCCCTCACAGTCTCCTCCTCCGGACGAAGTGCCCGCGAACGCTAACCTCATGAAGACCGTCGAAAGAGCACATGCATTACAGAAGTCAGTGGGAGACACGCATTTGGCCGTCGATCAGTTAATCATCGGACTCCTCGAAGACTCACAGATGGGAGAGTTGTTGAGGGAGGCGGGCGTGGCGGCGGCGAGGGTGAAGTCCGAGGTGAAGAAGCTTCGCAGGAAGGAAGTGAGGAAGGTGGAGAGCGCCTCCGGGGGTCCAACTTTTCTGGCTTTGGAGACTTATGGGTGTAACCTTGTTGAACAAGCGGGGAAGCTTGACCCTGTTATTGGGCGTGACGAAGAGATTAGAAGGGTGGTGAGGATTTTGTCGCGGAGAACTAAGAATAACCCTGTTCTCATTGGTGAACCGGGGGTGGGTAAAACTGCGGTTGTGGAAGGGTTGGCGCAGAGGATTGTTAGACAAAACGTTCCGAGTAATCTTTCTGATGTGAGGCTTGTTGCGTTGGATATGGGGGCGTTGGTGGCGGGTACGAAGTATAGGGGAGATTTTGAGGAGCGGTTGAAGGAGGTTTTGAAGGAAGTGGAAAAGGCTGAGGGGAAGGTAATATTGTTTATAGATGAAATTCATTTGGTTCTTGGTGCTGGTAGTACTGATGGTTCCATGGATGCTGCTAATTTGTTGAAACCTATGCTTGCTCGTGGCCAGCTTCGGTGTATTGGAGCCACCACGCTTGGGGAGTATAGGAAGTATGTGGAGAAAGATGCGGCTTTTGAGAGAAGGTTTGAGCAGGTTTTTGTGGCGGAACCTAGTGTGGCTGACGCCATTAGTATCCTTCGGGGGTTGAAAGAGAGATATGAAGGCCATCATGGTGTTAGAATCCAGGACCGTGCTCTGCTTATGGCAGTTCAATTGTCTAGTCGGTATATTACTGGTATGGCATCTGTACCCTTTTGGTGTTGCGTTTGTTTATTGTTTCTCTAATGGTTTTGAAAGTTCATGGCTTTGTTAGGAATATATGCTTATATTTTGTGTGGTTGTTCAGGGCGTCATCTTCCTGATAAGGCTATTGATCTAGTGGACGAGGCTTGTGCAAATGTGAGGGTTCAACTTGATAGTCAGCCTGAGGAAATTGATAGTCTGGAAAGCAAGAGAATGCAGCTCGAAGTGGAACTTCACGCATTGGAGAAAGAGAATGACAAAGCTAGCAAAGCCCGATTTATTGAAGTATTTATTAATTTTAGTGGATGGGTTTTTAATTGAAAATTTTTGTTTGTGTTCTAATGTTTCTAATTTTCTGTTGTTTGTGTGTAGGTGCGGAAAGAACTTGATGACTTAAGGGAGAAGCTTCAGCCTTTGATGATGAGGTACCGAAAAGAGAAAGAGAGGGTTGATGAGATTCGAAGGCTTAAGCAGAAACGAGAAGCGCTTCTGTTTGCCTTACAAGAGGCTGAGAGACGATATGATTTAGCAAGAGCTGCAGACCTGCGATATGGAGCAATTCAAGAGGTGGAAGCTGCAATACAACGTCTTGAAGAGAACACTGGGGAAAACTTGATGTTGACAGAAGCGGTTGGACCAGAGCAAATAGCTGAGGTTGTGAGTCGCTGGACTGGTATACCGGTAACGAGTCTTGGCCAAAACGAAAAACAAAGGTTGATTGGACTTGGTGAGAGATTGCACAACAGAGTTGTTGGACAACACCTAGCAGTTAATTCTGTAACTGAGGCTGTATTGAGATCAAGAACTGGGCTGGGGAGACCTCAACAACCAACGGGTTCATTCCTATTTCTAGGTCCAACTGGTGTTGGCAAGACCGAACTAGCAAAGGCTCTTGCTGAGCAGCTCTTTGATGATGAAAAACAGTTGGTGAGGATTGACATGTCCGAATACATGGTGCAGCAATCAGTGTCAAGATTGATTGGTGCACCGCCAGGGTAAGTGGATTGATTCAAGTCTTGTTAATTGTTATCTTAGGTGCAAGAATTACGTCTCACTTTTGACATTGAATTTTCAGGTATGTTGGACACGAGGAAGGTGGACAACTAACTGAAGCTGTAAGGCGAAGACCTTACAGTGTGGTGCTTTTTGATGAAGTGGAAAAGGCTCATCCATCTGTGTTCAATACTCTTCTTCAAGTTTTGGATGATGGGAGGTTAACTGACGGACAAGGCCTTACTGTAGATTTCAGGAACACTGTCATTATGATGACTTCAAACCTTGGAGCAGAGCACCTCCTGAGTGGACTTTCAGGAAAATGTCCCATGCATATTGCTCGGGATCTTGTAATGGAGGAGGTATGTTCTGGAAGCTATATATGTACTAGCTACCACATACATAACACAAGTATTTCTTTGTATGTTACTTGATGGCATTGTTATACTGCCGTATACTTTTACCTTTTTTACCACCAGGTGAGAAAGCATTTTAGGCCAGAATTGTTGAACCGACTTGATGAAATTGTGGTATTTGACACTCTTTCACGCGAGCAATTGGTAAAGGTTGCAAGGTTACAAATGAAGGATGTTGCCAATCGTCTTGCTGCGAGAGGAATTGCATTGGCAGTGACAGATGCAGCACTAGACTATATTGTTGGCGAGAGCTATGATCCGGCAGGTTCGTTATTTACTTATTTGCTTAGCTATGATGCATTAAAAAATTGTAGTGAGTTGTATTTGATGCCCTTTTGTGGTTACTTGCAGGTGTATGGAGCTAGACCAATTAGGAGGTGGCTTGAGAAGAAGTTGGTGACAGAGCTATCTAGAATGCTTCTAAGGGAAGACATTGATGAGAATTCCAGAGTTTGCATAGGTGTCGGATTCAAAGGGAGGGAGTTGGTGTACCGTGTGGAGAAGAATGGAGAGGTCGTTGATCTTGCAACAGGACAGAAATCAGATATCTTGAATCAGATACCTGATGGACCTGTACTACAAATTAATGAGGAAATAAAAGAGTGAATTTTTAGTTTTTTTTTTTTTTTTTTTAGTTTTGTACAAAGATGATTAATGAGATCTTCTTTCATCTATTATCTTTTCGTATTTCATCTCTTATTTTTTTTTCTTTTATCTTAATTTTTAAAATACTATTTAAATTTATTGTAATTCTAAGTGAATTATTATTTAAAATGATTTATTATTTTATTTATTAACAATATCAATATCAATTATTTATCCATTATTTTATTTTATTATTTACTACTATTATTACTACTATTAACTTACTATTTTTATTTTGTTATTACATAGTCTAACGTCTTATAATAAAATATTCAAAGTATTCATCTTTTATCATATAAGAGTATCTATGAGAGATGAATGATAATCAATGAGATATGTTTTTATCTATCATCAACTTACTCATTTTTCTTATCTCATATTTATTATCACTTATTATCTTATATTTTATCTCTTATATGTCATATTTTATTTTTTATTTTTTATCTTTTATCACCTTATCACTTGTCTCTTACATCACATGTTTGAAACATAAAATAAACTTAACAAAATTTTGTTAAAAGTACTAAATCCAAACATGTGTATAGTTGAAGGACTAAATTAGGTCAAGGTTTTAGAGAGGAACTAATTCCAATTTTCACTAAAAGTTAAGGGACCAAAAAAAATATTTAACCTTTTTTAAAATTTTATTTAAATTTATTGTAATTTTAAGTGAAGTATTATTTAAAATGGTTTATTATTTTATTTATTAATAATGTAAAACTTCAATTATGTATTCATTATTTTATTATATTATTTATTTATTATTATTATTATTATTATTATATTAGTATTTTTATTTTGTTATTACATATTATAACGTCTTATATTAAATATTAATTTTTAAGAGATAAGATATAAGTGATAATAGATAGAGATAAAATATAAGAGATAATAGATGATCTATGAGAGATGATAGATGACCTATGAGATCATCTCTCATATCTGATATCTCATATATGATCTCACATATCTGATATCTCATCTTTCATCTCTTATCTTATATATCTTTTTTCTTTTATGTTAATCTTTAAAATATTATTTAAATTTACTGTAATTTTAATTTAAGTATTATTTAAAAATGATTTGTTATTTTATTTATTAACAATGTCAATATTCAAGTATCAACAAATTATTTTAATATATTATTTATTTATTCATTACTATTATTATTATCTTAGTAATTTTTATTTTGTTATTACATATTACAAGTCTTACAATGAAATATTAATTTTTAAGAGATAAGATATAATAAATAATAGATAGAGATAAGACATAAAACAAAAGAGATGAGTGATAATAGATGATCTATGAGAGATGATTTATGAGATCATCATTGATATGTGATATCTTATCTCTTTTCTTCTGTCTTCATTTTTAAAATATAATTTAAATTTATTATAATTTTAAGTGAAGTATTAGTTAAAATCATTTATTATTTTTTTCATTAACAATGTCAATATTCAATTATCTATTCATTATTTTATTTTATTACTTATTTATTTATTTATTATTATTTTGGTATTTTTATTTTGTTATTAAATAGGTTAAAATACTCCGTTGGTCTTCGTTTTTGTACCAAAATCTCAATTTGGTCCTCGTATTTTTATTAGTCTCAACTAGGTCCTCAATTTTGTAAATTAGTATCAATTAGGTCATTTCGGTTAGTGTAGAACTAACACCGTTAAGTAGGTGTCACGTGTCAGCTCCTCGTTTTTTTGAATTTTTTAATATTTTTTTAATATTTTTTTTTTAATTTTTAATTTTACATTTTTTTTAATTTTTTTAAAAATATTTATGCCACGTGTCATGTTTGTAGTGTGCCACGTGTCAATCTAATATGGTGACACATGTCAAATTATTGTAGGAATCTCAATTTGGTCCTCATATTTGTTAATTTGATTTGATTTCAGTTCCAAATTTTTTTAAAATTTTTTAATTTCATGTGCTCCAAATTTAGACAAAATTTAATTTTTATATAAATGTAATTATGATACTTTTATGACAAGTGATATTTCTATTACATATTTTTAATAATATTTAATTTATTTAAATTTATATTTTACATTAAACCTTATTTCAATTTTATTTTAAAATTATAAATATATAGATTAATAAATTTATATTCAAAATATTTGTATAACATTCTATATCAACAATATTTGATTTGGCTTAAAAATAACAATTTTATAAATTCAAATGTAAAAATTAAAAAAAAAAAATATAACAAATTAAAATGTGTTATGAATTAATGATTGTCCATTGATTTGATACATTTACTCATATGATTCATTACTCTTTATGGTAGATATTTGTATTAACTAAGTTGATTTGTTTCCTTTATGAATTACATATTGTATCTATAAATAGGACTCTTCCTATCAATAATAAGACACAGATGAGTTGCTCCCTATTCTCTCATTCTCTATTTTCTCTTGTTTCTTCTCTTCTCTATTATCTGTCGTCATTCTCTATGTTATTCGCTTTATTTCATAACACGTTATCAGCACGATGCTCCAACCAATTGAGGACTAGTGGAAGTTTTTTCTCTATAACGACAATGTTATGCGTGTCTCAATCCAGGCTCTTTCTAATCCTTTCTCAAATTATAATTTTACCTTATATTCTTCCTCTTGTGATAAGAATTATTTAACTTTATCAATTTTCATCTTCATCTTATTATTTTCATTTTTATTATGACGGTGATTATTATTATTATTAATATTATTATGTTATATGCTAGTTCTAAACACGCGAAAAGTTGCAAAATTTGGATTTGTGACTCTTGATATTACAAGGAAGAATTCCTTATATTGGAATTTTAAATGTTGAAATACATTTATATGCAATTGATATTGGGATACCATTGAATAAAGAAATAAAGCATCTAAGCAATTAATTTGCTCATGCGACAAAAATATTGTGAAAAGAGATTTCACAAATATTATGGATTTATTTCATGCCTATGTATGGCTGGCTGGACAAAGCAATAAAGATTTTGATGAAAAATCATGAGATCCGCCTAATATGCTTCATTCCCAGAAGTGAATGCAGCAATAAATATTATGAATTTATTTCATTACTTCATGCCTTTGTATGGCTGAACAAAGCAATGAGCTTTTGATAGAAAATCAAGAAACCTGTCCAAATTGGTTCTGCTCCATTCCCAGAAGTGAATGCCGCAACATTTGATTTATATTTTCATGATCGTGATCATGATATTGATTATGGACATGGTTATAAAGAAAATTTCAAAGACACATTTTGTCACCAGAAGTGACACAATAATGTGAAAAAGGGTAAAGAAAAATGTGAAAATGCTGACAAAAAGATGAAAGTATATATTATCATTATGGTGGTAAAGGCCATTTGAGTTGTACTTATTGTACAAAGCATCTTACAAATAATGAGAAAAACATAGAAACATATTTTACTTATGAAGATGGTGATTCTGATTATGGCCATATGGATGCTACTCATCTTAATATTGTTATTTTCTTTGCTAAAGCAAATGAAAGCATTGATCACCTAATTGATTATGAGAGTGTTGAAAAAAAATCTCATATTGATATTTACGTTTATATGAAAAACGAATGTTTTGCACTAGTACCAAAAGATATGCGTCTTATTGATAGTGCAACAACTTATACAATTCTCAAGAGTAATAAATTTTTCTCTTGTTTGATAATGTGAGACATCGATGTTAGTATTATTTATAGTACTACAAATATATTTGAAGACTCTAAAAGAGCTACTATACTTCTACCAAGAAGTTGAATAGAAACTTATTAAGTTTCAATGATATTTGTCTGAATGGATATTATATTGAGACAAACAATGAAAAAGATATGAAATATCTTTATATCTCTATGATTGAGTTGAAAAAGAAAGTGTATTGGAGAAATTATCAACATTCTCTTATAGTTTGTACTACAAGTTTATTAGTACAATTAAAATGCATGTCATGGTAAACCAGAAGTTTACAAATCAAAATGATTACCTTGTTTGACATGATCAGTTATTATGATGCGAAAAAAAAGGGTTGAAAAACTCATGTGGACACGTTTGAAGCGTGGTAGACCTATTGGTTCCAAAGATAAAAACTCTTAGAATGAGAAAGGGAGCTAATATGCAAAATGACCTAATCGAAAAGGTTGAAATCCCAAAAAGATTCATTTGACATAATTAATGGTTCGGTTCCAGAAGAACCTCAGGTACCTAAAATGGTTGAAAATGATGAGATCTCAATAAATTATGTCATCAATCATATAATATGGAACCAAAATAAAGTTAACATTGACGAAACTTTTACTTATAACATAGCGATGAATGCTATGAATGACAATGAGGATCAATAAGCAATGATCATTGAAGATTGTCGGCAAAGAAAAGATTGACCAAAATGAAAATATGCAAAGAAGCATAATTATATTTGTTTGCTAAACGAAAGGTTTTTGAACATATAGTTCGCACACCTGAAGTTATGAAACCCGTTGGGTACATATGAATTTTTGCGCAAAAATCAAATTAAGAATGATGAAATTGTTAGATACAAAGCACAATTGGTTGCTCAAGGTTGTTCACAAAACCTTGTATTGATTTGTGAAAAAACATATTCACTAGTATTGGATGCAACAACATTGCAATATTCGATTATCCTAGTTGCACAACAAGGTTTGCATTTACATCTAATGGATGATGTTACAACCTATTCGTACGATTCTTTTGAGAATCATATTTATATGAAAATCCCTGAAGGATTTTATTTGCCCAACAAGACAAATTCTTAAGAGGGTTATTCAATAAAATTGAACATGCTCTTTTATTGATTAAAGAAATCAAGACGTGTGTGGCATAACCGTCTTATTGAGTACTTATTAAAAGAAGGATATAAAAAATGATCCTATTTGGTCTTGTATTTATATGAAAAGATCCAAATAATGAATTTGCCATAATTATTGTTTATGTAGATGACATAAACGTCGTTGAAACTACTAATAAGCTCACAAGGCAATTGAAAGAATTTGAGATTAATGATCTTTGAAGGGCAAAATCTTGTTTGAAATTAGAAATTGAGTATTTAAATAAAAGTATTTTTATACGTCAAGAGGCTTATATGATTAAGGTGCTTAAAATGTTCTAAATTGACAAGTCATGTTCATTATGCACTCCAATAGTTGTGAGGTCGTTAGATGTTGATAAAGACTCTTCTTAGACCTCAAGAAAATGATGAAAATCTTTTTGGTCTAGAAGCACCATATCTTAGTGTCATAGAAACACTAATGTATCTTGCGAATTATACTCGATCTAATATTGCATTTGCTATAAATTTGTTAAGCAAGATATAGTTCTTCAACTACAAGAAGAAAATGGTTTGGAGTAAAACATATACTTCGTTACTTTAAGGGTACTACGAATATATTCCATCCAAATGATTCAAATTCAGACCAATGGGTTATGGATATGCATGTTATTTTACATATTCTTACAATGTCACAATGGTTGATCACAAACAAGATGTTTGTTCAAATGTGGTAGCACAATGGTTTCATTAAGGTATATGAAACAAACCATAGTAGCAACATTGTCTAATCATACAAAATTACGAGGAAAGTTGTGAATATGTTTGGTTAAGGTTTATAATTTAACATGTGCAAGAAACTTGTGACTATCCCCGAGAAAGATGGAATCAACAACCATATATGAAGACAATAGTATATTGTTCAATTGAAAGGATGATATAGATATCCAAAAATTCGTTCATCTGAAAATATGACAAGTCTATTTGTAAAGTTTTTGCCAAGAAAAACTTTTGAGCAAATGACTCACAAATTCGGACTCTGTCACCTTAATGATGTAAGTTTACATGAGGGAGAGAAATAGAATATGTGATAAACAATATTGTATTAAAGAATACAGAATGTTGTACTCTTTTTCCTTCACTAGGTTTTTTTATCCCAAAGGGTTTTTCCTAGTAAGGTTTTAACGAGGCACATTCTTTATCAAAATGGACACTCAAGGGGGAGTGTTATGAATTAATGATTGTCCATTGATTTGATACATTTACTCATATGATTCATTACTCTTTATGGTAGATATTTGTATTAACTAAGTTGATTTGTTTCCTTTATGGATTACATATTGTATCTATAAATAGGACTCTTCCTATCAATAATAAGACACAGATGAGTTGCTCCCTATTCTCTCATTCTCTATTTTCTCTTGTTTCTTCTCTTCTCTATTATCTGTCGTCATTCTCTATGTTATTCGCTTTATTTCATAACAAAATGAATATATTTCAAATTTTAATATTAAATACAATTAATATTATTAAAATATTTAATAAAAATATCAATTTTAATAAAAATAATCATAACATTATATAAAAGTAAAATTTGGTCTAAATTTGGAGTGCCTAAAATTGAAAATCTTTTAAAAAATTTGGGACTGAAATCAAATCAAATTAACAAATATGAGGACCAAATTGAGATTCATACAATAATTTGACACGTGTCACCATATTAGATTGAAACGTGGCAGACTACAAACGTGACACGTGGCATAAATATATATATATATATATATATATTTAAAAAAAATTAAAAAAAATATATTAAAAAAAATTAAAAAAATTCAAAAAAATGCGGAGCTGACACGTGGCACCTACTTAACGGTGTTAGTTCTACACTAACGAAAAGGACCTAATTGATACTAATTTACAAAATTGAGGACCTATTTGAGACTAATTAAAATACGAGGACCAAATTGATATTTTGGTACAAAAATGAGGACCAACGGAGTATTTTAACCTATTAAATATTATAACATCTTATAATAAAGTATTAATTTTGAAGAAATAAGAGATAAAATATAATATATAAAGATAAGACATAAGATGGGAGAGATAATATATTACTTATGAGAGATGAATGATGATGAATGAGATATGCTCTTATTTATCATCACTTATTTTTTATCTCTTATCTCTTACCTCTTACCTCTTATCTCTTAGCTCTTAGCTCTTACATCTTATCTCTTATCTCTTATCTCTTATCTCTTATCTCTCATCTCTTATCTCTAATCTTTATCACTTATCTCTCTTATCTCTTATCACATATCTTTTATATTTTATATTTTATCTTTTATCTCTTATCTCTAATCTTCTATCACTTATTTCTTATCTTTTATCTTTTATTTCATATTAATTATATCTTTACTTTTTAAACTATTAATTAAATTTATTATAATTTTTAGTGAAGTATTATTTACATTGATTTTTTAATTTATTTATTAACAATGTCAACATTCAATTATCTATTCATTATTTTGTTATATTATTTATTATTATTATTATTTCTTAGTATTTTTATTTTATTATTACATATTATAATGTCTTATAATAAAGTATTAGTTTTTAAGAGATAAAAGATAACATATAATAGATATAGATATGAGATAGAGATAAGACATAAGACAAGAGAGAGAATAGATTATTTATGAAAGATGAAAGATGATCAATGTGACATGCTCTTATATGTCATCACTTATCTCTTATCTCACATATATCATACATAATCTCTTATATCTTATATCTTATATCTTATATCTTATATCTCATGTCTCATGTCTCATGTCTCATCTCCTCTTATCTTTTATATGTTATATCTTATATCTTATCTCTTATCTCTCTCATCGATTATCTCTTATTTCTTATCTCCTATATTTTATTTCACACCCATTATACCTTTAATTTTTAAATTCCATCAAGTTTTGTCAAATCAGTCCTAATTTTGTTTTTTCCCGCTCAAATAGGTCATAATTTTTGTCAATTTTGTTCAATTCAGTCCTTTTTTGCTAACATCGTTTAATTACTTAACGACCATGAACAGTGACTACCACGTGTCACTTCATGATTTTTGGTTTTTTTAAAATATTTTTAAATGTCCACGTGTTAATCTAGCTGTAACGTCCCACTTTAATATAATAATTCTAACAAATAGAATGCCGCATGTATATGGTATATAAAAAAAGAGCATCAACATAAAGTATATAAGAATCAACCATTATAGTCATTCATTAATGAAAGGAATACCCAAAATGCCCATCACAATGCCTTAACCATAGACTAATCACATATTAGATTAAACTGGAAATTTGCTCATATAGCAAGAAACTACACAGTAATAGTACAAAAGGAGAAATGCTCAAGAATGAGCAATAAAGGATCCAGGAAGCCTAACTACACAGCAGCTCCCCCCACCAACATCACGATCACCAAGAATCTCCACATATGCTCACACCAAGGATTTGGTGATCATCACAAAAAGGAAAAAGCCAAACAAGAGAACATACATAAAGAGAAAGGGTACACTAGAGATAAAAATAATTTTCACCATATAAGTATACAAGCAGATTTTTAAACAGGCTTTTCAGTAAGCACACAAGGCATGTGAAGCCAAACAATGCAAGACCCTCAAACTCAATTATCCGAATTATGCACTTGATATAGGATTCTAAAGGAAGTATGCATATGTGTTGGTTTCTAAACTCTGCAGAGTCTAGACACAAGGGGTTATTATCACCCAACCACACACAAGGTTAATCCATGATTATCTAAGGCCATTATCCTGCCAGAGACTAGGACCTCCTGCCACTTTTACCACATAAATCATTCTACTCTATATGAGCGTGAACGATTATCAGAGTTCAGAATACATTCCTTTATCTAGACATCTCCTATATCAAGACATACACTAACCACACCATCATGAAATCTCGCCAAGAGTTTCATGGAATTATGTTTACTCATGCCATGTCCATGTTTCTCACACCAAATCCACATTTTAACTCAAGCATTATAATCTCATGTCAATGCCCAACCAACCAATCAAGTTATGTTTCGTTTCACACCAAACCCATCAATTACAAGTCAACAAAAATGTCACATCATTCATGCATAACTTCATACATTATATTTTTAACATTCACCCAATCAATCACAAGTTAAAATAAGGAATTAAAATTCTGCAACAATTATCGCTTAAGCTAGACTGATCTCGTTTAAGTTAGAAATTCTCGCTTAAGCTAGAAATTCTCGATTAAGCTAGTCTGGTCTCACTTAAGCTAGACTGGTCTCACTTAAGCAAGACTGATCTTGCTTAAGCTAAAATTCGAACAGAGAGCAAAGTGAAATTCTGCTGTTTTCGCTTAAGCTAGACTGATTTCGCTTAAGCTAGAAATTCTTGCTTAAGCTAGACTTAATTAAGCTTAAAATCTTGATTATGGTTCATATTAATTTGGGAAAAAATTAAGTTGGGTAAAACATCGAAATAGGAATAAAAGAATCATAAATTTAAGATAAATAAATCATAATAGAATATTAATCTTGATTTATGAGATATATTATAATAATACATTCCTCAATCTATTCTTCAATCTCTTCCCCAATTATCTCTTTATCTTTCTTTTTTACTTTCATACTTTCTTGATCATTTACTGAAAAAGAACCTTATGTACAAAGACAAAATCTTATTCCTTTTTATTAACGAACATCCATCAAATTGATTTTTATTTTATTTTTTAAACAATAAAAATACATAAATAAATAATATATAAATAAAATGATAAAAAATTTTCAAAACTTAATATTTATATATATATATATATATATAATATAATATATATATAATATAATTTTAAAATATATAAATTATATATAAAAAATAAAATTAAAGACTTTTGGGGAGCCGTGGCTCCCTTTAGTGAGAAGCATGTTCCGCTAATGCTCTTATCTCTTAAAATTATATATGAAAATAATGAATAAATTATTTCATATTGACATTTTTAATATATAAAATAAATTATCATTTTAAAAATTTTAAAAAAAATTGTTAGGTCTCTCCGATAAATTTAAAAACATTGCAGGTAGATCTTTGATAAAATTAAAAACTTTGCAATTAGGTCCCAGATAAATTAATTAGGTCCTTATGATAAATTTAAAAACTTTGAAGGTAGATCCTTTAGAAATTTAAAAACTTTGCCGGTAGGTTTATGAAAATTTTAAAAAATTTGTAGGTAGGTCATTTATAAATTCAAAACCTTTTCAGATAGGTCCATGATAAATTAAAAAACTTTGCAGGTGGGTTCATGATAAAGTTAAAAATTTGTAGTTAGGTCTCTAATAAATTTAAAATTTTTTCAAGTAGATTCCTTATAAATTTAAAAACTCTGCGGGTAGGTCCGGGTAAATTTAAAAATTTGTAGTTAGGTCCCTTTGATAAATTTAAAAACTTTGGAAGTAGATTCTTTATAAATTTAAAAACTTTGCAAGTAGATCCGGGTAGATTTAAAAATTTTAAGTTAGGATAAATTTAAAAACTTTGGAAGTAGGTTATTTATAAATTTAAAAACTTTGCAGGTAGGTCCCTTATAAATTTAAAATATTTGAAGGTAGGTCCTTGATAAATTTAAAAACTTTGCAGGTAGGTCCCTAATAATTTTAAACTTTGTAGTTAGGTCCCTTGACAAACTTAAAAACTTTGCAGTTAAGTCCTTGATAAATTTAAAAATATGTAGTTAGGCCCCTCTGATGAATTTAAAAACTTTGCAGGTAGGTCCCTTAGAAATTTAAAAATTTTGCATGTAGGTTCTTATAAATTTAAAATTTTTACATGTTGATCCTGATAAATTTAAAAATTTGCATGTAGGTCACTTTTAAATTTAAAAAAATTGCATGTAGGTCCCATATAAATTTAAAAATTTTGCAGGTAGGTCCCTGATAAGTTTAAAAATTTTGCATGTAGGTCCCCGATAAGTTTAAAATTTTGAAGTTAGGTCCCTTTGATAAATTTAAAAGCTTTGAAAGTAGGTCCCTGATAAATTTAAAAATTTGTATAAATTTAAAAACATTAGAGATAGGTTTCTGATAAATTTAAAAACTTTGTTGGTATATCCTTGATAAATTTAAACTTTGTAGGTAAGACCTAATAAATTAAAAAACTTTGTAGGTAGGTCCCTAATAAATTTAAAAATTTTGCGGGTAGGACCATCATAAATTTAAAAACTTTGCATATAGGTCCATGATAAATTTAAAAACTTTGCCTTTAGGTCCTCAGATAAATTTAAAAACTTTGCAGGTAGGTCCCTGAAAAATTTAAACTTTGTAGGTAGGTCCTGATAAATTTAAAAACTATACATGTAGGTCCTTGATTAATTTAAAAATTTGTAGGTAGGTCCCTATGATAAATTTAATAATTTGTAGTTAGTTCCCTCTTATTAATTTAAAAACTTTACATGTCGCTGAGAAATTTAAAATGTTGCAATTAGGTCCGTATGATAGATTTAAAAACTTTACAAGTAGGTCCTTGATAAATTTGAAAACTTTGCAGTTAGGTTGCTTTGATAAATTTAAAAAAATTAGATGTAGGTTCGTTATAAATTTAGAAACTTTACAGGTAAGTCCTTCATAAATTTAAAACTTTGTAGGTAGGTCATTGTTAAATTGATAAAATTTGCATATAGATCCCTTATAAATTCAAAAACTTTGTAGGTAGATCTTTGATAAATTTGAAAACTTTGCATGTAGGTTCGTGATCAATTTCAAAACTTTGTCTATAGGTCCCTGAGAATTTAAAAAATTTGCTGGTAGGTCCCTAATAAATTTTAAAAAATTTATAGGTCCTCGATAAATTTGAGAACTTTGTAGGTTGGTCTATGATAAATTTTAAAATTTTGCAGGTAGGTCCCTAATAAATTTTAAAATTTTGTAGGTAGGTCCCTGATAAGTTTAAAATTTTGCAGGTACGTCCTTGATCAATTTAAAAACTTTGCAGGTAAGTCCTTGATATATTTAAAAACTTTGCAGGTAGGTCCATGATAAATTTAAAAACTTTGTAGGTGGGTCCATGTTAAAGTTAAAAATTTGTAGTTAGGTCTCTGATAAATTTAAAAATATTGTAGGTAGGTCCCTTATAAATTTAAAAACTTTACAGATAAATTTAAAAACTTTAAAAATATTGTAAGTCCCTGATAAATTTAATTTTTTTTTGTTACGTCGCTCTGGTAAATTTAAAAAGTTTGCAGATATGTCATTAATAAATTTATAAGCTTTGCATGTAGGTCCCCAATAAATTTAAAATTTGAAGTTAAGTCCCTATGATAAATTTTAAAGCTTTTCAGGTAAGTTCTTGATAAATTTTAAAACTTTTCAGATAGGTTCCTGATAAATTTCAAAACTTGGTAGTTAGGTCCCTATGATAAATATAAAACTTTACAGATAGGTCTCAGATAAATTTAAAAACTTTTCATGTAGGTGTTTGATAAATTTAAAAACTTTTCAGGTATGTTCAGATAAATGTAAAAACTTTGCAGGCATGTCTCTAATAAATTTGTAAAAAAATGGTTACATCCCTATGGTAAATTTAAAATATTTGCAGGTACGTCCATGATAAATTTAGAAACTATGCAGATACGTCCATGATAAATTTAGAAACTATGTAGGTAGGTCTCCAATAAATTTAAAATTTGAAGTTAGGTCCCGGTGATAAATTTTGAAATTGTATAGGTAGGTCCCTGATAAACTTAAAAACTTTAAATTTAGGTCCCTTTGATAAATTAAAAAACTTTGCAGTTAGGTTTCAGATAATTGTAAAAACTTTGGAGGTGGTACTTGGCTCTGATACATTGAAAAAATTTTCTGGTATGTCTCTAATAATTTTAAAATATTTACAGGTAGGTCCCTGTTATATTTAAAAACTTTGCAGGTAGGTCCCTTACAAATTTAACATATTTGCAAGTAGGTTTCTTATAAATCTAAAAACTTTCCAGGTAGATCTTGATAAATTTAAAAAATTTGCAAGTAGGTTCCTGATAAATTTTAATTTTGCAAGTAGGTCCCTGATAAATTTAAAAAATTGACAGGTAAGTCCATGATAAATTTACAAACTTTGCTGGTAAGTCCACCATAAATTTAAAAACTTTGTAGGTAGTTCCCTTGATAGATTTAAAAAACTTTCCAAGTAGGTCCCTCGTAAATTTAAACACTTTGTCGTTAGGTCCTCTAATCAATTTAAAAACTTATCACATAGATACCTGATAATAAATTTAAACTTTGGAGGTAGGTCCCTTATAAATTTAAAAACTCTTCAAGTAGATCCTGATAAATTTAAAAATTTGTAGTTAGCCCTCTTATAAATTTAAAAACTTTGGAGGTAGGTTTCTGATAAATTTAAAAACTTTGTAGGTAGGTCTCTTATAAATTTAAAAACTTTGCAGATGGGTCCCTTATAAATTTAAAAACTTTGCTGGTAGATTCGTGATAAATTTAAAAATTTGTAGGTAGGTCACTGTTAAATTAAAAAAAATTGCATGTTCGTCCCTTATAAATTTAAAAACTTTGCATGTTGGTCTTTAATAAATTTAAGAACTTTACACGTAGGTCACTGATAAATTTAAAAATTTAAAGTTAAGTCCATTTGATATATTTAACACTTTGAAGGTAAGTCCTGATAATTTTAAAAAAATTGCAAGTAGGTCCCTTATAAATTTTAAAAATTTGCATGTAGGTCCATGATAAATTACAAAACTTTGCAAGTATACCCCTGATAAATTTAAAAACTTTGCATGTAGGTGCCTGAAGGATTTATAAACATTGCACGTAAATCTTTCATAAATTTAAAATTTTGAAGTAGGTCCTATATAAATTTAAGAACTTTGCAAGTAGGTCCATGATAAATTTAATATTTTTGCATATAACTCTATGATAAATTTAAAATATTTCCAGGTAGGTCCTTGATAAATCTATAAACTTTCCAAGTAGGTCCCTGATAAATTTAAAATATTTACAGGTACTTATAAATCCAAAAACTTTGCAGGTAGGTTCATGATAAATTTAAAAACTTTGCAGGTAGGTTCTTGATAAATTTAAAAATTTATAGTTAGTTCGCTATGATAAATTTAAAACCTTTTACAGGTAGGTCCCTTATAAATTCAAAAACTTTGAAGGTAGGTTCTCTAATATGTTTAAAAATTTTCAAGTAGGTCCCTTTTCCTATAGGTCTGTCTGATAAATTACAAACTTTGCAAGTAGGTCCGTGATAAATTTAAAAATTTGAAGTTAGGTCCCTTTGATAAATTTAAAAACTTTTGAGGTAGGTCCTTCATAAATTTAAGAACTTTGCAGATATGTCCATGATAAATTTAAGAACTTTGCATGTAGGTCTTTGATGAATTTAAAAATTTGTTGTTAGATCCCTTTGATAAATTTAAAACTTTGCAGGTAGGTCCCTTATGAATTTAAATACTTTGAATGTAGGTCCCTTTAAAAAATTGAAAAACTTTGTAGGTAGGTTCGTATGATAAATTTAAAAACTTTGTAGGTAGGTTTTTTATAAATTTTAAAAATTTGCAGATAGGTCCATGATAAATTTAAAAACTTTTCAGGTACGTCCCTGATAAATTTCAAAACTTTGCAAGTAGGTTCCTGATAAATTTCATACTTTGTGGGTAAGTCTCTGCTAAACTTTAAATCTTTGCAGGTAGATCCATGCTAAATTTAAAACTTTTCAAGTAGGCCATATGATAAATTTAGAAACTTTGCAGGTAGGTCTCTCATAAATTTAAAAATTTGTAAAATTTGTACTTAGGTTCGTTTGATAAATTTTAAAACTTTGCAGGTAGGTCCTGCTAAATTTAAAAACTTTGCAAGTATGTCCCTTGTAAATTTAAAAACTTGGCAAATAGGTCCCTTATAAGTTTAAAAACTTTGCATGTAGGTCCCTAATAAATTTTAAAACTTTGTCGTAGGTCTCTGATAAATTTAAAAAATTTCAGTTAAGTCCATATGATAAATTTAAAAACTTTGTAGGTAGGTCCATATTAAATTTAAAGAATTTGCAAGTAGATCCTTGATAAATTTAAAAACTTTGCTGGTAGGTCCATGATAAATTTAAAAACTTTGCATGTAAGTCCTTGATAAATTTAAAATTTTGTAGTTAGGTCCCTCTAATAAATTTAAAAACTTTGCAGATTGGTCCCTAATAAATTTAAAAACTTTGTAGGTAGGTCCCTTATAAATTTAAAATTTGTAGTTAGGTACCTCTTATAAATTTAAAAACTTTGTAGGTAGGTCCCTGATAAATTTAAAAACTTTACAGGTAGGTCCCTAAAAAAATTAATTTAAAAACTTTGCAGTTAAGTCCCTTAGATAAATTTAAAAACTTTGCAGGTAAGTCCCTCTGATACATTTAAAAAAAATTTAGGTAGGTTCCTGATAAATTTTAAAACTTTGCAAGTAGGTCCCTGATAAATTTAAAATATTTGCATATAATTTAAAAGATAAGAGATAAGAGATAAGAGATAAGAGATAAGAGATAAGAGATAAGAGATAAGAGATAAGAGATAAGAGATAAGAGATAAGAGATAAGAGATAAGAGATAGGAGATATGTGATAAGAGATAAGATATAAAAGATATGTGATAAGAGATAACATATATGTAATAAAAAGATAAGATATAAAAGATATGTGATAAGAGATAAGAGAAAATCTCATAGATCATATTTCATCTCTCTTGGATAATTTATTATCTCTCATATGTCTTATCTTTATCTCTTATCTCTAATCTTTATGTATTATCTCTTATATGTTATCTCTCTTAAAAATTAAAACTTAATTATAGGATTTTATAATATTTAATAACAAATAAAAATACTATGATAATAATAATAAATAAAAAGTATAGCATAATAAAATAAGGAATAGATAATTGTAAATAAACAAAATAATTAATCATTTTAAATAATATTTTAGTTAAAATTACAATAAATTTAAATAATATTTTAAAAATTAACATAAGAGAAAAAAGATAAGAGATAAGAGATAAAACATTTGAGATGAGAGATGAAAGATGAGAGATCAGGGATTAGAGATGAGAAGTGATCTCATAGGTCATCTTTGTCCTCTTCTATTATCTCTCATCTCTTATGTTTTATCTTTATCTATTATCTTTTATATCTTATCTCTTAAAAATCAATACTTTATTATAAGACGTTATGAAATGTAATAACAAATTAAAAAACTAAGATAATAATAATAATAATAATAAATAAGTAAATAATATAATAAAACAATGAATAGATAATTTAATATAGACATCGTTAATAAACAAAATAATAAATCATTTTGAATAATATTCACTTAAAATTACAATAAATTTAAATAATATTTTAAAAATTAACATAAGAGAAAAAAAGATAGGAGATCAGAGAGAGTAGAGATGGGAGATGAGAGATCACAAATGATCTCATAGATCATTACTCATTACTCATAGACCATCTCTCATCACTCATCTATCATCACTCATCTATCATCTATTATTTTTCATCTTTTATGTCTTATCTCTAGCTATTATCTCTTATCTCTTAAAAATTAATATTTTATTATAGGACGTTATAATATGTAATAGCAAAATAAAAATACTAAGATAATAATAATAAATAAATTATATATTAAAATAATAAATAGATAATTGAATATTGACATTATTAATAAATAAAATAATAAATCTTTTTAAATAATACTTCATTTAAAATTACACTAAATTTAAATAGTATCTTAAATTTAACATACAAGAAAAGAGAGAAGACATAATAGATGAGAGATGAGAGATGATCTCATAGATTATCTTTCATCTCTCATAGATTATCTCTCATCTCTCGTAGGTCATCTATTATCTCTCATCCTTATGTTTTATCTCTTATCTCTTACAGATTAATACTTTATTATAAGACATTATAATATGTAATAGCAAAATACAAATACTAAGATAATAAAAATAAATAAATAAATATTATATTAAAATAATGAATGGATAATTCAATATTGACATTTTTAATAAATAAAATAATAAATATTTTTAAATAATATTTTAAAAATTAACATGAATGAAAAGAGATAAGTGATAATAGATGAAAGATTAGAGATGAGAGATGATCTCATAGATTCATAGATTATCTTTCACATCTCATCAAAGAAAAGATAAGAGATGGAAGATAAGAGATGATCTCATAGATCATCTTTCATCTCTCATAAATAATCTTTTATCTCTCATCTTTGATGTCTTATCTCTATATCTTCTTTTTACCTATTATCTCTTATCTTTTAAAAATTAATATTTTTTTATAAGATGTTATAATATTTAATAATAAAATAAAAATACTAAGATAATAATAATAAATAATATAATAAAAGAATGAATAGATAATTGAATATTAACATTGTTAATACATAAAGTAATAAATCACCGTAAATAATACTTCACTTAAAATTATAATAAATTTAAGTAATAATTTAAAAATTAAATATATAATAAATATGAAATAAAAGATAAAAAAAAAAGTTAAGAAGGATAACTAAAATGTCTTTTTAAAATTTAAAAACCAAAAAAAAATAGATAACTAAAAAGGATTAAAATAGAATGTGTAGAAAAAATAAAAAAATAAAAAAATAAACTGATTAATTGATTAAATTGATTAGATTTCAAATATAATAATTCTGGTCAATCTTTGACCTAACTTGTGCTAAAAGATAATAAAAAAAGGAAAGCTCCAAAGCTAATGGCCGAAGACCTAATTTGCTTTCATCACTATTCATTCTCTATTTTCTTACCACTCATAATCTTATTCTAGAAAGCCAAATCCTCGTCTGTAACCAAATTCCTGTTTTCTTCTCTACTTCACTCCAAAAGCCCCCTCTAGGATGCCACGTGTCATTTTTATTTTTATTTTCTCTCTCTTTTCACGTTTTCACTCTCCCGCTCATACAACACACACATCTCCTCACCACACTCATTTTTTCCACACACCTCTCTCCTCATGGGACCCACACCTAACTACCCCGCTCCACTCACCAATTAACACACATCATTCGTCTACCTAACATCACACTGCACGCAACACATTCACTCTCTCACGTACATATCACACACCTCACGAATCATTTTTTTTTACACTCGCACTCACGCTCAACATCGCACACCACTCATAGTCACCGCACTCTCACGCTCACAACGCACACCACTCACACTCAACGCACACACTCACAGTTTCAAATTTTCTTCACTCATCGCAGACAACTCACTATTCCACTCCCACCGAACTTCACTCACTTTTTTCACGGTCCCAACTCCAGAGACACCATTTTTCCCCAACCTTCCAATTTCCCATCCATACCGTTTCATCCTCTCCACAACTAACACGGACCAAACGACATTTCTTTTACCAACAGAGAAGGCATAAAAAGAAAACGCTCTCTCCAGCCTCTCCCAACAACGGAGTCGCATCATACGCCATTCGCTCACCTGCTTTGCTCCGGTGTCGACCCCGCTGCGGTGTCTACTGTCCTCGCGTTTGAGTCTCCGAGTCCATTGCTACCGACACCGACGAGGTTCAGCTTCATTATACTCTCGTTCTTCTCGGTTTCGTTTTGCTTTTGGATTCATTGCCTAAATTTGGGGTTTCATTGTGAAACGGATTGGGTTTGAAAGGTTGAATGAAAGGGTTGATGTTATGAGCCTTGATGCCGTCATAGCTTTGTTGATTGAGTGTTGAAATTAAAAATTATTGGTTTAATTGTAGAAGAGATTATGTAATTGTATTTGAATGTTTGAGTGTTATTGATTAATAGCTAACTGTTGATTAGTCATGGTGAATTAGTTTTTAATTGTTCGCCGTTAAAAGTATTGTGTGTTCCCCAAATGATTAACTTGTTATAATTGTTTTTTCTGATCCTCTGTTAATTTGTTTATGTTTGCATTTCTGATAGTTTGTATTAATCGGAGTAATTGAGTTTGGAATACCTTGTTTCTCGTTTTGGGTTCAATTTGTGTTAGTGTTTAAATGGATACGTAGGGCTGCTTAGCATGATTTTCTGGACTCGTTTTTAGACTAGGTTGTTTGTTGATTTGTAACCAATTCGTGGTAGAACAGAAATACATCTTACTGGATAAAAAAATAATTTATTAGTAAATTTTAAAAAATTGTATGGAAAATAATATGCAATTCTTTACATGTTTACTTATCGTGTACAATTAGATTGAAATCTTATTTGATTTTATTTTTTTCAAGTCAGTCACCTTGTGTAAAAAGTAAAGTTATTTTGTGACTGGTAAGCAAATTGATGGTACATATGAAGTACATTCATTGAATGAAAAAAAAAAAAGAATGATCAGTAAATTTTAAAATATTGTAGAAAAAGTAATACGCAATTCACTTATTTGTTTTTCGTGCTCTACTTATTTGCCTATTTAGTTTGACCTATTTTTTTCTTCAAGTCAGCCATACAGTACAAGAAATAAGGGTTGATCTTTGTAACAAATTCATGTTACATAAGAAGTGCATCAATTTGACGAAAAAAAAAGATTGATGGGTAAATTTTAAAAAATTGTACGAAGTAACTACTTCCTACATATTTGTTCATTGTGTTCCCCTTAGATTGAGATCTTATTTGATTTATTTCTTTTTAAGCCACATTGTGCAAAAAATAAGGGTTGTTTTTTTTTACTTGTAAGCAAAATCGTTGTAGTACAATGACAAAGATTAATCAGGAAATTTTAAAAAATTGTACAAAAAGTAATAAGCAACTCCCCACATATTTGTTCACTGTGTCCTACTTAGATCGAAATCTTATTTGACTTTTTTTTTTCAAGCTAGCCACCTTGTGCAAAAAATAAAGGTTATTTTTTGACTTGGAAGCAAAATCGTGATACATAAAAACTATATCTCATCGGATGAAAAAACAATTTATTAGTAAATTTTAAAAAGTTGTACGAAAAGTAACATGCAGCTCCTCACATATTTGTTCATTATGCCTCACTTATTTGCCTATCTGGTTTGACTATTTTTTTTCAAGCCAGCCTCCTTGTTTAAGCAATAAGGGTTGACTTTTGTGACTTGTAGTCAAATTTGTCGAACATAAAAAGTACATCCCTTTGGATGATAAAAAAAATTAACTAGAGAATTTTAAAAAATTATACGAAAAATAACAAACAACTTCAACAAATTTGTTCATTTTACCTCACTTAGATTGAAATATTATTTGACTTATTTTTTTTAAAGCTAGCCACCTTGTGCAAAAAATGAGGATTGTTTTTTGACTTCTAAGCAAATTCGTGATACATAAAAAGTACATCTCATTGGATGAAAATAATTTATTAGTAAATTTTAAAAAATTGTACGAAAAGTAACATGCAGCTCCTCACATATTTACTCATTGTGCCTAATTAGATTAAAATCTTATTTGACTTTTTTTTTTTTTCAAGTCAGCCACCTTTTACAAAAAATAAAGCATATCAGATTTCATGAATAACCATGGCTGACTTTCCCACGTAAAAAGAAGAAAGCATGGGAAAAGCGGAAATGATGAGGGAAAGCCAAAGAGTGCAGAAACGCATAGAAAAGAACTGCGATGGATAGCAGAAGTTTTTACTATTATTATATTTTAGAAAGAGAGAAGTCTCTTCCTTTTATACAAAGAGAAAGAGAAGAAAGTCTAGGTTAACGTACTAACGAAAAAAAAAACAGAAAACAGTTTACACAGTGGTTACGTGGTTACAGAGATAAAGATAGCCATGCCATTGCAAATTCGTGGTACATAAGAACATTCATTGGATGAAAAAAAAAAACATGATTAGTAAATTTTAAAATATTGTACGTAAAGTAATACGCAGATTGCCACTTATTTGTTCTTCGTGCCCTACTTATTTGCCTATCTAGTTTGACCTATTTTTTTCTTCAAGTCAGCCATACAGTACACGAAATAAAGGTTGATCTTTGTAACTTATAATGAAATTCGTGTTACATAAGAAGTGCATCCAATTAGACAGAAAAAAAAAGATTGATTAGTAAATTTTAAAAAATTGTACGAAAAGTAACAAGCGACTCGCTACATATTTGTTCATTGTGCCCCACTTAGATTGAAATTTTATTTGACTTATTTTTTTTTTCAACTCAGCCAGCTTGTGAAAAAATAAGGGTTGTTTTTTGACTTGTAAGCAAAATTGTTGTACATAAGAAGTACATCCATTGTATGACAAAAAAAGATTGATAAGAAAATTTTAAAAAAAAATTATGAAAAGTAATAAGCAACTCCCCACATATTTGTTCATTGTGTCCTACTTAGATTGAAATCTTATTTGACTTTTTTTTTCAAGGCAACCACCGTGTGCAAAAAATAAAGTTTGTTTTTTGACTTATAAGCAAAATCGTGGTACATAAAAAGTATATCTCATTGAATGAAAAAAAAAATTATTAGTAAATTTTAAAAAGTTGTACGAGAAGTAACATGCAACTCCTCAGATATTTGTTCATTATGCCTCACTTATTTTTCAAGCCAACCTCCTTGTTTAAGTAATAGACAAAAAAAGATTGATCAATAAATTTTAAAATATTGTACGAAAAGTAATACGTAGATTCCCATTTATTTGTTCTTTGTGCCTTACTTATTTGCCTATTACTTATTTGCCTATTTAGTTTGACTTATTTTTTTTCTTCAAGTTAGCCATCTAGTGCAAGCAATAAGGTTGATCTTTGTAACTTATAATGAAATTCATGGTACATAAGAAGTACATCCAATTAGACGAAAACAAAGATTAATTAGTAAATTTTAAAAAAATATACGAAAAGTAACAAGCGAATCCCCACATAGTTTTTCATTGTGCCACACTTAGATTGAGATCTTATTTGACTTATTTTTTTTTTCAAGACATCCACCTTGTGCAAAAAATAAGGGTTGTTTTTTGACTTGTAAGCAAAATCGTTGTACATAAGAAGTACATTCATTGGATGACAAAAAAAGATTGATCAGGAAATTTTAAAAAATTTTACAAAAAGTAACAAGCAACTCCCCACATATTTGTTCATTGTGTCCCACTTAGATTGAGATCTTATTTGACTTTTTTTTTTCAAGCCAGCAACCTTGTGCAAAAAATAAGGGTTGTTTTTTTTTTACTTGTAAGCAAAATCATGGTACATAAAAAGTACATCCCATTGGACGAAAAATAACATGCAGCTCCTCACATATTTGTTCATTGTGTCTCACTTATTTGCCTATCCAGTTTGACCAACTTTTTTTCTTCAAGTCAGCCTCCTTGTTCAAGCAATAAGGGTTGATTTTTGTGACTTGTAAGCAAATTTGTGGTATATAAGAAGTACATTCATTGGATGACTAACAAAAATTGATAAAAAATTTTAAACAATTATACGACAAATAATACGCAACTCCCCACTTATTTGTTCTTTGTGTCCCACTTATTTTCCTATATAGTTTGACCTATTTTTTCTTCAAGCCAACCACCTAGTGCAAGCAATAAAGGTTGATTTTTGTAATTTATAATGAAATTCGTGGTACATAAGAAGTACATCCATCAGACAAAAAAAAAGATTGATTAGTAAATTTTAAAAAATTGTATGAAAAGTAACAAGTCACTCCCCTCATATTGTTTCATTGTAACCCACTTAGATTCAGATCTTATTTGACATATTTTATTTTAAGCTAGCCACCTTGTGCAAAAAATAAGGGTTATTTTTGTGACTTGTAAGAAAAATTGTTGTATATAAGAAGTACATCCATTGGATGACAAAAAAAGATTGATGTGAAAATTTTAAAAAATTGTACGAAAAGTAATACGCAGCTCTCCACTTATTTATTTTGTATGCCCCACTTGTTTGCCTATATAGTTTGACCTATTTTTTTTCTTGAAACCAGCCACCTAGTGCAAGCAATAAGGATTGATTTTTGTAACTTATAATGAAATTCGTGGTACATAAGAAGTATATCCTATCCCATTATATGCAAAAAGAAAGATTGGTTCCCCACTCATTTGTTCATTGTTCCCCATTTACATTGAGATCTGATTTGACCTATTTTTTTCTTCAAGCCAGCCACCTAGTGCAAACCATAAGGGTAGATTTTTAAAATTTATAATCAAATTTGTGGTATAAAACAAGTACATCTCAAATGATGATAAAAAAAGAAGATTGAGTAGTAAAATTAAGAAATTTGTACGAAAAATAATACGCAACTTCCCATGATTTTTGTGACTTTTAAGAACATTGTTGGTACATGAGAAATATATGTCATTGGATAAAAAAACAAAAGATTGATTAGTATATTTTAAAAAAATGGTACAGAAAGTAATATAAAGTTCCCCATTCATTTGTTTATCGTTCCCCACTTAGATTGAGATCTGATTTGGCCTGTTTGTTTCTTCAAGCCGACCACCTAGTGCAAACAATAAGGATAAATTTTTGTAACTTATATTAAAATTCGTGGAACATAACAGGTACATTCCATAGGATGATAAAAAAAGATTAAATAATAAAGTTCAAAACATTATACGAAAAATAATACACAGCTTCCCATGATTTTTGTGACTTGTAAGCAAATTCGTGGTACATAAGAAATAGATGTCATTGGATAAAAAGCAAAAGATTGATTAGTTTATTTAAATTTTTTTAACAAAAACTAATATTTAGTTGCCCTCTCATTTTTTCATTCTTTCCCACTTAGATTGAGATCTGATTTGGCCTGTTTTTTTCTTCAAGCCAGCCACCTAGTGCAAGTAATAAGAGTAGATTTTTGTAACTTATAATCAAATTTGTGGTACATAAATAGTATATATATAAAAAAGATTAAATTGTAAATTTTAAAAATTTGTATGAAAAATAATACGTAGCTCCCCATGATTTTTGTGACTTTTAAGAACATTGTTGGTACATAAGAAATATATGTCAATTGATAACAAACATAGTATATTTTAAAAAATGGTACAGAAAGTAATATAAAGTTTCCCACTCATTTGTTTATTGTTCCCCACTTATATTGAGAGTTGATTTGGCTTGTTTTTTTCTTCAAGTTGGCCACCTGGTGCAAACAATAAGGGTAAATTTTTATAACTTATAATAAAATTTGTGGAACATAACATGTACATCCCATAGGATGACAAAAAAAAGATTAAATAATAAAATCAAAACATTGTATGAAAAATAATACATAGCTTCCCATGATTTTTGTGACTGGTAACCAAATTTGTGATACATAAGAAATAAATGTCATTGGATAACAAACAAAAGATTGATTAGTATATTTAAAATTTTTTTACAAAAAGTAATATGCAGTTCCCCACTCATTTGTTCATTGGTCCCCACTTAGATTGAGATCTAATTTGTCTCGTTTTTTTCTTCAAGCCAGCTACCTAGAGCAAATAATAAGGGTAGATTTTTGTAACTTATAATCAAATTTGTAGTACATAACAAATACGTCCCATGGGATGATAAAAAAAAAGATTAAATTGTAAATTTTAAAATTTTGTAGGAAAAATAATACGTAGCTCCCATTGTTTTTCTGACTTGTAAGAAAATTCTTAGTGCATAAGAAATATATGGCATTGGATAACAAATTAAAGATTGATTGGTATATTTAAACAAATTGTTTAAAAAGTAATATGCAGTTCCCTACTCAATTGTTCATTGTTCCCACTTATATTGAGATCTGATTTGTCCTTTTTTTTTCAAGTCAATCACCTAGTGCAAATAATAAGTGTAGAATTTTTGTAACTTATAATATAATTTGTGGTACATAAAAGGTACATCCCAAAGGATGATAAAAAAATTAAATTGTAAATTTTAAAAATTTGTATGAAAAATAATAGGTAGCTCCACATGGTTTTTCTTACTTGTAAGAAAATTCTTGGTACGTATGGATAACAAACAAAGATTGATTAGTATATTTAAAAAAATTGTACAAAAAGTAATATGCAATTTCTCACTCATTTGTTCATTGTTGCCCAATTACATTGAGATCATATTTGGCCCGTTTTTTTCTTCAAGTCAGTCACCTAGTGTAAGGGTAAATTTTTGTAACTTATTATCAAATTTGTGGTACATAATAGGTACATCTCATAGGATGATAGAAAAAAGATTAAATAGTAAAGTTCAAAACTTTGTACGAAAAATAAAACGCAGTGCCCCTTGGTTTTTGTAACTTATAAGCAAATTCGTGGTACATAAGAAATATATGTCATTGGATAACAAACAAAAGATTGATTAGTATATTTAAAATTTTTTTACAAAAAGTAATATGCAGTTCCCCACTCATTTGTTCATTGGTCCCCACTTAGATTGAGATCTAATTTGTCCTGTTTTTTTCTTCAAGCCAGCTACCTAGAGCAAATAATAAGGGTAGATTTTTGTAACTTATAATCAAATTTGTAGTACATAACAGATACGTCCCATAGGATGATAAAAAAAAAGATTAAATTGTAAATTTTAAAATTTTGTAGGAAAAATAATAGGTAGCTCCCATTGTTTTTCTGACTTGTAAGAAAATTCTTAGTGCATAAGAAATATATGGCATTAGATAACAAATTAAAGATTGATTGGTATATTTAAACAAATTGTTTAAAAAGTAATATGCAGTTCCCCACTCAATTGTTCATTGTTCCCACTTATATTGAGATCTGATTTGTCCTTTTTTTTCAAGTCAATCACCTAGTGCAAATAATAAGTGTAGAATTTTTGTAACTTATAATATAATTTGTGGTACATAAAAGGTACATCCCAAAGGATGATAAAAAAATTAAATTGTAAATTTTAAAAATTTGTACGAAAAATAATAGGTAGCTCCACATGGTTTTTCTGACTTGTAAGAAAATTCTTGGTATGTATGGATAACAAACAAAGATTGATTAGTATATTTAAAAAAATTGTACAAAAAGTAATATGCAATTTCTCATTCATTTGTTCATTGTTGCCCAATTACATTGAGATCATATTTGGCCCGTTTTTTTCTTCAAGTCAGTCACCTAGTGTAAGGGTAAATTTTTGTAACTTATTATCAAATTTGTGGTACATAATAGGTACATCTCATAGGATGATAGAAAAAAGATTAAATAGTAAAGTTCAAAACTTTGTACGAAAAATAAAACGCAGTGCCCCTTGGTGTTTGTAACTTATAAGCAAATTCGTGGTACACAAGAAATATATGTCATTGGATAACAAACAAAAGATTGATTAGTATATTTAAATTTTTTTTAGAAAAACTAATATTTAGTTCTCACTCATTTGTTCATTGTTTCCCACTTAGATTGAGATCTTATCTAACTTATTTGTTTTTTCAAACCAGCCACCTTGTGTAAAAAATAAGGGTTGTTTTTTGACTTGTAAGCAAATTCGTGGTACATAAAAAGTATATTCCATTGGATGAAAAAACAATTTATTAGTAAATTTTAAAAATTTATACGAAAAGTAATACGCAACTCCCCACTTATTTGTTCGTTGTGCCCTACCTATTTGCCTATTATTTATTTGCCTATCTAGTTTGGCCTATTTTTTTGTTCATGCCACTCACGTAGTGCAAGCTAAGAGTTGATTTTTGTAACTTATAATGAAATTCGTGGTACATAAGAAGACATCCCATTAGACGAAAAAAAAGATTGATTAGTAAATTTTAAAAAATTGTACGAAAAGTAACAAGCAACTCCCCACATATGTGTACATTGTGCCCCACTTAGATTGAGATCTTATTTGACTTTTTTTTTCAAGCTAGCTAACTTGTGCAAAAAATAAGGGTTGTTTTGTGACTTGTAAGCAAATTTGTGATATATAAGAAGTACATCCATTGGATGACTAAAAAAGATTGATCAAAAATATTAAAAAATCATACGAAAAGTAATACGCAACTCCCCACTTATTTGTTCTTTGTGTCCCATTTATTTGCCTATATAGTTTGACCTATTTTTTTCTCCAAGTCAGCCTGCAAGCAATAAGGGTTGATTTTTGTAATTTAGAATGAAATTCGTGGTACATAAGTACATCTCATTAGACGAAAAAAAATAATTAGTAAATTTTAAAAAATTGTACCAAAAGTAACCAACAACTCTCCACATATTTTTTTATTGTGCCCCACTTAGCTTAAGATTTTGTTTAACATATTTTCTTTTTCAAGCCAGCCACCTCATGCAAAAAATAAGAATTATTATTTGACTTGTAAGCAAATTTCTGATACATAAAAGTTACACCCCATTGGATGAAAAAAAAAATAGTAAATTTTAAAAAATTGTACGAAAAGTAATACACAGCTCCCCATTTATTTGTTTTTTGTATCCACTTATTTGTCTATCAAATTAGACCTTTTTTTTTCAAGCCAACCACCTAGTGCAAGCAATAAATGTTAATTTTTGTAACTTATATTGAAATTTGTGGTACATAAAAAGTACATCATACAAAATTATTAGTAAATTTTAACACAAATTTTTAATTGTGAATTAATAATTTGGTTAATATTTAATTAGTATTTTTTATTATTATTTATTAATGTTATAATTTAAAGTTGTCATCATTCAAAATTTTTAACACAAATTTATTATTGTGAATTAAAAGTTTAGTTAATGTTTAATTAACATTTATACTTATTGCGTGTTAATTTTATAATCTTTGATTTGTCATGGTTGAAAACTTTTACATAAATTTCTGATTGTGAATTAACTTTTTGGTTAATGTTTAATTAGTATTTATATTTATTCTGTGTTAATGTTATAATCTTCGGTTACCTTTTAACTTTTTTTCTTGTTTTTTTTATTAATTCTCAAATTATGTCATTATTTTATATTTATTGTCAACATTATTGTTTTATTCTTATGTTTGTATATATTTCAAATTATGTGATTATTTTTTATTTATATTTTTCTAAAATATTTTCTATTTTAACTTTTAATTGAAAAAATATTTAATAGTATTGAAAATAATACCGACTGTGTTTTTTATTGTAAAATTAATATTTTTATTTCTATTTTTTCAAATTATGTTATTATCATTTATTTTTACTTTCTCAATATTTTATATTTTAAATTTTATTACAAAAATCATGTTGCAGTGATATAAAAAAATTACTGTGAATTAAAATTTTGATTAACGTTTAATTAGTATTATATTTATTATGTGTTAATGTTATAATTTTTGGTTAACTTTTAACTATTTTAATTTTTTTATTAACTTATTTTTATATATTATTTTCAAAATATTATTATTTTATTTATTTAATTTTTCAAGTTATGTTATTATTATTTATTATATTTTTTAAAATATTTTTTATATTAGCTTTTAATAGAAACATATGAATTGAAAAAAAAATTGACTATGTTGTTTTAATGATAAAAATAATATTTTTATTTATATATTTATATTTTTCGAGAATTAAGTTATCATTATTTATTTTTACTTTTCAAATATTTTTTATTTGAACTTTTAATATAAAAATTATATCTCCAGTGGTACTAAAAAAAATTATTTCATTTTAGTTTTTTTTAATTATGTTATTATTATTCATTTATATTTTTTAAAATATTTTTTATTTTAACATATAATAGAAAAATATGTCAGGTTATTGAAAAAAAACATTGATTATGTTGTTGTTATGGTAAAAATAATATTTTTATTTCTAAATTTATATTTTTCAAATTACGTCATTGTTATTTATTTTTCTTTTTATAAATATTTTTATTTGAACTTTTAAGAGAAAAATTATGTCTGCCATACTACATTTGTTTTAACTTTTTATTTAGATTTATATTTACATAAATATGTACTATGACAAAAAAAAAACTTACATTTACTTTTAAATAAATATAAATATTTTTTTCATAAATGTCTATTAGATAATTATGTGTCATAAAAATTATTAAATAAATGATAAAGTAGGTAGACACATGTCAAGTGAAAAAGACACTGATATGTTATTAGGCAACGATGTCTGATGATGCGGAGTATCTTAAAATTTCTCTTTTTAGTTTATTCGTGTATCGCGTTTGTTTGATGTTTGAAAACTTCTTTAATGATGGTTTCAATTTATATATATAAATTATATAATAAATTATGACTACTTTAGTCATTTAAATGTGAAAAGGGACGAGGATGATGATGATGAATATTATGATAAGTATAGAAACGTGACAAAGCGGATATATGAATAGAGACATAGCACATATATTTATTTTTATCCTTATATCCAATTAAAAAAAATTAAATATTACTCATATCCACCCAATTTTCCGCGGGGCAAATTTATTTATCATCAATAATCATCATCTTGTTTAAGTCTTTTATCTTCTTTCAACTACAATTTCAATCTTACTTCACATATTAGTGTCAGATCCTTCAAATAAAACTACTCTTTTATATTAAAAATACATAAAAATTAAAAGTATTCCATTATCTTGAAACTCGATAATTTATGTATTTATCTTTTTCTTTCATTATAAAAAAAGTATTATAATAATTGTTGGAATAAAAAATGTTATTAAACTTTAAAATAAATATTTTAAAAAATAATTATAAAAGCAAATAATTTTAATAATCTTATTATAAATAATTACTTGTTGTATCAATATTTTTTTTATTACAAATGATCACTTAAATTTTAAAAAATAACTATTTAAAAAATAATGTCGAAAATGTAAAGGAAACAAATGAAAGGGATTATGTGTCGTATTTTATTGAAAAAAAAAATACATAAATATATACAAAAGAGAGTATCTATAATTAGTACATACAATCTCTACAATTATGTTATTATTCCTATAATACTGCAAAAATGTTACTATAATTCAATTGTTTTAATAAGGTTTAATTACTCGGATGATATCCACTTTGGTTGGTACATGTGTCTCAATCTGGTACCCCGCTTTTAAACAAATGTCAATTGCATCCCAACTTTTGAAAAAGTGCTTCAATTAGGTCCCTTTCAGACAGAGCTGACTAACGTCGTTAGTCAACATGCCACGTGTCAATATGTGGTTTTTTTTTATTTTTTTAATGTTTCTTAATGTTTCTTAATTTTTTTTTAATTTTTTGAAAATAAAAATAAAAATGTCACGTGTCAGGTCCCTATGTGTGACACATGGCACTGCAATGCCACATGTCAGTGTCACTATCAGATCTCATTGTGTTGATTTTGATTTAGTTCCCATATCTGTCTTTTTGTTCAATTTAGTACCTACTTGTGTGTATCTGATTCAATCTTGACCTAATTTTTTTAATAATTAAAATTCATTTTTTATAAAATTAAAAGTAATTAAGTATACAATTCTTACAAAAATTAAGTATTTGATATATATATTAAAATTTAGTGGTAAAAGTCATTTTATTAAGTCATTTTTAATCAAAAAAAATTAGTATAATATTCAGACAAATAGAAATTTTGGTTTTAAATTAGTAAGAGACAATATTATTCTATTTTGGAAAAAAAAATAATTAACAAAACATGAGTACTTAATAAAAAAGTAATTAATAAAGTAATATGTTAAAAAGTCATTTTTAATAAAAAAAATATTAGTAAAACATTTCATACAAATAATAAATTTAGTCTAAAAAATATTAGTAAAACAATATAAATATTAGTACTTAATTTTGCAAAAATATTTATACTTAATTAGTTTTAATCTTAAGAAAATGGATTACAAAAATATTTTTCTTATTAAAAAAATTGGGACAAAATTGAATCAGATACACATAAGTTGGTACCAAATTGAAACAAAAAGACATATATAGGGACTAAATCGAAATCAACACAATGGCATATGATAGTGACATTGATACGTGGCATTGACAATGCCATATGTCACACACAGGGACCTGACACATGGCATTTTTAATTTTTTTTCAAAAAATTCAAAAAAAATCTTTAAAAAATAAAAACAAACCACAGACTGACACGTGGCACGTTGACTAATGACGTTAGTCAACTCCGTTTGAAAGAAACCTAATTGAAGCACTTTTTCAAAAGTTGGGATGCAATTGACAATTTTTTAAAAGCGGGTACCAGATTAACACACTTGTACCAAAGTGGTAATCATCCAAGTAATTAAACCTTTTAATAATCAAATATTTTCTCATGATTTAATTTCTAACACTCCCCCTCAAGTTGGAGAGTGAATACCAAGAACTCCCAATTTGCGCTTCATGGTAAAGAAAGCTTATTTTCCCATTGGTTTAGTAAACACATTAGCAAGTTGTTCAACGGAAGGTATATATTTTGTTGCAACTGAAACATCTTGAATCTTATCACGAATGAAGTGTCAATCCATCACTATGTGTCTAGTTCTTTCATGAAATATCGGGTTAGCCGCAATGTGTAAGGCGACTTTATTGTCACAATACAACAACGTCAGTTTAGGATGCAATATCCGTAAATCTTTCAACAATGCTCGTAACCAAGTCAACTCACAACAAGTATCAGTCAATGCTCTATATTCTGCTTCTGTAGAGGATAGAGAAATTGTCTTCTGCCTCTTTGTTCACCAAGAGATGAGGGAGGATTCCAAAAAAACACAATAACTTGTAGTTGATTTTCGAAATACAGGGCAACCTCCCTAATCTGAATCGTAGGAAGCGTGCAAAGATAAATTATTTTATGAAGGAAAAAATAGACCTTGACCTGGATGATTCTGTAAGTATCGCAGCACATGCATTGCAGCTTTCATGTGAGGCTTGCATGGAGCGTGCATGAATTTGTTTCGAGATCATATAACTTGTAAGCCTTTTGGCCAAGAGGATAACAAAAAAAAAACATTTTTAGGCACGAGGAGCAAGCTTCTGAGAAACATGAACATTAGCAGTATAAGCAAGACATCCAAAAACTTGAATGTGTGAATAAGAAGGGATTTTACCATATAGGTGCTCAAAAGGTGTCTGACGTGATAGAAGAAACGTAGGCAACCTGTTAATAATATGGATAGCAGTGGAAACACATTATGCCCAAAAGTGTAAGGAAATATGAGCTTGAAAATGAAGGATGCGTGTTGACTCAAGGATATGTCTATGTTTACGATCGATAACTTCGTTTTGTTGTGGTGTGTAAGTGCAAGAATGTTGGTAAGTTGTTCCTTGTTATGTAAAAAAATCTTGCATAGAAAAAAAATTATCTTCCATTATCAACCCAAATATTGGCTATATTCGTATTAAAATGAGTTTTAACAAAAGAGAAGACATTGATAAGGAGATGTTGAGTTTCACTTTTATGATGCATGAAAAAAAATCCAAGTGAAGCAAGAAAAGTCATCCACAGCAGTCAAAAAATATTCTGAACCAGAAAAAGAAGGAACTTTATATGGTATCCAAATATCACAATGGAGTAATTCAAAATGTTTAATGGAAGAAATTGAGCTGTTTGAAAAAGGAAGGCGTGTCTGTTTTGCAAGAGTACAAACATCGCAAATTTTGTTTGATTCTAAAGAGAGGTTTAACAAAGTTTTAGCCATGAGATCTAATCTAGATGGAGATGGATGTCCTAGTTGTCGATGCCATAAGGTAGTAAAAGTGTTTGAAGGAGGAGATGACTCGGTGACATGGGTTGCGAGTGATGGAATGAAAATTGACTTATTTGATGTCATTGCAACCAAGTAGTAGAGTTCATCCTGTTGTTTACTCAAACCAATTGCCATTCTCATTATCAAATCTTGTAAAATACACCCAGAAGGAAAAAGAATGGAGATAATAGGGGTCTGGTTACCATTTGGCATAACAACTGCTGGTAAAGAAGTATTTTTTTTACCGTTGACAAGCAAGGTTGGTGAAGAAATAATGTGATCAGTGGCCCACTATCAATAATAAGTTTGGGTGGTGACAAACCTGAAGGAACATTGGCGTTGTTAACCTTAGGATTAGCTAACGGAGATGATGCATTACCCTGCATAATAGACAAAATTTGTTGAAGTTGTAGTTCAGTTAATTCATGTTAAGTTTATAGAGAAGGTTTCACTAAGGAGAGTAAACACCAATGAGACCTGAGTCCAACCACATAAAGCCTTGACACCACTCTCAACCCAAAACCTTAAGGCAATGGGTTTATGGGTCTTTATCCTTATATAGTGCTCTACTTTCTCCTTTCTAGCCAATGTGGGACTTAGACTCACACTTGGATTCCTAACAATTCATTCATTATGGACTACAACTGCTGCATCAGTGAGGTCATTCTAACATTATTTGCTGAAAATTGACTATTCCCATTTGGCTTAGAATAAGCATTATGGGTGACTTCATGCCTTGGGTGTTCAAAAGGATAATTGTGTAACTTCCAGCATGTTTCTTTTGTATGATGATCTCTATCACAATGAGAACAATGCATCGACTTTCAATTAGATTAATTAAGACGTGAAAGAGGACCTTGTTTGCGTCGAACAGCAAGGGCTGTTGGTTCATTCTTTTGAACAACCATGGTTGAAGCTTCTATTGTGTCACGTGTGGTGCCCAAATGTCATTATTTTTCTTCTTGAATGATGGAATAATAAACTTGTGTAACATCAGGCAATGAATTCATTAAGAGAAGTTGGTCACGAGTAGCATTCAATCCCATAAGAAATTGCATCAATTTGCACCTTTTATTGTCTACTCCACAAGTGCAGGTTGCATTATTATAGAAGTCTAACTCATCCATAATTTCTTTTAACTTTGTGTTATAGGTTGCGACTGTCATTTGATATTGAGCCAAGCAAGCAATGTCTCTCTCAATCTGAAAATTCAATGGTGCATGACTTTGAGAGAAGCGATTTCGAAGATCTTTCCAGACTTCATGAGCAGTGTCATAGGAAATAACACTATCTACAATATCAGGTGTCAAAGAATTGAAGATCCAAGATAATACCATGTCGTTGCATGTTTCCCATGTTGCATATTCTTCTTAGTTGTCTCCCGCAGAGGGTGCCTTGAGAGTTCTATCAACAAGATTCAATATGGATTTTGCATTTAAAAAGATGATCATGACTCTATGCCAAGTCGAAAAGTTCTTTCCATTTAGAGGTTTCGAAACAAGAATCACTTTTGGATGGTCAGAATGATTGAGAGTATAAGAACTACTGAAATGTAATTCTTTTACATTCGTTAGCCATGGAAACATGGATAGGAAAAGAAAAAAATAAATGATTGAGCAAGCATGCTCCTGATACCATGTAAAGGAAATAAATTAAAGAAATTATGTGTTGTATTTTATTGAAAGAAAAAACACAAAAATATATACAAGAAAAAATATTTATAATTAATATATACAGTCGATATATAGTTATGTTGTTATTCCTATAATACTTTATAAACATGTAAAATTATTCCTATAATTCAACTATATGTAAAATTATTCCTATAATTCAACTATTTTAATGATTAAAATATTTTATCATAATTTCATTTGTAACAGAAAAAAATATGTAATAGAAAAATAACTTAAGAGAGGAATATCTTTTATTAATAATATAAATATATACCTCTTAAACATTCACTACAAGACTATTTTCTACTTATAAAGAAATATATAACAAACAAACTTTTGTTATGTTTTAACATAATATATAAATTTGTACTGAACAATTCTTTTTGAATCGGGTATGATTGAGCTGTAATAATTTGATTTTAGTAGATTTACAGGCCTAATGCTAAATTATTACTGACATATTAAAGCTGTTAAATATGTAATAAAAAATTGTAAATCATGATTGATATTATTATAGGGAAACTTTCATCACAAGATAAGAAAGAGGGTAGTTAACTCCATCGTCAACTCAATTCCACGATCTTGTTGAAGAAAATCCACTTGGTCAGGGGCCAAACAATGTCCTATGGTTCCCACAAACCCCTTTTCTTCTCAACGGATCTCAAACCCTGAAACCATGTCACAGAGTATCGAAAATGAAGCTTTGTCGCCACTTGGCAGCGATCTGAAGTGCGATGGGTACGGCTTCTTCTTTGTCGTTTCATCCGTCTTGTTCGTTCTGTATCTTGCGCTGCACGCCAAGAAGAGCCTCAACAGCCTCTGTCGTCGAGGCTCCTATGTTGTCGTTTCCTATTACGCCGTCCTTTGGCTCGTCACGCTTTTAAACCTCGCATGGTCTTCTCTTCAGGTACACCACGTCGCATCTTTCCTTTTTTGTATATATTGTTTTCTCTTCTGCTTCGATGATGCTGATTTGAGAAGTCTCTGTAATTTACACTATCAATTAGTAAAAAATCATGCTACGCTTGATTTTAAGACAATTATCATACTCTGTCTGATATTAAAATGGTTATTCCGATGAGCATTTTCCTTTGGGTCTCACTTTTTAATACACGGCTTTTATGAAATTATGACACCCTTTCAAGTTCGTGGTGCATTTTTTTTTTATTGAATTTTTTGTGGGATGCGTATGGGAACACATCCATTGATTTTCTGGCAGCATGAGTTTGGCTATTTTGTTTCTACTCCTCTCTTTCAAATTCAACAAATGGCCGTTCTCTGCAATACGAATAATGTGAGGGGAAAGGGGAGGGGATTTCCACATATTAATTAGTCTTTGCTGAGTGAAAGCTGGGAAGAGTGCTTTTGAAGTCCAACAGCATGTTAGAAAGAAAAAAAAAACTAGCAATAAATGGTAGCACATAGAAAAAGCACGAGACAACCAGTTCTATTTAAAGTGTTCAATTATCGAGAGTGTTTGCGAAGCTGTGATCTCATGAGTGTGACGAGAGTACCAACGGTTCCGGTCATATAGGTGTTCATTGGCTGGGGTCCAACCTCAAGGTTGCCGTTTACTTCAGAACAAAAGAAAAAATAGAAGAAGTGGCAAGTGCTATTTAATTGTGCCTGAATATATCATACATAATAGTATTGTATCATGAGGTAACTATGAATGTGACTTTCATTGCTTTTGTTACTATGTGGCTTCTGCACTGATGCTGAAGACTTGTTTCCAGCCACAGAACTTTACGAACTTTAAAAATCTGCATTTAAGTTTTTCAGCTACGGGCTCTGTTTGCTTTTGAGTCCAGTGGGTAAAAGTAATCTGTATGGGTGCAAAATCTACGGCATAGCTTTTCCATTTCCTTGTGTGCTCCTATGCAAAGTTTGATTATCACTTTAATTTATTCCCATTCAGTTGGCAGTACGATTTGTACCTTCCCTTCTTTTAGCCCTTCAACTCTTTCTTTTTTTTCTTAAGCAGGCATGGCAGTGCTCTCAAGGAAAGGAGGTTGCATGGAATCTGCTGTCATTATTTACAGCATCTGGTATGCTGTGTCTAGAGATAAGCTTGATAGCTTTCTTACTGAACGATAACTATATGAATGGCATGGAAGCTCTTGCACACTCTTTCATTGCATCAGGAATTATTGTCTGTATGGATACCCTTCTTAAGGTGAGTTGGATTTTCATTCACATTAGTTGTATACATGCATGTACTATGTACTTAATATGTTTTGTAAAATATAAATGGATTTTTGTGACTGAATGGTGTCTCGACTTGCTTATTCTTTGTTGGTTTCATATAACTTTCCCCTTTATGAATAGCATTTGATTTTCTTCCTACCCGTTACTGGTTTGTCTCTTGTTGTCAATGTAATTTTGTCTTAATGTACATCGCAATTGCAAATATAACAGCTCAGGAAAGTAGTCAATTGCCGAACCATTATTCACTAATACCAGCTACATTGATCGCTACCAATAGTGCAACCTTCTTTGGAGAACTAACGGGTACCACAAACACAGCTCTATGGAAAGTTTTGCAACATGAAACATAATAAACAAAAATTGCCTTTGAAATGATAAGTGAACTTGTTTTGGCAGTGATTTTACGTTTCTATTACTTGTTCTTATGTTCATGGGGGACTACTTTTTGTAATAACTATTAATCAGTCTCCTTCTGCAGCGATTGTCCGTGATCCAAATTTCCAAAATTCATGTTGAGTTATCCACTTCCCTTTTGAGAGTTTACTCAAAAATGTTTCTGAGCCTATTCTTTTTGTCATACTGCTGAACTCAACTCCATCATTCTATGGAAAAAGTCATTTGTATTTTATATAATGTTTTTAACTGACAAAGTGGGAAAGGTGGCTGTTATTTACTAAAAGAAGTTCATAAGCTCCCAAATTTTGGCAGTATTAGGCATCTATCAAATTTCTCTGAATTGAAAACCCTCAGGCATGTAGCCTCGCAAGTTTTTCTTAATTTTTGATAGGAAGTTTGTGTATGGATTAATGTGGTTTCATCACCCTTTTTAACTCCCATATCCTAATTAATAGTGGTCTATCACTTCCACGTTAAATTTTGCCTTATGGTCTGACAGATGTAACTTATTCTCTCTTAATTGAATGCTGGCATGTAGTATTGTATATTTTTTAAACTGTAATATATTTCTCTTTAATCACATGATATGTCAATGGGGTGCTTTTAACTGCGGGGAGTTCAATCATTAATTTCAATTGGAAGCTTCCTTTTAGACCACTTCAAAATATTAGCTACAATTGTGACACAAGATTGAGAGGGGGGATAGCATGCTATGAATCTCCTGTGGAAAAAGTTTTAGCACAATGCAAGACTGTTCGGCTAAAAGATGTCCTAGTGAGGATTCAAATATGGTATTTTAATAAATGAGGAAATATTATTCTCGGATTGTAACCATAAGTAACTAATTATATATCTGCATAAATGTATTCAATGTAATTTTATATCTCCAATACGTTAACGTACAACTGAAACTTTGCTCGCTTCACCCGTTAGATGTATGATGTATCAGATAGGAAACAATAAATTGTTCCAGTTATATTAGGAACACCATTTTATTGTTTTAGAATTTTATTTGTCATTTGATTTAGGTTCTATGCTGTATCTGGTTTCTTTGAGGATGACTTATCTTTGATATGTAACTTTGCCATTCTATTCAATATGAATTTTAATTTGCATTTTCTTTCCTAAACAAAAAAAAAATGTGGTGGTTTCAACTTACAATGGTTTTCTATTTATTTCTGTTTCTCGTTGCATAATATGATACGAGGCACAGTGTCAAGTCTTCATTGTTCTGTAGATGTTAATTACTCAAACTGCTTTTAACTGTCATCGCCTTTTATGCATTGTTTCGTGGTATGTCTTCTGCTGATTAAGCATTTCCTTATCAGGCAATATATGTTTTTGGATTTGGGGTCCCATTGTTCAATCGACATGTTGAAAGAGCTCATACAATCAAGTGGAGTTTATGGATAGTGCACAAGTTATTGCTTGCTGCAGCTTATGGTTTCATTTTATTTGCACATTTCTCCAAATGGAGAGAGAAGCTTCCACGTGAGTATAACTTCTGACAGTGTGTTGATAGCTGCTTTGTGCACGTAGAATGGCATTCACACTTTCCAAATGAGGAAACATAAAAGTGATATTAGTGTATCATTGATTACAACATCTGTTTAAATATACATTAGAGACAACTTTTTGCCAAACACACTAATTCTGTTACCAGTTATATTCCAAAAGATTCATTTTCGTTCATCTTTGCAGCAAGACCAGCTTTTTACAACTATGTTGCTGTAATGTTTGTACTTAGTGTGATTAGCCTGTTTGCTTGTGGACTAGCTGGAATTGGCATTGGACTCGGCAATTGGTAACGCTATATATCTTCTTTTCAATTAGAACTTAGAAGTGGTACTTAATTATCATCTCGATAGCTTAAACAATGAATAACAGATAATGCTTCTCATCTGCAGGTTGTATGATCTCACTGCGCTTTGTTATCACTCTTTGTATCTTCCATTTCTTTATATTACTTTTCTTGCAGATTTCTTCCAGGTAAACATTTTTTGTTATTTACTGTTTCTTTTTTGGTTTTCATAATATATGCATGAACATTCATATTATGTGCTGCAGGAGGAGGATTTCCTTCTAGATACTGCATATTATTCCGAAATGAAAGATGCTGGATTCTTTGATGCCGACTGAGAATAATTCTTCAGAACCGACAGGCATATTTTGTGTGTGCATTATTGTAAATATTGGACTCTGCTCCGTCATATGTTGTATTGTATGATCCTCCTGCCTGTGAAATGCTTTTATAGGAACAGTGCTTTCATAACTCATCATATTAATACTAACCAACATACTAAGTAACGAGCTCGTTCATGAAAACCAAAATAAGCTCCAAAATCCACATAGCATTTAAATATCTTTCTGAAGAATAGGTAGTGCCTCAAGCTGTCATCAGCAACTTCATTTTTCAATTCTTAACGACGTATTTAAAGTTCATAATTTTGGTAAAATCTGGTCAATGTCTCCATAACATGATATACAAATAAACATAAATTAGCCTCTGCATTTTATATTTTATCATAAGCACCTTTCGATGGATAGCATTTTGCATTGCGTGGCTTTAGGTTTTGGAGAATGTTGGTTCGCATTCAAGGGTAGTAAAGAACTGTCGGGGAGTTATTTATAGGCTGATTTTTTTTCCCAATGAATAAATCTTTCATAAAAAATGCAAACTTACCAGCTTTATTATATTTGATGCATTCAGTAACTACTTTTAGCAAGACTCTCTAGTCAACCGTTCAATTCTTGAAATATCTAAAATAGTGTCAATAAAAAAGTATATTTGCGTGGCTTTATGTTTCAGATAACGAACGCTGCTAATTTAAAAAACTATTCTAGCAAAAAAGAAATGCATAAATTGGTTAAAAGAAGTGCCATGTAGGTGTTGGTTATGTGAAATGAAAGAAAAAGGGATAGATATTGGATTAATAGCTTTTTGCGGTTCAAAGCTAATTTAATAGCTTTTTGGTGTTCAAAGTTAATTTAATTATGTACCTTGTTGTGAGTCGTAGACCTCTTTGCCCTTCCACTAAACCTAACCCATGTGTCGATCGACTTGGTCCCGGCCCATACCCTAGTTTGAGTCGTGGTCTCATCCATTCGATGATGGCCCAGTCAGCCATGCTACACTTCCTCGAGACCTGAGACTTTCTCTGTGGAGCATTGGACGCTAGCGAAAAAAGTTAGCAAATATTTCATTTCTCATTTAATCACTAATCACGTTCACAAACGACATCTGTGTTGCGTAACTACTTTTTCTCACACACTATTTATTTTATTGGTTAGTCTCTTTATTTTAAAAGGAAGAAAATTCTTGGACCGTTGGTGCAGCTGAGATATTCAATAAAGAGGAGAAGCAAGGGATAGTTCGGAGACCAGACTCCTGTCATTACTTCTGGCAACCCTCAAGTACAACTAGCGAAACAACATTGAATTACATGGGACCATGGTGCATGTAACATTACCATATGATGTTTTACAATTCTAGCCTAGCCCAAAGAACCGTTAGCACTAGACGTGCAACAAAAAATATCTTTTATTTTCATAGTTGAAATATTTATACTGTGAGGCTGAACGGTAAAAAGTAGAAAAGTTCAGTGCAAATTTATTCTTTTAAAGTTTCATTATTTCTTGTCAAATTGCTTAAAACTTTTTATCAATTTTGACTAGTACTGTTTAAAGACAAGGAAGTAAAGAAAATGTAAAAAGGAAAACTTTATTTCACCTCGTCTCTAGTCATTGGATGCCAATTTAGGATATAAATGACGAAATTAATGGCAGAAGATAAACAGTGGCACACTCCCATAGGGGCTTTGTTCAGTCACTGCTTAGGCCTCCCCACTCACCCCTGTTAGGCTTTTACGAGTCCCTATGAAACTATTTTCCTTCCTTGATATAGGGTAAAGAAAAAAAGAGGAGCGCGATTAGAAACACAACTATTTATTTACATTATTTTTAACCACATTAAGTGTGTCAGACTGAAATTGCAAAAGTACAAAAAGCATTCACAAGCCGACACGAAAGGAGGCCAACCATTATCCCACCGTTTACACATTACACAACTTTACCATCTCCTCTCCTCCCCTGTGTTATATTTTGTCCTCATATTCTCATCTCATCTCACACACTCTGTCACGCACCCACCATTCCCCTTCTTCTCTCTCTGCTCTAGCATGTATAATCCCTTTCTCACAACAACATTGCTCTACCTCATCGTCTCCTAAAATGGCTGCTCTAGCTCTTGCACTGCTTCTTTTGGCTTTCACTGGCACTTCAAGTATGCTTCCAATTCCTTTCTCTTCTACTCTTCCTTCTCAAACTCAAGCTTCAAACTTTTACTTCTTTTTTTATAGTTTAAACACCCTTTCCATATTTTCACCACTGGATCTATGTCTCTCCTTTCTATTTTTTCACGAAATCTTCAAAGACCAGACTTTATCCTAGCTAGGGACTTGTTCAGTCATGCAAGAGTGTGCCATTTCCACATTTCTTAACACTTTTGATGTCCTAAAATCTTACCTTGCTAGCGTAGATTCTTTTGTTTTGGCACTCCAAAATGAGTCCTGCCATGTATACCTTTATTCCTCCAAGCCTTTATTTCCTCTCCTAAATCTAAACCTTTTCTTCTTCTTTCACACTCGTTGTCTATGCTCATCACTATGCTCACTGATGTATTTAAACTGTTACTGTTACAGGTGCAACTTGGTGCGTTTGTAAGGATGGAGGCGACGCGATCCTGCAGAAAACATTAGACTATGCTTGTGGAGCTGGTGCTGACTGTAACCCTCTCCATCAAAATGGGCCTTGTTTCCAGCCCAACACCGTCAGGGCCCACTGCAACTACGCCGTCAATAGCTACTTCCAGAAGAAGGGTCAAGCTCAAGGGTCCTGTGAGTTTGCAGGAACAGCCACTGTTACTGCAACTGACCCTAGTAAATCCTCAATCTCTATTTTCTTTTCCTTTTCTTACCATATTTTCCTTTCATAAAAAAACAACACAATAGCTGACCCTTTTACCTGTTTCTCTCTTTCTCCTTCTTGGTGACAGGCACTGGTGGTTGTGTCTACCCTTCAAGTGTCAGGTATGGATTTCTTCCACTCTCATGTTCTTCATTCTCAAACTTCCTATTTGTTGTTCCTTTGGTTTAATACGTTTTTTTTTTTCCTTTTCTGCTTTAAGTTATAACGTGGTTGTCTGATTTTGAAAGATGGCGATGTTAACTTTGATATTGAACTTTCGCTTTTTTTCTTATCATCATACATAATAAAAAATAATCCGGGTTAGGGCACTTGCTTATATTATTATGCTATTTTATCTATAAAAGAGTTATTTGGTTTGCAATAGGCATATTCGCTGCGTGGTAGGTTACTAGTGTTTTTTAGGGTTTAACAAAGTGCAATTGATGAGGTTATTTCGTTCACCAATTAGGTTAATTTTTTTTAATAAAGTAACATTTATTCTTTAATATATATACCAGATTTATGATGAAGGAAGGAATTTCACATTCGCTTTTAATGCTTTTTCACTCTTTATTTTTTTTTTGATACTAAAGTGAAAGGAGTACACCCGTGCCGAGCTCACTTTTTATCATAAAAGAAACGGAGAAAAGTTGAAATTCAAATTTTGTCTTTTAATCATGATAAAAGAAAATGTGAAAGTAGTGTAGAAAAAAAAACATAAATAAAAGAAACATTAATCAGATATTTATTCAAGTAAACCCTACTTTTTGGAGTATATATATATTTGTTGAAAATGAAAACTGAGGAGTGTAGTTGAAGGCAAAAAGATGGAACTAAGAAAATAAATTAGTGGGTACAAGCAGAATAGGGTTTATAATCTTTAATTTTGATTTTAAATATATTCCTTATTAAACGTTCGTTTTAATTTGGTCTTGACAATATCGTAATTTCATAATTGGGTCTTCATCTCATTACTTGTTGATGATTATAGCCGTTGAAGCGAGACATCTAACTTTAGAAGTTAAATATGAAAGATGCTTGAATAATTGGGATCCGATGCTCCAGTAAAGTTTGAATCTTTTTCAAATAAAAAATCTTGGACATTATGATTGTGAAATGACAAGTTTGTCCCAATTGGACGATCTTATCCTCAGCTTTTTCGCTTTAGCAGTTTTGGAAATAAAGAAAATAAAGGAGACGGAAATGCCCTTATTTATGTGTATAGTAAAAGGTAGGTGGAAGACAGTAGTGTTTGGGTGCTTAACAGTGAGCATTTTTGTTTATTTATGTGTGGGAGAATTTTTGTTTCCATATTTCATGATCAAGTTTGAATTTTTGATGATGAATGATGACGGTGAAACAAACGCCACATGGAGAACATTTGCTTCGAGATCTGGGCCATCAAACTTTTAAAAAAGTGCATGTTTATGACCGTTCTTGCCCCATCGTTTTCGATAGTTTAACCCTGGTCTGTTTCTTTTTTTAACCTGGAAATTTGTGAAAAGTGTGCTTTTTTATCGTTCTAAACAATACCAACGACACTGTTATACCACAGTCAATTTGGATAACAGTCTTGGTACTTCCATTATTGTCTGTCAACTGAAGGGGAAAGGACGATTGTTTTAAAAAGCAAATCTCATGAAAGATTTTATCTGTTGTGGAATATTCTTGAATGTTACTATTAAAAAACCATAATTTCGTTCTTGTTGGAGTCAATATCAACTTAAAGAAAGTAGAATGTGGATGATTTCATTTAGTTTTATTAAACCTTATAATTTGTAAAACTTGCTTATTTATCATGGTCCTAGATCTTACTGGTAGTTAGGTAGTGTGTTTTTTGTTTCTGTTGTTTTGAGACACAGCATGTGGGTTGAGCATTGATTGATTCCTTTGTTTGTGTTATCAGTGCTGCAGGCACTGGTACAACTCCCGTGACAACTACACCAACCATGGGCACCACTCCCACCACTGGAACCCCGTCAACCGGTACCGGGACCGGCACCGGAACCACCACTGGTACTACTCCATACAGCACCACACCTGGAGTATTAGGAGGCATTGGCAGTGGCATGGGACCTTCAGGATCTGGCATGAATGATGAGAGTCACGGTGGTGTTAGACTAGTGCACTCTGGTTTCTTCTTGATCACTCTCTTCTCTTCCTTCATGATCTTCTGCTGGGGCTGAGAATGTAAGAGCAAAATGCTCAATGTCACTGTATTATTGTGAATGTTATTTTTCTAGGTGTTGAACTTGGGGACGTTGCTTTTTGGACTCTTGAAATATCTTTCTCCACCTTCCTCTAGCTATTGGGTTTTTGATTTATTAATTATTGAATTTGGCAACACTTTCACTCTACTTGTTCTTCTTAGGTCCTTTCTACTCTGTTCCAAGATTTACACAACGTTGTCAATGAGATGGTTCAAACCATGAATTTTCAAAAACCGATGCTGGATTTTGAAAGAAGTGGCACACCAAGATTAGTAATGGGATGATATATAAAAATCATGTCAATTTGAAGCCATGAATTTCGCTCTTTCAATTAACCTAAGAAAAACATGCCATGTAATTAAGAAGCAGATTAATAGTGCCAGATACTAAGTTTTTTATTGACTGTGGTCTTGTTGTAGTCAAATAGTGTGGTCCTTGTAATTGAAATGTTGGGCTGTATAATGGTGAAAGGGAAAGGACGACAACGTATGGCAGCAGTGAATAAGGTGTTTGTGGAAACATTAGGGTAAAATTGAGCATGAAAAATCCATGGTGATCACATGGAAAACCATTTTTGAATTCGTCTTTTTTTAAAACTCTTATCAGGGTGGTTCCTGAATAACACTTATTGCTTAAATAATATGATGTTTGTCTTCCCAATATGCAAGGTTGTGTTTGATGCTTGTTGTGTTGTGCGTGTAATGTTGTCTATCACAGCCTTTCTGATTGTTTTTCTTGTATTCCCCACATGTCGAGCACATGGGTTGCTAATTCACTTGTACCTTTCTTTTCTTCGTTCAATTTTTAATCACGTTGTCAATTCTTCCCCAGCTATATATTACTCACTGTTTTTTCCTTGTGTTATGTTAATACCACATTCACAATGTGATTTAATGTAAAATAGTCGGTGTCATTCGATGGAAATTAATTTATGCTCGCTGGCCACAGTTCTACTCAACAAATATTACTTTCACAATAGGTCACTAATGATAACACCAAATATTTATTCCATATTTTATTTTATTTTAAGTCAAATAATACTTTATTATTTATTGTATTCATATTATTATATTTATTAAATAAATTGATAAGAGTAAGTATTTAGAACTATTATATTTATTAAAAATATTTAATAAAAAGTTCAACTTTAAATAAATATTAATATAACATTTATATAAATAATAAATTTGGTGATAATTTAAAAAGATACAACATTGTTCTATTTAAAAAAAAATACCACTATAAAAATTGAATTCATTACAAGACAATAACATGTAACACTATTTTATCACATGACACACCACAAGTGTTATGTTTCACACCACAATATTTGATATGTGGATATCAAAAAAACTTTACAAAAAACATTAAAAAAGAAAAAATAACCAATTGATATGTCACATGTCTTTCGTAAAATACTAAGGAAAATTAGTTAATTGAATCAATTTTTAAAAAATAATGACTTCATTGAAACAAAAAAGTAAAGGAGACCTACTTGTAATTTTTAAGTAACTAAGCATATCTTTAATATTTAATATTAATATGGTAATTATATATTATTTTTACTTTTTTAATCAATAATTAAACTTTAATATTTTATTTAAATAACTATATTTTACTTATATATTATAATTTTATTTTCTAAATATTTTACTTATATTGAATTACTATAAAATAACATTTTAATTATAATAAAATAATAAGTATGGGCATTTTGACTCCCAATGCATGAGGATAAAACAAAATTTTTAGATACGTGTTAAGATAGATAAAATACTTTGAAATAAGACAATGAAACTCTCGTGACCTATCCAACCATAGAAAATATAATCATTTCCTATTCAGATTTTAATTAAAACTATTAATGTTAAAAACATAAAATATTTATTAGTGTAATTAAGACAATTAAAGCTATTTTTAATTAAGATAATTATATATTTTAATCACACGAATTAATTTAATAATATATTTAATATTCAATATTAATACGGTAATTATGTGTTACTTTTATTATTTATTCAATAATTAAACTTTAATATTTTATTTAAATTATTATATTTACTTATATTTTATAATTTTATCTCCTAAACACTAATTTCGATATTGTAGTATTGAATTACTATAAAATAAAATTTTCATTATCATAAATATATATTTTTTCTTTAAAATAAAGTTAAAACATGTTTTATACTTTTAGAATCAATAGTTATATTTAAGATTAAAAAAATAATCTTCACTCTTTTCTTTTTCTATGAAATATAGAATGCTTTAAGTCCTTACAAATATTATGTTGTATTTATTTTTTAGATATTAAATTCTAGGTTATGATATATTAGAAAATAATTTTTACAATAATTTAAAATTATAATATTAAAATTAATATTTAAAATAAATCTTGGCATATAAGTAAAATACATAGCTAAAAGTGGTATATATATAATTACCTATATAGTTATATCAATAATATATACACTTTTCATTTTTTTAATTTTCCTTTTTTAATTGTTACTTTTAAAATTTAAATATTTTATATATATTTAAAACATCAGCGGTGTTGTGCCTGTTTTTATATGGAAGATTTTCTATTTTAGTGTTCATATCTATATTTCAAATTTATCATTTAAATAAAAATAAAACAATTTTATTATTATAATTATTTTATCATTTGTACTGTTTCTGTAAATTTTACTGCTTTTTTAATTTGATTGTTTTTTAAACCTAACTATTTTCTTAATTATAAAACCAATTATAAAATAAAGAGTTAAATATGTTTTTGTTCTTAATGTAAAAATTGAAATTAGTTCCTTTTCGAAACTTTGACCTAATTTAGTTCATCAACCTTAAAAATGTGTGGATTTAGTTCTCTTAACTAAATTTTGTTAAGTTTATTTGACGTTTCAAATGCGTTTCATGATTGAGTTAACATTGAAGCGAAAATGTGTCAAACGGTATAAACAAGACAAATATAACTATGAATTGTGTTTGAAATGTCAAATAAACTTAACAAAATTTTGTTAAAAAGACTAAGTTTACGCATTTCTAAATATGAAGGACTAAATTGGTCAAATGTTTCAAATAGAGACTAATTACAAATTTCACTGAAAGTTAAGTGATCAAAAACATATTTAATCCTAAAATAAATAAAAAATATTTAAAAAAATTATTTATATATAGTTCCATAATTATAATGACAGCAATAGTAAAAGATAATAAATTTAAGCTAAGAATAATTTATTAGATAGACTAAAGTCATATCATATGCATATTTACGTACGTGAACTTAAAACATTTTAAACATAATTACTTTTGAAGACGTTGATCTGTAATTAAGTAATCATATAAAACTCTTTTACACTCATTCAATCAAGTGTTAAACAAAAGCCTTTTCTTTTAAAAACTAAGGAATATGAGGGATGTAATTATTTTCTATTTGTATTGAATTTTTATGAATACAAAACTCTTTTTAATCCAACCTTTTTTACTCAATTAACAAGAAAGTAAATGGGTCTTTCTTCCTGCACCTCCAAAATTTCTTCTACACCTCCAAACTTTCTTTAAATACCTAAAAAACTCTTTGACTATTTAAGGAAACCCGCAGACACCGCATCTCCAAAATTATGTCGACTTTCGGAAGTCAAAATATGACTTCCGAAAGTCAAAATGTATCACCAGAAGTCGACTTTCGGAAGTCAAAATGTATCACCGGAAGTCAACTTCCGGAAGTCAAAAATTATCACCGAAAGTCTCTTCCAGAAGTTAAAAAATATTCCTGGAAGTCAACTTTCGGAAGTCAAAAAATATTGTCCGGAAGTTGACTTCCGTAAGTAAAAAATCTAATTTTATTTTAAATATTTTTAATTCTTTTTAAAATTTATATTTTTTAACTTTTAATGATTTTTTTAGTTTATTATTTTATTTATTTTTTATGTTTTCAAATTTCTTAATATATACTTTTTTAAAAATATTAATATCTATATATAATTTTATTTTTATTTAATATACTGAAAAATAAATATAAAAATAAAAATAAGTAAAATTAAAATAATACTAAACTTTAAATAAAAAAAAACAAAAAAATAATAAATTTATTTTGCTTCATTTAATTTTATTTAATATTTAAATTCATTTTAAAATAATAAAACTTTAAATTAAAAAAAAAAAAAGAAAATATATATACAAATATATATATATATATATATATATATTAATTTTAAATTTCATTATTTATATGTTATTTTAAATATGATTTTTTGATTCTTTTTTATTTTTATTAAATTTTTAATAAATTATATAAAAATAAATTTAAATTTAAAAATATAAAAAAATATATAATTGAGAAAATTTTAAAAATTTCATTAAAATAAAATATTTAAATTTTAAACAAAATTAAAAAATTCAAATAACAAAAACTGAAAATAACAGAAATTATGATAATATCAATAAAATATATAAAATTAAAAAATAATTTAAATTAAAATAGTAACTTTAACTTAGAAAATATATATATATATATATATATATATAATTTTTTATTTAGTATTTTTATTACCCATTTTTTTATTTTTTGAAGTAATTTTTTTAAAAATTTATATGTTTTATAATTTTTAATACGTGTTTTAAAATATAAAATAAAATAAGTTTTAAAATATAAAACAAAATAAAGGTTAGAAAATATAAATTTTAAAAAGAATTAAAAATATTTGAAATTGATAGAATTTTTTTTAACTTTCAGAAGTTGATTTTCGGGAATTTTTTTTGACTTCTAGAAGTCGACTTTTGAGAATATTTTTTGACTTCCGGAAGTCGATTTCCGGTGATATATTTTGACTTTTGGAAGTTGACTTCCGGTGATATATTTTGACTTCTGGAAGTCGACTTCCGGTGATATATTTTGACTTCCGGAAGTCATATATTTTGACTTCCGAAAGTCGACATCCGGAAGTATTTTTGAAGGTGTGGTGTCCGTGAGTTTTCTTAAATAGTCAAAGGGTATTTTGGAAATTTTAAAAAATTTTGGCGGTGCAGAAGAAATGCTTGGAAGTGTAGGAAGAAAAACCCAAAGTAAATAGGCATATATTTTTACATGTTTTGTGACTGATGGGCTGCCAGCCCAAATGTGCAAGATATCTCTTTTTCCAAGGCTATTTCTTTTCTGCACCTCTTTTTTTTCTACACTCCCATAAAACTCATAAACTCCAAATTATTACTCTTCATTAAATTATAATAAAAGGTAACAAAACTTATCTCTACATCTCCATTTTTTAAGGCATTTAAGATTCTACAATCTATTTAGATTCAGAAATATATTTTGTACAATCCAAAATACATTAAAAAAATGAATTTTAGATTGTGTAATCAGAAACTTTTTTATGAAAATACCTTTCAGATCCTATAACCCAAAAAAATTTAAATTTAAAAAATAATTACATTTTAAAATATGTGTTTCGAAAAATATTTCCAGAGATATTCTATTTTGAAATACACTTTTTTAAAATAGATTTAAGATCGGTGAATCCGAAGCCTTGTTTTCAATATAATTTTTTAATTTACAAGTGTTTTATAATTATAATCCAACCTACAATGAAGGCCATTCACAGGGGAGGCTCTCTTGCTTTTGCATAGCCTTCAATCCTTGCTTTCTCCACTCCCCTTTGGGGAAAACACATCTTACACCTCGCTCTTGAGTCCGAGACTTGAACCATGGACAATTTTGTAATTTTATATTTGTAATTTTGTTATAATAGCAATGGTAAGTCCACTTTGCTACATAATGCCCTTACCTTTAGTAAACCACCCAGACCGAAACCCGCCCTTTCCTAAGCCAATGCTGCCCACGTTCTCTAACTAATTGCTACCCAAAAAGGTAGCACACTAATCTCCGTCACCCTCGGGTCAGGTCTGGCTTAACCTTATTCCCGTCAGTTTTGTCACTCTCTTTTCTTTCAATTGCATCCGCTTTTAAAGCCTTTTTTCCCACAAAGCCACCCTGCTTGCAACAGTAGATCCTGTTGATTCGGTTGCAGCAGAACAACCACCAATAGTTGCATCCGTTAAAGACCAATCACCGGCAAACACCAACAACGGTTACTGATTCACGTCCTATAAATAAATTTAATACTTATTATAATATAAAAATTTAATATAATTGTTATGAATTTTTTTATCACTATCCAATATATATTGAAGTTCAAAAGATATAATATCTATGTTAAATTTTATTATTATTAGTTTAATTTTTATTCTTTGCATGATTTTGATCATGTGATGTATTGTAACTTTTATTAGTGTATAAAAAATAGATTCATTAGAATTAAAAAAATTGAAATAAACAGACATTTAAAATATATTTCAATTTGAATATTTGTTTTTCTCTTATATTTTTTTAACAATATTTTAAAATTTTATCAACTAGGTATCATTAATGTTTGCAAACTTAAGAAATGTTTTAGTTCTCTTTGAATTTTATTTGGTATTCTAATTTGAAATGTATACAATTATAATTTCTTTCTAAATATTTTATATCGAAGAAAAAATCTCCACTTAATATTGAATATTTGATAATATTATGTTTTTTTTACCGTAATTTTTTTATTATTTATAAAAATTAATTAATTAATATTAAAACAGTAAAAATACGTGTACGGGTATAGGTACAAGTATATACTAATTATCCGATAAGGATGGGGACGAAATAAAAAAATTTGATACCCATTAAATTCAAATATAAAAATAAAGATTAATTTTTTCTATACAGTTAATATGAAATTATGAATATCGTCCTTGCCGTGCGCCCGCTTACCATCCCTACTAAAGGAACATAGTGAATATAAAATTATATACAATACTTACAGAAGAGTTACAAAAGAAGTTATGCCTTATATTTAATAAGACTAGACAATAATTTAGTTCATAATAGTAATTATGTTAAAAAAAAACACATGTTTTGAAATGTTCATAAATTTGTTTACACATCAAGAGTAACAATTAATATGTTTTTATTATCTTTTAAATAACCATACGCTTTCGATAAATGTGACTCAAAGTAATTAACTTAAAATCAATTTGAAAAAGAATAACAATTAAAAGGTCATACATAATCCATTTAAAGTCTTCAAAATGTAATAGCGAGGAAACACTTTAAAATTGTGTTAACACTAATCGTTAGGTTTATACAGAGGATATTTCACTGAAGAGAACAAACATCATAAAATATGAATCCAACCATATAAGACATTGACACCACTCTCAACCCAAATTCTTAAGACAATGAGTTTATGGGTCTTTATTATTATATAGTGCTCTTAGAAATGACAAATAAACTTGTTCCTATGGATATTGCCCGAACCCATCACCGTTTTGACGGAGAATCCTCACATTGACTGGTATGAGTATGGGTATGGAGAATCTCGATTTTTTCAATTGGGTATGGGGATGTACATATCCCTGTCATAATACTCGTCCCCGTCATATATCTCTCCTTATTTAAAATATTAAAATATTCACAATTAATTAAGTAACCATATATATATATATATATATATATATTTATACTTTCTATTTTTTATTTCTTCTAATTATTTGGTTTGTCATGAAACTTATTCGCATCTTCAATATATTTTTCATCTTATCATAACCTTTATGTAATTATGTTAAAATGATGTATGTTAATTAAAAAAAAAATTATGCCTCACATTTGAATATTTCTATTATTTTTTAATATATTTATTTATTATATATTTTCCTTTTACGTGAGAATGTTTATACTCTCAATTTAAGGTAATATAAAAAAAAATTACTTATTATTATTATTATTATTTGTTTAATTTGAAGAACTCTTTTGTTTCGTTAAAATAATTTTTGTTATTTTTCAACCATTGAGTATATATGTTGATATTTGAAAAGTTTTCTTAGATCTCTAAGATATTTTTCATTTTATTATACCCTTAATTATACATTTGATTTTCTTTGTACGATTTCTTTCAATAGTCTCTCAAATTATTTTTAAGACACACATTTGTTAATTTTTTCATTTTAATTGTATAAATAACTTTTATTTACTATAATATAAAATTTTAATGTAATTTCTATGATTTTTTTTTTGTCACTATCCAACATTTGGAGTTCTAAAGATACAAAATCTATGTCAAAATTTTATTATTATGTTTATTATTTGTTCTTTGTGTCATTTTGATCAAGTGATGTATTATAACTTTTATTAGTGTATAAGAAAGAGATTCATTAGAATTTAAAAAAATTGAAGTAAACAAACATTTAAAATATATTTTAATTTGAATATTTGTTTTCCTTTTATATTTTTTTAAAATATTTTTTAATTTTATCAACTAAGTTTCATTCATGTTTAGTTTGCAAATTTAAAAAATGTTTTAGTTCTCATGAAATTTTATTTGGTATTCTAATTTAAAATGTAAACAATTATAATTTATTTCAAAGTATTTGATATGGAAGAAACAATCATCCTCCTAATATTGAATATTTGATAATATTATGTTTTCTTTGTTATATTTTTTTTCTTTTATAAAAAATAATATTGAAGTAATTAGAACACAGGTACAGGCATGGGTACGAGATTATACCCGTTACCTGGTGGGGATGGAGATAAGACAAAAGTTTGATACCCGGTTTGGGTATGAGGATGAATTTTTTCTGCAGGGATGGGTATGGGATAGCGAAACTCGTCCCCGTCCCGCCCCGTTGCCATCCCTAAGTGCTCTACTTTCTTATTTTTAGCCAATGTGGGACTTAGACTCACACTTGGATTCCTAATAATCTTCTCCTCAATGGTGAGTCCCTTCAACCACATTGGTACACTCCCCTCTAGCAGAAGCATTTCCAACCACAAGTACTTATTTTTTGCCTTTTTTTGTACCGCCATTCTTTTTAACCGGACACACTTACTTGAAATCCTTGTCAAAAAGACTTTCGATACTAGGACCATACTGCACTCGTCTGAGTCGATTTTAACCATCAACTCTGATACCACTTGTTAGATTTACAGAAGAAGTTTCACTGAGAAGAAGAAACACCATGAGATATAAGCCGAAACATATAAGATAATTGCCCATTCTCTTCTTCTCTTTTAATGGTGATCAGTCATTATATATATTTTCTTAATTAAGAATGTCCAGTATAAAAATAACTAATGGAAAACACATTAACAATAATAATATATTCTTTTAATTTATGTTAGGACTAAAGATATATTTAATTATTATTTTTTATAATAATTTCAATAAAAAATAATTTAATTGTTTTGAATACGTTGGGGTGAAAGAAAAAGAAAAGAGTAGGTACAGGAAGAAAATATATTTTACTTTTTTAATTACTTCTTAGAGCCCAGTAATTTCTACTCCCATGTCTACTAAGTATCCGAAAGATAAAATATTATCTATCGAACTAGTTAACGTATAGTATTCTTGAATTAAACAACCTAAAATAAGTTAGAAATTTCCTAATTGTTAAAATCTGAAATAATTTTTCAAATTACAACATTCGAACAACATTTACAGATCTTAAAATATTTTTTAGAATATAATCTAAAATTAATTTTCTTTCATATTAGTTAATGCAAAAATTCATCTTTTTATCTAGATTGCTCTTTACCTGTGCAGTAATTTGGAACTGTACACCTTTTTTCTACCATCACTATTGTTACATAATGGTCGCAGCTGTTTATCCTCAACAAGAGATTGCATAAACGCCACTATAATATTTTAACAATTTTTTTTATAAAATTTATTTTTCAATACACACTAAACTTTTTTTTTTGTTTTCTTAAAATTATATAAAATCTTTCTTTCATCTGCTAAAGTCACGCATATATAGTTAAAAGTTTGTCGTTAAAATATAATTTTCCATATTTTTTACATTTCTCATCATGGAGGTTGCGGAAGAAAACATAGGGCTATATAAAGTAATATCCAATCTTTTGTGAATTCTTTAGACATCAACATGTGCAATTAATTTTAATTCTTATGTAAGGATATTTCAATGTGGCTGGAGGTTGATGTTGCAAAGCCCAAGACTAGCGTGGAAAGTTCTTACTAATTTTGGAGAATTATGATTTTCAATTTCTTAGAGAGATTTAGAGTAGGATGTTGTGCTCTGTTGGACCCTGGCAAGCTAGTCTCATGGATTGGTCGTTAAAGTCGTTTGAGAATTAAAAAAATTGAAAGAATAAAATATAAATTGCAAGAGAAATTAGAAAAGTGTAAAAAAGTGGAGATTGGCTGTTCAAATTCTTCTAACCGGGAATATGAACATCATCAATTCAGGCTAAAGCGGTTAATGGTCTGTTAATAATAATAAAAAAACTATCGGTATCCGAAACGACTAAATAATAATAAATAAAAGTTGTTTATGAAGTCAGGATATTAAATTTAAGACAGGTTTCTTAAATTTTTTTATTAAAATAAAAATAATAATAGAAAAGGTATTAAAATAATACTATAATTTGAAATTTACTTGAAGAAAATATGGTACATGAAAGCGCGCTATAAAACCTTAGAATTAGGAATAATGTAAATAGTTCGGGTTTTACGCATGAAGTTCAGTAGCAGAGTCACATACTGAAAAGTTGGGTATAGCCATGGAGAACGAGAGTAAGAAGGGCAAAGAAAGCAGTGCGAGCGGTCAACGTCGTGTGGGTTTACTATACGATGGGAGGATGGGCAAACACTACGCGCCGAACGAGACGAACCACGTCGAGAATCCTAATCGCATTAGGTCAATTTGGAACAGACTCGAAAGTGCCGGCGTTCCTCAACGGTAACGCATGCTCGTTGCTTAGGGTTTCGATAAATCTTTGTCTGTTATCTTTAATTTTAGTTATTTTGTTTATCGTATCGCAGATGCGTGCTTCTAGAGGCCAAGAAAGCTGAAGACAGACATGTTCAGTTAGTGCATTCCCACCATCATGTAAATCTTATTAAAAACATTAGCTCCAAGGCATTCAAATCGCGGAGGTCTCAGATTGCTTCCAAATTGAACTCCATATATTTTAATGAAGGTTCATCTGAAGCTGCGTTCCTTGCTGTTGGCTCTGCCATAGAGGTGATGCTTTCGACGATTCCTTCTTTATACAAAGAATTTAGTGTTTTTCATTCAATGTTAGTTTTTCTTATATATCCTAGAAGGAATTCACTTACTGTTATTGACTATATTTATCTCTGGCAGAGATTTCTTCAGTTAGATTGTTACAGCTTGACAGCTGTCTCTATATTTTGTCTCCTTGTTTTGGTGAAAATTACTGTTTTTGTCTAGTGACGGGGTGGGCATAGGTTATAGTTGCAAAGACGCCTCTATAATGCTAATATGTTACTTGATAAGTCAAAACTAATCTAATATATTTTGCAAGTAGGTTGTTGAAAAGGTGGCAAGTGGGGAATTGGATTCAGCTGTTGCCATTGTGAGGCCCCCAGGTCATCATGCAGAACATAATGAAGCTATGGGATTTTGTCTCTTCAATAATGTGGCGGTTGCTGCAAGATATCTCTTAGAGGAAAGAGTGAGTTACATTACACTACTGCCAATGCCAATTTTACTAAGAATTTCACCTTTAATTTTTTGTGTGCAACAGCCTGATTTAGGTGTGAAGAAAATATTAATTGTTGATTGGGATGTCCATCACGGAAATGGTACTCAAAAAATGTTCTGGAATGACTCTCAAGTTTTATTCTTTTCCGTTCACAGGTGTGTTAATTATTTTCACATATTTTCTGGTCAGTTTTACTGGTCGGTGATTTTGTAGTTTTTTATTAGTACTTCTGTGAAGGTAAAAATTTGTTGCTCATGGTTGTGTTAGCTTATGTAATGGGCTTGACTGCTAGATCATTTCCCTTTCTTTTACTATTTTTTGGACCTCTGAGGAGGACTTTTGCTTTAAGCACTTCAGATAAACTTTGTATCAATTTCATAGTTGATCCTCAATCAACTAAACTTTTCTATTCATACAGGCATGAGTTTGGGACTTTTTATCCTGCTAATCACGACGGATTTTATACTAAGGTCGGAGAAGAAGAAGGTGCAGGATATAATATAAATGTCCCCTGGGAGAATGGGAAATGTGGTGATGCAGATTACTTTGCAGTGTGGGACCACATCTTGCTTCCTGTTGCCAAAGAATTTAATCCAGACATAATTATAGTTTCTGCTGGATTTGATGCAGGTATGTTAATGTAATGTTTGGGTTTTTCTGTTATCTGTGTGGGAGGAGAGGTATCACTTGTTCTTCCCATGGCTTTGGAGCATTGCTAGCTAGCATTTGTACTTGAAGTCTACTTTACCTGTTTTGCAAGAAGGAAGTGGATTTGGTTCAGTTGATATGTTAATTTATTATTTTTAACTGTAACAAGTAATAATTATTCACTTCTTTGTCACAGCTGTTGGTGACCCTCTTGGAGGATGTCGTGTCACAGCAGCTGGTTATTCTGTTCTGTTGGAGAAGGTTACTTTAAGATTGAATTTTAGTATTGCTTCCTTCGTACTGTTTATTCTAATGCTAGTATGTTACTTGATATGCTATATTTGAAGAAAAGGTAGTTATTAGCAAAGCTGAATTTAATATGTAGGCTTATAAGAATGACTATTGATTAATTTCTTTTCCGTCTCAGCATACTATTTTTAATTATGCTACCTTTTGTTTTTAATATTTTGATATCACTTCTCACTAATTTTAAATTTTGAAAAAATATACAAGTTCAATATGCTGTTTCCTGTATTAGTAACAGAACCTTTTTCCTTTATTTCAGTTGATGAATTTTGCTGAAGGTAGGATTGTACTGATTTTAGAAGGGGGATATAATCTTGATTCCATTGCAAAATCAATGCATGCTTGCTTGGAAGTTTTGCTAACTGGCAAGTCTGTTACCGAATCCTTAAAGGCCTATCCATTTCAGTCTACATGGCATGTGATTCAAGCGGTAAGAACCTGTTATACTGATGTTATGTCCTTTCCCTCTTAGGGATATAAAATTAACTTATTTTTCTCTCTCCTTGGCAGAGAGAGGGTGTGAGGTTATCTATTTCTTTCCTACTATACACATGGCATTTATGCTACTTGAGATGTGCATGAAATTCCATAATTTAGTGCTAAAGTGGCATGCATATTTTGCAGGTTCGCGAGATGTTAAGTCCATTTTGGCCTACACTTGCATCTAAACTACCACCAGAGTTAGTCTCACAAATAGGCCCCCCTCCGGTAATGTAGTTTCCATTACTGTTTTTCATGGAGTTGTCGTGTGGGAATTGAGCTGAATGCTCAACTAATTGTCCCCAGTGGTTCACAAAAATAATCAGATGATTTGGGTCGAAAAAGGGACTTCGATGTTCTACTAATGGGTTGGGTCCCCTTTATTTTGAGCTCCTTTTGTTTTGTTTTCATAAAAATATGTTTAGGTACATTTTAGAAAAAAAAATATTTAAGAATCCGCTGAAAATTGAAAAAAAAAAATAAAGATTTTTCAGTGTTTTTTCAATAAAAATGAAAACATGGTGGCAATGTTACAATTATTGCAAGGTCTGGTTTTATTTTCAAATCTTCCATTTTGTACATCTTTCTTGTGTTCATTTCTGTCTACCTATCTTGTTATCATTCCTTTTTATCGGCAAGTACTCATTAAATATTTTTGCTGTTCTTTTTCCTTTGCAAGCATACTCTAATTTCAAGTTCGGACTCTGAAGATGAGGATGATAAGGGTGTACGAAGTTCAGAAAATCATGGAGAACTTATTGAGGATATCTTGAAACCACTTTCCAATCTGAAAGTTGATGCTGGTAACCTTGATCCCCTGATGTTTTTTTTATAATTGGAGAAACATCTCTAAAGTATTGATGTTTTTCTTTTTTCAAAATATAATGTTAACTCCTTAAGTTTGGCCATTGATGCGTTTCATTAGACTTCTAGATTTTGGTCCTCCGAAGTTTGTTTGGATCCACTGGAGTTGATGCAATTCATTGGCAAAAGGATGGTACATGACCTTCATGTATTCATTACTTGACAAGTTATGCGCTTTATGCAGATGAGGAGATTCATGTTTCTAGTACTTGGCGATCGGCATTGTCAAATGTTTATATATGGTATGCCTCGTATGGATCAAATATGTGGAAAACAAGATTTAATTGCTACCTAGAAGGTGGACAGGTAACACAACATTCAAGTGATATTGCTCTTTTTTTATATAGGGATTGAAACTCGGTTACAATATCCCCAATTTTATGAAAGTTAAAAAGTATCGCTACTGTCAAATTATAAGTTATTCTTTTTCGTTAGCTTTTTGCCATTTTTTTCATAATGCTCTCAAACATTTGTCAAGGGAAGGGTAGATTAGTCGTGGAATTTTTCTTTGATTTTAAATATATTATACTTTATTGCAGGCGATTGCATTTTTACGATAGAGTGAACTTCTGTTATCTGACAATATTAAATGTCATGCTTTCTGGCTATAGGTTGTTCAATATATGTATTGATTATTCAGTTTATGAGGAATTCGAAACCTTTTCATTTTTTACTTTCGTACTTTCTTTTTCTTTAGCTTTATTTCTTTTGTTGTCTGTTATATCACTTTTTGAAGAATTCAGGACTGATTTTCAGGTGGATGGTATGGTGAAGCAGTGTTCTGGTTCAGTTGACAGAACTTTGCCAAAGGAGATCATGCGGAAGACTTTCCCTTGTGATATATTCTTTGGTCGTGATTCGTCGCATTCATGGGGACTGGGAGGCGTTGCATTTCTTAATCCTGAAAAAAAGTTTGAAGGCAAGACCTACATGTGCTTGTACAAAATTTCGTAAGTAAATAGTTCAAATTTGCTTCTATTTGCGCAGATAGTATGTCCCTTTCAAAGTTTTCCTGTTAGAGCGTGACATTGTTGAATCATTTATTGGGGGGCTTTCTTATGTAGCCAATGGAAGCGTTGACTTTAGATTTTCGTCCACATTTGTTACAGGCTAGAGCAGTTCAATGATATTTTATTTCAGGAGAACATTTTAAGCCTTGATGCGGCCTCTCCTTTATTTGATATAACTACCTTGAATGCTATCTCTGACAAGGAGTTCAACTCCCTGGAGGTTGTCAAGGTATGTATCCCTTGTTCCGACTCAATTTTCTGATAATAATTAATGCATTTTTTTTTATTTTGTTTAATTCCAGCGTCTGCTCATTACCTTTTTTTCTTAATGTTGTGCAGGATGCTTGGTATGGCAATGTTGTCTACTTAGGAAAGGAGCAGGATATTCCTGTGATTACCATGACGTGAGTAACATTATAATTTGTATTTGTGCATTTGGGTAACATAATTGTTGGTCATTGTCATGACATTTATGTTACTTTATCCAGGTCTTCGTTTCTTGATATTGAACGTTTCAAATCTGGGAAGCTACCATTACATGCCCCTAATAAGGCGTATGCCAACTCCTTAATTAAAGGGTTGGTAGAGGGAGAACAACTTTCGGAGCAGGAAGCCATTGCTTATATAGAAGGTGCTGCTAAATCGTTATAATAGGCGCGTCGTTTACTTTAGGTGTAAAATCTGCTAGTACAACTTGTACAGAAAAAGTATTCCCTTAGAGATCATTCATCCCCCACATTACAGTGCTTGAAAAGTTTGTATTTTATCGTATTTTCGTTCGTGAACTACAGTTTTATTTGCAACTATGATGGTGCCTGCATTGCATGTATATTTGTTATTATATAGTGTTTTTTGTTTTAGCCATATTCTATAGATTAAATCTCCGACCCTAGCTAAAGCAAAGTTATAGATTATCTGCCACCGTCCATGAGGGAACTCGATGGTGTGTTTGTCTCGACTGCCACAACAAGGTGGTGGCGAAAATGATTCCATCTCTATAGATTATCTGCCACTCCTTCTGCCAAGAAACAGAAGATTGGTATGCTGGCATTGATAGAGCGCGAAGTGATCGGGGCTCGTTCTGCCCCTCCTTTGAAGGGGTCCATAAGTGGTGGTCGAAGTGGTGGCCTTATCATCTGGTGATACTTCTGAAGAGCATGAGGGGAAAGGTTGTGTGTCTGAGCCTGGGGTCAACGAGGCGTTAAGGGGTCGACCGTTCAGGTGAGTACATCAGCTATTGGTCCGTCTACTATGCCTTCCCCCAACGTGGGCCCCTTCCCTGGCTTTACTTGCCAAGGTTCGAGTTTTCGCCTAGAGCACCCCATGACGCCGGGTGTAGAGTCGTTGTGGCATTTAGACATGCGGGGGAGTGATATAGAGTGCAAGCACCTACCCAACCCCTGTGACCGTCAGATGATCAACAACGTAGGCATGGTGGAGATGCTTGATTTGAGCTTGGTGATGTTGGCACGGGTGTTTGCGATTATAGTGTCGCGAAGGAGTACGCGAAGGAGCATCCCAAGTGGATGGCCCAGCTGGATGCAAAAGAGGAGAGGGTTCGACAAGAGGTCGAGCTAGCTGTTGCAAACCAAAAACTGAAAGAGAAAGACACTCAGTTGGACAAGCTGGCGGTGGAGGCGACCATGTTGGCAAACATTCTTAGGCGTTGTAGGCTGAGGTGGTGGGATTGAAGGCTACCAATGAGGTGCTGGCCAAGCAGGTGGCAAGCAAGGACGTCAAGTTGGATGCGCGTGCCACCAACTTACTAAGCTAACAACAGAGAAGAGCAACTTGGAGATGGATCTAGGCAAGGCCAAGGTGGCCTCCGAGTTGTTGACTGCAAGAATTGGCGACCTTGAGGTTGATGTGAAACGCTTGCAGGCAAAAACCACAACTCTGGTGGAGGGAGGGCTGGAGGCCTACGTTGCTGGGTTTTAGAAGGCCAAGGGGCAGGTTGCCCTCTTTATGCCTAATCTTGATATGGGGAAATTTGATGTGGACAAAGAGGTGGTGGATGGAGCCCTGATGGTTGAAGTGGCCGTGGAGGAGCCTGTTGAAACTGTGTGGAAAATGGTAGAGCTCGACGTGGATGTCTAAGTGGCCTTTGTGATTGCTGAAGTGACCCTGCCAATTTTGAAAATATGAAATTGGTTATTTTGGTTGATATCTGTTATCACTGTATTTTATGTCTTAGGAGGGGTTAGTACCTCGTTGGGACGAGCTCTCATTATTAGATTGTACATGCACTGAATGGATCGTCTAAAGGACAAGCTCTCAGTATTAGGTTATAAATATTTTTTAGTATCTATACTAAACGATTTTGACGCAACAATCCGTTTTGTTGGAAGAGCCGTCAACAGTAAGGGACCATCACGCGAGTGATTCCCTTTTGATCAGGAGCTCAATGAGGAAGTCAACTAGGAACTATGATTTTATTGGGTCCCTACTTTTGTAGGTCAATCCAAATTCAGAGAGTTCAACGGACAATGTTGTCATGCGGCCAACCAGCTCAAGTTTCTACAAGTTCTGTTTAGTAGGTGTGCGGTGGGTGCCAAATGGCAAGTTGGCTTTTTAGCTCTCGTCGAGGAACTACTATTGATCTTGTTTCTTTTGCTTTTTAGTAAACTCTTTTTCGCCTTTATGCCTTGTCCCCTTTTCCAATAGTGTTTATTTGTATTTATAGAGGGGTTGACATGAACTATGCGCACGAGGCGTCGAGGTAGGCTTTTGCTCCCCCTCTTGCACTCCCTCTTCAGTTAGTTAATGACTCGGACGTGAACCAGACACGAGTTGAGCTTCCTACGATAAGGAAAAAGGCCGGCCCAAGAAGGTTGGCCTTGAAGCCCAAACCCGAGCACGTTGGATACTGTGTTCCCTAGCCCGCTTCCTCGTCCAACAACCGTTTACTTAGTTAGAGCTTGGCCCACGAGTACTTCCAGGATTTTGTAGTGATAACCGAGATCTTGACAGGACGATGAATTAAAAATAAAATTTGTAAAAACAAAGTTTGAAGTCGCTACAATAGTTTATTTTGAAAAACTAAGGAAAAACAAAAAAAGATAAAATTAGGTCTGCGAAAAACCAGATTTTGGGTTCGGAAGTCGGTTATGCGTGAGGAAGCTATTAACACTCCACAACACCCATCCTAAGACATTACCTTTCATTAAACATGCAAAAAGATGTGGTTTTCAAAATATTTAATTTTCCTCAAAAATAGCAATAAATGAATGTACACAAAAACAAATAATTTTTTGGTTTTTTTGGACCCGACGAGGATTAATCATCACTCCTACGTATCTCCATGTGAACAGAGAATCATGGTTACATAGTTTTTTATGAAAAACTATTTGAGAAACTTTTTTATTTGATTTTTGTTTCTAATTTTGAAAACTTTTTTTAATGTTTATTTTTTGAAATTTGGAAATAGGTGTCATGTGACGTGAGCGGTCAAATAGACACTAGAAATTAAACAAAGAAACATTTTTTATTTTAGTTTTTTATATATTTTCTGAAGAAAAAGAATTTTGAAAATTGGTGTTAAACAAACACCAAAGAAACGAGGAAAACTATTTTTTGTTATGATTTTTAGAATAAGATAAAAAAAGAAGCTCAAAAGTAAGTGAAAAAAATGTATAATATTAAAACAAAATATAGTGAGAATTTGGGAATGAATAAATGAAAAAATTTGCCACTAACATACCTTTTAAACTTTTCCGTTCCTCCTTTTTCTTATCAATCTCTTTTGTTCCCTACATTATAACTATCTTCTCTCCTTATTTTTTCTACTTCCTCTAGTAAGAATTTTGCTCTTCTCCCCCAAAAGAGATAGAAAGGAGGTGTGACTATGTGAGTGGTATTGACAAAAAAAAGAGAAAGTGTAAAGAATATTTTTGTTCCTCATGACAAAGTGCGTATCTATATTCACACATTGCAATATCAATGTTATCTGCTTTAATTGTAATGAACAATATAAGGAAGTAATTGATTATGATAGCAGCACATTATGAGATCAAATTGCAGTCAATCAGAGTACAAAATCAAATTAAGACTGGTAATATTGATTCTAATCATTAACAAATCAGAGCACAAAATCAATCTCAATTAGTAATATTGATTATTATCATTTGAAGAGATATTGCTTCTAATGATTAGAATCATATCACTAATTCCTCTATCAGGAACAAAGAACAAAGGGTATAAAATATTTGAGTTGTTGGACTCATGAAGATGAGTGTGATAATTAATAACAAATTGGGTTCTTCCTTCTTCCTTTTTTTTTTCATCTTTTTTTTTTCTAAAATTAAAGTTTGAAAAATCTTTAAAGAAAATTTGGTTTTATATTTTTTTTTTAAAATAAATTTATTCACCCGGACGAAATTGGGTATTGACAATTGTGTTGCTCTCCGTGGAAGGTACAATAACCATTCCCAGGGATATCTACTTAAGTGCATGTAAACTTGGTTTCATGCCAATTTATTAATTGATTAAATTACTCTTTTGGTCTCTCTATTTGTCAAGCAATATATGGTGTTAAAATCTAACGTCACGTGTCAATTTATGCTTTTTTGAACTTTTTAATTTCTTTTAATTTCTTTTTTATTTTTTGAATTTTTACACGTGTTACTTCACAGTTGTCTCAAGTGTTAAAATGACTCAATTTGATTTCTATATTTGTTTTTAGTTTCAATTTAATCCCAATTTTTGTAGACATGAAGCAATATTATCTCTTCTTAAATTGACTTTCAATTTAATTTTTTTATAAATCTTATGATAATATTCTTAATAAAATATTTTTATTAAGAATTAAAAAAAAACAAAAATTGATACATAACTTTAACACCATCTAATCAAACTAACAGTAAAAATTAAATTGAATATTTTAAAAAAAATGAGAACCAAATTAATATTAATTGACAAATAATAATTTAACTTTATTAATTTTACCACTTTACAAAATATTTGATGTGACAATGCTTAAAATAATTGACCATAGACACTTAGATTGCATTATCTCTAAAGTGCATAATTAGATCAACCTGATAGAAGTGTTTACAAGAGATTGTTAGGTGGATTCAATATTCGTTGAGCCTGGTGAATATTTTAAAAGATTAAAAAGATCATCTATAATCATTCAAGAATTTCTTACACTCTAATTCGTTTAAACACTTCTCAGCTCTAGACATGAAACTATAAAAATTAACGTAGTAAGGGATCCAGCAAATTAGTGCAAAGACCTCTATATCCATGTCTCTCTCAACTAAACAAATAACAGAATGCATTCTGCCGAAGGATTACACAAAAATTCTTATATTAAGAATTAAAGAATGGACCAGTATTTTTTGCTGGTCAATATCTCGAACTGGAATAATACTCGGGAAAGCGCTTGAATTGAATAACTTCAACTGCAGTTTCCTTTATCGACCTCTTATTATGGTCGCATGCCCAGAATCGCCAAGATGTTTATGTAATTTATTTCTGCGTAGCAAATCAAACGAAGTTATGCAACAGTTTAGTATGATGTAGCAAGATTTATTATTAGAACAATATGAAATTTGATTTTGATAACTAAGAGAGGCATAAAGTTAGTTACCTTGAGTCAAACTCCTCTCCACACGCATCACAAGTATTACCAACGTTTTTCGATGTCACCTTATTCAAGAAACAAAATCACAATCAGTTAGGAGCACAAAAAGCAGATTGTCAAACTATAACACAGAATAAAGATGACAAAAATTGGAAAACTAAATAACCCAGATTGTCATGTCAACAAATTACGTCAGGTATTGCTCGCTAATCGATCAGAAGATGGCTAAGTGGTGTCTGGTCCTTTTAAAAGCTCTGTTTTTGGTTGAAAGAAAAGAAGGGACAGGGAGCACTATGTAGTAGTGGAGGTGAATGAAGGGAAGCAGAGATAAAAAAAATTCCTTATCATAGTTAGAGCTTAGAATAGTCAAATAAAACTAAAGAATTTAAGATAATTTAGTCTAATTAATGTAAAACCCAATCTAACATTCAAATCTCCTCCATTTTGGGGGAAGTCAAAGTTGAACGAGGAGGGAATTTGGCCCCCGCTACTCCATTTCCCAGCATTCTACTGTATTTAGGTAACTAACGACTAATATATCCCGCATAACCACAATTTAAAATCAGGTTAATTCAACTTTTAAAATACCCTAAACATAACGCAGAACCCATATTGCAGGTGCATATATTCATTTAAAGACAAATTAACAATTCTAAACAATTCACGTAAAGATATGATAGGAGATAAAATAAAAACATTCTCAATAATACATCAATAATCTAAATATTCGTGTATAAGATTCTTATATAATAAGTTTAAGAATTTTTAAATTATGTTGAAATTATTTCAATGACTTATGAGGCAAGAATAACAGTCCAGGTATACTCCGAAGTTCTTACCTTGGCTTTTCTTCCTTTGGATGAAATTTTGGCTTTGATTTTTGTGTCCTTGCCAGCTCCCTTTTTATCAGCAGGTTGGTTTGAAATCTTATTACCTCTACTAACCTGCTGCTCATTTCCTATAATGTTATCCCCATTTTCCACAAAATGTTGGGAACAAGACTCCTCTGCACGAGAATTATCATTTCCATTACCGTTTATATTCTCATCATTGCAACTGCCAGCATTCCCCTGAGATTCTTCCCAATTTTCCCTACCCTTCTCTTTCTTAGCTCTACGTTTCTTTCTTGTGCTCTTCCGGTTGCTGTATTCCATAGGGCCAAATTCATCCTCCTCAGTTTCAATTTGAGATTGAGCTATTGCAGCCTTGGATTTGTGGGTTGAAGCTCGTGGCTTTCTGTTCTTGTGGCCAGCCACCATTGCTTCAAGAACACCATTTTCATCGTTATCATCATCTTCATTGCCACTATCATCAAGATTAACCGACCCGTTGGAATCTTCCCCCTCCTTCACATGCGAAGCATCGTAAAACTCATCACCACCACCATCATCATCATCATCCGATTCACCCCCGTTTTTAATTACCCCCTCTTCAACATTAAGACCATCCCGAATCCTCGCCTCCAAATCACCAACACCATGACCACCATCACCATCCACTCCAACCCCATCTTCCTCACTTCCCAGTCCCTCCTTTCCTTCTTCCAAATCCTCCTCATCACCAATGGAATCCCTGAACTCCGCAACCCTCTCCTTATGCTTCTTGGACTGCTCATGGTTTTTCCACTGCTTTTCACTCTTAAACTTCTTCCCACACAGCACACAATAAAACTCCTTATCATTCTTCTTCTCCTCCTCACCCTCCTCAACCCACTCCTCCACCACCTCCTCCTCCTCAACCTTAGCCCAATCAGGCTCCTCATACGCCATGGCCCTCTCCTTCTTCTCCTTCTCCAACCTCTTTTTTTTCTCTCTCTCCTCTTCCTTCTTCCTCTCCATCTCCACACTCTTCTTCACCCTCATATCAATCACCCTCTTATCCCTCTTCTTCACAAAATCCCCCAACCTCCTCACAGTATCATTATACTCCTTTTTCGCCTTCCTCCTCGCCTTATTATTCTCCTCTTCCATAAGCCGCCGCGACTTCCGGTTCGGCCCTGCCATAGCGTCATACTCATCCGCCCAACAAAAGTCCATCACAGTACAAAACCCTAACCAGTATCCATAAAACGCAGTGACCTGAGCGTAGGGGCTATCCAAGTTCCCCATTACAGGAGCCTGTCGAACCGCATCAACTCCAAGCCCCATTTTCCGCGCGAAATTGATCTCGTTAGCGTGGATTTTATCGAAAACATCAGAATAAACTTTATAGAAGCCCTTTCCGGTGTCAGAGTAGCCGGAATAGACGGTGTTGGAGAAGAAGGAGAAGAGGTCCGGGACGACCGATTTGGAGAGGGAATTGGGGTCGGAGAAGAGGATTTGAGAACGGTGGGAATCGTACCAAGCACGTTCCTTGGGATCGGAAAGAACTTCGTATGCGTGTTGGAGTTCCTGGAACTGCGCAGTGGCTTCTTCCTGGGAGAGACCCGATTTTATGAGCTTGTCTGGGTGGCGCTGAAGGGCGAGGCGGCGGTAGGAGGAGCGGATCTCCTCGGGAGAACTATCTTGCGAGAGATCGAGCACTTCGTAGTGGCATCGCTTCGTCAGCGACGACGAAGACGCCATTGATGCTTGCTAGGGTTCCGGTCTTGTGTATTCAGGTAAAACCAATAAAACACACCAAATCTTCTATACAAAAGGAACAAGTGCATCTATATATATACATGTTTACACACTGCATTTGTGGATTTCTAATGTCATCATTTTAGTTTAATTATTTTAGTTTAAATTTTAAAGATATGATTCATATCTTATCTTATAATACAATTTTCTTTTATGCGTGACTATATTATTTATTTGTCGCTTTGTTTTGCATCCTTAAAATTTACAACAAATAAATCTTTTTTAAATATGCAAGTTATATTGTGAGTGTAATTTGTAGTGACATTTCTTTAAAGATAAAGTTGTATTTAAATTATGATATTATGTGTATCTATCTTTATTGAAGAATAACACCTAAAAATATTCTTATTAGTAAAAGTATTCTAATCTTTATATAACTTTTTTATTTATTTTAATTTACACTTTTGATCTTCTTTTATCTAAATAATTAGATGTGATCTATATGTTATAAGAATATTGAATATATGATATACTGTTTCTAAAAAATATCTAATATTTCCCATGAATCCTATCCCATTAACGTTGGGAGTATTGGAAGAAAGGTTACATCAAATATATTGTTTTAAAAATTTATAGTATCAAATTGAATATTATAAAAATAACCAAATCAAATCAAATCATTTAAAATAAAAATCTGAAAATATAATTTAATATATTATTTATTACTTTTCTTTATCTAACTAATTTAATATTTACTTTAATAATTTGTGTTATCCGGGTATATTCGAGTTTTTTATATCTTCGTAGTATTTTAATTTTACATACATCTTCTTCCTTTGTTTTTTTTGTTTTTTTGTTTTAGTTTTTTACATATTTTTCTATTTCAAATACTTAGTTACTCCTTCTAACTTCATTCATTGTTTCAAGAAACTTTTTGGAGAGGGGGAGTATAAGTGAGAAAAAATATATTAAATAATTAATTAGTTATTTTTTAGTTTCTTAAATTTGAAACCATTTTCTTAGCCTATAATTAAAGAAAAAAAGTCCACCAATGACGATAGGTCGACAAGAGTACATTTTTATGCGACCAATTTACAATACTTTATTATATTTTATTGAGTAATTAAATTTGCATGTTATTATTAAAAATAGTTGTAATTTGATAGCAGATGAAAAAAGTTGTCTTTATTTAAAGAAAGTCATCTTATCCTAGCTAAAATGATCTTGTTAGAAAATTTTCAAATATGTTATATATAAGATAATGAGATATTTACATGTATACATTTTTATACTTATTTTTATATTGTAATTTTATTTGATAATAATTTATTATCACAACTATTTTTTTATGGACAAGATATATGTAAACTTCAGGTGTTATGCGCTTTGGGTCCTCAAATTTCAGAGCATCCATATTGTGACCCTTTGAGCTTTTATTAGAATTGTCCTAGAAATTCAAAATTTGTTTTATGTACTTATGTAATATAAAACAATGTCACTTGCTTATGACAATTGACACCAACGTTTCTATATTATATTTCATAAATAATTGATCATGATAAACTCATTAAATCAGTGTTACATTTCAAATCCGTATAAATAGTCCAATCTGATTAGTTCGTTTAATCAAAGAGAACTCTTGTTTTATAGATAGTAGAGCAAAACTTTATCTGACCAAGTAGAAAATGAATGGAACATGCCATTACTTTGTTTTAAAATGTCTTAGTTTCAAGAATAATTAATTATAACATATATTTAATTGGATTTTGTTTTAGATGTGCGAATTATATGATTACTAAGATATGATCATATGCATGAATGTGTAATTGTTAAATAATGCTAATTTTGTGATAGAATCTTATACATGATATATCAATTATTGTGAGTATAATAAATGTTATGGGATAGTTTAAATAGAGTACATGCATTAATTTTTCCATTTTTTATTTATTGGAAACTAGTAGTGATGTTTTTGGATTCACATTATTCGAGGATGGATTAATACTCGATCAATAAATAATAATAATAATTATACTTATTGCTAATATTGTTGAAGTGTTAACATGGACTTAATATATTACTCAAATGTTGAGATGTGACAATGGTAGAACTCATTATTTAGTGAGTTTTTGGAATTGTTTCTCTACTGAGTTTTTAAAATACACTGATGTTGATATATTAAAAAATTAATATATTTTAAAACATCAAAATCAATATTCATCCAACTTGACAATGTTACATAGTGTTTTTTGAAGTTTAGTAGAGTGTGCAAGTAATAATCTTCTTGAGGAGAAGGTTGTGCATACTATTTTTTAAACTTGTAGTATACTATAAGTATCGTGATTTATCCAATAGTCATGGAATGAGTAAAGAGGGTTTTAATTAGTCTTCAATAATTAAAATAAGATCTACTTTGAATGTAAGTTTTAGATTGTAAACAATAATTTAGTATTTGGGTCTATTCAAGTCTAACAAAATTAGGAGATGAGCATTGAAAGGCAAGGAAACAAATGAAATTTTGAAATTCAACCCACTAAATTCTTGGTCAAACATTAAGGAAAAATATAAGAGAAGACTAGACATGATACACATGACTTTGATGACGAAAATGTAACTCATGAGGACCATGATCCAAATTAGTTAATTGATCTAGATCTAGATTTAAAATTTAAATTTAAATAATTTATAAAGTTTTCATTCAAAGTAAATTATAGGTACTCATCACAAAGGCACTAATATAATGCTTGAGTGATGCAAAAGGAAGGATCATCACTTAAGCGATGATAAGATGACACTCAAACAAGAGAGAGACCAAACCAATAACCTCTTCTATAGGTGTTGCTCAAGTAATGTAAGGTTACTACAATGTGATAAATGTGCTTAAGTGATGTACACGTAATAGTAATTGTGTTATTTTGGTATATATGTGTGTGCACACTTGAGTGAGAATGATTATGATATACATATATGTGGTACTATAATTTAGTGTGGATGAATATATTAACACCTAATATGATGTTGTAATCCTTTCATGAGTTTGTAATGAAAAATACTTAGATAATATTTTTACTCCAATTATGGTAATTTTAAGTAGATGATCTCATTACAAAAATGAGATGTTTTGATCTCACTTATAACCTAAATCACAAATTATGACACCTATGATATAAAAAATTAAAGAAATTTTATGCACCAAATTGTTATAAATTTGACAAACCACATTAACATGAAAATTAGAATAAATTTTCAACATGTTTTAAATTAATCAAGTATTAGTTACTAATTAGACATATTTAATACAATTTTTGTTAAAATATTGAGTATGTCAAATTATTCAGGATGATCCAATATGTAATTGAAGATATACGTAATTTTGGATGATAGTTAAAGTTTAACTTGTCGTAGTATTATTTAAACTGAGATTATAATATATGATTAATATATTATATGTTGTCACCGATTGTTTGGATTATTAACTTAATCTTATATAGTGAGACTTTTATAATCTTGGTGTGTAGAAAAGTAGGTAACATTAGACATGATAACATAGAAGATGTTACGTGACATTAACAAAATTTCTTTCTAATGTATGTATAAATACATATTCTTTTAAATATCTATAATTCCGATATTTATATATTATTATATGAAGAAAATTGAATGTACTTTTTAACTTATTTATAAATTTATAAATATTGTATGATATTTTTTTTTCAGGCATTATAATGTTAGGTACAAGTTTAAATTATTCTTTTATTTGAAATTTAAAGTTTTAAAATTTTATTAATAATTGACTATACTATTATGTTTGATACAATCAATGTCAAAAATATTATTTTTATTATAAAAAAACATAAAATAAAGCTTGACAGTGTTATGAAGACACGGGCACAATGCATTACATAGCAAAGAATTAGAGAAACTGTTCGCAAATAATCTTCTGTAGGAGAGCATTCGTATCTACGCTCTTAAACTGTTTTACCGAATTTTGTAAATAAAAAGTGTGGGATTCGGCGAAAGTTGGAGCAGAATCGGCTTCGGTGCCTACATGACTATGAATTTATGCCACAACAACGCTTTTTCCCTCTTCAACCCACCATTTCAAACCACACCTCAACTTCCTCTCACTTCAATCTCATCCCTCTTCAACTTCAATTCCCTTCAAAAATCCAAGTTCCCACGCGCCACCGCAAATGCTACCGGCGAAGCAACTCTGCCAACCATGTCCCAAATTCTAGAAGCGTCGCGAGCGCAGAAACTCGACCTTCACCTCAAAACTCTGGGACCCTTTTTCAGAATCACAGCAAGGAGCTTGGTAACCGACGCAGAGCTCGGAAGGGCCGAGGGGTTCGTAAGATTCTGGGTAGATGGCAAAATCCTTCACTTGGACTCGATTAAACTACGGAGAGAAACACTGGGCATGGAGAAATCAATCTTTGGCCTTGGCCTGTTCATTGGAGCCGTTGCAATTCGACACGGTTATGATTCTGGCTGCAGAACAGCGCAGCTATTGGCCATCAATGACTCCGATCTTTACCATTCCAAGGTTCTCTTCTCACCAACCTTATCCAAAATCTCACACCTTTTACTCATTATATTTTCTACTTCTTTTACACTTTTATTATTCTATTGTTATGATTTTAACTTTTTTTAATATAAAAGTTACTAAATTTATTTTAAATATCGATGTAAGAAATCTTTACATTATCGATTCATAGGTTTTTTTCTCTTCCTTTATGGAACAACGTAGGCTTTATTTCGATATGTATGGTTATGGACTGGAGAGGTTGAATTTGATACTGTTTTCGCAGTTGGTTCGATTCTACAGTAGACTTGGGTTTAAAGCAGTGTACGAGGTAACGGGGTCATCCCTTGGAGATGTTGGGCACATGCTTGTGTGGGGTGGTGTTGGTACCCGCATGGATGCTAGTGTTGAAGAACTGATGGTAAAGTGGTGTACAAGATTGAAATCTCCTCATAAATAATTATGTCACGGTTGGAGGAGCAATTGAATTACAGCAAAAGTAACATAGTAAGAAATAGGCATAGCAGAAGAAAAACAACGTTTTTTTGTCGATTTGATCTTTGTTCTCATCCTAATGAGAAATGAATCTAGAGAATATGTACAAGTTCTAGTTTGTTTGATGGTTGGTTGTATGATCACTAGTTACTCATCACTTCAGCTCTGTGTAAAAGTTTGCTGCTTAAAAATATGAGAGATTGTAATGAAAAGGGGATATAGATTAATGTTACAAGTAAAGACCGGATAATTACAAAGTATGGTTGTAATACTTTTTGTAAAATTTATTCATCATTTATATTTCTCCTATACGTATGGTTTGCTACTTGAGGTCTATAGGAAAAACCGAAATGTAATGGATAGATACTCAACTTACAACGATGAATGAGGACTAAGGTATTTTCTTTCATTCTTCAGTTGCTGAACCACTCCTTCAATTTGGTATGTAGGAGGCACCAGAGCAGCAAATGTATTTACAGATTCTCTGGCAAAACAAAAGGAAGCTGCCCGAGATTCTGAAGGTAACCCTACTTGGTACAACAGGTGTCATTCCTTCAGAAACAAGTTTAATAATTTTCCTTGTGGAAAACAAATCTAGTTGTGGTTTTGGTGGAAAATTTGGTGCACAACTTCGTCAACTCTCTTGCTAATTTAGATGGGCCACAGTAGAAAACCCCTGTGGAAAAAAACCAACATTATTAGTTAGGAAGATAATCTAACCTCTTTGGAACAGAGTTGGGTAAAACTTTAGCCTCCAAATTAAATTTCCATTTCAATGATTAAACTAGACACAAAGTAGGGAATGTATACCAAGTAAGAAGTTTCAGAAAAAGAAAATTAGTAATCCTGATGAGGGATAATTTTCTCACCAATCTTAGCTCCTCCATGCTTGCGAGCCAATCTAGAAAATATGTTGAACCAATTTGGTCGAGCAAAATGTGTGTGTATCTGAAAATTTCCACGGAGAAATGGTTTTTTAGTGAAGCAGTAGCAAAACATGCCTGAATGTGACAAATTATTCACTTTTTGGTAGTTGATGTCAAGATTCTTCCAAACGACTTTAAGTTAGAGTAGTTAATAACAAGATTGTTCGAAATGACAAATTGAAGAATGTTGTCTTGATATGCCAAACTTAACATACGCGAAAAGACAATAACATATTCTAGCTTCAACCAGAAGGCATCAAACATAAAGTATCTTGAGTGTTTTTCATTAAAGCCACTCCATCAAGTTTAAAGCTTGCTTGTAATTTACAGAGTTTGGCTACATAAATTGGCCAAAACTGAGGAGAAGTGCACTTACAGGAGTCCTGGAAACTATGTCAGTGCCATTCTTGGCAAGATGCAAGGCCTGAATGACACTTAGCAGAGCCGAACGAATATCTCCTTCTGGATGTACACTGGTCAGGAAATTGTGCATCTCCACAACGGACTTCAAGGTTATTAGAAAACTAGATTGGTAAGAAAATGCTCGAAGATCTTAAATTGCATCAAAGATATAGTTTCTACAGTGAGCATAATGCCAATGTCATGGCCAAAACAAAATTGCAGTTAGGCATACCTGCTTTTTGGTTGAATTTGAGATTTCTTTCATGACATCTCTGAACCAGTCAAAAGAGTTTGGCTCCCTTGTAACCCAATAAAGATATGCTTTTAATGGACCCTTTGTTAAGCTGCATTTTCTGAGACCACTCTATTTCAAATGCCCAAGTGTGGCATTTGTTCAAAGAAACAGAAGCAGAGCAATTGAATTTTGGTGAAGACATTATCATCACAGTAAGAAAATGCTTACATGAATAAACACAAAGAAACTTACATGATCAATTTCTGTTGTCTGGACACCTTTAGCTACATCTTTTAGGATGCTAATGAAAGGTGTGGCTCCTATTCCAAGACCAATTAATACCAGAATGTCATACTTTACATGGTCTTGAGCAGCACAACCATAAGGGCCATCTATGTACAGTTTTGGACATCCCTGTGATCGTGATAACACTGCCTGCAGATCGAGGAGAAATTGAGTCCAAAGAATATAAGAAGCATACAATTTAAAATTTGTTATCTTCACCTCTTGGAATAGATCATATATTTGGTAGCTCCAGTCTCCGAGTGTTCTAATGTGCACACTGAGGTAGTCATCTTGTGGCCCTGAAGTCAAGGAAAATGGATGCCTGAAAATTTAGACAAAAGAAACTCAAATAGAACATCAATATTCATTGACCTACTTGACATCACAGAACCGAAAGAATGCATTGAAATAGGATATGTTTGAACATATTTATCAATAAACACTTTTTGTTTAGACAAAATAAAAAATATATATAAATTAAAATAAAAATTTAGAGAAGTTAAAGTATAAATTTTCTACATATCACGTAGTCTATAAGTTAATTTTAACTTATAAAAATGTTTTTTTTTTAAGTGTTTAAGGGAAAATTTGTTCAAACAGTCTTAGTTAAAATAAAAATGGCAAAATATCTTGAATGAAATTGTCACTTGAAGGAAATAAAAGTACCATTCGAAAGGCGAAATTTGAGGGCACTGGAGGAATATATACATGCCACTGTGGAACTTGAAACCTTCTGGTTTTTGCATTTTGAGGTACAGAACTTTCCCTGGATAGAGACTAGCCTACATGGAAAAAAAGAGGGGAGGATAACATTATTATTATCATTGACAAAAACAATAAAAGAAATTGAAAATTTTCATATTTTGGGCTGTACCATAAATTTTTTACAGAACTTTAAGCCCACAGATTTTACAAAATTAGTTGAAAATGGAAAAAGCTGATCAAATACCTTCAAAATATCAACTTCATAAGATCCAGATCTAAAGGCTCTGAAGATCCTCTCTCCAGTGTACAACAAAACTGGAAAAGCTATGTACATCCATGTCTGCACATGGAAAGATAGATGGAAATTGAGTTTCTACACCAAAGTTTGTTCTGTAATTTTTTAAATTATACAGCTTTTATAAGAACTATAGCAATCCTCTAAATCACAATGTGTGCAACTAGGAATAAACTAGTAACGAGGAGTTCAAATAATTCAGAAGAGCTTATAATTCACACAGCACATTCTCAATGTCAAGTTTTTATATATTTTTTTCGATAAAAATTATGTTCCAAAATAATGCACGTTAGAAAATAGAAAGAGCTAATAAATTGAAGAGCTTTATAACAACTTTTGCTACTGTCTTAATCAAAATGGTAAACAACTAGCATAAACTAGTCGTCGCAAGGACTTTAAATAATTCAGAAGAGCTAATAATTCAGCATGCACATTGGCCGCATTATCAATGTCACATTTTTATATAAATATTTGTGTTCCGGTGAAACAAGAGAGAAAAGAGTTACATGCATGTTAAAAAATGTAAAGAGAAACACACGCGATAGAACACCAAGTTCGAATGATTTTGACTTTTTACCATTGCATGCACTGGTTTTAGATTAAAAAACATCTTCACCATGTAAAACTAGATATTGTAGTTTCACAGAGAAAGACCGTTACAAAGGTAAATCACCAAAATCAAGGCTAGAATCACGAGAAAGTAAACAGTAACAGGTAGAATAAGGACGGAAAAAGACATGAAAAAGGGGTACCGTTTTCTCCATCAACTTGTCGGTCAGGAACAGGAACATGGAGTGAATGATGAGGAGGGCGTAGACAAGGACAAACAAATGGTGGGAATACCAAAAGGTGTTGTAGCCAGTGACACGACGGAGAGACACCGGTAACACAGGTGAGCGACGCCTTGGCCACTTGGTGGCTAGTGAAAATGCAACGCCCATTAACACCACCATGGCTATTCCACTTGTCACCTCCGTCGTGGCCAAAATTTCTGTGTACGTTGGTCGGTGGTACCCAAATCCTGCGGCAATTGTTTGCCGGAATATTGATCTGTCTGACTCACTAATTCTTGGGAAATCACACGCAAGGTGCGTTCCTCCGTGCAATATCACTCCCACCACTATTCCTCCTGCAATAACCTGCACACGTAACCCAAAGACTTTGTGTATTCACATCATTGTTATTGTCAATGGTACAAGGTGGTTTTGCTCCTATTTCTCAGAATTTTGGTAGGAACTCAATCTCAAAAGTCCAACCAATAATTAAAGATTGTCCCCTCTCTGTATACATAATTCCTCACACATTATTCTAGAGTACGAAAAAAGATTGAATATCTGCAAGTAATTCAATATACACATGATCCTACAGCCCATCAAACAATAGTATTGAATAGGAACAATCTTTAATATTTCAGTCAAGTTCAACTGTTTAAGATCATAATTTAGATAAATACAAAAATGTATACACATCCATCATTTTGGTCTGCTAATCAATACTTGAAACAATTTTTTTTTTTTTACCAAAAATACAAAGGAATCGGCGATCATATACATCCATCTAACAATAATATATTTCCTATCTGTTTACCAGTGCTTCAATCCAAAATTTGTTTACCAAAACACAGAAGGAGTTGGTGGTCGTATACATGCATTTGATTAACAACCATATATTGTCGAACCATTTGGTGAATATGACAGCTTATCTAACTATTCATATAATATTCAATGTTGTTTATCGATATTAATCAAAGTTTAATATGAATAAGCCTTAAGAAGTATAAACAACTTGCATGAAACGAGGGGGGAATTAGAGAAGTTTACCTTGTGGAAGTTGATGTTGTCGTTAAACGGAATGACAGAGTTTATGGGACGGTGCTTGCGGAGCCATGTGATGGTGTTTCTACAAACAGGGAGAAGAACAAGTGCCATGTTGAGTTTTAAGGTCTCAGCTGCACCTTTAGCAGTGGGAAGGCAATAACCCATGACTTCAAAACCTGATCTATGGCTGTACTGAACAAATTTCCACACAAATAACCCCAAACATGCAAGGAACCAAAGCAGAACAACCCAAGCACGTCTCCAATAAGTTCTGAACAACACTTCCGTCCTTGACATTGGTTCTTGCTCTTCACAAAAGTCACCACTGCTACTGTGAACATTCTGTGTGCTGCCTGTTGTTGCTGATACTTGTTTCATTGGAGAGTGTGCCTTTGACAGACTTGCCTTGAATAGAGACCCCATTTGGGATATCTACAAATGATGACGACTCTTTGTATTTAGATTAATAAAATATGGAATAGGGTTGGATTGTAATGGGGGGTTGAGGCTTGATTGGTACCTCAAGGTAGCCTTTGTTTTTCTTGTCCAGAGATTCCATTATCAAAGAAGCATAGTTCTCTGCTTCATCATGTGTCACGGATAGCTTATTTGTAGAAGCAGTTAATAAAATTGTCTGTATGAGTACAAAAACAATCATACTCACATCAAACACTTATATACAGAAATATGCAAATTATAATTGACGGTTTGTATAAACAGCACATAGAATTAATTATACAAGGTTTGTCTGCGGAAGAGCCAAAATCAACCCAACATGCGGAACAAGACAACTAACACATGCAAATTTAAGCAGCCTCACGCCTAGTGAAGTTAATTATGAATTAAGACATTAAATAAATAATAACCTGCTTTATATCTGTCTCGGTAATTCTTCCATCCTTGTTTCTATTGCACCTAAATTAAAGCCAAGGAAAAATTAATACTTGATTTCAGAATTGGGCATAACAGAGTTTAGCAAAGTTTTTTTTTTTAATTACATGTCAAAGAAGATTCTCATTCTTGAATTAAAAGAATTATCCTTCATGCGAAACCAGAGATTGTACAAATCAGCTTTGGTGATTTTGTGTTTCCAATTCTCGCCGCCTCTCAGTGCACAGAGTAATTCGTTGGCAAACTCTGGTGATGACTGCATCCCTATAAAATAAGAAATAATTGAAAGTGGAAAATTAACACAATAATTGGAAGAATAAAATCAGCATTAAGTAAGAACTGGTAGGTGTAGATAAGGCATCTGGTTTCATATTATACTTAGAAATGTATTAAGCTAAAGGAGACTTAAAAAAAGAGAAATAAAGTGTTGAACATCGATCATTGAAATAAATAAAGTAGAAAGAATAACAATGATAAAAATGAAACAAGTTGTCTTATATTCCGGCACTATAGCGTATCCGAAGAACATGGCTAAGGTGGCTAACTACTTTGCTCACTATGATTCTCTTGTGTTAATTGCCAGTGCCAGATGATAAACAGAAGAGACACCGAAAAGGACTTGTGAATGTCACAATGCATTAATGCATCATGAATTATTGTATTTGTGGTCGTGAAACCAAGCGATATAATGTTACATGAACTGTTGACTTTAGTTTTCTTTTCTCACCAATGCAGAAGCCAAATTCGGACCATCTCACAACCGGTTCGGTGCTCCTTCCGGTTCGGGCCACTTGGTCGAACCGCTTCTCCACATCCCTCCACTCCATTCCACTTTGACCAAAAAAGGCATCGATGAATCCGACTCCTTGAGTTGCTTCATTTTCTACTATCTGAGAACGGGTTTGTTCTGAACTCGAGTTTGTTGTATCGTTAGGATCACCTTCATGCAGAACCTTTGACCCGGTCGGAACCGGAGACAAGGAATGAAGGACTTGGATCCAAGAAGAGGAGGAGGAGGAGGTGGTGGCGGTGGTGGTGGAGGAGGACAAGGAAGAAGAAGAAGGTGATGATTTGAAGAGAGCAATGAGGGAGCGTTCATGAGGAATTTTGGACTTTACAAGCCCATCCATTGATGGGTTGTGAAGAGAATTGAAGCTTTGATTAATTTGTCATTGAAAGTGGAGGTTTTGTTTCCATCATATTGTAAAGAAAATGCGAATTGAGTATGTAGTGCACAATGGTGGAATTAATAAAAAAAAAAAAACTTTCAGGGAAAGATGGTGAGTAGTTTTCTTGAGGAGCATTGAATAATAATTGGTTTGACCAAGGAAGGAGGTAGAAGCAGGTAGCAAGAACTGGTGTATATGGATTTGTTTATGTTGTTTTACAGAGAGATGTACAAGAAAAGTGGAGATTTTGTTCCCTCTCTCTCTTTTCATGTAGGAGGGAGTGTGAAATTTTGTTTGGAATTGAGTGGTTGAGTGAGGGAAATGAAAAAAAAAGGTAAGTTATTGAAAAGAATAAACGATGATGCGTATGGTTTGGTAAGAGTGTGTGGACTACGTTAGAGAAAACGAAGTTAATAAATGGAGGTTTTGTTGGAAATTTGCCAGATTGGGAGAGAATGGAGATTAAGTAAGAGCAGGTGAAGATTGAAAACAGATCCACGCAATGGAAAGGGTGTGTGTGTGTGTGTGTGTGTGTTGGTTGAAGATGGGAGGGAAAAAGAGAACATGTTTCATTTGTAGCTAATATATGCATCAAGAACAGCTCAGAGTATTACAACGTAAGCAAGCAATAGAAAATAATAGAACAATCATTAATTGTGAAAGGAATGACGTGTCTTGGCTACTTTTTTTTATTATTCTTTTTCACCCATGCTACCACGGAGCCACCGAGGCCTTCAGAATTTATTTATTTATTTATATACAATTAATTTATTAAAAAATATATATTAAATTGCAAATTACTTCTGTAATTTAAGAAAAAAAAAACTCTCAGTGCCAGTTCAGGTATAAAGAGTTGAAGATATAATGACATATGCTATTTAGAAAAAAAAAACATGTCAACAAATTAAAAACAAAAAATTATATTTGGAAATTCATACTCACGACTAAAGGATAAAAAGGATCTTTAATTATATATTTTATAGTTAAATATATTTTTAGTTAAAATTTGATCCAAAATTAGAATCTTTCTTATATACATTTTAGCTCTCTAATTTTAAAAATAATGAATATTTTATTTTAACAGTAAAAAGAATAGATACGATGATTTTAATTTAATTATATTAAACTTTTTTTTTATATACTATATCATTTGAGTTATTTAAATTTTAATTTAATATCAATTGAAAAACACATTTAACATGCAAAAAAAAATTAAATAATTGAAATAAAATAATTAGGATAAAAGAAATATTTATCATATATTTTTTTAATTTGAGACCGAAATATATCAATAAATTAAAAAATAGACTGTTAAACCATAAAGTTTAATTCAAAACCGTAAGTCAACGTAGTGAAAATTATATTTACTCGTAAACTCTAAATTAAACGTTAAGAAAAAAATATGTTCAATATAAAGTTTTTTATATAGTTTTATTTGTTTGAGGAATTTATTTTATAACTTTTATACATTTATTTATGTATATTTTATCAAGATAAGAGGATACGGTAAAAGTTATCTGACAACTTGTTATTAGAAAGTTTTTTATCCTTTCTATATGTTTGTGTGCAAATTGGAATCATGAATCAACTAAGCGCTATTTTCTTTTGAAAAAGTGGCATAAATGATCATATCTTAGATAGGTTAGGAAGCACAGTGCACCATTCCTAAATGAACAATATCAGCATACATCACATGCATCAGAATAATTCTAATTTCTTTTGGAATATCTTCTTACAATCTTTATTAAACGAAATAGAAGGGTAGTGTGTTAATCCACTAAATTACAAAAGAACCATAACAATGAAGTAGGTTAAAACACCCAACCCATAAAACAAGTGCGTTTGGTTTCACAAACCAAACTATTAAAATATAATAAAAATAAAAGTAAAAATATTACATAAAAAATTAAACAATTCCACTAAAAACGATGACACGGTAAAAAATCATAAATATTTCATTGATAGCGTTGAAAAATAAATTTCCACCAGTCCAGTAGTTGTTCGCTTACAAAGACAAAATAAAAAATAAGTTGTTATAAATAATAGTTTTAATGTGTTAAATCACTTCTATAAAGCCAAGTTAAACAAACTAACATCGATTGCTTCCTAAGTTAAAGAAAAGGTTTTTAGGTTTTGTATTATAGTAACATAATTTAAAGTGAACTTTAGATTTTAGACTGATTAATAGTAATAGATAAATTAAAAAAAATCCAATAATCTTAAAAATATTTAGAAAAAAAATAAGACAGTTATATCTTCAAGAAAGGTAATTTAAATTATCGTTTTAGAATTTATATTTTTTCATATATTAATAGGATAAGTCAATTTTTTTAAAAAAATAATTTAGATTAACTTTTTAAGATTTTATATATTTTTATTTACTAAAAGCTACGTAGACCACATAAGTAGTTATTTAGTCTGCAACTCTCCTGGCCATAAATACGAAAGTAATATAAGTTTGAACATTTGGATTTTCTAACTTCAAATAACATCGACTTTGAACCAGAGCATTCATAAAAATTAATTCTAATTATTTGTATTTGATATGGCTTAAAGGTGGTAAATCGGCTAGTTCGACTCATTTTGTCCATTCCATCTTTGGTTTGGTCCGTAAAAATGGGTTGAGTCGGACTAGTCTGTTACTAAAAAAAATACGTTAGACATTGTAACATGTTCCACCAACCACTTTTTTAAAAAAATTTGTTTATAAAATTGGTTTATATATATAAATTTGTTTATATAATGTAAAAAAATTAATTATTTTTAATTTTTAAACATACAAAAAATAGACTAGCGGGTCAAGAATGGACTTATCCATTTTTGGTCCGTCAATTTGAGAGGTTAAACTAACCGAATCAAATTGAGTTGGTGGATTGGAAACTCTAACATAATTCTTCATTTTTTGATACAATCTAAATACAATGAAATCCTAGAATATATTTATTTGTTTTCTTCCATTTTTTAAGGAAAGGATCAGCATGGTATAGCAGGTTAATGATAAAAAAAAAATAGAGTTTAATAAGTGAGTGGGTCAATTTTTTAATATAACGAAACAATTAAAAGCATTTATCTTTTTAAGATAATAAATAAATACATACACTTTTTTATTTGATATTTACTGATCTTTTTAGTTTTTACAAGTCACATTCTGGAATCTTATCAGTTTAAAAAAAATTGTTAAAATGAAATGTTTTTTGAAGTATGGTACTTCATGTTTAAAACCACTTTTAATAAATTATTCCCTTTTTCTCAATATTGAAATGTATAGGTATATTGAAATTAATGGAATAATATAAATGTAATTAAGGTGAAGAGAAAAATTAATGGAATTGGAGAGAAATTTTAACGATGATTTTGAAAAAACTTATGTTAGTTTTTTTTTTTTTGTAAGACTGCTTTAACTAATTTTAACAATCTTCCACTGGTCTAATTAGTTAAACTTTTAAAGATTAACGTTAGTTAATGTAAATATCATTTTATATGAACTAAAAATACCTTCATTGCAATTAATTAGTGGTAGTTAAGAGAAAGACGCATGATGTAAGTGAAGAAGACACATGAATAATTAAGAATATATTATTGGGAAAAAAATGGACTTTAATTTCCTCTAAAACAACTAGAGATTTGAAGATAAAATGGAGGTTTTGAAATAACAGTAATTTAAAAATGGAGGAAGTGTTTATAGAATATTAATATTTTAATTTAATGTGATATAATTCAAACTTTTATGCGTTATATTTTAATAAAGTTTTGATGATTGTGTTCGTGTTAATTTTATTTTTCTGTATTTTGTATTAATACTATTATGTAGCTACTTGGTCCGTATTACTAGTTTATTGATGCGTGTTCACATAAGAAATAATATTCTAAGAACAAATGAATTATTCACTAGGGTTTTTGTCATTGGTATAGACTTTTGTTCCAAACGTAGATATTATATATCTATCCAAATAACATAATGTGTCATCCTAACAAACAAATTCTCTATGTACACAACTATCTACTAATATAATGTGTCATTCTAACAAACAAATTCTCATAGTACAAAAATTATTTGTCTAGAGTTTATGACACATCTTCAATTATAATTTGTCAATGTCTATATCATTATCCACAATCTATAATGTTGCATAAAGAGATTTTTCCTTTTATCTCTTTTTTTTTAATAATGTTCTAAAATTATAATACATAAATCACAACGAAATATAGTAGTAAGAGAATAATTATTACAAAAATCATCACTTTTTACAATATATATATATATTGCATACCTTCTTAAATATGGTTATATTTAGGTTTCTATTAAAAAATACTGAACTTGTAGAATTACAAATGCATTGTATTTATGTATATATTTACACTCTTAATTGTGTACATATTAATTATATGATGATTGTGATTAACAATATAATATTTGTTAGTTAGAATCGTCACATAATTTATTTTGAAATAAATACAAATTATCTTTGTCAAATTTACTTTGAGAAAAATAGTAACCTTCTTAAAATTGCGCTCTGTCATTTATCAAACATGATATAGTACTTTTCTTATTAATATTTTTAAGTGATGGTGGTTAAATATAAACTCTTATAAAACCTTGATCATTAATTAAACAAGCATTGAATAAAATTCGGTCAATTTTTAACCTTGATAATTAATTAAACAAGCATCGAATAAAATTCAGTCAATTTTGGCAGATGGTTTAGACTATGTTCACGAATACAGATATTAGAGTAAAGAAATTAGTTCTTTAATACTATTTCAGATACATTTTATTATTGTTTGAATATATGTTTACGATCTTTTAAAGTACGGAATCATTAGCTTTTTGTTTATAAAAGAAATTTAAATGTGATTGGACCTTATAAAGTTATTGTTGGAAGGTTTTAGGTTGAAAGTGGTGTCAATACCTTATGTGATTGGACCTATGTCTCATTTGTATTATATCTCATCAATAAAACTCTCTTTGTAAACCTAACACTAATATATAAGGATCTTATAAATATTCACATCAAATTGACGTAATTCACTTGTACCTTTAATAAAACAAAAAATTAATCATAATTGGACGGTTTAAGTGGTAATTATTGGAAAATCAAAATTGGAAGTTGCTCCTAATCCAATGACTACTTAACGGCAAAAACTTATTTTTTAAGCATGTTTCCTAACTCTCAACACCACATGTGCTTCAACACAACTTTTCAAACAAAGATAGAGAACATTATTTGCGAAGAGGCATTGTAAAGCGATCAAAATTTATTTATTTGTATTTTTAGTTTGCAATGATGAATTGTTAATCTTAAGATCATATATGATTATCCTAATTTTGGTGGCTTAATGCAACAAAAAAATATACCTGTAAATAAAATATCAACGGCGTTCTTTGACTTTGGTATGCGTCTTGACACCGTTTTCGACAACTTGTATCTATTTTTTTTTAAGAGAAAAACTGGGTGCAAAGAAAGACACAAAGTATAATAATTAACCATATTCATAGGTTTGAGTTTTAGTTGTCATAATAATTAACCATGCTATAGGTTCTGCCTATATGATTTTTTTAAGTTTTCAAAATAATAATATAACATAATTAAATTATGTAATGCTCATTCACCAACTTCCAGATCATCTTCATGAAATTTAGCTTAAATTAATAATCTAAAAATCAACAGAAAATTCAAATAACGTGAATAGAAAAATGTTATTAGCATATGTTAAAAAAATTAGTCAAATCCTTTTAATAGACATTAAGTTTATATTTTATTTGCAATTGAATGGTGAATCACTATCTGTCTTAAAACTCAAAAGTTGGACATTTTCTTTTCTTTTTCAATTAAAACGGAAAATGTTAATGATAATTGCGTTTCATAACTAAATAATTAATCTATATCTTAAATTACCTGTGTTAGCAATTTCATTAATTATTATAAATTTTAGGATACGATTGGATGTGAGATTTTGGAAAAAAGAAAAGACAAAATTTAAATTTAAACTACCGCTAGAGGACATATGTAATAGTTATAAAAATCAAGATCGCCATGTTAGTTTACTCTGATATATCATTTTTTTCTCTCTTCCATTTTAAAAGCACCACATTTTATTTTTATTATTCATTACTTTAAAATTTTAAGATAATATTAATTATTACTTTTAACGTGTCTTCCTATGAAAGGAGAGAAATAGTGATTTATATTGAATTAATAAAATGAGAATAATAATTAGAAATTAGAAAATGTATTTATAGTGGTATCAAATAACTAGGCTAATGATATATATATATATATATATATATATATATATATATATATATATATATATATATAATGTGTAACATTAATATTTAAATACATGTAAGTAATATATTTTAATTTTTAACATAAAATGTTATATATTTATTTTTAATTATTTAATTTAAAACTAATGTGTGGAATATAGCGTGTATGTATAACTTTTAAATTAAATATGTGTGCAATATAATTGTAAAATAACATAGTCATCATTCACATTATAATTTCCTAATTAAAGGTATAAATTGACTAACAATTATTAATATTATTATTTAAATTTTAAATTTTGAAGTGAAATCTAAATTTTAATATTTCAAATAATCATATTTATGTGTACTTGTAATCTTTTATAATAAGTAGTTAATGATATATATATATATATATATATATATATATATATATATATATATATTAATTAGAGAATTATTGTTTTTGTACCTAAAAAAGGAGTCATTCTTTTTACAGCTTCGCATTCTCTTGTTGCATTCCCATTGCCCTATGAAAATGGTTTAACCATTTTGATTAAAAAAAATTAAAATTTTAATATTTCTTCCTTCTTTAACAATATTAGCGCCACCTCATTATTCTCGGAAGCTTGTATGTTGCGTAAAAAATCTTCGGAGAATTATCCTATTATTAGATAAATGAAATAAAAACATGGAACAAGAATATATCATGAAAACCCCAAAATTAAAGAAAAACTATAACTACTAAAAAATAATAATTATGTGTAAATTTATAGAGAAAACACTCACAACTCTTCAGAGCAAGATTTAGCTACACTTCACAATACTTATAACAAGAAAAGTCAAACACTAGATCAAAGTGTCTTTCACTTGAGGCAAGCAACATCATGAACTTAGGGCTTATTATATAGTCACTAATATTCATCCCTTTGGTTATCCCAGATAGGGGTGTCAAAACGGGTCAGCCCGGCCCGTTTTGGTCCGGCCCACTTGTGGCCCGCCAAAAACGGGTCGGGCCAGGCTGACCCGCCATCAATAAACGGGCCGAAAACTGTAATCCGTCCTGTTTTCGGGCTGGCCGGCGGGCTGGCCCATCTTTTTTTTAACTTTTTTAAACTTTTTATTAAAATTTTGTTTATAAATTTATTATATATATATATATATATAAATTTATTTATATAATATAAAAAATTATTCTTTTTTAATTATTTTTAATTTTAAACATAAAAAAAAAGTTGGCAGGCCGGCCTGCAGGCTAGCCCGTTTTGGCCTGCTAAACTGGCGGGTCAGGCGGGCCGGGTTGCAGCAGGTTGACGAGTTGGAAATTCCAACTTGGCTCACCCTTTTTTGGGCGGGCTGGCGGGCTGGCCCGACGAGCCTGGCCCATTTTGTCATCCCTAATCCCAGACAATGTAAGATTTTTCAAGACATATTATTTTCATCAGCCCAACATTGTACTTCCATTCATTTGCTCCCTTCTTGCATGACATTGTAATGGCATTCTCTTAGAATGGTCAAAGCATAATCAATAAAAGTTGGTATTATATTAAACTTTTATCATAGGCCAATAGTAAATATCTTAGTAATATAGATTTATTTTAGATTTTGTATCATGGATCTAGTAGTGTAAGATTTTTTTTTTTTTGGCTTTGTATATGGACCAAATAACATAGGATTTTAGGCTTTAGAAAGCTCATTAGTATGGAGCGCATTTCTGATCGACTTCTAAAAGGATAACTTTGATGGCATGGGAGAAAGTGACCATGTGTCATATACTTTCATTGGAGAGATTTCCTCCTAGTGGCCACATGACACTATGATTGGAGTGTATTTTTCACCTTATTGGGTGGTCACATGACACTCTAGGAATGGAGAGTATTTTTCACCTTCTTGAGTGACTACATGGCACTCTAAGAATGAAGAGTATTTCTCACCTTGAGTGGCCACATGTTCTCTTACTATCGAGGATTATTTTTGTCTTTGACACCAAACTAGCCAAGTTAGAGTTTTTAGGATTTGAATTTCAAAATTTGGAGACACCTTAGGCCATAAATAGAGGTGTCTCCCCTCGTAAATTCACTTTGAGACGAGTAGAATTATGCCGCCAAATTATTATGTGTCTTCATACTTGTCTCCAAAGTATTGGCTAGAGCATATCATGTGGTCTCCTCTAGTCATCCTTCCTTTTGAGTGTTAACCCTACCTTACTTGAGAACACCAAACCACACCATTCTACACACCAAACCATTAAAACTGAGAGCATCATTTGCCTTCATTCAAGTCTTATGCACGCCACTTTGCTCCATAAACTTCGTCTTCTAGCTTTGGAACATTTTAGCCTGAGGAGGGAGCCATCACATTCGTTCCCCATTTGCCTAATATCTGCATGGCATTCATTTCCCATAAGCACCAACTTCTTTCAATGTCATTCATCATCCCATTTGCTCACCTGCATTGTTTACAACAAAAACAACTTTCTCATTTTGTTTCGTCTTTTTATTGAAATTTTAATTTAAAATGTAAATTTGTATTACAAATGGTACATTATGGATTGACAATTCATAATATAAAATTGGATTACAAATGGTACAAATGTAAATCTACATACAATTCAATAAAATTGTATAATCCAAAATGTGTCAAATGAATATTTTTGAATTTTAGATTGTGTAATCCAAAATATCTATGGATTGCATCATCCGAACCTATAATTAAAACACGAAAGAAAAAAAAATCTTATATTATCATTTTCTATTAATTTAAGTAATGGTATAATTGAAATTTATGGAATATGGGAGTGGGGAAGAAAACATAGGGGTACAGGAAGAATTTACTTTAAAAAGGAGCGCAACGGGGGAGGTTATTGGGCCCATGATAACTCTTTCTTAAAGGGCCTCTCATATGTATTTACTTTCTTTGACATGCTAATAATCATATGCACCTTCTGATTAAGAAAACTAATATCGTATACTATAATGTTTTTTTTTAGGGGTATAAAGTACGCTATGATTTTTAACTTGTGCATAGACATGAGTGAATGTAGTGTGAATTCATAAACCATTTTATTGTGGTACATATTTTAATAACTTACAATAACCAGTTTATTTTCATAACATACAAATACAAATATTTTACCCTTCTTTACACTGAAATATGCACTGCACACCTAAAGTAATGTAAACCAATCATGCCTTTTTCCTGATATTCGTTTTACTTTTTTCATTGTTATAATTTAACTTTAAATTTTCTAAATTTGGGCATTTAATTTTAAGAAAATATTAGGGTCTCTCTCATGGAGAGTTAAACCTATTTGTTGAGATTATATATAATGAACTAAATTCTTGTGTAATTTATGTTGTTAATATATATATATATATATATATATATATATATATATATATATATACTCTTCCAATTCAAGTTAGTATTTGATTTTTTTCTCAATGTTTGTTGTGACTTGTTCACATATGGCTTGTTTGTTTGGTCTTGAGACGTTGAAAAATGTCTTTTGAACTTTTTGAAATGAAAGTTATATATAGGGATAGAACATGATTCATTAGTAATCTTAAGACTCTATAACTTAACGCATTTCACTTGTTAAGGATTCAAAGAATTACAGTTTGATGAATTATCATAGGCTCAAAGTCACTAGAGATAGGATTTTAGTATATTGGTGAATTGATTTTGACTTTAATATGGAATTGAGATGTTTATGAATGCATGAGGATGAAGTGAATGAGAATTGTACATATCCTATGTTAAATGCATGTTGCACACTAACTGTTTGATAAAAAAAATTGTTTTTTTGTATTTTTGTGAGTTGGTTGTCTAATTCAATTGTGAATTGCACAAGTTCCTTTAGAGAGAACAACATTTATTAATTGTTATGTATAACTGATGCACTTGTCATTTTTCGATGGGGTACAAATATCTAAATTTCATATTTTTAGATACTTTTTCAGACGTATTGCCGATACTAAGTAGCAGCCAAAAATTTGTATCCATTTTTCATGATATTATGCATGGGTCAGATATATTATGGCGAATTCGTCAGATTCCATTGTGTCTTCCACAATGGAATCTGATAAGTGAGATTCCGGGTAATTGTTTCCATAATCTTCTTTTGTCCGAAGAAATGACTCATCGAAATAATGAGTTACTATTGATATCGACACATCTGAGATCGCTAAATGTTCAGGAGTTCTTCTATTCAATCCTTTTCCTTCTCCTTGTTGTTGGATATCTCGTTCGTACATATCTTTTCTTTATTTCTTGAGTCTATAGTGAGTTAGAAACAATATCTAAATTAGTTATTATAGTGACTAATTATTTTTTATTATTAAAAATAATTATTATTTAAAGATTTTCTTACGGTGTTAAACATATATTTGACAAAAATTCTAAGAATTTCATCGCACTCTTATTTTTCATGATCATGGTATTTTATTATTGTAATCAATATTATTATTTTGGCATGTATGTTGTTGATGTTAGACAATTATATTATATAACATCATACATGTATATATTATATTTTCATTATATTTGTATGTTATACTAAAGCACAGATGATTATTAATCACGAATTGAACACTCCAGTTTTACATAATTTCTTGTTCATAATTGTCCTTGTTTTAGATAACTTTTTATTTTCTACCTGCATCATCGACGTTCTTTAAATATAAGTAAGAATGGACTATACACTGTAGTTATTGACTTACATTTATTGTGTATTACACGAGGGCGTGTTATGACAATATTTTAATTAGACAATTTTTTATTTATGTATAGTGCATACAATTAAGGGATTGTTATGTCAATACACTTTCCCATTTTTAAAGAAGTCTTAGTTATTTTTAAAGACTTTCCCATTTTTGTTTATATTTTAACAACAACTAAGCATGCATATTTCAATTATTTTACATTTGAAAAAAATCCTATGTGTAAACCATAATATCCTTATATAATCTCACATTTCCTTTTGTTTTATTATTTTTTTATAATATTAGTAAAATTTTGAACTGCATTTACTTCCATTGAGATTTTAATTGGGTGACTTTTCCGTCACAAAATTATCTGTGTTTTCCCTAAATATTATGAGCTTTTTTTAATTTTCACTCAATATTAAATTAATGATAAGTCACCTCCTATAATTACATCATTTGACCCACTCAACCACCATTGGATATGAATTCGTCCTCTTATACTAAAGTTGTTTTACAATATTTCTTCTTCCAATTTTCTAATGAAAATTCATTCAGAGAATAAAAAGTTTATTAATATATATTTTTCGGTTTTAGTTTGAGTAATTGTAATTGAAAAACCTAAAAAATGTTCGTTACCTTAAGAGGATTAAAGGATAATACAATCTAAAATTATTCCTCTTACTACTATATCAATTTCTAAGAATTTTCCATTCAAATTTTTGAACAGTGATGCCTAAAAACTAAAAACTCTTATTATAATATTATTAAGTATTGGTAGCTGGTGTCATTGTTTGTTTGAAATCAAAGCTGCCAAAGTTGAGGGTTTTTGGTTTGGTTTGGTAAGCTTATTGTGTGTCGTAATCATGGGCATTCATAGATTTTAGTATCGACACCCAACTGCCAGATGCCATGATCACTTCCAAGTTTTGATTTAGCACTGAACAATTATGATTTCTTACTGTTACCGCAAATTTCCATTCTTGGCTGTTTCTTCGTAAACGGTTTCTTTTGTTGTTTCTTCTCTTCACAAAACCCCGTGAATATTTTCAATCCCCTTTTCTTATTCTTCATGTTTATTATTATTTCTTGTTGGATTCTCCATCCACCAAGTTATGGAACAGTGAATGACAGGTTTCTTAGTTGACAATAAGAGTTGGGAGAAGAATGTCTTTGGTCAATGAATCAGGGATATTTGTTTTATTTTCCTGGAAGTGGTGTCCACAATTTCTCTAAATTTATGGAAAGTTTCTTCCTTTCCTGTTTGTTTTCGATGATATACACAAAGAGGATTATATGTTTTGTGGAGTTTGGGTAGTGATCATGTGTGTATGTTGAAGAGGTAAAATGGATTTGTGGGTTGTTGCGGCCATTGCTGGAGCTGGGTGTTTGGCTAGATATTTTAACAAGCTTTCAAACAATGTCGATGGTTCATCTCCTTTGTCATTAGAGGATTCCTATTTTGAGAATGATGTGTCCCCAATCCAACCCTTCTGCACACAAACAGGGAGAGATGCTTTATATAGAAGGGCCTCAGATGTGGATTCAGAGGATTGTCTTTTGGGTTCTGACGAAGGGCTTGAAAGTGAAAAAGTAGGGCTTTTCAGGAATTGCAGTGAGAGTGATGTCCTTTCTGTATCTAACTTTAATGGTTATGGAAATGAGCAAGGCACCAATGTTGTTGGCAATTGTGGTTTCTTACCCTATGATCTGTCTGCAGGAAAATTGGGCCATAATCCTCATGGAAATAGAACCTCTCACAGGACTAAACATCTGTATGGGCATATTAGTAGACCTTCAAACTCCTTGGAGAGTTGCCTAATGGCTCAGCTATGCGAAGAGCAAGTCAAATTGGAAGAATCTGTCTTTTCGCCGTCCATGGCAATAAGGTCATTTATTGTTGGTGATAGAAACCAAGTGATCAGAAGAGCAAATAATGATGAGCCTTTCAGTGGAATTACCGGAAGTGAAGAATACAGGTTGCATAGAGAAGCCAATAAGGTGAAGGATGAAAGTGCATTATTCGGACTTCCTTCCTTGTCCAAGATTGGATCTTCTAATGATGCCAAGAAGATGAAGCTTAATGCAGGCAATGGACGAAAAATAAGTGGAAAGCACATCCATACTCAACATGGTATGTTTCTTGGATCTATACCTTTACAGTCTCTGTTGTGCTGAATTTTGTTTTTCATACGTTCTTTTCGGGCCAACATTTAGATTTTTGTTTTGTCATGAGAGTATTTCACTTGTAAATATACTGTGTTTTAGATTCTTCTGTATTTTCTGGCTAGTTACACACTTACAACATCTTGTAAAGGAATTTTGTTTCGTTTACACACTCTGGTCATTCGGGTTTATATACATTTCTTAGTTTCACACCGAATGAGACTCCTATTATGAGTTTTTGAAAATCAAATGGTTTTGAACAGGTCTAAACTCCCTACAAATATATTGGAAGGATGTTATAGAATCTTGGTTTTTCTATTCACAGACCAATTTTTCCCGAGAAGGCCAAGGTTTCTGTTCCTTTGCAAGTGGGTTGTTTCGATCTGGAGGAGGGAAATTGCTTCATGACCTTAAATGGCTTTACCAAAACTGATTAAAAAATGGTTTTATTATCCGGGCTTAACATGTTTATCACAGCTAACTCAAGCAAGTCACGTGTGTTAGTTCTTCACCTGTTGATGAAGTAGGTTTTTAGTTATTTCATGAGTCGATATCAAGTCTCTGGTGCTTGTTGTGTGGTGTGTTTTTGCTTTAACTATTCTTGTTGACACGTACATAATCATCAGATGCATCATTTCTCTTCAGTCTTGGGATTTCTTTTGGGATAATAACCTCCATGTTGGCAAATAAAAGAGAAATGGACAAGTTAAGAGAGTTGTTAAAGCAGACAGAAAACTTTGTTGAAGATCTACAAGATGAACTTGAAATGAAAGATTCAATGAGAGTGAAAGAGTTACATAATGAAAATTATGTTTCAGAGGGTACTTATGGTCATTCCTTATGTGATAAAGAGCTTAATGGATTTTCACCTGAAAAGCACATGGATAATTTTCCAATAACTGACTTCAAAGAATCATATGGTCAGAAGGAAGAAGAAAGTTCAGAAGCTATGAGCAAAATTGAAGCTGAGCTTGAAGCTGAATTTGAGAGATTGGGATTAAACATGAATGAATCTGACCCAGAAAGACCGCATTCTGAGCTTGTAGAGGTAAGCTAAATTGTTTATCTTCTCCATTTCCTAGTATTAGGAATAAGATCCTATAGGCACATTTCATTTTCTTTGAATATTTCTGTTGAAATATGCTTCATTATTTAGCCTCTTATCCATGGAAATCCTAGCCCCATACCTGATAAGTTTAAAGCAACAAAGAATTAAGAAAGTGAATGAAAGTAGTGTTTTCTGATTACGCTCAAGAGATATTATATTAATATTTCTCGGTTCCCCCCTGTTTTCAAACCTGTTTCGTGTAAGACAGAAGCCTTGTGATATTGTGTCCTCTATATGGTTTGTTTTAAGGCACTCTTTATCAATCATTTCTTTTATGTTTGGTTTAGTTACCATAGTACAGCATATCCCATAGTGTTATCTTTTATAATTAAAAATATCATTGCCCGAGTGAAATTATCTCGGATGCATGTTGAGCTCCAAACTATGGATACTATGAATGCTTATTGTCAAATAGAATCTCACTCTCTTGAAGGATTATATGGTTCTGGTTGTACCATTTGTATATTTCTCATTCCACCAATAAGTAAATTAAAAAAAAAAAAAAAAACACAAGAAAACTAAAGTGGTAATCTAATAATATTTACAAATCTTGAATCGGTGCTGTTGTGTCTAACTCAACTCTAAAAGCTAATGCGTGAGATAAAACTTGCCTAGCCTTGAAAAGCTCTACATTGTTGATGTGAGATCTCAACACACCCTCTTTTCCCAAAGTTGGATATCTAGTGGATGAACATTATAGAATTGATTTGTTTCTAATATTGCTTTGGGTAAGCTGTGTGAGCAGAACAGTTGAAGGTGACCCAATAGTAGTTTTATGATAGACTCTGATACCATCTTGAATTTTGACTAGTTCTAATTCAACTCCAAAATCTAACTTAATGAGGTGAGGACCTGTCTTTTATAAGCTCTACTTTGACTATTTCTTTAATTGATGTAAGATTTCAGCACCAGGAAATTCTGCAAGCCCTTTGTGGTAGGCTTTTTCCTTTTCCCCCCATAGCTCAAAGTTGTTGTAAACCTCTGTTGTATTTGTAAGCATAGGAATAGGAAAAGGGGAAGAACAACATTATGCTGTTTTGACTGGAACTTTAAGTAAGAATAATGGTCTTCAGACAAGCTTCAAACTGAGTATTTATCATATGACAATTAACTTCCATATTTTTGTATCGAGCAAAATTATGCAGAGATCTATTAGGTATACATTATAGTATGTGAAACAAATCTTAATACAAGTGACAAGTTATCTATGTTAAGGACCTATATGGAGAACTTAAGGTTACTGAATGCATTTGTTACTGTTACTTGAAGATCTGCTTCATTAGTTTTAATTTGAAGTACGGGTTTCTATTTTACATTATTGGTTTTATTGAATTTTAAATTGGATTTCTGACACTAAACTTGCATTGGTGTAAACTAATAAATATATGGCAATGTTGTAAACTTTATCCCATTCTATATTCCATATTTTCTCTTAACCACTTTGTATATCTTGTTTTCAAAGTCATGAAAGTTGTCATTTCCCCTTATATTTTTCTCTTTCACTTTATTCTGAAACTTCTTGGAATAGCTGTAGAAAGGGTGTATGGGTTTTACAATAAATTTACATCCTGCTGTAATTTGCATCAAGGGTTGAGAAAAAAAATTGGAAGAAAGTATAAACCTTATTAGAGAAAATATTTTCTAAATTAGTTGGATAACCTCTTTGAATTCTTTTAATTTGCCAGTGTAGTTCACTTCCCACTCCTGTTTTATAATGTCCTCAAAAGTTTACCTCTTTTGTTTGCCTTCATTGGCTTAAAGCGAAGTCTACTTAATGGTCCATGGTGTGCTAATGTCACTAAAATTCTTGCAGCATGTTCCTGTCTTCGTAGCACATTTTGCTCAAGCTGAATTGCAAACTAACGTGATTGGTGGGAAAGATTTTTTCCAGTCAGAACTAAATGAGGAAGATAGTACCACTGTGGTTCCTGTAAATTATGCTGTTTCCCCTCATGAACTAACACTGCGCTTACACGAAGTTATCCAATCCAGACTTGAAGGACGTGTAAAGGAGCTTGAAATTGCCCTTGAAAATAGTCAGAGAAAACTATGGTTCATGGAATCAGAGCACAAGAATCATTCCCAGAAGTTTTTCCCAAGAAAAGCATCCTCCTTTAGTGAAGGAAATGTGTTGGCTTGCAATGAATGTGAGCCTGTGACTGAACCCTTAGTTATGAATTTATCTGCAGGTGCTTACAATGACTTCAAAGAAAATTCTCCATCAAGCATGCATATTCCTGAATGCGAAGCAGCAAATGATATTCTTGCTTTTCCCAATGCTAATGAAGAGAGAGTGTCAAGGGAACTCTCTTCTGGTGAGGTCACAATGTTGGAAGGGTTAAGCTCTAGCAATTATGAATCAAATGATGTTACTGCAGATGAAAATTGTGAGTGTGATTATGAGATGGAAAGGCAATTAATAAGACAAATTGTTGAGAGGACCAAGAAAGGTTCTCCTGTGTTCCAAAATGCTAGAAGGATATTGTATTCTATGGATAAAGATGAACATTAGTATCAACTCTTTTTAGTTGACTAGAAGTAAAAGAGGGTAGTAATTTCTCTCCCTTTTTCTGCATAATGAACCAGATGATATAGTTTAAGGAGCTTAAATGAGTGTCATATTATTCACATTCTTTTATTGAATCGGTTAAATTATATAAATGATTCTTTCATAAATCTGTTGGAAAAACATTTGGTTGGGGTGTTGATTTTGATTTCATTAAGGTTGTTGAGAAATTTACCTTTGCGACTATATTAAATATAATACGCCTCAATCTTGTGTATGACTATATTTTAGAGTATTACAAACAAGTTTGAAAAGAACCTCATATAAGTTACCGTAATAAAAATCACGATGAAGAAAACATAAAATATTATTATTCTTGGTATATCTCTTACAATGTCTTAACTTATTTGATTGATTTTAAGGTGGGGTAGTAGGAAAGCTCCATGGTGTACTACACCTTTTTAAAATATGAATGATGATGTTTAATAGATATAAGTAACAATTAAGACTGCAATTTTTTATGAGTTGATATATATATATTATTTGTTTATAATGAATGTCAAAAATTTGCCAACTTGTAATTAATTTGTCATTTTTGTCAACTATAGCCCTACTTTGAACAACAATAATATGCATGTTTTTGTAAATAACCACGGAAAGTAATGCCTCTGTTTAATTACGTTTTAAGAATCAAATCCCTCAAACATTTTAAATCACAAGACTCTGTCTTAAATATTGTAAACGTTAAAATCGATCAACCAAAATTAATATTATTCTGTTATTCGATTGGATTTTCATTTCTCATTCAATATTCAAAATCCAAACAAAACGAGTATAAAAATACTAGCAAAATAAACAAGTTCAGTTTCAACTCTCAATTTACTTGAGATAGGTTAGCACTTAGAATGTGTCACTGGATTTTTTTTTTCAGCTTAATTTAATTGAAAATTTAGGTTTACACACTTCAGGAAAAAACCTTCCACATAACTTAAATATAAATAACCTATAATCAATAATTTTTTATATATTATAAGTTCATATATTAAAAAAAATAATTTATTACAAAATTACTTTGATTATTGATATTTAAAAAAATCATCAAAATTCAAATTTAAAGTAGAAACAAAAAAAACACACAGATTAAAAAATCAGGTATACTGAAATTGCATTTGCCAAAAAATAGCAAATTATATAAATCTAAAGAACTAAACTAACTAATCCAATCTAAATTGGAAAATAAGAAATTGGATTATATCAAACTTGTCATTATGTTAAAACAATGTCAACACGTTAATTTCAGCAATCACTGATCCAGGAGGTTTTTAATTTTGTAAAATAAGATGAAATAGGGTTTTGGAATTAATCTCCCTTGTGTAAACCCTACACAAAGGACAGTTTATTTATATTGATAATGGGCCAAATCCCAGAAATACATAATGGGCTGAGCCCAACTATTAAACACAATATTATATCATCTAACACTCCCCCTCAAGCTGGTGCATACAAATCGTATGTACCAAGCTTGTTACAGAAATAATCAATTCTAGGTCCTCGAAGAGACTTAGTGAAAATATCTGTTAATTGATCACTTGAGTTGACAAACTCGGTCTTGATGTCCCCAGATAGGATTTTTTCTCGAATGAAGTGACAGTCAATTTCAATGTGTTTGGTCCTCTCATGAAAGACAGGATTAGAGCTAATATGAAGAGCAGCCTGATTGTCACATATGAGTGTCATTTGAGTGACATCTCCAAATTGCAATTCTTGAAGCAATTGCTTAAGCCAAACAAGTTCACATGTGGCTAAAGCCATAGCTCTATATTCTGCTTCTGCACTAGATCTTGCCACAACACTTTGATTCTTGCTCTTCCAAGAGATCAAATTACCACCAATTGAGACACAATATCCGGAAGTAGATCTTCTGTCGGAAGGAGATCCTGCCCAGTCAGCATCTGAATAACATACAACTTTTGTATCAGAGTTGGAATCATATAGTAAACCTTTTCCAGGAGAGCTTTTGATATACTTTAATATGCGAATAACTGCATTCCAATGTTCTTCACATGGGGAATTAAGGAATTGACTCACCACGCTAACAACAAAGGAAATATCAGGACGAGTAACAGTAAGATAATTCAACTTTCCAACTAACCGTCTGTACTGTTCAGGATCTGAGAAAGGCTCCCCCTGTTTAGGTAGAAGTTTAATATTAGGATCCATGGGTATTTCTACTGCTTTAGAATTCATTAATCCAGTTTCCTCCAGAATATCCAATGCATATTTCCTCTGAGATATGACAATACCACTATTGGATTGTGCTACTTCAATACCCAAGAAATACCTGAGTTTTCCAAGATCTTTGGTCTGAAAATGACGACAAAGATGTTGCTTTAAGAGGGAGATGCCAAGGTTGTCGCTTCCTGTGAGAACAATGTCATCAACATACACTATTAAGTAGATACATCCAGCACTGGAGTGACGATAAAAAACTGAATGATCCACTTCACTGCGAGACATGCCAAATTGTTGAACAACACTACTGAATTTTCCAAACCAGGCCCGAGGAGACTGCTTTAGGCCATATAAAGATTTGTGAAGACGACAAACCAATCCAGAAGACTCCCCCTGAGCAACAAAACCCGGAGGTTGCTCCATATAAATTTCTTCATTCAAATCGCCATTGAGGAATGCATTTTTGACATCAAGTTGGTGAAGAGGCCATTGGCGAAGAGCAGCCATGGCAATGAATAAGCGAACAGATGCCATCTTGGCCACTGGAGAAAAAGTATCACCATAATCCAAACCAAAGATCTGTGTGTAACCTTTGGCAACAAGGCGAGCTTTAAGACGGTCAACAGTGCCATCAGGGCCAACTTTGATAGCATAGACCCACCTGCAACCAACAACAGATTTCCCGGATGGTAATTGAACAAGATCCCATGTTCCACTATGCCTGAGAGCACTCAATTCATCGAGCATGGCCTGACGCCAACCAGGGTGGACTAATGCATCACCTAAAGATTTTGGAATTGACAAAGAGGAAATAGACGAAAGGCATGTATAGAAAGAGGGAGAGATTCTATGATAACTCAAAGCAGCATAATGAGGGGAATGATTACGGGTAGAACGCATACCTTTACGAAGGGCAATGGGAAGATCAGACTCAGTTGTTGGAACCGGAGGAGACAAATAACTCGGCACTTGATGTGAGTCATGAGTTGGTGGTTGGCAACGATGTCTTCTGCTATAAACCTGAAGAGGTGGTCTATCCGCAATAGGTACACTCGAAGGTGGCTGAGGAGAATCCGAGGTGGCACTGGAAGTGGGCACACTAGGAGGATCACACACAACAGGGATATCTATAGTAGTAGATGGTGGCTCACAACGAGAAGAGGGGTGTGTGAAGTAAAAAGAAGACTCGTCAAAGGTGACATCAGCGGAGATAAAATGACGGTTGAGGGAAGGAGAGAAACACTTATACCCTTTTTGTGAGCGGGGGAATCCTAAGAAGACACATTTGTGGGCTCTCGGAGACAACTTATCCAAGCCAGGACTAAAATCATGAACAAAACATGTGGACCCAAAGACTTTAAGAGGTAAAGGGTAAAGAGGGTCGTGAGGAAATAAAATAGAATGAGGAACTTGGTTATGCAAGACTGAAGAAGGCATGCGATTAATAAGATAACAAGCAGTAAGAACCGCATCACCCCAAAAATGTGAAGGAACTGCACCATGAATTAAAAGAGTGCGAGTTGTTTCAATAAGGTGCCTATTCTTGCGCTCAGCCACTCCATTTTGTTGGGGTGTATAAGCGCATGATGTTTGATGAAGAATGCCCTGAGAAGCCATAAAATGTTTGAAGGATTGAGAGAGATATTCACGACCATTATCACTCCGCAAATTTCGAATAGAAACCCCAAACTGTGTTTTAATTTCATGAAAGAATGATTGAAAAATAGAGAACAACTCAGAACGATTTTTCATTAAATATAACCAAGTACATCTTGAATAATCATCAATAAAAGTAACAAAATACTGAAAACCTAAAGTAGACTTAACACGACTAGGTCCCCAAATGTCCGAATGAACTAATGCAAAAGGGGACAAAGCTCGTTGTGAGACACTACAAGGAAACGAACTACGACTATGCTTTCCTAATTGACAAGACTCACACGACAAACTAGATAACTTGGACAAGCTGGGGACAAGTTGTTGCAGTTTGGCAAGGCTGGGATGACCAAATTGTGCATGAAGAAGGGATGGTGATTCCATAGCCGCGCCAACATGTGAAGGAGGACGAAGATGATACAGACCATGAGACTCACATCCGGTGTCAATCATGTGTCTCGAACTCCAGTCCTGTAAACAAACAAAATCTTTGGTAAAGGAAATAATACAATCAAGAGAACGAGTTAGTCGACTGACAGATAATAAATTGAATGGAGACCCAGGAACATAAAGAACATGATCAATGGATATGGATGGAAAAATATTAACAGTACCAACACCATGAGATGAGACTCTAGACCCATCAGCCATTGTAACTGAGGGTAAATGATCCGGACAAGACAAAGAAGAAAACAAAGATTTGTTACCAATAATATGGTATGTGGCGCCCGAGTCAAGAACCCAAGGACCAAGAGAATCAGAGTGAGTCAGGCCAACGAATGATGTACCTGTGCGTGCAACAGAGGCAGATGTAGTGGAACTAGAACTTTGACGTTCCTCATACCATTTGAGAAAGTCGTTGAAAATGGCAGGGTGCCCTGCGGTATCAGATGAAGCAGGATCCACAGTCGCTGATCGGGGAGGAGGATCAGAGTGAACTACTGCAGCAGACCGAGGAGGACGTCCATGTAGAGCATAACATTTGTCAATCTTGTGGCCTAATTTGCCACAATGGTCACACTTGGGTCGTCCCTTTCCCGGCTTGCGAGAACGATTGCGATCATCCCGCTGAGAGACCAAGACTGAGGAATCATCAGCACAAGTAGATGTATCAATGATTTGTTTTCTTGGCACACGTAAAAGGGCAGAACTAGTAGCAGTGAAGTTGGGCACAACAGGAGACCCCAAAATCTGGTCGCGAACATGGGAATATTCATCAGAAAGACCATGTAATGCCAATAACATAAAGAACTTTGACCGTTGCTCAAGTTCTTCAGCTGGAGTGGAGGCCAGAGGCAATAACTCATTAAACTCATGCAGAAGGGCATGAATTTTGCCCAAATATTCAGCCATGGGTCCAGGACTCTGCGGAGCAACAACTTTGAAAAGATCCTGACAAACACCATAAAGACGCTGAGTGTCATTGGTGTATAACAACTTGGCCTGTGCCCAAACGTCTGAACATGTTTCATATGAACGAAACATTTGTTTCAGCGAAGAGTTAATGGTGGACTTAATGACGATGCATAATTGGGCATCAATTTTCGTCCAGCGGGAAACTTCATCTGCAGCAACTATAGTTACACTCTGGGTGAGATGATCTTCATATCCTTGACTCTTGAGCCAAAGTTTGATATCGGATGCCCATGTCGCGTAATTTGTGCCATCCAACTTGTCAATGGATAAATGCACATTGACGTAGTTGGTATAAACAGAGGGTTCAGACAGCGGAGTGCTTGAAGATGACACACTCGAATTGGCAGCGGAAGAAGCCATAGAGGGAGAAACCCTAAAAATTCAAGGTGCTCCGATTGAAACAACAACCACAGATTTAGAAAGAGCTCAAGAAGGCGATTCAGGCGAAGTTGATCGGCGCAGAAAACGACCGGCGACGCGCCGTCACGCGCGGCAGAGAGGTGGCGACTGCCGGAGCTTGCGGCAGCGCATGGAGGCGCGTGAGAGCTCCGATGGCGGCGGTCGTTGGAGTCGCCTGGCCGAGACGAACAAAACCGTCTGGTCGTCGGTCGAAACTGTAGCTCCGGCGACGGCGGCAGCGGAGGCGACGATGACGACGACAGAAGCGGCGGCAATGAGCGGCGGCGAGACGGTGGCTGTAGTAAACTAACCTAAGCTCTAGATACCATGTAAAATAAGATGAAATAGGGTTTTGGGATTAATCTCCCTTGTGTAAACCCTACACAAAGGACAGTTTATTTATATTGATAATGGGCCAAATCCCAGAAATACATAATGGGCTGAGCCCAACTATTAAACACAATATTATATCATCTAACAAATTTAAATCAATTGCATTCTAACAAAAAGTTATCCTCCACTGCCAAAGGAGCTTAGGGGCACACAATATTTGGAATGACAGTAAAAGCCAATAATTTGTGCAGAACAAAGTCATCGCTTGAAATGAATAAACTGATCATAAAATTCTCACACAAGTCTTTGATTATTGTTGCAACTAGCAACAATTCATAGATTTACATGTTGTATGAGGATATCGTTTTGGTTAATAATAAAATCACCTCAATGTAAGCAACAAAAATGAGATAGCTGAATCTTTACGAAAATAAAGGAAGAAACAAGCTTAAAATTATCCTACATTACATCCTTCCCAGCCATGTCCAGCTGTGCCATAACATGCCTGAAATGCACATAGGGTTGATAGTCAAAAAGATTTAGGAACATGTAGGATTCATAATTCGAATAGAAAACTACCAACCATAAATTCCATCAAGCCCTTTTGGCAAAATTATCAGCATCGTCATTGTCATCCCTATAATCTCCAAAATCCTCATCTCCATTGCTGCTTGCTTTGCTATCAAATTGACCACCGCCTAACCCTCCACTTCCATCAGCAAAGCTGGTTCCAGTACTTGCACCGCTACCATCCACAGCACTTCCATCATATCCACTACTGCCAAAACCACCAGAGCTTTCATGATTTCCTATTCCACCAGCATCACCAAAATTCCCACTGTAGCTGCCACCAGCACCACTAGTTCCAAAATTGTCAGCAGCAGGATAGTTATTCCCAGAGCCACTGTCCCCAAAATTGCCACCTGATGCATAGCCACCGGCACCACCACCATAACCACCACCAGCATTTCCACCATAGCTACCACCACCATAACCACCTCCAGCATTTCCACCATAGCCACCACCACCTCCATAACCACCAGCAACATTTCCACCATAGCCGCCGCCACCACCATATGCACCTCCATAGCCACCACCACCACCAGCGCCATATCCACCACCATATCCACCGCCATAGCCACCACCTCGCGGTCTTTCATTAGCATAATTTACCCTAATCTGGCGACCATGAAGGTCCTGAAAATGATATATAGAAACGATGTGGCATTAGGTAACAAACGATATCTTGTTAACCATAAAAAAATGCATCATTGAATCGACGAAATGGTTAACAAAATACAAAAAATATAAAACCACAAACTGATAAGCATCGCCAGGAAAGTATTACATTCACATATATTACAGACATGTTATTGAAAGCTCATCCTGATAAAAATACAAGTAGGTAAACCTGTTCTAGCGCCTGAAACTTAAATGGAAAACCAATAAATCTTGTAATTGCATAAAGGCCTATCAAGCAGAAGGAAAACTAATAACAGCCTGGATAGCGGCTTCCCATCCTAAAGATGTTCTAATGATTAACCAAAATAGCCTGCTGTCATTCAAAAATAACAAAAAGGAGCCATAACAACGAAGTACATGGGAAGCATAATTCTCAATCCCAAATTGAGGAAGAGAGCAGTCAATCCAGAAAATAGACAAAAGAACAAGGGATAAAACTTAAGAGAGAGAGAGAGAGAGAAAGACAGTAAGATGGTATATATGCTTCAGAGACATTAAAAAACAGCACACAGGAAAGAAGCAAAGGTCACAGTCCGCGGCAAACAGCGACAGGTTCACCAGAAAATAGTTACATATGTTGGGAATGACTGAAACCTGTCAGAGTTGGCCAAAAATGCTAGAAACAATGTAAGCGATGTGTGGGCATGTGTAAGAAAGAAAAGGAGTGGCGGCTACTTCAAAACAGAGTGCATTCCAGTGACTGAGAAAATGGGGTTGAAGTTCTGAATTAAAGGTGTGTGTGTGTGTGTGTGTGTGTTGAGGGGGGGCGGGTTGAGGGGGAATCCAAAACTGAACAGCCCAAACAACAATCACCTGGTCAACATAGATTTTTTCCCAACTCACTCAATTGTGCACCACTACAGCCAGATGTGTACTATTACAGCAGCAATAGCCACTGGTGAGCTATTATTGACAACAATGCTTACTTGTAAGAACAAAGAAGAGTAAACTAGTGAGGGCACAGTGAAATGATCCCAGAGAGCATCAGTGATAACAGTCCTCATAGATATCACCCAAACGTATGCTAAATAGGGCCATTATCTTCGCTTAAAACAACATTTAATAAAACAAAGATTAGAATATGGGACCGCATCACCTGATGTGGCTGTGACAACCTTGAGTCCTAAAGACCCCATCATTAGGCCACATCATGGTGACCATGATCACAACTTCAAAACGTGCCAGGCATAAAGAAAGTCTGAGTAAACAAAAATCAGCATTTCACACACAACATGCACACTCCCACGAATTGCACGGGTCACTTGTGCAGCTTCAGCCCGTGATCATTTTGCAACAAACCATTACAAACCACGCTACTCAAAATATTGTAACAGCATGAACAAGTAGGCTGTGTTACCTGACCATCCAAGGCCTGGATAGCACTCGATGCCTCCTCAACAGACGTGTATGTAATAAATCCAAACCCCCTGGATCTACCAGTTTCACGATCCATAATTATCCTTGCTACAAAGAGCATACATTCAAGAGAAATTTTTACTGAGTAAAAAAATTATTTACATAAAGGCTGTCAACGAGATTTCATCAACTCCTCCCAACAGAATAATTATTACAGAAAAAAAAAACTAAAGAAAGCATAGAACCCAACTATTTACCATCAACAACTTCACCATATTTTGAAAAAGCTTCCCTCAAGCTTTGCTCATCAGTGGAAAACGAAACACCTGCAACAGACAGAGACAAGCGATGGTTGCATATACATAAATCATCACTTCAACCAAACACAGAAGAACAAACATAAAACGCATTAAACCAAAAGGTACACACCTCCTATAAACAGCTTGGAGCTAGGAGCGGAAGAGAAACCGCGTATGGCCTGGAATAAGGAAGGGGACGACCGCAACTCTGAAGTAACCTGTCTGCTAGCTGTCTGTCTTAACAAATTCCCAAGTCTACCAAAGAAAGCCATTGCTGTAAAGGAAGCGATAAACGTCAACCACTCTCGGTACAACATCTAACTCAAAAACACAAATTGAAAAAACTACTAAAAAACTGAAGCATCAGAAAATCCAACCGTGAAAAAAACTAGAGGAAATAAAAGTGAACTACACGAAAACTTAAATCATTTCTTAGTTTTAATACCAAACTAGAAGATAAATCCCAAAAGACAGCCAACAAAACTAATTTTAAAACAAGTTCAACCATCAAACTTTCTGATCTCAAGAGGAGATCAAACGATTACCGCTGAAAGCATGTTCGCCATCGAAAACGGAAAGGAAAAACACGTACTATACCATCCCAAACTATATATTGATCAACACTAAAAATTAAACAAATAAACTGATTATGAAGGATAAAAGAGAACCAGCAAAATGAAAGAAAAAACGAAGAGAACCGTGGTTAAAGAAGAAAATTGCATAATCGTATACTACCTGTGTTCACTTCTGAGAGCTTTTCTAAAACCCTAGCGTGATATCAATAGATATATGAGAAAGGGAAATGGGTTTAAGTAGAGCTCATCAAGACTCTGCTTTTCTACTGGCTTCTTAAGTAAACGGACCTAAGCCCATTTTTCGCTGGCCATTTTAGAAAATCAAATTTCCCTAAATCGATAAAGGTTAAATTATTACATTACGTAGAGAAATTTTAAGTAGATTTTTTTTTCAATTATATTCTTATTTTTGGAAAATTTGTTATAGGTGATTTTCATTAGTAATATATTAATCGCGTTAGCGTTAATTATGTGTGTTATATGTTAGTACGTGATTTTTTATTTTTTAAATATATAAAAAAAATTGTCACGTGTCAAACTAACGTTGTGTCAGGTGACGGAGACAGTATGATCTAGCAGGAGTAGTGTTATGTGTCACGATTGAATGTGATAAGTTTCAATGTTTTGGACCCAATTTTTTTAAAACTAAATCAATTTCATCTTTAAACCAAATTTAATTTTTATATAAATTTAACAATGGTATTTTTATTATAATAGATATTTTTAACAAAATTAAGTTTTTTAATTATATATTTTGTACCGAACATTATTTTAATTTTGTTTTAAATATTTATATATTTGTAATTTATAGATAAATGTTAGAGTTGTTTTAAAAATAACAACTTTATAAATTCAAATATAAAATTTTAAAGAAATTTAAAAAAAATATTTATTTAAAATTTTACAATTAAATTAATAAAATTGTTTTTAAACCAACTCTAACATTTGTCTATAAATTATATAAATTTTTTATATATAAATATTTGAAGGGTTAAATATGTTTTTGGTCCCTCACGTTTTAGTAAAATTTGGAATTGGTTCCTCTTTGAAATTTTTGACCAATTTAGTCTTTCATCTTTAGAAATGTATGGATTTAGTCATTTTAACCAGATTTTGTTAAATTCATCTAACATTTCAAGCGCATTTCACAGTAGTATTTGAATTGTTTACCTCGTTTGACCCATTTTCGTTTAAATGCTAAGTTAAATATTATTATAAAACGCGTTTGAAACTTCAAATTAACTTAACAAAATTTGATTAAAATGACTAAATCCGCGTATTTTTAAATATGAAGGACTAAATTGGTCAAAATTTTTAATGAGAGACTGATTCCATATTTCACTGAAACTTGAGGGACCAAAAACATATTTAACCCATATTTGAAACAATATTTAAATAAAGTTCAATACAAAATAAAAACTTAATCTGGTTAAAAATATCATTGTAACATTTATATAAAGCTTAAATTTTGTCTAAATTTAAATAGATGTGAAATTACTTTAATTTTAAAAAAATTGGAACCAAATTAAGACAAAATTTCAAATACATGGACTAAAGTGAAAATTTTCACATTCAATAATGACACATGGCATTGCCATTACCACATCACACTGCCTCTGTCAAGTGGGACATCGTCAACTTTACACGTGTCAATTTCTTTTTTAATTATAAAAAATAAAATTTAAATTTTTTAAAAAATAAATAGAAAAAAATACATGTGCTGATACGTAACACATAATTAACTCTGTTAGTATATTACTGACGGACATGACCTAACTCCAACAAACTTTCCAAAATAGAAATCTAATTGAGACAAAAAAAAAAGAATGAGACCTATTTGATATTGTATTCCTTAAATCCATAAATTTATAAGATTATATCTTTAGCAAATTTAATTTTTGTGAAATGACCATTTGATCATTCACATATTAAAAAAATAATGGTCACGACAAACATTCAACTTTAAAATGTTTAACTTGCCCCACAAATGCATCACAATTTGCACACTTCATCACACATGTTCTTGTACTCATAACAACTTTCTAGTACTACTTAAAAGATACAAAGGAATTAACACCATAGTTTATTATAGAAAAATATTAAAAAATTTGGGTTTGGGATTCAGTTACGTATGAAAAAAGTATTAGCACCTCAAAACATTCGTCCTAAAACGGTTCCCTTTAATTAAGTTTGTAAAATAAAAAGTAATTTTTAAGATATATGTTTTCCCAAAACAAAACAATTCATATATAAAATAATATAGACAAAAAAAAATATTTGGATCCGATAAAGATTGATCTCACTCATATTATTCCTATTCAAAATGGAAACTAAGGGTACTCATCCATATGAGACAACTTATCAACCTCCCTCATTTGATATTTTACTATAAATTTAGTATTTTATTTATATATTCAACAATCATAATTGAAGTAATTGTAAGAGATATCACAAAGTAAGAAATGATAAAGTGACCTAGTGGTTAGAAGGAAGGAAAGAGAGGATGGTAGTGGTTAGAAGGAACGAAAGAGAGGATGGAAGAGATTGTCGTTAAAAAAATTAACAACTAACAATTGCCATTAAAAAAATCACAAAGTACACAAAAAAATTCATGATAGGTCTTCAAATTACATATAAAAGTTGATTAAAAATCATAAACTCCAAAAAAAAAAAAACTACAAAATGAAAGAGAAATTTACTCTCCTATGATGTTTTCTCTTCACCATAAATCCAACTAATGGAGCATACCGAGTAAACTACAACCATGAAAGTGTGTACAAACACTAATACGAATTTTAAATGTACAACAAGACAATACGAATGCAATGAATATCCTATACTGCTATTGAATTTCATAAGGATAATTTTTAAAATTTAAAATTTAAAATTTAAGGAGATGCATATGGAAATTACGGGGATGCAGAAAGAAATGGCTTTTTGGTGATGTTTCGGCCCGGCCCATGAGAGAAGTGAATCCAGCCAGCAAACCACAGTACTTCCCAGTCACCAGTTTCGATCTGAGTCAGTGTGACTGTCTTTCTTTCTTTCTCCTTTTCAAATCTTGCAATGGCACAAACCCAAACCCAGAGACCCTGTTCAAGCATCATCGATTCTCTGGGTGAAGAAATTGTGAGAATCATCGCACCCGTTTCAATATGCATGTTCTTGGTCGTAATATTGGTGTCAATTCTGAACACGGATTCTTCTCTCTTCGACGCATCGATGAGCATGGTCACCATGGCCTACACCGAGACAACCTCGGACTCCACCTGGGACAAATTCCTTGGTGCCCTTTTGAACTCTCTGGCTTTCGTCGTCCTCGTCACTTTCGCAACCTTCATCCTGGTTCTCCTCTTCTACTTCCGATGCACCAGGTTCTTAAAACTCTACATGGCTTTCTCCACTTTCATCGTGCTGGGGTTCCTCGGCGGTGAAGTCTCGCTGTTCTTGATCCAACAGTTTAGCACCCCCATTGATTGCATTACGTTTTTCCTCTTGCTGTGTAATTTCGCCGTTGTGGGTGTTTTGACTGTGTTTATGTCAAAAATGGCGATTTTTGTGACGCAGGGGTATTTGGTTGTTATTGGAATATTGATTGCTTATTCGTTTACTATGTTGCCTGAGTGGACAACCTGGGCCTTGCTTGTTGCTATGGCGCTGTACGATGTTGCTGCAGTTTTGTTACCAATAGGGCCGTTGAGGCTTTTGGTGGAGCTTGCAATATCAAGGGATGAGGAAATTCCCGCATTGGTTTATGAGGCTAGACCTGTGAACCATGGTAATTTGAGTCCTAGGGATCTTGTGCAGAGGAGGCGGTTATGGAGAGAAAGGAGGGTTGAGAATTCAAATATCCAAAGTGATTCGAACTCAGCGTTGGGCCATGGCCCCAGTGTTGAATTCCGCACTGATTCTGACGGAAGCCCCAGCAATAACTCAAACATGGTTAGGGAGAATGCCTCTAGAAATGCAAATCTGACAGCTAATAGTTCTGGTGGCTCTTATGGTTGCATAAATTTGGTGAATGCAGAAGAGGAACCAGTGCGCGTTCATGAGACTGATTCAGACCTTTCTGCGCCCTTGATTGATCGTGGAATGAATGTCCAGCACGGTAGGGGGGAAGATGCTGTACCAAGCGAGAATTTAATGCTAGAAGGAATTGGATTGGGTTCTTCTGGTTCAATCAAGTTAGGGCTGGGAGATTTTATCTTCTACAGTGTTTTGGTTGGCAGGGCGGCAATGTATGATTTTATGACGGTGTATGCATGTTATCTTGCTATCATTGCGGGTCTTGGCATAACTTTGATCCTTTTGGCTTTATATCAGAAGGCTTTGCCTGCTCTTCCTGTGTCAATAGCACTGGGTGTGTTGTTTTATTTCTTGACCAGGCTCTTACTTGAAGTATTTGTAGTACAATGTTCCTTAAATCTCCTGTTGTTCTAAGGTTAGAAATCATATTGTTTGGTTTGGTACTTGTGTACCGAACTTATGACACGACCACGAATATTGTTAGTTAAAATCTTGGCTTTATGCCCCATCTTTAGTTGTAAGGTTTTCAGGAAATGTATATTTACTTTATAGCAATTTTCTTTTGATGCCTTCTTATTTAGCTCTCTAAGGATGTCCTGTGTATCTTATGGCGAAGGGAAATGCAGATGTGGGGATCTAACCACCCACCATTACCATTGTGCCACTCAAAGATCAGGTGAGAGATATCAGTTGTGCTTATAGCGTGGACTTTGGATTCCTTTTTTTATTAAACTGTTTGTTGATGTTGTTCTATAATTTTATTTTGTGGTTGGTGCTTAGAAAAGGCCTTGCTTATTGCAGATTTAGAATCTGTGACTGCAAACATTCCATTCCTGATATGGAAAGTAGAAGAGGTGCCAGTTGTTTATATTATGCTTTAGCTATTGAATTCATATTAGTGTAGAAGAAGTCCAAAAGCATGTCATTGTTTGTCCAGCTAATTGTGAAGCGTAGCATTCAATCACTCTATTGAAACACTTAAATCCAAATTTTTTCTTTAAAACTATAGATAACTGTAAGTTTGTAGATGATATGAATTCACTTTCAATAAAATAAAATAAAATCAATGGAAAGCACCGAGCCAAATAGAGTGATTGAATTGTTATGCAATGTAACTAATTTAGAAAACAAGAAATTTTACATGTCAGACAGAGCCAAATAAAAGGAGGTAGGAAACCTTTGACTTGTAACTATTTCCTTATCTGAAATGAAAAAGCATGTGATATTTTTTAATATTTGGTTCTATCAACATGAATAGCAGATTTGGTTAATTGAACCTAGTTTTGAAAGTTTAACATAAAGGAACTTATATGTGATCCAGCAAAGACTGGTACAAACTAGAACAATGAGGATAAGTAACTCTGAAGTTATGTGGTATTGATAGGAATCTACCTTCTAAGTGGGATAGGGCTTTTTAGACATATATCATCGAAGGCCTTAATTTTTTCCATCAGGGGAGAGTTAGCTAGAGCATAAAGGAGTGTTGTGTGCTTCTGTTATATTGGGATTGCTCACTTCATTCTGTGTCGGATTACCTATTCTTCTTCTTTATATGTTATTTCCTTTGTTTTCTGCAGTACCTGATATTCAGTAAAAAAATCCAAATTCGTCTGATTAACAGGTTCTTATGGAGTTTAAGTGTATTTATAAGAGCCTAGTTGGTATTTACTTATTCAATTGTTATTTTGAAAGAGATGGAGGATTGGAGTGTGAGGTTCTGGTTATCATTTTCTTTCATCTGTATAGGGAAATACTTTATGATTTAGATTTAAAGAGAACAAATTCCGGTTGGGTACGTTGAGGCTTGGAAAGGCGAAAGGATTATAGAGTAACATGTGTCACAAAATTTTCAGTGCTACAGTTACTTAAGCTTTATGGGCCTTAGCTTTATGAAAAATAAAAAACAGAGGGGAAAGGGTTAGTATGTACCTAGTTAGTGAATTACAAAATTTTTAAGGAATTAATGTACATTAAATTTGAATTTCTTTTATTTTAAATTATTTATTTGAAAATAATTTGCTTTGATAAAATAATGTTAAATTATTAAATAGTTTAATATTATTATAATTACTGTAAATGTAAATTTATTTTAATTTAAATTTTAATATTAAAGGATATTTAATAACTCAAAAATATAAATTGGTTAGTTTTTAATTCATGTTATGTTTAATTCAAAAATGTTGATTTTTTTGGTTAAAATTTGCACCATTTTTTTCGTGAATATTTTTCTCTATTGTCATTTAGGTTAATTACTTTATCTTATATCAATCAGGATTGTTTTTTCATCAGCCTTAATTGAGGTCATTTTGGCTAATTTTGTCAGTGTTGACTAAAAATGTTTTCAATTAACTTTTATCAAATTAATCATAGTTTGATTCAAAGTTTCTTCATTTAACTTGGAAAAAAAAGTTATGACAACTTTGAACAAAAGATTAACATTGATGACATTAATAGAAAACTAATATTTATAAATATCAATTAAAAAAATTCATGAAAGGCATTAACATTTTATTTGACATTAAACAAATAGTCTTGTCGAAATAAAACTTACTAATGTACGGAGAAATGATTAGGACCGGGTTTGTCTCTTTCTGCACTTCATCAAATTCTTATTCCACCTTTCATTCTTTCTCAAATGATGTTTTTATGGAAAACATTGTTTATATTATGGAAAGTTTATTTTAGAATAAATGGGAAGTAGAGGGAGATTAGATTAGGACTCTTATCAAGTGGGTGATGAAATTTTCTATAATTTCTTTAACCAATACCCAAACGTTTTTCTAAAAAATAAATGAATAGGTTGGATAGTCTAAAATTGGCAATAATTTTAAAAGATAATAGAGTAAAGTATAACTTTTTCTTGTTTTAACTATAGTATTCTATTAGTTTCATATCCTATATTAAAATATAACGAAGTTAAGTACATAAATTTTTTCCGTTAAACTTCTGTAGTTTCCATTAAAATAAATGTTACTATAAAAAATCTTTTACAGTTCCATTTTCAAAGAGATCCAGTTCATTGTCTTATTTTTATTTTCTTACTCTAATGACTAAAAATATGTTCTGCCATATTGAAATTTGAATTACATACTTCTCTTTTAACAAATGAAAATACATGCCAAATCTATATTATACTTTAAATCATAAATTATTTGTCTAAATTTGCTTACACATTTGTCACTCCCAAATGTTCGGTTTTCCTATAGCACCTCTCACAAACAATGCTGGTGTTAGGTGATACGGACTAAAAAAAAAGTAATCATCATTAAATTAACATATTTATTAAATATTAATTACCAAAAGTGGGGAGCTTTTTACGGTAAAAAATTCCAATATACACGTTCATTAATTTTTTTTAGGCTTAAATACCTTTTTAGTCCTCATTTTCGTAGTGTTTGTTGCGGATGATCTTCATTTTGACAAAGTGTTTAAAATGGTCATCATTTTTACATAATGTTTAAAATGATCCTCATTTTCGCAATTTGTGTTTTATTTGGTCCTTTTATGTAATGTCGTTTAAATCATTAACGAAGCATTGTACAGGTGGTACGATTTGTATTAGAGTGTGTTACGTGTATTGTACAAGTGTGGTAATTAGATATTTGGGGATAAATAAGTGAGCTAGGGTTTTGGTAAAGAATGTTTGGGCAGTTGGTGAGTTTTGACAATCTTGTTCCTCCATTCCCTTGGTGTTGTTGCAATCTTCTTCTTCCTGTAATCCCATTATATAGATATGTTACGGTCCCAATCTTCGTGCACTGTTAGTAGTTCAACGAGAAATGGATTAATCCCGAGTTGTATCTGCGAAAAGATGACAGCTTCGAGGATGGCAAGAACTCAAAAGAATATTGGTAGAAAATTTTGGGTACAATCTGTTTTTATTTTGTGTTAATAATAAATTGGTTTTAATTTTTGGTTTATTGATTTACAGAGTGGTGGTTCCAATAATGTGGGCTACAATTTTTTCTAATGGTGGTGTTGATGTAAAGGATGTCATCACATTATCATGACACAAATGAGACAAATTAATGATTTGGAGAAATCATTGAAGGTTGCTGGGAAGAGGCTGTAATTAGTATTAGGGTTCACTTGTGTTGTTATTGTATTATTCGTACTGTTATTGTGTGTAATCTTTTAAAGTCCAATCTATTTTGTACTATTGTTAAATGAAGAAATTAATTAGTTTTATTATGCTGATATTAGTCCCAACATGTTCAAAATGACATCTTAATCTGAGCATTGAAGTAACTGATATTGATCTAAGCTTGGGAAAAATTAAATTTATCTAAGTCTGAATTTATCTAAGTCTGGAAGAAGTTAAATTTATAACGTTAATTAATCCTCATCAAAATGCACTACATCAATGTTTGCCAAAAGTGAAATTGAACGAAGTTTAACTAAAGTCAAAATGCAGTACATCAATAATGAATTCTACATCAGAAATTCCAAAAAATAACTAAGATGTTTGTAGCTGCTATCATAGCCTCCTCCTAATTTGTAATTTCATCATAAATTGTTGAAATGGTTCTTCTGGTGTTGGTAGTGGTGCTGCTTGACTCTCCACTTCATTCCATGGTGGTTGAGTTGTTTGAGTTTCAGCAGTTGGTGCATTCTCAGCAGTTTGAGCAGTTGGTGCATTCTCAGTAGTTTGAGCAGTTGGTGCATTCTCAGCAGTTTAGGCATGTGGTGCAGTCTCAGCAAGTAATTTAGAAACCATGCAGAACATCACAACAATCGAAAGACAAATAAACCCAAGATAGAATTATGAAAACCCTAATCCACGAGCAAACACGACCCAGAAAACCCTAAACCCACTTACCTCGTTGATGATTAATTGGAAAATTGAAATGAAGAGCGCAACTGCAATCCAATGATGAAATGACAAGTATTAGTTGATTCCTATGCAAATCCGAGCGTTACAGACAAGGACCAAATAAAACATGAATTGCGAGAATGAGGACCATTTTAAACATTCGGTAAAAATGATAACCATTTTAAACATTGTAGCAAAATGAGGATCATATGCAACAAATACTACAAAAATGAGGACCAAAAATGTATTTAACATTTTATATAATTATTTATAAAAAAAAGGTTTATTGAATAGATGTTAAATTTACTTGCATACTTCGACCATATCATATTTTTCGTATTACATATACTTTTTGTCCGAATATGTTTTTTTTCCACTAAAATCATGAATTAAGAAAGAAATTTGAAGCAGTAAAAACTGTGACAACGAAAATTGGTATCATATAAGGAATAAGCCACCTCACATGCATGATCAATGGTCAAATGTCCAACATCACAGTTGGCATGTTGGGGTGTGCATGGCAACCAGAGTTCGTTAGTTGTTACTCGATAATGCATCCTCCTAAACTTGTGCAACACCATTCGTTTTATTTAACCTTTTATTTTTTTTTCTCCTTCCAATTCATCACTTTCTCTCTCCATCTTTCATCTTCTTCAATATAACTTTCTTCCCACCATTTTCTTGAAATACCAATAATTTGACTCTGTTAGTACTTTGAAGGAATTTTGGGACTGCTGAATTCTTGGGCATATCTTGCTTGATTTCAGCAGGGGCCTGATCGGCAGTCTCCTTTGGATCTTTCGAACACGCTGCCGTTTCATGTAATTTCTCGTTCTTTCTACACTTAATGAATTGAGGTTTTCTTGGAATGTATTTTTCTTTTGTAATTTTACTTTCTGCATGAAGATAGGGTTTAATTGTTTCACCCCCATGTCGATTCAATTTCAATCTTCCTGGGACGTTCGTATATACGATGATAAGGCGAACATTTTTGTTCTATTTTCATTTGGATGTTTTGCAGACAAAATGTCAGTTTTAATGTCTTAAAGAAAAGGTGATGAGAAATTAATAACCAAAGTGCACAACTTGAAGAGTTGGGAATTATTATTGGTCATTCCTGTTGTTTATCTCATTTGGCCTGGTTAAGGGAGTTATACGTTCTTCCACCTTCATGTGACTGCCAAAAATATTGCTTCTTTATGTTTTTCCACACAAAAACACTTGTTGATCATTATATTTTATGATGTGAATTTTCATTTTTGACTTTGGTTTTACAGCAACTGAACTTTCCACTGTAAAAAACCTGGACCTCGTTGACCGATGGAAACTGGAGGTGATAACAAAAATATAGGTAACGAGTGCATAATGATTAAACGCTCCCATTTATCTGTCATAACATCTGCAAATGAATCCTGACCAGGAAGTTCATCCCATGAACAAACAAACGTTGTTCCCACAAAAGTTGAATCACACGGTCCAACAAAATCTAGCGAAGATGTTGCAGGTGGGGTGATACAAATCCCTCCAGTGCAGGTGATGGAGCGTCCAGGTGAAACAAACACCTCTCCCGATTACACCTTTCCATCTCATGTCTTCTCCAAGAGCACTGCAAATTCCCAAGTGGAATGGAGCACTGCGTCTAATGAATCATTGTTTAGCATCTACATGGGAAACACGAGCTTCTCAAACGACTTAGGTTGTTTTAAATCCTGGGAGATGGACAAGCCTGGTGATGTCTGCGCGCATGATCAGCCTTATGCTTCACCCAATAACAACAATGTAGATGCCTCAACAAATAAATTCAATGCTATCAGCAAAAGAACTCATGAACTGCAGAACGAACTTAGTTCCAAAAATGCTGAAGCAAGAGCTGCTGAGACAATGAGGGAGGTCATAATGGAAAGTAGTAAAACCACAGAGAATGTCGGTAAAGGAGATGATAAGGCTTTCGAGCCTCAACGCCAATCAAATGACAGCACCAATTCCTATGCGTTTCAACAGTAAGCTTTGATAACTAACCAATGCTTAAATTGTTTTAAATTCAAATGCTGAAGAACAACTATCATGAATAATTTTGGTACCTGCATGCATTGTTATAAAAATATGAGTAAAAGGATGAATATTCATGAGACATGCATGTTTTTTTGCTCTTGAATTAACGTGAAGGCCGTCGAAAGGTCCAGAGAAGAGTGTTTCGTCCCTGAGTGCTGCAGAGAAACAAGAACAGGAGTCATCAAATACAGCTGATCAGGCCCCAAAACCAACCACAAATGCATCAAACGGGTGGAGTTGCTTTTCGTGCTGCGGTTTTTGACAGTAGAAATCAACACACCAGAGTTTTTTGTATTCTTACAGAGCCATTAACTATTCATGTCGTCTAATTAAGCTAGTATCATGGGTAATCTGAATAGCAGAATAGATCTAGCTAGTTAGCTTTAATTCTTATTTTACTTGTCTTGTTTATTTTGTATATCTTAGTTGGGAAATCAGGGACGAAACTTTGTATTAACTTTGTAAGATACTTTAGCCGACAAAGGAATAACAGAGGCAATTTATGTGGTATTATGTTGCAGCCTTGTCATTTGAAACCCCTCGTATTTTATTTTATGATAATTTTACACCACACAAAACAAAAAACTACATTTATTTAACACTACAAAATAACAATAGGTAAATGATAATACGAATTTATCTTTTTACTTTTAATCTTTACTTTCTAACATAATTTTTAGTATTGACCATGTATCATTATTTTCTTAAAATAATCAATAATTACGTCAGAAATTAAAAAAAATAGAAATCATATTATACATTTCCATAATAATATTTTAAACTTAAGTGTCAAATGCACGTCGGTTTAAATAGTCCATCAAAAGAATATTTTCAACCTTTTTTACTTTAGACAATAATACCATGAATTCCAAATAAATTTGTCACTTTATACTCATTGTTTTAATCTTTTAATTTTCTTAATTTTAATTATAATATCTTTTATGATTACATTATCCTTGAAAATAAGTTATCAAATAATTATATAGTTATCATTATATGATTTTTCTTCATTTTAATGGTAAGAAAGATTATGATAATTGAAAATTAAAATGAGAAAATCATATTTTGATACCTCAATCCAATAACAATAATATAATAATATGTATTAAAATTAAAATTAAAATTTAAAAATGTAAGACCCCATTTTTTTTATTCCAGCCCTAAAGTCGGTGGACCGCCCTTGTAAGTGGGCCTAAGGCCGGCCCAACATATAAGTCCTTAGGTCTGTCCTAAACCTAAGGTACCCTACCATTTTCAGAAAAGTTTGCCCTTGCCTTGAGCTGCAGCCGCCTTTCACTTCCGCTAGGGTTCCGTTCGACTGTCACATAAGCTAAAGGGGCTTCTACTCCATGTAAGTGTCTCTCCCAGCCGTACCGATTCCCTTTTCGCTATCTTGTTTCATATTTTCAGTTAAAAGCCTCTGTTGACTCAGTTTCCCTGGCTCTTTTTCGCTGTCCTGCCAGTTCTGCGAGCCATCCTTGGGTTGGTGCACTCCGAGGTCCCGTGTCGAAGCTCCGTTAGCCCTCTTCCAGATACGGGAAGTTAGGGTTCTAGTTTCGAGTCTTTTTTGGAATTGTTTATGCGTTATTTGTTGATTGTATGGTTGGATCTGTCGTTTGGATGTGTGAGAGTACTTTGCATGTGTTGTTTGGCCGGAGATCATGGCTGTTGCAGTGAAGAACAGTGGCGAGACCTGTTAATCTCGCCCAGGCGAGTCAGTCTCGCCTAAGCGAGATGAAACAGGGAGCTCGCCTAGGCGGCTCGCTCAACTTTTGAGCGAGCAGGCAACTCGCCCAGGCGAGAGGGATCTCGCTTAAGCGAGATCCCGCGTTGCCCATGCTCCTGCTCCTGTGCCCTCGCCTAGGCGAGGGGGAGGCTCGCCTGAGCGAGCATGTCTCGCCTGAGCGAGACCCCTCAGCCTGAGCGAGGTGCTGGGCGAGACAGTGTTGTGATTGGGATGTTTGATGGTTCCCGAGGGATCTATCTTGGTTGAGTATGATTGTGTGATGATGGATATGTATATAATAGCATATTTTGCATGTTTGGCATGAGTTATGAACGACGTATGACGGGTTGGGTATGATATTGACGTGTGAAATGAATGAGTGGGTTGGAATTAAAGGAATACGTGATTAATATGAGATGAGACCCTAGATTCATGGGGTGGTGATGGTCCGAGGTATGGATTCGAAACCTGACGCGTATGAGGAATTAATCTCAGGGGTTGGTATGGAAATGTAAATATGGTGTTAATATTTTCTTATTGTTGAATTATGAATGTTTGTCCGTGTCAGCGTGTAAATTCCTTGGGGTCTCTAGGTGAGACCTCCGGGGTCGCGCTTCAGTGGTCGGGACGTAATTCCATGGCCCCTGCTAGTGGGTGTTCATGGTGGTGCCCCATCTGTATAACTAGGTAAGGATTCAAGGTAAGGTTGCATCCTGACACTCCGAGGAGCCAGTTAGTCTCACTTAGAGCGGACTGACTCTTGTGGTGGGAGTAGCAGGAGGCCTGAAACTCATTAAGGGCTAACCTTGTGGTGGGAGAGATTTTGATTCATCGTAACACTAGTAACACATAGCTCAGGATCGAGCAGCTCAGGGTCGAGCAGAGGTATCTACCACAAGTGCAAGCATCCGCTGAATCCGACTGAGTTATACGTATCCGGATGAGTCAAGTCGAGTCGTAGTGTATTGAATGAAGAGTCATAACATGTTTGGTTGCTATGTGGATGAGATGATGAAAATATATTTGATTGTATGTTGAATATGTTGTTGGCTCTAGCTTACCCGTTTTGTTGCATGGTTGTGATTGTATGTGGCTGTTCTTTCTTGCGATGATCATCAACTTGGTTGATGGGAGCAGGTGGGCGAGGCTCTCGTGGTCAACCAGGGAATGACGACTCCGCTACTTAGCCATCTGGGTTAGATCTCGAATGTCTTTCTTTCATGTTTTCTTTAGGGCTATGGCCCCTGTATTCGTGGTTATTAGATTGTAAACTTTTAGTTAAACAACTATCCTACTTTTGTTGGCATCGTGGTGTGCCTAGTCTTGTAGGGGTGTTGAGAACCCCGGGACTGCGTTGTTATGCTGTTATCACGTGATGTTTCCTTTAATTTCGTTTAATAATTAAATGGGACGTTACAAAAAGCAAAATATACATTATTAAAATATTATTATAATGACTTGTTAGATAATTTTGATACTATCGCATGTGTGTCTATTTTTTTAGTCTAATAAAATATTTTTTAGTAGAAATAATAATGAAAAGAAAAAATTTGTGTAATTTGTTACTATTAAATAGGTTTTTATGATAAATAATTTTTAAAATTTTAAAAAATAATTACAAAAAGGATAAAATGGTAAAATAATTATTTTAATTTATAAAATGATTAAATTTAAATTAACAACTAGTTAAAAGATAAAAATGAAAATATTATTATTTTAATTTAAAATAATGTTACTTCAAGATAAAATTAGAAAAATATGTGACCAAATGAAATGAATATTTTTTATATATAAGTATAGATACATTTTTTAAATAAATATCTTCAATAATGTTTTTTATGAAAATAAGTATAAGTTATGAGATAAACTTTGTAAAATTATAAACAATAAGAATATCATAAATTTATAAATAAAAGTATATGCATGTATATAAGAAATTCAATTTGTCTTATTTTTAAAAACTAAATTCGATATCCAATCTAAACTACAATAAAATATTGATCCATTCTGTGAATATCCTTACAATTTAGAATCAAATTTAATAAAGCATTACATTTCTTAAAAATACAGTGACACCTACCATTTTAATCTGTTTTATATTTTCAGGTACAATTAGGGCGGAGATATATTTTACGGGGGTTTCTACTGCATCTTCAGAAATATGAAAATAAAAATATTAATTTCCCTTTTTAGAAGATTTGTAAAATATTTTTTCAATCATATTTTATTCCTGAAAAAGATAATTTTTATATTAATAAAGTTTGTATTCTTTTTTCTAACCTTATTAAAACTTGATTAAAATTTTATTTTTTAACCTTATTAATATAATTTATATTATAACCTTATTAAAACTTTAATTTTTTTTAAAATAGTATTAAAATTATCAAATTTAACCAGACATAACTTTTAGATAAGTTTAAAGTAAAATTCCAGTTAAAATATTAAAAAAAGATAGTTTCTGAAAAACTAGCAGCATAACTTCAAACAAATATATATATATATATATATATATATATATTATTATTACCGTTTGTTACACAGAAGAGAATATTAAATATATATATATATATATATATATATATATATTTTCTAGTGCGCGTTCCACGAGAAAAAAAAAAAAAAAACTAAGGGCGCGAGAGGTTTGCAAAAAGGAAGCGCGAAAAGCCCTCGAATTGAAAACGCCGCACACAAAATTGCGGTTTCCCGCCACACTCCCCACTATACAAAACCACTCTCTCTGGCTCTCAACCTTACTCTCACTCTAAATCTTCTCACTTCATTCCTTTCTCTTCTCCAAAACTTCCCTCCAATGGCCGCAAAATCAATCACACCCGACGCCGTTTCGATGCTCCTCGCTAACCCTTCACCAGATTCTTCGTCGGATCTTCCCGACATCGTTGTTCAAGTAGTTGATCTCAAGCCGAGCGGCAACAGATACATGTTTGTACTATCTAACCTACGCGTTTCGTTACTCTTCCCCTTTTTCTGTTCCGGATCTGTAATTTCCTGCAATTTTTTTTTCACTGTATGTATTTTATGTGGTAATCTAGGTTCACAGCCAGTGATGGAAAGAAGAAACTGAGGGCAATTCTTCCTTCGAATATGTATTCTGAGGTTCTCTCTGGGAACATTCAAAACCTAGGTCTTGTTCGAATTCTTGATTACACTCTCAACGACATTCCTAACAAATCTGAAAAGTAAGACCTAATTTCGTTGCAATTATCGCTTCGTATCTAGCTTTTGAAGATGATTCGAGGTATCTGATTTTTGGTGTGTGTATATTTTTTTGCAGGTACCTTATTGTAACGAAATGTGAGCCGGTAGCTCCCGCTCTGGAAAAGGAGATCAAGAGCGAGGAGCCTGGTATTCTTTTGAAACCCAAAGAAGAGGTTGGAGTAAAGAGTGAAGGTGCTGCTGGGATTGTTTTGAAGCAAAAGCAGGAAGTGGTGACAAAATCTGCTGCGCAGATTCTAAATGATCAACATAGAAAGTGAGCAGTATTCTTGTGTTCTTTTTTCATTTCAAATCGTTCTGAGATTTAAGGGTTTTTCATTTCATTTTTTTTTAAATTTTTTCTCTCCTTTATTTTAGTTCGGCTCCTGCTGCCCGCATGGCAATGACACGTAGGGTGCGTCCTCTCGTTTCGTTGAATCCTTATCAGGGTAATTGGACGATAAAGGTTAGCGTTACGAACAAAGGAAACATGCGAACCTATAAGAACGCTAGGGGTGAAGGTTGTGTATTCAACGTTGAATTGACGGACGAAGAAGTAAGAGTTGTTTTTTAATTTGTTTGGGAATTAGATTCTGTTTTTCTTGTTAAGGATATGTGTTGATGTTTTCCCCCTAATTTCAGGGTACTCAGATCCAGGCAACCATGTTTAACGATGCCGCGAGGAAATTTTACGACAAATTTGTTCTGGGAAAGGTTTACTATATTTCGAAGGGGACATTGAAAGTTGCCAACAAACAGTTCAAAACTGTTCAAAATGATTATGAAATGACGCTGAACGAGAATTCTGAGGTGGAAGAGGTGGCGGGTGAAGCAACTTTTGTCCCGGAAACAAAATTTAGCTTTGTCCAGATTGATCAGCTAGGTCCTTATGTCAACAAGTCTGAACTTGTGGGTAAGTATTGATTAGAACATGCGCTAATTGTTGTGGTTTAATCTTGTTCCATTATTGATTGTATCTGATGCAATTTCAGATGTCATTGGAGTTGTTAAGAACGTGTCTTCAACAATGAGCATTCGTAGGAAGAGTGACAATGAGAGCATTCCAAAGCGCGACATTACTATCGCTGATGAAACGTGAGTATTTACTACTTATCACCTGGAGTGTTTATCTCTTCAGCTATTAAAGAATTATTCCCGTGAAACTTTATATATAGGGAGGAGTTAAGAGTGTTCCTATGTTAAATGTGCATGCCTGACATTTCAGGAAGAAGACAGTAGTTGTGTCCTTGTGGAATGATCTTGCTACAAACACAGGACAAGATTTACTGGACATTGCTGATCAATCTCCAGTTGTTGCAATTAAGTCTCTCAGGGTTGGGGACTTCCAAGGTATGTTAAGGTTCAGGCTTAGATAAACATTATGTAGCACTTGTGCGAGAGGCTCATAATTTACCGTTCTTGAATATCTGTCTCAGGCGTTTCTTTGTCAACTATAAGCAGAAGTGTAATTCTGGTAAATCCAGACGTACCCGAAGCAAAGAAACTCAGAAGCTGGTATACCAATATTTGCTACGCTACTCTTGCATTGTTATGGTATTTTTATGATAGTCGTACTTATATGCCTGTTTTGGCTCACAGGTATGAATCTGAAGGCAAAGATGCTGCAATGGACTCTGTAGGTTCTGGTTCAAGTCCAACGTCTAATAATGGAACCAGATCAGTGTACTCTGATCGTGTTCCACTTGCTCACATAACCTCCAACCAATCATTGGGGGAGACGAAGGTATTTGGTTGCTAATTTTCTTGAATATTGGACATTGTTAAGACGGTTCCATCTGGTTGTTAGCATATACTACTGAAATTCTTGGAAGTTTGAAATGATTGTTATGTGAATCACTAATCTGATTGTAATCTCTTAATTTTACTTTGAGCAGCCTGCGTTTTTCAGCCTTAGAGGATATATAAGCTTCATAAAGCCTGACCAGGCAATGTGGTATCGTGCCTGTAAGACATGCAATAAGAAAGTTACTGAAAGCATTGGTTCTGGATATTGGTGCGAAGGATGCCAGAAAAGCGATGAACAGTGCAGTTTAAGGTAGTACACTGGTCATCTTTTTTGTTAAATTTTCTATCTGATGCATGCATTTGAAGTTTTCATTGTCCTTTTAGGTATATTATGGTTGCCAAGGTTTGCGATACAAGTGGCGAGGCTTTCGTCTCCGTCTTTAATGAGGAAGCTGAGAAGATAGTTAGATGCTCTGCTGATGATTTAGATGACCTTAAGTCGCAAGTAAGATGAGTTACTCCGTTAATTGTTGAAAGACGATGATAAAATGCTTTATTTAACGTTACATGGCTTGTTAATGTCAGGAAGGAGAAGATAATCCTTATAGTCTGAAATTGAAGCAAGCAACTTGGGTTCCGCATCTTTTCCGCGTTAGTGTTACCCAGAACGAGTATAATAACGAGAAGCGGCAAAGGATAACGGCTCGAGCGGTTGTTCCTGTTGACTTCGCTGCTGAGTCAAGGATGATGCTGGAAGAAATATCAAAGATGAGAGCTTAAGAGATGGATATGCAGATTTAGAGTTTGTAGATCTTTTTTAAACTCTTTGAGTAATGTTACTGGTTGTAATTATTAATTCCCTATGTTTATCATACATTTTGCCGACATCTGGAGATATTTTAGAAATTTTAGTCATCCACATTTTCATGATTTTCCATCATCACATTAGCGTCTCCTAAAAAGTTCTTCCTCGATTTACAATAGTTAATAATTTGCGCTCTGTTTTATTAGATTTTTCATTCAGTGTCGCTATAATAATTATTTTACTAATCTTACTGTTCAAAGATTGTATTTTAGTGCATGATCTTTATTTACAATTTTAAATAGATAAAAACAATTTCCCGTTTAAATAAAATTCTAGATTATGATTAAAAAACAATTCTTTATTTATTTACCAATACTCTTTTGATTTAGTTATTAATCATAATTATTTTAAAAAATATAGATAATGCTATATATATATTATTTTATTTTTAATTTTTTTTATAAGTTTGTTTTGTGACAGATTTGTTTTCAACTTGAAATTGTTTATTTACAATTTAAATATTTTATTTTATGAATTTGTTTTAAAATCTGGATTATTTTATGTATTTGCTATTTATCATCTGTTGTGGTCATTTGGAATTCAAGTTAATATTTAGTAAAAAAAAAAGGAGGCTTATAATTGTGCATCCAAACTATTTTTTTTCCTGAATTTATATAAATAAATGATTTGGAATACTTATTAGACCTTAACATGCAATATATTCATTTTTCTATGCTAATGTACTACAAACTATGTTTTTATCTTTGTGGTAAGAAATTTACAACAAATCATATTCAAATTAACTATAACCTTATTAAATATAGATTTCGTTAAATATAAACTTAGACTCGCCAACTTTCTTAATAAAATATCTTTTTTAAAAATAATTCACTAAACTACTTTAGTTCTAGAATTGCCATTCTTTTTGCTTTACTAATAATTGGCTAATTAATATTGACATTGATATCTTAAAAAGTAATAAATAGTTTACAAGAAAAAATATTAGGCATCTTTATTTATACATTTTATTATGTTTTTTTTTTCAGTATGTTTTATTTGTACAATAATATTGAAACGCTCCATTTCATTAAAGGTGGTACAAAATCAATACAAATAAAAATATCCCTTCCGTGTTCGTGTCTTCCTTGCCCCTTTGTTTTTCATAATACCGAGCCCCTCCCTCCCATTTTTGTTTGCATTATTTTCTTGCCTTCTCTCATCTTGCCTCTTTAGGTATCTCTTGTTTCCTTCTCTTTAATTGCTCATCGAATTCTACATCTTGTAGCATGAAAAAACAAATTTGAAGTAGGTAAAACAATTCACATCTATTTTCTATAGTTCTTTATTTGAACTCTCAGGTAAATTTTTGAGTTAGATAAACAGATTTGCATTCATATATTAACTGTGGGACGTCTAGATGTACAATTTTCAATTCTCAAAGATTTTAGTGTTCCTCTCCAAAAGTTCCATTACTCCCTTATATTACTCCCTTTTAGTGCAATCCCCAAACCCTACAATATGAGGACAATGAAAAAACTATTTGTATTCTTCTATCTCTTTATTTCCTTTCTAGGATAATTGTAACACCGCCTAATGCTTTCAGAATAATATAAAGATAAGCATTAAACTAATGGAAATAGACAAAAGTCAAAATATGCACTTATGATGCTTAGTGATGCTTAATGGGCCAGTGTGTATCTTCATTAGAGAAATTCCAAAACTTTATGTGGAGATTTATATTGTGAATAGTGATTAGTTATGCTTAATTTTGCTTAATTGTCAGATAACCTTTTAGTCAAAAACTCACTTGTAAATAATATTATAAGCTTTTTTGAACACATAAAATTAATCCCAACTCTAAATACAACATCTGAATTTTCGACATCAATTATAAGAGGAGAGCAACAATGCAATTTTATGCAATATCTTGGATGCGTTGTTATCATCATCGTCACTATCATCGTCTTTGATGTTTAGAGGTCCATTCCTGAAAACGATGAAGGCTACCAGTGAAGTCTGTAAACAGACCATCAACACCTATCTTATTGATCCAGTAATCATACTCCACATACGGATCTTGACTAAAGTTGAAGTGCAAAAAAAGGTTCTCATTTCGGTAAGTATATGGATGCACCTGCACCACAATAGCAATTTATATTGTCATTTCTTTGGCTCCAAACCATTGATGAATACAAAGATTACAGATTAAAGAGGAGAAATGTCACAACAGATAAGGCAAGAGAATAAAAGAATAATCCGCTCAATCTTCCAAAAGGTATCAAATCCATAAATCATGAGAAAATAAGCTTTAAAGAACTGTACCTGCAGATTATGAGCATGTGCCCTGGAGACAAGATCAGTAGGAGTTGCCATATAATTATTTACCACAGGTACCAACGTGTCCTTCCCTGGTCCTATTCCCACAACATATTGCTTTATGTAGTTTAGGTATTCATCAGATATGATCTCCCAGTATGACTGCATATAACCATTACAGTACTATTTTGTTAGACTTAGGTATAGACAATCAAAACAGGAGTATAACATAAAATGGAAACAGTATTACTTCTGAAATGCTGCTAAGATCTAGGGATAGCCAAGGATCAGTCAACTAAGAATGGATAAACTCCTAGGAAAGGTATTTTTTCTCCAATTTCAACATTTTATTTAAGGAAGCTAGCACTGAGTGTACCGGAAAGAATGACAGTGGAAAGCTGAAAATAAAAGAGGAGAAATTGAAAAGGTAGTCTGAATTACATTCCTCCATTTATACAAGAATAAGAAAGAAAAGTGTTGTATATAGCTGCACTGTCGGGACTACTTATGCTTTCACATTGTTGTTTAATTTTTTAAGGTCTGAATTATGATATAAATTATTAACTTCACAAGTATAGCGAACTCCATTAACAATACATTTTGTTCTGAAAACTTGCAGACAGTACAGAAGTTCAATAATCCTACAGAAGCTTGCACATATGGGGTAAAATGTATTACAAACCTGATTGGTGTCTTGTGTTGGAATATCAACATCGCCAATTAAGAAAATTTTGGGCAAGTCCGTCTTATTTGCTATATACACGAGTGAAGTTGGAGCAAATGACTGAATGAATACAGGTTGTCTCAGCCAATCTTTTGACAGGTAGGAACCCTTTAACCCATATTTCTGAAGTGTCTCCACAAACTTGTCCTCAAATATTTTGCCATCTGACCATTTAACCTGTTGATTGTATCAATTCGACTTAATGAACGGAAAGAAGACAAAACCCCTAAAGAACTTGGCTAAAACATAATACTATTAAGACGAAATTAGCAAGCATGACATTGTAAGATTTTTTGTAGAACATTCTAATAGGCATAAGAATTCTTAATCTAATCTGCATTTAGAAACATCCAACAACATAATCTCACCTCCAGTAATACTCATTAGCCTCAATTTTGAAATTGGTGGATTCAATTATATTCTTCAGTTAGATGAATTATATATCAATAGCTCTGCCTTTCAGAATAACGTATCTTTGTCAATACAAGTCCACACCCCCGTTCCCCCCCGAATCTATTCATAACAATTTAGGCATTTGTTGGATTCTACAAAGAAATACTCACATGTTGATTGATAAATACTGGATTTTTTATCTCTGGATATATTCCAACAACTCTTGGTGCATCCAGTGCTATGTTAATGAACTCTTCAAAAGTGATGATTTGAAACTTTCCTGAAATAGATTATCTATATGAAGTTATAGACTAACGGTTAATTTTGATGTGTGCAAAAGCAATATTAGTTTCATGCACGAATCACAAGAAAAAAATGAAGAAGTCATCAGCAGTACGCTTCCCTAAAAATAAAAAGGAAATAAGTCTACTCTTCAATGAGTAGGGGAATACTGCACCATGACGCACAGTTAGCAGCAAGGCATTGAAGAAGGGAAAAGAATTTGCAAGATGGGGAAGGAAAGAAAAAGTGAATGAATAAGGAGAGGGTGGGAGATAGTGGAAAGGATTTGGTGCCTTAGACCAGCGAGGGCAGAGTCTGTGTCTCAGTGGTTGTATTGTCTTTACTGCATTTTCTTATTGGTAACATAATATTTCTAAATTAATGAATGAAGAACTCAAACAAGCAAAAGAAAATGACAAATAATAAAATGAGAGAGACTACTCTGTGGAAGAAGGGATTAACCATTGAACTGTTGATCCCTGTATCCAAACCTCTGTTTCACCCTCAATGACTTTAACTCCTTTAATGTGAAATCAACTGCAAATATACAAACAAGTAAACTTATTTTGAAAAATTAGATAATTACAACATGAAGAAACATTGTTTAGACGGTAAATAGGACTTTCAACAAAACTAGAGAGCTTGAAACATACGCAAACCTTCTATGATACGATTTACTAAAAACAATGAAAGCAGGTGAATTTCAAGCTTATGCACTTATGTCATAGACAATAGCAATCCTATTAACCCCCGACTTATTTTATTGAATAAATTTGCAACGAATCTGAACAAAGAATAGCAAGTTTAGCTACTCCACCAGTAAAGAATCCAGTGCTGTTTTTCCCTTCGACTTCATACGTTCTTTTACGATCAGCAAACTCCTCGTGATTTGCAATGTCAGTAGTATTATCAAGGTTGAAATCATGGAAACATATAAGAACACCATCTTTGGATGATAAGATATCAGTTTCAATGAAGTCTGCACCTTCTTCAATAGCTTTCTGCAGGAAACATTCGTTTTTGGGCAACCGTAAGCCGACGATAGAAATGGTGGTTACTATATCATCAACATTTTACCTAATAATAGTTTGTGCATAATTAAATTTACTGAAACAATAATTACAGTCGATTTCCAAATCAGAAACAGAATAATGAAAAGAATAAAGTAGTTCTGCACAAAAATAGTCTTCACCGTATATGCAGCAGAAGTTTCTTCAGGAAGCTCTCCATTTGAACCGCGATGTGCAATGTTATATGGGCGAAAAGTTTGTAGGGGCTTCCTACTTCCCCCATCACCTTTGTTGGGAAGAGGATAAAAAGGCCTTGCAGTGCAACCAATAACAAGCAATAGAAACACAAAAGGAGCAAAACCTGGGAAAAAAAATCATTCTCACACTCAAACATACATGAAAAACACACATCTCAAGAGAAGAAAGTAAACGAACACAATGGCATGGATATTATGGTAAATTTGAATGTTTACTCAAAGGAGTGATAAAACTGTGGCACGATATTCAGTGATCTGAAATCTATGGCAGAATATCCATTTAGAAAGTAAATGCGAAAGTGTAGTTGATTAATTGAGAACAACAACGGTTATAGATCACATGCACTCAGATTTCCATCTTGCTAAGATCAACAGGAACAAATAAAGTGATAACAAATAAAAAGAAAGAAAATACGAAAAAGAGAGGTGAAGGGATCCTGAATAGTGAGAGAGCCTTACTGGGTAAGAACGCCATGGAGATTGGTATGGTTATGTTGTGTTCCTCACTTCAATCTCAAGCCCAACAAGGTTTCAAGTGTTATATAACAGTATTGGTGAGAAAGATTTTATTTTCCGAATGAATGAACGACGATCAATGATTGGTCAGTGTCGTTTGATTAGCGCCGAAATACTGGACTCCACGAATATTCTCCACATCTTTTACAAACAGAATTATAATTTCCCATCTTTTTTTAATTTTTTAATTTTGTTTATAGAATGATATTGGTATTATAAAAGTGAAAAATTCAAGTATCAACTCCTTTGTAAGAAAAATAAAATCTATAAACGTAATTTTTGAAAAATTTTCATTAAAAATGATGTCAAATCTTTTATAACAATTATTACTAGCACCTTGAGCTGATGTAAACTCAGTATTTCTCTTTTAGCATGATTTATTGACTCAGAAGTATCTTAACTCTCTTTTTTTCATTTTAGTTTGATGCTGCTATGTTTAAACTTTTTTATTTCTATCTCAATCTTTTTCTTCATTTTGTGAGATTCAACTATTCATCATCATGTGAATCAAAATTAGTATTGTTAATATAAAAATATGATAAAAGGATAATTTATCATATCATTATTTTTATAATCTTCTCTTTAATTTGTATTATTCTATCTCTTTATTTCCTTTCTAGGATAGATTGTAGGACCGCCTAATGCTTTCAGAATAATATAAAGATAAGCATTAAACTAATGGAAATAGACAAAAGTCAAAATATGCACTTATGATGCTTAGTGATGCTTAATGGGCCAGTGTGTATCTTTATTAGAGAAATTCCAAAACTTTATGTGGAGATTTATATTGTGATTAGTGATTAGTGATGCTTAATTTTGCTTAATTGTCAGATAACCTTTTAGTCAAAAACTCACTTGTAAATATTATTATAAGCTTTTTTGAACACATAAAATTAATCCCAACTCTAAATACAACGTCTGAATTTTCGACATCAATTATAAGAGGAGAGCAACAATGCAATTTTATGCAATAGCTTGGATGCGTTGTTATCATCATCGTCTTGATGTTTAGAGGTCCATTCCTGAAAACGATGTAGGCTACCAGTGAAGTCTGTAAACAGACCATCAACACCTATCTTGTTGATCCAGTAATCATACTCCACGTACGGATCTTGACTAAAGTTGAAGTGCAAAAAAAGGTTCTCATTTCGGTAAGTATATGGATGCACCTGCACCACAATAGCAATTTATATTGTCATTTCTTTGGCTCCAAACAATTGATGAATACAAAGATTACAGATTAAAGAGGAGAAATGTCACAACAGATAAGGCAAGAGAATTAAAGAATAATCCGCTCAATCTTCCAAAAGGTATCAAATCCATAAATCACGAGAAAATAAGCTTTAAAGAACTGTACCTGCAGATTATGAGCATGTGCCCTGGAAACAAGATCAGTAGGAGTTGCCACATAATTATTTACCACAGGTACCAACGTGTCCTTCCATGGTCCAATTCCCACAACATATTGCTTTATGTAGTTTAGGTATTCATCAGATATAATCTCCCAGTATGACTGCACATAACCATCACAGTACTATTTTGTTAGACTTTGGTATAGACAATCAAAACAGCAGTATAACATAAAATGGGAACAGTATTACTTCTGAAAAGGTAGAGATTACATAAATGCTGCTAAGATCTAGGGATAGCCAAGGATCAGTCAACTAGGAATGGATAAACTCCTATGAGAGGGCTTTTTTCTCTAATTTCAACATTTTATTTAAGGAAGCTAGCACTGAGTGTACCGGAAAGAATGACAATGGAAAGCTGAAAATAGAAGAGAAGAAATTGAAAAGGTAGTCTGAATACTTTCTTAGTTTACATTCCTCCATTTATACAAGAATAAGAAAGAAAAGTGTTGTATAAAGCTGCTCTGTCGGGACTACCTATGCTTTCTCATTGTTGTTTAATTTTTTAAGGTCTGAATTATGATATAAATTATTAACTCCACAAGTATAGCGAACTCCATTAACAATACATTTTGTTCTGAAAACTTGCAGACAGAACAGAAGTTCAATAATCCTACAGAAGCTTGCACATATGGGGTAAAATGTATTACAAACCTGATTGGTGTCTTGCGTTGGAATATCAACATCGTCAATTAAGAAAATTTTGGGCAAGTCCGTCTTATTTGCTATATACACGAGTGAAGTTGGAGCAAATGACTGAATGAATACTGGTTGTCTCAGCCAATCTTTTGAAAGGTAGGAACCCTTTAACCCATATTTCTGAAGTGTCTCCACAAACTTGTCCTCAAATATTTTGCCATCTGACCATTTAACCTGGTGATTGTATCAAAATTCGACTTAATGAACGGAAAGAAGACAAAACCCCTAAAGAACTTGGCTAAAACATAATACTATCAAGACGAAATTAGCAAGCATGACATTGTAAGATTTTTTGTAGAACATTCTAATAGGCATAAGAATTCTTAATGTAATCTGCATTTAGAAACATCCAACAACATAATCTCACCTCCAGTAATACTCATTAGCCTCAATTTTGAAATTGGATTATTCAATTATATTCTTCAGTAGGATGAATTATATATCAATAGCTCTGCCTTTCAGAATAACTTATCTTTGTCAATACAAGTCCACAACCCCGTTCCCCCCGAATCTATTCCTAACATTTAGGCATTTGTTAGATTCTACAAAGAAATACTCACATGTTGATTGATAAATACTGGATTTTTTATCTCTGGATATATTCCAACAACTCTTGGTGCATCCAGTGCTATGTTAATGAACTCTTCAAAAGTGATGATTTGAAACTTTCCTGAAATAGATTATCGATATAAAGTTATAGAATAACGGTTAATTTTGATTTGTGCAAAAGCAATATTAGTTTCATGCACGAATCACAAGAAAAAAAATGAAGAAGTCACCAATAAAAAGGAAAATAAGTCTACTCTTCAGTAGGGGAATACTGCAACATAATGCACAGCTAGCAGCAAGGCATTGATGAGGGGGAAAAAATTGCAAGATGGGGAAGGAAAGAAAAAGTGAATAAGGAGAGGGTGGGAGATAGTGGAGAGGATTTGGTGCCTTAGACCAGCGAGGGCAGAGTCTGTGTCTCAGTGGTTGTATTGTCTTTACTGCATTTTCTTAGTGGTAAAATAATATTTCCAAATCAATGAATGAAGAAGTCAAACAAGCAAAAAAAAAAATGACAAATAATAAAACGAGAGAGACTACTCTGTGGAAGAAGGGACTAACCATTGAACTGTTGATCCCTGTATCTATACCTCTGTTTCACCCTCAATGACTTTAACTCCTTTAATGTGAAATCAACTGCAAATGTACAAACAAGTAAACTTATTTTGGAAAATTAGATAATTACATTATGAAGAAACATTGTTTAGATGGCAAATAGGACTTTCAACAAAACTAGAGAGCTTGAAACATACGCAAACCTTCTATGATACGAGTTACTAAAAACAATGAAAACAGGTGAATTTCAAGCTTATGTATTTATGTCATAGACAATCATATTAACCCCCTAATTATTTTATTAAGGAAATTTGCAACGAATCTGAACAAAGAATAGCAAGTTTAGCTACTCTACCAGTAAAGAACCCAGTGATGTTTTCCCCTTGGACTTCATACGTTCTTTTACGATCAGCAAACTCCTCGTGATTTGCAATGTCAGTAGTATCATCAAGGTTGACATCATGGAAACATATAAGAACACCATCTTTGGATGATAAGATATCAGTTTCAATGAAGTCTGCACCTTCTTCAATAGCTTTCTGCAGGAACATTCGTTTTTGGGCCAAGGATAGAAATGGTGGTTACTATATCATCAACATTTTACCTAATAACAGTTTGTGCATAATTAAATTTACTGAAACAATAATTATAGTCGATTTCCAAATCAGAAACAGAATAATGAAAAGAATAAAGTAGTTCTGCACAAAAATAGTCTTCACCGTATATGCAGCAGAAGTTTCTTCAGGAAGCTCTCCATTTGAACCGCGATGTGCAATGTTATATGGGCGAAAAGTTTGTAGGGGCTTCCTACTTCCCCCATCACCTTTGTTGGGAAGAGGATAAAAAGGCCTTGCAGTGCAACCAATAACAAGCAATAGAAACACAAAAGGAGCAAAACCTGGGAAAAAAAATCATTCTCACACTCAAACATACATGAAAAACACACATCTCAAGAGAAGAAAGTAAACGAACACAATGGCATGGATATTATGGTAAATTTGAATGTTGACTCAAACGAGTGATAAAACTGTGGGACGATATTCAGTGATCTGAAATCTATGGCAGCATATCCATTCAGAAAGAAAATGCGAAAGGGTAGTTGATTAATTAAGAACAACAACGGTTATAGATCACATGCACCCAGATTTCCATCTTGCTAAGATGAACAGGAACAAATAAAGTGATAACAAATAAAAAGAAAGAAAATACGAAAAAGAAAGGTGAAGGGATCCTGAATAGTGAGAGAGCCTTACTGGGTAAGAACGCCATGGAGATTGGTATGGTTATGTTGTGTTCCTCACTTCAATCTCAAGCCCAACAAGGTTTCAAGTGTTATATAACAGTATTGGTGAGAACGATTTTATCTTCCGAACGAATGAATGATTAACGATGAATGATTGGTCAGTGGCGTTTGATTAGCGCCGAAATACTGGACTCCACGAATATTCTCCGCATTTTTCACAAACGGAATTTGCCTATAATTTCCCCTCTTTTTATATTTTTTTTTTTAATTTTGTTATAGAATGATATTGGTATTATTAAAGTGAGAAATTCAAGTATCAACTCCTACACAAGAAAAATAAAATCTATATATGTAATTTTTTTTTAAATTTTCATTAAAAGTGATGTCAAATCTTTTATAACAATTATTACCGGCACCTTGAGCTGATATAAACTCTCAATATTTCTATTTTAGCATGATTTATTGACTCAAAAGTATCTTAACTTTTTTTTTTTTTTTCATTTTAGTTTGATGCTGCTATGTTTAACATTTTATTATTTCTATCTCTTAATGTTTTTCTCCATTTCGTGAGATTCAACTATTCATCATCATGTGAATCAAAATTAGTATTGTTAGTATAAAAATATGATAAAAGGATAATTTATCATATAATTATTTTTATAATCTTCTCTTTAATTTGAACAAGTTATTATTGATATAAGTTTGGGTTTATATTATTTTAATGCTTGTGAAGTGGATATTTTAAGAGTTCAAAAATTCATATATGTTTATTTTCATTCACACGAATCATTTATTTAATATATATATATATATATATATATATATATATATATATATATAATATATAAGGGGTTAAATATGTTTTTATCCCTCAACTTTCAGTGAAAATTAGAATTAATTCATCTTTGAAATTTTGACCTAATTTAGTCTCCTAATTTTATAACTGTGTGGATTTAGTCTTTTCAACCAAATTTTGTAAGTTTATTTAACGTTTCAAACACATTTTATGATAGCATTTGAGTTTTTGACACATTTTTGCTTTAATGTTAGCTAAGAAACTATCATGAAACGCATTTGAAATATTAAATAAACTTAACAAAATTTGATTAGAATAACTAAATCCACGTAATTATAAAGTTTGGGAACTAAATTTGGCTAAATTTTCAAAAAAGGACTAATTTCACTTTTTACTTAAAGTTGATAGACAAAAATATATTTAACCCTATATACAATTATATAATATGAATGTTTTAAATAACTTAACATTAAATACAATAAATGGGAGTCTAGGATTTGACTTATAACATGTGGTTCTTCTTCAAAATTCACAAAAATTAATTCCTCTTAACATACTTATAACTAAATGATAATTTCACTAATCAAGTAAGTTCAACTATTAAGTATCATATTCAAAATTATTTGTCACCTACTAATGTTTTTTAGTCAAACATTGGTTTTTGTTCTAACACTTTCTCTTAAGATGAACCCAACTTTTTTATTGAAGCATTTAAATATGATTTTCTTAAAAAGTCATTTGCATCTTTCAAAACATAAGTGTGATCAATAGCTGCATATCTCTTTATGCACACCTTTTGGCCGAAAGAGGTAATCATTTCTAATTGATTCAATGCTCTCTCAAAATCTTCTCATACTAACTTCTTATTATTCAGGATTATTATTTTATTATTTTATGAATAAAATTTTACTACTTTAATTTTAATATAAGACATAATTATTAATATTTTGTAATCTCCATTTTTATTATTATTTTACTTCATTATATGATTATTTAATATTTGATATTTGTTATTTATTATTTAATAATATATTACAAGATTCAATTTAATTTAATTTAATTCAATTATATGTAAACACTTTTTTTATTGCAAAGTAATTATGTATGCAATAAAGACATATATTCGAAAGTGTGTTAAGTCTTTTGATAATATTGTGATAAAAATAAGTATAGAACATTTGAGATTATAAGTTATCACTAAAAAGAACGAGACATAAATATTTTTTTAATATCGACAGACTTATTTTTTTCAATACTATTTTTCAGCTTTCAAGATACATGTTTTTCCATGTTCTTATAAACTCATAATTTTAATTTAATGATAATATTATTATTAACCATAATAGTCATTATAATAATAACCATAATAATAATAGTACCAGATATTTTTAATGTTTACAAGTAAAACATATACTTATACTTATCAATGTCATGGGTGATTGAATATTTACTTTTATTATATAATCACCTAAACATAAATATTGAACTTCAAATTTCTTTAATTTAACTTATATATTAATGTGCATTTTTGGTAAAGTGTAAAGTGATTAGGTCAAATTTAAATAAATATAACACTTAAAAAACATAATTGATGTTCACAAAATAAAAAATACTTTTGACCTTTTTCATATATACTTATATATCTATCAACTTAAGAAAACTTTAATTGATTTTGGAAAAATTCAAAATTTAGTTTTTGATAGTTTGATAAACTAAAAAGTTTGTTTCTTGTTTTAATTTAACTTAGTTTCTTAAAGAAGCTTTGTACAACTTCCTACACTGCTACATTACAGTTTTCATCATTAGTTATCAAAGCAAAGTGTACATGTTCTTGAAATGATTACCAAGTTTCTCCTTTTTTGTCTTTAGGATTTGAAATGAACATTTTGTATTATTTGCTTACTATACATTTTAATTTTTTATTTATTTTTATATTAATAGTTTTATTAAAATTATTAATTAAATTTGTATTTCAGTAATTTAAAAATTCAACTTCAATTTTGTATTGGCAACTTAAAAGTTCAATCACATGTCAAACCGTCGTATATTGGTAAGTGTAGTCTACATTTAATTGTTATGTTGACTCATTAGTTCTTCATGTTTTGGAGGAAGGCATATATTTTTTAGATAATGATATTTTGACCCCTTTTTTTTGACTCACTTCTTTTAACCCATCATTATCACCCTTAGATCATCACATCATATAGAAAAGAAAAATAGATAGGTAAAGAGTGATTTGATTGAAGTGGTGGATTAAAAGTGCGTACAAATATCATTATCCATATTTTTTTTTCACGTTAAGAGTCACAAAATTAACATCAATGACAAAATTCTTTACAATATATTATAATTGGAAAATATGATTTTTTTTTTTTATTTTCCAGATTATATATTACGAAAATATGTGTTTGAAATACATTGCTTAATGATTAATGCTCAAATGTTGGTTACGTTTTAATATTTGATTTTATTTTTAGTTAATGAGAAAATTATGAAAATATTACTTTCAAATACATTGCTAAATAATTTTCGGTTGCTTAATGGTTACGTCCATCTAATAAACAATTTGTGATTTATTATATAACCTTTAGGTGAATTTTAAATACAAAAGATAGTTCAATGCAAATAGTATTATTAAATTTTATAACCAAAAGAATAAATATACAATTTTCCTTCTACAATATGCATTGGCTGAACATCACACAACATACCAACCATTATGATTTTGTTGGACTCGATGAACATCGAGAAAAATCAATAAATTTTTAACATTTGACTTACCTTATCTAGATTAAGTAAAGAAATAGAATTTTGGAAAGAAAAATTGAAACTATGATGCCTGGACGACATCTTCCTCAGAAAAACCAAAGCATCAAAGCACAAAAGCCAATCAACTCTATGAAAGAAACCATAAATTAAAGCGTAAAGATTTTAAAAAAAATCAAACTAGATACTTTTATTCAATTTTTTAATATACATAATGATTATGCATGTAATCATAATACTAAGTGTAAAATTTTAATTAAAAAACACTAAAGTATTATATAGTAAGAAAAATAATTCTTAATACATATTTTAATTTAAAAATAATAAATAGTAAATATATGTTATAATACATAATAATAAAAATAAGAATAATAATATTTAACAATAACATAATAATATAATAGCACTAATATAATAATAATAAGAATAATTAAAATATGGTGTAAAACAAAAAATAAATAACTGAATAATAATGACATTGTAAATAAATTAAATATTAAAAAAAACATATCCTTTTCTATTTATTTTATGCAGTTATATTTTAAAACAAAATCAATATTAAGCTAATTATACTATTTAAAAATTCTTATTTTAAAGCAAAATTTATAATTAAGAGTTTGAAATATAAATTTGTGCTAAAACATAACTATTTGTGCTAAACCATGACAGTTTCAAATAACAATTTGTGCTAATATATATATATATATATATATATATATATATATATATATATATATAATTTTTATATTTCTTTTGTTTGAAAATTAATTTTTAATTTAATTTATTTCAAAAGTATTATTTATGTCGTGTATATCATATAAAAATAAATTAAATATATGTATATATATATATATATATATATATTTATTATATTCTTAAAATATATATTAAATAAATTAAAAAATTTAAACAAATTAAACAATTAAAATAAAAGCCAATTTTAAAAAGGTTAACCGTAAAAATAAAAGTAAATAAAAAATTATTAGAAAATTAAATATTAAAATTGGAAAAGAAAGATGTTGACATTCTGTATATATATAAAAATTGATTTTGAAATTCGTTTTTATTATATATATACTGTGTGTCGACGTCCGATAAAGAAAAAAGAAATAAAGTTACATATGTTGATATTTGTAAAATAAAATTAAATACCAGATCTTAATATTTATAGATAAAAAAAATTATAACTGGGATATGATGGCTGTAATGGACAAAAATTAAAAATAAAATAATAAAGTATTGAATATCAATAATATGTGAAACAAAGTAATATACCGGATTAAAAAAAAATCTAAAGTAAATCAGTGAGGAGAAAAAAAAAATTATTTTACCGAGGGTCAAAATGAGAATTTAAAAAATTTTAGAGGTAGAGAATGGGTGTTTAGAGGTGCATGGAGAAGTCGCCAGACAATCACGAGATATTGCATTTCCTTTCTGGACAATTGATTCCTACACCCCATCAATTTCTTTCTCCATCCTGTCAATGTAAGAAAAATACTTAAATATGCTTCACCATTCCATCACAATCCAACTCCCATTGTCACGTCACTTCAACTGCTGTCACCGTATAATATAGAGATGTCAAAACGGATAATTCAGTCCTATTCGACCCACTACGAGTTAATGATTTAGTGAGTTAATCCAACCTGATTCACTTTTTAGCGAGCCAACAAAATTTGAACCTGGTCCGGCTCATCACGGGTTAACGGGTTAAACAGGTTGGCTCACGAGTTCATTTAATTAAAAAAAAATATTATTTTTTATTTTTTTTAGTCAAAACTAAATTGTAATTCTAATTAAAATTTAAATAAACTTTTATACAATCTAAATACAAATCAAAATAAAAAAAATACAAATTATTTATGGGTTGGATAAAAAAACAACCTAACATGACTCAAATGTAAAACCCAACTTAATATAAATAAATAAAAAATACTTGTGTGACCTTTTATCTGCGGGTTGGTGAGCCAACCTGGCTTACCACGAGTTTAACCCGGATGAGCTGGGATCTAAATGAGCCGGGTCAAAAATTAATCTGTATTGAAATTTGTAAAAAAATTTCAACCCAACCCAACCCTAATCCTTAATGAACAGAATTGACTCGCAAATTCTAACTTATTTTGACATTTTTAGTACCGGACCACCGTTGCAGAAGAAGAAGAAAAAGAGAGAAAATACTTAACAGAATCTATTCTGGACAATGTTTTCTGGAAAATATTTCCCATGTTTGAAAAACTCTTTCCGAAACCCATTTCACGCGGGGGTATTTCGGAAAATTCATTTCGAAAATTATTATATGCATTTCGAGAAGCGTATTCTGAAAACTGTTCCAGAAACTGTGTCTCGAGATGTGTTTCATGTGTTCTGAACATTTTATTCCTAAAATCTTGTTGCGAAAATTGTTACGGAAACTTTCATTCCAAAATTTCTGATTATGAATTCCGAAACAGGTTTTTCCAAAATAATTACTATTAGTGAAATTAAAATACGTGACAATTATAAAAAAATCTAATAATTGATAGTTACAAACAAATAAATTCAAGATTTTCATGTTTTAAAACTATGAGCAACGTTAAAAGAACTTCTTCATTCCAAACAACACCCGCATGTTTTTAGTAATTTTTAATAAATGAAATAAAGAATAGTAGTTGACAGAAAAATATATAATCAAAAACAAATTATTTTTTTTTGAGAAAGTATTATATATGTACTCTTAATTATCCAAGTTTCGGTCGATATTTTTCATTTTTCTCAACACTAATACGAAGGTTAGCAAATGCGGAAAACCATGTTTTACAGTGTTGTCATAATAAGAATCATGGATAAGATAACTACGGAAACTAAGGATTCTTAACTGCTTCAACACATTCTAGAAGGGATGTGTGGTAAAAGCAGCCCCATCTCCATTGATATAAAATGAATCAGAAGAGACAGTGATGTGTTTCATGGGATCTGCTACTTCCTTGCCACCAGCATGCATCACAAATTCTGTGGGTGAGAGGAAGCAGCCATGGCAGACGCATACAATACAAACTTGGCCTCTCTTATACTTGTAAAGAAGCCCTTCTATTCTCTTCCCACTTGCTTCATCTCCAGCACTAATCACACAAGGCATTTCTCTCACAATCTTCATTGCATCACTTTTATGATACGAGCTCACATGTTTCAGCTTTTTCGCTGCCTTCTCAGATGCCATTTCCAGCTTTGGTGATATTTGCAACTTCGAACTAACTCCTCCTTCAGTATAACACAAAAATGTTTATCAGTAATTTAGATTTATCATAATGTTCTGTGAGAAACTTCTGCTACAATTCCACATACATGTAATTCATGCATGTATAGTTGTCAAGTCACTGATTTTTGTCTGGAGAAAAAACATTAATTTTAAGAATGTTTGCCATAAACTGGTTTTCAGTGTTGTGGAACTATTACATAATTCCAAAATCTGACAGTGAAGAATGATGGAACTATGGACATGTATTACTCAGAACATACAACAATTTTACATCAGCAATTTTGTTGTTTTTCTGTCAGTGCATGTTTTGTTCCTAATAATTTCCATACTTATCATCCTTCTCACCACGTCACGTGGGATACACCAACAACACTGTACTAAAAGAACTGTGTAATATGAGGTCTATCATATCAGATTGTAAATAAGCAATCATAGAATTTTTTTTTCAGAAACGTTAACTTAAATCTAACATCCACAAAAATACAAGAACTATGCTAAAAAGTGTGTACTTGTGATGATGTGGTTATAAACAAACGAAAGAGAAAATAAAAATGGTTACCTTCATGCCATGGATCCGAATAAGAAGGATGTGCAAACATCTTGAAATTATCATCAATTGAGGGTGGCAGTGGCTGAGCACCCGCCGGAGACACCGGAAAAGAGTTCTCTGCAGCCGCTGCAGCCACCATAGCCATCTGCATCTTCTTCATCAATAATCTCTTTCCGGTCCTCACTCTTCTCATTGACTGCAGGTCCCCAAACCTCACCAGACCCTTCTCACCCTCTGCTACACAAACAGCAAAGGGATTCTCTTGAACCCCATTTTCCATCTTTATGTTCTGGGATTTCTCCCCAACCATTTCTGATGATGAACTTGTGAGAACCATCTTTTCTTCTGCATTTTGACCGCAGGGAGAAAGCTTCAGAGTAAGGTCTATCTGCTCAGAGTTAGTGTACGATTTCTCAGAATAAAATCCCTGCTAAAGCAAAAAAGAAAAAAGGTCACTTCCTTCTTGTATGAATGAATAAATCAATTTAATCAGCTTTATATTCTTTCTTTTTTTTTTCTGGTTTATCATCACCTCCATTGAAATCCAAGAAAAAGGTGAAGTCATAGAACAGAACAACTAACTCCTTTGGAGAAGGCTTGTTCCCTCAGAATGAAAAAGGACATAAAATTTGGAGGAACGAAAGAGTATCACTTCCTCCACACTGGAAAAAAGTGTTGCTGCCAGGATTATATACTACATGTGACACAAAAGATAATAATGCAGAGGAAATAAAACAGGAAAGTCAAAATCTAAACGCAAACTCTGTTTTAATTTTAGGGACTGAACGTCACATCAAGAAAAACAAGTGGGTACTGTGGGGACGAAAGAGTTAAAAACACGAGGATGTGTGGGTGGTGGCTCACGGATCACACAATGTCAGCATTGGACTCATCAAGTGACGTAGAAACAGTAAAATGAAACAAGTAAAGAAAATTTATATCTTACACAAATTTTCACACACAGTGTTTCATGAAAAAGTGTGATGAGAGAGATCCAATTAGTATAAGAAGAATTAGTAATAGTAATTTGGGGAAGAATGAAGAAAAAGAAGGAATCCAGCTAAGGAAAGCTTGGACGCATAAAGAAGTGGACCTGAGTGATGTGAGAAGTGAGAAATGCAGAGAAGGGTTCGCGAGTTGATGTCATGTTGTTAGGCTGGTTATGGGTAGAGCGTGAAACTTGACAATGCATTTCAAATTTTCCACGTGTTAATCAATGGAGATAAAGGTGCACGTATCTTCTCACACAAGCTTCTGCTGCTCAACACAAATCCTTTCTCTCTGTTTGTCACTGTCATCGCTTACAATACGACACACACCTTGTACTTCACCCTCGTACGAGGTTCCTCTGTAATTCGGGAAACATCGTAGGGGTATTAAGGTCAACTTAAATTCCAGAACCAGGAACCTGTGTGGAAAACTCCCACCTTCTTTGTTTCTTGCTAGGAATAATTAATCCACAGTCAATTTCTGTCATTATTTCAAAGAAAATACTTTTTTAATAATTAAATTTTGATAATTTTTTATTATCGTCTGAAGTGATATTTTTTAATGTCAAATTTACGTTTCCACCACGTTAATAATTTTTTCCTTAGATAAGCTTTTTATTTATTTATTTATATAAGTCAACCCTTCAAATTTTATTTACTCTAATATAAACCTGTTTATTATTTTTGAGTTATAATTTCATTCTTGAAAATTAAAATTCTATGTGAACAACGATCGGTATATCAAGTTTTTGGTATGAATAACCAACCACAATTCACATGTAGCCGAATTCTGACATATAAACAACACACGGATCTATTTATATAAATAAAGTTTTAAAATAGTTAGTTAAGTAACTTTTAGAAAAATATATTTATTTCAAAAAAAAGTATATTTTAATTTTAACTAATGATCATTTTTTTACACAAAGTGCGTTTAGCACGTTTTTAATTATACAGTGTTTCTTATTTTTCTTTGTGACTACTTTAATCTTGATGTATTATTACACGTGAAAACTACAATAATTTTTCTCTTAAATATTTGAGAAACAATATTATGTTGTTTATTCTTGTAAATATATTATTGTGGTTAAAAAAGGGTGAGAAGTGGGAATGAAATATTCCAACTTTGATGCATGGAAATGAAATGATAAACGTGGTGTTGAACAAGAGAGCACTACTAGGGAGTACGAATTTTCTTTTCAAAGTTTTGACAAATGCACATGTCGTTTAATTTTTTTCATAAAAACAAAGTCGTTGGTACGTCTCCACATGGCCAAGATAAAATAAAATAAATTTTGAATCTGATGTATTTATTTATAAGTTCTTCTTAAAATGCATTATCTGGTCACTTTTAAAGTATTCTCTGGTCTACAAAATTGAAGTTTTGTCATAGATTTCTTAAAGGATGAGTTAGATTATTATATTGTTAGTCATAAATAGACCCATTAATAATTTAGTTTTTTCTCATATTATGTCATTTATGTATTGAATATATATTATGTATAATTATATGTACACAATACAGTATAATAATTATTTAAAAAAAAGGTATAAATTTAGTTTTTAATAATCTTAAAGGTTTAGTTTTTTGTTTAAGTCAATATGGTCAGTTACTAAGAAAATCAATATAATAATACTACTAAGCAATATTATTTAAAGGAAAATAATATTATCACTCTCGTTGTTTGACTCACATACTTTCATTTCCGTCGTGGTTTGTAGTGTGGATCACTGATCTCTTTTAAAGGAAGAGACAATGCTACATTAATTAATGGTCTACACTAAGTCCACGTCAGAAAATAAAGGATGACAGTCAAAAAATGAAAGTCATGGTATATTTTTTCTTATTTAAATTTAGTTAATTAATAGACTAGTGTTTTAGACTTGTTAATGATATTGGACACGTTCTTGTAATAAAGTAGAGTTTTATAAAAATGTAGACTTTACTTGTTTCCTAAATTAGCTTTGTTTCTTCTGGATGTGATATAGGTTGATTTGTGTTCTTGTTTAGTAGTGTGGCCTATTTCTTGTTTGAGAACAAATTATAAGAGCAACATAACCTAAATAATACTAGTTGTTTATATGAAACAAATAATTGATATTTTAAAACAGGCAAAATGTATCATTAATGTGTATGTCGATACATAATCTTTACTTCTTATTTAAATGTAAAAAAAGAAATGAAAAATAATTACATTTATATCTTCAATAAAAAATATTAAAATAAAAATAAGTTCGACATTTAAATATAACAAGAATTTTTTGTGTCATAATTTATTTATTTGAGTCTTTACAATAAAAAAAATTATTCATGTAACTTTAAATAAATTATTTTTAGTCATTAGAGTAACTTTTTATTATAAAAAATACTGATAGTGATGATATCATCAAGTACTATAAAGTTTTTGCAAAAGATTCGTTTATTTTTTCACCAAGTTTTAGATTACCATCAAAGTTAAGATATTTTTTTAATAAGCTTATGTCCTTAATATTACAAACACAATTGATCACAAGCAACCAAACAATATACAAATAATGAATATTATATCATCACATTTCATCTTGTCATATACATTTCATATAAATTTAATTCAATCATATCATATAAACCTATAACTAAATAAATAAAACAAGGGTTAAATATGTTTTTATCCTTATCTTTAAGTGAAAATAAGAATTAGTCCATCTTTAAAATTTTTGTCCAATTTAGTTCTCAAACTTTAGAAATGTGTGGATTTAATCTTTTTAACTAAATTTTGTTAAGTTTATTTGACATTTCAAACGTGTTTTATGATAGTGTTTAAGTTGTTTATATCGTTTGACTCATTTCCGCTTCAATGTTATCTGATAAACGTGTTTGAAACGTCAAATAAACTTAACACAATTTGGTTACTCCATGCATTTCTAAAGTTGAGGGACTAAATTGGGTCAAAGTTTGAAAGATGAACTAATTCCAATTTTTAGTGAAAGTTAATGAACCAAAAATATATTTAATCCATAAAACAAATATTTTACTACCTTATGCATACAAAAAATAGAGATGAGTCCTTTTAAACATATTACTTTTATGACGACCTAAATTTTTGTTTGTTTTTTTTGTTACTATTATTTTTTATATTATACTTATAAAAAATATTTTAATACATAATTTTACAATAACATATAACATACATAAAATATTCACATATACATATATTTATATATTTTACAGTACTTTATGCATCTTAAATTCACATCATTTGGTACATATTATATTTTCTATACTAAAGGAGGAAGGAGTATTATTTATTTACAATTTTCCCCTCATATACCGACCTTCAAGCATTTGGAGGAAAAATGTTATGGATAGGGTTTACTTGGACTATTGGATGTAAATAGAAAGTAACTCAAATCTATCCTTCAAGGGTAACTGATGCATTTGGAGCATTTAGGAATATGATAGTAGAATTTCTAGTTTCTTGAAATGTTATCGAATTATTTACCATGTTGGTTTGCCATGCGTTTCCTGTAAAGACTGCTACTATATCATCAAAGAATGGGTCGGGCATGTTAGGGGTAGCCATCTAGAATATAATATTTTTTATACACAATTATAAAATAGGGAAGTGAGACAAATATCACATAAAAATATGGCATATCTCAATAAAATAAAATAAAGTAAACTGAAAGCTCTTTCAAATTCATGAAATTAGGTTTTTATCATACTTTATAAATATTTTGATTAATTTTGTAGTGACTAGTCAGGATAAATGAGTCTCATCATGACAACAAAGTAACCCAAGAACATCTCATTTTGAGTAATATCCACTGATTTAAATCTCCAAGGTCATACCTCCAACTACAATAATCAAATCTTTATTTATCATACATTGTATCTCGATATTAAACAATATAATTGTATAAATAAATAAATATGACCAATACTGTCAGGTTTTACAGAGGAGATTTCACTGGGGAGAACAACACCAATGAGATATGAGCCTAATCACATAAGACACTGATACCACTCTCAACCCAAAATCTTAAGGCAATGGGTTTATGGGTCTTTATTCTTATATAGTACTATACTTTCTCATTTCTGGTCAATGTGGGACTTAGACTCACACTTTGATTCCTAACAATCTCCCCCTCAAGGGTGAGTCCCTTCAACCACATTGGTACATTTCCCCTCGAGCGGAAGCATTCCCAACTACGAGTACTCCTTTTTCTACCCTTTTCTGTACTGCCATTTTTCTTAACGGGACACACTTACCTGGAACCCTTACCTGGAACCCTTACCTGGGACCCTTGCCAGGAAGACTTTCGATACTAGGACCATATTGCACTCGTCTGAGCCGGTTTTAACCATCGACTCTGATACCACTTGTTAGGTCTATAGAGGAGGGGGTATCACTAGGGAGAAACAAGCACCGCGACAATGGTATAAGAAGTTTAATGAGTTTATGAGAAACTCAGGATTTCACAGATGTGAAGAAGATCATTGTTGTTACGTGAAGAAATATGTTGATAGTTATATCATTCTTGCCTTGTATGTTGATGACATGTTGATTGTTGATGCTAATATGGCAGAAATTGACAGGTTGAAGAAACAATTGTCAGAAAATTTTGAAATGAAGGATCTTGGTCCAACCAAGCAAATTCTTGGTATGAGAATTTCCAGGGATAGATCTAAAGGTATTCTAAATTTATCTCAGGAAAAATATATAGAAAAATTGCTTAGCAGGTTCAATGTTGGAAATGCTAAAACCAGGAATACACCTTTGGGAACTCACTTAAAGTTCTCAAAAAGGCAATCTTCTCAGACAGAGGAAGAAGAAAATCACATGTCTAAAGTGTCATATGCATCTGCAGTAGGGAGCTTGATGTATGCTATGGTTTGCACCAGATCTGATATAGCACATGCAGTGGGAGTTGTGAGTAGGTTTCTATCCAATCCCGGAAAGAAGCATTGGGAAGGCGTGAAGTGGATATTGAGATATTTGAATGGCACTTCAAAGATGCATTTGTTCTTTAAAAGAAGTAATATCACTTTACAGGGATTTTCTGATGCAGATTTGGGAGGTGATTTGGATGGTTGAAAGAGCACAACAGGTTATATTTTTACGTTGGGTGGCACACCTATCAGTTGGAAGTCCAAACTTCAAGGAAGAGTCTTCCTTTCAACCACTGAAGCTGGATATATAGTTATCTCAAAAGCAGCAAAAGAGATGATATGTTTGAAGAATCTTCTAAAAGAATTAGGAAAAAGGCAAGATGAACCTTCATTGTTCAGTGACAGTCAAAGTGCCATTTGTCTTGCTAAAAATCCAATTCTTCACTCCAGATGCAAACACATTGAATTAAAGTATCATTTTATCAGAAACTTAATAAATGATGGAGATTTGATTTTGTTGAAGATTCTAGGTGCAGAGAATCCAGCTGATATGTTGACCAAGACTGTCACAACAACTAAGTTGAGGCTTTGCATTGCCTCAACTGGCCTTCGGGAAAATTGATGATGAAGGCACTACACTAGGTGGTAATGTAAATCAAACCCCAAGTGGAAGAATTGTTAGTATTATGGTGCTTGATTTAGTCCCACATCGCTTAAAATAGTGAGATGTGGTTCTCTATTTTACTATATAAGAGACTCTATGTAAAGCTTTAAGATACACCAGAAATACAAATATTTCTTAGTGTAGTCGTGGACGTAGGCATACACATTGTACGCCGAACCATGTTAAATTCTCTGTGTTTTTCTCTCATTTATTCTTTCTTTTATTGCCTTGTTCCTAACAATTGGTATCAAAGCCGATGGTTGAAACCGGCTCAGACGAGTGCAATATGGTCCTTGTATCGAAAGTCTTCCTGACAAGGGTTTCAGGTAAGCGTGTCCCGTTAAGAAGAACAACGATACAGTAAAGGAGTACTCGTGGTTGGGGATGCTTCCGCTGGAGAGAGAGTGTACCAATGTGGTTAAAGGGACTCTCGAGGGGGAGATTGTTAGGAATCCAAGTGTGAGTCTAAGTCCCACATTGACCAGAAATGAGAAAATAGAGCACTATATAAGAATAAAGACCCATAAGGTTTTGGGTTGAGAGTGGTGTCAGTACCTTATGTGGTTAGGCTCAGGTCTCATTGGTGTTTGTATCTCCCCAATAAAAAACCCCTCTATAATCCTAACAAATACATAATTGAAAATAAATATAGATAAATAACAAGGACCAATACGTGACTAGAGGTAAATATAAATAAATAAATGAGAGTAATATAAATTAAATAAATAAGATCAGCGCAAAACTGTAGATGAATATAAATAAATAAATAAGAGTGAAAACTAAATATAAATTAGAATGAGGTTAAAGACACCTTATATAAGGTAAATATAGAAATAAAAATAATTGTGAAGAGGTAAAAGATACTAAAAATAAAAAAATAAAAAATGATAAATGTCTCTTCCCCTTACCTCAGGGATCATAAGAGATAAGTGCAAGTTTCTCCTTTTTATACACTTGCACTATTGACTCTTCTTTTGTTAACTACGTCTTCATTGTTTTTATTTTTTCACTTCTCTATATTACTTTGGTTTACTCCCAATGTCTTTTTTTTTTTCTTTTAGCCATTTGAACCTTTGTTATTTATAAACATCTTAATCTATACATGCATATATATAGATACACTTTTGCATTCAATTTCTTTAGATTTGGTTTATCCCCATCCTTAAATCTCTATAGAAAACTCTTAAGTATTTAATGTACTGACACTTTGTACTTAAATTTTATCCATCATCATTCTTTGTGATTAAGAACAGGGGAAGTTATGATTATATTTTCTACATCCTAAATTCTTACATATGGAAAAGGAATAAAAAAAACTAACAAAAGTCATATATATATATATATATATATATATATATATATATATATATATATATATATATATTACAACTTCATTTGAGTGTGTGTGAGAGAGAGTCACAATTGAAGGTCCGCTTAAGACGACCTCGACCAAAGATCGATCCAGTTAAAAGTCGAATGTTAACACCTGTTGAATCAGCCAAAGGTCGTCCAAGTCCGTCCTAATTAAAGATTTTTCTATAAATACTTTATCTTTTTATCTAATTTAATGTAACATATGCTTACTCTTTAACTCTTATAAACATGATATGTTTTTTAACTTACATGACATCATTATTTTTATTGCAAACAAATACTAAACATAATAATTTTAAAATATCATGAAATAAAACATTACATATTAAAAATAAAATCCAATAATATTATAAAGAAAGAGGATATTTTACCCATAAAAAAGTAAAAGAAAATAAAACAAAGCATGTAAGGGAGTTTAAAATTGGTCTTGATTAAGTTATAAATCATTTATAAATTTTGATATTGGTTGGTTTTCTATTAAATTTTTTTAATTGATTGATTATTGAATGTTTTTATATTTTATATATGCATTCAAGTTTCTCATTTCTATTTAAAACGAGACATATTCAAATTCTTTAAAAAAACATGTAAGAATGACATCATATGGTGTGTGGTGCTTCTTCACCCATTTTCATAAATTCTTTTCAAACTATGACTTTTTTTAATTAGTTTCTTACCATTGTTTCCATAGAATACAAAAGTGAGAGATAGTTGTTTGATTGACGTTGAATACCGTTCTAAGCCACACACCTTTACAAATACGCAAATACGCAACGGAGAAACTTGCGCATTTTGACCATTACTTTGAAGTTTAAATCACTATGTTCAAGGATATCAAAAAAATTCGTAGGTATCTGTGGATAAAATTTGTAATGAATAAAAAATGAATATCATAAATGGATATCTGTGAGTAACGGGTACATGTATTTTTAATACTCTCATGTTAACAGGATAGATACATATATCATTGTATTTGTACATGTGATTATCCGTATCTGCTACACTCTAATTTAAATTAAAAAATAAAAAACATGATTAAAATATTAATATATTGATTTTGAATGAGTTATTTTTTTATCAATTAGTTTTAAGAAAATTTTACTTTTTTGTAAACTGTCATTCAACACTATTTAAATCGGTTATTTGGATTTTGTTTAAAATTTATAAATGTTATTTATTGTATTTTATTTAAATTTACGATTAAAATATGTTGTTAAATATTTATTTATTTTTAAATACCTACAGGTATTCGTAGATATTAAAAAATTATGCGGGTACCCGCATAACAGATACCCGACGAATATAGGTACGGGTACCAAGCTGATATTTATCCAAAGAATAAGATACAGGAAACTACTACCCGTACCCTATCCGTCCCATTGAAATCCCTAACCATGCCTAATAAATTTGATAGCTTTTGTAATAATCATTTCAAAAATCATCTTAACAATGTTTTTTTAACAATTAAAGAGTGTAAAAAGTGATATAATATCATACTAAATTGGAGTTTCGCTTCTATAATACACATGATGAAAATTACTAAGATGAAATTGCAATATGGTATCTAAGTTCTGGCATCCAAATATGTTAAAATATATAATGATAAATAAACTAAAAGCTCCTAAAATAAAACTTACCAATCCCTTTTTGTCTATAAAACTTCTTAGAAGTTAGTCAAACACACCTAGGATATCAACGGGACGGGTAGGGTACGGGTAGTAGCTCCCCCGTACCCTACCCGTTGGATAAATATTTGTCTCGTACCCGTACTTATATCCGTCGGGTATCCGTTATGCGGGTACCCGTCTATTTTTTTCATATCCGCGGGTATCCGCGGGTATTTACAAAAATATTTTAAAAAATAAATATTTAATCATAATTAGTGCTTAGATCAACAAGTCCCCTTTCTCCGATTGATTCTTGAAAAACAAACAAATAAAAAATCACTACCAATTTATATTGTAGTTTATTTTTGAATAAAATATTAAAGAAATTACTAACTTCATCAATGTCCACCTCTTGCAACATTGTATAAAGTTTCATATTGTCCAATTTTAATCTAGAAGAGCCTTAAAACATAAGAAGTTCAGTAAAAATTTCTAACAATCACTTAATTAAAATATCTAAGTAAAAGTGCTAATTTCATTACCTTCCATGTTGGTCCATAACCAGTCTTAGAGACACATCAATACCACCTCCACATTATATGGAAGTAATTTACTCATACCCGCAGTAGCGAGTATCCCTTTTTAATATTCATTTTCTACCCGTTGCGGGTTTTATCCGCGGATACCCACGAGTACGGATTTTTTTGACATCCCTAAACACACCTTACCAAGGGCACTTTAAATACGATAAACAATTCCACAAATTTCAACTAACAAATAATATTTTAAAAACAATTCCATAAATTTAAGTAACAATTGTATTAAATATTTTTAATAATATCATAAAATTAGAATACATGATATATGAATTATTTATAAATAAATTCTCTTCCTTTTTAAAATATTATATTTATATAAAATAATTACAATATTTATATTTTAGTTTTCTTTATTTAGATAAAATAATTAAATTTTTCTTAACTATATTTATTTTAAAATATTAAATTTTCAAATAATATTTAATAAATTATTTTTTTTGAAACATATATATATATATATATATATATATATATATATATATATATATATATATATGCATGTGTGTGTTTACATAGAGATAGTACCTTGTGAAATTTTAATTTTTTAATTTTTTTTAGTAAATTTCAAAATTAATTGTTTTAGTTATTTAAAATACATTTTTTTTAATTATTAAATTTTAATTTTCTCATCCAAACAATTCATTCTACTCTAAAAAGTTTTAAATTCACCAAATAAATTAATAAATTAGTTATTCTCTACAATTGACTCATTTTACAAAACTTTTACTTTCATTCAAACATGCAGGGGATTTTCATGCGAATATAACAGCTTTGATCTGCAGAAGCAAAAACAACTTACTAATATAAGAGTTTTTTCTTGTACAGATGAGATTTGACCTAACTATTCCAGCCCGCTGCAAATATATATAATAATTGTTGATTCTTACTACTACTATTAGTATTTTATTCACCGAATTGAATTAAATCTATGAACATCCAAAATAGTTACTTCATATCCAAAACATATTTTGCCAAAGGAAATGTGAATGTACTATAACATAACCAATCGGAAAAAGATTGTCATCGCTCATCAAAAGCTTCATGCCAATGAAGCTCACTTCAAGTTCAAATTACTGAAAAGTAAATTAAAAACAAAAAACCTAGACATCACAATACTGTTTAAGTAGGTTATAGCAACTCATGGCAGAGAACTTGTCACTTGTGCTACTTTCAGATTGCCATAAGGTCACCATAATTTCGCATAAGTACTATTGATCCTGCAAAAAGTCCCGCAGCACGCAGCAATTTCTACATGCCAAATAAAGAAGAGAATCAACATTCATTCTAAATTAAGCTTCAGGATATAAAACACGAAGAAATTCCTTTACAATTATGTAAAAACTAAAAGACACAAATCACTAAATAGCCCGTGCAACAATCTTATTCATGTTCTACAACCAACACTTACTACCTGCATTTCCTGTAAAACTAAGCTCATGAACATCCCAATTAACCAGAAACTTCGGCGGTTGCTTAGTCTAGGTGATAAGTTACAGCATCTATCCATTACTCCTAGGATAAGAAATTTATAGGGTTCAATTACCCATACTACATTTTCATCAAACAGATGTCTTAAGAGCTTCTTGGCAAAACTAATAATAATGTTTGACAGCAGAGTGCGGCTAAATTCCTATGAAACTAATGCTCTCCATGGGTGAGAGGAAAAGAGAAATAGAAAGGAGGGGAAAACCGGACAATGATGTATTCACTTATGCTCAGTAGAAGAATAAATATAGAAACGACAAAAAAAAAAAAGAGGAGAAAGTTGACTGTTACAAACAAAAATTCAAATTATTCTTTCTTTTCGTTTTCTCTTCAATTCATACTTCAAAATGTTCTTTCTGCCTTCATTTTCCTCTCTAAACGAACAAAGGGTAAAAGACAATGCCATTGTCATTAAGATGCAGTCAATGAGAAGAGGACAGACATTTTCAAAACACCAAAGTAATGTAATACAACAAACAAGTTAACACCTAGCCAGAGGAATAAATATCCAATAGTCACAGGATCATCAACAGAACGACTTATAAAATTAAGGCATGTAATTGGAACATAATGCAATCAACAGTTGTTTCATAATCCACAAGAATCCATAAATTCGCAAGGATCTTCGAGTTCAATCAAGAATTGAACCAACCCCATATAAGCATTCCCACCAAATAACAGTGACAACGGATCCAACACCACAAGGTATAAAATCATGGACTCGTCACAGAGCTATTATGTTGCAACGATGAGTAACATGGGGCGGAGGGGGTAATGACAACACATTCATACCACAATTAATAAATAACTAAATAAATCAAGTTTCTTCCTAAGAACCTTATCATAAAAGCACACAGAACAGCTCGAATTCAAAAAGGGTCTCATTTCATATATAAAAACTTAAAATTTTAAAACACTCTTGGAACCATTGCTTGATTTCATTCACCTATCTCTGCAGAAAAACAAAGCACAGACCCTAGCAATTTGATTTGTTGACATCGCAGTCAAACCAATCTATATTGGAACCAATTACCATTTAAAACAAATGGGAACGTGAGGAAAAAGAAACGATCTGGACGAACAGGTGCGAAACGAATACAAGAATGCGTTAGAAAAATAGATTACCACGTTGAAGGCCCATTTCTCTTCGTCGTAGAGTTGAGAATTGACGAAATCTTTGAGGTACTGAATCGAAACTACAGAGTCGGCCATTGATGTGAAAAGAAAGGCAAAAGCAAAGCACCACAGGTGTTAGGGTTCTGGGTTTTGTGTTTTGCGTTTTGCTTACTGCGCTCTGAAGTCTTTTTTTCTTTTGTTCCTTTTTATCTTTGCTTTAGCTTCTTTTGTTTCTTATTTTCTATACTCTTTTTTCCGGGGCGCAAATATAAAGGTTTATATTTAATTTGTTAAAAGAAATTTATAAATTCATATAAGATTTTATTTCATTTTAAATGGATTTTAATATATAAGGTTATTTTTATGTTATAATTTTACAAAATTTGTTTTAGCAGTTTAAATTTTGTAACAACTAACACTTTTATAATTTCTTATTTGTATTCAAGTTTAAACAGTTATTAAAATATTGAAAATAATATTGTAAATATAAATATTCATATTAAAATATTTTTATTTTAAGATTTTATGTAATATTAATTTTTAATTTTAAGATATTTATTATGACATGTGAACTTGTTTTAAAGAGTTTTTTTTTTCTTAAGTTTAATATTTTTTAAAATATTTGTATAGAAAAATGATATCTTCTTAAATTATTTGTCCAAAATGTTCTAGAAATTTCTTGGAATATAAAGGAAAGAACCTAGATAATATTGTTAGCATAAAATAACCCTTCACTTAGATATTGGAGTGATAAATAATATGAGAATTACTTCATTAAAGATTAAATAAGATTAAAATATCCTAAAATTATCTAAAATAGGCTTGACTTAAGTAACCAAAGTCCAATAAAATAAAAATTCATTAAAAAAAATTGTATTTATAATATATAATTATTCACTCAATTAATTACCATATATATATATATATATATATATATAAATAAATAAAGGACCGAGTGTCATTGTAAACACTCCGACCTACCTAAAATTCTTGAATATAAAAAAAAAGTAAAAAGATAATATCTTAATCATTTAAACGTAAAAATGATTTGTTCATTTTACATATCTCTGGGAGATATATCATTATATGAGAACATGTAGTATAAATAATTTAAACTGTTTTAAAATTTATGGACTGTTTTAATTCAAAATTGAATGTCATTGTTTGCTTTGGAAGAACATGAAATATGATGGGAACATTGAACATTTTTTCCAATGTTTGGTATATGTCAATTCAATCTTTGAATAAACGATTTTGCTTTGTACGGAAAATATAAATTAATCTCTAAATTTTATTACACAATGTGAATTTAGTTATACAAATACATTATTTTAATCCTAATTATACAAGACGTAATTATAACTTCTTCTTTTTTTACTTTTTCAACAACTAGATCAGACTCTTCATGGTATAAAAACTAAATAGAAAGGAATTCACTTTATCCATAATTCACTGGTTTTGATAATTGATATGCATGAGGAGAAGTTTGTTTTGAAAGAAATGTAAAAGATTGACTGAATCTTTGTAAAAACCAATCTGTTTTAATCATAATGTTTTTGTACTTTTTTTTAATCAATCAATTTTTATGTACTCAGATTGACAAATGTCGACATGTAATATCCATTTTATATAACAATCATTCTAATAAATATTTTTCTATATATTTATATTAAATTTATAACGAAAAAATTATTTTATAACAGTTAACTTGAATTATGTATATCCTCTATTAAATAATACTAAAATTCTTTATAAAGAGGATTAAAAGTTTCTGTCAGTCACACACCATCTTTCATATTCTATAATAATTGATTATTTAGAATACAATAAAATAAGACGTCTTTATTATTTTAGATTTTATGGGTACACTACATTTCAGGTATTTTTAGAGTTGAACTACAAAATAATTATATAAAATAATTATGGTTATTTTTTGTTATTTTTGTTGTACCTCACCACTTTTTTTATCACCATTTATACTATTGTTATTATCACTTTTATTCATATTATATATATATATATATATATATATATATATATATATATATATATATATATATATATATATATATATATATATATATATATCACCTCAACTAGTATCATATTGTTATTATTATCTCACTATAAGTATAATTTTTATCATTGTTGTCACACAGCTACAAATCTTGTGATTGCTATACTCTTATTATAATTATTTCTGTGGTTATCATTTCACATATTATTTCATTCATAATAATTACTTATTATTTGTTAGGTTAATTTTTTTTTTCTTTTACTCTTATAAAAAATTCAATTAAATCCTTAATTTTTATTTAATTCAATTTAATTCTTTAATTTTTAAAAATAATTTAATTAGATATTTTTTATTAGATTGGTGATAATTTTTTGTTAAAATCTATACATCAAATCATTCGATTTAAAAAGCGTAAATCACTTCTTCTTTCTCAATCCTATCTAAACTAAACAAAACATATTCATGTTATCGTAAAAAGTAAGTTAAAGCGCAACTCTGCATTATAATGTAAAGTTGTAAAATGAAAATGCTCTCTACTTATATTATGTATTTTGCTACCATTACTATTCTATTTAATCCTAGCACCATTTATTGTAATCTTATTTTTATCAAAATGCGCTCTAAATATTACATCAGTATACGTATGGTCATCTTATCCTTGAATATTATACTTTTATTCTCTATCAGATTGTAATCATCCATCAAAATTTCCTAATGGATGGTTTAAAACTATTGGGAAAAAAAATAAGACTTTAAAAATAATAAATTTAGGATGCAGGCATGAGATTTGTATCATGAATGTTTGTCCAAGTTACGACGACATCTCTCGTAGGTTTCTGCAACATTGCAACCACTTTTGCTGTACGGATAAAATAATGACTCTGAGAACATGACCATTGTAGTCGTATAGTCGGGGGCTTGCTCATGGGTTAAAATTGTAGGGACAGTTTTCATTAAGTTTATGAAAAAAGGAAAAGAATACACATAGTACCAATTTACATATAAACCCTCCACAACAGAGATTCGTGTAACAACTCAATCGCAGGAACACATCTTGCTCAATAACTTAGGAAAAGGGAAGATGGAAGAAGAGTGCATTGGTACTGAAAAAAAAAGAAATACATGACCTATCCAAAACACCTCTGCAAGTACTAATGAACTCACTAATCTTCCATTGAATGATTGCACTGATGATAGTCAGAAACCTGAACTCGTGCCTAAATAAAGGGAAAAGAAAAAGGTGTTTGGTTTCCTTTTCCTATAAAAAATAATCAACCCACCAGATTCTTTTGTATTGTTTTTGTTTGTCTTTTTTCTTATTTAATTAGCCAATATGGTCATGCTGCTGAAGATGATGGTGTAGAATTACGGTTCCCCACACCTTGACGTCCACCACCACGCCCACCACCATTTTGATTTGGCCGTTGAGAACTCCTAGGTTGCCCTGAGAATTCTCCTTGGTTTCTGAATTCATTTCTGCCATAACCTCGTCCACCACCAAATTTCCCACGTGCTCTGAAACTGTCGCTTCGGAAACCACCTCTACCTGGAGGATACCTCCCTCTCCCACTACCGCTGACTAGAATAAGAAGAAAAAGAGCATAATCAACATCTAAAAATGGATCATGTTTAACTCAACATTAAATGTAAAAATGAAAATATATCAATGTACCTCGTGTAGTAGTTCTTTTTTCCTCAACAACAGCTTGTCGCTCACCAACAGTGATAGGTGAAGCCTGAAATTAGTTTTTTGCAAGGTTCCTAGATCAGCATCATGTCGGTAAAAAACCAAACCAGAAAAAGAAAATGCAAATGTATATTATACTTTTAACGAGAAAAGTAAAGTTAAAAATGATACTCAGCATAGGCACTGGGGTGAAAAGTAAAAAAGTTGGTTGACTTGTTTTTGTGGTTGGCGAAAGGAACAGTGTTACAATGACGAGAGAATGCAAAATGGAAATCATGTGTTGCAGGTGAAATTATTGCCTTATTGACACGTACACCAATAAGTAAATAAAAATGATAAAAGAAAATTTTCTGTAACAATAATATGCGTGAGGTAAGAAGCAAAACAATAAAGAGATGCCATGTATCACCAAGTTTGACAGATTTAATCTAACAGCAAGAATACAATTCACAACATCACAAATCCCACTTGGTCTTCATCTATATAAATAGCCTACAGAGTCAAGCCGCAGCACAGTACCAAGCTACTTCCTCAAACAGTTAGCCAAAGGAATCTATGGCTTCGTAACATTAAAAATGAATTTATATTTTATGTAGTGCAACAACGAAACCATTGTACATAATTTTCTAATTATGACAAATTATTTGCATCACTTTACCAAACAAAGAGAAAATCGACTATTAAGTTTACTTGTTAACTACTCTCTGATTCTTCTAAACCATGTTAAAAGAAATTTTTATACATGTTAGATTAAGACTATCTTTTCCTATGGTCGTGAGTGAGTATTGACAATGAAGGGCACAGAAAAGTGTAGCGGTGATGGGAATGCTGAGGTGGGGGAGAAGACACAACAGAGAAGAGAAGATTAGTTCAGGATCAGATATATCAGAGAGAGTTTAAATGGCACTTACTAAGTAAGAAGATGACTGAAACTCTCACGTATGGTAATTCAATTATGTGAGAAGAAGACTAATTAATATAGGCTTTAGTTAGAAAAAGTGGATTAAATGGGACACTTTCCAATGAAAAGGGTAAAAGAAAACCTACTGAATTTTTTATTTCCAGAGCCCAATGATGTTCATTAAACCATATACGCAAGGCAACCCCATCCAGTAGTATAAACTCTATCTCTAGGCAATGTGGACTTGGGATAGGACATGGTGCCTAAAGAATATGTCACGTGATCCTTTTAAATAATGTAAAATGTGCTCTGCCACCACCTTATAATTTGGGTTCAATCACACAAGACTAGTTTGTGAAGTGAGCACCGTCATACTCGTACTTTAGTCTTATCTCTTGTTAACGTGAGATTTGAGTTTTTTTCCAATGCATCCCTTTACCTGACTTGATACATAAATAATATGGTAGGTAACCCTTTTAGTCGAATTAGGATAGACTATGATATTATTTGATAACTTGGATTTTGACCAACAAAACTGGTTGGTGAGGTTAGGATTGTCTCCTATTCATATATTCTTCTCGGATTCTATCTCCACTTAATGTGTAAATTGAGTTATCCCTAATACTTCTAAATCATAAGATCCCATTGACGTCTTTCATAGCACTACAACACAATCATGCTCAATAAACATCTAACAATACCACCTGTAAGCTAAACACAAAAAAATAGTTCCATTTCCAAAGGCACTCACATATTGCTTTAATCTGATTTCTACCAACACCTTCCAGCTTAGAAGCATGTGCAATGTATTAGTAGCAAAAGATGCAGATAATACTCATCTCAAGCTAAAGCTTGGTAATTACCGGCAACATCATACAAACTCATGCTAATTTGTACCACAATCAATAAACTAAAAGATATTAAAATGTATAATCTTATGGACATCTACTTCCGTAGGCAAATAAACAAACAACAATGCATGGCTACAAGATCAACAGCTCAAAATACACAATATGTACCTCAAGTGCACTTTGCATGGAACTCAATTCTTCAAATTCAACAAAGCCAAAACAGAATCCGTGCTGCAAGAAACCAAAAATATAGCATAGCTCATAAGCTTGCCTCAAATGCTTAGTTAATTTGAAAATGCAAACAATAAAATCCACAGACCTTGCTACTTCTAACTTGAATACCACCATGCTTAATAGGACCAAATTTCTTAAAGACTTCTTCAAGTTGCTCAACTGTTGCACTAAATGGCAAGTTTCGTATATATATGGAGTGACCTTCAACTGTTAAAAATAAAAAACAGATCAATTGATTTTAAAAGTAGAATTTGATGCAACAGTATATATGTAATTATTTTGCCTCCTTTTCTTTCATGTATTGATTTGATCTCTTCTGCTCACAAGTTATTTTTAGGTAAACAAGTAAGCCAAGGAGGAAAATGTGTCTAGCTCATAGTTGACTGATCTGAAAAATAAAATGACTGCCAAGCATGTCAATGAGAACCAATGTATACCTTCTTCATGAAGGTCACTACTCTCAGGTGCACCATCACCAATAGGAGCAAATGACTCAGGCACAGGGGTTGATTTGGCAGTAGTAGGCCATTGTTCACTGGATTTAGCAGATGCCACTCTAGCAGCTCGGCTGGGAACGTAGACATGGCCAGATGCTACATTACTTTTCATTACCTTCATGTAAATGAACATCATTAATCTAATAAAATATAAACAAGCAGAAGAGTAGAAGAGGCAAGAAAATATAAGAACAAACTCACAATGGCTGCATATGATCTCCTTGGTGCATCATCCTGGGCTGCAGAAGTTGAATCATGAACCGTAACAATATCATTCTGACTTAAGTCGGTAGGCGGTTCAGCGACCTCTTCATCAATAACTGATCCTTCTTCTTCATCCTGAGGATGATAAACTTCACCACCATTATTATGGTTTTCATCCTCTGCCAAAGCTGAAGTTGCAGTGTCTTCCACAAGATGTTTGGGAGCATGTGTTTCCTCTAGAAGTATAGAAGAAGAAATTATGAAACGAGAGTTAAGTCAAATACAGTTGAATATATACAAACATAGATATTATATACATGTTTGTATGCGTGTGTATTGAGAAAAAATGCAAACCTGATTCTGGCTCATGCACTGTCTCAGCATTTTCACTGATGACATTTACTGAGGCAGAATTTAGCTGCGGTGCATCATTCACCTCAATGTACCTAAAGACATCATTTAAGACAAAATATCCTTTTTCTTGTGGAGCCAGAAAGAATGTCTGTGAGAACTTCCTTCTCACATTATCCTTCCCAGTTAAGCATCCAGTTACTAAAACTATCACACCTCCCTTGTGCGACTCCTGAGCATCAGCAGTTTTTATTTCTGCTGTATATTCATCATAATTCAGGGAAATAATCTTCTCATGGATTTCCTGATCCAAAAATTAGGCAAAGAAATTCGTCAGAAACCAAGCCACTGATAGGAAGCTTACTAGGGTCTATAAACATTACTCAAACACAGACTACACATAATACATGACAAATTTATTTAGCAAGGGAGCAAGCATGCTATCACATTATAATAGTATTTAGCTAAGTATACCAAAAAGTATGAATATTGCCATATGTTTGAAGAAAGTGGTACATGCCCCAAATTCATAATGCAAATTATATGGATAGTAGTTCTATAAATAGAGGTAGAGGGAGATAGAGAAATTATAGATGAACCAAATATGATTCAAACAGATAGAAGACTTGACTCAAGATGGGCTGATAGTAATCATCTAACGTGGACAAATGTAAAGTATCCATGCTGCCTAAACATTGTGCTACTAAGGCAGAAAGAAATCAATAATTTAAGTTAACCATTATAGTACAAGGGCAGGGCAGATAGTCATGATTACAAACTATCGTAATACGTTATAACATAATGATAAAACTAACTCTTTTGTGCATATAGTTACTAACATTCTTTAATCTTGTTATCATCTTGTTTGAAAAGTGCCCTTTATCATACCTTTAAGCAAAGTATGGACGACATATGAAGCATGGTTAAGTTTAGAGTTTTATTTCAAAACAAACCTAACAACCATCTCCTTATTAAGTATACAATATAATATTCCTACATAAATCCAGAAAATTATCCTCTCCCAATTAACCTTGTATAGTTTTAATTCAAAAATTAAAACCGAAACATCATTCAATAATTTTTATTTTATAAACAGTGGTAAGATAAAAAGCATAATTTAAAATATGTCGCATGTCAAAAATAACTATTTTCAAAACGATCATAGATATTCCAAAGAGTTAAAAACAATTCCACTGCATTTTGTCCTTTATATCTTTCACAATCTTAAAAATATTTATCTGGATAATTATTCTAGATGTCGTCGGATGTAAACCATATATGGTTTTATCATGAAAAAACTGAACTACAGATGCATGACCTGGTAGGTCATATACTTACTTGTACAGTTGTCACAGTTGTCATCACACCATTGTTGTCTGATCTGGTTAAGAAACTTGAATCCTGATAAAACCTGTGCACCAAGTTTGGAGATTGGTGCAGAATGTGATAATATTGCTCCACAAAGGCATTTCCAACAACTTGAGCACTGGGAGTAGTCAGAGGGATGGTTTCCGGCATTGCCATCTGCAATAAATTTTACATTAATGTAAAGCAGAAAAATTTATTAATTATGGATAAATCTGGATTATGGAAAGTAAGAGACATATATCAGCTTGCCACACAGCTACGCCCCACCCCATCTCAAACCAACAAAAAGAATTTGCATAACAAGGACAAAACAAATCCTTTTAAAAAATAATAGCTTTTTTTTTTTACAAAAAGACTCTTAAAAAACTGCAAAAAAAAAAAATGTAGGGCGAAAATACACTCGGTGTCTTCAAATCAAAATTTTGGGCGAAAAGAATTGCAAAGCTTCAGATCAGAATCTACAAATAGAGGGAAAAACACAAATGTAGGGTGAAGAGATAAACCAGAATGAAATTTCACATTCACTAACTATCAAACGCACGAATCCCTTAAACAAGAAACTCTCGAGACTGCTAGTCAGTGTCACCACATGTTGTTTCGTCCAATCATCCCTAAAACAAACGACGAAGCTGAATATCATGAATCACACGCGAAAGGGTGAAACACTGCCAATAGCAGTTCGAAAAACGACAAAGATAGGTTCTCTGGAAGAAATCTCAGAATGCCTAAACCAATGCCCCGGTTCCAGGTCGAGTGCGAGGACTACAGTAAATTTGCAACTGTATATAAGTGTTAACGCAATACAACACCCTAATCAAGCCACTAAAGAGCAGTATATTCATTATCCTAACTTAGAAACGTGAACATTGGAACAGTTAAGCAATTTTACACAATTTGGAAGGGGAAACCCAGAAATCACGAGAACCAAAAAATCTTAGTAAAAACCCTAAACAGAATGAAAGTCTACATCGGAACCATTGGAATCGTGGAGAGTAAAGAAAAGAGTTAATGAATTTTGAAAAAGTGGGAAAAGCCTGGAACGAAAAACCGCGTACATCCTGAAAGGGAGAGGAATTGGTCCAAAACGACGTGGTATTGACAGATCAGGTAGGAAGGAAGCTAGTAAAGAAAACCATAACCGAAAACCAGCGTATCCGACAACTATAATTGGGAAAAAAAAGAGTTTATAGACGCACGTGCGTACCTGGTTGGTTGAAGACACGAGTTATGAAGGAGAAAAAGAGAGAGAGAAAGAGATCGAACAAGACAGAGTCCTTGAAGGGCGTGGGAAGAGAGAGAGAGAGAGAGTAAAGATTCTGAAGCTTAGTATGTGTTTGTGTTGTGTTCGGAGATCACAAGAGACGATGACTCCCGCTGTTGCTTTTTCCTTTTTTCTAAGATGCCTTTCCCACGTTTATTATCTATAATCAATAACAATAATTTATTCTAATCTACTAGTGCGTCTCGCGTATAATGGGTATAAATAGTTTTAAAACATTAAATGTTTTCAAATATTTTGTTATGATATGATTAAAAATTTGGTAGAATAAAAACGATAATAATTCTATGGAAATCTATACTTTTTTAATTAGATTTCTTTCTGATTTATTCGGTTGGTTTAATTTATATTATTAATTTTTATATACATCATTCTTTACTAATCTAAAAGATACGATTTGAATTGAATGTGAGGTGAAATTTCAAGTAGTTTCATTAAATATACTTTCTCTAAGTTCAAGGTTTATTTTCCTCGTCAATTAAAACAAGTCATAACAATAATTAGGGTTACATGAGAAATTACCATCTATTTGTAGGTAGAAAAAGAGTTCAAGAAACATCCAAAAAAAAAGTCAAAGAAGTAAATAAACAAATGCAAAGTCTTTGTACCAAGGTATGGTCAGATTCCATGATGATGAACATGGGAAATTTAATAACTTCATAATTAACTAAAATCTAAGATGTTAAGTTCATGAACATATACATAATCAAATGTATTTAACTATTTCATTCTTATTTTAACTTCCCATAAACTTCAAAACATTTTTTAAAATATTCTTCCTTATTTTGTAAACAATTTAATTTTACATGGTATGCTTCCTAGTTTTTCTTAATTTCTCAAATCACAAAAAATATATTTTCTCTTAAATAATCTTCAAATTGTTGCTATAAATTATGTCATTCCATGAAGTAAGTCTATATCTTCTACATTTGAAGCATCTAGTAAAACTAGTTGTTTTGTTTCATTCTTTTTTTTTTTCACAAATTTTGAATGATGTATGTATTTTTCTTTTAACCAAATGTATCTCATTGTCATAAAAATGATTTATTGATATTCTCTATTTTCCTTTTCTCATTTGTTCTCTTTCATTCCTTTTTTTTATATTCATTAATTTTGTTTCCAATATATCTATTTTGTAGTTTTTGTTTCGTCTTCTTATATTTTTCTATTTCGATTTGCATGTAATTTATTTGCATTCACATGTTGATCTCTCTTAAATTGAGATAAAGGAAAAAAAAAGGAAAAATAGAAAGTGTATTTTTCTTGGAGTACAAATCTCTACTACTCTTTTAAGTGTAAAAACAAAAATTGTTTACACTTTTACACTAAAAAAATATTAAAGATTGTGACTTACTTTATTTCATTTGCAAAATCTTAAAGAATTTGAAATTTTGATTGACATACCAAATAAGAAAGCATTTCTTTAAACAAAAAAAACGTTAACATAATATTTGTAAATATTTTTTTATTTAAAAAAAGAAAAAAAAACTACTAGATGAAAGATAAAACTTTAAAGTATAATATTTTAAAAAGAGCTAAACCAACATATTAAAAGATACAAAGAAAATAGTCGGTTAAACCAAAACAATAAAACTTGAAAAAAAATTAAGTAACTAGAATTACCAAAAAAAAAAAATATGGTGACTACTTCTCAACCAAAGTAAACAATCTAGAAAAAGACAAAACTTATAAATGTTTCAATTCGGCTAATTCAAAGAAAAATAACTACAATTTGCCTAAAAAAATTATGGGAAAGAGATATTTGAAAATTTATTTCTAAAACTTCAACCATTTTACTTCCATTTTTCCTTTGTTGGTATTAGTTGTATATGTCTTCAATTTTTTCTTTTCTTTAATCCTATGTGAAGAATTTTAAAACTTAGTCGTAAAGTAAGTTTCATGTTGAATTTTCATTATAAGAGTTAAAAACATTTAAATATTCTTGTTTTCATTTTTAAACAAATTTGATAACAATCCATATTATAGAACTTTGTCAAGAACCTTGTCATGAAAATAACTTTTCAAAAAATAGAAGAATAATTACTTTCTTCCTACATAAACTTGTCCAAACATTTACAAAACAAATAAATAAATAAAAGACTCAAAAGCAAAAGGTTAATGAATTAATGATTCTTAAAAGAACATTGATTTATACAAAATAGTTTAGTCCCCAATGTTAGAAGCTAGATGAATTAATGATTCTTAAAATGTAATTAAATAAGGTGATTTGACAATAGCAATACTGATCAGTGTGGTAATCATTTCTTGATAATTAATTTAAAAAATAAAAAGGACCAATTTAGTCATGTTAAATTCAAAATCTACAACTTTTACTGTAATATATAATCATTACGGGAAAATCATTCTATATATTAACTAATAAAAAAGGTATGCTAAATATATTTTTTGAAAACAAATATTACAAAAAAAAAAAACTGTCATACGTATAATGTATTACAGTAAAGTACATTTTCCATTCATCTAAATCAAATTCACATTCAGAATTGAGTAATATAATTGATATGGAAGAATCTCCCACCTCATCAGAATATGAATTTGAATTTTGTTAGTAATATAAAACATTTTTCTAATGAATTATCTATGCTTTCTGTTTTAGTTGAATATGTATTACGATGTTCATATGATTTTATGGGGATTCAAATTTCAAATTTGAGTATAAGTTTTCTAATGATAGAATAAAAAAATTAAATAATATATAAAATAATTTAAATTTTTTATCGCGTTAGAGTTTTAAAGTGGAGATGATAGATACTATATGTAAATTAGATTATGTTTTATTAGTAGTGTATTTATTCTGTGATATTGTTTTTTGAAAGATCTACTAAAATGTATAATTAGACTCATATTTATAATTGTTGAATTTTCCGTAAATTCTCTTAAAATATCCATAATTTTGAACTTATGTTTTTTTTTTTTTTTGTAACTTTCATTGTGTAACTTTCAATAGGGATGGCAACGGGGCGGGGCGGGTACGGGTATCATGATCCCATCCCCATCCTCATAATAAAAATTCATCCCCATCCCCAAACCCAACGGGTATACAACTTTTGACTCATCCCCATCTCCACCGGGTAACAGGTATTTTCTTATACCCATCCTCATACCCATTTTTTTATTGTTCCATATATCAATTAAATATTTTTTATAAAAAAAATTTAAAAATCACACCAACGGAATCATGATACTATCAAAATATTCAATATTAAAATAACATACTCTTTTTGATTTTCATGATGTCAAATATTAAGAAAAATATTATAATAGTATAAATCTCAAATTAAAGTATCAAATAACAACTAAATGAAATTCAAATAATTATATAAAAGCTAAAAAATTACACATTACTAAAATTTTATAATAACCAAAATATTTATTAATTTTACAAATGATCAGTGGTTTCATTTGCATTCGATCCACCTACACATAGAAAAAAAATGAAAAATTAGATATGATATAATAATTGAAATTGAAAATTTTAATTACTAGAATATAATGTACCTTCTTCATCAGATTCATTTTCACTCATGAGAACATCTTTTCCTTTTAATTTTTTAACACCTACAAACACCAAATGTAGAATATTAAATGAGAATTCACAAAAAATACTAACAAAAAATATTAATAAATTTGAGTAACTTACCTAGATGGTTTGAGTTCCATATCCAACTTCTTGTACACATCAAAGCCTCTATAGTAATATGATGAAGTCGACTACGGTGAGAAGTTAATATCTGACCACCAGTACTAAAAGCAGATTCAAAAGCTACAGTTGTTATTGGAATAACTAAAACATCCCTTGCAATTGCTCGAAGGGTTGGAAACTTTAATCCATTTGTTTTCCACCATGATAGGATATCAAATTCTTGTGTAACCGGTAAATTATCTTCTTCCAAGTAATAATCCAACTCTGTTTTCATAACTGTAGTTCTAGATTTTTTCTTTTTTGCCATAAACTCTAAAAATTCATTCGCATCATTATCAACATCCTTTCCCAACTCCAATGATGTAGCTCTATAAGAAGAAGTTTCATTCTTTTTTGATTGATATTCCAAAACCAAATCATAGCACATTTGACGAATCCTACTAAGTTTCAGATCAAAATCATTACCATACAATTTATAAAAATAATATTCTAACATGTCCATCTTGTACCTTGGATCTAAAACTGAAGCAATTGCCAATATGTTATATAACAAAAAACAAAGAGAATGAGAAATATGTTATATATATATATATATATATATATATATATATATATATATATATATTATATTATATTATATATTATATTACTATGTATATATATATATTATATGTGTGGATATCTTATGTTTATATATATATATATATATATATAATTATTTATATATATTATATTATATTATATATTATATTATTATTAATATGTATATATATTATATGTGTGGATATCTTATGTTTATATATATATATATATATATATATATTTTTTTTTTATAGATATATATTTATTTTAAGTATATATTATATTATATTATATAATAATATAAATATAATAATATATATTATATTATTATGTATATATATTATATGTATATGCGTAGATATTTTATGCTTTTATATATATATATATATATATATATATATATATATATATATATTTCTTTTAAATTTTTATAAATTTGTAATGTTATAAATTTGTTTATAAAAGATCTCACTAGTTAAATGATTAATTTGTTTTATACGTATATATTATATTATTATGTATATTATATTATATTATATTATATTACATGTATATGTGTAAATATATATATATATATATATATATATAAGTATATTTTATTTATATGTATATATACTATATTATATTATATTATATTATATTATATTTTATGTGTAAATATATTATTTATTTATATATATTTTTTAGATTATTTAATAAATTATAAATAGTTTAGTAATTTAAGCGGGGACGGGTATTTGGGCGGGTATATATATATCCCCATCTCCATCCCTAGTTGAAAATTTCGGGTATTACCCATACCCATACCCATACCCAGTCAAAGCGGGGATTCCCCGTCAAAACGGGGACGGATTCGGGTGATACCCACGGGCACGGGTTTATTTGCCATCTCAACTTGACGCGTATTAATTAAGCAGTGTGTAACTTTCATTGTGATTTGTGTATAGTTGGTAATGGAAATAAGCAACAAATTTAGGTAGGTGTTCTTGGCGTGGGCCTTACGAATAGAAATAATTATACAAAGAGTGGTGAACTTTTGTATATGCCTTCATCATGGATCCCTAAACACAATACACCTAAATATTTTCCAAAGACTTATGTGCGTATTTATGACACATGATGCCAACATGCTTACATTTTCAGGTTTCTCCGATCAATAATATTAACCAGTCAATGCCTTCACACTCAAACTGTTCCCAAATTTACTAACCGTGTAAAAAATTCTTAATAATCAGTGTATTAACTAACAGCGTACAAAGGGCAGTGTTAACCGGCGTCAAGAACACCGGTTAACACCGGTCAAATAATTAATATACTATAAAATGTATAAAAGTTAATAATGATATTAAATGAAATCTGATTTAATCATAATTAAAAAAAATTTATTTTATTTAAAATATAAAAATATTTATAAATATTGTATAATTGTTATAATATTTTATTTAATATTTATCAATAAAAAATGTAAAATAATTAAATAATAAAATATCTATATTTTAATATTATTAAAAAGTTAACAGAAAAACTAATAAAAAATAATATTAAACATCTAAAATATTTATAAAAAGAATATAATTAAAATATCAATTTAAAATTTAATTAAATTTTCAAAATATTTATTTTTATTGTTTACAGAATTTATATGATATTTTTATCTTTATAAAATTAATTATTTATATTTATATTATTTTAATTAATAAAATTAATTATTCTAGTTTTTAACGTAAAAATAATAATTCTAATATACATTAATTATTATTTAATCGGTACCCTTAATACATGTTCTCTAAATCTTAATATTGACTATAATATATGTGGAAACAAAATCCGACTTGATTTTAAGTAGTTCTTAATACGGTCAGAAGTCGCGCACAGTATAGGTAAAGAATATTATCGTCTCTCTTTATTATTTAGTGAATTTTTTCGATCTATTCGTCTTCACGTATTTGATGATATTTAAATACTTAAACTGTATTCGTTTGATGGTGGTGAGATGGATTTGGAGAACAGCGTAAAGATTGATTTTTATGAATTTAAAAATATAGGTATGTATGTTTTTTTTAATAAATTTAAAAGATAAAATTAATGAATTTGAAAATAAATTCTATAAAAATTAACGAATGATTTAGTTGATACGATAGATTAAAAATAAGTTATAATAAATAAATTTTAAAATTTACCTTCATAATAAAAATTTAATAAAATTGCAATTGAATGAATTAAAAGTAATAAATAAAAAATGTTAAAATTTAAGAATATTTTAATTATATTTTTATATATAAATTATTATATATTCTATATAAAAATTAATAATAAAAACTACATATATATTATTAGTTTTTAACAATATTATAATTATTATTAATTATTATATACTTTTACTAATTAATAATAATCATTTTATATATATTATTAGTTATTATATATTAATATATTAATTATTAAATTTTTAATGATACTTTAATTGTTAATGAATATTAAATATGTTATTAATTAAATATATATATATATATATATATATATATATATATATTATTTATTATTATAATTTATTATATATAAATATATTATGTAATCGGTTATATACGTGTATATATGTAATAAATTATTATAATAATTAAAATATAATAATAATATATGTATATATATTTATATATTAAAACGAGGTAAGGAATAGAAATAGCCTGAATTGAGGCACACGTAGTGTTATTCTTATAGAGAAAACGTCCCTATTGCTAGAGATGGCAAATAAACCCGTGCCCGTGGGTATCATCCGAACCCGTCCCCGTTTTGACGGGGAATCCCCGCTTTGACTGGGTATGGGTATGGGTATGGGTAATACCCGAAATTTTCAACTGGGGATGGGGATGGGGATGGGAATATATATATATACCTGCCCAAATACCCGTCCCCGCTTAAATTACTAAACTATTTATAATTTATTAAATAATCTAAAAAATATATATAAATAAACAATATATTTACACATAAAATATAATATAATATAATATAATATAGTATATATACATATAAATAAAATATACTTATATATATATATTTACACATATACATGTAATATAATATAATATAATATAATATAATATAATATAATATAATATAATATATATAATATATATAATATATACGTATAAAACAAATTAATCATTTAACTAGTGAGATCTTTTATAAACAAATTTATAGCATTACAAATTTATAAAAATTTAAAAGAAATATATATATATATATATATATATATATATATATATATATAAAAGCATAAAATATCTACGCATATACATATAATATATATACATAATAATATAATATATATTATTATATTTATATTGTTATATAATATAATATAATATATACTTAAAATAAATATATATCTATAAAATATATATATATATATATATTATATATATATATATATATATTATATATATATATATATATATATATAAACATAAGATATCCACACATATAATATATATACATAGTAATAATAATATAATATATAATATAATATATATAAATAATTATATATATATACAAACATAAGATATCCACACATATAATATATATATATATACATAGTAATATAATATATAATATAATATAATATAATATAATATATATATATATATATATATATATATATATATATATATATATAACATATTTCTCATTCTCTTTTTTTTTTTGTTATACACTTTGTTTACTCTCTCAATTGTCTGGTTTGTTTTTCAAGATTTAATTTTGAAGGTAATTTTTCTTCTTCTTATTACATAATTTTTACTCTCTGTACATGGTTATGTTCAAATAGGTGTTCCTCAATTTCATTCTATGAAATAATTTTTAGGTTACACATTTGATTATCTTTATTTATTTATTTATTTTCATGAAAATGTTTGACTCTTATTTTGTAGCTCTTCTTTTTGTTACTTTGGTTATACACTTTTTGTTACTCTCTTTTATACGTTGATAATGATGCGAATGAATTTTTAGAGTTTATGGCAAAAAAGAAAAAATCTAGAACTACAGTTATGAAAACAGAGTTGGATTATTACTTGGAAGAAGATAATTTGCCGGTTACACAAGAATTTGATATCCTATCATGGTGGAAAACAAATGGGTTAAAGTTTCCAACCCTTCAAGCAATTGCAAGGGATGTTTTAGTTATTCCAATAACAACTGTAGCTTTTGAATCTGCTTTTAGTACTGGTGGTCAGATATTAACTTCTCACCGTAGTCGACTTCATCATATTACTATAGAGGCTTTGATGTGTACAAGAAGTTGGATATGGAACTCAAACCATCTAGGTAAGTTACTCAAATTTATTAATATTTTTTGTTAGTATTTTTTGTGAATTCTCATCTAATATTCTACATTTGGTGTTTGTAGGTGTTAAAAAATTAAAAGGAAAAGATGTTCTCATGAGTGAAAATGAATCTGATGAAGAAGGTACATTATATTCTAGTAATTAAAATTTTCAATTTCAATTATTATATCATATCTAATTTTTCATTTTTTTTCTATGTGTAGGTGGATCGAATGCAAATGAAACCACTGATCATTTGTAAAATTAATAAATATTTTGGTTATTATAAAATTTTAGTAATGTGTAATTTTTTAGCTTTTATATAATTATTTGAATTTTATTTAGTTGTTATTTGATACTTTAATTTGAGATTTATACTATTATAATATTTTTCTTAATATTTGACATCATGAAAATCAAAAAGAGTATGTTATTTTAATATTGAATATTTTGATAGTATCATGATTCCGTTGGTGTGATTTTTAAATTTTTTTATAAAAAATATTTAATTGATATATGGAACAATAAAAAAATGGGTATGAGTATGGGTATAAGAAAATACCCGTTACCCGATGGGGATGGGGATGGGTCAAAAGTTGTATACCCGTTGGGTTTGAGAATGGGGATGAATTTTTATTATGGGGATGGGGATGGGATCATGATATCCGTACCCGCCCCGCCCCGTTGCCATCCCTACCTATTGCACAGGACTAAACAAATAAATATCATGTGTTTCAAATCACATTTATTTCTCTCCTAATATACAACAACCCGTCAGATCGATCAAGTGCAACTCCGAACCTTATAAACATTAATGGATTAAAAAGATATTATAGAGAAGATAAGGAGAACAATCTTAAGAAAACTCTAGTGTTTTTTGTTGTTTCTGTTGTTATATTTTTTTTTCATGCACCTAAACGGTATTTATAGATAGATAAGAAAAATAAATAAGTAAATTATAATAAGAATATAGCGGTTAAACATAAAAAACATTAACCCATAAGTTAAAGGTGTATAAATATATCAGTAACAATAAGTTTTTTTATTTTAATTATTTATTTTTTAAATTATATTAAAATATTTCTAACAATATATATATATATATATATTTATATATTTAATAATTAATATAATAATTATAATATGATGATAAAATACGAGGAATAAAGAGTACAAATTGATATATGTTTGTATAAATCTTCGCATCTGGGGTGAAATTTATTGTAAGATATTTTTTCAAATCTATATACACTTTTTCGTGTTCATTTATCGAAATAAACACAATTTTTTAATCTATCCGTCTTTCAGCTTGAATAGTGTAATCCGTATAAAGAAAACTACGTTAATGTCTGCTTATCTCACATAAGTTTTTAATATAGTTCTAAATCTTCATCATTCAGAGAGAATGTAAGTTTTAATGACCTCTTTCTAAATAAAAAGTGTTTTTGGACTTATTTTTGAATTTTTTTATATTACTATCATCACATGTATTATCTTTTTTAATACACATTAACCATTCTTGTTTATTTTTTCAACTCTAGTCTTAATTTTTATTTTAGACTAATTTGATTTAACTCCAGACAACTTTTTTAGTAATCTCAAATGACTCTTTTTTTTACAATTATTCTGTACTTATTTTTTTTAAATACTTGTATTTTAAAATAATACTTTTATTTCGAAATTAAATTTTAACATTTTTTTAAATTCCAATAACAAAATATAATTTAATATGCAAAATATTTATTTAAAAATTTAATGAAATAGAAATATCCATCTATTCTATTCATTGTAGAAGCTAAAAATAAAATAGTCCAGGTAACAAAATCATTAAAAATAACTTTTTTTTTTTCATTTTTTTAAAAGAATTTATATTATAGAAATAAGTTCTTAAACGAGTTGCTACACCCGTACCTATCAAATTTCTTTTCTGCACCCATTGCATAATTTTTTTTTCTTTTTGGAGCATACTAAATTAATTCCGAAATTTTTTGTCTGAAATAAAAATAGGCGAGTGTCTGTAAATTGATTTAGTATGCTGAAAAATAAAAAAAATCCGAATTAATGAGACAAGAAATTTGATTGGGTGAAAAAGAAACTACCACAAAGTAAACCCTTCATGGCCCATTTTTTTTCATTTTTAGTTACGATAATTAAGGTTCGGATCCGGATCCGGATACGCTCGGGCCCGGGCCGGATACGTTTGGGATTGAAAGGAATGAAAATCAAGGGGGAGTGAGTGAGATTTGATCCGGTTGATTGAGAAACCCAGTTTTCTTCTCTTCGTAGTTTTGTTGCTTTAATGGCGAAATCGGCGTCGAATTCAGTATTGCAGACTCTGAAGCGCTACATAAAGAAGCCATGGGAGATCACGGGTCCCTGCGCCGACCCTGAATACAGATTGGCTGTGCCCTTGGCCACCGAATACCGCCTGCAGTGCCCCGCCACCACCAAGGAGAAGCCGTGCATCCCCAACTCCCTGCCTGAGACCGTCTACGACATCAAATACTTCTCGCGCGACCAGCGCCGCAACCGCCCTCCCATCCGCCACACCGTTTTGAAGAAGGGTGACATCGAGAAGCTCGCCAAGGAGCAGACCTTCTCCGTCTCTGACTTTCCCCCCGTTTACCTCACCTCCACCGTCGAGGAGGACATCAATGCTATCGGCGGCGGATACCAGAGCTGACTTCCAGGTCACTTTTCCCCGCTTCTGTTAATTAGGGGTTTTCGTGTTATTGTGTTTGGGTTCGCGAGATTAGCCTCAGAAGCTAATATTGGATTCATCACTTCCAAATGTTTGTTTGTCGAGCTTTATGGTTGAGTAAAAAACCGGGGAATTTTTGTTTTTTTAACGATCTCTCTGGTGTTTGGATTGTGGGGTTATTTAACTTAATTTTGTTTCAATTTATTTTTTTCAGAAGGCCTAGCGAAGCTGGTTATTTTTTGTTTCGTTGTGCTTTTCACTTAAACTTAATGTAGCCAGATTAAGTACAAATGAAATAAGAGGTTAAATTAGGCTGTTAGGGATTCTGTGTAAAACTTTGTTGAATTTATTAGATGGATTGTAAATAGGATTTTGCTAATGCTAGTCTTATACACCCAAATGATAAGTATTTTTTTAGCGACATACCCCAGATAGGGAAGCAAGTATTAATGATACGTGGAATTCTCGTAGAAATATCTGCTACGCGTTTTGCTGCAAGATCTTTGTCAATCCGTCTCCTTTTGTCCGTCTTATTTTGCTGTCTTTCCTTACTGCCGGCACTATTCCTTGGGGGTTGGGGTTGGAGCTGGAAGACCCGAGTCATCTCTGAAAGCCTCAGATATGAGAGGTGGTATATACCCCAAAAGCCATTATCTTTGATGAAGGAGACACCATTGACGATGTAAGGCACATTCTTTGCGGATGAAGCAGTAGAAAGCCAATGAATTATCTTATATGAAAATCTACAAATGGCTAAATCCTTGGATTGCGTTATTCTTATGCTCATGAGGAAGTAGGTGCTATCTTCAAGTTCAGTCTTTCATTCCTTGATCAGGTAGATGGAGAATCACTAAAGAGCCAAATAGGCCACCCTCTATTAGACAGCATTTATTAGTTAGCTCTTTAAGTGTAGTAGCTGTGGCAGGATATACAGAGGAAGTGAATGCAGGTGTGTTCAGTTAGTTAGCTAATTAGTTTGGAGTGGCAAATATCAGATTTCAACTTAAAACCAATTGTCGTTAAATGAAATTGCCACACTTCAAGAATTGAGGCCAATGATGTAGGACTTCTCAACACCCCCTTACACATGTGTCTGCCAAATCAAACGAGCCAACTAGAATAGACAATTACTAAGATAAGCTATAGGCTTTGATCCATTATCTTAGATTTCAACTTAAAACCAATTGACATTATGTGAAGTTGTCCAACAGATGTATAATCCACGCTCGAAGAATTGAGATAGGCGATGTGGGACTTCCCACCAGGAGAGACCAGGCTTTTGATTTCTTGGAGATTTCTGTTGTTAGTCATTGTTGCTCTTCACCTTGAATTCCATTGATTCAGAGCAAGGGGAGAATGTTGAATAAAATTCTCTTTTGGTTAATCTTTACATTCCATACAATTATTGGTTGCAGCCATGTGAAGAATCAATGAGGAGTTTGTAAGAATCAGAGGAAAGAAGAAGGGGAAGGATTGAATTACAGAAACTGTCTTACCTTTTGTCTATTGGCTGAACCTAATCCGCTGGAGAAAAGTAATGATTATGTTGAAAGGAGGTATACCTGATTCCCTGGCTAATAGTGAGCACCATCCTGCAGGTCACACTGTATTTGATGATATATTAGGTTCACTTTACCATGTAGATGTTCATGGAGTTGGATTGGCTGCTATCGATGTCCCTGAAAGGAATTCTTCCTTAACATTGTGGTTCAGACCGAATTCCGTATTGCTATTATTTCTTTTTCAGGTTTTGAACCTAATTTCTGAAACAATGAGGAAGGCTTAAGGGTAGTCCACACCCTACTCTTGGTGTTTGGCATGCATCAAATGAGGGGGACTATAGCTCATGCTATCCATTTAGATATTCACCACCGAAGAACCTCTGCACTCTAGCTCACTCTGGTGGCCAATAGGTTGATAGCTTTCAAATGGTAGTTAGTGTCTGTTAGGTCAATATACTCAAGCTCTGGGTACAACTAATGAATGATGTTGCTCAGAAGCTATAATTTGTTAGGAACCAAGAACAAAAATACTGAGATGTAAAGAAAGTGTTGGGAATAATACATACCTCAAGAAAGGATGATCTATGGACGTAGTTGATGCCATGATTAGGAGGAAAGGATGATCTATGTGCCTTAAACCAAGGGGGTTGGTGGAAATATTTTAGGGATTGGACACATTAGAATTTGGAACTTTGGCACACCGGTGAAGATGAAGCTAGAAAGAAGAGATATGACAACATCCTAAAATTTGTCATCAATCAACAAATATTTACCTGATAGTGTATTGCTCCCAAAATAAGGCTAGAGGAGCAACAACAATTGGATTCTGGGAAGATTAGAAGCGTTAGTCTGAGAAATACCATGGGAAAATATTTTCTTAGGAGGGGATCTAATGGGTACCTGGTGTACACAACTAAATTAGAAAGTTCTTCGTTCGTGCAGTCTGACCACAATGGAAGTGGTGTTTCATTATGTTTTTGTGAAGTGCTGATAGCAGCCTGTATGGTGGCTGTCACAGCCACTATGTTTAAGATTCCATTAAATTCCTGCTTTGCGCTCCTTTTGTAGAATTACCACTCTGATTAAGGTGGTTTATGAAATTTCATAATTTTCTCCTATCAGAATAAAAAGGAGTTGGAAAAACCCTTCATTCTTTGAAGAATGATGCTGGGTTGTATTACTTTCCATCATTGGCTGCTAATGCCTCTTCTGGTAAGCCTTGCTTTTCCAGCAGTCCTATATTTTCAGGCAGCTCCTTAACTTCTGTTGAGTATACCTTCTTCCTGACTTTGGTCATAGTTCATACTTGCATTACTTTTCTTGCTGCAACTTCTATTCTTGTACAATTTTATCCTTTTTTTTTTACTGTGAGACAGCCTCTGTTTATTCTCTTTGGCGCAGCCAAGGCACCATCTCAATGACATCTTGCCCAGGTGCTCAGGAGAGCCCCTGATCCTCTGCTTTAGTCTCTTGTTATTGACTTGTTAAACTTGTTAAATATGCCTTATATCGATGGTACTTCTGATAAATAAATTACATTTTCCCCATTTTTCTCTGTGTAGTGGTTATCTTACTATCTGCTATCCCACTGGAGTGTTTTTGGGTTGGTAGCTCTGCTCTGATATCCATGTTAATAAACGGTCTAAACAAACAGAAAAGCAAGAAAGAAAACTGTGATGCATCTGGTATTATTTTAGAAAGAAAACTACCCCGACTCTGTCTTACTCGTGGCGTTTCTGCTTTAGTGTAATGTCATTCTTTTAGTGTGGAAAGAAAGAAAAAGAAATCATTCTTGCTGTGGTTGGATTCTGCTACTCAATCGTATAACTATAATGCATTAATCGTAGTATACACTTGCTATCATAACTCTGATCCACTACTTTTCTGTTTTTGTGACCAGGTTTGTGCTCTTAATGAGGACATTATTGGCCCAGTCAACTTTCTATTTTTTGTCAATGGAAAAAAGATCCTAGTAGTCTTTTAGCACAGGCCTGTGATGGCCGTCCATTTTAAGGAGGTGTGTAACATTTGATATGAATAAAGTGTAGCTGGCTGGGGTTATGTTTAACTATTTGTTTACTTTGTGAATGTGGGATAAAAAAGTAAATTGATTCAATGACTTGATAATGGGCAAATTGAATACTTGCCCTCGAAATTTCCCTGTTTATTTTGATTACGAGAGAAGCTTTTGAATATCACTTGAAAATTTCTTTAGGATGCAGCACACATATCTTGGAAATGAAATCCATATTTTGTTTAAAGCTTTATTCTTGTTGTAGCTATAAAATCGTGCCTTCACCTAAGACATTTATTTGCTTTTGACAAATTGCGTTTCTAAAATGATATCAAAGTATCTGTTGCCTCCATTCTTCTAAATATATTGAAGAGGTGGGGGCAATGTAGTGTTCATGATTCATGGCCCCCTTCTGTAGGAGGTTTTAGGCATAAAACTATCGGTGTTTCTTCCTGCACCCCATCAAACCGGATTTTACTTTTGGAACTCTGTTCTACCGTAATTGTTCACGTAGAACACCTACACGAGAATGTAATTGCCGCTTAAATTTGTTTTTGATCTTTTAAATTTCAGTGAATTTTGGAATTAGTCATTCTTCAAAATTTTATATCAATTTAGTCATTTATCTTTATAAATGCGTAAATTTAGTTTTTCTTACCAAATTTTGTTAAATTTATTTGACATTTTAAACGTATTTTATGATAATATTTGAGTTAATATTAAATTGAAAATGTGTCAAATGAGATAAATAATTTAAATATTATCATGAGATGTACCTGAAACATAAGATAAACTTAATAAACATTGATTAAAATGATTAAATTTACATATTTTTAAATTTAAAAGATTAAATTAATTAAACATTTTAAAAATATATTAATTTTAAATTTGATTGAAACTTAAAAAATTAAAAACATATTTAATCCTGTATAGAAACCACTCGGCCAACTTATAATATAAGCTTTGGTTGTTCCATAAATGGCGGAAGTGTAAATTGCGGGAGAAGATTCTCTCACGTGCAAAACAACCTTGGGATGTTCAAGAATGATGATTTCTACCATTTTTTTTTAAATTAGCACTTTTTTATAAAAATATATTATATTAATAAATTTTGAAGCGTCAAGATATAATCTAATGAAAATGTTACTGGAGAGATCCATTCCAATACATTGCAGAATGTACATAAATGGTTGAATCCTAACTCATATTTCTAACCTCTATTTCCACCAATTATTAGTATAGTTACATATTGGACCCATGCAAGTGCAACAATTTTTATGTTCATCAACTGATTGACTGCATTTATAGTAACGAGTCCAAATAAATTTATTTTCTATATAATTTAAATTTTTGATGGAGACATCTTTTAAAATTCCAATTCATTCAAGTCAAGATTCAAATACATGTGATACATGTGGATGAATTGAGTGAACCAAGTTTTTACATAATATACAATTCTCACTATTATGTATGATTAAATTGTAAATAAAAATATAAAACTTGGATTAAGATATATTTCAAAATAATGTTATCTATTAAACGATTTTTTTATATTCATATGTATTTTTGCATTTGCATATCACAAACAAAAAAGAGAAAACAACTAAGATATAAAGTGAATGATATAGAGTACTTTCGAACTATAATCAACCCTGATCAATAAGACTTACAAACCAATCAAATTCTTACTATGAATAATGCTAGATATACTTGAATTTTGATCTTTCACAAAATTCTTTCAAAAAAAAGTTCTAAGAAAATGTTTTTAGCTTAGTGTAATCAAACTTTACTTTCTGAAAGGTTCTTTTCGACTTTCTAAAACCTTTTTATTTAAATTAGACCACTAGCAAATAAATTGAACCAGTAAAATCAACTAGAAAACATTTTCACTTGATTAAAACAAAATAAAAATAAGTTTCAAAAGTCAATTCAAATATCTGAACTGCGTTTTAACAAGTGTTGAAATTACTTAAAATGTGATTTCAATCAATTTATTTTATTCATGTCTTAGTTGGTGCAAAATAAGTGAAATTGAATTTTTGCTAAATATTTCAAGATTTTAATAGGTTGAAATCATGTTTTAATCGATAGAAAAAAATGTTTAAGCATGTGTTATCACAAAGTTATGAATAATTCAACTTATTAAAGTGAGATTTTAACCAATTGAAATGGTTGAAAAACAATTTTAAATGCAAAAAATGTTAAGATCTAGCATTACCCACTCACACAAATCATAAGCCTAAGGAATTTTAACAAATTCATGCACATGGTCTTCATCAAGCACATCTTCTTCAACGAGGTCAGAGACATCAATTAATTTTTCAAAATCAATATGACAAATACCTATGTTCTAGAATATGAATTAAACAATTTTCTTAAAATAAATTAAAAAATAATTAAAATTTCATGACAAATTATAACATTTATTATTTTTTCAAATGTTGAAAAGTATCTTAAGGATTTAAGTGAACATCAAATTGCTTGAACTATCAGAAAGAATGAAAAATTAAGTAGCAAAATGAGTTCTTAAATTAAAGCGAATAGTCAAAGAAAAAAAAAGAAAATAATTTTTTCTTAGGTTGCTTAATAAAGTAAGGTTTACACATTGAGCATTAAAAATTGATAGTAAAATATTTTCATGTAACTAAAAGTAAAAGATAAATAAAAAATATTATGCAAATAAATAAATAAATATCAAACGTGTGTTTTAAAGATAACTTAATTTGATAAAATTGATATTTAAGTTTCATAAAATGTACTACATTGCTTAATAAAACCAAATAAAGAAAAAAAAATAATAATTGAGACTATGATGAGAAGCCGATTAAAGTAAACTTGATGATATTGAATGAGTTAAATATAATAGAAGATTACTTAGTAAAAGAATAATTATTTAAAACAAAATGTGAAAATACTCCTAAGAACGAATTTATCATGAACTTTACTTCATTTAAGTTCCTCTAAATATTAATTCAAGACTAAGACGATTTCTTGTATATCCAAATTGTAAATACAAAAGATTAGGAATGTTAAAACATGTCAGTTCGGTCCATTTTGACTTGTTTTGCCTTTGGCCTATCAAAAATGGGCTGGATCGGATTGATCCGTCATAGCAAAACAAGTTGAATTTTGTAATCCGTTTTGTCTCAGGACGAGCGGGTAAACTGGCCTGCCACTTTTTTATTTATTTTTCAGTTTATTTTTAACTTTTTTAAAATTTTGTTTAAAGATTATATATATATATATATAAATTTGTTTATATAATATAAAAAATATATTTATTTTAATTATTTTTAATTTTTAAATATAAAAATATAAAAAAAGAAGTTGGCAGGTTAGAACAAACTAGTCTACCACTTTGACAGATTAAATAAGTCGTGCTACTACAATAAATTGAAAACTCTAACCTAATTTATCATTTACTTAACGTGACGACGGATAAGTACGATTTGACATATTAAAAAAAACTAATTTACTTCCATTAACGTCATTAACGTCATCCCACGTAAGGTTTATTACGAGCTTAACATTAGCAAACAAACAATTATATCTTGATATGATATATGAGTATGCCACAAACACCTTTTTTTTTTGTGTTCTCATCATCATCACAATGATTATCATTCATTCTGTAGCTCAATATATACCCCACACCTTGATACATGTACAATGTTCAAATTCTTTTTTATATAATATTTAATTAATAAGGAAAACATATATTCTCTTGTATTTCACACTCATCCACACAATATTCTCTTTTGTAAATGAAACTTTTATTAACCCACCAATTTTCTGTATTATAATACAACTAATAAATTTGTCAAACATATACACCTCACCTAGGCTTTTTCTACGTTATTTTTTAACGTCTTTTCAAACATTCTTATCTAAAACTTCACAATGTCCTCTAATAAATTATTTTATACAAATCAAAATGTTGAAATTAGGATGCACTTAGAAAATTATTTTATATATCTACTGTTTTCTTTTATTTAATGGTACCAATAATTCTTAATCAGTTGATTGAGAATCTTTAGGTTGAAAATGTTTCTTACTTAATTAATTAATACAATTATTATGAAAAATAAAGAATATTTTTATTTTCTGAGAAGTTAAAGGAGACAGAGAGTGCAGCTGGGTAGCATGAAAAATTGAGCTCCATTGTTGACCTTATATAAACGATAATAAACATGAAGCAGAAGCAGAAGAAGCAGAAGCAAAGGTATAGGCCACAGCAATGACCAAACATTTGGCTCTCTTTCTCAGTCACTTTCATTCACATGGACACACTCACACACTGCTAACCTTAATACCCAAGAACAACAACCTGTCATTCTCCTCCACTTTTTTCTATCAACATTTCAACCATTTTTCTTTTTTCTCTTCTCTTCTCATCAAATACCTTTTGCAGATCTCTGTACACCGCAATAACTACTCAGCATCAAAATTTTGTAGTTATGCAAAATTTAACACCTAAATTTTTATTTCTGTCACATTTTTAAGATCTAAGTATAGATTCCTCTATTCCCAATCCACAATGGGAAACTTGTCATTCATGCAAATCCTCCTGAATTATCTATTCATTTCTGACCACACATTTATTAACTCACTCATATCTTCAAGCTAAATAGCAGAGATCTCACAGTCCTTGACAGTGATAGTATATATATTCATTCATTACAGAGTTACTCACTACTACTCACTCCACAGTGTTGATGGTGATGCAACACTGTTTTCGGCATGCACCGCCAAACAAACAAACATATCCATTTCTTTCTTCTAATTTCCCTCTAAAACATTACTTTTACATCTCCATATCTTTTCATCAATCTGCAACCTACACTTTAATTTCTCCTACATATCGCAAAAGGAGAGGATGTTATGAGTAATAACCCAATACAATTTCAAGAAATACAGTTCTTTTAATTTTTATTAAGTAGCACAATCAATATTCATTCCAGTTCAACATACTGTTTTATCGCTTTCCACTTACAATTCCAAAAGAATTTTTATTTTGTGTATATGACTTTGGGATATTCTTTATACTACTTACTGATAAAAAAATGTTAAATCCTTGCAGAGATATATGGTTGAATATAAAATTTGAACTTAATTAACTTCTTAATCCAAAGAGAGACTACATTATTCGAGGTTTAGAAGAACTGAGGGTAAATAATTGCATCATCATCATCATCGATTATATAAACTCTTATTATTGTTAAGTTCATTACTTTTTCTGCAATAGGTTGCAGACATAAGGATAACGCTGGGCACATAAAACTAAAAAACCCTTGAGAAAGAGAAACAAAATGACAACAATCTTCGAAGTCATCATTTTCTGTTTTCTGCAAACGAAAACTGAATACTTCGAATGGGCCATCTTTATCTCAAATGAATTGAAATTTTAGGGTTTCTTTCTTGTGTCCTGCCGCAACATTTGCATTTCTTATTTATTTATTTCAAATCTGATCGATTTTGAAACTAATGTATATCCTGTAAGGTGGTTGCAGAAATATTAAATTTTCATCTTACTTATTACTGCAAGGTTCACATATATGTGGTTCACAAGGTCTTAACCCCACTTAGGGTTTTGAGTTTAAAAGTATTGGTTCAGCTTTTGAACAGTACTCAACAATGGCAGTAGCAGTGTGTCCTGATGATGAACACCTCAATAATTTAGGCCAAGATTCCTATTTTGTGGATATTTTGAAGGGAAAAGCTGAAGGCTCTTACTCCTTGTCTCTAACCTCAGTACACAACATTAGAAAGAAGATTCATTATGTTTTTTCTTTTTTCGACTTTCCACACAGAACACCCAAGAGTTAGCTAGCTAGGGGTTCTACATATACACATATCTTCTCTACAAACATATACGCGTGATTGTCTTTTTGAAAGCAAAATATTCTCTCTATAACCCTAAGTAATCCACATCAATTACTCTTATAAGCATACAACAACATGCACAACACAAAACCCTAATTAGGAAACGGTTTAGAGATACTATAGTAGGCAAAACTACTTGATTTACTGAACCATATGCTTCTAGTTTTTGGTTCATCTGTGCTGCAAGTTCATATCAGCTAAAGAAACCCATTAATCTTATAGTTTACACATTAATTAATATTGTGAAACTAAGTAGCATAATTAGAGAACAAAAATGAAACTAATTATTACAATGTGACTCATATGTATATATATATATATATATATATATATATATATATATATATATATATATATATATATATATATATATATATATATATATATACACATATATATACAGAATTCTAATTGTGCTGTGTGCAAATCTCACTGGCATATGTCTGTGGTCCCTCTCTTTTTTTCCAGCTATAAGTTGAGTGGATGCTTTTATGAGGCTAACTTGGTCCCTCATCTATGGCACAGCTATGAATCTATATCATCTAATACAACAGATCAGACTCCAACAACATACATCATAACTTTTCAAAGTTTACCTGTGAGGGTTTATTTTTTATTTTTACTTTCTTCATATATACACTTCTATAGTAACTGCACTATTTATTTTGTCTCTTACTTTTCAGAATTCATTTTCTTAAAAGCCATAAATCTCTTCTGAAACTAAGAAGGTATATAATAAATTGTTTCTGCAGAATTTTGTACAGCAAAAAAAGAGATTAAAAATGATAAAAGAGAAAAATATAAAATATGATCAGTGCTATATCATGGAGAGATAAAAATGAATAACATTGTTGTATAAAGATAGTATATAGCTCATAGCTGAATGCAAATAAATCGTGACATTATTATAACTTTAGATGCATTATTTCTCATGGATACGTTTATATATATATATATATATATATATATATATATATATATATATGTATGTATGTACGTACGTATGTACCAACAATTCTAAAACTATATCTTTCTCTTTCAAATAATCCCTTTTTATATTCTTTGTCCCATTTTTTCTTCAATTAAAAAAGGGACATGTGAACAAAGTTAAATAACTTAACTATAATAAAAGAGTATACCTTAACTGGCCATGAAAAAGACTGAAAATAGGAGCAAAGTAATTTGTAACATAGATTCAAAACATTTGTCCCCCTTCACGGTCTCTTCCCCAACCTAACTAACACTTGGCATTTCAATTTAGAAAAACTAACAATTATTCCCTATATATGTAATATAACATTGAGTTTCATCCCTAATCTACTTTTTATTTAATTTGCAAGTATTTATATCCATTTTAAATTTTAATAGAAAATATAAGAAATTTGTATTAAATTGTGAAAAAATGTAATTTAAATATAGGAAAATGGAAATCTTTTAAAAACTCTTTGTAAGAATTAATTTTAAATTATGGGAACGTAATTATGATTTGAAATAAATAAGAGGAATTTAAATGTAATTATAATTTTTTTTATCATGTATAAAGATTGAACACATACCAAGTTAGAATAATCCTTACCCATCTAAACTAGAATACTTTCACAATTAAATTTATAAGTTAAGAATTTAAGTTTTGACAAAAAATAAACTTTAACACAAACAAGAATTATCATAAGAGGAACAATTAATCATTTCAAAATATAAAAATAATACATAAATAACAAGGAAGTCACGTATCATAAACAATAAAAATGACTAAAAACGCCTTAATTACTATTAAAACAAAAAGAGAGAACTTAAATTTATAATGCAAGATCACGATTAAAACTACATTATATAGTTTCCTAACAATTTATGCACAATTTTGTTTATTTTCTTAACTATGACAAGGCATTTATCAACGGAGTAAGTTTAATAAAAATAACGAATATCTAAAAAAATAATATGTAAATTGCATTTAAAATATTGGCCATACAAATTAAGAGCTCCATATTTGGTATGTCTACATTTTAAGAAATTCTTGGATAAAATGTAATGTTGCTGATGCTTTATTTTTATTAAAATAGAACTCAAAATAGTAAATGGATTAATAAAGGTACAATATTATATATTTTTCGGAACTTTTCATTGTCAGTCCTGTTGGGCTAGCCGGCACAGGCAAACCTAAATTAGTCCGACACTGAAGCTATCTATAATTAATAACTAAAAAAACCTCTTTTATATATATATATATATATATATATATATATATATATATATTTTAAATTTTAGCGAATTATTTGAAAAGTACTTGGATGATAAATGAAAATTCTTATTTGGCCACTAATCCTACGGCGATTTTAGTCATCAAGTTAATTTAAAAAACGATATAAATCTCTGATATTCATCTTCAAAAAGAATAATATTGACACAGAAAGTGTAAATTTTTCTGTATTTTGTAATTTTAAAGGAGTAACCTAGCCATAAACAGTTTGAAAAAAGTAATGTAATTAGACTCCAATTTTGAATAATTAAGCTAATAATTAAGAGTTGAGTTTGATTAATGGTGATTATTAATTAAGGCAGTGGGTAATATTAATTGTTGATGAGCATGTGGTGCAAAGAGATTGAGAAAGTCAAGAGAAGCTATGGTTGACGTGCCACTTGACATGGATGCCACATGGTGATGGTGAAGGTGAAATAATTCTTCTTCTTATTATTATTATTTTTGACATTTACACCCACATGATGCTGTAAAATGCTAACCTTTCTTTACAAAAATTCTCAATTTGATGCAACATTATTATTCCTTTGCAGAAAAAAAGGCTGAAGTCGAAACTTGAGGTCATCTGCTCCACTAGTTAACATTGAAGACTTGTACGAAGTTTCTACTTCTGCACTCTCCTCCATTTCTTCTATGCTCAAAACCTTACAACATACCATCTAAACTTTCCTCTCTCACGTAAGTTCATCTTCTTATCTCACTACTCACATCACCTTTCACCTCATGCTTCTAATCTTTTTCTTTTCTTTTTCTTCTCTCAAAACCTAACCATGCATGTCTCAATTTTTCCACCAAACTCATGTTTCTGCCTTCGATTCACTCTCATAACACTATCAATTCAGTCACTAGACTTGTCTTTGCCCTAATTTTGGAGCACCATAACTTCACTGCTCTTGTAGAATTGGTAAAGCTGATTTCAGTGTTCAACTTTTTACACTACCTTGTTGTTTCTTTCTCACACATGATTTTGGCTCTCAGATTTTTTAATCTATTCTGGGGTGTTTCCCAGTCAAGTGAGCAACAAACGTATAGTTTGCTGTGAATATAAAAACTTTGCAATAAGAAAAGAAAAAAAGGAAGTTTTCTGATATTATAACTTGTTCCTTTCCCCATTGTTTATCAGATCGGGTTAGTCGGTTGCAGTGCATGAGATCGAAGAGGTTGATCTTATTGTATGATATTATCGAGAAGAGAATGATGAGATTATAAGAAAGATGATGAATGAAAGTTCAAGTAAAGTTCAGGAAGGCAACGAAGAAGAGGGCGAGAACATTAAAATTGAGAAGTTGTCAAAGGCAGGGTCGTCCTCAAGATCATGGTCAGCATTCAGAAACCCAAGAATTGTACGAGTGTCTCGTTCTTTGGGAGGAAAAGATAGGCACAGCAAGGTTTGCACCATTAGGGGACTGAGGGACCGAAGGATTAGACTGTCTGTGCCCACAGCAATTCAGTTGTATGATCTTCAAGACAAGCTTGGACTGAACCAACCTAGCAAGGTGGTAGATTGGTTGCTTGAAGTCACCAAATCTGATATTGATAAACTCCCACCACTTCAATTTCCTCACTGTTTTGCTCAGTTTCATCAACAAACCCCACTCTCAGCTACCTCTCACTTCTCTCTTGGAAGCTTGTATGATGGTGTTGGGGGAAACCAAAACCTCATCACAAAGTCAACAAGGTATTGGGATTTAGATTCTCAAAACCGTACTGAGTTAGCTGAAGGTGTCTCAGCCTCCCAGAAGGGCAAGTTCTGGACGAAACCAAATGAACTAGAGAATCATCAAAATGGAATTGTTGGTGGTAGTGGTAGTACTCGTAATAGAGAAGAATCTTCTTCATCTCATTGTAAGGTGTTTCCCCATGGGACTAATAGCTCTTATTTACCTGGTGGTTTGTCAAACAATGGCATTACACATAACTCCTATCACCATTCTGAGCCTTCAACTCTATCTTTATCCCACCTTGGAAGCCATGAATTATTTCCTTCCCATCCAAGCAGTGGCAGTAGTGTGCAATTTTCATCTGGTCCCCAATTACTTTTTTGTCCACCTTCTGCTACACCATCTGCTTTTTACTCAGTGGAAAGCGATCCAAGACAATCCAACAATGTTCAGATCTTTAGCTCAAGTTCCCAAGTCATGATGCCTCATCCTCTCATCCAATCTATTCATTCCACCACTTCACCCCTTAGACGCCTTCCAACAACATTGAGTTCCAAGCTTCTTGATTCAGATAACAACCATCGTAGCCAACAAGGTAAGGGTACTACTCGTTCTTGATTCAGATAACCTTTCTGTCCCAAGGCTACTACTCCTTCCAGGACATTCCTCATATCAGTATTCCACAGGCTAAAGCACATCAATTCAATTTTCCCACTCAGCCGTGAATCTTAGTTTTGTAAGTATGGCAATGCTGGCTATACATATACAATATTTATATTTCAATTGAACTTTGTGGTTGCAACCTTTAGATACCTTGTTGATCAATCATTATGAATACGAGGTATAATAAAACATTCTAAAATAGTGCTCCTGTCCTTATATGTTGGGGCTTTCATATGAATTTGCTGGCATGTTTTAGTTTAAATCCCTAAATAACGATCGTTTTCATCATAGCTAGACTTTTGTTACCTAGACTTCAAGCCATAAACTATAAAAGTATTCCTGTGTTTTCGTTTAAACTTGAACTATTTTTGGTTCATGACACCATATACACAACCGTGAGTCATGTATATGAAAATGGTTTAACTTTGGACAAAAAATCATAATGTAAAATATTTTATCTGATCAGCCTCAAGTGTTTTCTTGTGCAGAATAGAAAGTTCGACATGAGACTTTCTTATCTGATGATTTAATCTCTTAATTAGATTGGATTCTCTCTCATGTTATAAGTGATAATTGATGATTATGTTGAAAGTGAGATTAGAAAAATGATTACTTGGTTAGATTAAGGTGTAATGTATATACAAGAGTGAAGCAACCAGTGTACTATAAGAGAAAACTCGTGAAAGTGGGGTAGCCTTGTACTCCATCTTTCATTGACATATTATGCTTTATTCAAAATGCTATGATCCCATTTGAGTACAAAAGGAAGCTTAAACTGGTACAATTTCACAGCACTCGATAATTGTAATGTTTGTTTGAAGAGAGTACAATTGATTAATTATGAAGTAGACCAACATGCGTACATAATTGATATAGCTTGATCAGCATATACACTGTTGTTGCTGTTTGAACTTTACGTGCTCTCTCTCTCTCTTTCACACACTTGCATGCTGTCCTCTGGTTTCAAATGGAAGCTTTAGGAGTAATGGGGATTTTCCAAATGGTCTTGAACTTTTTTCTCCTAATATGTGTTGCTTTTTGCGCACGATTTGACCAAGGAAGTTTTGTTGAAGGAGTCGGGGAAAGCAATCCCAAGAACGGTTCTCTCACTAGTACACATCCATGCACTCATATTTAAGCTTTCTGCATAATTGCTATTTTCAGAATGTCAGATTTAAGCTGAGTGAAACCAAGACATGTGTATGATGCAAAAAGATGACAACGGTTCCGCCTAACACCCATAATAATTACCTCGTGAAAGGTTTTATGTTTTCTGTTTCATCATTTATAGTATAGCTTCAAAAATATCTACAGCCAAAAAGCAAAATCTAACAACACACAATTATAAACAACTTGTAATTCTCATGACTCTACTAACCACACGAGTGATGGAGGAGAGAAAAGAATAAACAAAGGAATTATCATTAATTGAAGGAAATGGGAAAAGATATTAAAGGAGGAGGATACACTTTTTCATTTCATACAGATAAATGTAGATTTATCTTCATTATATTATTCATACCTACAACTACCCTTTTTAATTTTTTTTATTTATTTATAACACATTTACGGACCAAATATAAGCATTTATTCATATTATGGCTTGATGTACCTCAAGTACATATTTACATTTATAAATTCTTTTTGCTGATAAAAGTAAAATGTGCATTTACATTTTTTTTCATCTACTGATACGGTTGCACAGACGAAGATTAAGTAGTTATCTTATCCCAACAAAAAAAAAAAACAGTAAGCAGCAATGTAAATTAATATATGCGTGTATGCGCATTAAGTTTACGCGTTTAATTTCATCGGTTACATCATATACATACAAGATGCAAACTGGTTTCTTTAGAGAAACTGTACGCGATTTCTGACAGTATTAAGAGCTACGTACGTAAAATCAAGTCAGATTTTGTTTCCACATTTTTCATACATACATATACATGTACGTACGTGTATATATATATATATATATATATATATATATATATATATATATATATATATATATATATATATATATATATATATATAATTCTTTTGTTTGTAATAAATATGTTATTGTTACTGGATGCATGTTTTTTTTCTCTCTTTAACTATCTAAATGGAAACAAATGAAAAGGCTAAATAGTGTATACCTTATTTGGAGTTATGATATTAAAAGCACGTGCTTGTAACAACTTGTATGCCAAATGCCTTTTCTTTTACGAAATAAAAGGACGCTAAGGTTTTCTCAAACTGCACTCAAAACCACAAAAATAATATGCATTAATCACTTCTAAAATGCCACATTTTAACAAGGTTTTACATTAAATCGCCTACTAATTGTATTGTGGACACGAATGCTTTATGTGAAAATTTATAATAAAAAGTCTTATTTATTTTATGCAATCAATCACATTCATTTCTGAAAATTATATATTCCTAATAATATTGTAATAACAATTTTTTAGTATATTTAAAAAGGTGTTTGGTTTCATTTAACTGTTTCTCAATATATTTTTAAATTTCAAATAAATAAACATAAAATTTATAAGTGTAAAATATTAAATAACTTTTCATATTTCTATGAAAATAGTACTGTTTTCGATTCTTCACAGGGAGAATTAAAAATGATTAAAACATAGAATCTCTTAAAATAATTTGTTGAGAATAAAATATAACCTTCAAAATGTATGTTTCTTAAAACTATTACACAACTTTACCTTCAAATTAAAGCGTTAAGTTTTAACTTTAAAGATAAAAATACTAAAAGAAATGAGACAAGAAAAACAACTTTTGAAGCCCTGGTCCAATGACTGCATTCCTGGACAAGTTAATCTCTCATGCATGCAAGTAACCATGCATGCTTACCACCCAGCTTTGATAGAGACAAAAAGCAGTGAAGAAATCATAGTCCTCTATTTATTAAAATGGTATAAAATAACAACAACAAAAAAATTAAGATGTATTATGATGAAGTGAAGAAAAAAAAGTTAAGAGGAAGATAAAGATGTTATTAGAGGAGGGAAAAGAAAAGTGTGTATATATATATATATATATATATATATATATATAGTGAGGGGAAATAGAAAATCCTATATTGGTTCATCTTTGTAGCCTCTTTAACAGCATATTGATGAAGGCATGGAAGTGATAGAAGCATGGTTGTAACACAGAAAGTGAAAAAGTGAGAAAAATGTTTTGGAATCTGCAGTTGTTCTGATGATGAAAAGGAAGCAACATGAAATGTGAAGCAGAGTAGACAGTAATATATATCACAAGATCCAAGATAAAATTAAAGAGACTCAGTAGTTGCAGCGAGTTGGGTTTTTAAAGGCTCCTTTAAAGGTGTCATCAAAGAAAAAAGCCAAAAATTTACATGGTGGTCCCAATTCTAAGGTTTTTAAAGTAACAAAGAAAATGGGAAGCAATAAAGACGAAGCAGTTACATTTATGGATATGCGATTTTTTTTTCTTACACCACTTATCACTGCCATGTGAAGTTTGGTGTGCTGCATTACCCTCCACTTAATTCTTTTATATATATATATTACCTTTGCTCAGCTTTGCAATTAATTACTGCACCCTCATAAAGCTTCCATAAAAGTAAAAAAGTAAACACAGACAAACCTAAATTATGAACTGTGTTCTTCACCAGAAAACTCATGTTATGTTAGTAAATCTATATTTTGATTCTGAGAAACCTTGTTCCTTCTAGTTCTGTTGAAAGGGTTATGTTATGGATCAAGATAAATAATATTATTGTTATTGTAATTAATATGATTTAAGTCATACATGTTATACTCTTTGTCAAAGAAATTAATTTTAATGTTTGAATATTAAATTAGAAAACTTGATGTGATTAAATAATTGATTAATTATAAATGAAATATTATTATATTATTTTGTTAGCACTAAAAATATAAATAACGTGAAAATGAAATATCAGAAAATATTTTAGCTATGATAAAAGCTTTGGACTTGGTCAAAGTTTTGTTTCAATTTTGATCATGAAGAAAGTCCGTATACTTGGTGCAGACCTACATAATTATCATACTATAATTTTACAAATCGTTTTCTTATATATTAGAGTAGTACATGTTCATATTGTACTTTATTATATTTACTAAAAAAAACTTACAGATTGTATAATTTTTTGTTTCCAGATTGTATTGTTTAATTTGTGCAACACTAAACCATTTCTGCTAACTCTAATGTTTTGAATAATTTTCGAAAGAAAAATTGAGTTTCAACTCATTAGTTCTAGAGAATTTCCCTCAACTTAGTACACTCAAGTGAATATATAGGTTTAGTTTTGAGACATGGTTGAAGTTATGAAATTAATCATATCATCTTGCTTAATAATAATGACAATTTAAATATTTGGTCAAGTTACTGCCTCTAGACTTGCATACAAGTGATATCACTAATTTCACACTAATTAAGAATGTTATCTGTTAAAAATTCTTATATTACATGAGAATTTTTTTACAAATTTATTAAAGAAATTTTCAAAAAAATATATTTTTTTGTCATTTTTTTAAATCTTAATTGACAGGTAATTCTTTCGTGGATATTTATTTTCTATCAAATTATAAAATTCGTAAGTATTTTTTGCAAAATTTGTTGCAAAAAATGTTTTATATAAAATATTTTGCAAAAAAATTGGTAGTAATTTTTTGTAAATATTTTTTCACAACAAAATTTGTACGTATTTCCTATAAAAAATTTTCAAAACAAAATTGGTAGGAAATATGAGTTTTTTTAGTAGTGATTAGTTAAATTTATTTATTATTCTTGATTTCATAAAATAAAACATGTATTTTCTAAATTACCCTAGTATTTGTCGTTATGACTTCCATGCTTAAATAAGATTGGTAGATGAAATTTTCTTATATTTAAGTAAAATGACCATTTTTTATACGGAAATTCACAAGAATAATTGTAATTTAAAAATCTTTTAACAAATACCATTTATAATTTTTTTTTAGTTTAGTCAAACAACCATGTTTCAATTTATTTATTTTTAAATAAAATTAAGAAGCACAAAAAGAAAAGATATGTTTATTATGGTTTGTCTCTATCACTAAGTTTAGGTCAAGTTATTGGCAAACCTAAAGTTTCACAAAGTCACATTACCAGTCCAACTCAATTTTTCATTTAATTACCTCCAACTCCAAGTCATACATATTTCAAGTAGTGTTTACAATAAACAAATCTTTACAAACTCAATTCTCATTCCAATTATATATATAAAAAAAAATATAACAACCTAAAACCTAAATCCTAAATTCTAAATCTTAAAATATCAATTAAAAAAATCTTAGATCGGAAAATAACATTAATAAAGATTAAATAAACGATAATAAATTTTGATATTCCTAAATTTTTAATAATTATTTAAATTTTAATTATACTTTTTTGTTTGATGGTATAATTGAAGTATTTTATTCAGAAAAAACAATTAAAATTCATTAAATTTGAATTAGTTTTTTCAAATAAAACATTTAAAAAATAAAACAATTTAATGTGAGATTAGTTAAAATGTAATATATTTAAATATTTCAAAAGTTATGAATTTGTTTTATCAAATAGAAGATAAAGGATTTTTAGAGCCACATATCTATGTGCTTTAAGCACTAGAGTTGTCAAAACAGTAACTCAATCTGGTCGATCCACCACGAGTTGATTATTTAGTGAGTCAACCTAACTTGGCTCATTTATTAGCGAGTCAAAAAAATTCCGAATCCGGTTTGACCCACTATGGGTTGGTGGGTTAAACGAGTTGGCTCACAGACTCACTTAATTAAAAAACATACAATTATTTTATTTTTTTTCAGTCAAAACTAAATTATAATTCTAATTAAAATCTAAATAAATTTCAAAACATTCCAAATACAAATTAAAATCACAAAAATACAAACTATCTATGTGTTAACTAAAAAAGACAACCTAATCTGATCCAAATGCAAACTCCAACTTAACCAAAAACACTAATGTAATCCTTTATTTATAGGTTCAAACACGAGTGAGCTGGGTTCTAGGTGAGTCAGGTCAAAAATCAACCTGTATTGAAATTTATAAAAAAATTTCAACCCAACCATGTCCAAACTCGTGATGAACCGAGTTGGCCCGCAAGTTCCAATCCATTTTGACAGTTTTATTAAGCATAAGAATATACATCAATGTCTATATCATCAATGCAACCAAAGTATATTTTTCTCAATTTCTTCACATATGGTGGACAATCTTTAAATAAAATCTTCAGTGGTTTCCATTGAATTGCATGTCATCCTGTATCAAAGGAACTTGTTGGTTATATTTATGGGATTCTATGTTGCTTTTACATTGGATGTTGATTTGACTAACATACAAATGAAAGTATTTTAAATCAGTTTTTTATAATTCATATAATTTTCTTACACCACTTCTAAATAGCAAGATGTAGACTTACGTATTTTCCTATAACAAAATTCCTCAGTTTAGAACTGGGTAAAAGCACCTAACTTCATTTTCGTGTATAAAGCTGCATTTATTTACCAAATGTTCTGTATTTTTCTAACATCGATTGTTTATAAAAACTATAAACAATGTGTTATATAATTTATATTTTGAAATAATGCAGTCTTTGAAAACCTGTTTGCCAACTTATTATTTATTTCAATCAAATTCAGCTTGCAAAAAATCATGCGTATAATGACCATCTATTAACCATAATAGTTTGAGAATGCATATAAATTAAATTCTACTATAATTGTATTAATAAAAATTTCAAGCATAATTCATTTAATTTTATTCAAAGGGAAAAAATTTCTTAGAAATTCATTTATGTTCTGAAAATATAAATTTAATTTCTAATCATTGTCTATTCATTAGCAGTTACCATATTTAATTAGTTGTTTTTTAAAATAAAATAAATTGTCAGAAATAAAAACATAGTCTGGTAATAATTTTATAATTTTTAAGAAGATAAAAAGACAATTTGAATATACATTTATCTTTCAGATATTCAAAAAATGTCTTTTAAAAATAAAATTATGAAGGAATTAAAGACTCTAAAACCAACAACACACCTTAAATATAATGATTAATCTTAACTATATTATTTCAATGCATTTAAACTCCAAACAAAACATAAATTTATCTTAACTGAATAAATAAGTTTAACTTTTCTTTTTATTATTATAATTATATATTAATAATGATAATAAAGAAATGAAGTGTATATAACAGAAAAAATGTGATTTTGTAGTACTATAAGCATATATATTCTTGTTTTACTATTTTTGTGTAGCATTGAAATACTTCTTCCGTCTAAGAAATTGACCATAATCCATTTAGAGTTACATACAGTTCCATATAGGTAAGTTTAGGGATGACAAAAATACTCGCGGATATCCGCGGATAAAATTCGCGGCGGATAATGGGTAGCGGGTATTTTAATATCTGCTTATAAACGGGTCGGGTACGAGTATCATACTATCCGTACCCGCAGGTAACTGTTACCCGCAAAAAATTAAAATTAAAATTTAATTTATATTTTATTAAGTTAAATTTAATTAAAATTAAAATTAACAGTATATTTTATTATGTCAAATTTAATTATAATTATAATTTAATTTAATTTATATTTTATTTTTATAACTTTATATTAAAAAATTTATAAAATATTTTTTTTTAAATATTTGCGGGTATCGGGTATCCACGAATACCCGCGGAATTAGAAAATACCCACAGGTAATTTTTAAGCAGATACCCATCGAGTAAACGAGCGGATAGCGGATGGAGTTTTTTTTTACGGATCGAATTGCGAGTAGGCACTATCTGTACCCGACTCGACCCGTTGCCATCCCTAAGTAAGTTGCATACAGTTTGTAGGGATGCAGATAAGAAGAGTACTCTTTGCCTACAAACAAATTTTCATTGTTGATTTTCATGAACAATTCTTTCTTTTCTTCTTCAAATTATATCAATTTTTTTCTTAGAGAGAAGGCGAAACATAAAACCTCAAATAACTTTTTTCCGAGTCCGTTAACCATTCTGTATTCAGTTTCCCATGTTTTTATTTATGTATTTAAACAAGTAACGAGTGAGATTTTAAATACTTCATTTTTTTTTTGTTATTTATTTATTTATTGGCGGTTCTTGGTTACCAAATACAAAGTGTGATTTGTAAATTGTCTAGAATATTTAATTTGTTTCTGGATTAATGAACTCATTCAAACATCCCACTTTTAAAACATTGACAATTTAGTTATTGCAAAATGTATTTTTTATATCTTAAAATGATCATTTGGAGTATTTCTTTTTTTTTTTTATATTTCAGAATAGGATTTTGAAAATATAAAAATAGTTTCAAAATGAATGTGCACGCAGGACTAATTTGGTGTTTTAAAATTTTTTTAAATAAAAAACATGTTGTTTTACATTTTTTTTCTGCATAAGGTTGAGAATTGGACCGGTGATTTGATTAAAAATTGAAAAAGGAAAATAAGTAAGAAAAATAAAAAACCAACGGAAAAAAGCCCCCGGCGAGGATCGAACTCGCGACCTTTCGCTTACGAAGCGAACGCACTACCACTATGCTACGGAGGCTGATTGATATGTGAAAGTTGTATTAAATATTTACCAAATAAAGCATAAGCACATCGATTTATTTGTCTTTCTCAGTCTATAGCCATTATCTTCTAATTTCTCTACTACCTATCTTTTTCATTAATTAATTTTATGTTTTCATTAACCGTTCAACTCCGGAGAAAGCTTTCAGCATTAGTTATTTTCAGTTCTAACCATTATGTACAAAATTCAGTGAAGTTTATTCTATGCCTACATTTTGCATATATGTCTTTGAATTGATGACTATGGACTATTGAATGTGACAAACAAGTGCAATCAGGAACAGTATTCTGATTTCCATGGCTCGGAATATGGTACATCAGTTACTTTCTACAAGAATGTAGCAGATTTTATAGTAAAAAAGAGTTGGACATTACTTCCTTTTGTTGGCCTAGGATATGAATTCTTCAAGAGACATGTGCATGGCATCTCTTAGTAGTTTTCTCCATTTTCATTGAGGTTTGAAACTTATAATATTTTTCTCCACTTTCTGGCCTTACAGAAGACAAACTCAATATCAAGGCCAAAGTTATAGCTGACACACAAGTTCCACCATCAATTTTTGAGAATACTTATGATGTAAATCCGTGTTAAAGTTACTTGCTTCACAGATTCGCAAAAACAATCAAAGCTCTTAAGCCTTAAACTTTCATGGGTTGATACAAAAAAATTATTTGTAAATGAACAGATGAAATGAACTACTTTCCAAATAGCTTGCTGTGCCTACTGTACGTCACTCGCAAACATTCATCAATCACAAACTCATCAATTAAGTCCTTAAATATCTGTCTCTCAACATCCAACACAACTCCTGGTAATTCACCGGGGAAACTTGTCCAGTTTTCTGAGTGACGCATCACATCTTCCCCTAGCATACTTTTCATATCATCCCCTTCATCTTTGCAATCTGGTTTCACATATTTAAGTTTTTGTATCTCAAAGCATAGTTCTTTAAGAAGCTTTTGTGCAGTGACGAATTTCCTTGTAAGTCCACTAGGCTTGAACCATGGCTCTCGAGAAGAGCCTAGCTTAGTACCAAGAATCTCATTCACAGTATCAAAGATGAGTTTCCTGTGCCACTTCTCTGTATTTAGCTTCCCGTAAGCAACTTTTTCATCGCTGCCCCCTTGTTTTGAAAGCAAACTACTTAACTTGGTTTGTTCCAACACAAGGAATAACTCGGGGTTAATGGGATGACCTGAAGAGTGATGTTGAAATGTTAGCAACTCAGAACTCAAAGCTCTCAGAAGTAGACCTGAAGCCAATAGTATTTCAGCAATGTATCTGTGGTCTGAGTTTGTATTTTCACAAAGGGAAGCTATGTAATCGATTCTAGTTTCATCATGACTAGAGTTTAGCTGTCTAAGCTTTTGAATAAGGTGACCTATGCTTTGCAATTTCTTGTGGTTGATCTCTCTATATCTTGTATTGTTAATGAAGAGGCCTTCTGCAGGGCTCCACTGATCTGTATGATAATTTTCTTTAGACTCTTGAGCGTTTTCAACTGCAGAATGTGAGCTTATAGGTTAATATTCTATAGGAACGAACAAATCTTGCAAATTATATATTAGACTATTACATGTGAAATATACACATTAAAATTTCTTTCTCTAGTGAATACTTGCTTCTATTTTTTCAGAAAATTAAGACTATGCCAGGAAGAACATAAAGCCTAAGGCACCTTGAATGTGATGCTCATCGCAGTTGCCTTTGAAAAAATTTGACATGTAAACCATTTTAACGTTACTAAATAAGGATGGCTACGAAGCAGAAAAATCAATGGCTCAAAGGAGTACAGTTATGCATCATAATCATATATATTTATGTGACAAATTGCTTTGACGTCTTTGTAGGATATAAGCATGGTCAACTCTAGTTGTGGTCAATCCATCATAAAAAAAGGATTTTCAATACATGAGGTAGCCTTTTTCAGGTAGAAAACGACTAAAACCTCTTTTAAACATAAAGTTGTAATCAATCTTGAGAATGAACTGACTGACAAAGCCAAGAATTTGTCTTTTTAATCTGACTATAAACCTCAGTTTTTTTATTGTGATTTGGAAGACAAAAATATTACCTTTACGAGAATAGGATATATCCTTTACTGGGGATGGCATACCGAATTTGTATACTGAGACATCGACAACTGATCCAAGACTTGGATGACCTGAGGCGTGTGTTGTAAGTTCTGCTATTGACTTATCCTCATCCCACCTCATAGTTGATTTCTGCAAAATTAAGTAAAAATTACATATCGACTGATAATTGGAATATATTACTCCTAACAGTTTTAATTTTCTCATTGAATTAATCAGAAAGATGGAATGAAAAGAGATCATCGTAGTTCTAACCTTATGCATGGATCCTGAAACCAAATGCTCAGCAGCCTTCCTAGATGGGCATTGGCTATCAACAACTTCAGCAGATTGTAAATTGCTGGTAACTTCAATATCCATCTTTGAGTCGAAAGAGATACTGTCTGATTGCAGAGATACTTCATCCCACTGGCTACTTAAACTTCTTAGTTCATTGCTAGTCTCACTGAGTCTGTCATTACTGCTATGTGAATTAGGGACTTTAGGTCTCAGTTTTTGACTGGGAGAATCTGAGTCTGTTGTCTGCTTACAGAACTGCCTTCTGGGATTATTTGAATCTGATGATGGGGTAAGAAGGCAAGATTGCTTCTCCGATGCTGACTTCTTTTGTTGCATTCTTGGGCTAGCAGATCTTGAACTCTTTACTGAGCTTGGGCCATTTTCTTTTGGAAATTGTGTAGACCTTGGTAGGGATTGTGTTGATTTTATAGTCTTGATACTATTTGCTTTCTTTTCACTAAAACTGGTAGAAGTATCCTTGGGACTGTTTCTAGGAGATTGATCTTTTGCTATTTGACTGGAAGGTATCCCCTTTTTACCATGTTCATGTACACCACCACTCTGAAGTTTGTGGGAATCAGAAAGTTCATGAATTGGAAAGACTGAAGAAGCAAAAGGTCCAGTTTTTTCAACAATTTTTGCTGGTTTCATGATCACTATTGGTGACTCTACAGCCATTGTAGAATCGGATTCCCAGGCTGTTTCCTGCCTCGTAGAATGCTTAATTGAGGTCGATTTTAGTTCATAGTCTCTTTTATTTCGAACAACATTTGAAGCTTGTTCTTCTTTTCTGGTCTCTAACAGACCCTTTACTTGCATTGTTTCCAATATCTGTTTGAGTGCTCTGAGATCCCTTCCAGATTGTTTAAATTCAAGATCCTTTAATCTATTCTCAATCTCACTATAAACTGAAGGAAATGAATCTGGTGTTCTTGATGTAGGTTTTATGACCCTGGATGTTAGTTTCTCAGAGATTTGGTTCCCATCCTGCTGCTTCCAAGGTGCAGGTTCAATGGGAAACCTTGTATTCAATATTGGTTTCACAACCAAATCAGGATTCTTCCACCGTGGAGAAGTCATCTCTTTCTCTTTCAATGGGACTTCAGGGAAATTAGCAACCGGAAGTGGTGTAACGAATCCATTTTTCCCAAACTGATCATTGCCTTGAGTTGAGTCAGTTTCACTCAAACTTGACTTGGTATCACTAACCACATAGGATTCTGGCAATGCTTCCAAGCCCATTAACTTTGCTACAATACTAGGTGGCCGTCTCTGTGATGCTGAACGCTGTTGTAGACTAGAAATGCCATCAACTGAGGTGGAGGAGTCACCTGCATTGAAATTTCTTGAGAGGTTACTGAGTTTTGAATCAGAGCCGTTTGCGCGCCATGAACCTTCCCTACTGTCCAGTGAAAGTCTAGGAAGCTCTTTTAGTTTTTGTTGGCATTTCAAGGTATCATTCGAGTCAAAAGATATCTCACTTGTTGCTCTTCCATCATAAGAAAACCGAGGAGCATCCTTTGAAATGGAATGCCAATGTCCATCTTTTACTTCATTTGATAATCTAGGAAGTTCTTTAGCTTCAACATAATGCCGAGGTGTTTCTCTAAGTATAGCAAGGACTCGCAGTGACTCCTTTAGATCAATAGGAGTTTGCTTTCTATCGACAGATTTAGACAGCTGAAATTGTCTAGGGTAATCCCTTTCTTTGCACAGTCCTCTGGCTTCCCTATATATACACTCCTTCACCACATCCCTCAGATCAAGGGATGAACATCCTAAATGGGGAGAGGTACTTGCTTGGTTCATAACTGGGTCTCTCATAGGAGTTTCAGGAAAACCAATCCTTTCAAAGGGAGCATCTGCTTCAGCTTTATAGTCCAAAGAGGACATTGATGATGAACAAGAAGAGAATGAGGTTCTTGAAGATTCAGCTGAAATTTTATGCTTATTACTCATATCCCTCATATCCTGCAACAAACTCACCAAATGGCCGAAGTTTAGTTCCATTCAATTAGGCGCACTTCAGATAAGATGGTAGTTTCAGCACATTGCAGACTAGGGTAAAAACAGAATTTAAGCCACTAAATTAGGAAGAAACAAACAAAATCAGCAAATCCTGAAACGATTTTCAGGAAGATAACAACCAATTCTCAGCTTTTTTTACATCTGACACTAGTAGATAGTACAAATTTTGATCTGGTAGCATAACTTCCATTCCTCAAATTAAAATATTATTCAAGAAATTTTGAAGCGTAAAACGGTATATAATTTGTGAAACATGTAAAGGAAGGTTCTTACAGCTGTTGATTGCGGCTGGTGTATGATATTAGAACCTCTTTCCAGACTGGCATAATTGAAGAGGGAATTACCTAAGACGAAAACAGAAACGTTAGATTTGAACACTCTAATGAAATAGATAAACAAGGCCAAGAACCAACCCGGAGTGGTTCAAAGGTCATGAGCTAATTATTTTATGCAGACCTAATTTACTAATATGTACAAAGAGTGGAATGAACTTCAAAGGGACCAACACAAACAAAACAAAAAAGAGTTGAAACCTAGGACTACGACATGAGACTAATATCCTTGTGACAAATCAACCATTAAGAAACAGCACTGGTGATAAAACCGATGAAAGGAAAACAGAAAGAAAAAAAAAATGATGAACTTATGAAAGCCACAATGACATAAACTAAATTTATAGAAACACGTGACTAGCAACTACCAAAGGATTACCTGGATGAAGCCTCTTCCGGGTAATATGGGGAGAGGAAATAATGTGATGACGATCAAAGAGTTGGAAAATCCCAGTCATGCATCCTATCTGCTTTTTTAAATCTGGGTTGTCATCTGCTAAAGAATGCAAGAACTTTGCTGCCATATCTACCTCTTCTCGAATTAAACTCAACCTCTCAACTACCACAATCAATTACAATTACTCCATCTTCATAAAAGCTTAATGATTTGTACTCCAAATCTACCCAACACTACGAAGTGCAAACGAAGCATGCAGGGTCAGTTAAGCAACAATTAGTATAACACAGAATCCAGTAATTCACAGAATCCAGTAATTCAGACAGCTCAAAGGGTCCTTAGTCCTTATCATCTAAAAAATCAATCCTTTGCTCTCTAAACTTTAGTCCAGACACAGTTGATAAGACACCTACAAGTCAATCCAGCAAGTCTCCTCGTCTATGTTGTGCAGTTCCATATGCAGCATTCACAAAGAGGTTGAGTTCCATCGTAGCTACACATAAACAATGCAATTTCCAAATTACAGGGCCACAGTAAATATTTCATGCAAAATATTCTCTAGTTGATTTCATCAAATAATATAGATTTGGTTCCTTACAAAATATAGACGAAATTTTGCCGACAGTACCGTCTTTCCTAAAATTTTTTAGGACTTGTAATATCATTTGGGTATTGGTTTTACCAAAAAATAAAGAAACGGGCAACAAAAAAGAGACAATGCTCCTTAAATTTGCAGAAAAAAAAAAAAGCGCAGTGGAACAAATTCACACACAGTAGCTTGAACCACCTCAATGAAAGTTCCAATATACAGTGCAAATGAATTTATGCAGATCCAAGAAGATTGTCTTAAAGTTTCTCCTGAGAGAACAATTACAGAATCGTGCAAATGGGCACCCAATCTGGTCAGAGCTGGGTCAGAAAGTCCATGTCTTTTGTTTTGGTTATATATTATATATAGCATTTTCATTGTAAGAAAGACAACAAAATTGAGAAAAGTTTAGTGGGTCAATTCACTTGTCCTCCACACTGAGATACGACTAGCCATTTTTGTTTCTCTTCCCCGACAAATTAGGTTATGGGACCATTTGTGTAAAAAAAAAATATATTTAAAGAGTTTGAACTAAATACATTTTTTAAAAATATAAAACGAGTTTAATTTCATAACACATTGTTTCTTAACAAATTGTGTGTTTTAACTTCGCCAGTCTTAAATAGCTTGATGTGAGCTTGTCGAAAAGAGTAAATTCAAATTTAACTAAAAAATTTCACGTTAAAAAAACTATTTTTTCGATTCGTTTAAATTATTTTGTCCTATAGTTGAGTTTTTTACTAGTTCAATTATGTAAAAATTAAACTTTCTGATATTGTGTTTGTTGCTGATCTAATATGTACCATTCCACCTGCATATATCAATATTGGTAATTTTATTCGTTAGTGAAAGCACATAAAGTCTATTTCTAAGAAACATTTGATGTCATAAAAAAATGTTTCAATGGAAAAAAAAAAGTTAAATGCTATATCTTACATCTAGACTAAGATACCAATAAAGATATTTTCTTAAAAATGTATTTATCACTCTTCTAAATCATACTATTAAAACTTTGATCTTCAATTCAAACCAAATGGTGTTTTGGAATATCAAGCTGTATTTTAGTGAGATTCATTAAACATATCACTCCACTAACTGTAAAATTCTTATAAAATTACTCACAAGTATCCAACTAAGAAGTTGTGGTATTGAGTTTTAGCGTAACAACAAAATGTTAGGTGAGTGACTTAAAAAGGGAGTGATGTTTTAAGTTGATTATGGAGCTAGTAGGATTCTGCTAACGTGAAGGAACTGATATGTAATAACCACAATAATATTTTAATCATAATCATTAAATATATTGTGGCGTAGTAATTTATTCCCAACATCTAAAGCTTGGACTTTCTTTCTAATAATGTCAGCAAATATTGTTTAATGCGAAGTCTCAATTCTTTCAAACGACAAAAGGTTAGTTTTCCAATCATGAAGAAAAAATTAAAACCCCTTTTTCTCCGAGGTTGCACCAAGCAAGGAGTGAAAGTGCCGCACGTGCGGGACATTTCTTTTGTGTTTGTGTCAATTCAAGAGTTGGTTTGACCAACTCCAATAAATGACAACTTTTATAAGTTAACACAAAGTGATTAATATAGTGTTTTACAATTAACTTCTTCATTGTCGCTTGTTCACAAAACGGTAATAGCCTTGACTTTGAATTAATTAGCGTCCTTTTGTCTCACACTAAATAGATCTCTTGTTATGTGATCAAATAAGGTGAACAATGAGGGATAACTTGGAAAAAAAATACTAAAAAAGAATACTTTTGATAGCAAGAAAAGATGATTTATGTGAGTTTTGTTGATTTGACTTGATTGTACAAGTTGATCGAATTTCCAAACACATTGAATGAGTTAATGGCATGTGCATGCAGGCAATGAAGATGATCACAGAGATTGCATTGATTTATCTGCGGTGCTAGTTGATTGAGTAGGGTGGAGAAATTGAAAGTGACGGTGATTATAAATATGGTGACAGAAAAATTAAGATAGAGGATGAATGGAACCCCACGTCCATAAACACCAACTAACCTATCATAATCATAACGACCCCATCTTCCACCAAACATTTATTACCTTTCTTGTAAGACCTTGTTCCACCACCCATACTCATCTCTACACTCTACACACCCACTCTTCAACCAAGGAAACAATTATAACCAAACCTGCAATTACTCATGTTTGCCTTCTCAAGGGGAAAGTCCAACATTATTTTCTTTTTCTCTTGCAAGGGTCTCAAATATCTTTTTCCATCTCAAGAGAAAATTAATTTACAATATATAAATTAGTAAAAATCTTCCTTTACAAACTAATTTTGTAAAATTAAATTAAACATAATATCAAAACCATGAGTTAGAGTATATTCTAATAAAATTTGTAAGTTATTGAATCTATTATTCTTATGTTATTAACTATTAGTGAAAGTCTATCCTAATACAATTTGTAGACTGAGTTTATTATTCCATGTGTTATCAAGTTACTATTAAACTAATCAATAATGACTAATCTCACACATATGTATATGTCTTGTCACAAAATAAATGTGTTAAAAATTCCATATCAACTAGAATAAAATTATTTTATAAGATTAAATTAAACTTAAAATCTAGTTCCTAACAAAGTAAAACAAGATTTGGATACTTTTCTTAACGGTCTAGTTTCCTTTTTCCTACCACGAGATTTGTCAAAGTCAGTGAGTCAAAGAGTAATTTGGCTTGTGGTACTTTCAAATGGTGAAGGTTAAATATAAACTCTGTTACATGAATCCTCTCTGCTGTATTTACAAGAGCAAGTGAAAATTTCTCCCAGTGAAAGGAGAATGTCATGCTTTTGTTTTGATGGAAATTTTATATTTAGCTTGATTTTAGAAACTGTTTGGGATTGTATAGAAGTTACACAAAGATGTTACGGATTGACAGTGGGGGCAGTAAAAGACAATGTAGCATTGTTTTGTTTTGGAACCATTCTATTTGGCAGTTTGTATTTTTTACAACGCAATTAATACTGAAAAATTCCTCATACAAGTCGCTACACAACAATGATATTACACCTCATCTACCCAGAAAATCCTCAGCTACGTCACTAGCTGCTTCAGTGCAGTAAAATAACGGTGCTAACCTTAAACATTATTACAGCTCAGAGAAACACGAATGAATCAATTCAACTTCAGAAAAATATGACAAAAGAAAGAGTCCTACAAGATGAAAAAAAAAACAATAGAGTAACTGTCGAAATTTGCATTTAATAGGTAAAAGCTGCATTTGGAAATAATGTTGATGCCCAGGCACCAATGAAACAAAATTTGCTTTCCATGCAATAAATGAAGGCAGGCATGACGGTAAATAGATAACTCAGTAAAATAGAACTGCTTCTATGACTACCTAAACCTAAAAGTAATAAAGGTTTTGTTCAATTAAAAGTTCAGACCACAGGATGTCAATGTTAGCCTATATCACCAGTCAGTTTATATTGACCTCTACGATCACCTTGAGAAGAGGAATGTACAAATGCCTAGCAGACAAAATTATCACCAGCCATTATCTTCTGTGTTCAAATTAATGTTGCTGCTTCGCTGCATTCTCTTGTTGGAGTTGTGGAATCCACCACTGCACTACCAGTCATTGAAAAATTAATCTTACTTAGAATTAGGGTGCATAAACATTGATAAGAGAAAAGAAATAACATCAAAATGAAATAGAAAAGCCTTTGTAACAGAAATCTATTCTTTTTTACCGTATTCTTAAATAATACTTACCTTCTCAACATAAAACCCCCTTTTAACATTAATTAGTCTACAAAAAAGAGCAATTTTTTTCATGGAGATGTGTATGTTCCATACCGCAATGGAAAGTTTAATCCAGGTTTTAAGTAATACAAAAACACAAGTGAAAAAGAAAAAGAGAAATGCATCCACCATCAAAGTGAGGGAGTGGAAAGAAAGAAAGAGAATTAGAGTGAATAAAAAAACGAAGGTTGTTAGGATGAATTGAAAGTAACATGATTTTATCTGCAAGTAATAATTTCATTTATTATTTTGAATATTATTTTAGCAAATAATTATTATTAGAAAAAAACACTCAGTCAATTATGGTGGCCCGTAATCCTATAATCAATAAATAATGCATACAAAAAACTCTTCAAAAATGTGTTGCATCTTCAACACCTCACCACAAGTCAATGCTGTTTCTTCTCATTTCTCACCAAAATAAGATGATTTACACCGTGAAGCCCAGTAAACATTCTTACGAAGTCACTGCAAATCACCAGTTCCAAATGCTCACGATTAGCACAAATCCACACACTTCTTTCTTTGCTAAAGTAAAAGCAGACTGTCAGGGGTCTCAGGATTCAAGCTGGAAAGATTTGTTCCCTATCCTAGCCAGTTTAAAACCCTACCTCTGAAAATATGCCTTCACGTAACAACTTAACATTCAGTGATAGTTGGTTCATGAATTGGTACTAGTGTTTAAGCCTTTGACTATGTAATCATATGTTCAATCCTTCCCATCCGTCCAATACAATTGGGCCCAGACAGACATGTAGCATGAGATGGGATGTTAGATCTAACAGCTTAAATTTTTTTAATATTAGCTTTATGATTTAACCCCCCAAAACAAAAGTGATTTCATGAAAAAGACCAAGTGGACAAACTACTTCATACCTTGATTTGACAGGCACAAAACACTTTCAGATGCAGCAGGTTTCTGAAATTCAGTGTTGTAATTTGGAGCATCAAATTTTGTATCATGTCTTGTAAGTTCAAAGTTGGAAATTGGCCCATTTGTTTGATCATTTGTTTGCACCTCATCTTTGGAACATATCACATCATTTGCGCCATCTTTTTTCAAGTCTTCACTTAAGGATATGGGTGTTTCATGTTTTTCATCATTTTGATTCAAAGCAGATGCTTCTGGTTCTAGGTTGGCCGAAACCTGCAGGATAGTAATGGATATAACTATATATAAAATAAACTTTATAAAAATACCATCCCAATGTTCCCAAGGATACAAAGTTATTTGATTGACATCAAGTCATCTGATGAGACTCATTTTCTCATTTCCCAACACGAGATGGTGATCTTTCAAACATGTACACAATTAGATCCAAGCAAACAAACTATTACTACGAAACTGACAATATTTTATCACTGGAAAGTTACATTATATAAAAATTCGACATATTTTAACCGATGGAAAATTGGCAAGTAAGGAAAAAATCATCATTGTACAGATGTCCCAGGAATATATCAAATGAATTGCATCAACAACGGTTTTTTTCTGAGAATAGTTCTATTGACCGATCTCTGACACGTGTAATTAGAGAAAAGATATAGAAATCATTACTCAGGCCTTTCTCTATAATTCTAAACAACAGAAGTAGAGAGAACAGATTCACCTTATGGGTATTAGGAGCATTGGCAGTCACTGGGTTACTTGACATTACCACTGCAATGGATTCAGTGCGGTGTTCATGAGACTCTGAACTGTCTCCACAAAATGCTTCTTGGTTTTCCATTTGATTTTGCTTGAGTACTTTAGGAGTCTTTAATTGGTTAGAGTGTATACCATTCGAGAGAACACTATCAATCTCACCAAGAGTCCTTTTCCTGCTTTGTGATATGAGCTTAAGTTTAAACAAACTTATATAAAAAAGGAGCTTAATTTAGCAAAATATTGAAAGTGAAAGAGACTGGGGAGGGGAAGAACTCAAGAAAACATACCTACTGGGAGTATGAGCAGCTGAGTACAGAGAATTTGGCTTGTTTAAAAACAGTATTCCACGAAGAGGCTTTCCATCAATAACAGTTTCAATAGTATATCCTTCTGAGATGTTTTCAGTGACCTTGGCTTCAAACATTTTCTTTCCAGGAGGTAGGGAATGGTTTACTGGGATATTTAGCCTACCTGCATTTATGATAGCACATATTTAGCCGTCCCTGAGTGGTACTATAAAATATAAATAGTCATTATCTTTTTAATGTTTTTTGTGCTCCTGGCTCATAAATAACGGAAATCAAAACTATTAGAGGAATCATTCTTCTATTCATCACTGACTTGCCAATTGCCACAACTACAATCCATATCTAAGATTGATAGTAGATGCAAGAACTAGATCTTCACAAACACAAACTTGAATAATTGAATCTCACGGAGAGTCCAACAAGGAACACCAATTCCTGCTGCCTTAAATTTAATTAGCCAAACTACACAAATATTTAACTGTGAGCCCCAACAGAACGTTGAAGAACTTTTTGAATCCCACTCCCACATACTAAGATTGATAGGATAAAAGTTGTGTTGGTAGATACAGGTAGGGGTACAATATGATATATTTTTAAAAAATGTAGAAAACGGGTGTGATAAATGTACAAAATAAAACAAATCAATTTATCCACAAATCGTATATCCTACTCAGACAAAGGAAACCAGCCACATAATATGCATATTAACATGTTATAAAGGTACAGTATGGATATATCCATCCATCCATATATCTTAGTTTAAAGCCACAGGGTTTTATTGCCCAGTTTGGTAGCATGGAAAAAGGTGGGAAGAGTGAAAATAATATTGGTTGTTTGGTTGAACAGAAATATAGTGGAACGCACTGATAAATTTCACAATTATTTCTTACCAATTTTCCTTTATCTTTCTATCTTTTTCCTTATTGTTCACTACTTTTAACCAAATACCTTTAATTTTCACTCTAATTCTAACATTTTTGCACTCACTTTATCTCATTTCCATCCACTCTTTTTTTTCTCTCAACCAAATGGACTCTAAGAGAAAAATGAGACTTTACTATCCATGAATCAGAAACTTGTATAAAGACAACAAATTCTCACTTTGCTGGCCATAATTCAACACTGACATGATCTGGCCCATATCAGAACCCACACCATATCTTGCTAGAACTTGATTTTGGCTAGGATTGGGATTTTGTTCTTGGCACTTCAATTTCAATTGCTTCCTTAAAGATAACTTCTCTGGTCTCTGTTCACTTTCCCGAGCAATCCCTAAAAATAAGATATATATCACAATGTTTAGAGATACTAGAGAAATACCAGAACCAAAGGTTATGTTATAAAATTTAATACTAAAAAAATGACACATTGCTGAACCTGTATATAGGTAATACATATCATCCAGGGCCTCAAGACTTTTATTACAACCACCTATGAACACAAGAACACCCCCCTTAAAAGGGTCTAAACAGTCACCAGCCACAGAAAATCTAGCAGAAGGACCATTGGTTGCAGATGTAACATTTGTCCAAGCACCAGTGTCTAGGATTAATAAGAAATGAAAGATTATATGAGGAATCCCAACTTGATCAACATTGATCAAAAAGAGAAAAACTATCATGTAATTTTCAGAACAGAAAATAGGAATTGATTAATCAATTAAATATAAGTCTTTCTAAAAATTGAGAAATTACCATATATATATAACACAATTGTCACTGAAACAGTAATTTGGGAAAAGTTGGAGCAAGACCCAACATTAATTTATAAGCTAAAATGACAAACGCGACCACTCATCATCTAAATGATTGAATATTTTCTGAAGAAATGTGAAAAGCATTTTGCACCAACGAAATGTGCAGATACAAGTTTGTTAACAACCTGTCACTTGAAGTGCTGCTCCATCACGACTAAATTCTCAACTCAAAAGGTAGAATTATAAAAGTCACAGCAATGGCCTTCAGAGTAAGGTTCTATTTTAATTAAACAGTTAAACCACAGTACAAAACATACAAAATCTTAAAAGTGAAAAATTATTTGTATAGGCTATAAAGATCATACCAATATCAAGCATATAGAGGTCATTATATAGATTTTGGGCATCTGTAAATCCCCCAAAAACGAACAAGTTCTTGCCAAAAGAAACAGTTGAATGACCAGCTCGAGGAGGCAACAATTGGCCTGATGTACTTAGCTCCCTCCAGATTAAAGTATCTAACAATTACATGCATGTCAAAGAAAATCATTATATTCTGAATAAAGATCCTTTATTTTGCACGATTGATTGTACATTTATATTTGAAATACAGACACAACAATTTAGTAAAATTAAAAGAAAAAGATGGAAGAGATCGATACCAGTATCAAGGATATGGACATCAGACAAGTAATAATCATGTCCATCTTCACCTCCTATTACAATAATTTTATTTTTCCAAGATGAACAAGAGTGGCTATCACGAGGAGATGGTGGAGTGCCCGATGTTGTAGCACACTTCCAGACAAATGTCTCTACAAAGGAATTATCAGAAAAACTTATATGTAATCATTAATCAAAAAATAACAGACGAATTTTCAATACAAATGCAAACGTGAAAGGAAAATATATGGAAAACTAACTAAAATGCTCCAAAGCTCCACAGTCGGAACCCCTACTTCTCTATGAGGTACCAAACAAAAGCCGTCTCATTTCGTCTCATTTCATTCACAACTGAAATCATAATAAGCCTCTACAAGCAAGGCAGGAAATATGTAATTGTACCAAGTTCAGACATGTTCTTTCAAAAATAATCAACAAACTTGGAAACAATAGACAATTTTACCATTCTCACAGATATAAGGTCTCATTTAAATATCAAGGGGAATAAATCATGTAGGAACTAACTTGTCCCATAATCTGAATTATGATTTGAGAAAGTCACCTGTATTTAGTATGTAAAGATCATTGTAGTAGACCTCATTATTACTATCTGCAGATTTTCCACAACCACCAAAGATGAATAGGCGTTTTCCAACAACTGCTGCACTATGACCCTCACGTGCTGGTGGCCCTTCTCCTCTTATGGTGGGAGAAACCCATGTATGCAATGCTAACAATGATTTAACATCAGTGAGTGAAATAGTAAATAGATAAATAATATTCAATTAGACATAACTGCATGACATTCTCAGATTTTAACTTAAGCAGTAGATTTCAATGTCATTGTCCATCAAAGGTCCAGGACCACGTCTATCCAGGCTTACACATAGACCATTGTTTCAACTTGAGCTTAAAGAACATGCATTATGGCTTTTGGAGACAAAGATGGGTGAATAATTTAGATATGAGAAAGAAGACTCACAAGTGTCCAGTATGTGCAAATCCTTGAGAGGGTTCATCCCATCCGTACCCCCAAACACAAACAGATTATCACCAATGGCTGTGCAAGTGTGGCTGTCTCTAGGAGTAGGTGGGGAGCCTTTTACAGTGGGTTGGCTCCAAGTCTGCTTCACTGCAAATCACAAATGAGGAATCAGTAAATAAACAATAGAAGACCATTTTCACATTATCTTGCCGGCCAGAGAGAGCCCTAGAACAACAACAAACCCATACTGAGAGAAGTATAACATAAAATAATAAACTCTATACCAACATCAAATACAAAACAAGTATCCATTTTTTCAGGTACACACAAGCTATCAAATGAAAACGAAAAAACATTTTCCAACCAGAAACCCATCATAGCACCAGAACATGAAGAAAAGTAATTAAATAAAAGAGTGGAGGCAGTTACCAGTGTCAAAGACATGAACTTGGTTGGTCTGACAGTTATCTTTGCCGTAACCACCGAAGACATAGACAAGTCTGCCACCTTTGACGGCGTTGCAGGTGTGACCCCACCTTTTCCCTGGTCCATACACCTCATTTCCACCTCCACCACCCTCTATGCCTATCGCCTTCACCTCAACCTTTTCCCACCTCATTTTCGACAATACAAAGAAATCAATTTTTTCTCCCCACCCAGATAAAATATAATTTTAAAAAAGAGATTTTTAGGATTTTTTTAATTCGAAAATATGAGGAAGAAGAAACGGGGTGAGGGTGGGGGCGAGGGTAAAATCAAAACAGGGGAAGATGACATATTAGAAATGGAGAAAATTTGAAAAAATAAAATGTCAAATCAAAGACATCAGAAAGAAAGTGTGAAACTGGGATTGGCCGATAAAGACGAGGTCAGTAAAAATAATTATGAAGAGATGGGGTGAATCTGAATAAGGATGGACATTTGTGTAAGACGTGGACAATTTTAGATTGTCTGATGGATCTCCATTATGAGATGTGGCATGTAAAGTAGCCGTTTGATTTTTCATCCTTAATTTCTTTAATATATGATAGTGAGTAAATAGAAAATGCAGTTAGAGTTATAAAATATAGGTTTTCGTATAAGTTTATAAAGAAAAATGTTTTTTTTTAAGAAATCAAAGGTTAAATTGTGTAAGATAATCATGGATAAGAACTGATTATTATATTTGATTTAATAATAATTTAATAATATATGCTTTGATATGTTTACTAATAATGGTGATCTATACTTTTATATATATATATATATATATATATATATATATATATATATATATATAAAGATTTCATTTTTAGTGTTTTTTATCTTTTTACCCTTTAAATTTATTGTTTTATTGAAATTAAAAATTGATTTTTTAAATTTTACCACTTTTTAAATTTAGCTATTTTTTAAAATTACATAAATAAAAATATTTACTAAAGAAATAAAATTCATCTACTAAAAAATTAAAATCATCTACAAAACCACTAAAAATTATCTATAATTAAACTATAAAAATTATTTATATTATTTTTATAATTATAATTTTATTATTTTGTTATCACAAAACAGTGAACAAACATTTTTAACAAATATATTTGCATTAGCAGTAACAAGTGAAAACAGATATTTTGCAAGCATGTTTGTTAACTTATTTTAATTTAAAAATAAATATAAATATTTTTTTAAACCTTATTATAAATATTCTTTTATTTATTTTGTAAGAAATCATTTTCATATTTTGATTTTAAAATAATTAATTTAAAAGAAAATTTAAATGAACAAATCATCAAATCTAACAAAGCGTTATTATGATAAAAATGATAAAATAAAAGTTTTAATTTAGAAAGAAAAAGGTTATTTATTTGAGGATAAAATTGGAAATAAAAATTTAGACACCAAAATGATATCTCTTATATATGTATAAATGATTATTATTATTGTGATAGATTTTAAAATTGTTCACAATTTATAACCTTCTATAAAAAAAATTATATCATCAATATAATATATGTGTGTTTTCTTAATATAAATTTGTTAATTTTTATAATTTTTGTTTCAAAAAGTATAGTTAATTCATACTATTTTTTTTTATCTGGCTAACTATAAAGAATAAAGTGGAACAATACATCAAGTATCATTTAATTTGAGCTTCACTTCAACTCTACCTGAAGATGAAGCTGCCAAACCAGGTTTTCATGTACCAGCAACTTTAGCAACTTGATGATCATTTCTCTGAAAATATATTCTTGTTCAAACTCACTGCGTTTATCTGATTCTCGTGTTTCAATTTTGAAACAGGAAAATAAGAAGATGATTGTTAGGGAGCTCTGAACTATGCAGTCGATGAGGATTCCCTTATGCTCATTTTGCAGTTTGGGTAATATCAGTATGCATAAGGTTACAGATTTTTCATGCTGGTTTTCTTCAAAGTGAGATTTAATCCATACACTGAATGATTCGTGTGTTCTTTATGTTTTTGAACCAAAATTGGAAAAGGTAAGGAGTTGATACAAGTAGCAATAATAAAAGTATTTACATATTCAGTTCTCAAGAAAACCACACATAGCTACTCTACCTCTTTATGTCACTATAAATTAGCAAAACCTCTTTCACATTCATACAAAAGTATGGACTAAAATCGTATGATGGACTAATAATCATGAACTACTTTAACCTAGTCCGAAAGTAGCAATAGAAGAAAAATTGACCCTTACAAGTTTATCATATCGGTACACCTTACTGCTACACATTCAGCAAGGCAATTCTGCATCAGAAAAATCCCTTTTCTTTCTCATTTTCATTCTATTAAAGCACGCTACTGAAATCTCCTCTCACTAATTCACCTAAGAAAGATTTGAATTGAAGTGCAGCATAATCAGATAACACAACTAATGGTAACTAACACACTAACTTAAAGTTTTACATCTTGCCCCCTGTCAGAAAATCTTGCAACAATGAATGAACCTTTTCCAAGTCAGAAACTAAAACGATGACATAGACTAAAATGATTAACCTTCACAGTCTTAAACACTAAAATAAAAGCTACAGTTAATGCAAAGAAACCCAATTTCAGCACAAACACATCACTGGAGGTTAAAAAAACCGGTCTGCAACCGCAATATCTTACGGCACTGACAGTGTTTTCGGGGTCTCCACAATGGTATCTCATTGGCCTGTAATTTTTTGTAACTTCCCGCAGCATCAAGGGTTGGGAATCAAAAATACTGGCAACTCTAACAAGAACCAACAAGACAAGAGTGACTCAAAAGAAGAAACTAAAACGAAATTAATAGCAGCAAATCACGGAACGAAACATTATCATTATTTTCTTTTTTGCAACTTTTTTTTATACAGCAACGACAATGCATACTCGTTGTGTTGGAGAATTTAACAAACAGGTTGTGGGTGTGTTAGGAGGGGGTGCTGGAGCGAAGCCGATAAACGATGCGTCCTTTGGAGGAGTCGTAGCGGCTGACCTCCACCTTAACCCTATCGCCGGGGAGGATTCGAACGTAATTTTTTCGGATTTTGCCGGAGATGTAGCCTAGGATGAGGTCCTCGTTGTCGAGGCGAACACGGAACATGCCGTTGGGGAGGGACTCCATGATAAGACCTTCGTGGACCCACTTCTGCTCGCCGGACTTGTCGGCCTTCGCGGCGGTCGAGATGGCGGGCACCGCCGGGAGGAGCGGCGGAGGGCGGAGGAAGGAGAGGGCGCGGTGGAATGGAGGGAGGGTGAGAGGGGAGAAGTTGGTGCGGAAGGGTGAGGGTGAGGAGGGAAGAGGGTGGTGAAGGATTGGGGTGCGGAGTGAAGTGGGGGTCGAAGAAGTGAACATGTCGCTGCTCTGAGAGAGGGTGAAGATTGAAGAGAAGAAGAGGAAGAAGGTGAGAGTGGATTTCAAGTTCGAAGATGAAAGATAATTGCTTGGTGCAGAGGAAAATTGGGGTTTTGGTGGGATAAGGTTTAGGCTTGGCCAAGAACAACCACGAAGGAATAGAGGGAAAATATAATAAGATTAAATTACTCTTAAGTTAGTTATTATCTATGAAGTAATATTAGTTTGGTTTTTAATTTTTTTTTTCTTAATTTAGTTCTTAATTTTTTAAAAATAATTTAATTTAATTTAGTTTCTAGTGTTAATTTTTTATTTTTTTTATTTTTTTTATTTGTGCCACTTCACAATTGTATTTTATGTTAAAATAATTTATTTTAGTTCTTATATTTGTAGAAATGAAGCAATATTGTTCTCTTTAAATTGACACTCAATTTATTTGTATAAATCTTATGGTGATATTTTTACTATAATTGACGTTTTTATTAAATATTTCTATAAATGTTTAAATTAACTCTAAATTCTATACAAAACATTAAACTTTGGTTTTGTTTTAAATTTAAAATTTAGTTCCTAATCTTATGTATGACAAGTTAATTGATTTTTAATCTTCACTAAATTTGTATAATATGATATACTTGATGTCTTTATATATAATGACAAAATTGTTAATTGTTAAAATTAAATTTGGGGTTTAACTTTTTTTAATAATAAAACTAAAAGAAAAGTTTATTTAAAAATATTTCTACAAATATTTAATAAAAATGTCAATTTTAGTACAAATATCATCATAATATTTATATAAAAACTAAATCGAGTGTCAACTAAAGGAGGACAATATTCCTTTAATTTTACAAAAATTAAGACTAAATCAAAACTAAAAACAAATATAGGGACCAAATTAAATCATTTTGACACGACTGTGGAGTGACACGTGTAAAAATTTCAAAAAAATAAAAAATTGACATATGACATTAACTTTAATATCGTTTAGTCAAAATTAATGACAAAGATCAAATTAAATTATTTTTAAGAAATGAGAAGTAAATTAAGATATAAAAAAAAACTTCAAAGTCAAACTAATATTTCTTGACAATGTAATAATTAGATGTACAATTTCTACATTGATATTTATACTATATTATTAAAAATGGGAATTGTGTTTGTAATTCACGCATACAATTCCGTAATATTTTTATTTTTATGTTTTGTAAATATTTTTCTACGTGGACTTCAATTTTATTATTTTCGTTTTCTACCCTCAACTAACTTTGTAATTTTTTTTGTTTAATTTTTTTTTATAAATTAGTAATAATTTTGATAACAATTTTTTATTATCATAAGGAAATAATATACGAGACGTGTTTTTATGGTTTTGTTATATTTTTTTTGTGCAATTTAGATTTGAAATTCTAAAAGTGACGTAGTTTTGAAAATAATTTCTGCGTAAAAAAAGTCGTACCAGTAAGATTTTATTATAAAAAGTTGTACTAAAATAATAAGATTTTTAGTAAAATCAGTTGAAGTTGTATTAAAATAATAAAAAATTAATAAAAAATAAGTATTTCTAACTTGATGTGATTTCAATTAATTTAATAATCTAATTAATCAAAGTCATTACTTAAGTAGGAGAGGATATTACTAGGGAGATACAATATCAATGAGATCTGAACATAATCACATAAAAAGTTAATATCACTTTCAACCTAAAACCTTGAAGCAATATATTGATGAGTCTTACCTTGAAGCAATATATTGATGAGTCTTAATTCTTATATAATGTTCTACTTTCTTATTTCTAGTTAACGTGTGACTAATACTCAGATTTTTACGTGTTGTTTGTTCAAATAAGATTGTAGATCAATTAACATAAATTATCCTAAAATAATTAGTAAGTTTGGTGCAAGTTTTGGATGTGTATTAAATATTTAGATAGAAAAATTTACCATTTCTAATAGAAAACGAGGTGGAAATAAATATATTATTATTGGTTTGAGAGAAGAAAGAAATAAAATTACTTTCAAAACATCTCCAAAAATTAAATATTGGCATGAAATAATGCAAATTAATTTTTTAAATTATTTTTAAGTAAATAGTCAATTTAATATAATAAGTGTCGGCGTATTTCACTTACATTACATACTATACTAACATTATTATGTGTTAATGTTAATATGTAATATTATCCTTAAAGAATTTTAAATTTACAAAGAAAAATTAAGAAATAAATAATTTCTTTTGTAATGATAATTACATATTAACATTATTTTTCTCTATTATTAACTATCGTTACAGGTAATAAATACTAAACATATCTTCAATTATCTAAACTATTAACAAAATTCAATAAAAATGAATATAATTAAAGTTTTTGTACTATAATTTTCTTTTTACTAAAAGTAAAATATATAAGTACTTTTTACTTTTATGCAATTTATTTTAAACTCTAATAAATAACTTTTTTGTAAGATAAATTTTCATTTAAAATAATAAATAAATGGGTGAAAAAATATTTGTTAATTAGTATGAGAATATATTTTTGCAGAGCTTATTAATTTTCCTACATTTTCACTCATCTAAAGAACTGAAAGGATTTTTTCCCCATTTTTTTCATCTTATTTCTATTAACTAAAATAACACATTTTTTATTTTATTTCCTTGTGTTTTTATTTCACTTTCAATCCAAATATAAAATTAATAATAAATAATATGAAATTTTAAAATCTAATAGTACGATCGAAAGCTCTTAAGAGTGGATTAAACTCTTAAAATTTAATGTAGACCAAAACCTTTTTTTTTTTCGTCACACAACTTTATTTTTATTGATAATCATCTATTAAAAATACAAGTAAATGGATATCGATAATATATAAAAGGTATAATTACTGATTTTTGTATCCTAACTTTTTTGTTAAGTTCAATTTGGTACCTAAACTCTTGGTTTGTTCAATTTAGTACTCCAATTTCCTAAAGAGATTCAATTTGGTCCTCTCCGTTAAGTTAGAGTTAACAACGTATCCGTACAGGACATTGTCAAGCCATGAAATTTTTTTATTTTTTTTAAAAAAAAAATTAAAACTGCCACGTGTCAGTTTATCATCGTGCCACGTGACAGCTTACAATCATGACATATGGCAGTGGTAATAGTTGTTTTCAATTTAGTACCCCAATTTAAATTTTTTGTTCAATTTAGTACCCAATTTTTTAAAATGATCCAATCTCGTCATTTCCAATTTGAGACCAAATTAGTAACTAAGTTTAATTATAACTTATATATACATGTTAAAATAATTGTTTTGAATTTATACATCAAATCACTACACCTAAATATTCAAATTATTTTATTTTTTACAAGTGTAAAAAAATTCATGTGTAAAAAATTACAAAGGTTAAAATGTAAAAAATAAAATAATTTAAGTATTTAGGTGAAATGATTTGATGTATATATTAGAAAAAAGTTATTGTAACATGTATATATAGGTTGTAATTAAGCTTATTTACTAATTTGGTCTCAAATGGGGGAGGACGAGATTGAACCATTTTAAAAAATTAGGGTACTAAATTGAACAAAAAATTTAAATTGGGGTATTAAATTGAAAACAACTATTATACTGCCACATGTCATGATTGTAAGTTGTCACGTGGCACGATGATAAACTGATACGTGGCAGTTTTTAAATTTTTGGAAAAAAAATATTTAAAAAAAAAAAAAATTCATGGCTTGACACGTGTCCTGGACGAACACGGTGTTAACTCCAACTTAACGGAGAGGACCAAATTGAATCTCTTCAAAAAATTGGATATTAAATTGAACAAACCAAAAATTTGAGTACTAAATTGAACTTAACGAAAAAGTTGGGATACCAAATCAGTAATTATACCTATATAAAATAATGTTCAATTTATATAAAATTTGATATAAATGAATAAATATACAATGAGTTAATTATGTTTTAACTTCCAGACAAATTTGTAAACTTCCAACTCATTCGTAACAATTTTTTTACTCCAATGAATACTCACTAAATTTATATTTTCTGATTGAGTTTCGGATGTCGAAAATTATTTGTTAATTTGATGATGTGACTTTAAGTGATTAATATGATTGTTATTTTGTCACGTCACCTTATTCAAATGTCATCAAATTAAAAATTATAAAATCACAAAACTATAAAACTATAAAATTTTAAAATAATAAAATAAAATGTGACAACATCTTTGCAATTTGACATGACAAAATATAAAAACATGACATGTTTATCACTTATAAATATGGGTGGCAAAGTAGGTTGGGTTGAAATTTTCAATCCATCCGTTTTGGTTCAACTAGCCTAACTCGCCAAACTGACAAGACTGGTTCGTTGAACTTTTTTTATTTTATTTTTTTAAATTAAAAGTAATTAAAAAAATATTTTTTTATATTATATTTTTGTAAAAATGTAAATATGCATAATATTATAATTCAAATCATTAATACTTATAAATTAAATTCTAATTATTAGTTATAATCGAGTAACTTAACATATAAATATAATAATTATTTTTATTTATAAATATATATGTAAACAAATTTTATAAATAAAATTTTTAAAAAATTATAAAAAAAATTGACGGACCAATCCATCCTTTCACAGGAAATTGGAATTTCTAACCTATTTTTTAATGATAGATCAATCTCATCGAATTCATTTTTGACATACCAAAAACAAGTTGGACTGATCTATTTTAACTCTCTTACTTATAATTCACATCATCCAATTAACAAAAAGTTTTATATGAGAAAACTCAATTAAAAAATATAAATTTAGTACTCGATTGAATAAAAAAATTTATTAAGAACGTAATCGAAAATTCCTAAATTTATATTTATGAAAAACTTAAAACATAATTAAAACATATATAATTAGAAAAAACGGTTTAATAACGATTAATCAATGTTTTACGATATTAAATTAAACAGTTGAAGAGAGAAAAAAATTCAAAACCAAATTATTTGATACTTTTGTTAATACAATATCAAAATTAATTGGTTTATAATTAAATGAATAAGATAATGATTTAGCTCATCTAAAATGAAAATAAAATACCTTCAATTTGATAATATCAAAATTTAATTTTAAATCAACTTGGAATTAAAATGTGATGAATAACAGTTAAAAAATAAGAAATTAAATTCAATAATTGATATAAGAGAAACAACTACGTGACTAATCCCTAAGAACTACTTTGGTTGAAGAACAAGGATGTAAATTTAAATGTCTAATGTAGGAAAAAATATTGAGGGGGTAAAATGTTTCTTTGGATGATAAATGGGATAACATTATCTTTTTGAGTTTAGAAGACTAAAGTGTTTAACATTGATAATATATCATTCAAACCTGAAAAGAAAAGTAGTAAAATTTTGTATGCGCGGCTGTTAAACCTGAAAGGAAAATCATTAACAGGATACACAGTTTTCCAAGTTTTGAAAAGGGATTTAGAATCTTCCTCTCCGAACACCAGCCCAAGCTATGGCTGCAACGACAGCACCCCCCAAATGAACAGATCCAGCTACTTTACTGTCTCCCTGCAATTTGACAATCAACAGTACTCTTTAGTATTCTGCCATAGATTCAATGACCACAAGTGTAGTTCAAATGATATCATCTGATTACTTATGTGCAATGGGTTTTTAAAGTATCAGCTTTTATAAATTGGATAGTGTTAAAATATATGTGGTTACACAAAAAAGGACAAAATACAAAATGATATTAACATGGCATCTTCTTGGGAAACGATGATGAAAGAAAATTATTAAAATGGTTTGGACGTGTTCAAAGAAAACCAGTGAGGAGAGTACATCACATGGGATCTCATTGTAAATACTCCTGAGAATTAGGTTTCTGATCAACCCAATGACCACCGTGTGACTGATGATGAAGTTGTTTTGACAATTTATAGTTTAAAACTATCGCGTTAGGCGTTAAACATCATTTGTGTGATATATATGTATAAGGCTATTTTTTCATTGTTTCTAAACCTTAACAAATAGAATTTATGAAATTGGTTTGGCTATTTGTGATTAACCATTATGTTAAGGCATCTAGATTGTAACAAAAAGACCTACTTGTTTATAAATAAATTACCATAGACAGGACAAGACCTATTCAATCTTGAAATAGATTGTACTTTTTAATACAATAGTGACAAGAAGTTTAGAGCCGTGAATCTCGTATAAACTACCCAAAGCCATTACAACTGAGGCACCAACCCAATCCCAGTGCCTTATTCTGCAAAAATTATGTTGATGTCATTGAACTAGTTACAACTCTACCATTTGATCATCTCTACAAGAAAAATACTCAAGATGGAAAATATTATGAACAATAGTAAACGAGTAAGCCTTGGAGTTCACCATACCTCTAGTATCCTGAGCATATCTTTCCCAATAAAAAAGATGCCCTTAATTAACAAGAAATCATAAGACAAGAAAAGGATATGTAAGTATCTGCATCATAAACTTCACAATCTTGGCTTCACATGATAAAAGGTTTGGAAGAACATACCAGCAAGATCGCAGGAACTGGTATAAAGAAGTCAAGGTAGATTGTTGCTTTTGGAAAGAGAAATATGTCAAGTAGCATAACAGCATTCACAGCTCCACTTGCCCCCTAACAATTGCCAAGTTCTAGTTCAATTAATCACAGGCAATGATTTTAACTAATGTCTTAAGTTATACAAAAACAGTAATTTTCTATGTCTATACTTAAATAACTTGATATTCTAGTTATAATGATAGGAACAATTTAAGATTTAAGAGAACATTAAAAATGACATTTCTTTCAACTAGGAGAACGTAATTGAGAGCAATGGACAGCACAAAGTATATCAATGCTGGTACGCAATGCCAACTCACGTACACATTGATGAATGCCATAATGTACTAAAAAGGCGTAGAGCACGAGATGATATGAAATCATTAACTACATTGAATGTAACAAGATAGAATTTTTCTGCCTGTCTTACTTAGCACGCATGAAAAATTAAATTTATGTAGCAATATTCTCTTTATTGGATTTTGAATAGAAATTATTTCAAGAAATAAACAAAGTTCAAAAGCAAAAGGTAAACCATAATTCCCTGAAAACATAGCTGATATGTCAAACCAAAAACGTCTTTTAGCACAAAGTACGTCCTATATTCCTTAAAGAAGAGCAGCCCATTATGTAGTTTCTAAAAGCTTACCAATGCTAATTCCCTTGACACAATCATAGCTTTCCAGTCCTGTTGCAAACAGAAAGCAGAGGAAATTTAATAAGAGATAAGTATTCACTTTTGCTCATATGTTGACGAAATTTATTGCTAGCCAGTAATCACCACCTAGGCATAACTATGTTTATCAATTTACCATTGCATACTATAGTAAAACAACTTATTGGAAAATTCATTTTGTAGATTTTTGTTCTAAACCAAATGCACAAAACATTTCAAGAAAAGTTTTAACTTTATGAGTTTCAAAAGTTACAACCTTACTTGTACGTAAATCAAAATGAAAGTACAATATAGAACTTAAATCCGAAAAGTTTGTCATTTGAAGAAGTGACATTACCTAATTTTTTATCTAGCTTATGAAGTACGAAGAATTCAATTTTTTTGTTAATTTTCTTTGCTCAGAAAAAGGCAAGAAAGAATGATAGAATTGCTCAAGAGGCATTGCATTCAAAATTTTAATCATGGGACCTTTGATGTTTGCGCTTTAAAGGCCTGATGCATTAAGTAAAAACCAGCGCCAACAATTGCCCCTGCAAGATACAGCTTCAGCAGAAATTCGGGTCCAAAATTTCTTCCAACCTGCCAAAACCCAATGGGAATGGTTAAAGAGTAATAGATGCTTAAAACACAGTATTTATTGAAGAAAAGCAGAATAACAGCTTATCAACCAAGTGATGGTATCTAACTTAAACTGATTTTTTGAACAAGCCAACAAACCAAGCTATATGCTATAAGAACAATTGTAGGAATAAATGATAGAGCTATATGATGGAAACCCTGTGTGTCTCAAGCACAATGAAAGGAGCCTATTATATATAAAATGTACATTGTATTACATAGAGGCCAAGACCCATATGGTAAAATACATCTATCACTCTCCTCAAGCTAGCATATGCACCAAGCTTGTTATAAATATAATCAATTTTAGGACCCCACTAGTGATTTGGTAAAGATATCTTCCAACTAATCATTGGAGCTAACAAACTAAGTAGTAGTATCACCAAATACAATCTTTTCATGAATGAAGAAACAATCTATTTCAATCTATTTGGTTCTCTCGTGGAATATTGGATTTGAGGCAATATTAAGGAAAACTTGGTTACCACAAATGAGAGTCATCTTTATTTCAGTAATTTTTTCAGCCAAATAAGTTCACAGGTTGCAAAAGGCATAACTCTATACTTTGTTTTTACGCTACATCGTCCCACTACATTCTTCTTGCCTTTCAAGGAAATGACAAAAAGTAAAAAAGCCAAAACTGGAAAGGGAGGAGAAAAGAGACCTATTTCTAGATATATGATTGGAGACACAAGAGTCGAGGACCCAAGATCCATGAGAAGTAGAGTGAGTGAGACCAACAAACAAAGTATTTGTGTGAGCAATGGAAGTGGTGGAAATGGAAGCCTGACATTTCTCATATCATTTGAGGAAGTCATGAAAGAGAGTCAAAGGTCCAAAACTATAAGAGGGAATGACATCGAAATCAGAAGGAACAAGGAAGCAAGCAACTTGGGCAACAATAGCAACCGATCGAGGAGGATAACAAAGCAAGGCATAACATTGGTCAATGGTATGAAATTTTGTGACAATGATCATACCTGAGATAATTTCCACCTAAGTTGCAAGAGCAATTATGATCGTCATGCTGAGGTACCGTGCATGAATCACCAAGGGGGCAAAAGAAGGTATGTAAAGTGATAACTTGCACGACAAATAACAGGGTGGACCTAGTAAATTTCAATGTGGGATCAGTTAAAGACTCCAAAATTTGATCATAAACCGAAGAATACTCATCTGGAAGCCCATACAATTCCATCTACATAAAGAAGGTTTGGTGTTGCTCTAGTTCTTGGAAAAAGTAGTAGTGAGAGGCAATAGTTCATTGAAATCATGTGAAAGACCATGAACTTTGTCCAATTATTCAGCCATGGAGCTATACAAAATACTCAAGATTATGGCAAACGCCATATAGACATTGAGTGTCATTGGTGTGCAACAACTAAGCTTATTTCAAAACCCCAAAACATGTGTTGCAAGCACAAAAAGATCTGCTTCAAGGATATATGAATAGTCGACTTAAGAAAACTACATATTTGAGCATCAACTTTCAACCAACAAGGGCGATCTTTGTCATCAATGAAGGTCGTTGTCTCGGTAAGGCAAATAACATAATCTTGTCCTTAAGTCAAACCTTGATACCGATGGCCCAGGTGTCATAATTATTGTCAATTAACTTGTTAATGGAGAGTAGGACATTGACATAGTAAAGAAGAATGATTCAGCTCTCGCACCACAAAAGAAGCCATGAGCACATGGGAGAGAAAACAACGAGAGAAAAGAAAGAAAAGTCTCTAAAAGAAAGGCCATGAGTATAACGAGTTTCAATCATGAAGTCAAGACCACATTGGAAGAGAGGACACTAGGATGAATTTAGCACTAGTGAGATTGGCCAAAACGGTGCCAAATGCCCCACGGAAGGTGCTTTCGGTGAGGGAAAAAGAAAGTTTGCACTTGCTTCTAGGTGAGTAAGTATGAGGCCTTATGGCGTCCTTAATGGCACCAGCTTTGGCAGCACAATGGTCGCTTGGGTAGGGCAACTCTAATGATGGGGTCACTGGTTGGAAAGTTGGCGATAACAACAACAGATAATGGATACTGGAAATTGAAAAAAAAACACGATAATTGAAGAAAAAATGGCATCCATAAGCAGTGGGTCAACCAAGAGGGCACAAATTCAACTAGGCTCAAGATATCATGTAGGAATAAATGATAGAAAGTCAAATGATGGAACCCTTGCTTGTCTAAAGCACAACAAAGGAATCTATTATCTGTGCTAACTAATACATAAAGAGGATACCAATTCTGATAACTACTTTTTCTATACACATTTTGTTGTACAACTTACCTTTATTGTTTCTGTAGATAATTGTTTTCTATTTCTATAACTAATTTCAATATATGTTTTTGATATATACATTTTGTTGTACAATTTTACACTTATTGTTTTGGTAATTGCTTTTATGTTACGATAATTATTTTCTATTATCTTAAATAATGTGGACACATAGGCGTTAGTGTTTCCACTAGTCTATAAAATGTACATTGTTTAAATAGAGTTGGGTCTACGCCCTTATAGTATAGTACATCTGACAATAATAATTAAATCAATTTATTGTGTAGTTTCAATGAGAATAATATCCTTTTTTTTTCTAAATCATGGCTTCAAATCTTATTGATCTAAAGGTCTTAACTCCTAGTTCTAACATATACTAATAATTTAACTCCTAACACACAGCGGCATTTAAAAGGGAGAGATACACCTATTAGTACGACAACATATTTTTTCAAAAAAAAAAAAAGGGAGCACTAAATGAAGACAAAAACTAGTGAAAAATAATGATACGAAAGTGGCCACTTACATTCATTCCAAAGAAGTAGAGTCCAATCATATTGGAAATTATATGCCAGGTATCTACGTGACTAAATGCATTGGTAATCAAAGTGTGCAAACGTCCACTCTTAATATTGTCCAAAGAGATCTGTTCAGAACAAGTAATTGAATTAGAAATCTAGATGGTGTTAAATCCATACAGACAATAACATTGAAGGTTGAAACAACACATTTCTCAATTCCATCATTCAACAGCGGATAAAGTGCAACACCAACAATTTTAAATCTTTGATGTTTGACTATATCATTTGAAATTATCCAAGGTTTTAGGTATAGAGAGATGGAGAAAGATAAATGAGATTGAAACACATATTGATATTAATTTAGACATATTACAACATATGAACATACTAGTGTGATTTATATTTTGTAAAACCTACAATACTAACCTTTATTTATAGTATATATTAATCAAAATCCTAACTAATTAGGGAACCAATTTATGATAAGATGAAATATGATACCTAATTCAAAGAGCTAATAAGGAAATAAGAAAAATAATCATGCGTACAGGATAATCTAAGACACGATGAGATAGTATCACATGTGCTAACAAAATCCATATTGCCATGAAATAGCGCAAATCAAACCACTCCAAAAGTGTCTACCACGTAAACGATAGACTGATAACAGAGAATCCGAAAACATAAACGGTAGAAGGTAAACTAAGGAAGGACAAGAAAAAATATACACAAAAATAACATGGTTCAATGGAAGTGCTAACAAAATTCAATATACATCAATGACACAATCAGCAATGAACAGAGATTACAACTTGAAGTTTCTCTCAGTATTTTTGCTCAACTCTCACGGTTTTTTGTTAATAGAGTTGGACAGCAACTCTCAGTTGACAATAATTGTAGATACAGGTTCCTATTTATTCAACAAAACAACCATAACTAACTTTCGTGAAACATGCTTGAACCAATGAGAGAAGCCACATGAAGAGTGCTTCCTCGTACTAATTTGAAACGTCAATTTAAGCAACTTCTCTAGACCGTACTAGTCTTAGTAGAAGCTAAGAGACAAGAAGTTCTAGTGAGACTATCCACCACATATGCTAGAAATGTCAATTTGGGCAACTTCTCTAGACAGTACTAGTCTCAGTAGAAGCTAAGAGACAAAAAGTTCTGGTGAGACTATCCACCACATATGCTAGAAGTTGCATATATTTTGCTAGAGGGTCTAGTGTAGTTAGACGGTCTAGAAACCTTAACAAGATCTTACTAAATCAATCTTCACACATACTAATATATACACATCAGGTGTGAATTTGCTTCAAGCATCCCATAGTATCCCTAAAAGATAAACTTCGACTTCAAAATGAGGAAGTAATGGTTGTCAGGAATTGATTAAAGCTTCAAAACTCTAGGATTTTCCCTTACAACTGACAAAGACAACTCTAGGAATTGCACTGATACAACTGCAAAGACATTAGTGCTATATTATGCTCCTATAACATCATCTTATGATGAAGGTTGGCTAAGAAACAATTGACCCACAACACAGGTGGGCCAAAGCAAATCACAGGAAATAATTTCTACCAGTGGCAAAATCAAGTTGTAAATCAAGAAACTCACGGTAAAATTTTTTATCATAAACTTCTCATCCGCTATCCTCCACAATAAAAAAATACCAACATTAGCTATAATCAATCCCAAAACCACGTCATTAGATGTTAGTCCACGGAGCCATGATCTCCTGCAAACAGGACCAAATATATTACTGAAATGACCATATTATATGTAAAATTGCAAACAGAATAAACAAGTGTACTGCAGTTTAGACACCCTGACCTTTCTAAATTATATGCTAAAAATGTCATGTTCCCAAAATGAAATTAATGTTTAAAAAATTAGCCAGTTTTGGGCCTCAAGTACTTGTCGAGAAGAAGACAATAAAAAGGTATAATGAATTAAGTTCATTTCATTGACTAAATTCAAAGTTGTTTCTCGGAAAGAGATTTCTGGCAATAATTTTTTAAACCACTTTTTGTGGTCGGCAGTACTTTCCGGGATTCTTATAATACCACATTAATTTTAAGAAATTCATAATCAGTCGTGCTCCAGGAGTAAGAGATTTCAAAAACTTTAAGAAACTCACAATTTTATATCTTCTATTTTCACTTAATTACATTTCAAATATATTCTACATGGGAATTGTTTAGCTTAGGAAAAAACAGTTTGTTATATAAGAAACAATGAGTTAAAGAAACCAATAAGAAACTTTCCTTTAAGTTAAGATTGTGTCATGTAGAATCTCTCCAATGATTAAATTTCTTCATTTTTTGGTTTCTTCGTGTCTAGGTCAAGTAACTCGTTAACCAACCACTTAGAAGGAGGTTGAACATAACTTTTAGAAGGTCGAGCATAGGAGTTAATTTTAACTAGAATGAGAAGCTCAATTCATCATTTTACGGTTTAGTTATCCAAAAAATAACTCAGTAGGATGACGAAAATAAGTATTCAACCTCGCGGTACAATCAGGCAAGGAATATATACTTTGTTTCAGAAAATAGAAGAAGAAAATGAGAAGCAAAAACCCTAATTAAACCCAAGCGGCATTGGAACAAGAAAAGACGAAGTGATAATTCGACGAATAGTGTCAGGGAAAATTACCAGGAACGCCAGGAGAATTCATTATTGTAGTTGAAATTGAAGTTGTGTCGACGAAAATAATGAAGAATTGGCCTGTGATCTAGCGAGAGGCTTCTAGCGCGGAGTCCGAGGAGAGAGTTGAAGGCGAAGCAACGCGAGGTGGTTGGTCGGGAGAGAAAGGGGCGGAGTTTGGTGGAAAAGGAGCGACATGAGTGAAAGTGAATAGATTGGTGAGTGAGGAAGGAAGAGGGAATGTGGATGCGTTGATGAAGTTGGGGTTGTGAAGGTTTAAGAACAGAGGAAAAGGTGTTGAAGATACTGTGACATTTGGGGTGACCATGGGGGTGGTGTTTCACCACTCTGCGAACTAAATTCTGCATTTTTCAAACTGTTACGTCTACAAAACCATTACATATGAATGCAATGAAACACTCCCTAAGCTCTATTCGCTTGAACACATTGCAGCGATTCACGTAGAGAGAAGCGCACATTTGTTAGATGACCCATGTACTTCATCTCGCTGACGGTGCAAAGATTTGGTCTATATTTACATTCTCGTCCAAGGCATTCATATGTGTTAATAATTAACAAAAAAAAAAAAAATATATATATATATATATAATATTAAAAATAAATAAATTATTGTTATTATTATTTTAAAAAATATTATTATTATTATTATTATTATAAAAATAATGATAATAATATACTAATTTAAATTATAAGGTAAAATGATAATCTGTTATATTAATTTATTAAAACTTTTTTTTATATAAGATTAAATATGTTTTGGTCCTTTAATTTTAGGTGAGAGTTAAAATTAGTCCAACTTCGAAAACTTGTCCAATTTAATCCACCATCTTTAGAAATGTGTGGATTTAGCTATTTTACCCAAATTTTGTTAAGTTTATTTGATCTTTCATATGTGTTTCATTATCTAGAGTGTTTTACACATTTCCACTATAATGTTAGCAGCTTATAAATGTAGTTGAAACGTTAAATAAACTTAACAAAGTTTGTTTAAAATAATGATACTTGGTTATTTTAATATTAAAAAGTTAAAGTATAATTAGAAATTTTATAAATAAGTTTAATTTTTGATAAATATGATGATATTGTGAATTGTTAGTGTGTTTGATCTATGGAATGATATAAGATTGTGTGAAATTGATGTTTTAAACTTGAGGTTGATAGTTGTGCATAACATTTGGATTGGTTTTGTAATTGAGAGTTTTTAGCACTCGTGTTTGTGGTTGATTCAAGTTTGGTATGTGTTTGGCATTTGTGAAGGCTCATGAGTTGTTTAAACTTGCTTAGGAATGCATAATTATGTAGAATCATGTTCTACAAAAATATCCAGACTCGCTAGTCGAGAGATAGCTTGCTCAACAAATCCAAAATTAAAGACTCAATGACTTGGGAGTCGTTGAGCGAGAATTTACTCGTTGAGCGAACCTAGAGTCAGGGGTTCGCTGACATAGGAGTTGCTGGTCGAGTACCTACTCGCTCAATGAATCCAAAGTCAGAGAGTTTACTGAGTTTAAAATTGTTGGTTGAGAGTACCCTCGTTAAGTGAATTTTAGAAGGACTTTCCTCGTGGAGTCCTAGTGATACACTCGCCTAACATTGGACAAGTGGACATTTGTGCACTTTTCACCTAACGAGGAGATGGTTTCACTATGTGAGTAGTTGTTAGATGATCAATTGAATAGGCTTTGTGATTTCTATGAATGATTGCTTAAGAAAAGATTGGTACATGAGATGTAATTGATACTAATTCAAGGAGAATTAGTGGTGAGTTGTCTTAGTGTATGCATTGGTGTAGGGATTCAGTTGGAAGTTATCCTCACGCTCTATTGAGCATGCATTAAATTCTCAAGTAGAGAAGAATGGGGTATGTGGTGAGAGGAGAAGGAGATCCTAGTTTAGGGGTTTAACTTTGAATAAAGGTATTAATGAGCTAATCTTGTGTGTGGTAGAACATAACTTTTTGACTTTTTGTTTATCGCTTTGTAAAGCACTGCATGCCACTACAATTTTACAACTTACCAGAGACCAATACCAATGCATATATCCAAATAATTGAGTCATAGCTTTAGGTCTTTCTATGAACTAGGATGATTGATTATGTATGACTTAAGTAATTGTATTCTTGAAGGATTTAATCTTTTTATACATTAGCTTACCCTTTTCTTAGTATTTTGTTTGGTTTGTTTGGTTTTTCTTTTGCAATAATCACCTGATTGGTGGACCAGTTTAAGGGGAGGAGGATCCAGCTGTCTAGTTAGTATCTATAAATCTTATATATGTATAGATTTTTTTTTTGAATAAAATAACTCTAGATTTTCACCTTTATCACGTGTGAGTTTATATTTCAGTATATCTTATCTTGGGATGACTGTAATATACTGTTCACATGTTAGTATTCTATACTTTATGATTATCAACTATGAAATGTTTTGTTTAATGGTGTTAGACTATTATATGGGATGTTACAATTGTTTTCTTTTAAATTATACATTTATTGTTTTAATATTTGGTTAAAATACTTTTTTTGTCCCAATTTTCGTCAAATTTTGTCAAATTAGTCATAATTTAGTTTTTGTGCTCAAATAAGTCTTAATTTTTGTCAATTTTGTTCGATTTGATCTTTCTTGCTATCACCGTTTAAATCATTAACGGTCATGAACAATGACTGTCAAGTGTTTACATGTTAGTATTCTATAATTTATGATTATCAACTATATAAAAAAAAAAGAACTTGAGGAATCAGCGTGAGAGATTATAAGATCCTGAGACTTGTTTTATTTTTTTAGCATCATCTAAGATATTAATTTAACTGTATGCAGATGTTGAAAGAAGCAGGAAAAGAATTTAGATTGTGCCAGTATCAATAGATGTAGTTGAGTAACGGTAACATATAACAAATTATTTTGAAAAAAATAATTTTCTTAATTTTAAATTTATTTCTTTCTTTAGTAGAGACTATATATATATTTTTTAGTTTGTTTTATATACTTACTAGTCTAATATATTTTTTTTTTAAAATATTTTATAATTTTTTTACCGTTATCTTTTTTCCACATATTTTTATAAATTCAAATTTATTTTATAAAATTATTTTGATTATTTAAAAACTATTTTTCTATTTTCATTTTATTATTATTATTTTTATTATAAAACTCTCCTCTTTTTAATTCTTATGCTTAATCATAAAAATTGTTTTTATGTTTTTTTTTGTGTTTATCTTTTAAAAATTTATTTTCACTATAAAATATTTTTCTTATCTTTTTCCTTCTCGTTTAATTTTATATTTTAAAAAAAGGTTTAGTTAGGTTATATTATATATTTAAATTAGTTGTTTAGAAAATAAAAAAAGATTGTTATTATTAAAAATTAATTTAATTTATTATTTAATTATTTGAATAAAATTGGGTGTTGATAATAGTCATTTAATTTTGTATTATTTTGTCTCAGATTCAATTTTCATTTTATAACTTTTATTTAGCTCAAATTGCTCATTTATCATATTTAAATTCAGAAGTTCCTTTAGATTTAAAAGTTACAGTGAATAAATTATAATTAGATCTTCTGCTAGTCTCATAATGGTTAAAACTTATAAGTAGAACAGAAAATGAGTAAGATGGATCTAGCATGGATTAGTTCAGCGCGAATTAGCTCTTTAGTTCAAATATTGAACTTAATTCTTTTATACATTTTGGTTTATTTATTTTTTTCCCAAAGTAAAACAGTAAAAATAATTATATAAATATAACCATATAAAATATAATATTAAATATGTTATATGTTCACACATAGTTGGCTCATAAATTAGTCGAATTGAATTATTCATAATTCAAATTTAGTTTATTTACTTAATAAATTCATTGTTTAAAATAAATTCAGCTTATTTGATTTATGGATTAAATCCAATAAATCAATATATTTTTTAAAGTATGCTCAAAGTCCCTTTAAAAGAAGAGACCCTAATTATGAAAACCGAATATAAAGGATGTTTTTTAAAGCAATGTAAGCATAACCATTTCTACAATATTATCTTCTATTACAAATTTCAACGTGCAGTAGAAGAAAGAAATTCTGATATGACACATCTTTTAGTTGGTCGAGTAAAATTTAAGGGAAAAAGAAAATTTGACCTTTGGGGAGAGAAACTCAAAATTTTCTTTCATCCTCTTTCCTCTTCGATTTAATTTGCAATTTCTTTCTTGCTTCCCTCATCTTTTCTCTGAATCAAACAGAAGGTAATGCCGTAACTTGCATCCGTGGAAGTGAAGGTATTCCTAGGAACTCGAGTCTGAACATCATATGCCACTGCTCTTGCGAGGTGGTTGGTTTGGTTATTCATAATTTGGTGGGGCGAGACTAGATTTCGACTTTTGTTGTTGTTTGTAGTTGTCTCTTCACTAATGCAGTATAGACACCATCCTTGCTAAGAAGCTCATCATGGGTGCCACTCTCAACTATTTGGCCATCAGATATAACTGCAACGGTGTTAGCAGTTTTAACGGTTGATAACCTATGAGCAATGACTAGAACTGTTCTTCCTTTCATGAGAGACTCCATGGCATCCTGCTCCAAATCAGCACCATTAGCATATTGTGCAAGAGAAAAAACAAGTTTATGTGAGCATCAAAGTGGAAAAGGATCGGAACCAAAATAGTCTGTCAACTCACCTGCACAAGGTATTCACTTTCAGCATCTAGGGCACTGGTAGCTTCATCCAAGAGGAGAATTTTTGGGTTCATAAGAAGGGCTCTAGCAATTGCTATTCTCTGTTTCTGCCCACCTGAAAGCCTTACCCCACGCTCTCCAACAAAGGTCTGGTATTTCTCTGGGAATTTTGATATAAATTCATGTGCATTGGCCATTTTCTGCATTCAAATTCACACTAACAATGAGAAAATGAGAGTAGCTGTCTTATTGGATGGAGAACGAAGATAGAAAATATTACAGAAGCATTCTCTAAATCAACTGGGTCCACTTTGCCATCAAATCCATAAGCTATGTTCTCCTCTATGGAACAGTTGAAGAGTGTAGGCTCCTGACTCACTATACTGATCTGCAAAGACACGAGCAAACTGCATTAATTTAAGTTATCCAAATCACAAAAAAAATGTAGATTTTGAGGAGTCCAATTTCTTGTTACCATTGCCGTATTACATTAAACCTGTAATACGCCACTCAAGCACCAAACTTTACGTTTTCATCATCAAACTTAATTGCAAAGCAATCAGATAGCACAGTAAAAAATGTAGCAGTAATAAGTCACAACATGATGGGTACAAGGCATGAATTAATAAATAGCTTTTCATCTCGACTTCTTATCAAGTCAATATACCAGGATTTTATCCTATACTCATCAAGGCATCATACTGTAAGACATTACGTTCCTAAAACTTAAAAACACGACACTGCAAGTCTACAACACTAAATTGAGTAAGTCATTGTCAGTAGTGTATGAATGTATTATATATAGTTAGTATTTACTGAAATGTACGTGTGATGTTCATCTGCTAAATATTATAAATTTGTTGTATTCTGTAAAATGTACTTTTGATATTCAGTTGCTAAAATGTTAAAATTTATTGTGTCCTACACTCAAACAGCTGCTACAGTGCTAGCCTAAAAGTCCATGGCCCGTTTGACAGTATATCGACAAAAGAAAATTGTATTATTTAAATTCAAACACTTGATTGTATCGAAAAATGAATAAAGAAATAAACTTCTGAAATTAAAAAAAAAGAAAGAAAAACTGTGGTCATGATACCTTTCTGTGTAAATGCTGGTGTGATATTTCTACCAAAGGAACCCCATTCAGTAGAATCTTTCCCTTGGTTGGGTCGTAAAATCTTTCAATTAAGTTCGCAATTGTACTCTGCACAAAATAAGAAACAAATTAATGTGAATGATGTCTTCACTTTAACTTCACCTTGCTAACCTTTGTACGCCTCTTCAACCAAAGCTCATTAAATAACATCCTTTTGGAATGATTAACTCTAAAAATAAACAGCAAGAAAGGGAACACTATGTGTACTATACCTTTCCACCACCACTTGGACCAACAAGAGCAACCTTTGATCCTGGATGCAGTTTCAATGTAATGCCCTAAAGATGAACAGTGCAGTATAATTTGATTAATTATTTACCGGATGCCAGAACATTTGCAATGCCCGAACATAAAACTAAAGGGAAGTTGTTACCTTGAGCACTGGATGACTAGGGCGTGATGGATAGGCAAACCACACATCATCTAGTTCTACTTCCCCATCTTGATCACTACAATAAAAGATATTCAGTGCGACTTCTCATACAAAGGAATAAAAGTTTAAGTTGAAAGGGATATATTTAATTCATGAAATGGTTCTGAAATTTGCATTATATAATAGAAAGGGTGAAAAGAATGTGTTCACCCCTGTCTTAGGTATTCATTCTCTATATTATGAAGTCTCCCTACTCTGTAGCACTTAAAAGACTGCGGCAAAATCTATAAAGAAATGTTTGATTCTTTGCTTACTTTTTTATTTTATTTTAAAACTATTTTCTAAACATCTTTGCACCAGTACTATCAATTTATCATCCAAAATTTTTAAAAACCAAAAAACATAAACAGCACGGAGATGTTTTCTAATCCTCTTTTCTTTTGTTTAAGCGCTAGAGAGAAACTTTAAAAAGACATAAATGTGTTCAGGAGACATGCGTTTTCAAATGTGCTTAGGAGACGAACAAATTTTACAAAAATAGAAAACTGTTTTTAAAAACAATAACAAACAAGGCATGAGTGTCTAAATATCATAAGGTTTAAGTTATAATGAGTTTAACCACTTTTTTATAGGGAATACAGGATTTGAATGTATAATCAGGACACTGTAAAATCATTTAGTAAAAGATTCCAAAAAAGTAAGCTCCTTCATCTGCACATCCTAGACCAAGTTCAAGGATAGTAAAATACATAATTGGTGAAATGATAGACAAATTCTCAATGAATAGCATAATAGATTTACAACTATACACACTCTATACTATTTGGTGAAATTCACGAGTGACTCCACTCAATGACAGGGGTCCTGCCTCCTATTTAGTGGGTACCACATTAATTTCACCCTACTGTACAAAGTGTGTTGTCTTGTGTTGCTAGAATTTCTCAAATTATATTTTAGGAATTAAATGAAACTGACCCCAGTGGACATTTACTTCCTGCCTTGGGCATCGATGAGGTACGATCCAAAAGTTGAAATACCCTTCTGCTAGCACCTGCAGCTTTCATAACTACTGTATACAATCCTGACAGACCAGATATAGAAGAACCCACTGCAAGAAGAAAAAGGAGCTGAGTCAATATCAATACATCACAGGTAGTTCAAATACAACAGTTAAATTATCACTGAAATAAATCAAGAGAATAAACAAGAAGAATCTTAACCAACTAATAGCAAATATCCATGGATCATGCACATACTTTCAATGTGAATATTCCCGGTTTCACTGTAATGTAAATGGGAGAAATAGAAAAGAGAACTTACCTGAGAGACTATAAAGAATGAAAGATGTAAGATCACCAGAGGACATGTAACCCCTGATTGTCAAATTAGCTCCATATATAACAACTACAATAACTGAAAGTGTAGATGCAGCATTAAGGCCTCCAGAAAAGAGTCCAACAACTTTCTGCATTGCCAAAGAGATACATATAAGATTAAATGTTGTAAAGGAAAAGAAAAGAAGTTACACAATGTAACAAAATATAATTGGCTAGCTCACAGCTTGTTTAAGTCCAAGATTAAGTGTTTCATCAACTTTCTCTGAGTAGCGCGTTATTTCAAAATCTTCTTGGGCAAATGATCTTACTGTTCTTATTGCACCAAAGGATTCCTGTGCCACACAGATGAAATTAATAAGTTAAACTATCTTTTCGTATGATATCTGTTTGGTGTAAAAGGCATACCTCCGCAATTGATGAAGCTAGTGCAGCAGCAGCTTGAGTTTTATGAGAAAGTTCACGCAGGTAACGGCCAAACTTGCGAACAGCAACGGAAAGAACAGGTACAACAGCCAAAGCTAACACTGCAAGAGTTGATGAAAAAGAAAGTTAGGATAATGGATAAGAAAACACAGGTGAACCAGTTTGGCCAGAAAACCAGTGAAGTGGCTCAGTTTTCAATCTAGAAAAATTGAAAGATCAGACATTTAGAGAACAACTCAAACCAGTGGCAAAAAACCAGTTTGGACAAGTTTTTTATTTATTTTTATTTATTTACTTCTTCTATCCTTTATTCAACCAACGATATGTTTCTGAGACAAATAATTATACATGTATAAGGTCCACTCTCGCCAAATGTGGTTAACTATTATTTATTGTTTTTCTGTCTACACAGGATTTACAATAAGGTCCTTTTATGCTAATGTTATATTTTATCTGATTTGATTTCTTATCATTTTATGTTTCATTGCTTAATAAATTGTACGATATTGAAATATTTAATTAACTGTCACTGGTTTGACTATAGTTGAATCATGAATGAACCAAGCTGCCACCAATTCAATGACCAGTTTTTTTTTTTGAAAACATTGATTAGGATATACATAATTGTGTGTTTGCATTTCTTCAATGTTGAATAACTCACACGTTAACTTCCATGACGTTGCAAACATGAAACTCAGACCAATAAATGCAGTTGAAAAGTTTCTCAGGGCCTCAGAAAGATTGGTAGTCGCAGCATTCTTTATGATCTGTGTATCTTCAGATAGCCTACTTAAAAGTTCCCCGGTTCGAGTAACATCAAAGAAAGCTATCTCCTGAGAACACATCATACATAATAAACAAGCCTGCTCAGTGCTCGGAGAAATTAACACATCTAAAAGTGATGCAAAGCAAGAGTAATTACTGTATTACCTGGTTTACAAGGTGACTGAACAAATTCTTTCTCAGCCGTGCAACAACCCTTTCACTGGCAGTATAAAAAAGCCAAGCTCGAAGTGCAGTGCAAATTGATCTGGAAAACCATGAAAACTCAGTGATAAATTAAAAACTATGTCTATGATAAATTGGAAAGTACTCAAGCAAGGATCATACCCAAAGACAACGATCAGAAAGATTTCTAGTATGGTGTTCTTAACAGCATCCAAAGCTTCATCTTTCTCCTCTGGAGTCCGGAGGTCCCTAGAGACAATGTCAATTATTTTCCCACCAAATTTTTGCTGCAGCAAGAATATTTCCATGTTCATTAGAAAGCAGGTAGAAACTTACATTCAGCAATGGTGACAGCAAATAACATAAATACACGCTGACATAATATTTAGTATCTCTGTATGCGAGATGGACCGGTAAAGGGAGGTATTAAAAGAAGCATACAACTAAGATACTTGATGTGGCTGCAATCAGAAGAGCCACAGTACCGATCACCAGCTTTCCAGCCTCAGGTTTTGCCTGCAATCAATTTCAATCGAACAAAAGAAGCAGCTTTAATGATCACAATAACATGGCAGCAATTCATCCAAAGAAACATTGGCCACTTACGAGTGAAAACACCCGACAGAATCCCACATTTGCCGCCTGTAATATCCACGCATTAAGTTAGCAAATGCAAATATTAACACGATGCTAATGCTATGAGATGTTACAGAGAGATTTAATTATGCGTGTACAGTAATTACCGGCACTGCGTCACCGTGTTCAAGGTCTGTTACTTGACCTTCCGAGCCACCATCCGTCTTTCCTCGTCCCTGTATTGTTTCAAAAATTAACGAAGTACCACATCGATAAATGCAGTCGCAGAAATATGTCCAAAATGCCCACAACCCTTTCGCAGATGTTTACATTGACTGTACTGTACCCATCCATAACCATACAATTCACCAAAGAAAAACGCATGACCATACCAAGAATTGGGGACGTAATTAATAGTTTCAGGGAGCAACAGTGACTGGGTAAAACCTAGGCCAGTAAAGCATACACGAGTTCCTCAGTGTGAAACCGTTAAAAATCCATGATCTCCCGTATAAATTTTAATTTCATACATGCCTCAAAATGAAAAAAAAAAAAAAAAACAAATAGAATCCGAAAAATGACAAAAAACAGTATAGACTTCAACTCTGTTTTCAACTGAACGCAGTTTCCACAACACAACTTAACAGAAAGTGATATATACACATAAGAACAAGTTTAAACACCTACAAAAAAATCTCAAAAAAAGTTCTAATTCAATTAAAAGAGTACAATATGATTTATTATTATCATTATTATCATCATCATCCCGGAGGCAGTGAATTACATTGAATAAGCGTTTGTTTTTTGAATTGATGACAGAAGTAGCAACAAATGACAGTGTTGTAGTAGAGAAGAAGGAACAATCCAAGAAAAACTGTGGAGAGGAAGAGAAATTGACTTACGCCACGCTCGGATTCCAAGAGAGGGGCTCGTTCACTTCTTAATCCGTTCATTTTTCAATCTCTCAATTAATGCTTCTCTCACTTCCACTCTCTCTATATAGATACTGAGTACAACAACACCCAAAGGTTACCTCTGTTCCTTCTGTCCATAAAAATTAAAATAAAATAAAATGAAATTGTGTTAGTTGGGAGTTAGTCAACATGCACTCTCTATCTTGGGAAAATAATTTTTCTCATATTTTCTTTTGGGAAACTATTTTCTCTCATTGGCCAAGGGCATGAGCTAGGGTTAGGCATGCAAAGAGTGTGTGTGTCCATTTATTTCAACTTAAAAATCTTATTTAAAAATGCTATAAATATTATTCTTCCAATTTAGCATTTAAAAATAAACAAATCAAATTCACATTATGAAAATTAGTCAGAGATGCTCAAATAAAAGACTTATGCAGTTGTTGTAAATATTGTTTCCGTTATTTTCTAATTTAAGTTAAAGTCTTGTTTTTGTAATCTGTTTAATCAATTATGTTAAATAATCATACAATTTACGAAGACCAATATAGACGACTTTAACATGAGAAGGTTCAATTGTCATGTTAGCAAGAACAGGGAAGGTGCCATCTGAACTGAATATTTTTTTCAATAAACGGAATATTGTTTTAAAAAAAGTCATTCACGAGGCCTGAAATACCTATGGGCGACGAAATATATAAAAAAATTAATTATTTTATTTAATATATTATACAAGTATATAAGTATATATTATATTAGCCAATTTCAGTGAAAAAAAAATTCTTTTTATATTTAATATATACGTATAAAAAGTATTAGTCTTTTTCTATGATGACGTAGCTAGTGATGTACATGGCGATAATATAGGTACTTTTTGTTTGTTTCGTGTATTGTCTTTTTTTAATTAACTACAATTTTTCTTAAAGAAATAAAAACAGAGGAGTGAGGAGAACGTATACGTTCAGTCCGTGAATGTGGTCCCCACGCTCCAGGGAGGAAATACGTGGTTTTCTTTTCTTTACTCAAAGCACGTGTTCTGACGTGGATAAACCATATTCAGAGACTAAAACAATTATTTGACAAAATGAAAAAAGTTTGAGTTTATTTATTTTGTTTTAGGACAATAGGGGTATGTGTAGTTATCGTTCAAGTTATTTTAACTTGCTTTAACACATTTTTTTTAGTAATTATTCATAAAGACCAAAATATATTTACTTAATTTATTCTAATAATAATAATAATTATTATTATTGACATTTTCAACTGATTTTCAAACCTCAAGTTTCTCCAAGACCATGTGTGGAAGAAATGGCTTCAAAAAGATGATATCACATGCCATGCGCATTAAAATTTTGTTATTTTATGTGTCATTGTATGTGGAAGACACTTAACTTTCAAAAGTGGCTTTAAATGAGAGAAAATAACGTTGTTGATGTATTAAAAGAAAATTCAAATTCAGAAGAAGTAATATTGAAATTGTACAATTCTGGTGATAGATAATTAAGAACTTAGTGACAAGATAATAACTATGTAATCATTATGATGTTACCATTTTGAACATTTTTATTGTTGGTATTTCAAAGCTCAAACGGGCCAACGCAGAATTCAATGGGCCAACCATGAAATCCTCAGTTCTACCCTGGACACCCCTACGATTTCTTTTTGCACCTATTAATTATCACAGAATGCGAAAAGACCTTTTAAAGTGTTTATACTTTTAGAAAATATGATTAAGAATGTATTAAAAGTTTCCTGATCATATATTTTATAGATATTAAGATAAAATATATATTTAAAATGTAATTCAAAATTAACTTTTAATATTTCAAAATATTTTATAATAAATTTTATCCATTTTGAACAAATATTCGAGAATAGACCATAAATTATTTTGAAAATATCATAGTAGATTTTATTATGGGATTATATATGCGATTGTTGATTTTTTTTTTCCATTTTTCTCCCTTCCAGCCAAATTTTAAACATCCAATAATCGAAAATATACTATATAAAATTAAATTCAATGACCGCAATTAATTAAACAATTTATAACAACTTATTTGACTATTTTCCATCAAACCTTTGGGATAGGCAAACGCTTAGTTAATCAATTTATACCTCAAAAATAACATTAAAAATTACATATTGTTCTTTGTTTTTGCACTATCTCATATATCATCATAACAACCATTTTCAGAAAAAAAAAGTAATAATAAAATTGGCACCAGTCTCAAAACAGTAGAATTTTGCATGGGCAAAATATTTTAAACATCAATAACAATATCTTGATTAAATATAAATGTAGAGAATAAATTTTATACATGGATATTTGGACATAAAATATATTTTCAATGGGAGTGACCGATTAGTTTAATTTGTTTTAGTCTGATATGCTCTTATACTATGTTCTTTTGGAAGAATTTATTGTTTATGTAGAATGGGAAGAAAGGATTAGTAAAGAGTGATGGAAGGTGATATCGAGTAATGATTAGGGGATTCTTATTTTGATTCCATTATTTGATGTATATGTCCAATTTCAAAGAAATGAAAGAGAAGAATGTCAAAGAGAAGAAGACAACATACTAATACTTGAAGAGCTGGAAGAATGAAGATAGAAGAGAAGACACAAGAGAAGACAAGTTTCTTACTAATATGTATATATATATATATATATATATATATATATATATATATATATATATATATATATAAGAGTATTTTTATAAATTAAAGTTTAGCTGGTATGGGTATCTACGGGTACGGCTATGATATACGTACCCGCCAATGGCGGAAGTATGAAGGGACAGGGGGAGCCACGGCTCCCCCAACCATTTTTTTTAATTTTATTTACTATATATTTAAAAAATAATATTTATAAATTATTACTTTATTTATATTAATTAATTTTATTTTATTTTATTTTCTATATATTTTAAAAAATATATTTATATATTACTACTTTATTTATATATTATTACTTTATTTATATATTATTATCTTATTTAAATTAATTTAGTTTGAAAAATCTTTTTTAAAATTTAAAAATCATGTTTTTTTCTTTATTATAATTTCTTATACTTTTTTATTTGGTTTCTCTCTTCTGTGTCTTCATCTCTTTCTCCCGTTTTATTTTCATCTCAATTTTTACCATCAATTCCTTATTATTTTCAAAATCAAATTGCACAATCACAAAATTGAAGAGTTAAGAAATATTTTAGACTGAACAATTTCTTCTTTTGAGTACATTCATCTTTTCCTTTTTATTTTTGAAGCAATATGTTTCTCTCTTGTATGTGGCTTTTCTACGCTCTTGGCATGTATGTGTTAGAGATCATAAAATCATGCTTTAATTGTTGATCAAACTCTTCTTTGTGTAGATAGAGCTATTTTAAGCTTTGAAATTGTGTAAGGGAAGAACAAGATTAGGAATTACTCTAAGGTAAGGGAAGCTAATCATTTAGAAGTTATTAGTTTTCTTAAAATATTGAGTCTTGCTTTTAAGATTTAATTTGAAGTATTCATAATTTTATCTTTTTGTAAATAGGTGAGAGGTGAAAAATTTATATTAGAAAAATTATGATAAAGAGTAAAAGAATTGATTCTTTTTTCAAGAGGAAGGCTTGTGATGAAAATGAAAAAAATGCATCTACGTCATCTAAAATTGAGAAACTTCACGAGAATCCAAATATTGAAGAATTTATCAACAATGCAAGAGTTATGTACATGTTTGGCAACAACAAAAAAGTATGAAGTTTACTACTTGATAAATAAATTACTTTGTCTTATCATGACTCTTCCAATTTCTACAACTACAACTGAAAGATCTTTTTCTGCAATGAAAATAATCAAGAACAAGTTGAGAAATAAGATGGAGGCTGAATTTTTAGCAAGCACTGTGACAATCTATATTGAAAGGGATATTGCAACTAGTTTCAGCTTTGATTCAATTATTGAAGATTTTAAGTCATTGAAAAAGCGTAAAGGAGCACTCTGAATAAAGGTAACTTTTGTTTTTTTTTATATATTATTGTTGATGATAAACTTTATGTTACTCTTTTATATATATTATTGTTATATTGTTTAGATTTTATTGTCATGAGTGCTTATTTTGAATAAAAAAAATGATGTAAAGAAATTAATTTTTTTAATTAAAAAATAATTTATATATAACAAATATAATTTGGCCCCTTAGGATTTTTGGTCAAGTTCTACCACTGGTACCCGCCCCGTTAACATGTCAAAAATATCCGTACCAACAGGTAGCAGATATCGATTTTTAATATTCATTTCCTATCCATTGTGGATTTTATCCGCGAATATACAAATTTTTTTGACATTCGTACCTGTTACAAACAAACAAACTAGAAATTGTAATCCGTCATGTCACAAGATTGATTAACAGATTGACCTTTCACTTTTTTTTCTTCCTTTATCTAATTTTTACTTCCAAGATTTATTTGTATATATATTTATAAATAAATATTTAAAGCATTTTTAATTATATAAACATTTTTTAAATTTTTATTTAATTAATATTTTTAATTATATAAATTAAAATAATTATTATATTTATATATTAAATTACTTTAGTGTATAACTAATAATCAAAAATTAGTATATAAAAATTAAAAATATAAATTATAACAATAATTTATATTTACTTATTTACAAAAATATATTAAAATTTAATTTTTAATTATTTAAACTTTAAATTTTAATTTAAAAAAAATAAAACTTTTAACCACCAAAGCAGGATATAGTTCATCAATTTAAAAAATTACGCAGACCGAATTAAAACAAGTTGAGGAGTTAAAACCCGAGCCACCGAGTTGATCGACTAACACGCGTGCCACACCACTATGACAATCCTAGTTCCCAAAAATATCTGTTTGCAGCAACGACTTGGAAATTATGTAAATCCTAGCACACTTCATGTCTGTCATTGAATACTACATTTGTATAGTATTAGCCAATAACCAATTTGCATGGTGTTGTCATATCCAACACACCTACATTGGGATCCTACAAAGGGGCTGGCCTTGGACCTACAAAAGGCCAGGCCCAACCCTTTTGGGACAGAAAAAGGGGCTTACAATTGTTAGGAACAAGGCAATAAAGGAAAGAATAAAGGAGAGAAAAATAGACACAGAAAATTTAACGTGGTTCAGCGTACAATGTGTATGCCTACTTCCACGACTACACTAGGAAGTATTTGTATTTCTAGTGTATCTTAAAGCTTTTCACAGAGTCTCTTATATAGTAAAATAGAGAACCACATCTCACTATTCTAAGTGATGTGGGACTAAATCAAGCACCATAATACTAACAATTCTCCCACTTGGGGTTTGATTTACATTACCACCTAGTGTAGTGCCTTCATCATCAATTTTCTCGAATGCCAGTTGAGACAATGCAAAGCCTCAACTTAGTTGTTGTGACAATCTTGGTCAACATATCAGCTGGATTCTCTGCACTTGGAATCTTCAACAAAATCAAATCTCCATCATTTATCAAGTTTATGATAAAATGATACTTCAATTCAATGTGTTTGCATCTGGAGTGAAGAATTGGATTTTTAGCAAGACAAATGGCACTTTGACTGTCACTGAACAATGAAGGTTCATCTTGCCCTTTTCCTAATTCTTTTAGAAGATTCTTCAACCATATCATCTCTTTTGTTGTTTCTGAGATAGCTATATATTCAGCTTCAGTGGTTGAAAGGGAGACTCTTCCTTGAAGTTTGGACTTCCAACTGATAGTTGTGCCACCCAACGTAAAATATAACATGTTGTGCTCTTTCTACCATCCAAACACCTCCCAAATCTGCATCAGAAAACCCCTGTAAAGTGAGATTACTTCTTTTAAAGGACAAATGCATCTTTGAAGTGCCCTTTAAATATCTCAATATCCACTTCACGCCTTCCCAATGCTCCTTTCCGGGATTGGATAGAAACCTGCTCACAACTCCCACTGCATGTGTTATATCAGGTCTGGTGCAAACCATAGCATACATCAAGCTCCCTACTGTAGATGCATATTGTGACGATAAAAAAATTCTATTTATTTATTTATTACAGTATACTTATAAAAATTTAGAGGCAAAAATTTATACACTAATATATAATTATATTTAAAATATTCACATTTATATATATATATTTACAATACTATATACTTCCTATATCCACATTGTTTAGTACATTTTATATTTCCTACACTAGAAGAGGAAGAAGGGTTATTTATTTACAGTTTCCCCCTCATATGCGGTTTATCAAACAGGTGGAGGGAAAAGGTTATGGATAGGATTCACTTGGACTGTTGGGGGTAAATAAAAGGTAACTCCGATTTGTCCTTCAATGACAATCGGCGCATTTGGAGCAGAGAGAAAAGTAATGGTAGAGTTTCCCGTTCCCTAAAATGTTACAGAATTATTCACTACATTGGTTTGCCATGCATTTCCCGGAAAAACAGCCACAATGTCGGCGAAGAAGGGATCAGGCGTGTTCGGAGCAGCCATCTATGATAATGTTATAAAATTTTGTTTTTCACGCACAATCATAAAATAGGGAAGTGAGACAAATATCACATAAAAAAAATACAGCATATCATAATAAAATAAAATGAAATGAAAATTCTCCCAATTCCATAAAACGGGATCTTTATTATACTTTTATAAAGATATTGATTACTTTTGTAGTGACTAGTCAGGATAAATGAGCTCATGGCCAACAAAGTAACTCAAGAACATCTCATCTTGAGTGATACTAACTCGTTTAAATCCCCAAGGTCATACCTCCAACTACAATAATCAAATCTTTATTTATCAAAATTTTTATTTCAATATTAAACCATATAATTATATAAATAAATAAATAGATAGGATCAATGAATAATTAAAATAGATATAAATAAATAAAAAGGGTCAATACGTAATTAGAGATAAATATAAATAAGTAAATGAGAGTAAATATAAATTGAATAAATAGGACCAGTGCATAACTGGAGATGAATATAAATAAATAAATAGGATTGGGAACTAAATATAAATTAGAATGAGGTTAGGGACACCTCACTTAGGGTAAATATCGAGATAAAATAATTATTAATAGATAAAAAAATAATCAAAGTAAAAAAATAAAGTGATGGATGTCTCCTTCCCTTACCTTAGTTATTGTGAAAATTATACCAAGGTTGCACAGAGACTTTGATGATATTTGTTTTTTCCTCTTTCTTTCTTCTCTCTTTCTTCTCACATACACGACTCTTCTCTTCTGTTCTTTTTTTCTTCTCCTCCCCTGCATTCCCTCATCACCTATTTATACTACTCTAAGCAATGATTAACATTAGTTTTATTTGAACTAAATGATCCCTCACACTGTGCCAGTTACGTTACTAAGTAACTTCATTTTTGATATTTCACTTTCTGATAAACATGCATTTAATGCTATTCGTGACTGTAAGAAAGAAATCATTTTAATTGAAATATAATAATAAGAATATATATATTGATTTGTGCTTACGTGACTGTAAGGAAGAAATCATATTAATTGGAATATAATAATAAGAATATATATTGATTTGTTATCGAGTCATATTTTTTATTTTTTTTAATACACATTTTTTTTATTCATTGAATTATATGTGTTTCACTAATTAATTTTAAATGGATTCCAGATTAAATGAAAAATGTGACCCACCTAGTTAACTTATCTATAAATTTTATTCAATAAATAAAAAAATATGTCGAAAATGATTTATTAAAAAAAATACATTTTTAGTATTTTTTTTTATTCAGTTTATGACTCTTCAATTTTCCAAGACTTTCTATGCGAAATCACAAAACCACTCTATTAAGTTTATATATATAGATGTTCAATTTATAGATGTTACACATATGGCACTTTAGACATGTGATTTTCTTCTTCCTCTGTTTGAGAAGATTGCCTTTTTGAAAACTTTAAGTGAGTTCCCAAAGGTGTATTCCTGGTTTTAGCATTTCCAACATTGAACCTGCTAAGCAATTTTTCTATATATTTTTCCTGAGATAAGTTTAGAATACCTTTAGATCTATCCTTGGAAATTCTCATACCAAGAATTTGCTTGGCTGGACCAAGATCCTTCATTTCAAAATTTTCTGACAATTGTTTCTTCAACCTGTCAATTTCTGTCATATTAGCACCATCAATCAACATGTCATCAACATACAAGGCAAGAATGATATAACTATCAACATATTTATTCACGTAACAACAATGATCTTCTTCACATCTGTGAAATCCTGAGTTTCTCATAAACTCATTAAACTTCTTATACCATTGTCGCGGTGCTTGTTTCAACCCATACAAACTTTTATGAAGCTTGCATACAAGATTCTCTTTGCCTTATACTTCAAAACCTTTTGGTTGTGCCATAAAGATTTCTTCCTCAAGATCTCCATGTAGGAATGCAGTTTTCACATCTAACTGCTCCAGATGAAGATTTTCTGCAGCTACTATACTCAAGATAACTCTGATGGTAGTCATCTTGACAACATGAGAGAAAATTTCTATGAAGTCAATTCCTTGTCTCTGTTGGAACCCTTTCACTACGAGTCTGGCCTTATATCGTTTGCTGCTATCTGTTTCTTCTTTTAACCGATAGACCCACCTGTTTTGCAAAAACTTCTTTCCTTCTGGAAGCTTGGTTAAAGACCATGTCTTATTCTTCTGAAGAGACTTTATCTCATCTTCCATTGCTAGCTCCCACTTAATAGATTCACCTCCCTGCATAGTCTCGGCAAAATGCTCTAGCTCACCAGCATTAGTCAACAACAAGTAATGTAATGAAGGGGAGTACCTTTGTGGTGCTACAATTGTTCTGCTAGACCTTCTAGTCGGTAATTCAGGAGTTACTGACTCTACTATCTGTTCAGGTTCTGACCCAAACTCTGACTCGGGCTCTGATTCAGGCTTTACTTCCGTATTCTGCCTTCTGTTGGCTACATCACTTTCTGAAAATTCTTCTAAGGATACCTGCTCTGGCTTTTTATTTGCATTTGCAAATTCTGTAGTCCTATCCTTATAGAACATGTTTTCATTAAAAGTAACATTTCTACTTCTGATAATTTTCTTTTTTTGGTCATCCCAAAACCTGTAGCCATACATGTCAGATCCATAGCCAATGAAATAGCATCGCTTTGCCTTAGGGTCCAATTTATCTCTACTATTAGAGTTCAACAAAATATATGAAGCACAACAAAAAACTTTCAGATGTGAAAGGTTTACCTCATTTCCAGACCATACTTCTTCAGGTAACTGATAGCCTAAAGGAACTAATGGTCCTCTGTTTATGAGATAGGTTGTTGTGCTTATTGAATCTGCCCAAAATACCTTGGGTAATCCTGACTGGATTCTCATACATCTTGCTCTCTCATTCAAGGTTATGTTCATTCTTTCTGCCACACCGTTTTGTTCTGGAGTTCCTGGAACCGTCTTGATCATTCTGATCCCATTCTCTGAACAAAACTCCTTGAATTGATTACTGTCATATTCTCCACCATTATCAGACTTCAAACATTTAATCTTTAAACCTGTTTGAGTCTCAACCTCTTGTTTCCACCTTTTAAACACAAAAAACACATCGGATTTATTTTTTAAAAAATAAACCCATACCTTTCTTGTAGAGTCATCAATGAAGGTTACGTAATACTGTGAACCTCCAAGAGATTTCACTGGAGCTGGCCCCCAAACATCTGTATGCACTAGTGCTAGTCTTTCAACTTTAAACAACTTACTTGTTTTGGATAAGCTAACCTTTTTCTGCTTTCCAAAGATACAATGTTCGCAAGGTCCAACGTCAACATGCTTCAAGTTAGGTATTTTACCTTTTGAGACCATGAGCTTCATTCCTTTCTCACTCATATGCCCAAGCCTCTGATGCCACAAAGAGGAACTGTTGCCAACTTCTACAACTGATATCAAATCCTCATCTGCAATCATGTAAAGATATTCTCGCTTCTTTCCACGAGCAACAACAAGATTACCTTTCATTACTTTCCAGTGTCCATCTCCAAAGGTGGTGTAATGACCTTCATCATCCAACTGCCCTATAGATATTAAGTTTCTCTTTAAGGCAGGAATATGTCTGACATTGTTCAAAGTCCACACACTTCCCTTAGAGGTTCTGATATTGATATCACCTCTTCCTATAATATCAAGAGATTTTCCATCTGCAAGGTAGACCTTCCCAAACTTTCCTGGAACATAGTTAGATAATAATTTTAAGAAAGGTGTAGTATGAAATGACGCACCTGAGTCCATAATCCATGAGTTAATAGAACTATCTAGACTACATAATAGTGCATCTTCAATTTCAACAGTTGTTGCATTTGTTGATTGATCACTATCTTGCCTCTTGATGTTCTTCCTTGGAGCCTTACATTGATTTGTAAAATGACCCCTTTTCTGACAATTCCAACAAGTGATATCATTCCAGAATTTTGGTTTTGATTTCTCTCTAGACTTTGATCTGCCTCGGCCTTGATTACGACCTTTCTAGCTACTTCTTCCTCTAGTTTCAGTACTCAATGCTGAACCAGAACTAGAACTAGAAGATTCCCCTAAAATTTTCCTGCGAACATCTTCGCTTAAGATCAAGTCATGGATGTTATCAAGCTTCAACTTACTATTACTTGCAGAATTACTAACTGCAGTAATAGTTGTACTCCAACTTTCCGGAAGAGATGATAATAAAATTAATGCTTTCACCTCATCATCAAATGTTATCTACGCAATAATTGTATTGAATTCACTAATATGATTAGTAATTGAGTTACCTTCACCCATTTTTAGGTTGACTAGTCTGCGAATCAAATACACTTTATTGGTTGCAGATGGCTTCTCATACATATTTGACAATGCCTTCATCAAATCTACGGTTGTGTTCTCGTTCATGATGTTGAACTCAACATTCTTGGCTAATGTCAACCGGATCACACCGAGTGTCTGCCGATCTAACAAATCCCATTCTGCCTGCTCCATGTCAGTTGGCTTTTGCCCTGTTAAGGGTAGATACAACTTCTTATGATACAGGTAGTCCTCTATCTGCATCTTCCAGAACCTGAAGTCACTGCCATCAAACTTCTCAATCCTCACCTTCCCTTCTTCCAATGCCATTACTCTTGCTGCTTTTACAAAAGCTCCTGCTGCAGCTTTTGACCAAAGCTCCTGCTGCGACTTTTGACCAAAGCTCTCACTACTTCTCTAAACTGAGATCCCGAAGAAGAAAAAATAGAAACCAAATCTTTTCTGATGTGGAAGATCAGACAATGCTGCAACCACAGAGCATACTAAGAAAAATGGCTCTTGATACCAATTGTTAGGAACAAGGCAATAAAGGAAAGAATAAAGAAGAGAAAAATAGACATAGAGAATTTAACGTGGTTCGGCGTACAATGTGTATGCCTACGTCCACGACTACACTAGGAAGGATTTGTATTTCTGGTGTATCTTAAAGCTTTACATAGAGTCTCTTATATAGTAAAATAGATAACCACATCTCACTATTCTAAGCGATGTGGGACTAAATCAAGCACCATAATACTAACAACAATATCTCCCTAACAACAAAAATTTTTTGTCCTCGAAAAATTAGACTTACTAGAAAAGATGTGGGTACGAACTCCTCATTTCCTCCTCTAGCTCCCAGATAGAGTCACATGTCCTCCGGTCCCAGATGACCTTTACAAGACTGGTGGCTCTTCCCTTCCGCTCCTTAACTTGGCGATCCTCTATAGCCACAGGTTGTACCACTACTCGGAGATTCTCTCTAACTTGCACATCCTCTGCCTCCAACACATGCAATGGGTCAAAAACATACTTTCGTAGTTGTGGGACATGGAAGACCGGGTGGAGATTAGCCAATTGGGGTGGCAATGCAATCTCATAAGCCACGGGCCTTATCCTCCTCAAGATCTGATATGGACCCAAGAACTTAAGAGACAGCTTCCTTGAGCGGATAGCCCTCTCCACGCTAGTGGTTCGGGTCACCCTCAAGAATACATGCTCCCCATCCTCAAAACCTAGGGGTCTTCTCCTCCGGTCTGCATATGCCTTCTGCCGACTCTGAGATGCTTGCAACCTATCTCTCACTAACTGCACCTTCTATGTGATATGTTGCAACAACTCAGGTCCTACCAAAAACGATTCACCATCCTGGTACCAACATAAGGGAGTCTTACACTTCCTCCCATACAAAGCCTCATAAGGCGCCATCCCTATGCTCGCCTCGTAGCTGTTGTTATAGGTAAACTCCACCAACGACAACACCTCATCCCAACTGCCAAGGTGGTCCAAGATACACATCCTCAGCAAGTCCTCCAAGGATTGAATCACCCTTTCTGACTGGCCATCCGTCTGAGGATGGTAGGCAGAACTCATCCTCAGCCTGCTACCCATAGCCTCTTGTAGCGTTTGCCAGAACCTCGAAGTGAACCGGGGGTCTCTGTCAGACACTATGCTACTGGGCACCCCATGCAGTCTCAATATCTCCTTGATGTAGAGCTGGGCCAGCTTGGCCATAGACATCTTGAGATTCACTGCCAAAAAGTGAGCACTCTTCATCAACCGATCCACCACCACCCATATAGCGTCATGCCCCCTCACGGTGCGAGGCAAGTGAGTACCAAAATATATAGCTATGCTATCCCACTTCCACACCAGAATATCCAAAGGCTGGAGCATTCCACAGGTTTCTGATGTTCCACATTAGCCTTTTGACAAGTCAAACAGGTCGACACGAACTGTGCAACTTCTTTTTTCATGCCCTGCCACCAAAAGTTCTCCTTGAGGTCTTGGTACATCTTTGTCATGCCTGGGTGCAAACTAAGACGACTTTTGTGACCCTCCTCAAGAATCAATCTCCTCAGCTCAACATTATCTGGCACACAGACTCTGCCTCTGAACCTCAACACATCATCACTACCCAAAGCAAACTCCTTGGCTTGATCTGATCCCAGTAGCTCTTTCACCTTCTGTAAACTAACATCCCTTGCTTGCCTTTCCCTGATTAAGCCCAGGAAGTCACTAGATATAACCAAGGTGCTACACCTAATGAATTCCGGCTCCAACTCAAACTGTAACTTCATGTCTCTGAAGCTCTCAAGCAATTTCATCTCTTTTATCATCAAGTGTGCCACATGCACTGTCTTCTTACTCAGTGCGTCTGCCACCACTTTCGCCTTCCCCGAGTGGTAGAGAAGCTCAAAGTCGTAGTCCTTTAGGAACTCTATCCATCGCCTCTGCCTCATATTCAACTTTTTTTTCTCAAAGAGGTACTTCAAGCTCTTATGGTCGCTAAACACCCGGAATTGCGCACCATACAGATAGTGCCTCCAAATCTTCAAAGCAAAAACTACTGCCGCTAGCTCTAGATCATGAGTAGGGTAGTTCTTCTATGAACCTTCAACTGCCTTGAAGCATAAGCCACCACCTTCCTCTCTTGCATCAAGACACACCCAAGACCCAGATGAGAGGCATCGCAGTAGACCTCAAAGGGTTTACTCACGTCCGGAATCACCAACACCGGAGCACTTGTCAACCTCTGCTTAAGCTCCCTGAAGCTCTCCTCACACCTATCAGTCCATGCAAACGGTTGGTCCTTCCTAGTTAGCTGTGTCAGGGGTGCTACTATCTTGGAGAACCCCTCTATAAACCTCTTGTAGTAGCCAACTAAACCCATGAAACTCTGAATCTTCGTCACTAATTTGGGACACTCCCACTGTATCACGGCCTCCACCTTACTTGGATCCACAGCTATACCCTGAGCTGATATTACGTGCCCCAAGAACTGCACTTCCCTCATCCAGAAGTCCCACTTCGACAGCTTGGCGAATAGCTGCTTCTCCCTCAAGATACCAAGCACTATCCTCAAATGCTCGGCATGCTCCTCATGCGTCCTAGAGTAGATGAGAATGTCGTCTATGAAGACCACAACAAACTTATCTAGAAACAAACGGAAGATCCGGTTCATGTAGTCCATGAACAAGGCTGGAGCATTGGTCACACCGAATGGCATGACCACGTACTCGTAGTGCCCATATCTAGATCTGAAAGCAATCTTCTCTACATCTTCTACCTTCACTAGAATCTAATGATAGCCCGACTGGAGATCAATCTTGGAGAACACCGATGCCCCATGTAGCTGATCCATCAAATCATCTATTCTTGGCAAGGGATACTTTTGATAGTCAACTTATTCAACTGCCTATAGTCCACAGACAACCTCGAGCCGCCATCTTTCTTCTTTACCAACAAGACCAGCGCTCCCCATGGTGACACACTCGGCCGTATAAACTGCTTCTCAAGCAATTCCTCTATCTGCTTCTTTAACTCCACCAACTCTGCAGGAGCCATCCGATAAGGGGCTATCGACATGGGGCCCGCTCCTGGTACCAAATCTATGGAGAACTCCACTTCTCTCCTCGGGGGTAAGCTTGGTACCTCTTCGGGGAACACATCCTCAAATTCTCTTACCACCGGTATCACTGTTATTCTCTCCTCCTTCTTAACCTCCATCCTGGCAAAGATCATATAGCACTGTGCATCGTTCTGAATTTCCTTCATAACCCCATGGGGAGATAACAACTCAGGCTCCTCTGAGCTGGAGAACAACAACTTCTTCTCTCGGCAGTCGATGAGAACGCGATTGGCAAAGAGTCAATCCATTCCCAAGATCACATCTAGCCCTTGCAGAGGGAGGCATATAAGATTGACTTTTATACGCGTCCCTCTACCTCAACTGGACATCTAACACACATAGAAGAAGTCCTAACCAACCTAGATGTCAGAGTAGATACCACGAGATCAAATTGTAGTTCACACACCGGCAAACCCAACTCCCGCACACACGACTCTGACACAAAAGAGTGTGTCGCTCCAGAATCAAAAAGCACAAAACAAGCCTTGCCCGAAATCACACAACCAATGACGAGGTTACCTGCACCCGCTACCTCTGACCTAGTTATCGCAAAAACTCTGCCTGTAGCTTTAGGCTTGTTGCCTCCCCTCCTCTGCTGAGTCTGGCTCGGAGTCTGTGGTGAAGGTCATTCCACAGTCTTCCTCAAGGTTGGACAATCTCTGCCAAAGTGGCCCTCCCTACCGATGGATCAGTTACCGATGGATCTGAATTCGTCGAAACTACTTCGTCGGTAATTAGCGTGTTTGTGGTAGTGTTAAAAAAAATAAAATCTTCATGTAAATAAATTATTCCACCTTATATATTAAATTTATTTTCATACCAAATATATTGTATTATTCATTTTTTTATAAACAATTTTTTTATAATTTCAATCATTTAATAAAATTTATAAAAATAATTATAAATTATTTATATATCATTTTATAGTACTTTTAACGGTAGAAATGTTTTGGTAATTTAATTTTTCTCATTTATTATTTTTTGTAATATGTTACAACAGTCAATTCAGTCTCAAACTTTCACAAAATGCCTCTCTAATCTACTCCAAAACCACCTTCAAATCCTTTAAAAGAAAGAACATCAACTTTGTCCTCTAATCCTTCCAATTTTTTTTTTCTCTTCTTCAAATCATTAATTTCAAAAGAACACAATTTTAATATGCTAAAAATGAGTCGAATCAGGCTACTGTCCCGTCACAAACAAACAAGCTAGAAATTGTAATCTGTCATATCACAAGATTGATCAATAGATTTACCTGTCACTTTTTTTTTCTTATTTTTACCTTTAAGATTTGTTTGTATTTTAAGATTTGTTTGTATGTATACTTATAAATAAATATTTAAAGCATATTTAATTATATAAATATTTTTTAAGTTTTTATTTAATTAATATTTTAATAAATAAATTAAAATAATTATTATATTAAATTATTTTAGTGTAACTAATAATCGAAAATTAGTTTATAAAAATTAATAATATAAATTATAACAATATTTTATATTTACTTATTTAAAAATATATATTAACATTTAATTATTTAAATTTTAAATTTTAATTTAAAAAAAAAAACTAAAACTTTTAATCAGCAAAGCAGGATATAGTTCATTAATTTAAAAAGTTACGGAGACCGAATTAAAAAAAGTTAACGAATTAAAACCCGAACCACCGATTTGACCGACTAACAGGCATGCCACACCACAACCCTAATTTCCAAAAAAGATCTGTTTGCAACAACGATATGAAGATTATGTAAGTCCTACCATGCTTCATATCTGTCATTGAATACTACATTTGTATAATATTAGCCGATAACCGATTTGCATAGTGCTGTCATATCCAACACACGTACATTCACCCAACTCTTCTATTGATTTGAGAAGCTTTTAATTAATAAACTACAACCCACTCCAACTACCCTGTAACTTATCCAATTTTTTTCACTAAATTTCTTTTATTTTAATATATATTTCTTTATGACCCTTAATTTTATTATTATTATTTATTTTAATTTTATGCAGACAAATAATTAATACACTATTTTAATATTTTGCTAGGTTACTTACTAAATTTTGATGTAGTTCAAATTAAAAAAATATTTGACATTACACTGATGCTTCGTTATATAAAAATCGTGGAGAATTAAGATTATAAAAACAAGTCAATGTAAAAGAAATTTAAATAGAGAAATAATTTAAATTCTTAAAATTAAAGAATAAAGAAAATATAAAATTTATCCGTGCTCATTGACCAATTCATTTAAATAAAATTGCTTGTTCAAATGAAATAAATTACATACAACTTTTAAAAAAGTAAATAGAAGTTAAAAAAATTAAAAAGTATTTAATTGTTTCAAAAACTATATAACTATAACTTTAACTATATAATAATATATTTTATCTATAATATTGGAAAAATCTGTCAAAATGACTGTTTTAAATGACTTTGAATGATTTGATATTTTCATTTTTACTCTTTACCAAGGAAAAAAATAAAGAAGTGGAGATAAATATTATGTAAATAAATAAAATAAAAATTATATATATATATATTATTTTTGTGTTAAAAAATTTAATTAATTTTCTAGTGATTAATTCAAATAAATGAGTCTTATCAAAATTAACATAAATTTATAAAATCATTCTATTTACTTAAATTGACTTGTTTAAATCTCATTAAAACTTCTACTCGGGTTATCAATTTAATTTCCTCTAACAATAACATTTATCGATAAATAAAAAAATTATTATTATTTTTTTCAATATTAAATTTATAAGGGTCATTTATGTATTTATGACATAACTTCTAAAATTTTGGTTTAAGTGATTACTTTTTAGTATGTTGTATATTTTGGATCAATGAGTTATTGATATTAAAAGAGATGATGTTGATATTTGCATATTGTAAATATATACAGTTCAAAATTGTTCATATTTATGTGAAGAAAATTATTGTGTGCATAAGTTAATTAATCTAACTTTAATTTATAGATAAAGGTATGTGATTTAATATTTTTTATATTCACTTTCGTTATGTGAAATGCATTTTTTACATAAATTTGGTATGGTTCTTTATGTTATATATTATTTTAGTTATTGTTTTAATAAATTTTGATGAAATAAAAAATGATCGATGGACTTTAATCTCAATATAACTAAAAAATTGCAAATAGTTACGAATATCTGGGATACATTAAATTTCTATAAAAAAAATATTTAAAATATATCAGGACATATGGTATTTAAGAAAAAAAATCATTTTCAAATTAAGTTACGGTTCAGAAAATTGGATGACCTGTTTTTTTTTTTCAAAAATACCTTTTATATATATATATATATATATATATATATATATATATATATATATATATATATATATATTTTGAAAAACTTCTCTAAATAGTTAAGTTAAAAATGTGAAAAAACGTCAATACGAAATATTTTGAATATAATATAACATTTATGGAAAAACTCTGTTTTCACTTTCAAAATATCATCCTAAATTCCTTAAAAAAACAACTTATGTTCTTATAAAAATATAAACACGTAAAACAAAAATCAATAGAAGTAATATTAATGCAAAGGGTTATAAATTATAAAAATATCTAAAAGTCAGCCGGAAACATGACTGAGTTACTATATTTGATTAGGTTTTATAGAAAAAATATTGTTTTGAGATTACAACAAGGTGACATAAATTTTAAATAAAATCACAGTAATACTATTTTGAAAAGTGCTGTTCATAATAAAATCTATTAAAAAAGTAATTAAAAAATTAAGCAGACCAAATTAATGAGGAGTTAAAATTCGAGCCATCGATTTGACTGACTAACACGCATACCACACCATTATAACAATCATAGTTCCCAAAAATATTTGTTTGCATCATAAATAATAATTATTTAGAGAGTTTATAAATTTAATTTTCCCTAACAAAAATTAACAATAACATTGCCGATAAATAAAAAATTATAATTATCTTTTTCAATATTAAATTTATATGAGTCGTTTATGTATTCATAACATAACTTCTAAAATTTTGATTGAATTGATTATTTTTTAGTGTGTTATATATTTCGGATCAATGAGCGGTTGATATTAAAGGAAATGATGTCATTATATATGTAAATATCCACAGTTCAAAATTGTTCATATTTATGTGAATTAAATTATTGTGTCCATAGGCTAATTAATTTAACTTTGATTTATAGAAAATAGTATAAATGATTTAATATTTTTTATATTCATGTTTTGTGAAGTGCATTCTTTTATCACGGATTTGTTACTATTCTTTATGATATATATTATTTTATTTATCTTTTTAATAAATTTTGATGAAATAAAAAATATTGATGTACTTTGAATATCAATATAGCTAAAAAATTGCAAATAGTTACAATATTTGGGATACATTAAATTTTTATAAAAAAATATTTAAGATTATCAAGACATGGTATTTAAGAGAAAAAAATCATTTTCAAATTAAGTTACGGTTCAGAAAACTGGATGACCTGTTTTTCTTTTTCGAAAACACCTTTTATATATATATATATATATATATATTTATATATATATATATATATATATATATATATATATATATATATATATATATGATTAGGTTTTCATAGAAAAAATATTGTTTTGAGATCACAACTAGGTGACATAAATTTTAAATAAAATCACAGTAATACTAATTTGAAAAGTGCTGTTCATAATCAAATCCATTAAAAAAGTAATTAAATATATATCAACAAAATCGATATTCAATTAAAACAGAGATTCTTTTTTATTCATTTTTTAAAATCTAAATGGGTCAGTTTAAATTGTGATTGTAAATTTTGAAACCAATTCAAAAGGAACCGGGTCAAAATCAATTGTTTAAACATTATATTACATACTATATTAATTATATTTGAAATATGTATATGAATAAAAATTTAATAGAAACTTATTTTGATAAAATTGTGACAATTGAACAACACAATAATATATGGTAATTTTGAAGAGAAAAATGTCAAAGTAAAATATAGAAATGTTCAGAGAAAATTGGTTAAGTTATGAGAGATAAATCATAGGAATTATTCAGTATTTCTACCAAAATGTATAAAAAATACAACTTAAACACCTCTTTTCTATGTCTTTCATGGAATAGTGTAGACACTATTTATTTATATTTTTCAGTTTTTTATGAAAAAGTTATTACATATAAACAAATTGTTTAATCATATATAAAGACAATGAGAACTTATAAAGTTGAAAAAAGAATTATATATGTAAGATGTAGAAAATAGCGTTTTAAAAGTGATAGTGGTTTAAAAATAATGATACTCGATTATTTTAATATTAAAAGGTTTTAGTATAAATAGAATTGTTATAAACGAGTTTCATTATTTTAAAACATATCATCTCTCTAGAAACCACTTTTCTAGAGTTCTCTGACTTCTCTCTAGACATTTTGTCTCTCTGGTCGTCTGATTGAAGAACCGAGACCGTAGGATTGATCCTCTCGGCTTGCATGCGACGTTTTAATCATCAATATAAGTCTCTGTTGATCAATGATCATAACGGTATGCCCTGATCGTTCTTGTGATATTTCTATGTGTAGATAGAGCACTGTGGAGTTAGAGGTGTTAACGTTTTTAAGGCGTTGACGTTTATAAAGCTGTCTAAACAGGATAACAGGTAAGGGAAGCTAACTGTTTTACTTGAATTTCGTATAGAAATCATTATGATGACTTTGAATTGCATGATTTTTGTTGTATGAGTGCTTGAACTGTGTAATTGAGTGTATGCTTGGATTGTGCTAGATTTCTGTTGCATGTGAGAACAGATTGGGAATCTGGTATTTTCGCCTAAGCGAGTAGCTCTCACCTGAGCGAAAACACTAAAAACTCATCCCCTGTTTCTGCGCGAGATCTCGCCTAGGCGAGCCAGTCTCGCTTGAGCGAGAGTCACTCTCGTCTAAGCGAGACAGCTTAGCCTGAGCGAGAATTCGCCCAGATTGTGGGTTGTTCTCTGTTTCGAGCCTCGCTCAGGCGAGAATGACTCGCCTCAGCGAGAGAGCCCTTTCGCCTGGGCGAGACCTTCCAGCTTGGACGAGAACTTCTGCAACTGAGTGTTATTTCTCTGTTTTTAATGGATGAAGCTATGTTTAAATGTTAAAATATGAACTTAGTTATGATATGCATGAATTGTTATGACTGGTAATATGTGTGGTGAAATTGCATGAAGTTGGAATATGAGAAGAAGTGGTTGAATTAGAATTTCAAGGGAAATTCAAAAGAGTATGTTAGTGTGTGTAAGGACATGAGGACTCCGTATAGGTTGGTATCCTGACGCTCCAATAACCATTAAGGCTCATGTAGAGTGTAATGGATTATGTCGTGAGGAGTAGCAGGAGGTCTTGGTCTGTGGACCCGATTCAGTCACAGACGCGAAGGGGACTTACCTTGGGAGTGGTTGGGTGATAACCCCTTATGTCCAAACTCTGCAGAGTTTGGGAACCTTCACAGGTGCAAGCCAACTAGAGATCCAATGTCGCTTACATAATCCGAATATCAAGTCTAGAGTAATATATTTGCATTGTGTTTGGGGTGGTCTATATGATTCTGGTGATAATGAGAAAGATTGCATGGTTTCTGTTTATAATTGAACTGCATGATTCCTTAATCAGATTAGCTTACCTTTGTTTTGTGTTCCTGTCTTGTGTTGTATGTTTCCTTTTGCGATGATCACATATTCGGTGGGAGCAGATGTGGTTGCAGTGTCAAAGGCACTTATGGAGGATGAAGAGCCATCATTTTAGGGTTAAAGAGGAGGTTTCCAATGGGAGCTTTAGCAGTGGTCAGTTTAAGTATAGAGTTTATTAGTTTAGTTTAAATGTATAAGTGATATATTTTTATAGTCATATATTTTGTAAGACTGTATTAATTATTATGTACACTGTATTATCTGTTTTGGAACTATGATGAAACTCCCTATTTTTATTAGTTTTAAGCTGCTGAAATTGGGATGTTACAATATATATTCAAAGTAAGTTGTGAAAATTGGTCCAGTTTAAATTTTGTTAGATGTTTATATTTATATAATTTTCTTTTTAATTTATGCATAATTAATCAAAAATTGAATTAAAAGGGATTACAAACACTGGGAATATTTAGACATAACTTTTTTTTTTAATATATCTCAGTAATTCTCCATTTATATTATTATAATATAGTTATCAAGTATAATTGTACTACGGATGAAAGTATCATCTTTCATAAGACTATCACAACAATAATATATATATATATATATATATATATATATATATAAACATTTTTTAAATTTTTATTTAATTAATATTTTTAATTATATAAATTAAAATAATTATTATATTTATATATTAAATTACTTTAGTGTAACTAATAATCAAAAATTAGTTTATAAAAATTAAAAATATAAATTATAACAATAATTTATATTTACTTATTTACAAATATATATTAAAATTTAATTTTTAATAATTTAAACTTTAAATTTTAATTAAAAAAAAATTAAAACTTTTAACCACCAAAGCAAGATATAGTTCAACAATTTAAAAAATTACGCAGACCGAATTAAAACAAGTTGATGAGTTAAAACTCGAGCCACCGATTTGACCGACTAACACGCGTGCCACACCATTATGACAATCCTAGTTCCCAAAAATAAATGTTCACAGCATCGACTTGGAAATTATGTAAATCCTAGCACGCTTCATGTCTGTCATTGAAGACTACATATAGTATTAGCCAATAACCAATTTGTTAAAATTGGTCCAGTTTAAATTTTGTTAAAAGTTTATATTTATATAATTTTGTTAATTTGTTAATTTGTTAATTTGTTAATTTATTAATTTATTAATTTATTAATTTATTAATTTATTAATTTATTAATTTATTAATTTATTAATTTATTAATTTATTAATTTATTAATTTATTAATTTATTAATTTATTAATTTATTAATTTATTAATTTATTAATTTATTAATTTATTAATTTATTAATTTATTAATTTATTAATTTATTAATTTATTAATTTATTAATTTATTAATTTATTAATTTATTAATTTATTAATTTATTAATTTATTAATTTATTAATTTATTAATTTATTAATTTATTAATTTATTAATTTATTAATTTATTAATTTATTAATTTATTAATTTATTAATTTATTAATTTATTAATTTATTAATTTATTAATTTATTAATTTATTAATTTATTAATTTATTAATTTATTAATTTATTAATTTATTAATTTATTAATTTATTAATTTATTAATTTATTAATTTATTAATTTATTAATTTATTAATTTATTAATTTATTAATTTATTAATTTATTAATTTATTAATTTATTAATTTATTAATTTATTAATTTATTAATTTATTAATTTATTAATTTATTAATTTATTAATTTATTAATTTATTAATTTATTAATTTATTAATTTATTAATTTATTAATTTATTAATTTGTTAATTTAATAATTTGTTAATTTGTTAATTTGTTAATTTGTTAATTTAATAATTTAATAATTTAATAATTTAATAATTTAATAATTTGTTAATTTGTTAATTTGTTAATTTGTTAATTTGTTAATTTGTTAATTTATTAATTTATTAATTTTTTAATTTTTTAATTTTTTAATTTTATTAATTTGTTAATTTGTTAATTTGTTAATTTATTAATTTATTAATTTATTAATTTTTTAATTTTATTTATTTATTGTTTATTTTATTTATTTATTTATTATTTATTTATTTTATTATATTTTATTTCTTTTTTTTTAAATAAATATTTAAAAGAGACCACCTCAATTTGTATTTTAATTAAAGGTCCCGTCTTAGGATGGACGTTGTAGGGTGCTAACACCTTTCCTACACGTAATTAACTCCCGTACCCCTAATCTCTGTATTCGTAGACCTTACTTTTTTATGGTTTTCCATAGTTTCCTATATTAACTATGGTGACGACTCCAAACGTTTTTTTACAAATTTTATTTTTTTGGTTCGTCATCCCGTCGCGATTTCGGTTGTGACACAATGGAAATTCTTTAATTAGTTCTTTGATCAACAAACTCACTTTCCCCGATTGATTCCTGAAAAATAAACAAATAATAAATCTCAACTGCCATGTGTCAAATATTCTTATTTTGATTCCATTATTTGATTACAAGCATACCATAAACACTGCTGTGTATATAGGATTTGATGTATATGCCCAATTTCAAAGAAATGAAAGAAAAGAATGTCAAAGAGAAGAAGACAACATACTAATACTTATAGAGCAAGAAGAATGAAGATAGAAGAGAAGACACAAGAGAAGACAAGTTTCTTACTAATGTGTATATATATATATATATATATATATATATATATATATATATATATATATATATATATATATATATATATATATATATATATATATATATATATATATGAGGGTATTTTTATAAATTAAAGTTTAGCTGGTATGGGTATCTACGGGTACGGGTATGATATTCGTACCCGCCCTGTTAACATGTCAAAAATATTCGTACCAACGGGTAGCAGATATCCATTTTTAATATCAATTTCCTATCCATTGTCAGTTTTATCCGCGAATATACAAATTTTTTTGACATTCTTACCTGTCACAAACAAACAAACTAGAAATTTTAATCTGTCATGTCACAAGATTGATTAACAGATTGACCTTTCACTTTTTTTTCTTACTTTATCTAATTTTTACTTCCAAGATTTATTTGTATATATACTTATAAATAAATATTTCAAGCATTTTTAGTTATATAAACATTTTTAAAATTTTTATTTAATTAATATTTTTAATTATATAAATTAAAATAATTATTATATTTATATATTAAATTAGTTTAGTGTAACTAATAATCAAAAAATAGTTTATAAAAATTAAAAATATAAATTATAACAATAAGTTATATTTACTTATTTACAAATATATATTAAAATTTAATTTTTAATTATTTAAACTTTAAATTTTAATTTAAAAAAAATTAAAACTTTTAACCACCAAAGTAGGATATAGTTCATCAATTTAAAAAATTACACAGACCGAATTAAAACAAGTTGAGAAATTAAAACCCGAGCCACCGATTTGACCAACTAACACGCGTGCCCAATGATGGACCTATGAAGGGACAGGGAGGAGCCGTGGCCCCCCCAACTTTTTTTCAAAATTTTTTATTTATGTTATATGAAAATTATTTTGTTTTTTATTTTTTAAATTATGTATAAGAAATTTGATTTTTTAGAACTTTTTAAATAATAAAAATATATATTAGAAATTGATAAGAATTAAAATAGGTATCTTTTTATTTATTTTATAAAATATAATATTTAATGCTAATAAATAATAAAGTATAAAATTAAATTTAATAAAAAATAAACAAATTTATTAAGATATTTTTTATTTTCCCTCTCACTATTTTTTGAGTTTCTCACATATTGTACCCACTTTGGACTTTTACTCGTTTTGTTTTCTTTTGTTTATGAAGAAAAAAAGAAAGTTGAACACAAATTCATTATTTTGTGCTCTCATTTTTGTATGCTTTCTTCAATTATTGAAGAAAAATGTAATTTTTCTTCTCAGTTGATAGTGAAATATTAGTTTAATAATTAATATTATTTTTTATCTCAGGAGCATTTGGTATATTCATTTTTATAAATATAGAAGAAAATGCTATGCACTAAGTGTTTTGTAATAACTAGTTTTTAATTATGTCTTGATTATCATATATTTTTCTTTTATTAATTATGTATCGCAATTTTTATTTAGATTATGATAAATTATCTTTTAGTATTTTTTTGTTAAACATAAGTATATTGATAAAAAAAAATAAAAGAATAAATTAATTATTTAAAAGTGATAAAATGGAAGCTACCGTGAGGAAGAAAATAGCAAAAATCAATCTTTGACAAAAATAGGAAGTCAATTACATCTACTTGATTGATTTTTTAATCCGTCTCGTCTTGTTTTAACTCTTCTTGTTTCTACAACTATATCAGAAAGATAATTTTCTACAATCTACAATGAAAATTATCAAAATAAGATTGCAAAATATTACGGAAGATGAATTTTTTTGCTGACGATATGATTATTTACATTAAAAACAAAGTATAATTAAAAATTTTAATATTGATTCAATTATTATTGAGTTCAATAATTTTACGGATCCATAATTAAATATATAAATTTTAAGTATATTTTGGCACCCCCACAAATATTGAGCAAGGTTCGCCACTGCGCGTGCCACACCATTATGACAACCCTAGTTCCCAAAAATATTTGTTTGCAGCAACGACTTGGAAATTATGTAAATCCTAACACGCTTCATGTCTGTCATTCAAGACTACATCTGTATAGTATTAGCCAATAACCAATTTGGATGATGTTGTCATATCCAACTCTTCTAGTAATTTGAGAAGCTTTTAATTAATAAACTACAACCCACTCCAACTACCCTGTTGTAATTTATATCATTATTCAAATCTTCAATTTTATTATCATTATTATTACTTTATAATTTATTTATACTATTAATATATATATATATATAGTTTTAAATTACCATCATAAATAATAATTATTTAGAGAGTTTATGAATTTAATTCTTCCTAACAAAAATTAACAATAACATTGACCAATAAATAAAAAATTATAATTATTTTTTTCAATATTAAATTTATAGGAGTCATTTATGTATTCATGACATAACTTCTAAAATTTTGGTTGAATTGATTATTTTTCAGTGTGTTATATATTTTGGGATAACGAGTGATTGATATTAAAGGAGATGATGTTATTATATGTATATTATAAATATACACAGTTCAAAATTGTTCATATATATTTATGTGAATTAAATTATTGTGTCCATAAGTTAGTTAATCTAACTTTGATTTATAAAAAATAGTATAAATGATTTAATATTTTTTATATTCATGTTCTGTGAAGTGCATTCTTTTATCATGGATTTGTTACGATTCTTTATGATATATATTATTTTATTTATCTTTTTAATAAATTTTGACGAAATAAAAAATATTGATGTACTTTGAGTCTCGATATGGCTAAAAAATTACAAATACATTAAATTTTTATAAAAGAATATTTAAAACTATCAAGACATATTGCAAATATATATTGAATATTTTGAATATTTTAAATATTTTAAAAATGTGAAAAAATATCAATACGGAATATTTTGAATATAATATGATATTTATGGAAAAACTCTGTTTTCACTTTCAAGATGTCATCGTAAATTCCTTAAAAAAAACACCTTATGTTCTTATAAAAATATAAACGCGTAAAACAAAAATCAATAGAAGTAATATTAATACAAAGGGTTATAAATTATCAAAATATCTAAAAGTCAGCGGAAACATGACTGAGTTACTATATTTGATTAGGTTTTTATAGAAAAAAATATTGTTTTGAGATCACAACAAGGTGACATAAATTTTAAATAAAATCACAGTAATACTATTTTGAAAAGTGCTGTTCATAATCAAATCCATTAAAAAAGTACTTAAATATATATATCAACAAAATCGATATTCAATTAAAACAAAGATTTTTTTTATTCATTTTTTAAAATCTAAATGGGTCAGTTTAAATTGTGATTTTAAATTTTGAAACCAATTCAAAAGGAACCGGATCAAAATCAATTGTTTAAACATTATATTACATACTATATTAATTATATTTGAAATATGTATAAGAATAAAAATTTAATAGAAACTTATTTTTATAAAGTTGTGACAAATGAACAACAAAATAATATATGGTAATTTTGAAGAGAAAAATGTCAAAGTAAAATAAATAAAAAATTAGCAGAAAAAACAAAACAGAGTGATTAGTTTTGATATTTATGTATTGAAAATATAGAAATGTTCAGAGAAAATTGGTTAAGTTATGAGAGATAAATCATAGGAATTATTCAGTATTTCTACCAAAATGTATAAAAAATACAACTTAAACACCTCTTTTCTCTGTCTTTCATGGAATAGTGTAGACACTATTTATTTATATTTTTCAGTTTTTTATGAAAAAGTTATTACATATAAATAAATTGTTTAATCATATATAAAGACAATGAGCACTTATAAAGTTGAAAAAATAATTATATATATTCAAAGTAAGTTGTGAAAATTGGTCCAGTTAAAATTTTGTTAGATGTTTATATTTATATAATTTTATTTTTAATTTATGCATAATTAATCAAAAATTGAATTAAAAGGAATTACAAACCCTCGTAATATTTAGACATAACTTTTTTTTTAATATACCTCAGTAATTCTCCATTTATATTATTATAATATAGTTATCAAGTATAATTGTACTACGGATGAAAGTATCATCTTTCATAAGACTATCACAACAATAATATATATATATATATATATATATATATATATATATATATATAACATTTTTTAAATTTTTATTTAATTAATATTTTAATTATATAAATTAAAATAATTATTATATTTATATATTAAATTACTTTAGTGTAACTAATAATCAAAAATTAGTTTATAAAAATTAAAAATATAAATTATAACAATAATTTATATTTACTTATTTACAAATATATATTAAAATTTAATTTTTAATTATTTAAACTTTAAATTTTAATTTAAAAAAATTAAAATTTTTAACCACCAAAGCAGGATATAGTTCATCAATTTAAAAAATTACGCAGACCGAATTAAAACAAGTTGATGAGCTAAAATCCGAGCCACCGATTTGATCGAGTAACACGCGTGCCACACCATTATGACAACCCTAGTTCCCAAAAATATCTGTTTGCAGCATCGACTTGGAAATTATGTAAATTCTAACATGCTTCATGTCTGTCATTGAAGATTACATCTGTATAGTATCAGCCAATAACTAATTTGTTAAAATTGGTCCAGGTTAAATTTTGTTAAATATTTATATTTATATAATTTTATTTTTAATGTATGCATAATTTTAATCAAAAATTGAATTGAAAGGCATTACAAACCCCTCGGAATATTTAGACATAACTTTTTTTTAATATACCTCAGTAATATAGTTTTAACTTACCATCATAAATAATAATTATGAATTTAATTCCCCCTAACAAAAATTAACAATAACATTGACCGATCAATAAAAAATTATAATTATTTTTTTCAATATTAAATTTATAGGAGTCATTTATTTATGTATTCATAATATAATTTCTAAAATTGGTCTAATATATTTTGAATATATGAGTAATAAGAAAAAAGTGTTTGATAAAGAAAGGTTTGCATGTTGATAATATGTGTATATAAGGTGGTTCACACTCTTGGTCTTTCACCACAACTCAACTTCAAGGCCCTTCTTAAGCGCCTCATTCCTTGCCTTCTTCTTTCTCACTCATTCACAACAAACCTCTGAGAAGTAAGATGTCATCTGAACTCTGCTCTCTCTTTCTTCCGCTATCCGCATGTTCAGCCATGCTCACTTTTGATGTTTTCATCGGTGTTATGTCCCTCGTGGCCATTTTCGGCTACTGGCTGGTTCCCGGTGGTCTCGCTTGGGCTCTGTCCAAGTTCAGACAGGGAAAACCTCTCACCAACAAACCTGCCATTCCCGGACCTTCTGGTTTTCCGGTGGTGGGTCTTGTTTATGCTTTCACAGGGTCTCTCACTCACAGAGTCCTTGCTAAGCTTGCTCACACCTTCGATGCCAAGCCTCTGATGGCATTCTCGGTTGGGTTTACTCGTTTCATCATCTCATCTCACCCTGACACTGCCAAAGAGATTTTGAGCAGTTCAGCTTTCGCCGACCGTCCTATCAAGGAGTCTGCTTATGAGCTCCTCTTCCACCGTGCAATGGGGTTTGCCCCGTACGGTGAGTACTGGAGGAACCTGAGGAGGATTTCCGCCACTCACATGTTCTCTCCAAAGAGAATCGCCGCCTCCGGCGGGTTCCGGTCTGAGGTTGGGGCTCAGATGGTGAAAGACATCGTGGACCTGATGAGGAGAGATGGTGAGGTAGAGGTGAGGAAGGTGTTGCATTTCGCGTCCTTGAATAACGTGATGATGAGCGTGTTTGGGAAGAGTTATGTGTTTGGTGAGGGTGGTGATGGGTGTGAGCTTGAGGAGTTGGTGAGTGAGGGGTATGAATTGCTTGGGGTGTTTAACTGGAGTGATCACTTTCCACTTTTGGGTAGGTTGGATTTGCAAGGTGTGAGGAAGAGGTGTAGGAGTTTGGTGGAAAGGGTGAATGTTTTTGTCGGAAAAATCATTGCGGAGCACCGGGAGAAGAGGGCTGCTGCAGGCGAGGACAAGGCCAAGGAGGATAATGAGAGCTCCGGCGACTTTGTTGACGTGCTTCTGGATTTGGAGAAAGAGAACAGGCTCCAACACTCTGACATGGTTGCTGTTTTGTGGGTAAGTTTTTCCTCATTCAAATCTTTGAATGATTATGTAAAGTTTCTAACTTGAAAATTTGTTTCAGGAAATGATCTTTCGGGGGACTGATACAGTGGCAATACTCCTTGAATGGATTCTTGCGAGGATGGTTCTACACCCTGAAATCCAAGCAAAGGCTCAATCTGAAATAGACTCTGTTGTTGGGTGTGAGCGGAGTGTGAATGATGATGACCTTGCCAAGCTTCCTTACGTGAGGGCCATAGTGAAGGAAACTCTGAGGATGCACCCACCGGGTCCTCTTCTGTCATGGGCCAGGTTTTCCATCCACGACACAGAAATTGGAAACCACTTTGTTCCAGCTGGTACGACAGCCATGGTTAACATGTGGGCCATCACTCATGACGAAGAAGTGTGGTCTGAACCGGAAGAGTTCAAACCGGAGCGTTTTGTGAAGGAGGAGGTGCACATGATGGGTTCCGATCTGAGGTTGGCACCTTTCGGGTCTGGGAGAAGGGTGTGCCCTGGGAAAGCCATGGGTTTGGCTACGGTTGAGGTTTGGGTTGCGATGTTGCTGCAAAAGCTGAAATGGATGGGTGGTGATTGTGGCGTGGATCTGTCTGAACGCTTGGAACTGTCTATGAAAATGAAATGCTCTCTCATCACCAAAGTTGTTCGGAGGCATGCTCTTTTCGTGCCTTCTGTAACCCATTCTGCTTGATCAATCAATCAATCAAAAGATAGGCTTCTTTTGTAACCTAAAGGGTTGGAGTATCCCACAGTTTTACTCCTCTTAATAATTAGTATTTCTTTCCCATCAAATCATCTCTTCCCAGTTTTTAATTTATATATTACTAATTATATCAAAACAGTAAATGTTAAAATTGCATCTTCTAATGTAATTACTTTCGTAATCTACACTATTTAATAATTAATTTTATTATTCTTGAATAAAAATTGAAAGTATTAACTTTATACTTTAATTTACGCCACCAATCATTTATGTATAAATGTAGTCCATTTCGGTTCCTTTACATTATTATTTGAAAAGTTGTTAATGTTTTGTTTATACACTAAATTTTGCAGAAATAATTGTTAAAAATAAGAAATAAAATGAGAAAAAGGAGGAATAAGAGTTGCTATAAATTTATGTATCTCTTCTACAGGTTTGTGGGTAGTTTAATTTTGTTGTAAGTTGAAGGTGTGATGATACAAGAGTGTAACAGGTTGAAGTACTTTTAACTTGTTCATGTGATATACATGTCTTTTTATTATAGTAAAAAACCATAAAAAAAACATTTTTTCGTATGTGAATATCATAAAATTATGTATAAAAGTCAGTCTAAACTAACTTCTTTATATAAGTATTTTTTTTAGAACAATACAAATTGAAATTAATTTTTCTAAAAATTAAAATTAATTTGTGGAAGTTCTTTCATATATTTTTTGTTTTTTTTTATTTATATATAAATTAATTTTACCTTATAATTTCTTTTCTGTATGCATTTATTAAAAAAATCATTTAAACATGTTCATCTTATGGATGCAAGTTGTTTATTATTCTTATTATTCTTGTTCAATTTACACCATGCATAATGAATTATGTACTTTATTATTAAATGTATTGCATATTATCAAGGTGAAACTCTTGATATGATGGAAACAATACTAGTAAGTACATATGATACAATCTATAAGTTTTGTTTTTCTTTTTCAAGTGAATAATTCTTGAACCAAGATCGCATTAATTATATTTTTTTATTAATTACATCATTGTGAATTTTCTAATCTTTAATTAATTTGTACAGCTATTGTGTGAATATAGAGCTAAACTTATTAAAATATCAAATTATAAATTGTTTTATTAGAATGAACAAAGTTTATTATATTTTTTATTGTAAATGATCTTGAAAATGATATAAAAGGAAATATAGAAACTACCTTGTTTATCTAATTTTTTTTAACTTGTCTAAAGATAATTAAACTTGTGTCATGGATATCGACTAAATTGATCTAAATTATATATATATATATATATATATATATATATATATATATATATATATATATATATATATAATTTTTTTTTCTGTATTTGTTTTTAGTTTACAGTACAAAAGTTAATAGTTTATTAGTTAACATAAAAAAAATTATGTTGGATTGACGGAATTTGTAATATCATCGTAATTGAGAAGTTCAAGTTTAAAGTTCAAAGTAATGTTTGACTTCATTTATTTCAGTCTTTATATAATCTTTTTATTTTTTTCTCAATTATGTGATTTGTTGAATTATTACAAAGTTCATTCAGATATTTATGGTACTTCTTAATAATTTTTTTTTCTTTGTGCAATGCCAACCAAATGGTATTGCACTTTTAGAAATACATATATTAATTTCATTCAATCAAATAATTTATACAATGATATTATTTATTTTATCTTTTAATATTTTATTATTATTTTTCACATGAAAATTAATTCTCAATTTTAAAATATTCAATCATGTAAGTTATTTATATTTATATAATAATAATTTCTTTCTTTATTTATGATATGGTAGAAATAATGTTATTTTTATATTAAATATTTGATAGTATTAACTTATTTTAATTTATTTATAAAAACATTTGATCAATATTTAAAATAACAAAAATAAGATATAAGAACATTATTTATACTTAATGAGGATAAGGATGAGAGTTTAATGAATTATATAATAAATATTTTTATGCACTGGTAACATTAATAATGGATACACATTCTTTAAACTATTGGGTATCTACAACTTTTAAAAGTGTTTGGTACTTTAGGTAGTTAAGGTTGTAAAAACTATCAATTATAAAAGACTAAAAATATCCACATAAAAGAATGGGAAAATGACATATAAAATGGTTAACATTGAACAGAAGTTTTTTGTTTTCCTTATCCCCTTGCTTGATGTGATAAGAATTAGAAATTAAAGAAACATAAAAAGCAGAAAATTATAAGATGGAGTTGGTCACTTCTAAAAGTTAATTATGAATAGAATAGAATAGAGAGAGAGAAAGTTGGTCAGCAATCTAGCATGCGTGATGAAGGTTATATAATTAAGCTATCAAATCACTGAATTCCGTATATATATCATCATCATGGCTGCATCATTTTTTTCCTCACTTTTTTTAAGTGTCGTCAATTGTGGGATACTATATTATCTGTTTTTATTTTTTATTTATTTCTATTCTAATAACATTTTTTAATTAATTTATATCTTTCAAAATAATTTTGTTTTATTTCTCTTTCCCCCCAAGTTCATCGTGAAGCTCGCAGAAGCTTTAAAATGATTGAGGAATAAGAACCTAACAATTATATATGAAGCTAAATCTTTTGCAGGATCCAAAACCCTGGAACAGAATATATTATATATTAACTATGCCTTAAAAGCTTTGTTCCTTTTCCCCCTATAGAGAAATATGCAAATAGGATTTGAATATCCAAAGAAATTAATAATATCTCTTTCTATATGCATCAAATGCAAGTGTTTTAGTCTTTCCTTTTTCTTTTTGCTATTTAGAATCCTTTATTTATTTTTTATTAACTGATTCTCTCTCTTGATAGTACTCTATATTCCTTTCTGCCTTCTCATCCATCATCAACACATTCCGTACTCCACCAAAATGCTATATATATTCCCTTAAAGTTATGCTAGCATGTGTTGTTTTAAAGTAGATTTTTTTTTTCTAAAATAGTGTGATTTTGTTATGAAATTATTAAAATGGCACAACTGTTCAAAAAAAATTTTATTGGAAATGAGTTGAAGTTGTCCGAATCTCGACGACTTCTTTAGATAAGTAAAATTATAACATTTAGATGTTTTTATTAAAATTAATTAAACTCTTAAATTAAAAGTAAATCATATTAATAAGACTTCAATTTATTATGAAATATACTGAAATCGTGTGTGATAATTTTTATATTTACAAATTATATTGAAGTCGTATTATATTATATCGACTTCTTTGTTTTTGGCTTTAAGAATTTAAATAATTTTGATGAAAGTTTTATGTACACTCGACAATTTTAAATTTTTTGAAAAAGTCACCTAGATTTAACACCATTTCAATTTATTTACAATGAAATTGTTTCAATATGACACAATTTGTCGAGTTTCAAAATTTTCTTAAAAGTTGCACCATTTTAATAATTTAAAAATAAACATTTAAAGTCATATATGTTATTAAATAAAAGTAATATATATTATGATGAATTTTAGAAGAAAAAATTACTCAGTAGAAATTACATGAAGTAGCTATATTTTAGTAAATACTAGAAATATTATAAGAAATAAAGATATAATAAGAATATATAACATTTGTTTTTCTTAAATCTTGTAGGGTTTAAGAAAATTACTCAAACGGTTGAGTGATGGTGACATCAAAGTCCAGTGACAAAGTAACTTACAACAAGCCTTCACTAAGCATTTTAGAACATTGCGTACACCTAGCACTAGTGTCGTCGTCGATGCTGATGTTTTGATTGGTCATTTTTTTTTTAAATGAAATTTAAGATGAGAGAACAAGCAAAAACCGTACAAGATCACATGTCAAGGTTGGTAAGAATGCTGCAAATTCTGTAAAACTTTTTATGCAGAAACAAATATTGCAAGTTATAGATTGTATTCTTCTCCTTAGTTCACAAGGATTAGACATTCATATGGAATGTTCCGAAACATGGATTAACTATATGTCATTCAAGATATTTTTACAACTTTTGTGTTTTTAGATAAAACTTTAACCAACAAGTATGGTAATACAAATGTATTTTAACCGTTCAAATCTGAGTTTAAGATTCACATTAAGTAAAAATAAAAAAGTTGAATATCATATAAAGACGATGATTTCGTTATTGGAAGATTTTAGTTAAGAACAATGTCTATTCTTTATGTGTAAATTGAGTTCATATCTTATTGATATTGTATCTTTTCGATAATTCTCTTTAAAAAAAATCAACGCTATTGGTTAATTATTCTTGTATTTTCAAAATATCAAGAACCATTTCACTAAAAAACAAATTTTTTTAGTGAACCAACGTTTTTGCTGTAAAAGAAAGCAACTCGGGTTAATTACCTGAAGTAGTCAAATTTGGGACAGTAACTATCCAATTATTATATATGCTTAGTTGCTAAGTAGTTTAGTTACTAATATTTCATCAGTAGTAATTGAGTGACTGAAGTTGGTTGTTTCTGATATTGGATTCCACTTAACACAGATAATTACACAATCTGTAATAATTTTGCTTCAATAATCAATCACCTTTTAGAACATCAAATTCGAAGTCTGTCATAGACTTGAAAATTGTGTTGCAATTTCATTGGCAGAATAATGCACCATTTTAAACTCTTGAATGTCAAAAAACCATCATTTTAAACAGTTACAGGTTGTATTATGTGGAGGTTTTGAAGAAGAAGAAGAAAACAGAAATAGTCCAAAAGGAATTAAGAATATATTTACCCAGAAAAGAAAAAGAATCGATTAATCACAGACCAAAATCTTTAAAATGAACTTAGCATTAAAAGCGAGATCTATAAGAAAATGGTGAGATTATGAACTAAACTAATGAAGCTTCTTAATTGGTGCGCCGGCAAAAGGTAGATCGCGATCTGGCAGTGGCATAAAATTGTGAAAGAAGATTGAGTGAATCGAATTAGAATGAAGATTATATGAGAAGATTATCTAAATGTAGTAAGGCTCTGTAGCTGCTTTAAGTAGAAAATGAAAGTTAAATCCTGGAAGTAATTGGTATGTGATTCGAATGAGTCGAAAAGCAAAAAAGAAATAAAAGAAGATGAATTTAAAATCCTGCGCCGCCTCCTCAACTAGGAAAAACCTAAGGTTTTAAAAGGGTGGGTGAAGCATATGAACGAATCATCATCCTCCACCACCCATCGAACCTACATAACAATAAAAAACAAGAGCAATGGATAAATTCTATGTTACTTATGTATCACACAAGAGATCGTAAAGAACCTAATTCTGAATTCCCATGACATTGCATGCATATATATGATTTATTAATAAATGTGTAACAATCATAGTTGGCTGTTGGATGCTTCTCCAACATATGCTTTACGATGTTAAAGAAAGAATTGGAGAGCAAAAGCAGTTTCTTTCCAATGTGCTCTCCCCAATTTATGGACCACACAAATAATTGGTTTGGTTTTGAGTATAATGAAAATGGTGAAGTTGATCCTATTATTATTATGAAGAATTTGGCTAACTAAGAATTGTGTGAATGGGGACAACTGTTGGGATCTCGGGTAGGGCAAAAGCCGCAAATTCAGTCGCTACTTTAATGCCTAAAGCCATTATTTTAGTTCTTTTGACTCTCTTAAAGCTTCATACTTAGTTAGTTAATGGAAACCTTCTTTTGTACACACAAAATGAGAGGCTGGTTCTGTAGGATTCCTGCCAAGTGCAAAGTGGAATCTGCAACCACAATGATCGTGTGACATGGACACCTTAATCACGCATCATCACCTGGTTCATAGGATAATATGCCCCACGCCACGAGTACCATATTTTATGTTGCGTCTTCAATTTTACTTTTTTTCATTCAATCTTCTTTAAGAGTTAAATATGCGTTTAGTTACTGAATTATGTTAGAATTCGTCTTAATTTGAATTTTTTACTGATTTTTCTATGTTATTCCTCTACTGTGTTTTTAAAATATATTGATAACCATTAATTTTAAAATTTTAAAATATATTAAAATTATCTTTAAAGTACCAAAACAATGTATTTTTAATGTTCAGTAGAGGACAGTACAAAACAACTAAACTTAGCAAATAAATTGGACTCGAATTCGTCTTTGTTCGAAATTTTAATATATTTTGGTTCCCAAATTTTAAAAATAAATGAATACAATCATTTTAATTCAATTAGGTTAAAATGACTATATGTCTTCATTTTTTAAGTTTGGAAACCAAAATATATCAATGTTTCAAACAATCTATAAAACGCATTTGACACGTCAACAATATTTAATGTAATTAGGTTAAAAAGACTATGTACCTTCATTTTTAAAGTTTGGAAACCAAAATGTATCAATGTTTCAAATAGTCCATAAAACACGTTTTACAAGTCAAAAAAAAAAATTGATGTAATTGAGTTAAAAGAATCATATGACTACATTCTTAAAGTTTTAAAACCAAAATATATCAAAAATTCAGACATAGATAAATTTTAATTTTGCGTCAAATTTTAGAGATTAAAAATATATTTAATCTATTTTTTTATTTACAAATATAGAAAAAAAGTTGAATAGAAAGAATAATTAGATAGATAGATATAAATCAAATGCATAAAAAGTAAATTGGTCAGTGATTGCGAACACAAGTTGCGACTGTACAAGTGTATGCATATATCATTGATATATATTAGACTTTATTAAATTCCTTATTAGTCTGATAAATAAAGAAGCCTGGTTGATTAAAATAAGTAATGTGAAAAATAAAGTTATAATTGTTGTTGATTTAGTCTGAATAAAGTATATTGTAGTACTAATTTTAATTTTATATTGGAAAAGTCTGTATGCGCATGTTGCTTAAATACTTACGCATGCTTATATTTATCTACTAATAGTACTTGAGTGCAAAGCTCTAGCCGAAAAATTCGACACGTTAGACAAATTTATATTCAAATCAAATTTTAATTAAATATAATTTTTAATGTTATTTAAATTGTTATCAAACTACAAAGTTATTATTATAAACTTTTGCTTTAATTAAGTTTTAAATTTTGATAAGTTTAGGTATGTTGAGTTGAGTGTATAATGGGTTTTTGTGTTATATCAAATATTACAAAAAATTTTACTTTCTAAGCGAAGTCTGCACGAAAATGCGAGGTGAAATAAGATTTTAGGCTAGTAAGCACGCATAAGTTCGAACTGTATAAGTTTACGGTCCGCGTGGGTCAAGGAAGGGGTACATCAAGTAATAATCTAGAGATGATAAATAAACTCGTTTTTATGGATATTGTCTGAATTTGTTTTTATTTTGATGGGAAATTCCCGCATTGACGGGATATGACACTACAAAAAAATATATTATTAGTAACCAATTTTAGTGACTAAAAGTTGTTAGTCACTATAGTGACCAAATTAAATTCCAATTTACAAAATTAAAATTTATTGGTTACTAAAATAGTCACTAATATAAATAAAAAATTATAATTGGTTACTAAATTTGTCACTAATTAATTAGAGACCAATTTAGTAACTAAGTTATTTTTATAGCCAAAACTTAGGTAGCTAATTTTTAGTGACAAGTTTTCTTTGGCGAAAACTATGATAGCTAATTTTAAAAACTAATTTAGTGACTAATTATAATTTTTTATTCATAATAGTAACTATTTTAGTAACCAATAATTTGTTTACTTTGTAAAGTTGTATCTAAATTAGTCATTATAGTAACTAACAACTTTTGGTCACTAAAATGGGTTACTAATGAAGCATTTTCTTGTAGTGTGGGTATGGGTATGAGTATGGGGATTCCCCAACTTTTTCAATTGGATATGGGGATGCACATATCCCCGCCATAATACTCGTCCCCGCCATATCTCTGTCTTCGTTTAAATTATTAAAATATTCACAATTAATCATATATATATATATATATATATATACACACTTTCTATTTTTTATTTCTTCTAATTATTTGGTTTGTCATGAAACTCATTCGCATCTCTAATATATTTTTCATCTTATCATAACCTTTATGTAATTATGTTAAAATGACGTATGTCAATTAAAAAAAATTTATGCCTCACATTTGAATATTTGTATTATTTTTTAATATTTTTATTTATTATATATTTTTCTTTCACATGAGAATGTTTAATACTCTCAATTTAAGGTAATATAAAAAAAATTTTACTTATTATTATTAATTTTTGTTTAATTTGAAGAACTCTTTTGTTTCGTTAAAATAATTTTCGTTATTTTTCAACCATTGAGTATATATTTTGATATTTGAAAAGTTTTCTTAGATTTTGATATTTGTAACATGTATATATAGGTTGTAATTAAACTTATTTACTAATTTGGTCTCAAAATGAAGAGGACGAAATTGGATCATTTTAAATTGGGGTACTAAATTGAAAACAACTATTACCACTGCCACATGTCATGATTGTAAGCTACCATGTGGCATGATGATAAACTGACACGTGGTAGTTTTAAATTTTTTTGAAAAAAAATATTTAAAAAAATAATAATAATTTTAAAAAAAAAATTAAAAATTTCATGGCTTGACACGTGTCCTGTACAGATACGGTGTTAACTCCAACTTAACAGAGAGGACCAAATTGAATCTCTTTAGAAAATTTGGGTACTAAATTGAAGAAACCAAAAGTTTGGATACCAAATTGAACTTAACAAAAAAATTGGAGTACCAAATCAAATCAGTAATTATACCTTAATTTATCGATGAAATGTCCTTTTGGTGAAAGAGCACTGTATAACTTTCATTAATATTAGGTTAAAAATCAAAGACCCTTTTGTTTTATATTTAATATTTGCATACCTTTATAAATTTATAATTTTATGATTTTACAACTTTATAATTTTTGTAATTCAAAAATGCATATTTGTCTCTCTGAATTTAATTTATAAAATTACTAAATACATTAAATTTGTAATAACACATTTCTTTTATTTATTCTGTATTGATTCTTATAAGTGTGTTTTTTATGTTAATTATATATATATATATATATATATATATATATATATATATATATATATGTATATATATTAAATATCCGCTTAAATCTATATTCATTTAAGTTTGCATCCCATTTAGATTCGCATTTGAAAAGATAAAATTTTTGGATCAATAATTTTGTAATTCTATTTAAAGAAAAAATGATGTAAAATCATTTGGTTTTATATTCTATTACATCTTGTTATTTAGAGAGAGAATAAAAGAAAATATATGAATAAAATGAAATAACAAGTTCCTCTTGTAACATATTTTATATATATATATATATATATATATATATATATATATATATATATATATATATATATATTTTGTAGTGTGATAATATGAACCTTAATATTTCAGATTATAATATGACTCTTAAAATTTCATAAGTTTGCATCTTAATTAAGTTAAATCCGCATCAAACTCTAATCATTAAAATGTGGACTTAAACAATATATTTATATATATACATACATATATATATATATACATATATATATATATATATATATATATATAGTAGTATGATAATATGAACCTTAATATTTCATATTATAATATGACTCTTAAAATTTCATAAATTTGCATCTTAGTTAAGTTAAATCTGTATCAAACTCTAATGATTAAAATGTGAACTTAAACAAATATTTACTCTATATATATATATATATATATGTATAATCATATAATCATATATAATTATAAAATTATAAAATTATATGTGGTGACAATTAACTAAGGTGAAAGAAAAATTGAATGGCAGTGACTCATTAAAAAAATAATTTTTTTAAGTGTTCAATATATCATAACATTTTTCAAATATATAAGAGACTTTGAAGGTTAAATAAGTTTAACTTAAAAAAAAAAAACCAATTATGGTTCACTTAAAGGTATACAATTTTAATTTATATATTTCTTTTATTTATAACTCATAATACATAAATGATAGGGTTAAATATGTTTTTGATATCTTAAATTTAAGTAAAAATTGAAATTAGTCACTCTTCAAAATTTTGACCCCATTTAGTCTCCAAACTTTAGAAACATGTGTATTTAGTCCTTTTTAATTCATTGTTGTTAAGTTTATTTGACATTTCAAAAGTGTTTCTTGATAGCATTTTAGTTGTTTATATAGTTTGATGTGTTCTCGCTTTGATGTTAGCTGATAAACGTGTTTGAAATGTCAACTAAATTTAATAAGTTTCCATAAGAGACTAATTTCAGTTTTCATTGAGAATTAAGGAACAAAAAAACATATTTAACCCCTATATTATATAAGAAATTCAAGTGTGAGATTAAGAATTATACAATTATATCTTAAGATTTTAAATTAAAAGTTGTATTAGGTGTTTTAAATTGAGAGATGAGTCATTAAATTCAAATTTCTCAAAGTTGATTCCTAAATATTTTTCATGAAAAAGTCAAATCATTATTTATACAACAACTCCACATTTCAAGTTTCTTTAAATTATTTTGTTTATACAAAGTTATAAATAATTAAAATGTAATTTTATTATTACACTATTATATAAAAATATTGAAAAAAAATATTGTGCACTACAGTGATTATAATAATTATGTCCATCTCTCTTGGTATCCCTTTGTATTCGGGTGAGTATTGTTCACACAGATGAATTTTGAGGGAGAGGGAGTTGTTGGATCTGTTTATTTGATATGAAATGAGAGTGTGAGAATAGAATTTGGATTCTCTACTATTTTTTTTGTATTATTCTTCTGTCATGCCTTCAAAATATACTGATGACTACTGATTTTTAAGTTTTAAAATATATTAAAAGTATTTTTATAGTACCAAAGTAGTGTGTTTTTAATACTCAACAAAGAACAATACCAAAAAATTCTGCAGAGAAACTGGACTTGTAAAAATGATAGCAATAAGTATAAGAGCTTCTTATTATTGTGTCAAGATTTGAAAGGAAAGCTAACTCACAATGAATGAATGGCAAACTTTTCCTCGTGAGCAAAATTAATGTAAAAATACATTTGTATATAGAAATGATTATTGATTTTATAGGTATGAAAACCAATTCTATACTCTAAACGAAATAACTGATTCTATATGTAAAATAGTGGATTCTTTCTTTTTATTGCGACACTCGGTGTGTGTGCATGGGGAGAAGCACAACACAAATAGATTGGAATATAAATAATAATAATAATAAATATAAATAATAGTCATATAGATAATAGTATAATTAATAATAAAAGATCCTATCGAGGACGAAACTTGCAACTTTTTGCTTACGAAGGGAATGCACTACCACTATGCTACGAAGGCTAGTTGGAAAAGGGAAAGGTTAATGTTTTAACTTAAAACCATTTGCATACAATTGGATCCCCAACGAGGATCGAACTTGCAACCTTTCGCTTATGAACCGAATGCACTATCACTATGTTATAGAGGCTAGTTGGGAAAGGAAAAAGTTAATGTTTTAACTTAAAACCATATGTATACAATTGGATACATGACTTCAAATATATTTGAATAGGCTTCTTTATAACTATTATTTTGAGAGAAAAATGAAATAAACTTATTTATTTTATTAGTAGGAAAAGTTGATCCCACGATCTCTCTGACCCTACCTTCTAATTTTATCACTAAGCCACTTTATAAAACTTAAAGTTATAATTTTGTGAAAAAAGATTGAACCAAATATCATACTCGCGACCTTTCTCTTATGAGAAAATGCACTACTACTATGCTACCCTCCCTTCCAAATTTATCACTAAGCCACCATATAACGCCTAAAAATCGATCTGATTTTTTTCGTACTTTTCGCTCAATGATGAAATGGGTCAGATTCTACAGGACCAAACCTTGTGGGAGTTAACGAATGATGAAAGAAAAGAAAAAAAGAAAGTAAATAAAAATGCAGTAGAAGAGTCCTGATTCCAAACGAAAAAATGAAAACTTGATTGAAAAGGATCTTTCTGATTATTGAAGAATGGGGCAAAAGGATTGATCGCGAAAGATTTCTTGTTCTTATTAGAAGATCGTGATTGGATCCACATATGTTTGGTAAAAAGAAAGAAAAAATCTTCTTCTTTGAGAATAATAAAAAGGAAAGTGTTCAATTGGAACATGAAAACGTGACTGAATTGGTCCTAGTTACTCTTCGGAACGGAATAGAAGAAGGGGAGAGATTCTCGAACCGAACTAGGAAACGGATCCAATGACTTCAAAAAAAATTGAACGAGGAGCCATATGAAGTGAAAATCTCATGTACGGTTCTGTAGAGTGGCAGTAAGGGTGACTTATCTGTCAACTTTTCCACTATTACACCCAAAAAACCAAACTCTGCCTTACGTAAAATCGAACTCACAACCTTTCGCTTACGAAGCGAATGCACTACCACTATGCTATAGAGGCTAGTTGGGAAAGGCAAGGCTATTGTTTTAACTTAAAACCAAGATGAACCCACAATCTCTCCCACCCTCCCTTCTAACTTTAGACCACTAAGCCACCTTATAACGCCTAAAGTTATATTTTTGCCAAAAAAGCCCCTAGCGATGATCAAACTTGCGAATTTTTGCTTAGGAAGCGAATGCACTATCACTATGTTATGAAGGCTGGTTGGAATGAGAAAAGGTTAATATTTTAACTTAAAACTATATCCATACAATTGGATACATTAATTGAAAAATATTTAAATAGGTTTCTTTATAACCTCTCTAACCTCCCTTCCAACTTTACCACTAAGCCACTTTATAACACCTAAAGTTATAATTTTGCCAAAAAAGCCCACAACGAGGATTGAACTCACAACCTTTCGCTTAGGAAGTGCATGCACCACCTTTATGCTACGAAGGCTAGTTGGAAAAAGGAAAGGTTAATGTTTTAACTTAAAACCATATGCATACAATTGGATCCCTAATGATGATCGAACTTGCAACCTTTCATTTGTGAACCGAATGCACTATCACTATGCTATAGAGGCTGGTTGGGAAAGGAAGAAGTCATGTAAGAAAAGTTGATTCCTCAACCTCTCTGACTACCCTCCATTTCAACTTTACCACTAAGTCACTGTATAACGCCTAAAGTTATAATTTTGCCAAAAAAGCCCCTAGCGAGGATTGAACTCGCGACCTTTCGCTTACGAAGCGAATGCACTGCCACTATGCTATAGAGGCTAGTTGGGAAAGGAAATATTATTGTTTTAACTTAAAACCAAGATGAAACTACAACATCTCCCACTCTCCATTCTAATTTTAGACCACTAAGCCACCTTATAATGCCGAAAATTATAATTTTGCCAAAAAAACCTAGCAAGAATCAAACTTGTGATCTTTCGCTTATAAAACGAATGCACTACCACTATGCTAGAAAGGCAGGTTGGAATGAGAAAAGGTTAATATTTTAACTTAAAACTATATGCATACAATTGAATATATGAATTCAAATATATTTAAATAGGCTTCTCTATGACTATTATTTCGATAAAAACATGAAATAAACTTATTTAGAAATAAAAAATATTTTATACCAAAATAAAAATAAAACATTAAGAAAAATTATATGAAAAAACTCTACAAAATCAATTTATGCATAATTATTTTTTCTGCCGAAAATTTTTATGGAGACTAGTGGAAACATATGGCATGTGTATCCATTTTTTTATTCCAAGAAAAAAAATTATTAAACTATTAAATAAAGTTTTTGAATAGTTATAAAAATATATAATTTGTTTAATGTTTTATTATAATTAATTATTCAAATTTTCAAAAATAAGTATAAAAAAGATAAAACAATAAAATAATAATTTTAATTTATAAAATGATTAAATTTAGATAATGGCAATTTAAAGAATAAAAAAGAGATATAACTATTTTAATTTAAAATAACAATTAATTAAAGAGTAAATTTGAAGAAAAAAATGTTTACATGAAAAATTAATCCTCCTTATATATATGTATTAAATTACTAGTGCAAACATGCTTTTCATAGGTTGGTTTAAGCCACTATTGCAATAAATGTTCAACTTATAAGCCCACACAATATATGGGCAAAGTTGTTTTATCAGTTGTTTGTAAACTGTAACTTTTAGGCCCATGGACTCCCATATTATCCCAAAACTATAACAAAAGAAAAAAAATATAGAAATTAAATAAATAAATTATGGTTTATAAGATATATTTACATTTGATCTTTAATCCCCGCAATTAAGTTCATTTAAGCATTCAATCATGCGTGTAATTTTGAAATAAACCTATACACCCTTAATTTGTTAAAGTTGTATGAGAAAAAAAGGTGAAAGATGGTTCAAAAAATTATGAGTTACTTTAAAAGTATATTTAAAAGATAATGTATTTCGAAACCCTGTTATGTAAGGTATTGTTTTAGGTATGGGTAAATTAAATAAGCAGGTTTTAGGCTTCAGTTTATACGATTACTAACTCTAATGTTTTATGGTTGGTTAGTTGCCTCAATTACAAATAAATTTAATAAAATTTAATTAAAATAAATAAATCTATTTACTTTTAAAAATGAAAAATTAAATTAGTCTAAAATTTTAAAAAAAAATTAATTTATTAAAACTTAAGAGATAAAAATAATTGGAGGAATAAAAATATATTTAACCATTTCTAATACGATATGTACGAAAAGATGCAGAAAAACGTTTTCTTCATCCAGCATTCTCATAAATTCTAGTAACACTCCATTCTTTTGAAATTACCATTTTATTCTTTATAAAAAGTGATTTTGGTTGGAAAAAGCATTCTAGAAAGTTGATGAAAATTTCTAAATAGAATTTCTGAAACAGAAATTTTTTGGAACATTCTTTCTAAAACACATTAAATGCATTTCAAAACAAACAAGATTGTTAGAACAATATTTTTAGAATAATTTTTTCAAAACATATATAAGATACCTTCTGAAAAGATTTTTTCTTAAACTGAATTTTAGAAACTTCAAAGATACCCTATGAAATGAGATGTTCTAGAACATTAACATACTTTATGGAATGAGCTTTACGGAAACAAGTTTATATTTTTCTTTCTCCTCTCAAACAGTGCAGCCGCAATGAAAAATGAAGGTGCAGTTGGAAGTGGAGGCAACCATGGCAATGGTGGAGACAAAGATGCAAAGTATAACAGGAGGGTATTTTGGTCTTTTTAGTATGAGGTGCAGTTAGTAATAATCATGGAGGTGCAAGAAGAAACAAGCCTAGAAAATAAAATGAAGTTATGAGAATGTAAAAGGGTTGGTGTAGATAGGAATGTTTATTGCAGAATTCTGAATTGGGCTGAGCCCTTCAATTAGTGCATGTAAGTTGGCATAAGGAAAAGGGCCGGTAAATGTTTGCCAAAGTGAGCATGTGTTCGTTATGTATTTAAAATAAAGGTTAAATATGTTTTTTTTCTCAAGTTCTAATGAATTTTAGAATTAGTTCTTTTTTAAAAGTTTATATTTCAATTTAGTTCTTTATTTTTATAAATATGTAGATTTAATCTTTTTTATCAAATTTTGTTAAGTTTATTTGACATTTTAAACGTATTTTATGATAATATTTGAGTTAACATTAAAGCAAAAATGTGTCAAACGACGTAAACAATTCAAATACTATCATGAAGTGCGCTTGAAATATCAGATAATCTTAACAAAATTTGGTTATAAAAACTAAATTCACATATTTTTAAAAATAAAAGATTAGATCGGTGAAAAATTTTGAAGACTCATTCCAAATTTTACTGAAATTTTAAAAATATATATATTTAACCTTAAAAATAATAACTATTTGCTTATGTCATCATCCACAAATGTAGATCATAATTTTTGCGTCGTAGTGAATTAAAGTCCATAACAATTAATTACCTTATCGGCTCAAAAGTGACTTTTATGTCTTAACTCTTCAGCAAAGTTCCACCTAAGTGGCCAATGTTTCTTTTTTTCTTCAAACTAATTCAACATTTATAATAATTCACAAATATGTCAGAGTCCGACAGATTATTCAAGTCTATTGATCTACAAACAAAAAGCCATGTAGAAAATAAAACAGTACTGTTTAACAGGAGGAGGGATGAAAAACAAAATCCACAACCAATATAAAATATATGGAAATTAAATGAATATTCTAATTAAATACTTTCAAGTTATGACGAAGCTATGAAGTTCGTCTACTAATAAAAATTGAAAAGGATGTACAGTAAAAGAGACAGTGGATTTAACTTTTTCAATGATATTTGAGATATATAAAATAGATAATAATAATAATAATAATCAAAATATAAAAATAAAAATATTAATAAAAGAATATTTATTATCGATTGATTTTATAGATTTTTATTTTTTATTTAAAAATATGTAATGAAAATAATTTCAAAAAATAATTTTTATTATATTTCGTATCAAATTTATTTATATTAATATTTTAGTAAATAGTTTAATTTGAATTGTACTGTAAAATTCTTAATTTTATTTAAATTATTTATAAAAAATGATTTTATTTTAAATTTAAAATATAAAACATAAAAATATCTACAAATAGTAACAATAGAAAAAAAAAATCAAATTTATCTTTTCATAAATTTCCGACAAAATAAGAAAACGCAAATTTTTAAATCCCGTCCCTGTCTAACAGTTGCATATGAATTAGTCTTTGAGGGTTTGGGACAAAAAAAAATGTTTAGATGCGGCAAACATCCTAAGAGGGAGGGGAAAGTGTTGTGTCTTTACTCTCTTCACTGTTGCTTTCTCTTCACGATTCATTCTTCCAATACTACCCCTACCCCAATTTTAAAATCATTCATTCACTGCATTACTCTTTCTATTCAATTATTCAATTCAACAATACTGCTATACAACTTCCCTTACATTCCTCTGTCCGCAACATTGGTGCTGAGAATGAAATAACTATATTTTTTATTCTCAACATTCACTACTTCTGGTTTTATGGAGAAACTAAAACACATCGATGTATGTTAAACTTAAAATTAAAAAAGGATTATTGAAATGAAAAATCAAATGCATATCGCTGGTACTCGGAAATCCAAGAAATGAAGGGTGATATGATGATAATAATGACAACACTAAAAAAGCTGAAGTCTTTGGTAATTTTATTTTTGAAAAGACAGAGAGAGAGAGTGAGAGAGTATGATAATGTCACTGGCAAGGGTGTTTCAAAGTTGAACACAGACTCAAAAGCCTTAACCTTGTTAAGGGTGGTGGCTGGCTATCTTGAGTTCTTGCTTCATTTTCATTGTGAAAGAAACTCTGCGCCGGAAGAAATGGAGTCTGTGTGGTTCTCCACCACTGGATCTGCTGTCCCCCGTGTTGGCTTCTTGGCCATCTTACTGCTGTCACTGCTATTGTGCACAACATTCTCTTCTACTGGTACTGCTTTACTTCCTCCTCACTCATATATCAACTTTACTTCTTCGGAATATTATCATACTTCACACTTTCTTTCAATACAGTTGCCATGAAGATTCAGAAGCATTCCCATTTTCTTTAAAGCAAAAACATGCAAAAACAATAAATGTCTGTGATTCTTTCTCTCAACCGTTTTTAGTGTTTTCTTTTAGGTTCTTATTTAGTCTTTCTTTCAAGTTTCCTAGACATTTGTTCTTTTCGATTGTTGACGATGATATTTGCTGTGTACTTTTGCTTTAATGATGAAATGGCTACCATGTCGGGTGTTGTTCTGTGCTCTCTTTGTAGAACTATAGACAAACCCAGTTACGCTCTTCTTAAATTAACGGTCATTTGGTGATTATATGGGAATGTAACACGATAAGTACCTTTTCAACATCTTTTGAATGAAGAGGGGAAAATGGGAAAAACTTTCTGTTTATTTTCTAGCTTGAAGAAAGTATGATGTTGGCATAGAAAGGATACATACAAACTACTATTTTGGAGGCTTCTGTAATCTACCTGTAAAATTAATCTTACCCAGAAGTTAAAGTCTTCAACTTTTCATGGTTGTTCAACCATATACAGAAGCCTATGATGCACTTGATCCAACCGCCAACATTACAATCAAATGGGATGTCATAAGCTGGACACCGGACGGCTATATTGTAAGTGAGTTTTGGCATAATATTGAACATCACAAACCATTCCCTACTGTTGTTGTACCAATTTTTTAAGTGCCTTGAAATTTATATCCAAATCAATATTGTGTGTTTGTTGAACATAATAAATCCTTCTTACTTGAACAGGCTGTTGTTACAATGTACAACTTTCAACAGTATCGGCATATTCAGGCTCCTGGGTGGATACTAGGGTGGACATGGGCAAAGAAGGAAGTAATTTGGAATGTAGTGGGAGGCCAAACCACAGAGCAAGGGGATTGTTCAAGGTTCAAAGGGAACATTCCTCATTGTTGTAAGAAGGATCCAACTGTTGTGGATTTACTTCCTGGAACTCCTTACAACCAGCAGATTGCCAATTGTTGCACTGGGGGAGTCCTAACTTCATGGGCCCAGGACCCTGAACATGCAATAAGCTCATTTCAACTCAGTGTTGGTTCTGCAGGAACAACTAACAAAACGGTCAAACTGCCAAGAAATTTTACCCTCAAAGCACCAGGGCCTGGTTATACTTGTGGACCTGCAAAGATTGTGAAACCAACTAAATTTATTACCAAAGACAAGAGGAGAACCACTCAAGCATTGAGTAAGTTACTTCCAAAATGCATTGACTTGTAACTTTACATTTATATATACATGTTTCTTGATGTAATAGATGTATACACATTAGACTTTATTCTATAAATTTACTCTCTTACAAAACTGAAGTGAGTTCTGTAGGTTTAGGAGTGCACTATCTCATAGAAACAGATACTGAAAATAGGCTATTGTTATTGAATTATCAACAAGAGAATCCAATTTTACTTCATAGAATAGCAATATCTGTCTTCATTGATGAGATGAGATTATTAGCTTATAGTCAAACAAATAATAAGCAGCGAGGTAACTGGACCTAATTACTTATGCTTTATACAGTGATCACAAAAGCTATGAAAAGCAAGTTTTAGTTTCTCAGATTTGGTTTAAACCTAATCTGAATATTTTTTTTGGCAGTGACCTGGAATGTTACTTGCACGTATTCTCAATTCCTAGCTCAGAAGACTCCAACTTGCTGTGTTTCTCTTTCATCCTTCTACAACAATACAATAGTAAACTGCCCTACCTGCACCTGTGGTTGCCAAAACAAAACAGAACCTGGAAGCTGTGTAGAGTAAGTCATTAATTTATCATTCGTGTGTAGATACCAAAGTGTCCTCTGATATATTTTTCTGAACTTTTCTGCAGTCCTAATTCCCCACATTTAGCTTCAGTTGTATCACCCCCAGGCAAAGCTATAAGTACACCTCTGGTCCGGTGCACCAATCACATGTGTCCTATTCGAGTGCATTGGCACGTGAAACTTCAATATAAAGAGTACTGGAGGATCAAGATTACAATCACAAATTTCAATTACATAGTGAACTATTCACAATGGAACCTTGTTGTCCAGCATCCAAACTTTGACAATTTAACTCAGGTTTTCAGCTTTAACTACAAGCCGATAACGCCTTATATGGGCTTAAGTAAGTTCTATCTTGCACTATCATATGTAGTCTGAGATAAACTTGTGAGCAAAAAATATTCCAATTTTTGTATGATTGTTTTGGAATCTGGTTTTTGCAGATGATACTGGTATGCTGTGGGGAGTAAAGTTCTACAATGATTTACTTACTTCAGCAGGACCCCTTGGGAATGTGCAGTCTGAGCTCTTATTCCGAAAGGACAAATCAACCTTCACATTTGATAAGGGATGGGCTTTCCCTCGAAGAATTTATTTCAACGGAGATAACTGTGTAATGCCACCTCCTGACGCCTATCCATGGCTGCCAAATGCAAGTTCAAGACTAGTTTTCTCTTTACTAAGCACAGTTTTTGGCACTTTAGCCTGTGTGGTAATGTTATTGACTTAACCATGTTGGAGAATCTATATATGCGGAACATAAAAGGAGTTATCTTCTCTTTTGAAGTTACATAAGTTATCTGCACATGATTGCTGAAGCTGAAGTCGTTCACACGGTTCATAGTATGCATGGAACACAAGAACCCTGTTCAATTCTGTTATTTACTTAGAAAGGTGGATTTTACTCCCTCGTGTATGTTGTAGCTTTTTGCGTTGTAAAATTATGTAGTTGTTACTTTTTCTTTGTTCTTTCTCTTCGCTCTTTAGAGTAGACAATTGATCTCCCAGCATTTTGATGAATTCAAGCATAAAGTTTAGTCAGCACCTTCTACACCTTTCTAGAGTGATTTTCTCTTCATTTTTTGTATGTATAAATTATCGATGTTCATTTTAGCTTCTATGTCTTATCATTTGTACGTGAATGATCATCATTATTAGTGTTGAAAATAATTTAAATGTGAATCAAAAGTTTCATATTGTATATAATAGAGTAAGTTAAATATTATATAAAATTTTTTAATTACTATAATTATATGATGAAAATATATATATATATATATATATATATATATATATATATATATATATATATATATAAACCATTATCATAATCATAGTTAACGCTCGTTCATACTCGTCATCTCTTTTGTTTTCATAAGCAAATAGCTTAATCATTATAATAACTTTATTAACATGTGTTGAACATTGAACCTATGGTTTAATTATAATTGAACCATAGACTGTTTCAAAAACATTGGTTGGTGATTGGTAGTGTCATCTATGGTGTACGAGGTTGTGGAAGAAGAGTATTTGAAGGTTTACGTCTATGCATGAATATATAGTGTAACACCTAGACTGTGACGTTGGTACGTGCTTCAAGTGTTGAATTTAGTGACGCGCTTCTCAACGAGATTAGTGAGTTGGTCTGGCATGTCCCTATTCCAGTTCCCTGGTTCATGATTATGAATTTGCCTGTCCCATCAAAGTGATGTAAAGTTACTTTTTCAGAAAATATGTATAAAAATATGTCTCTGCCTTCCACATTCCACCAAGAACAGGCTGGCTTCCACAGTCTTCACTCATCCAACTCTGCATGTTGTTCATCAGCTTTATATTTTGATCAAACTCTAATTTTAATTGAATAACAGTAAGACACGTAAGATGTTACACCTAGAGTTTGTCATTATCGTTACAATACCAGTGCAAGATTAATATTTCAGTACGACAAAAAATGTCATTGCCAAAGTTGGCACGAAATCGAACGTCAATTCCAGTAAACAGTTGTCCTGGTTTGAAATGTTTATAAGGCTTTTGTTTATTACATCCAGATGGATATATTACACTTGGGACAATTGCGTCCTAACTAATATCACATAGATGTAGCCCCTGACGTGTTTAGTAGATCAGTTATTCTGCAGACAAGTTCTTGAACCGAATCAGCACAAGCAAACTACATTAAATAGTTAGCAACAGATGAAAATAGCACCATTTGAAGATTCAATTTCACTGTGGCCTACGTTGTCTAAGATGACCGTCGCATGCTGCACGACCCTTTTCCTGCATCGAATACAAAATCAAATTTTCATCCTCTAGATTCCGTTTAGGTAAATGTACTTCAGAGGGAAAACAATATCTTGAATCACTTGATACCTAATTAGTCATTACACAACATAGAATTAAATATTAATAATTTACTTTGGTGATTGAAAAACTTAAATACGTATCATGCAAGTGAGATGGACTTTAATTTTATGCATTATTAGTGTAAATTTGTTCTATACTTCATTCAATAATATATTGTTAATGTCCCAAGAATTAATGAGTTTGACATTGCAAGATATTATTAATGTCACAACACATCAATTTTACAAATTTTACACCGATCATGGTGTTAATTCAAATAATTTAGTTCCTCGTTTTAAAGTAGAGCCTTAAATGACAGCCCCAAATTTCATTTTTCCATTTTCCTCGAAAGCAGAGGAATGGAGGAAGCATGATATAGAGGTAGTGCATGGTGTGTAGTGTTAACCACAGGTTTACCTTCAGCAAAGTGCCAACGTAGTCTGCATAGAGAAATCGGGACACCAAATTTTAGCAAAACAGGAAAACGTACCTCTTCCAAAGCATTTTATGTAATCCGCAGAGTGCAAGAAGAATCATTTTCTTGCTTCACCTGCAAGGATTGCCTCTCATGCTCAACTCGCTGAAGCTGTGATGACAATTGTAGCAAGTCTATGGTTGCACCATCTTCGCAGGGAAGTCGGTCCTTCACATTCATGAATTCTGAACCATGGAATATACCATCTGCCATATCAAAGTTTACAATATCATTATGGTCTGATATTAACACAGGACTGAGATGACTTCCATCTGCATGATTTAGTTCTGAAGGAAAACTATCTGACACTCGGCTTGAAGAAGTCTGTGAGCTTATTCCTATCTTTTCAGAGACCTGACTCATGTTGTAGTGATGGCCATGACTGGTTGGAATAACCATGGAGTGAGCCAAGGGAATTCCTGATGATTGGCTTGAAGAGTTCTGGGATTGAGATGACAGAAGAGAGAGAGCACAACAAGAGTCTGAAATCCCCGACAATCCTTGAACAGTTGATGCTGTATCAAAAACATTGAAGTCCTCATTTCCTATGGTGTCCTGGAATAGTGGTCTTAACCCAGAATTTTGTGCCCCAAGAGCAGGTGGATAGTGGCTATTGCTCTCGCAGAAGATGCTTCCTGTGGTGGACGTTGCACAATTTTCATGAAGAAAAGGAAATTGTTTTCCGTTATATGATGGGAACAAAGATCTTGACTGAGGATGTCCATTGGATACAGGCATAGAAGAAAGATGCCTAAAACCAGCCCCATGTTCTGCTTTGATAGGTCGCCAGAAGCTACTCACACCATATTTCTCAGAACACATGACCCCACTAGGAAGCATCTCTGGGCGGATAAAGGATGATGTTAACATGGTTCCCTGGAATCTGCTATCTGCAACCACATGATCCTTATCAACTTCAAACAACTTTACTAATATCAGATGACTATAAAAGTAGACAAAACTGGCCTCAGGGAATCAGTTCTTGCAAGAGTCGTGAAACCATCTCAAATTTAACTATTATGATGAGTAAGCGTAACGGTTCAAAGTACGATTAAGGAACAACGATAGCTTTAGAATTTAGGCACGTCCCATACATACAGTTTAAAGATCAATTCAAGAGTTTCTGAATATTAAAACAACTACAAATTTTGTAACACTTTTGATGTTCTAGCACAAATGACTGAAAGAAGTTTGTTTCATTCCATGAAGCAATTAAAAAAATGTTAACAGTAACGTACGAAAACTCTCTCACTGCTTCATTTCTTTTTTGCCCTTTCTAATTAGAAGCAGAACATGAGTGGCAACAGTTGAGATATATCATAGAATATTAAGGTTAGTCTATGGGATAAAAACTCAAGTTATTTCCGGTTGAATGGGCTTCATGTTGTTTATAATCAGACAAGTTAATGACTAATCAAAAGGGAGACGGATGTGGCACCTGTGGTGTGAGAAGTTTTGATTGAATGGTTTCTAGTCACGTGAAGGAGGAGAGGTGGACCAAGAAGGACATAGGAGAATTTGTCAACAGAGATCTCATGGTAAATAACATCTACGAATTTTGGTTTCAAAGTCTAAAGACATTGCGTGGTCCATATAGTCAACCCCACCTAGTTGAAGGACATTCCCCTAATAAGAGATAACACCAATCTTTTGTTGAACAAGTCACTTAACATTTGCTAACAAAAGAGTCCAAATTAAAAGTAGTTTAGACAACGTACCAAAAAATAAAAGAAGTTAGTTTACACAAGGTCAAAACAGAAAATAAACGAAGAATAAACATTTTTGAAACAAATGGGGCTATGAGATGACACAGCATATCTTATGGATATATATTCATCAGGTAAATCAACATTTGAAAATTCACATTTATTCAGTTGGGTGGGTGACAATGCAGGATACCAATTAGCAGATTACCTCTAAAAAATAATATAAGTTGGACCACATTACGTGTTTTGAAGTGTAGCTGTTTGAGCACAAAGAGTTAATGATGACACTGACATCAGAATGAAACCTGACAGAAAACTGTATGACAAATGTACCACAGTATGGACGGGAATCAAAATTGAGAAGTAAAACAGAAAGTCGAACAAAAACTTTGAATCATTTCTGAGGCTGTATGGACGATACATGAAGCCTTTCAAAAGGTAGATATGGACAAGGAAAAGAAACCACCTTTTCAAAGGCGTGCTTCTATATTTTTTAGTGCCAACAGAGTTATAATTAATCAGCCAATCACATGAAATTTAATCAACGAAGAATGCGAGGTTGAATGTGCATGTGACCAAAAGTAAGATGGGAATTTAAGAGAAAAGGGAAGTGCAGGAGAGAGGAGAGTTATATCATGAACTATTTTAAGAATATATATTATTACCCCCACATGGCTGAAGCAACCTCCCAGACTTTCCGGGGTGAATCCCCATTTGTGGCTTTCTTCTACGCTCATTATGACCTGCAAGGCGTTTACGGCAGCTTCGCTTACCATCATCAAATTCAGCCAGCAAATGAAACCTGGATCATATACTAAACATTACAACAAAACTATATATCTCAACAACACAGCTTCTCATTTCAAACTTGCCCATTATGAAGTAGCCAAACTAGTAACATTGACCATATCTAAAGCGGAAAAGGAAAATGATGCAAGGCATAGCAGATAAAGCCTCTAAAACCAATATGACATACAATTGAGTTGGTAAAGAGTCATGTTCGGTATTCAAATGGGCACCAAAAAGAGACAAGCCATAGTAATAGACATTTAGCAGCATGGAATTGTAAGATGAAAGGTTGAAAACTTGACCAACCTACTACATTGCTGGCAAAACCTTTGCTCAATACCATTGACTATAACGGTGGCAGTCTTGGAGTGAACCTCACACACCTTGTGCCTCTTGTGGTAATCTTTGCAGGAGCTGAGATCCTTGTTACAGCCATAGACTTGGCAATATGCAGTCTGAGAGTGAACCCCCGAAACTCTCACTCTCTTGGGAGGGGTTGATGACTCAGAGGAAGACAAAACTTTGGAAAACCCCGCATCAATGGCATCTCCATGGTCAGCAAATCGACCCAGTTTCAAATCAATGAGGGAATTTGAGTTTGAAAGCTTGGAATTTGAGTCCCCTCTTTGAGAAAAGGCACTTGGGGCATCCACAACAGTTCCAGTGATTCTGTCACTGTGCTGGTGTTGTTGATGTCTACCAGCATCCACCTTTCTGCTTGAAACACTGGCAATTAGATCATCGGACAAGTGTTTGCCCAACATTTCAGGAAAACCCAATTCCTCAAAACCTTGATTCTCAATGGGGTGCTGACCCAAACCCAACATGTCGTTGGAAAAAGCACATGGGGTTTTGAGTTCCCAGCCCAGGAAAGAATTTATGGTCCTCCCGAGAGTGTTGGGAGGGGATAGTGCCTCATTGGAGACACACTCCTTTTCTTCAGGGACAAAGCTCCAAGATTCCATCACATGCAAAAGAAGAAGGGTAGGTGCAAGACAATTAGACAGGACCAAACAACAATTGACTCTTGAATAGTATCCGAACAGTGTTCCTAATTGGCTATGGCCAGGCAGAGCTGGAATTTGGGGTCATGTTGCCTGAGGTTAGCAGAAAGGTAGCGACTGAAAAAGCATTGTTTTACATTACCCAACAAAGAAAGACATGAATTTAGTCTCCTAAAGCCATGAAGGTCTTCGATTTTGGAGAAACCAAAGGGATTAAAGAAGGAAAGAAGAAGCCGCGAGAGAAGAACCAGAAAGGGACAAGGTGTGAGAAGAGCACGTGAAAAGAAGATGGAAAGAAACGTAGAAGAAAACAAATAGGTGAATATGGTGAAGACAAAGAGGGTGTGAGGTTGCTGAAGCAGAGTTGAAGGAGGGAAAAATAGAGAATCGGGAAAAAGTATACTGAAAGAGAAAGAGGGAGCGAGAAAAGGAAAAGAGAGAGTTTGCAAACAGTGGAAGATGGAAGTGAAGTGGAGTGAAGTGAAGGTGAAAGATGATTTACTCAACTGGGATGGAAAATTCAAGAGATTGGAATTCTGAATTGCTATTTTTGGAGAAAGACAATGAGAGTGGACAGCTTTCCACCATGCTAGCTAGCAGCCATTCACACATACCTAAGTTCAGAGAAAGAGAGACATTCTTCTCCTCTCCCCCTTTTATTTAAACATATTTTCCTCACTTTTCAATTTCTTCTTTTTCTCTTCCATTAAATCACATAACCTAAATCAATTACCCTCATTTCTATTCTTCAGTTTAATCCACTGTTAAGGATGATTGAACTGTCAGATAAATCAGCTTAAAGAAAATGTTCCATGGCTCAGAAATGTTTCACTGTTCACTGAATCCAGGAAAATTAGGTAAATAAAAAATTAAATTAGCACAAAAGTTGTATCACATTTCTTTCAAAGTACAAAACAGTACCAAAAGTTCAACAGTAACTGTTCCTGAGTAGTTTTTATCATGTAGACTTTAGATAGTTAAAGCAAATTTTGATACATTAATTAAAAACGTTTAAAATGTTCAGAAATAAGAAACAACACTGTAAACTGTTTCTCCAGAAGCCTTCACCAGTTTTGAATCATCTCTGTATCCAGTCTTCATTTATTTCACACCACTGACCGAGCATATCGAATGCTTGACCAATTCACGGTTTATTTATTACTCACTTTGGAACTTTACAAAAAATGGATATATTTTGTGTATCATCACAGTTACAATTTGTGTCTGAAGCTAGATATTCATATTCAAACAAGTTAAATACAAATGTTGTAAGTGTAATATGAACAATTTACTACACATGGCGTGTGTGCAATGAAATAAATATAGAAGAAAATGATAAGAAGTTGAGAGAGGGAGAAAGATGGAAGGTGTTGATGCGGTGTGAATGGCAACTCAGCATGGAGTTAATATGTTGGGATCTATTAGACAGGACCCATTTTTCTCATTTACCCCTTTTCTGACACGTGTTTCTTTCATTCATTATCCTTAACTTGTTGCGCGCGTGGCGGCACGCACTTGGGGATGAGAGTGACATACGAAGCAGGCTCCACCACGGAATGGGAACGCAACGCAACACTTGAAAACAATATTCCCGCAACCACTCCCGTTCCCTCTCCTCAAACGGAAAATTACATGTCTTTTTCCAAATTCCAACTTTCTCTTCAAAAATAACACATTCACTGTTCATCCATTTTTCTTTGCACTATGTTTCACTAATTTTCTTTCACGCCTCTTAGTTACCTACTATCTTCAGCTCCCATATAAGGAAAACATAAATCAACTCATCACGAACTTGTACAAGACATCCTTAAATTAAAAATAAAAAAACACTTTTTTCCGCTAAATTTGAGTTAGTTAATGTATCATCACTGTATCCACTGATACACAAATGTCAGTGATGATCCAACAAGTGCGTAAGCAATGAGTTGTTCATTCCTCTGTTCTGTTCTTTATTTCATTTTTCTTTTTTAGCTTCTGATTGGAATACGTTGTCGGTGATGTGATGGTATTCCTTTTATTTTTAAGCAACATGTTACTTAAATACACCATTTCTTGTTCCCAAAATTACACTGTAAATAGTTTTTTATGCTATTATTTAATCACAATTTATTACATAGAGATAGATTCATTGACCTTTATGACAACAACACCTTCAAAATTACTTGCTAACATAAAAGTTATATTCACTGTTTGGGTACCCGTGTTCGATTTTTTTTCCTCTTAATTTCGTAATTTTTCAAAAGCAGTTACCATCACTGTCTATAGTGTCATAAGATGGTATTATTTATGCAGTTGGAAATTGAGTTTCTTAAAACCTGTTACAAGTTTATCATTAAATAGGTCTTTAAATACACAATCACATCATTATAGTTTAATATTTGTAAGTGATGTTAGGACTTGGTTAAAAACATGTCAATATCAAGTAGACAGAGTACACTACTCTGTAGTTGCAACACAAGGGCTTTGTTCTGTTATGTTCTGTTTTCACTCTACATAATACAAATTCTAGTATTTTTATTTTCTCACAACATTGTTTAACACACCATTCATTTCTGATAAAAAAAGATGAAGGAAAAAAAATCTTTATATAAAAAGTAGAAAGTGAGTTGCCATATCTGTGAATTAATATTTTTATGTAAGAGATTTAGGTATAAGAAGAATTAAACAGAGGAGGATTTTGATAAAAGATGGTGTTGGTAGGAGTAATATTAGAGAGAGATAATAAATATCCCAAGTGGTTGGGTTGAGTTGAGTTCAGGGGTTAGATGAAAAAACATAAATGTTTGAGACGACATCTCTATCAAGTTGCTAGTGGGCATGTTGGGGACAGTGTCTAGGTAACCTACAAAGAATTGAAATCCATGGATTGGTTGGTGTTGAGGAAATGACAAGGTCCATGGCATGGCATGAGATGGGAAAGAAAACAAAGCAAAAGACAAATTTGATTGTGGGGGGGAAAATGGAGCCTAAATTTGGCACCCAAACACCATACTTTTTGGTGACATGTGGAACATTATCATATATAAATATGCCCAAGTTTCTACGTGCTCTAATATCTAACAATACTATGGTGGGGGCTTCCTGAGGGAACCTACTGCACCAACTCTGGAATTAATCCATCTTCATCATCATCATCACACCATCAAAGCTATGTCATACCCATGGCTTTCTGCCTACCAAGTTCTTCTCAGTCCTACCACTCATCTATCTGTGGTTCCTCTTTTCTTTTCCTTTCTACCCTTTCATGCATACGTTCGTTTTTTCAAGGTTCATTTGGCAGTAAAAGTTTAAAGATACGGTGAAAGTGGTCGTGGATTCAATTCTTTCTGTTAGCACAAAATGAACAAAATGAAGTATGAGTGATTATGAGTTCAAATCTTCTACTAATAAAATTAACACATAATATTTATTGATAAGAAAAAAAATGGTTTAATTATGTCTTTAGTCCCATTTTCCGTAATAAAATATGAAAATGGAGATCAAAACAAGATTAAACCAAAAAAATTATAGGTTCACGTACAACTGTATTTTTTTCCCCTTTCTATCCACAGTTCCGATATTTCGTTTCCTTCTTGCTTTCTGTGCGTTAAATTGGTGAAGCACTCACCAACCCAACTTAGTCCATTTTTGTCGATAAACTCTTACTCTGCCCTATTATACTATTTTTTCTAGTTGTGGATTGAGTTACCAAAATCACGTTTAGCAGTTAACCCTGCAAAACTAAGTTTGTGTGTGAAAATAAAATTGTTGGATTGTTTTCATTTGAGTTTGTGGAGAGTTTTTCCCTCCTTAAGTGTTAAGTACTTGACTTTAAAATGTGAAATTCCATCCACAAAATTGAGCACCTCCATAAATAAAGTTGTGGCATCATTATTTGACTTTGTTAGAAAAGAAAGGCACCACAAATAAGGCATCTTCCTTTCTTACTCTTCAACCTACCGCTTTTCCTTTACTTTCCAATCAGTTTATATAAACTCATTACATGCTCCGTTGCTACCTCTTCCTTTTTATTCAGGGAAGCTAATTCAGATTAATTTCTCAACTAAACTACTCATTCAAGCCTTAACGGCCGAACTATTTGACTTTGGAATTTTATCATTACTACTTTTAGACTTAATCATTAATTGGTTACTATATATTTTTTTTTTACTTGTTTTGGTTTATATATAATTAAGTTACTTTTTCTTCTTTAAATTATGAATTGAGTTCTCATTTCTATAACAAATATTCAACATGGTCCCATTTTGTTAGATCAATAATAGCATTTAAAAGTATTATTTATCAAAATTTGAGTTCGTAAAAATTTAACATATCTTTTATTCAAAAGAGTCACGCATTAAAACTATAGAGGTTCCAATATAAAAGATGATCTAATTTTAATACGTGACAAATCTATATATTTTGATATGTGACAAGCATATAATTTAACATATAATAAACATAGATTTTGACACATGATACTTTGAAACACCAATTTAATTTTATATTGAATCTTTTTTACAAAAACAAAAACTCAATTAAATAAAAAAAATATAATAATAATCAAAACGAATCAAATATGTCTGTATATGATTTTTATGTTATTTTTTTATTTTTATTTCTTTTTTTAATTCATTTTCTATATTTTTTATTTTTGTTTAATTTAATTTAATTTTTTTTATAAAATTAAACAATTTTGTCTCATTCCAAATTAAGACCAAATTTATTTTTATATAAATATTATGGTGATATTTTTATTAAAATTAACATATTTTTATAAGTTAGTATTTCTAAAATTATTTTAAAACAACTCTAATAATTATATTCTAATAATATATTTAGAATTAATTTTAAAATAATTAATATTAAAAATGAAGTTAGAAGTGATAGAATGTGATAAAAATAATGATAGTCGTCCTTTAATTAATGTTTATGTTCTTTTCTTTTTTTATCTTAATAAAATTTTATATTTTGTTCTTACTCTTTAATATCATTTAAAAGAAATACATGTATTTTTCCTCTTTTAAAGGTTAACGACTTACATGTATTATTTTTATCAATTTTCTCTGTGTTTGAATGAAAATTTTAACAAAAAAAAAAAACATGTTCAATGAAATAAAATGTTAAAAAACCGTAACTGAAACGACAATGAAATAATCTAAAAAAACACATTACAACTAAGTCATTCACAAAATCACTTAACAGTCACTTAAAAGATGTCAATAAATAATAAATAAAACTATGGAAACCAAAATGAGAAAAACAAATATTGAGAATAAAAAAAAAATGTAAAAATTTATTGACCACCAAAAACAAATTATAAAATCCAAAATTAAAATTCAATTAAGAACTACATCAGGAGAAAAATTATTAAGGATTATATACAATAATTCACAAACGAGAACAAAATTAGTTTTGAGCCTTACTATATTGAAAATGTAGGGAGAATAATTTCACATTACCTGAAGTACGTCACAAATCATATTTTATCACTTCAAACTTCATTTTTAATATTTGTGAAATTATTTTTAGGGTTAAATATATTTTTGGTTCCTCAAGTTTCAGTGAAATTCGGAATTAGTTCTTTTTCGAAATTTTATATTAATTTAGTCATTCATCTTTAAAAATGCATGAATTTAGTTCTTTTAACCAAATTTTGTTAAGTTTATCTGACGTTTCAAGCGCATTTTATGATAGTATTCGAATTGTTTTCACCGTTTGGCACCTTTTCGTTTCAGTGTTAACTCAAATATTATCATAAAATGCGTTTAAAATATTAAATAAATTTAACAAAAATTAGTAAGAATGACTAAATCCACGTATTTCTAAACATGAATGACTAAATTGGTATAAAGTTTTAAAGATTGACTAATTCCGAAATTCACTTAAACTTGAGGGACCAAAAACATATTTAACCCTTATTTTTAAACCAATTCTAATTATATTATTTCTTATGTAACTTTCTTCCTACACTATGACATGTAAAATATTAAGTGCAAAGTTTTAATAATTTTATTTTTATTTAATTACATTAGTGAAAATAATAAATTCTATAATTATATTTCTTAAAATAGGTGAAATTTATAATTTTATAATATATAATTTTTAAGTAGGGTTAGTTAGAAATTTCATAAAAGATGTAGATAAGTAAAATAATAATGGAAGTTAAATTTCAAATAACTAAAGTTATAAAAAAAGTAGAAGTAAGTGACGAGAGATCCTCCCAAAAAAACAAACTTAATAATTAATAAAAAAATCCACATAATACTCACATAAGTACATTCATCATAAATTATAAATACATATTTTGAGAAAAATTCATACAATAATAAAGATTATAAAGATTATGTAGACCAATTTATTCTGCCTTGTCATTGATCCGTACAGATTGCGAATCATGTAAAATGAACTTTAAGTGAACTAGCAGACCAAAATACTTAACTCATCATCTACTTTTTTTTTTCGGACCTCACCGCATAACCAACCTAGGTTAAGATTCTTAAATATTTTGATTAAATATTTTAAAGATAATTATTTCTCAATCATATTACATTATTTTTTTATGTTTTTTTATCAATTTATTAAATTGTGAGAGATTTGAGTCATATTTATTATATCAGTAGTATATTATTTTATATATTATTATTAATATTATTTATTGTTAATCGGATGACAAGTCACATGTATTTTCTTCCCTTGTTATTTTATTCCTTAACTAATTAAATTATTATCTCAATTTTTTTCTCTATTAATATCATCACCACTACATCACTAGATAGAGAAAATGTTACCTCACATCTCACATCTTCGTCTCGGATTAGTTATCCCTACATCTTCTAACGTTGTATTTATTACCTTTTTGTCCAAAGTTTACTCGGTGTTCATTTTGTTATGGACGATGGTAGTTTGATACTAATACTTCTATTTGACACTCATATAAATTAATATTTTATTTAAATAATAATATTTTATTAGGAAAAGTTGGCACCAAATGGTAGTTATTTAGGAATGATAGTGTCAAAAATAACTTTTTCCTTTTGTTATTTGATTTACCTTTCTTTTGCAACAAATCTCATATACACATGTTAATAAGTGAAAATTTTCTATACAATTAAAAAAATGTTTTCTTATAAATAATTTGTACATACGCTTATTTTAATTTATGGAAAAAACATATTTGATTTTTCATCCTAAATTTTGTAGGGAACATGTCCCAATCAAATTTGATAGTCAAGTTTAACTTATTGAAGAATCGATCTATAATATTGTATCTCAATCTATTTTTAGAAAAGAACTATATTTTCAATCGTGAAAAGAAAAAAGATATTACTCGAAAATTAGATTAGGTACTACTTTAGGTAATCTACTAATCACTTAATACTTGAAGGGTCTCAAATTGCTTCAAAATCAATAGAAATTTTTTTAAGTAGATTCTAATTAATTAATTAATGAATGAATTAGTAAGCCAAGTGATGTGAAAGAAGAAGAAGGAGGGGTAGTTATTTGGGCCAAGCATTTGCACACCCAGAAAAACACACGACAAGGTTTTAATTAATGTTGAGCCCATAGGTTTGGTGAACCGGTTGGAACATTATTACGAACTTCAAATTTTTAATGTTCAACTTGTGTATTGTAAGTGGTAGGTATTCCACCAACCCCCTCTCCTTCCAAACTCCACCTGTTTCAGTAACAGTTTTACAATACGCTAATTTCATCTAAATTTAAAATATGTTTGTTTCCATGAAAATATTATACATGCAATGTTAGGTTCACAGAGGGTTCACTGAAGAGATACAAACACCAATAAAACCTGAGTTCAATTACATAAAATATTGACATTACTCTTAACCCAAAACCTTAAGATAATAGCTTGTATTCCTAACATGCAACAATGATACAATTTAACATTGTAACTCCTAACATTTTGTCTAACTTGTTTAGTTCTATGTTCATCGATGAAGATTGTTAGATAAAATAACGACAGAGATTATAATATCTGGGAACATAATATTTATTGAAGTTTGTAAGAAAGAGTTGTCCCCCGGACCCTTCACCGTGCTGTCAGTGGTCCAATTACCTTCAAAATGCTGATACAAAATAAAAACTAAATTAGTAAGTTTTCTTGGAGATTAAATTAATAATATCTCCATTGTAATATCAATTTTAGTAACTAAATGGATTAATAGTAGCGTTAAATATGTTTTTTTCCCTTAATTTTTAGTGAATTTTGGAATTAGTTTATTTCGAAATTTTAGACCAATTTAATCCTTCATTTTTCGAAATATGTGGATTTAGTCATTTTAATCAATTTTTGTTAGGTTTATTCGATGTTTAGTACGCATTTCAGGATTATATTTGAGTTGTTTATATTGCTTGACACATTTTTATTTTAATATTAAGTCAAATACTATTATGGAAATGCTTGAAATGTCAAATAAACTTAACAAAATTTAATTTGATTAAAAGGACTAAATACACGTATTTTGAAAGATAAAGAACTAAATTGGTTACACATTTTAAAATGGATTAATTAAAAAATTCACTGAAAGTTGAGGAACAAAAATCATATTTAACCCTTAATGGTATAAAGACTAAATTGATGAGTATTAATTATAGTTTTAGAATTTTGGAGATTAATTTGATAATGGTGGTTAACACTAAACTGTTTCATGAATAACGTTAGTTAATGTAATTTTATGATTTGGACTTTATTAAAGAGCAAAGTTGAGATAAACTAGAAGCCCAACCCAACAGGCAACAATAAAATATGTATTTGACAAAACTTGGCCTAACAAAGTGCAATGTTAAATTCAGAATGTTGTTGGTCAAGGAAACTTCTAAAGGCATTATGAATCTACATCTAAATTATATATATATATATATATATATATATATATATATATATATATATATATATATATATATATATATATATAATGATAAAGGATTATAATTATTGATAACCTTTTCAAATACAAAAAACCTTAATAATATGAAGAATTTACTTGTCTCTATTCTGAAACTAATATTTATGATAAACTATTTTGATGTGCGGAACAAAAATAAATTTTATCTATCTTAATCAAAATATTTTTGCTTTTGCACGAAGGAGAAATTGATATTTGTGTGTTACATATATGTAAGTCTTATTTTATATTCATAACATAATGAAGAAAACAAATTTTCTTTTGTAATTAGAAGCCACAATATATTTTTGTAATTACTTTATGTATAAGTATTTATTGTTTTAGGTAGATATTATATAGCAGCAGCTTTAAAATTGAAACTGCTCTCAACCAAAATATTTTCTTGTTTTTCATCTTTATATATTTATATTTTAAAAGCTAGTAACTAATATAATGATATTTTAGTTAAAAATAATAATTTATTTGATCATAATAAATTTCCAATTTAATAAAAAAAATTCATTTTTAACGAATTTAGAATACCCATTTGTATTTGACTCTGTATAGATTCAAAATTAAGTGGACAATGTATTAATTAGGATAGAGGTCTAATAATAATATTTCTTAACATTCCAATAACATGAAATAATATTTTTTTTTGTCAAAAATCATTAAAAAATAATACTGTAGTTTTTTTTGTTGTTGCTGATACTGTAAACATTAAATTCTTTATGATACAAATGTTAAACTTCAATAGATTAATTTTAACTTATTATGAATTACTTAAGAAAAAAAATTCTTCCTTCCGTTTACCTTACTTAATATTTTAATTTTATGTAAATAAAAAAATAATTTTTCAAATTCTATATTTTAGCACAACTCTTTTAAATTTAATTTTAGAAATACTAAATTTATTTATATTAATATTTTAATGTATAACTTCATCTATATTATACTTTAAAATTAGTTTTATTTAGTTCATATTTGAAACATTTATTTTTAAATACTTCCATTTAAAATTATTAAAAAAAGAAAAATATAAAAATATTTATGAATATCCATGGTTACTTATAAAAATAAAAAATTCACGTGTATTTTTTGACGAGTAATAAAATTGATAAGAAGACAAATTTTCTTAAGTATAATGTATTAAGTAAGCAACCATATTCAACCTCTTGCGATCTCCACTATAATGATTAAATCGTTAACCCATAGTCTCATCTAGGATTTTGATTTTAAATGATCACTCCTTTGACGGTTATTCTCTAAAAGAAAGGAAATAAAAAGGATATATTGCACCTATTGATTATATTCCTCTAGGCTAACCTTGTTATTGTTTTTTAACCTAACTTTATGGGATGTTCAAAAATGGGGTGCTGAATGCTGAAGTTGGTCTTTGTGATTTCAAGTATAACACATTTATTTTAAGTAACGTAAATTGTTTCGTTTAGGTGATAATATAATTGTGATGCGTAGACTATTATACTCTTAAATAAAAAAGATTGTACTTTTTAATTAATAATTATAGTTTTTGACATAATGGTTAGCACTCGATCCTAATCATTAGAATCAGAGTCAAAATTACGAATTCAATTCAAAATGAACAATTATTAAAGAGGAGTTTGACCTAATGTTAAACACTTAATCCTAACAACATTTTCTTTCAAGTTGGTTATTGTTGAAAAATCTTACATTATTTATCTGAAATCTTAAAAATGTAACGTGTATCCACTTAATATCACTTCATTTTAAGGTATACAAAGTGTGATATGGTATGAGAATTTAATGCTGACAAAGAATATTGGATTCATGAGTAGCATTTGTATTCAAAACTCGGTATGAGTTCACATATCACAGGAAATGTGCAGTGGTTTTAATTTATGAACTGGATCGATGGTGACACGCATGAAACAACAAGAAGGTTTAATAAATGAACATATTGTTGAATTGCGATAGGTGATGCTGACATTATCTTCCAAACAGTTTCCATCACAGTGGAAGAAGAATGAAGCATTTAAGAAAGTTATTTCTCTGTATAAAATCACTTTTAAATGTAAATGCGGTTCAGCTATCTTTGTTCATATCGTTGCCATCAGTGTTGCGTATATACTTAAAACACGTCTCTTTTAACACTTTGGACTTCAATCATAACCCAATTGCTACAAAAGTTGCTTTTCTCAATGTCATTTCCTTTACATTGTCAAAATCCACATTTTATTTTATATACTGTCATCTTCGCACACCACAAAATATGTTATCTAACATTTTATTTTTAAACTAATTGACATTAACAGAAAGTCATTATCAAGATGAATTATAAACTCGGGTAGCGTATTAGACGAAAGTATAAATGTAAGTCATCCTCGAATATGTTATAATGTTACATAAATTAAAAATTCGTAGAAATGTTACTTTTCAGTACAATCATGTCAGAACAACATGGGTGTGTGTGTTGAGTCCCACGTCAAATTTTGATGGATTTCGGTTTGTATTGTTGATTGATTTTATTTTTATTTTTTAGTTTTTTTAACGGTTTTACAATATTCTTTCTCAACTTATATTATTTGTTCAATAAGATAAGAAAAAAAAAGAGTCAACTATGCTAGTCAAAATTAACTCGAGAAAAATAACGATATTATGTTCATTAAAATAAGATTTATAAGTTGTAATTAAAAATTTATCATATACAATAAAATGATCATCACCATCGTTATGATTATTATCATTGTAATTTTGGTCACCATGATTATTATTGTCATGACCAGATTCATCATCACTATGTTTACCACAATAAACACCTTCATGGTTGTAGTTCTTACTATTATCATAATCACAGTTACCATTATCAATGTTGTCCATACCACCATAGTTGTCACAAATGATGATAATGACATTAGTATATTGTGATAATCATGATGATTGTGATATGAGAGAGATTATCATCACAATAATAACATAAATATCATTTCCACTTAATGTAAAAAATAATTATTTTTAACCCAGATATATTTATTACATTTTGATTGGTTATATATGTAATCTGATTAAAGAATAAAATAGCTGGTATTATGTTTTTGCATGAAACATTCCATGATTAAAATTCTAAAGTTATTATATTTGGATATAATAATTTGTAGTCGAACTAACTTGGTATTCTTGTTTCTTTGCATAGCCTATATATATTCTGATAAGGACTTCCCTCTCTCATTACATATATCGTACACCTCACTTTCGTGTATTCAATATTTGTATATATTCGCCATCATTTTACTTTAAAATAAAAATAAATATTCATATGTCAATACCATCAAAATAATTAATAAAAATAAATATTCATATGTCAATACCATCAAAATAATTAGTATTTTCATATATTTCTTACCGTTGACTTGTGTCTTTTGTCCAACACTTTATGCTTTTATTACTTTTCTATGTGCCTGATGGATTTCACGTCAACTAAAAATAAGACAATTTTATAATATATATATATATATATATATATATATATATATATATATATATATAAATAAATGAGGTGCAAACTTCATCTTATATGTTGGTTTTGTAGGGTTGAGTTAAGCTCAGAGCCCACTTCTTAACATGGTATTGAAACAAAGTTTTGTTGTTTTCTATTTTTTTAATAATTATTTATATTCTTCTTTTAATCTCAAATTTCTTTTATTTTAATTTATTCTGACATATAATTAATTTTAATAGGTTACAAATCAATTTTGTGGGGTTGAGTTAGACTTAAAACCTACTTTTTAATATGGTTTTGGAACCAAGTTTTGTTATTTTCTTTTTTTTTAATAATTCTTTATATTCTTCTTTTAATCTCAAGTTTCTTTTATTTTAATTTATTCTGACATATAATTAATTTTAATAGGTTAGTAACTATTAACTAACGTGTATTTTTCTATGTCACATTTTAATATGTAAGTTTAATTTAAATATATAATTTCGATCGTTGTCTAAACATAAGTAGTATATTATTATTAATATAATTTAATTTTTTGGATGATAGTTATTTGCAATCTCTTTTTTTTTTTTTTGTATGAATACTTTTCGATCGTTGTCTAAACAGAAGTAGTATATTATTAGTAATATAATTTAAATTTTTGGATGATAGTTATTTGCAATCTCTTTTTTTTTTTTTTTATGAATACTTAATACATATTATTTAGTTAGAAACGTTTTGAACACGTATCTTAAACACATTAAAAATTTATGATGGATACATATATATAATATGATAGATTACTTGTTGAATGTGACTGCATTTAAGATCAAAGAACTAATTGTCTAACATATTGACAGTTCAAATGTTATATTGATATTAAGCTGCCAGTTTATTTAGATGCTAAGACATATTCTGACAAAAATATATTCTTGATCCTTTTGGAAATATAGGATTCAGGATGGGCTTAAATGAAACAAAATAAAAATATATGAAACCAAATTTTAAACAATTCTTTTATAATTATATCACTAATTAATAATTTTATTTTGATTATATTAATTTTAAAAAATAATTAAATAAAATTAATTAATAATTATTATCGCATAACACTATTATAAAGTTTTAATTACTAAAGTTACGAGTCTCCACCATAAAAAAGTTATCATCAAAATCATTATTTTCAACAATAACAATAATATTTTGACAACATAACACTAGTCTCAAAAAGTATTAAAAGATGTATTATTATTTGATTTGTTTAAATATGGTAACATATAATAATTATTTTATGGATTATACTAAATATTGTATCAACGGCGGCGGTAACATACAAACCGATTAATTTCCTTTTGTAGTGCAATAGATAAGACATTATGATAAAGTTTGTTTGCACGTGAGTTTACCAAAATAATTGAATTTTTTTTGTTAGAGCATTGTGTATATTGGAAGCTAGTTGAGAAACTGAGTAATAAGTTCTTGCTAAGAAGAAATAATAATTTATGGTACCACCATTTTGGATTATGATCAATGACAGATGAAGCAACTTAACAGATTGAATAAATATTAAATAGTACAATGGAAGCATGTGTGGACGAGGGAAAACGTGAAAGACAAAGGAATAAACTGAGTTATCCTGTGACCATAAGTACTATAAATGTGAAACATGTTGTGTTTGATTTTAGTGTTTTTCGTTTTCCAAGTCAACTTTAGTAAATTATAACTCTCACTGCTAATTGCTGTTAACTATTATCCAACAAATTTTCAAATACACTCTAAATCACCATGTAAGGCATTTTCCTTATTAGTTTTATTATTTTTTTAATTTATATATATTTTAAGACAAAATATTAAAATTTAACTTTTACATTATATATTTTTTGTATTCTGTGTCTCATTTGTTAAAATGAAAGTATTCAGAACAATATACACATAAATATTGTTATGGAGTTTTATTTTTCATTTAAAATTATTAGAAAAAATTAATTTATATTTACTATGAATTAAAAAAATTTGTATTTCTAATGAATATGAAAATTAAATCCCATACAACTAATATGACAATATATAAATAAATAAATAAATAAATATATATATATATATATATATATATATATATATATATATATATATATATATCATTACACAAAAGTGTTTCATTAGTAATCAAGTTTTAGGGTTTAGGGTTTAGGGTTTAGGGTTTAAGTGACGAAAAATCGTTAGTCATTATAGTGATCAATTTAGATACCAATTTAAAAAATAAAAAATTATTAGTTACTAAAATAATCACTATTATAAAAAAAATATAATTAGTCACTAAATTTGTAGGAATTAATTAGACCAATTTAGAAACTAAGTCATTTTGGTAGTTAAAACATAGGTAGAGCTGTCAAAACGGGTAACCCAGCTCGATCCACCACGGATTGATGATTTAGTGAGCCAACCCGGTTCACTTTTTAACGAGCCAAAAAAAATCGAACCCGGCCCGGCCCACCACCGGTTAGCGGGTTAAACGAGTTAGCTCACGGGTTCACTTAATTAAAAACAAAATTATTTTTTTATTTTTTTTAGTCAAAACTAAATTGTAATTCTAATTAAAATCTAAATAAACTTTAGTACGATCCAAATACAAAAAAAAAAAATACAAATTATTTATGTGTTGGATAAAAAAATAACCTAACATGACCCAAATGTAAAGCCCAACTTAATAAAAAAAATAACAAATACTTGTGTGACCCTTTTATCTGTAGGTTAGTGAGCCAACCCGGCTCACCACGGGTTCAACCCGGATGAGTCGGGTTCTAAATGAGCCGAGTCAAAAATCAACCCGTATTGAAATTTGTAAAAAAATTTCAACCCAATCCGACCCGGAACCGTGGTAAGCTGGGTTGGCTCGCGGGTTCCAACCCATTTTGACAACTTTATAAGTAGCTAATTTTTAGTAACCAATTTTCTTTGGTAGTCAAAACCATGATAGCTAATTTTAAAGACCAATTTAGTGATCAATTATAATTTTTTATTTATAATAGTGACTATTTTATTAACCAATAATTTTTTACTTTGTGAATTGGTATCAAAATTGGTCATTATAGTAACTAACAACTTTTGATCACTAAATTGGTTACTAAAATAACATTTTCTTATATTATATTATATATATATATATATATATATATATATATATATATATATATATATACTTTGATGAAATAATAGGAATGAAATTAACTCTTTTTTTATAAAAAGAAATAATTATTTCCTTTTTTACTGTTTGTGTGTGCACATATATAATTTATATTTTTAATTCATTGATAATTTTAAAAAAATTAAAATATGTAATTCATGTCTTTAGAGATCCAATGATTAACACATCTTCAAAACCAAAACAATTTTATTATAACTTTTCTTTCAACTCTTACAATTAGTTGTGATGATTACCAATAAATTCAAGAAAAAAAATATGATTTTTTGTAAATTCGGGTTATGATTTGTAAAACAATGGATACAATTATTTTGATATCCAATAAATATTACACACACTTTACATTTATTATTTTATTGTTTAATTTTTTTCTTATTTTATAAATACAATAATTAACTTTTTCAATGAACAAAATATCCCTAAAAGTGGATTCTCAAGTATCAAAATAATATTTTTCTAAAACAAATATTAGGGGCCAATATTTTTGAAACTTTTGTTGAGTAAGAGGTAGAGTTTAAAAGAAAAAAAAAAGTTTTATTTGTGGAGTGTAGTGAAGCATGTAAAACTACTAATGGACTAGAGCGAGTGATAAGAGAAAGTGCGAATGAGAAGTAGAGCAATGTATATATAAGAAAGAAAGGTAATTAAGAAGAGGAAGAGAAGGAAAAGACGATTGTGGTGAATACTACGTTTCGTGGTTTATATAAGATGTAGAAGCAATGCGATGTTACTGCATTGGTGGTGCATTAATATAGAAAGACTTTGGAGAAAGTGTTGGTGTAGTGAAGACAAGATTGGTTAAAAAGAAGAGAGAGAAAAAAAATGTGATGAACTATTTATTCATGTGCAAAGTGAAGAAGATGGGGTTGCAGAAATAGTGCGTGGTACTTGGGAAGTGGCGATGATAGTTATATGGGAGCAGGTGGTGGTGTTAATTATTGAATGGAGAGAAGGATTGATGCATTTGAAGGTTTTTGTAAACCATGCATAAGAGAAACCAGGACATTGAAGTGGGGCATTCAACACACCTTATTGCATTTTCAAGATCATCTCATTAATCGGAAGACCTCACATGGCCGACCCAGATTGCGACAGTGACAATAAATGTAGCCCTATATATCCCTTTCTTCAGTACGACTGCAACTCATCAAAAGCACATCATTTGCTTTTCTTCTTATTGGAGAGAGAGACCCTGTGCCATTAGCTGTAGGGGACCCCAGTTCTGAAGCTCGTAGATGAAATGTCTATTTCATATAAGATCTTCTTTGTAAGATTCTTTCAAGTCACACTAAATCGAAAATGTGATAGCGGGTGAAACAATAGATCCAACAACAGAAAGAGATCATGAACATATTGTAAGGTGACTCCGCACTTTGTGAGAGTACCTTGTAGAGATATTTTGTCTTTAAAACATCTCAATTATACTAGAGAGTTTACTTGGGTATACTTTTGTTGGTGCGTTCCAAAACATGAAACGCAACATTAACACTTTTCTTAGTGAGTTGGTGAAGTCAATTAGCATCCTAAAATGGTAAACTGGAGTCCAGATTAGATGAGCATGTTGAAGACCTATAAGGCTACGATAAAATCTTCATCATTCTCATTTATACTATGTCCAAAAATGAAGGTATCCCAAGTATGAATTCGAAGTTAATGATACATTCGCTCTACGAGAACATTGTTGACCCGCCACAATCTCACTACTATAAAAATCACGTTTATATAACGATCTTTTACACAAAAATCACTTAACAATGTAATATTAAAGAACGATAATAAAGTAGTGAACTTTTTACATTTTCTAATCCATAGGTGATCAATTCTTAAAATTAGGAATGATATTGAGGTAAGATGGACGAGTTTTATTATCTAATCCATTATTGAAGTAAAAATTTTCATTTCTTCGATATTAATTATTAAAAAATATAATTACATAAATTTTAAATTAGAATAACATATAACAATCGAGTAAAAATGAAATAGTTATATCAAATATTATATAATTACACATAAATAAAATTTCATGACAGTCAAAATATTATATAAGTATATATAAAATAAGAGAATCAAACCATTAATCAAGTAAAATTTTTTATTTTCTTGTTCTTATCAAAGATTGACATATTTCATGCATGGTTGATAAATTCTTCCAATCTTAATGGTTAGGATCATCAACAATAAAGTTGAAGTTTATATTTTAAACTAATCTTCTATTGTTCACTGAAATCTAAAGGATAAAATTAGTTTACAAGAATGCATATATCATCGATGTTAAAAGCTTTATAAGCATCCTTAGGAACTAAGGCATTGCTTAGAGTTTAAAGTTTCATTGTTTGCTCACTAAACATGTCATTTAATCCTTGCAGCTGCTTATCCATTATAACAAAAAATATATTCAACCTACAATGATGCTCCAGAGTGACATGATCATTTTGAAGTCGAGAACGACCATGACGTGCAACATAAGTAGAATTATAATAAGAAATATCAATGTCATGTTCACAAAATAACATCATGCCTTTCAATAAATGTTGCCGACCATCATCTCTCACTACAAGAAAATACCTCATTAACAACAAATTGTACTGACCAAAAGTTATTAGTCACAAATAATCACCAATTTACAGAATAAAAAATTATTGATTACTAAAATAGTTACTATTATGAATGAAAAGTTATGATTGATCTCTAAATTGGTCACTATAATATTGACTAACAACTTTTGGTCACTAAAATTGGTTGTTAATGAGACATATTCTTGTAGTATCGCAACTTTTAAATCACAATTCACCCCTTGTTACACATCTTTTACATATAACACATGCTAAAACTTGAAAGAACGAATTACAAGGATAATTAATACAAATTATACAAACATGTAACAATCCAACTCCCAAAAAATTAGTTAATATATATATATATATATATATAATAACACTGATATAACTTATATAATAAAAGGTCTAATAATAAATAAAATAATTGTCTAATAATAACAACATAAGACAATGAAAATGATAGGCGCACACACACATTTAAATACAATCTATCAAACGCTTCAACTAGACACATGTCATTATATGTTAGTGTTTGACAAAACACAAGTGAGAGAAAGTTAGACAATAAATACTTTATTGAAAATATGATAATGAAAGTTTGCATACCGATTTATTAGAAACTTATCCAATTTATAGAGTACAATATCCCATGGTATAAGGGAAAAAAATAAAACCTAATATATATCATCATAAAACATAATATGTGATAATAATAAAAGAGAATAAAATAAATGATATATCTATCGATAGAATTAAAATCAGAAGATATATGTGATATCTTTATCACCCCTCTCAAGGTGAGCATGAAAATTATGAAGACCCAACTTGGAAGTAACACTTTTGAAAAGCACTAGGATGAAGAGAATCTTGAGAGCTTGAGAAACATGATAACTTTGAGAACCTTGAAAAAGTCGTGAACCTTGAGAATTTTTTTTTCATTGATGATAATTGATATCAACAATAAAGAGATATACAAATGTTAGTGTTTGATAAAACACAAGTGAGAGAAAATTAGAAGAGAAATACTTTATTGAACGTATGAGAATGAGAGTTTTTTTTTTTTTTGATCAGCAAAGAATAAAATTTAATTAAGTAGAGCACTTAAGGGGTGCTCTAACCCTTATACAAAAACATAACCTGTAAGTGTTGATGCATAGCTTAGCAAGAAGAGCCATCAACCAAAACCTACCAAGAACAAAGATGTAGCCTTAGTATATCACCATGACACTACACATAAGGCTCTGCAACATCTATGAAACTATTGACATACAGACCCCTCTATTGCAGATATGAAGTTGTTGCCTCTGATATAGCAGCAGTCAGCCCCCTCTAGCACTACTGTTGTGCAGTTCCATAGCTACAGAACTCAGCCATGTCTGATGTGTTGTAGACTGGATCCTACAGCATCGCTATAGTTGAAGCCTTGCATTATGATACTTTCTTCCCTTCACTTGAGGAACCTGCATTTGCTTACCTATCACACTGAAACACACAACATTACCGTATCATAGAGATTTTAGACATGTATTGGGGATAAGCACCAATCACTATAGGAGAACATGGCAGCTGGGATTTTGTGCTTCATCCACACCCAAGCTGTCATTTGAGCCTGACTAAAGATTTCTATAGGGTCAACTTTCCTTTGTTTAAAGATTACACTGTTCCTATGGTTCCAAATTTCCCCTATAATAGCTAACCACATTCCTCGCCAAGCTAGATTTTGTATACTATTAAAGTCAAAAAGGTGGAAGTGTTGAAAGTTGATCCTGGCTTTAATGTGGTGCATAGTGCATAACCCCAACCACCTATCACACATATTCCAGACTATTTGGGTCACCCTACAAGAGAAGAATAGATGGTTTGTAGTCTCTTCATGTGCATTACACAAATCACAAAGACAATGTTGTAGTTGAACCCCCCTCTTAAGTAAGTTATCCTTAGTCGGTAATTTATCCAAGAATACTCTCCATCCTAGTATTTGAGTCATGATATATTAAAAATTTGTCCAATATATAAAGTACAATATCTCAACTTAATATGTATCATAATAAAATAGAATATCTGATAATAAAAAAAGAAAAAAAAAATAGTATCTCTATTAATAGAATTAAAACATTAAAATCAAAAGGTATATGATATCTTCATTATTACACGATTCAACAATGTAAGGAGACAACATGAAAAGAAAACATTCTTAACATCTCAAAGTTTGAAGGGAATTGCATGTAACTTCCCAAAGTAGCAAATTGTTATGGTCTATTAATAAGGCTTTTAGAGGTTTATTCTTTTGCATTACTAAATGATAACCTTTATCTTTGGATATGAAACTACAAGTGTTTCTAACAAGGGAACTAATTGTAGTTTAGATTACAACCAAGTCATGTGAAATTATTTGAATTGAAATTCTATTTTCTTGACTTACACTTAGAAGTTTGTATAACAAAATTTTGTTGCCTCAGTCTAGATGACATGGTTAGTGATTAAACTTCTCAAACTTTTTTTTTTTTATTTCGTTGATTAGTTTATAACTAGAAAATAGTTAGCAATTGTCTCTCTGAAAAAGGGCTTAGAAAGATGCGTTAAGGTAATACAAGAGCGTGAAAACTTGCTACTTTAAGATTCTCAAAGTCCGCAAACATTAGTATTCCGCATAAAATGATCGTTTTTTGGCATATTGGTGAGAAGAGATGCTATAGAGTAATATTCATTGATTTAGGTTAGTCCAAAAGTAGTTGAACTTTGTCTTTGTCCCTTTTTATCCTTGTCTGGAGATTTTATCGCCTAAATTTTCAACTTGTTGCAAAATAAATGAACATTTGAAAAGTTGATCAAATAATTTATGGTGTTGTAGGATTTGCTTCACCAACATCAGGTGTTTTAAATAAAATAAAAGATAGGATAACTACCAAAATGTCATTTAACACCATTAATTAACCCAAATATATAACAAGTGGTTCATTACAACTTTGCAGAGTCCTAAAAGTAACTTTATATATATCTTCTTCCTTCACCAAGACTCGATAAACCTAAGATTCATATATTATAAAAATATTGAAATTCATACCATTCATAAATAACTACCATCGGAATGATATTTAATGTCTTATGAACAAATCAATCAAGGACATTTATACAAAAAAAAAATGAAATTTGAAATCATGATACTACTTCTTTCTCCGACTGAATGACACTAATTAATCGCTATCCGTTAAAAATATAACATAATTAAAAAAGTTACTCAACCCTAAAAATCTACCACAACGCATCAATATCGTTACATTTAGAAAAATCCAACTTCACATTTTTCGTATGAAACAATTAATGTTAAAACTTATCACAAAAAGTTAGATGTCAATTAGGTTTCTGATTCATCAAAATAAATATATATTATAACATTAAAAAAATTTAGTTAACTTACATTATTTTAAATAAATATCAGCTGAGGGAATGAGGGAAAGAGAATTTGATTTTTGACGGAATGAAAACAAACATATATGGTTCCTCAACATGTTAGATAATTTTTTTTTTCAAAACCAAAATTAATTATTTTTAAAATTAAATATATAGTTATTAATCCCAAATCTCTAATTATTATATGAATATGTGTTAAAGGCACTATATTGCACTATGTATGTGATTATTTGCATCTAATAATTGAATTTATGAAGATATGTAGAAAATATATTTTTAGGTGTAAAAGGGGTTTGGTTTATGGGCGAGGCAAAGGTCAGAAAAACTTCATGTTTCATGTGATGAAGAAAATGTGAAAACTTTATATTTGGTTTTATGGGGTTGAAATTCATGGTCTTCTGTGCAATATTTGACACGAGATGTCAAAAGTGTAAACGTGAATTTTACTTTGCAATCACGTGGATCAGATTTTGTTATACGTGACCCAACTACTTTGCTCCTAAACTTTTGCCTTCTACATTTACAAGCCCTAATATCGCAGTAATTAACTTCCACTTTAATTGTCTGTCTTCATAATCCGACATAGTAGTTAAGCGTCTGCAGTTACATATAACAAAAAGATTGAATTATAAATTATTTAATCTTTGAAATGATTTTTTAATTCTTAATTTGGGGATATACTTTTATATAAAATAAAGTAATTCTTTAACTTATTCCAAATTAATTAAGTGTGACTGTGTAACCATATACTTTGGAAAAGTGAATAATAACTTATATGTGTAAAATTTGATACCAACAAATTAATCTTGTAGGATTCAAAATCAAAATAAGTAAAAATGATTATTAACTCAATATTATTATTTTGTTTGTCTCCGATTAATATGTGATTTCTAAAACATATTCCTTATCTCGAGACATACATATATATCTTAAGTGTGGAACTAGATATCAGTGGTCCAATAACAGTCTGATAGCAAGTGATTTAATAAGCTCAACAAATAACAATAAATCTTATTAAGACAATCTTCGGATGACTCTTATATCAATTAAGAGTGTCAAAGTAAGCCAACTTAACTCACATAGATTGGTTCACCACGAGTTGAGTTAAAAAAGAGGTCAGTTCAACCCTGCTCACATTTTAGTGAGCTAGAAAATTTTCAACTCGGTCCGACCCACCACGTGTTTGTGGGTTAGTGGGTTGGCTCACTTACAGATATATTTTTTTACAAATTATTTGATATATTTATTCTATTACAATGAAAGTGAATTGATTTAATTTATTTTTTATAATAGTGAAATCAAAGTATTTACCTAATTTTTGAGATACTATTATAAAGATAGTAGTTAAAAATTAAAGTATCAATGCATATAACTCGACAAACAAATCAAATATTTAAACTATTTAAATATTATTTAGCAACATTCTAGTATTTAAAATATCAATTGTGAACCTATATAATTAGAAGTAGTAAATAATTATAAAAGAAATAAAAAATTATAGAGAAATGTTGGTGGATTAAGTGAGTCAACACATCTTCAACTCGATTCGAACCTGTTTAACCCATAAGTTAAGTGAGTCATGTTCATTTTAACCCGCTTTTAAAAAAAAATGAAATTTTCTCAACCCAATCTGATTTGAATTCATGATCAGCCGAGTTGGCTTACATGTTATAACCCATATTGACATCTCTAATATTACTTTAGAAATAATTATAATTTTAATTCATAAAGTGAAACTTAAATCCACTTATATAATAATTATATAATAATGCAAAGTCATGTTATGTATCGTTATATCTTTTTCTCCAAATTATTTCTAATAGACATAAGGAATCGATCATGATTCTTTGTATTCAAACACCTTATTGTGTATATAACTCTCAATCATGCATGACATTAATGAACTAAAGTTTTGCACTTTATTTGGATTAGGAAGTAATAAATGAAGGAATAGGAAGTGAGGAAAAAAGAAATTATACAGTAAATTTGTTTAATCAAGGAAAACATACTAGAAAGTTCTCATGAGAAATTAATAAAAACAAAAACGTTAATTTGATAATTTATAAAATGATCAAAGTGTTTTTGTATTACAAATGAAATGTGATTAAATTGAATACCTTAGCTAGAATAAATAAATCAATATACTTCTTTGAGTTGTCTTTCTCTATAAAGAACATTTCTTTATCAAATAATCTGAACCATGTAAACTTTTCTCTATACACAAATATCTAGATACAAACTTCAAGATTCATCTCCAATCAATCATTATTGTATAGTACTACTAGAAGTAAATAAAATAAAGTTTTGTTGACGAAATATGTTGCTTGTTAATATTAAAATAATTCTACGTTGTATATTATTTTATAGAGTTTCCATGTGATTTTTAATTCTAAGACATGTATAAAAGTCGTTTTTAAATACGTAGGAACGGAATAAGTTGTACCTCTCGATTATATTTATTTACTTTAAAAAATTTAAATATGTTAGCTAACATAATTACATATTCTTTACTTTTTTATTATTTTTATTCAAAGTAATAGAAAAATATTTCTTTTTGACTTTTTTATTCTACACGTGTAGAAATAAAGTGCAACGATACCAAAGTGATCTTTGATGACCTTTTGATAAATGTTTGTTTACTGGAATTCCTTTCCCTAAAGTTCATGAATGATAAGAAGGCTAACAAGCAAATACTGTTCCTTTACATCTCATTTTTTCCCAAACTTAGTAAGTATTTTTACTTTTATTACTTTAATAAATTAGTTAAATGCTAAAATATAATTGTAAAAAATAATCTTTCAGTTTTAATCAATTTTATTCGCATAAAACATTTAAAATTGACAATTATTAATTTTGTACTAAATAATCGAATATAAGATAGTTTTTCTTCCTCTGCTAAGAAAAAGAAAAGCATATTTGGAATCGCAAAAAGCTAAATTGAAGCGACGAAAAGTGATGGACAAAAAAGGAAAAAGAAAAAAAAAATACATCTGGAGGTTGTGAAAAGTAAATAATGGAGTTGGACGATGGAGAAAGATGTTTCCTCGGAGAACAATACAATGTTGTGTTCCTTAAAAAGGTTGTGTGAACCTTCGGTTTATAATGCGCCTCGTTACTGACACGTGTCCATGATGATGTACCTGTGCCTGTCTTGTCGCAAAAGCCGTTTATAACGTACGGTCATGCTCGCTTACTCTGTGTGACTGCAACATATTTGAGACTGCCCACTCCAAAGTCGACACGTCGCATCCACTGTCACTTTGCAATGACAGATTTAAGATCCTATCTTATTGGACCCATTAACTTTTATGCATTTTTTAATCTTATTCACAATGTTAAATATATTCATCTTTTAATAAATTAATATTTACTCATTCATAGACAAAATTAAACACAAGTTTAGAATGTATTATAATTATTGCAAATTAACACTCTTACTCATGTAGAATAAATGGTCATTTGCACGTTTTTATTGATAATACATTTATGATGTTCATCTAAAAAAAATGGAGATAATCAAGTGTGAAGGTAAAAAAATGGAGATGATCCTTCAAAAATCATCCTCTATCTTATTTTTAATTTAATTTTAACTTTTAAACTATGTTCTTTTAGGAGGATGGGAGACAAGAAACAAAATATTATTTCTTATTAGTTTCAGAAAAATAAAATGTTAACAATCCCAAAAGTTGTGTACAACCCTTTGATGAGATTGCTTTTAAAAAACGTATAATAAAAGATAAACTTGTTACTAAGTGATGAAAAAAAAACTTAAATAATAGTATTGAGAGTTAATAAGTAGGCGTAAAAGAAAAGTGGGGTCTCAAATGTATGAAGTTCTTTAGTTTTAAAAGCAAAATACACTAAATATGTTAACAAAAAATTTCAACAAATAAATTTATCTTTTAAATTAAAAAAAATTTAAAATTTTTCTTTATATATATATATATATATATATATATATATATATATATATATATTTATGAAATCATGTTAGACAAAGTTATAAAACTTTAACATTTCAATTAAATTGATATTTTTCATCAATCACAAACTACATGGAAATTCTATAAAAAGAGGAAAAAGTAAACAAATAATATAAGAAACCAAATCGAAATTTGACTAAAGAAAATAAATCTCCAAAAACTATCAAAACTTAAATTCTAAAATGCTTAAACGGCTTTGTAAAATATCAAATAAATGCTGTCAAAATAAAAACATTCTGTTTGGTCACCGACCTCCTAGACCACACTTCATAGCAAAATTCAATCCTATTTAGATTTTTATTTTCAATTTAGTTTATATATATAGTAAGAGTTTATCATGTAATATATATATATATATATATATATATATATATATATATATATATATATATATATATATATATATATATATATATATATATGTGTGTGTGTGTGTGTGTGGTTTGACAAAATAGAGAAATTCAATGGTATCAACGTCAACAATTTTTCACTAAACTCAAATTACCATTAAACTTAAAAAACAAATCACTGAATTTGGCTTTTATATAATTTGTATATTGATCAAGACCAGCTAAATAAACGTTTGCAGTGATTTTAGAATCTTCTTTACTGAAGTTTTCTTTGGTATCAGGTCTTATTTGGGTAGAAATATTAGATAATTATCACATTATATATTTTTACATGGTTGTCATGAATAGGTAGATTATTGTAGGTTTTTATTTGGAATAATGATATTTTGACCCACTCTTTGTTACTCACTTTTAATCTACTATTTTAATCATCTTTGGATCATCACATCACATCATTACAAAAAGTCAAAATAGATAATCTATGGGTGATTAGAGTGGCGAGCTAGAAGTAGGTTAAAAAAATGAGTAAAAATATCATTATCCTTTTTTTTGTGTGTTTATATATGGAGGGGATCTTACCCTTATTATAAATAAAACTAAATTACGTTATCAGTGAATACAAATCTCATTATATAAGTTGGTTTTGTGAAATAAGGTTAAGTTAAACATATATTTTATGGTAATGTTTATCATATTTTTTTATCGGCAAAGAATTAATTTAAATTAATAATGTAGCATTTGAGGGGTGTTCTACCCCATTTACAAAAAGAAGAGAGATACAATGCATCTCCGTAATTGGTCAAAGACAACAATATAGCTTTCATGTACAAAAACTAAGGTTCCCCGAAATGTTAGACACAAAAAATATATATTAGAGGGGTCTTCGAACAACATCTTAGCAACATTCTTACTAAGGGAATAGAGATTAGACAGACGCCAAAAACCTACTATGCTACTAAAATAAACCGACACTACAATCAAAACTAAACTTTCAGTGTAAAAATTATGTCTTTCCAACGTTAGAAATCTTAATATTAACCACTCTAGAGAAATCAAAGCCACTATCTAGAAACTACAACAACAACTGCAACACCGACAATACAATTATAATAAAATTTATTATGTATTGAGCTACTAATCTCGTGTTAGAGATTATATTATCTATCTATAGAAAAGTCAAATTACATTATTTAGATGAAAGTACATATTGTAAGGTTTTATTAAACTGGAAAAAACAATTGAGAAAACATTGATTTTTGGATTTATGTGTTTTTTTAATATATTATTCACATAGGTTTAGTAGTAAGAAGATTCCAAAAGAAGATTTCTGAATTAAATTAAACCTGCTATTTTATGTGAACTCTACTCTCCTTTAACAACTAATTGAAAATGACTTCATCTGTGTTTAGACGAGTGGTCGAAAAATGGATTTTACAATAAATATTTTAATTAAATGTAATTTTGAAGTATGAAGTACTTTATATTTAATTATTTATTGTGCTAATAGGGAAAAAGGTTCACTCTAAAAAACAGTTTACATTTTGTTCCAGCCCTATCACTTGTAAAAAGTAAAAAAATTTCACTAACTATTCAATACAGTTTGTTTTAACTCAAAGGATTTTGAACCCGTACACGTACCTCAGTGTAAGGTCAAATTTGTGAATACCTACAATAATATTTGTTTCTTCAAAACGGGAGGAAAGAAAAATCTATTATAAAGAAACATAACAATTGAAAAAATTCTTTATTGAATTATAATTAATTTTATTTTTAATTTTGACTTCTTAATAAAAAAAATTTAAGTGTATTTCATTCTCTAATTTAAAATGTATCTCTTACTTAGATACCGTAATAGTTAAACTTTCAACGTAATTTTGAACAATCTCATGTGAATGAACTATATATACTTAATTTTGCACGTTTGAAATATTAGATGTATGTCTTCTTGATTTCAATTCCATGTTAAAAAGTTTAAATAATAATTTTTTTTTCTTTTTTAAAACGTGATTTTGGAAGTCTGAATAGATTTTGACAGTGTTTGAATCAACCAAACATAACTTTTGTTTGTAAAATGCTGATATGTTTGACCACCTCCAATTGCTATATATATATATAAGGAATCAACTCAAACCCTAATTAAACTTCTTTATGTTCTGCGCCTAATAAATAAGAATGTTCCTTTTGCTAATAAAAAAGAAGAATGATGTTCTTAACCTGACAACTTTATCGGATACGTGCCAACATTAAAACTGGTTGGTAATGAAAGTGAAGATAACCTAGTAACTCAATATACATTTCCTATTCAAGCATAACAAACGTTGAACGAAGTAGTAAATGTGTGTAGCATTTAGACAAAATATTGAGGTGTGGAAATGTGGTAAGTTAGTGAGCTATAGATTTTGTTTTGGTACATAGGCGACACTATATAGTTAGTGGCCTAACAATGGACAAACAAGGATTAAGTTAAACTTTTTGGGTACTAAAGTAAGGTACAAACAAGATATATATCTGAAAGTATGTCAAATTAGTATGCAAGCATAAAAGTTTGTCATTCTATTGTTTAGCTGATTAAACATATTATAGAGAGGGTATACGGCAGATAGATGAAAAACAAACATAAGGGAACCTTTTTCAGGTTTCCTCTTTTATTTCCTCTCTTGCACTATTGTTTTATCCCTTTTGGTACCCTAAGCAAAGAGTCGATTTAAGAAAGCACTCTCATCTGTTAACCAATACAGGAAAGGGAGTTTCCAGAGCGAGAAAGAGTGTGTTTTTAAGAGAGATGGGAAGAGGGAGGGTTGAACTCAAGAGGATAGAGAACAAAATCAACAGGCAAGTCACATTTGCCAAGAGAAGAAATGGCTTGCTCAAGAAGGCTTATGAGCTCTCAGTTCTTTGTGATGCTGAGGTTGCCCTCATCATCTTTTCTAACCGTGGCAAGCTCTATGAGTTCAGCAGCACCTCAAGGTACATCAATTAACTCTTATTGCTTATGTCTCTCACATGTTTGATTCTTTGAATGAGAACACAAGTGCAAACATGTTCCCTTTTCTGCACCAATAATCTTCCTGTTAATTTCGACCACTTTTTCTGCAAGATCTGTGCTTCACTGCTGCTTCTCCTCAGCCTAACTACTTCCTCATTCATTCAAACAACTTGTATGATCAAGTCTTCAGCAGCTCACACCCAAAATCAACATCTTTCTTATTTCTTTTTCCTTACTTGTGGGAACTGTAAAGTTCCGATCTTTCCTCTCTGTTCGCTTTCCATAATTTTATATGCAACAAACCAAGTTGTTTTATTAAATTCCTATACTTTAAAGTGTGAAGATCTGAAATTCTATCTTTTAACTTCCTCTTTATGAGGAATGAAGGAGTGTCAAAGGTGGGGAGATTTTCTTTTTGGTCTCTTTTAGATGTTCTTTTGGAAAACTTTGCTGCTTCTATTTCATCTGGGATACACATACCCTCTTGAACTAGGGCAAGCTCATTTCTGGAACAGACGAGTGTAGAAGTCGTTAATTGGTTTCGTAACATAGTGTTCTTGGTCTTTTTTGCTGAATTTTTTTTTTTTTTAACTTGGGTGATCATGAATATAAAGTTTGTAAACCATGAACTGGCCCTAATAATAAATACTTGAATTTTTTAATATTTGTGATTAGAGAAGGAGCCTTAACAGTTCAAGCCAGGGTTTACTGTTATGATTTGGTGTCAGAGATGGGATGTTTGATGCGAAAACCTGTTTTACTTTGCATTACAATTTAAGGATTGCGCAGACTCAGAGAGGGAGAGAGACAGAAAAAAGGGTGTCCTTTAGCTTCTAAGGCTGCGAATCTACGTCTATCCTCAAAACCGTTGTGGAATAGCTTGTTTGATCTACAAAAACTAAAAGACAAAAACACTTTTCTCACTATACTTGCAGAGACAATTATGGAGAGCACTTATTTTCCTTTTTTCACAGATTGAAATGAAAGAATGGAAGATCAGAATTTGAGAAAATGAGCAGTAATTAATCTAACAAAAACTCTTTATCTGTCTTCATCCCTTCCGGTTCTCCGTTAATCTATATCTTCTTCCATTCACTTTCTCTTCTCTTCATTCAGTGACATTCTACATCGACCTTTCTTCTTATTGGAATGTGTTTGGTGCTGTTATTGTAGTAAGTTTTGCTTGATTGTTGGAAAACTTTTTCTTTGGCTTCACTAATTTGAATATATATGATGCTGGTGTTGGTGTTCTATCAAGATGCGTCATTGTTTTCAGCTTTTTCATAATGATATTAATATAAATCCTCCAAAGGTTAGTATATAATGGTTATTGTCATTGTTGTATTGTATAACCATTGGATCATTGTGTGTCAGTCAAAAACGTAATCTTTGACGGGTTACCTGCTGGGTATATAATTCAAAAATGGTTCCATTTATGAACTCTTTCTTCTGCATGTGGTCATAATGCGCAGTTAAAAATATTTTTGCTTTAAATCTACTTGGTAAAAGGTTTTTCTTTTTTTTTTCTTTCGTTTGTTTGACCTTAAGGTCATTAACTTAGTTATTACTTTTGTTTTGGTTAATTTAATTTTTCATTGTTGATAGTTTTTTTATATTATTATCAAATTACCACAACGTGAGAATAATATATTTATGATACCAAGTGTTTGATATAAAACTTAATGATGTAAATAGCTTAGGATTGGGTGAAAGTGTTTTTTTTTTTTTAATTCTAGTTAAATAAAGATGAAACAAAACCCATTTTATAATTTAACCACAGGCTGAATAAGTTGGATGTTAACATTTTAGGCATTTTAGATGTTCAAGGTGGAAAAAAAATGAAAATACCTGAAGCATAGAAGTTTGTAATGTGATCAATAATTCAGCTTAACTAAATAAATGTCTGGACACAAAACAAGATAAATAATACAAAAATGTCGGCTAAAATGATTCCCTCTCTCCCTGTCAACATGCCATTAATAATGTTAGAAAAATCCCATAACAGACTCAAAGTATAAAGAATAGGAAATGGATCAAAATTGATGTTTTAACTCCTAAAAGTGACACAATACAATACTTATCTTTTCAAATTCCATATAAATCTAAGCTAAACACCAAAGTTCAAACTTTAGGGTATTATTTTAACACTGATTGCTAAAGTCATAGCCTTAAACATGAAAAGTTATGTAGGAATTAGTACATGGTTTGCTGTAATGGTTTAACATCCACAATCGTGCTTACCATGTTGTGCCCTTCTGTGAAAACCATTGCAATGATGCAATTTTAGGGCACTTAACAGAGCAAAACCAGTTGATATTCTGATGATTAATTCCCAAAACATTGATAATGCCCAATTATGAACATACATTGGAGTTTCTACCCCTTAACAATGTTGCAGAACTTGCATAGACACGTACAAGCATGCGTTTTTCTTTTTCTAGGGTTTTGGGTGTACACTTTTCTCACTAAAAATTGCAGTTTTAAACCTGATCGCTTAGAAATTTTCTGTTCAAAATTTTTCATCTTTTACAACTGAATGATCCCATATTTTTTATTGGGTAAATTTTTTGTAACACAGTATGATGAAAACACTGGAGAAGTACCAGAAGTACAGTTACAGTGCACTGGAGACCACCCGACCTATTAACGACATTCAGGTAAATCTTCTCGTGTTTAAGAAATAATGTTTCTGCTTTAAACTAAGGTTCCGTGGACTTCATGAACTCTCTCCATATAAATATATCTGTTTTCTTTCTTACTATATCACCTCCAATGACCTATGCATTCTATTTGTGATATATGAAATAATTTTTTTGATGAAAAACACAATTCAAAGTTTGAGCACCGGTGATTCGAGTTTGTCTTGTAACTTCTCCAGGTTGAACTTTTTTCTTGCTGTTAACTTGTTGCCTTACTTTGGATGAATTTGGGGTGTTATTCCTTCTACCTAATTTTGTTAACAAAAAGAAAATAACTTTCATGATAGATATATGAAGTATCTAACAACAAATATGCCATTTGACAGAACTACCAGGAATATTTGAGATTAAAAGCAAGGGTAGAAGTCTTGCAACGTTCACAAAGGTAATTAACATGAGAAATTAATGCACCTTGTTGCTACCTGTGTTTTTAGTCTTAAAGCTCATATGAATATTTTGGTGTCATTGATTCTAAATGATGCAGGAACCTACTTGGGGAAGATCTTGCCCAAATGAATACAACTGATCTTGAGCAGCTAGAGAATCAACTAGAGGTAGCACTGAAGAATATTAGGTCAACAAAGGTAATAACATATTGACCTATAACTATCATTATGAACTTGTTTAACTTCTTAACTCTTCGCAAATGCTTTCACTTCTTTTATGTTTTACCTTAAGATTTCATGGATATTGTAACATATATTTGACAATTTTTTCAGACTCAATTCATGCTTGACCAGCTTGCTGATCTTCACCACCGGGTATGCATGTGTTTTTTCATCCTTAGTAGTTTCTGACACTGTCTTATTCCTTGGTGTAACCTTGCCTTTCACAAACTCAATGCAGGAAACATTGCTTGTTGAAACTAATAATGTGTTAAGGAGTAAGGTAACAGCTATTTCCAAAAGGTTAAACTTAAATTAGTGTTATTGGTTTAAAAGGATTTGTGTTGGAATTGAAACAGTTGGAAGAAAGTAATAACTCACAAATCCCAGTGAGTCTGGGTTTGGAAGCTGGAGGGTCTAACATGAATTACACAAACTTTCCTCCTCAATCAGAGGGATTCTTCCATGCAGTGGGAGTGAATCCCAGCTTGCAAATTGGGTAAAGTCATTCAACATGAAAAACTCTGAAACACATTTTGGTATATACATATGTATTTAGTTTAAAGTGTGTGTTTGTTGATTACAGATTCAACCAGATTGGTGGTGATGATGCAAACGTTGGAGCTTCGTCCTTGAGTATGCAAGGATTCGCTGCTGGGTGGATGCTTTGATGACATTGAATTTACGTATAACAAGAAAACGCGTCATGGATGTGTAGAACGCCCTCATAGTTATATTATATATATATGTTCTCATATCGTTTTTTTATGCATTATTTTTCAATGTTTAAATGAATAAAAAAGGTTGCGAGTAGTATTGTCATAAACATTTTATGAACCTGAAAAGCTGTATATTGGCATTAAAGTTTAAACTTTAAGTTTTTATTATAATTAGCTTCAGATCTATGATTGCCTTTTCATACTATTTAAGATAAATTAAATTTTAAGCTTAAAAAAAGAACATTGATAAAATTTATTTTAAGACTTCTGATATATATGAACTGATGTCTAATGAAAATTTTTAGGAGAGTATTTTACTATTAAGTTTGACACTTAATGTAATTTAAAAAAAATAGTTAAATATGTTTTTGGTCCTTAATTTGTTGTAAAATTTATAATTAGTCTTTATATGAAATTTTAAATATGTGTGAATTTAATCATTTAAATCAAATTTTGTTATATTTATTTGAAGTTTCAAACATTTTTTTTAGTTAATATTAAAGCGAGAATGTATCAAATGGGTATTTAAATCATCAAATAAATTTAATAAAAATTTGTTAAAAGAACTAAATTCACATATTTTTTATTTTAAATTTAAAAATTAAATTAAATTAAAATTTAAAAAAAAAGACTAACTTCAATTTTCACTAAAATACAAAAAAGAAAATCATATTTAACTGTTTTAATAATCCAAAATAGGAAAAAGCCAATAATAAAAAGTAACAACATAACTAGATGGATAATGGCCCAATAAATATGGAGAATGAAAATATTCCCCATCTTTGTAGTTGGACTGACCTTTTAATTCAGCCCAATAAACTCATATTTACAAGAGTTACCGTAAACAAGCTACTACTGGCACCCTCTCTTTGCTATTACCACTTCAAAACGTAACATAGTTACTCTTTTGTAAGTTGTTGTGATATTTTGAGTTTGTTACCCTAAATTTATATTCTAACTCCATTTCAACATTTATTATGTTGGAAATGGACTACTATTACTTTATTGTTGTTTTTCATTTGAACATTTTCTAAATGAGAAGACATCGAAGTCATGTCCACATAAGTATGAACCCTTCTTTTTGTTGATCCTTAAGTTAAATGTCTAAGTCACTAAAACTGAATTCCAAACCATTCATGTCTTTGCTGCTTCGTTTCCAAACCTTCTTTTTAGTGTCTTTCAATAATTATAGAAATATGAGTTGCATGCTTGAGGCGAAGTATTCTAAATTTAATTTTACATCATATTGTAAAGTTTTTTTTATTTAGAAGTAAATTTTAAGAAAAGATTTTGTAATAAATTTTGTTATGGAGTTCTAAACCCAATGCAAATAGTACATTTTAAAACTGAAATTCATGTAATATATCGGTGTTAATGGAAAATTTATAAAAGGGTTAAATATGTTTTTGTCCCTCAAGTTTTAGTGAACTTTAAAATTAGTTCTTTTTTGAAATTTTATACTAATTTAGTCTTTCATCTTTATAAATGCGTGAATTTAGTTATTCTTATCAAATTTTGTTAAGTTTATTTGACATGTTAAACATATTTTATGATAATATTTGAGTTAACATTGAAGGGAAGATGTGTCAAAATAAATAATTCAAATACTATCATGAAATGCGTTTGAAACGTCAAATAAACTTAACAAAGTTTGATTTAAATGACTAAAGTCACGCATTTTTAAAGATGAAAGACTAAATTGGTCAAAAAATTTAAAGATAAACTAAATCCAAATTTTACTGAAACGAGACCAAAAACATATTTAACCCTTTATAAAATTAACACTTTCCTGTGCTTGCATAACATTATTTTTAAATAAATCATAATCCTTACGGCAAAATGTACTATTTTTATTATGTATTTTTTTTTCAATTTTAAGAATTTTTGAAACTCCGATGAAAAACTAAATCACTATTTATATTTGATTTATTATTTTATTGAATGCAGTTTTTATTTTCTTGGTTTCTCCGATTAACACTAGACACAATAAGATTCATTAATTGATATCAAATTTATTTTGCATCAATTAAATCGCTTAGAAGAATTGTAAAGGTAAACATATATTTTTTCATTTTTATTATTCACAATAATAAAACACCAATTTATTGTTTAAGATTATAACGATCAATTAAATTGGACTCTGAAATAAAAGAAAATGAGAAAATAATTCATGACTTTATGAATAATCTTAATTTAATCCATTTGTTATTAATTAAAAGGGCCTAATTGAACCTATAAGTGTACACATTAATGACGAGTCGATGGATTTGGAATCTAATAACTTGGATGAGATTAGGACGGGTGAAAACGAGTTTTATTAATTCATATTCATCATAAAAAAATAAATTTCATGCTCCTCCTCATATTCATATCCAACATATATAAAACGTTTTTTATTATATCCATATATTCGTGCCCTCGTATTTTTTTTTCACTCTTTCGTCATTAACTAATTGACTCTTATGAAAAAAATAAGAACAGAAAAATAATATTATAAAATATTAAATATCAAAATAATATATTTTCGTTTCTTCAATATTAAATATTTTAAAAATTATATAATTATCTCTACTTCAAATTAGAATACAAAATACAAGTTTATGAAATTCAAAATATTTATTAATTTTACAAACATTAATTAAACAAAATTAAAAAAATTAAAAAAATAAAAAATTATGAAAAGAAAACAATTGTTGAAATTTATTATTTTTTTAAATTATAATACCACTTGGACAAAAGGACACAAAATAAATATTAGACTAATAATGATTGATATTTAGTATAAATCCTTCATCATTGTAAATGAAATGTCTTTAGATAATTATGGTGATAAAATTATACTCATGATAATGAGTTAGAAAATAAAAATAAGTATGTTAAAAACCAAAAACAATATTTCACATGATAAAAATAAACAATAAATAAAAAACTTAAAAAAAAATAAAAATGTCAAATGGGTATCTTATAGACAATTTGATACACCGTTGAATAAAATTACATAAAAAATAAATATATAATTAAGGGTATAATCAAATAAAAAATAACTTGAATATATATATATATATATATATATATATATCAAACTATTTGAAATGTTGAGAGATAATAATTATTTCTAATAAAATATTTTCAAATGAAGCTAAAGTTAAGAATGAAAGAGAATAAAGAACATGTTTTATATATTACTTAGAAAAGGAAATGATTTATGCAATTGAACACTTGCAATTGAGAGTTAAACTTCTCACTGAGATATAAAATTATTTGAGATTATATCATTTGAACATACCCACACTAAAGTTGTGATAAGAGAAAGATTACTCTGTAGATGTTAGAAAAGGAAATGATTTATGCAATTGAATACTTGCAATTGAGAGTTAAACTTATCATGTGAGATATAAATTATTTGATATTATATTTGAACATACCCGCACTAAAATTGTGATAAGAGGAAAATTACTCTGTAGATGTGAGTAGATTTCATGGATATAAAAACAAACCAAACAATTAGAAAAGAGAGATAAAAATGTGTAGCCAAAAGAAAAATAACAATTATAAAACTAAAGATTTCATGAGAACAATATATATATATATATATATATATATATATATATATATATATATATATATATATATATTACATGATAAACTCTTACTATTTTAATAATTTAAAGAGAGATAAGAATCAGGACATTGACAAGTCTCAAGACAGGTATCAAGATGGGATGAATTATACGTTCATCCGCATCCTCATATCCAATTAAAAAGATGAGTTATTTATATATTTGTATTCAATGAATGTGAGAATTCCTTGTCCAAATGAGGTAATGTTTGAACAATACATGCTGGACTAATCTATTTGTTATCCTTATCTAGAAGATGATGGATTTATATATATTTTTCACATATTGGTTATGGTTATAGTTATTGAAAATTTGTGGTTTCATATGATTTTATGACATTAGTCTTACACTTGGACTATTCCCAACAAAAGACTAACACAATGAGACGCTACAAGAAAATTTCCTTTAGTGATTAATTTTAGTGATAAAAAAAAATAGTCATTACAGTAACCAATTTAGATATTAATTTATAATCTAATAATTATTGATAATTGAAATAGTTTCTAGATTAAGAATGAAGAAATGACACGTAGTGTAATAATAACATGTGGCATTGGCATTACCACATCACACTATCATTATCATGTGTTACAACATTAATTTAACAAGTGACAAATTTTTTATTTAAAATAAAATAAAATAAATGAATAAAAATTTAAAATTATTTAAAAAAAACTCACCGACCCATGCCTCTCTAATATTATTAGTACAATACTAACATAAATGATCATATTGCATCAAATTTTTTTAAAAAAAATCAAATTTAGAAAAAGGATCAAATTTATATTTCTTAAAAAATGAAAACCAAATTCATAATCTAACCCAAAACAAATTTGGATAGAAAGAAATATAATTATGATAAAATAAAGTAAATGATTTAGTTAAAATCACATTCAAACAGAAAAGTTAAATAGTTTTGGACAGAGAAGAGTATCACAGCACTGTTATATAATAACAGAAAAGAAAGATTGTATATATGAGGTGTGAGTGGTGGCAGCGCTTAGAAGAAAGGGTGGGACCAGACTACAGGGACAGGACAGTGGTCTGACCAATAGTAAGTAGACAACGTATTTGGAAAAACCACTCAGGTTTTGGAAAACCACGTTGTAGATCCGATGAGCGGTTTGGGTTTCTGGTGTTTCCCCAATAGTTTATCGATTTACAATGGACTAAAATAGTAAATACCAAATACCCACCAAAAGATATTTGCGTTTTCCAATAAAGAATGGAGAAGTTGCGGTATTTATTTGTATGTACTTCCTCTTTCCTCTGCTTCGCTTCTCCCTCTCACGTTCTTCCTCCTCCCATTGAAATCGGTAGCAGTGAGGTAATTGAGGAGAGAAGGTTCAATGGGAAGGGGAAGAGTGGAGTTGAAGAGGATCGAAAACAAGATCAACAGACAAGTCACCTTCTCAAAGAGACGCTCTGGTTTGATCAAGAAAGCCCGCGAGATCTCTGTGCTTTGCGATGCTGATGTGGCTCTCATAGTCTTCTCTACTAAAGGCAAACTTTTGGAATACTCCAACCAACCTTCGTACGTTACTTACTACACTCTCTTCTCTCTCTCTTTCTCTTTCTTTATATATGCATGTGTCTGTCTCTTCAATTCATGTCTATTTCTTCTCTACCAATGCACTCCTGTTCATCCTCTGTTTATATGTCTTTTCTTCTGCTTCTGTTGATTCTTTTCTTTTTCAAGATTATTAGCGTTAGATTTCTTGTTCAGTTAGACTTGATTTTTGAGAGTAAGAAAAGAAACCCAACTTCTGCACCTCGATCGAGTGCGCGCGAGGTGTTTGGGCAAATGAATTGTTAGGAATAGAAAGTTCTTCTTCGTCATTATATGTCTGTGCTTTCTACTGATTTTAATATCGCACCTACTATGGAGATTGGTTTGGTTGTGATGATTTTCCATTCACTAATTACAAATTCAACCTGACATTATTTTAGGTTTTAAGGCTTATTTTTATTCTTATTCATAATGGAATAACCTAGTTACTATCATTAATTTCTCCCCCTTTTACGAAAAGTAAATAGTAATGTAATCGTTTTTTCTATAATATTAAATTAAGAGAGTTATACATACTAATTTTATTTAACTGATTCTTAAAACCTAAAATAAAACCTTGACCAATCTTATACATTTGTCTAGTCCTGGTTGATATATATATATATATATATATATTTTTTTTTTTTGCTTTTGAGTGTTAGTTTTTGAGTGCGTGTGTTTTGTTGGTAAAGTCCTCAACATGTTTTTGAAAGAAGAATTGAGTTCGCAATAATTGAACTCTAACAACTTGTTTAAATTTAAAAAATACTTAAATAATCAGAGACAGGTAATAATTTTGTTATCTACCCTAGAGAAGTTGAATGTGACCAAACATATAGTAGTAAAATATATGTATATGATTTGCTATTTGGAGGCCAATATCATATCTATTCATACATGTATGAGGTTGGTGCCTTTAAAATGAAGTGTCTAAATCTCTCAATCTATAAAATAGTGATTTTACACATTAGGATTTCAGTTTAAATTTAACATAGCTAATATCTCCACAAGTTAATATGCCTAACATATTTCAAACTAATTTTGTAGACTTAAATTTAACATATCTAAATAATCATTTATTTAATATCTTCTGCAGTTTAAGAGTACTCACAACACTTGAGTGGATGAACAGTACAAGTATCAAATAAAATAAATTACAAATAGGAAAATGTTATAATACAATGGCTAAAAAGTATGCAATGACTAGATGTGTCCAAAGCTTAACCACATAATGAAGGTAGAAACAGGTTTTTTTTTTTTTTTTTTTTTTGCTGTTGTTCTCCTTTATTTTTAAAATATATAAATTTTGATATATTAAAGAAGTTTTTAATATATTTTAAAATACCAAAATCAGTATATATTATATTTTGAAATAACAAGATCGATACAACATTAAAAACTCAACAAAAGAAAAACCACAACCCAAGACTTAATCATTTAATTTAACAAAAGCAAGTAGGCTTAATCACCTAAAAAGACAAAAACAACAAAACTTAATCCTCAAGAGCTTCATACTTATCCACTCGAGAAACGCTAAACACAATATCTCCATGTTTAACCATCATTACAGAAGCTTAAACCAATGTTAGACCACTATGGACGCAAACGTGCATAAATTACAGTAACCTTAGTATAGGTCTTTTAAGGAAAAACATTCTTGTTGTTTTTATATCCAAAATCTGTTATTTATAATTAATCAAATCTTCTAGGTAGAAACTAGGCGCATTGGTGAGGGTGGAAATTGATAATTATAAATTTCCCTTATTTATTAATTGATTGATTTTTCAAATTATTGCATTAGTTTCATTGTATTTAAATGGTTATTTATTATGAAAGAAATTTGAAATTGTTAGTTCGTCCAACGTTTCTTTTTTATATTACTTCTCTCTTTCTAAATTAATAATGGAAATTATTTTGTTAAATTTTCATATTTTGTTAACCATTTACACGCTCATATGGATTGAATTAAAAAATTAATATAGTAAAAAAACACGTAGAGAAAGCAAATCATCACTTAATTATTTGAAAGCCGTTAGCCTGCTATATTTGAAGTATGAATTAAAAGGTATTTGCTTTACAATGCAGTTGTCGTGTTTGTTTGTAGGCTTTAAGGTGATGCAATGAACTTATAAAATCTTTGCTCACTGCAACTTTTAATTTCCTGAGTTAACAGTGTGGAAAGAATTATTGATCGGTATGAGAGGCATTCATATGCGGAGAGGCAAGAAGGTGGAAGTGATCAAGCACCAAATGTAAGTCTTTAATTTCCACTTAATCAACTTTTAACTCTTATTTTGTACGATCTTTTCAATAGTCTCTCAAATTATTTTAAACATTTTTTAATTTTTTAATATTTTGATTTGTTGTTTATTTTCATCATGTAAAATATTATTTTGATATATTTTTTTAATTATTTTTTATTTTCTAACTCATTATCAATCATATTGCAACTTTTTCACTATAATTGTATATATAACTTTTATTTACTACAATATAAAAATGTAATGTAATTGTCAAGAATATTTTTTTATCACCATCCAATATATATTGGAATTCAAAATATACAAGAATTTTATTATTATGTTTATTATTTGTTCTTTACATCATTTTGATCAAGTAATGTATTATAACTTTTATCAGTGTATAAAAACAAGATTTATTAGAATTTAAAAAATTGAAATAAAAAAACATTTAAAATATATTTTAATTTGAATATTTATTTTCCTTTTATATTTTTTTTAAATATTTTTAAATTTTATCAACTAGGTTTTATTAATGTTTGCAAATTTGACAAATGATTTGGTTCTCATGAAATTTTATTTGGTATTCTAATATAAAATGTAAACAATTATAATTAGTTTAAAGTATTTGATATCGAAAAAACAATCATCCTCCTAATATTAATATTGAATATTCTTAGAATAACAATAATAATTATATTTATAATCAAGAATTAGTTATATACATGACACGAAGTTAACCATTATGCATCAACAAACTTTGAACCTGTATCAATGTGATCAATGGATATTTGTTAGGCGACAAGTTTTCCAAATAGGTATAAACTAACATTTTATTCATAAGTAGAACAATGTTAATTCGGACTATTAATAATGTGAAATTTTCGTTAACGATATTAGTTTCTTTAGCAGAAATATTTTTTTCTTATTACTATGATTGTAAATTTCACTGTGTGAATAAGTTATAAACTCATATCAATTAAAGAATTTTAATTTACTACCATGCTATTTTATGTACACAAAGAAACAACTTTAATAAGTTGTCAAGTAATCAAAGATCACTATTAGTATGATCTTTAATATATATACTTATTATACAAATCAATAAAAGTTATTATTAATATAATTTGTAATTAGATAATTAAATTCTTTTGTTATCATCCCTCAATCACATAAGCCAAATTGAGAAATGCTAAGGTCACAAATGCAAACCATGAAAAAGAAAATGGTGCAACCACGTCACCTATGATTGTTTACATAATTGGTTATGGTTAGTAACATAATCGATTGTGAAGATTAAAAATAATCAATTATATTAGTCATCATAATCAATTGTACAATCAATTGTACAAGCAATCATAATCTATTATTTCCATAACCATTAAGTACAATGATGATATATAATGAAAGTAGGACATTGAAAAAGTTATATAGAAATGTTATAATTTTGCAGGTTATAATTAGTTTGTTACCATTTTAATCAGGATAAAATTTAATTCTAACGACAATAGATTTTTTTTAAACAATTGTTTTCCATATTTTTCTTGTTTTCTAAATAATTTAAGATAGAATATTCTGTAGTTAAGTTTTTTTTTTCTCATAAATATTTAATTACTAATATAAATAATTACAATCTCTGAAAAGTGAAAAAGAAAAAATGATTATTTAATTCTAAGAAAACAATTAGCTTCAGTTGAGTTGTAATAAATTTAATTTATTTTATGTAATTAACAATGGCTTCAGCTTACTTCTTATGCCAAAATGATTTTTAAAATGTCTAATTTATTCATATTGCCCCATTTTTCTCAGCATAAATATGTTATAATTAGAGAAAAAATATGTAATTCAACCCACTTTCATCACAGAGTCCAGATTATAGAAGCACAGTAATGGAATAGCATAAAAAAAAAAATCCAAATTCTATCTTATACATATAATCATATTTCTAAATGACACGGATCTTCAAGAAATATTCCCTTACAGTCACTAAAATAAATATGGATATTTTATTTCTTAGCTGTTATTTTTAAAATAAATTAAAAGCCTTAGAATACTGGTTTAATTATCTGTTTGCATTGCTAGGAAAACTGGGCCATAGAACACGAAAAACTGAAGGCTAGGGTGGAAGTACTACAGCTACATCAAAGGTATTGAAGTTTTGTGAATAAGAGGTTCTTGTGTAATAAATTATGCAGTGACAGTTTTAGTGCTTCCTTTCAGGAATTTCATGGGAGAAGACCTTGATAGCTTAAATCTTAGAGGACTTCAGAGTTTAGAACAACAACTTGATTCCGCCCTCAGACACATTAGATTACGAAAGGTGAAATAAAACTGTATATACATATCAAACCTACACTCATTTTTGTTCACTAAATATCATTATCTCTGTGTTAATGTGCAGAACCAAGCCATGCATGAATCTATTTCAGGTCTTCAGAAAAAGGTGAGTTTTTTTTTTTTTTTTCCGACATAATGTTGAATATAGTAAACCACCGGGTTTTCGTATGACATGAAAGATAGTGAACAGTTTTTGTTTCTCTCTATTGTTTTGATTTGATTGAAATGACATACGTAGTACTATTCTGTGATACAGGACAAGGCACTTCGGGAACGTAACAACGTGCTCGCCAAGAAGGTTATATTGTTGATTCATTAAGAGCTTGTGTACTAGTTTGTGAAATTTGGATTTCAAATCTTAAACATAAATGGTTGTTTGAGTGAACCACAGATAAAAGAAAAAGAGAAGGCACTGGTCCCTCAAGAACAGGAAGCGTTGCTAAATAACGGGGATGTGACTTCTGTCATGGTAACTAAGCCATTGGAGTCCCTGAATATTGGGTCAGTGTCTTTCCTCTGAATCTATTTCATTATTTTTACATCATTTACCATATTTTTTTCTTCCTCTCTCTTTCCCTTAACCTGCATTCTCTGCAATTAATTATGAGTTGAATTTGAATTTGTAACTAATAATACTAATTGAGTGAGTTGGGAGAGTAGATGTAGAGGGTCCCCAGAAGCGAAATATGATGAAGGAACTCCAACATCAACTCAACCTAAAACCGTAATTCCTCCATGGATGATGACTCTTCCAACAGATGAATAGAAGAAGAAGCTTGTTAGGATCATTCCCACTTGTACATAAGCACACATGAAGACATTTGATGTTGGGTTGTATTTTGTATGAGATGCTTTTGAATGTTGCTAAGTACATTAAAGGTTTTGCATATAAATGATACTAATAAAATTGAGTTTCAACAAAAGGTTCAAGTTTACAACATATCCGATATAAAATTCTTGATAACTTTACCTACAGTAAAAGGATCATTTTATCCATATTGCACAAAAGGACCGACAAACTCACGATGATGACTGTGTTATATTCTGGTTGTCAACAATTATTAAATAATCACCTTTGTGACCCTGTGCAGAAAGAATTTGTTGCAATACCCAAAACCATTGAGGTTATTGCATAACAGCTCGTCATTCCAATCTGTGTAACCTCTATCTTTGCTCAAAATCGATTGATTTTCTCCTTTTTGTTGTTTGTAATTTTTGCTTTTTTTTATGGGATTTCATGTTCTATCAACATCTAATTTTGTTTCGATAATAATTAAAAAAATGAAAATTGAAATCAAACTTAAATATATATGTATTAATTTATGAATTTTTTTTATTTAATTTGGTAGAATTAAAACAAATTAATTATTAAATTGATTTTTAGATTATCTTATGTTTTGAATAGTCTAAAAAAATATTTAAAATAATAATGAAAAAAAAAAGACAAGGGAAAACTTGTTTATTCCATTGAATATGAAATTGTTTAATCCTAATTTTGTTTTGACTTTTTTTAACGTCTTTGAACTCCATGATCCCTCCTTTTTGGGCTACAAAACTCCAGAGTCCAAAACATTGAATAGACCGGATGAGAGGGGGCTTCTCCCTGCACCTCCAATAATCTCTCCTGTACCTCCAAAATTTAATTTTTTTTCATGTTTGTCCATGGTAAAAAAAACAGTTACTCCATCTTTCACCGTACTCCCAAAATCATACACCTCCAAAACGCACCCCAAAACACACCCCCAACCCCAATAATATTGTGCATGTGTATTTATATTTTAATTGATTTAATTATTTTTAGCAGTAAATTAGAAGATACATAATTCACAATTTTTTCACACGCGTGAAATGGAAGGTTTAACTTTTTTTAGGAAACGGAATGTGGAATCTGTTTCCCACAATTTTTTTTTTTTAAGGAAACGGATTGTGTAATCTGTTTCCCATTATATTTTGTTTTTTTTTTTTTGAGGAAACGGATTGTGGAATCCGTTTCCCAATTTTTTTTTTTAAGGAAACGAATTGTGTAATCCGTTTCCCATATTTTTTTTAAAGAAACGGATTATGGAATCCGTTTCCCAAATTTTTTTTTTTAAGGAAACGGATTGTGTAATCCGTTTCCCAAATAATTTTTTTTACCGCACTCTCTAGCCTTCACTGTTTCAGGATCTCAAACCAACTTTATTTTGTCTTTTGACATAATTTAACATGGCATTTCACGTTAAATAAAAAATGTTAGAGAATAGCATAACTTGAAAAAATCATATGATCTTTTCACTCTTACGTTAAGCGTAGTTTTTGTTCTCCTTTTTATAATCTACATTTAAGTGATAAAGATTGAGGACTGAAATGTGAATAAAAGGGAAGAAAAAAAAGAAGCAACTATTGGAGTAATCCGTTTCCTAGAATTTTTTTTTTTTTTTAAGGAAACGGATTGTGTAATCCGTTTCCCATAAAAAACATTTTTTTTATTTTATTTTAGATGAAACGGATTGTGGAAGCCGTTTCCCAGAGTGCTGAAACGGAACCTGAAATCCGTTTTGGGATGTGTTGTTTGGTTTTTCAGCGAATGTAAAATCCGTTTTGGGCGATTCTTTTTTATTTATTAATTTTTATTTTATTTTATTATAGATATGGTTAGGACACATAAGTAAGGTTTAAAAGTAATGGGGTGAGGTGTAATTTTGTAATGAATGAGAAAAACAAAATGTATGGGAAACGGAATACAGATTCCGTTTCATAACACTGTGAAACGGATTCTATAATCCGTTTCAGAAAAAAAAATTGCATTTTTTTTCTAAAACGAATTACAGAATCCGTTTCACAGTGTTATGAAACGGAATCTGTATTCCGTTTCAAAAAAAATTGCAAAATTTTTTACGAAACGGATTACAGAATCCGTTTCATAACACTATGAAACGGATTCTGTAATCCGTTTCGTGAAAAATTAAAACTCAGGGGCCACAAACCACAGAGAATGAGAGCAAAATTTTAAATGAAAACCTGTACTGGGATGGAGAACCAAGGAAACGGGAGTAGAAGAAATAAGGTTTTGGGGGTGCAGGACGTTGGCGACGCAGTAAATGAAATTTACTGCGTCCCACCCACTTTCACCCACTCTCTCACCCATAGTAAATAAAGGTATAACAGTCATTTTTGGGGGTACAGAAGAACTATTGGAGGTGCAGGGAGAAACCCCCGGATGAGATTCACAAATCGATGTGGGCCAAACAATATTGGACCAAAAAAGTTCTCACACAATGCGTAGTCAATTAATGTCTTCAAAAATATATTAAATCAAATAAAATAGGTATGATTTATAATTTTAACTCTCAATAAATTTATAAACTTTCAATTAAGTTTTTATTAAATTTTTAAAATTTATTGACTAATAAAAAGAAAATTCAATTAAGTCATTGACGTTCAATTTTTTATTTTAATTGTGTCATGTAACTTTTAATCGGGTGATATGATTCTTAATTGAGTAATGTGACTCTTATTTAGTTTCGTCATCTTTCATAGGTATCGACACATAATTTTATAACTTTACAAATTTTATTTTATTTTGATAATCTTATAGTTTTATGACCTTATACCATTATAGTCTTATAGACTTATAGTCTTCTAGTATTGCAGTTTTTTAGTTTTTTAGTCTTGTAGTCTTATAGTCATATAACCTTATAACCTTAAAGTCTTATAATCTTATACATTTTTAAGTTTATATTAATATGAAATTAATAAATATAAATGTTGAATAATACAAGATCACTTGTTTGGGTCTATGTTCTTTGTAGTAATTTTTTCATGAGAATATTTCACATGTAGACCCTTGCTTCCCGAAAACTAGTGTATTGAATGGACTCATGAGATTCTGCACCTATCATATTGTCTTTTTATTCCTTCATCTCAACAATCTCAAGTGGAACAATCATATAAGCATAAGTCATTCAGTATTGACAAGGTTAACTTCACTAGTTCCTTGAGTGTGACTCTGTTTTATATCATATCGTCTGTCATGTGAAGCTTCTTTAGACTCTCACCACATAGTTATCATCCTTTATATGAGTCATATACTAGTAAAGTTAGGATAGTCTCATATCATAAGTCTCCTTCAATACACTTAGACTCATCCTAGATTAACATTTCCCCTTGAAAATAACTAATTTGACAACTCAACACTAAAATCCTTTCCATATGAGACTAGATATATACATGCATTGTCAAACATATGGTAATATATTCATAATCACACAAGAAAAACCATTTAGAAATATATATCTCCTTCCTTCACACAAGATAAAGGTCATAAGTAAAATCATCTTACTACATCAAAGTCATTCAAGCAACCAGACCCACAGAAACCATTGAATCACACATTTCACAAAAATCATACTCATTTCCCAAAATTTCTATGATAATAACTTTTTCAACATGTGTTTGTACTAATTGTACAAATTTCATAACACCAACAGTAGTAACCATAAATTAATTTATCTCATCCAATAGTTTTACCCCCCCCCCCCCCCCTTAATAATTACAAATTGCAAACCAAATTCTCTTCCTCTTACAACATTCTTAACTTTCTCTACACAAAAGAAAATCATCACCATTATAGACATCATTCATTATAGTTTCATTTCTCTTGGAGGCTTTGTCAAGTTTTATCAACATTCACACATAAAAATCAAACCATTATTTTATATTTCAACAATAAAGCATTAAATTTGTGAAGAAAAAAACTTCCCTAACATTATAGTCTTGACCTAGCACTGTTCTTTTCTCCCTAAACAATTCCACACATTAAAACATTATATCTACACAACAAAAAGGCCCAAATGACAATCAAGACACAACATTAGGGTCTTAACTAAAGGAAATTTCATTAAGGATGAATGGAAGTAACATGCAAAGCAAAAAGGATTGTACATAGGAGAAAACATATTGTTCCATACAAAGAGTGGACAAAATTTTGAATTGACCATTAAGAGAACTTGAATGAGGTTTTGGTAGAGTTCCCATGTAGATTACTCTAGCGGTAGTGACCCTTCAAAAGGAGTAGAATTGAATAAAAAATTTATGGTCGAAAAATAGGACTAAAGAGAAGAAAGAGCTTTATGAAAGAGAATGAAATATGATTTGGGATTCTCACAATGATGAATATCTCTCTCAAGAATGGATTTGTTGTTGTATTTACCTAAAATTATTTTTAAAACTAATAAAAGTTATGAATTTATAAAATATAAAATTAAAAATTAAAAAAATATATAACATTACAAAATAAAATATATATAAATTTTAAATTTATAAAATTATAAAATTATAAAATTATAAAATTATGAAATATAAAATAAAAATATATAATTTTATGATTTAAAAAATTTATAATTTATAATTTAATTATTTATAATTTTATAGTTTTTAATTTTATTATTTTTTAATTTTATGATTTATAATTATATCATTTTATAATTTTATAATGTTACATTTATATAATTTTATAAAATATAAAATTTTAAATAATTATACTATATGTTTTATAAAATTATATAAAATTATAAAATGATATAATTATAAATCATAAAATTACAAAATTACAAAATTATAAAATCATTAAATTATAAATTTATAAAATTATAATTTTTTAAAATCATATAATTATATATTTTTATTTTATATTTTATAAATTTATAATTTTTATTACCTTTAAAAATAATTTTAGGTAAATGTAACAACAAATATTTGAGAGATAGCATCATCGTCGTTATAATAGTTTGTAATGATATTATGTGACAATATTCAAGAGAGACGACAATGCAAGATAACTCTCACTTCATCTAAGTAACAGAAATATCTAACGACTCGATCGGAAAAGTTTTGAAATTTTGAAAATTCAAATATAATACAAAACGACAATTATATTTTGACTACTAAATTTTAATAACTTTTTCTTATAACATGATATGTCATCTTTTAAGTGGTTTTGGAATATTGAGAATGAGAAAATGAAAAAATGAAGAATCATTTAGAAGATGTCACCTCATGTTGTAAGAGAAAGTTGTCAAAATTTAGTAGTTAAAAAATCATTTTCCAATACAAAAATCAATCTAATAGGAACCCAAAATTTATGAGTGATCCAAAACATAATTGAGCCTTCAATTTTACAAGAGAATTGAAACTTAATTAAGTGAATAATTATTTTATTCTTAACTAGAGTTTAATTTTAATCTCATTAGAAATAAACGATTAACTATAAGTTCATTTTACTCCATTCTACCTTAATTTCATTCTATTTTATGCTGTTTCATCCTATTAAATATAATCTGAGATTAACGTTACGCTCTTTTAAATATATATAATACATTTTCCAGGTAGATATAATTTGTAAAGAATCAAGCAGAAACACCAACTATTTCTATTTAGATCTTCTGTTTATGAAATAATGTGGATTAGATTTGACACAATGATTAATTCTTCACAAAATTATGGTAAGGAAAGGAAGATGTTCAATCATATGTTTGGGAGCTTAATTATGATCGTTTCCTTACATAGAACATCGTCCCATCCAATAATTGAAGCATGTTTTGTGAGTTCTGTGATGAAGGAATCTCTGAACTGCTTCAGATTACGTGGCTCCATGTCTCAATAGCTTAAAATTCTAAATCAACGTGATCTCCATGACTCCACAATTCTAATGTTAATAATTTTGTATTGGTGGGTGTTGTGTCGAGAATTATTCTTCCACGCGTGTGGAAACCATTAAGGATTAAAGAATTGATGTCAACATTGTCAACTCCGGTTCATCATGCAAACTCTTCTTGATGGCTGGCACGTTCAAGATTAGCCCCACATCGAAGACATCACACGGAAACAGACGAAGAAACCATTAATTGGCATTTGAAAGAGAGGCAGAAGAGAACAAAGAGGTCCAAAGTCAAGGGTGAGTGAGAGTATGACCAAGAAGCTGTACTTCATTAATTTTTGTTCCTATCAATGTGTGTATATAAAGACACAGTGTGAGTGTTTTGGGACCAAAACAACATGGGAAGACCACGTATCAGGCTGTGCTTTGGTCTCGCCACGCCTCGTGTTCGAGCCTGTTCTGCATCTACTTTTCGTTCCAAGTCCCCCTCCTCTGCTTCCATCAAATTTGCAAACAGAACCGAGTTTTCAGGCCACCACTCTAACGGGGCTGAAGCAGGCAATAAGATAATGGTGGTCGTGGATTCTAGCTTTGAAGCCAAGGGGGCTCTTGATTGGGCACTTTCTCACACTGTTCAAAGCCAAGACACTCTTGTTCTTGTTCATGTCACCAGACCCAACATGGAAGGTGTGTTATTTTCTGATCGTACCTTATTCTAATTACTCTGTACAAGTATCAACAAAAGCTCTGTTTTTTTGTGGTCACAGATACGGAATCTGGTGGGAAGTTTAATGTGAAGGCTTATCAACTTCTCCTTGATATGAAAAGTATGTGCGAAAGGAAGAGAGCCGGGGTAAGTTTGTTTAGAGAAAATGTGATTGTTTTTGTGATGAATGAGTGTAGGAGAAGAAGCAATGTACTAACTGTGTTGTTGGTGTTGAGGGGTTTCAGGTGGTGGTGAATGTAGTTATGTTGGAGGGAGAGGAAAAGGGTGTTGCCATAGTGGAAGAGGCAAAGCAACAGAGGGTGTCATTATTGGTTGTAGGACAAAGAAAACGATCCTTCTTGTGGTGCATGTTGCGAACATGGGTACGAAAGGGAACACGACCTGGCTTCGTTGAGTATTGTATACAGAACTCACCCTGCATGACAATTGCCATCAGGAGGAAGAATAAGAAACATGGAGGCTACTTGATTACTACCAAACGCCACAAAAATTTTTGGCTTTTGGCTTAGTCTTATCACCATTTGTCAAATGTGATCAAGAGTTTTGTGTCTAAATTTCGTCCTTGTTCAGATTGGATGCTGGAACTTTTACTGTAATCCAAATTAAATTATAAATATACCTTTACTTGTGCATTTTTTAGAAACAGTCCTTTAAAAAGTTGCAAGTGAAATGCATGATGTGCAATACTACTATAAATAAAGCATAAGCTTGCAGAGCATTTTTGGTGATTTTTTACACTGTTCCACACCACGCAGGGGATATAATTGAAAGCTAAAATTTGAAGTTTATGATTGAATTAGAAAAAGGAAATGGTGGACAAAGTAGAGAAGTGAAAGTTAGAAACTAAGATATCAGAAAGAAAGAAAGCAATGATATAAGTGAAACTAATGTAGTATTGCGAACCAGCAGTGTTGTAAGTGAAACTAATAAAATGGAGAGAAATGAATTTGGTATGGGCTAGCCCGGTCTAAAAAGGTAGCCCAACAAGGTGAAGAGTGAAGGCTTTTTCATGCGGGAAGAACAGATTTCAACAATTTCAAATATCTGAATAAAATAATTAAAATATCTTATATTTATTTTAGAGTAATTAAATTTATTTTTCAAGGTAAAAATTCATTTTAAAATATTAAATTTTAAAATTAAATTTTACATATATATATATATATATTAGTAAAATTTTAAATATTCAAATAAATTAAATAAATCATTTTAATTATATAGTGTTTAATAATTTAAAAAGACGAGCATTAATAACTTTTATATTAATATTAATGACTTTTATTTAAGATTTTTCAATATCTTTGTTGTAATTAACGAGATATAATTTAACTCGCAATAATAATATAAACATGTAAATAATTGTCAATATCTCCGTTGTAATTTATTTTTCAATTATATCTTAAGTTTGCGATGTCTAAAAAAATATGATTTTACCCATAAGAAAAAAGACTTAAATAAGTTATCTATCTCTTTTGAGATTGTGTACTAATAGTACAACCGGATTTTAGTTCTTCCATATATCTACTAGCATTGAATCTTGAAATCCATAAAATATATTTCATTTACTTTTGACTCATCATGACTTATTATCTAAACAAGTTTTTCCATGATTAATGGTCACTTGTTTGGCTCAAAAGTTCATTAGGTAATTCTACTTTAAAAATCCACTAAACTTAGCATAATAAGAATTGTTTTCTCTCAAACGAATTCTTTTCTTTATTCATTACTCGTTACTGGCATTTAGTTTTTCTCCTTCTATCTCTTCTTAAAAAAAAATTGGTGCAACAAGAAGTATTCTTTATGAAGCATTATGGAATGGCCATTAATGTTTTTTTCATTTTTTAATTAAGTCAACATGAGCCCAACAAATTGGTGACTCACATGACATATTTATCTTTTATTGATTAATTAGTGTCAAAGTCAACTGAATTCGTTTTTTTTTTCTCAAAGATAACAAGTTTTCATATAGGTAAAATATTTATCATCACGAGTCATTTTTATTTGTATGAATTTTCTCTAATGATAATTTTTCGTCTTTAATGCATCATGATTTCAATGATGTGAGACTTTAATATACTTTGTCTCGAAATAAAAGATCAAGATTTTGTTAGGATGAATTGCACTTTGACTAGACAATTATATTTTTCATGTAAAATTTTTTACATCAAAAGAATTCCTTAACAACTTTTGTAACAACAATACATTTATTTCCCCAAAGATGATAAAGAAATATATTTTTTGTAGTTTGAAACTTTCACGACATTGCTCTCCTATAAAGTCATCATATATTAAGAACTACACTTATTAGAATTTGTATCATCAACCATGTGTGAATTTGTATTGAAAAAATTGGATAGAAATTCAGTTGTTTATGGAATAATTCATAAACAATTTAAAAAATATTACACCAGATAAAGAATTTCACTTAGAGAAGATAATTTTGTATTTGTGGAATAATGCGATCTAAGAATAAAAAAGTTTAAATACTAATTTGATCTTAATATTCTTTCAGTTTTTTTAATTTGGTCATAATATTTTTTTTTTCAATTTGGTTATAATATTCGTCAATTTTGTTTTATTTGGTCATTTTTGGTAACGTTGTTTAAATTAGTAAGAGATTGTAAACAATGAGTGTCATGTGTCATTTCATGATTTTTTTTTGTTTTAATTTTTTTTTATTTTAAGTAAAATGTTCACATGTCAAGCCAATATCGTGTCACGTATTAGGGTCAGTTTCTTATATTCAATTTGGTCTCGATATTCGTTATTTTTGTTTAATTTAATCTCTTTTTTAAATTGAGCAATTTTATTTCTCTCCTACATTGAGATCAAATTTCATTTTAATATAAATGTTATACTTATATTCTTATCAAAATTCACATTTTTATTAAATATTTTTAATTTAAAATTAAATTTGGTTTAAAATTAAAAAAAAAATTTAAAGGTAGGGAATAACAATATTAGTTTAAAATTTTAAGAGGTTATAAATAATATAAAATAATATAACTAATTAATATAATGTTTACGTGATTTGAAATACTTAATGTAATTTTTAACCTTTTAAATTTTTAAATCAATATTATTATTCTCCAGTTTTAAAATTTCATTCTAATTTCATATCAACTCTAACCTTAGTCCGTGGACATGTGAATTTTGAAAGCTAAATATTTTTTTAAACAACAAAAATTTTTAAAATATTAAAAAAATATATAAAAAAAACACGAAATGACAAAATAACATTCACCATTTACCATCCATCAATTATTTCAGCAGTGTTAAAAAACAAATTAAATAAAATTAAGTAATATTAAAATAAAATCAAATAATTATTACCAAATTAAAGTGAGCGAATATTAATACCATATCAAAATTTAAGCCGATAAAAAAATAGTTGCAATAACTTCGGTTGTTTAACACTTTTTAGAAGATGCAGAACCATATTTCAGTTTAGGAAAATGCCATGAGTTAACTTTTGAGTGTAGGGAAGCACCCCTTTGCCACCAAATTTTATCAGCATACCGACAAGAATCTTTGGCTTTGTCTGAGCTCATAATTTTGTGAATCTGAAGTTAAAGAGAGAGGAAAATGATATTTTGATCTCCACAAAATTTTTATATCTATTTGATATTGTTTATTATTATTATTTTTTCTTTATTAATATGAGTTCAATTTTTTTTAATCATTTTATTTTTTGGTGAGTTGTCAAATAAGTAATATCTTTTTCTGTGATAAAAAAAGAAGAGGAAGAAAAACTTATGCCAGCACATGCCATCATGTGAAGCTTCATGCACAAAGTACATCTAATTAATTAGGTTATGTTTCCAGTTTTTATGAAAGAATCATAATAAGTAAGAAGTTGTTTTAGTTTAATGAAATAATTTCCGACAATTAATGGCATTTATCATACGTGCATATATGGGGAAAGAGAGTGATCCGTTTAAACTTTGTATGTTACTTTGACATTATATTATTAATTTTATTACATTATTTTATTTCAAAATTTATTGTTTAATTAAATTTTTTGTTATAACATAAATTTCATTTCTAAAACCTTATATTAATATAACATTGTTTAATATTTTATCAGTATACATTAAAAATGATCTTCTTTTTTTTCAGAGATAACCTTTTTTTATTATGAAAATGACCCTCCTCCATTTCATTTACATAGCCTTATTTTTGTTCTGCTTATTATAATTTGCAAACCCACTTTCTTTCTTAAGACTCTCTCATCCTCTCAACTACACTTTCTTATTCTCTTCCAACTCAATCTTGGTTTTTCTCTTCCTCATCTGATTCTCATTTATTCGTGAAACAGATGCTACATTTAGAATCATGATAGAATTTTACTCGAATCTACCTAAACAATTTCTTCTTCTGTGTAAGTTAAAAAAATTCAACCTTCTTCTTCTTTCTCAATTTTTGGGGATGTTTGTTTATGCTTGAATTATGATCAGAGCCTCATTCTTCTCTGTAATTCCTTCATTTTGGCTTCTCTAAGTTGTTTTGGGGGTTTTGGTGCTTAATTTCTTTGGAGTCTTCTTCTTGTCAAGTGTGGTATACGCTCAAGATAAGAGAAACTAGGTTTGGTTGAAATTTCGAAATGAATTGCTTATTGTGGTTAATTGTGTTTTGATGTACTGAATTGATGAGTACATGTGAAGTGTGGGGGTTTATGTTTTATGGTTTTGCATGCTGAGAATAGGTGAAAATATGTTATTTTAGCTTAAACGGGAATTTTTAGCTTAAGCTGATAGCCCCTAATGCTCAAGTGAGAGAAATTTAGCTTAGGTAGAAATAGTCAAAATTTCACTTTTTTCTCTGTTTGAATTTTAGCTTAAGCGAAATCTTTAGCTTAAGCGAAATCTTTAGCTTAAGTGAAAGCCTTGTCACTCAAGCGAGAATCTTTAGCTTATGCGAGAAAGCCATTGTAGCTCTTTTTGTTTTTGTTTAATTTTAGCTCAAGCAAGAATCTTTGGTTTAAGCAGAGTACTTGTCGCTCAAACGAGCCGTGGCGAATCTTAACCAAAATTTGTAGGAGAGCCAAAATAATATATTTAAAATTTATATATTTAACATTAATGTCACTAATTCAATAAAAATGAATACAAAATTTAGTATAGTTATAACTATAAAAGAAACTACATATATCTAAATGATTGTCCATTGTTTTTTCATATTCTAGAACTTATCAAATAATTCAACCATAACTAAATTTTTCAGCTATTTTCCCCCCAATATAATTAACCATATTATCTGCAAAAGATTCATTTTTCATTTTACAAATGTGCACATATCGATTCAAAAGTCATCGCAAACATTTCCTTTCATTGTTATACGATAAGCAACGATATTGTCTTCTTTTGATCTTCACTTTTCTTTTATCAATTTTAAAAAATGAATTTATTCATCTTTTTCATCAATATACATATTTAAAAAACAAGTTTAAGACTAAAAAATAATTTATCATAATCTATTCAAAAATTGAGAGACATAACTACTACAAAAAATTATGATAATCAAGTCCACTTAAAAATTGTCTATAAAAAATCACATAATACATTACTTACTCTTCTATATCCATAAAAAATAATATACATAATGTCATGAGATAAAAAATAATATTAAATATTAAACAAGTATTTAACTACCAAGTGAGACAAAAAAAATTACTTTTTTTTTCTTTAAAAATGGAAGAAAAGATATAAAAAATGATAGCAGAAATAATGAGTTTCTGTTTAACTTATTTTTTTCTTTGGTAACAAAAGAAATTAGGTAACGGTAAGAGATGAATATAACATATGAAAAATTCAAAAGACAATGGCAAGAGAAAATGAAAATTATTTTAATAATTTTTTTTCTTTATTATATTTGATTTTATGTTTTACTATTTATTAACATTAAATATTGTACTTTATAAAAGAAATAAAAAAATACCTAATTTAATTTTTATTAATTTTTAATATACTACGACCTAATTCAAAAGATACATATAATTAAAAAAAATTAAAAACATACATAATTTAAAACATTTTAAACACATAATTTGTCTTATGACAACTCTTTTGTATACTAACTTACCTTTGCACTTTGTGGTCTTGTGTTGTATTCTTCTTTTGCGATTATCACCTCTCTCGTGGGAGTAGAGGGAGTTTCACTGGGGAAACATAACAACAATGAGGCTTGAGCCCAATCACATAAAACATTGACACGACTCTCAACTCAAAACCTTAAGACAATAGGTTTATGATTTCTTTATCCTTATACAGTGTTCTACTTTTTCATTTCTAGTCAATGTGAGACTTAGACTTAGACTTTTCTCATTTTTATGATCAATACTGATGCAGTAATATGTAAATACGTCTAGTGCAGTTTATGTTTTTTAACTATTATGATTGCTTTGTTTTCTCTTTGTGGTTGTTTTAGGTGATACCAATGTGGACTAATGTGAGGAAGAGACTCAGAGAGATTTCAAAAGGTTACAATAATCCATCAGTAAGAATTAGAGGTATCCCTCAATTATAATTTTTTTTTTTCAAATTTAATCAGTATTATGTCTCGGTTGTACGATATCCAAACATTTATAAATTATGATTCGGTTAGAAACCGAGGTAGAAAGAGGTAATTCTTTTTCTCAATAATATAAGATTCGATTCTTAAATTGAAGTTAAATAATTAAAATAACTGGGGTAAATATCTTTTTCCTGCATCGGTATTCATCGAAGAATGTACAATGGAGAAGCAACTATATAATATGTTGCATCTACTTTATCACATAATGCACCAAAATTCTAAAGATAATAATATAAAATATGATGAATCACACATTTATATGAACTATACATGTTTATTAATCTATTATTTATTTATTTATTCATTTATCTTTTTATTTAATAGTTCATTAACATATTTATTCGTTATTTTTTCTATTCCTTCACTTTATCAAGTTATTTATTTAATATCTTATGAACTTATTAATTTGTTAAAGTAAAATTTTTCAACTTATTAACTTTTTGACTAAATTTCTGTTGACTTTAATTAATTTATTAACTTACTAAATTATTATTTTATTTTTGAAAATGCCAAGACCGACTCAAGATGTTTGCCTCTGTTAAAAATTGAGAAATTTAACAGTGAATTATATGACATGTTTAAATCTTAATATAAATTTTTAAGATAATAAGTTTAAGTTTAATTTAATTTCATTAAACAGATATAGAAGAAAATATTATATTCGTTTATATATTATAATATAGTCTTATTTATAATTTAAGTACTCTTATTGAAAGATTAATCCGATTCGTTTAAAACATGGTGTGATATGATAATAAGTTCTTGACCGCATATTGTGAGAGACAATCAAAACTATTCTACTTTTTATATTAATTCCCGAATTTCATTACTTAAAATCAATTTAGTATATTAAAATTTAATCACTTTAAAGACTAAAATATTTGAGTAATTATATTTAAGGATTAAAATAATACAAAGAAATAAAATTCATAACACAAGGTGATAGTTAAAATGTGATACAAGACATTTTCTAATTAGAAAACCAAAGGGGTAAATAAATTACCCTTACAATTTAAAAAAAAAAATACACTTCCACAAATTTAAAAAATGTTAAACAATACTTCGATTTTCATTTCTAAAAACAAAAACTTTACCTAACGTTTAATACACTAAATATGTCTATATTAGAAAATAAATTTCTTTGCATAAAAAAATAGGCGAGGTATTAATAAATGAAATTTGAGTTTTGAGAGTGCAAGGAGTGTTTTTAAGTGTAAGAAATAATATAAGAGTCCGAAGTGACAAGTTTCAACCTCTATGTGTGTATGTGTGTAGGTTTCATTTGATGGCATCATTCATCATTCATCATTTTTGTCTCTGATTCATTGAGGGAGTAAATGAATCCACAGTGAGTGAAGCCTCGCAATTGCATGCTTCTTTCCAATAGGAAGTGCCGTCAGATTCAGATTGGAATTGGAATCCACAATTGAATTTTAATTCATGCTGTTCGGCTGCCGCCGGTTGTGGATTGAGTGGTGACCGGTGAAAGATGCGACGACGGGCTGCCGATTATCGGCGCCCGGTTCGACGGAGGTTTTCATATTGGATCTGGCTTCTCCTCGCCTTCTCCTCTATCCTTGCTCTCCTTCTCTTCCTTCTCCAACACAACCACCACCACCAAGATCCGCATCATTATCCTTTGCCGGTAACTTTCAACTTCTCTTTTCTCTTTTCTCTTTCCATTCCCAATCGCAACTAATTCATACCATACTCACCTATATCTTACATTTACTTACCGGATAACATTACGATGCCACTCGTTAGATCCTAATTCAAATCTTGTCTTTTCGGTTATTCACTCTTATTCACTAGCTTCACGCCATTAGCCTGCTCCTTTCTGGTAATCCAGTGTCCGTAAGTTTGGTGATACATGAAGTTTCTCTACAGTGAGCCAACAAGAGTGCTTATGTTTTTTAATTTTAGTAGGATGAGCTCACTATGCGTTTTATATCAAATCTGGGGTGAATTCAACTTTACTTGCTCCTTTCGGAGGAGTTTATCTGTACAAGTAACAATACTAGCGTTTATGGTTGGATGGGTTTTTGGAGGGAGAGACTCTGTTCATATGGTCTGAATCTGTTTACTTTTGTTACCAGTGGCTTTAGCTTAGCTTGTTAAATCATTTTTTTTTTTTTCATTTGTACATTGGGTACACTGGAATCTGTGTTTGAATCGTATTCGAAATACGAAGCAATGGAAATTGGTTATTGTTGAATTAAGAGATTAGAGAACTGGTACTATAGGTGGAGATCGTTTGGTGATTAACTACTAAAATGGGAAGCAGGCAGTAATTTCTAGGTTTGGGAACAGTTCTGTATTTACTTGCACATCATTCCCCTTTCAACTGTTCACTCACATGCCACCCAATCTTAAGAATTTTTTATGCCATAGTTTCTCATTTAACCAAAACCTGTGACTTGTTTCGATAGTTATTCTATTTTTCAACAACAATCTATTACTCATTTGACTCCGCCTTCCGTGTCATGTTTAGTATCCATATCCTGTTCATTTGACCTGTTTCCAGATACGTAGTTAGTCAGAATGAAGATAAACTTTTAATCATTCTATTATTTCCCATCCTTTGTTGTGGTTATCATCTAACGCTCTTTGAAGTCATCCAACAATCAGGAAAATATCTAAATCGCTGACATGCTTTTCAGGAAATGTTTTCATGACTGAGTTTAGTTTGGATAAACTTATCGATAAACACTTACAGGAGAAAAGGAAATGCAATGGTAAACTAAATCAAACTTCTCTAAACATAAACTGAATTCAACATATGTACCTCGCCTTTTCTGAACTTTGATCTAATTTCTCCAAAATTGAGGTGTATAACTTGATTTTAACTTGTGAGATAAGTTTGATTATTTTACCCTCTCTCATTTCTTCTATAATTACTAATGAAAAACTTTATCCAAATCGGGTCATGATGCTAAATGTACGCACTTACTTCTTTAAGCATAAATTACTTTCAAACTCAATTTTCTGTTTGATATCAAAAGCATATGTTGAGTGGGTTCTCATCAATATGAAATAGTAAACAGGATTAAATAAGCTTTGATAGTGTAAAAGAGTGGGTCTTGAAGACTACTGATGCATGTAAAATAGACTACAGAAGTGAAAGACCAGAGACCTTAAATTAGAGTCCCACAGAACTTATCCATTTCTATGCACCACTGGAAGAGATATATTATATCTCCATATATCTTAGTTACTGTTGTTACCTTTTAGTTAATATCACTTTCTGTTGTTAAAACTTACAAGTATTCCTTTATTTGTCCGTTTTGGATACTGATGGAGCATGTTAATTTACTTTGCAGGAGAGAAATGAAAGAGTTGAACAATTTGCTAAGGAGAGTTTGAATTTTACTCAAGAGATTTTAAGTGTTACATCATTTTCACGACAGTTAGCAGAACAAATGATTCTGGCCAAAGCTTATGTGGTTATTGCCAAAGAGCATAACAATCTTCACCTTGCCTGGCAGCTTAGCTCAAAGATCAGAAATTGCCAGCTTTTGCTTTCAAAAGCGGCCATCACTGGTGAGCCCATCACGTTGGAGGAAGCAGAGCCAATTATTAGAAGCCTTTCTCTTCTAATGTTTAAGGCACAAGATATCCATTATGACATTGCAACCACAATAGTGACCATGAGATCACATATTCAAGCTCTAGAAGAGCGAGCCAATGCAGCAATAGTTCAAAGCACCGTGTTTGGTCAAATAGCAGCTGAAGCAATACCCAAAAGTCTTCACTGTCTAAATGTGAAACTCATGTCTGATTGGCTAAGGATGCCTTCCCTGCAGGAACTCTCAGATGAGAGGAAAAACTCCCCACGGCTTGTGGACAACAATCTCTATCATTTCTGCATATTTTCAGATAATGTACTGGCAACATCTGTAGTTGTAAACTCAACTGTCTCCAATGCTGACCATCCAAAGCAATTGGTCTTTCACATTGTCACTAATGGAGTCAGTTATGGGGTAATGCTAGCATGGTTCCTACGTAATGACTTTAAAGGAGCCACCATAGAGATACAGAACATTGAGGAGTTTCATTGGTTGAATGCATCTTATTCTCCTCTTGTCAAGCAGCTCCTTAATCCTGATTCAAGAACCTTCTATTTTGGAGCATATCAAGATTTAAATGTTGAACCCAAAATGCGGAATCCCAAGTATCTGTCTTTATTGAATCATCTTCGGTTTTACATCCCTGAGATTTATCCGCAACTTGAGAAGGTTGTCTTCCTGGATGATGACCTTGTTGTCCAGAAGGATCTGACCCCACTTTTCTCACTGGATTTGCATGGGAATGTGAACGGTGCTGTGGAAACTTGTCTGGAAGCCTTTCATAGATACTACAAGTATATCAACTTCTCAAATTCAGTTATTAGCTCGAGATTTGATCCACAGGCATGTGCATGGGCATTTGGTATGAACATTTTTGACTTGGTTGCATGGAGGAAGGCAAATGTGACCGGAAGATATCACTATTGGCAGGACCAGAATGCTGATGGGACACTCTGGAAGCTGGGGACACTTCCTCCTGCTCTTTTGTGTTTTTATGGTTTGACAGAGCCACTTGACAGAAGATGGCATGTTTTAGGATTGGGTTATGACCTAAACATTGACAATCGCCTCATTGAAAGTGCGGCAGTCATTCACTTCAACGGGAACATGAAACCGTGGTTGAAGTTAGCCATAGGCAGGTACAAGCCCCTATGGGACAAGTACATAAATCAAAGTCACCCTCATCTTCAAGATTGTGTCACAAGTTGAAATGCACTACTTCTCGATTGCTGATGGATTATGCAATCTCAGATTATTTTATACTCTTGATCTTTGGTTGCCTAAATGTAGAGTCAGAAGTAGAATTTTTTTACTTTGCTAGGAATTATTTTTCATCCCCTCTCTTATCTATTCCCCAAATTTTCTTTTGAATCAATCTTGAAAGGAAGCAGAATGATTTCTTATACATTACAAAGTTTATATGCGTTAGGTGAAGAGATATGGGAGAAATCCATTTTTGGCCGGCAGGGCTATCTTTTCCCTTTATGCAAGTGGTAGAATGATTGTTCTTTAGTAATTCTTGTAATAATTTATCAGCTCTTTCAAATAGCAATGTAATCGAATGAAAACATTTTTTCCCTTTTCCTTCGTGTTATGGGTTACAGAAATCTTACAGTTCCCTTTTTCCATGTGAACGCAACTTTATTTGCTAAACCAACTATGATTTATTGGGTGTTGTGATCCCTTTAGAATACGTATCTGTCAAGGGTAAGGCAAACCAATTCAAAGCTGATTCTATAATCACTGTTGATTTTAGGCAACTTGTGGAACAAAGACAAGGATTGAGGAACAAACCAGTAAGTAAATTACCACAATGGTAGGACAATGACAGCATTGGTTACCATTTCAATTCCTCGGCTTTAATTTACATAATAGCACAACTGGTTAGACCGGAAGCATGTTTCAAACAACGTCTTAGCAACTTTCATCAAATCACTAAAGTTGCAATAGAATAAAGTAAATTAGGTTAAATAAATTTTTGGTCAATTCATTTTCAATAATAATTAGAATTAGATTATTTTTTAAATTTTTGTCTAATTTAGTTTACTAATTTTGAAAATGTGTGAATTTATTTATTTTAATCAAATTTTATTAAGTTTATTTCATATTTTAAGTAAGTTTCATGATAATTATTTAAACCGTTTAACACATGTTGGCTTCAATGTTATCTAAGAAAAGAATTTAAAACATCAAATAAATTTAATAAAATTTAGTTAAAAAGATTAAATTTATGTATTTCAAAAATTAAAAAATTAAATTAGATCAAAATTTTGAAAAAAGACTGATTATAATTTTCGGTTAAAGTTAAAAACAAAAACATATTTAAGCCTTAAAAAAACAAATAGTCTCTGTTAACTACTTTCGTATTTTGTTGTCAGCTAAATATAGGTATAATTGTAGTTTTCTTTTTCTCTCATGACGTAACATTCTTTTTTTCAATTTGTGTTTTTCTTAACCGTGATTCACGATAATAACGTTATAATTATTGAAAATAGTTGTTAAAATGTTACACACTTCCAAAGTTGATATCACCCAAAAAAAAGAAAAAACTTAATGAAAGATGGAATGAATTTACTTCGTCATAAATGAACAATATATAAAGTCAAACGGTTGGGATTGAATCTCTAATTATCTACAATACCAAACTGACATGTGTATTTATTTAAATATTTCAAAAGAAAATTATTGTACCTTTTTGAATCATGACAAATTGACCCAAATATAAATTGGATTTAATATTTTCTCAACCTGACTCATTAAATCATTGAGTTGAACCAATTTTCACAATTTTAATAAATAATATTGTTATAATGAGTTAATCCAATATAATTTGTCCTGAACTTGAAAAAAAAAATAGTTGGGTTTTGTTAAAAGGAGAAAAAAATGAAAAATGAGTAATACATAAATTAAACCACCAGGTAAATAAGGTAATAAAGTAAATAATTATAAATAATCTAAATATAAATATAATTTTACAATCATATTCATTATCCTACTAAATTATTTTCGCATAAATGTTCTTCAAAAACTATAAATAAAAGTCGAATAAGTATAGTGTAAAAAATAAATAATAAAAAACAAAAAATAAATTGTTTCACAAAATAACATTTAACAAAACAACCCATCAAATATTTTAACATGTAAGTTAATATGATTCATCATAAGGTTCATTAAGGTTAAATTCAAAAGTATTTTTCTTTTAAATATAAAATAAATTAAATCTAACTTACTTAATTTGTACATTAAATAACTTCTAGTCTGATTAAAGATAGGTTAACCTTGAAGATGATATTTTAATTTCTTTTAAAACAAAAATATCATTGGATGTTATTTGAATTATTTTAATGCTTAATTTGTTTATTTGTCAAGTTATATATATTGATAATTTGATTTTCATATATTATCTCTATAATATAACTTAATAATTAGAATTAATGTTTATTTGAATAGGTAAACACTTTGATAATTAGAATTAAGTTGAGTGAATTTACTTCTATATATGAAACGAGTTAGAAAAACAGCATAAAATATGTTAACTTAACCCGTCCACCTAACTCAGAAATATGTAGCGGCTTAACTTAAGTAATAGATTTTTACTCATACAAAGTGAATTAGGTTCGGTTAACTTTTTCTTAATTCAATTTATAAGGACTTGTGATGGTGAGTCAACATGTATGAATCAAATTAATTAACTTTTAACAACCTTCCTTCTTAATCAATTTCGGCACTGAGCGTGTTAAGCAAGTTCAAATATTATATCAAGTAACTCAACCTAATGCCATTTAACATTTGACATGCTTATAGCTACGTTAAATCTTCAACACACATGCAATCAAACAAATATATCAAAGAATTAATTTTCCTCATTCCTATTAATGTCTATTAACACCTAATGGTAGGAAAATATTTATAAAATGCACGAAAGTGGTTATTTGACTAATTAAATTCTTCCTGAAAATACATGGTTGGAGAAAGTGGTATGTTTATTTTACTAAAACCTTGATTAGTCAATTGTGCAGATTTTGTAAGGAATCTCTTGAACACATTTATCTTCTTCCATACTTGTATATGATAGTTTTTCCCAAAAAGAATATCATTGCTGTATTCTTCATATTCTCTTTATAATTTTTTCCTCAAAAAATCACTGCTCTTTCTTTTATGAATGAAAACACTATTCCCTTTCTTTTCATAAGATTAAATTGAATGTTTACTCGTAATTTCATTTTAGTGGCAATTTATGTTATAGTTACTGTGGTAAGTAGTTCATGAGATAAAGTACTAGAGTTTCTTCTGTTTACGGTAGATCATTATACATTGTTCTTTTTCTCAAATGGGGCAATCTCTTCTACGGAAGTTAGTAGTTCTGTCACCCTTTGTTCGGAATTTTAGACGAGGGAGGTTTATTACAACTTTCCCTATCAATTATCAACAATTGATACATCAAATTAATCTAAACCTATCTCATAATGCCGAAATTAACCAGTGGTTGGAGAAATAAACCATGCCAGATAGTTTTATCTTCCTGTCTTACCGCACCAAAGTTAACATTTTATCACATTACCAAACTTTTCCGTAACTTCTGTTTTTGAACTGAACTCTGCACTTGCTGCTAAACTTAAAATGTACCCTAATTTCATCACAGAATGGACAATCTGACACTGAAGTTTGAAGTTAAAAGGAAAAAAAAAAAAAAAAGCATTCTTAGATATTTCCTTTGACATAAGCGCATGAAGCATCATCAAATGTCAGAATAAATTAAGCTTGGGAATCAGAAAAAGATCACTCAAATTTGGGTGCAGGCCAAATTGAAATCTCAGAATACCCATCTTCAGTAGCACATGCTCTGAACATGCCTGTTGTATTAAAAGGCATTGTAACTTCTCCTTTGGCAGACACAGCAACCAAACCAACAGTGCCTTTTGGCGTTCGCTCATGCACAACACAAGTCGCAGCTTCCTCGAGAGAAAGTCCCTTAAACTCCATCAGAGCAGCGACATCTCTTGCCACGGTTCCTCGTATTATTGCTTCACCTTTGCCTGTTGCTGAAACCGCACAACGTGCATCAGCATAGGTACCAGCACCTATGACTGGTGTGTCACCAATTCGACCAACCATTTTGTTCACTAGTCCACCAGTAGATGTTGCAGAAGCTAAATTTCCATTACCATCAACAGCCACACACCCAACAGTTCCAATTTGACTATCACCATTACCAATTGCTGTTTCTTTCTTAGTATCGTTTTGGATAGGTTGGGTATAGTCAATCTACATATATATGAATCAACATCGTAAGAAGAATAAAAAAAGTACTTTTAGGCGAATAATGTAAGGAAAAAACCTACATGTAAGTATGACAGAAATAAAATATAAGCAGAGTAAATGCATGTTTGTTTTCAAAATTAAGCACCTGGACCCTATTGGCTTCTATTGCCTGCTTTAGCCTTTCAATGTTTTCTGCAGTGATAAAATGGGTTGAATCGAGAGTCTCAACGCCCTGAACAGAAAGAATAATTAATGACGAAGAAATTGAAGTTATAGTAACGATGAAAAGAAAGGGAAAGGAAAGGAGAGTAACTTGTTGTCGTGCAAATTCCTCTGCTCCATCGAAAGCGAGATAAATGTGAGGCGTTTTCTCCATGACCAATCGAGCGAGAGAGACGGCGTTGACAACCGTAGTGAGGCCGGAAACGGCTCCGCAATTCATAGTGGTGCCGTCCATGATTGAAGCTTCCATTTCGACGGTGCCTTTGGAAGTGAGCACGGATCCCTTTCCCGCGTTGAACTGCGGAATGTTCTCCAACTCCCGAACCTAAACACGCTCCAAAACACAAAACAGATCAATCAATCACCATTATAAATACTTAATACGTAGTTGTGACGATACATACGACGCGCTCAACCACGTCGAGAGGAGGCAGTTTGGCTTTGAGAGCTTCGACGCCGATTTGGAGGCAGTGGCGGAGGGCTTCCTCTCGTGGCTGACGGCGCTCCGGTGGTAGTGAAAGGGGGATGTCGCCGGCGCCGCCGTGTAGAGCTATGGCCCCACCCATATTGGTGTTGTTTGTTGAGTGTGTCTCTGTCGTGAAGATGACTCCCTCTTAACTACCAAAATATTATTATTATTATATCATACTTTCACACGTCAAATCTCAAATGCGTGTAAACAAGGATAAATATAAACTCTCACATAACCCATTCCCGTTTCATCTTCGATTATTATTATTTTTAATTTATAAACATTAATAACACTCCATTATAAATATAAAAAAAAAATCATAAATCAAGATCATTCGTAGAAAAACACTGAACCTTGCAATGTACGTAAGCATGCAAAAGAAAGGGACAAGGTGGGATTTGGTTTCAATTATTTTTGTGAAAATGTGGAGAAAGTGGTGGGATGACTATGAACATGCTCCTCATCCATGATTTGAGAACTGAAAATCATTTAATAAAAAGTATCTTCTCGGTCTTTCCAAAGCGGTGATAAACTATGACATCATATTTTGAGAGTTATATTAAAAATTTCACATCGATTAAATATAACTTTAATTTATAATATATAAATAAGTATAATCTTCATCTTTTTACAAACTGATTTTGTAGGATTGAATTAAGTTTAAAATTTATTTCTAATATTTATTTCATTATTCTAAACATAATTTTTCTAATCTAATTCTGAATTTTTTTTTTGTGTTAAACAAATTAGGTTTTATGCACAATTATCATATCTTTATATTATTTGATATATTTCACTTCACATATCAACTAAAACACGATTTAATATATAAAATATAAATTAATGTTATTCAGTTAAAAGGGAATATATTTATTATATTTTAGATATAAAAATTAAAATGTATAAGAGAGGAGACCATACCACAAACCCATTTTTTAAAATGCTATCATTATTTATTTTTCTGTAAGAATCCATTAATTATTACATCAAAATGAAACATTTGATCAGGAATTTAAGGCACAAATAATGGTACGTTTACTCCTAATTTATGTTAGTTTATTGTAGCAATTAAAAAAGATGCCATGTAAATGACCTTTCTTCATCTTCATTTTCTCTTTAATTTCTGGGCAGTTTCAATTGGCAAAATGAAATTGTGACAGTTGGTTTTTGTGGTCAAATTTCTCACTCTCTCCCCATTAGTCATTGTGGACTGAATATTGTAACTCCCTTATCTAAATTCTGATGCCAAAGCAAATTCTCCTAATTTTAGTCTGTTTCCTGTGAGTCATATCTCCTTTCTGACATCATATCCCGACAAAGAACAAAACATGACCACAATGACATGTCTACTCGGATCATGTTTCAATGTTTGCTGGTTGCCCTTAGGTAAAGTGAGAAAGCTAATTTCCATGGTTAATATTTTGTAGCTATACATTTTAAACAAGATAAAAAAAAATGACATTTTTTCACATTCTCTCACAATTTTCTGAACTTTTGGCAGATGATCACGAACTGACTTCACCCCCTGCAGCGAAAAGCATGACATTCAACAAAAGCGAGGAAAAAAACTTCAACACTATCTGCAACAACAATTTGTCACGGTCGAGCAACAAATGCAGCAGCAAGAAACACGTGAACAATCCAATAATTAAAGACAAAGATGTTGGTGGGGTTCCCATAGGAAATAAGTTCGATCATTCAAGTTGGTCACTCTCTGCAGATGAAGATTACATAGTGTTTTGCTTTGGAAATGATGTGGCACAAGAAAACAAAGGAGTCAATTCTGAGGTTCTTGTCAAAGGTCTAAATAAAATGCAGAAAAGTTCAAGGCCAATGAATAGGAAGGTATGCATGCAGTACTCATTGCACATCATAAAATTCGGTTACCCTTTTTGGCTTTGTTCGATAACCTTTGATAACCTTTAGCAGCTGAAGTATGGTATGGATGAAGAACAAGGCAGTGTCTGGAACATTCATGACAAAAGATCAAACTTTAGGCAGCATCGTAATGATGAACGTGGTGGAGGTTCTGTAGTTCACTGCCACCACCCTCAACTATCCTTGAATGAAAAGGAACGAGTGATGGTACAATCTGAAGGGTCTGCAGAATCAAGAAGCTCTGACCAATCTGAAGGCAATAGAAGTTCTTTTGCCTTCCCTGTGTAAGTTAATTTTTGTTGGAATTTTCATTAAAAGTGTGTGTTTATAATAATCTCAGGTAGATTAGATTCATCCCAGCAAGTAAATTTCACTACACAAATAGCAAAGGAATAGTTCAATTATGATTAGAAAAAGGACAGTGTAAAAAACATTTAACTAGTTCATGTGAAAATGAAAATGTAGCAATGGTGTTGATGTTGTGAAGGAATTGGTGGTTTTGTTTGAAAAACACAGGCTAGCTTGGGAATGGATTGGAAGCCCAGTGCAAATGCCAAAATCAGAAGGTTTGCACCTAAGGAAGCACAAGTCCAGAGCAGTGACATTTCAGTGTTGTAGATTCTGATGCCATCACATTCTTTTATTTATTATGTTTGTATTTTCTCAAGAATGAATTCTTTTGTCCAGATAGTAGTCAGCTACCAAATTGTACTTGTGTTCATAGTCAATCCGTTGTTATGTATTATTAAATTTTCACGTCTAATTCATGAAAATTACTCAAAATTTAATACAATGTTTGTTTTGATTTTACATGCATCAATTTACTTTCATGTGCTATTTATCATATCTAATGTACAACCAAATACAATGTTAGAATAAGATAATCAAATGTGTTATTAAGCTAGAAATGTCTCCTGCTGCAATCTATAGCAACTTTAATATTGTATTACTATATTACTTCCTTTTGTTGAAATGCGTAGGTCAAATGTATGAGAAGTTTTGAATTTGAATCCCAACCCATTGAGGTGGGTAGGGTGAACTTAGTAAATGACAATTAAAAAAATGAATGTTATACTAAATAACCTTTAGGAAAAACGGCTATATTTGGAAACATATTTGAGTTACTTAGGGAGAGAGAGTCTTCTTTGAATAAATCTTGTTGTATTAATCAATTTAATAAGATATACAAGGATCATAAATAAAATATTAGTAAATTTTGAAACGTATTTTTAAACATTTAGAAATGTGAATTGGATTTTTTTTTGTAAAAGAAAAATTGAAAAATTATCGTTTAAGTCAATCACCATACATCCGAGATATTATTAACTTTAGATATCATGATTTTGTTCTTAAAAAATACCTTAAAAAATAGAAGAAGAAAGAGTAATTAAACTACCTTAAATCTCAATTTCTAAAGTACGTAGGACTATTGCGTGCAATAGAAACAATATATATCATTAGATCTTTTAGATATTAAATTTTAAATTAAATTAATGTAAAGTGTTTATAAAAAAGATTCAATTAAAGTATGAACTTATTTTAACATTACTATCCAATTATAAATTTCTAAATCTATTTTCTATGATAATTGGTTTTTTACGATTCTAATTCTAATCGGTAAAAACGTAGAAATTTGAAACTGATTCATTAAATTAAATTCCTAAAATCTAGTTATAGCATCCACTAACACATTATCACTATTTCTGTTGCTGGCAAAAATTATCATTGTATTACCATAACTATTGTTTAATGTTTACCTTGCTTTTACTGAAATATTATATCATCTTATATAATACCTTCACCATCAAATGTTTATAGAAGAGTCAATAGATAAACATAAGTGAAAATAGATAATCATCAACTGGGTCGACGCAGAGAGGTAAAAGGCGTGTAACTAATCAGTCATCACCGTTTCTTTCATTCAAGAAAAAATAGTGTTGTAGGTTTTCAAACTTCCACCTGTTTGTATGTTGAATGGATATGGTTGTACAAGGTATTAACCGAAAAACAACTTGGGAGCAGAAAATGAAATTTTACATTAATACTTTGGCATTGTCAGCCATAAGAGTTGCAGCTCGCAGGTGTGAAAAAGGGAAGGTCCACAAATCAATACGTGTGTGTGTGTGTGTATAACCACTGTCAATGGGAATCAGCTGCTAGAAGAAAACTTGCAGAATGCCACTTTAAAGAAACTAAAACAAATCAGGTCATGATTAACTCTGGTTTTGAAAATCCGATCCATTGGTGTGGTGATATTCTGAATGCTCGTTTTCACTTCATTGAACATGCTCGTTTAGTACTTCATCACATAAACGGCACAACTTTAAATATTTGTTCAGAAACAGGCTTGTAAGCAAATCAATCTCCCTAAGATAGGATAAGTGCCTGACCATTTTGACTAAAGGGACCTAATGTGTAGACACATCAAATAAAACTAGTGACCTTACAGGTTAAAATCTTTGGATTTGAAAATAAGTGACTGAAGATGTAACCTAGCACTGGCAGCAGCCGTAATAGATTCCTCGTCTTGTTTTTCCTTGGTAATAGCAACAGCGGCCATATAAGCTTTTCTTGCTTCTTCCATTTCCTGTAAATCCATCTCGTCCAAATCATCCTGTTCAACGTTTACTCAAAAGGTCAGCATCCAAGGATTAGATATTCATGCATACTAACACAATTCTGTTCCAGGAAACAAAGATATACACTAGGATGAAACAGGAAGTAGAATGAATGAAACAGAAAAGGCACATGAAAACAGATTACAAATAAACCAAACAACCAATATTGTTTTCACTCTCTCCCTCCGAAATTTATAGTCTCGTACCACTTGATGATGCAGTTTTTGAAGTGAAAAGAATTAATAGAATCACTGAATTTGTAAGCATGCACAAGTGGAAGCCACGCACGTTGATAAACAAATCATAGTGCGGTGTTGAAATTGTTACCATAAACATGTGGAAAAATACGCTGAGTACATTTGAAAAATATTCATAAACTCACAATACTAGGCAGAGGACTGAAATCATAAGGCTTCACATCATAATTGTCGGTGTATTTAGCAGTGTCAGTTTTTGATAATCCTTCCAGTAATAACGTGAATGATGAAATATCCGCTTGCATGGAACCTAGCTCATCTTGAAGTTTCTCTACTTTCTTGGTGGATGTCATCGCTTCCCACTGTATCTTTTCAAGAGCAGCTTGCTTGTCTGCGAGCTTAATCTGTGGAAAATGAGACCTGTTAATGTGTGAAAATAAGTACTTTAAAACTTCCCTAAGGGATACAAGATTGGCTTGGTGGTAAAAGTGGAAAGGAGGAAGGAATAGATGGATCATGGGTTTAAATCCGGGCTTACAAAAATTAACGTTTAACAACTAACTTCTTGCCGATAAAAAACAAAACTTTAAAACCTCTCCCTCACCAAGGACATGAGGATTTCTTTCAGAAACTAAGATTGGATAAGGCAGTATAAGATCTGAACACAACATTTTAATTCAATGTATTCTATGATTGAGGTTTCATAAAGTCCGAATAAACCTATAGTAACTACCAAAATCTTAAGTAGAATCGAAAACAAAATAAATAACTGTCAGTTATACGTGTTGCAATTGTTAAGCCTTCCAACATTCTTTAAGCACTAGCCTACCAAAATACACCAGAATTGTAGAATCAAACTGTCAACATAAAACTCAAAAGCCAGCATCGTGTTCCAGATATATATGTATGATGCGTGTGTATTAAGTGAATGGGTATCATTAAGTCTAAGAGTTAAACTTGGCTAACATAAATGATATAGAAAGAGCTTATGCCAAATTAATAATGGGAAAAAAATTAAGATGCGGGTCATTACTTTAGCATCAGAGAGCTGCTGTTGCGTAAACTTCAGTAACGTGTCCTTTTCTGAAGCCTGGTGTTTCAGCTCATCAAGTTTTGCATTAAAAGCATTCAACTGGTCTCTTGTGTTTTCTGCTGACTTTAAAAGTTCATCTTTCTCCAACAATTTCCTCTGAAGTTCCTCTACCTGCTCCTTCAACACATTCAACTCTTCACTGTCTCTTGAAGAAAATGTGGAATAAGCATCAGTGTCATTGCCACCATTTTTTCCTTGTTCTTTTTCTCCATGATCCCTTTTCTTTTTGGCAGGAGTAGATTGGGCAGCATTCCTACTTTTAGTATCCGTTACCTATCAGAGGATGTAAATGATTCACTACAACAATCACGGTAAAGAAATGCAGTCACTCAGTCATAATGCACTGTGCACAAAAAATTTAGCACTTATGAGAAATTATTCTTTCAAAAGAATAGTTTCAGACTGCTCTATGAACAAAACAGGAAAAAAACTAAAATAATGGCAATAAGCAAGTTCAATCTATAGTAAGAAATAGATATAGATATTTATAAATTAAACTTCAACATTTGGAAGGAGGACTAAAGCTCATGTTACTTGAACTACAAAATACCAATGGTCAGTCAGAAAAACCACCTAATTCGAATAACAAAATCCTACATCACCAGAGTCATACGAATGGACCTAGCATTCCTTCGCTTGTGTTGTATAACAGTATTATATCACATTAAAAACAAAAAGACCTCTCTGCTCACCATCTTACTGAAGGTTTTCCAGTCTACACTAATGGAAATTTTTTGTTCAATGGTTCAATCTTCACGGAGTGAGTCAAGGTGGTAGCAGTGTCAACCACCTGTGATGAGAACATGGGTTTGAATCTCAACTTGTAAGGAAGCAGCTGCAGTAAAGAGGCAGTTAACCCGTGTGCTAACATGATCAAACAGGGATTAGTCTCCCAAACAATTCAAAGGGCCCAAACCAATAGGGATATCATGGGTTCAACAAAAGGGAGAAAAAGGAAGTTAACTATTCAGACAAAGGGATTTAGGGTGGGTTTGGTTCAGCGTTGGAGAATTGATATCAATTCTCCAACGCAAAAGCAAGAATTAGTTGTTTCTAATTCAACGTGAATTTTTTACTCTAATTAATTTTGGAAACCAAACATGTACGGATTCCGCATTAGAAAATCAATTATACATCACTTTGACGCAGAATCGAACACGCACTTAATTAGGTGATGAAGTGTGTGAAAGGTCCTAATACACAAGCACATATTTCAGATATAATATGACCAAAAAAAATAGAGACAGTCAACAACGCACGAATATTTTTCATAACATACAAAGGATTGAAAATTATTAAATTTCATATTCAATCGCCAAGTATCACTAGAACTACATTATTGTTTCAAATCAGGAGATTGAAGAGACAGAATAATACAGATTTGTTATGTTACTCAAATTATGTCGTCATTTACATTAATAACTATCATATTCAAACCCATGCACAAAAGTTTCCCAAAGTAAATGTGGCTATGCATTTACTTATGATTATGGACACATGTACAACATGCATTTAAGGAGCAGTAAAAAGTACCAAATGTGGTAAGTTGGAAATATACAGAGCTTTTCTGGTATTTGTGCTTGACGAGGAAATAGCTTAGTTCCACAATTTTTCGTATAGAGCCTCCATCATGGCACCAATCATAAATCATAAACGCAGTAAAAATATGCAAAATCATGCCACACAAGGATACTTGTATTAATACCAGAGACTCAAAATTAGGTAAAGCTTCAGCCTGTATTGATAACTGAAACTGAAGTGTGACAGATTCAAGTAGAGCAAGATTTATGAAGATTACAATAAACCCAATAGAAAGGGAAATTTCGAAGAATTGGAAAAAATTTAAACAACCGAAGAGGGAAAAGGTGACCCGGTCTTACTCTTTTAGACAACGATTCTCTTGCAGGTGTCTTGGTGTAGATCATGGAACCACGCCGCGTGAACGAACGGCTCGCTTTACGATCCTAATCATAATTAAACAACACAATACTTAAGATAATTAAATATAAATTCAAGAACACCAAATGTCAGAAGATCGCCAATTGTCACAAGTCACTAGCTTTCAAGATGTTGTCAGCACACAAGGCAATACAGTAAAGTGGAAGTTACACAATTCCCAAGTTGTTTCCTTTTCCACTTGCACAAAAACAAAATCAATTTTTTCCTCTTTTTTGCGTTACCATGAATTCGGAAGAAAGGAGAGGGAAAATGGTTGAAGGATTAGAGGGCTTACGATGAGTGACTGAACGAGAGGGACAATATCGACGAGGTCGTTGAACAGGACGCGATCCAAATTGGTATTGGGCGCCGCACCGGACGCTAACGAGTGCTCTTTCGATGAAAGCCATGAATTGGTCTCAGACAACTCCGAATTCTCCTGCAAATCCACGAAATGCTGCATCTTCTTCACTTCTCGACTCAGTGGAGAGGAGAGAGAAAGCTAGAGAGAGAAACACACACTGAGCTGACTGCACTTTGAAAATGCCTCGCTCCCCTCTCCAGACAGACAAAACAAAACAACGGATATTCATCATCAAATGACGGATATGCCCCTACACCGTCCTCTTACAAATGCATAAGCCTGCTGATTTTTAAACACACTTAAATTTTAATTATATTTGCAAGGTTAAATTTTAAGTACCAGTTTTGTTTTTTTTTTCTTCAAATAAAACTTAATTTTTGTTAATTTTGTTTAATTTGGTCATTTATTTTAATATTGTTTAAATTATTAACGATCATGAACCGTAACGGTCACATGTCATTTTGTGGCTTTTTTATTTTTTATTTTTAAATGTCTATATGTCCATCCAACCACGTGTCACATGTCAATGTAGTGTCAAAGTTAATGTTTTATATTCAATTTGTTTATATATTTGTTATTTTTGTTCAATTTAATTCCAATTTTATTTAAAATTAACCAATTTTGTGCCTATCGAAGATGAGACCAAATTTCAATTTTATATCAAAGTTATAATGACGTAAATTTTAATATATTATATAAAAATATTTAATAAAAAATGTGAATTTTAATATAAAAATTATTGTTTCAATTTGGAGAGGAACAAAATTGGTTCATATTAAAAAAAATTAGGACTAAATTGAACAAAAATAACAAATATAGAGACCAGATTGAATATAAAACATTGATTTTGACACATGACATGCTGCTGAGTTGACATGTAGACATTTAAAAAAAATAAAAATAAAAAAAAAACGCAAAGTGACATGTGGCAGTCTCGCCGTTAATCATCTAAACGGTGTTAGCATAAAAGGATCAAATTGAACAAAATTGACGAAATTTTGAACCTATTTGAGCACAAAAATAAAATTATGACTTATTTGACAATATTTAACGAAAATTAGTATCAAAAAGTATTTTAACTTATTGGTAACGATGAAATTTAATTAAATTCAATATTAACATCTTCAATTAAAATTATTCTAATTTCCAAAACTATATAATTTTTATCTCAAAAAATTAAATTTTAGATACTGAAAATAAATTTTTAAAAATCATTTTAAATTCTCAAATCCAGTATTTAAAAGTTTTATCCATATTTCTTTTAATTTGAGAAATTAAAGTCAATTTTTTTTACACTTAGAAGATAAAAATAAATTTATTTAAGGTATAATTAGTCGTATAGTACCCAGTTTGGTGCTGGAGTTTCTAATTGGTACCCGGTTTAAAAAAAATGTCAATTGCGTACCCAAATTAGTTTAAGTGCACCAATTGAGTCCATACCGTTAAATGTTCCCAAACGGCGTTTAGGAAGTGGTGAGGTGGCAGTGCAGAGGGATACGTGTCAAATAATAACAGATGACTGGTTGAAATTATAATTGTACAGTGTACAGTGTTCCACATGGTATTTATGTTTAAAGAAGATTGGCCCTCATTTTTCATTATCTTCTTCCTCTCCTATGTTCTGCCCTAATCCAGTTTCTTCTTCATCAATATCCGGACAGTTTGTTGTGCCCTATTTCAGTTTGTTCTTCTTCTCATTTTGTGTGTTTTTATTTTTATTTTGTAAGCAGCGGAGTGATGGCAATGATGTATTTAAAGGGTGCAATTACTTTTGTATTCACCTTATCAGCTAAGGCCTCCTCACCATCCCCAACACAAACATCTTTATTAGCCACTCCATCATCGCACTCAACAACAACCTGTTCTCCAATATCCCCAACTTCACAAAAATCAACCCTAACATCAAAACCCTAATCACTAAATCAGAGAAAAACACAATACCAACCTTTCGTTATCAATGGCCCGCAAGTCGCTCTCAAGTCTCCACATATTTAATTTTCTTCCCCAGCTTTCCACGTCATTAAAAATTAATCTCCACGTTGATACTTTTTTTAAACCGGATACCAATTAGAAACTCCAGCACCAAATTGGGTACTATACGACTAATTATACCTTTATTTAAAATTCCGGTAGATCATTTTAATGGTATTGAAAATGGAAGAACTAAAATAAGTTTTTTTTAAATTATTTTAAATCTTTTTAAAGGTAAAACATTTTAATTTTAAAGAATTGTTTCTCCGTGATATAGTATTGCAAAAATGAAAATAATGTGAGAAATTGCTACAAGTTTTATAATCATCGAGTTAAAATATATTTTTGTAAATTATATTAGTATATATTATTCATCCACAAAAATCATAATTAACATTACCGTAGAGTTAATTGCGAACAAAAATAAATAGTGTTCTCTCAATATAATTTATTTTATATTTAGAATGGAGTCCACAATTTAATATTAACTGATTTAATTTTAAAGAACTAAAAAAACATATAAGCTTTAAAATATGGCAAAAACACAATATTTTTAGGGTTTAACTTCAATAGCTAATTTACTTAATTTTAAAGAATTAAAAAAAAAACATATCAACTTCACTAGTTTGGAATTATGATAAATTAAAAGTCATCAAAAAGAATTAACAATAGACCACAAATAACGTAAAATTAGAATAAATAATTTTTGAAAAATAATTTATCTCTCACGTGATAGACATATAAAAAACTAACTTAAAAAACACAAAAACTTTTAAAATCATTGTTAGAATGAATACATGATATTGGATACATAAGCCAAAACCATAAAGACAATGGAGACCGACATCACTGAAAATAACTATCAACCTTCATTTTGATATAACCATTGGACGCCATGATCAAATTATACATAATTATTGTGCTCTGAATCTATTTTAAGTTCCACCAAGAACATAGGCCAAAATGTATGGATTTTAGGTTCCACCAAGTCTAATATTTCACTAAAATATGATACACATTAGAGTTATTTAACTCACTTTAAATCATTAGGTTCATTTTGTTCTAAAACGCTTACTTTAGCGTTTACAAGTTTAGAATTCATTTTTCAAAATTGCTTAATTACTTTGAAAAGATTTTCATACTCATTCTAAAATTCATAATTCAAAACAACTCAATTTAAAAGTTATTTAAACCTAAAAATTTAAACCAACTTCATTTTCAACAGACTTGACATTGATTTAGCAAAACAGAAATTTGACAACTTTATTGTAATATTCTTTAAAAAAAAATTTAATCACACCATTAAGATGGTAAAATATAGTTCATATTCAAATTATAAAATTTTATTTACGTGTAATTAAATATTATTAAATATTAGAAATCTACTGATTAATATTATATATATTCACATAGTAAGGACTTTTTTTCTTATTGTAATTTTTATTGTAATTTTGATTATACATTTTTTTTTATGCGGTAATATTTAAATCATGCATTATTCATTTTAAAAAATCAAATGAATATTACGTATCACATTCGGTTATTTATATTTTTTTTCACATTAGAATGTATGATTATCAATTTTAAATGTTTGATTGTATAACTTTTTCATTTACTAAATAATAAAAGGATTTTATCTTTTTTTTTATTCTTAAATTTTGTTTCTTGAATATTGTTTAAAAAAATTCATTATCACGGCATGATTTACTCAATTTAATATCTAAAAAATTTTATGAAATCTTACTTTTCATTTTATTATACCTTTTAATTATATATATATTTTTGTGCAATTTTGGTTTAATGGTGTATCAAATCGTTGTTTCTAAGATATACATTTAATCATTATTACATTTTTTATATTTTAATTTGTTATTATTTATTTCTGTTAAGTAGAATATTGTTGTGATAATTTTTCATATAATTAATTTGATTTTATAACTAGTTTTTATAGATGTAATATCATCACAACTGTATAAAGACTTTTCATCTACTATTGTAATATAATAATTTAATCTTATTATCAATAATCTTGTTAGTCATAGTCCAACATACACTACAAGTCAGACTCACTCTTTGTTCACAAGCATTCACACTTTATTTTTATAAAAATATTAGTATCAGTGAAGGTTTAGCCTTCACAAAAATTTTATTTGTTAAAAAATATATTAGTATTAGTGAGGCCTAAACTCCCTCTAAAGTTTTGCTTTTTTAAAAAATAATTTTATTACGTAAGTTAAGCCCCTGCTTAAATTATAATTTTTTAAAAATTGTTGTGTCTTGTGTGGGCTTAACCCTTGCTACATATATCATTTATAAAAATACTACAATTGTGTATGTCCATTTAGTCCTTGCAATATTTTATTTTTTAAAATAATATCTCTATTAGCATAGGTTAGATCCTTGATACTCAATAAAATAATTTAATTTTTAATATTTGATTTATAGTAGTCTTAGTGAAGCCCTCACTTTAACTAGAAAATTTGTTAAGTTTTATGATATGTAGTGTGAGCTTATTCCTTTCTTAAAATTAAAATTTAAATAAGTTTATCTTGTAGCGTTTGGAAAAAAATTAAAATGTTTTGTTTGCTTATTTACCGAAATCATAATTAGCAAACCTAATTCAACAAATAGCAAAATTTATGATTAAAATTTATATCCAAAACAAATCACATTTTTCCAAGTTTAATAAAATTGATTAAAATTAAAATTAGAATAAAGGTATAATGGCATTGTCTCTCGACCTACATTTCAATTACATAAAATAACAAAACAAAGTAGATTTTTATGGTGTAACAACATAATATTTCATTTACATATAAGTAAAATAAGTGAATCCTCATTGACAAAATGACAATGGAGTGTTTTCTTGATAAATTTGAATTGTTACAAAAGTAACATAAATAATTAAAATAAATACAATAGGCAAAATGTAAATATAGTATCCAAATATTGTTAATAAAATTACATGAGTAAGAAATAATTTATTTTATTTTGAAGGTGAACTTAAAAATAGTGACCAGTCATCAGTATAATTATTCTGAACCTAACTCGTATATGTTGACATATCGTAGAGCTAGGTATATATATTGGTAATGGCAATTGCATTAGGAACTAAAATTAATAGATGTTGGGTTTTAAGGCCTCAAGATTAACATATGAATAAAGACACTACCATGTGAAGCAACTGAAACTCACAATCACAAAAGATAAAATGGGTCTGGTCTGTACTTTCGTCCGTTAAGTTGACAAGTTGGACGGGACGGACTGACCTGTTGGACCCAACCCATTTTATCACCCCGAATAATTGTAATAAAAATCAGGAACTACGGATGATAAAATTAACGTATGTTGGGTTTTAGGACCTCAAGATTGATAAATCAATAAAGACATGACCATGTGAAGCAACTTAAACGTTCCATAACTTGATGAAATGTAATAAAGAACACCCAAAAGCAAAAGGCAATATTAAACCATGACTAAAACATCCAAATTGAAACTCACAATCACAAAACATGAGTTGAAACTCACCTTCAATGTTGACCAACTTCGATCCCAACGACAATCCAATATTTCACATTCAATCTTACCAAAATCATCGACCATACTTTCATGTTTTGAACCCACGAAAACCATCCTATTCATTCAAATATTCACCACATTTAAAAAACAAAAATCCACATTACACATTAACAACATTTTACTGCTGTACTTAATTAAAAACTGTTATATATGCATGTCTCCTCACTCTTTCGATAACGATTCTGACGCCATTTAACAATCAGACGTAATTGCATCACATCTTCAAAAATAAGAATTTAACCGGAAAAAAAAAATAAGATGCTAACTGAAAAAGAAAAAATTGGTATACTAATTTGAAATTCCTTTACAAAAATAGAAACAGAAAATGTAATTAAACCTATATCGTAAATTTGTTTTTATTTCTAATCGATGTGAATGTCTAACATACTTCACATCGAAATATATGCATATCAAATATTAGACCATAGGTGAACTGATAATTGAGACATAATAAGTTTAATAAACTACAAATTTTGTTTGGATGATTCTAAAGAAATGAACCTTTAATTTGATCCTAAAAAAAACTTATAAGTTATCTATTATAAATGTATCTTATCTCTAATTTACGTGGTGGATGTCCAGCAAAAAGAAGAGATGACTTTCAGGTGAATCATGGAACGCACAAATCAACAGGTTGGTCGACATGCATATTGATCTGGAAAGGGCGTCTTCTTGTGCAATAGATCCTTTATATCTCCTACATCGTACGTTGTTTATGGAACAAAATCTGACGTGCGCCATAAATCCAATGACAGCAAATTAAGCAGAACATATCCTCAACTACTGAATTATGCAGCACATATTAATGATACGTGTTGTCGATACCATACATCTATCGGATACAATATGTTATATGTATCATACAGTTATTCTTAAAAATATACAAGATATGATTATATATCTATATGTGTGGGTTATACATATCCATACAAAAAAAAAAAAGGACTTAAGAATCATAGGAAAAGCAGCTAGGACCACAACTGGAAAGAGAAAAAAGGAAGGTTAACCAACAACGTGGACAACATAAGACAGCCGCTACACTTTTTCTTTTTGAGTGTTCTGGAAATAGATATTCTACACAGGAACAGTCTAAAAAGAGGGCAGGTTCCATTTTTAGTTCCTCAAGAGCAATGCTCTCAGTATTATTTTCTCTTGCTAAAAAAAACCATAATTATATTAACTTTTTATAGTTTTTAAAATGATCCTTATTTATGGGATACGAATGGCCGAGACAAATTAAATTTAAGTGTTTTATAGGTCCTCGAAGTGCACGAACAGATACCTCTGGTGAAAACGGTGGAAGGACAGTATTGACGACAGGGCTAAACTTTTACATTTTTACCTTCGTTATTGACACCAGAATTGATATTAAATTCTTCTAATCAACACCGAGGTAAGAGGTATTTCATTTTCAAATCTTTTTGCCCGGGACATTTATGTTTTGTGTAGTGTGAGACAAGCAGAAAACTTTGCGGTTCCGTGTTTCACTTTCATGGTGTCATAGGGTGGTAGTGGTGATAATGTAAATTCTCTTGGCGTTGCCATATTTATGACTAGATATATGTCGTTTTATGCATGAGCTTGGAGCTGGTCATGGACTTTTTTCCCCACCCATAATTGCATAATAACCAATTGAAAAGATATTTTTCCCCCAGAACAAGATAAGGATTTAAGATATTTCATGCTTTGAAAAGAGGGGTAAACGCTAGCCCCACATTCAATTATTTTAGACGAAGAAGTCGTTTTTCTATATCTGCAGGTAGTGTTTATGCATGTTTAGCCCGAGTTGGAATAACGGGTATCAAATCTAATTAATTAATCAACGAAATATAAATTTACAGATGAAGGGTTTAATGTTGAAAAGAAGGTATAATGTTGGAACATCTTTCTGTGCAATTGACCATAAGTCAAGTAAGTGCGAATTTGGATCTAAGTTAAGTTTTGAAAAGTGAAATTTTCCGGTTACGAACCTTTAAAATGTTTTCAATTCAAATACACCCTGAAAACGTTGAACCATTGGGTAGTTACAAATTCTGAGTGTCTTCACAGTTGGGATAACAATGTGTTCATACGTAAAAACTCCAGTTTCTTACTTGGTTGGAATTGAATGCGACTTAATATGTTACGCAAGAGCAGCAGAGGCATGGTGAAGAGAATGAAACATAGCATTAATAATATTGTGCAGTGTTGAGGCAGAAAGTACAGAACCTCGTCCAAATGAGCCCACACCGGTTGGGTAAAGTGATTGATTGGATTATTACGGAGAGCAGAAGTACATACATGTAGATAAAAAAAAAGTAGGGAGAGTTGTACGTTACGTAATTAATATAAAGGGAAAAGATCGTGGGAAATCTGTTGGCAGAATAGGGAGGAAAGGAATACATTCCTAACCTTAACATCAAAGGAATACATTCCTATCTAACATTAACGTCACTGATGAGCAGACATATGGTCTACACTCTGACCATGTTCCAGAGAGCAATATTATTATAATAATAATAATGAGAATAGCATTAGCTGAAGTGTGATTAGGGAAAGGAAAGCAGAAGTTGAGACGTCAAGGTTTGAATAGGGGCAGCTGTGTATGACAACACAATAGTGAGTGGAGAGAAGGACCACGAAAACCATGTGCCTACTTCTGAGGCCCTAACATGGGTGGAGTCGCAATCCACGCTGCTCTGTCACATTAAAAGCCCACGCCATGGACCAGTTCTCTCTACTCTCACTCCATCCTTTCCACACCTATTTTGGTAAACAATATGGGCTAACCCTGCACACCCCCCCCATCCCTCTCAACCACTTTCCCCTCTTCCCTTTACTTTTTATCACCCTCCTTTCTTTACTAACATATCCACAACAAAACATTCACCTTCAAACTCTTGTGTTATTGTGTAAAAATAAAAAAGAAAACTGTATTGGGACAGTGCGGTAAATAGTAGTAGATGTTGAATGATAAAGAAATGTGATCCTATTTTAATATTGTATAGAGAGTGGTTGTTGGTGTGGCGTGTTGGAACAGAGGCATCCGCGTGATGAAGTGGTGAAGAGAGACGGCATGATGATGAGGGTGTTCTGTTCCCATGCATATCCCCACAAACAACAGTGGTTGAGTTGATACTCCACTATGAATGCACTAGCTTAGATATATCTTCTCCACCACTCCTCCATCCAGATTAATTGCTCTCCCCCTTCTCATCCACCACATCGCATTCTTCTCTTCCCACCCACGTGTCCCCACATTCCTCTCGCGCACGCCGACTCATCAACATGATCGCGCATGCAACTCATCACTACCCCACGCCCAAACCTACCCTATCCCACCCAATCCCTAATTTCTTACTTTCATTTCCCTCATCTCAATACTCTCTTCCCCCTCCCTCAACTTCTTATTTCTTCGCTCTTTCTTACTATAATCATCGTACGGACATAAACAAAAAATGCCAAACATAAGCGACCAACTCAATAAACAATTGCGCTCCATTTTAAAACACTCTGCTATAATTCTCTGTTAATCAATCAAATCCCACAAACATATAATAAAACGTCATCACATCAAACACAGGAAAAACCAGAATCAGGTAGAAACTAACATGGAATTAGTTCTGCATGCACATCACTGATTAGAATCAAGCTCAATCACCCCCCAAATTTATAAATTAAAAAAAAAATATACACCTCGTCATTAATTATATCAAGTCCTTCTTCCACCTTCGCTTTCGATTTTTTTTTTTTTACTTTGAGTTTGGTTTCAGATATCCTTTGCCCTCCTTTAGAGTTAAATTATATAAGAAATTGAAAAAAAAAAAAAAAGGTGAGATGAGATTTGTGAAGGAGTGGAGCCGTTTTCAGGGGAGATGGAAGAGAGAAGAATTGTCGTGGTCAGACCAGTGAGTGTGACTCCAGTAAGCGTGATCAACGGTGTTAGGTAGATCAAACAAACCTTGATCCGCACCGCCCTGCCAATCCAACGATCCGAATGTCCCGTGGTTGGTTTTACCATGCAGAGTCGACAAATCAACGGTGTGGTCGAGGAAGGAGCTTTCGGGCAACTTCAGTTCCTGGTTGCCGCTCACCCTCGAGTGCTGCCACTGAAACGACGACGCATCGGGCAGAGCGTTGCCGAAACCGAAACCCAATGGCTCGTTAGTGGAAGTAGCGATCAGGCTGGTGAAAGGTCCAATCTCAGAGAAGATACCACCGCAGTCCCCCGCTCCCTGCTCCACGGGATTCGTTTCCAAAACAGGATCCACGGGGACCAACAACTTCGACTCTTGCATGTTCGTGGAATCGGAGTTTATCGGCGCCGATACCGGCTCCGCGGCAGCGGCGGTCAGGCTCGAGCTCTCGCTGCTGGAATGGTCCGGGTCGGGCGGCGGGGGTGGGGGGGCGGCGTCGGAGGTTTTGGCGGGTTTGTTGGAGCGTTTGGATTTACGGCACCCGCCGCCGACGGGGACGTTGCGGAGGACGCCGCCCTTGGTCCAGTAGCGGCGACAGTTTTTGCAGAAGTGGCGAGGCTGGGAGAGGTTGTAGTTGTTGTAGTAACAGAACTTGGTGTTGAGGGAGTCGCAGCGGGGGCACTTGAGGGCCTGGTGGTTCTGGTGGTGGGGTCGGAGCCTCCTGTCCGCGGCGGCGGTGCCGGAGAAAAACCTGGTTCCGCCTCCTCCTCCCGGTGTCCCTGGTGCCATGGAGTGTATTTGCTGCATTTGGTGGAGTTAAATGGGAGGGAGAAGTTTTGATTAGATGCACCTGAAAGCAGTGTTTATGTCAGTGAGTGTGTTGGTGTTGTGGTCGTTGAGTAAACACACATGTGTGTCTGTGTGGAGAGAGTACGGAGAAGAAAAAGCAGAGAGAGAGAGAAGAGAATTGGGATGCGGAATGTGAACGGCGTTTGAGAGAGTGACAAATATGCCTGGAGTCTGCAACACCGTCCTTCTGAGCTCTCTATATTACTTACTGAGTTGTAATGTTTGTTATGTCATGTTTGGGGATTTGGGAGGGAAGGTGAATTGACCCAACAATCCCTATAACATAGCCGTAACTACTTTCGCAGCCCAACCCACGCACTTTTTAATACGCCTAAGATATTCAATTCATTCATCTTTATTTTCTATAACTCTCAATTATAACATAAGTTACACCATAATTACAAAATATAATATGCAGATTAATAAGTATATGCATTAATGAAATTTAAAAGTATTTGTTAGTGTATGCTTACTTTATTAGTTTAATGTTAAATCAATTTTATTGTGTAATTTAAATTATTCATTTTTTTTTCGGAACAGGCACGTGATGTTGAAATTAATAATTGACTTTATATTAAGAAGAGCATATTGATGATGACATTGTTACTGTTAAATTATTTCACTATTCTATTGTACTAAAAAATATATTTAATATCGATCTGTCTTAATATCAAATTCAATGATTTTTCAATAAAACTGAATGATACATTTTAGTTTTAAATTAATTAGTGTGTTGTGTATTTCGTTGTTTACAGTTTTATATTAATAACATATTTTTAGAATTTGTCTTAACAGAAAATGTTAAATTTATCATACAACGCTTAATTGTGTGCTTTATATGTATTTTTATTAAACATAACTAGTAATAAATTACATGAGAATCGTATACTTTTATATTAGATAATTATATAACATCAACTATGTAAAAAATAATAATATATAGTATGCTTAAATTATCTATTAACTTTTTGTGGTATTATTTTTTATAATATCATTTGTTTTCAGAGCACATACTATTGTAAAACATTATTAATAGGATTTTGTTCAAAAAAAAATAATGCATTTTATCCACAAAACCCAATACACCCCAATCCCTCGCCCCAAGTGTCCCCCCACTTCGCAAGGCAGGTTGTTGTCAGTGGGTATCGAACCTCAAACCTGACCTTTAACACCCTGGTGAAAGATGCTACCAAACACGAGTACTTCTTTTTTGCCTTTTCTGTCGTTCTTCTTAACGGGACACGCTTACCTGGAACCCTTCCCAGGAAGACTTTCGATACAAAGACCATATTACACTCATCTAAGTCGATTTTAACTATCGACTCTAATCAGTGGCGGATCTTGACTAAAAATGTTGGAGGAGCCAAAATAATATAATTTTTTGTTCATTAAATTAGATTATTAGTATAATGTTTCAAAAAATAATTCCTTAAACTCAACAATTGGATTATTAGATTAGACCATTAATACAATGTTTCAAAATATATGAAGAAGTAAAATGTATTTGTTCTCATCTTCACCAACAACTTCCCTTTTATTATTTTTAAAAAATAAATCTATTATTTTATTTTCCATCTGTATAAATATTTTTTTTTCAAAATAATATAAGAATACAATTTTTTCTTGTATATTCATAAAAAATGAATTTGTAAAAGGTTTGTAAGATAAAAAATCATGTTAATAACTCTTAAACTAATATTTAATTATCAGGTAAGACGATAAAGAGTTACTTTTTTTTTTCAAAAAAGAAAGAAAACAAATGAGAAATAAAAATAATAATAATGAGTTTGTGTCTAATTTTCTTTTCTTCAAAAACAAAAAAGAAAACACATGGGAATGAGAGATGAATACAATTTGTGAAAGATTAGAAAGACAATGAGAAAGAAACAAAAAATATCTTAATAAATATTTTGTTTAATTATTATTTTTTTGTTTCTTTATTTGTCTAAAAATGTCTAATTGATTGTCTAATGTTTTTTTAGTCTATATTTGTTGAAAATTGAAACGGTTAAAACGGTTAATAGGAATGTTTTGCTTTGTTGGTGCAATTAACATAATCCTAGTGTTAATTTTGATGAAAAACTTTTTGATCCGCTCCAAAAAAATTTAATGAAAATAACCAAATTGCATCAACTTTTTAAAAAATCGAAACCAAATTGAGACTACAAAAACTAAATGACCAACTTTGTTAAGATTAAAGGTTGTATTTTATAAAAGAAATAAAAAGTCACACAATTTAATTTCCATTAATTTCTAAAATATACTACATATAATTTTTAAAAAATTTAAAAATTTAAAAGATATATATAATTTAAAATAATTTCAAAAATATAAATATAATTAAAAAAATAAAAAATATACATATAATTTAAAAAAAAAATATTGGGGGGGCCATGGCCCCTCCCTGCCCTTTAAATAATTCGTCCCTGACTCTGATACTACTTGTTAGGTTTACAGAAGAGGTTTCATTAGGGAGTACAACACTAATTGTTGCGGGTTGCACAATTGTCCTATGACGGAGGCCAAGTAGGTCAAGTCACAATCCAAGTGATATTCCTAGTAGGACAATTGCTGAGGGGGAGATTGTTGCAAGTGACATCAATTGTCCCGTGACAGAGGCTAAGTAGACTGAATCACAATCGTGGCGACTTATGTTACACTCTTAAGTAAAAAGAGTTGTGTCCTGACTAATAATTATAGTTTTTAGCCTAGTGATAAGTGATCAATCCTTATATATATATATATATATATATATATATATATATATATATATATATATATATATATATATATATATATATATATATATATATATATATATAACTTAAATAAAAATATTGATAAAAACAATTATTATACACAACTTAAACTCCACAGTATCAAATCTAAGAGCATAATTTTCATATTTCTGGAGTATCAAATCTAAGAGCATCAATTTTCATATTTCAAAGAAAAATGCACTGAAAATTAAATCCAAACCATACTAAAAAGTCTAACAACTCATCCATTTATTAAAAATAACTCCATATACTTTCATGTATTCTTCATCTAATTCTAAAAATCATTACCACATTTAGTTCCAATATACATATAATAAACTAAATATCACATACTTTACCTATCTAAAAATCAACTCATTGAATAAACGTAACTATTAAATCCTCTTGTTTGGATGTAGAGTGTCTACAAGTTTAAACTTCTCTTGTCACTTTAAAAAATCTAATATAACTCAAAGTAATAAACCAACTATCAATTCATACACCAATAATATCTTCCATGTACCAAATATCTTATGAGAAGAAGAAAAAAGAATACTTAATAGGAATGGATTCACTTATAAAAAATAATTACGACTAACCAACTATGTTTCTTATCTAGCTACATAGTTACCTCGTTGAAAATGTAATCAAACAAATTACCATTAATAAGATTTTTCTCAGAATTTAGAGTGTTTTAAAAAAGGTACTAAAAAATGAATTTTGAAATGTAATAAAAACAACATCTTTTCTCAATCTAGAAACCTAAATTTCGAAGTTCATTTAAAATAAAAAATCCAATAAATTAAAAGTTAAGTAAAATTTTAAAATTACGTCAATTTGATACGAGCAATTAAAACTAAACGAAATTGTTTTAGATAAACTATGAGAAAAAAATAATTAAATCACTAACACATCATTAAATGCAAATAATGTATAGAAAAAATCGTAAGAAGAAAAACTAATTGTCGTGATAATTAAAAGTTGTAAATCTAAATTGGATAGTTATACATAAACGACAAATGTTAAAAGTTAGTGGTAAATTGTCATCTTAGAAAGTAATGCACATTTTTTTTCCTTTTAGTTTTAATAATTTGATCAACTATATAAATCAAAATTATGATTTCTACTCTTTGCGATAAGTGAATATTCTACCAGAGCTTCTCTCTTCTCCTTCCCTTCCTCTCTATACTAATTAAGAAATTAGTTAACATCGTTTAATTTAAATAATTTAATTCAATAATTATCATTCACCGAAACATTGTATCAATATAAAAAAGAAGATAAAAATAAAAACTCGGTTAAAGAAATATAATTAAAAAATATCAATAATATATAATTAGTTAACATTATTTACTTCTACTTTATATTTTGTATCGACTTATTCTTTTAAAATTTAACAATTATATACAGTTAATTTATCAATAATTATGTTAGTATGATTTATACTGTACTCATTATAAGAATCAATAACTTTATGGTTTTGTTTCATTATTATTTTTATTTTTAGAATTTATATATATAATAAATGAAAAAATATAATTCTCTAATACAATCAATTAAATTAAAAAAAAATACAAAACAAAGCTCGTAATCTTGTAATAGATATTATAACATTTTGTGTGTTGAAATTAAGGTGAGACAATGAGTTTACCGAAAAATAAAAGAAGAAAAAATGTATGAGAAACAGAGTTGAAAATGGAGGGTAGGGTGGGGACATGGAGCGAAGTGAGGGGTGGTTGGAAGGTGTAATCCAGAAAACCAGTTGTCGCATTGCTTTGTCGGCCACTCCTATGTGTATATCTATCCATAGTTCAACAAAACAACTAACTCTCTCCTTTCTTCTCTTTTTCTTTCTGTCAAACAGATGGTGTACACTCACCCACGTTCCCTCTTCTTCTTCTTTCACAAAATCTCTTCCTACACCATAAATTCATTATTCTAACCTTCTTCTTTCAACAATTTAATCATAATAAAGTCTTTACGTAAGAAATTTTCACCTTAAGAAGGAGAATCCAACACCTGCATTCCGATGTTCTTGCCGGATATTTTAATAATAATGTACTGTATGTTCCATCGGACTATCGGCAATGCATAATTCGCCGGTCCATCGAACAAGGTTGGGAGGGCTTGCATATGAAACAGGACCATCGGTCGATCGGCCCACAAAAACCATGCGAACCCATGAAGGACTATCGGTCACTTAAATAAACTACATATGAACCTCATAAAGGACCATCAGTCGATCGGTCCCACAGATAAATCACACGTTATCTTGTAAGGGACCACTGGTCGATTGGCCCCACAGGTAAATCACACGTTACCTCGTAAGGGACCACCGGTCGATCGGCACCACAGGTAAATCACACGTTACCTCATAAGGGACCATCGGTCGATCGGCCCCACAGGTAAATCATGCGTTACCTTATAGAGGTCCATCGGTCGATCGGCCCCATAGGTGAATCGCATAGTATCGTACATATGACCATCGATCAATCAGTCATATAGATTAAATATCACTTAAGGTTGTTAAACTCATACAAGATAACTCGCCTAGCCAAGCGACCATCGGTCGATCGACCAAACAGAAAACCTGAACCAATCAGCCAGATTAATTAAAATTAAACAAGTCAGTAATCATGATTAAGGGATCATTGGGTCATGATTAAGGAACCCTAATTATAGGCCCACACCGGAAACTATAAATAGGGCCCAGAGGTAGGTTGGTAGGGATCTTTATTCGCATTTATTACAACAGTTACGATTATTCATCGATCGCTCCATCAACTGACTTAAGCATCGGAGCTTTTTAGACAGGTACCCCGATCGTCTGTTCAACCGATCGAACAAGGAGGAAGATTACTTGGCGAGAAAGTTACAACAGATTATTTAGAGAGGAGGCATAAAGGAGAAAGGAGTAAAATTGAAGTGCTTCTTAGTAGGTGCTTGGTCCCTACACCCGAAACAAATAATAACATGATTTTGACTATATTCAAAAGATAAGTTTAACTCAACATTTAACTTCACAGAAAACTCCCTTTTGTTAGTCTATGGCGGTGTCATGCACATACAACGGTGCATCATACTTGTTTGACTAATTGTTTAACCTAATTTAAGTAGTTATCATTTGAAAATGACTATATTCACTATTTTAAAACAACGTGGGTTCGTTTAAGAATGTTCAAAATAACAAAATAGCTATTTAATTATAATCATTATATTTCATCAACATTTTTGCCAATGTAAATAATGTAATTATCTTCTTCTTTTTCATTTCATTTCGAATCATATATAGGATTATCTAAATAAAAGCTCAATATACTTATATTATAATCAATGTCGTTTTAGATTATCATTTTATAATTGGTTTAATAGAAAATATTATTTTCTTTTTAGAATTTGAAATGTTTTGTAATAAAATATATTTTTAAATTTAAATTTAAAAATTATTTAAGAGTGATCAAATTACTTAAAAATAGATAAGTTCAAATTTCACTTAAAACTATAAGAGTTGTGATTTTTATTTTATTGTTAAACATGTTTCATTTGAATAGGGATTATTCCATAATCTTAAGTTCGTCAGCCGTCATTGTTAGGGTCAAAATTGCTGAGCATTTGAAGTCTTATCAGTTTTGGGGTTTGTGCTTCATCATGATTTTATTCTTAAAAACCATCTCAAAGACTGCAACGAATAATATGTATTTAAAATGTCTTAAAACTTGATTCCTAAGAGATGTGGGACTAGGCATCCGAGGTATTGTCAATCACTATAAATTCGAGGTATTATCTGTTTTGAAACGGAAAGTTTCATTACAATTTTGTCCTTAAAAGACGTCTTAAAGATTAGAAAAATGAATGAGTATTTGAATTGCCTTGCTGCTCAACTCCTAAATAATGTGAGACTATTGAGCATGATAAGAACAAAGAAGAATTTCAATTTTTCGTTAAAGTTTAAGGAATAAAAACATGTTTTACCTTTTTTTTTTTACTTATGTCATTAACATTATGTATTGCTGATTTATGTAGATTATTATATTTTTTAGTTATCGTTAGTGAAAACTTTCTTGGTATATATTAAAGATGCTTTTTTTAGTTGATCTTAAAACTTTTTCTTTTCAATGTTAGTCATGCTTATTTTTTTACTCATTATAGTTATTTTTTGAACACCATAAGTAAATTTTTTTTTTCAATATTAGATTGGACAATATTACATTTGATCAATATTAGAGAATGTTTTTTATTGAGTCTACTGAACTTTTTTCTTATTAATTTAATGGGAATTAATTTTTTTTATCACCCTTATATTGTTGTATATTATTATTTTTTCTCATTTAATATTTTAGTTTGAGTTTTTGTACTATATGTACCATTCGACCAGGCCGAATAGAGTAGGATATACATAGTGTGTGTTTAGATTATCGTTTGAACATTCAAAAGTCACTTGAAGAGCATTGAATGTCACACCCATTTGTTTGGTAATTTTTTCTTTTTTTTTTTACATTTCATGGAGTATTAAAGAGGTCCAAAGTGTGATTGTATGCAAAGAAACACCTTTGATATTTTTCCTTTGGATGAAATTAAGTTTCCTTCAACCAAACTCAACTTTTTCAATGGTGATCCAAACACACACATAATTGACTGAACAATTAATGAGATAACTAGTCGGTCAACACCAAAATAAACTAAATACATGCTTAGTCTAAACAAGTTAGTAAACAAGCTCATCAAGAATTGAGTTGTAATTAGGCTCCTCTTAGTTAAAAGCTCATGGGAAAAAATTAAAAATACATGGTTGTTGGTACATTTATTATGCATTTATTACTTACAACATTAATTATTTTGAGGAATCGAATTCAAACTAACTTTAGGGTCAGAGTATCTTTAGCAAATACCTACTGATTGGTTGACGAATACGATTATCTGAACAGAAAGGACCCATATCGAAGTGAGAACATACAAAAATTATCTTAAGTGGACGATTGAATGAAGTTTATTGTTATTATTTGTTGTTCATGTTTATAATAATTATTAATTGGGAAAAAATTTAAACAACATTGGTTAAGATTTTTATTTTTTGTCAATGAATTAGGGAAAATTTTCAACCTATATTAATAAAAAAATTGGTGAATAAACCTCATATAATATCATTGTAAAAATAAACTTCTATAAATAATAGACTAAATAATTATGATCGATATAAATTGAAAATAATATATGATAATATCACACTACTAACAATACTAAATTTACTGACGAAGATTATCAAGAAATCCAAATGCGTTGGTAATATGTCAGTTAACATTCTTCATGCAACTTTTTTAATTTTTTGGTAATATGAATTTGTACAACTACACATTTTTCTTAACGCATTACATTCACATCCTATATCATAACTTTGTCAATGTTATTTTATGTTATTTAATAAATGTTTGTTTGTAATAATATAAATATTAGGTTGTTGGCTTGACTGTAATATATAGGTTAAAATATATTTTTGTCCAAATTTTTATTGAAATTATTCAATTTAGTTTATTTATTTATTTATTTTTTTAATTAAGTTCAATTTTTTGTTAAAAGAGAATATCTTTATACATGTCACATGTCAATTTTGTAGTATTTTTATTTTTTATTTTTATTTTTTTGATTTTTTTAAAGTATTTTTCACGTGTTGAGTTCATATTATGTCATATGATAGTGTCAACACTAAGTGTTAGCACTATGTGTTATTATCTTGTATTCAATTAATTTTTATATTTAATTTTTTATTCAATTGAATTTTTTTTTAAAAACAATTTAATATTTCCTTCTCTAAAATATAGTTATATAGTTGAATTCAACACCTACCGATAAATAAATAAATTACAAAACTTGTTCTATTATTATATATTGTTTAATTTATAATATTATTTGATTACAAAACTTTTCTTCTTACAATGTTGAAAATGATTTTTTTACTCATATTTAATTTGTTTTATATCTTTAAATTCTCTTATATATATATATATATATATATATATATATATATATATATATATATATATATATATATGAATACTATTTAATTTTAAATATTGATTTTAAACTCTTAAATTTGAAACCAAAACAATTAAGAAAATAAGAAGTAAGATTTACAATTTCTTATTTTTCAAAGAGTTTTCTTTATATTTTTTTATTTTAGATATTATAAACTTTTTTACAAAAATCCAAGTTAGTATCGAAACATTGGAATTATAAAATGATATTAACTTTCCTCCTACTCTTATAAAATTGTTCGATTCTTTTAAATTGTTTATGTTTTAGTAGTTTTTTCATTTTCTATTTTATCACGTCGATAAAATCATTTAGGAATATTGATTGCAAAATTACAATAATTTTAACAAGACTTTTCTTTTTTTCTTACGGTCAATTAAATTGTATGTTGTTATTTCATTAATTACTTCATATATTTATTCAAAGATAATAATAGTAAGGCAGAGAATGATAGTTTCCATATGATTTCAAATACTGTTTATAAGATTTTTTTTTTAATTTAAAATAGTTACATTATATTAATTTTATTATATTTTTAGCTCAATACTATCTCAGATTGTCATTAAAATTTGTTAATTGTATTTTAATTTTAAATTTATGTTTTTTACTATAATGTTGTTATAAATTTCTACTTATATACTGGGATAGGTCAATTTTTTAGTTAAAAAAGGGTAGGATTTAATATTATAAACTAAATGAAACTTGTAATGATAAATTTTTTTATAATTTATTTATTTTTATTAATAAATAAACTGAATTAAACTACATTTTAAAAATGAATAATATTGAATTCATTTAAAAAATAATTGAAACTCAATTAAATAAAAATTAAATATAAAAATTAAATTCAATATAAAATAATAACATTTGGTGCTTATACAGTCACATAACACTAATTTATTATGTGATATGACATAAACTTGACACATAAAATAAAATTAAAATAAAAAATAAAAAAAAAATATTACAAGATGACACATAATATGTATAAAAATAACGTTAATGTCATTTATACAAGTATAGGATATAATTAGATCGCTTTAATAAAATTCAGGACAAAACAAAAAATAGCTTAATACATATGCTGCTTTGATTATAGGTTTGGTTGTATACATACAGGTTTTAGTAGGAGATATGGAAAACCAAATTTGGCATCAAAGTAACCTCAAATAACTAAGGAATTATACTGATGTCAATAATTGGTTACAATAATTTGACAATAGATAATGTTTATTAGTAATTTCCTACAGATATATTTTCTTAAAAGTACTCGGTAATGTCAACAAATATTTAATATTTGTCAATAAAATTTATTAATGATTATTTTATTAATAAATTTTTATCATCATAATTCGTCAATAATTTGACTATTGTTAAACTTTGTCTATTAACTACCATCCATTAATTGTCTAAGTAAGTAAATGTGGTCGAATCAATTAAAAATAATATTGATTGACATCAATTGAGAGAGAAAATTTTTTCCATTCCAATCGAAAAAATGTTTACAAACTTAAAAAAAAAAATAGCATTAGCCAAATTTAGCTTAAAGAGACATTAATATTAATATTTTTAATCATTAACAAAATTTTAATATCTAAGTACTTCTATATTTTTTAGTAATTCAATATTTATTTAGATGATAAATTAAAATTTAATGAATTTGAATTACTTATCAAACAAAATATTAAAAAACAAAACAATTTAAACTAAAATGAATTCTATTTCATTATTTTAAAATTTCTTAAAAATGGTGAATTTTTATATATCATCGTTAGTCTGTCATCTATATAATTAATTATTATATTTTATATTCACAGTTAGTCACTACGTGACAATGTTACCAAAAGAAATTATCAAACACATACAACCTTACATGAGACGAAATGTTTTTTTTAATTAAATCCAAATTTATGTATGTTTAATAAAATGTTATGAGGGTAAGTACTTTTTTATTATATCTATTTAGTATTTAATTATAGTTCCTAATAAATATAATTTTTTTTTATAAATATGTCACTAGCCGTGAATGGTGACATTTATAACTAAAATATAACTTTAGTTTTATGAAGTTATATACATTACACAACTTTTATTTAATTTGTTTAATACTATGTTGAAAAAAATAAAGTATTTTTAATTTAATTATAATTAATTAGAAAATCATTCATCAGATCATTAAATATCAAATAACTAATTTCACCAAAATTGAATTATGACTCGATTATAAAAGTATCGGTAGAATCCACCATGGACGTATACGATGAATTTTAGATGATCTGCCTTCTCAGCATTCACTATCAACTATTTATTTCATTTAAATATTGAATTAAAATATAACCTAATTAAATATCCATGCAATTTGACTAGATACTGCACTTATTTAAGATAAATGTTGATATAAGGAAATAAAAATTCACTTGTTAGTTTTAAAGCATTGATATATTAATTGTGTATCTACTCAATCTGAATTTTTTTTTTATATTTTTAATCAACTGTAGTAAAAAATTATGTAACAAGTAAAATTAATGTTTTGTTATATATATATATATATATATATATATATATATATATATATATATATATATATATATATATATATATATATATATATATATATATATAAAATCTTAAGCTTAAAAAAATATCCATGATTATTGTTAAGATTAAGAATATAAACTTACAAACTATATTCTAAAGGAAAAAAAAAATGTTCTTGGTCCTTGGAATTTGACCTTAATTAAAGAATAGTCTTTGTTCGAAATTTGGTCACCTAATCATTGTTTGGTCTCTGCACTTTTAAATTTATTATTTTTTGTCTTTATTTCTAAACGACGTTAAAAATAACAAAGGATATGCCACATGTTATTTATTTTTTTTTTATAAATTAAAAAACTAGTGTCTACATAGCCAAAGTTTTACACGAGAATAAGAAAACATATATTTTTGGTTCCGGGAATTTTAACTTAATTTGAAAATTGTCTCAAACCAAAACTTTGTCATTATTTGGTTCTACATATTCAAAATCATTGTTAATATATATAATAATAATATTACATATTTATTAATAGTATTTATTATTATATATTAATAATAATATTAATATATATGTAAATAATAATTAATAATATTAATATACAAGTAATAATATTAATAATAATTAATAATATTGTTATTTATATTATTAATAATAATGTAATTATTATTTATGATTATAAGAATATATAATAATATTAATATTATTAATAATATAATAATATTACTGATATATAATTATTAATAGTATTATTATTATTATTATATATTATTATTAATTACTATTAATATTATTACTCATATATTAATATATATAATTTTTTAGTTATTAATAATATTATATTAATATTAATAATAATTATATATTAGTATTATTATTATATATTATTAATAATTATAATATAATTATTTATTTTAATATTATTAATAATAATATATTATTATTATATAATAATTATAATACTTTTAATGATTATATAATAATATTATTATTAGTAATAGTATTATTATATATTAACAAGAATTTTGAATATGTAGGGATCGTGATTAATTTTTGACCAGAAATCATTTTCAAATTAAGTTCAAATTTTAGGAAGAAAAACATTTTTTTTCAATTTTCATGAAAAGTGTAGGCATACGCTAGTTTTTTTATTTTATAAGAATAATTAAATAATATGTGACATACCGTTTGTTATTTTTAACGCCGTTTAGGAATAGGAACCAAAAATAATAATTTTGAATGTGCAAGAATTAAACAATGACAAAATTTTAACCAAGGACCATTTTCAAATTAAGATCAAACTTCAGAAACCAAAAAGATATTTTTCCTATTCTAAAACTAATGATTAATTTCTCTTATTTTATAGATATTATTTTAGTTCGACCATAATGTAAAATATATTTAGATAATTAAAACTTAAAAGAATATTTTTCAATAAATACATTGTAAATTTCTCTCCTACACACTTTCTTCTTGCCGTGTCCATCCCACCCACCATTGCCACGAAGGATTCCCCCTAAATCACTTCTCGTTTCATATTATTCTTGGTTATTGTTTATGTTGTAATTTTGATGTTTTTATATCTCTATTCTTAGTTTACTTTGATAATTTTCATAGTATAAATTGATAACAAAAATTTTATTCCAGAATTTGTTCTATCTTATTATATATCAAACATTGTCGTGGTTTTTCTTCTTAAATTTTGTTGAACTATGTCAATAAAATAAAAGAATACATATTTAAACATAGTTTTAAAAATTAAACATTTCATTTTATGCTTTAATTATTTTCGTTGAACATTGTCCTTATTTTTCTTTGAGTTTATTTAGTTATAACTATTGCATAGGAAAATCATTGAGTGAATGTCCTACACCTTCTCTCTCTCCATTTAAGCCTCCACTTTTGGAGGTTCTTAAATAAAATAAAGGCCTATAGAGAACAAAATTCATTCTACGAGTGTGGAGATACGTGAAAAAAAAATGTTCTTATCGAAGGTTGAAGTATTAAATTTTACACAAGTGACAAAATTCAAATGTTTGCTTGAATACTTTTAATTTGTAAGTAAAACATTTGAATTAACAGAGAAGACTTATTCTCGAAATGGTTGTGTAGTGTAAGAGGAAAAAAAAAAAACTTGTTGGTTGCCTTTTTGGTTAATTAATTAAAATAACTAAAATAAATGTTGTACTTTATGGCCTATTGTCAAACCATCGGTCAGGCGGTTCAAGGATAAACGGTTGCAGACCACCTGTTACAGGCGGACCTTTCCTTGGGTTGTTGATGTGACAATTTCTCCGAAGTGTTTTAAGGGAGCTCACGATCCAACGACCTCCGCACAATTGAATTTTGTTTTCACATGTATGGAGACAACCGCCAGGACGCACAGTACTCCGATTAGGCGGACGCAACAAAACTGAATCAGTAAGGTAAAAGTAAATTAAAGTAATATAAGTCAGCAGTAATCACGTTTAAAAAATAATTGAGCCATGATTAAGAATACTCTAATCATATACCCATACCAAAAACTATAAATAGGAGCCCAAGATAGGTGGGTGAGAACTTTTACTCGCATTTATTACAACATTAATTGCTATATCCCGATCAGATTTAAACTGACTTAAGCATCATAGTCTTTCAGACATATACCCGATCGTCCGACCAACCGAGCGAAAAGGGGTAAAGAAATCAAACAGAAAAAAGAACAAAACAGCAAGCAGAGGAGAATATCGGATAAAAGAACTTAAGGGTAATTTGAGTGTTGAAAATAGGTGTTTGGTCCCAATACCCAAAACAAATGTTTATTGTATTATTTTTCATTAATAACTGTTAGTTTACCATGACAATTAAAAAATATTTCACAATTTGTCCACTGTCATTCTAGTCGATTGAATATACCTGAATAACAATTTTATTATTATCCAGATTTAAACTCCAACATTAGCAACTTTTTTCACTCTTTTGTAGTTGATATAATCAAATTTGAACAAATATTTAAGATATTAACCACATGAACATATATTAACATTTTTCAGATTTGGTTCATTTTCAGTTTTGGGGATAGTAATTTGAGTCATAAAATTTGTGAGCGGTTGATTTTACACCCAACGAAGAGTTATTAAAGTTTATGAGGCATTTAAAAGGTCCGTTGGATTAAATATAGGATTGGTCCACGAGAATGTGAACAAGCAACTCGTGAAATATTTTTGTATTAGCATGACACTAATATTGGATTAAAAGAAAATACTAATTAAGCAAAAACTAATAGCATTCTTTTGATTGTTACAATTATTTGACTAAAAGGGCGGTTATTAATTATTGCATAAAACATTTCATAAGGGTTGACATTACATGTAAAATAAATGGCGTTTCGGTAATTGAGGATTTAATTTCCTCTCACCACACAAAGTCATAATAAAGAGTAATTTTCTCTTTGTAATACATCCAATTAGAGAGATTAATTTGTTGCTTGTTAAGAAATATTTATAACATTTTGCGTTAAGTTTGTTAACAATTGCCACACAAGATTGATTATGTTAAATTATTCTTTTTTTCTTTCAAACCCTAAACACATTAATCTCCTTTCTCTATACTTTCAAAAGTGATGATATTTCCAAAGAAATAAAAAAAAATCAAGTTGGAAAGATAATTTAAATTTAGGTGGTGATTGAAGTTATTGAATAAAGTAATATGGACTTATAGTCAATGCTAATATGTTTTAGTAACCTAAATCTAACATTACTTTGCATTAGTTAATGATAGAGTCACTAGTGTCCTTCTATAACCTCCACTTTGTCTTACTTATGGTACGTGTTTTCTCCATAAATTTTGTAAGACATTAGTTTCAATTTTATGACTAACTCTAAGTTGTCGGCAATTTTTTCAATACAATGCATTAAATTTGGGCAATACTATAGCGTGATGCTAAAATAAAATTAATAAATAATATTTGATAAAGCAAAACAATATTTGATAAACTAAATTAATTGAGTCAATGAAACATGCCCCATAAGAGAGGTTAGTATTAGTGTGGTGTAGGTCCATTTTTATCTTTATCTAATCTTATAGTTTAAAAAAACTATAATTAGAGGCTGGGTGGTGTTAGGTAGGGTTGGCAATGTGGGCCGGCTTGATCCGTTTGGGTCCGATCCGCATAAGGCCCACACAACTTGGGCTGGTCCGTCCCGTCCCGCATACTTTATGCGGGCTGTAAACACTAGCCCATCTCGCATATTTCTTGGTCTGCGGGCTGTCCGCTTTTTTTTTTTTTTAATTTTTATGATAAAACTTTCAATGTTTAAAATTTAGAAAACTTTAAGAAGTTCACAAAATTAAGTAAAGACTTTGGGAAATTGGATGATAAATTGATAATTCAGCAATTTCATCATATTCATACTATGACATACACAATGTATTTTTTAAATTTTAGCACATTACAAAATACATAATACTTGTCTTTTTCAGTTATACAAGAATTTGAAACGTTAATGCAAAAGTTCATAAAAATAGTAATTAATATATACAAGTGCAATTTTTATTTTATTTTATGCAGGTTTGCGCGTCGACCCGACGAGCCAGGCTCTAATTGTCACCCCTAGTTAGGATTCTAAGTTTCCATCTTTTGATCCGTTCCCACCTGATCGGTATTCCATTCATTAGTCATTAATATTAATGTACATTTGAGAAGTAAATTTTGATATTGTGGTTAAAATTTTTTAATTACTTTAATAGAGAAATATCACTCAAATAAATACAGTGAATCTACACAATGAATAGAAAAATATTCATACGACAATAATTATTAGATATTTGGTTAAATAAGAATAGTAATGAAAAGAAAGAAAAATATTTTGAATGCTCTATAACTTAAGATTTTCATAGTACTTGGTTAGAATAACTATATGAAAAATGATCGTTCGACAATTTTCTCATACAATCTGAATTAACATTTTTTAAGTAATTTATCATTTTTTTATCTATATTTCAAAATCATTTAAAAAATGTCATAAGAGAAAATTATCAAATTTTCGTTATGAAAATATTATTATCCTAATTATATTTATGAAAATTTGAAAATAATGTTTTCAATAGTTAATACATTCACCACAAATAATTAAATACAAATATAATTTTTATTTTACAAATTAGTTCAATAAGTTAAATTATGATTAAAGTTAACTTTCATCATAGTCTATTATAATAAAATTTATTAGATTTATTGTATTACCTCTATCAATAAACTACAAATATATATATATATATATATGATCTCACACTTGAAATATCCTATATACTCAAAGTACCAAAGTACCAAATTATATAGATTTTACGTGGATTTGAAATAATAGTAAATTAGAAAAATATAAATATTTCAACTTATAGAATTTTTTTAAAGTTGAACTAGATTTAAAATACACGTAATTGACCTCAGTTTGGTGAAAGAAAGGTGAGAATAGAAATAGAATACTGAAGTGAATGAATGAGAGATTCTTGCTTATGTTGAGAAATATATACATGGGATTAAATCTTTTCTCGGTTAATGGTGCGATAATTGGTAGAAAAGCAGTTGAGCCTTTTTGGCGGTGATCAAATACAGTTTAGGGACTAGGATTGGATTGCTAAAACATAAGACTTATCCAAAACAATGCAACTTCAGAGAATTGATATTAAAATTATACATGTCTGAGTCAGACCAAAATGTTAAAACATTGTACGAGTACTAGGTAGAGTACATGCGTTAATTTGTAGATCGTTTAAAACATGGAACGGTGTAGCGGCAGAGAGATCGAAAAAACGATGATCTTTAGGAGTAGGCAACGAGTGGAGGACCACCATATCCAAACACAAGAACTCAAATTAGCGTAACGAAAACCGTAGTTTGATGTTGTGATTGGAAATATTGCAGAGTGTGGCGGGCGAAGAATAGTGAGTCACAGTTGAAGCGTTTAAATTAAAGGCATAGCCTTAATTATTATTCCAACTAATTTGGACAAAAGTGGAGGGTCAGCAACATATGCCTGCTATTTATTCAAGAGTTAACTGTTGGTGTTGCTGAATGAGGGTGACATCAGAGGGTAATGGCTAATTAAAATTAGAAAAATAATTTTTTAATTATTAAATTTTAAAAACTTTTTCAATTTTTTAATTAGTTTTTATTTTTTTATTTTTAATATTTTAAAATTATTTAAAAAATAATATCTTATATTATAAGAAAAAATTGTCATAGAGTAATAAGAGAAATTGATATCTGTGAAGAGGTTGAGATGCACATGGGACGGTGGGGGGCTCCTAATTTAGGTCTACCGGTACTTGTCCACATCTATCAAAAAATTTAAATTAAAAGCTCGCTACCTTATTTCTTTCTCTGCTTACGTGTCTGCATGAATAATAACAATAATGCAAACACAAGAAGATGAAGAAGAAGAACAAGAACAAGAAGGTGGAGAGAGAGAGGGGCCTGCTTGTTATGGACTTTTTCAAAAATCTGCGTGGAGCTTTCACGATCCATCAGATCGTGCAAGATACGCTATTTGATGCTTCTTCGTTTAATGGGTGTCACTGTCACGACCCACCAACTATGGGCTTCACCCCTATGTCGAAGGCCCAGTCGGTTGGAGCCAGGCCTCTTGGGCCCCACGCTACCCCTATTGTCTTCTCCTTCGCTCCCACCACCATCCCTTCTTGCACACACAAACACACGCGCACATCTTATCTCCACCTATTATTGCGTCTCTACTACTGTGCAATCAACTACTACCGTTAGTTTTTCGTTTTCCGCCATTAACAACATTCACACTTATTACTCTTCAATAACTTCATTTTGACTTTTCTTTAACTTATACTTTAAACTATTTTTATTTATTTATATATCATGAAAATTAATTGATGGCTCTAACTTTTTTTTTTTTATATTATCAAACTTTAACTGAATTTGGTTCAAATTAAAAGAAAACAAAAATCAATCCAAACAAGAACAAACTTGTTAAATTTAGATGAATTATGGGACGGAAAACTGATTAAATCTGCCGCAATGGAAAAAAAGAAGAAGAATCAGTTGAATTATATTTATGAATTTTTACGATATCATTTGTTTTTTTTTAATATATATTTTAAAGAAAAAAGAGCTACTAAAAAGGTTAAATGTAGCTAAAAAAGTGGTAAATGTAGAAAAATTAAATCCGCTTGGATGCAATATAGCCCAACCCACTAAGAAAACAATATAACTATGAATTAAGCCCAAGAAAGTATAATTTTAAATTATGAGATGTTATAATAGGTGTACGTTTTTCGTTTAATTTTCACATTTTCTTATATTTTTTAACTTTTTTTACAACAATACCCAAACAAAAATCGCATTTTTTTTGTTATATCAACATGTCAAATGAAAGTACATTTTGGTTGTGCACAGCGAATTCGTCCACCCTGTTTTTGTTTATGGAATTAGCATCTGTTGTGTTTCGATGGTCACAATTTTGTTCAAGATATTTTCTTAAAAAAAGAAAAAGTTGTGACCTTGAGGGAATGAAAATAAGGAAAAAAAAATGAGAAAAAGACAGAGATAGTGATGAAGCACAGTACGTGGCAACCTGTTCTCGTTCTTCTCTTCCATTCCCAATGAAAATTGACGTCGTTAATTTGCGACAATTCTTTGTCTGAAATTGGTAAGAAAAAGGTGTAATCAATCAGAAGAGAAGAGAAGAGAAAGATGGAGCTGTGGAACAGAGCCAGAAGCTTTGCGGAAGAAGCAGCGAAACGTTCGAATGATCTGTCCTTGGGAGCTTCCAAATTGAGCGACATCATTACAGAAACCACCAAAGAGATAGCGGCACAAGCTTCAAAGCACTTGCCGCAACCTTCGCTCACAACCGACGTCGATCTCCAGCGTTTTGGCATCACCGAAGAGTTGAGAGAGTTCGTCAGAGGGATCACCATCGCTACCTTTGAAGATTTCCCCCTTCAAGGTCTTTTCTTTTCCTTTTATTGTCTCTCTGGATTAACATTTGCTTCCTTATAGTGAGAAATGGAAATTAGACTACGTAGTGAATATAGTTTGCAATTTGTGTCATATTCTAAAGTGAAAACGGGGGCATTTTATTCTCTACCATTTTTTTTTTGTTATTTAAAACCTATTTTAAATGTTTTTTCATTCCAAAATTTCCGTCATTATCAAACACTAATAGTTCATTACAAATGCTACCTACCATGTTTGAATTCTGTATCACTCGGCACCTACTTTCCTTTATTTCACGGGAGGATCTTATCGCAGTTTTGGTTTCCATCCATTTTCAGATGATACGGAATTTTCTGATGTTCCTGCGGTTTCAAATGTCAGGCAGGATCTAACTGATTGGCAGGAAAAACATGCCAGTCTTGTTCTTTCTACCGTCAAGGTAGCATCTTCTGTGTTTCTGTGAATCAAAATGTTATCAAAGCTGTGCATGGCATGTCTGCTTTTATCAATGTTAATGCGCCGCGTGTTTTCACAATGCTTTCATTAAGTTTAAGAGAGGCACCCATTATCAATTTTTACTGGCATGCAAATAATGTTTGGCTTAGAAGTACTGATTACTTTTTATTTAAGGAGTTTAGTTTTAGACTCTTGGACATTTTTTTTTTCATCAATCATGTTAACTTGAAAACTTGACATGTTAGTATTCTACACCACCTCACAGAAGAAGAGCAGAAAGAGAAAACGAGAGGGGAAAGGAGACCCGAGAGAAAAGTGAATCTCATTAACAGAATTGAATGGTCTCAGTTGATTAGAATATGTACATACTATGCTATTAAAATACATCTTAAAGAAAGAAAAATTAGTTACAGCTTAACAGGCTAATCTTGAAGTCCACTAACAGAATTAGTTGTATATAAGATTCATATGGGATCAGTGGGATTTTCATCCTTATTGTCTAATAAGGCCCCAAAAGCCAGAGCATGTATGTGATACAAGTTGGACTTGGACAAGTTCTCACGAAAGAAACATGAATGTATAAGTTCTGTCAACATATCAACCACTTGAGCAGAGGAAGGAATGAGTAGAAAATGAATAAGACCTTCTTGAAGCTTTCTCGGAATAAAATGAGACTCAACTTCTATATGTTTTGTTCGACAAAAAAATAGTAGAAATCCCACTGTACAAATCATTACACAAATACTGTGACTATTGTAGGTCACACACAAGCAATTAAAGACTCTATACTCTGTCTCTAAACCTGGACATTGTAGCTGTCTTTTCAAATTTCCAGGGAAATAAAAATATTTCCCATGAATCACAAGGTTTGAAACATTTGAGTAATATGACAACAAAGCTGTCAACCTGTCATGTAATAAGTATCCCGTTCTAAAATGTCAACGATTTTTTCATTATCAGTATCTATACAAGTTTTATGGGTATTTCTAACCTTATTATGAATAAAATAGACCGTACAACCTACTTTCTTTCAATCGTCCTATTTCTGTCTTTTGACACATGATGGATACTCGAAGTCCTCAATTGTTAAAGATTGTGTAACCTCTCAGCTGTACCAATCACTCTCCTTGGCTGCATCTTAACAACGAAGTAGATGAAAGAATGGCAAAGTGTTAAGCAATTATGATTTGTGGTCAATTTTAGAATAGAAATCAAATTGCCCTTAAAAAGAGGTGCATATGAAACACTAGTTAAAGTGAATGAAGGAGGGATTTGAACCATAACATTTTGATTAATACTTACATCAACAAAATTGCAGGATTAATACTTTGTGATCTGAGGGTGTTTACATAGATCTCGCCCATTCATGATAACTTTCACTGTTAGTGGAGAATGAACCAATACCAGAGCAGGATTTTCATTTCTGTTATGGTAATAAGGATGAGGTGATTTAAATTTCCATGTGCAATCATTATGCAATTATAGGCTCAAAAGAAATTTCAAAGGAGAATAGTCAATGATAAAAATTATTTGAGATCCCATATCAACTAGAGATATAATAAAATTGTAATATATAAGTTGATGCATATTTCATCTTACAAGTCATTTTTGTATGGTTGAATTAGGTTTAAATCCCTTTTAAAGAAAATAAAAGATTCTATCCTAATAAGGTTTGTTGAAGTTTATTGTGCCTTTTGCTACCATATTGTATTCTACACCACATCTCAGAAGAGAAATTAGGAAAGTTGAGTATGACAGTCCGGATAGATATTGGATAAGTAATAATTTACATCTAAATCTTTTGTAGGAATTACTAAATAATGTTCTTCTTTTCTGCTTTAACTTTATTTGCTTAGCTACAATGAGTTATTGGTGACATAAAAAAGTTATGCAGCCATTGGAATGGGAAGTGCCTAATACTTGTCCAGAAAATTACTCAACCAGGATACTTCGTAAATTGAACTGATGTTTTCGGTAAAATAATATCATGGAGTAATGACCGAATCTAAAACACATAATAGAGTGTGTGAGATTCAAATACTGCATAATTTGTGCATCTGAATTAGAGTTGACCATTGTGTTCTAGGAGTTTTTGTTTGTGTACGTGAGGAAGAGAGAAGAAGTGGCGGGGATAGAGCAATGGTGTAAGAGTTAAAAACCCTGAATTGCAGCATGGTGAGTTATGGTTGTCCTTTTTCATCCTCCTGCAACTGTGAGCTTGTCGGATGCACTCATGATGGTTGGTGATATACTGCATGCTAAATCATAAGATGCTCGGTATTTTTGTCTCCAAGTTTGTTGAAGCAAATCATTGTGTCAAAGACATTGCATGTTTTTATGCTAATCTCGCATGAATAAAGTAAAATTTTTGACCTAGGTGTATAGGGTGGCTTGTGTATACATATTCTATTGTCAATTAAATTTTTTCGTGCAATCACATATTTGAAACATAATGCACTCCCCACTATTCAGTTGATTCTTTGTTACAGGAGATTTCTCGATTGAGGTATGATCTGTGTCCACGAGTCATGAAAGAGAGGAAGTTTTGGAGAATATATTTTTTACTTGTGAATAATCATACTGCACCGTATGTAACTTTTCTTGTTGCTTAAGTATTTTGGTTTCACATTGAATGTTGTTTTTGAGTTTCATCTGACTTGACTCAATTTAATAGAGGACTGCTTGATATATATATATATATATATATATATATATATATATATATATATATATATATATATATATATATATAATATGCTGTTTTCAATTGTAAATACCTAAATATCATATTCTAGGCATAGGAATGTGTAAATTTTCCCGTAGTTCCGAAAGTACGAAACACTCATCCTGGAGGTATAAAAATAACATTCGCAGAAAAAGAAATTGAAGGAACTTCTGCTATAACAATATGAATATGTGAAGTTTTCAGACAACAGAATGTGGTTGAATTTCTTAAAATAACAAGTGTTTGGTACAGTATAATAACAAAATGTAATTGGATGTGCATAAATTATTACTAACAATAATTTTAGCAGATTATTGGAACACCTAAGAAATCAATATACTTGTGGAAAATTGTCGTGCTGCTTATGCTAGCCCATTTGTCATATGAAATGCATCTTGCAATTAACTCATTCAACTGATCATAACTTGGGTTATATTATTATAGTTATGCTGTTTTGTAACATTTAGTAAACTTCTGTCTTGTGATTTCTGTCAGCTATGAGAATAAGTACATGGAAGATGAAAAACTAAAATCTTCTGAACAAGGAAACGATCGCATAGTCACGATGAAACCATTAAATGCTGAATTGATCTGTAATCAAGAGGCGCAGGAAATGCAAAAAAAGGACAAATTATCAAATTCATCAACTGAGCAAGACTTGGATGTATTTCTTCTGGGGGAAGGAAACAGCGATGACGACGAGCCCGGTACACCTTCTTACTTTAATCTATCAAAAATTGTTATTTGTTTCTGAAAAATGGTGTATGAGTTTGGTACATTTCCATTTATAAACTATATAAACACATTTAAAGTCCCAGAGTAATTTAAAGGATATAAACCGTATAGGAAAATGGATATAGTTATGTCAAGCCAAACAATTTATTTTTTGGATAATTGAGGTCTTCTGATTATGCTACGTAATTTGGAAGTTTTTGAGAGAATGAGATGGACTGGAAGGGACAAAATCGTGTAATTTTGTATTGCTCGTGTTTGGATGATTTATGAGAGAAGAAAGGGCAAGGTAAAAAATGTTCCTAATATTAACTTTAAAAAATTTCGATATGACACATTTTTATTCAAACAACTAAAGTTATTCAAATAGTAAATTGCAAGTTCTTAAGATAACTGCAAAGCTCCTTACCCTCATTGTACACTAGTTTGAAGCTCATCAAAGCAAGTAATCTAGATGTAACTTTCGTCATGTTTTTCCTATTTGTTAGCCTATACCACTGTGTTCTCCGGAGTTGGATTTATATCCAATGACAGTGTTAGATTATTGTTTTGGGTATTTGAGTTAGAGTATAGAATAATATGTGCTCTGGGTGAATTTAAACTTTGGTGACTTTACATTTGCCTACAATCTCTCTGGTCTTTCAGATGATGACAATGGAAGATACAATGATGATTTGGACAAACTGATGGATAATTCGGTAAGCGTGATATAATCTGTACTCGTTAAAACTTCTGTGTATATATATCTTCTTTATTCCTTGAGTGAAAGTGTTATCTATAACATGAACTTAAAAAAGAAATAATTTTCTTTATTATCCTACAAAATGTCTAGGCTTCACAAAAGAACTAGAATTTGAAATGTTTTGGGAGTTAAATTAAGAATTTAAATGTTTCTTCTGTTTGCTTATGTTCCTTTATGAAGGGAGTGTTTGGTTCAGCGTTGGAGAATTGATTTCAGCTAAATCAATTTTTCAATGTAAAAGTAAAAATTAGTTGTTTCTCATTTAACGTGATTTTTTTATCCTCTAACTGATTTTAGAAACCAAACACGAACTAATTCTACTTAGAAAATCAATTATAATCAATTCTGCATTAATTTGGCCTATAACCAAACACGTACGAAGAAATAGAAACATTTTTATTTTCACATTTACAAATTGGCCCCTCGCTATTTTCTGACATGATTTTTGGATAATAGAAGATATATTTGGTCATTGGAACTTGAGTTTGGTCTGAAATTTGATTAAATCATTCATTGAAGTTGGCGACACTTATGAATGTACAGGATGATGAGAAAGGGAAATGACAGATGTTGGATGAAATTATTGGCTGATAAGTTCTGTGATGCTTACGTTTATTGTTTCAACCTTTATTCAAGTGTTAATAGTAGTTTAGTTTCCCCTGAATGTTAGGTTTGTGATAATAAAACTTATGATTATACAGCTTTGTTGTTATTTAAACGTTTTTTTCTCTTTGCGTGTAAAAGTACTCATTAAATGTTCTGAAAGGAAAACGAAAAAATCATACTTATATTAATTGTAGATTCTTTTGTATGGAGAGTTAAGAGCCTTCTCTGGGTCAATAATGTTGAGTAGTAGCGATTTGAAAAAATGTGTAGCTTCAAAAAATAGAACCACTAATATTATGTTTACCTTTTACTATTTTTCTTTTAACATATCTAATCTTTTAGGTTAGATCTGAGTTCACCTCATCTCTTGCTCAATCACTGCTTCCAAAAACTGAAACCTTACTCATCTCATCTGTAACTGTAATACACATTCAACACAAAACAAATCCTAAAGCCTTTTTTTAAATATTATTAATTATTTTTGCTGTTTATGTTTTTTGCTCACTATTTTATTTATTTATTTATTGTATATTTACGGAAATAATCTTAATTTTGAAAATAATACTTTTTTCCTTCGGTATATTAACATGTTATTTTCTAGTTTTCAATTCGTAATTAAATATTAGTAGTATTTAATATACATTTACTGAGGTTAAAATCTTAGTTTTAGGATAAAATTCTTTACACCATACTTTCTTCATTTTATATATTAATTATCAATAGTAGTTTATTGATTTTAAAATTTTTACGCTTGCTAATTTTTATTTATTTAATGTATAAATTAATATTATTTATTTAGTGATATTTATAAAAAGTAATCTTAACTTACATTACGATGTTATGTTTCTGTTTTTGGATTATTAATTAATTTCCAACATTTTATTATTGTTTAAATTTTTATGTTAATTAATTAATTTGTTTAATGTAAACTTCCACAAGTAATAATTTGTTAAGGAAAAGCTTTTGCTCCATACTTTTTTTATAAATAAAGTTTCGTTGCCTTAGTTGTAGCGAAAGTATATACATATTTTTTCTACCATGTACTAATTTTTTATATTTTAAACGAGTTAAGTAAAAGAAAAACTAAAATATCTATCATTAAAAATTAATTTATGATTTTAAATTTTAAACTAAGTTCAATTCAAAATTTTAATTTTTCACTTTTTCACATTAAATGTTAATTATTTACTTTTTAGTAGAAGTAACCTCAACTTCGCGGGAAAATTGTCCATACATATCATAGTTTGTATTTTCATGTTTTGAAAGGCTTTAACAAAAAGAAAAAGAGAAATCTATAATTAAAATTCAAAATTATGTTTTACAATTTTGTTTTATTTTTTGTTCATGATAAATTTTAATTATTAAGTTTTTAATATTTTATTTTATTTTTCAATTATTAATTACTTTGCGTGTTTGTGTGTGTGTTAAGTTAATAAACAACCCAAACCGTAGGAGAAAAAAAATAAAGGTAGTAAAGAAAAAAAAAAGATAAATATGTGAGCAATAGAGTTAAAATAAATATTGTTTAGTTGAAGAAAAGACAGAAGAGAAATGGAATGGAAATATAACTTTAAAATTAGTTGGTTCAAAAAATACACTATTGTTATTTATTATATTATAAACTATAACATAAACATACACACACACACTATAATATTATAACTATATTATTATGAAGCATGAATAATGGAACAGTGAAGTGAGAAAGGATATTTCAAAATGAGTAATCTAAAATTACTTTTGTGGTTTTTACATTCTAAATTATATGTCAGATTGCACATGAAACTATTAAGAAGATGAACTAAGAAACATCTGAAAAGACAAACACATTATTTTTTAGGAGCTAAACTGTGTTGGACTGTGATATTGGGTCCCATATAGTCAACCTAAACACAACAAAGTCAACATTTTGGCCCAAAAAGACAACCTAATATACAGTTTCAATATGATCTGCACATTTCCCAATAAGTGATATATTTGTAGTCAGAAACAGTTACGAGTTCCAATGAGACATCACCACAGGATTAAAAACCATGGTCTCCCACAAACACATGGCTTCAGCTTTCTAAATAAAGATTCAACTATTGAGAATCTTATAGAGGGGTTTTTTGTTTGTTCAGTTAAATCAGTTTTTATTGATTTGAAAATATCAAGAAACTTCAACTTTTTTTAGTAAATTTTTGTGTTTTTGTTTCGATTTCTGATTGAAATGATAAAGAATTAAAACTGTAAGTGTGAATTACATTTAATAAAAATAAGAAAATAAAGTAATATATGAGAAAAAAATTCACAAATATTAACATATTATCTTACATAGACACTTATATTGACGTTGAATTTCTCTAATTTATTGTTAAACAAAATTCCAACAAGTGTCCTCTTAACACTATAGCTTCTTTACATAAGCTCCACATATTTAACAACTCGGTTATTTTTTTTAAGATATAGAACAAATTTACATTACCAATTTTCAATTTCCTAAAGATAATAATCATGAGTGTGTTTTCTTAAGATATTCTTTGCCTCTCATGAAGTATACAAAATGAATAATGTATTTAATATTTTTAAAATTTTATAGAAAATTCAACCATTATAATGTGTTTCACTTTACATATAACACTATATACGTATATTTATTTGCCTGATGACATTAACTTAAAGGAATATATACTAATTTGTATAGATTTTTATAATAGTTAAAATGAGGAAACATAATCAAATTAACAATTGAAAGTTGCGAATTGAGGTGTCGGCATAATGCGGATTGGTGAATAGTAGTGCGTTGTATTCCACTGTGAAACACTTCACCATTCATTCAACATATTCAATTCCTCATTTCTTCACACCATCAAAGTGGCAAACACACAATTTCAAACCACCTTTTTCTCAAACCCTAATCCTCCCTCACGCCCAAATCAGGACTTATATTCAATTAAAATGAGAAAAACTTGCAGACAACAGATTATGGCAAATCTTCATTGAGTGTAATGAAGGATTTTTTTTGTGAAATCAAAGAGAGTCTGAATTGATGTCAATTAAAGGTAAATTGTTATAGGATGGATTCCAAGAACATGATGAGAAACTTATCCAGTTGTTGTATTTTAATATAGGTTGAACTATCCAAAAAAATATTACCGGTGAAAATTGATCTTCTGAACTTTATTTTGATACTAATTGATAGAATGAACACTTATTACTATTTCAAAAATTACAAATATTAGTCACAATAAAACTCTTATTACTTAAAAAGAGGATGAGTTTCACTAGAAAGATACAACACATAATAATTTTAACATAATACAACATCAATAAGACCTAAGTCCAATCACATAAGGTATTGACATCACTCTCGACTCAAAACCTTAAAGTAATAAGTTTATGGATTTTTATTCTTATATAGTGCTCAACTCTCTCATTTCTAACCAATATGAAACTTAAACTCATACTTGGATCCTAACAAAACATAATAATTTTAATAATTTTAATGTTACGATTGTAATTCTATCTATTTTACTTTTATCATGAGATAACCGAGGTCACCTGCAACACAAGTGTCCAATTGAATAAATTATCTGAAAACCTTAATATGTCACTAATGCTGCTAATGGTAACACTAACTCAGGGACTTCATAACTACCAAATTATTATTCGCCTTTGATAACACGTGCTTATATTAATGCATGTTGCTTTGATCGATCTTCAACGTTTGTCTCAATTAACAACCGTTAACACGAGCCATTATCAACTAGATAATAATTAATTAAACGGAGACAGTGAGTTGTTATTTTCAAAAGCGACTAATTGTTGACTTTTGAATGGGCCCAAATCCTAATAAACTCTCTCTTAAATTTTAAATTATTAATAATGAAATTTTGTCTTTCTTTTATTTTGTTTTTGTTAAAGTTGGGTATGCAGATCAATTCACCTATTAAATAGTTTAATAGGAATAAGAATGTGTTTACATAGGGATTTTGTTGATATTTTTTTTATTGTAAATAAATATTTTGGTTTAAAAGAACTATTAAATAAACACAGTTATATTTAAAAAGTAAAATTGATAAGATAATTATTTTAGTATAAAAAATGTTATTTATTGAAAGATAAAATTAAAGATATATATATATATATATATATATATATATATATATATATATATATATATATGATAAATTAATATCCCCTTAATAACTTTTTAAAAAGAGGATATGAAAGATAACAAAACAGTAATAAATTATTTATGTAATTTTACACAAAATTCAACAAATTGATCATCCTAATTATATTTAAATTTGAGTTATGTTTTCGTTATTTATGATATTTTTGAATGAGTCAGTTTAAGAGATTAATTTATTTATTTAGAAAACTTGAAATACTTAAAGAAAATGAAAAGTTTGGATGAGAATATTAAAAAAAATTGAATGATAATTTTTAAGAAGATATTTTAAATGACAAAAAGTAATAGAATTTAAAATTTTCTAATTAAAAGGAAATTAATATTTTTCAAACTGTGAAATTGTTCACTGGTTAGGACAAAAAAATCCATAGGTCCAAAAGGTTAATTTATATCAACTTTTAATCTGAGTTGGAAACTGGAATGAGTCAGATCAATCAAAACTTAAAAATTAGTAGGTTCAGGTCAAAAATTCAAATGAGTCAACCTAAGTCAAAGAATTCACTTATGCTAACAATTTTTATTTTTTTAAACCATAAAAAAGTTATTTATACTTTTTTAAAACAAAAAACCATTGTTAAAAACATTTTAGCTATCAACTTGTCAACTTAATCTTCTTCGCCTCGAAAGTAAGAGTGATGGAAAGAACTACACACTAAACATTAAAGAAAAAAAAAGATAAAATTAGAAGTAAAATTTATCCTGTGAATTTTGAAAATATTAACCAGAATTGCGGTTGAAATCGTTTGAATAGTTGCCTTCTTTTAGTTTTCTAATTTTGATTCCTTTAACTGAACTCTAGTTGGGTATATTATAGCATCCAAACATTGTAAATATATAATAGGCTTTCGATGTAGTTTATACGATTTCATAAGAATTGAGTAGAGCAGCACCAATACCACCAAGACGAAATGTCAAACAATATGCAACAAATAAAGGAGTCAGAGTTTACAAACTTTACATGAATAGAAGCTGTGGTTAAAAAATAGCTTCTCAATTAGTATGGAAGCCTTTTATATTTATATGATTTAGAAACTAAATTGATTCATATTATTTTGTTGGGGTGAGCCTAACCATCCCAACAAATTAAGAGGACACTGAATGTACAGTCGATCTCACCCTCGCAGGATAGCAGGCCAGCACAAGACATAAATACCCCTTCCAAAAATTAATTTTAAAAAGTTACCTCAAATAATTAATAATTAATGAAAATTATAATAAGGAAAGAATGAATATAACGGTCCAATTAATTTCTGCAGATCTTTAGCTTCTTAATTGCTTGGTCAGACTTCCCAGAGCTAGCAACTCTAGAGCGCATCATCTTTTGGTTGTTAGAAGGTACTTCACCATCCTAGGGGAACATCATCCACAAATTAGATAATGTGAAATTTTAATTTAATGCTACAACCTAGCTTATGTTCAAAACAAAGACCCGGAAAATAAGTAATTAGAGTGTCAATATACCTTAGCACCACACACTGACACGGGTACAGTTGGTCTCATGTTTGCTTGTTTGCCAAGTTCAATTTGCACTGAGATGCTAGCCTGTGACAGATCCACCCCTGAACTTTGCAGTGCATGTGTAAGCGTATGCAGCAACCTGTTCAAGTGTAATACATTTATCTTAGTCTATTATAATCTTGAGAAAATTATTTGGACTAGTTTCTAATGTTGCACAGCTAATTGTTTGAATGGAACAGAGCAGTACTATGTACCATCATTGCATGAGACAATTGATCTAATATAAAGAGATACAAAGGATAATTTGTAAAGTATGAACTGAAATCAAATCATGGACTTCTTCTACAATTACACAGCATCATGAATTGCCAATCCTGATCAGAGAAAAAAGTGAATTTAGTTTAAATTAAGGTTGCATAGCATAATCCAATGACTCCTCGGCATTATGTCAGGGTCAAGACAAGTATGATACAGCATTAATAGGTTATTGCCAAAAAGTATATCTCCATAACATGTGCCACATCTGCATTCCCTTTACATGAATGCTTACTAGAGAATAGATCCATTTTTTTATGTCCAACAGACCAACGTAATTTCAAAATGGTATAGCAATTTCAAAACTGTTTTTTATTATACACAAAAAAAATAAAAATACTATAAATACTCACCCTTTTGAGTACACACTTGATATGCTAATTGCACCACCTTCAATAGCGAGCTCTTTCTCTTTCAGCTTTTCACTGGTAGCCGCCATGGTCTGACACTCCACTGAAGATTGATATTTGTTCTCGGCATCAGAAGCCGGTATATGTGCGAGCTGAGACACTACTCCACCTGGACCGCCCATGTTGGCTGGAGGGAAGAAATTTAGCTGTGAAGAAATAGGAATTGGAAAAGCCTTGTTCATTATTCCGGCCTGATGGTCCATTGTCTTGGAGGTAGTTGCTGTACTCAAGCCAGATTCTACATTCTGGGTACTTCCTGGAATTGTTGGGGAGATGCTAATATTTTTCTCCTCATTCTTTGAAGAAAAAAGCAGTGCTGGAGATGGACTTCCATTATCAGTGCCACGATGTTGAAAGTTTTCTGCTGGCTTGTCATTATTTCTCTGCTATAAAATAAAAATAAAAATAGAAAAATAAGTTTTTGGATGGTTCGCAATCCTTATTATATTTCTAAATTCAAATCCGTTGCAACAGGCTATTGATATTAATGAACGAACCCAACAAACATATGCGATTTAAATGATAAGAAATGGTAAATATCTCATAGAAAGATAATGTTTTATTCATTTAAATCCTGCGCAGCTTATGATAGGTATATATGGTATTTACCCATGGCATCAATTTTTCTTGCTCGTTACTCCACCCTTGAAATGAACCTTCATACTTGTGCACCTTCTCTTGTAAAAAATGAATATACTCAATGACCTAAAAATATTTCAGATTTAGCACTAACCAGAAATATTGAAAACTTATATAAGATAAAAACTGTCGTCTCATATGAATGTACCTCTAATAAAAAAGATGCTTTGTCCCTCTTTTGGTCACTGTGTGGAATAAGCTCTCTTAGCATTTGGAATCTACATGATTAATTCAAATGTTCTGTCAGAAGACTATGAACACCGTAAGGAAATCTGCTTTTTAACTATGTTAGTTTATGTTCAGTTCATAACTAATAAAGTAAAAAGGAGAGTTCCTTTAAGCCTGCATTGATAGGGAACACATGCCTGTCATTAATTTTGCTCCTTCTCCGTTGTTCTGTTGCAGAGTGTTTTGATCTTGGTGTGTTTGGCTTCTGATCGGTACTCTTACCATCCACTTTTACCCTCAGCTCTGTCGTAAATAATCACATAAATTAACTTGGTCAAAATTTTTTTAACAAATGACCTTGAGGACAAATACTCAATAACCTGGATCAATTTCCTTTTCAGCCAGGCCGAAACGATGTAATGACATAAATAAGAATTACAAAGTGGTTGTTGTGCACAAAAGTTTCTCCTTACTCCCTCTTTACATTAAATTAAATACAAAAGCACGACACAGGAAGAATAATCATAAAAAAGTAAAAGATATAGTTGATGCTAAGCATCACAAACTTCGACTTGTTTTGGCTCGAGATTCCTCTCTAAAGTCTTCCAAATTCTACTTGAATAAAGAGAAGTGTAATTGTACAATGCTTTATTTATAAGAAACTTCTTCTAACACATTTTCTATTATTAGCTATAATTTATTAAATGCTATAAAAAATATAAGTGAACACTCATTAAATAAAGAATGAGACTCACACCAATTTATGTTTTCTCATATTTTTATGCAACACAGAAAGAGGTAAAGAAGATAAAAAATGTGAGATAAAATTATATATATATATATATATATATATATATATATATATATATATATATTGAAAAATATGCTATTAAAAAAATATCATTAAAATGATAAAAAAATAATACGTTTTTAAAAGTAGAGAATAATAAAAACTGTTCGATTGGCTACTTATCCATTCATAATGATAAATTTAAAATTTATTAATTTCTGAAATTTAAAAAAAAAATGCCCCATTTGTTTGGAAAACCCAAATATCTAGTTATAACTTTACAGCTAAAAGAAGAAATTTAACATGAAAATTATTTAGCCACCTGAGCATATTATTGCATGAAATAGGTACTGTCAATGGGTATGGTGCACCTTTCTCAAGAATGGAAAGTTAAAAGTTACCTCTTTGGTTATTGGAAGGTTCTTTCTTGAGAAAAAATGTTTCTTCGTTCTCCAGCACTTCATCCTGGGCACTATCCCTTGCGGACTTCATCATTTCCATAAAACTCTGGTTCTTCTGCCCAGTTGTCCTGTTCATTCAATTCCACAAATACAACAAACATTAATAAAATTAAGAAGACAAAAAAAAGGAGTATAAATATGGAAGTGGTGGCAGAGACAGAGAGACTGACTGAGATGAAGAGCGAGAGCTGAAGCTATCGTGACGATTGGTACAAAACGACTGTGAGGTCCGCTCCGTTGATGTCCACTGCCCTAGCTTTGTCGCCGCACACTCTGTCATATAATAAAACCGTTAGCCATACCAATTATAGACAAACTAGATCTATGTATATATACTGCAATTCATATTTGACACTATCATTACTTCTACTGTTTTCTTATGCCGAATACCGATAGACAAGCACCGAATATGGTCTAACTAGTCCACAACGCTGCTTCAGTCTATCTATGACATTACATGTAGATCTTAAATGAATCAACATGTCAGATCATGTTATTACACCCTTAAAAAGAATCGAAAAATATAATATTACTCTCATTTTTTATTTTTATCTGATTTGTTGTGGACTATTAATTTTTTTTTAATTAATAATCGACACTGAATTATGTTAAAAAAAATAAAATAAAAGATGATAGTAAAAAAAATAAAAATTATAATATTATATTTTCAAAAAATTGTTAAATGAATCAACGGACACATTATTTATAGGTTGATTTCTTTTATTTTTGATTTTTGATTTTTTTTTCTCCTTATTAATCCTATAAAAAAATTTGAACAAATATTTTTCATAAATTCTTTCAAATTATACAAACATAATTTCATATCGAAGATATATGACTTTCTCCATCTACTGGTTAAATTTCTCAGCAACTATATTAAGATTATTTTATTTGCCACTGTGAACACAAGGGTGAGAAATTCACAATATGAACCAACAACCAAAATTGACAATTCTATTAGTTGACATAATCAGTTTATTTCTTTGGCCCGGTGACTCAATTTTTATAAAATAATGGAACAAATTTATAAAAGGAACAACACCTTTATTATTATTTGTGGAGAATAATTAGATGAATCATCAAATACATTACAAGAAATAAAATAAAGATATCTTACAACAATGACGTGAGAATACATAAAAACACACACGATTTAGATCATTTTAAGAAATAATAGAAAATGTAGCTTGTATTTCATGAATTTTTTTAATTACATAAAAATAAAAAGTTAAAAGTGCATTGGTTATTTACAAATTTAAATTAAATTCAAAAATATAAATTAAATAATTATATATATATATATATATATATATATATATATATTAAATGGAACGAAATTAGGGATGTAACATGTTTCAAATTTAAAAATAAATAAATAAATAACCAACTCGTTGTTCCTTAGATACGTAAGGCTGGGTTGATTTAGATCTTAAAAAAATGAAAATTTAATATAATTTACAAGTGCGTAAAAAATTCAAACTGGTTCATAACATTATATCTTTAAAACAAAATAATCTCTAATTTATTGTCAAATTAGTCAATACAACATATATTAATAGCAAAATAATCCTATAAGACTTATCAATAACATTATAATAGATGAAATAGTCTATGGTTTACTGTTAAGTCATTGAATAAAAACATATTTTAATAGTAAAATAGTCCTATAAAACTTAATAATAGGACATAATTTCAGGAAATTTTATCAGATAAATATTTTCTTCTCTCAATAATAAAATTAGAAGTGTCTTGGACCAGTTCATTTAATTAAATCAGAAATTACTAAAATCAAACCTCATCAATTTATCTACGGAGGATATCTCCAGATTTAAACCTTAACAAAATCCAATTTAAGATTCATTAAAAATGTATTTATCCAAAAAAGAAAATTATACATAACTCGATAAAATGTGTCAACTTTTAGAATAAAATGAAATTGAATTTAAGAGATGATATTTAGAATGAATAAAAAAAATTAAAGTAAAGGTAATTATTTAAAGCCGATAGGTAATAATGATGAAATTCATTTTTTAAATAATTGTAAAATGAGGGTTCTGATTTACTATGGAATGATAGATTTTAACAAGCAAACTATGTTTAAAACTGGAATTTTCAGCAAGTGGGTAGAGTATATCTTTTCAGACCAAGCATGTCAATTTGAAATTAAATTAAATATGAACTCTTTATTATGTAAAATTACGAATTTTGTTTTGGATTTTTAACAAAATTTTGTAACTTTTTTTGTTTCAAATATTTTTTTTTCCTCTATATTTGTGTAGATAAAGTTTTAATTAATGACATGAAATAGTTCAGATAAGGATTTAGACACTAAAATAAAATTAAAAAATATTAGAATAAAAATTTAAAGATAAAAAATAAAATTCAGTAACTTCTCGAAAAAATAATACATAATTTAGTCTTATGAAATGATTAAATTATAAGATATCTATAAATTCGATTTCGTGGTGCGGAAAATAGGAAAATAATTGCGATTGCTTGATCTTGTTTTAATTTAGGTCTATAAAGGTTGTAGGAAAATCCATGAAAAAAATGTAGGAAATTGGTGGGACAAAATATTTAAGAAACATTTATTCATTAAATTACCACTATACGAACTTTATCTATGAAATTTATTGAGATAGGATGAAAAGTATATTTATATTAACAAATAAAGAAATATTAATAATCAATAATAATAAATTAAAAAGAGCTTGCAAATGTCATTTATTTATTTATTTTATAAATTAAAATAAATTGAATGAAGTTTTTCCTAGATAGAGAGAGAAAAAAAAAGATGGAGAGAGAGAAAAAATTTATGGTTTACCTCCAGTAGAGGGTCTGTCGCCCGAATTATTCTCCTTTCCTGTTTTGCCCCTCTTCCCCGATGAGTCTTCCCACAAAGTGAAACCGCTCGAAGTAGTATACGAACTGCAGTTGGAGTTCTCATCGTTCCTGTCCGTACTAGTTGTTTGACGCACAAAAAGAGACGTCTCCGCCTTCGGAAGCCTTTGATTATTATTGTTATTGTTATTATTAACATATGAAATGTGGTTAATGCTGTAAGTCCCAATTCCTCCAGGTAAGAGGTGCTCAACTGAAGGTCCTGCTTTCTCAACCACCCATGATATTTCATCTGTGGCTTCTTCCTTCGCACTCCCCTTCGTCTCTAGCCGCTCTAGTGGCTGCAGGAAATCATGAGTCTTCAGACAACTCCCTGTATGTTGACAGGTAAAAAAACGCCAATAAGATCGATGCAAGTCAACGGAACACAAACCTATAATTCATTCGTTTCTCGCAACTTCTCAGCACACTAATCTTATTACAAACGGTTCTCACACAGGAGCAGAATAACGCAACAGAACTCTCGTTCCTCCTTAACAACAAAATTGAGTTTCAATATATCTCACTCAACCGGTACAAAATTCTGATGAAACTAGGGACTACAGAGATCAAAACTGGAAATGAAAGGAAACGAAATTCACAACAACAGTCCGTGCAATGAATTAAGTAATTAAAAATAGAGAAAGAAGTAATTAATGGCGCAACCTCCGTTGGCAGTCATGACGGTGGCGGCGGCGAGGAAATCTCGAAAAATCGGCAGCGTTTGGCGGACGGAGATCTAGATCGACGGCGGTGGTGGTTGGGCGTGAAAGGATCTGAATTGGTGTAGGAGACGCGGGGAGGTGAGAGGAGCAACTAAAGAACAAAGTGAAGGGAAGGAGTAGAGGAAGATGAAGGGAGAAGAGAAGAGAAAGAGAAGCAGGAACATGCAGTGAGGGTGAAGGGGAAAGAGAAGAGAAGAGATGAGAGAGAGAGAGAGAGAGAGAGAGAGAGAGAGAGAGAAGGGTATGTATGTATCGTGGAATGTGAGTGTTTGGGTTGGAGAAAGAAAGAAGGGAGAGAAATACTTACATAGACATCTCCCCAATACGTAAGCATTACACAGCACCACTCCGTTAATTACAACGCATCAAACTCACACGTGTAACACAACAATAAACACCTACCTTCCTTTCATAACCCTCACACACCGTCATAAATACATTACTTCTGCTTTAGTTCACTCCTTCTCACACTTAATCAACACCATTAAACCTTTTCCATCTTAAATCGGATAATCCCTACTGCCACCACTCTCAGGAATGTTTGGATTTATTACTACAATCAAAATACTCTTTCAGTTATTTTTATAAAAAAAAAAAGAAAAATGTGACAGGTGATTAAATACCAAAACGACAGTGGTTTTTTGAGTTTTGTGTGTGAGCGTTGAGGAATGTTAAAAGAAAAGGTCACGTGAAACGGAGCGTTGACACGGGAACAGAAGGTGGTTGACGTGGTTAAATGAAATTAAGAAAGTGTTAAATACAGGCCTGTGGTGATGATTAGTGCACGGATCCCTAGCAATATTATCTGCCTCAGTTACTAATTAAACCCCCTCTATTTTTTAAAGAAACTGGAAATGGATTTACATTTCCCCTGTTTCGTTTTTATCCAAAAAAGATGAAAAAGAAAAGAATGAAGACAGAGAAAAGGAACAGAAGATGTTGGTGGTGAGGGAGGAAATGTCACGTGCCGCACCACCTCACCTCCACTCTTCATATCCCCTGCTCTATCATGGATCTTTTTGGCTGTGCCGTCAAACGCGCCATTTATTTATTTATTTTCAAGTTTTAAATCTACCCTTCTCTCTTTCCATCATATCATGCCTTCTCCTATGCCTCCATGTGCATGTCCCTCAACACTCTCTCTCATACCCACCACACCACACATATCTACATTTACATCAAATATTTTTTAAATTTCTCAAATTTTAGTTACAAATTTTAATATATATATTTTTACTCAAGCGCATTAACAAAGCGCGAACTGACACCGAATCATGGCAATTCTGCTTTATGTTGATTCCTGCATTTGATTATTTAAATTCCCATTGCCATACATATATAATTGAAAGAAAGAGTTGTTTTATGCATTTACACATAATTTACGATTAACAGAAAATTTAGAAAGTTATGACGTTACAGAGATGATAATGCAGAGACATGTGAATTTTGAAGGTTTGTCGTGGGGTTTCTCTTTCCGCGGGCTGCAGCTTCCTTCTACCTTCTTTGTGTTTGTTTATGTTTTTGTTTAATAGTGTTTTACAATAATTGTTTGTTTATATCGCTTTTAATTAAAGAAAGAAAAGGAATACGAATTGATTAGTGAAAGGATTCTTTAGCCCTCCGACAATCATGGCGAGCATTTACAGTGTGATGCAAAGATACAATGGTACAGCTTGGAGTTACGATATCCATGCATCTTTATCTTTCTTCTTTCTCTTTTTGGATATATAAATACACACACAACTTATCTTTGCTTCCGAGTATACTAATTAATCCATTCCTACAAACTACAAACGCACTCAATTTTCGGACACATGGCAATGCTTTTTGCCGTCAAATATAAAACTCCACGCTATCTCATTGCACACCTCAAACTTTTATTCCTAATACTTTACATGGTTTATTAAGAGTTCAGCGTTTCAAATGTATTCTAGTCCGCAAACGGGTTAGTGAACATGCATTACCATATTTCTAGTTATTCTCAAATTATGAACGTTATATCATATTCTCAAATCTGTCCACATAGAATTCATAGGATCACTTATCGATATTTTCAGAAGAAAAAAAAAATTATTTATAAGGATTAACAAAAAAAAGTTACATATTTAAAATTATTGAAGATATATTATACCAAGTCACAATTGAGGTACGATTACCATATTTATTAATAATATCATCTTTAGAATCAATTACCATATTTAAGATATTGTCACTTTTGTTCTTATAAAGTATTTCAGCGTAAATAAAATCTAAGTTTCAGATCGAGTACAACTAAATAATTAAGTAACATGAGAGAAGATATAAAAGTTTATTACTATGAAGTTTTTGTCTTGAGATGTTATTAATTTTTTGACTTGTGTTTCATTAGTATTGTATATCAAAAAAACCATCACTCGGAAGATTAAATTAGTGATGTATATTTAAATTGTTTCAAAGTGGTATCAATTTATTCAGTTTACTGAAACAACTTAAATGATTTGAAAAAAAATGTTTATAGTCTTTCTAACAAAACACATTTTACTTAAATGATTTTACAATAAATATTTAGAAAATGTTAAGAATATCACACAATTTTAGTATCATAATAAAATTTATTGGACATGTCATCTATTATCATATTACTATCAAACCATTCATAAATATATATTTCTAACATTGAAGAAATTCATTCTATGATGTGACTAGTGTTTTAAAGACCATAAATCAACTAAAGATATAATTAAATTATAATATAAAAGTGAATGCACACCTAACTTCCTACGCACATAATATTTATAAGAAAAATAATGTAAAATACTAAAATTTAATTTTGGTATAAACAATTTAAAATAATTAGTTATGTTAGTTAAATCTTTATGGATATTTATTATATATTACTTTCTTAGTCGTTCACTCATAATTATTACAGTGAAATTTGCGTGAAGACAAATCATATTTATCTAACTAAAACATAATAAATCATAGAGCAACCAGTGTTCTATAATTTCACAAAAGGTACATTTTGCTGAAACTTTTATTCGATCTTTTACTCTAACATGTTTTGGATATATCAGGCAGCAGTGTGAACTCGATCTTGTGAGAAATAAAAATAACAATTATAAATAATTGAGAAATATTTGAATGGTCAAAATTCAAGTACATATTGTTGTTCTGATAATTTATTCATGATAAAAATATATATATCTTTGAAAGTGTTAATTAATCGTATATTAATAGTAATATAATTTTATAGTGAATATTTAAGAAGAAACATAGTGTACACTAAATTAAATTTATTAATAGATTGAAAATATGAATTAGGTTGATATGCCATCGAAAATAATAGATTTAAAAAAAAAAATGGAAGAATGTAGGGTGAAAAAGTGATGAGCGGTGATATGGTTTGGTGGGTGGGGTTAGCGATGGAAGGGGATGGAGGCCACGTGAGGTGATCGAAAGTCACGTGCATAAAAACAAAAGGAGTATGCAAAACACAACACAAAAACCTAACTCAACTTGTATTACCTCCCATAAATCATATGATATGTGCAGTGCAGAAGATCACACACAGCAACTGTACTGTCTCTGGATAAGGCCCACCACTGTAATGGGGTCCCCCACTTTATCACTCACTGCCATTCAAATCCACACTCCTCTTCCTAACCAAAATTACCCCACATATTATCTTCATTTCCGTTTTCTATTTTCAATACTTTTTGGATATTAATCATGTGTGTTTCTCACTTTTGGAATTTATAGTTTTATCTCTATAAGAGGTTTTATTTTTAGAAAAAAAAAATTAATTTCTTTATTTAATTTTGGATAAATATGTTTTTAATCCTTTAACTTCTTTAAATGAAAATTAGAATTAGTTTTTTCTTGAAATTTTGGTTCAATTTAGTCTTTCAACTTTAAAACAAAGTGAATTTAGTTCTTTTAACCAAATTTTGAAAAATTTATTTGATATTTCAAATGAGTTTTATAATAACATTTGAGTTATTTACACCGTTTGACACATTTTCGCTTCGATGTTAACTAAGAAACTATCATGAAACGCGTTTGAAACATCAAATAAATTTAACAAAATTTAGTTAAAATAACTAAATTCACAAAGTTCTAAAGTTGGAAACTAATTTGGTACAAATTTTTGAATATGGATTAATTCCAATTTTCACTTAAAATTAAGTGACCAAAAACATATATAAGCCTTTAATTTTTAAGGGATATGAGATGATTAAGTATATCGAGGATGACAAAAATATTTATATCCGCGGATATTCGTGGATAAAATTTGCAACAGTTAGTTGGAACCTACATATATTTATTATGCACGGGTAGTAGGTATTTTAATATTTGTTTTTATAAATGGATATACATAAATAACAAAAAAATAAAATTAAAGTTTAACTTACATTTTATTAAGTTAAATTTAATTCAAATTCAAATTTAATTTAATTTTATATTTCTTTTTTGTAATTTTATTTGAAAATTTATAAAATATTTATTTATAAATATTTGCCTTATTAAATATCTTATATTGATTTAATATAAGATATAAGACATATTTACAATATAGAAATAAATGCAAACTTCATCTTACAAATCAAATTTTATAATGTTAAATTAGACTTAAAATTTATTATTTTTTAAGATAACATTAAAATCATTCGAAATATATCTAAATAATACTTATTAGTTGAGTATATCATAGTACAAACACTGATATACTTTTGTGGTACATGTTATTTGTTAGACTTATCATATCATCAATTATCAAATTGTTATTTGTTAGAAATATTGTGTCATTCAATGTCTAATATTTAATTTCACATTCAGAGATATATCTACCTCGATATAAACGGAATATATTAAAAATCTTATATTAAATATGGATATCGTAAAGCTTAAACTCTATTTCTTTCTAGACATAGCTAATTTCGGTGTATGCCAAGTGTATAATGTTTGTTTCGTTAATTTTATTTTTAACAAACAGTATGACGAAAAACGGAGTGTAATTAAAAAAAAAAAAACAAGATTAAAATAAAAAAAAGATTCTGATGCGTGAAGACAGCGTACAAGGTTCATGCACGGAGTCGCAACCCTGTGCTTCCTCAACATAAAAATATTGCTTAAAGCTCCTTATCGGCATCGGTTACAATAATTGTTTCAGTGATATTTTATTAAACTGATGAATAAATGAAAGCAAAATGTAAAAGATGGATCGAGGCCTATTCAGTGACCACAACTTTTTCATACTCAATAACAAAAGTACCATCTAACTGTGCTCTACCATTATATAAATATATTTATTAGAGAATGAATTGCACAATCGTACTTCAAAAAACACAAAGCACAAATAAAATATACAACCAAGAACGTGGCACTCTAATTCTCTAGTGCAATGCACTTTTTCAAGTACTAATTCATTTACTTTTTCTACAATATTGCCTATAAAGATGATCTCAATCATTAGTTATGTTTTTCATATTTAAGTAACACCTAAAAATGTATACTAGAAAAAAAAAGATAATTATGTACACAAGATAGATTAGTTTGATTATTTAAAAAAAAAATTGTCTCACAACATATTAATATTCAAGCAATGAAGTAATTATGAATGTTTGAAGCAAATATAAAAAGATTTAGTTAATTTTGGTGAAAAAATAATTTTATATTTATGCCATGTGCTGGCTGAGAAGGTGGTGACATTCCTCTGTTAAGGAATCAGTTTAGGGATCAGTTAACAAATCCATTTTAATTTAGGTGATTTAATTATTATGAACTCATCCCCTCCACTCATGATCCTAATAGAGACATTCTTGCTAATAATCTAATTACAGAGTCGAAGCACACTTCTAAAGTTTTTTTTATTTTTTTTATTTTTGTTTGAATTTATGTTGGGTGTGAGAGAGTGTGTTTTGGAATCAGAAGTGAAATGAATATTTAATTAATAAAAAAGTTGTAATTAGCTGTGTGTATGAGTTATGCCTTAAGTTAAGCCAACCGAAATGAAATAGAAAAGCATACGGGGTTCCTGCACGTCTTAATTGAATGGACACGTGTCGAATTCTCCGGAAGACCCGCACCCCATCACGTGATTAAAATGTATACACACTTTCTCTCTTCACGTGGCCAACTCATCCATCATAGTTGGTGGCTCCACCATATTTACGTTAATTATTTAATTAATTAATTAATTTAGAAACTTAATCCCTTATGCATATGTATGTATGGTTTGTTTCCTCTGTATAATTTAAGCCAAAAGGAGCATACGCCTCACATGAAGTTTTAAATATTTAAAAGTTGTTACGGTTTATGTCTATTATAATTAGATACCAGTCACATTTGTAGTTCAAATGCTTGTCCAATCAAAATCATAGAAACATTATGCAAAATTAAAATCATAAAATGTACTAAAACGAAATTGATGAGAGAGTTTGTGTTGGTGAAGAATGAGAAAGGAGTTGAAACGTTGAGTTACTTTGCAGAGTAGAATAGAATCTTGAACGCCGTTCAAATTTTCCTCGTTATTCGTTTGTACTGGCATCATGTTGCAGACTATGTGATACATCAAGTGACTCTTCAACAACTTCTGCTTTAGCTTTTTGTGATGCAAGCGTAAGCGTACGTCATTTCGTTTCACTCACTTTCATCAAAATTTCAACCCTTGTGAAATACTTTTAACCTTTTTATGATTAATTAAAAATGAAAATAGAGAAAAGAAAAGAGGTTTGTTGTTAGAAATAGGGGAGCACGGTAGAGAGAGCACGTGAAGAAGCAGTGAGTCACGTGCGATCATCCCCTGCCGTTGGTCTACCCCGCGTGCGGTGGGGACCATTTATGTGTGGAGTTTGATGAAATCAGGTTTAACCGCCGTTGGGTTTAGTTACCTGGGGCGATGGGTGATGGATGATGTATGTGTGGGGATGGATGATGATGGATGATGGATGGGATGGGATGATGGGGGAGTGGGTGTGGGTATCTTAGTGGTGAGGGTGTCACGTGGGGGTGGGTGAGGGACCCACAGGGGGAGGGATGGAAAAGTGGGAAAAGGGAGAGTGGGGGCATGTGCTTTCCCCTCTCAACTGACCTGTCGTTTATGGCTGATTCAAATCTGAAAGCGATGCAATAAGAGAGACACTTCTTTCACATGAGGTGCCTCACTCACGTGCTTCACTCACGTGCCTCCCTTTCTTTGTCGTTTACCTCATGCATGCCATCCAGTGGACCCACTTCTGGTAGGACAAGTGTCTCCATCCACCCCACTCTGTCCCACATTCCATTACTTTTTTCTCTCCATTTCCTATTCCTATTCCCTCCACTTTACATTTTTTAATACTTTCTATTTTTCTTTCTCCAATATTTAAATAATACTCATTTTCTTATCCTCGGAAAATAAATATAATATGCACCTTTTTACTATTCACAAAATAAATTAAAAAAATCAAAGAACGCGTACACTATATATTATTTTTCGAACTCCGAATCATGTAAGACTACCGATTTAATTTTTTTTATTAAACAAACAACGCTGTCACGGGAAAACTGTTACAGAGTGTCCAATTCGGAATGAACCACTTAGATCAATTTCATTTCGATTGCTATTTGAAAGCGTTTAAGGATGAACCGATAAATTATTGGAAAATAATATAGAAGCTTCAAATTAGAAATCCTTAGGGGTGTGTTGAGATTACATAATTTTGTTTACATTAAAAGCAATATTTCATATGGAAAATTTTGGCACGGCATTTTTAACCTAGTTAGTGAATATATAAATGATTGCAACGTCATATTTTTCATACCATTAAGAGGTACGTGTGAGAATAGAAAAATAGAGATGATTTCTGTAATTTCTCCCAATCTCATAAATAGTTACAATAATTTAATATAGAAATTAAACCGCACCTGCCTCAGCTTTATTTCCTCTTCCAACCTCTTTCCCAATTCTGATGCTCATATGGACTGGGCCATGAGTTCTAAATCGATGCAACTGTTGAGGTTGAGCTCGAAAATAACCAAACACCCCACATCCACCAAAGAGCATGTTTGGAAATCTGTTTCGAGATCATTTCATCATAGATTTATGTATACTGATTTTTTTTTTCTAAACACGATTAAGAGTTTAAATATATAAAACGATTAACTTTGTACCCTGATATATACTTGAAAATTTTAAATCAGTGACAAAATAGTCTCTGCTAATTTTAAAAAAAAAATCATTAAAATTTACTGATCCATGAATTAGCCACAAAAAATGTCACTGAAGGGGTTGCAAACAGAAGCTGGTTTGGTGAAGCCAAAGTTCGTGTCGACCGTAGTACAACACACTCCTGATGTTTTAGTGGTTTCATGATTCGTGATGCAATAGGACTGGAGTTTACACACTCATTGGAGGCAACTGTACATTTTGCTTTTTCTCTGTACGACTGTACCCAAATAAGTGATACACTTCCATAGTGCAAAAAATAATGTCATCATGCATAGGCTTTGAGTGATGAGAATTGTGCATACTTGAAGAATCGGTAAACAAATACTCTAGTTTTCAACTTAAAAATCAACTCTTATTCCATCAGGTGGAAAGTAAATAGATTACACTGCTATCCCCTAACTCCTCCGACTTGAATTTTACAATGGAGAACAATAATCAAAGCAATAGATAGAAGCACAAAATGTAGACAGAGAGAAGAAAAAAAAAATGGCAGATCAAGCACAACCCACTTTCTCCATAATGGTGGAACTGACAACGTTGTTTACAAAGGCGTAAAAGCATTGCCTGCAACAATTAGGCATTAAAGTAGATTTCTGAAACTGAGGAGTATTGTCAGAATGACAGCATACTGAGCAAGAGGAGGATGTGCTGCACTTTTGCTGCTCAGAACTGCAAGCAGCCAAGATGGTATGGGTGGCCTGCCTAGCAACTACCTTGAAGGTATCAAAACCTGCATCACCAACAGTTTCGAGTGAAATACTTTCATTCAAGTAACAATTATCATTTGCATTCGGCCACATGAGTGATTATTTCTCCAGAACAAGCTGAACTATGCACACACGCTACCTAATTAAAGATCACATATGGATTGTAAAATGTGTACACAAAGCACCTATAAATATTTCAGCCAATAACGATAATGTAAATCTAGGACAAAAGACTGAATTTTGATAACCAATTACCTAATTTTTTATCTCTGGTTAAGAGCTTCAGATTCAATTTGACAAGAGACTGGATCTCAGTTTTTGCATCGCTAGTTTTTCCTGTGCTTCCATCCTCGCGACTACTAGCTAATCTCTTTTCTTCATTGGCAAGATCCAAGTCCTTACAAGAGGAGAGGTCACTAACAAACTTGCCACGCGAGGAAGCTAAATCTGCCGAAGTTACCTGGCAAGCATTTCTCTTTTCTTCACGACAGGGAGTACCACCCTGGATATTAGTAGGGACCTTTCTAGACAATGGACTTTCACAGTATCCTTCTGAATGAGTAGTATGGTCCCTTACACGGTGTATCATCTCCTCACATCTAACTCTACTTTTCTTTTTGTCTTCCAACTTTAAAGTTGAGCAATTTTTGATATTCTGGAAGAGTCTAGAATGGTCACACTGCTTCTCTTTCTTAGTGTTCCTTAAGTCCAATTCTTTCGAATGTTGATCTTTCAGTTCTGGGAAATTAGAGTGTTCAACTGATGTTTTACGAGCTCCTCTACTGCATGAGGGTCTATCTACTCCCTGCCGATTGCTGCTAATTCTTTGATGAGTTAGTTGCACCCTCTTTGCTCTGTCCACCATTTTCCAAGCCTTGTCAACATCATCTTTAATGACTCTCTCATTCAACGTTTTGCTAGAAGGACCACCTTGGACGGTGGATTGCTGCACGCTTGTGGAAGCCCCAGAATGTGAATCATATAGTTTTCCATGTGATAAGGATCTAGAATCTTGCTTTTGACTAACTGAACTGCTAGGTTGATCTGCATCACAATGGAACCGTAATGAACCACTCCTCAAAGCATTCCAGTTTTCACGAAATGCCTGTATATTACGCTGCATACTATTGACACCTTTGGCAGGACTTTTTCCTTTAAATCTACTTAACCTATCTGATAAAGGAATAGCAGAAGGAGATGACAGGTTCTGTTGTAAAGGAGATGTCCTTGGTCTTTTAACCAACCGACTGCCTGTTTCACGCACAATATCAAAGATATCAACGACTTCTCTTGGCTCAGCCTCTGGCACAACACGTTGTTGGTCTGGATCTTCATTGGCATTGGTCTCCCGTGAAATAGCACAATCGTGACAAAACCAATCCCCTTCAGGAACAGTATATCCCAGGCCAACACAGTATGTGTGTGAAGCAGTATCACAAAGATCACAAAGTAGTAGAAGATGTTCATCTGTCCCAGCACGACAAACACCACATTTGGTTTCAGCATAAGAATCGGCAGGACCAATTGACACATTCCCATGAGGATGATAAGCCTACAAACAGAAGAGCTTATTTGCATATTAACATTAGTTCATCTACTAAATAAATACTAGCTCTTCATTCTTCAAGTTCATTGAATCACCAGCTAGAATTAATTTATAAATTAAGAATTATGATTTCTTCTGGTTCAGACAGAGAATTATGATTTCTTTGAACTTTGTGATTCCCTTTTTGGTATAAAAGAAGTTTTTATACTAACATCTAATTTTGCCATTCACTTGTGACATTATTTAATAAGTTTGACAATTCGAGATGTCAAAATCCCATTTTGGTTTAAAAGAAGTTTTTATACTAACATCTAATTTTGCCATTCACTAGTGACATCATTTAATAAGTTTGACAATTGGAGATGTCAAAATCATTAAATGGTATGACATGTTAGATAATGTAAATTGTATATAAACAACCAACTTTTGGTGGGATAATGTATAGCCACAAACTAAAACGTACAATGGAATGGAATGATGTATAGGACAGTGAGGCAATAGCAGTTCCAAATTTATACTTGTTTTGATTAAGTGATGGCAAGTGGGAGAGTGGAAAAGAAAAGAAAAAAGATAAATAGAGTGCATAGTATAATGTTTGGATTATGAAAAAGATAGTGAAAAAGATAGTAGAATGTTTGTAAGTGATTATTATGATTGATTTCAAAGATATAAAGATATGTGATAATTTCTTAATTTAAACAAATATCATAGGGATTGATTTACCAAATTTCTTAATTTGGTAAAAATATTTGGTGATTAGAGCATAAACAAATACTTGCAATGACAATGAAAAGGGTTAAACATAAGAGCATGTTGGTAAGGGTCCAAACATTGTTATTTTGGCACATACATAGACATAATTGGTTATCATTAGGGCATAATCGATTATGTTCTTCAAAACATAAGCATTATGATGATTTTTACCCTGCATAATCAATTATGGATATAGCATAACTAATTATGTAGGTCTATGGTGCAACCATGAAGTGAATGAGGATGAGTATAATCAATTATGCCCCATATATAATTGATTATGATTAGGGAATAATTGATTATGGATTTAAATGTGTTTTTGGTCCATCAACATAATGCAAAATTGGAATTGGTCTCTGCTCAAAACTTTTATTCTATTTGGTCCCTGCTCCATTCTTCCTCTAATTTTCCATCTCCATTTCCATCCTCTCAATTTTTCCATCTCTTCCATCATCCATACACAATTTCATCACAGCTTCCCCCTCTAGCTATCACATATCCTACATAACCACACTGCCACAACATCCAGGGTCTTACTTTCATCTATCTTCTTCCATTCATCACCTGCATTTCCAATACTCACAACACAAAAACCCATAACACAGTTACAAAGGTACTCCTTCATAACCATCTCTATCATCCACCCCCAATTTTCTTCAATTACTTGAATTAGACCAGAATCTTCCAATTCTATCTCCATTTCCCCTTTCAGTCTCCAATATCACACACCGCCACCCAACATCATTCACAAAGACAAAAGAACCATTACAATAGGAAATGAAATTGGAAGAGGGGAGAGCAAGAACGAATAGATAGTATTCTTTGGAGCAAATCTGAAATGGAAAATATCCAAACGACAAAGCAATGCCGGTGGTTTCTGCATTGAAACTTGTTTCAGAAAGGACAAGGCAAGAACCAAGGATGGGAGATGCGGCGACGCCAACGAGACCTTCGGTGGTGGCTGACTTTGTCACCGACAGCTCTATGACAGGTAGCTGCAAGACTTAGTGCTGGAGTGACGAGCCTTGCGGAGATGGAGGAAACCCTTAGGGGTTTCATTTTGAAGGAGAAGAAGCAGCTACGAGACCAAGTGTGGCCCGTTTTCAAAATCTATTGCTTTCTAAAGTAAGGGGACCAAACAGAATCAAAGTTTTAAACAGGGACTAATTCCAATTTTGCATTATAGTTTAGAGACCAAAAACATATTTAATCTTTATACAAGAGATAGAGCCGGATAGATTAAGACACATTGGGCCAGGAACTTATTAGTCAGGCCCATACCTTGGCAAAGAGCTGCAAGACGAGAACATCTCGGTTTGAGAATGTTGATTACAATAACCAGCATTTAGGGGATTACGACAGTTAGGACAAAGCATTCATGAACATTTATGAAATGAATCTTAATGCTCTTAAAGATAGTAAATGAGACTCAAATATATAAAGGTGATTGGAACTAAGGTAAAGGATATCTTAACTTTTATATTATCACCAAAATTACCAGATACTTTTTGTTACTGACTTGATCGTCAGAATACTTGAGGTATCACTCCCCCTATTCTTTCAAGGGGCATGTTGAGGACACCTTGTATATACACGCAGAGGACATCCTAGACATATTAGCCGGAGTGATCAAGATCTTCTAGATCAGTTTGGCTCCATACACAAACATCAACATCATAACATAATGATGCTTCACTTGTTAACTTGTGTCTATAAATAATTTGGACGTTCTAAATTTGCAATAAATTCTTCAAGTGATATCAAATCCATGTAGATCCAATTCTGAGGAGTTCAAGTGATGCCGACTCACAAGCTAGCGCACAACTAGGTGTGTGGGCCCATCTAAAGGGCAAATTTATATACCTTTTGAAAAATATTTACTTTATAATCTTGTAATTTTGGTGGGTTTTCAAGATTTTTATACACCGGATGATATTTTTTGTATGAATCGGAAACCCTATTTTCTGAATAGCAAATCAAATCCTACCTTGAACTGTACGATTCATGATCACTAATTAAACATGGCTTATAAATGACAAATAACTAAAAGCATATCTCTTGGATCATTTTAACCTAAGGAAACATATGACATGGAAAAAAAAAAATTAACATAATTCCAAATGCTATCTGTAAATAAGACAATAAGACAAGTTTAAGCTATCTGATGGGCTTTCAAGTTTAAAATTGCACCCGAATTGTCTATTTAAAATAAACAAAATAAAACATAAGAAACAGAGTTTTAAAAACTCATACGACGCACTTAACTTTCTATGTGAGTTCTTAAAAACATGTAAATTTTGAAACCAGCAAGGCCCATACCCAATGCCCACACCCGACCTAGTTTTCTTTCCTTTCTTTTCTTCGTAAACCCTGAACACCCTGACCCAATGGCTGGATTTAGCCTATGTATCTCATCAGAATACCCTTGACAAAAATACATAGCCTAGGACGCAATTCAAACCGCTGATGCATAAGGCAGCTGCAATTGCTTCTGTTGCAGACTTCACTACGTCATCACACTGCACTCCCATTCATGTAGAAACCCGCAAAGTTGTGCCAAAATCGTTGAACTTGGAGATCGAAAATTGCATCATAAGGCTTCCAAATCATGTCAAATCAATAGTACCGTATGTTGATGCGTTCGATACTAACTACCATGTTTATTTTTATCAATCTAAGACTATTTTAATCATAAATATTATACTTCTAGGTAGCTCTGCTGTTGGGAGTAAGCAGTAAGATTAATGAGACATCTTTTACGCTACTGAATATGTTAAAAGCGTATCCCTATTCCCTAAATTAAGACACCGATTAGGGAAGGTATTCTTCATCATCTTCACTAAACAAAAACCATATATAAGAAAGGTATATGACAAGAACCTGGTCACGATGAGGGACCTTCACGTCCCGGGAGGAAGAAAAGACGCCATGCATGGGGAGCCTGCGAACGTTGGAGAATCTCTGGCGACAAATTGGGCATCGAGACTCATGCTTAGCCCATTCCATGATGCATACGAAGCAAAAGTAGTGGCTGCAGGAATCGATTTCCCCGGCAATCGAAACCCCTCGCTCCGCGTAGCAAATCCCGCAACAAACGCCCTCTTCGTCGTCCTCATCCTCCTCTACTTGGGATTTCGCTCTCTTCTTTGGAGAACTCAACGACGCCGACGACGACCCCATCCTCGCCGGATCTCTCAACTCCGAAGCCTGCACCACTTCTCCTTCCGATTCCGAATCACCCACTGTTCAGAACCATTGGTGAAGAAGATGACAAGCTCCACCGCACCAAAACTTTGTTGCTCTGGCCCAACTCATCACTGTCTCGTCTAACTATTGGGCCAGAGGCCCAATTTCACATATGCATGAGAGGTGGGCGTTAGAACTTGCCCAGAGTAAATTTTCTAGAAGAAAACATAGTCATATTTTATTTTTGTTAATTCAATTTATCAATTATAACTATTTATTATCTTAATTATGTATGAAAAATTATTATAGTATTAGTAATTAATAGTTAAATCATTTTGTGTACATATTTTGAAAACATAACTAGTTGTTAGTTTGGGGTTTAAATATATTTTATCTCTCAAAGTTTTTTGTTTTATTTATATAATAAAAATAAAATGTTAGTTTTTTAGTCCGAACGTCTTCCCCTAAACTTGTAGAAAAATAATTTGAAACATAAAAAATAGGGTGAAATATGTTTTTAACCTTAAAATTTTAGTTAAAATTGAAATTAGTCTTTTTTAAAAATTTTGAACCAATTTAGTCATTCATCTTTAGAAATGCATGGATTTAGTCTTTTAAACAAAAATTTTGTAAGTTTATTTGACGTTTTAAACGCGTTTTTCAGCTAATATTGAAACAAAAATGTGTCAAACGGTATAAACAAACTAAAATATTATAATGAAATATGTTCGAAACGTTAAATAAACTTAAAAGAATTTGGTTAAAAAAATTAAATCCACGTATCTACAAAATTGAGAGGCTAGATTGATTCAAGGTTTTCAAGAGAAACTAATTCTAATTTTCACTTAAAGTTCAAAGACCAAAAACATATTTATCTATAAAAAGTAAATAGGTAACTTGTTTGATAAAGAAAATGTAAAATTAAAGTAATGAGATCAAGTTGTAGTTATGAGACAATTTTCCTTTTCAAAAGCTAAAAGTATATGTAATTTTTAAATCAATATTAACTTTTAATCCAATAATGAAGTATTCATTTAAAATATATTTAATAACGTTAGAATTAATATATCTACAATCCCTCAGGTAGAAGACACGTGTTAAAGAATCAAAATAAATAAAGCAAATGCTCGAAGTGGTAGGAACCTTAGTTTTCCTTATTTAAATTGCAGACAAGTTAGATGAGCAGAAAAAAAAAAGTGTCGGGAGAATTTTATTCTTTTAAATGAGTTCAGTAATGGAGTTGTTAAATGTCGGGTTTAACCAAAGAATACTAATTATATATTTAAACCAAATCTTATATAAGTAGTAGAAAAGCTCCTTTTGGGAACACTAGCTGAGTTCACAATTAAAGCCTCAATTTACATACATGTATAAATCACCTATAATTTACTTGTAATACAAAACTGAGAGCAAAGACAAAGCAAATATGGTTAGAGGTAGGTAAAAACTAACCAAACTAAAAAATACACTACATATATATATGTCAAAATTCCTTATATATGCTTCAAACTCTGTGATTCAGTTGTTCTTGGGAGGGTGAGGTCTTGGAACATAATAATCAGCATTCAGAGGCACCAAACCAGACATACTAGAATGCCCATTAATATTCCTTTTACCAACTTTATGCTGTTTCTGTTTCACCTTCAAAACTTCTTCATGGTTGTTGCAGTTTCCAACCACACAAGTGGTTAAGCCCTTTGCCTTCAACTTCGAGTGCACTTCATTAGACATCATCTTTCTCCCAGAAAGAAACCTCGTTCTCTGATCCGTCTCAGCAACTGCTGGAACACCATGATAAACCTTTGTTGTGGAAAAAACAAATGTTGTCACATTAGTTAACTCACTGTTTGAATCATCACTTCATAGCATATATATACAGTATCATCACACATACCTCTAAGTCCACTCGACTTTTTGTTGTTTGAATATCGTCAACCACCATGGTCTTCTTACCTGAACAATATTCAACACAATCAATCAGCAACAGAAAAGAAAAGAGAGGAACATGATTGGGAAAGTGAAAAGTTAGCGAACCTTGGTTTTGGGTGTGTGCGCTGGAGAATCTTAGAGGAAGCAAAATGAAAAGAAGGAGAAAGGTGGTGGACCTTAAGCTTGCCGACACCATTATTGCGAATGGAATAACAGAACGGTAAGGGTATGTCGTTGAACAAAAAGAGGAGAGGAATCGTGCGGAAGAGAAATTAAGGGTCTTTCCTTATAGGGTCCACCTTAATAATCCACATGCATCTCAAATTCTTTTAGCTCTTTGTGAACAAATTACAGAAAAAAGGATTAATTTATTACTGGGTCGTTACTTGGGAAAAGGAATTAACGAGTAGCGAGAACAATGTTGAAAAAGGGGTTTGTTTTGTTTGTGGGAGTGAAACTAGGGTTGAAGTCAAAGTGAAGAAAAAGGTGTATGATCGCGTGAAATGGAAGATACGAGATGTTCAGCTCCTGTCGGCCGTCATGCATGCAACGAGGAGAACTTGTTCGGTCCATTTTCCATCACTCCATGCTCCACTTCCTATGAAACTTCACACACCTTTTTCGATTCCCCAAACATACAAATGAGACAAGAGATTAGTGGCTATATATAATAAGTGTTCGATTCTATTCGATTCAGTCTATGTGTAAATAGAGTTGTTTCTTAGTTAGAACCTATGTTTATAAAAGATTGGTCTCGGATTCAGCTTTTAGAGACAACCCTTTGAGTCCAATATGTATGTTTGTTTGTTCGTTCATATCAATATACTATTATTATACAGTGATGTTCAAAGCTTGAACTTTATATACAATTACCTAAAAGTGAGTGGGGATAGGGAAAATAAACTAGGGCACCCTTTGTGGTAAATTGTGTATAATGTGAATTATTATATGAAATAAAAGGTAGTTAGTGTAGACTTACAGTTGTATCTCCTTCTTGGGGTTTTAAGTATGGAGCAATCCCTTGCATATATATAGCTTTAAGCCTGTTCTCATTTTGACCAAGATTATAGGGTGCTTTGAAAGAAGTGTTCTGATTTGACCATTACCATTGGCCTACAATGTTATATAATTCAGAATATTTAATTCTTACACAACAATAATAATGTCATTACAAAAGTGATTAAATAATGACGGTGACCACAAATGATCGTTAAATATAAAAAGGAAAACATTTATTTTTGTTATCTTTGTATTGGCAGACAAGAAAGAATAAAGAAATGTTGTTTTTTCTTGCTTCGAAATTTTTAAGGCTAATTTATGTGTTTTAGTAATAAGGTGAAAATGAGGAATAATTAAAATTTAGAACTAGCATGATGATGTTTTATTTGACCCGCCTTATCTTTTACATATTTAGAACTTGTAAACCTAGGTTGTTGATAAATAATTTGTGTATTTTAGCAATATAGTAGAATGAACATTATATTGTATCCGTTTTAGAAATTGTGACTTTTGTAGTGAGTAACCTAATGCTTTCGAAACAACGTTTGGTTGTTTAGCCATGGGTGTATGTTTTAAACATTACTTAATTATTTTGTTAGAAGTAATTAAGTTTCAAACATTACTTGGTTATTTAGACAATAGTAATTGAGGTCCAACGAATATTTCTCTTATGTTAAATATACACATTTTATTAAATATAGTACCATATTTTATACACATTTTTATGACAAATAAATTCACCTTTTTAGTTAGCAAAACCTAGTTGTTATGGAAACTAATTAAAATGATCTTAAATGGTTGTTATTAAATTTAAATTGTATTTTTGAATTGATTTCTTCATTGTCTTGTTACCAGAATGATTTTCAATAACGACATTTCAATTTTAAAATTATAATTTTTTATTCAAAATTACATTTAAATATATAAAATCTTTAAAATGAATAAAATATTTAGGAGCGAAATGTAACAAAACAGGAAGAAAAAAAACTTGGGTGGTAATAACATCTTCCTTAGGAAAGGAAAGTGCCAAAGGAGAGCATTTAAGTCCACTGGACTAGTTAGCAGTGACCCATATAAGGCTTTTACTTCCTGAACCCCCATAATTTTAAGGCTCACCACTCAAATTTTTGAAATAACCACTTTTACTTTCCGTAAAAATAATTTTTGGATTATATATTTTGGAAAATTTTTAATGTTTCGAAATTTAGAAGATGATTTTTGAAATAAGATTTTTAAAATAAGATTTTCATAACATATACATTTTAGAACAAATTTCTCGAAATGGGATTTTGGAACAAACTTTTCAGAATACATGTAATGTAATTTTTTTCCGAAGCTCTTCTACATTAAATATGTTTTAATAATACTTTCCAGAATATATGAAATATGTTTCCAAAAAATAATCTAGAAGATTTTTCCTGTATTTTCTCTCTTCTTTCTCTACATTCTTTCTCTGAAGCGCAATAATAACACTTATTTAAGTCTTAAAGAAAATTATAACAACTGAATCGCCAAATACCTTTAATTGAAGGCTATAATACATATACAATAGAAAAATACATTATAAGTTTTTTGAAGATATTATTACAAAAGATTGACTTAACAATTAATTTGTTGAAATATTTGATTTATCAATTTTTAACTGAATTCTTCTTCGACGTAAGAAATATATATATATATATATATATATATAATTACATTTTTTTTCTTCGTTGATATATTGTATTTATTAACAAATTTTATTGAAAATTATATTTAATGGGATATTCTTTCAATTGTATACTTTTAGTGATTAGTGATAAAGTTGAGAGTTTAAACTTACGTAAATATGAATGAAATTGATGTAATGAAGACCAATAGCGTAAAAGGTTGAGAAAAAAGCATTTATGGATCATAAAGATGCTAATAATTATCCCATTCCATCTTTTATGAAAGAAGGAAGCAACTAATGCCACAACCAGTAACATTTTTAATGTTCCTTGAAGTGAGGGGAATCTTTCCTTCACATCTAAGTACCCTTTCTTAGGCAAATTGATATATTATAATAATCCACTTTTATTATACTCTTATTTTCATGTTAATACTATATAATAATATTACTTTAGTTTTGTTCTCTAGTATATCTTTTTTATTCCCAAAGTGAACTGAATAAAAAGATAATAGATGTCAAATAAACTCATGGAATGGGTATGGTCTAAATTCATAGACATTTTACTTTTAAAATTCTATATTTGGAAAGTATGAATGTGTATTTAATTTTTAAACTTATGTAATCTAAATAATTTATATTTATTTTTTTACATCATTTTTTTTTCTATTATTATCCATTATTAATAATGATTGTTGTAACGTCCCATTTAATTATTAAACGAAATTAAAGAAAACGTCACACAGAGATAATCAACAATGCAGTCCTGGAGTTCATAACGTCACCCCTACAAAACCAGGCACACCACGATGCCAACTAAAAGCAGGATAACCGTTTACTTAAGAGTTTACAATCTACCGACTACGAATACAGGGGCCATAGCCCTAAAGAAAACATGAAAAGAAGAAGCGTGAGATCTAGCCCAGATGGCTAAGCTGCTGGATCACCGTTTCCCTGCTGACCACGAGAACTTCGTCCATCTGCTCCCATCAACCAAGTCGATGATCATCGCAAGAAAGAACAGCCACATACATCACAACCATGCAACAAAACGGGTAAGCTAGAGCCAATCAACATATTCAACATGCAATCATATATATTCTCATCATCTCATCCACATAACAACCAAACATGTTATGACTCTTCATTCAATACACTACGACTCGACTCGACTCATCCGGATACGTATAACTCGGTCGGATTCAGCGGATGCTTGCACTTGTGGTGGATACCCCTGCTCGACCCTGAGCTGCTCGACCCTGAGCTGCTCGATCCTGAGCTATGTGTTACCAGTGTTACGATGAATCAAAAATCTCTCCCACCACAAGGTTAGCCCTTAATGAGTTTCAGGCCTCCTGCTACTCCCACCACAAGAGTCAGTCCGCTCTAAGTGAGACTAACTGGCTCCTCGGAGCGTCAGGATGCAACCTTACCTTGAATCCTTACCTAGTTATACAGATGGGGCACCACCATGAACACCCACTAGCAGGGGCCATGGAATTACGTCCCGACCACTAAAGCGCGACCCCGGAGGTCTCACCTAGAGACCCCAAGGAATTACACGCTGACACGGACCAACGTTCATAAATTAGCAATAAGAGAATATTGAATTATGTTTTTCAATTCCATATGAACCCTTGAGGTTTGATCCTCATGTCAATCACATCTCAAATCCATACCCCTGATCATCACCACCCCCAATGAGTCTGGGGTTTAGTCTCGTATTTATACCATGATCCTTGAGTTCCAAACCGCATACTCATTTCACATGCTAAGTCCCCACTACACTCATCATTCATCATTCATGAATCATGTCACGCACATATAGCAACCCATTAGGCATATATTCATACATCAGTACATGCATCTTGTCATAGCGTTCATACCCAAACAAGTCCAAGCACAAAAGAACAAATATGCAACCCAACACCGCACTGTCTCGCCCAAACCCCTCGCTCAGGCTGAAGGGTCTCGCTCAGGCGAGACAGGCTCGCTCAGGCGAGCCCCCCTTCGCCTAGGCGAGGGCTCAAGGAAAACAGGGCCTGGGCAACACGGGATCTCGCTTAAGCGAGATCCCTCTCGCTTTGGCGAGTTGCCTGCTCGCTCAAAAGTTGAGCGAGGCGCCTGGGCGACTTTTCGCACAATAAACCTAGGCGAGCTCCCTGTTTCATCTCGCCTAGGCGAGATGGACTCGCTTGGGCGAGATTAACAGGTCTCGCCACTGTTCTTCACTGCCACAACCATGTTTATCAAATCCATCAAGCATAACAAGCATTTAATCATACCAAAACGAAGGATTCATTCATGAAATCATTAACTCACTCAAGAACAGCCAAGACAACACCTAAAAGACTGAAACCCTAACTTCCCGTACCTGGAAAGCGGCTAACAGAACTTCGACGCGGAACCTTGGAGCACAGCAGCTCGAGTGATGGACCTCGGAACTGACGGAACAGCGAAGGACACGATTATTTTCGGGCTTTAATCGGTGGAAAACGAATGCAAAGCTTTAGGAGGTAAGTACAATAGGGTTAGAGTTACTTACGTGGAGCAGGAATCGTTAGTTGGGACGAACTGGTTCGAGACAAGAACAAACCCTAGCAGAGCTCTAGTGCGGAAGGGCGACGGCTGCTGATTTCTGCAAGTGTGAGAGTAAATTGTGAAATTAGGACAGACTTAGTGACTTTATACGTTGGGCCGGCCTTAGGCCCACTAACTTTAGGGCAGAAAAGTTAACGTATTTTAAATGGGCCTTACAATTGTGACTTTATTATATAAAAGATAATGATACTATTTTTGTTATTTATATTTATTTAATTTTTTTTATAATAATAGATCTTTATCAATAATTTTGAGAGGCCAAAATAATTTTTTTAAAATTAATCGTAATTTTAGTTATTAATTTTTATACAAAATTAATAGAGTTCATTCTTAAGGTATTACAAGTAGCATTAACTTGTTTATTCCTCTCACACAGTGACTACATTACCCTCTCTCATATCGCAAACAAATTATATATAAAAAAAGTGTATTATTCTTAATCACCAACAACATTGATCTCTTCTTGAAAGTTGTAAATTTCAATAATATCACGTTTTTTTTTTTGTGCAATTTTCTTTGTTGTAAAAAAACATTTAATTAATATTTGCAACAATAAGTAAATATATATGAGTGTCCCTATTCTCAAATATCGATGAAGCAAGATTTCATATCTATTAGATGTGTAGACAAAGAATGTTAATAATTTTTTACTTCAAGAATGTCACTATAGATACATACAAGTTTTGTGGATCATTGTCATCTCTCGTATACTTTTTTTTTTGTACATTTCCTAATTATGTAATTAAAATTGTACAAGGAAATATTCTCTGCAACATTAATTAAAGGATTCTGACACTCCCCTCAAGTTGGTGAGTGGATGTGATTTATTCCCAACTTGCCAACAATAGAATGAAATGTAACATGAATTAGTCCTTCTACCAATACATTTGCAAATTGTTTTATAAAGGATACAGGCATAGATATTGTATGATTATTCAATTTCTCCTTTATAAAATGTTTATCTACTTCAATGTACTAGTTCCACCATGTTGCATAGTATCATCCACGATATTTATCATTGATTTGTTATCATAATAGAGTCTGTAGACTTCTTTTAATCAATTTTTGGGTCTTTTAAAATTATCTTTGACATTAGTATTTCTTAAATTCCTAACATTTTGTTTTTTACTCTTCTAAGAGACTAAATTTTCTTCAAGAAAAGTGCAAGATTTAGGGATAGATATTTTGTCATCTATAAAACCTACATAGTCAAATTCTTCTAAGATAATTTCATTCCCCTTTATAAATGAAATTCTTTGTCCACAAATTCCTGTCAAGTATTGTAGAATGTGATGAGTCTCATTTCCCGTCAATATTTGATAAGATCGTCTATTTCCAACAACATCTTCAATTAATTTACTGGTGATTTTGTTCAATAGGTGTCTCTATTATTTTGCATTCTAATCTACTAATCTCAGATAATAAATTCAACACATGTTTTTCTTAAGTCACTTTAATGGCAAAGAAATATTTTAATTTGCCTAAATCCTTAATTTAAATTTTTTCATCGAACATATTTTTAAGGCTTCATTTTTGTCTCATAATTTCATGTTATAAGTATATAATCTACATGTATAGATAATTAGTGCAATAAATCTCCTTAAAGCTAGATGCTAAATAAATGGTGTATGGTCACCTTGATTTTGCCTGTATACTATGTTCTTCATTAGTAGTAAACTTGTCGAACCATACTCTACAAGACTATTTCAATCCATAGGTGATTTTCACGGTTTACACACATATTCCTATTCAACTTTAAACCTAGGTGATACCTCTATGTAAAAAGGTATTTGTGACATTAGATTGTCGCAAACTCCCTCGATAGTTAGTTGGTAAAAACAATAAATCACATGCACTAAGGCGTGCGAAATTCATCCACTAAATCACACACTAAGACGCACACGCACTAAGGCGCACAGATTTTATCTAAATCACCAAACACTAAGGTTTTGTAGTTAAGTATAAAAAAATATTTAACATCAAACTTTTATTTATTCACTTACTATTAATTAATAGTTCTGTGGTTAAATTGCTAATATCATATTCAATAGAAAAATATTTTTAAATTTTAACTTCAGTATTTTATTATTAATACTTTTAATTATTCAAATTTGTAAAATCTATCTATCATCTTTAAATTATATCAATATTTGACAAGAATAAAAAGTATATTTTTACTTGAACATTTTTTTTATCAAACAAGATTGTGAAATAAATTAGGAAATAATTTTTTTGTACACAATATAATTATTTACATTGAAAAAATGTAACTAAAACTTTTAGTTTTGACTTTATTATTGATGGATTCAATAATTTCTTTTGTAGTTATAATTATGTTGAATTATGTATTAATTTTTGTTGTATTAGTAATAATGATAAGATATATAAATTTCAAATATGTTATTTTGACTCTCCCAAAGTTAATGGTAGAGTGGGGTCTTTATAAACATTAAATATCAATCTTAATAAACTCAACAAATAATAGAAACACTGAGGTCCTATGATTGAACTACAACCACAAGACTAAATTTCATTTCTATCAGACATATGAGAAGTGATTAGGTAGTTGAGTATTTTTCATTAAAATATTGGTACAAACATAATTATTTCATTCTTAAAAATATTAATCATTTATCAGCCCATAGAAGTAATATGTACTCACTACCAAACTTGGCGATGCCGAGCAAGTATCAGATAGTCTCAAAATTGGCCTATAAATATCCTAGTCCATGCTTTGTAGTATACCAAACTGTGACTTGACATTGGTTTGATCAGCTCATTGAAACCAAATTTAATACGCTTTCTTAACTAACATAATTTTGGACATTTTCAAAAATCACAAAATATTATTACTATCCAGTTATGTCATTCTTGACCAATAATATGTACATCACACACAAAGAATATAAAATAGCAATAAAACATTAGGTAACTTTCTTTTATTCAAGCTCACTGAATAAAATAATATTTACTTTAACTTTATTTTTATATTTTAAATATAAAATAATGATAGAATAAAATAAGAATTAAAAGCAAAAAATTTAAATAAGTAATTAGAATGTTATAAACAAATATAATAAAAAAATATAAGTTAATTTAAAGGACCCATGCATAATTGGTGATCAATGAAATGACTAAATGGAATTAATGTGTGGTTAGATATAAATTGAAATAAATAATTAAGGAGGATAGTACGTAACTAAAGATAAAATAAAATAAATTAAAATAAACAAATTCGTGTATTGGTAAATAAATAAGATCAATGCATAATTGGAAGTAAAATAAATCAGATTGAATAAATAAAACCAATGCGTAATTGAGATAAATTAGATAAAATAGGTGTCTTGGTAATCTGTGTCCGAAGGGATACTGGTTAAAGATAATTAATATGCATTGAATCCTGTAAAAGTTTATAGTTAATTATGATATTAAACGAAATCTCACATGATAATCATTAATGCAATTTTATTTTATTTAAAGTACAAAAATGTCTGAGTGTTGTACAACTATGTTTAATATTTTATTTAATGCTCACTAATAAAAGTTAAAAAACAATTAAATAATAAAATATTTATATTTTAATGTTGCTAAACAATGAAATATAATTAAACCTAAAAAATATAAATTAACAGAAAAAAAGTGTTAAAATATATAAAAAGAAAAAAAAGAAAAACAATTAAACAATTAAAGTGTTTATTTGTATTAGAGAATTATTACTTACAATTTTCCAAGGATATTTTTGTTTTTGTAAAATTTGTTATATGCATTTATAATATTTTAATTAATGAACTTAATTATTCTAACTTTCTATGTAAAAATAATAGAACCAATGCGCATTAATTACTCGTTAACAGTGTCCTAAGGGCACCGGTTAGCATTCTCCATAAAGTAAATATACATAAATAAAGATGATAACGATAACAAATGAAATAAGTTACAATAACCATTCGCTTAAGTCTACATTTTGATATTGAGAGTTTGATGCGGATTTTATTGGTGTGTTCTTCACCCTTCAGCACATCTTACACAATTGTCAATCGACAATCTCATGTGAATGAATTGAAAATAGTTGTCAACTAATTTTACGTGATTTTTCCTGAAAATAAAGTCACAAAATTATTGATTCTAGAATTTTTCCTTTCGAGATGCGGACTTAAGGAAATGTTTGTTGTAAATTAAAGTAAAAAAATAATATATAATTCATAATAAACTCTCTCTCTCTCTCTCTCATAAATGTAGCACATGTGCATTAATGTTGTGTTTGGGTATAATTAGTATTATGAAGTGTAGACACAAAACAAGGAATTTCTTTATATATTGTCATAGATATACATATAATGATTATTATATATGTTATCTTTATAATATATCCTATTATTATAATATACATGTAATTAATATATATATATATATATATATATATATATATAATAAATCAGTTTTTATATGGACAATGAAGTAATTTAAATGTGATGAGCTGTCTTTTCCTGCATTCCCCTTCATTTTAGAGAGTGCCAAAATCTGCAACTTATGTGCAAATCTGCTCTCTTAAATCAGCGGAAATCAGTAGAACCAAACACATTCACAACTCACTTTCCATCCGCATGAACAGTACTCATACGGATCCAAACACAATATAAGTCATCTTTTCTTTATCATGATTTTCATTCATCTATTTTACAAGTCATGCATGAGTCATTATCCACCAAATTCGAGTTCATTATGACTTGTATTAAATAAAGAGATAAATCTTATCTTCTTCTTCTTTTTACTTAACTTACATTCTCTTATTTCTTTTGCACATTCTTATGCCATCTTATCTTCTTATTTCTTATATTGAAGATTAGAAGGTTCATTTAGTTAGCTTTCTTCATACATACATACATACATACATACATACATACATACATACATACATATATATATATATATATATATATATATATATATATATATATATATATATATATATATGTATGTGTGTAAACCGTGAAAATTACCTATGGATTGAAATAGTCTTGTAGAGTATGGTTCGACAAGTTTACTACTAATGAAGAACATAGTATACAGACAAAATCAAGGTGACCATACACCATTTATTTAGCATCTAGCTTTAAGGAGATTTATTGCACTAATTATCTATACATGTAGATTATATACTTATAACATGAAATTATGAGACAAAAATGAAGCCTTAAAAATATGTTCGATGAAAATCTTTTTTAAGTGTATCTATTTTTACTTCATGATAATCTTTTTTCTAATTGTTATTAATGAAAAAGGTTATCAAATTTATTTAAAAAATAATTATAAAATTTTAAAAGTAAAATAATTAATAAAATAGTTTATATAAATAAAGATAAATTTTGTAATGAAATATATACACCAAAAAAGTAGGAGTTAACAAAAACCATGCCGTTCATTAATATAAGATTAATAGAAAAAATATCCATAATTACACATTCTAAATAAATATTAATACAATAATAAGTGTATTTTATTTTAGATTAGCAAAAGTACAGGTGATATGGGGTTTATATGTTCTTATTTTTTAATTTTTATAAAATTTAAGTTAAAATCAATAAAAAATATATAATTAATTTTTAAAATAATTATTAAATATAAAAATAAAAAAATAAAATATGAACGAAATTTTTTTAAATAATTATTACATTCTTAAAATAACTTATTTATATAATAATTAAAGATAAAATTAAAATAATAAATTATGAACATAAAAGATGATATATCTTCGTAAATTGTTATATAAAAACTAAAAAATTCAAAGGTTAAGTTAAAAATAAAAATTTATTTATTTACTTAAAAAAATTACAATATTTGAATAAAAGAAATGTCAATTACTATATAATTTTCCTGGTAACGGATTAGATTGAACATTTTCTAATAAATACAAAAAAGAAAAAGTGAAAAATTAATTAATTTGTGTGGCGTAGAAAAGGAAAGGAGACACATTCAGAACGTGTGAGCAAAGAGAGCGGAACACGGTGTGCTTCCCCGTATTCCGGAGGCGAGAAGACACGGAATTACAATAGTCAGGGTCATTTCCGTCATTCCATATTGCAACCCATTATAGGCCCAAAAGTCCCACACTTTCCATCCACACCACACTTTCTTCCTCCATCAAACGACAATGGCAGATGTAACCACCTACCCCCGCCACCACCGCCACTCCCGCCACCCCGACGATGACCAAACTCTGATTCCTTTCCCTTATTGGGACTTAGATTTTGATTTTGACCCCGAATTCCACCCCAACCCTTTCTCCATCACCGACCGCGAGAACCAGGTCAATTTCGTAATGGATCTCTTTCACCAGCGCGTTGAACAGTCGCAGCTCACCGATCCCCTCTCTAACGACGCCTTTTTAGGCGTTATCGACGCCCTAGACGCCATCGACCTTGGCTTTCCAGCCGCCGACGACCTATTTGTCGGACGTCGGCTCTCCGTCGGATCTGACTCCGACGAATCGCTCTACCAGTCCGGAAACGTCGACGGCTTGTTCGGGATCTGCACGCACTCGGAGGAAGAGTACAACGTGAACGACGACGTTTCGAGCATCCCTCTCTGCTTGGAAGCGCTTCAATTGGAAGACAACAGAGACAGTTACGATGATTTCGAGTGGGAGGAAGTGGTCGACGAGAGAGAAGTTCTGAGCATGCTCGACGACACCTCCGTTTCCGTCTCCGTGGGAATCGAAGAGGAAACGGAGGAGGAAGTAGAATTTGAAATGGAGGCCAACAATTTGGGGTGGCAGGTTCTGTTGAACGGCAATTTGGAAGGAGCGAATTCCGAGCCTTATTTCGGAGACAACGAGGATTTCGTGTACGCCGCGGAGTACGAGATGTTCAGCCAATTCAACGACGTCGCCTTCATCGGGAAGCCTCCGGCGTCCGTCTCCGCCGTGAGGAACCTTTCGGCGGTGGTCGTGAGCGCTGCTGATGTGGCAAGCGAAAACGTGGTTTGCGCGGTCTGTAAGGAGGAGTTTGGGGTTGGGGAAGAGGTGAAGCAGTTGCCGTGTTCGCATCGTTATCATGGGGACTGCATTGTGCCGTGGTTGGGGATAAGGAACACGTGTCCCGTTTGTCGCTTTGAGTTTCCCACTGACGATGCTGATTATGAGCGGAGGAAGACACAGACATCTGTTATGTGATGATGATGATATGTTTACTTGATTATTTTTCACGTGTAGGGTATTTGATCAAGTATAGATTTTTTTTCTCCTGAAAAAAAATGCATGTGATGCTCTTGTTTATTATTGGAGATTTGAGTTTAGGGATTTTCTCTTCGAATTGTACTTTGGGATACATCACAGAAATTAATCATTTTTGCCTGGAATTTGTGGTTGTTGTGCTTTCTTTATGTTCTTATTCTTGATGATTCAGCTCTCTTGTGCCGTTCTGAGTCACTGGCATATTGGAGGAAGTCTCCGGCAGATTGGAGGAACTCTGGAAGTGTAAGCAGACCCTTTTGACGGATTTTATCCTCTCATATCTTTACTACTGTGTGCATTCACATTCATATATCTGAAATTACATGGAAATATAATGTTTAATTGTCATAATTCTTGCTGTGATTGGTTGGTGATGTTCAAATTTGGAAAAAGTTCTTTGCAAATGCAAAAGTAAGTATTTGGCAGGGCAAAATTTTAGGGAGTTCATATGTTTAATTTTGGATTCTGACTTCAAAATTTATTTCAAGGTTTTTCTTCAAAAAAAAAAATAGCTAAAAGTTGAAAAAACTAGTTAAAACTGAAAAAGTTGGGTTAAACTAGTGTTTATCAATTAGTTGAAGTTGCAAAATTTCAAAAGAAATGCACATTAATTTTTGAATCAATTGTAATCTAAAATTTTTATAAGTTAACATTTAGGTAATATTCATATAAAAAAAATTCATTGTAGTTTAAAATAGTTATCATTATGAATAAAATAATATTTTACTAAAACTATTTTTTTTTTTCTGCTAGAAGTCATGTCATGAAACTTAAACGCCAGAGGATTGGAAATCTTCCCTTGACTGTGATTTCGTTAATCATCATAGGGAGTCGAGGAGCTTATTTTTGAGAGAAAAATGGCTTTCGGATGGGTATTCTTTGTTCATGGTTTACCAATTAGTTTTATATATTAATAGAGGCAATGGCCAATTTTGAGCGTTGGCTTCCTGTTCTGGTTTGTTATCCATTCTTCATGTAGCTGAAGTCTTGCTGGCTTTCTTTGTCCTTCAGGAAGAAATTTCTTACCTGGATCTCTTGTGTTTTCTAGGATTCGTATCAGTACTGAGGTTAGAACACTAGAGTTCAGCTTTATGCTATCCTTTTATAGGACAAGACAGGGTGAGATTTCTACACTATTCCTCAGCCACTTTATGATATATTTAGTACTTTCTTTGTGACTTTCTTGATTGAAGTTACAGTTAAGGACGCACTCAAAATTGGTGCAGTTGCCTGAAAATGGAATAATGAGGAATGCGAAGTTGCATTCTTGTGAGAGTAACTTGAAATATGATATTTGTTATTGAAAATATTATTTTGGTTGTGGAAACGTAGGTATTCATTCCTTTCTTTTAGGGATGTTCTTGTTGAGTTGCTTGCTGTAGATTCATTTGTTAGGAGGAGTAGTCATTCTCACTTCAGTGTAGGTGATTATTGCCACGCACGGCACGCCTATGTAAATTAAATTTTAAGATAATTTGTCACGTAAACTCAATATTAGTAATAGCAATGACAATGAAGAGTGACAATTCACTTCAATATCTCCTGCTATTTTTTTCATAATGCTGCATCTGCAAAATATTAGTAATAGGTTTTATCTCATTAAATTGAGCAATAACAAAAATTCTTTTCTGTTATCTGTTGGTTAGCATAAATACTTTCACCTTCAGATTAAAGAATTAATTTATATAGTTTATTGAGATGTCTATCTCAATAAATTTCAGTTGGATAAAAACTTGTAAAATGTGTGTTAATAGGTTAAAAATCCAATATGCTTGGAAGTCAGTGATTTGAAACTCCATGTGACAATGGGATCAAAAGCTGGTGATTTACTATGCATATGAATACCTATTATAGGCAATATATTAGACTTTTAATTAGCATCTGCGCTATATAAGCAATGAATAGAGAATACCTATGCCATTGCAAGTAGCATACTTTTTATATACGTGTTAACCTTGACATATAAATGTCATCCGTGTGAGCTATGTCTCATTGTGATTGCCCACTAAATAAAAGTGATAGTCTATGATGGAAGATTCCATGGAGACGCCAGATATGCCAATTATTTCATTTGCTTTTCATATAACATGTGACATTTTATTTAATCCAAAGCTTAAAATGCTACTGTAAACAGTGTCTTCAATTTATCAGATTTCCTGAAGTATACAAAGTTATAATATGTTTCTTGGGTAGAGTGAATTTGTCTACTTTTATTTAATTTATTGTAACCTAATTTTAGGTTGAAATAGATGAAGTAAAATTTTAACGCGCATTGCCATTTTTTCTTTGGTAGAGTATATAACCAAGACCAAAAATAGGAACAAAGAACTGCAGATAGAGTCCTTAGCCAGCATTTTACTGAATTGGGTATAAAGTTCTGAGCTTATATGGCATAATTTAATTTTCTGGCTCTCATCTAGGTTAGAGAATCACTGAGTTTGCTGCTTTGTATAATTTTTTAGGCATACTTATAATCAAAAAGTCAATGGCATTGCCTTGACAGCCATTAAACCACTTTACTTCTCAAATCCCTGTCTCTAGGTCAATTATATCCCACCATTTTGCTGAACAAAACTTATCTGACCATTAGTTGTTATTAATCTTGATCAAATATGTATTCTGAACTTTCCTAGTATATAGAACCAATATTATCTACGGAACTTAACACATCTATAAATACATCGGCCAACTTAAATGCCAAGAAATTCCCATACCTACTTGTGTTCATCTGCATTAACTATCCAATATCAATCTATAAAACTTGCAGGTCGGTTAGTTCCATCTCTCATACTGAAATGAAAAATTGAGACATGGAATGCAATGAAGATGATGAACTCCCTGTAGCCCCTTATGCTTCCTTAACACAGTGCTTTCACTATCCTTCTCCAACCCAGAGACCTATCCTGACCTCAACAATGGAAACTGGTGAAGGCCATAATTTGACCCATCTGGACCAACCTCATAGTTTACACCACATTCCATTTTTCTGCTCTCAATTGCACCTTCCAAGCAACAGCCACGACCCAATTCAAATCCCACTCCATAAACCCTCTCCCAACACATCATCAAACAGTAACAACAATAACAACTCCGATGAAGCAAAGGCTCTCCTTGATGACAGAAAGAAGAAAAGAATGTTCTCCAACAGAGAATCTGCTCGCAGGTCTCGCATGCGAAAGAAGCAACAAATTGAAGTCCTGCAGTATCACGTGGATCATCTGCAGACACTAAACCATCAACTGTCCCAAAAGATCATTTACTTGCTTGAATGTAACCAACAAATCCATCAACAGAATGCTCAGCTAAAAGAAAAAGTTTCCTCTCTTCAGGTAGCACTCTCTGACTTGTTGGTTCCTGCAGGAGGTGCCGAGCAACCTCACCACATCTCTAACGGCTTCCTAGCCGAGCCTTCTTCAACTAGACCAATTGCAAGTTCTCGAGCATAGCCATATGTGCTGTAAGAACAGTTATGAGCATTTGAGTGAGAATCTGATGCACGCTTTTTGGCCTCAAGTTCTGGTTCGTTTCAGCGATGCAGTCGTATGGAAATCTAACTCACAGGTAAATATTATATGATATAGTTTTTTCCTACTTCCCAACTGGCTAATGCAGCATCAGAAGTTTGACTTGTGCAGTTGAGAAGTGGCGAATATTGCTTAATATGACAATTTTATAATATTTGTGATCCGATACTATGTATGTCCAGTAATATAATGTTGATTTGATACTCTACTACCATGGGATTAACATATATAATATACTGAATATCTGTTGAATTAACGATCACGATTCACTTCTCTTCTCTTTTACAAAGTTTGCTTCTCTTCAACCAAAAGAAAGAAATAGATGAAATTATACTACCCACTGGGAATGAGGATCAAACATTAAACCTCGTGCATATTATCCAAACTTTTCAGGCTGATTCCAGTAATTTTTTTTTACTATCCTTTTTTTTTCCATTATCAAAGTTTATACTAAACTTTATTCGGTGAAAATGAATGTGAAAGTCATGTGGTCTGAAGTTTTCTTTATTATACCTAAACATCAAATCAAGGGAATACATATTGATAGAAGATACTCTAATTTGGTACTAACGTTTACTATTTAATGCACTATACGAGACATTTTAATAATGAAAAGAAAGTTTCAGAAATAACTAAAAAGTTACACAAAAGATGTTGCGTTAAGATATAGATATACTTATCCATTCCAATTTGACTCAAGATACATAGAAAAAGATTATATAGAAAAAGTTTATAAGGTGAACAGGATGGTGTTTGATGAAATAGTTGAATATTTTGATTATATTATTATAAAAAAATGAGTAAAGTCATTGTATTATAATAAATATGTAAAAGTAAGTTGAAAAAAAAATAAAACATGCTCAAGTCAGTTAACTTATCTAACACTTCAACCCTTGACAAATTAACTTGGAATATTAAATTTTTCGGACGTCAACCTAGTTGAGTTGGTCTTTTAAACTAATCTATGTTGAGTTATTTCATATGGACCTTAGATGATTTTGACATCTTATTAGACCTAACTCATGTAATGTTGGATTGAAACAAACCCAAGTCAAGTTGGGTCTAGTTAAACCCAAATGATTTACATTAAATTAAGTTCAAATCAGTTTGGGTTGTATTCGATCTAGTCATGTTAGAATAGAGTCGAGTTTCATCCAAATTGATATATGTTGTGTCTAAGCAAGCCTATATTAAGTTAAGTCTATGTTAGGTTGGATCAATCCTAATCAAGATTAAGATAAACCAAATTTAGTTAAATTAAGTTGAACTCAAGTTTGACCATATTAATAACAGAAAAATAAAGTTATAACGGTTTCTTTTAGAGTATTTATTATTTGTGGGCGAATCACATATTTATTCTTTTCAAGAGATTTATAAATGAGAAAAATATTTGATATATATATATATATATATATATATATTTAAGGTGAGGTTCTGAGAAGATAAAGATAAAATTACCAAATGAACTTGATATTTTTAAATATTTGAAACCTTTATTTATGATAACTAATAATCACAATAACAACAACATTAATAATAATAATAATAATAATTTATGAAATATAAAATATTTAAAATTAATATTTATGAAGAAAAATCTAAATAAAATACTAATAAAAAATATAATAACAAAATAATTAATTAATAATAGTATTAATTTTTTTGTAATTCAATATTTAATTAAAATTGTTTTAAACCAATCACATTTTATTTTAAATTAGTCATACTTAATCATTTTTTTTAAATTATCCAAGTTTCATTTTAAATTAATTTTAACTAATTATATATTTTTTTATTAATTTTAATTATAAAAACAAATATATAATCTTACCACTTAATCTATTAAAACTTCTTTTATATGTCATACATCCATCAAATTATTCTTAAACTTACAAATTTTATCTTTAAACTTACAAATTTTATCTTTAAATTTCTTAACTTTTAACTCCAAATCCTTTAAAATGAATAATATCACTTTATACTCTATTCTTTCTCAAATTTATCCGCTCATTCTTCTCCAAACCTTCACTCCAAAAGAAATAGAGCCTAAATGATTTAGGTGGATTGTCTCAAGCCAATTCAAGTTAGATCAGAATAAAAAATGAATTAAAATCATGCAAAATCAAATCTAGTCATCCGCAAATAATAAAAACTATCAATGATCAATTTATAAATAACGTAAAGCATTCAAAATAAATTTACAATTTGAAATAATTTTAACGAGTCATACAATTATAGCAAATATTAATTGATGTGTTACTTTAATATTATTTCAAGACAAACCACTCTAACCGTTGTCTAGACTTTGGGGGCTTAATTCTTTTTTTTTTCAACCCCGGAAACTTATTCTTAAAATGGGGTATAGGTAAAATTTAAAGCTAAAATATACGAATATACAATTAAACTAGTTTATGGCGTAATTAAAAATTACTTATTCGATTAAGGAATTTTTATTTTCTTTTTCTTATCAAACCCTAAAGTCCCAATAAATTTTGCATCTGACGTTGATTTCGAGTAAATTGGCGTCATTTCTAATTTGCTTTTGGAATCAAATTTTCCCTAAAAATGTGTAGATAATGGTACATGAAACATCCCAATAAGGCATTCTCACACAGTAACAGTAAAGATATACACACACACGTCAAACTTATTTGACACTTATTCTCTCTATTTCCCGGTTTATTACATAATAATAACATTTCTCTCCCTCTCTCTTGCAAATTACGTGAGGTGTCCATGCATACCTCACTATATAATGCAAAACACAAACAGGAGGAATACTACGTAACAACTAAAGGGAACTAAGATAATCTTTTATCAATGCTAAAATGGGGTTGGCGTATGGATATCCTTCCAATTTCTCAAACACGATTCCGTCCATCCGTGCTTGGACTCCGTGGGAAAATGTCAAGTCCTGTAGTAATTCATTTAAAGTTCTGTCTACTCCAACCACAGAATTACCTAGACTACTCAAAATCTCGGGAAGAGAAGGGCTGGGTCTTGTGACCTCCACAACAGTAACCTGACATAGATCAAGCAAAAAAATCGAACTGTCTTGAATTGAAGTGCAAAGCATATCCAATCTACAAACAAAGGCATTATCAAAACCAACCTGTCTATCTTGAGGTATACCGGCCTTCAATTTTGCTATGGCAACAGCTCGAGAAAGGCCGCCAATAGCATCAATCAAACCATTAGAAGCTGCATCCTTGCCGGTCCAAACCCTCCCCTGTGCAACCTCTTCCATCTTCTCTACCTAGTAAGAAGTAGTTATGGTAACTTCGATATACAAAGATGAACAGAAAGACAGCAAAATAGCTTATTAATTTAAAGCATACAGTCATAGATCGAGAAAGGGCTGCTTTATCTCGAAATTGTTTATAAGCATGCTGAACAGACTTGGAAAATAGCTCTGCTTCATCTGGTCTGTATGTAGCAGAGAAAGCGAGACAGAATGATCATATATGAGTACCAACCCTCGAATCAACCAAAACTAAGTGATTAAGCATAAGTGGCAGCTAAAAAGCAAGGCAATAATGACAAACAGGCTATATAAAACGAAAAAGAAAAAACTAATTAAAATCATCATTAGCATAAAAAAAATTATATTCCAGCACTGCGAGCAAACCCTGGACATGATTAGGGTGATCTGAAGCGCCTAGAGGATAGAGGCAGCATGAATGTTCTGTGTATTTATCTTCTTTTGCCATAATCCGCTTGCTCAGGTTAAAAAACTTACATTAGGGGCACAGCTGCATTGATGACAACGAGGGCAACTCAAGTCCTTGAAAAAGTACATGTTTCATCATACATTTAAACTATTTGCACCTCTAAAGTCATTGATACCTCAATATGCTCTTTTCAGGGGGATACTGAAAAGGGAAAATATAATTGATACCGGTATCAACTGATAATACGGTAGAATACTAATCACTGAATTAAAAATAATGAGTACACTGAGCCCAAAACTGTGTTTAATGAAAGGATAATACCGCCACAAATATGGAATTTCATTATTGGCTTATTAGAACAGCACTGAAGACCATTCAAACAGATATATACATTATGTCTTCCATTCTCAAATAGACAGTGCCTCGCAGTTAGATATCATGGCACAGGGCACTCGTTAATTACAGCCCTAAAATCTTGATAACTGAACAAGAACAAATTCCATTACCTAAATGAACGCTGTTCAGCTGCCCGCAGCTCAGCATATCTACCCCTTGATATGATTTCTTTGTTGAAGCCAATCTTCTCATAGAGTTTCCCAAGGTTAAGCTTTCCTACAAAAGTATTTGTTCACATATAGTCAAATTGTTAGATTACAATGTTTCCCTCATTATTTCAGAGCTCAGACAAATACTTCCGTTTCAGCTACAATTTCCTTTGGTTGAAGTCTGTTACCATTCAAATAATACAACACACCGCTACATTTTTCTCCATAAAATGCTATATATTACCATATAGACACAACTCATAATACGCTACATATATTCCTCCTGGGTAGAGTTAACAGATTCATGCATATATACACTTCTAAGTTGATTTTCAAGAAGAGTTAAGTAGATTTGACTAAAAGGGAAAAATAGCAATAATCATTGTAGTCATCTAGCTATAGATTATGAGTCTAAATCACTAGTTTCCTAAATTTAAGAAATACCAATTACGTTTTTAATGAAGAGATCAGCAGTGTCAACCATACCAGCATGCGTATATTCGTTCGTAGTAATTCTTAAAATTTATATTATTAGTTCCAGTCAAATTTATCATCCATAAATCCCCTGTATCTCGTGCTGAAACACCAAGGTTCACCTGTGACCACTCCAATCGAACCAGTTAAGGTAAGACTTTCTGCCACAATAACTCCTGCTCCCATTGCCATGTAGTACCCTCCACTTGCTGCCACATCAGACATTGAAGCAATGACTGGTTTTGAGGCAGCCAGAAGCCTGATTTCTCTCCACATCCTGGAGATCATGACACCAAAGCTTTAGTAAACAAGCAAACAAACCAAAATACTTGCAATTAGCATTAGATTATAGTTTCATGACAAAGATCACACGTATTTCCATTTTCAATAGTTCATTAAAGCCCTCTTAATTACTCTCAAAACTAAAAGTATCATCAGAATGAAATTCTGAAGAAAAAAATTATAGTACTGGCTCTTAAAAAAAGTATTACTGATATTGTATAAATCTCTCTTAAATGTATTCAACCAACCTTATTGTATGTCATTTAACAGACAGTGAATTTTGAACAGTGGGGAATCTACCAGCACTTACAAATCAGAAGCAAGGGCATCCCCTCCTGGACTGTCAATTCGGATAATAGCAGCCTTGTATTTATTTGATTCTGAGAAAAAAAGAAGGCTCAGTGTGACGTCAAACTATGAAGATATATAACCAAAAAGAATAAAGATCAATATCGTAGTCCACATGTTTGGCAAACAGTATCATATATGAAGAATGATAGCCAATGTTATCCCTATATTTTGGTCCTACAAACAAACAGAGCAGTCGCACCTTAACATTTAATACTTAAGTAACCTAAATGAATATGATTAACTACCACTGCATACATCGTGCAACTTAAGGATGAAGATCTCATTTGTTATCTACTATTTCTCCAGTAAACAGGTTTCTGCCAAATTTATACATCAGATAGAGGAAGAAAACTATAAGCTTCATTTTTAGTTGCAAAAACTTAAAAGGAGTGTATTCCCTAAGATTGTTTTTACACCTTTTTTACAGCCATTTGTCAAAGTCTATAGAGACAGAAACCTTATTTCTTAAGCCCATTTAGTTGAAAAACTCAAACGAAGTGTAGTCCCTGAGCTTGTTCCCGCATTTTATTATGTATACTCATTTGTCAATGTTTGGGGACAACCATATTTCTAAAGGACTGCGTTTACCTTTAAGAATGAATTATTGGAGGAAGGTAATTGGGAATCACAAGGTAGTGCTAACCTCTATTGGGATGAGATGTCTACAAAAGTTAGGAAGGAATGTTAGACCAACTTCAGTGAATCAAAAAGGCTTCAAACCAAGATAAGCAATGTTGGTTATGGAATGTAAGTAGTCAAGAAGAAGGTGAGAAACAAAAATGAGTGTTTTATGGCCATATATGCATGAATGCTGAAATTAGGTAAGACATTAGAAAGACAGAAATGAGCCAAGAGACACTGTGACTTACGCAGACTCCAAAGCTTTTGAAGAGTTTTACCGAGATTTAGGGTTAAAGAATGATGAATGAAATATTATACACACACACACACAGAATAGGGAAAGAAAATCAAAAAAATTGGACCAAGATGTACTAAGGATGAAGAGGGGAAATTTTCGGTTATATATAGATGAAAATATCAAAGAGATTGAAAAACTATTTTTATCAGCTTTTCTATAATAAACAAGGATTGACCTGTAATAGGCAAGAATAACTAATCCAAATGGAAAAACAAATTTTGGTTTACTATTGATGAATTGAAGTTGGAGAGGTAAAAGAAGCCATTAAAGAGGATGGATAAATATGCAGGTTGTTGATCCTAATGGTGTTCCGATTAAGTTTGCAATTGCAAGGGAAATTAGGGTATCATTTGACTTGAAATTAATGAGATTTCAAGATCTATGAAAATGCCAAATAAGTAAAAGAAGCTATGATGCTTCTCTCACTTTTTAAAGAAGAGCAATTTGACTAGAAAGATATTCAGAATTGGTAAATTACAAAATAGATAAACTTTAGAGTCACACTATGAAATTATGAGAAAATGTGATTGAACATAAACTAAGAGATTAAGTTTGCAAGGAACCAATTTAGTTTTATGCCAAGAAGATCCACAACAAAAAGTTATTCATTGAAAAATGCAAAAACAAAGACATATAGCTTTGATTGACTGGTAAAATACATATGATCAAGGGTCAAATGAGTATTTTAGAAGGTTTCCGAAAACAAAGTGTTTGTGCGGTTTACATTCAAGCTACTAGTACACGTCTAATTTTGCAACTATTAGTATGAGAGCTCCTAGAAGCAAGACTGAGGCCATTCTATAAAGATTGATTTACGTCAAGACTTGCTCGATTAATAGTCTAGTATGGGCTTGTTAGGGACATTCAAGAATATTATCTCTAACTATAAGATTTTTTTGGGATGATAAAGTTTGGATTAAGGAATTAAAGAATTAAGGAAAGCGGTTAACTCTAAGCTTGAGATTAGTAGAAAAAAGCTTAAAAATGAAAGGGTTTTCTTTTCGATTAGAAGCAAGATAGAGTGTATGCATTCCAGTTTAAGTAAAAGAGAGATAAATTATTAGGAGCAAAATCTAGAGAGGTCATACCACAAGTTTCTATGTTTATTACAAAATGATTAGAAAATTAATAATGTCACACACAATAAACAAGATGGGAGATTAAACTGTTGAAAGAAACCAGTGATTATTTGTGACCACTATGTGTCTAACATGCTCAAAGGGAAATTCTTACATGATCCGAACAATTATACTTTCAGTAAATTGAACTTTAAAGGGGCACAACAAAAGATACAATGGGAGTATCAATAAATGAAAATCTTAAGACGCACATAAGAAATCAGAACATACAATAATGATTATACATAAAAAAATATATTACTATGCAACCTGTTAAAGAAAAAATGACAGGAAACCAGTTAAGATGGTTTGTGCATGTGCAAAGAGTGTCACAAAGGCTCCAATGAAAAGAATAGATCACATGGATTTTAACGGTATGAAAAAGGGATAAGGGAAAATAAAGATATAGAAAGAAATCATTAGATCACAGAGAATAATATCACTGAGAGTTTGATTTTTAAGCAAGCTGAATGACAACATTTGATTTTATGCAACTAACCTCATTGGGTGGGATGAGGCTATAGTTGTTGCAGTTTGTTACAGTGATGTTAAAATAATTAATAATGTGACTCTAATGAAATCAAAATAGATATTATGTAGCACTAACGAAAAGAACCATACTCCATGAAATAGTTATCGAATTAAAGAAGGTAACTTTGTATGATTAAGTGTACCTCTTACACTGCGTATCTTCTCAATTAACTTCTCTCCAATGATACCTGAGCTACGGGCACCTAGTGGACTCTCAATACGACGAATACTCCCAGAAGCTCGGATGATGGCTATTAAGTCTTTACCATCTGATAGTCCAAGAGTTGATTTCCTAACTCCGGAGTATTTTCTGCATTTGAGGAAAGTAAATATCAACATATGGCTAATGTGAGTCTTTAGGTTATTTTAATTTATAAAAAAATACATTCAGATTATTAATCTGTTGGGAAACAAGAAGCGATATAGTAAGTCTTATATTGCAATGTTAGTATCACCACTTGGGCTGCTCATTTGCAACCGATAAATGTTGGATGACTACAGTACTGATTGATAAGAACCTTGAGAGAACCACATCACAAAAGGTAGCTATCTTAGTTGGAGAGCCCAATGTGGGATTCAAGTCCAATACCTTGCAATTGGATCCTAGCAATATACTAAAATCAGTGGAATCAGATTCTGACTTGTCGTACTCAAAACCTAAAGATCAAATAAAACCTTCCCCATGATGCCGGGGGGAGGAGGGGAATCCATGGTTATAGGTTAATCTCCAATAAGAGGGAAAGAATAAAGAAACAACCATGTTTTATAAATAACATTTTTATTGGCAACCTCATTTGATTATGGAAGTTATTACAGCCTTCAAACTATAAATTTCTAAAAACGGAAATAAAATAAGACAAAGAACAAAAATTTGAACAGTCAGACAATAATTTTATTAGACTATGGGTTTGTAGAAAACTTTAAAGTTAACTTCTGTCTATTCTGAATAAATGGCATGCTTCAATGTAAACCATATTAGATTTTTAAGGACCTAGAAGAAAAAAAAATACCTGTAATCAACCATAGGCAGATTTTTATTTGTTTTTACTTGAAGTCTGTCCTTCAACCTTGTAATAACCTGCAAAACGTTCATTGTTTCTTATCCTTTTAAGCATCAGTCCACCTTGATAATATCCTTCAGAATTGTTCACCGATGTTAATTATCAATACAATACATATGAATGAAGTAGGCCTCACAAGTTAATTGAATGAAGAAGCAAATAAAACCAACAGACTGTAAATGAGCTGGACAAAACCCCTCTTTATGAGATTCTGTCATACACATACTCTATATGATTATTTAATGATGCCATCAGTTAGCAGGTTGACAGATGCAAGTAATCAGTCTTACCTCATCCTCATAGATTATGTCTGATATGAAGCCCTCCTCTTTAAGTGTCTCTACTTGATAAACACCTTTATTTATGAAGTTTTCAATATCTTCTATTTTCTTTCCTGTATAGAATATGCAGAAACTCAAAAGTTAATTTATTGATTCACGTTTCAAGTTGGTCTTTAAATACACTTGCACCTCTAGCAGCAGAGACTTTGTCCAGCCAATGTGTATAGATATTATCAAGCAATGAAGTGAGCATCTCATGATGATCTTCAGACATGGTTCTACGGGTAAGTTGATCTCCTACACTTTTGTACTTGCCAATCCTTTCTACTTCTGGTTCAATTCCAAGATTCTCTAAAACACCTAAGAGAATCAATAAATAACATAAATAATTAGTTTTAGGCTAACTATAGTCATAAAAAAACTTAAGGGTCTATTTGATTTGATAACATGCAAAAGTTTTAAAACTTTCATTAAATAATTTAGTAGTGTACAAAGAGCTAAAAGGAGAACATTAGCCTAGAAAAACAACGCATGGAAAAGCAGAATCAGCGTACCTCTGAAGAATGGAGCCTGAACAGTAAATCCGAACAATGAAAAATAAGCACTTGGAGGGGCATATATTTCTTCACACGCACTTGCAATATAATATTCTTTTTCTCGACAGGAAGGGACATAAGCCACAATAAATTTTCCTACAAGCATCATGAACTATCAAAGCTGCCCATAACTAGCGAAGATCAGAGCTTATTGACCAAAATATTAGATGATTCATAACACTGTACATATTTAGTACCACCAATTACAATATTTACAAAGCATTTAAGAAAATAGTGCAGTATGCTTCATGTATAGCTTATAAAAATAAGCTCAGTTTAGAGCTTTGACTAGATTATAAGCTACTTTGATCCAAAGTTTGTTTGTTACACGAGTTTTTTAGTAATTTCTAGCTTACACAACCTACTTCATGCAGCTTATGAAATTAAGCTAGCTTATATATAAGCTACTAACTTTCTTTTATAATTTTCATTTTTATTCACAACAATTTATTTGGAATCTCTTTTCGCCTCAAATAACTAAATATGTCCTTTTATGACATTTTTTACCCAACACTTCCAATTCAATTGGCTAGCTTATTGGTTCATTTTACCAAATACTTTCAATTGAATAAGCTAGTTTTATATACTTTCAGCTTTTCAGCGCCTAACTCAGCTTATAAGCTTCGGCTAGTTTAACAAACACACAATTAAGCCCCCACGTGATAAAGGTTAATTGAATAAGCACTTAATCAAACTTATTACTCTCATGCATCCTAACTAAAGGTGAACAAACTTCATTTCATTATTGCCTCAGAAAACATACTCATCCAAGCAATAGAAAAATGATAACCGGTTGCCACTTTAACAACTTACTGGGAAAAAAAAAAAAAAAAACACATTAAGCAAATAAAAAATTCTTTTGAATAATATCCTCTAGAGGATACGTGATTAAAAACCACACAAAGTGGCATTCAGTATATCACCATAACTTATTCACTTGACCCTGGCGGATAAATAAGATTGTAAAACAGTACGTGGTAGAACTACAAAAATAGTTATACGTAAAGCATACGTGTTCCTACATTTTTTTTCCCACCAGAACAGTAAATTCACACACCTGATTTTCTGAAATTGAAAATGTGCCTTCGAATTTCTTCAACCTTTGCCCAGCCACAATTTAAAATATCAATGTGGAGATAGATACCGGAAATTCGAGGATCATAAGCTGCCTTGATGAAATTATCACAGATTTGAGGCAGAGATAATCCCCGAGAGAACCTACTCTTCAGCTGATCCGATACCTAGAGTGAAGAACCACGCGAAATAGTTAAAACAGAAAAAGTAGTTATTAACATAATAGTACCGTGAGTGAGAAGAACTAAGCGAAAAGCGAGATTGAGAGGGTGAAACCTGGCCGCGCAACTTGATTGTCAAAACGGTGCCGTATCGGAGCCGGTGCCAGGGTAAGGCCGTTAGCATCTTGAGCTTGACGAGGAATTTTTTCCAGCCAGTGAGGGGCTTGAAATCAAAGTCTCCACTCGGATAATTCTCGACGCCATCGTTTAAGGCTTGTTTGGGGACAGACGAAGAATAAGGAGAGTGGAAGTGGAAGGGGAGGGATGCGCGCGTGAGATGTTGTAGTGGACATTGGAACTGAAAGTGTGTAACTGAAGATGAAGATGAGTTGATTGACGATAATGCGGCGTAGGTACAGCGGAAGCGGTGGACGGCAATACGAGCCCGTGACATTTCCGTCACTTTGCAGCTTCTCTGCGGCAAAACGTGGGAGGGAAAAGAAAGCCAGGAAATTTCAGAAATTTAACGGTAAAGAACAGAAGAAGTAGAAAACATTATTTTGTTACTTTTATTATAGTTTAATTTATTAAAATTTATAAAATAATCTGAATTTATTTAATTAGGAGATATTTATTTTGACCTTTTAGTCACACCAGAATGTTTTTTATTCAAAATCTAATGTGTTGACTTTTTTTAAGGTTATAATTAATTTGATGATTAAATATGTGGTTATCTCTTAAATTCTTGTTGAAAATTAAAAGTAGTTTATTTTTAAAATCTTGGTCAAATTAATTTCTTAACTTTAAATATATAATATAATTTTGTTAAATTCATTTAATTTTTATATATGATAATATTTGAGTTAACATTGAAATGATATAAATAAAATTATTTAAAAAATTTAAATAATATCATGAAATATATTTAAAACGATAAATAAATCTAACCCGATGTTACCATGAGACCTAAACTTACGCATTTTTAAGATTAAGAAAAATTAGATTGAACTAAAGTTTCAAAAATAAATTAATTATAATTTGTAAAAAAATAAAAAAATTAAAAACATATTTAATCTTTCGTTCAACTATAAAAGTATTAATTTAAATATAAATTTTTATTAAAAGATAAGATACGAAAAGAGAGTAATTTGAGATAGAAAGTTCATTAAATTTAAATAAATATTCATTTAAAAGGTAAAAACAATAAAATAATTATTTTAATTTAAAAGTAGTTAAATTTAATAAAGTGTCTGAAAAAAATTGTAAAATAATCGTTTTAGTTTAAGGAAATAGTTATTGAAAGGATAATATTAAAATATAAAAAATGTTTACACCTAGATAAAAAAATCATTTTATTAATAGTATAGATTTTAGTTATAGATTTGCAATGGTCAATTGAGTAAAATAACGAGCTTAATATCTTTAACAAAGTTACAAATTATCATATGAGATAGTAAATTATTTCTATTTTATTTTAATATTTTTATTTATTATTTATATCTTGTATAAGAATAAATGGTTCTCTTCTAAGTCTTTTATCACATAAATTTTATTATTTTTTAATAATATAATAAACATATTCCTTTTTTATTCTTTTTACTTTTAATTTTGTTTTAGCGAAGAACTTTTGTTTTGTTAAAAAAAAATTATTTAACTAGTTTTCTTCAATCTTTAATATCCTTATCATGTTATTACACTTTTAATTATATATTATTTCTCTTTTGTAAGACTTTGTTTTTATGTATCAAGTTACTTGTAATAGACACATTTAATTATTTTTATTTTTATCATATAAAATATCGTAAAAAAAATAAGAATATTGTATGAAAAATGGTGAATATTCTAGATTTTTATATTTCTCATGAATAAATACCTCGAGTTCCTTTATGAGCACATAAACATTTTCCTCCAAATTGACTACCTCATTACTAGATGCCTTTTATGAGTATATTGTGATATATGCAATAATATTCACTTTTGGAGGACATGTCGTCATCATGATCTTTGTATTTAGTTTCTTACATTAATTGATAATTGGATAAATGAACTAAGGGGAAGAATGTTGAAAATTTCCCAGATGTGATATATTGGATAATATGAGATACTCGCATAATCAATTGGTTTATAGACGTTATCCATTTGTCAATCAATTTGATAGTTGTTGTATAAATTTCAATACTATAATCTCATTAACAATTTATTAAGTAACTACTATGTGATGGACAAAAATCTTTATAAAATTCACATGTGTTTTGTGATGGGTCATCAAATATGTTATCTTCTACCATATATTTTACCATTAAAATTTAGGAAGTAAGAGTTTAAAACGAAAAAACAATTTAAAAGTTATTCCTTAATTATCCTATTAGTTTTACATGATCGTATTTATTAGAAGATAACTATAGTGATGTCAAGGTAGTTTATTGGTTTCATTTATATTTGTAGCATACATTTGAGGGGCTCAATATCCTATGTCCCAAAGATTTTTTTAAGATTTAGATAAGTAAATATATATTCAAAATATTTTAATCAATGAATGTGAGACGAGACGGAAAGTTTTTTATTCCATTAAAATGAGTTTCATAAATAAAAAAGTTTCAAAGAGAAAAAAAGAATATAAAGTAATAAAAAAGGTAAAATTATGTTTGTTTGTGAAAATAAATAAATTGCGTTTTGAAAAAGAAAATTAAATAATCATACAATTATAAAATTATCTGTATACTTATATACAAGAGAAATGAGTAAGTGATATTTCTAAAAAAATACTATTTTTATAAATTTTTCACTTGTTTTCCTCACTTTTAGAAAATAAAATATGTGATATTTAACAGAGAAGAACACTTTTATTTTTTATTATCAAACAAGAGAATTATTTTCTTTATTGTGTTTTACATTCCTATTCTATATTTTTTTTCCTCATAATCAATTGACGGAAATGAAAAAAAAAAAAAGCAATGGTTTTGTTTTGTGAAGGAAACGGTGGAAAAAAAACATAGGATCTGCTACTTTTTTTACAAGACAAAAATAAATGTATAAAGATGTTCAGATTCATCATAATTATGTTTTAGAGATAATAATATATCTTCACTTACAAGCGTACCATAATTTGTTTTGTTACCCTTAAATCCATTATAAGAGGAAGAAAAAAAAATACTTTTAAACTATGTTGCTATAATTATAATGAATAAAAGGGATATTTTTATCATAGAGTCATACATAAGATTATAGGTTTGAGATGGTAAACTTAATTAAAGGGTTAAATGTAAATTAAAATCTTCTAAAATGATTTTTTTTAGAACAAAAAGTTAAAGGAATAAACTTTTTTGAGAAATATTTTGGTATTACACAATAACTCAAACTTTTCTTAGTCCACAAATTAATTTTGAACATTGGAAAGAGTAAAGAAATTTTTGGTTTCTGGGCAATCTAACTCTCTTAAATGCATATTACTTTGGGGATATGCTTTTTCCATATCCAAATGGAAAGCGACTTTGTCTTGAAAGCATGATGATGATTTGCGTTTAACTTCTTCTTTAGAGTGACACAGTCGCAAATATTAATGGTGGAACCCAGTAGGTACCACCTAGCTATGGCTTCATTCACATGTCATCATGCACTGCATGCCATACCATACTACTATCATTCATCATGTCAAGTACCATTTTTCTTTACTCCAACCATTTCTATGTTTTTTCATACAACAAACAAACCCTTCTCCTTCTCACACATCTACGGGTTCATATTCTTTATTAATTTTTTTATACAGTTATCTGTTAAACATTAAAAGAATATTATATTAGTATTTTAAATATTTTTTTAATATATTTTAAATATTAAAATTAGTGATAATTAGTATATTATAAAGATACAGAAAAAAAATCAATAAAAAATCCAAATTCCACATTTACACAAATTTTGTATTCATTTTAGATCTTTTTTTAAATGCTGATTTCCATTGAAATTTTTAATTTTTTTTATCAGAAATGAGTCAGTAAAAAGTAATATGATGTTTTTTTAATAATTTAAGTTACTTTAATTGAAGAAAGTAAAGTAAAATTTTCCCCTCTCCATGAGATTTTTCGCGAAAAACTTATGTTGAAAATTGTCATGGAAACGTATTTTTCGGAAAATGATATATTTTTTTAAGATAAATAAAAAAAAAACTTATTATAAGAATTCTAAAAAGTTATCAAATTTTCTTGTGTTAAATATTTTTCAAAATAACAAACTTTCATTGTTAAATTTTGTTCCAATATATTCCCATATAACTCATGATCTAACTATTTTCAAAAAATTAATGTTAAATATCGTTATGAATTCTTACGTCTTAATTATGTTAATGCTTTCAAATATAACAATAATTTATCATTACATAAAAATTTATTAAAACAAAAAAAAAATAGAAACAAGACTCGAGTATCATATTAAATCGATACAAAATTAGACTTCATGAAACATAAACAAATTATACCTGCCAACTATGAAAAATATTTAAACAAATATATGAAATAAAATATTAAACACTTATACAATTCTGTATGAATAAAAGTCAAGTTAACTAATTTATTAACATAATGATTATCCTTGCAAAAGAATAAGAAACTTTGAATTATGTTTATAAAAATGCAAGCAACGATACCATTTTCCTCTAAAGCTCTAAGAAATCACTCATTAATCCAAAAAACCATGACACTCCCTGCCCTCTCCCACAAAATTGTTGCAAAGCATAGATGACCTTCATAAACTTAACATAAATAAAAGTTTGTACCCTAAAAAAAACTAAAAAGTCATCCACATGTTTATCCCGACTTCCTCTAAAGATACCAACACATGTAACTAAACTAGGACAATCCCTAATTACACAATTAGTATTCACTTTAAAGCAATTAACAAATGAAACTTATATATTATGCAAGTAAATGAAATCATTCTGCCATACCTAGTTTGATTTGAATATTAAAAATTTTCAACACAAAAAAATCAAAAATAGTATTATTCATATACTTCTTAGATTTATTCAGAGTCATATGAACCATTTCCTTATTTTGAAAAACAACACAAGTAAAATAAATTTGAACATGAAATATACTATGGTTCTCACTATTCAAATAATCTAGATAGCAACGGTAATGATAATTACTTTAAACAAAGGATTATAAGAACTTCATAAACTGAGCAACTAAATTCAAAAAAGAAAATTGCATTCATTCAACAATTTTTACAACTACGTAACAATAAAATAAGGAAATAACATGAGAGAAAGATTTTCTCACACAAAACATAAAATTACACCTTATTTCTGAATGTTCAAATCAAAAAGGTAAACAATCATATAATACTTTCAAAAAATCAAAGTTTTAGTTCGTGACATTGCATCCAACTAAATCAAATTGTCCCAATTTACACATTTTATACTAGAATAGTAAAAAAATTTATCAGCCTTTATGAAAAAAAAAATACACTAGTATCATTCATAATTCAATTAAACACCTCATTAGTCATTAAATAAAAAATTACATAAATTGATAATAAATAAATGAAAGTTTCGGTAAGTATTTATCAAAATTGAACTATCAACTCAATATAATCCTAACAAAGTTTAACAAATTTAAATATACAAATATCAAAACAAGCATTCCAAATATTAATACAATCACTTTACTTAATATTCAAAAAATATTTTAAAAGAATATCACATGCATCCTTTAATATCTTATATAAATATTTCAAAATAATAAACTTTTATTACTCAATTACATTTCTATACAAACATATTCCGCATAACTCATAATCCAGGTAAATAAAAAAAATACCGAAACCTATATAACTTATATCTTATTATTGATGATTTAAATATCCTGTTTCGAGATTTTAGTGAGAATTTTTGTTATTTGCAGCATGTATTATTAAATTATTTTTGTATAGCAAAAATAATGTATATATAGTGGTATTTGATAATTTTATTAGAGATCTACTTTTAAAAGAAAAAATGAAAAGTCCATCGTTAACAATTGTACAAACCGAACTCCACAAAAACATTGCCTGGCTTCTCATTTTTTAACACAGGACGAAGTCAAATCGGACTATTACCAAGTTCATTGTGGGTTTTGTTTTTCTTATCTTTAATTGTAGGGAGAATGAATAGATTTAGAGAAAAAAAATCAATAATGAGCCTTCAATTCTATCACACAAAAATATATATGACAAATAAGATTTCTCTTTTTCTTTTTTTCTTTTTTCACACGGGAAACATAGATATTAAAGACCACATTAATTTGATTAATTTTTGATAATATATTGTAATTGGGTATATTTAAGGCGATTTTGTTTTTAAAGTAAAGTAATATTTATGCACCACTTCACTTAAAAAAACTAAGTCATGCATCTCATACACAATTTAAGTTTAAAAATAAAAAGGTTGAAATTATATTTATCATGCATAATTTCAAATTTAAAAAACTAAATTGTTTTCATCATACAAAACTTGAACATATTAACAAAAAAAAAATCAAATTAAAAATATCTTTAATATATACTGTGTGAAGATAAAAAAAAAATCAAACTAAATTTACATTTGTCATACACAATTTTTGTGTTATTTAAAAAAAAAAAACTATTTTTGAATTCATGTTTTCTTTCACATACAAAGTCCCGAATCCTAAACGCGACTAACTCTGGCATATTCATTGTTTCTATTTTTATTTTATGTTTCTAAATTTGTCTATTTTAATAATTAAGTCACATAACAATAGTAAAATGAATCCCTACTACTAAGTACATCTGGCTTAAACATTTCTGATGTTTCCTGATTTAAAATTTTCCCAAATGAAAAAACTGTAGTTGCAACTAATTTACAATATTTACAATTCATTTATACTTATATATAAAGAACTTTTTTTATTTTGGTGTCCACATTTTTATTTTTAATTTTATCCTTTAATACATAACTATTTATTTAAAATTAAAATAATTATTTTATCATTTTTATCTTTTAAGTGATTTTTGTTATATTTAGCTGTTTTATTTATTTAAGTATTTTAATAAAAAAAATAATTATATTTGTTTTTAAAATATAAAAAAATGAACATAGATGCTCATAGATCATGTGTTTTTACTGTTTCCAAATAAAACAAATAATACTAACTAAATGTGGTATGGTATAGAAATCTATAATAATAGTTATACCACCAACATTGTCAATTATAGTCATCAAAAAAGTCTATTATTAGACTCTCTTTTACAAACTCTCCATGATATCATAGATTCATAGATAAACCAGATGTCAGAATATATAACTATAAACACTTTCTGTACCTTTAACCAAATCCTCATAATTCAAACAAAACCTTCTATCATAATTATATTTGATGACAAATCATGTTTCGCAACATGCCGAGACAGAGGGACGCCATTTATGCATAGTTCATGATCAATGTTAGTTAAGGTTTTTGAGATTTTGCTGGTGAATTCAGTGCGATGCAAGGTTGTTGATACATTGATATACGAAGTAAAATTATGGTTTCATCAATACGTAATTACACAAATAATGAGTAATAGTAGCAGTGCTAAGTTCAAGGATTATCTTAGGAAAACTTTAGCCTTGTGACAAAGAAGATCATTCTAGCATAAGAGGTTACACGTGAATAATAAATTTAATGTACTTTGTTAGGTTTAACTTTTTGTATTATGACATGTTCAATTTGTCAGTATAGTCATGACCGTGGATAGAAAACTTCTCATGCTATATGCATACACTTGGGACTCATTTCTTGTTTGTTGCCAGAACTTCTCCATCCAACTAATCAAATGCGATAAGAACTACTGCAACTTGGGGGAATCTTGTGCAATTGGATGGAGTGTGTTGTTTTGCGAATATATATCAATAGTGTAAAAATGAAATGGCTGATAGAATAAAAACAGGAACATACTGAACATATTTTAGAAAATAACCAGATAAATATATGCATCAATCCATACCCTTGAATCCTTGCATGCTGTGATTAATGCAAGTCAGTAATTGCAGCTATAAATTATTTAAGCTAAGCAACAAACTAAGGCGTGGAGCAGGAAAAAACATGCCTATTTCCTTTTCCCCACAAAGTTTCTTTTTTTCACGTTGGTACAGCCCTGAACCGGAGACTTACCTTTGGTAGCGACGAATAACATCCCTTTGTTTTCCACCTTTTTCCCTTCCATTTGCTTGTGTTGGGTTTTATTTGGCTTCTTCTCTAAGCAACACTTGGCTGCATCACATTCCTCTTCAGCATCTCGCTGGAAAAATTCCGGAAAGCCATGAAGATGACTTGGGCCAGAAGACGCATCAGAAGCCATAGAATCATCATCACTTTCATCCTCATCTTCATCGTCATCATCATCAGCATTCTGTGGATCAGTTTGAACAGCTTGGTGGTCGTTGTCAGCAGCATCATCGGTGTGGCCAGCATCATCCATAGGGGACCCAATGTACATGGTCCATCCAGATTCACTGCTGTGACATTCCTCTCCAGCGAATGGCTCCATTCGGAGAAGGAAGAAGGAGAATGGAGAATGGAGAAAGGGAATGGTAAAGCAAAGAAAGGGTATAGGTGGGTGTATCTCTTAAATAGGAAATTAAAAAGAACAAGCAGTGTCCGTTTATGGACACCTGAAAAGAGCAGCAGTTGAGTTATTGAGAAAGAGACATGGTATGTGATGATGTGTTATGTATGTGAAAAGGAGAATATGTCTTAAATGAGCATAGGGATATGTCTTCTCCACAGAACACCACCTGGAACTGCATCTAAAGACCCATTAATTCTCTGACTTACCCACCACCACACAGGTAGAAGCTGTCAATGAAAGTGAAATTAGCCTCCAGAGAGGGTTTTCTTGAATTTGAAAGGACATAGGGGTTTTTCACTCCATAATAATAACAGAGAAGATGCAATCATCATTATTTCTCTGCATACCTCATTAAATATGAAAGATGGGTTTAAATGCACAATAGGTGGCACACCCTACAAAAACTCCAGAGAATATATAACATAACATAACACCCCTTCTTCATTACCTTTTATTATTATATTCCCTTGTCCTCTCCTCATAAACAAGCGCCACTTTTCCACTTCCACTTCCACTTTTGTTTTGTTTTGTTCCTGGAGAAAACACGCGACAAGTTTGTGATGACTAGATTTTTGTGTTGGGTGTAGTAGGAGGCATTGAGGATTGCATGGTTGGATTGAGATGGTCAATCCTAGTTGCTGTTACGAGGAACCACATGCTCCACGTTTTTTGCTTCTTCTGCAAACACTGTCCCACCCAAACGGAAAATAAAATAATAATTTTGTGGTAAAAAAGACAAGAACTTCACTATGCATATGTGTATGAATAGTTGGTTGTTGAAGTTAGATGAGAAGGGAAGAGAGCATGGTTGTGTTGTGCATGTGCAGTGATAAAGGTAGAAGAGGCGAAGCAAGAAAAGGAAGCAGTGGAATAGGGTTGGAGCAGTAGCACTTTAGGGTGTTCCCCACCTTAAATATGCAATTCTTATGCTTCCATGCCTAAAATTAATTGCCCCACTTTTTATTCCATTTCTTTCTTTCTTTCTCTTTTAAATGCCTTCGCCTCTGCCCCCTGCACATTTCCTTCTTTTCAATCTACACAGTCTTTTCAACTTCATTACCACTCACCTACCTAGTGTCTTTCATTTTTTTCCTTTTCCTTTTTTAATGGACGTTTTTACTTCTGAGATTTTTAAAAATCAGTTTGGAGGACAAGAATCATGTTTTATTTATTTTCCAATATTTAAAAGTAAAATACATCAAAATAATATTTTGCTGTATTTCTTGCTTACGCTCCCCTCCTCTTCCCTTTCTGGATATATATATATATATATATATATATATATATATATATATATATATATATAAAATTTGTTTTTTTGCTTACATTTTAGATATACAGGTTTAGGAATGGTTAGTTGTATACCTTTATTATTAGTTTAACTCTTTAACTTAAATTTATACGAATATCAAGTTATGTAGTTATGTTAGAATTTCATAACTTTAATTAGGTTGCATTGCGATTTAGTTAGTTATTTTTTACTATTTTGTTTTAAAGAATATTTTTGTTTAGTTGATAAATTTGTATATGTTTTTATTAATATTTTATTTTCATTGCAATAAAACTTTTAAATAATAATTAATTTTAGTGCTAAAAAATATATTTAGAAATCAATTTATTAATTAGAGATCAATTATTTTGATTATCAAATTTTTATAATGATCAATATAGATACAAATTTTACAAAATAAAAAATTATTAATTACTAAAATAATCATTATTACGAATAAAATATTATAATTAGTTATTAAATTAGTTTCTAACTAATTTATAAACCAACTTCTTTTCGTAATAAAAAATTTTGATAGCTCATGTTTAATATTCCTTTGGTAATTAAAAATTTAATAATTAAATTTTATAAATCAATTTAGAAATTAATTATAATTTTTTATTCACAATTAACTATTTTTAACAATTAATAATTTTTTATTTTATAAATTGTTATCTTAAATTACTTACCAAAGTGACTAACCACTTTTTATTATTAAAATTAATGGTTAACGAAACATTTTCTTTGTAATGTATTAATATAAAGAATGTTAAACCTTTTCTTGTCAGGTATAGTATCTTTTGGGAGATATATACTTCAAATTTGAAATGATTTGTGTGATATGTTATCCCGAGTGAACCTGGATTTTTCATTTAAGGTTAAATATAAATATTTAAGTATTATCTCCAATTGAAATTGTTTACATGATTTTCTTTTATATAAAACAAGATAACAAATTACTATAATAGTTTATTGTATTAAATCCTGAATCAACAATTGAACAACTTGAAAATATTAAATACTTTTTAATAGTTTATTTACGTATATTTTAATCTATATTTCATATATATTATGAAATTATCGGTTGTGATGTATTTTTGTGTTAATTTTTGGATATATATTCGGTTATGGATAACCTGATGTTATTGTTTTCAATTTTTGTCACATAAAAAATAAAAACTAATGTGAAATGTTACCAAATTTTATAAAATATAATAAATGATGATTAAAATTTATGTGTTAGTCAAATATCACTACTAAAATAACAAAATTTTTTGTAATCTTTTTTAATTTTTTAAGAAATATTTTTTTTTGTAAATAATAATTTGTAGAAAAAAATTGTTACTTTTTTTGCAAAATATTCTACATAACATTTTTTACAATTTTTTTAAATACTTGCAAATTTTATAATTTTGTTGAAAATAATTATCTATAAAATAATTACTTGTCAACTAAAATTTTTAGAAAAAAATAAAAAAAATCTTTTGTTGTAAAATTTATAATAAATTTGTAAGAAAAATATAATTAAATATAACATTTTTGTAAAAAATATTATCTACGAAATAATTATTTGTCAATTAAAATTATTGGAAAAAAAATTGTAAAATTTTATAACAAATTTGTAAGAAAGATATCATTAAATATGAAAATTTATACTAAGATATGAGAGTGAATATTTATTAACGGAATAATGTTACATATTTGATTAAGAAAAGAAATGTTCATGCATGACCATGAAACTTGATGTCAAACACATACCTAGAAAATATCAATAAATATGGACCAGTTTGATTAACTCAACATACATAATGAATACGAGAAAACACAAACCTTGTTTTCGTTACATTTAATAATTTTTAATATTTTGTTTTTTACAGGAGACGTTTTCAAATACAAGTATCAAACATGTAAACCTTTACGTGATTTGATATTGAATAATTAATAATATATTATATTTTTTTGTTGTAATTTTATTTTTTAAAATTATTTCATCTTTAAAATAGCACGAACACGAGTGTGAAGGTAGGTACAAATATTCTTATCATCTAATACGAATGGAGATGCATCCCAAATTTTATATAATTTATAAGTAATAAAGATGGAGGTGTAACTTTCCTTTAAAGATAAAGATAAAATAGTTAAACCTTATGAGAGTTTTGCTTTAAAGTTAAATATTTTTGTTAAAAGAATTTTATGTGTATGTGAGGGAAGTACTTATATAATCATATTTATTTTAAATACATGTAAATAATATTCAGATATAATATATAAAAAACACCTTTTTACCATAGTTAAATTTATAACATACTTATAATTTTAATTCAAAGATATTTATTAATTTTATACTTTGTTCACTTAAATATATATATATATATATATACTGTTTAGATTAGAGAGATGAGAGAGGAGGAAAGAAATGATTTGAGGATGATTGAAGTGTTCATTTGTAAGGATTCAAAAGAGAGGAAAATGAAGGAATAACAAAATTCTATTATTTTTTTATCTCCTCTCATATGTAAAAATTTGAAGATGATTTGTATAAGATTATCGTAATATCTTTGATTATTTTTCATTTTCTTAATTCAAGTTGATTCACATGTTTTCTTACTTCTGTCCATTTCAAATAGTCACTAAAAAAAGTTCAATAAGTAAATATATTGTATTATTATTATTATTATTATACATTTTTTTAATTTACATTTCAATAATTTTTATAAAATAAATCTAACTCATCTAAATATAATTTTAAATTACTGTCAACATCAATGCCTATTTGATAATCTTATTTTTTTCCAATTAAACTTAATTTTTCATCTATCACATCAATTAACTCATTCACAAACTTTCATTAAATTTACTTTTAATTTCACTCACTTTTACCTCTTCAAATCTCTTGGGTGTGTTTGGATTTGGAAGAAGATTTGAGGGTGAGTGGATGGATTTGAGGGATAAAGAAGAGATTTTGATGTTGTTTGAATTAAGAGAAAGATGATGTGATTTGAGTGAATTTGATATTATAGTTTGTGTATATGTAATGAGTCTAATAAATTAAAAAAAATGTTTTAATAAATAAATTTAAATGATTATCATTTTGCTTTTGAAAATAAATGTGATATAAATTTAAATATAAATAGTAAAAATTATATTAAAATAAAATTTAAAAGTATAATTTATTATTATAACTATTATAATAATAATAATAATTATTACAATGTGTAGGTGCAGGAAACTTTTCTTTCAAAAGTAGAAAAGTAGAAAAGGGATTATTTTGTCATTTCATAGTGCATGTAGAGTGCATTCTTGCAAATCCCGACACTTATAGGATGAGAATATGTTACATTATTTAAATTCATCTATTCACATACCTTTAAATGCACTAAAACAAACACAATGTGTTTGTTTCTACATGTTTATTGTATAAGAAGATGAATTTGTAAATGATCATTATGTTTGTAATAGTGCATTTAGGGCATGTTTATTTGAGGTGAATATTGTTCACATAGATGAGATGATGGATTGTGAGGTGATTAATTTATTTAATTTAATGGATTTAAGGGAAGGGGAAAAGAAGGAATAAAATAATTAATTTATATTCTCATTCTCTCTTATATGAAGATTTGAATGTGATATTAGACACATTATAATTATGCCTTCCATTAACTTTTCTATTTGTTTTTGTTTTTTTCTTAAGTAATTCCATAAAGCTTAAAGTGTTGCTACCATTTTATACTGCAGTATAGGTTAACTTTTAAAAAATGTTTAAAAAAAAAACAATACAAAAAATTTAAAAGTTATTATGAGAAAATAAAGTTAAAAAAATAATTATTAATTTTATGTTTTTTTATCATAATATTTTATTATTAAAATATGTTATTTTAATTTATTCATTTAAATATTTTTCTACAATAATTCAAATTCATCTCATTGTAAATTTACACAACTTTTCAAATTAAAGATAATTTAATAATTTGATTTTTTTTCATTAAACTTAATTTTTAATTTTTCAAATCAATCAAATCTATAAAAATCTTTATTTCTAAATCCACTCGTTTTTATCTCTAAATTTCTTTAAATAAACAATAAAAATTTCATCCTTTAATTAATTCAAATTTATCATTTTCTTCTTCCTCGAATCAACTGCCTCATGTAAATACGCTTTTAAAATAAAGAACATAAACTTAAACCTTGAATTAATTTTCTCCCAAATCTCCCGATTCGATCTTCATTGATCTCCTAACATATCTGTGTTAGGAAGTAATGATTTAATTCAATGAACTGGTTATGTTGAATCTGGTAAAAAGCAGGAATAACAAAAAAGTTGATATTAAAACATAGAACACAGGTCATAATCGAGAAGCTGAAAAGTCAAAACCTTGACGTATATCTGTAAGGCATTTGTGACATTGCAATCAAAGTACACTTGTCCCATTTTAAGCCAATTGCTTTAGTGAATATGTGGCATCCAGCTGTAAATTCTCCTTCAAGAATCATATCCATTAATTACAATATACAACACCTGCCATTCACTTATTGGATATGGGTTTTCAATAAAACAAAACAAAACCAAATTAGATATAACTTTTTTTCTTATTACTTTATATCTATTAAAATATTTCCTTTATAAAATTGTTTTAGTGTCGATTGTATTTTTATTAGTATAATTTATTTTATTATTTTATTCTTTATGTTTTGTAATTATTTTTAGTTCTAATTAATTATTAACCATTAAAAAAAGTTATGTATCATCAAATTATTAAAACCATATATTTTATGATTATCTTTTACGAGCATATCTTTTAATAAATTTAATAATATTTTTTAATAATTATGATAAGAATTATTTATATTTTATTTTTTATTATAATAAAAATAGTGGACACCTATACCTGTCATATATTTTCTCTAACTTTAATTAAAATATACTAAATATTTATAATAAATATAGGTAAACATTTTTAAAATAAAACTCTGGAATAAAAATAGAATTAAGAAATGTTATTTTATAAAATATAACATTTTCCCAACCATATATTATATTCAAATACATTGTTTGATATAACTCTCGTAAAAAAATAAAAAATAAACATACATTTTACATTTAACCTTTGAAACAATTCATGAAAAACTCAAATAATAAAATTAACGAGCAAATGCTATTAGTCATAAATTTCGGGCTTGATAAGAGTCAAGTCGATTTAAAACAACAATTCAATCAAATATGTCAAGTCAATTTAAAGCAATAATTTAATCAAATTTGCAATCTCACAATTCATTCCAAAATCTTTATTACAATGTACTCGCGATACATTATTACGATATTAAAGTGTCTAAATATAAATAAAATTAGTATTTCCTACTCAAAACATAAACATTTTTACAAAAGTGTTTTTTCTTTTAGTTTTATTTTGACTATAATGGTTACATCCATCATAACTAAATAATAATATATTTAAGATCTTGACTAAAGATAAAATAAATTTTTAATATATATACGAGTACATATTTCACATTAGAAACTGATTTTGTAAGGTTTAGTTAAACTTAAAATTTACTTTTCAAAAATATTAAATTTGAACTTATCTTAACAAAATTTGTTATTTATTGAGTCTATTATGTCACCTACTATCGAACTATCCATTAATGTTTAATGTTTAATTTACGTTTGATATGTATATATACTTTGGTGTGAGAGGTATGTGTTGGAGATCTTACATCAATTAAAAATAAGACGAATTTACAATATATAAATTATTGCAAATATCGTCTTTCAAACGGATTGTGTAGGATTGAGTTAGTATTAAAATTTATTTATTAATATAATACAAATGAAAGTAAATTTTTTCTTACAAAAAATATTTTTTTTTTGTGAGATTCAATTAAATTTAAAGTTAATCTCTATCAAAATTTCTCTTAACTAAAACTAAACCCAATTATCAAATGATCTGTTGAAGGCAGGTAAAATCTACAAGAGACCAACTTTTTAATAAATTTTGATTATTTATGCACATTAAATGGTATAATAAAATTCACCAAAGTACTTATTATAAAAAACATGTGCAAAACATTTCGAGATACAAATCCTCACTGTTTTTGGCGAAAGAATATATTACTGTATGTACATGACAGCTAGAATTTCAATCGATCGACTTAAAGACGATTGTTGTCGAAACCGACTCCTTAAATTGTTCGGCCAGTATAAAGATAAGATTAGAAGGATGATTCATAAATTATCACATTAATTAAACAAAGTTAGAAAGTCATTGGATTGTAATTAAACCTCGTAAAAATTCATCAACAACATTATAAATAAAATATGTACCTGAAACATTTAATACTTTTGGACTATCTACGAACATTTATATAATTGCAAATATTCATATAAATATTTTATAGTTCTAATGCCTCTAAAATTACTGCCACATGAAAATATGATTATCGGTAATCACAGTTACAATAGAAATTAGATAGTGCGTTCATTTAAACATATATTTACGAATAATATATATATATATATTTAATCTCATATAAGTTCACAGAAAAAAAACACAGTTTATAAATGCAAGATATGATGTTTTTAAAAATAAATATCCACGTAATAAAATCACTTTTGATTATTTACCTATAGAGTCGTTTGTCAAACATCACATACAACATCTAAAAATATCACATGGAAAACAAACATGTTTTTCCACAATGATATATATACTCTTATAACACCATTCATCAAACATCACATACTTGAAAATATCGTACGAAAATGAGCAGTGAGAATCAACAAAGAAAAAAATATAAAACAGAAATGTATCGTAAAATGAGAAATGGTAACTTGATAAGGGAGTGAAAATAATATACTTTAAATTTATATATTTAATTATTATAACTAATTAATAAAATAAAATTGAATATATAATTTATATAGTTGTAATTAAAAAACAAATCACACATAAAGAATCGTCTTTCTTCTGTCAGGTTTTGGAACTCATTAATAATTGAATTGGTATTAACATTTTTAGCTTTTTATTTTTTTCAATGTAAATAATCATATTATCGATAAGAAATTCATCTACCATTTTATTTTGCACAACGAAGTAGATGTTATTTAACTATCCTATTTTTGTCAAAGATTGATTTTTTTTTCTTCTGTTATTCTTTTTGTTAGGTTTTATAGAGGAGGAGATTTTACTGGAGAGATACAACACAAGACTTAAGTCCAACTACATAAAACATTGACACCACTCTCAACCTAAAACCTTAAGACAATGGGTTTATGGGTCTTTATTTTCATATAGTGTTCTACTTTCTCATTTTTAGTTAATGTGAGACTTAGACTCACACTTGGATTCCTAACACTTTTACTGATAGTTTTCTTTTTATCATTGTCAATATAATTCAAAAGCTTTCGCACATCCTGTCCGGCCTAGGGAAATCTAGCCGACCGATTATTGCTGTTATCACTAGGACAATCGGTATCCATGTCGAGTATGTCAGCTGAAAGATTAAAGGAACACTTAGATTAAAAAGATTATCTACAAATTACCATACTAAAGTTAAGACATTATTGGACTACTATTAGAATACATTATTCAACTATTAATAACCAACACGATAACAGGAATCACAATGAGAATTATCCTCACGTGTGAGCAGATAAAAATGTGATGAATCCATATATAGAGGCTGGTGCAATGAATTCAAATTTTATGTTTTTTAGTCATGGCTTTGGAATACACAAGCCTTCATAAATATGTTTAATTTTTTTAATTTATGTGATATAAGTAATGAAAAAAAAAAATTCAGGTCAAAGCTTAAATCTAATAAATTTATAGAGTCCAAAAGTGCGGCTACTGAAGAGTGGTTAGATAATTACAGTGATTAAAGCACGCTGTATCGTGATTTTCTGCCCTTAAAAAAACACAGATTAGATCTCCTCTTTGCATCTAACGTCCACCTTTTGACGCATGCATGCACCAAATACATCAAATTACCTAAATAAAATAATTCACGAGAGTGTAACATAAGCCATAAATTATAGTTATTTTAGGGTTACTTAATGATTATCGGTTCGTAATCTAAAACATTTTTTTTTTACTACAATTGAAATCGTAGTTTATTATTAGTTACAAAATTTTCAATAATTGTAGTTTATTATTATTATTTATAGGCTACAATTATCCTAATAACTGTATATATAGATCACAGTTCTACCAATGGTTGTAGCTTATTATAAATAGACAAAAAATAGATAACCTTAAGCAGCATATGAGCTTTTGTAATCTTATCGTTGATATGCCTTTTAACATATTATATCCGGTATAAAATAAAATAAAAATACATTAATTAGGATTTGCTTATATAAAAAAATAAACTACATAAATTCTCATATATTAAATCTCAAATAGAAAACTAAAGTTTACATGTAACAACAACTTAATCTCAACTTCAAACAAACTAAATTTGTGCATATAATAAATTAATTATAGAAGAAATTATATATATATATATATATATATATATATATATATATATATATATATATATATATATATATATATATATATATATATATATTTGACAAAACTATTATTGAAAATTACGGCGTTTATGTTTAACAAAACTATATTGAAAAATAAGCGTCGATAACTTGACACTACTTAAATTTTAACTTTACTAATTTAATCAAAAACATTGCACCAGTCTAACAAAAGTAAATTATGATTTTTGAAAATAAAAAAGTAGAATGTCACATGCGTTCATCGCAACTAAATGAGAATTAATCTTTCATGTTATCACAAGATTAATGATGTTTATGGGAATTTGAAGAAATCTTTTAATAATTATGTAGACATTAGAATACTTTAACTAACATTATATGAAAATGTAACAAGTTTACCCTATATGGAGGTTTAATTTTATGATTTGTCTTAAAAAATGACCACCTTTATCCGTAATCTACTTTGGACGAATACACAGTATGATAAAGTGGATCGATCTTATCATCAAATTCAACTACTCCACAAAAGTAATAAGATATTAATCCCTCTGCACCACCTTTATTAAAGTTATAACCATTTCATTTCAACCTTGTTCATAATAAATAAAACCTTTCGTCTCCAACTTGTGTTTCTCTAGCTTTTCTTGTTACTGCAGAAGGATACAACAACCCTAAAAGAAAACAACATTCTCCAAACACTGAAAATGAGTCACGATCAAAACCAGCCTCAAGGTAATAACATGCACATTAATTTCTCTTGAAATCAACTATTTTGAAGTTGTGCAGTGTTATTGTAATACATGTTGTGTTTGGTTGGGTTTGTGTGTAGCAAATGAGTCAAAGGGCAGTGCACCAGGTCCTTATCAAGTTCCCCCACCTCCACCTGTAATAATTATGGAGGATGAGGTTGAAGAAACCAAATTCAAGGGTGATGGCTTTTGGAGAGGATGGTAACTTCATCGTTCATATATTCTTAATTTATTTACCTGTTTGAGAATTTAACAGTGAAATTTGACTAAATTATTAGTGTTAATTTTTACACAAACCATGAATGTAGTTAAAGTCAGAGTACTCATCATGGGATCACTTTTCCCACCTGAGTTACATTTTACACATTCATCATATATTCTGGAATAAAGTAAAACAGTTTCAGTAATGGATATTTCAATAGTATTATAAGGCAATAATTAGAGGTGATGGTTAGTGTAAAACATGTTTTTAAAATCTTTCTTATGAGTCTTCGTCATGACGGAGTCAGACACCGTTGGTTGACGGAGACTGATGTTAACCACGATTCTGCTAATGCTGAGAATGGAGGACGTTGAAACAGAGTTTCTTGAGTCAGGACCTTGTGTCGTTTGTAGAATGTTTTCCTAGACTTAGGATTTTTTAATTTTTTTTTAGATAAATTACATTTATAATCTTATAAAAGATAAGTAAACAAATAAAATGATATGTAAAATAATTTCAAATATAAATGAATAAATGGAGACATATAAAGAAAATTTTAAAACATGCTTTAAACAGGAAAAATCATTAACAATTACCTAAATTAAATTAGATATCACAAAGTTAATCATATGTACTCGTCTGATAAAGTATTGTTGGATAATAATCTCACGATAACTATTTGTAATATAAAATATGCGAATGTTGTTTTATAAAAAAATACAAAAAAAATATAAATATATATTTTAAAATTATATAGATGAAACATGATGAGTGCAATTTCGTTATAAATTTAATTATTTCATTCGAATATATATTGCTTATATTTATTTTATTTAATTATCAACTGAGTTAAAAGTTTGTGACTAATATATGTTTATTTTATTTAATTTGTTTGCAGTTGTGCTGGAATTTGTTGCTATTGTTGTTTGGACATTTGCTTCTGAGATATCGGGAATACTATGCATATAGTGTATTATATATCTGAATAAAAGTATATGTTTATGCGTGTAATATTATAAAGTTTCAGTCTCTATGGAATCTGCATGTATAATTAAACTAAACTTTATATAATTTTTATACATTTTATTGTATTCTAAAACTTGTAATTTATAGTTTTATTAAAATAAGTGTAATTTTTTTTTAAATTTATTAAAATAAATACATTTTAAAAAATTATATGCATAAGTAAATTATAGGTTAAATAATTTCAGAGATCCTAATTTTTGTAAAGAAATCTTAACTAGGTTCTCTTTTTTTTATTTGACTCAATTTGGTTATTATTGTGAAAAAATCGTTGCAATGAGGTAATTTCCGTTAGTAGTACACTAACAATGTTAATTATGTGTTACATGTCAGCACATGATTTTTTTATTTTTAATTTTTTTAATTTTTTTTTTAATTTTTTAAAAATAATAATGGCCACAAATCTTACATATCACGTGAAAGAAAAAGTGTGATGTGGTAGCGAAAGTCCTCAATATGGTATTTGTATTTGTTATTTTATTTCAATTTAGTTTCAATTTTTTTAAAACTAAATCAATTTCATCCCTATACTAAATTTAATTTTTATATAAATTTTACCATAACATTTTTATTATAATTAATATTATAATTGATATTTTTAATTAAATTAAATTTATTTAAATGTATATTTTACATTGAATTTTATTTAAATGTCACAATAATATAATTGAAATTTGGTTAGGATGAAGTCGTGCTCCACAATAGTTGTACGGTTAAATAAAAGTTGTGTTTTAAATACAGATTTCCTTTTTCTTCTACTTATACGTTCTAAATGAATGGTGAGTGAAACATACAAATTCTCCTTTTTTTATATTGTTTTACAATTAGTCTTTTTTATTTCAGATAAAAAAAAACACCCACTATAAAATAAAAAAAATAATTGATCAAATTATTAAATATATTTTAAAATAAAAATTATGTTTATATAAAAATTTAAAAAACATAAAGAAGAAATTATACTATATATGTATGAATTCTATAAAACCAGAAATAAAAAATGAATTTGTCTTGTTAAATCATGATTTCCATAAAAGTCAAAGAAAATTAAAAAAATTATGTTTTTAAAGTACGACTTCTTTTTTATTGATCTAAAATCTTGTTTAGAAAACATAACTTCTTTTCAAAAAAATGACTTATTTAGCTGTGTAAATTTTTAAAAATTTACCCAATTTTGATGATTTTTTGTTTTTTTTTTTAAAAACACCTATTTAACAGAATAACATGTAACTTATTGTAAACATTAATCAATTGCACGGATTCTAAAATAAATATGACTTTGGCAATATAAAAATCGGAAATATATAGGATTATTGATGCTTGGACAATTCACATTTTATACAAATAGAACAATTTTATCTTAAATTACAAAAGTGGGTAAGTTTTATTAAAAATATTTTGTAACATAAACAAAAAGTTGCATTTTTAAATAACAACTTCGCTTTTTTTTTTTAATTTAATTTACATCTGTAGTTTTTCACCTCACCACTTTGTGTTTTAATTTAATTATATTTGATAACTTTTTAGGAATTATAAGTTTGCTTCATAATGCAAAATCAGTTACATTTTGGGCGGTCCTGCTTTATATGACTGCTAGTTTTTGGTCTTGATAACTAGTCTGTATAAATTAAAATAAATATATTATTTATAATTTTTTGAATCATAGGTTTAAGTAGTTTTTAAAAATAGAGTCTTAATTCAAATAAAATAATTATAAAAAATTAAAAACTAATATTTTCCTGTTTACTGTGTGGAGAAAAACACATTATGAACAAAATTAAAATATATCAAGAAATAAAATTTGGATTTAGACTTATAAATAAATTATACTAATAAATTATTGAATTTAAATGTTTAGTTATATTTAATACAAAATAAATTTTATATTATTTAATTTTAAATGTGTTTTTAATTCAAAACTACATTTTTAATTATATAATTTTAAATATATTTTGAATTATATAATTCTAAAAATATATTTTTCAAATACATTTTAACTTTTTTAATTTAAAATGTATTTTTGGATATAGAATTATATTTTTAATCACATAAATATATTAAAAAAAAGAGTTACAATGTATTTTTTTACTTTTTTATATCTTTTTAATGAAAAATAATTTAAAGTTTATGAGTGGTATAGGAGTGCATGAAATAAAAAGAAAGAAAAAAAGAAGAAGGAGGTGAACAAAGGAACAACTTGATCGATTTAAATGTTCAGTCCATTTAATACTTTTTTTACAATAAACTGTAGTGTGACCTTCTTGTTTTGTTTCAGACTCTCATCATTACTTTAACGGTAAAAAAGAAAGTGAAAAGAGTTATGAATAAATAGATGAAATTTAAGTAAATAGGATTTATATATTAACAGTTAATATTTATAAGTAGAAAAATACAACTTAAGATTTTAATTTATTTTTATTAAATATTATTTACTATCAAATCATAAATTATCTAAATACTTGATAATTTTTCTACATAATTATTCTAACGAAAATATTCTTTTTATACTGGTGTCAATCCCTTATGTGATTAGACTTATGCTCATTAGTATTAAATTTCTCTAATAATTTTCTTTTGAAAGATCCTAACAGAATTTTTATGAAAATGTCCAAAATAAGGTTTATGATCGGTTGTGGAAGATTATTTGTTATTCATTATATAGTTGATGGTCTAGGAATGGACGATAACTATTACATCTGTAAAGATTATCTCATGATTTTAGAGGTACATCTTACTAGAAATTGAATGTATTATTGTGCCAATTAGAAATGCATAAACAATTTCTAAAAAAAATGTCTATTTTCTTTTCTGAGACAAGCCATCTTCTGTGGAATATAGGTACAAGTACTTTCATGACAAATACAAAATATTTTTAGTTTCCAAAATATGTTTATATATATATATATATATATATATATATATATTTTGCATTTTATTATATTGTAAAAGTCATGAAACATCGCACATATAATTATCTTATATTGTTTTATATACTGTTTAATTCACGAGTAATTCATAGAGGGAGGTGTTGGGTTAGGTTTCTAATTATGTGTCTACAGAAAAAGACTTAAATCAAATCCATTGTATCTCACTTAAGTCGAGCGGAGAGATCTTTTTGAGATAAAAAAAATGTTATTTTTTGTAACATTTGGGAGAAAGAAAGTACAAAAATTTGTTCGTATAACCAAGCAACATATAATTATTGTTCCCGCAACTAAACTAGATAATCAATTGGGAGGGTAGAAATTAAATTTTGATATCTATATCCAAGTCAGATATTAGTAAGGATTGAGTCTATTCTTCCCCTTGAGATGAACCTTCGTATATATAAGAAAACAAAGGGAGTTTGCATCTCAGATTCCCACTTTCCCCTTGAAATTTGAGGGTGGGTAAATTATTATTACATCTGGTTTTTGGGCAGAAAATTAATATTACAAGGAAACGTTTTATATGGTCTTTTCGAAGGTATAGAGTTTGTGATTAGGCTTGAAGTCAGCCTACATCCTTTCTCGAAGTCAGTCCAACACCATTTCCTTGTTTGACTTCTTATTTGTTGAAGTCGACTCATAACCTTCCTCAAGGTCCAACACCCTTTTTTTGGTTGAACTCTGACTTAGTCGGAGACTATTCAAGCTTAGGCCTATAACCTTCCTCAAGGTCGGCCCAACACCCTTTCTTTGCTTGGACTCTAGTTTTGTCGATGTTTCTTTAGGTTTGGACCTATAACCTTCCTCAAGGCCGGTCTTCTATCCACTTTAGGACCGACCCAAATCTTGGAAAGTCACCTTGGTTTATGATAGATCTTAATGAAACTCATCGTTTTATGACAAATCTTTATCGAGTCGAAATCAAAATGATCATATATTGATGTCAGTTATTCCCTAGACAGTACAATTATATAAATTATTATTACTATTTCTTTCATTACTAAGTTAGGTTGAAAATTGGATAGAAGTTTTGTGACATTGTTATTCACTTTAACCGTTAGAATTATGAAGTAAAAGTTTTGGTCGAAAAAATAAGTTTGTACAGTTGCTTTATTTTAATACTTTTTCTTTATTATTCAAATTTGAAATCTTTATTACTTTGATATAATGTCTGGTTATAAATACTTGTTCGTGTATTTAATCTAATTTTCTTGTATCTATATTTAATTTTAGTAAAGTAAAGCTTGATCGAGTAGTTTGTGTTTGTAATTTTTATTTTTTGTGAGAATCTTCTCACGTTAAAATATTGATGTCTTTAATAGTTATTGTTTCTATTTTTTTTTATTGTTGTTTTTCCTCCTTTTAGAAAGATTAGTATTTTGGTTGACATTTTTTTTTCTATTTGAGGGGCATAATGTCTCTTTGTTTTAGGCTATATTTTTTTATTTGAGTGAAGTCAAATATTGAGATGAAATTGCATGTGAATATTCCAAGATAGAATAGTGTTACAATAAAATTTGAGTGTTATTATCGAAACAAAACATGAAACATTAAAGCATTTAGGTCAGAAAATAGTTTTTCCTGACCTTGAGAGTTAACCTTTAATTTATAGACGAAGTAGTTACAAAAATAATAACTAACTACCAAAATAGCTCTTTTATACAAAATATCTTAATAAAATATCAACTAGTAACAAGACAAACTTAGGTCCAATTCCTTGGTGCACAAACTTTAGGTCAGTTTTGGGACCTCTTATCCATCTTCATGAATCAGGTCTGGTCCTGAACGACCAGGACGGTACACCTTTTGTCGTAACAATTGGCACAACCGTGGGGTCGGTATCGAGGTTCTACATGCAAACCGTCGGTCCCTTAAGTCCTCCAATGGGGATGACCTGCTCATTTCCCTTAGACCTCGACTAGGGGCTTATGTTTCTACCGCATCCAATAATCCCACATCACTTAGAAGTTGAAGCCTAAGACGATTTAATTACCTCTTCCTTTTTCCACCCACTGAGACGTCTTTTAAAGACAAAACTATGATAGAGTCTCACTCCAAAGCGGACAATACTTCGGATGCATGGTGATATACCCTAAACAATGTCACTCGAGTGACATGGGATCAGAACAAATAGAAAAGAAAAGAGGACGATAAATTTTCACACATGTAGTGAAAGAAGGATTGAAAGAGAAAGTGCGCGACGAAATGCTGAGTTAAAGGCTGAACACGAGCATAAAGAAAAGAAAAGGCAGGAAGACAGGGATCTTCCTAAAGAACTTGGTCATCCAACAAATGAGTAGAACCTTTTTGAAAGGATATTTTGGCTCTAGCCATTGGGAAGGTTAGGTGAATAACATGAGAATTCGCCGATAAAAGGAGAGAATTTTTCTCTTTTTAAAGGACTCGTGTTATAAATGATAGGACTTTCACAGATAGAGATATTCTCTTTGACAGTAAAAAAAAAACACTAATAGATTGTACGGAGAATTTTAAGTTATAGTTCTGAGATAAAATTCTAAATTTCCTTACTAAAACAATAACATATAGCCCAACTCATAAGAAATTAATATTGTTTTGGATTCAAAATCTTAAAAACAATATATTTATAAATTTTTTTCTTACATGTTTAACTTTGACATTTTATTTAACTGAACTTAGACTTGAACTTAAATTATTTCATACCTTTAAAAAAATTCACACAATTAAGGATTTCAACATGAGATAATCTAATTTTAGGAGACAAGGATACATCAGCAAGATATACGGAGGACAATCAAGTATAGATATCAAGGTTACAATAAACCAAATTATGTGTAGACATTAGGAATGATAGATTAGTTTTAAACGGAATTTGTATTATAAATTAGTTTTTGATGTGACTTTCATTAATATAAACATTTGTTTTCATCTATATAATGCACACAGACTAAATTAAGAGAGTAGTTTTTATAAATTTGAAGAAATTTAAAACTTATTTTTATAATTTTGCTGATTAGAATAAGCTGTAATAAAATTTGCTTATTAATTATAACCAAACATTATCATTATTAAAAAAAACATATAATTTCAATTCGCCAAGAGTCACAGCTCCATCATGAATTGGAATGATCCACGGCACGGCAATAAAAGGTGTATGATCCTTTTATATATAAACTTACAATACTTACCTTAAATATGTATAGAAAGGGAAAAAAAGGTATGAACATTTTGAAGACAGAAAAAACAAGAAATATTTCACTGTAAAAAAATATCATAAAATTTTATTTTCAAAATTAAGATTATATTAAAAAAAATATAATATTATACATTTTAATTGTAACAATAAATCTGTAACACAAATAAATTTAATTATTGCCAACGAATTAAGGATTGTTTAAGGATCAGAGAGATTTGCTAGCAACAATATATAGTTTTGTACAATTTCATAGAAAAACATTTAACACTTTAAAAAAAAAATTAAGAATATTTTCAAAATTCACGATATCCAATATTATGTTCATTTTTAGCCAATTTCTTTTCCATGTTCATTGAGTTCATTAAAGGCGTCTCAATCGACTCTCGGTTAAGACAACTTTATATTACAGAATAAAACAGATGATTAAAAAATAATTCAATCTCATAAAAGATAAAAAATATCTTTCACTTATATATTATATTTTATTATTATTTTTAATGCACAGGACACTTGCATCTTCTTTATTTAGAGCTCTTTCATGTAAACTCAAACAAAAGCAAACAAAATAAAAGAAAGACATTAATTCATAAAATCAGTATAAGTAGCTACATAACTATCTTTCTTTAACAAACATATATTAGATACACTTTTTTTCTTATAACACCTGTAAATTTTTCTCTTTACGAAGTCGTTTGGTATAGAAACAAAATTTTCTGACACTCAACAACTATAATTCATAAGAATAAATAAATTTTGTTTGGTTAGCAAAAAATTTCTTAAAAATATTTATATAATTTCCTTTTAGAAATCAATGCAGTATTTTCATTTTGTTACCACATTAGAAACTAAACTAAACATGAAAAACTTACTTTCCCAGGTTGGAGAATTAAAAAAGAAAAAAAAAAAAAACTATCTACCAAAGGTCTTCTAATAAATGTGATGTAATATTGAAAAAAAAGTTTAATAGCTTCTTTTAGTTCTCTTATTATGATTTTTTTTAATTTGATTTCATAATTTGTAACGATTTGGATTTTTTTTTCTTAAAACAAGTTAATATAACTTTTTCTGTTAAATTAACGGTAAGGATTGTTCAACAATAGCACAAACCATAAAAAATAAATAATAAATTATGAGTTTCAAATTGATTTATATACTAAAATGACACATAACAGAATAAATATCTCATATCATTGTAATAATCATTACCATAAATTAGGTGAAAAGGATCACTCAGTTAGAAAAACAAAACCAAATCAAGAACATGAGAAAATAAAAAAAAATTATTTATAACAACAACAGAGATTGAAATGGTGTGAAACCATGAGAAAGAATGAAGAAGAAGAAGAAGGTGTGAGAGATGCAAATGTTTGAGAGAAAAGTGAGGGAATGAGAACAGATACGAAGAACTCACTGGTTGTGAGTGGAAGAAGGGAGAGGCTTGGCCAAATGCGTGGGGTGGTGTTCTCCAGCAACGATTACCAAAATGTTGGGTCCTTCTTCAATTTCTGTTACTGCTGCGGTTACTCCTCTTCTCACGTTCATCTCACCCTCTCTACCAGATCTTCGACACCGCGAACACACCACCACCACCAACGCCAAACCAATCACTCCAAAAATCGGTGCAAGACCACCGTACAGAAACGAAGCTGAAGAGTTCCAGCTCCACTCGAACTTCCCCGTCTCATTGTTACCCATCGTGTCGTTCATTTTATCTCTCAATCCTCAAACATTTTCCGCACACAAATACAGATTCAACTCCACCTATATATTCTATATATATATCTACTCCACCAGACTCTGTTTTTTCTACACAACTCAACCAACCTTCTATGTTCTATCTTTAACTTTTTTTTTGTTATTGCTCTGGAAATAATTATATAGGTGGTTATGGAGACCGATTATTTAATTTCAATCTAGGGTTCGAACTTGGAACTTGGAACGTTATTTTTGCGTTCTTGAAAGACTGTGTATGGATTATTATTTTTTAAATGTATGGAATAGAATCTTCGTATAGTTTATTTATAATTTTGGTTCGACTTTAAGGGGAAAATAAAGGTTAAGAAAATAAAATAAATCCGTTTATGATTATATATTGGTACTTTTCTTCTTTGTATTTATAATTTGGATGATGATGGCGACCACGTGGGTTTTGCCTTATCATAAACCCAAGAGACGTTGATTTGAACATTGGATTGGTTACAGATAAACCTGGTTTTTGTGATAAGGATAAATTTAAGCATTTATTTCAATTTCTCAACGTTGTCCGTTCAAAATATATGGATTGCGAAATTCCAAAACGAAAACTGTTTGTGTATATTTATCACTCAATTTTATGTTACCTAGATTTAATCATATTGAGACATTTAGTAAAGAAAATATATCATAAAATACGTAAGAAAATCTTGAGTGATAAATATCACAAAATAATGATAGTTAAACGGTGTAAAATGAATAAATAAGTAAAATATATCATATATTTAACATCTGATGAGTAAAATTATTTTACAGTGAAAGTGGAAAGTTGTTTTACTAAAATTCTTTGATGAAAGGATTCCACACACACACCTTAGAGTTGTTAGAAAACTGAAGCTAGAAAATAAGAGTTACATGATCTAGAATATTACGACTCTATCAATGAATCGTGGGTCTCAACTCAATAATAAACATATAATGATGAATAAAATTAGTAAATATAAAAAGAATTGCTTTTATACTGGGATTCGTATTTAGCCAAACGAGGAATGACTGCAATCACATCCTCAGGTAGTAAGCATCATCTAAACTCCTAAGTTTCCATAAAATACTAAATTTAAACACTTTTTTGCTAAACTCTGAGAAGGGATACGATGTCCATTTGAAAATTCTAAAAGTACGAACCTAGTTAAGATAATGGTCATTTTTACTTGTCACTCACAATGAATGTCTTTAAAGAAATGAATGATTGGAAATAAGTAAAACTCCTAATATATATATATATATATATATATATATATATCACTACACACTTTTTATTTTTTATTTCTTGAAATTGTTTGATTTTTCATTAAATTTATTCGCATTTATGATATATTTCTCATCTCATCATAATCTTCATATATAATTATGTTCAATTGATGTATACCAATTAAATGTTTTTTTGTGTTTCACATTTGAATATTTCTATTATTTTTAAATATTTTTCTTTATGTATATTTTTCTTTTACATGAGAACGTTTAATACTCTCAATTTAACTATTCAACAACATAAACATTTCATTTATTAGATAATATAAAAAAATTATCTTCTTTACTCTGTTATTATTCATTTTTAGTTCATTTGAGGAACTCTTTTGTTTCGTTAAAGTAATTTTCATTATTTCTAAACCATTGACTATGTTGATTTGGAAAGTTTTCTTAAATCTTTCAAGTATTTTTCATCTTATCATATCCTTAATTATATATTTGTTTTCATTTTTGCGATTTCATTCAATAGTTTCTCAAATTGTTTCTAAGACACACATTTGATAATATTTTAATATTTTTATTTGTTGTTTATTTTTATCATATAGAATATTATTTTGATAGATTTTATATATTTTTTTGTTTTATAACTCATTATCATACTGTAATTTTGTCACTATAATTGTATAAATAAATTTGATATACTATAATATAAAAATTTAATGTAAATGTCATAATTTTTTTATCACCATCCAACATATATTGAAGTTTAAAAGATATAGTGTATATGTTATAATTTTATTATTATTAGATTAATCTTTGTTCTTTGTGTATAATTGTATAAATAAATTTTATATACTATAATATTAAAATGTAATGTAATTATCATAATTTTTTTATCACCATCCAACATATATTGAAGTTCAAAAGATACAATGTATATGTTAAAATTTTATTCTTATTATTAGATTAATCTTTGTTCTTTACGTGATTTTGATCAAGCGATGTATATAACTTTGATTAATGTATGAAAAAAACTCATTTAAAAAATTGTAGTAAACAAACATTTAAAATATATTTTAATTTAAATATTTGTTTTCCTTTTATATTTTTTATAAATATTTTTAAATTTTATCAATTAGGTTTCATTAATGTTTGCAAATTTAATAAATGTTTTGGCTCTCATGAAATTTTATTTGGTATTCTAATTTGAAATGTATACAGTTATAATTTATTTATAAATATTTGATATTGAAGAAACGATCATTCCTCTTATTATTGAATATTTGATAATATTATCTTTCCTTTACCGTAATTTTTTATTATTTTACTAAAAATAATTAATTAATATTAAAACGTTTAAAAAACGGGTATGTACAAGTATATATACTCATTACTCAATAAGGATAAGAATGAGACAAAAATTTAATACCAATTAAATTTAAGTATAGAAATGATAATGAACTTTTTCTATAAAAATGAGTATGGAAAACTTCACAATTTTGTTAGAAAAAATATACCTAAAGAGTTTGTTGTGTCAAAAATAATGTAGAAGAATGGTCTGCGGTTTTAAAAGATCTATGTGAGATATTTTGTACATTAATGGATTGATAATACATACTCAATATATTTTGTTCTTTTTAAACAATTTAATCTTTTTATCAAATATATTTCATTGGCTCTAAATATGATTATAGTTTTATTTTATTTTATTTACTAATATGATATTTTACTAATCTTATCTATTTTAGATATGCTAATATACTAGTGGGGTGGAATTCAATATTTTGATATTTTATTATGTTTACAGGTATATATAATTGTTTTCACCGATTATATTTTATTAAATTTGAATATATTTTACTTATGTTATATTTGGATTCGCATGAATACTTTTCATGTAGATGAGAAGTGAGTTGAAGACGTGTTTGGTTTTATTTATTTGTGCTGATTTGAGATGACAGATTTGTACATAAGTTAAAGATTTTAACATTTTCTAAAATGAAGAGAAATACAAAAAAAAAAAAAAACTCATCATATTGTCCCTATGCTTAATAATTTAATTCACTTTTATACTTGTTACTTTCTTTTATATATATATATATATATATATATATATATATATATATTATAATTATTATACATATATATTCAATTAATTTTTAAAAATATTATTAATAATAATAATAATAATAATAATTATAATTAGTATTATATATTATTATTATTATTATTTTATTATTCAAATAAATATTTGTAAATGAATTAGTTGATATTAAATAAAATAAATTTAAATAAATGTGGATATATAAATTAAATAGTCTATTTTATAAATTATTTCAAGTTATCATTGAGAATAACAATAATTTATTTTAAGTTATTAATGGTAATATCAATAAATTATATTTTTCTAATTTTAAATAATATTTTTAATTTAATTTTAATATTATTTATTCTATTTATATTGAAGGGCAAAATGGTAATCATACAGTTCACGCTATTAATAATTATAATTTATTAAATTTTATCAATCACATCATATACAAACTTTTCACTTATATTTACTACAGTCATACTATCTTTCTCATGATCCAAACAACCACATTTTTACTAACAAATAAACTCAAATTTACGTAAATTTATTCCCTCAAATTCACACCCTAGTCCAATATAACATTATTATTCTATCTTGTTCACTAGTAAATATTATTTGTAAATTAGTTACCATAAAGATAAAAATATTTTAATTTTATAAGAACAATCCCTTTACCTAATAACTGGAAAAGGATTATATATTCTCGTTATATTTAAATTAAACTTTTACTCATCTTAAAATATTTAAATTTATATCATTATTTATTTTTTAATTAGGTTGAAAGCAAATTTTAAATTTCTCCATTCAATCCTGAAATGATCTACTTTTGTAAATTTATCAAATAAATTATAAAGACTTGAACTTCTTCCATTCCACTATTTTTTTACCACCAGTTCATTCCGGAATGAACTTTGTGGGTTTATTATTTGGATTGAAGAGAGAATTTGAAGGAGAGATAAATTTGAGAGGATGGAGAGAAGATTATAATATGTTTAGATTAAGAAAGAGGTAATATGATTTAAAAAAATTTTGCCATGAAAGTTTTTGAAAATTTGTATACGTATGATAAATTAAAAAAAATAATGAATAAAATTAAATAATTATTATTTTATCTTTGAATAAAAATGTGATACAAATTTAAATATAAATTATAGAAATCAAATTAAAATGATTATTTAAATTAAAAAATATAATTTATTATTATTATTGAAGCATGAAAATTCATGGAAACAAAATGATGGGATCAATGGAAACAAAATGATGGGATCAATTCCACCCTCTCCCTTGTAATCCATCTCTTCAAATCATTGCAAATCCTTTGATGCAAATAACATTCTCACTTGCTAGTCCTTCTTTACCAACAGTTCATTACTGGAAGCAAACATATGCTATATGTGAGAAAGGTGATGTCAAAACTAATCCGACTGGTCAGTGAAGACATGTAAAAAAGAATTATATATATATATATATAATATTATTCATAATAAATTTTATTAAAATCAAACAAATAAAATTATCAAATAATTCATAATTATATTTTAAGAAGTATATATTTCATCAATTTCGATTTATATAAATAAGATATCGAATAATTTTATTTGAATATAATTTATATAAAAGAACATATATATAAGGAACAAATACATATAAAGAAAGAAAGTGAATAAATAAATGATACATAATATTTATTGATAAGTTGTGAAGACACAGGGAGATAGGAGATTTGATTACAAAAACAAAATTATGTAGAAATGACTGCCTAGACTACCACCAAAAACGAAGATACATTATAAGATTAACTCCGTCAGGCGAGGAACTGCTGTTGCTTTTTTCTAACCATTAACATATAACCGGACAGTAAATGCACACCAAATCTTTAAATGACTGCAAAATATGTAATCTCATGCACCACTTTTCCCTTCTCTATAGTAACTCATTGGGAGAACTTTGCAATCAACTTATCCACATGGATGACGATATCATCTATTCGGGGCCTCATAGCAGCCTGGGGCTGAAGCATCCATGACACGAACTGGTGAAAAGCTTCTGGATATGGAGGCTTAGGTCCAGCTGGCCATTTCACCTGAGCATTTACGATAGCCAATTGCAGGCTTCCACCAGACTCTCCCAGTGCATATTCAAATGGAGATACCCCATACCTGAAAATTTCAACCATCAACATCACCACCATATAATTCTAACACAACACCCACTAAGAGGAATAAACCAACACATTTACAGATAAAAATCATCATGATGGAGCTTAGGAACGTAGTTCGTTCAGCCAAATCAATGAAATATGCGAAGGGAGCATGGCTAAAAGCATTGCTCCAAATCAATAGCCTATGCAGAATATCATTATGTGACAAGTTTTTTAACTTTCTTTTACACAAATACACCACAATTTTGAAGCCATAGCTCTGGCTAGCAAGTATGATTTGCCGATCAACCCAAACAGCAGTTGACTTTTAAGCAGTTACACAACTATTACGGCAAGAATTGGCCAGGGCATAGCAAATAAAATAACTTATTTTCCCACTCTCCCTTCTTTTGTCTTATTTTATAGGTCATACTCAAGCAACAATAAAATGTGAATCCACCATATGTTGTTTTTTTCACTATAAAACACCATATTGCAATTCCATTTAATATTATATCGGTGGGTGATGGTAATAGAATAGCTAAGAAAACTACATAAAATATACAACCTTCCTCACGCTATTTAAAAAATTCTAATACGTTAATTTGAAGAATCTGTATGCACATCAAGGGTTCCAAATCAAATACATTGCACATTGAAACATGATTTTGATGAAAAGAATAAAAATTTAAAGAAAACCCGAAAAGAATTACCAAAATATGGTGATCATGCTGTATAAAGGCACAATTAACAAACGTCCTAACGATAAAAGTTAGCACACAATCACGTAAACGAAGGATTAGTACTCACATTATTGCATATAATGTGCATCCTAGTGACCAAATGTCAGTCCTCTCATCTATAGTAGCTTGGCTTGGACAATCCCACAGCTCAGGAGCTCGGAAAGGTGCAGAGCAGTGTTCAGCTGCCCATTCCTACATAGGAAGATAAGCAGCAATTAGCAGGTTAGAAAATCCTAGCCAGGTAACCGAAATGTAACTATGATCCTTCAAATTTGTAAAGCTTGTTCAAAACATAAAAAGTACTAAAAGAATTTAATATTGTCAAAATGGGCACATAAGCTAAGCAATTGAAATTTTTTAAATGAAACGTAGAACCAGTTAATGTACAGCAACATGTATATGCACCTACCATATTAGGTAATACGGTTCACAAACTTTAAATGTAGCAAAAACAATTAAAAAATTCTAAATTAATATATACTTTTAATTTAAGGACAGCATATTCCTAACTGTGCTAAAGAAATTATCAGGATTAGTGGAACTGCCAAGACATTAAGATGGAAAACAATTTTATCAATAAACCATATTAGAGTATAATGCGTAATATTAAAAATATAACCTTTTTATTTTTCTTTTTCGCTCAAGAATATTCTTTTGTTTGTTGTGCCAGCTGTAACAGTTTATTATTCTGTTGTCAGCTTTTGCACATCTGTACCCTAAGAAAGAGGCGCTTCTATAAACGCTCCCACTGTACTCTGTTCCCTGTTAGCTAAATGAAATAAAAATATTCGTTTATAACTTTTTTCTCTTTCAATTTCTCTAAGATGGTATCTTAGCCATTGATTCTAATGGTAAACCCTAATCTTCCTTGAATTTCTTTTTTCCCTATGACAACATCAAATTCCATCCCTTTCGCGCCTCGCCCTTTTGCTAACACTGCCAAAAAAACTCGATGACTCGATGAACACCTAATAAAGTCGCACAAGCTTAAGAGGTTCATTGTTAACCCATTGAGTCCTCCTGGAACCTCACCAATTCAAGATTCCGAATATCAAATGTTGCTTGCCCAACTTCAATCGGTGTTGATCTTTGTGAGAATTCTCTTGATAAACCTATACTATCAGACTCATCATCACTCTTGCCCTCACTAGTAATTGGGAATTATTTCATTTGAATGTGAATCATGTTTTTCTTAATGACTTCTTGGATGAAACAATTAATATGGTGCAAACCTCATGATTTGAAGTTGAAGAGAAATCCCTTGTTTGTAAACTAAACAGGGCCCATTATAGGCTCTCTGATTCTGCTATCTTCTTGGGCATAACTTGATTTTTGGTGGTCAAGAAAACAGCAGGTTACAACCAGATCAAACACACAAGCTGAATATGGCAGCATAGCTCAAACCTCAGCCGAGTTAACATGGGTTCAAGCTTTGTTAAAGGAACTCCATGTTCCTTTTCTACCCTTGTCCTGCTCTGTGATAATCAGAGTGCAGTAGCTATTACTCACAATTCTGTCTTTCACAGTCGGCCAAAACATTCTGAAAGTGATGTCTTCTATGTCCGAGAGCATGTTCTATCCAAGTAGCTTTTGATCTATCACATTCTATTTCCGAATCAATAGGCAGATATGCTCAAAAAGCCTCTCTCTTCAGCCAGATTTGACTTTCTTACAGGCAAGCTCAAGGGTTTTTCGGACAAATGTCAGTTTAAGGGGCACAGGAATTAGAGTACAATACATGTTAAACGGAAACTATTACTTCTAGAATATTTGTCGTTCCATCTATAACAGTTCATTATTCTGCCTTTGCATAACTGTACCCTAAGGGATGCGCTTCAAGAAATGCTCCCTCTCTGTATTCTGTTTTTGGTGGGTTAAATTAAATGAGAAACATTTACAGTTTAACTTTTTTCTCTTTGAATTTCTCCATGAAACAACTTATAAAAAAAGGGGGAAGGGAGAAAGAAGCACCTGTAACTGGAGTGCCTCTGATCTGTTGGTAATTTGCTTCCTTGCAGGACGAGCACTGCCAAAATCCATCAGTATGGCAAGAGGTGGCTGTCCTTTTCTGTGTGTTAAGAGAACATTACCAGGTTTGACATCATTATGTGCATAAGGAGGATCAAAGCTGTGCATGTGCTTGAGTCCTGCACAAAGCTGTTGATTCACAGGGTTGAAAGAGTGAGTTTCGGAACGAAACTAATTCCGTTTTCTTCTTCTACAATATAATTCTTACAATAGTAGATAACCCCATGTCACAAGAATTGCTAGGTTAATACGAAAATAAGTTGTGTAAGTATATATGAATCCAAGAAAGGTTATACGTTAAAAAGAGATCCAGTGCTAAAAATACTGAGCTTCAACCATATTGCATAATAGAAAGATGGTTCATACCTGACGAAATATTTGAAGAACATCTGAGGTGGAATAGAATTCCTTGTTGGATTTCATTACTTTGGCATTGTCTAGCAATGTTCCATCCATATGAACTGGAAACAGCAAGTATGCTTCATGGTTCCAAGACGTTTCTTGGGTAGGCTGTTAGGATAAAGTATATTTTCAACGTAAATATAGATCCAGGAAATGACACTGCAGAAGGAATAGCATTAAGCCAGATCCTTCCCAAGGAAATGAGAAAAGCTACACATTCACTCATTAAGAATAGTTTTATTCCTACTACACTATCAATGCCACATCACACAACATCCACAATTCGCAACCATGTTAAGAAGACCTAGATTTTGAGCAGTACCATTTGCTACAAGTCCGGTAAAAAGAGTACCATTACTGGACACATACGGAACCTAGCAGATCAACAGAAACTTAAAAATTGACAGCATGTATATTGTACTCGATACCTGTTTCTATTCAAATAGATTAGCAGTGACTAGTGACAACATACTTTCACAAGATATATTTACCAGAAGCAAAATGATTACTCTTACAGTATTTATCAAATTAAAATTGTAGAATAATAAACTGGGATCAATTTGGCCACGACATGAAAAAAAATTCACCCTCTACCTACCATATAAGTTGCAATGGTGCCTCATTATAATATCTTCAAAACCACATCTGAATAACATTATCATTGAATTGAGTCTCGCCAAGAAAATTACATCATTGTAGCCATCCAATATAAGTAAAACAGATAAAGAAAAACCATCTTGGCCAGAAGGCTGTTCAGTCCAATGAAGATACAAGGGATATAACATTTTGCATTCAAAGAGAATATCATAAATTAATATGTACTCATCTTCTATGCCAAGATATTTCAGTGTTCTAATAAAGCTCAAACGTTCAATCACAACAAACAACTATATCATAACATGAAATTAAGATGGTAAAGTACTATTCCCCTCAACAATACAAATCCTAGAAGCAAATGTGGTAGAGCCAAGAATTCAGGAACTTTATTTAAGAAACAAAGGCCCTGTCTGATGCCAATCGTTTTTATTTTGAGTTCTGAAAACATGTTTTTAAAACAAGAAAAACAAAAAGATTTGAAGATGATTTTTGAGGACGTGTCACGTTTCTGTGCTTCTTTGTACCCTTGAAGACCATGGGCTTCTCCGTTCCACGTTCAAATCAAAACCCAACAACGATGCACACACCCATCAGCATCATGGTTCAGGCACTCAAGCTTGATTTGGTCACCATTGCAGAGGCTTTTTGAGAGGGTTGTCATGTGGGTTTCAGGGTACAAGAGTATGTGTATGTGGTCCGAGAACATGGAGCAGGGTAACCCATGTTCGAACAAGGATGGGGCACCTGGGGTCCAGATTTTCCAGCAGGTGGTGCTTGGACTTCACAGCCTCAGCGATGCAGCCCTTGGTTGTAGCAGTGGGGGCAGAGGTGAGGAAACACAGCATGGGAAGTAATGAGATCAGATGGAGGTGTGCCAGCTGGAATGGTGGGCTCACGATGAAGCGGTTGGACAAGATAGTGTGAAAAATTAGAGGAAGAAGGGTGGTGGTTGTGGGAGAGATTGGTGGTAGAAGCGGGAGGTGCAGGAGGGTGGTGCGCAAGGCAGATAGAAAAATTGTTAATGATTTTTTTTTCTTTGTTCAATTTTCAGAAACCATAAAAAACAAGTTCTAAGAAAAGTTTTCAAAACTAGCTTTGGAAAACCTCCAAGTGTATACAAGCAAGGCAATTTTCAGGTAACATACAATACGGCAAATTACAATGTTGTAGTGTAGTCCAGGATCAAATTTTAAAAAGTGAACATCCTGACAGATAAGGCAAGTGTCATAGCTGAACCAGTAACACTCTTTAGTTAACCAAGGGGAAAAAAAATCTGAACTGTGATGTAATAAACAGAGGAATAAGTTGGCTACATAAACTACTTACCTTAACAGAAATGATTGCATGATCAAGAAGTGGGAGCAGATTGGGATGATTGAACAGTGACGAAACACGGATCTCCTCCCTGACCAACTCCAGCTGTTCATTGTTCTGAATGAGGACCTTTTTCATAGCATAAGTCCCATCATCTGGAAAAAAGAGATAGTATAATTAATGAATTAATTCAACCACAGAACCTTACGTTGCCACCTACTTAAATTTTATTTTAAAAAGACCACCGAATAATTTTAGTTTCTACAATAACGCTCCAATTTCTTCTCACTGATAATCGAAATTGAACTGACACCACCATCATTGCATAATAACCCAGAATCTCCTATTTTCAATTGCTGAAAGGAGTGGTTAAATTAACCTCCCAATCAATTACCACCACCACCACAACGACAAATAGGACGTCCAACACATCCTATCTAAGGAAAAATTGCGTTAAAAATATCTCAACAAATAAGCCATTGGCTCCAACGCGTGGATTCAAACAAGTATTCAAAAACAACAAGCTCGATTCATAAACTAAAATTACTTTCTAAATATCCACAAAACAAGACTAAGCAAACGCTACATATCAACAGAATTGCATAACACTATCCACGAACAAGCCACATCCTCCAACTCCAGTATTCCACAAACATTCCAAAACAGCAAGCTCGAATCAGAAACTAACTGAAACAGATCCGAAATTAAATCTCCACGAATAACCGAGTATCTCAGTTGGCCGAGGAAATGCCATCACTGATCAATAAAAACGCATGTAAGAACACAAAAAACAACACAGATCACACAGATCAGGATACAACAAGTCAATTTCAGTAGAAAAAAAAACGAAACACAAAAGACAGAGAGACGTGAAGGAATGAAACGAACCAGAGATATGAGAGGAGTCTTTGAGCTTCTTGGCAAGGCCACCGGCGGCGGAGTCATTGATAAGCTCCTTGACGAGGTAGACGTAGGCGAAGCCACCTTCTCCGAGCTGGCGCACGATGCGGAAACGATTCTCGTTGATCCACGCATCGCCTCCGCTGTTAACGGAGTCGTACAGCGCGTTCAAACCGGAGAATGAGCACCCCATTTGGTTTTCCCTCTTGCTCGCTCCCTGCTCGAGTGGGTGTTGGTGTTGCGTTGCGTTTGTGTACAACAGAAACAATAATTAAGAAAAGAACTGAAATCAGGTGTCCAAAATTTGATTTTCGAATACCTGATTTCACGTTATTTGAGTTGGGAGCAATGAGATTCGTAATTTGCAAGCGTCAACCCTCCCCTTCCTATAAATTATTCCGCGTGGATTCGTAATTTTCTTAAGAGCCAACACCTCTCTTGGATCCCTCCATTCTCAGCCCAACGCCTGTCTCGTTTATTTCAGGCACACATTTCATCCATACATTTATCTTCTAATTAAGAATTTACTTCAATTTCCTTGCCAGATTCTACACATTAATAATATTAATTCATTGTTAATTAATCGGTAAATACTTAGTTCCTACACTGATATTCTAAACGTCAACTAATAAAAAATCACACTACACGGCATTTCCAAAATTATCCTTCTCAAAATTTATTTAAGGATTAAATATATATTTTTTCTTTATTTTTAAGTAAAAAAATGAAAATAGTTTAAACTAGAAACTTTGTTTTAACTTAGTTTTTTAATTTAGTTTCTTAACTTTAGAATTTATATAAATTTAATTTTTTTTATTCAAATTTTATTAAATTTTTTTCAGATTTCAAACATATTTTATAATAATATTTAAATAATTTATAACAGTCGACCCATTTTTACTCTGATATTAAATATACTTTGTCAAATTAACTTTTTTTCAAAAATTATATAGATGCATATTTAAAAATAAGAATTAAATTAATCTATTTTGGAAAAAAATTAATTTTAATTTTTAAATTAATAAACTAAAAATATATTTAACTTGTTAATTAAAAATATTTTTTTCAATTTCACAGTAAAAAATCAGACAACGTTGAAGAACTCAACTATTTATTGATCAGGTAAAAGTTTGCTCGTATATTTTTTTTACCGTTATCATAAACTTAAAATTGTTTTGAATTATATAATAATTTATATCGTCAAATATATTTTCAGTTCATTTTGATTAAACTTTTAAAATATTGTTTTGATGACACTTGCCCAACTTAGGTTTGATCCCAATGTCAAAGAGTGAAATCAATATTCAAATTGATGGTGTAAAATAAATTAATAATAAATTCAATTAAACTAACTATGGACATCCACCTAATTACCTAGATGTGGACATTGCAGTTGAGTGAATGCATATGAGTGGCTTGAATATGGAGAAAACAATGAGAGAATTTCAACAACTAATATTTTTCTTAAAAACGGCACCAAAATAACAAAGAGCTTAGTTGAATGATTAATTAATTGTGCGTAAATAAATAACTAAATGAATAAATATATCATTACTTTAAAATAATTAAAATATTTTTTTAATTTTTGTTACAGGACCTTCTTAACTTTAGTGTAATGGTTAAGTGTGAGTGGTTTATAAAAATTATGGGGTTAAAAATTGTAAAAATTGAGAATTAGAAATAAATATCTCAAATATTGGATTGGAATATTAGTTTGCCAATGATTTTTTACTCAAACTTTGTTCAAGATCAACTTTATTATGAATTGTATTTTTTTATCATGATTGAGTTCATTTGTTCTTTCTTTTTGAACAATTGTCCTAATGAAAATTAAACATGTAACTTTTAAATCGTTTATAATTCTTGGATCAAACATTTATTATCTAGGTTAAAAGTTATAATTAATAAACGTTAAGATATAACTTTATCTATTTAAAAATATAATCATTGGAACATATGTTTATTTTTAATGAGATGTTAAAATAACTTTTAACCCAACTCACTGTTAGAAATGTAAAACTGATTTCTAACACGTGAATCGATGCAATTCATTACTAAAAAGGCCAAAATGAATTTTAATATGTAAATCAATATAGCTCATCACAGATTCAAATTAGGTTGGGTTGAATTGAACTTAACTTACTAAACTTATAGATTAAACAGAGTCGAATTGAAAGTGAATTAACTTATAATCCTCCAACAACAAAATTTTATTAATTTTTTTTTCAATTTTATAAGTTTTTTGATATAATTATTTAATAATTCTAATTATATAAGTTTACGATTTGATTTCTCTAACTCCTATAATGTTAATAATGTTTAAATAATTTAGATATTTAATTTATTTATTTTTCAAAGTATATACTTCTTATAATTTTGAATTACTATCGTTATTATAATATTTAAATAATTAAATAAATACTTTGATTCAATTACTATAAAAAAACGAATCTTGTTAGTTCACTTTCTTTGTATTTGCAACAAATATATAGAATATAAAATAAGTTACAAAGATAAAACATTTATAAATAAATCAACAAACTAATCGATCAATTCATAATAAATCGAGTGAGATTACAAACTTACTCACATAAAAGTGAATCCAACTTAAACATATCATTTTTTTTAGTTTTAATTCGTGATAAAACAATTTGTGTAAGTCGAGTTAACATCCTACTCATCACCGATTCAAATGAACTAAATTAAAAAAAAAATTAGTTTTTTTTTTTAAATATGAGACCCGACTCAATTTATGGATTAAATCGAGCTCGAGTAGGATTAAAGGGTTTCTAATAATAAAATATGGCAACTTCTTTCTGGACCTCATAGTTTTAACAGGCACCTCTATTTTTTTTATATTTTAAATATTTCATGTGAAATACAATTTTTTATTTCAAATTATATATCCTACAATATAAAATAAAATATATTTATAATTATACAATCTAAAATATATTTATTCTTCATAATATATTACTTAAAATATAATTTTTGTATTTTAAATTGTGTATTTCAAAATTAAAAAAAAATTTCAAATTGTATATTCTAAAATCTAAAATTAAAAATAAATTCTAAAAAAATGCTAAAATTTACTTTAAATTAAAGAGTCCTTATGGAATCACAATTAAAAACTACTGAAATGCAAGAAAAACATATTCATAAGACATGGTAAGAAATTTCTACAGGGCAAGGTAAAGATATAAAAAAATAGACATCTTTACAGCCTCTACAAATTCACAATATTTTTTTTTTCACACATTAACTAATACAAAACCCAAAAAGCACAGTATTTGATTGAGACATTTCGAGATATCTTCCAACAGGTGCAAGTTTAATTCGGAATATCAAAATTTTGTTATTTCATTTCTAGAACTACACAATGATCTGCACTGCTTTTTAATCAAATACTTGGTGCCTGAACGCCAAAAACCACCCAGGATCATTCGTTTTCTACAACTTGGTAGCAAAATAAAAACTATTATTCCTTTGAAAAATAAGAGTGAAATAACTAAATTTTATTTTAAAGAGTAACCACGATATCCCGATCTAAAATAAATAATCAGGTTTTATTTTCCTTGGTTTTTCATCTAAATAGCATACACTTCCACCCAAGCTGCAACATACTTCTCCTCATTTGGAGTAAATAGTCATTCTGAAAACCTAAAAGCATCAATACAACAATACCACCTGTCAATGAATATTGACATGGCGGCTGATTAAACTGCTGGTTGTTGCTGAGTAATGCAGTGTATATTTCCACCGCCCAAAACAATCTCCCTTGAACCTTCAACTCCCACAACCTAATAACCCACAAACATTTGAAAATGTGACTCAGTAGTAATGAATTTAGATTCTCTGGTTTCATGTCTTGCTTCTACGTGCTTTCAAAATACACTGATTAATATTAATTTTGAAGTTTTAAAATATATTAAAAACATTTTTAAAGTACCAACATCAAATATATTTTGATAACACAAACAAATTCAGAATCTGGACTCATCAGTGATAAGAACCATGCAAAATACTGAACCGAATTTTACAGATTTATATATACTAAGAGTACAATATAAAAAATTAATATAATGCTGCTACTACCACTATTTTTAACAAACAGTTTTACTTACTTCATGATGAGGGAAGGCATTAGATAAGACTCGGATAGCTTCATCATCCCACTTTTTATCTCCAAATTGTGGTGCAATGATAGCTTTATTTGCCATGTAAAAGTTTACGTAGGAAGCAGCAAGCCTAGTACCAGGAGGTCTTGGCTTAGCCTCACCCTCCTAGCAAATATAAAGTTATAACATAACAAGCATTAAATGGAAGTTGAATCTATCTGGTTCATAATTCATCATTAAACAGAACACAACAATCTTTAACCGTATCATCAGGTATCGATGTTGCGTTGAGCTCAGTATGTTCATCTTCACATTATCAGTATATATAGCGCCATAGCCATTATTAGAATATCACAGTTAAGCATACAACCGACTATTGCAAATCACTGTTACTAAAAGTTGTTTGAAATATTTGTACTTGGTGATGTTGATGAAAAAGTCTATATGGAGCAAGTCATTTGATATGGTATGTTGTCTATGCAGGTTCATAGTCTATTTATTGTCATTCTTCCCAAGAATGTGTCTATCTCATTGTATACATGGACCACATTGTTACCATAGGCAGCGATAACAAGGCCACTGTACAACTAAGTTAAATTTATTGTATTGACTGTTTTTTCTTAACTCAGTCTCTCTTTCTTTTTTTCCTATAGTTTAACAACAATTACTAATGAAAAATATAGGGGCAACATGATTGAAAGGAAGACTGTAGAGACACGGACAAAAAAAGAATGAGCTGCAATATGACATCATAAAATTCCATAATTGATGACCATATTTAAAAACTCATTCTTTTAAAACACACTCTCAACTGCCTTAGTTGCTAAAAACGTAAGCATCTCTCTTTTCTCTCAACTCCACTTCAACCCAACGCTTTTCTGCTTCTTTCTCATCTGAATCTTCATCGTTTCTTGAATTAGAGACAATTTTTGAGTTCGTAGCGGAGTCTTCTTCGAATCCACCAAATAATTTCTTCCTTCGTGTAAGGTAAAAATATAACTTTCTTCTTCTTTTAGTTTGGAGTTTTTGTTTCCACCTGAATTTTGATCAAAGCCTCATTTTTCTCTATGACTCCTTCGATTTGGCTTCTCGAGATTGATTTGGGATTTTGGTGCTCAAAATCATCTTTGGGGTTCGTTGTTTCAATATTGGTCTACATTCGAGGTGAGAGAAACTATTTCTTTTGATGGATGTAAAATTTGTCTTGTATGTTATAATTTTATAGATTAAATTGTTTTTTTTTTATGTGTTGAATTGATGAGTGCATGTAAATTGTGGTGGTTTCTGTTTTCTAGCTTTACATGTTGAGAACAGGTGAAAATCTACTATTTTAGCTTAAGCAAGAGCCCCTGTCGCTCGAGCCAAAGAAATCTAGCTCAAGGAAAAATAGCTCGAAGTTCACTTTGTTCTCTGTTTGGATTTTAGCTTAAGCGAAAATCTTTAACTTAAGCGAGAGTCCATGTTGCTTAAGTGAGAATCTCTAGCTTAAGCGAGAGCCTCTGTCGCTCAAGCAAGAATTTGTAGCTCAAGCGAGAATGTTGCAGAATTTTAATTCCTTATTTTTAACATGTGATTGACTGAGTTAATTTAAAAAATATGATCTATGAAGCTATGGATGAATGATGTGGTATTTTTAAGACTTTACTTGGTATGTTGTTGGAAAATATGTGATTGTTTGATATTTGGAATTTGAGATGGAATTAGTGATATGTGAATATGAAAACATGATTAATGATGTATTTGATTGTGACAATATTCTTATGGAATTGTGATGATGATGAGTTTGTCAATATTTATATGAGCATTGTATGTGTTTGACGTAATTTCATGAGTCTCATGGAGAGATTTTATGGTGGTATTATTTTAGTGTATGCATTGGATTATGAATTCAAGTAAGGTGACATCCTGAAGCTGTAATGATCACTCACACTTAAATAGAGTAGAATGGTTCATGTGATGAGAATAGCAGGAGGTCATAGTTTAAAACAGGATAATGACCTTAGATGATCATGAATTAATCTTGTGTGTGGTAGGATAAAACACATTGGCAATGGCTAGAGCAGTAGAGGCCACCACAACTGCAAGTCTCCCATGATTCCAATTCCTAATGCATGTATCCGGATAATTGAGTTTAGTGTCAACTGTCTATGAGCAATTATGTGAATTAAGGAAGTTTGTTTATGTATGACTTATAATTGATATGTTTTAATGGTCTTAAGATAACTCTTTTGTATACTAGTTTACCCTTGCACAGGTCTTGTGTTGTTTTCTTCTTTTGAGATGATCACCATTTTGGTGAGGCAGACGAAGAGGCATGTTTAGAAACACCTTTGAGGGATGAGAAGTCTTTAGTTAAAGTTGTGAGATTGCAACAAATGTATGAGTGGTGTTGTATATTTAAAGGTTTGATGTTGTTGAATAAATGGTATATTTTTTTAGTTTGAACTCTAAAAGTACTATATTAATATATTTTTTATTTCATAAAATTTGTCTTTAACTATTATTATGAAATGTCTTATTTTATTAGTTCTATACTACTAAAATGGGATATTACACCATACATCAACAAATTATGCATTGTAAAATTTAAAGATTACTTCTGCAGTGATGGGGTCAATATGATAATTATTTCTTAATTTTAATGAAATGAAATAATAATGATAAAAGGGTATTTTGTTTCTCATTGTTATTATTTTCAACCAAGAACAGAAAAACTACATGAAAAGGAAAAAATGTTTACCTGGGAAATCCCAGCAGACTCGCTCTCTGTCATATAGAGTGGACCGGGAACATGGATTTTAATGATTTCAAACTTTCTACCATGAGCATCTGTTTCACTTGAAAGCAAAGAATAAGCTTCTATAGATCTTTCATACTGAGGATCAGTTTCATCATCAACCCAAGACAGTATAACCACACCAGGCCTCACAAAACAGCACATGTTATCAATGTGACCATTTGTATCATCATCCCCTGCATAAAAGCAGTATATTAGAATTTGGGGGATAGATAAAATCTACAAGCCACTTTGAACCTATGATATGTACTCTAATACTTCAAGCTCATCTCTACGGAGGGACAGACATGTGCTCATAAAATTTGCAGCCTCAAATGGAGTTAAAGTGCAAAAGAAAAAAGTAATTAATGAAGTTAGCAACAACATAAGGATCCCCAAAGATAGAATTATAAGAACACCATAACAAGATAAAATATCTATCGGATTGTTGTTACTTTCTATAGAAAACTAACTGGCAAGATTAAGGCAAAAATTCCAAATTTCTCATTACTAGTGTCCAGGTGGGTCCTCCCAATATTTTGTATTAGCTTTCACCCAAAAGACGGAAATTTTTTTGTCAATTATACCTTAATTTCAGTTTCATTATCATACAAGTATCATTATGTGGTTCTACAACCAATTATATTGCTATCGTGGATTCTAAGTAGAACCATATATTGATCCATTGTTCTATTAGTTTTACGCAAAGTCAAGGTTTTAGCATGTATTGAATCAAATTAATCTTGCTAAGAAACACATCTACAATTCTGCATCAAACCTTGTGAAACAACACATGATTGCTGGTGCAGGGGAATTTTTTAACTAACTTACATTATAGAAAGATTCTTAATCTACAATAGAAATGTCAAGTTTATATACCATATAATCCACGAGGCAACCATATAACCTTCCTGACTCCAAGATATGCCTTAAGTTCATCCTCTATTTGGTCCTTACTCAAGTGAGGGTTCCTGTTCTTGTTCAAGAGGCATTCTTCTGTTGTAAGACAAGTTCCTGAAGGAAGAAAAAAAGGCTGAAGTAAACTGAAAAAAACTAGTACAATTTATAACCAATTCATTGAGGCATCAAGGTATAAAGCAGTAAATCAAAGTATATACGATCTGATTGACAAATTGAAATGAAAGACAAGAAATTAACAAAAACCACATTCATGAATACAGCAAGAATAAAATGCTGCCTTGCACAGCTGCATGGTATCCTCGTTATTGAATAAATCAGCAGTAAAAGTGCATTCATTTAGAGATGATTATGTGTCAGATAACATGCATGTAGTACCCAGTCAAATTCTACTTTGTATACAAAACTTGTTTAAATAAGGCAAAATTTGTATGCAGTTCTTTGGGTGTTGCTGAGGTTCTGTTCTCCAATCAAAATTGGATTTCCACCTTGGTAATTTGCACTGGTCTTTAATGCAAGCTTTTTTATGCAGATTACAGGAGTCACTCACACCACTTCTGATTAGAAAACAACACCAACGACATCCAAGGAATTTCATTAGGTACATAGACTTACAATTTTATATGATAACAAAAAAAATAAAAAAACAATGTTTTAGTAGCTATTCTGGAAGAAACACCAAAGAGATACTAAAAAACATAATATGAATACACAAAAAATACAAGTGGTGATCAAGGGAAGGCTTAAAACATAAACCACTGATTAGGATACATTATCAAAATAAATTTATCAAAACATAGGACAAGAATATTTGACTTCAAAAAAATTGTATCACCTTGTTTAATTATTTCACAAGATCTCCATTGACCACATCATATAGAATTTTGTCCATCTAATTATTATTATTGCATGAATAATTGACTAAAAAGTAACAGCAGCAGCAGGCTGGCCATTGAGCAAATTAATAAAAACAAGCACCTCTACTTCACCAAACAAGGCTACGTTATGGTTATAGATTTACTAGTTCGGACATCTACATGAAAAAATGTACCTTCAACATGGCAAATAATCACTATATAACTCTTACCTTCTCCATCCACATGGATACTTCCACCTTCAAGCACAATTGAATGCGAAAATATAGGAATCTTCTCAATTCCCAAAATCTAGCAAACATGAAAACAAAATCGGTAAAACAGTTCGCATGGCCAAACAAATAATAAATATATAAATAAGAAAAATGTGGAACATTCCAAACCTTCTTAGCCACAAGCAAATCAAGACTCCAATCACTATAACATCCATCTTCTAAGCCTAAACAGTTCATAAAACTCCATTAGTGAAGGAACCAACAATCAACACAGAATAATAAGATCATATTATATCCCCTAACAAACCCTCTTAGAATAAAAATATCTGAATATCAAGTCAAGAGTCCTAATGCTTACCACCCCAACTATTAAATTGCCAGTCTATCCCTGCAATTCTGTCAACTGCACCACCAGATTCTGTTGTCGAGCTTCTTCTCACAACAAACTACCAAACAAAACAAACCACAAAACATGCTTATACATTATACATCCAAGCACACAAGGTCGATTTGCACAATAAGAGAAACTCACAGTGGGTCCAGAATCACGAAACCAAGAATCGTTCATACTCATCTCAACCACCCTGATATGTTCAGGTAACTGACTTCGTGCATTCTCCCACTGTTAAACAATTCAAGCAACATCAAACAAAACCGCAACAATAATGTCCATTAATAAAAATATCGTCTAACACCATTAACTTACCTGCGCAGAGCTAACACAAACAGTAACAGACTCAAATTTTGAGATGGCAGTTGCCACCCTCGCAAACACCTGTTGGGCGGGTGCAGCGCCCTCTCTCCAGTTATCAGGGCGTTCCTGTTACACTCATCGGGCTTGTAATAAAAAAATGATAATAATAATAACAATAATAAACTAATAACAGAGTTTGGATGCAGTGCTCACTGGCCAACCCATCCAACACTGAGTGTGGGTTTCCCACTCAGCAGGCATGTGGAATCCAAGAGCAGATGGTGTTCCGTGGAGCTGCATCACGAAATTCTAGCTTCGGTTTTCTCTGTGGTAATTCAGAGCAACAAAAAACTTAGATAGTGAAGCAGAAATGTTCAAGCCTGTTTACTAGACCATGGGGCAGTGTTAACGCAAGCCTAACTAAATCTGTTTACGAGAAAAAATTAATGACTTTGGTTATATCCACCCAGCATTGGTGCCCACATATCTTGGGAAGGAAATTCACAGTCTTTACTGACCAAAATGGGTGCTTTATCTATAATTAATGAGGACAGAGAATTGGATGGAATTTCAAGACCATTTTGACAAGATATCAACAAAATTGTATAGAGGCCCACAAAGATCCAGAGTTAGAAAAAAGCAGAACTGCTTTGGTACATGACTCCAACTCACATAAGCACCACACATTGAAAAGTAATAGGTTCCACTATAAGGGAACGTTAACTTCATGGATCCACCAATGGGAGGGCTAGAACCTATAGAAGAAAGGTTCACCGCAAGAGGGCATGAACCATTTGGCCTTTTGAAGCTCAATGTTGAAAAAACAAGCTAAAGTGACAAATCCCAAATAACGTGAACAATTCCGTGAGAACCGGTCTAATGCACCCCAAAAATTTTCTCGAGACTTTCAAGGATTTCTATATTATAATCCAAAATGACAAGAAAAAAATAAAAACCATAAAGTATTGATATTGAATAGAAGAAGAAGAAGCAGAAGACGACCTATTATATTAGAAGTAAATCACAGAAGAAGCTGAATATCGAATCCTATTACATGCAAGCATAGTGAGGAAATGATGAAACGACGTGAAGGGTTGGAATAACTACTTACCCTGATGAAAACGAAGACGAAGATCCTCCGCGAGATCCAATCGAATTCAGAACACCGTAACGTCACCGCCCCCGAACTTCCTTAAATAAGTACAATCGAAGGTAAAGGCAGAGCAGACAGAGTACACAGAAGATGGTACGATGATAGGTTGCCATGTACTCCATTATTACTCACCCAGATTCTCCTCTGTTAACCTCTCTCTTTAATTTTATAAAAAAAAAAGAAAAAAAAGTATATAATCATTTACGTTTTTATTTTTTTGTTATTAATTCTCTTTCAAAAAGCATTTTAAGATGGATTTCGGTACTTTTGACAAACTTTTTTATAAAGTTTTTATTATAACACACTTTAACATTTTTTTTCTTTACTGTTTAAATTATATTAATTTTTTTTATTGAGGTGTTATCACGTGTGTTTTGTTAAAAATTTGTTTGATAAAATTTTATCGAAAATAAATTTTCTTTTAAGAATTATGTGCTTGGAGTAGGATGACAATGAAACTAATGAAAATGAATATCACATTTTATTTAACTTTGTTTTTTAAAATTTAAATAGATAAAATAACCGTATCATTAAAAATATAAAATAATTTTCTAAACTTTGATTTCATATATTTTAATTTTTTTTTTAGATATTTGATATTGAAGTTATTTTGTAAAAGATTTATTTTTAAAATTTATATTTTAATATAACTTAGTTAAATTTCCTTTAAAAAATAAATTTATTTACATTTATATTTTATGGAATAATATTTCGATTATTTTTTATCTAAGTTTATATTTTTGAATTTTTTTAAACATCTGTAAATATCTCAACAACTGACAGACACAACTGACATGATTCATTGTCATTGTCTCTTTAAATTTTTAAATATATTTCTAAAAAAAATTAACGATGAAAATTTTAACATTTAATTCTACAACTAAATGTAATTTTATTCAATACTTTGTAGACAGTAATTTACCTATATATTTTTTATTTATACTGATTTCTAATAATGATTTAAGGATATATTTAAATTTAAACATTAGAAACACCTAAGATGTACATTTAAATTTTAAATAAATAAAATTATTTTTATAAACATATTTAATATTTTTAAGAATTTTGTACATATATAATACGCATCCTTATTTTTACCTTTAACCTTGTCCTTTTACATATTTCCAGGAATTACTTTTATTTTCATTTATAAATTTCTCTATTTTAATTAAAAAGATTTCTTAGTAGAAGACAAATTGTGAAATAATTAAAACATTATCCTAAATCCCGTATGCAGCAAAATAAAAAATAAAAAAATCACAGTGACACCTTTTGGCGGGAACTTATGGTTGATAACTTATCCTTCTCAGCTTCTCTTTCATCCAAATGCGTTTTGTGATAGAAAGTGACATAGTTTGATTCTTTACGTTATATCCAATTACCTGCAAAAATTTAGCAACATGTTCTTCAATTGTTGACCTAATCACACCATTCACCATGTTAGCCATGTCTTCTTCTCCTAAATCATCAATGTCATCTTTCTGTCACGTTAAAATTCTTTATACAAGTATAAAATTTTCTATACATAAAATTATTAATCTCTAATTAAAAACCTTACACATAATTTAATTCAAATTTCATACACATAAAAAATAATAATTTATATGTTAGTTTATTGAAGATAATAAAGGGTAATAAGCATGGAAAGGACGTATAGCTTTCATTGATCAACTCACTCTTACAAAAGCAGAAACTTAGTTAATATAGAACTAAGTTCTGAAGAAAATGAAACTGAAAAGAAACGATTTTAACAACCCATAACAGAAAGTCAGAGACTGTACTCTAATACCCCCTCTCAAGTTGGGTGGTGAACATTGAACAACCCTAACTTGGAAATAAAGGAAGAAAAAGGTGCAGGATACAAAGATTTGTAAAAACATCAGCAAGTTTATGTTTGGAAGAGACGTGAGAAAGAACGATCAGCCCATCAACAATTTTAGCACAAATGAAATGGCAATCCACTTCAATGTGTTTGGTCCTCTCATGAAAGGATGGATTCTTTGCAAGCTGTATAGTGGATTGATTATCACAGTAGGTGGAAAAAGGCAGAGGTATATCTAGAAATAAGGCATCAGAGACGTATTTTAACCATTGAAGTTCACAAGCAACAGTAGCAAGAGCCCTATATTCAGTTTCTGTGGAACTACGGGAAATTGTGGATTGCTTTTTGGACTTCCAGGATATTAAGCAGCTGCCATAGAATATGCAGTATCCTGTAACAGATTTCCGTGTAGTGTTGCAGGAGGCCCAATCAAAATCAGAGAAAGCTTGGAGTCTGTGAGAGTTGTGAACAGGATAAAAAAGACCCAGGCCAGGAGCATTCTTGAGGTACTTAAGAATATGAATGGCAGCTTGAAGATGAGAGGTTCTGGGTGCTGTCATGAATTGGCTGACTTGCTGCACAGCGTAGCTAATGTCAGGTCGTGTATGAGTGAGATACAATAACTTGCCAATGAGCCTGCGGAAGTTTGTAGGATCAGAAATAAGATCTCCATCAGTATTATTCAACTTGATAGAGGGGTTGGCAGGAGAAGAAACAGGTTTACAGCCTGTTAAGCCAAATTCAGAAAGAATGTCAAGACAATACTTTCATTGATTGAGAATTAAGCCTTTATGAGAGCGGGCAACCTCAAGCCCTAAGAAGTATTTTAAATGACCAAGATCTTTGATGTGGAACTGATCATTGAGATAAGACTTAATGTGATGACTAGTGTGAAGATTATTCCCAGCTATGACTATGTCATCCACATAAATCAAAAGAACAGTAAAGGCAGTGGGGGTTTTCTGAACAAATAAGGAGTAATCAGTTGTGCTTTGAGTGAAGCCAAATTGGATTAAGGCAGAAGTGAGTTTGGCATTCCACTGACGACTGGCATGTTTTAAACCATACAAAGATTTATTAAGTTTGCAGACTAGTTGTGGAGAAGGCAGAAGCATGCCAGGAGGGGGTTTCATATATACTTCTTCATTAAGGTCACCATTGAGAAATGCATTATCAACATCTAGTTGATGCAAAAACCAGCCAGAGGAAATGGCAATGGAGAGAAGGAACCGAACTGTTGTGAGTTTAACAACAGGAGAAAAGGTTTCAAAGAAATCTACCCCCTCTGTTTGTGTGAAACCTTTAGCGACCAAACGTGCTTTATACCGTTCGATGGAACCATCAGCCCTGAATTTGGTGTGGTAAACCCATCGACACCCCACAACTTTCTTTCCGGGAGGAAGAACAACGAGAGACCAAGTTTTGTTTCGATCAAGGGCTTCCAATTCAGCTTTCATAGCTCTTTTCCAACAATCAACTTGATTTGACTCCTTGAAAGAGGTGGGCTCATATGTACCAGAAATAGACAAACAAAAAGCAGTGTGAGATGGTGAACAATTAGAATAGGAAAGATAAGAATGTAAAGGATAAGGAGTGCTATATGTGAGATGAGATGAGGCAAGAGTGGGACAATGATAGTCAACTAAGTAGTTTAGTGGCTTCTTTGGACGAGTAGAAACTCGTGATATACATTCAGTGGTTTGTTGTGACTCATGTGATGCAGATTCTAGACTGACAATATCATTAACAGTGGCAGATTGCTGTAATGAGAATTTAGAATTGGTATGCAAAGAAGGAAAAAGATTTTCTAAGGAACTAAAGCAATCAGACTGTTCATTAGTTATGCTACTGGTATGTTGTGGTTTGTGATATGGAAAATGTGATTCATAAAAAATGACATTACATGATATAAAGATAGATTTGTGTGTGATATCATAAAGAATATAACCTTTGGTGCCGGGTTTAAAGCCAAGAAAAATGCTTTTGATAGCACGTTTGTCAAACTTGGTCCTGCCATTAAGTATAGTAGAAGCAAAAGCTAAACAACCAAAAATACGTAAGTTTGTGAAATTTGGAGGATTGCCATGAAGTAATTCATATGGAGATTTGAGTTTTAAAAAGGGAGTGGGGAGCCTATTGATTATGTGTGTAGCATGTTTGACAGCAAAAGACCAAAAACAGGTTGGTAGATGTGCTTGAAATAACAATGCTCGACTAACATTTAATAGATGTTGATGTTTTCGTTCAACAATGCTATTTTGTTGGGGAGTTTCAACACATGTTGTTTCATGAAAAATACCTTTATTTGAAAAAAAATCATGTAAAAGGAATTCCTTTCCATTGTCAGAACGAAGACGTTGTAATTGGATATTGAATTGATTTTCTATTTGGAGAATGAATGAGGGCAAAATGGTTTTTACATCAGATTTCAATTTTAAAAGGTGTATCCACGTAAAACGGGTGAAATCATCTACCACAATATTTGAAACCATCAATAGAAGAGATGGCAACAGGGCCCCATATGTCCACATGAATTAATTCAAAGAATCTAACACTTTTGCTTGTACTATGAAAAAAAGGTAATTTCTTTTGTTTTGCAAAGTGACAGGTATCACAAGGTTGAGTACAATAAAAAAGAATGTCATTATGTATGCTCGATAAATGTTTCAGGATTTTGTTGGATGTATGCCCTAGTCTAAGATGCCATAACATGGGCTTATTTTGAGAGATAGCAGTAGCAGACTTGGGTACAATACAATTAGTATTAGAATGTGAATCACATGAATCTAAAGCACTTGGATGTTGAAGGTAAAATAAGCCACAACGTTGCTTAGCTGCACCAATCATCTGAAATGTTGATTTATGTATAATGGCACAAGTTTTATCACAAAAAACAACAATGTAGTCAGTATAGGAAAGAAGTTTAGGAATGGAAATAAGAGAAGCAACAAAGTCTGGTACATACAAGACGTTTTTAAGGGTTAAATTGCCAATAGAAATGGTGCCAGAAAAGGAAGCAATAACAGTAGTATTATTAGGCAATTTAATATGTATTGGTGTAATAGGTGTTAAAGAATGGAAAAGATTCTTGGATGGACAGATGTGGTCAGTGGCACCACTGTCCAAAATCCAGGGGGAAGAATTGGAAATGCTACCTGAGGAAGAAGTAACAGAGGTTTGGGCAGTGTTGACAGAAGCATAACCAAGGTTTGATTGTTGAAGAAGAGCTAAAAGAGCATGATATTGATCCTTGGAGAAAGTAAATTGATCAGACGATTGTGCTTCAACCACTTGAGATTGCTGTGGGGCATGATCAGAGTCAACTTCTGCCAAACTAACAGAGGAATTAGATCCGAAAGAGGTAGCACGTCCAGTCTTTTTATAACCAGCAGGAAATCCAATCCGCCAAAAACAAGTTTCGATGGTGTGATTGGTTTTCTTGCATTTTTCACAAAATTTAGCATTTCTGGGTTTGTTCGAATTCTAGGGTTTGAAATTTGCAGTGGATGATTTGTTGGAAGAATTAGGTTTAGAAGTGTCATTGGATTGAAAAGAAAACGCAACCAGATCTTGAGATGATGTAGTGGCAAGGGTGGGGAGAAATTCTCGTTCATGTTGGAGAATCATGGAAAAAACCCGAACAATAGAGGGCATGGGGTCCATGATCATAACCTGAGAACGTACTTGGGAATAATCATCATTCAATCCTCTGAGAAACCGAATTATACAATCATCCTCCCTTTCTTTATTCAATTTGGAAATCAAACCACACGAACAAGAAACGGAGCAAGTGCAGAGAAGAACACACCGATGCAATTCAAGTTCTTTCCATAAAATTTTTAAACGTGTGTAATATTCAGAAACGCTAGAATCACCTTGTTTGCAGTTCAAGATTTGATCTTGAAGATCAGCCACCCGGAATTTGTTAGGATGAGAAAAGCGCTCCTTAAGATCGATCCATATATCGAGAGCAGTATCCATCCACATGACAGACTGTTTGATTGAAGCACTCATAGAGCGTGTGAGCCAAGCCATGACCATGCGATTGCAGCGACGCCAGGCATCGTGGAAAGGATCGCTGATAGGAGGGCATGGAAGACTGCCAGTGACAAATCGTTCTTTGTTCTTGGTTTCGAGAGCCACCATCATTTCTCTTTGCCATTGATGGAAGGTGTTTTCTGTGAGGGGAGATGAAACAAGAACAAGGGCTGGGTTTTCACCCGGGTGGAGATATAAAGGGTTTGCCGGATTTAGAAGATGATCTGGAGGATTTTGGCTGGGTTGAGCCATGGTCGATCAAGAAGCAGAAAGAAAGAAAGCGGAAACGAAGAAGGATATTACCAAACTGATACCATGTTAGTTTATTGAAGATAACAAAGGGTAATGAGCATGAAAAGGACGTATAGCTTTCATTGATCAACTCACTCTTACAAAAGCAGAAACTTAGTTAATATAGAACTAAGTTCTGAAGAAAACGAAACAGAAAAGAAACGGTTTGAACAACCCATAACAGAAAGTCAGAGATTGTACTCTAATATTATAGTTTAAAATAGTATGACCAAGTTAATTTATTTAACTGTATTTGAAATTAGAATTCATGTTTTAAACAGTTTAATCCATGATTTTAATTTGATAATCCACACTTAGAAAACTATTAAATACAAATTTCAATTGATCGTCCCTAATTTCAATATTAAATTTGTGATTTAAATAACTTTCTACAAACTAAAAGATTTACTCATGTATAGTTTCACGTTTCATAACATAATCTACCTTGTCATCTACCATGATCATTTTAAATTCCATTCATGTAAATAATAATATATTAAATATATTTTTCGTTTTCAAACTATTTTAAAAAATTGTGTTCGTCTCTAAACAAAATGTATATTTATTTCATCCTACATTTCATTCCAAACTATCTTAATTACAACAAAAGCAATGAATCTAAGAACAACTAAAGGATGCAATGAAACTCTTAGCAACAAAAGGTATCAAGCAACTAAGCAAAGGAAAAAGGAATCAAAGCAAGTGTCAAGGAAAAAACAATGGTTCATGATTTTTAGTAGGGGTGATCATGAATTGGATTTTTAATGATCCAATCTACATATATTTTGGATCCAAATAATTGGATTAGATTTTCGACCCAAATCTATTTTTTCAAAAAAAAAGTAGATTGTATTTTTTTAAAAATTCATATCCAAAATATTTAGATCAAGTTTAAATCCAGATCTAAATATTTGGATCAAGTTAAAAATCCAAAATTTATTTTTCATAAAATAAATTCAAATTTATTTTTTTAAAACTTGTTCCATAGGGCTGACACCATAAAATTTGGCAAATTTTTTGTCAGGGCCAACTAGGCCAAATTTCAGCATGGGATGAACTTGGATGACTTTCGAACGAATTTCGGTCGGAGACGACGTGACCAAATTTGGGCCAAGGTCAACTTGACAAAATGTTACTCGAGATCGACTTGACTGGATTCTACTGAATTTCGACCAGGGACGATTTTGCCTAATACGACCAAATTTTGACCAGAGCCGACTTAAGCCAAATATGACCATATTTGGGTCAGGGCCTGATCAATCAAATTTCGGTCAGGGTTGACTCCACTAAATTCGTCGGCTGGGACCGACTTGACTGAACATGGCTAATTTTCGATCACAACTGACTAAGTTAAATATAGTCAAATTTCGTTCGGGACTTACTCGACCGAATACGAGTAAATTTGGGCTAGTGTCGACTCGACCAAATTTTGATCATGACCAACTCGACTGAATTTGGCCAAATTTAGGTCAGGATCGACTCGCCTAAATATGACCAAATTTCGGTTGCGATCGACTTTGCTGAATACGACCAAATTCAGGCCAGGACCAACTCAGTCAAATTTTGGTTGAGGCCGACATGACCGAATTTTGACCGGAGCCGACTCAACTGAATTCGACCGAATTTCAGTCGTGGCCAACTCAGTTGAATACGGCCAAATTTTGATTGTGACTAACTCATTTGAATATGGCCAAATTTCATCCTAGGCCGTCTCAGCCGAATACGACCAAATTTGGGCCAGAGTCGACTCGGCCAAATCTCAATTGGGGCCAACTTGATTGAATTCGACCGAATTTTGGCTGGAGCCAACTAGGCTAAATACAACCAAATTTTGGTCGCGATTGTCTCGACCGAATACGATCAAATTTTGTCCAGGTCGACTCAGCCCAATGTAGTCAAATTTGGGTCGGGGTGAACTCAACCGAATACTTCCAAATTTTGTCTAGGACCAGTTGGGCCAAATTTTGTATAGGGTTACGCCAACTCAATCAAATACGACTAAATTTGGGCTAGTCTGTCTCAACCTTTAGCCTAACCTAACCAAAAATATAAACTGAAATTTTGGATTGGATATTTTGGATTATCCATTTTGAAAATCTAGATTTAGAGTATGTATATACAAACCATAAAATATATAAAATGTAGATCAGATTGATATCCAAATCCAATAAAACGGATTGGATTTTTAATAAAATAAATATTAAATGGATTGGATCATAGCAAAAATGGATTGGATCATGAAAATTGGAATTTTTGCCCACCCTTAGTTTTTAGTAGCAACCTCCTCCTACAACTCTCTTGGTTTACATTCAATAAGGTCAAGTGGTGCTATATTGTAGTTGATGGTCAAGTAAGATTTCTGTCATTAAAAAATAAAGAATAATATCATGTAATATTATAGTGGATGTTAGATTAGAAAAAAAAAGAGTAAAAGTTATTTACATGTCATTTCATCTCACAATTGTATGTATGAGGGTGAGAATAAAACTCTTCCACAAATTCGTCGTCACAAATAACTTCAAATAAGCATAAAGAAACATGTAAAATCCACCCTTTTCATTTTATGCACATGACGTGGAAATAGAAAGAACATTAATCTTAATCTTGTGTCTAGACAAAAAATTTTAACAATTCCAAGAAATTGAAATATATAGTATTTGAATTACTTGAATTTTTTTAACTTTTTAAATAGTTTGTTTATATGAAATAGTTAAAATATCTTAGATTTCAATTTTTTTATTTGGATAAATCAAATTTATATTTTAAGCCTAACTCAAATCAATCATTGCGTTCGAGTTGAGTTAGCTCGACCTTCGATCTAAGACGATTCGTCTTTGTTTCGACCCGGATCAACTCAGTTCGACATTTGACTCAGGTTGATTCGACTTGACATTTGGCTTGAGTTGATTCGTCTTGACATTTGGCCTAAGTCGATTTGGCTTGACATTTGGCCTGAGCCGACTCAGCTTGACATTTGGCCTGAACTGACTCAGCTCGACTATCAACCTTGGTCAACTCGACTCAATCTTCGACCCAAGCCGACTTGACACTACCTTCGGTTAGGTCAGCTCAACTAGATATTCAACCTAGGCCAACTCACCTCAACATTCGGCCAAGGTCGATGCAACTTACTTTTGACCAAGACTGACTCAATTCGACTCAACCTTCAACCCAATTCGACTCAACCTTCGACCCAATCCGACTTGACACTACATTCGATTAGGTTGGCTCAACTAGATATTCAACCTAGACCAACTCACCTCAACATTCAGCGAAGATCGACACAACTTACTTTTGATCAAAACTAACTCAACTCGATATTTGATCCAAACTATCTAGGCTTGACCTTAGCCTGGACTAACTCAATTTGACTTTTGCCTCAGGCAAACTTAGCTCGATCGGTCTGAATCGACTCAGCTCTTTATGAATCAACTTCTTAGACTTGTGGACTTATTTGCATAATGACCAATGAGATATTCCACACTTGTGAAATTTGAATTTTCTTTTTGTTTAATAAATTTCAAATTCTATTATTTTAATTATTTTTAATACCTTCTTAGAATTTTTCAACTTTTTTTTTTTAATTTTCTCGTCTAAACAAATCAATTTACTTAAAAGAATTCAAAATTTTCAAATAAATAAACTGTTCTTTTAAATTTTCTGATCCAAATACAATATAAAGTAAATTTCCGAATGTATTCCCCTTTCTTACACTCCTTCCGCACATTTGTACTCACCCACTCTCACCCCTATCAACATCTTTTCTACACGCTCTTTCCTTCATATTCTATCATTGTCTTTCAAGTCCTGATACATTATCTCGTTCTCTTTCATTTTCACTTTCTCTATACGTTTTTCTTAACAACTTGAATTTGATCTATCGTAATGTCACGGAAGCCATAAACTGAAATGTCAACGGCTAAAATTAACAAAATAATGAACAAATATGCAAGTTCAGTATTCCACTAAGTGGACGAATTATTTAACGAGAAGAAATATTCAGAAGCTTATACATTGAGTAATGTTACACGACTCTATTACGTCTTAAGTGTAAGCCAAAAAGGTCGTCCACTACTACTACTACTTCATGTAATTGTTTTCAGTAACCCTTTAAGCTTTAGTTATATTTACGAGGGTCCTCTCATAAATAGGAAGAAACACATATATATTACTATATCCTACTTTTGGGATGTCACACCCTTCAACAAAAACACACCAACAACACCAACTACCAGAGTCAGAACCATAGGGATGGCAACAGATTCAGGTTCACGCATTCTACCTGTCTGATTTGGTCTTCCAAGGCGTGACCGTTCTCCTAAGTATTCATGCAAAAGATTGCTCAGAGTGTCTAGTTGATGCAAGATTTGACGTTGTCCTCGTGCAATAACTAACACCTATTTTAAAAAATAATAATTAAAATAAGAAACTAAATATGTCTTATTGCTCCATGCAGTATTTCAAAGTAGAAAATTGTGATTGATGTTGTCTGAAATGAAGAGAGATGGGAGGTACTGAATGGAAATGTTTGACAGGATCACTTAAAATCTAACATAATATCCAACTAGCTTTTAGGATGATAAGTTCACACCCGCATAAATATTTACTCCTAGTTTAATTATTTTTTTATTTAATAAATCAATTTCTATTTTAATTGAATAATTTAATTTAATATTTTATTATTACTTAGAATTGCTAAAAGGTTGTAAAGTAAAAAGTGGGTGAAAATCATTTTTTACTATAAGGAACCATATATGTTGTTCAACAGAATATGGAAAATGGGTAAATGACATTATTAATCTTCATTAAATTATTCCTAATTACTTTAAATAATATTTAATGACTTGGATTTTAAGACTATAAATTGTTGTATTTTTCATTTAAAAGTATCTAAATATATTCCTCAACACGGGCAAGACTACATCTCAACAATACCTTATACAAATTTATCTTCATCTTTATCTTTTCCCATCCATACGAAGTTCCTTCACATCATGTTCTATCTCAGTTGAGACATAGTACGCATCTTTACACTCAGTAGACACATGCACAGTATGCATATGATATGTGTAGTGTAGCATATAGCACTATCATGGTGTGTTTGGAAGGTATGAAATTGGGAGGAATGAAAAGAGAGAAGGTTTCTTTCCTTTCACTGATTTTTAGCACTTAAAAAAGGAAGGAAGGAAAATAATTGACCCATCTATATAGTCTATCCTTCTAATTAAAGAAAAAGAAACTTTTGAAATTAAAAGACTAATTTATTCATATCTTTAGGTTCTCAACCTTTATTATTATGGCCATTTGTTTCATTTTATTATTTAACTTTTTTTTTGCCTTCCGTCTTATTTCCTAAGAAAAAATCTACAAGATCTTCTACTCTTTCTCTTTCTTTCATAAACCAATCATGTCACGTGAATTAAAAAATCAGGGGACCAACCTCGTCCATCAGGGGAGACTCTTTCGCCAATTGAGAAGAAGATGAAGAATTAGGCAGCAATGATCCAGTCAATGAACCATTACCTAATCCAGTTACAAACAAGGAAGTGGGGCCTGAGCCATTACTGGCCTCAGCCTGTGAAGCCAAGTTTTGTTGACTGGCCGAAACTTTTTTGCTAGCAAACTTTGAATTCAATTCTTCAATACGGGAGGTGAATTCATCCATTCTTTCATTTAATGTGGAAATTTGATCAGAAAGTTGAGTGATGACCCCCTAGAAACTCAAAAGCAAATATCAGTAGATGAATCATTTAGATGGATAGAAAATTAAACTTCATAGCCACAAAGGCAAACATTTATTACTTGTAACACCTATATGCCAAAACACCATGTGAATATAATTTCCATAAAATTTTAATATACATCTTTTTTTGAAGTTTCTGGCCAATATTCACTACAAATATATCTTTCAACATTTCTTTCTATGGACTCAACAAGTACTTTTCCATGTTCCACAAAGTAAGACACAACAAGTGATACATTGATAAATGAAGAGGCTAAAATGATTGCAATTAAATGATTTTTCAAGGAAAATATATATATTACATTGTTAGCAATCGATGCAGGAGATTCAAGAGTTCTTCCATCGAATCTTCTGTTATTTATAGCAAGTTTAGTCAGCTTAGGTAGAATCTTGTCCCTTTGAGTCGAATATGAGTGTGAAATACCACTACAGAAAACAAAATGAGAAGAACATGACAAAAACCTTCCTTTAACATTCTTTTAATCAGATTCTGAAATTCTTATTCCAAATATGAAAAACAAGTAGAAGTAATACCATTATTCTTTTTAAGAGAGGACAAATACGTAATGGAAGTTAATAATTACCGATTAAGATACTTCATCCTTCTATCTGCAGAAGCTCTGGAAAGGGCTTCTTTGGGGCTTGAAACTACGTCATCATCTATGCTGAGTTTTGACTTAAGATCGTCTGGCAATGCCTGCAGTTTGATCAGATTAGAGATTTAGTGTATAAACATTAAAACAGCAAATAAAAAGGTTAAATGATGGCTCATACCATCACATCGTTCACAAGCTTTTCTAGCTGAATTTGTTCAATATAAGTGCGAGGAACATAGGAACCATCCAATCCCAGTTTCTCTGCTACAAACTTGCAATAGATCCTGTCTTTCCCTTGCACCTTGAAAACAGGATAAATAAGTATTTAGCGAATGACAACAAAAAGAAACAAACACAAACATTTAATAGGCATGGGCATGTGTCTCGACCTCCATGCACCCCCCAGGCCTAGCCAAAAGCATTGAAGTGCTTAGGCTTAAATAAGTGCCCGAGGGCTGGAATATGTTACTGTGTTAATGTTATGTTTAAACCTAGTCCAGGACCAACCTAATACCATCTAACAAGGACACATGGGACCAACAAACACTAGAAAATAAGTTAATAAGGATACGTGAAGGATATTTACAATAAAACACAATAACAATGCCAACGGGAAACAAATAAGACGATCATTTTAATAGATACATTTGTTATTATTAATCTTAATGCAAAGATAACATTTTGTATTGAAATGATATGCTCTAAAACATTTTATGCAGATTCACATAGGAAATAGGTGAGGGCAAATGGTAAATGGAATTATTATGGTCTCTGATGGAAGTAGTACCTTTTGACAAGGTTTGAAAACGAAGGTAAAAAAAGAAAGAATAAGACTAACAGTAAACTATTATAGCAAGGTAACATTAAACTTAGATGAGAACAATTTTGGTCTGTTAGTCTTGTACTGTCACCTGACTGTATGGCAATTTATTACAAAAATTCTACAACTAATTAGACAGTTTTCTATAATCGCTATTCTTAGGATGGACAGTTTGAAAAAGCTACATTTGTAAGTATATTAACTGATTTGCAGCCAAAAATCTACCTTTTCTTATTGTTAGCAGACTTGGACCAGATCAGTCTGTTGAACTGATTAACCTGGTATCCAGAGTAATAACCAGTCCGGTCCATGTATTAAATCCAGTTCTTCTTGTATGTATTCAACCCATGCTGGCCCCATCAAAATGCTTGAAAATTGGACTCAACCTTGATGAACCATTGATCCAGTTCTTCTTTAAATACTAGATTTTTACACTTGATATTCAACCCTGATGAACCATTGATCCAGAGTAATAACCATGTATTCAAACCATGCAGGCATCATCAAGTGCTTGAAAAACCATTAAGAACCACTGATCCAGTTCTTCTTTAAATACTAGAATTTTGTACTTGCTATTCATTTACTGCCTTGCACACCACACGAAATGGCTTGCCCTCTGCTCCACAGGACATTGTGATGTTGAAAGGCTTCTTAGAGAAATGACGAATTTTAAAAAACTGCAGTGTGCTAAGGATAGTTTACCGGGACCACAGGATATTTAGGCGAAGAACAACCAATATTTAATACTTAATATAAAATGGTTCATGCAGTTCAATTAGCCACCAGTCCCATTCTAATAACGCTGCCTTTTCTACTCTTGAGATCATGATTCGCTCTAACAAGCCCAAATTTTACTAACAAAATAGGTCATATATGAGTATACTACTCTATTGTAAAATGAGTGTCATTAGTAAGTTAATGTACCGGTTGTCTACAAACCAGTGTCACTCATCTATTGGAGTTAGTTATTGTGTAGCTGTCTATTGACAGTTGTCACTAGTTTGTTTGCATGTATAAAAGCTTTTGCTGTAACTGCTCAAATGTAAGTGATTCGTTTTTCCATTCATTCAAATACAAAACTTCAATTTTACTTTCTAAATTCTTTTCAACTTCGATGATACCAACAGTTTGCCAATCCTAGATGAACAAATTTTCTTCATTGCATTTACCAATGGCTGCTTCTCCTTAGTAACCTTCTCACATTCAATTCCCAGAAAACTTGATGAGAAAACTCTCTCCTTTGGTGTAAACGTGTAAAACCTCTAATCAAACCATGTCATTATCATTTTGTCACTGCTCCAGATATTCCTCTTCGTTAGTTACTCTGGCAAATACAGATGCTGGAATTCTCAATTTTACATTCGTTTCTCAGGGAGTGACGATATGACTATTTTCAAAAATAAGCTCAAGCACAAACATGACACATGTTCCAGGTTGCATTCCTTGTGTAATACCTACCTTTGAGCCTAACATTAATTACCTACCTATTGCCTTGAGAAAAGGAAGATGTTTTGTACTAAGTATCCTATTTCTCAATTTATGTCCACTAAACACCTTTTTGTACAAGACCAAAGTTTCTCTCTATCATTGACAGAATTACAATCCCCACATCAGTTCAAGAGACATTCAAAGATAAGAATTGAGATCAAGTCATAAATGAAGAGATGATTGCCTTACAAAAGAATAAGACTTGGAAGATTGTTGATTGACCACAAGATAAAAAGGTTGCATTCAGGGGGATCTACTCAATGAATTATAGGTTTGATTACACTAGATCTGTACGATGCGATATTAGTTGCAATAGGATATACTAATACCTATGAAGTTGATTATTATGAGACGTTTGTTCCAATGACAAAGATAAATACACTAAGTGGATCATCCTCTCATTGGCAAAACATTTTGAATAGGAGCTATAATAGTTTGATGTAAAAAATATTGTTTGGCATGGACATCTAGAAGAAGTTTACATAGAGATCACACTAGGCTGTGGATCTATCCAAAAGAGGAATAAGGTACACTAGTTGAAGAGAACCCTACATCGATTCAAGCAATCACCCTATGTTTGATTTGGGAGACTTACTTAGACTGTGATTTGGGAGACATAGGTTATGTTGTGAGTGTGGTTAGTCAATTCATGAATCATCCATAGGAGCGATATTTGCAGGCTGTCAATAAAATTCTTCAATACTTGAAGTCAATTCTAGGAAAGAGATTGTTGTTCAAGAAGGACGGAAAATTAAATATGGAGATGAATATTGATGCAAACTATGTTCAGTTAGTTCTTGATAGGAGATCCATCTAAAAATATTGCATGTTCTAGTATAAAAAGTGAATGATCTTAAAGTGAAAAGAGAAGAATCTATGACTCTCTTTTGTGATAACTAATCAGCTATTAGTATTGTTCACAATCTAGTCCAACATGATAGGACCAAACACATAGGGATAGAGATTTATTTGCAAAAGGAACTTTCCACGAAGCAGTTTCAAGATCTTACATGCAAGCTGTTAAATATAGACATCCATTCATCAACTTGAGGAGGAGTATAGAATTACGAGGAGATACTTAGTTATTGTGACTATTGAGACATTGTAGGGATACGATGAGTTATTTATTACTAATTATAATATTTATTTGTAGGGTGGTAGAGTTTTACATAATGAATCCTCTTGTACTGCTTTCATCAAGAATTTGAATAAAAATTTCTTCTCTATTTTTAATCTCTTCACTAACTTTTTCAAGAGTAAGGAAATATAAAAAGTTAAGACTACTTGTCACATAACAATCAACAAGCATAAAAGGTATGTAAGGAATGATACAAACAATATGTTGTTATACCTGAACATATGTGCGATTCAGTTGTTCTAACCAATCAGTTTTTATGGTCACTTTATCATCACGAAAGATATGGCTGCTTCTTTTCAGTATAGATGCAATTGTGTACCCTAAGGCCATCAACCCTCCAAGAAGGCGCACACTGACCTCAAAAGTAATTCTAGGAGATATTATGAATGGACTATCTGTCACCCATTCCTGAAACAAGAATGCATTACCATTACAGACGTTTTTCAGTAATTTTGCTTCTAGGTGCAAAATTGTCAGCAAATCTCAAGCTCAAAAGGAAGGAGGATGTTGAAAGATAAGATCTTCAAAGCCCTGAGTTTAAAAACTTCAATGTCAATACTATCCTCCACTGTGAACAACAATTTTTTCAAATATTTGTTAATCTTCTTGAAGCAAAAATCACATTCCTTTTATCCACTGTTTTTTAGAAGCACAATATGCATATATGCATAAAATGTCACAACAAAACCATAGCTAAAACAAAAAAGAGAAAGAAAAGAAAATAATTCCTCACATCATTAGAAAAGGCATCAACTAAATAACAGGTTTGAGACAAACAATTTACTGAAGGCAGTAAAAGAAGGAAAATATGTGGGAGTATATGTTTCATTAATTTCAAGAACTCAATTTGCAAGAAATCTGTTGTAGGTATGTACACTGAAAAACATTTTGAAAGTTTAAGTTTTGAAAATTTATCTAAGGTTTTCTTTTTGTCTTTCATAGCTCATTTCTGATAGAACCACGAAAAGTACACTGGAACAAGACTCTGTCATGTGAATCTTTATTGCTTTATTTCCAATTCTGCACCTACCAATGTAGTAGGCACAGAAATGGCATAGAATTTTACAGTGTTTCCCCCACTGAAGTTGTTCGAGAGAACCTCACTCTCCACAATTCTCCTGAATATTTTCTTTTCCCCGAAAAACCTTCCCACCCACAACTAACCCTGGAATATTCATAATAGTCTGTTACAGCTGGCACACTCCCTTGTTTATTTCTTCTCTTATATACTATACCAAACCTATCAATTTCATTAAGTCACAATACCATGAAGTTGTTGTACTGCAACTATGCAAGAGGCTAAATAGGCTATTTTTTTATTATTATAATAGGTTTTTAAGAAAATTGTAAATAAGTAAACAATATTATTAGTGAAATATTGGCATAAACTAAATGTCCAAAGTACACATTTAGTTAAAAAAACTTAAGAAAATATTTAACAAAAACTTATTCATAAACTTTCAATATGACGTTTACTAAATTAAGCTCAAAGAACTTATTTTTATCATCTTTTCCCTGAAGCTTATTGAAATAGTTTAAAAAAAAATTATAGGGACCATAAACATAACATCTTTCACAAGTTCAATTAAGTTTTGTATGAGTTCTTACAACCCCTTCAAAATTATGCCTTGTTTGCTAGACATTCTCTTAAAAATTGATATAACTATAACAATCGGATAGTTTTCCATCACTTAACCTCAAACATGAGATTGTACTTTCCATCACGGTTTCTCATTCTCAAATATGATTGACAAGCTTCAGGGTCTTCCCCAGGCGGTAGAAGAAATATATCATACGTCTCCTCTTTGGTTTCAGTATGCTGTGCAGCAATAATTTCCTTGATTTGATCAACTGTCACAGTTCTTGCTGACTAGAACAACCAACACAATGTATCATCAAGAATTCACTTAAAAATATAAAGTACCTTACTATGATAGCATAGGACATCACCTTCAATATGTATGTGGGATTTTGAAATCCAGAGAATGGATTAAATTTGTTAATGATTTTTAGATGTGCTGTTTGGAGATCTGGCTCAATATAAGCTTTATACATAGGATATACCTACAAAGGGAAACAAAAATGATTGGTCTTACATTATGCAAGTTTTCAACACTCCTAAAAACTAACATGGGATCAGTAAAAACCGTTTCAGAGATTTGGTGAATTATTTCTTCAGGCTCTTGACCAGCACGGTGGATGTCCCGTAATACACGCTTAACAAGGTCAAAATGAACTCCACCCGTGACAGAAACACGAAGATCAAGCAAAGGCCTTAATTTTTCACTTAAGGCATAGATGCCTTCTATGATTACAATACGAGAGCTTGGGACTTCAATAGTCCTGTAAAGAAAATAGTAGAAAAGAAAACAACGAAATAAACATAAATGTAACAAGATCTGGGGTTGGAATAATATGATGCTAATTCTAGTACTCATGTGTCTCCACATTTACATATTTTCTCCTGTGCCTCTTGCGTGTCTGTGTGGATTTCCAAAGGTAGACGCGTACATAGGTGGCCATTTACACATGCTAAGCGATAACAATGGAGAGAGAAAAAAGAGGTGCTAAGGGTAATAATATAAGAAGAGGGACCAGGGGTGGAGAGAAAACTACAATATATTGTTTGAATGTGGACTATTTATTGAGCGGGTGTTTGGCAATGTTTCCAATAAGAACCCCTCTTGTTATGTTTAGTGTTAAGTGATTTCATTTATACTCAAAAATCACCCTTTATAAAAATAAAAATAAAAAGTATATTTTTAGAACTTTGCTTATTAACATCTCTTATTATACTGTATCTCTAAACATCCTTAACAAATCTAATAACTTGATCCATATAAACATTGTTGAATATCATTAGCTTTGGTATTCTCTTTTCCACGTTTCTCTAATTTGTGAGAATAAACCTAGATAGAACAACTAGAAAATAGGCAATTGCACATCATTAAAATGATAAAATTAAAAAGGTACACAACCTGTATCCTATGCGAGAACTAGACTTGAAATCATATACTGGAACTTGAACAGGCTTCCCTGCTTTAAGACCCTGTATATTTTCAAGCAAGGTATCATAATCCGTCAACCGAGGGTCTGTTTCAAATAACAGTGACATTAGAATCTAGTGTTTCATAACATTCCTTCCTATTTCTTGAACATTGACTAATAAGATTACCATGTAAAACTATTGCTTAGAAACGAAAATAATAAATTAGATTAGATATTACGAGAAACATGTCCATATTGCCAATAATAGATGATAAGGCTGTCTATATGTGTGTGTGTATTACGTGAAGGATGCAAAAGAATGAGTAATTGAGTAATATTTAGAGAAAATTACATTGGGATACCATGAAGTTTTCTCAAACTACACTTACACTATCTATTTTTTTTCATCATTACCATGACTTCCTTAAAAAGGGTCCATGTATAATGTAACGAGGGGAGACATGTGTAATGGTTTTAAACGTAAATGGGTACATGGGTAAAGTGAAACGGGGTGCAATGTAATGCCTTTTAAACAATGAGGAGGTTTGTGTAGAATTTAAAAGGAAAAAAAAAAAAAACGGAGTGTCAATGTAATTTGAGTAAAACTCAAGGGCTATTAGTGTAATTTACACTAATATATTAGGCCAGCAAAGGAGACTTGGAAATTATGACAATGTATTTGGAGTCTCCACAGATGTCAATAAATTTCAAGATTAAAAATTTGTTTTGTCTAAGTCTGAGCTTGGAAATTGATTATGAATGACTTTTGTACATCAAAGTGAATGCTAGTAGCACTAGCTTTTGCGCTTTTCACTTCATGAATGTGAATTTTAAGGTGTTTAACGAGTTTCCAAGAACACTGCAATTGAGGTGAAATGATTATAGGATTATTAGGCAAGCAATATTATAGAGATAGCCATTGACACACCTGTTACCGTCCATAGAAAACCTGAATATTAAGCTGTATATTTGAAAATTGCTAAAAAATAGCTTGAGATTGACCTTGGAAAAATCAACAAAAACGTGCATGAAATCATTTGTGGACTTGGAGAATACCAAAAAAAAAAAACATAGATTATTGAACGTTGCTTTAAAAGAATACAATACATCTAATGAAAATGAAAGTATAAGTTTATAACATTATAGTTACTACATAATAGTCATACAAAGAGCATAAAGAGAAATAAACACATATCACTTTGTTTTCTACTCTGAACCCTATTTTTTTCCCTCTATTTCTTAAGTAAGTTTATGTTTTCTTAACTGCATAGCAATTGTGCAGCAGCAGAAATAACTTTGTTAATAAAAGTTCTCACTCATACTCACGAGTAACACGAAGTAACACTCAGTAACACTCAGACAAAATAATAAAACTCTGCAAAATCCTAAGTGAAACAAGAAATATAGATGTACACAGTCATCATAGATTACTTAAAAGTAAATAAATGAAGAGAACTCACCATCAAAGTTTCCATCAATAATTCTACTAGAATCGTTATAATTGTCCATTGTTATGACAGCTATGCTTGGCATAAAATTGAGGATCTTCTCAGTGAAAACAGTTTTCCCTGCTCCAGATGGACCTGCAACTCCTACTAATATGATTCCATCGTTCTTTTGAGCCAGTAATTGGCACGCACGAATGAATATGAAAAATCCTTTCTCAAATGACAGTGAATCTTGGATAGGAACAATTTCATAGCGATCAGAATCCTTTCTTTTAACCACTTGAACCTGATCTCGCAATAGACGTCGTCGAGGTGAGTCAGCACCAAAAACAGTATCTTGTGCCATTACAGAAACCAGAGATGTTTAAGCCATATGCTGCAAAAAAAAGGGAAAATGGCAATGAAAGTTGCTCGGAAAAATACAAACCAAACATGAACAAATAATGACTCAGAACTGCATAAATTGCACATGGAATCAAGAGATGGAATTTGACAATTCCAAACACATAACACAAACAAATTGTCATTCTCATACTACGTTTTTACCTTTTCAAAGAAAAAGGGGGAGAAATACATATTTCCACTAAAATATAACTACAAAATGCATGAGAAAAGAATACTGAATCAAGATCCTAAACCTTTTTTCTTGGCCCAAAATTTTAGTACCCAAGAAGGTTGAAAGAATCATAAAGAAACACAATGATAAAAAAAAAAGGCTGAAAAACATTACGGGAATTGACTTCAAATATTCAACCAAAAATAGCACATGGAATCAAGAGATGGAATTTGACAATTCCAAACACATAACACAAACAAATTGTCACTCTCATACTACGTTTTTACCTTTACAAAAAAAAAGGGGGGAGAAATACATATTTCCACTAAAACATAACTACAAAATGCATGAGAAAATAATACTGAATCAAGATCCTAAACCTTTTTTCTTGGCCCAAACTTTCAGTACCCAAGAAGGTTGAAAGAATCATAAGAAAACACAATGATAAAAAAAAAAGGCTGAAAAACATTACAGGAATTGACTTCAAATATTCCACCAAAAATGTATTATATAGGACCATAAAATTGAAGTAAATATGATGAAGCAAAACGGTGAAGAAATTTGAGGACAAACATCTGTAAAAGTACCGGTAAATAAAATGAAACAGAGAAATCAAACCTCTGGAAAAGTGAAGGAATTCGGAAACTTTGTTATCATAGTGTTTTTTTACACTAGATTTAAGTACCAGCTAATTATCATCTGAACCGTTATATATAGGGTGTTATCCATTTAGTAATTTCAACAATTTTATCATTTAATAAATGAAAAATAATTTATTAAGTAAAATAGATAATTAAATAAGTTTTTTATTTCAAAATGATTGAATATTTTTTTTTAAATAACGAATACATAATCTTTTAAATATTATTTTACAAAATTATATATATTTTTATTTTTTATTTTGTTACGTTTTTAATTAAATTATTTTATAAAAATAGAATATTATAAAATTACATGTATATATATATATATAATATATACATATTTTAATATAGTCAAAATATGAATATAGTTAAATTTTTTATTTCCTTTTTTCCTTAAAGACTTTTAAATAAGAATTAAAGGATTTCCCGCGGCAAGGTCAAGGTCTTTCAGACGTAGCTGCTTAATAGTTATTCCGTCTTGCGCCTTTCTTTGGGTGGGTCCGGCGCGGCGCTACCGCCTGGTTCTACCTTTCTTGAAGATAGTCAACGTGTCAGACCCATTAGACTTCTAAATCTGTTTCTCCTTTTTTGTCATTTCTTTCCAATCTCTCCCTCTCATTTTTGTAAGGATAATAATCCTAGTCAGGTTTTTATCAACCCACATCTCTATCTATACTATTATATTAATTAACCTATTAACCTATTACTACTAATCTCCTTCTTATCACAATTCTCATATATCTGTATTTATATCTAACAATATCATTTGCTATTACTAGCAATACTTATGACTTAATTAAACAAATGCACAGAACAATTTAAGAAATTAATTAACTATCTTAAATTTAACTATATACTTGATTTAAATAAGTTTCTTTGGGTGTGACAAGATTATAAAGATTCCCTAAACTACTTGGTGTAAGTAAGTACAGTTTTTTTTAAATATTTGCTAAATTAAAACCCAATTAATATATTCACCAAAAACACAAAAACAATTAGTGCGGGTGGTCCAGGTGATGGAGAAGGCAGTTTCTTTTTTTCTTGCAAACAGCACAAGTGGTCTAAATTAAAACAGCTCAGCAGTTTCCTTTTAGAGAATTCTATACTCTTCCGAAACAGCAGCCCCATTTACAGCTTCTACAACGATCATGTTGCTCGAATCTTGCACGTTGTTATTCACCAGCATCACACCAGAAGTTTACGTATAACTAATTCAACGCGTTTCACACGATTCAACTAACAATAATATCTACTCCAACAAATTCAAAACACTCACGGTTGCAGTAATTATTTCCCTCGTCTTAAACCTTTTGGTCCATTTCTTCCATAAGTGTAATTTAATTTGAAAATCACAAACTATTAACAAGAGTAAGAAAGTAACTAAACTCACAGAATCATAGAGGAGAGAATCAAACAAGTAAAACAATCCAAACAATTAGAACGAAAATAGAACCGTGCTATTACCAGCACAACCTCATCAAAACTGAGACATCTTCTTCCGTACCTTGAATTTTCAGGAATTGAAATGTAACAGGCTCCTCTTCACTTCACAGGCTTCGAACAGAGCACTAGCAACTAGCAGATGGAAAAATAGAGAGGGGAAGTTTGAGATGGGAAGAGAATAATGGTTTTGGGAGGAGAAAATAAGCAAAGAGAAGACGACAAAGAATTTTGACGCGATACTCTTTCTTCCTTCAGACAGATGAAGAGGGAGGACAAGATATTTTGTCCATTCAATGTGATCTAACGGCTTCAAATTCGTTCACCCTTCTCAGCCTTATTTCACAGTTAGCTGGTTATATGGGCCTAGAGCCCAGTGACCAAGGAGAGGATATTAAGGGCCCAAAGCCAAACTCGGCCCGTAGGAGAAAATAACAAACAAAAAATGGTTTTTTTTCCTGCATTTTCATACTTTCAACTCTATTACATACATTTTTTTATGTTTCAGATTATATTTCAATTTATATAATTTAAAATAAAAAAAATAAATTATACATTTTAAAATACAAAACAAATACATTTTTATTTTACATTTCAGAATATAAAATAAAAATAAAAATGATTATAAGAATTTTATATTTTAAATTATACCATTTAAAATACAATAATATATGAAAACATATCATATAAATATTTTGTGAAATTTAAAACATATATGTTTTTAATAAAATAATAAGAATTTTATAAGTTAAAAAATAAAATGTTTATAAGTTATATAAAAACAAAAAATATAAATGCTTCGGATAAAATAAAAACTATGATCTGAAGAACATATACCTTTTTGAAAACATTAACGTCATGTTTATTAAAAATTAAAATGAATATTGTTATTGAGTACAAGTGCATATTCATAGGTATGTAAAAAACATAAACAAACATTTATGCAGTAACTTACTTCTTAAAATAACATAAATAAGTAATTATGCAATGAATTTAATGTTCATCCTTGGAAAATAAAAACATTCAATAAATAGTTCATATAACCATTTTAAAGTTTTAAATAAAAACACTGAATAAATTGTTCACCAAAGTAGACTGCGATTTGATTCAAGTTTTAAATCCTGAGGGTTAATGTACCTACCCAGCATTTTAATATATTGGACACCTTTCAATTACATTTTGAATGGGTCATTATCAATAATATTAGTAAATAACCATACAAAACAGACATGGTAACCACTTAGTTGTATTTTAATTAAATGTGATGCGGATCACACCTGACAAATAATTATTTTATCATTTTTCTTCTTTTCTTTGTTGTCATTTAAGTAAGAATCTCTGTAACAAACAGTAATACCTTAATTTATATTGACTCTAGTACTTTCTATTACAATTTTTTTATTTTAGGTTAAATTATAATTTTGGTCTCCATTTTATAGTAAAATGTCAATTTGATCCCTCTATTTTTTATCTCAATTTGATTTCTATGACTAAATTTAGTCATAGTTTTTAATTAAGTGCAACAGTAAAATGTTGTTAGTGTATTTTTGTTTTTTGGTTAAATTATATTTTTAGTCTCCACTTTCGTAGCAAAATTTGAATTTGTTCCCTCAAATATTTTTTTATCTCAATCTGGTCCCTATTTTGATAAATTTGACCCAATCAAGTCCTTTCCGTTAGTGGTGTAGTAACGGTGTTAAATGGGGTGTCACATGTCAGTTTCTGAATTTTTTGAATTTTTTATTTTTCAACTTTTTTTAAAATTTTTTGATTTTTTTTATTTTTCTAAAATATTAAAAAAAGTTACCACGTGTCAAGCTGACATCGTGCCACGTGGCAGTGACAGTGTCACATGTCACTATTATGCCAGGTGTCATTTTTTCATTATCAAATTAGTCCCTGTATTTTAATTTTTATCTCAAATTAATCCAAATTTTTGTAAAAATTGTGCAATTTTGTCCCCCTCCAAATTGAAACAAAAATTAACTTTTATATAAATGTTATACAAAATTTTTATTAAATTTGATTTTTTTATTCAAATTGATATTTTTATTATATATTTTTAACAAAACTATGACTAAATTGAGACAAAAATTAAAATACTGAAATCAAATTGAAAATAGGGAAATGACACCTAGCTTAATAATGACATGTGGCACTATCATTGCCACGTGGCATGATGTCAGCTTGACACGTGACAGATTTTTTAAATTTTTAAAAAATAATAATAATAATAATATCAAAAATCAAAAAAATCAAAAAATTCAGAAACTGACACATGACACCCCGTTTAACACGGTTACTACACCAGTAACGGAAAGGTTTTGATTGCATCAAATTTTCCAAGGTAAAAACCAAATTTAGATAAAAAAAAATTTGAGAGACCAAATTAATATTTTATTACGAAAATGGGACCAAATGTATAATTTAACTTTTATTTTAGTATTCTCAACCTTAGTTGATTATGTCATTTATAAGTGATCATACATTTAATTAGTGATCATGTGTTGAAATCAAGGTTATATCTTCTTACAATAAACTTTTCAAAGATTCAACCCATTAAAAATTCATCCGAAATGTTAAAATCTTAGTAAAAATAATAGTATTCAAAAATTATGAAACATTTTAGTTATTATCGTTACTAATCTCATCCACTAGCGGAACATAGACATGACAGAGGGGAGCCATGGCTCACCCATTGATTTTTTTTTTTACTTTATTTTTTACATGTTTAAAAAAATAATATTTTTATATTTTTATTATATTTATATTAATTTTAATGATTTTTATTTTATTTTATTTTTTATATATTTTGAAAAAATATATTTATATTTTATTACTTTATTTATATTAATTTAGTTTGAAAAAGTTTTTTTAAAATTTAAAAATCACATTTTTTCTCTCTATTATATTTTTTTTATAATTTTTCATTTGGCTTTTATCCTTTTTATGTCTCCATCTCTTTTTTTTTTTTTTATTTCCGTCTCAATTTTTACCATCAATTCTTTATTATTTTCAAAATCAAATTGTACTACGGCAAGATTGAAGAGTTAAAGAACATTTGGGCCGAACAATTTATTCTTTTGAGTAAGTTCATTTTTTATCTTTTTTTTTCCGAAGCAATATATTTTCTTCTTATATGAGACTTTTCTATGCTCTAGGCATATCTCAATCTCTTAGAGATCATAAAATCATGCTCTAATTGTTTATCAAACTCTTATTTATGTAGTTAAAGTTATTTTAGACTTTGAAGTTGTGTAATTGAGAGCAAGATTCGTACTCTATTATAAGGTAAGGGAAGCTAATCAATTATTAGTTTTCTTAAAATATTAAGTCTTGCTTTTAAGATTTAATTTGGAATATTCATAATTTTATCTTTTTGTAAATAGGTGAGAGGTGACAAATTTATATTAGAAAAATTATGGCAAAGAGTAGAATAATTGATTCTTTTTTTTTTCAAGAGAAAGAGTTGTGATGAAGATGAAAAAAATGCATCTACGTTATCTAAAATTGAGAAACTTTATGAAAATCCAAAACTTAGAAAAAACGAAAAACAACTCTCTAAGGTTCCTAAAATTACATATAAATAATTTGAAAATGCTTTAGAAGGTGATCACGTCTTCCAATTTGGTAATACATATAAGGTAACTCTTTTTTAATATATTATTGTTGATGATAAATTTTATGTTACTCTTTCATATATATTTAATATATTTATTGTCATATTGTTTGGATTCTATTGTCATGAGTGTTTATTTTGAATAAAAAAATATCTAAAAAACTGAAAATTTTTAATTAAAAAAAATAATTTATATATAACAAATATAATTTGCCCCCCCTAAAATTTGTGTTCAAGTTCCGCCACTGATCTCACCATATCTTAAATAACTTAAATATTATTATATAACATAATAAAAGATTGTAAGTACGGTAACTTATTGTTCCGACCACATGTGAGACAACATGGTTAGAATCAATCATTGAGTTTCAGAGATATTGTTCGTTTTGGAATGTGGATATCTGTCATAGTTTTATCTTTAAAAGACATCTTAGGGAGGAAGGAATGAGTATTTAAATTACATTTAATCTTAACTCCTAAGTGACCTAGAACTTATGAACTTAGTGGTTTTGTCGAAACACTTATATTATTGTTATTCGTCATATAATTAATCTTTTATGTTATTTTTTAATATTTTATTTATTAGTGTATATTTAAAAATTAAAAAAATTCTGACAATTGTAAATATCTAAAAAATGGTATTTTAAAAGTAATAGTGATTTAAAAATAGTAAGACTTAATTATTTAAATATTAAAAGGTTTTAGTATAATTAATTTTGTTATAGATGAGTTTCATTATTTTAAAGCACATTATTTATATAAAAAAAATAAAAGACGAATCTCACCTTCCCAGTTTTAAAAAAATATTAACAGAAAATTACGTTTATCCGTCACGGGCTTAAACAATGGCATTATCGCACCTATGTGTCTCTATTTTTAAAATATTTATATTGTATTATGAGTTAATGATACATGTAAATTGATTAAGTTAATATGTAAGAGAAAAACAAGAGTAGTAAGAAGTAGGGGTTTTCATTTATGAAAGTAATATGACAAGTTTCATCTGTTGATTGGCTTAAGGTGAATGGGCAAGTTAAAGGTTGTTTTGTTTTAGTTTCGTGTGTTGGTATTTTTAAAGAAAGTGGATAAGAATTGGATAAAGTTTTTTTTTTTTTGCTTTTTTATGGGTCATATATGCATTAAAGCATGTTTGGTGCGAGAGTTTTCAAAGGTTTTGGTTGGTTGGAGAATGATACTTCTTTAGTATTATGGTTTTTTGAATCAACATGTGGTTTTCTCTTAGAGGGAGATGACATTGATGCTTGCATTTTTGTAAGTATATGCAGTTTAAAGTTTTTCATGATTTTCGTAAAAATAAATCATTGTAACAATAGTTAGCTAATTTAGTTTTGGTGCATAGGAACAATTTAAGTAATTTAATGCTCTATCTACATGTATTTGTTTATATTTTGTTCATAATACATATAGTTTATTTATGGTTTGTAAAGTGTAATTTTTATCACGAGTTTTGAGTTGTTATCCATGTTTTGTATTTTTTTTATTTTAATAAATTTTCATGTAATGACAACTGATTAATGGACTATGGGAATGTTCACATATAACTCATATGTAAAAATTCATAATAATATCCAACATGACTTAATTGAGAAGAAGTAACTGTCAACGATAAAAACTACAAATACAATAAAAAGTAAAAATAGAGAAATAGTAATTAAACGTGTAGCAATTTTATACACAATATTTTAAAATAGCGGCTACTCTTCAAAATTTAGTTAACAATTATATTTTGAGAAATTAGTTAATAATGATATTATAAAAGATAAAATAATAATAAAAATTGTATGCTCACAAATAAGTATCTATCTATATATATATATATATATATATATATATATATATATATATATATATATATATATATAACTAATTGACTGCAGGTTAAGTGAAAAGTGAACGTATATATATCTCATATATACAAAGGGACCCATCTATAAAGAGATTTTTTTTTTCTGCATTTGTTTTTCAATTTTATTCTTTAAATCAATTTTAAATTAAAATAGTTATTTTATCAATATTATTTTTTAAGTATCCGTTTTGTTTAGACTATTTTTTCAATTTCACAGTTTTATTTTAATTGAACTACTTTTTATTTAGAAAATGATCTACAAAATTAATAAAAAACTACTTATAATAAAATTGCAAAATTTATTTATAATTGGACTGATAGCAACAATAATACTTTTTTTATCTATCTATATCTATACACGAAGGAAATTTTTATCTTGATGTCCACATTTATTTTCTAATTTTACCTTTAAATTTTTTTTAAATTAAAATAATTATTCTATCAATATTACCTCTTAAGTAAGTAATCGTTTTCGTTTGTTTAAATCTATCTGTTTTTTCATTTGACTATTTTTTTAAACTTAATTATTTCTTTAAATAAAAAATTCTTACAAAATAAATAAAAATTACTTATAATAAAATCATAATATATATATATATATATATATATATATATATATATAAAATTTAAAAATATAATCAAAAGAATAATATTAATTTTATCATTTTTTGATTTCTATAAAAAAAGGTATGTGTGTGTTTTAACTAGTAAATAGTAAAGTCATTTAATGTATTTTCTTGAATTTGGAAATGAGTTAAATAGAATAAAAAATCTAAAAAATGTAACACTCGAAAAAAAAGAAGAAGAAAGGAGTATTTCATATTTTGTTAGGAGGTATGCAACACGAAGAAAACGAATTATTGAGTTATTTTGAACTTTGAAATGGACACATACAAGTAAACAAATTTTGTTTGTTAAAATTTTGGAATTTATATAATTTATGCTATTATATAAAGAGAGTTTCTTCTACGTTAATACATCTTAAAAAAAATAAAATACAAAATAAAGGATGTTAAAGACACAATTTATCATCAAGTTGGCAAATGATTGATAAATTATAATGTAACATCATAATTAAGAAGTCAAATTTATAATACTTAACATAAGTTTGTTTGGAATAAAAATAATCTGTGACAAAGTTTTAGTTAGAAATATAATTTTAAAGGTTCAAATGTTTTATAAATAGGCAATGTTGCATTCGTTCCATGGATAAAGGAGTGTGCATGTATTTTGGAGGTTTAATTACTCGGATGGTACCACTTTGGTACAGGTATGTCAATCTGGTACCTGCTTATAAAAAAATATCAATTGCATCATAACTTTTGAAAAAGTGCTTTTAACGACGTGCCACGTGTCAGTTTGTGGTTTTCTTGATTTTTTTTAAAATTTTTTAAATTTTAAAAAAATAAAATAAAAGCGTCACATGTCAAGTCCCCGTGTGTGACATGTGGCATTGTCAGTGACATTGTCATTGCCACATGACATTGCAATACTACGTGTCAGTGTCACTGTCAAATGTTGATTTCGATTTAGTCCCCATATATGTTTTTTGTTTCAATTTAGAACCTAATTGAAGCATTTTTTTAAAAATTGGATGTAATTAACACTTTTTTAAAAGCGTGTACCAAATTGACACACCTATACCAAAATGGGTAGCATCCGAGTAATTAAACCTATTTTAGAAACTTGGGTTGTGCGTGTAAAATTGAAAACACTTGGTGAAAGATAAACTTTACACGCTTCAGTAAATAAATTTGGTATTTTAGCAAAGGTTACAACAAATGACATCTCCAATGAACCACAGAACATAGCATCTTCTTGTAACAAAATCTATTTTGTTTCAATTCATTTTGAACATATATTTCCATAAACATCATGATACCAAGATCGGCTATTACAATTTAATTAAAATTATAATTAAACATAATATAAAGAGACGATTTAAATGTGATATTTTACATTTTTTTAAATACATTTTTGTTGTACATAATGAAGCGAGAAAAACAATAATCACACAACAAAAATAATTTTTAAAGTTTATTATTCACAATTAAAAACATTTTCTTCAAAATATTTTTATCATTAAAAATTTGCGTGTGAACTTAACAAATTGCTATGAACAAGAAGCCCAAAACCTGTTTCTCGTCGGCCCTGTGTAATGGATCCGAAAATAAACAACGGCCCATATAAATACCTAGGAAAAGGTTTTGGGATTCCGAACATCTCTTTCTCCGTCGTGGTTGCACTCACTCACTCCGAGACCAAAACGGCGCCATGCCTACCGTCAGCGTGGGGCGGGATCGCCTGTTTGCGGCTCTAGGAAGAACTTACAGTGAGCTTCCATTTCTCAATCACTTTGTCAAAATATTTATCAAATTTCACTTCGACTTCACTGAATCGACCATTTTGTTGTTTTTTTTTTTTCTTCAGCGCAAGAGGAATTCGAAGACTTGTGCTTCAGTTTCGGGATCGAGCTCGACGACGTCGTAAGTATTTCACCTTCATTGTTATCGTCTAAACATGGAGCTTCAACCACTGCATTTTAAATATAGTAATAATAGGAATTGTTATCAGCATCATCTGATGAATTCAGTGTGATTATATCAGACGACGGAGAAGGCAATTGTAAGGAAAGAAAAGCATTTGGATGAAGAAGAAGCTGATGAGGACGAAGAAGTTATCTACAAGATCGAAGTTCCCGCCAATAGGTACACCGCTGTGACGTCTTTGATTTTTTTTTTGTTGCATTGGGGATTAAAGAAAATGTTTTAATTCTGTGAAGAATGTTATTTAAAAAAAAAATTTCTTTGTCGGTTCTTTGACTCCTCTGGTTGTCTTTACTGAGTGTTTAGTGTGGGTAATTTACTAAATTTATCGATTTTTCTTGCTAATCTTGTTCTTGTATCCGAGATTCATACTCTATTGCATTGCGAAACCGGATTTTTATACTTCAGTGGAAGATTGACAAGAAAATTCAAGCATGTTGATTTTTCAATAGGAATTAATGTTAGCTGGATTATATGTTGTATAAAAAAAGTTACACAAGTCAGAATGAGTGATGTGGTTCACTATTTTCTCATTGCAATTCTCAAATTACTGAATTTTATAATATGCTTGTTTTTAAATAACTTTTCAAAGCATGGAATTACAGCATGTCACCTTTTGTAGTCTGTTCTGTCAGATATATTTCCGTATCGAAAAATTGGTTCTAATTTCCTTTCTTGTTCCATAGATATGACCTCCTCTGCCTTGAAGGGCTTGCTCAAGCCCTCCGTGTTTTCTGTGAGATTCAGGAGATCCCCAATTATAGACTGTCTGACATTAGTAAGAATGAAATGCTGAAAATACATGTGAAGCCGGAGGTAGTCATGTAACGCATGTTGTTTTGTTAGTATGGTTCTTTTGGAAGTTGAAAATGACATGTTTCTTTTCTCTTGAATCATCGAAGACTTCTCTGGTTCGTCCATTTGTTGTATGTGCTGTATTAAGAGATGTAACTTTTGATAAAGCAAGATACAACAGCTTTATCGATCTCCAAGACAAGCTTCACCAAAACATATGTCGGTAATGTGATTTGCTTTCTTCTCTACCAATATTGAGCTGAATACTACTTGTCTCCGAAGTCTAACTAGAACAGGTTTCAAATTTCAATGCAATTCAAGTAATGTGTTTCTTGTTACCAAGTTTGTGATGAACTACTTCCATACATTTTAGGATATAAAAAAAGTCTGTGTTATCAGAAGAGTTTAGTTAATGATATTGTAAGTTTTATTTTGACTCTTTTATTTTGCTAATTTTATAGAAAAATTTCATAGAAAAATTATGATACTCTTTTTCTCCATTAGTTTATCTTTATGGTGCTTTTGGTCATCTCATGTCACGAAATACCTAAATTTTCTGAATGAATTTTCAGTTAAGTAATTTCATTCCTTTCTAATCTATATTTTTCAGGCGAAGAACACTTGTTGCCATCGGAACCCATGATCTCGATAAATTGGAGGGTCCTTTCACCTATGAGGTTTCTTTCATCGAATTGTAGATCATGAAATTTATAGTAATGTGCACTTTGGATAGATAGATAACCTACAAACGTTAGGATTGAGATAGACATCTGGGTACTATGTTTAAAGAAGTAGGAAACCTACAGCTTAGTGCTCACTAGAAGCGGAAGTTTTTGCCTGGCCTCCTTCATTAATTACATCACTGACATATTATTGTGCTCCGACTCAGAACTTATTGGTATCAAAAGGAAGCACAGTGAATCTTGACGTGTTTTACTGCTGTTTATGATCCAAATTGTATCTGAATTTTTCTAAAACCAATTAACGAGAGACCTTAATAGCTGATGACCATTTTCTTGTGTAATTTAATTATATCTATTTATTGTACATCATCTGTAAAGGTAACTTTGCTCATATGTAATTTCCAGGCTTTGCCACCTTCAAGTATAGCTTTTACGCCACTAAAGCAGGTGACATTACACTACAGATAACATCATGTGCTGGACTTCAAATTTTTTATGTCAACTGCCAAACTTATCTTGTCTTCTTTCCCCCTTTTCTTTTTGCATGATAGGAAAGGAACTTCAGGGCTGATGAGTTGATGGAGTTCTACAAAGTGAGTTTTTTGTGTGATATTTTCCTTGTTGTATTTATAAACATTTATTAGGAACCTAGTAGAAGAAGGCTGACTAGTTATTACATGTCTGAATACATGTTGGTTCGTTTGACAGTCAGATTTGAAACTGAAGAAATTCTTGCATATAATTGAGGATTCCCCTGTTTTCCCTGTATTATATGACAGTAAGAGGTATTGTGTTTTCATAGTATCCTTATATTTAGATTTTTAAGGATGTGAAATCTTGGCTCTTTTCTGTGTTAGGCTACAAAAAAGTGCCATCAAAGATGCTATTTTCATTTATCCTGGCATTTAAGATTGGTGAAATTACTCATTTTCTCCCTATACTTCAACAAACTTTACCTTTAGTTCCATGCTTAAAAATTATCGAATTTAGCTGTTAAACATATCTTTTGTAGTATTCTTTAGTCTCTATGTCTCTAGACGGTAGAAACTAAAAGAGATTAAAAATGGTATGCATATTAGGGACTAAAAGGGATTAAAATGGTATTTTGGTAGGGACCAATGGATAACGTTTGGACCACTATAGGGACTAAATGAGTAATTAAGGATTTGAAATCATTTATCAGTCATTTGCATTGCGTTATGCAGTTAGATTTTTGTAGAACTCTATGGGTAGTATATCTTGCTCAGAGTGATAAATATAATTAAAATAAATAAAATCATGTATACATATTATATTTCTGGTCCATTTCACATTTTTTATGGGGATGGCAAACCAGTGAGGCGCCCACCATGTAGGCAGTTCGGAGAGTGTAGATGCATGTAAATTATCCTCAAGTTGCTGTTTCTAGGGGTGGTAAACAGTAACTATAATGTTTGTCCAACTGCCAGTGCTCACCCTCAAATCTGAGGATAAATTCGGCTAGAAGTTAAAAATGTGTGTAGAAAAAGTTCAGTTAGAGAATGTTAAGGGTAACTATTACAATTATGGCATGATAGGAAAAAAAGATTCTCTTGACAGCTTGTCTCAGTTATATTTTGATATCTTATTGGTTTGGATTCTAGTTTATAAAAATTAAACTGACAGGTTTTGAGCATAAAATATACATATATTGAATTCAATGTCAACACATACGTGCACACTAACAATTATATGGATGCATAAACTGAAAACTTTCATGTTTTCTTCAATGAGATGCATTCCCAGTTTCCCGCTAAAATTTGATCAGGTTAACTTGCTGGAATTCTTTTAATAATTGGTCCTTGTAAAATTCTGTTGTTTATGCTTTTTCTGAACAACTAACTGCTGATTCTTGATCAATTTGCTCTAATATTCTACTTACTTGCAGTTGTTGAATTAAACTATATTAATATGCTGGAGTATTTTGACAGAACTGTGTTATCTTTACCCCCAATCATTAATGGTGCTCACTCAGCCATCACTCTGGAGACAAAGAATGTGTTTATTGAATGTACTGCTACTGATCTGACAAAGGCAAAGATTGTTTTAAATACAATGGTAGGGTAGTGAGTTTGTTGTATGTTTTTCCATTTGCATTTTGTAAGCAATGCAATTGTTTTAGATGATGATGGAATATTTCATATTTTCTTAGGTAACAGCCTTCTCAGAATATTGTGCGAACAAATTTGTCATTGAACCAGTTGAAGTGATTTCTTCTGATGGCAAGTCAAACATATACCCCGATTTATCTGTCTACAATATGGAAGTTTCTCTATCTTACATTAATGGATTGATTGGGGTATCATTGGAGGCAGAAGAGGTAATTATTTGCTGCTTCATATTGAGTGACATGTTCCTGCACTTGATCTTAACATATTTACCGTATGATGTAGAATAATTTTGGATGCTTAGCTGCTGATTATGAATGTCTAATTTTGTAGCAATGTTCCTTAATTATTTGAATTCCCGGTTCTAACAGAATTGCTTTCAACATTGTCGTCAATTTGGGTTGATTCTTGATCTTGGTGTGAAATTTGGTAAATGTGGGCTTTGAAATAGAAATGAGTGATTAAATAATTCCTTAAAAATAAGGAATAATTAAAGGTTAAGCTACCAATAGATTTTGACATCATAAATAACTTTTTATAGGTAATTTTGTGTCCATATTTTATTTTTGTGTTCAAAAGATAGCTTAATCTTTCTTCTGTTTCATTTGAGACATTCACATTAGAATAAAAAACTCAAGCAAGACAGACTGTTGGCCTTGTTTTTTTTTCTCTTTTTAGTTTTAATTGTGATTGTAAGTTTCCATATTAATATATCTCAAGGATTTTTTTGTACATGTTATGAAAACATTTTTTACATCTAGTTTGGGTTATTCGTTTGTTCGTGTTAAATTTCCTTAATTTTTATCTTGTTAGTCTTTATGTTGCTGATGCTCATCTCTAGTGCAAGATCAGTGCTCTCCTATATTAGCAATGTCAAGTGAAACAAATATTGTCGAACTTACTGATTCATAATCTTCCCATCTTCCTTCAGGTCACTAAGTTCTTAAATAGGATGCAATTGCATGCCAAGCAGTCTACGTCTGCTAAAAAGCAGTGTAACTTTATAGTGTCTGTACCTCCTTCTAGAAGTGATGTTCTTCACCCATGTGATGTTATGGAGGTATTGATAATGACAGCCTTTCTCATTCCTGAATGCATGTTGGATCTAGTGTGTGGTGTGTATGTTTTACTGACAAGGCGTGGTTTTTTTATCTTCGGTTTTTTCTATCTATAGGATGTGGCAATTGCTTATGGATTCAATAGTATTAAGGATAAAGCTGTAGCAGATAATAAGGGCTCAAAAAGGTTGGCTGGTTCCCTGACTCTACTTCCACTGAACGAGATAAGTGATCTTATCCGAAAAGAGGTATAAAACAAAATAACAGAACATATTATTCTTGTGATTGGAGAAGGTTGATGTTTCATGCATAAATTTCCATAATATGTGTTGATCATTTTGTTATCTTTGATTAAGCTGATCCAATAGAATTAATTATTATTGCATCACATATTCATGAAGGTTACAGTTAATTATTTGAAATCCCTAACTATCTGAATCTACTATTCCTAACTTCTTTTCAGGTTGCATTGATTGGGTTTACAGAGGTCTTGACATTTATACTCTGCTCTAAAAAGGAAAACTTTGCCATGCTTAACCGCAAAGATGATAAATCTAAAGCAGTTATCATCGGAAACCCCAGATCTTCGGACTTTGAGGTTTAAACACTTTATCTTTCTTTTCTATGACACTGTTAAGCTTTATAACTCTATTTATTTAATTGCAATGAAAATATAGGATCTCTTAAAGTGGCCCCTCTTCACATTGTTTCTTTCTTTAGCTGTTTGCATTGTTCTTGTAAGTGGTTTTTAATTCTTTCCTGTCAGCAAACAGTTCCGAGTTCTTGTAGCCTTTACTTATGTGGTTATGTTATTGATTCATTCTTTATTTTCATGATCTTGGTACTGTTGTTTATACATGCCTATTTTTTGTTAATTGGAAGAGGAAACTATACATAGATACCCTAATAATGCTAATTTTAAATAAATGAAATTATAAAATAAAAACATGCTACAGTATGCATACAAGAGGATATCAATGCGGATGCATCCAGCTGGCCATCTAGAAATCAATTCACAAAGCATACTGATTATCGTGGATTATCTTTTCTCATTATATCACTGTTTTATTTTCTTTTTTTTTGTGTACCCTATATTGAATTGGAAACATCAGTATTGATATTCTCCTGTTTTTTTATTTTTTAGCTTAATTTTTTCTTGAAGTCATATACTGTAATTTTTAAATCTTACCTGTATTCAGGCTGTGCGAACTAGTCTTATGCCTGGCATTTTGAAAACTGTTGCTCACAACAAGGATCATCCAAAGCCTATAAAGGTATTATTTTCAGTTCTTCCTTTGGGTGTTTGATGTTTTTATCATAAATCTTTACAACCATATTTTCCTTTTTTGATTTAGTTATATATTTCAATCATACATTTTATTCTATTGTCCAAATCATTATGTTATTTTAACATTGAGCATGCCCTGTTAATGTGATTGTATTTAGAGAAATTGATCTTTTTTATTTGTGATATCATTTTTAAAGAAAACAACAATAAATGGCATATACATAATCGGAACACAGTAAAGAAGCCTTAAACTGGCTTGTAATGTAAATCAAAGCTGCAAATGAAAGGAAAAGTAAAAGTAAAAAGCAATTGGAAGTTGGAACAAAGGATATTTTGCGGTGTCTGGCCACATCTTCAGTGCCCTTATAAACCCTTATTATGGACAGCTGCAGAAAGTACTGTGTAAGCAGTAAGCACTTAAACTATCTCATCCCTTGAATTTGAGTCTTTTCCCCACTCGGTCTGTCTTCCTTTGCCATTATTGAATAATAGGGCCTTTATTAAGTCATTTGACTTTGATTTCCTCCTCCGAAAACTGTAAAATTGTTTGTATTGTACCCTGCCATGATGTTATAACATGTATCCAATTACCTTTTGTTTAAAACTTCCTTTTAGGCGCCAGAGATAATTGTTTATTTAATAATTAATTAGCTTATGCAACTTTTACTGATTTTCATTCAAAAATATTTCAATGCATGGTAGTGTCTTCTGAAGATTCAAACTTTCAAAATTATTGTTTATTCTTCCTCTAGTGTATGCATTTCTATTTTTGTTTTTCTTTTTTTGTGTTGCAAGTTTGTAAGAATACGTATCTATCTTAAATGTGTTTCAGATTTTTGAAGTGGGTGATGTAGCACTTTTGGATGATACTAGAGATGTTGGTGCAAAAAATCTTCGCCAACTTGCTGCTCTGTACTGCGGTGCTAATGCCGGATTTGAGGTATATGACGCTTCATTTGGTTGTTTGGTCTTTCTTTCAATACACAAGTTATTAGTTACTTGATTGACCAGAACTGCGGTACTGCTTAGAATTTAAAGTAATTTTCAACACAAAATCATATCTAAAAGAAATTACTGTTCTTCACTTGCAATCTATTATTCCTAGACATGGTAAAAATAAATTGGATGACTGTATTTCAATATATATGCAGATAATTCACGGCTTGGTCGACAGAGTAATGGAAAAGAACGGTGTTCCCTTTGTTTCACCTGGTGATAAGTCGGGCTATTACATCGAGCGGTCAGATGTAAGTGAATAACACTGCATAGGAGTTGTCTTTTTTATTTTGTCCTATTTTTGCGATATTAATTCTGCTTAAGATAATTTATGTATGACTCATTTTCTCATTGAAGGAACCCGAGTTTCTGGCTGGTAGACAAGCTAGAATCATTTACAAGGGAAAGCATGCTGGCACTTTTGGCATTGTTCATCCCGAGGTACTTTTGATCGCTAAAATTATGTCATCATCGTCTTGTTTTAATGTCCAAATGTTAGTATATAATCATGTCATCGATTGATTGTTTCTTACTGCCAATACATTTATCTGTTCCCCTCACAATTTCTTTTTCCTATGTTTTTCCATACAGTGATATCATTCTTTCAGAACGAAATATTTTGGAGTCATATATAGTACAACTATTAATTGTATTTGTTATATATACTTTCAGGTTCTCAACAACTTCGACATTCCTGATCCATGCTCCTTTGTTGAACTTAACATCGAAAGCTTCTTGTGAAAGATTATTTGTATTAATTAGTAAGTGTCATCCGAAACTTTTTCGTGTTAGTTTGTATTTTTTTCATACTGTGTCACTTACCTCTCTTTCCCGAACTGCTACACCATCTTCTTAGGTAAAATTGTGGCTTGGCTGATATGGATTTTTATGCAGGTCCGCGTTGACCCAATCACTCTTTTGAATACATAGATATTTATCAAACTGGGAATCACGATGCAAACGCTTTCTGCTCCATATATGTCTGGAATTAGAACTACGCTTGCTGGGAAGTGGAATGTAACTTAGGGTGTTTTGTTCATTATATAGATGTATCATTTTTTGCTTAGTTTCGTCGTTATTACATGTTTAGAATATCTGAAGTTACGAATTTGTTAATAGGTATAATCTCTATCATATTAGTTATTTTTGAACACGGTTGATTTTGGTTTTAAATCGAGACTGCAAGGATATTGATTCCTTTGCAAATTTTGTTAATACAAAAGGAGTCTGCTGCTTGGGCTGTGGCAGTTTTTCTTGCTTTTTAGACCATTAGATTATGTTTGATCCATCTATTTGGATGTGGCAAAATTTAGGGTCCTAAAAGGATTTCTCATTATTTGAAAAAAAAAAAATGGAAACTTAGTCTCAATTAATGTGTTGGAATAGAAAATAAATTTAATGTTTATAAACGAGCTAAATTTTACCCTTTTAAAATAAATGCTCACTGTAATTGGTAGAATTAATTGAAAAGCTAAAAATTGAAAACCTAAACTAACAAATTTGATGAAATTATGTTTGAAAGAACAATGTCGTGAAAAGTTATTAAATCAAATCTTAATTCTAGGGAAGTATTTATTTTTAATAATTATCAATTCACATTCATTAATTTAGTTTAAATTTTATTATCTTAGTTTTCTATAAATTAAATTTTAAGTAGTATTTGTGTCGAAGTTTGTTTTTATTAACTTTCAAAACAGTTATCATTTCTCAGTCTAATAAATACTTTATTTAAAGTAATACAATAGTTGGATGAATAAAAATGTATAATTTTAATCAATAAATAAGATTTGAAAATTAGAGTTTTCTATTATTATATGGAGTAAATGGTAAAATACAAGTTTCATGTGAAAAAATTATTTCAATCATTATTTTGAATACCTTCAGGACGAAGTAAAAGTTAAAAAACTACTTTGCAAATACAAGAAATAATTTTTATCCAAATTTAATCTATAATCTAGATGAAAAGGTGTCTATATTTTGTCATATTTCCATAAATTTATATAAATAATCACCGGTCCTATTTGTGAGATTTATATTAAAATATTAACTTTTTTTAAGATAACATAAAAGACATATAGGATCCTGTATTAACATTAACAACGAAATACTATAGAAAAATCACTTCAACCCAACTCTTGCATCCAAATGTCACAGAAATTACATCACGGTCTATTGCAAAACCACTTTTATTATAAAAGGTTAAATATGTTTTTAGTCCTTCAATTTCAGGAAAATTTGGAATTAATTATTTTTTAAATTTTTTATTAATTTAATTTTTAATCTTAAAAAATGCGTAAATTTAGTTTTTTTAACTAAATTTTGTTAAGTTAATCTGTCGTTTCAAGTGCATTTCATGATAATATTTGAATTGTTTACACCGTTTGACACATTCTCGCTTCAATGTTAACTCAAATATTATCATAAAATGTATTTAAAATGTTAAATAAACTTAACAAAATTTAGTAAGAAGGATTAAATCCACTCATTTCTAAATATGAATTACTAAATTGGTATAAAATTTTATAGAGGAACTAATTCTAAAATTTACTAAAACTTAAGGGACAAAAACATATTTATTCCAAAATTCCACAGAAATTCCAAACGGTTTATTCCAAAATTCATTTTCACATCTTTTACACATATGCTTAGCAATGATTATTATTAGGGATAATTTCACTTTTTCGGTAAAAACATTCCTAAAAATATTTACATATGTACGTTGCAAATCTAAAGATAATTTGTAATTTTTATCAAAATCATTGTCATCACCACTTTAAACAATGTAATAAATATAATGCGTAATCCAGAAATAAAATAACATTTTAACTAAGAATTAGTATTTTCAACTTATTTTTTTAGAAATTTGAATAAAAATCATTCCCTAAAAATCTTACTTCATTCTCCAATTTCCTCCGTCAAGAAAATTAAATTTGTTTCCTACTTTTTTAAAGATTACTCCAACGTATGTATTAATTAAAGTACGACATTTTATTTTATTTTAATTATAGGAATTTTTTGATTTACATATGTATGATATTATATTAGTAGGTAATGATATTGTAATGTTATTAAGTTAATATATAAAATAAAATTATATTTATTAAAAAATGGAATATATCAGAAAAAATGAAAAAATAATGGTTGATAAATAGGAAAAAAGAGAAGAAGCATAGATAAACGATTTTATAAAAAGTTTGTAAAAATAAAGATCAATTTTCAAAAATTTAATAAATAATTATATTTTAAAGGGTAAAATTGGAATTTTGAAATGTGAACACAAAATTGGGAATCCTCTCTCTATATATTGTTAAAGATAATTCACAAAAAATAATCAACATTTTTCAAATCTTTATTCAAAGTTTATATCATAAAGAAGTATTTATAAATTGTAAAACAAAATGTTACATATACTCTATAAAAAAACTTATAATTTGTATGATTTGAAGATAACAAAAACTAAACATGATGGAATAAAACATCATAAAAAAAGTCTAACTCGACATCCCATCTACAACTTTCACATGAATTTTTAATATTATCATCATCATCTTCATTGTCTACTATTTCCCATGAATGACATTTCTTCATACTCCAACCATTGCATTGTCTCTTGGAACATAAAGGACTTGGATTGCGTATCAGTGTTCCATAAGGTTTTCTCCATATTTTACCCAACAAATTTACTACCCTGTTTCTGCAACTTACAACACACTTAACATTCCTCAGAAATTGCATATGCTCAACTCCTTCTTTTCTCAAATCATCATCGTATGAGCATAATAAAATTAAACCGTATACATATTTTGCTTCCAGGTGACCCTTTTCTGCAGCCATCTTCAAGTCTTTAATGCCTTTTTCAATATTTCCCTCGTACCTAATTATTTCTTCTAATCCCTTTCTATAGAAAGCTTCAATATTTCCGCATTCCTTACAACTTTGCATGAAAGTATCAAACACCCTTGCTTTTTCTTTACATGACCATGAATGCAAAGGAAACTTTTCTAAGGAAATTTGTTGCCACATGTAGTTGTCTTTTGATGCATGCAAAAAATCTCTACAACATACTTTCATGTTGTAATGATCAATACAAGATTCAGAGCTTACCCTTGCAACCACATTGACCAACAAATCCATGGGGAGTGATTTTATTGGAACAAAAGTAGATTTGTCATGTCCAAGACGTTGCCTCCTGTTGTCTCTCTGAACGAATTCTTCCATTACAACCAAATGAGCAGACTCATTGTTTTCATCACGTTGCCTCTTCTTGCATTGTGTCTTCTTCACTGTAGTCATGTTTGCTTGATCTTGATATTGAGATTGAAATTTAAAGGCTCAAAATCAAAAGTTGTATGTTAGTGAATGATGAAATATGACTCAAGGTGTACTTTATATAGATAAGAAGTTTAGAAAACTTATATAAGATATTTTGTATATCAATAAAATATAATAAATAAATACTAAATATATTTTTTCTTTTTAACCGATCTTATATTTTTACAATTTATTTCATTCTTGATTATAATTATATTTTATCTTATCTAATATAATAATTATGAGTGTGATTTTAAAAAATAAAAAATAAGCTTATTGTTTATTCTAAAACGGATAAAGATGTGAAAATATATAAATTTAATATAGTATAACTCTAGCCAAAACAATAGATCTTGCTATCTATTTAATCTTATTTACCAAATTAATATTCTTATAACATTTATCTTATTAGTTCTAAAAATAATAAATAGATAGTGTAATATATTTTAATCTTTTTACTACATTCACCTTTATCAATATTATGTTATTGATTATGAATATAATAAATAATTTTGTGTGTGTATTTTTCTCTTTATCAAAATAATATTTTTTTTATATTTATTTTATCGATTCTAAATATGATAAATAAAATTTTTATTTTATGCTATTTTGTTTTGCTGTCTATATTATCTAAGTTACCAATTTAATTTTATAAATATTATCTCGTTGATCTAGACAAATAATATATAAATATTTTAAAGTAGTTTTACATTATGTATCGATTTAATTTTTATTATTTAATTTACTCTATGATAAATAGATAATTTATCTTTTTGACCAATTTAAAAAATTTACCAAATTTCCTTTATTGAATTTGTATATTAATCGATTTTGGAATTTATTTTGTGTTATTTACCCATTAAATCTTTTTTCTAGATAAATAATTTTTTTTATTTTTGATTTTATTAGCCATTTAGTATTTTATTAATATATATATATATATATATATATATATATATATATATATATATTATTGAATCTCAATAGAATAAATGGATATTTATCCTATTGTTCAATTTAATCTTATTAATCATGAACATGATTAGTAGTTCTAACAATATATTTTATCTACTTTATCAATTCAATATTATATCAATATTATCTTACCAATATTTGAAAGTGACAAATGAGTGTTTCTATTAATTTTATAATATTTATAATTTAATCTTTTATCATTGCTGATGATGATTTTATTATACTATTAGATTGCATATTTTTATTATACGATCTTATTTTAAGAAGTTAACTTAAATATTTATTTTAATTATATATCTATATCTATATCTATCTATATATATATATATATTATTTTTATATGTGAAATGTAATGAACGAAATGTTATAGAAACTATATAAAATATAATTTATATGAAAGAGGGAAAAATAATACTTATATGTGAAATGATGAGGTATGAAGTTATTTTAAATGGATAGTTAGTTTATCTCAATTTTCTTAATTTTAGTTATATATATCTTATTTGAAATTAACATATATTTTATATTTTATATTTATATTTGTTTATCATATGATAATAAAATAATAAATATATTATTTATTGTACATCTTATTCAGGTTGTATCTATAACAATATATAAAGAAGATTTTCTCTTTTGTGTTCACATGTCATAATGTCACTTCTACTCTTTATAACGTAATCTATAACAATATATAAAGGAGATTTTCTCTTTTGTGTCCACATTTCATAATGAGGATTTTCTTTTTTGTGTTCAAATCTCATAATGTCAATTCTATCATTTATAATATAATTATTTATTATTTTTTAAAAATTATTGGTTATTTTTACCTATTTTCTATAAAACTGTTTTTCTTTTCTTTTTATTCGTCAAAAATAATTTATCTATTCATTTCACTTTATTTTTAAATTTCTCTATTTATTTTAATTTATTTTTAATAAATATAAATTTCTTTTATATTAACTTAATAACATACATTATTATCACCTACTAGCAAGCGATATAGTTACAATAAAAAAAATTGTAATTATATTAAACAAAACATTCTAAACATTTACAGCGTAATTATACTAAGTGAAATGTGGATTGTTTTGTGTTTTTTTTCATCTTCCCAAGAGTTATTTTATTATCACGTTTTAGTTTTTTTTCTTCTTTTTTTTGTTCTCTCTTTTAATTTTTCTAATAGGTATATTTCTTTTTAAAATTTTAATAGTGACTTTAAAATATTATTAAATATAAAATAGGAAAAATTGAGCATATCAAATAAAAGAATTCTTATTAGATATTCCTATAATTACTAATTTAATTATATTAACATTGTTAGATTGATTAAAAATAAGTAAATAAATATTTCTATGCATTTTTATATTAAATAGTAATTTAATACTTTTTTTAGTAATACTATCTTGCTGATAGTGAACATGATAACCAGAGATTTTAACTATCAGAACATGGATAATAGATCTTGCTATCTATTTAAATTTATTGACCACAATAATCTTTTAATAATATTATCTTATTAGTTCTGGAAATAATAAATAGATCACGTTATTTCATTTAACTTATTTATCAATTTCATCTTAGCCAATATTATTTTATAGATTTTTTAATACGATAAATAAATTTTCTGTATATTTTTTGCCTTTACTAAATGAATCTTTCATTATATTTATTTAATTGATTTTAAATATGATTAAGAGATATTTTATTTTACAATATATATATATATATATATATATATATATATATATATATATATATATTATGATTTACAGATTTATTTTCATAAATATGAAATATTTGATTCTCTCAAATAGAGATATGGGTATGGAAAATACCTTACCTTTTTAATTGGTATGGGGATGGGATGGAAATGTACATATTATTTTTGTCTCCATTCCCTTATTCACCGTAATATTCGTCCCCCTTGTCATCTTTCTGTCTTTGTGTAAATTACTAAAATATTATATATATATATATATATATATATATATATATACACTACGCACTTTTTATTTTTTATTTCTTTTAGTTATTTGGTTTGTCATGAGTTTCATTCGCCTCTTCAAGATATTTTTCGTCTCATCACAACCTTTATGCAATTATGTTCAAATGATGTATGATAATTAAATACTTTTTTAGTCTCACATTTAAATTTTTCTACTCTTTTTTAATATTTTTAAGACCATCGATTTAAGTGTTTAATAGCATAAACATTTCATTTACTAGGTTATTTAAAAAAATTATCTTATTTATTATTATATTATTATTATTATTATCATTTAAATAATTCTTTTGTTTCACTGAAATAATTTTCGTTATTTCTCAACAATTGAATACATTGATATTTGAAAAGTTTTATTAGATCTTTAAAGTATCTTTCATCTTATCCAACCCTTAATTATACATTTACATTTTCCTTCGTGCGATTTCATTTAATAGTCTCTCAAATTGTTTATAAGACATCCATTTGATATTTTTTTAATATTTTTATTTGTTATTTAATTTTATTATGTAAAATATTATTTTGATATTTTTTATATAATTATTTTTATTTTGTAACTCATTATCTTACATGTAACTTTATCACTATAATGATATAAATAACTTTATTTACAATAATATAATAATTTAATGTAATTGTCATGAATTTTTTTTACTACCATCCAACATATATTGAAATTCAAAATATGAAAGATATATCTTAAAATTATATTATTATTAGTTTAATCTTTGTTCTTTGCGTGATTTTCATCAAGCATTATAACTTTTATTAGTGTAAACAATTTTTTTTTATTATAATTTAAAAAATTGAAGTAAACAAAGATTTAAAATATTTTTTAATTTGAATATTTGTTTTCCTTTTATATTTTTTAAAAATATTTTTGAATTTTATCAATTAGGTTTCATTAACGTTTGCAACTTTAATAAGTGTTTTGGTTCTCATGAAATTTTATTTGGTATTCTAATTTGATATGTATACAATTATAATTATTATTTTTTTATAAATATTTGATATGTAAGAAATAAAACTCTTTTTAATATTGTATATTTGATAATTTTTTTCCATTACCGTATTTTTTGTATTATTTTATAAAAAATAATTAATTGATATTGAAACCGTAAGAAAGTGGGTACTGCTTCGAGTAGATACCCTCATTTGCCAGTGTGGATGAAGATGAGACAAAAATTTGATACCCGTTAAGTTTTTGTATAGGGACAAGGATGAATTTTTTTCAATGAAGATGGGTATGAGATAGCGAAACTTATCCTCACCCCGTCCCATTGTCATCCCTAATTAGGGATGTCAACAGGACGGGTAGTAATTCTCCTGTACCCTATTTTTTCCGTATCCGTCCCCATAGTACATGTATCTGTTATGCGGATACTCATATATTTTTTTAATATCCACGGATATACACGTGTACCCACAGATATATAAAAAGTAATAATAATAATAATAATAGTATTTAACAACATATTTTAACCATAATTTCAAATAAAATAGAATATATAACATTCATAAATTTCAAATAGAGTCAAAATAATCCATTTAAACTGTGTTTATATTTTATTTGAATGGATTATTAACACTATTTAAATATTACAAAGAAAGAGAGATTATATTTTAAAACTAGTTAATAAATATTAATTCATTCAAAATCGATGTATTAATATTTTAATCATGTTTTATTTTATAATTTTTTTAATTTAAATTAGAATATAGCGGGTATTGATATCACGAGTATGAATACTATGATACTCGTACCCGTCTCATTAACATGCGGTATAAAAATATTCGTACTCATTATCTGCAGGTACTCATTTACAATCTCAATTTTCTCTTTGCAAATTTTATCTGTGAGTAGACGTGAGTACAAATTTTTTTTACATCCCTATCCATGTATAACGTTTAGACCTCTATAGGGACTAAATGAGTAATTAAGGATTTGAGATCATTTATCTGTCATTTGCATTGCATTATGCTGTTATAGTTTTGTTGAACTCCATGGGTAGTATATCTTGCTCAGAGTATTTTGGGTAGTTTTTAAAATTTAAATTTAATAAATATAATTAAAATAAATAAAATCATGTATACATATTATATTTGTACTCCATGTATGGGTGGTAAGCAGTAATTATAATGTTTGTCCAACTGCCAGTGCTCACCCTCAAATCTGAGGATAAACTCGTCTAGAAGTTAAAAATGTGTGGAGAAAAAATTCAGTTAGAGAATGTTTAGGGTAACTATAACATATATGGCATGATGGGAAAAAAATATTGACTTGACAGCTGTCTCAGTTATATTTTGATATCTTATTCCTTTGAATTCCATTTTATAAAAATTAAACTGACAGGTTATGAGCATAAAATATACGTATATTGAATTCAATGTAAACACATACGTGCACATTAACAATTATATGGATGCATACTCTGAAAACTTTCTTGTTTTCTTCATTGAGATGCATTCCCATTTTCCCACTAAAATTTGACCAGGTTAACTTGCTGGAATTCTTTTAATTATTGCTCCTTGTAAAATTTCTGTTGTTTGTGCATTTTCTAAACAACTAACTACTGGATCTTGATCAATTTGCTCTAATATTCTACTTACTTGCAGTTTTTGAATTAAACTATATTAATATGCTGGAGTATTTTGACAGAACTGTGCTAATGGTGCTCACTCAGCCATCACTCTGGGGACAAAGAATGTGTTTATTGAATGTACTACTACTGAACTTGTTGTATGTTTTTCTATTTGCATTTTGTAAGCAATGCAATTGTTTTAGATGATGACAAACTATTTCATATTTTCTTAGGTAACAGCCTTCTCAGATTATTGTGCGAACAAATTTGTCAATGAACCAGTTGAAGTGATTTCTTCTGATGGCAAGTCAAACATATACCATGTTATTTTCAATCCTACATTTTATTCTGTATTGTTAATTATTGTCCAAATCATTGTGTTATTTTAACATTGGTACCATTCCATGACCAGAGATGATAACATTGAGCATGCCTGTTAATGTGAATGTATTTAGAGAAATTAATCTGTTATATTTGTGATATCATTTTAAAGAAAACAGCAATAATAATTTAGGCTTCTCAAACTTATTTAATTACCACTTAACATTTTCAAAATACACATAGTATATAAATACGGCAAATTCAGTCCCAATTAAATTTGTAGGTAATTTTAAGATACTGAAATTGCCACAAATACAGGATTAATTATATAATGGCTAAAACACGCAAAGTCCAGTCCAATTAGATTGATGAAAATGACAAGTTCACATACTCTTCATGATACCTACAAATTCTTCAATGTCGTCTAACTTCTTATTTGAGAGTCCTGGAAACATGAATAATCAATTAAGAATCAGAATAGAGTTTAGCTAGCAAAAGTTGATGCAAGTTGCACTACAATGAATGAAATTTTGGTTACCTTTAGCAGAATGTACAGCAGATAGATCCATTTCTGGGCTATAGATACTTTTTGTTTTCATTTGGTCAGTCTCTTCAATCATGCTGGAGTTTAACTTTCCCAACTTCGTTCCAAGTTCTGAGGCGGTGGTCACAATCTCTGTAGCAATCAATGGTTTATATAAAGATCTGTCAACTCACACACTTAATATGATATCAACTATGTTTGACAATAATTCAACCAGAAAATGCATTTTTCCCCCATCATATTGTTTACAGAGAACAATATAGAACACCTGAAAATGTTGTTAGAATTATTTGGCAGGACCTTAACATCCCAATGCATAGGCACCAATTGTTGTGCCCCTGAATAATTGGTGTGGTTTTTAAGAAGCTGTAAAGAATTAAAGTAACCATATTGACAACTGTTTTGTCAAATTCTATCAGATAAGAAACGAAGTATAAAAAAATCAGAATAAAACGACGAATACGAACAGGAATGTACAGCATTTGATAAAATGACCAAGGTAAGTAACTTAAAAAGACAGAAGAATAAATAATGGGAAATGCTGTTTCTGAGAATCCGTAAAAAGGATTTTCTTAATAATCAAATCACGTTCTATTCTATCTGGATTGTACATAACCTAAGAATTCAATGTTCTTTTGCTTCACTAACTGCAAATCAAGAGCAATATGCAGGTGTTGAAACAGATACCGTTTAGAAATCGAGTATCCCCTGCTTAATTAAAATGGAAAGCATAAGTTTGCAAGAAAAAATAGTTCAGCGGGACTGAATTTTGAATGCTGATGGTCAAGATATAAACAAAAAGATGAAAAGCTCTTTAATTACCCTGAAACAACTCATTCATAGAGTTTTGCTCATATAATTGTACTGCTTCATTGATATATCCAGCATTGACAGTAGAATTTCTTTCTAATAGTTGAATTTCTTGATTAAGCATTTCAGAATCCTTCGCAACCTGGCAGCATATCATTACCAAGACAAATCAAACAAGAATCAATTCTCATCTATCAACTCTCAAAAAGAAAGAATTTAGCAATCAGCATTCTTATTACCTCAGTTAATTTTTCTCTCAACGAATCTAACTGAGCATCTGTATCTGGATCAAAAGGAGCACCTGGATCAGGGCCACTCTCAGTTGATTCATCCTGGATGTACACATTCCATCATGGTCAGACAATCAACCAAGAATGAAAATTAATACTGAGGAAACAATATTTCTCAACCAGCACATATATTTGTCATTTAAAATTGCATACATACCAAAGCCCACTTCTTAACACTAGTCGTTAAAGTAGCATGGAATAATGCAAATAAAGTTACTTATGGATTGTGATATATTTTCTATTTTCTATGTATGTCCCGTTTAGGACTTAGTTATAAAGGCCAACACGCACAAATAAAAAATCAATTAATACTGAACTTCAGTTAATAAATAATGCTTAAAATCAGTAACACGTAATGGAAAAGGGGATATTTAAGAAGCAATTGCAGCAGAACATACGGTGTTTGGCAAACGAAAACCTCGGGGAAGAGAAAAACAGTGACGGAGGATGTAATTCTCCCAAGCACCAAGCTGTTTGTCCAAAACAGATTGAACTCTCTGACGAATGCAATCAACACCCTTTCACAACACACCAATAACACCACACTGTTATAACTCATTCTTAAGATCAATTGCCCTAATTTTTGTATCCAACGCAATAAAGAAAGAGAGACCTTTTTCAGATCTTGGGACTTTTGGGAGCCTTCGATGTTCAATTTCGTGGATGCGTCCCTGCAATTGAAGCTCACATCGCATAATTTCCAGAACCATATTTCAAAAAAGTAATAGAAAAGAAAAAGGAAAGGGGTGTTACTGGTAGAAAAAATTAAAAGCTTCATCGAGAACATCGTCGACGTTGTTGAGAACTTCGTTACAGAAGAGTTGTGGGTTCAGATTGAGAGCATCAAACACCCCTTCACTCTCACTCCCTTCCATTCCCGCCAAATTCCCGATTTGCCTTTCAAAAACGTCTTTTGATGCTTCAAAGTGATGCCACACGTCACGTTTATAAATCAAGCTTTCTTCCAAGATTAATTTTCATATTTCTTTTATACACATTTAGCAATGATTATTATTATGGACCAGTTAAACCCGTGTCTACACTTTTTTTATTGTATAAAATTTTATTAAGCTATAAAATATTTTTTATTAAAAATAATTTGTATAATTTTTTTAGGTTTAATTATGCCTTTGGTTCCCATTTTGGAGTCAAAATCTCAAAATGGTACTCAAAAATTTTTAAAAGTCTCAAAATGGTCCCTTTTTTGTTGAAACGTCTCACGTTTGTCCTTCCCATTAAGTCAAGGTTAACGCCGTTAGAGGGAGTGCCACGTGTCAGTTACTCAATTTTTTGAATTTTTTTATTAATTTCTTTTGAATTTTTTTTTATTTTGAATTTTTATTTTGAATTTTTTTAAAAAAATTCAAAAAAATTGCCACGTGTCAAGCTGTCATCATGCCACGTGGCTAGTGACAGTGACACATGTCAGTATTATGCCACGTGTCATTTTGTTAGTCTCAATTTGGTCCCTTTATTTTAATTTATTTCAATTTAGTCCCAATTTTTGTAAAAATGAGCAATTTTGTCCCCCTTCAAATTGAAACAAAATTTAATTTTATATAAATGTTATACAAATATTTTTATTAAATTTGATATTTTTATTCAAATTGATATTTTTATTATATATTTTTAACATAGCTAAGTTTAGTTAAAATTATGTTTCACATTCAACTTTACTTAAAATTGTTTTCAAATTTTAAATTTATATGTGTTTTATTGTAACATGAACTAGGTAATTTATGATTTTTTTTCTATTAACATTATTTTCTATTAACAACTTTTAAACCATTTTAAATGAAGTTCAATGTAAAATATTAATTAAATGAACTTAATTTGGTTAAAAATATTTACTTGAAATATCAGTTTTGATGGAAATATTTGTGTACATTTATACAGAAATTAAATTTGATTTCAATTTGGAGAGGGACAAAATTGCTCAATTTTTACAAAAATTGGGACTAAATTGAGACAAATTAAAATAAAGGGACCAAATTGAGACTAACAAAATGACACGTGGCGTAATACTGACACGTGTCACTATTACTGTCACGTGGCACGATGACAACTTGACACATGGCAATTTTTTGATTTTTTTTAAAAAATTCAAAAAAAAATTAAGAAAAAAATTTAAAAAATCGAGGAACTGACCGGAAGGGCAAACGTGAGACGTTTCAACAAAAAAGGGGACCATTTTGAGACTTTTAAAAATTTGTGTACCATTTTGAGATTTTGACTCCAAAATGGGGACCAAAGGCATAATTAAACCATTTTTTATTATATAAATAGTTTTTATTATTTAAATATTATTTAAATTTTAAAAATAATAATTAAAAGAATAAAATTAAAAAATTATTTTTTATTATGATTAATTGTGTAAATTTTGAAAAAATAATTACGAAAAGATAAAATTGAAAAAGAAGATGTGAATGCCCATAAAATGAATCCTCTGTATAATAGCATAAGTGTATAAGTATAACAGTATATATTATTATTATTATTAGTTATGATAATAAAAAATAATATAATTATTATAATTATAAAAGTATATCTAAATAAATTATAGTTTTATTGCAGGTGATTTTTAGTTTTCTTTTGTAAATAATTTTTTACCATAATTAATTATTTTAGTTTAAAAGAATAGTTAAATTAAAAAAAATCAAAATAACAAAAATGGTTAAATTTAAAAGAAAAACTACCTAAAGGATAAAACATGTAAAATAATTACTTTTGATTTAAAAAATACTTAAAAGGTAAAAATAAAAACAAGATGTGTAAAAGAAAATGACATCTTCTTCTTTATATAATAATATAAATATTTTATTTCTTATATAAAACCAATTTCTAGAAATATTTACAATTTGCAAATCTAAAAATAGTTTCTTATGTTTATCAAAATCTTTATGTTATTAGGATGACAAATAGATTCATACTTATGTATATTATTTGAATTTATCTTTGTTTTTATAAAATAATTTCTTGTTAATTGGATACGGATATAAATAATATCTAATTTTTTTAATTAGATATGAGAGCAAATAATTATGTAATTATTTGTTCCATTTCATTCTAGTTCTCTTTCTAATATCAATTTTAATGTATATACCCATCTTCATCTCATATCCATTTAAACTACTAAAATATTCATAGTTCATCAAAAAAGTTATAAGACTTTTATATCAATTTTCACCTATTCTAATTGTTTAAATTGATTTATATCCCCTCACATCTCCAAAGTGTTTTCCTTTTATCACAATTTTGATTATTATAATTATGTTAAAATCGTGCATTATAAATTTCAATGAATCAAATATATTTTATGACTCATATTTAATCAATTTAACTCATTTTTTATATTTTTTCAATCAACTATATTTTATGATTATTTATATTCATATTTATTTTTCTCACGTGATACTTTATCAATTTAAAATGATTAATTGCATAAGCTTTTTTGTTTATTAGGTAATATAAAAAAACTTATATTTATTCGTTTTAATTCAAAAATTTTGTTTTATTTATAGAACTTTTTATTTTACTTAAATAATTATTATGATTAATCATTTGTTCAACATTTAAAAAGATTTTGCATATCTTATGAATACTTTATATTTTATCATATTTTTTATTATACATGATTTTTTATGTAATTTCATTCATTAATGTATCAAATTATTTCTAAAACACACATTTAATTACTTTTTTAATATTATTACTTTTTTTTTTGCGTAGAATGCAATTTTAATAATTCTTTATATAATTACTTTTATTTTTTAATTCGATCTCAGAAATAAAATTTTCCATCGTAGTTCTATAACGACTTTTCATTTTTTATAATATAACAATTCAATGTGATGGTTAAAAATAAAAATTTAATATATAAATTTAAATTATTATTAATTACATTTTTTAATGTGTAATTTTATTTAAACATTGTATTATAATTTTTATTAGTAATAAAAATTCATCTTAAAAGTTTAACGTTTATGACAAAAATTAAACATCCTAAACTTTTTAAACGTAATTGTAGTAAGTAGAATATGATTTTTTTTTTCAATCATCGTAGGAATTTATTTTCATTATTATTATTTTTTAAATGTGATACAAGGTGAAAAACAAATTATTAGGTGAAACCGTCATAAATTAGAACTGATACAGGTGATGTGGCGTATCCACAATCCACCACGTGGAACACCAGACAATGACAGATCGGATATCCGTTAATTACACTCGCATCCCTCCCACAGTTACATTAAAAACTGCTTTTGTTTCCGCTTTTAAAACAGTTACTATTCCATCAACCTTCATTCTTCAACCTTTGGCTAACTTCCTCGTACTTTGCTAACATGTTCCGCATAAGCAACACCGTTGTCGGCGCGCTCAACATCCTGTCCTTGCTCCTGGGCGTGGCCGCCGTGGCCTCCTCCGCCTACATCCACATCCGCGGCGGCTCCGACTGCCAGAAGGTCCTGCAGGTGCCGCTTCTAGTCGGCGGCATCTTCGTGGTTCTCGTCTCCGCCTTGGGAATCGTGGGGTCACTGTGCCGCGTCAACACGGCGCTCTACGCCTACCTCTTCGTCACGTTCGCGCTCATCGTGGGCCTCGCCTTCTTCACCGTCTTCACGCTATTCGTGACGAACAGGAAGGTGGGGCAGCATGTTTCCGGCAAGGGCTACGGCGAGTACAGGGTGGCCGATTTCTCGCACTGGCTGCAACGCTACGTCGTCAACAACAAGAACTGGGATGAGGTGAAGAGTTGCTTGATTGACGCGCACGTGTGCCAGAACCTCGCCATCAACGGTGGCCGCAACAACGACTCCCTCATTTTCAAACACCTCTCCACCACGCAGGTTTTACATCTCTTCTTTCTTCTTCTAATCTCTTGTCAACTTCATTAATTATTAAGAAATAAAACATGATCGCGGTGATTAAATCACGTTATTATGGCTACGGTTGTGACATGCAAATGCATTTGAATCACGTACAGTGATTGAATTACGTTATAACTTTTTTGTATTTTTTTTTTCAGTCTGGTTGTTGTAAACCACCAGCGTATTGTGGGTTCATAATGAAGAATGGTACGTTCTGGGAAGAGCCAAAGAAGGGTCCAGCAGTGAATAATTCTGACTGCAACACTTGGAACAACAGAGAAGACAAACTGTGCTACGATTGCAATTCGTGCAAGGGAGGAGTTTTGGCAAACATAAGGAACCAATGGAGACGTCTCACTGTGTTCAACGCATGCGTGCTTTTGGTCGTCACTGCCATATATGCCTTGGGCTGCTACGCCATCAAGAACAACAGATTCGATTCACAGTGCAACCACCCCAAAACACCATCTCCTTGATTCCTCTACTGTTCTTGCGTGCATCATATGGAGAACTAGAACGTGTCCTCAATATCTAGGTTAATTTTTTAGTTAAGTTATTATGTTAAGTACATTGTTTAGATTTCAGTTTGTGTGTATTTTATGTATGGTTTTGTGGTTTCGTAATGCTGGATATTGTTATTCGATTTCTTTAATCCTTTTGTTATTCGTGGCATTTTAGCGTTTAGATCTGTCAAATTTGTATTGTGTTAATTTCTTTAACTATTTGTTCGGGTTTCAATCATCAACACTTGATGATGTTAGCCTTCAGATGTTCCTAATATAACTCCTCAGTCATGTTCTCCAGTTTCTTATTAATTTTAATCATTTATGTCTACATCGAAGTTTTATGATTTTAGTAGAGGGCATGTGTCAAAAATATTATTAAATTTAAAAGAGATAAATACAAAATTTAAAGGATAAAATCAATAATAAAATGTGTACTAAATCACGGTTATTAATTAGTGTATAAAATTTAGATATCAATATTTTAGTTCCAAAAAAATGTAGTTATTAAACGTTAGTTATTAAGATTTTTTTATAAAAAAAAATTGTTTTTAATTAATCATAACATTTTATTAATAATAGTGACTATTTTAATAATTAATAATTTTTTATTTTATAAATTGGTATTTTAGCAGAAGATTATCTACTATTATACGAAGAGAGGATTTCTTTCTTATGTACAATTGTTTTTTTTTTCGATTTTACTTTTTAAGTATATTTTTTTAAAACTAAAATAATTATCTTATTAATTTTACTTAGTAAGTATATTTTTTCTGAGACTTTTTTAAATTTAATTAACTTTAAATTAAAATAAGTATTTATAATAAAGAAGTTACTTGAAAAATAAATAAAAGCTATCTACAATACAATTACAAAAATTATTTATATTTATTTTTATAATAATAATAATAGTAGTAGTAGTAATATATGCATTCTTTTTTGTTATGGAAAAAAGAAAAAAAATTTGGACACAACGTTTCAATAGTTTTACTAAGATAAGGAGAGTAAGTGTTATTTTTTTTTTTAAAATTGTAAGTAAAATCCAAAGATGGGCTGTCCAGAAAAGAGCTATGTTGTTTCTTCCTGCACCTCGTCAAATCTGACCCTATCACAGGCTTCTGGAAATTTTGATCCGGGACAGATGTTTTATCACGTAAAGAGTCGTAGACTCGTGGTATTTACAATATCTTTGGTCTAACTATTGATAAATTGACAGCATAAATAGTTTTGTACTTCAACTACATATTTGTGTGCAAAATTTATTGACAATTCAATAATAGCAATTGTACTAACAGTGACAATTAAAATTATTTATTACGTTATTAATTTTTTAGTTCAATTGTCAACAGACATTAATAGTAAAAGTTTTTAATATTAATAAAACAACCATTTTTTGTGTGTAAATTTTAAAACAATAATTATAAAAATATTGTGAAAATTTGAAGACGGGATAGAATTTTCACCCTGCTAAGAATAGAGTTTTTCACGTTGCACCTCGTGATACTTAAAAAGGAAATAATCAGTACAATTTCAATATTTATTAAACAACTGAAATATGTGATAGATAAAAAAATAATGCCTAAGATGAGGTTATTTTGAAATAATTACGCTGACCATTCCCAATTCACACAGTTGTTTTGACAAAGTATAAGACAGTAAACATTTTAGCTCGCTAAAACAAAAGTGCAGCTTGATCGCCTAATAAATTCATCTCCTAATAAAACGTTGAAAGAATTGATGCTCTACTTCACTTGAGAAAAGTACAAGCAACGAACAAGAATGTATAAACTACCAATGACGTTAGGAGTTCAAGTGTCCAAGTTAGGCGCAGCAACACAGATGGAATATTGGGTACCAGCACTGAACCAGACACCCATCCACCCACAAGAGCTCCAAATCTATCATAGTGCAAAAACAAAACAATGTAGACGGTCATGGCAAATAGGAAAAAAATCAGAGGGAAAATATAAGTTGGATGCTCTAGTCACTTACCCAATAATGAATGCTCTACCCAAGCTCTTTGTCTTTTCGTTAAGAAAATATATGCAAGCAGCCAAAGAGATCGCCACCTGTAGCAGCAATACGATAGTTCTGTCAACAAGCAAGTATTCATGCCACGGGGCAAGCGGGAAGAGGAGAGGGAGGGAGAGACAGAGCAATGATATCTAATTCAAATTCTTTAATAATGTCCCCCGATGGTGACATGTAACTCCAATATTGCATGAAATTCAGATAAAATGTAGCTTCTAGAACACACAATCACCTTAAAGGATAAGTAGACATGCATTGACAAAGGTAATATTTAATATTACCCATGTCTTAACTTTAAGACTCTGACCATGTAACATCAGCATGATCCTATGAAAGTTTCCTTCCCTATAAGTCCCTAACATGGGAGATGCTCTTGGAAAAACAGACAATATTAACATTTTATTAAAATACTGAAAACCTTAAAAGTGGGAATGGCCAAGGCGAAAATTTGATTAAAATCATGGTTGATGGTTAAAGTACAGAACACGGTAACCTGAAAATCCGATAGTCACAATGATTGGAAATTTCTATGGAACCGTAAGTAATAGTCAGGAACAGCTCAAGTATAGCCTTTGAAGCGAGGCTACAATCTAGAGATTGGTAGTTGACTTCACTTCCCGAAGTTTGGATAAGGACTGATACACATATGCTACATGGCTTGGGAAGGTAAGGACTAAATGAATATATAATTCGGTTTTCTTTTTTGAAATCTATGGGCCTCACTCTCCAAATATTTATAGAAAATGAAATCTATGAAGTTTTTCTTTCTGAAAAATAGTTTTATTCTAAAAAATATGCATTTAGGTATACACCAAACAGAAGAGGAAAGAGAAAAAATGCAATTCAAAGCAAACCTGAAAAGCAGGTCCAGTTTCAGCCGAATTCATAATACTCCAGCCACCCATGAAGGCAAAGAGAAACAATCTTCTGAGGATGATTTCAGGCGGTGGAAGTTCAACAAAGTTTAGCAAGTTCTTCACCCATGGTGGAGACTCTTCTACTTTCTTTTTTAACTTGCTTTTCAAATTAATTTTCGTTTTCCTCCTCTGTACGAAACTGGCCATCAATAATTTTTCAAAAGCCGCTTCAATTGATTCTTCACTCCTCTCATGCCCAGCATATTGTTGCAACAGAAAATTTCTTGATCCCCAAATTTCTTCTTCAGAAGCATCAGGGCTAATACCAAGACGACGGTAAGGATCCCAAACATTGATTCGAGGGAATTTCTGGACATTACCTGCATATAAGAATGATATATAAATACACATTAATAGTTAACTCAAAAGGTGGAAAATGATAGACAGAGAAATGCAACTAAGAGCATAAATGCAGACTTTACAAATTAATATGAATCATGATCTAAGTCAGTTAAACTTCAGCTGGGCAATAGCCGATGATATAAAAGTTTGTTACTAGGTACAAAAGATATCTCTCAAGACAGGAATATAATGGTGCCAATTAAATAAGTCTCACTGGAGACTCATACCTATATGTCTCACTTCATCTAAACAAGACCAAGCAACTCTTCAACAGAGTGACAGGTTAGATCCCACAAAAACTCATTCACAATGCAACTGCAGTGTTTATTCTTTTGGTCGATCAACAGAACAACCTCAATCTTGGGAAACTTTTTTTAACTCATGTCTGTTGGGTCTCACCTCAACCTTTAGAGATTAAGTTTTCAGTGATTGTTTCTATAAGAGCTGTATAGCTTACTTGGACTTTTGCAAGATTAAGTAGCAATGATACTCGTAACTTTCATTAACTCTCAACACAATTTTAGTCAGAAACAAAGGTAATGATACATCTAAATAGTTCAGGTAACATTGCTGAACATTCCATATATTTAAATAGTTAATATATTAAAAGGGAAAATCTGAAGCGGAGGGTAAGGGCAAAAGGTGATTTATTATTGGGGGTCCTTTAAATAGGAATACAATTCATCTAAATTCCCATGTCCCAACTAAAGCGAAACAAAGCCCACCTTGCATTTTCCTTCAACTTATACACAAAAGGGAACCAATCTTGAGCTAAAAAATCACAAGCCTCAGCAAGGACTAAAAAATCAAGGTTGGACACAACTGAATTAAAGCCCAAACAAGCAAGTAAATAAACAAGTACACATTACCATGCACAGTGGCGAAACCTTAACAACAAAGCACTTCACCGCCTCATGTGACTATCTTAAGAGGACATTTTTTTTATATAATATTAATTGATAGGGTTGGAAGATTTCTTGTGCAATTAAATAAATAAATTTGACGGGTTTTAGGTTATACCTCCATAGGGCGTGTCCACCGCGCATCTAGTGCGAAAGGCCGTAAGCTTCTTCGCGTGTTCTCGGAGATACCTGAAGAAACCCAAATTCACGATTTATGTACGACCAGTGATTGATGAATCCGAAACCATCAAAATAAATAAAAGCCCTATTAATCTTAAAACAGAAGGTAATCAATCAAAACGAAAAGGAAAAGATAGAGAGGAAGAGGTACAATTTCTTCGCGAGAAAAGCGGTGGAGAGGTTGGGAGCTGAGAGCGAAAGCACAACCATGTTGGCCTTCTTTGTAATTAACAGAGCGAAGAAATAAGAACGCCCTACGTCCTAACCCTAATTGAATAGCATGGTAGGTGGAAGATTGGAAAAGCAGAAGAGAAACGGAACGTGTTCTTCTTTAGGTTCCGGCAATGGGAATGGGAAGAAGAGGAAGAAGATAACAGATTACTTTTGTCTTCTATTGTAAACCACTTCCTGCTAGGGTACGCACCTTGCGCAAGATACATTAAGTTTTATCATCCTATATTATGAAACCCAAAGAAAAATATTAGTGTTTCTTGTATAGTTTCATACATTATTTATGTAATTAGTTTAAATGTTCTCTATTAATCATCTCAGACGAATATTTTTTTTCTAAAAATAGTAGTTAAAAAATAGTTTATACTATTAATTAAATTTTTCACTATATATTTAAAAAATATTTTTTTATATTTAAAGACATTCATTTATTGTAAATGCAATTTCAGTTATCTAAAATAAAGATAGTCATTGCAATTCACATTTTAAACTGTCAAGAAAGAAATAGGTTTTTATTGGTTTGTTGTTTCATATATGTACGATAATAAATTTTATATTATACTATTTACATGTAAATTATATATATATATATATATAAGATAAAAAAAATGTTAATAAGTTTTTATATTTACATTCACTATTTTTAGTTTCTTGTATTTTAAAAATTTAAATATATATTTATTATTGTTAATTATTTTATAAATTCAAATATTTTAATATTAATAAATAGATAAATTTAAATAAACTGTGAATATTTTTTTTTCTATTACTTAATAAAAAAAACACTAGAATATAAACACATAATACATTAATAATTTTGAGGAAATGATGTTAACTGTGGTGAGATCTCATTAAAAAATTTCAATCGAACAATTATCATTAGAATAAATAATTATTATAGACTAAAAATTATAGTTAATAGTTAAGATCTAATTTTTTTATTTAAATATATTAAATTAAAACATTATGATTGATCAACTTGTAAGAAGATTGTTTGAGACTTAAAAATAGGTTTATGGTGATGAGATTTGTGATAAAGGTGATATGATTGTTACAACATTTCGTTTTAGATGAAGGATGCGAAGGTTTTGAAGATTTTGGAGTGTTAACTCTTTCACAAAGTACCAAATTTCATAAGTAGTAAAATTGGAAAGTTTAGGTATTATTTTTCCAAAAGATTGGCACTCGTTTAAGCCATGTGCATTTTATTAATGAGGAATATAACTTAAAATCATTGATTCATAAAAATTATGATTCTATTTGAATTTTGTCTAAAAAGTGAAAGTTTCATTGTTGTGATTTACATGCAATAACTTTTAGTACGTTTGGTTTCACGTTACATTGACTAGTAATTGTTTTTCCAATACAAAATTGTGTTAAGTTTGATTTTAAAATTGATTTTAAACTAAAAAATTTACGTTGAAAAATTCACATCCAAATAAAAGTTTATATTATTAGCTTATATTGATTCTTCCAAAATCAATTTTTCAACGCACTTCTAGACACGCTCTTTGTGTTGATTTCATCCTTTTATTATGATTTTAAACTTTCATTAATCTATAGAATCTCTAATAAGTAGTAAGCAACGTGTATGTTCTAAAGTATTTTAACATTAATTGAAAACAGTTCATATATATGAATACAAATGAAGAGATCCAATACACTTTATAAATCAAACAATTCTCATATTTATCGTAGGAATGGGATAAGAAACATTATTACAAGATAGGTGAAACCATGTTAAAAATGTTAAAATTAATATTTTAAATAAATTAATTATTTTTCAAATTAAAATTAAGACTTATATACATATTGTCATGAACACAATAAAACGTTAGGATTACATACCAACAATGTTATAGCAAAATAGCATCTAGATGTGAGAGCACATTTATCCCTCACCATTTGTTATTTTCGACAACCAAAAATCAAATTTATAACAACTATTTTTTATTTATGTTGTCTTCGATTGTTTTTATTCTCAGATATAAACAAATTAAGTAATACATGACATTTTGTTTTTGTTTTTGTTTATTTACATTTTGTTGCTTGAAAATAACGCATGTTTTTATTTAATGTAAAATCCCTTTTTAAAATTTTAAATATGATTTTATTCAAAAGAAAATCAAAACTCAACTATTCAAAATGTTTCAACAGTGAACCTTTTATTTCTTTCCTAAAATATATCATTCCATAAAGTTATTTCCTAACGTTCCATCATCTTCAGAGGTTGAGATTGTGATTATCGCGAAACCCTCTTTGAATGTGATTGAAAAAAAAAAATCCTTTTTCGGGTAAATCAAAATTTCAGCCCCCTTATTACTCATTTGATTTTGTGATCGTGCATGTGATTGTTTTGGATTGCATGTGTCTCTAGAGTCCTTATCTTCACCTCTTGCTAATCCGTGGTTCTTTTGTTTTGGTCTAGTTGTTTTTTCGTTGTCTCTAGGTTAATGTTAAACTTTCACGAGTTTGAAAGTATCTTGGGATTGTTTAAAGTTCGAGTTTATTTTCGAAATTGAGGAAAGTTAGATTTTTACGAACTAAATGATGATTTTTGTGTCAAATTTGATGTATGCATGTTGAATATGTGTTATGAGTTATGTTGTTATGATGCATAATGGATTTTTTAATTCATGAACTCTAAATTTTATTTCTTATGAGTGTGAGGAGAGAAACCCTAATTTTTACATAATACGTATGTTGATATGTATGTGTTACGGACATTTGATGATTTTGTTGAATACATGCTAATTTAGTTTTTAAATATATGTATATAAAATTATATGACTTAAATTTAGAATTCTCTTTACAAACCTTAGTTTTAATAATATATATAAAAAAAGACAATATTTTAATCCTTAGTATTATATATACTTCGCTCCATATAATGTAAATATTCAAATGTTTTTCAATAAATTTTTGTACTCAATTCATTCTCAATTTTATTTAAATCATGAAATGTTGATCCTCGGATTTATTTGGTGCATGTGTTGCATTTGTTTTGATACCACATGTCAGTATCTTAAATTTTTATGTTTTTTTTTTCTAATGTTTCCTTTTTCATTTCATCTTCTTCCTCTGTCCTCCCGCACCATTCCCTCCATCTCCTCCCTCCTCACTATTTCTGGTTTCTTTCCAGAGTTGCCAATTGACTCTTTTGTTTTACATGATACTCAACTGTTTCGTCTCTATTCAAATTCACATTTAACTTGTACAACTTTTACATCTTTATTTAATGTGTGTCTTATATTAACTTGCATTTTCAAACTAACAGTGCAACTAAGGGATGCAAAACTTGCATAAAGTAGGAGTGGGCATGGATTGAATTTTTAATGATCCAATCCACATTCATTATAGATCCAAATAATTGGATTAGATTTTCGACCTAAATCCATTTTTTTAGCAAAAGTAGTTTGGATTTTTTTTAAATTTAAATCCAAATATTTGGATCAAAATTTAAATTCAATCCAAATATTTGGATCAAGTTCAAAATCTAGAATCCATTTTTTATAAAAGAAATTTAAATTGAATTTTTTAAAACTTTGTCATAAAGGCCCAGATGACCCGGATGGGCCCGACGACCCGGACGACCCAGACGGGCTCGACAACCCAGACGAGCCAGACAACCCGGACGAATCTGACGACACGAACAGGCTCGACGACAAGAATGGGCCCGACAACTAGGACCGACTAGACGACCCAGACGGACCCGTCAAAATAGTCGGGCCCAATCAGGTAGTCGAGCACGTTCGATTTGTGGGGCCCGTCTGGGTCGTCAAGTACGTCAAGGTCGTCAGGCCCGTCCGGGTCATCGGGCATGTCCGGGTCATCAGGCTCGTTCGGGTCCTCGAGCTCGTTTGAGTCGTAGGGCCCGTCCGAGACGACGGGCCCATTTGGGTCGTAGGGCCCGTCCGGGTCGTCACACACATTCGTGTCGTCGTGCCATCTGGGTCGTAAGGCCCGTGTAGGTCGTCAGGCTCGTCCGGGTCGTCGAGCCCGTTTGGGTCGTCCGAGTCGTCAGGTCTGTCCGGATCGTTGAGCCCATCTAGGTCGTAAGACCCGTGTAGGTCGTCAGGTTCATCCTGGTCGTCGAGCCCGTCCAGCTCTTTGGGCCTACCTGACCTGTTCGGGTCTTTGGGCCGCCTGACCCGCGTGACCCGTTCGGGTCTTCGGGTCCGTCTGACTCGTTCTGGTCTAAGGGGTCGCCTTACCCGTTCGATTCTTCGAGCCCGCCTGACTCGTTCGAGTCATCGAACCCGCCTGAATCGTTCGAGTCATCGGGCCCGCCTGACCCGTTTGGGTCTTCGGGCCCGCCTGACTCGTTCGGGTCTTCGGGCCCGCTTGACCCGTTCGGTTCTTCAAGCCCGCTTGAACCATTCGGTCATCGGGCCCGCCTGGCCCGTTTAGGTCTTCGAGCCCGCTTTGTCCGTTCGGATCTTCGAACCTGCCTGGTCCGTTCGGGTCTTCGGGCCCACTTGGCTCGTTCGGGTCTTCAGGCCCGTTTGGTCCGTTCGGGTCTTCGGGCCCACCTGGCTCGTCGGGTCATTGGGCTCGCCTACCCCGTTCGGGTCATCAGGCTCACTCGAATTTTTCGGATCGTTGGGCCTGATCAACTCGTTCGATTTGTTGGACCCGCCTAGCTCGTTCATATCTTTAGGCCCGCCCAACCTCTTATGGTCGTTGAGCGCCCGATTCGTATAGGTCGTCAAGCAAGGTCCGTCCAAGTCTGAATTTAGCTTAGTCCATCTCAACCTTTAGTCTAACCCAACTAAAAATTTAAATTGAAATTTTGGATTGGATTTTTTGGATTATCCATATTTAAAAATCTTGATTTATAAAATGGATATCCAATCTATAAAATATATAAAATGTAGATTAGATTGAAATCCAGATCCATTAAATGGATTTTAAATAGATTAGATTTTTAATAAAATGGATTATAAATGGATTGGATTTGAGCAAAAGTGGATTAGATCAATAAAACTAGATTTTTTGCCCACCCCTGGCATAAAGGTAAAAGGTCGAAATAAAATGGTTGACAAAATTGATGAAATCATTATATAAATATATAGGATGAGTGAACCATGCAGAAGAGTGATTTCTATTTGCACAAGAGTTCAGTGCAGAAAAAGTTAGTCAGCCCCGGGAAGAAGCTTAGTGCTAGATTGGCTGGTTGTGCCAAAACCTCTTACAGAAGCAGGGATGATTCTGGACGGTGACAGCACCTCTGCGAACGAAAAGTTATAAGAATCTGTTCCTAATCTACTCTGCAACCACCCTTTGTTCCCAGAGAATCCATCAGCAACAATCCATGTGTTCTTGAAACCAAGGCTGGTCAGTGTTCTTCCCACTGTTTTTGCCACATCCGAATACCTAATGTTACAACAAATGCTCAAGTTAACACGAAAAACAATGGAATAGAATCAATCAAAGTGTAGACATGGAAGGAAACCCACGAGTCCAGGATCACAACGTTGGTGCCTTTGTTGATTTTCTTCAGATAAGTAATCTTCAAAGCCACTATTTCAGCTTCCAATTTCTTCACATTCTTCACCTGCCCTCTGACCTTACTTGGCAGTTCTTCCAACCTGAAAGACCAAAACAAGTGACAGTAGAGTCATAATGTTTTTGTTTCTCCTAGAAAATGTTCGGTAGTGGATAAAGCAATAACTTACGGAATGGCAACCATCCTGTTTTTAGCACTAGAGGGAAGGCGAGGGATACCAGTCTTGTCCTTGTCTTTCTCGGACCTGATATCAATCAAAACGTAGTTCTGTGCAGATATCAAATCAAGGGCTTGAGCAGGAGTTAGGTCTCCTACAAGGTCATGGAAGCAGAAGTGTTAAGTTAAGGCTCCATAATAGCTTAGTCCATGCATACAAAAAACAAGGTAATTTGCATCAAAAGGAGTCTTTAAGGTACCTTTGTAACCACGAAGATTCGAGGATATGACAGACCAGATAGGAGGAATCAGTAGGTAGGCAACAAATAGTGCTCCTGCAGTTCCAGCAATCACTGTTGGGTCTGAAGAGGATAAGGTTTCAACGGTTGAAGAAGCTATTGGCTTCGCAACATCAATCACCTTGGTCGTTTGTTGTGCAGCATCTGCCACTGTCTGATATCAAAGACACTATCCTCATCAGGTTCACAAATGTAGCTTTTCAATCATTGATTGAATAAACTGTTAGTGAAAAATAAAATGCATGTATATAAACATATTCTAATTTAAGGTGAACACACTTTCGCTGAGAACCAAAGAGTAGTTTCTAAAGATACAAAATTCCATTTAAAGAACTGATCTTTCTTAACATGATATTCCATTGTGTGAATATGTCAACAAAGATTATCATTGTGTTTGTGTCTAAACTTTATACTACCAAATGACTAACTTGCATTGTAGTTATAGTTCAGTCACAGCAGAAACAACAAATACCCCTAGAAACTCAGCGTAACCACAGAGCCTAAAGAAAGTAGAAAGATGCAGTTAGGGAAATAAACCTTAGCAGCAGTGATAACAGGTTCGGTATCGACACCAGAGTTTTGCAGCGCTTCTTGGGCCTTCTTGGAAGCTTCAGAAATGGCAGGAGAAGCATATTTCAAGGCCTCTTCCCCAGCTTGCTGCACAATCGGCAACGCCGTTTCGATGCCAGGTTTCAGAGCGTTCCCAATTACCTCAGCAATACGCTGTGCCGTGTCAAAAACACTCGAACCCACTTCCTGAACCTGATCAATCGTTTTCTCAACCTATAAATAAAACAATTAAAGTTAGATTCTTTACAAGATAAACAAATGCTACAAACTATTTCAGATAATGGGTAGGCGAGGAAATCGAAAAAAATTACTTGGGTGAGAGACGAAACAATCTGGTCCTTGGCGATGGAGACAGCGGCTTTGGCTTCGTTGGGAGGGGCGAAGAGAGCGAGGAGCGAAATGGTGGATGAGGTTGGCAGTGCTATGTGGGTGCGTCTGAGTTGAGGTTTGGTAAAAGTGGTGACTACTGTGTGTGGAGAAGGAGTTGGAAGAGAAGGTCTTGGAGAAGCTGAAGCAGCCATGGCAGAAATCTCCATTGGTGGTTGCTACTCTCTCTCTCTCTCTCTCACACACACACTCCCTTACTCAAAGATTCTTTGCCACTGAGTTTAGAAAGTGATTGGTTGAAGGACGAATGATGAAAAAAGTGAGCTAGAGTGATGAGAGATGTGTGGCCGAAATCCACTGTGAAAGTTTCATTGTTCTTTATGTCCACCTATGCACCATCTATGTTTGAGGCTGCAAAACTATCTCCACTCCACGTGGCATGAACTTTCGTGGAGAACGATAATTCAAACAGTTTGGTAGACCCGATTTGAGTCGAGTCTCACTTCTTTCTTTCTTATTTGTCTTTCAAACACTCGAGTTTAATCGAATCATGTCTGAGGTTGTTCAAAAAGACCTTAAACTATTTTCGCCAACTCACGTGATTTGATTTTCGTGTATTATGTATGATTTCATGTTTGACTTATCATAGGTATTAATTAATATAAATTCATACAGGTGTGATATACATAATATATTTGATAATTGATGAAATGATGTTTTGCAAACATGCTTTTTTTGTGTTTTCACTGTGCATCGAAAAATCACAATCCTATAACACAGCATAATCAAATTTCTGATATGAATAATACCTGATGCAAACATGTTTCTGCTAAAGCATATTTTTCTTGACAAAACTAAGAAAATGTAAGGGTGAAATTAGTAAAAACGGAACTAAGGATAATAGTTTGTTATGGTAAATGTCTTTTGAGTTGAGTATAAACAAATGGCTTTTTCCTTATTGCACACCTTCATTATTACTAACTGCACAGCATACCTTCATTATTACTAACTGCACAGCATACTAACACAAAAAAATTAAAATATTTTCTCTTCTGCATCATGTCGTTGTCACTGTGACCACCGTCATTGTTGCGCCATTAATGCCTCACCTCCATTTTACACCGTTGAGGAAGAAGAAGACTAAGACCTCGTTCTGAAAAAAAAAAAAAAACAATTGTCAAATGCGCATTTCGTATGTTCTGAAAAATTAATTCTAGAAAGTATTATAATCTAGAAGGTATTATATGTGTTTTGTAAAGCTATGGAATTTTTTTTTTTAATTTATAAAACAAATAATTCGTAAGTATTTTTTCAGAAGATAAAATAGTCATTTTAAAAGTTATGGGGTGGAGGAAGAAAAGCCTAACAAATTCCATCACTTTCCGTTGGGCTTCATAACATTTTAGGCCCAAAAAGAATAAAAGAAATTAAAATGACAAAAACATAGTTAAGAGTACTTAAATGTTTATTCTGTAACTTAAACATGAGAAATAAATAGACTAAAGTGGCTCCTGGAACTCTTTTTAACATTTTAGTTTTTTTTAATAAAAAAATATGGATACATTAGCATTCAAATTCAAGTCAAATTTTAAGTCAAGTAGAATTTTATTGGAAAGAATTCAACTCAACTCATTTTCAATTATAGTTTTTGTTCTCTTTTTAATATTTTTTCAAGTTTCACTGAAATTAAGACTGAATGTTTCACTTAAAAAAGTTTAATAAAAACTATGTCTAATTTTTATAAATATTGAAACAGGAGAGTTAATTTCAATTATAAATATTAATTAGTATGATTTAAAAATCACAGTCGAAGTTCCCCTATATACAGACGAGGAAACAAAAAAAAAATCATTTCGGTCTTCTCATTCTTCTAATTTTAATTTTTTCTTAAAAGACATCCAAAAGTTCAGTGTTGATAATTAATGGAAGAATCTTCTCTGTCAAGATATTGATAAACCTCTGAATTATATCCAATAATTGATTTATATAACAATGAAAAATCTAAAAAAACACAAATGAGACATAATAATTCTACGAGATTCTTGAGTCACATGCATGATTAAACTGTCTTATAATTGTAGATCGAGGTGTATGAGCAATTACTTTAGTTGTCTTAAAATCTTTACTTACTTTATATTTGGATAGATAGTTTCACATTTTTTTAAATATTTAAATATATTAAATTTTAAATTATTTTCTTTTTTAAATATTTTACTTAGATAAAATAATTTAAATTTATATATTTATTTTTATTTAAATAAAGTAATAATTTATAAAAAATATTTAAATACTATCTAATTATTAATAATTCAAATATATCAAATATTAATGATCTTATTTTATTTTGATTGAAAACACCCAAACCTTAATCAAATCAACAATTAAATTAAAAAATAAAATATAAAACTTTTGAGAATATAAGAATTTTAAATTTGTACTCTTTAAGTAAAATTTAAAATTGTATTATTTTAAATAATTTAATTAATTTTAAAAATCTCGTAAAATTTCTTAATAAAAATAGCATATATTCTACAAATATATTTTAAAAATTATCTATAAAACTAAATTATCTTCTTAAAATTTTGTATCAAATCCCACATTATACTCGAAGTGGTAGCATGCAGCATGCAATCGTCTGTGAGAGAACATCCAACACAAAACGACGTTGCTTAGAACAAAACATGCTCTCGATCAAGCATGTTTTTAACCTAGCTAGCTTTCTTTCCAGCTGTCACATGTAGAAGAGTAGTGTTGACTCTTCAATCATCTTAATTTTACATTAAATCATCTTAACTCTATTAATTACCGTGTTCGAGTTAAGACGAACACAATATAAAGAGAAAAAGTTATAAATTTATTGTCTGAAGGTTTAAAAATAAACATCTCTTATATAATTTTCTCCATAACTTTATCATGATTGAATATTTTCAATATTTACTTTTGAAGACCCACATCATAAAACATCACTTAAAGGACAACCTTACTCATCATAACTTTTATACAAAACTAAGAATCAAATCCTTTTGTAATGATTTCAAGTTAAAAACTGCTAGTAACTTGTGTTACATTTTAGATAGTTTACTGAAATTTACATGGGCTACACATTTTAGTAATTGCATGAGTGGCATTCAAGCCTTCTTAAATTGATCCATAAGCAAATCATCAGGGCCCAAAATTTCTGCGAGTCTTTTTATAGATGTTAAAATGACTTTTATTATTTTTTGTAATTTTTTTGTTATAATTGTTTATTACCTTTAAATATATAGTTGACAATTATTTCTTTTGAAATATCTTTATTTTGGATGTTTAATTTAATTTATATGTTTGTAATACTGTATAAGTTCACATTTCAATTTTTAACTATTATTTTTATTACATTATTTGATGAAGTAGGTGAATAGTTTGATGGTACTCTTGTAAAAGAAAATATGAGTGCATTCAATTTATTTTAACCTAATAAATTAAAATAAGCAAACATATTTAAGTGAGCCGATTCATCTAATTATAAGCTCCCTAAAAATATAAGTCAAGTAGTTGAGATAACTTATTTTTAACTTAATTTTTTCTTGAGCCAACATGTGATATCTTTATTGTTAATATATCTTATATCTAAAGATGTTAAAATAAGTTTCAACACGTAAGTCAACCTAATCCACCAAGGGTTCAAATAGAGTTGGGTTGAGAAAATTTCATTTTTTTTTAAAGTGGGTTGAACTGAACTTGACTCACTTAATCCACTAGTTAAATGGGTTTGAGGTAGATTAACCCACCAACAATTTTTACATTTTTTAATTTTTTTTTGTTATAATTATTTACTACTTCTAATTATATAGATTCACAATTTCATCTCTTTAAATACTAAAATGTTGTTTTATAATATTTGAATAGTTTGAATGTTTGATTTATTTGCTTGCGAAGTTACATACATTGATACTTTAATCTTTAACTACTATTTTTATAATAATATTTCGAGAATTAAGTGAACACATTGTTTCCATTCTTATAAAAAATAAATTTAGTCAATTCACTCTTATTATAAAGTAATAAATATATAAAATAAATTGTAAAAGAAAAAAAAATCGTAAGTGATAATCCATCAACCCATAGGGGTCGAGTTGGGTTACAAAATTTCTGATTTAACTCTTTTTTAGCTCAACCCGCGGTAAGTCAACCCGTGTGAGCCGGATTGACTCACTTTTACACTTCTATTAATATCCTTAAAAACTAAATTAATAAGAAAATATTTGTTTCATGGTATAATTTTAGTTTATCTCTAATCAATCTAATCAATATGAAATCTTCATACGATATCGCACACTGCAAAAAACAAGACAAAACAACTTTACTTACAAGAGCAGAAAGCATTGGCATCAAACCATATGATTTCTGTCCCAATTGCATCCTTTCTTGCGTCTGCACTATTTAAGATTTGGTCATTAGCCTTGTTTTATGCACTATTCGACAACACATAGTGATATACCTCATCCTCATATAGAGGCTCAACATACTAAGGATATGTCAGTAATTGCAATTTTTTTATTCAAAGGAGTCTAAACAAAAATTACAATTAGTTTTTACCAATAAAACATGATTGGCAATAGGTTAATGTTTTTAAAAGAATAAAGAAGAAACATAAGTTGAGATAATCCAACAGGTAAACTACCCACTGATTCATCTGATAATATGCAGTGCAGCAGAATTGAGAATAAAAGCATACTTGGAAGAACTAACTATGACAACAAAGACATCCATTATGTGACAAATGTTCCATATTAGTTGTTAATTGGAGTCAGAAAGTGAAAACTAACACGTGGGTTCTGTTTCTTTTCGGACTTTTGAGGTGTGAACTTTGTTTTTTGGCTGTTGGAGTCTTCCCTCAAGGGTACTTGTTAAAAAAAAACTTCATTTTTCAATTATATCAAAATCAGAACAAAACCAACTTATATCAGCTCATTCCCTTGGATTTTTCTTCACCAAACTTCAACCATAGCAAATGGCCTTCTATTAACAGGTGTCAATATACCATCTTACCCTGCTTTTCTGTCTAAGTAAAATTGTAAATTACCATCCTATGGAATGTAATCATGTAATAGAATAGTTTCTCAATAAGAACAGACAAAAGTTATAATTATAATAATGCAATAATCTTTTATTGTCACAGTAATCTCAATATGATAGAAATGTATCAAAATTCACCTCAAAGTTCGATAAGAAAAATAACATTTTACTTAATAATAGGTTTTGGGTTTTTTTTTGTGCCAAACAAATCACTTTCCATAATTATGATAATAAGCGAGTTTTTAAAAAATTACAAATTTAGGCAAAATGTACTGCGGGTGGACATTTTCTCATTCAGAAATCATGAGGCCCATGTACGTTTTTTGGATCAAAGGAAGAAATCGTGAGGGATTGGCGATATTTAAGAAGAAATCGTGTGGAACCGGCATCTTTTCAGCTGAAATCGTTTAAGGAGTACGTTTTATATGCTGTAATCGATTAGGGAATACGTTTTATATGCTGTAATCGATTACTTTATTATGTAATTGATTACTGAATGAGTTGTAATGTTTCTGGATTTAATATAATCGATTACATAAATATTATAATCTATTACAGAATGAGTTACCGTATTTCTAGATTAAATATAACTTTGTTTTCTTCAAAATTACGACTGTAATCGATTACAGTAACTTTGTAAATTCTGCCATTACATTCTGCCAGTATATTCCTGGCATTAACTGATGCTGAACTTTTACAATTTTGTTTCTTGTAGTTCATCTTGAATAAGTTTAGTTCTACCCGATAAACTATACATACATATATGTATATATAATATTGAACTATGCTTCAGAAGCATGCCACATTTAGATGTATTCATATCACAATTTAAAGGAGTAGTTAGAGTAGTGTTTATCAACATCCATGTTTCCAATCTGACACGGATGTCTTTTAAAAAGTATTTCTTTCTGATAAGATTCCATAATTCTCCTCTTTTATTGGTGTTTAATTATTTCTGTATAATAACCTTTGAAGAAGGAAACAAACCCAAATCCGACAAATAGCATGCTATAACCTCATCATCGACATCATCGTTACATCAAAGCCTTTATAGTGACCAGTGTTCACCTCTTCTCATATGTATGCTAAAAGTACTCTCATAGTACTCTCATGGAAAACATAGGCACCTCAGAACTTTCACACCAATCTCAAAACCAAAACAAGAATCTTCCCATGATGCCCTATGAGAAGAGAGTGATGAAGATTCCAAAAGTAGGAAAAAAGATTGAGAAAAAGTTTCTTGGGGTTAGACAAAGACCTTCAGGAAGATGGATTGCTGAGATCAAGGATTCCTCACAGAAACTAAGGCTTTGGTTAGGAACTTTTGACAAAGCAGAAGAAGCTGCCATGGCTTATGACTGTGCTGCAAGGCTTCTTAGAGGGAGAAATGCCAAAACAAATTTTCCAAACCCTGGAATCATGAACACTCATGAACAAGATTATTACAGCATTTTGGGCAAGAATCCAAGGTCTTACCAACTTCTTAAACATGCAGTTATGAAGAACCATGCACTTTCAGCATCTCTTTATTCCACATTCATGCCCTGGAAAAACCAGATCATGATGAGAGATGAACATGACATCCTTGTTGAAGAAACTGTAGTTTGTTCCATTCCCGAACAAGGCTCTGCCTGCTGTGGAATTTCGTATGGAAGTTCTAAGGTTTATTCTTCTGTTGTTGTAGCTCCTTCTTTCGGTGTTTCTTCTCATGATGTAACCCCCTAAGATAGCATGTCTTGTTGCAATTATTTCTTTTTATGTCTTTCTTGAACCCTATTTTACTTCACAAACAGATATCTGGTTATCTTCACTACATATATGATAATTATGATATCTGTTACATATGCATGCTATCACCAGATGATGATGATGATGATACACTCACCATGTGATGCCGTAATTGTTATTCTTTTCTTGTTTTCATGGAACTCTTCTTTTAATTTCTTGATTATGAACATGTTTGGGTGTATCATTGATAAACATTTTTAGAAGAATAAAAAATAGGAAGGAGAGAGAAGTCAGATTTCAATTTCACAGGTATTATGTCACAAGCTTTTAGCTATCTTATATACAAATTCTAATGTGAATAAAAGATGTTTTGCCAATTACAGAAGTTGTTTTCTGCAAACATTCTCCACCACTCACACATAAAGAAGTGTAGAGACAAAAGTCATGGTAGTTGACTCTGTAATGGATGGATTTTCTCATGGAGTCATGAACATTAATCGGAAGAGAAAAAATATAGTTTATAAATAATACGGCAAATCAAACTATTTCGAAACAAGTTTTTTTTTTTTTTCATAATTACGTAGATGTCAAAATGAATTTTAATCCGTAAGTCAATCCAGTTCACCATAAATTTGAAATGGATTGGGTAAGTTCAAAACGAGTTAGGATAAAAAAATTTTAATTTGTTTGAAGTAAGTCCAACTCATTTAATCAACTAGTTAAAAGAGTTTGAGTTGGGTTGACTTGTAACTCATTAAAAATAATATTTTAATAGTTTTTTATTAACATTATTTATTATTTTTAATTATATTGGTTCAAATTTATTAATTTTTTATTAAAATTATATTTTACTTTTAATCATATAAATTCAAAATTTGATTTTTGTTAAGTACCATAATATATTTAAATAATATGTAAATATTTAGATATTTAATTTATTTGTTTGTTAAATTATATTTATTGATATTTTAATTTTTAACAACTATCTTTATTATAATATCAGCAAAATTAGATAAATATTTTGATTCTAGTGTTATAAAAAAATTAAATTGAACCAATTCACTTGTTGTACTACACTAAACCTATAAAATAACTAAAAGAAAGTAAAATAAGTAACTAAGTCAATTCATCAAACCTTTAATTGATCCAACCGAATTATAAGATTTCTCGCTAAAAAATAAATCGGGTTAACTAACATGAAACCTTTTTAACTAGATCCTTATTAATGACATCCTGGTAAGACTTGCTAGAATATTTATCTCTAAAAGCAGTCTTCATATGATAAAGTACTTCATACCAAACTACGAATTAGTGCGTCAGTAATTTCAACTCATTTATCTGTTTTTTCTATAATCAACAATTAATAATTAAATTAAATTAAAAAACGAGACATTGAGATTGTCTTATCCATAAATGTTAGTAGTGTCAGGTTTTACAGAGGGGGTTTCACTAGGAAAAATAACACCAATGAGATGTGGGACTTAGACTCACAGTTGGATTCCTAACAATCTCCCCCTCAAGGGTGAGTCCTTTCAACCACATTGGTACACTTCCCCTCTAGCAGAAGCTGCCCAACCACGAGTACTCCTTTTCTGCCCTTTTCTGTACCGCCCTTCTTCTTAACGGGACACGCTTACCTGGAACCCTTACCTAGGACTCTTGCCAGGAAGACTTTCGATACTAGGACCACACTGGTATTGCACTCGTCTGAGCCGATATTAACCATCGGCTCTGATACCACTTGTCAGGTTTTTAAGGAGGAGGTATCACTGGGGAGATACAACACCAATGAGATCTGAGCCTAACCACATAAGACACTAACACCACTCTCAACCCAAAACCTTAAGGCAATGGGTTTATGGGTCTTGATTCTTATATAGTGCTATACTTTCTCTTTTTTGGTCAATGTGGGACTTAGACTCACACTTGGATTCCTAACAATTTGAAGGGCACTTCAAAGATGCATTTGTCCTTTAAAAGAAGTAATCTCACTTTACAGGGGTTTTCTGATGCAGATTTGGGAGGTGATTTGGATGGTAGAAAGAGCACAACAGGTTATAATTTTACGTTGGGTGGCACAGCTATCAGTTGGAAATCCAAACTTCAAGGAAGAGTCTCCCTTTCAACCACTGAAGTTGAATATATAGCTATCTCAGAAGCAGCAAAAGAGATGATATGGTTGAAGAATCTTCTAAAAGAATTAGGAAAAGAGCAAGATGAACCTTCATTGTTCAGTAACAGTCAAAGTGCCATTTGTCTTGCTAAAAATCCAATTCTTCACTCCAGATGCAAACACATTGAATTGAAGTATCATTTTATCAGAAACTTGATAAATGATGGAGATTTGATTTTGTTAAAGATTCCAGGTGCAGAGAATCCAGCTGATATGTTGACCAAGACTGTCATAACAACTAAGTTGAGGCTTTGCATTGCCTCAACTGGCCTTCGAGAAAATTGATGATGAAGGCACTACACTAGGTGGTAATGTAAATCAAACCCCAAGTGGGAGAATTGTTAGTATAATGGTGCTTGATTTAGTCTCATATCGCTTAGAATAGTGAGATGTGGTTCTCTATTTTACTATATAAGAGACTCTATGTAAAGCTTTAAGATACACCAGAAATACAAATACTTCCTAGTGTAGTCGTGGACGTAGGCATACACATTGTAGCCGAACCACATTAAATTCTCTGTGTCTATTTTTCTCTCCTTTATTCTTTCCTTTATTGCCTTGTTCCTAACAATTGGTATTAGAGCCATTTTTCTTAGTATGCTCTGTGGTTGCAGCATTGTCTGATCTTCCACATTAGAAAAGATTTGGTTTCTATTTTTCTTCTTGGGGATCTCAGTTTAGAGAAGTAGTGGGAGCTTTGGTCAAAAGCCGCAACAGGAGCTTTGGTCAAAGGCAACAATAGCTTTGGTCAAAGGCAGTAGGAGCTTTGGTCAAAGGCAGCAAGAGCTTTGGTCAAAGGCAGCAGGAGCTTTGGTCAAAAGCCGTAGCAGGAGCTTTGGTCAAAAGCCGCAGCAGGAGCTTTGGTCAAAGGCAGCAAGAGCTTTAGTCAAAAGCAGTAAGAGCTTTCGTCAAAGCAGCAAGAGCAATGACATTGGAAGAAGGGAAGGTGAGGATTGAGAAGTTTGATGGCAGTGACTTCGGGTTCTGGAAGATGCAGATAGAGGACTACCTGTATCAGAAGAAGTTGTATCTACCCTTAACAGGGTAGAAGCCAACTGACATGGAGCAGGCGGAATGAGATTTGTTAGATCGGCAGACACTCGGTGTGATCCGGTTGACATTAGCCAAGAATGTTGCGTTCAACATCATGAACGAGAACACAACCGTAGATTTGATGAAGGCATTGTTAAATATGTATGAGAAGCCATCTGCAGCCAATAAAGTGTATTTGATTCGCAGACTAGTCAACCTAAAAATGGGTGAAGGTAACTCGATTACTAATCATATTAGTGAATTCAATACAATTATTGCACAGTTGACATCAGTGCAGATAACATTTGATGATGAGGTGAAAGCATTAATTTTATTATCATCTCTTTCGGAAAGTTGGAGTGCAACTGTTACTGCAGTTAGTAATTCTGCAAGTAATAGTAAGTTGAAGCTTGATAACATCCGTGACTTGATCTTAAGCGAAGATGTTCGCAGGAAAAGTTCAGGGGAATCTTTCAGTTCTAGTTCCGGTTCAGCATTGAGTACTGAAACTAGAGGAAGAAGTAGCCAGAAAGGTCGTAATCAAGGCTGGGGCAGATCAAAGTCTAGAGAGAAATCAAAACCAAAATTTCGGAATGATATCACTTGTTGGAATTGTCAGAAAAGGGGTCACTTTACAAATCAATGTAGGGCTCCAAGGAAGAACAACAACAAGAGGCAAGATGATGATCAATAAGCAAATGCAGCAACTGATGAAATTGAAGATGCACTATTATGTAGTCTAGATAGTTCTATTGACTCATGGATTATGGACTCAGGTGCGTCATTTCATACTACACCTTCCTTAAAACTATTATCTAACTATGTTCCAGGAAAGTTTGGGAAGGTCTACCTTGTAGATGGGAAATCTCTTGATATTATAGGAAGAGGTGATATCAATATCAGAACCTCTAATGGAAGTGTGTGGACTTTGAATAATGTCAGACATATTCCTGCCTTAAAGAGAAACTTAATATCTATAGGGCAGTTGGATGATGAAGGTCATTACACCACCTTTGGAGATGGACACTGGAAAGTAATGAAAGGTAATCTTGTTGTTGCTCGTGGAAAGAAACGAGGATCTCTTTACATGATTGCAGATGAGGATATGATATCAATTGCAGAAGTTGGCAACAATTCCTCTTTATGGCATCAGAGGCTTGGGCATATGAGTGAGAAAGGAATGAAGCTCATGGTCTCAAAAGGTAAAATACCTAACTTGAAGCATGTTGACGTTGGACCTTGCGAACATTGTATCTTTGGAAAGCAGAAAAAGGTTAGCTTCTCCAAAATAAGTAAGTCGTCTAAAGTTGAAAGACTAACACTAGTGCATACAGATGTTTGGGGGCCAGCTCCAGTGAAATCTCTTGGAGGTTCACAGTATTACGTAACCTTCATTGATGACTCTACAAGAAAGGTATGGGTTTATTTTCTTAAAAATAAATCTGATGTATTTTCTGTGTTTAAAAGGTGGAAACAGGAGGTTGAGACTCAAACATGTTTAAAGATTAAATGTTTGAAGTCTAATAATGGTGGAGAATATGACAGTAATCAATTCAAGGAGTTTTGTTCAGAGAATGGGATCAGAATGATCAAGACAGTTCCAGGAACACCAGAACAAAACGGTGTGGCAGAAAGAATGAACAGAACCTTGAATGAGAGAGCAAGATGTATGAGAATCCAGTCAGAATTACCCAAGGTATTTTGGGCAGATGCAATAAGTACAACAGCCTATCTCATAAACAGAGGACCATCAGTTCCTTTAGGCTATCAGTTACCTGAAGAAGTATGGTCTGGAAATGAGGTAAACCTTTCACATCTGAAAATTTTTGGTTGTGCTTCATATATTTTGTTGAACTCTAATAGTAGAGATAAATTGGACCCTAAGGCAAAGCGATGATATTTCATTGGCTATAGATCTGACATGTATGGCTACAGGTTTTGGGATGACCAAAACAAGAAAATTATCAGAAGTAGAAATGTTACTTTTAATGAAAACATGTTCTATAAGGACAGGACTACAGAATTTCCAAATGCAAATAAAAAGCCAGAGTAGGTATCATTAGAAGAAATTTCAGAAAGTGATATAGCCAACTTAAGGCAGAATACAGAAGTAGAGCCTGAGTCAGAGCCCAAGTCAGAGTTTGGTTCAGAACCTGAACAGATAGTAGAGTCAGTAACTCCTGAATTACCGACTAGAAGGTCTAGCAGAACAATTGTAGCACCACAAAGGTACTCCCCTCCCCTTCATTGCATTACTTGTTGTTGACTGATGCTGGTGAGCCAGAGCATTTTGCTGAGGTTATGCAGGGAGATGAATCTATTAAGTGGGAGCTAGCAATGGAAGATGAGATAAAGTCTCTTCAGAAGAATAAGACATGGTCTTTAACCAAGCTTCCAGAAGGAAAGAAGGTTTTGCAAAACAGGTGGGTCTATCGGTTAAAAGAAGAACCAGATGGCAGCAAACGATATAAGGCCAGACTCGTAGTGAAAGGGTTCCAACAGAGACAAGGAATTGACTTCACAGAAATTTTCTCTCCTGTTGTCAAGATGACTACCATCAGAGTTATCTTGAGTATAGTAGCTGCAGAAAATCTTCATCTGGAGCAGTTAGATGTGAAAATTGCATTCCTACATGGAGATCTTGAGGAAGAAATCTTTATGGCACAACCAAAAGGTTTTGAAGTACAAGGCAAAGAGAATCTTGTATGCAAGCTTCATAAAAGTTTGTATGGGTTGAAACAAGCACTGCGACAATGGGTATAAGAAGTTTAATGAGTTTATGAGAAACTCAGGATTTCACAGATGTGAAGAAGATCATTGTTGTTACGTGAAGAAATATGTTGATAGTTATATCATTCTTGCCTTGTATATTGATGACATGTTGATTGGTGGTGCTAATATGGCAGAAATTGACAGGTTGAAGAAACAATTGTCAGAAAATTTTGAAATGAAGGATCTTGATCCAGCCAAGCAAATTCTTGGTATGAGAATTTCCAGTGATAGATCTAAAGGTATTCTAAATTTATCTCAGGAAAAATATATAGAAAAATTGCTTAGCAGGTTCAATGTTGGAAATGCTAAAACCAGGAATACACCTTTGGGAACTCACTTAAAGTTCTCAAAAAGGCAATCTTCTCAGATAGAGGAAGAAGAAAATCACATGTCTAAAGTGCCATATGCATCTGCAGTAGGGAGCTTGATGTATGTTATGGTTTGCACCAGACCTGATATAGCACATGTAGTGGGAGTTGTGAGCAGGTTTCTATCCAATCCCGGAAAGGAGCATTGGGAAGGCGTGAAGTGGAAGGTTTTACAGAGGGGGTTTCACTAGGGAGAATAACACCAATAAAATCTGAGCTTAACCACATAAGACACTGACACCACTCTCAACCCAAAACCTTAAGGCAATAGGTTTATGGGCCTTGATCCTTATATGGTGCTCTACTTTCTCAATTCTGGTTAATGTGAGACTTAAACTCACGCTTGGATTCCTAACAAGTAGATAAATAAAAATAGAAATGTAAATACATATATTGCTTTGGAACCAAGATCCTCATTCTCAAAAATTGACAAAAGTATATATTAATTTTCACATAACAACTTGTATTGTGATATAACTTACTATCTCTTCAAATTTAAAACATTACAAAATATTATTTAAATTATGTTCCTCTATAATATATATATATATATATATATATATATATATATATATATATATATATGTGTGTGTGTGTGTGAGAGAGATAAAGATAATACATTAGACATTTTATAAATAGCACGCTAGAGTAAATTTGTCCCACAGATATTACCAGTAAAATAAATATCTTTCACCAATGTTCTAAAAATGTTCTTTAAGAAATTGTTTCGTAGAAATATTACTTTGTAATTGGTTCGAAGGTACTTTATAACAACACTACTTGAAGTGTGATCACTACCAATCATTTTAGACCAAAACAATATCCTCATATTTAAATAATTTTAAAATTTGTAATCTTACAAAATCATTAAACTTTAATTGTCATATGTTATAATTTAATCCTCGCTGTCACATTTGAAAAAAAAAATATTAAATATATTTTTAGTTCTTAAATTTATATATAAAATTAAAATTTATCTATATTATAAATTTTGATATATTTTAGTATTTAAATTTAAAAATAATGAATATAATAATTTTAACCATTTGATACATTTCGATTTAAGGGTGAATCTAAAATTTATTTAATATAAAAAAATTAATATTATTAGATCAAAAGATTATATTTATTTATTTTTTAAATTTATTTATCGAAATGTATTAAAGTTTAAGAGAAACAAATTTTAAATTCTTGTTCAAATTTTAAAACTACAAATATTTGACTTAAAAAGAAAACATAAATTACACCTCTCTCAATCATCCAGAACATTGAATTATGTCTCTCAGAATAATAAGCTACAACTGCTTATTTATTTATTTTTCCGTCGATCGGTGTTTGGTATGCTTATTATTTGAATTTCTTATTATATAAAGTCACTTGTAAACGATCTATTGGGTTAAATATATTTTTGTCCTTTAAATTTTTTGTATGAAATTTAGAATTAGTCTCTTTTTAAAATTTTGAACTAATTTAATCATTCATATTTAAAAATATGTGGATTTAATCTTTTTAACCAAATTTTGTTAAATTTATTTGATGTTTCAAATGCAAATTTCAGAATTGTGTTTGAGTTGTATATACTGTTTACAATATTTTCGCTTTAATGTTAAGTCAAATATTATTATCAAACGCATTTGAAATGTCAAATAAACTTAAAAAATATTGATTAAAATGATTAAATTTACATATTTATTTTAAAAGATAAAGAATTAAATTGGTTCAGAATTTCAATAAATAAATAATTTTAAATTTTATTGAAAATTAAGGAACAAAATCATATTTAACTCTATGTAATATATAGTTTCTGAAGTCTATTTCATAACTATTTTTGTTTAGTTATCACTCTAAAGATTTAATTTAATAACTTATCTTCAACTTTTACGAGATCTGCTCCCTCTTTGAAAATATTTTTCATGTCCGACTATCTACCTAACTTGTAATTAAAATGTAATCATACAATAGAAACAGAGAGCTATGAAAGACTATTTAGCCTCATAAAAAATAAAAATATTTTCATCTTCTAGTAATTTCTATTTTTTCTCAATATATATGATTTTTCTTTTCATAACATCTTTGGAAGTTGGTCCTTTCTTGGTAATCAAATATCTTCAAGCAGTGCAACTCACCTTTAAAGTTCAATATTCGTACCATCCAATAAGTCTATAATAACAACTAGATGTCAAAAAAATCGTATTATCTTGTGAAAAAAAAAATCATGTTAGCAAATAGACTTCGACTAGAATTAATGCTGTGTTGTAGTTAGCTCAACAATATATTGAAAAATATAGACACATATCTTATATTAGTATTCTACATGTTTTAAATTATTTCGATTTCATCTGTGTAAAAGAGAGAAAAAAATGGTTAATTTAATTATGTGGTCAGAAATCCAACACTTTTCTCCTGTTAAAAGTTTGTAGCAATTGATTTAGAATGAATTCTATCATTCATAAGCAAATCAAGAAACAATAGTTTCATGTGGTATGGTACAAACAAGAGAAGTATATTGAATAAATAATGAAAATAAATTTTTAGCAAATAGTCGTACATGGTTGCATAATTGTTATCTCCCACATTGAATTTTCTAATTTTAAAAGATCACGTTATGAACCGATTAAAAATGATGAAAACTTTATATTCCATATTTTCTACAAATAATGTGTATCTTTCATAAGAAATAATTCTATTCAAGCTGACCAATACTATTAAAGCTAGCAAAACCTTTTTTTAATATACTTTTGGATTCAAAGTCATTTATTAAATTAAAACAATGATATAAATATTTTCAGATAGATCATTGAGGAGATACAGATTCAACATCAACCTAGACAGGAGTTTAACTTACAGATAAAAAATTGACACTACCTCTGATCTAAAACATTAAGGCTACGAACTTATGAGTCTTCTTCTTTGTATGGTATTTCATTTTGTCATTTTTATTTAATGTGAAACTTAGATTTATACTTGAATTCTCAACGATTATCAAAGTTAAAACATCCCACCTCAATGTACCGATTGAAATCTGGTTTATAATTTATTGGAGTTACTATAACTTTTAATTAGTTATAACACAAAGTATTTGATTGATTACACTTAAATTTGATTAAATAGTTATGCTGATAACACATGTTGCATGAACCAATCTATTATTACAAGTGTATCAAGCAAGATAGACACAACTGGGGCTGTTATACGATCAAGAGATGAAAAATGTTTAAACTATAGAGATTGTTGCACGAAATCACACAAAGAGATCTAAAATCTATTTACTCAATTTTCATTCCAATTATCCGTCTATGATTATTACTATCCCGATTGGTCATACCAATAATTCTTGTTTTTGTATAAATTTTTCTTAGTATCAAATAGCATCACTCTTTAAATTCTTGGAGTTATGGAAGTTGATCATGGAGAAATCACTTGAATTTGTTCCATCATGATTAAGGTCTACTATAATAATACTTCATAAACTTACAATAAGCACTCTTCAACAATCACTTATTTCAACATTTTAGTATTCAGAGTTGGCAAATTAGCTTTTAATGAACCACTTTGATCACATGACAGAGAGTTTTTTTTTTTTATTATATAATTTTGTTTAATTTTTAACTGTTTCATATAATTTTTTAACTGTTTCATATATTTATTTTTTGAAAAATTGAAGTTATCACTCAACATATAAAATTAAGAGAAATTACGTGATTTTTTTTTTTTTTAAAAAAAAAAGAGTCACTGAATCCGTAGGGAAGATTGTTCCCAAATGTGTTATTACAAGTGTAGTTTTAGTTTAGGTGAAGCTTGATGTTGTGGCCAAACATCTAACCTTTTACTATTGTTTCTAAATTAAAAAATTGTATATCTTTTAACAATATTATGTGTTGAGATGAATATCAACTCTTGTTATAAAAGAAAATAAAATTATTTTGAACATTTTGATATACTTTGTTTTTGGTTGGTGGACAAGATAGGCATAAATTAGCTGAATGGATTTGGGTCGTAATAACATTCATTTTTCGTTTTCATACATGTTTTGTCTTGATACCCCCACTAAACTTCACACAAAAGACATAAATAGAGAAGTTGCTTATAGCACTTATTCACACAATGAATCTATTAAAAAGCTTTCTTTTGATACAACTGTGCATAAGTTACAACTTTTCGTCATTATCACCATTTTATAAACGACAAAAGGTCATTGTCATGGAGTTTGGCATCTTCTATGGGTCATTTTCTTTGGTAGCCACCATACACCTATCGCAGCCACTGCAATCGCAAACCCTCTTCTTAAAAATGATCCTTCTTATTTTCACCCTCACCATCATCACCAGCTTCGATTTATTGCCCCAACATATAGACACGATTACCATATATATATATATATATATATATATATATATATATATATATATATTTATAAGTCACCACTATCTTCAATAAGATAGGCACGTAAAACAAAAGCCTATGAAGTTACTCAGTAGTATACAGCCTGGCAACCAGGGATTCGAGGAGTTTACATTATATGAAAAAAATATCACATTTAGTTATCGTTATTTATACAATAAATATCAAATAAGGACCTCAAACAAACTTATTATTTTGTCATCAGTGCTTGAAATCTGAATTTTACAATCTATTATATGCTTGCTTGGTTTGTAACATCTTATAAGTGCAATTACCTTAATCATTAAATGTTACAATCATCTACCCACTTAAAAAGAAATTACCCTAGGAGATACATTTCTTCGTTTTTGCTAAAATGACATATATAAAAGAAAACTTAATCCAGTTTCAATTAAAGTTAAAACATATTTTTAATCCACTCTAGCACAACTACATACATTATTATTCGATACGAAGTAATTGACTCTTTTCAAACTAAAAGCAGGAGGAATAAAAACACGCACAATGATATTTTTAATTTTCATAAATAGCCTTTAATATTTAGACAATCTGACTAATAGATATTTCGATTCCTATAGTACATTTTCTTCTCAATGAAAGTAGATGAACTGAAACAATACTATATTAAAGAAGCACTAATATTCATGTTATTGTTACGCTTAAACGGAAAATTATAAATAACCAACCCTTTTTTTTTCCTTAAAACAAGTATATAAAGGTCCTATATAGATAAAAGAAAATAATAATAGTTATGAGAGAAAAAAGTATGAAAGAAAAATGAAATAAACCTTTCATTAAACTAAAAGTAACATGTTTCCACATTCAAATATTATTATTATTTCCACATTAAAATAAAACTGTCTAATATCCATGTAAGCTTTTAGGTAAACCAATATGTAAAATTACATTAACAAGTTGGTCATATATAAACAAAGTTTATCTAAAATATTATTGATTTTTTTTCTTGTTTTCTTTTGTTCCAAGTATGTATAAAAGACTTTATACAGAATAACCCAAACTCTAGATGACTCATGAATTTCTTTGTTTACTTTGTGGCACTACTTTTATATGATTGAAACGGAACATTACTCCACTATTAAGCATAGGCGAACAGAGTGGCCAGAGAAGTGAATATAAATATAGAATGTTAATTGTTAAATGGTAGTGCATGAGAAAATTGTGAATCAGGGAATACGAACAAGTGATGAAATGTCAGAATATCCTTGGATTGATGACGCTTCCCTACATTATTACCCTACTTACTCAATATGTACACACAGTTCTTAGAATCAAAATTTGTGCTGCGCATAATACCCAAATAGCCTTATCCGATTCTGGTTTCCTTGGATTTCATTCAACATATATAGAGGAAACTTGATACCAGATTCCCTTAAAAACCAACTAAATGATTCCCTTGCAACTTGGACTCCCTTCAAGAGTACCTTTTATTGACATTAACGCAGCAAAGACCTACATACAGTACAACTAGGTGAAGTGCAGTGTGCTGCCTACCACTTGGAAACCTACATTCCAAATATACCTTTTCAGGAAAGAAACAAGCAGAGACCTTTAGACCACATGGTGAAGAAAATGACGTGTTTAGTGTAAGGCACTCCCTTCAGCTTCTTCAAAAAGCTCCAAGTAAGAAAAATACTAACAAATGTCTAATGTGAATCAAGAGATTTGTCTCTTCTGATCTGATGTGTGGAGAGATTATTTACAAGACAAATGGCCATTGATCTCAGAATCAACCCTGGTGACTGATAAAATAGTACATGCCCATGTAAAATAGGTTATGTTGTTAAAAACACATGGATTGATTTTCAAATTCACTGTCATTATTGCTCATTATTCTCTAAAATGCACCCCTTTTAGATAAGTCCATTCCATGAACAAACCAGTAATTTGAGCATCGGAATAAACCTGGAAGAAGAGTGCATATCCATTTTACGTATCAGATTCAAAAACTCCAACCAATCAAGACAGAAGTTCTTTCAAGAGTGAACAGTAAAGTAATGTCGATTAAATGACTGAGAACAAACTAGGGTCATAGATCATCATCACCATAAATTATGCTATGGACATTAAGGACCGAAGTTTCACGAATACACTACAATTCACCCTTCAATTTGTAATGCTAGTGAAATTATGCATATACACAAGGGGAAATCAAATTACTTCTTCACGAAGACAGAATGAAAACATCAGATATATAACATGCCTTGTGAAAAGAATTCCTTACCGCGCGCAAGAATATCATAGCGCTGAAGAATTAAAGGTTGGAAAACTTTCTATTAGGGGTGAATGGGTTGGTACAGGAAAAGGAAAAAATGGAGCATAACCATAAAAAAGAATAACCTGCGTTTGCAAGGATACTACAATCTCAATAAGAATCTATTTCATAAACTTCTTTAATACTTGCTCAAGAGAAAAATTAAATAATCTTTTTCAGAAACTAAAATGAATTTATATTCAAATTAAAAAACATAAGCATTTTATAACAAGTTTAATTCTAAATACTTTCAAATTAATTAATACGTAAACTAATTATAATTTCTGAAAAAGAATTCTAGAAATGTTAACAGAAAAATTTATCATACTGTATCTTTGGTTTTGTTGGGAAACAGACTATTTCCATAAAAACATACTTGTAAAATACGAGATTGTTAGTTCAAATAAACTCAATCAAACACTACAAGAATTACTGTTAGACTAGTTAATCAATACACAAGGATAGAACAATGAAAAGGAAAAATTAGCAGAGTATTCTACAGAAGTAATCAGCAGCAAAACAATAATGCATTCTGTTCAGTACGGCTAATATATCAGATTTATTTTTTCTCTCCTTTCATAGCAAAATCACAAATCAGAACATTGGTTGGCATCTACAACAACTCCATAGGCATTCTCTAGGAAAAACACGAAATGAACCAATAAAAGATTATTTCAAATCACACCAGGAGCATCTAGATTTAATTACTCTCTTGGAAGAAACAAAAACACTTTGAAAGAAATGTTGATGCAGAGAATTCGTCAACTAATCTTGCGGCATGAAAAAGGAGGAAGCATATAAAGAGTATTATTATTGAAAAGAAGAAAGAGAAAATGAAATTGTCGGTAAAGAGAGGCAAAGTGAGCGCTGGATGCAGAGGTTTATCGACCGATTCTTGCTTTGTGTTCTTCCACAGCCAAATTCAGGAAGAGATCGATGAACCGCTGCCTCCAGTGACTTCACCTCATCTCCATAGGCATCAAAAACAAATAATATCCGCCAACAAAAATCAAAGCAACAAACAAACACGACTTCGTGGTTTTTCGTTTTCATTTTTTTTTTCATTTATTCGGTTGAGAAATTGAACGCATAAAGACGGTAGCTAAAAACAGCAAATAGGATCCGTGATGTGTAAAACATAGATCTGAACATAAAGAGAAAGGAAGAGGCAATTTCCCTTCCATCACAATCCAGACACATACACGGGCGAAAAATACGAAATATAAGAAACTAAGCAATAAATAGTATTAAAGAAAAGGAAACAATAGGATGCAGATAGAAGAGAGAGAAAGAGAAATATATGTGATATGAACCAGGAATCTGTGGAGTCACCATTGCACCATTGCCGCAAGTGTGTGTATCGTTTTCTCTCTTTCTCTCTCTTCTTCTTCTTGTTTTGAGTCACAGATCCACAGTGACTTTTCAAAGGCCAATCATTCTCCATTTTTTGTTCCTTTTATCGGGGCATCATAATTACTATTCCATCCCTCTTCTCCTAACCCAAATTCTGCCCTACTATCCCCTAATATACTCGATGTTTACCATGGCCTTACCAAGTTTATTATCATCTTTAATTAGACTTATTTAATATATACTAGTCGAAACATAAGACATAAGTGTAAATGTGTCCTTTTTTATATTAAATAATTTTGTATTATAAATATTTATTTATTTTTCAAAAAATAATTATTAAAAAAATAAGTAAAACAATTATTTTAATTTATAAAATAATTACATTTAAAAAGCTCTCTTTTAAAGAGTGAAAATATAAATGTAACTATTTTAATTTAAAAGAAGGTTACAGAGAGGTAAAATTAGAAAAAAATAAATATAAATAACAATTTTCTTCATATATATATATATATATATATATAATATTATTTTAATACAAGTTTACACGCATAAATAGTTTTAAATTAAAAATATTTATAAATTTAAGAAATTCTTTTAAATAAATATTTATTTTTAGGATTAATTATAATTTTCGTCTGTAACGCGATTATAATTTTTATTTGTATATCAAAACAAACTTTGAAATTTTGATATTGTTAGGTTTTCAAATTTAAAAAATACATGAAGCAGTTTTATTTGTCTAATTATGTTAACGATTTTTAATATGATAAACCAATGTTGGATTCGGTCCATTAATTTTTTTTTTCGTTTGCCACTTAAAAGAACGTAAACACCATTTGACAAAAAAAAATCATCTATGTATCTCTTAAGGATTGAGATCTAACCTGATGAAAATCAAAATCACGTTATGATTTTAGTTAACATTATTTTTAATTTATAAGCGTTTTTTTTTCAAATTTAAAATTAATGGTCATGTTAAAATAATATTTTTGTTACTATTAATTTTTATAGGAAATTTCCATTGAAAATATTTTTAAAATTTAAATAACTTTTTTCTATTGGTTTCACAATTAACGAGAACCAAAATCGAATTTATAGTTACACAAAATTGATTCCACGTATATTATAGCATAGGATGCTTAACTATTACGTTAACTTCCATGATTAGTAATTAATTATCTTTTATTTGATAGAAGTATTATTGAAACCCTAAAATCAAACAAAATAAAATAAATATTTATTAGATCAACTTGTTATTGAACAACTCATCTAAATAAAAACAAATATAAATTTAAAAAAAATAAAAACATTTAATTATTTAAACAAAATGTAAAATTATCATTACATAATTTTTTTTAAATAACACAAATTTTATTTATAATAAAATATATATATTTGTATAACATATTATATTTATCACCTAATTTAAAAAAAAAATAATATAATCTTATTTAATCTGGTGGTAGTCAGATAGAAGTTAATTTAAAAAAGAATAATTATATTTTCAACAACTTTTTTTTACTCACCTCTAATCTATTATCACGTCATATCACTAAAAAAAATTAAAATAAATTATTAAAAGACGATGGAAATAACACATTATGGGAATAATAGATAAAAAGTGAATTAAAATATTATTATTCTTTATAAAATAATTCTGCTAAAAAAATCTATTATGTCATTATACTTATAAAAAATTCCACCAAATTCAATAAATACCAACATGAGAATAACAAGGTTATATTCACGACAGAATTTAAAAAATAAATAATTTGTATAACATAATAAATTATTGATCACACTAGGTAACATGATTATCCAATATAAAGTATCATTATTTTCCCTCAATTTAATCGACAACTGAATTGATTCTCTAATAGATCTAATATGTTCTCACTAAGTAGCCTAGAAAAAGTAAAAATATCAAATAATAAAAAAGTCACTCAGCTTTGTTATCATCTAAATTGCATGTCATGACAATGTTGCCCCTTATGACTAAATAAGAAAGACACTTTATATATTTTTTCAAAAAAATACATTTATTATTGATTAAATTTTTTTAAATAACTGTGTTTTATTTTATGTTGAAACATTTTAAACAAGTATTTGAATTTTGCTAAAATAAAATATAAAAAATAGTGTGAAATGTGATTAACGTAAAAGTGCATTAATTTGGACACAGTGTTCAATGTGAGGAATGAAAGAGAAAGGACAGTTGTGAATATAGACAAAGAAGCAACAGTGGGAGGTCCAGAAAGCTAATGCATGCAATGGTTGGGTATCTCTTTCATCCAATAATGGACTATTTATTTATTTATGGATTAATTTGTCTTTATTGATAAAGCCTAAATCCTAACAAATATTATATTATTAACGGTTCATAACATCAATTCCACAAACTTACAAAACGCCCATGCTACCATGAATTTAACCATTCCTAGGCTTAGAAAATTATTTGTAGTTAATACCTAAATTGTAGCCACACTAGTGTAAAAGAACAAAAAGTAGGGGGAACAAGGGCATGGTCCGCCCGTTAGAGTCCGGCCCACGTAGCGCGGACCGATCTGTATAAAAAAATTTGTATTTGTATGTATTATTTACTTTTTTTTTAATGAACATTTTAAATTTTTGTATAATTAAAAAATACAAGTATTATGTATTTTTTAATATGCTAAAATTTGAAGAATACATCGTGTATTTTAAAGTACGAATATAATAAAAATGTTGAATTATCAATTTATCACCTAACCCTCCCAAAATCTTTACTTAATTTTGTAAATTTGTTAAGGTTTCCTAATTTATTGAACATTTAAAGTTTTATCATAAGAATTTATAAAAAAAAGGGTTGGCTCGTGGGTTCACGGGCCCGCACTTATGCGGAACAGACTAGAATTTTCAACCCACATTAAAAATGTGAGACGGGTCAGCCCGACTCGCATATTTTGTGAACCAAGTACGAGTCAGGCCTAAACTGGTCGAGTTGATCCACATTGTCACTCCTATTAACTGATGATTACTTTCAACAATATTTAGAAAGATAATTGTTAAAAGTGCTTGAGTTTTTTTAAAATTTAGACTAATTATATTACGACTTTTATGATCACTAACGTTGTATTCGCTTGAGAAAATAGTATTGTATGTATGAATTACAAAGATGGATGTAGGATATGAATGATGTTCTCGTGCTATAATTTACGAGCAAGTGCAAAGACATCATTGCAAAATGCATCAATAATCCCATTTGACTTCAGTTGTGAAGATTTATGGGAATAAAGTGTACTTTTACTTTTATGTCCTCCGTGTGTGTGATGTGTGGGTGAAAAAAAATTGAATAAAAAACTCCTTATATATATATATATATATATATATATAATAATTAATAATATTACAAATATAATTAATAATAATTAAAATGTATATAATAATTAATAATAATTAAAATATTGTTAAAAATATAATAATAATAATTATTATATAATTAAAATATTTTAATTTAATATTTTTAACTCTTTTGGTAAAAATATAATTTTACTTTTATTATAAATGGTATTTTTGTAATATTTAAATCTTATTTATTAATTTTTTCAATCTATTATATTATTCAAATCACTTACTAATTCTTACAAAATTTATTTTCAAATTCACTCATTTTACTCTCTATAAATTTAAAGAAACATAATATCTATTTACTTAAATCCATCCAAATTTATTCTCACATCCTCTTTCAAATCCATCTTTTTATAGTAACACACCCTAAAAATTTGTTGAACTTAAAGGATGAGGTACCAAATATTATAGTGTTCTTCTTATAAAGGATTATCTCATCAACTTTTGAGTAAAGTCGAGATGTGATAAAGAAAATTTATAATATTTTGACACGACAAATATAAACTATAATTCCGTAATTAGTTAAATATTAGTGGCCAGTTAAAATTAATCACCTAAGTGATATGAAATTAGAATTAAAAGTATCATGAGTGTTCCCATAAAAATCCATTAAATATGATATACATATACAATTATTCTCAAAGTATTAATTATGATAAGATTATCTATTTTACAATTATATTAATTATTGTTTATATACACTCAAGTGCGAGAGCGTCTTTCTAAATATATTTCCTTTGAGATTGAGACTATGAGATGCAAATATCGAAGACAGAAAACTTCCAAATACAAAATAAATAAAAGAATAAATAGTGAACACAATCTTATAAAATATAAGAACATTAATCTATAAGAGAACAAATATAATTGGCATACTAAATTTATAAATAAATAACTAGTATATTATTGAAATTTTTTTTTTTTAAGAATACTAGTATTTTATATTGTGCAATATACAAGATAAATATTTATATAACTAATTTTATCATAAATAAATGTTTTCAAGTACATAAACTGTAATTAAGTTCATAAAAATATACAAACGCATATTTATATAAAATTAAATATATTTTATACAAGTTAAATAACTTAAAATATATAGAATATTTTGACATTATAAAAAACATTTTCTGTTGTAATGTAAAATCAATTTTAATTATTCATAATAATACTAAATCTTAATTTATAAATAAAATGTAAATCTATTACATATTAAGAAAAAAAATATTATCAAAAATTACTACATTACACATTATCTTTTATTGATAAGTGTCATAAAAAATAATTTTTTCATTATTTTAAAATTACGGTACAAAAAGACTCAGATTTAAATCCTACAAAAGTCAATTTATTTTTATTTATTTATTTATTTATGATTTTAACTATAATATTAATTATAAGTAATATTATTATTTGCAATTATTATTAATATTATTATTATAAATATTATTTGTAGTGATAGTAATAAACGATTTTAATATTATCATTATAATAGTAATAATAATTATATAATAATAATAATAATATTATTATTATTATATTATGTTACTATTATATATTATTATTATTTGAATTATTAAAATTAGTAATAAAATTATTACTGTTATTATATATTATTGATATGAGGAAAGAAATACTAGAAATATTATTATTATTATTATAACTATAATTAATTTTAATTTTAATTATTATTAATAATTATATTTAAAATCTCTAATTATTATATTATTATAATTGCTATCATATCTAATTTACAAAATTGATATTCCGAAAATATTATTATTAACCACCATTATTATTATTACTATTAATATTATTTTTATTATCCCTAATTGTTATTATTATTATTAGAAATATAACTGTTATTATTATTATTATTATTATTATCATTATTATCATAAACTATAATTATTTTATTTTTATTATTATTACTACCAATTATTACTAAAATTATTATTATTATCAAATCTAACTATAATTATAATTATTGTTATTATTAAATTTTATTATTATTATCATTGTTATTATCAACTATAAATATTATGATTATTATTATTAACTATAAGTATTATTATCTATGAACTATAATTTTTTATATTATTATCTACTATTATTATTATTACCATTATTATTAATAAAAACTATAATTATTATAATAGTTATTATTATTATTATTTGATATATTTTTTACTTTTATTTACCATGTACATCATGTTTTAATTACTTGTCCTTTATGTTTTATTTTGTTGTTTATTTATCTTTATATTTGAGCAATTATTTCAATTTAAAAAATTACTTACTAAAATTAGTAAAATAATAAAAATAAAAAATATTTAATTTTAAAATATAATAATTAAGATGATAAAAATGAAAAAATAAAAAAAGGACACCAAAGATGTTTATCTCTTTTTGTATGTAGTTATATTATTATTATTTTTATCACTACGAGATATTATTGTAGTGGTATTATTATTATTATTATTATAATTAGACACACATTTTACTTTTATTTACAATGGGATCATAACTCAAATTCTTGCGTTTTTATTTGGTTTGTTGTTCATTTTATCTCTCTATGTGTGTGTGTTGGTCTTATTATTATTATTATTATTATTATTATTATTATATTTAAACACACATCTTAATTTTATTTACTACGTGATTATCGTTAACATTAACAGTAGTATTAACATTGACATTAATATTTATAGCATAATAATAATTATTATTATTATTATTATTCTCATTAGTGTGTTATTATTGATATCATTATTATTTTTATTATTAATATTATTGTTGTTCATAGTGATCTTATTATTATAAGTGTTTTTTTTAATTATAAAAAAGTTATATACTATATACTTTTACTAAATAGATTTTTAATCTTTTAAAAATTTTATAATTTATAATTTATATTAATATTATTATTGATATTTTTAATTGTCAAATAAATAAAATAAAAAATATATTATTATTCTAAAAAGACTTAAAAAAACAAAAAACTTGCATACACAACATGCTATAATAATAATTTTGTAAAATAAATTAATTACACCATTGTTATTGTGATATCAATTTTATTTATTATATTTAAAACTTAAATTATTATCGTATTACTTATATTTATTCTTTTCATTAATATAACTTAATTTTCATTATAGTTTATTACATAATATTTTTACTATTTAATTATTTTAATATACAAAATAAAAAATATACAATGAATTAGTTTACTAAAAAATATAAACAATTAAGAAAATAACGTGTGTATGCCTCTCTGAAAATTAAAGAAATTAGGTAAACAATTGTTTTTTTTAAATAAATATAAGGGTTACATTAAAAAAAAGCACATGAAATTAGGATATTGCAGTAATTCCTAATCCTTATTTAAAAAAAAATTATAAATATACTCTTGTGTGAGAATAACTTTTAAAATGTATGGTGTTTTATAGAAGATAAATTTAATTAAGTTTTAATTGTCCCTTAGATGTAAGTATTTTTTAATTAGGTTTTTATTAATTTTTTTGTTTTAATGAGTATTTAATTTTTTTTTAGTTTTTTAGTTGAGTTTATGTTATTATTTGATCTTATTGTGTAATTTGTTATAACATGACTATTATATTTACGTATGTTTATATGAAAAATAAGAAAATACTTTAATTCAATTTTTTTTTTGTGAATTTGAATATTACTTGATTATTTATTGAAAATGATTTTATTAAGTGTTCAATTTTTTTATATTTTTAATTGTATTATTGTTATCGATTAAGGTCAGATTAGCGTTTGATTTTGGTTATAAAAAAATTGAAATTTCAATTTTTTTTTTATTGTCAAGTTAAAGGCTTTTCGTTTGAGATTGTAAAATCAAATAATCTAAATAAATAACGAAAATTCAATTAAAATATAACAATTTTTAAATATTTAATAAAATATTTTTTTAATAAAAACTCAATTAAAAATAACTAAACTTCGCTAAACATAATTGTCACATTATTCCAATTGGCTGACAAAATTAACAACAATAACTCAATTAAAAATATAAAATAATTACTTTCACTTACAATATGATTGGACATCAATGCTTTTTAAACTACCTGTGCTTATTTTTAAGTACTAGTGTTAATATTTTCACTGGTCCAACAAATCATTTTTAAAGATAAATAATTTTTATATCATAAATAAGTTAAAATAAACAAAAGAATTATGGAATGTATAAGAATAAAGTGTTATTTGTGAGATTCAATGTTTTAAAGTTATCATATTGAAGTGAAAAGCGTTGCTTAACTTATAAGAAATAGGAATATATGTACGTGTAGCGATCAAAACCATTTAAAACGTGCTAAAAAGAGAAAGAGACACTAGACCGAGATTATATCAAAGTTTATTTATATGTGCGGTTATACTTTAAATTAATAGTATTATAATCATTAGTGAAAAGGGTAAATTTAATAAAAATTTAATTTAATTTAATTAAATATTATAATACTTCATTCTATTTTAACTAACTGCAAACTTCATTCCCAATAAACAGTTACCTTTCACTCTAATTTTATGCAAATTGATCTTTAATATTTATTTTTGTAAACATATACAAAATTTTTAATTCTACTATAATTATCTTTTAAAACTTGATATTTTAAAAATATTTTTAATTACACCTTTCAGTTAAATAATAATAATAATAGTAAACAAAGATATTATTATTATTAGTATTACTAATAATCATAATAGTAAGCAAAGATTATTTAACTCAAAACTTTTAAAAAAACTTAATTACGAAAAAAAAAACTTTCTAAGAAGTACTTACGATGCAAAGATACGATATGTGTATTAAATATGATACATATCTGATACGTCAAGACATTAATCTTAAAATAATAGGATACTATTCGTAATATATGAATATTGAAAAGTATATAATAACTTTTAAAAATATGATAAATATATGATTGTTATCGTGTGAATCCTAATTAAAATCATATGTATTAAAGTTCTAAACATAAAAAATTAACATAAAAAGTTATAAATGATTGTCGTCATAAAAGTATTACTACTTTATAGATCAAATATTTCATTGTTAAATATTGATAAAGTATTCTAAAATATTGAATATGTGTCAGACATGAATATATGACCCAAATTAAAGTATTTGTACATTATAGAAAGTGACTAAAATTAAAATTTCTATATCATAAAAAAAATGTAAGGATCTATTGGAACAAAATTTAAGTTCAAGTAGAGTTGTCAAAACAGATAACCCGACCCGACCCGGTTCGACCCTCCACGGGTTGATCACTTAGTGTGCCAGCCCAACTCGTCTCACTTATTAGCGAGTCAAAAAAACTCAAACTCGGTCTGGTCCACCACAAGTTGGTGGATTAAACAGGTTGGCTCACTGGTTCACTTAATTTAAAAAAAAATATTTTTTATTTTTTTTTCAATCAAAACTAAGTTATAATTCTAATTAAAATCTAAAAAAACTTTAATACAATCCAAATACAAACCAAAATCACAAAAAAAAAACAAATTATCTATGTGTTGTCTAAAAAAAATAACCTAACATGACGCAAATGTAAAACTCAACTTAACAAAATTAATACTTATGTGACCCTTTATTTGCGGGTTGGTGAGCCAACCCGGTTCACCACTTAGCCAGGTTCTAGGTGAGCCAGGTCAAAAATCAACCCGTATCAAAATTTATCTAAAGTTTCAATCCAACCTAGTTCGAACCCATGGTGGGCCGGGTTGACTCGCAGATTCCAACCCATTTTGACATCTCTAAGTATTGATTTATATAGATAAACAAAATATAAGGATCAATTAAGATAAAATTAAAATTTGGGATTTCTTTGGATAAAAGGAGTAAGGTTTAGGGTTTAAGTGTTCTTTTCCCTAATCATCATGTAAAATATTAAAAATAAAAACCAAACTATAGAATATCATTTAATAAATTGGAGTAAATAAACTCAATTTAGGAATGAAGTAATTAATCAGATAATTAATGTTTTACCTAAAGCTTGATTATATCCACGTAGGTCATCCTTGTATGTGAGAAGTCATCAAAGGCGACAACTCAAGCAAACAACACGACAAACATCAAAATACTCCATGCAGACGCAGTCAACATCTATGCTTGGAATGAGATATACATAAAAGGATAAAGAAAAAAGATATCACACCTCATATTCACATGTTGTTGATGTGGGCGTGGCTCACTTTCGAACTTTTAACTGAGACATCGAAGAAAAAACGAAAGCCCTACTTTTCACACACAATGTGCAATGAAGGAAGACATGCATGCATATGGAAAAACCATCTGCAAAAGTGCAAAGTAAACCAGATAAAAAATAAATAAAAAAATCAAAAGAAGCAGTTTCTTCTTCCTTTATCCCTTTTCCACGTTTGTTTTCCACTCATTTCAAGTTTCCACACCACGCAAAGAAACCTAAACATCTTTCTTAATAAACCAAACCATCACTACCCTTTATATACATATATTATTACCTCTTAGCGGAGCTTGATTAAGATTACTTAAACCCTTCCGTGTTAATTGTATTAATGCTGATGAACCATGGCAACACCAGCACTGGCTTCAATAGTGCAGCAAGAGCAGCAACAAGGTGAGGTAGAAGCTGTTCCGAGCACTACTACTGGTTCTAGCGCATGGAAGTCTTCAGGATCTGTTGCTCCATTTTTTGCTGTGATGTCTGTGCTTGTAATTCTGGCTGTTCTTTCTTGCTATTTGGGTCGCAAGTGGAATCGAAGACCCAAAACACCATTGGAGAGTATCAGAGGGAGAGGGTTTTCTGGGTGGCTTAAGCGTGTGTGCCGGGAACGTATTGGCAATGATATTGAAGTTGGGGGTGTTGGGCCCAAGGTCATGGTTTGTGATGACCTTGAGGACATTGATCATTGTACAAATGGTGAACCTGCTCACCAAAACACAACCCAAGTTTCATGCTAAACTCAAATTTGTTCGATTTCAACATTGTTAATCACACATGTCTTGTCATACTAATTGTTTTAAATCAATCAAGTTTTTTTTTTAAGGGTAGTGACGGATCTTCAACTAATATTTTGAGGTGCTAAAATTTTGGTTGAATTACTTTTTTTTTGTTAATTTTTTTGTCCAAAAATGTCAAGTTAGTCTTCTAATTTTTTCTATTATCAATTTTGTCTCTATTTTTTAAGAAGTTGATGCAATTTGATCATTTCGTTAAATTTCTTGAAGTGCGAAGCAAGGATTTTTTTTATCAAAATTGACATTAGGATTATGTCAATTACACCAATAAAGCAAACCATCCTTATTCACAACTTCAATTTTGATGAAAAAAACTTAATTTGATTCAAGAAATTTAACGAAAAATTACTAAATTGCATCATTTTTTCAAGAATCGAGACCAAATTGAGACTAAAAATAACTGAAGGACCAACTTGATATTTTTGAGAGAAAAAATGAATCAAAAGAGTAATTTCAAAATTTTTACACAAACTAATAAAAACATTACATTTACTTTTTTGTGATAATAAAAAATAATAAAATTATAATTATTGTTATTATTATTATTATTATAATTATAAAATTAAATAAAAATAATATTATAATTTTACTATAATTATATTTCATTTACAGTGATTAAATTTTAAAAAAAAGTTAAATAAAAATATAGTTAAATTAAATAAATGATTAGTTAAAAGATAATATAAATAAAATAATTATTTTTATTTTAAAATATATTTAAAAGGTAAAATGAAAAAATAAATATGAACAACAAAAAATATCTTTTCCTTTGTACAGATATAGATATATAAAAAGAATATTAAAATATTAAAAATATTAAATTTTCTTAAAAAAATTATTTAAAATAACATGAAAATTATATAGATATAAAAAAATTGGGGTGCCATGGCCCCTTAGTCACTTCATAGGTCCGCTGCTGCGTGAGGGTTTTTGGTTTGAAAAACTTGGTCTAAGGAGTATTTAGTTTGGATGGTGACTCGTGCTATACTAAATTGAAAGAGATATAATAATAGATAATAAAATTACATTAAAAATAGAAAATAAAACTTTGATGAAAATAAAACTTAAATAGTTATTATAAAAAATAATGATATTTTATCCGCTCTTTCTAATTTACTTTTAATCCACGATTTCAATCACCCTTAGATCACATTTGAAAGAATTTGAATCAGTGTTGTCTTATTAGAAACGTGATCATATATACAATGTACAAGAGCATAATTAGCCTAGAAAGAAGAAAACTAATTAGCGCGAGAATATGCACTTAACGGAGAATCTGCACAGAAATATGCACCATAAAGACTACGTTACAAAAGAGGAGATATACACAAATATAAAATATATGTATCATATATTCTAACAACATCACACCACTAAAAAGAATCAAAATAAATAATTAAAGGATAATAGAAGTGGTAGGTTAAAAACAAAAAAAAAAAAGAATGGGTCAAAATATCATTATCCGTTTATAAAGTAGCATAAGAAGAATTTGGATTTTCTGCTGGTTTTTTTGTGTTGTTCCTCTACTGTGCCTCCATAATATACTAATTACCACTAATTTTGACGTTTTAAAATATATTAAAAAAAGATATTTAAAATGTCAACATAGTATATTTTTAATGTTCAGTAGATGACAATACCAAAAAAATCGAATTTGAATTATCTTACTCATTTTGTTGTTCCTCTATTACGCCTCCATAATAGACTGACTACCACTAATTTTCAAGTTTTAAAATATATTAAAAAGATATTTAAAGTACTAACGCAGTGTATTTTTAATGTTCCGCAGAGGACAACACAAAAAAAAATGAGTAAGAAATCTGGACTTAAAAAAACCAGTAAAGAATCTGGACTCGCATAGGAGCAAAGGAAAATCTTGTTCATTTACTTAACGACCATAAATGCTTACAATAGTTAGTCCAAAGATGGCAAATAAACTTGTCTCCGTGGGTATTGCTCGAACCCGTCCCCGGAAAATTCCCGCATTGACTGGGTATGGGTATGGGTATGTAAAATTCTCAACTTTTTCAATTAGGTATGGGGATGAGTATGAGAATGTACATATCCCCGCCATAATATTCGTCCCTGTCATATCCCCGTCCTCGTTTAAATTTTTAAAATATTCACAATTAATTAAGTAATTATATATATATATATATATATATATATATATATATATATATATATATATATATATATATATATATTCTATTTTTTATTTCTTCTAATTATTTGGTTTGTCATGAAACTCATTCGCATCTCCGATATATTTTTCATCTTATCATAACTTTTATGTAATTATGTTAAAATGATATATGTCAATTAAAATTTTTTTATGCCTTACATTTGAATATTTCTATTATTTTTTACTATTTTTATTTATTATATATTTTCCGTTCACATGAGAATGTTTAATACAATTTAATATAATATAATTTTTTTTTACTTATTGTTATTAATTTAAAGAACTTTTCTATTTCGTTAAAATAATTTTCGTTTTTTTTTCAACCATTGGGTACATATGTTGATATTTGAAAAGTTTTCTTAGATCTCTAAGGTATTTTTCATCTTATTATACCCTTAATTATACATTTGATTTTCTTTGTGCGATTTCTTTCAATAGTCTCTCAAATTATTTCTAAGACACATATTTGTTAACTTTTAATATTTTTATTTATTGTTTATTTTCATCATGTAGAATAATATTTGGATATATTCTTTCTAATTATTTTTTATTTTCTAACTCATTATCAATCATACTGTAATTTCTGACTTTAATTGTATAAATAACTTTTATTTACTACAATATAAAAATTTAATGGAATTGTCATGAATATTTGTTTATCACCATCCAACATAATTGAAGTTCAAAAGATACAAGATCTATGTTAAAATTTTATTATTATGATTATTATTTGTTCTTTGTATCATTTTGATCAAGAAATGTATTATAACTTTTATTAGTGTATAAAAAAAAATTCATTAGAATTTAAAAGATTGAAGTAAACAAACATTTAAAATATATTTTAATTTGAATATTTGTTTTCCTTTTATATTTTTAAAAAAATATTTTTATATTTTATCAACTAGGTTTCATTAATGTTTGCAAATTTAATAAATGCGTTGGTTCTTATGAAATTTTATTTGGTATTCTAATATAAAATGTAAATAATTATAATTTATTTTAAACTTTTATTATGATTATTATTTGTTCTTTGTATCATTTTGGTTAAATGATGTATTATAACTTTCATTAGTGTATAAAAAAGATATTCATTAGAATTTAAAAGATTGAAGTAAACAAACATTTAAATTATATTTTAATTTGAATATTTGTTTTCCTTTTATATTTTTTTAAAAATATTTTTAAATTTTATCAACTAGGTTTCATTAATGTTTGTAAATTCAGTAAATGTGTTCTTTCTCATGAAATTTTATTTGGTATTATAATCTAAAATGTAAACAATTATAATTTATTTTAAACTTTTATTATGATTATTATTTGTTTTTTGTATCAGTTTGATCAAATGATGTATTATAACTTGTATTAGTCTATAAAAAAGAGATTCATTAGAATTTAAAAGATTGGAGTAAACAAACATTTAAAATATATTTTAATTTGAATATTTGTTTTCCTTTTATATGTTTTAAAAAATAATTTTAAATTTTATCAACTATGTTTCATTAATATTTGCAAATTTAATAAATGCTTTGGCTGTCATGAAACTTTATTTCGTATTATATTCTAAAATATAAAAAATTATAATTTATTTTAAAGTATTTGATATGGAAGAAACAATCATCCTTCTAATATTGAATATTTGATAATACTATATTTTCTTTACCATAATTTTTTATTATTTTATAAAAAATTAATTAAATTAATATTGAAGTAGTAAGAAAATGGGTATGGGTATGGGTACGAGATTATACCCGTTACCCGGTGGGGATGAGGATGAGACAAAAGTTCGATACCCGTTGAGTTTGGGTATGGGGATGGATGTGGATGAATTTTTTTTACGTGGATGAGTATGGGATAGCGAAACTCGTGTCCGCCCCGCCCCGTTGCCATCCCTACTTGAGGAGAAGTGTTAGAGATATCACATTAATTAGGGAAACATAGCGTCTATTGTTTATTAGAAAATATAGACATTGTTTGATATTGGTAGATATTGTTGATATTGTTTATTACAATATCCTTTATTTACCATATTTATGTTTGGTTATCATATATACTTGTACCACTCTTTATTATAAATACATGGTTAAAATACCTTTTTGTCCCAATTTTAGTCAATTTTGTTCAATTGGGTGGTCCTTTTTTGCTAACACCGTTTAAATCATTAACGACCATGAACAATGACTGCCACGTGTCACTTCGTGATTTTTTTGAATTTTTTTTGAATTTTTTTTGAATTTTTTTTGAATTTTTTTTTTGAATTTTTTTTTAAAAATTAATATTTTTTTAAATGTACACATGTCAACCCAGGAACGTGCCACGTGTCACTTCATGATTTTTTTGAATTTCTTATTTTATTTTATTTTGATTTTTTTTAAATTCCCACATGTCAACCCAGTAGTGTGCCACGTGCCAAAGTCAATGTTCTATATTCAATTTGGTTCCTATATTTGTTATTTTTGTTCAATTAGGTCCAATTTTTGTTAACATTAACCAATTTGGTCCTTATCGAAGATGTGACCAAATTTAATTTTTATATCAAAGTTATAATAATGTGAATTTTAATATATTATATAAAAATATTTAATAAAAAATGTGAATTTTAATATAAAAATTAAATTTGATTTTAATTTGGAGAGAGACCAAATTGGTTAAGGTTAACAAAATTTGGGACCTAATTGAACAAAAATAACAAATATAGGGATCAAATTGAATTCAGAACATTGACTTTGACACGTGGCACTCTACTGGATTGACATGTGGACATTTAAAAAAAAAATTTAAAAAAAATTCAAAAAAACCACGAAGTGACACGTGGCACGCTTTTCGGTTGACACATGTACATTTTAAAAAAATTTAAAAATTTAAAAAAATTAAATTAAATTAAATTAAAAATAAAAATAATAAAAATTCAAAAAAATCACGAAGTGACACGTGGCAGTCACTATTCATGGTCATTAATGATTTGAACGGTGTTAGCCAAAAAGGAGCCAATTGAACAAAATTGACAAAAATTGGGACCTATTTGAATAAAAACCAAAATTAGGACTTATTTGAAAAAATTTGACGAAAATGGAGACCAAAAAAGTATTTTAACCTAAATACATTCACCCTATATGTATTTTAGACAAAAGCGAGATTAACTCTATATAATTTTCTCAATATTCAATTATTATTATTATTATTATTATTATTATTATTGTTGTTGTTATTATTATTAGTGTAAATACATTCGCTTTCACGTCTGAGTGTATACTTTTTTTAAATATATATATATAATATTATATTTGTAGGTGGTGATATTATATATAATCAGTGGCGAAACTTCTATGTGATACAGGGGAGCCATCACTCTCCCAAATTTTTTCCATTTAATTTTGTATATATGTTGTTTGCTCCATAGTGTGTTTCAGAAAAAAAAAAAGATGATTGTTGTTGGCTTTCGATTGCTGTTAGCTTGTTGTAAAATAAGTTTTTTTATGGTAAATAAACACCTAATAATGCAGTATATTTAGTATTATGTTTTTATTTATAGAATAAAGCTCATATTTATTTTCCTGATAGGCCTTACTAATTACAGGAGAGACTCTAATTGTTTTTAAATATTTATATAAATAAATATATACTTTAAAATATATTTTAAAAATTTATTATATTTTATATATTTAATGCTTCTCGTTTTCATACATATTTTTTTAAAATTTAATATATTTTATATATTTAATGCTTCCAAGAGTTTTCATACATATATATTTTAGGTATAAATACACATTTGGTACCCAAACTTTTTCGGAAAGTTCAATGTGGTACCCGAACTTTAGGAATGTTTAATTTGGTACCCAAATTTTCTAAAGAGGTTCAATTTGGTCCTCTCCGTTAAGTTGGAGTTAACACCGTGTCCGTACAGGACACGTGTCAAGCCATGAAATTTTTTTTTTAATTTTTTTTCAAAAAATTAATTTTTTTTTCAAAAAATTATTTTTTTTTCAAAAAATTTAAAAAACTGCCACGTGTCAGTTTATCATCGTGCCACGTGGCAACTTACAAGCATGACACGTGGCAGTGTAATAGTTGTTTTCAATTTAGTACCCCAATTTAAATTTTTGGTTCAATTTAGTATCCCAATTTTTTAAAATCATTCAATTTCGTCATCTTCCATTTGAGACCAAATTAGTAAATAAGCTTAATTACAACCTATATATACATGTTACAATAACTTTTTATAATATATATACATCAAATCATTTCACCTAAATACTTAAATTATTTTATTTTTTTCATTTTAACCTTTGTAATTTTTTATACATGAAATTTTTTACACTTGTAAAAAATAAAATAATTTGAATATTTAGGTGTAGTGATTTGATGTATAAATTCAAAACAATTATTTTAACATGTTTATATAAATTATAATTAAGCTTATTTACTAATTTGGTCTCAAATAGAAAAGGACGAAATTGGATCATTTTAAAACATTTGGGTACTAAATTGAACCAAAAATTTAAATTGGGGTACTAAATTGAAAACAACTATTACACTGCCACATGTCATGCTTGTAAGCTGCCATGTGGCACGATGATAAACTGACACGTGGCAGTTTTTTAAAATTTTTGAAAAAAAAAATTAATTTTTTGAAAAAAAAAATCATTTTTTGAAAAAAAATTAAAAAAAAAATAAAATTTCATGGCTTGACACGTGTCCTGTACGGACACGGTGTTAACTCCAACTTAACGGAGAGGACCAGATTGAACCTCTCTAGAAAATTGGGGTACCACATTGAACTTTCCGAAAAAGTTTGGGTACCAAATGTGTATTTATACCTATATTTTAATATGAAAGGGGAATTAATCTTTTTGTGTCCATTTTTTTTTTAAATTTACTTTTTAAATAATGTTTTTAAATTTAAAATAATTAATTTATTAATTAATATTATCTTCTAGGTGGTGATTTATTTAATTTTAACCATTTTCTTCTATTTGGCCAACTTTTTAAACTTTACCACTTTTTAAATTAAAAAAAAATATCTATAAAATAAATAAAAATTAATTGTAATAAAATTATAAAAATTATTTATATTTAATTTGATTGTAATAATAATAATAATAATATTTTTTGTTATCATAATATATATATATATATATATATATATATATATATACACACACATGCGTGTAGTGTAACACATTTGTTTTCACTAGTTTATATAAATTTTTGGGTTAATCATGTTTTTGGTCCCTAAACTGTTAAGCGATTTTGGTTTTGGTCCCTCTTTTAAAGTTCGCTCTATTTAGATCCTCATCTTTTTAAAATTTATGGAATTAGTCCTCAAAAATTAACGCCGTTAACATTTTTTTAGACTTGACAAACAGAGTACCACGTCATCCATTCACTTTTAGACATGTGTCGATGTTTAAATTACATGTCATTCGTTCTTCCTCCCACCACAGATGCTCCCGTCTCCGATAAGTTCTAAATGGCGTCGTTTGCTTCTTCGCTACAACTAGGATTGACGATGTTCGTTTCTTCTTGTTGGTGAGTTTCAGATCTGGATTCACCATGAGAGGCCAGCGAAGTTATGCTGCTCACCGTTGCATCGTTTATCGAGGTCGTCGTTGACGACCATATTTTCTTCCTTTGAAGCGAATTGCAAGAGGTTTCCCCATCCTTTTTCACCCTGCGCCAAGCATCACCCAACCGCAACATTTTCTAACATCAACGCGATTAAGAGAGGTTGTCGGAGTGTGACATCAGCCATAAACGTCACCTGCGTTATCACTTTTCACTTGCTTCACCAACACATGCGATTAGGGTTTTGGTTGGGTTTTGTGAGTGTTGAGTGTGTTAATGGTGCCTGTTGGAAGATTTTTTTTTTAATCAGACTTGCAGAAGAGAATGAAGGTGGTAACAGTACAAGTGAAGAAAATTAAGCAGAGCGAAAAAAGAAGATAATTTTGATGGTGGGGTTTCTTTATGTACGATGTATGAAGATTAATTTCTTTGATTCTCTATAATTTTCTGTTAATTTCTCTGGATTCTCTGTAATTTTTTGTTCCAAATAATTTTTAGGTTGGGATTTTTGATAGTTGAAAAATTTAAAGTTGAGTGGAAATAATGGAATGATTGGGTTTTTTTATCCTTTTCCCCTGTAATTTTTCATCAACCCTTCAAAAGAGTTCAAAACGTTAAAAACAAAGTAATTAAAGTGATTTTATGTTTTCTATGAATGTGATGTTTGAAATCCCATAATCTGTGATTTTATGGATTTTTATACTTGGAAGATGAAGTTAAAGTTGAGTGGAAGTTAATTGAATGGTTGGATCGAGAAGGTTGTGAGGTTGATAATGGAGAATAGATGTTAAAGGTGGAAATGGAAAAGAGGTTTTGATTGTTGTTGTGGCTCTCTGTTTGGATAATGAAGATGTTCGTTAATAAAGAAGAAGATGATGAAGGTGGAGAATGAAGAATTTCACCAACAAAGAAGAAGAAAGATGATGAAGTAGAAATTTAATTTAATTTTGTAAGTTAAATAATTTGTTATGTGTCATAAATGAGCAGCTGATGTGGTATTCTGTTTGACATGTCTAAAAAAATGTTAACAGCGTCAACTTTTGAGGACTAATTTCATAGATTTCAAAAAGATGAGGATCTAAATAGAGCAAACTTTAAAAGAGGAACCAAAACCAAAATCGCTTAATAGTTTAGGGACTAAAATCATAGTTAACCCTAAATTTTTTGGCACTCCCAAGATATTGGTTAAAGATCCGCCACGGTATATAATGTCAATAAGTGAAATTTATATTTATTATGAATAAAGTAAAATGAATAGAAAAAAGAAGAGAAAATAATTGTTGATTGATGGAGAACAAGACAAAATTATTATTGTTCTGGTACATCCAATAAGTCTCATATCGTTTAGGAGTTGAGGTCAAGTGCAGTTTAAATACTCCTACATCCCTTCACCCTTTAAGATGTCTTTTAAGGACAACACTTTTTAATTTTTTTAAATTTAAATTAAAGTATAGCAAATACGGATATCCATGGGTATACGAATATTATGATACTATACCCGTCTCGTTACCGTTAACATGCAGGTATAAAAAATACCCGTACCTGTTACATGTTATGTCCATTTTCAATATTCATTTTCTACCTGTTGCGGGTTTTATCCGCGGATACAAAATTTTTTTGACATCCCTACTCAATATGATCATAGTTTAAGATTTCCTTAAACAATAATATAATGTCACTTACTGAAAAAATCTTACTTCTCAATAAATAAATTAGTTTGAATTAAAAAGTTAAAGAAATATTTCATGAAAAACTAAAAACATTAATATATTCTATAGAAAAAAAAATTGAACTGTGGGTCATTAGAGTACATAGTTAGTTTTGAATACAAAAACTTTTTGACATATATGATATTAGAGTGTTCTTCTTATAAAGGATTGTCTTCATCAACTCTTGAGTAAAGTCGATACGTGTTAAAGAAAATTTAGAACATTTTGACCTAGCTTATAAGCTATGATTCCACAACTAATTAAATAATAGTGGTAACTTAAAATTAAGGTTAAAATACATTTTTTGTCTCAATTTTTGTCAAGTTTTGTCAAATAAGTCCTAATTTTATTTTTTTATCTCAAATAGGTCCAAATTTTCGTCAATTTTGATCAATTTGGTCATTGTTTGCTAACACCGTTTAAATCATTAACGGTCATGAACAGTAACTCGCATGTGTCACTTCGTGATTTTTAAAATTTTTTAAAATTTTTTCTAAATGTACAAGTGTCAACCCAGCAACGTGTCACGTGTCAAAGTCAATGTTTTATATTCAATTTGGTCATATATTTGTTATTTTTTTGTTCAATTTAATTTTTATATAAAAGTTATAATGATGTTAATTTTAATATATTATATAAAAATATTTAATAAAAATGTGAATTTTAATATAAAAATTAAATCTGCTTTCAATTTGGAGAGGGGCAAAATTGGTTTATACTAACAAAAAATATGACTAAATTGAACAAAACTAACGAATATAGAGACGAAATTGAATATAAAACATTGATTTTGACACGTGACACGTTGTTGCGTTGACACTTGGACATTTTAAAAAATTTTAAAAAATAAATAAAAAAAAACACGAAGTAACACGTGACGTGAGAGTTCATGGTCATTAATGATTTAGATGGTGTTAGCAAAAAAGGACCAAATTGAATAAAATTGACTAAAATTATGACCTATTTGAACCTAAAAATAAAATTATGAATGATTTGACAAAACTTGACGGACCAAAAAGATATGATAACCTAAAATTAATCACCTTTCTTATATGATAGTGAAATTAGGATTAAAGGTATGAAGTGTTGATCTTAACCCATAAAAATCCATTAAAGATAATATAAATATACAGTTATTTTCAAAGTATTGATTATGATAAGATTGTCTATTTTACAATTATATTAATTATTGTTTACATGCACTCAAGTGCCAAAGCATCTTTCTAAATATCCTTTCTTTAAGATTGAGACTGAGATGCAAAGATCGAGACGGAAGATTTCCAAATAAAAAAAAAATTAATAAAGAGTGAACATAATCTTATAAAAATATAAGAACATTAATCTATAAGAGAACAAATGTAATTGGCATAACAAATTTATGAATAAATAACTAGTATTTTGAGATCTTTTTTATATATTTTGAAGAATACTAGTATTTTATATTGTGTAATATACAAGATAAATATTTATATAACTAATTTTATCATAAATAAATTTTTTCAAGTACATAAACTATAATTAATTTCATAAAAAATATATAAACACATATCTATTACATATTAAGAAAAGAAGATACTACCAAAATTACTACATTACCCATTTTCTTTTATTGACAAGTGTCATAAAATTTAGTTTTTTCGTCATTTTAAAACTGTGTAATAAAAGGATTCGGGTTCAAATCCTACAAAAACCAATTTGTTTTATTTTTTCATTTATTTATGATTTCAACTATAAATAATATTATTATTTGTAATATTTTTATAAGTATTATTATTTGTAATTATTAATAATATTATTATTATAAATATTATTTGTAGTGATAGTAATAAAATTATAACTAATATTAATATAATAATAATAATAATTTTTATTATTATTATATGTTACTATTATATATTATTATTAGTATTATTAACATTATTATTATATATTATTATTATTAATAATAATAAAGTAATTGGAAAATTATTAACTATAATATACGAAAATTAATATTTAAATTAGAAGTGAAATTATTATATTACTATTAGTATTATTACTATTATATTTTGTTATTATAAAAATTATTAACATTATTAGTAATAGTAAAATTATTGTTTTTATTATTATTGTTAGGTATAATTATTGATTTAATATCCCAACTTTTTTGAAATGTTTAATTTGGTACCCGAACTTTACGAATGTTCAATTTAGTACCCAAATTTTTTAAACGAATTTATTTTAGTACCTTCTGTTAAATATACATTAACGCCGTTTAGCTTCTGGTGATGTGGTACTGTACAGGATATGTGGCAGAAACAATGGTTGGACACCTAGTTTTTGTGGTGAAAAAAAAAATTAAAGTAAAAAATTTTCCCAACAGTGTTATTATGAAATTGGGGAAAAAAATTAGGGAGGAGTGAAATCGAAAAATTAGGGATGAGTGATGTGGTGTTAGCAGCACTAGTCGTTCCAATTACCTTTGTCTTCTTTTCACTTTTTTCCTCTTCTTGCCCCGTGAAAGGGTAACCGTGACCCCCGAGGTTCAAACTAAGAGAACCACCCTCATCATTCAGCCCCTCCCCTTCACCTTTTCCTATAACACTCCTCCTTTTCTCCAATTCATTCTTTCCCTCACCTGGGTTGATTACAGAAGAAGACAAATCGTTTGCAATATTGGCCTTTTTCACAGGAATTTTAGGATGTGGTGGGAAAAATTAGCGAAAATTTCAGGAATTCCCTCACTTGGGTAATATCCCTAATTTTTCGATTTCACTCATCCCTAATATTTTCCCCAATTCCATGACAACACTGTTGGGAAAATCTTTTATTTCAGAAATTATTTTACTTCAAATTTCTTTATTACCCAAAAACCACGTACCTAACCATTTGTTTCTGACATGTATCCCTTGCACAGTGCCACATCACCATAAGTCAAACGGTGTTAATGTGTGTTTAACGGAAGATACTAAAATAAATCCGTTTAAAAAATTTGAGTACCAAATTAAACATTCGTAAAGTTTGGATACCAAATTGAACATATCCAAAAAGTTAGGGTAGCAAATAAGTAATTATACCTTATTGTTATTATTATTATTAGTATTATCAACAATATTAACATATAATATATTAATATCATGATTATATATGATTATAGTTGTTATTAAATTTATTGATAATATTAGTAGTAGTAAAAATATTAGTATAGTATTACTTATAATATCAATATATAATATATTAATTTTTTTATATATTATGAAAAAAAAAACTAGAAAAATTTATTATTACTAATAATATTATTATTATGAGTTTTAATGATATTATTATTAATAAAATTATTACTATTATTACTATTATTATTATTTACGGTTATTAGTACTATAATTATCATAAATAATATTAGTATTATTACTATTATTTAATTTTGACACAAGATTATACTTTAATTACTTACATTTTTATTATTTGGATTGTAGTATTTAGATACACATTTTACTTTTATATACTACGAGATTATATTTTAATTACTTGCATCTTTAGTTGCTTTGTTGTTGGTTTGTCTTTACATCTGAGTAATTAGTTGAATCCAAAAAATTAGTTACTAAAATTAGTAAAATAATAAAACTAAAATGTAGTTTTTTAATTATAAATAATCATTTAAATTTAAAAAATAATAATTAGTATTAGTATTGATATTAATATAATAATTATTATTATTATTTGTATTTTTATTTTAAATAATATTAGTGTCATTATTATTATATTAATATCAATCTTAGTGTTATTATTTGAATCGTAGTATTTAGATACACATTTTAATTTCATCTACTACGGATTATATATTAATTACTTGCATTTTTATTTGTTTTGTTGTTGATTTATCTTTACAACAGAGTAATAAACTGAATTAAAAAAAGTAATTACTAAAATTAGTAAAATAATAGAACTAAAGAGTAATTTTTTTATTATCAATAATCATTTAAATGTAAAAATTAATAATTAAGAGAATATAATTGTAAAAACAAAATAGGAGACCATGTATCTCTATATATGTAGTTATGTATTATTATTATTATTATTATTATTATTATTATCAATACAGGATATTATTATTATAGTTAGACACTAATTTTATTTATATTTACTACATGGTCATGTTCCAATTACTTGCACTTTTTTGTTTTTTTTGTTATTGATTTATCATTACATCAGAATAATTAATTCAAAAAAATAGTTACTACTACTATTATATATTATTATTATTATTATGAGTAAAGAAGTAATTAGAAAAAATATTAACTATAATATACAAAAATTAATACTTAAATTAGTAGTGAAATTATTAATATTACTATTAGTATTATTACTATTATATTTTTTTATTATAAAAATTATTAACATTATTAGTAATAGTAAAATTATTGTTGTTATTATTATTATTACTATTATTATCAATATTAACATATAATATATTAATATTATGATTATATATGATTGTTGTTATTATTAAATTTTTTGATAATATTAGTATTAGTAAAAATATTAGTATAGTATTACTTATAATATCAATATATAATTTATTAATCTTTTTATATATTATGAAAAGAAAACTAGAAAATTTATTATTACTAATAATATTATTATTATTAGTTTTAATGATATTATTATTAATCAAATTATTATTATTACTATTATTATTATTTACGGTTATTAGTACTATACTTATCATAAATAATATCAGTATTATTACTATTATTTTAATTTTGACACAAGATTATACTTTAATTACTTACAATTTTATTATTTGGATTGTAGTATTTAGATACACATTTAATTTTTATATACTACGAAATTATATTTTATTCACTTGCATTTTTATTTGCTTTGTTGTTGGTTTGTTTATACATCTGAGTAATTAGTTGAATCCAAAAAAGTAGTTACTAAAATTAGTAAAATAATAAAACTAAAATGTAGTTTTTTTTATTATAAATAATCATTTAAATTTAAAAAATAATAATTAGTATTAGTATTAATATTAATATAATAATAATAATTATTATTATTTTTTGTATTTTTATTTTAAATAATATTATTGTTATTATTATTATTAGTATTATTAACAATATTAATATATAATATATTAATATTATGATTATATATGATTGTTGTTATTATTAAATTTATTGATAATATTAGTAATAGTAAAAATATTAGTATAGTATTACATTTAAATATTTATTTAATCAAAATTGATAATATTTATTTTTATTTTATTTAAATATTTCTATTACAATGACCATAAACTATAAATATTATTATTAAATTTATAAAACTATAATATCATATTTATATGAGATAATTTTATATTATATTTAAATAAAAAAAAGGTACGTATAGGTTACTATTAAAAAATGTGTATTTTTTATTTCTTTTCTCTTAAAAATTTTTATTTAAAAATTAATTACACATTTTCTATAAATAATAAATATAACATCAATTATATTATTTAAAAAAAACAAAAAAAAACCCACGGGTAAGAGACTAGTTTTATATAAAAATAAATATATTTTATACAAGATAAATAATTTAAAATATATAAAAGAATATTTTTACATTATAAAAAACATTTTCTGTTGTAATGTGAGATCAATTTTAATTATTGATAATAATACTAAACCTTAATTTATAAATAAGATGTAAATTATATATAAAAAATATAAACAATTAAGAAAGTAACGTGTGTATATGCCTCCCTAAAAATTAAAGAAGAGTGTGAGATTGTAGAGAAATAAGTTTTTTGGAATAGTTAAATATTTTTTTTAAAATAAAAATAAGGGTTACGTTTAAAAAAATTAAGCATATGAAATTAGGATATTACAGTAATTCTCAACTCTTATTTAAAAATAGTTTATAAATATACTCTTGTGTGAGAATAACTTTTACAATGTAAATGATGTTTCATAGAAAATAAATTTAATTAAGTTTTAATTGTCCCTTAAATGTAAGTATTTTTTTAATCAGGTTTTTATTAATTTTTTTTTATTGAGTATTTAAAATTTCTAACTTTTTAGTTGAGTTTATGTACATTATTTTATTGTGTCATTTGATATAACATGACTATTATTTTATGTTGTTATTGTTTACGTATGTTTATATGAAAAATAAGAAAATAATTTTTTTTTTTGTGAATTTGAATATTACTTGATTATTTATTGAAAATGATTTTATTGAGTATTCAAAATTGTAATATTTTTTAATGGTATTATTGTTATCGATTAAGATTAGATAACCGTTTGATTTTGGTTCAAAAATGATTGAAATTTCAAAATCTTTTCTTTTTATTGTCAAGTTAAAGGTTTCTGGTTTGAGAATATAAAATCAAATAATCTAAATAAAAAATAAAAATTTAAGTAAAATATAATATTTTTTAAATATTTAATAAAATATTTTATAATAAAAACTCAATTAAAAATAAATAAACTTACAAAAGATCGGTAAATAGAAATTAAAAGTTTATTTTGGTGCGACTTAATCGTAGTTTGTTAAAATGGATTTGGTTGGATTGGTTTGTCAAATAGAAACAGACCAATAATTATAACCCATCCCATATAGGATGGACTAATGGACTGACTTGCCAGATCTTTTTTCTAATATTTTTAATTTGTTTTGAAATTTATTTTTAAAATTTGTTTATATATGCATATAAATTAATATTAAAAGTATATTTAATCAAATAATTTTTTTTTAAACTTTTGATTGATTAGTTAATATTTATAATTAGAGAAATTAAAATAATTATTATATTTACATGTTAAATTACTCAATTATAACTAATAATTGAAACTTAATTTATAATTTAAATTATAATACTATTATATATTTTCCTATTTAAAAAATATAATTTAGAAAATAATCTTTTATATTATTTTTATTTTATTTTATTTTTAAAAAACGAGCCGGAACGAGTTAATCCATATTTTGGTTCATTAAATTGATGGGTTGGATATGACGAGCCAAAACGGGTTGCTTGTTGAAATCTTTAACTCAATTTGTCCCTTTCAACACGAGGTGTCCGACTGACTTGTTAGTCCCAACTAGGGATGTCAACGAAGCGGGTAGGATATGTACGGGTAGTAGCTCCCTCATACCCTACTTGTTGAATAAATATTTGCCTCGTATCCGTACCCATATTCGTGCGGGTATATGTTATGTGGGTGTCCGCATATTTTTTTTTAATATGTATGAATATTCACAGGTACATGCGGGTATTTACAAAAGAAAATTTTAATATTTAACAATATATTTTAACCATAAATTTAAATAACAATACAATGCAGGACATTTATAAATTTCAAACAAAAATGCAAATAAACTATTTAAAAAGTGTTGAATGACAATTTACAAAGAAATAGAGATTTTTTTAAAACCAATTGATAACAAATAACTCATTCAATTCCAATGTGTTAGTGTTTTAATCATGTTTTTTAATTTAAATTAAAATATAGCGGATACGGGTATGGATACTGTGATACTTGTACATTGTATTGTTAACACTAACACTAACACATCCAATTCCAATGTGTTAGTGTTTTAATCATGTTTCATAATTTAAATTAAAATACAGCGGATACGGGTATGGATACTATGATACCTGTACCCGTCCTGTTAACATGCGTGTATAAAAAATATATGTACCCGTTATTCGCGGATATCCATTTACAATATTCATTTCCTACCCATTGCAGGTTTATCCAAAGATACTCACATGTACGAATTTTTTTGACATCCATAATCTCAATTCGTTTTACCACCCCTAGTTACTGGTGTTAATATTTTCAATGGTTTAACAAATCATTTTTAAAGATAAATAATTTTATATCATAAATAAGTTAAAATAAAGAAAAGAATTATGGAATGTATAAAGTGTTATTTATGAGATTCAATATGTAATGTTTTAAAGTTATCATATTGAAGTGCAAAGCGTTGCTTAAGTTACAAAAAATAAGAATATAAGTACGTGTAGCGAGCAAAACCATTTAAAACGTGTTAAAAAGAGAAAGAGGTACTAGACAAGTTATATCAAAGTTTCTTTATATATATGTGCGTTTATACTTTAAATTAATATTGTATTATAATCAATTGTGAAAAGGGTACATTTAATATAAAAATAATTTAATTTAATTAAATATTATAATACTTCATTTGATTTTAACTAATCTCCAAACTTCACTCTCAATAAACAGTTACCTTTCACTTTAATTTTATGCAAATTGATCTTTAATATTTATTTGTAAATTTATACCAAAATTTTAATTCTGTTATAATTATTTTTTTAAAACTTACTAATATTTTACAAAAAAATTTCCTTACATCTTTCAGTTAAATAATAATAACAATAATAATAATAATAATAATAGTAATATTAGTAGTAATAATCATAATAATAATTAAACAAAAATAATTTAACTCAACTGTTAAAAATTTGTGGAAAAACAATACTTCTTAAGAAGTGACTGAAGTTAAAATTTCTATATTGTAAAAAAATACTGTAAGGATATCTATCGGAACAAAATTAAAGTTCTAAGTATCGATTTATATAGATAAACAGAATATATGGATCAATTAAAATAAAATTAAAATTTGGAATTTCTTTGGATAAAAGGAGTAAGGTTTAGGGCTTAACTGTTCTTTTCACTAATCATCATGTAAAATATTAAAAATAAAAACCAAACTATACAATATCATTTAAATTGGAGTTAATAAACTTAATTTACGAATGGAGTAATTAATCAGATAATTAATGTTTACCTAAAACTTGATTATAACCACATCGAAAAATAATGATATTTTCACAACTAAATTTTAACAATTCTATCTTATAATTTAAGATAACATTATTTAAATAGTTTTAAAATATAGAAAAAATAGAAAAATGAAAAAAATGAAAAAAGGTTTAGAAAATATCAACTTAAATCATAAGATAAAATTGTAATAATTTAATTGTTACAAAATTATTTTTCCGACGTAGAGTCATGCTTGTATGTGAGAAGTCATCAAAGGCGACAACATGACAAACTTCAAAGTACTCCATGCAGACGTCAACATCTATGTTTGTAATGAGATACATATAAAAGGATAAAGAAAAAAGATCACACCTCATATTCACATATTGTTGATGTGGGTGTGGCTCACTTTCGATCGAACTTTTAACTGAGATATCGAAGAAAAAACGAAAGCCCTACTTTTCACACAAGCCACTGCACAATGTGCAATGAAGGAAGACATGCATGCATATGTAAAAACCATATGCAAAAAGTTGTTAGAGATATTGCATACATCTGGATTTTAATTTTATTAATGGAGATATAATATATTTTATTTTATTTTATTATTATCAAATATTATATATTATGATGATATATTAGGTTTTATTTTTTTTTTATATTATGGGATGTTGTATTCTATATATTGAAAAAAGTTTCTAATAGATCAATATAAAAAGTAAGAAAGCTCTCTGAGTTACTTTTCATCAAACACCTCTTGTATATTTTTTTTTTCTCATGACCAATGCGGAACTTAGACAAAATATTTAAGGGTGTCAAATTAGTTTCTTTATATGTAAATTATTTTTTCTAATTAAATAAAAAACTTTTCATTCTCTCTATTTAAACCATTTTTTTCATAAAATAATTCCCTGTATGCATTTTTTAATTTCTAATCTTTCTAATTCATTGAATTCACAAAACAAGAGTATTATAATTCCTATTACAGTTCAAGAATTTCAACTAATTCATTATCTTGCAACATAATTCGTAATGCAGCCTGAGATACAAGCATAAAATTTTACAAATTTTACCATATGAAGTTGAAAACACAAAATTCCTAAATTTCATAATTTAGTATTATACTAATTTGGGAAAAAAATATACGTAAGGTTTATGCTAATTTCATAAAAGAATTCCTAAAATTATAATTAGGGTTTATACTAATTTGGAGAAAACTTAATTTGGAGAAATATCTTAATAAGAGAATCATAAATCTAAGATACATAAAATATTGATTCATGAGAAATATCATGATAATGCGTTTTTTAATACCTCTCTTTATCTTTCTTTTTACTCATGCTTTCTTGTTGATTGATTCAGAATTAATTTTATGGCCAAAGACGAAACTTTACTATTTTTTATTAATCAATATTTATCAAATTAAATTTTATTTTACTTTTTAAATACTAAAAATATATATAAATAAAATGGTGAGAAATTTTCCAAAATTTAATATAAATAATATAAATATAATTTTAAAATATATAAAAACATATATAAAAAAATAAAATTTAAAAATTTTGGGGGATGGCTCCCCTTTGTTAATGCTCATGGCATATCTAAGAGCCATTATTTAAAAAATACAAACTATCCTAACGAAATTTTTTGGACATTCTGTTCCACCGATTATCGGGCCGCTAACGGATCATTTATTAATTTCTAGTTCCACATACGAGATGTATATACCTCAGCATGAGGGAATGTGTTGAAAATCTCACATTGACTAGAGATAAGGAAGGCAATTTCACATTGAGCTGCAATGCTCATCTTACAAACCAATTTTGTGGGATTGAATTTCTAATAAATCACTATGAAAAATAAAGAAGCTCACTGAGTTACTTTTCATCGAGCACACCTCTTATACATATTTTTCCTTCTCGTGACATATCTAATAAAAGTGCAAAGTAAACCCGATAAAAAATCAAAAGGAGAAGTTTCTTCTTCCTTTTTCCCTTTTCCACGTTTGTTTTCCACTCATTTCAATTTTCCACACCACGCTAAGAAACCTAAACATCTTTCTTAATAAACCAACAAAAACCAAACCATCACTACCCTTTATATACATATATTATTACCTCTTAGCAGAGCTTGATTAAGATTACTTAAACCCTTCCATCTTAATCGTATTAATGCTGATGAACCATGGCAACACCAGCACTGGCTTCAATAGTGCAGCAAGAGCAGCAACAAGGTGAGGTAGAAGCTGTTCCGAGCACTACTACTGGTTCTAGCGCATGGAAGTCTTCAGGATCTGTTGCTCCATTTTTTGCTGTGATGTCTGTGCTTGTAATTCTGGCTGTTCTTTCTTGCTATTTGGGTCGCAAGTGGAATCGAAGACCCAAAACACCATTGGAGAGTATCAGAGGGAGAGGGTTTTCTGGGTGGCTTAAGCGTGTGTGCCGGGAACGTATTGGCAATGATATTGAAGTTGGGGGTGTTGGGGCCAAGGTCATGGTTTGTGATGACCTTGAGGAAATTGATCATTGTACAAATGGTGAACTTGTTCACCCAAACACAACCCAAGTTTGATGCTAAACTCAAATTTGTTCGATTTCAACATTGTTAATCATAAGTCTTGTCATACCAATTGTTTTAATTCAGTAAAGTTTTTTTCTTTTTTTTTTCGAGTTTTGGTTTGAAAAACTTGGTCTAAGGTGTATTTAGTTTGATTGTGACTATTTTAAAATTGAAAGAGATATAATAATAGATAATAAAACTACATTAAAAAAAGAAAATTAAATGATTTTTTTTAAACTTTGATAAAAAAAAACTTAAATAGTTATTGTAAAGTAGTAGCATTGAGTAGAAGAAAGTCTTATTCATTTACTTAAAAACAATAATTAACGGCTATAAATGCTTTCAATAATTAGTCGAATATTATATTGATGACTTTCTCTTTCATGTAGGGTCTAAGAACAAGGCTTAATTAATCATCGCTTTCTAGCAATAAATGAAAAAAAGGCGATTTGTTGAACCAATGGGCATGGTGGTGAATTGCAAAACAACATTAATGCTAGCATGCATATGCATATGCTATAGGATACTAATTAATGCTACCATTAAGTGTGCAATTGTACATGGTGTACGTTCCAACAATAATGAACGTATGGGACAAAACCAACTGATTTTCTTTCTCTTTCAAAGAATCCAAAATGACCAGAGTTCCTAATTAAAAAAGAGTGTGAAGATAAAGCCATCTCAACCTAGCTGGAAGAGAGGGAGCATCACACTCACATGGATGGTGGTTGAAGATGCTTACTAATGAACCCTGTCACTTTCATTTTATATGTACAATACCATTCATTACTTTAGTCAAACCTTGAATTGCAAAAAAAAAAAAAACCTAATTAACATTTTAGCAGTAACATAACACACTTTTCTTAGACAAAATATATTTTGAAACATTTTAAAAAACTTAAAAATTCATCACACACAAGACTTCTCAACGGATCACATGACGGTGTGTGTGTGAAAATTTCTACGACCAAAAGTGCGACAATACAAAAACATCATCATGATTAAACCAGTGGTACTGAGAATCAAACATAGGAGATAGGAAACTTCTTGAGGACACAATAGTTTAATCTTATATAACCACCGACGCGGTTTGTGTTCCTACACAAAGCTTTTTCCTTTTTCTTCTATTTCTCGTTCCTTCTTCGTATTGCAAACTATCTCTGCAGTACCATGTCAAAGCTTGGAGTGCAGCAAGTGAAGCAACTGAGAGAGATATTTGGTCGATTTGACATGGATTCAGATGGGAGTTTAACGATGTTGGAGCTAGCAGCGCTTCTGAGGGCACTGGGGTTGAAGCCTTCGGGTGATCAAGTCCAAGCCCTGTTGGCGAACATGGATTCAAACGGCAATGGGAAAGTGGAGTTTGAGGAGTTGGTGAGGGCGATTTTGGATGACATAAACGAACAGGTTTTGGTGAACCAGGAAGAGCTCCTAGGGGTGTTCAAGTACTTCGACCGTGACGGCAATGGGTTCATAACGGCGGCGGAGTTGGCTGGGGCCATGGCCAAAATGGGACAGCCTCTCACCTACCGAGAACTCACAGAGATGATCAGAGAGGCTGACACCGATGGCGATGGCGTTATCAGCTTCACCGAGTTTGCCTCCATCATGGCTCGCTCTGCTTCTGATTTTCTTGGCCTCTCCTTCCGCTGACTCAATATTCTTTTCATTAATTCATTTTGTAGCTTCTTTTCAATGATTCAACCAAATAAGGGCTCTTGCTTTCTACTGCACTTATTGCTTCACCACTCACCACTACTACTCTTGATTTCTCTGTAAAAAGAAGATTTTTCGAACTCTGAACTGAAGAAAAATATGGAATGAATTAATTAATAGAATGATTTTACTCTTACGTTGCGAATCCTCCAACATATTTAGGTAATATTAGTAAATTTAAGACACTAAATATGTTTATTTTTTATTCAATATTATATGAAATATTACAAAATTTGCAGCATTTTTCTGTTATATATGAATTATGTGACACTTTCCCTTGATAGTGTGGAAATTCATTACTGATTTATAAAATACTAAAACTGAAATAGAAAATAAATTTATATTTGTTAAAAATAAAGTAAAATAAACGGAGAAAAAAAAACTGTTGACAATGGAAAATAAAAAAGAAAATAATTGTAAGGACAATTTAATAGAAAATATATCAAAATAAATGTTAGTCTGTAAAATTAAATAAATAAATACATTATGAAGGATAAAATTAAAATAATAATCGTAAATACAAAAATAATAATAATTTATATGCAGTTATAGATTATTATTATTATTATTAATTTGTATGAAAAAATATTAAACTGCATTAATTTTGAGATTAGTGTAATATGAAGTAGGAAAAATTATTACTCAGTCCGTTGATATGTAATTATAAGTTCAAGCCTTAAACATGTACTAGGAACAATCATGCATTTAATAATTTTACTTGACCAAAATTGTGTACTAGGAGAGAGAGATATGTGATGTGTTAAAAAAAAGTTCTTAATATTTGTATCTCATGATTATAGTTTAAGATTTCCTTAAACAATAACAAATGTCAGTTATTGAAATAACTTTACGTTCTAAATGAATAAATTAGTTTGAATTAAAAAGTTAAGGAAATATTTCATGAAAAACTAAAAACATTAATTAATATATTCTATAGAGAAAAAAAAAAAAAAAAAAAAAACTGAACTGTGGGTCATCAGTACATGGTTAGTTTTGAAAACAAAACTTTTTGACATATATGATATGAACTCTGTCGCAAAGATAGTCCATCTATGCTAGTGTTGTTTGATCTGAATCAGGGTTTGTCCTCGAAGCTCAAGCAATAACTGATTCTGCGTGATTTGTTAAGGTACGTTATTTTTCACTTTGATCATTGTTATTGTTATCGTTACATTCTCGATAAAGAAATTTCTGTACAGAAAACGTGATACGTGAATTTGACACCCAGGAACAATCAAGAGGTTTCTGTAACCATGAAATTATGTTTTTTTGTCTTATAAAGCCAAAAGATTTCTGTAATTCGATGCACACAAAGATACAGAATGTTGGGAAGAATGTGTACCATGAAAGAATGAATCAATATATTCTTCTACACTAGGATAAATCGTACATTATTGTTGACCACAGCGCTCTTTCGAATCTGGAAGCAGCCAGATTTTATATGAAAATCTTCTCAACAAAAAATACCAACGAACAGACTGCTTTATTGTGCTTCGTTTAAGGATTCATGTCATGCAGCATAAGGAAAACGCTCCTTTACCTTAAATATGTACAAGGTTTGTAACCTATCGAAAAATTTACACCCTTGTTCCTTTTTGTTTTCCTCTTACCGATGAATCCAGCTGGGACAACAACAGCAACAGCAACAACAACAACAACTATGATTACCGGTCCTCAGACAGCCCTTCAGAACGTTTGGATGATTCAAATCTCACGGATGTTGTTTCAGGTTTTGTGTATGATTCAACTCTTCTGGATGCATTGAACCGTTTGGATGCTTCCAAACGAGCTGTGAATCCAACTGTGGTGTTTCTTATCGATCGCTGTCTTACCACATTGCAGTATTCTGGATCACTTGTTTGGCCGTCCTTCCTTATCCACTGAATCATTTGATGGTACATGGGGAAGAAACGCATTTGGATGGAAGCATAGACGAAGTATGGAAGAAGGGAAGCAATGAGAATGAGCAAAGTGATGATCCAGAAATATGGTGCTGGTGCAAGAGCTTCAACTAAAACCTTATAGGCTGTGGTGGAGAAGGAAGGGTCTATGGCTCCATATGCCAAGAGGAATATATACCAGAATATGATGCTTCCCCAGATGAATATATGCTGTACATAAGTGAAGTAACTGATAGATAATGCCATTTGGCAATTCACCACCCACACAACACAGGTGTACATGGTGGCACCGAGAACTTCCAGCTCCACCACTTGACCTCCTTTGCGGAATGCTTGATGTTCCATGGTACGCATGCAGAAGAAGAATATGATGGCAGAAGTCACAACTCCATTAACTATCCAACCGATGATCCGTTTCCAGCTAAATAGAATGTTTTGAATGCCTTCTTGGTATAACAATGGAAACTGTAAAATGAAAGCAGAAGACAGGTTTCATGAGAATACAACAATCATGTTGTTTTTGACTAAATCACTGAGGAAACTAAGTTCGGAGGCCTACCTTGAGACAAAGTTTGGAAGAGACATCTTGATCAAACACTCCCAATGCAATTACAGGAAGTGAAGTGAAGAAGACATTATATAGTGACATGAACCAGTCATTGTATGCAGGTTGGCCGGAGAATGAGGCATATATCTCAAAGAAGAACAGAGTGAAGCCGAAGGCAATGTTCTTGTAAAAGAAGTAGCAGATCTGCAAAACAAAAGGTCAAGTTTGTCAAAACCAAAATAATTATAGTAACCTTAGTTGAACAAAGACTTTGCAATAGGGTGCAATCAGTGCAGATACATGCCAAATTTAGAGTCTCAAAATATTATGCAACATATGTAAAGACAAGATAAGATTTTTACCATTGATGATATCCTTCTGTAACACCAATGTCCGTGCACAAGAAGCAACCGCTCAAGAAACCGGAATTGGGCTATTGCAATGTCACTTGACATAACTGCCTGGAAGTTTTGACGAAACAGAGGAATAAAAACATAAGAGACAAGAAAGTCAAAACAATACACATTCTGGGTCGGGTTTAAAGAAAGGTATGGGAAAAAAAAATGCAAAGGTATTTGAGATTTACCTGCATGCCTTCCACACCACTGATACCAATTCCAATGTCAGCTTCTTGGAGCATTCCAACATCATTTGCCCCATCTCCAATAGCTAGTGTTGTACTACCAGTTCTCATCTTCACCAGTCTTGTAACCTGCATTATTATTTAGAAGATGAATTAGAGACTTTACCTGGAAAACCACCAAAGTAAGAGAACATACATAGCTGGAGATTTTTCTCTAAAAACAAAAAGAAAAAACTTACTAGTGCTTTCTGCTTGGGAGAGGAACGACAGCAGATAACAGATGCGCAGCCAATGGCAAGTTCAAGAAACAAATCATTTACATCATCTTCTAGTGCATATGTAAGAGACTTCCCATCAATGATCAGGGCTAAGGCCTCATATTCATCTGATGAAGAAAGTAATGCACTTGCCTCCCTTAGTTGACGAATAACACTTGCCTTAATTGCCTGAAAAATCAATAAGATTTCATCACCCCATCAACACATATTGACTTAATTGCCTGAAATAACAACCTAAAGAGCTTGCAATCATCTCATGACATGGTAAATGGCAACCAGTATCTGTTGAAAGAAGTTAAGGATCAGAGTTGTTTACCGCATCAGCAGCAGCCTTGTCCTCCATTTTCTCCAATGATTTGTTTTCTGGAGTATCTGAGCTAATTATAATTTGTTTCATTCCTTGCCTGAGTAAACTACAAGCAAATCTGCAACCACCCAAAAAGTTTTCAAATCAGTGACATCATATTGATTGTGCACATTTCTCCAAGATTTATTGATTATTTTTTAACTTACCCTATATTAATTGCTGTCTCCATTTTATCACCAGTTAAAACCCATAGCTTAATCCCAGCCTGTGCTAGCTTGTCAATGCATTCAGGAACCTGTGCAACATGAACTGATTCATAAGAACACAATATATAGAACTACTATAATGAAGTTATTAGACAAGGAAATTTTCAAAACATGATGAGTTAAAAAATGTGAAAAGGTACTAGCTCTGTTGATTATTTAAGTAATCTAAATTATATGTGAACACATTATTTAGAGCATACCCCATCTTGTAGCTTGTCTTCAACTGCAGTAGCACCAAGAAGAATTAAATCCTTCTCAATATTTTGTATTATGCTCTCAACAATCTGCTCCTGGTCTGCACTCACTAAGTTCTTGGCCTGTGTAAACTCTTTATTAAATTGATTGTACTCTTCTTCATTAAGCTCACGATATGCAAGTATCAAGGTCCTCAAACCAGAATCAGCATATTCACTGATGTGCTGCTTTGTGTTCTCTTCAAATTGCCTTCCATTCTTTGCAATTCGTTCAAACATTACACTGTGAAAGCCAGAAAAGTAAAGTAATTCAATACTATGAACTTTGAAGACAAATTGAATGATGCTTACATAGTGTATAGTGTATTTGGGATAGCCAAGTATGAGATTACAAACCTGTCAGCGCCTTTGCTGAGAAGCAACAGTTTCCCCTCCTCATCTCTTACAATTACTGACATCCGCTTTCTTGCACTACTAAACTCTAATACATTCAAGAATTTGTAGGACCTGGAAAAGTGAAATTATGTCGTTTTTAATATACCATTAAAATTTCAATTGCATATGCATAAGTATAACAAGACATTAGATGATTAAACCTTCACATTTAAGCATAATAACCTCACCTTTGAACTTTCAGGCCTGTTATGGGGTCTAATTCACGCAGTGAAATAGTTGTATGTGTCCTTTCATAAAATTCAAATCCAAGTTCCCTGGCTGCAATCACAAAAGCTGCCTCATCCGGTGATTCAGCTTCATATGAAACCTTCCCAGTTCCTTCATCAACTTCTGGTATTGCAGTGTGGCATACAGCCAGAAGCCTTAGGAAGTTCTGGATTACATTGGCATTGGGTTCTTTGATCCAATTTCCATTCATGATCCTTTCATCCAAAAAGTTAAACCCTTTAACGGATGTCTTTGATTCACGAACCTTTGCACTGTTGTTGTTTTCTCTCAACTCTTTACCAAAATCTGATTCATGTCTCGTAGATAGAGCTCTCTCAACTTCTGTAACTCCTCGACCATAAGCAACCCCAGCAATAGAACACTTGATAAATTCCATAGAATTACAAGTCAAAGTTCCTGTCTTGTCTGAAAGTATGGTGTCCACTTGGCCAAGTTCTTCATTCAAATTTGATGTACGAGCATGTGCTGGCTTGTCAGTTTCCGCATGATACATTTTCACATCCTGGTTGATGAAAATGCTTTGAAGAACCTTCACAATTTCAATGGATACATACAATGAAATTGGAATCAAGTAACTGTACAACATAAGTGCTGTCAAGAAATGCAGAATTGCAGCAGCTACTGGTTCATTAGGGTCAAAGAAAATATCGGTATCATCTGGTCTAAGGTACCATCTCTTCATTCTTCCATTTTCAATGTCATCATCTGTTGTAATCCCAAAGAATATGGACCCAATGAAAGAAATCAAAATAAGTAGAAAGAAGAGGCAGTAGATAATCTTATCCATCCTTTTCTCAATTTTGCTTCTCTTGGATGGCGGGTCTGTTGCATTCTGCATAACCTTTGTATCATGTCCAGTAAAGATTACCACACCATAAACAAAATCTGTGTTCCTCAGCTTAGAGTCCCTGAGAAGTAGCTGTTGAGGTGCAAGAGGATGCTGTTGATCCTCAATCTCCATACTTCCAACAAATGTGTACAAATTTGCATTTGGATCTTCACATGTGATGACAGCCCTGAAATTTTGAAAGCTCGAGTCTTCTTGCACCTTTGAAGTTTCTTCCAATGCTTGTTTCAGTTTCAGATTTGTCTCTCCATCAAGATTCATAGTCTCAACATAGCAAATTGCATCATCATAATTTGACGAAAGTAAGATGAGATCAGCAGGAAAAAATTCATCCTTTTCCACCCTCACTATATCTCCAACTTTCAAATCCCTCCATTTAGAATAGGAAAAATCACCACCTCCATCATGCACTTTAACTTTTCTGTTATTCATCTCTATATCCTGAAGAAATTACAAAACAATATCATCGGCCTGGGATTAATCAAGAGTAGCAGAAAACGTTATCATTTTGCTTTTTGTGAAAGAAAAAAGGTTCACTAACATTAATGCAACCCTTATTACCTATTTTGTAAAAAAAACTCTGCTCATGCCAAGAAGTAGAAAGCTATCTGACCCATGTGTAAGCATGAATTTAGCACAGAAACCCCTAACCCTCTCATAATTTCACTAACCGCATCAAATCAACTCTCATCATAAATTTCCCAACCAATTAATAAAGATTGTACTCAACACATCTGCAATCAATAGCCACATGTTCTAGTCTAGAAATAATGGATTGAATATTCCAAATTTTAGCCAAAAAGCCTATCATCCATAACTACCCATCACAGACATGTAATCTACCTAACACCCTTTGAACCAAGATGATATAAAAATTACAGAACATTACCTGTTGTTTTCTCCTAAAATCTTCAATGAACTCTTTGGCCATTGTGGCAGCTACCACAACCAGTAGAGGGACAACATTACTGACTCCAGAGTAAGGAGACACCGGAAAGAAAGACAAAACTGCACAAACGAGGAAGTAGAAATTTGCAACCCTCCTGAACTGTTCAAACAGGGACTTGGGGAGGAACGTGGCCAATGTATACTTAGTTGTTCTGACATAATTGTCTCCATAATTGATAAGACTCGCGGTGGCACGTTCAGGGTCATTGCAATACACTTTCCTTGAGAACCCAGGGCCTCCAATCAGTGAATGTTCTTCCTTCATGGAAGCTTTCCCACACGTGAATGCATGGATTCTGCCGAAGTGATGCCTCCTCCTTCGTCCCCCAGCCATGACTCAAACTCCACCAGAAGCTCTCAAACTTGTCAGATTTACCCTTCAAAGTTTCAAACCCAGCTCCAACAACTCAATGACCCTCAAAACCAGTTGTGTAAATCAAGAAAGATATGTGGCGTTGAAGCAATGAAATGGAAGCAACAAAAGAATAAAAGAGCTGAAAGGAAGTGATTTGCAGAGGGTGAGAAAGAAGTCTTAAGCACAGAGAAAGATAAAAAAACTGTTCTTTATATGTATCTGTACAAATATGATAAACCCAGAAAAGAAAAAAACACAGGTTCCCTTGTTACAGCTGAAAGGTATAACTTTGGAATGAAAGTGATGAGAAGAAACAAGGCAACCTATTATGTGTTCGATTGGGTTTGAAGCTGAATTGTGACTGCCCTCCCAGTTTGACTCGCCGTGGCTAACAAGAATAGACTTTTCAACGTGCACATGGGAATGGATCTTTCTCTTAACCCCTCGCCATACTCGCTTTTAAGACCATAAACAAATACAATTACACATTAAAAAAACAACTAATAATTATCTAATTTTTGTTTTTTTTTCTCCCTGGAACAGGGCCATTGAAGGAGAAATAATAGGTGAAGGATTTCTAACAAATAACAGAAGATTCTGTTCATATGGGATTGCCAATTCATTACTTTGGATTAACTCGTTGGATTTCATAAATTAGCATGTAAATGTATTTTTGGAAAAAGAAAAAGAAAAAAAGCAAAGAGTGATTTTTTTTCTTTTACAAGAATAGTGAATAGCGGAATCTCAAAAGTCATGAAAGTCAAGGTAGATAGGTAGATGCCAATGGTGAAATATAATACGTGTGGCCATGGCTGCACACCGCTTCTAGAAACTCCTTTTAATTTAGTAAACAAAACAAGACATAGTTCGAGGATTTCGAATGAAATTTTTTCGACAAATCATTAATGAACCAAAACAAAAATCAATTAATTGTGACAACTCGGATTTATGTCGTGTAAAAAGATGTTTTAATTAATTAAGCCTCTGTCATTAATGGTGAAATGAGAGAGGAAAGAGGAAAGAGTGAAACGTAAAAAGCTCAATTTTCTTCTTACATTAATGCGTAAAATAATGAAATCTTTTTTCCATTCATTTCATTTTGGTCAAATACTTTTCTTTCACCTTTTTCTTTTTTTCACCAAATGGAGCATTAACAAAATTTTGAAGGAGTATTTTGGAAGATAACAAAAGTCTAAGATGTGACGGAGGAGAAGAAACCAATATAATAGTTTAAGAATGCGTGGGAAAAGGTCAAAGAAGCCCTTCACATGCTCTTGATACTATTCAAATAAATCAAGTACATTTCTTTACTCTTTTTTTCTCATTTAATGATGCAAAAATATTAAATTAAATGAAATCCTTCTTCAAGATTCGATCTTTGCCTTTTGTAGCTGTATAATAAACCAAAAATGAAAAACGAGATAAAGTAATTGTTGATCGTGGAAGATCCAAAACAATTGTTTTTCACTTTTTTTATTCTTAAAATCTAAAGTAAAAATATTGTTGAATTATATTTTCAATTCTGAAATTTCAGAATAGTTTTGTTTCGGTCTTCTAATTTTATATTTTTTATTTGGAGACTAAAACTATATTTCTTCTAGATTTAAGAAAAATATGACTAACTTAAAATATTATAAAAGGTGTTGTTTCTCTTATTTTGGATTTGGTCTCTCTCATTTATAAAATTTTGTTTAGGGAGTCAAACTAAAAGGCTTAAAATTTTATAGAAAAACATAATGTTTTTTCTTACTAATTCTCTTAAACAAATGAAAGAAATACGTGTAGCGTTTGGGTACGAAATTTTCATGTTATTACAAATTAATGACGAAAAAGCTATGTGTATTAATTTTCAATATACGTGGATTCATGGTATCGTAACAAGCACCCAAAAATGTAGTTAGTAAGGTTTCACTTTTACTGTACTTGGATAAGGATAAGGGAGAAAAACAAGTTAGTGATGTGTTTTCTTTTATTTTATCAAAGAAAAAAACTTTTATTTAAAGAAAACCAAGATTTAATTATGAGTACTATTTTTCCCTTTTAATTTATCTTTTAAATAAGTTTATGTTTCTTACTTAATATAATAAAAATTTTCATTTAGCTTTGATGAATCCAAAAAATAAATATAAATTCAATCATCGAAATTTGTAACAATTAAAAAACACATACTATAACTATAGTAACAATAAAATATAAAAATATATATTCATAGGATACGAAATACTCATAGTTTCTAGATTATCTCCTGTCATATTACACATTTTACCTAGTTGTATATAATTTGGATTGTAACCTTTTAAATCATACATACATTAAATTAATAAGCTTATCAACTATTTTTCTTTTTGTATTAATTAAGTGTGGTGTCACCTTTGATATATTTTGAAACAAAGTGAAATTTTCCAAAAAAAATAAAAAATAACTTTCTTCTAAAGTGTGGATCTATTATAACAGGAAATATTTTTTTATGATGTGTAATTATTAAATATATTAATAAAGATGAAAAACAAATATAATATCAATGTTAAGACATCATTATTACATTATTTGATTTAAGATTTAAGCTTATAAGAACATGTTTTTGTTTAAGTAAGTTCACATCACAATAAATTTAACCTTGAGTTTCAAATAAGATTATGGGTTATAAAAAAATATATATTTTTTACATCAAAAACAATTTTTGTTTCATATAAATACTCTATAATAATAAATTAAATTTATAAAGATTAAATTGACAAACATTATACATTCAATAAAATTGAGATTTAGATAGTCTTGTAGGATCTTAACTGACAACGATATTTTGTGTTCGGCATTAAGAATAATGATTAACCTAAATTCAATCATGTGTTTTAACTCTTACAATCCATAACACTAAGTGTAGCACTAAAACTACATGTGCAATTAGAAACCGAGAAAGTTGATGTATTTTTTATTCAGACCTTCGTACTTACTCCATCAATAAACTTTTATGTCACTTTCTAATACCAACCTTTGTATTTTTGAATTCAAAATACAAAGATAAATTATTGAAATTGCATCAACAAAATAAATATTCCAATTGATGAATATGTAATCTAAATAAATTTCATAAAATATAAACAAGTGATTAAAAATTGCTATTATGAAATTAAGTTCAATATTGATGACAAATACAAATATAAGAAACATAGTTGAGAAAATAAACAACTGCTAGAGATTTTTCCTAAAATAAAAAAAAATTATTAATTACAATGCTAGATATAGATATAGAAACAAAAATTGGTGGAAGAGATGTAAGTTAACTATTTTATCTTAGAATTTAATAATCATTTTTATCTTTATTATGTGTCAATTTTTATTTCATTTTCATCTTTATCATAGTACTAGTTTTTTTTTATCATTTTAAATATTAATTAAATATTTTTGACGATAAAAATGTATAATATTATTAAATATTTAATGTGAAAAGAGAAACACATATTGTGTTTTTAAATGTGAAATGTGAAGAAAAAAATTATAATAATATAAATCTTCTATAAGAACATTAAATAATAATTACATAAAAACGACACGAGTATTAAGATAGAAACGTATATATATTTATATTTATTCCTATATTAAATTTTAACATTAATCTTTTAATAGAATTTAATCACAAATTTATTTTAAAATTTAGAATTTCAGATTTAAAATTTAAAATGTATTCACTTCGTATATATTACACCAACAACAAGAAATGTCTACACTCAATAGATCATGCAACATGATTTTAGACTGGAAAATTAAAAATGAAAAACAATAGAACGAGGGAGTATACGATGAATTTAAAATATATAAATCACATTTTATAAGATTGGTTGATGAAAACAAACGTAAAAGTAAACCATTTGACCGATGAATGGAAAGAGATATGATATCAAATACATTAAGTTGATGTCACCTATGACTTCAGTCTGCATTAATTGTTTGACAATGTCAAAATAATTTCAGTATATAATTTAATACCTATTCTCATTCTTTAATCATCTTATAACTTTTATTTATTATCTTATTATATGATTCTGAAACCATGATCACAAATCGCATGGTATTTATGTGCTTTTTTTTTCACTGTGACGAATTGGGCTATTTCCGTTAATGGTTGACATGTGAAAATAAAATATAGAGAACGAAAATATAATTAATAATATTTTTAAAATATTTTGTAAGAAAATTACGAAACTGGTCTAAATAATTGATTATAAAAATCTTCTTACATTTTTTGTTAACATGTTTAAAAATTAGTTATTTATTACTTGTGTTAGTGTATCAATGTGCCGTACTTAAATCACGTGTGAGTAAAACATTTATTAACTAAAATCTAAGAAAGATTCCCAAATTAAGTATCTCTGACAAAAATATGATCGTTAACAATAACAAGCCTTCAAAGTAAGTAACATGGTTGAAATTTTATGTATTTAAAGCCGTCTACTTATTTAAATTAATTATGATAAAATTATGATTTTTATGTTTAAAACTAAACTTGTCACTGTCAAGAAAGAAGACAAAGGTGTGGTTAAAACTAATTATTTAATTTAGTTTAAAATAAAACTTGTTATAAAAAATCATATTTTTAAGGGATTTTAGATCACCGGCTTTCTTAGAATATAGTTGTAGCCGTCTAAAAATTCCTGATTTCACTGGCTGCTATGTTGAAAACAAAGTTAAGTATATAAATAATATTAAATAAAATAAAAAAATTATAATCAAACTACATATTGAATTTTTATGATACCAGACTCAAATTTATATATTTTAAATATATTAAAAATTAAAAATTTATTTTAATATAATATTATTGTTTAAAATTTAATATTAAAAATCATAATTCATTATACATGTCAGAGTTGGTTGCAGAAGTTTGTGCAGTGGTAACAGACAAATTTAATTGAGCAACTTGAATTGAATTGAATAGTGTCACACTTGAATGGTGAATGACACAAAGCACAAAAAGGTCACATGATTAATTCCTAACATTATTAATTGCATTGCAATGAATATAAATAAATTGAAATGAGTGAAGATTGCAGTAGTTTTGCAGATACCCTTTTTCAACCAACATCACACACAACATGCAAAATTTAATTCTAAGCATATTCCTTTCCTTCATTTATTCTATTTCAGTTAATCAGAAATTAAAACTGTAAAATCAATTTCTTTAACTACTTTTTAATTATTTTAAAACAGCTTCAATTGGTTAAAACAGCTTCAATTAACAACTAAAGTAGGTTGATCTAATTTTGTCTGAATTTTCCAGGAGTTGTATTTTTATTAATTATGTATTAATTGGTTCATTCAAATAAATTAGTCACATGTTCTGTTCTTACATATATAGAAAAGATAAAGTATATAACAATTATAATTAACTATTTTTTATGTGTTGCATACTTATTTTTAGATGTTACTATTTATTTCTAAACACATGCAATGTCCTGCTGCTTTGGCGCATTTAAAGATCTCGTAAGTCACAATGAATGAAGTTTTCGAGAAGTTTATTATACAGAAGAATATAAAAGACAAGTGTTTTGTACTGGAGATCCACATATCACACGAATTTATAAAATTTATAATATTTAAATAAGCATAAATTTTATATTATAAACTGACTTTATAGAATTAAATTAAAAGTTTGTGAATTTATAAAATATAAATAAATATAAATTTTATCTTGTAAATTAATTTTATAAAATTAAATTAAACTTTTAAATATTAAATAGTTAAAATAATAAAATATTACCTAATACTGTCCCACTTTGTTTTTAATTCCCATATCTGGTGAGGACTTGCCTAATTTATACAGATGAGAAACCATAAAAATCAAACCTATCTAGAAATCAAAATTAAAAATAAAGATTGAATTTTTAATATTTTTAATTTATCTATTTTGATAAAATAATTTTATTCTGTTTGAAACTATGATGCACAAATATGATATGTATATCATATACGATATGTATTTGATATGTCAATATGTTTATTTTTAAAATAATAGAATATGATACATAATAAATACGTGATATATAAGTATTAAAAAATGTGCAATAATTATTACAAACATAATAAATATGTGAATCCAAATTTCCTAACTAGAGACTAATTATTTTGATTGTCAAAACCTAATAACTAATGTTAGTGATCAGTTTAAAAACCAATTCATAACTGAAACTATTTTAATTATCAATTTAGAGGTCAATTATATATTTTTGGAACTATTTTAGTTGTCAATTTAGTCATTATATAGTGACTAATTATTTTTTGTCACTAAAACTGATTATTATTTAAAAATTTTATTGTAGTGTACTATGACTTTATAAATTAGATACTTCATTGATAAATATCAGTAAAATATCTTAAAGTATTGGACATAATACATGTTAAATACAAATATTGACTCAAGTTGAAGTATCGGTACGTCGTAGATTTAAAAACAAAGTTATCCATATTTTTATTTTTTTAAAAAAGACACAATTATGCAAAGTGTTTGACCTGTTCTTTGATTTGACCAAAGTGGTGTAATAATGATTCAAATTGTTATGTATTTTTCGACTCAATGGAGGCTCCAAAATCAACGGAAGGATCCATCATTATGAATGGAGAGGAAATAGTCAGCATGAAATTTTATACCTTAAATAAAAGAAGACCACTAACTTATAATGAAAATTCAATATCATATTATATATGGTTGCTGTAAATATTACCCTAAACAGAAATCTAGTTTAAGAGAGGATAAAAGTAAAATAAAAATTATTTAAAATTAAATTAAAAAATATTAAAATTAAAAAGTATAATAGATACCAAAAGTTTAAAAATACTTGAATTATAATCCATGGAAATGAAAGTTAAAAATAAAGAATAAATAAGAAGAGACTATGAATTTTCAAAGAGAAGGTTCTTCCTCCATCAATAAAATCAGCGATTTATTCTTTGAGTGGGGAGTAGATCCTTCACATTCTTCTTATTTTATATTGTTTTTTTATTTGTAGAAATTCAACACGGATTTTCATATATATATATATATATATATATATATATATATATATATATATATATATATATATATATATATATATATATATATATTGTTTCTTAAATAAATATTATTTGCATAAGTTAATGTGACAATAACTTGTTTTGTTTGGTCGATTTTCAAAAAGGAAAGTATTAAGGAAGTTGAAAGAAAGTTATTACTTACAATATAGTTTTTAATTATATAGCATTCATTTTATAGAAAAAGAATGATTAATGACAAAATATGTTATGCATAAAACTATGTTAACTTTATATTGTGGAAAGATATGTTTCTTTTAAAGATTATAAATATAGTTAAACTTTAAAGTGTGTACCTATTTAATACGGGATGCTAAATGTTTTATGATAATATGGTATAATTTGAAATATTTCGAGGAAAGTAGAGGTTATTAAGTATTTATGAGTTTCGAACATAAATATAACATAACTATTTGCATATATGTTTTTATTTATTTTTTCTTTGTTTATATAGATGCTGGACTCTTCTAATGTTTTTCATGGTAAAATTATTTCTGTAAGTAAAACAACAAAAAATTCCTCTTAATATTTTTACAATTTTTTTAAATTATTTATGTATTTTAATTTACTTGATTCAACTATTTTTATCGGTAAGTTAAAAAAGAAGACTTCAAATTTTTAAAGAGTAATTTCTTCCTCTATCTAGAAAACCTGTTGTCCACCAATTTAGGTTGACTATGGAAGACATTTTATTATTTTATTTATTTATAAGTATTTTAACATGAATATTCAAAAAAATTATAGTAATTCACACAATTGTTCAATCAAGTTATTCCATTTCAACATATTTATATTATTTACACACATTAATACCTATTATAGATATTTTTTCATTAAGATACTTCAATTAATTAACTTAATTAAATTTCAAGTCTCTCAATTTATTACAGTTTTTGTCATTCAATTTTTTTTTTATATATTCTTTTAATTTAGTATACGTAGTTTAATTTATTTCCTTAATTAAATAATATCACTATTGTCTTGTACCGTTCCATATCTATTATTTGTTTTCAAATGTCAAGAGTTATGATTTAAAGTGATATTAAATTCACGAAAAAATAAACTGTTGATATTTAATTAAAAAATATAAACAAATTGTTTTTTAATAGAAATTTAACTGAAAATACTCAAATTTACAAAGAATTTTAAACTTAATTAAGCCAAAACAATACTTTATATTTTAAATATATTTTCTTATGATGAATTTTAATTATATAAAATATAATATGAAGGTTAAAGTACTGGTTAATCAATGTTTTCTAAATTTTTGAAAATGATAAAATATAAACTAATATACTTAATTTAAAAAATATTAGTTCCATGCTCAACACCGAATTTCAATTCTCACTATACCAATACATATTTCAACTCCCAAAGGCCGAAAATTAATTACTAACCCTCAAATTTTAATATTGTTTTCTAGAAAAAACTTAATGCTAACTTTGAAACTTTGTGAAGTTTAGGAAATTTCTCATCTTTGTTTCCTTTCATAGACTTCCTTTTATGTGTTCGACTTTCAAAAGCATAAAATTAATATCAAAGGAATTTTCTTTATTTCGTTTCACTGATTCTACGTCATCGATTTTCAAAAGCATGAAATTAATATAAAATAAATTAATGATAAAGTGTCAGCAAATAGCTAAAACAAAACAGTAGCAATTATATTTTTATAAAGAAATATACCACAAAAAGAAACCAAAAGTGAGTATATAAAAATAATTCAAAATGAGTTACGATAATCGGAATTTAGACGGAGGCGATTATAAAAAACAAGAAATTGTTAAAAATGTAATAACTATTTAACATTAAATTTATTCCTATTATTTAAAACCAATTATTCTTAGTAATACTTATCTTAAAGAAGTTTATTTTCTATTTTCAACTAACGAGAAATCATGATATGTATACTTGTTAAGATAGTTATTGAAAATGTCAACATACTTATTAAAAATGTATTAGTTAAATAATAGTATTAGAGCATCTTTACTTTAAAAAGAAAAAGCATAATTTGGCAGTTGAAATTAACAAAATGATTGACATGTGTTTGAAGATTACACACTTTATAGAGCGCGTTAATGATTTCAATTTTATTTTGAAATTAGATTCAAAGGACTAAAACATTTGATTATCGTTTTACCCTTCACGTCAAAGCCGCAGTTATTGAACGGTTTGCAAATAAAATATTTCAAAAAATAAAATAATAAATGATTTTTTTAAGCTAAATAAGCTTATATGAAAAAAAAATCTTTATATTAACTTATAGATAAATAAGTTATTTTTATCTTATAAAAAATAACTTTTATTTTAATATTTTTTTAAATGTTTATAAAAATTTATGAAGAGAACTAATAATATTCCCAATGTTGTGTGCGGCGGGGGTTTTCTTCTTGCACCCGAATATTACCTAATTAATTTTTTTTTATTTAATATTTTAAGGGCATAAACGGAAGAACATGAATCTTCTTTGGAAATGCAGAAGAAATATTAGGGTGCAAGAAGAAATACCCTGTGCGGCGTCATTGATGCATGTTCGTGGTGCATAAAATTATAATGCTTTTGAAAAGGCTTTTATTTTATGCACCCCACAATTCTTTTGCGCACCCCTCCAAATATTCAAAATAATTATCTACTCTTTGTAAAAGTAATTTTTAGATTATATATGTTGAAATTTTTTTGGAACAAACTTTTTGGAGTATCTAAAATAAGCTTTTTGGAAGAAATTTTATAAACAGAATATTCGGAATACAGGAAATACATTCTGGAATAAAATTTTCCAAAATAGAATTTTTTCAGAACAATTTTTTTAAAACATATATAATGTCTTTCAGAATAAATTTTATAGAACACTCTGAAATGAAATAATTTTTGGAAAAGCTTTTTAGAATGTTTTTCTTTCGCGTTTCCTCTCCTTTTCTTCCTCTGAAGCGTTCTTTCTCTCTTCTTCTTCATCTACAGCAGCAGAAATCATGTAAGCAATAACAACAGAGATAATATGAAATAGTAGTAAAGAATATTTTAGTCTTGTTACTGCTAGTGTGAGGGTTCAGTTAATAATTGTGGAAGTGTAAAAAGCAAAAACCTTTCGAAAACTACAATTATTTCTTGAATAAGAAGCCCAATTTAGTTTCATGATCTCCACATACTTTCAATAATTTGTAGAAGTTAAAGGATGTAATTCTGATTTTCATAAATGAAATCTTAGCATGGCTCCAAAGTAAGAATGAATGGTGTATAATTTTTAATTGACAGTGTAATTTGCTATTCGCCTAGGGTTTATGAGAAACTAAATTGGATTTTTGTAAGCCTTGGAAATAGTGAAGTAGGCTAAAGTTACTGGTGATATATTAAAAGGTCTTGTACTATTAATGTAAATTTGTTTTTTTTTCTTCTATTTTTTCCTTTTTTGAGGTTTCGTACCAGGTTGCTGCCGAAGAGATGTTTTAGTAATAAGTAGTAGATTTCAAAAGGCTTTTTATTATATAAGTTAAAAAATCCATGGCTATTCTCAGTACATCTAAATACTCTCTTAAGGTCAAATAAACATTAAATCAAAACAATTTTAACATTTAAAAAAAAACTATATTTATTTAATTAAAAATAAAAGATGAATTTTTAATTATAATTAAAAAAACTCAAAAAAAATCTTAGTTGTAGTTGTAACATCTTAATTTTAGGAGCTTAAAAACTAATAAAATAGAATGTTATGTTTTATCTTAGTGTTCAAAACAGATAAAACAATGTATAAAGTAGATGAATACAATTTTTCAAAAGGTAGAACTATAAAATATAACATTTATACAAACTAACTAAAAAGTAATTCCAGCTCTATAGAGAGACTAACCACTTATAACAGTTCCCACTGAAACCTTTCATCAACCTAAAAAATAGTTCTTCATCCTGCAGAGGTGTCTCTGAAACTGCAAGACAAATTAAAGACAAACAACAAGACAAAAACATAGAAGAAAGGTAAACTAATGAGCAAAAGATATATATATATATATATATATATATATATATATATATATATATATGTATATATAATCATGTCAAATAATATGATAAACCTATCTCTGATCTATAATCACACAAACAGTGGTTCCCTAACTCTGTAGAGTCTGGTCTCAAGAGATTATCACCCCACCACTCACAAGGTAAATCCCCTTCGCGCCTAGGACTTGATCAAATCCAGTGACTAGGACCTTTTTCATTTCTTCATGACATAACCTACTTGAGTGTGAGTAGTTATTAGAAAAATGATACCACCATATTGAATCTTTATGCCAATGCATATACTAACTACCTCCATATGGAATCCTTCCTTGAAATTCTAGAAATCATATTACATTCCATGCTTATATATATGTCATTCAAATAACATTAATTTTAATATATTGAAAACATACAACGCTTCCAAAATGAATCAGGCAACATTTGTTCATGTTCTGATCTACTCGCTCAGCGAACAAATCTTCTCGCTAAGCAAAAGGCACTTTTGACCAACGACCAAATTGCTCACCTAACGAGTATATCACTGGGATTTCAGGAGAAATATCTCTTAACTAATTCGTCCAGTGAGTAATTGGTTGTCCAATGAGTCTCAAGTCAGTGATTCCCTGACTTAAAATTCTTCCAGCGAGTATGCATAATTCTGCAGAATCTAATTCATGCATAAATTTGCATACTCAAGTTAGTCCAAACAACCCAATAACTTTTACATGTGCCAGGCTCATATCACCTACAAATTTATTACAACATCAATACCAATAGGCTACAATTGTAATACTAAACATCAACATTTTTATACAAATAGAATTTAAACACTTACATTTCATAGCTTTCATATATCACAAATCATTCTACAGCTTAGATCAAACAATCAATCACAGTAAAACCATACAATCTATAATTTTGACATGCTTGTAACTTAAAAATAATGAAATTAGCTTCACTTACCTATTATCTTGCTTAAACAACTCTACGAATGCCATTAACTCCACAAAATGTTTTATCTACACCTAGAAACATGACAAGAACGATTGTGACATATCATTATGATCACTGATCAACAGAGACTTATACTGAAAAACACATGCAAGCAGAAGAAAGCTCATATGCAACAGAAAACATAAATAGATCAAAAAGAGAATTGAAACCCAACTTACACGAACAGAGAAATTGATCGGTCCAAATTGAAGAGCTCACCGCGAGGGTCACTCTTACTATTTTGGTTCTTCAATCAAATGACCGAGAGAAAGAACTCCTAAAAAGAAGTAAGAAAATTCTGAAAAAGTAATAATAAAACTCTTTTATAACAATTTTATTTATATCAAAAAATTTTAATATTAGAATAATCGAGTCTTATTAATTTTAAACGAATATCACTTCTAAAATATATTTTTTAGAATTTCACATTAGTTATAATATAAGTGTACAAATTATACTTGCTCTTATTGAATGCGTGTAAAGGGTACATAATTTAAACGAAATTAAAGAACATAATGTATTAATACATGAAAAATGTTTTTTGAACATTAAAGAACCACTTGACAATATATTTTAGAGGTAAAATAATCATTAAAAAAATATTTTTTTATATTTGTAAATAAAAAGAGATTGAAAGGTTAAAAAGTAAACCAACAGCAGCGTTGATGTTAAATTCACCAACGTATGACATTTTCTGACTAATATTTGGATGCGCTAATTTTCGATCCATTAACAAAGATCAATATTTGCGAATATTCGTTATACCGATATTCACGTATTTTTTTTTAATATCTATATGTACCCGCTGTAAGTATTTATAAAAGAAAAAATTAATATTTAATAATATATTTTAACTATAAATTCAAATAAAAATACAATACATAATATTTATAAATTTCAAACAAAATGCAAATAATACATTTAAATAGTGTTAAATAACAATTTACAAAAAATTAAAATTAAAAAAAAAATTAAAACCAATTGATAGAAAACAACTCATTCAAAATTAATGCGTTAATGTTTTAATCATATTTTTTTTTAATTTTCTTTTAATTTAAATTAGAACATAACATATACGAATATCTACGGATACAAATACTATAATACTCATATCCGTCTTGTTAACATTCAGAATATATAAAATACATATATCTGTTATCCGTGAATATCCGTTTATGATATTCATTTCTTACCTATTACAGATTTTATCCGTAAGTACCCACGTGAACATTATTTCTTGACATCCCTACATATGGATCTCTTGCAATTTTGGATATATTTGGAGATTGAGAGACAAAACCCTTTTTTGTGCTTAACCATGTTATAAAATGCATCACTGTAGCACTTCCTCAACTTCCAATTTATTTATTTTTTTCGATTACAGAGTCTCTAATATTTGATATAGATGATCAGGTGCCAATTCCGGTTCATCGTATCCAATAAAGGATAAGGTGGGGGTATTAAATAAGCAGCATTACTTCAAACCAGTGAAGAATATGCAAGAGACTTGAGAAGCAAATGAAATCCATAGAGTGCATCGCAACACCATCACCCCCAAAACCTAATAATATCTTCTAACACAGCAATTATCCACCAACATAGTTCTAAAAAGTTCTCAAAAACAAAGGAAACAAGTCTCGCTCATTCCCTCCGCTTTTTCTCACTTCTGGAACGTGAATTGTCCTTCTCATTGCTATAACGAGAGTGTCTATCTGGAGATTCATGCTTTCTGTGTTTGCGGTGTTTTGAGTGTTTTTCACTTCTGCTTTTTTCTCGGGAGGAACCTTTCTTTTCTTTTGACCTTGAACTGTGTCTATCTCTTCTTTCGTCATCACTGGATGAATCACTTCCTGCATCACGCCTCTTATGTCGATGATGTCTAGAACGTTTTCTGCTCTTTTCCTCTTCTAATGAAGAACTGCTACTATAATCTCGGCGGTGTGTTACAGGGGTTTTAAGCTTCCTGTGCTCATCATATTTTTCCCTACTAGATCGCTTTCTGCCTTTTTCTTCTTCTGAACTGCTGCTATAGTCATGGTTGCCGGGTTTATAGCTCATGGTACTGGCTCCCTTGGTTTTCACATTACTGTTCTCACGGTTATTTCCATGAATAGTGCCACCTTTTGATAGACCACCCTCATGAGCAATATGCTGACCATATCGCAAATCATGATTTAAAGATATCTCTTCATTATTTTGACTGTCGAGGGTTTCAATTCTTGTATCTTCATTAACAAGTTCTTTCTGAGGTGCAATGTTCTTGGACTTCTGTGTGGGGTAAGGCATATCAGGAGGAACCTCAATACCTAGTTCCTTGCCCAATGATTCCAGAAAATCACCTGCAATCAATCGGCTCAAAGCTGTATTAGCTACTTCAGCTTTCTTTTCTTGATTATCCACTCTCCCAATACCAGAATCTCCCCCTTCATCATCTGAATCATCGGAGAAAATAGCCTGCGATACATGAATTTGTTATAGGTTGCATGTGCAACATCATATAATATATGCAGGTGATAAACGAGAATTCGTTAATTTAGATTTCCACTCCTAGGACACATGCTTAGTTCCAAGACTCAAACCAAATTAAATAAGTATCAACAGAAGTCACCCCCAAGATAATATGCTCAGACTAAAAGGGCATATAAAAACATGTACAAAATATGCTTTGTAAAGGATGAAATGATTTCATGAGGAAGTATTAATTTTAAGTAGGATGGTCGGAAAGAATGAGAAATTGGGTGTTACCTTATACAAGTCAACTGGCCTTTCAATATTTTCAACTTCCACGTCCCCTTCAGGTTCATTTTCAGTGATATTTTTGGTTATGTCTTCAGTAGTATATTGTTGCAAAGGTGAGATTTCTTTCTTTGATGTAACAGGGTCGTCCATTTTGATACCTTTGACTGAATCTGATGTAAAAATCAAGGAATCCATTTTACTTCTAATCCGTGGAGCAGGTGGTGGCTGAAAAAGGCAAGGAATATCATTGTTTGACAAAGACAGAAAGTGAAAAATGTTTTCCAAATCAAGCAAGAAAGTCAATGCAAGAATAACCTCAAAATGTAACAGACTACTTGAAGTACCTTCCCCATATAAGGATCAATCAAATCAAAGCGTTTGCACAGAAGAGGTGAAGGGCGCCATTGAAACTCTTCCCTCTTAGGGTACGTTTTTTTCCTCAAAATATCATCAGCTTGCAGGTTTGTTTTTGGCTGTTAGCACCGGGATACATCAAACATAATCAGGCAGAGCTGTAGGGAAAGAAACAGAAGAAATATCACTTTAGTCATACCTCTAATTCACCAGAAGTAAACTGCTTGACACCACCTGGGATGAAATCCATGGCAGATGGAGTTAAAGGCTTGCTTCCCCTGCCCTGTCGTCCCTTTTCTATTGCCTCAGCTGCAGCCTCAAAACTCAGTCTTTCTTGAGCACGAGCAGCCTCCGACATATCACTAGCTAAACTAGAACTTGCAGAGCGCAATCCCCCTTTATATTTCTCCTTAAGGAACTGCTCAAATCTTTCTTGCTTTGCTGGATCATCTTTGAAAGGCTTTTCTACATTCATCAACTCACTCTGGCTCAAAAATAAAGAAACAAACATAAGTAAAGACCCAAGTCTATTTGGCTATTGACAGTCTGAGAAAGAAACAGAGGTCTCTACGAAAGTGGGAGGATAAATCTCATTGCAACTTCTTTTATTTTACAGAAATCAGTTCAACCCCAAGCCTAATGGTACGGGTATCATTGTGCCTTATCATTACGATTCCACAGAAAGCAGTCTAAAAATCATGTCAAAGGAATTATCTGAGTTGAAGGCGCAATCTGGTATGCCAGCCACACTACTAGAAGCAATACAGAGATATTTTCTAATTTAGAGTTTAATGCAGAAAGATTAACTACTTACAACTGATGTAGACTTGGTAAATGTATCAGTAAGATTAAATTGGAGTTGAATATCTGTCGACGCAACAAATGAGGATGGACCTTGGGAGCTTTTTTCTAAAGGTTTTTCCCCTAAGATCTGGCCTCGGCTCTCAGCTGTTAGCTTATTCAAACCAGGAGTCATTTTTCCATCCAACTGCTGACTAGTCTGATCATTGTGTTTCTGCTGTGCCTCCCACAATTTCCTAGCATAATATTCATGGCCAGTTCCTCCAGAAAGAAAACTAAACAGTGGATTTGATTGATTCTTTTCTCTAGATAAATCCTCATATAATTTTCCACATTTAGCTACCAGATTAGCAACCCCTTCAATTAATAATTTTAAATTGCCATCCTCTGGAGGAGGAGTGTCCGGTGGAGTAACTTCATAGCTCTTGCGGTTAAGGTCAAGTGGTCCAGAAAATTTGTGGTGGGGCACAAAATCCTTAGGAATCAGAGGAGCCTCAAATCTGAAAATCAGTTTATACAATTATGGTTTAATGTGCAATCCTGTAAATACAAAATAGGCGAAGTAATAAAAAAGACAAGCATATATAGACTTCATAACCAAGAACAGTTAAAATATTGTAATGATATCCCAGGGCCATAGAATTACTATTAACCCAAATCAGGGTTAATAGAAATGTCAAACATTAAAGTTTATAATATAGAATTTTAAAAATTAAAAACATATCAGGTTAATAGTTTAGCAATAAAATGCTTTGTAACCTTTCCATTTTATAGTCAGAATTGGATGCAACTCTGAAACCAGGCAGATCACCCTGGTCCTTCGGCTCTTTCTTTGTCGGATTTTCTAATCTCAATGTTGAAGGTTCTTCTACTTCTTGAACATAAGCATCTTCAAATTCGTAACCTTGAAAAAGAAGCAAACATTATGCCTATTTTTCTCATTCTTACAGAAGAAGTTTACACTCGCGAGCTTACTTCAAAGAAATTGTTCTCTTATAAAAAAATTAAAGCATATACACTTCTATATGGGGAAAACAATCATTATTTAACGCAAAGCTGAAAGTGAATCCTCGGAAGGATGCCCTAATTCTAGCATTCTACAGATATAACATCACTTAAAAGTAAAACTAGGTACGATAAGTTAATACAGTATAACTTTTATTTGTAGTTGTTCCGCGCAAAGTAATATATTGTATAATCTTATCCGTTAAACCCTCCTTATACAATATATTAATGAACAACTTATTTGGGTTTTCAGATTGAGACTAGGCTTTATTGTATTTGATTTGGCATGCCAACAATCTGAACGATGTCATGAATCAGTCATATCTTTAATCATGCAGTGCATGCATGAATTGATGTCATTTTGCATCAACGATGCAAAAGCAATTCAATGATTAGATTTCTCGCCCTTGATACTTTGATTTCACTAATCACCATCACCTGTAATGCACTAATATGATACAGAAAAAATATGGTACAAAGAGTGAGTGCTGAAAATATACTAATATTAATCCAAAGACAAGGTAAATCAGAGCTCTGCTCCAATTCGTCACTATTTCAGTCTGATTATTTCCGCTGTCTATACCCGGAAGAGGAAATTTCTTCCACTAATACTGTTTCATCAAGATATTTTGCAGTAACTATTTTTATATCCTATCTTGGGTCCTGTCATACAATACACTTCTTAAAATATTTATGTGAAAAGTATTACTTTTTATCCTACGTAGCAGTATACCGTGCATCACCAAACATAATAGTCTAGATAAATGACACAAAATACCAAGCATTAAAATTTTAATAGACTGTATACCATTAGGTTTTAACGTATCAGGCCTTTTCATCCTATCACGCATACCAAAAAGGTCCCAAGTTAAACCATGTTTACTCCTAACATGAAAGAGCAGAACTACTAACCAGTGGCATAGACATCCTCATCCTCAGCATCAAGCTCCTCCAGAGCTCCAATGCCAAAACCGGGGGCAGCCTTTCCTGCTGATGAAAGAATGCTGAGAGTTAAATCATTTTAGAGAAAGATATTTTTCATATACTCAGAATTTAAGTATCTTACACTTCAAACCAAAAAGACTATCTCTCGAGAACCCAAGTCCCCCCTTGTTGGCTAAGCGTGATCTTTTTTTCTCTGCAAAAAAGAAGATAAAGCAATTAAATATAAATTTCTAGATCCCACATCATAGATCAAGAAAATGCTTACCTCTAAACTCCGGAGCATGCTTGTAAGGATCAAAACCTAATCCATGAAGATCTTGCTTTGGGTTGAGTACATAAACCTGAAGAAAAGATGTATATAAGGCACGCATATTATCAATAAATCTCTACTAACAAGCAGCTAAAAGACAAATAAGAAATTGAGTCACAATAGCTAAAACATGTTTGTTGAGGATGAGATATCTATTCATCACAAAATCCACCATTGGATTGAAAGTTTGTACTAACACATGAAGAAACTCATACAATTATTATACACAAACATACCTCACCATTGCTCTAAGGAATCATTCAATAATTCATCAGAATTTACTCTAAGGACTAAGCAATTGTTTGGGGCGCTTCTTTTCAGATGGGTCAAAATCACATCACACATCACAATCCCCAAAGAACCATATTGGAAAGGAAATAAACAATCAACCAAGATATTAGAAGATAATCATATGTTAAACCTACAACATTTGTATATGATTAGTAACAAACTTCTCACCGGTGTGCTCTTAGAAATCTGAGCATCGTCATTCACAGGCTCCTCAGGAAAATTTTCAATATCACCCTGGACAGACTCAGACTCTGATACCTTCACTTTTGGATCATCAGAAGAAAATGCTAAGAAAGCTCTGCGTGCCTGTCTTCTGGCATCTGCTCAGAATATACAATTACATGAACTGAGATATCATTGGATGGAAGCCTAGTTAACTAGACAGCAACCAGACACAAATATATAAAAAAATATTATTTTATATTAGAATAATATATATTCTGGATATGAAATAATAATACAACAGAATGGATAGCTCATATAATCTATGCAAAAAAAAATTGACAAAGCCTAACCAGGGATTACACTAAGGGTGTAATTTAAGAGGAAAAAGATGAAAGATAAGAAAAAAGATGAATGCGGAACACTTAAAGTGATAATCCAGCAAGTAACTCTAGAAACTCAGACAAAAAGCCCACACTACAAAACTATGTAATACTAAGCCCATTCCCAATTGTGAAAAGGGAAATAACTACTAAAAGGCAGAAGGAAAGGTTATGGTAAGTCAGCAAGGTGTACAGTAAAAGAATAAAATATAAATGAAAAGAGAACCATGGCCAAGTGCATTCCATCCTATTAACAATCAGTGCATGTTATTTTAATTAGATCAATTCGCCCTTTAAAAAAGATTGCCTAAAAGAAAGACAAGCATCCAAATATGAAAAAGATGATGAAGACCATAAAACAATTACTATAATATAAATATAACATAAACTGGTAATAACTTTATCCTATATTACTCTTTTTTAATAGTGCTGAAAGAAATTGTAGCATACACAAAACAATCTAAATCACAAATATTTACTGAACCTCATATTATCAAATACATTAAAATAATATCAAATCAATTAACGAACAAGGTAGATGAACCAAAAACGAATCTTGATCTGATTTCTAGCAACATGTTGATACAAAACTATGTAATCCTGTGATTTTATCCAGGAAAAAAAAAAGGAAGAGCAGCCACCTGATTTAAGGGGGGGTTGTTCAGTTTGAAAAAAATATTTTGATTACACTTTTTGTTTCCTGTTTTCTGAAGTTCATACAAAAATGGTGGAAACAAAAATGAAAATGATAAAAACAATTGTTTTCATTGTTTCCAATACAAACTTCGAAAAAAATGAAATAAAGTAAAACAGAAAATAAAAAAAAATAAAGTGTTTTCTCAAACCATACAGCCCTAAGAATCCTTTCATACAATATAACTTATATTGGATGAACTAGTATCAAAAGGTATAAAATAGAAAGCGAGCAAATAGCTAAAAATTGGTAATGGGAAATCATACCATACAATGCATCAGAATGTGAATCCTTGATGGTGCGGCCACGACTCCACCCCATCTTTAAGAGCAGTTTTACCCCTAAAACATGTGAAGGAGGTAAGAAACAGAATATTTTTAAGGAAAATGCTATTCAACTTTCAAGTTAAGTGGAACACCTATAGACTCATTGGCCGGAACAACTATTTCATCAGGAGCAGGTCCAGGTATTACGGATGGTCTACAATGAAAAAGAAAAACACCAACAAGCATGGAGTTGTCATCAGAAAGATAAAAAACAAAAACAAAAAATAGAAAAGGGGTAAATTATGGAAAAACAAGAAAAAGCTGTAAAGCTGCATTTTGCTTTCGGGAGGAAAAACTCTAATTCCCGATAACAATATTGAAGATTACATAATGCGTAGAATAGTAGCTTATTACAAACATCCATATTTTGTAAGAGCAACTCCAGAGCAGAGTTATTAACCTGTTGCTTAACAAAAAGTAATTGTTGTTTTACAAGAAACTGCAATAGAGTTAATCTACGTCACAACAAGAGTTTCTAAAACTTTAGCAACGTTGCTTCTACAAGGAATGGTGCTTAACAAGAAAGATGAGAAAAATTACATTAGTTTTAACTTGTAAAAAGGTGAAATGTATGTATATATATATATATATATATATATATATATATATATATATATATATATATATATATATATATATATAAGTGTGAGTGCTTATAAGAACAACCCATTGGAGCAAAACATGTAAATATTTGGTATGAATTACTCAAAGATGATGTAGCATAACGAGTCCCGCTTAAAGTGGAATAAGAACTCCCGTGCTGGAGATGCTCTAACACATTGAGATTTATAAAAATGGTGAATATAGACATGCAAATACGGAGGATTTTCATTGAAGAAAAAAAAAATAGGGAGGATTTTCATTAAAGAAAATCAGACTATTTGAAGGACACAATTACACATCAATTCTGATTTCAATCTTATAAATTCTTTTAACTCAAAAGATCACAGTGAGTCACATTTCAATGGATCAGAAGTTCAAACGTTGTATTCATCACCACCACAAAAGGAAAAGAATTTAAAAATAAAACTTTTATTTAATATTTCCAGAACCAAGAAAAACTATAGGTGACCCTAACAACCATTCAAATAAAAAAGCCAAAAGTCATATACACAGATAACTAGCATGCCTTATTTTCTACTCCTCCAGTGCATGAGGCTCATTCCCACCTAGTGGGGTCTGAGGAGGATAAATGCACATAGCCTTACCCCTGCAGGCAAACAAGCTGTTTCTACGATGTAAATCCGTCACATTCAGATTGGAAGGTGGCAGCAACCTTACTGTTGCACCAAGGTTAGCCCTCTCTTTGTGACAAAACAAAAATGAAATCAAAACTAAAACGTCAATAGTTTGCCTATAAGCATGATTTACAAGTGAAATTATGGCGACATTTGATCCAAGCAGCTGGCTCCACCTAGTGAAAAAAGGTTTGGTGATGGTTGTTCACTATATATAAGGTGATTATAATAGAAAGAGAGAATCATCTTTAACTAAAAAAAAAAGGGGGATTAAACACACATACAAGTTGAATGACAAAACAAAGTTCTCGAATCCCTTGAACATTTATAAAAGGAGTTCTCCAAAACGAATCTACTATGGGTTAAGCATCAAAGATACTGAATAGTCTCCCATTTCTCACAATTTTTGTAATACATGAGAATCAACTGGCGAAAAAACATAAAAATAGAGGACTGGTAATGGTTTTCCTGTAAAACCTCATATTAAGATGTAAACACTAAAGCTGATAAAAAAATAATGGAAACAATAAAGCTACAGAGAAGCAAAAGCATTTTAATATCCACTCTTAAAAAAAAAAAAAAGACATCACAAATAGAAGTTAATTGATATATGTACATCAAATGACAATAATAACAATTAGAGAAATAAAATGCACCTCTGTTTCTGTTCCGTCTCAGCTTGTTTGCGAGCAATTTCAGCAGCTGTAAAACCAAATGTATCAAACTGTGAAGTAGTCCCCAAAAAACGACCTTCCAATTCCTGTGCATGGAAAGGGCATGTTAGAACACAAAAAAATCTTAATCTAACCAAAAGATTGAAACCCCAGACACTAATTAAGTAACGACCTACTTGATTCCATCCAAATCAAAGAAATGTTGTAATTATGTTAATGATAGTATCATCATTTTCTACAGCATGATTTTAGTTCAGATTCATTCCGGACAAGCAAACATGATTATATCCCTGTCCTAGAAACATCATAATATCTAATGATAAATACATAGCCCTCCTCGCAATTCAAATATTTAAAGTATCACCCACTATGCTCCATTTCAACTAAAAATTAAGGAAACTTCCTTGTTTAAATTTTAATAGAACACACTTTCTTCAATTTTAGAATTTTAACATAACAAATTTAATAGCTTTGCGTATTCTACAAAGGATTTGCTTCTAACTTTTTTTATTTTTAAGTGGATGGTTGTAATATTCAAAATCTCAAGGTGATATGTGGATGGATCTATTTATGCTAATTTAAAATTAATAAAGCTTCACATCAAAAGATATCAAAAACGACATAAAAATGTAGAACCATGTAAAAGGCACCAATAAAATTGATCATCAATGAATAATATATATTAAGTTTAAGTTTAAGGACAACTGAATAATATTACAGAAATATCCGGCATGAAAAGGTTCTAAAGTAAAAGGCTGGATCTGCTTGATATCACACCTCCAATATCTACATCCATACTGCCTTAGAAGTGAATAGGAAGACTTTGAAATATATAAATTTAAATATCTTGAAAATTATACATAACACAAAATCCTATACCGGCATCTATCATTCAACATACAGATTTCTCGTCTTCATCTAGAAAATTCAGTATATTCTGCTCTTTGATTTCTGCTCTGTTCTTCCTGGATGATTTAAATGACTGGGGTGCCCACCCTGCACATTCATTCATAAAGTTAACACACGGCCAGCTTTAAAATTCAATTCTGAGACACCATGATTATGATTTCCTAATGAACTTATACCTTCTTTTGAGCCCACTGTATTATAGTAACCAGCAGAATAGCCTCCTGTAAATGCTCCATGGAATCTTCTCCGCCCTTCGTCATCTCTAACCTGGAGTTGGTGAAATAAAAATTGTACTGAGGTTAAGATACAGACAGCATTAATTAAGTAATGCCAAATTATTATCATTTTTAAAAGGGTTATTGCTAATGAATTTAAGCAATAAAACCAAGTACCGACTTTAATTATAATATATCCACACCATTTAACAGCTACAGAAGCAATCAACTGCCTTTCTTGAATAGGGTTCAAATGCAAAATATTGAAATGTAAATTCAGAGTATGAATACACTCACTATACAACCAAAACAACGTCACTAAAGATACAATAAAAATTAACAGGAAATATTCATATTCCAATAGCTTCTAGTCAATTATTTTTTCACTAATTATAGTCTTTAATCGAACAGCTCTAGGGACGTAGCTGTCAGAAACAAAACTGAACTCCTCCATGAACCTAGAGGCAGAATTCAGCCCATTCAATCCGACCGTTTATACAATCGCATAATCAACTTCACTTTCTAATTTCACAGTAAAAAATAAAACCAAAAACCCTCAAGTCTTTTTCCATGTGCATTCGCAATTTCCAGAAACAGTGCCAACGCTAAATCAATTCACGCCGACGTAACAGAATTTCGATGAGGAGCGTAAATGCTTACCTCTTGCTTCCAAGCTGGAAGAGTTCGAAGTTGACCGGAGGACTCGGCAATGGCCTTCTTCTTGCGACTGATTACATCGTCCTCACGCTCTATCGGTGTTCCATAGAAAACAAAATCATCTTCGTCAGACTCCATTTGTCTCCACTTAATCGTTAAATTGGAAGATTGTTATTACCCAATCCAATTTCAGACGTATTTATTGATATTGGATGGCGAAAAATAAGTTAGGGTTTTCCGGAAACTTGTCTTGGGTGTGCAAAATCCATTGGCATGAAGTGTGAGTGTGACATGCCTCGGCGCTTTGGATGGAGAGAGGAACTCTTACCGTTCTTATACGAGGGATCGATTCATGTTGATGATTTATTTAAGAATTAAATATGTTTCTCTAGTTTATCTTAGTTTTTTTTTTTGTCATATAATTTTATATTTAACAATTAAATATGTTTTTTAACTTTCTGTCAGTTTTACTTTCTCTGTCAAAAATTTAATCTTTTAGCTTTTTTTAGATGATAAGCAAAATACTTGCCCTCTTACGTAAGAGAAACAGCATTTCGTTAATGTAAATAATACAATTTTAAAAAACATAATGTTAAGAGAATGATTTAAAATTAAAAAATTATGTTTCTGTTATTCTATTCTAAGTGAGAAAAGTAGACAATTAGGTTTAGAAGAGAAGTTATTCACAAATATTTTGAGAGAATAGGGATAGTTAAAAAAAATAATATCTCCTCCTCTTGGATGATAAAGTTGTCAAATAAAAAATAATATTAAAAGTGGTTAGAAAATGTATACATGGGTGATGGTGTAAATAAAAGAGGTTTCGTTCCTGCTAAGATGTTAATAAAATTTGTATCCGCATATATCGCGTATATATAGGCAAATAAAACATGTAATAGGTAGGAAATAAATATTGTAAATAGATATTGGGTAACGGATATAAATACAGGTATGGGTACGGATATTTCTGACGGATATGGATATAGGTACGAGACGAATATTTATTCAGTAGGTAGGGTACGGGGAGTTACTACTCGTACCCTACCCGTCACCCCGTTGACATCCCTAACTATACCTAATAATATCATATTGTCAAAAATTTTAAGTCAGTTTAAATATTTTTTTCATCGAAATGTTTTTTAAGAAGAACATCGTAACAGAACCAACATTCCAAAGCGAATAATACTTTGGACGAGAGGTTATTGACTCTGACGATGTCCTGAGATGGGAACAATGATGTTCACCGTGGGGCTGATAACAAAATTCTTCATACAAACCATATGATGTTCACCATGGGACCAATAACGAAATTCTTCATAGGAACCATCAGTCCTTTAAGTTCTCTACTGGGATGATTCGTTCATTTCCCTTAGACCTCGATGGGGCTTATGTTCCTACCGTGCCCAATAGTCTCATATCACTTAAAAGGTGAGGCCTAAAGCGAGAGCTTATGTTACTACTGTACCCAATAGTTTCACATTGCTTAAAAGCTAAGGCCCATCTCCTCCTTTCATCCACTGAGGCATCTTTTAAGGACAAAATCATGACAAAGTCGATGTTCCAAAGCGAACAATACCTCAAATGGTGATTGACAGCGATTCTTATTATCGGATTTGGGATCGGAAAATTAGCGCTCACCTTGTGACCGACAATATAACCATTTATCCTTGAGACGGATAACGAAACCTTAAATCCTTAAAGCCCTCCCTTTGGGATGATCCACTCATTCCCTTTAGACCTTGACTAGGGGATTTATATTCATACTACATCTAATAGTCTCAGATCGTTTAGAAGTTGAATGATAAATTATATTCACACTTTGACATATGTATTTTTAAAATTTTAGCACACTATAAAATACATAACACACTTACTATTATTTGTTCACTCGTACAAGAATTTGAAATATTTATGCAAAAGTTAAAAGAAAAAGTTATCAGATTACAAATCATTCAGATTAGACATTTGCAGACCAGCAGACTCAAAATCTCAACCCGTCTTGTGTTTTTTATTTTTTCGGACCAACCCGCCAAATCAAACCCATGTTGTCCTCCTACTTTGTATAAGAAGAATCTTGCTAAAAAATGTAAATTTTTGAGAGAAACTTCTCCAAAATGCATACTTAAAATCTCAATTGTTAATTACAATACTAGAACAAATATTGAAATTTCACCCAAATTTACAATTAATGTTTATACTATGTTTTTATTGGTAAAAATATTTTTCTCCAAATATTAAACCTTATTCCAGTTTTAAGTTACTCGTACAAGTATTTTCTTATTCACTGTTTCATTAATTTTTAATGGAAATCCATTTTTTTATTTTTCCATTAAATATTATTATTTTTTTATTGTTAGGTGACATAATATTATTTTATTTCATTGTCCGATAAAAGAATATATAAAGTTTTGTTATTAATATAAAATAATATTATAATCAATGTAAATATATAAAGTGTTGTTATTAATATAAAATAATATTATAATTGATGTTTAACAACTAAATCTCATATTTATTAATACATAATAAAAAAATAAGACCACAAAATAAAATAACAAACATGTCATCTAAATAAAAAACAAAAAATGTAATTAAAAACATAATTTTTTTAAATATCTAATAAACATAATAAATTTAATAGAAAATACTTAAATAATTTGTGAAACTTAATTAAGCGAAAACAAAAATAAACTATATGATAATTTTACAGATAATTGATGAATTTGTAAGAAAAAAAAAAAAGAGATAGGAAATGTTAAGCCAACGCGCGAAGGAAAGCGCGTGGATGAAGGCATCTGGTAAACGCGTTTGGGGCAGTGTGGGTTGCCCTAATCGGATGCGAGCGAGAACTGGTTCTCTTATCCTGTGAAACTGTCATCATAAATTCATATATCAGCCTCAGCCATGTCCTCGCTCTCGCACCTTCTCTTCCCTCCGCAACTACGAACTTCAATCGCGCCTTCTGGGATTCTTCTTCCTTATCGATAATAGGTAAATTCTCCTTTTCCTCTTCCCTCTCAGATCTGTAATCGTTTTCCCTGTTTGTTTACGTGTCTGTGCCCTAATTATTCGTTTCGTTCGATTCTAGGTTGAATCATGGAGCCTATGGACATAATCGGCAAATCAAAAGAAGACGCTTCGCTTCCTAAAGGTTTCCACCCTCGCTTCCATCTCTTTCAGTAGCTATTATAATCATATCGAGTTCTTTGGAATCGGTTGTTATTTGCACAGGTGAATTCTGGGTACTGCAGAAAAAACAAAAACAAGAAAGATAAAAATTGTCCGCAGTATGTATAGGTTTTTGTGACATTTAGGGCTAATATCTCGTTATGTATATTTTTCCTTTGCAAATGCCTGAGTATGAGTTTTCCGCAACCTAATTCACTTGATAAAACTTTTTCCTTAACTGGACTTCGTAATAATTCCGAAAATTGTTTTTGTTATTGATGGTGTCCGTTGACAATTCAAGATAACATTATCATACTTGCTGACAATCTCGATGGTAATTAGTGATTTTTTAAATTTCTTTTTATGAAATGTTAAAAGTTTAATGTGGTATAAAATTTAACAAAAGAGTTGTTTTTCAGTATACAGAGACTAATTATGTATTTCATTATTTTTATTTTGCATGAAGATACATGGATGGATTGGAACAAAAGTTAACTTCCACTGAGATCTGAGCATGTCTTCTTTGACTCGCTCTGAATAATATATTTTGTACTTTTTATCTTATCTGATTATAGAAAACGGCTTTCTTGCAGTTTTTTTGTAAGGCACTGATTTGATACCGAGCAAGCCTATGGTAGTTTCATGAAGATTGTAGTATTATGTTATTCACCTACAGAATTTGGTTTTGCCATTATAATAATATTTCTTACTGGCGTTTCTACGTTGTTTTTATTATTTTTTAAAACTTAAGTAGTTATCATATGAAAGCAGCTATATTTAAATTTAATTACCAGAAGACTGTGATAGTTAAAGGTTTTTTGACAGGGTTAATTCATAAAATGTTGCTAATTGATACTGAATAGTGATGTCTGGTTCTTTTAACTTTTGGAGTACTTGATAGTCAATCTATGTTTTCTTTTTGATTGACAATGCACCATTGTGTATTGCTTACAGAATCTCTGATTTTTTTATAATAATATATCTTACTAGCGTTTCTACTTTGTTTTTATTAATTTTTAAAACTTAATTAGTTATCATATCAAAACAGCTATATTTAAATTTAATTACCAGAAGACTTAGTTAAAGGTTTTTTTGAATAGGATTATTTCATAAAATGTTGCTAATTAATAATGAACAGTGATGTCTGGTTCTTTTAACTTTTGGATACTTGATAGTCAATCTATGTTTTCTTTTTGATTGGCAATGCATCATTGTGTATTGCTAACAGAATCTCTGATTTTTTGGCAGCGACAATGACAAAAATTATTAAAGAAATGTTACCCCCAGATGTACGTGTAGCAAGAGATGCTCAAGATCTATTAATCGAGTGTTGTGTAGGTCAGCATTTTATAATCAATGATAATTTCGTTTCCATTATATTGTGTTTGATATGTTGACTTAATTCTTTTAGTTTTAGTTTTAGGAAATCAGAGATAGTGTCGTTTACTATTTTTATTGTTCTGATGTCTGATAAAGTTATGGTCCCCTCCATTGAAGCCCATCGTACCAGCTCATTGTCATGCCTTGGGTGGTGTCCATTGCAGCATCATTCATGGTTATTTGTGGCATTAATGTTTTCTAAAATCTCATTTACCCTTCACTACTGCTTTGTTTGATATATTTTATTTTATTTTTTTGTTTATTTTCTGCTTTCCTCATTTGGGTTCAAAATTTGAAGCCCTATTCTGGAAGTCATATGTTCGTGTCTCTGATACACAGACCATTATTCTTTGACACCATCAGTGGCCAGTTGTGATGTCTTCTGGCACTTCCTGGTGTTGATTCAGTTTATTCTCCCCGTTTTCTGATTTTCATTTTGCTGCAGTATCTGACTCGCAGGTCCTTCTTCATTTCATCTATATTTGCTGTTACCTAACCCTATCATACAATATTAGCCGTGAATTACTAGAATCTGTAGTGTAATAAAATTGTTGGTGATAAGCTATTTTGAACTTGCTGTCTGTTTTTTCAAATATAGTTCATGTTGAAGTGACAGAATTGTTTGCTATTATATCTATATTGTGGACATGTTGAACGTGTGTGTCATTGGTTTTATTTTCTAAAACTTTTGGTTGAAGTTCTCTTTAGAATTTTCTGCTTCATATTCGTAGTTGACTTTTCTCAATATTTAAGATGTAAACCAATTTGTCCTTGTAGAGTTTATAAACCTCATCTCGTCAGAATCCAATGAAGTCTGCAACAGAGAGGAAAAACGGACAATTGCACCCGAGCATGTATTGAAGGCTCTACAGGTATTTTGTTTATCAGTTGGATTTCTAGAGCTTCGCTTGTGAATATTTTCTACTTTATATTTGAGTGTTTATGTCATTTTACACCATGCCTTATCTTAGGCTGTATTTTTTTTGGCTGTGAAGATTTCATTCAACAGAGGTTTGTTAATAACACAGTTTGGGAAGCAGAGTTGAAAGGATTTAAGATTAGTGATTTAAAATTAACAATTTTTTCTTTCCTCTTCCCCAAAATTTGCATCCAAACAATGATTTATGTCTTCATGGTAAAAATTGCTCTAATAATTAAATAATTGCATTCTTATCTATGATGAGACTGAGCAGAAGTTGCTAACACTTGAAATTAAAATACTTAGTAGCTGATTGGGCTCCTCTTACGGATTTATTATTTGAGCCCACTAAATGTCTCCTGAAGGAAGTAGTAATACAGTACTGAGAACGAGAAGAGAATTTGTAGAAACTGCAATTGATTTATTACATTATTTTTTGAGGTACTAAGTAGTCGCCTGTTTTGCAAGCTGTGCTGACTTTATATCTAACTAACTCACAGCTCAGCATAACTGACTTGATTAGTTTTTTGCAACTTTGCTAACTAGACTATATATATAACTGATAGTTCAGCGTAACTTCTGCTAGTTAGTTGCAACAGATGCTAACTAGGCACCTACAACACTAAGTATTTACAATACCTAGAATGGCTATACTCTATCATATCATCTCCCATCCACCACGTACACGTAAGATATCACCTTATGAGTACTAATAATGATGCATCCACCTAATACTTTGTAAAAAGGAGTTAAATGAAAAAGTAAGCATTTATTATCTTAAAAACATTAAAAACGTACTTTCTTCATCTTGCAAGTAGGATGATGCTGTAACAAGATTTAGAATTATTCTTATCTTACCCTGAAGCCAAAGTAGCTGTTGTCCTTTCCTTGAAAAATGAGAGTCTATTATGGTATCCTGCCGAGTGTTGATAATATAGATCATAGCAATATTCATGCTCTCTACTATATATTTTACATGATTATTTTACTTTAGGAGTGACTTATTAATTGAAAAGAAAAGGAACAGTTCATTTAAAGGGAATTATTTTCTATTCTGTTGTTACAAGTGTTCCAAAATCATAGATACATTGAATCCTTTAAACATGTTGCATACCTGTTTCTGATTTTGTTTATTTACTTGCTCCTTTCCCCAGGTTCTTGGATTTGGTGAGTACATTGAAGAAGTTTATGCAGCATACGAACAACACAAAATGGAGACCATGGTAATTATTAATATTAATGTCCCATCTGCATTTTGAATACTTGAGCGATACAATACAACTTAGCATATTCACTTCCTTGAGTCCATGCCCAACATCTTAATTTCTTCATGGGTGAACACTAGAAAATAAAAAATGAAAACCTGGAGTGCTCCCTCATATATGAACGATGTTTATCTGTCCTTCTCAAACAATCTTAGTGCAAGCTAAATTTGTGTTTTCCAACTGGGGTCAGATGAAAGAGGGACTGTCTTAAGAAAGAACTTGCTGGCCTCGTTGATGCTTCTTCTCTGAAGAAGCCCCCAAACCTATCATAGCTCCATCTAATGTATTCCCCTGGTAGAGACAGGTGTAAATGGTATGTTGGTAAATATGCTGGAAAAATCTTAACGGACTGGTAGTCGATTTACCTTCCCTTCCCACCTGGTGTTTTCAGATCATGTTGAGAGCATGATGGTCCGTGCCATGGTTGGTTATTGAAATCGAAATTATCTAATGAACTTCAGCAGGTTTTATTGTCCTTGTATTCGTATTGGTAGCCTGGTGAGCCTGTGTTGTTGATCAGTTAACATGGAAAGTGAGTTCTGGACAAGTTGATTGCTGTTGTATACGAATTTAGCTGTTTTCTGATCAGTTAATGTGGAAAGTAAATTTTGAACGAAGTTATTGTTGTTAAATGTGAATTTAACTGTTTTTGTTATTGATTTTTATGTCTTCCAGCAGGACTCTTTAAAGGGTGGTAAATGGAGCAATGTGGCTGAGATGACCGAGGAAGAAGCATTAGCAGAGCAGCAAAGGATGTTTGCAGAGGCCCGTGCTAGGATGAACGGTGGAGGCATTACTTCCAAGCAGCCAGATACTGACCAAAGTTTAGATAGCTGACTTTAGGATATTTATGGAACCATAGGCAAGCAACCCGATTCCTGTCTGTGCTTCTAATAGTGTGTACAAAAACCATTCACTAGTTTGCTGGCCTATGTGGATGTGCTCTCAATTTGTATTCTATCGATGAATCCATATTTGTAAGTCAATGTAATTAGTGAGAGATCATTAAATGCCTCCCTTTTAGCATTACATGTAGTTATTTAATTACTTTTAGTATCTTCCATATACTAACAACTCTTAGCTCAATTCTGACAATGGCTACTAAGTTTATTAGATTGTAACAAATTATCAAATATGTAGAAGCAATGGTGTTTGGTAGATTTGTTGCCTTGGTTAGTATGGGAAATATTGCAAACTCGAAATACTAATGTCATTTCAATCACGTCTAGTTGCGATTAATACAATAATCGAAGTCTTCTCATTATTTTTCTTTATCCCATCAAATTCTCGTTTAATTAACCCCCTCATGAAACTGTAGACCTAGCAGCCGAAGTCTAATTATGTAGAGCTAAACCTTAAATGTCAATTTTTGATAACAGCGCGGTAGGATTGAGTGCTTAGGGGACTAACCTAGAACGAGGTGTCAGTTCGCAGATACGTGTAATGTAGTCTCTGTAGCCAACATGAGCCACGAGAATTCAGTAATGGTTAACCTGATGTCACGATGGTGCGCCTTTGCACTAGAAGACATAGATGGTGCAGAAGTGTGTGCGGAGTGCATGTCGAGTTTCAACAGTGATGGCTTTGTGTTTTGTTTGTTCTTGCTTTAGGTTTTTTAATCCTTTTTACCGTTTTGGGCATCAAGTCAAAAGAGTTTAGTCGAGCACAATGGCACAGGGCGCAAGTCCCTCTCTCTCTCTCTTCCTTCTCTACCCCACAAGAAAGTGAAATAACAAACACATTGTCTCCTTAGATTCCTTTCTTTTCTATTTGAAGCGCACTCTATCCCAGTCTCTTTCTGATTTCCTATATCAGCTGGTGGGACTGGTTATGTTTCTTTTGTCAGGATTCTCTTGCACTCACTATATGAATGGGGGAGATGGCTAGAATAACAAAGAAACAATTAAATAAACCTAAAAGCCCAACATATCTATCCCCAACAGTAAAAAGAAGAAACCAGATTCATACTCTCTCCGTCTCTCTCTCTACTATCTGACCTTCCTTTAAAGCTTGTTCTTCCTTTCTCTTATGAAGACACTAGTCATGGATGATACAACCTCAACCCCTCAACCTCAAGACTCATCCTCCAAGAGGCATTTCCATTGGACCAACAAGGTTGGAAATGAAGACATCCAAGTCCCCCCCACCTCTCAAACAATGTCCAAAATCATAGAGGAAGAAGACACACACACAAAGGGAAAAGAAGAACAACAAGATGACAAGGGTGTTCCACTGCCGGGCCCTTCAACCACTTCCCAAAGAAGAAAGCTTCAGGCCGTCGCAATCTCAAGGCTCCGCTCCGTCCTCACCGTCTTCGGCAAGAACCGCTCCAACCTTCCCTTCGGCCTCGGTTCTCGAGTGGTCGGCACCCTCTTCGGCTACCGTCGCGGCCATGTCCACTTCGCCTTCCAGAAGGACCCCACTTCCCAACCCGCTTTCCTCATCGAGCTTGCAACACCTATAACCGGTTTGGTTCGTGAAATGGCTTCTGGGCTCGTCCGAATAGCGCTGGAATGCGACAAGGACAAAGACTCAGAGAAGAAGAGCTTGAGGCTGCTTCAGGAGTCCGTGTGGAGGACCTACTGCAACGGAAAAAAGTGTGGCTTTGCCACCAGAAGAGAATGTGGAGCAAAAGACTGGGAAATCCTGAAGGCCGTGGAGCCAATTTCAATGGGTGCAGGGGTTCTACCAGTGAGTAATAACAGCGATGGAGCTGATGGAGAGGTGATGTACATGAGGGCTAGGTTTGAGAGAATTGTTGGGTCCAGAGACTCTGAAGCTTTCTACATGATGAATCCTGACAGCAATGGAGCACCTGAACTCAGTATTTATTTGCTTAGAGTCTAGTTACTAGTTACTTCTACGACCACCCGTTTCAGTTATCATACTTAACTTTCTTTCCCTTTTAGTTTCTTCTTTCTGGATGTTAAACACTAGGCTATTCCTATACTACCTGTTTAGCTCCTCAATCATGAAAATGGTCATTTAGTTCTCTCTGTTTTTTTTTTCTCCTTTTCCCCCTCTTCTTCCTGAGGAAGAAGAAGTGGGGTTTCAGTTTTTTTTGGTTAGGATAGGTGGGTAGGGTAAAGGCAGAAAGGGGGAAATTAATTGTGGGTTACCAATACTTTACAGGGTGATGGTGGGGTGGGTCATGAAAGGTGTATATGTATAGTTTCCTTTCCAATCCTTTAATTAGTGATATGAGGCGAAGGTTAATGCAAATCATCATTGTCTTCCCATTTTTATTTGGTTTATTAGCTTTTGCAATTTCGTGGTGCAGTGTTGTTTTATTTGATTCCACTTGATGGCTTCTCTTTTTTGTACTGTGCTCCTTCACGCTCCCTTTTTTTAATTTTTTTTTACTTGTGTGCTTCTGTGCTTGATGATTAACTCGGTCCCCATGGTTGAAAGGGTTGCTTGGACTTCTAAAACAAACAATTACTACTCAAGCTGGTTTAACATTTTACTGAAAACTGTTATGTCAGTTCTACGCTTTCAAATTCTGTAAAAGATATCTGGTTTGCTTAGAGACAGAGGAAGATTGTTTACGAGGCTCTCTCCTTCTTGGATGATAACTTCATTATTATTTGGTTTGAGTGCTCTTTCATTTGTTTCCTTATGCTCTTCTTTCCCTGTTTAGTTTGGATTCTTTATCAGCATGTTCTTTTAACCCAACACAATTTCAGTATTTGGTCTAAAAAGTTAATGTTGTTCCAATGATTGCTTTTTATGCACAATTTTGTTTGTGAAGTGATCCCAAGAATTTTTCTTAATGTCTAAGCCTAATCATAGAAGTCATCAAAAGCAAAAACAAGAAAAGAAAAAAAAAAAAAATTTATATTCTGATACTAACAATCTGACAGCAGACCCCATCTTTCTCTCACTTTTTTTCCTTTGTTTATACACTCGATCATTTGCTTTCCCTCTTGTTGACTGCTTTTCTTTTTGTTGGCCTAATTCAAATCTGAAACACACTCACCAGGTTGTTTTCATAGTAATTTGTGCAGCTTTAGTTGATAGCCGTAGACTATAGCCTATTACTGTCAACATTTGAGACCACTATTCTTTATGCTCTTTTTTTGTTCTCACGTGGATTATTGAATGGAAATCTTATCTGAGACAAGTTTAGCACTAAACATAGACATTTTTCAGTGAAAACTTGAATCTTTATTCATTATGAGAGAGTGTTTCTTTTTATTTAATCCCCAGAGGAAAATCCTTTACCCGGACAGTTAGATGATAATAGTGATAACTCCTTTTGCCTTTCCCTTCCTAGTTTTCAGGCTTTAGAAAATCCCTACTATTTCCCTGCAACTTTGAGAGAAAAGATTGAAGATGAAGAAGAAAATATATGCTTACAGCTAGGACAACATAAAACTCTCAACAAGTCTTTCGCCGAAACCAAAGTCCTTTTGGTTATTTTAATCATCTAATCATCATCATTCTTCCAAAGATCTAAAAGCCAGTGGCTTCAAATAAAGTTGAACCACTGATTTACATTATAATTGTTCAAACTGATGCACCAAAATCTCCCTCAACCCACCACATTGAAAAAACACAGTACTATACAGATTAGAAGAATTTGTTGAGATTGTGTGGTACATAAGCACAGGTCATTACAAAATCCAATTGTTTGGTGTTTTACATTTGTTGTTGTAGGAGATGTAGCTCTTACCTATGAACCAATTATAAGTAATTTATCAGAATATGACAAATGAAAGTATGTATGATCTGCATAGTGTACAAAAGTGGGGCTGCATGGGAAATAGACAGATTATAATTGATGAATCAGTTGAGATTCATTTGATGTGTGTGCTTTCTTTTGATCAGGCAGGAGAGACTTTTCTCCTACCAGGTTTGAATTTGAGTGACAAACTCAGCGATCATAGGTACCACTTGATGTAAATCAAGTGAGCAAAAGGGTCACACGTACACTTACGTGGTACCTAGGAAAACAACCACCTCAAATTATGCCTTCAGGGGCAGTACCATGTATTTTTCTGCAGGTTATATATGTGCTGTTTTGGGGGTCTACTTGATTAGTACCATATTTCGCAACATCATTAATCTAATAACCTCAAAATTTCATTCAAATTATAAGAGACAAGTTGGTGTAGCAGAATTAGTCGAGTGAATGTTTTTCAGTTAATTTATAGAGATGTTTTCTCTTACGATTCAAAAATTAAATCATTTCTACCTCCACATTCCACCATTGATTATCAAGTTGTAAGTAGGTGTGTGAAAGTTACATTTCGATTCATTACAGATTGAATGAAAAATGAGTCGGTTCAACCCATCTATTTATTTTTCTGAGTTGAAAATTTTTGTGACTTAATTTAATTTGTGGATGTTGGTCTTCCAATTTATATATTTTAGCTGTTTAACATGAGGTTAAATAAATTATAATCAATTTCATCTACTTTAAAAAAAATTGAATTTTTTTTATATTGATTTATGGACAATTTTCTTATTCTAGACATAACGGTTTTTATTAGTCACATCAATGAATTTTCTCATTCAACTAAATCAATCCAAATATTAAATATTGTATTTTAAATTCTCTTCTAACTATCTTTTATCTTTTTGCTGGAAATCTCTGTCTAAATGCTTTGACTGATGAGTAGTTAGTAAGTTTGTTGTATATGTTTAAATTTAAATAAAATTTATGAATTTAAAACTACATAGAATATATGTATACATTACTAACAGTAAACGTTCTATCACATTAAATAAGAGTATATTAAAGATAAAAATTTCCAAATTGAGAAGAAAATATGAAGGCAAGTTTTTAAATTCAAAACGCTTCATTTTTTTATTGAAATCACATCTCAAGATTCAAAATTTTAAAAACTAATTTTGAATTAAGAATAATTAAGATTACAATAAATTTAGGAGTTATTTTTGAAAATTAAATTAAATCTAACTAAATTAAAAGTATACAAAAAATTTACTATTGAACGCGGTAGAAATAGCGTGACTTCTAAGATTCTACAATGAGGGTTCAAAACTGCAAAAGTAAATTGATCTGAAAAATATCTTCAATTTAATACTATTCAAATATTCAAAATTTTAAATCAAATTTAAAAAATAATAGAAATTTTACTTAAATATGAGAAAATTAATTCATAAAAGTAAATTAGTTAGCTTCAATATGGTATACTCGTGTTTCATCAACAATTTTTGTATTCTAAAATTAAGCAAATCGTCTTAGTAATTGTGTTTAGTTAAGTTAGTTGAACATATTATTATATTTTTTTAAATGTTTAATATATATATATATATATATATATATATATATATATATTACTTTTTTAAAATATATGGTTTGATAGAAGAAATTGAGCGAGCCCACTGTCCTTTTTGGATTATGAATGTGAGGCTAACTTATCTAATATCTATTATATTGTCTGTTACTAACTAATTTGCCTTTAACAATCACCAACCCAATCCCTTTGAAGGACGTATGAGCCATAAATGCACTTTGTTTTATCTAACTTCCTTTTTTTTTTTTTGTTTATCATTCATTCATTATTATTTTTAAACATGATTAGATTATTAAATCTTAATAATGTATATAATTATTTTGTAATACCATTGCTGTTTATGAGATGGAGCTACGTGGGACTTGGAAATCCTTGTATTTTGATAGCTCTAAATCAGTGAAATATATATTTTACAAAAACACTGTTTTTTATTTATTTGAGTTTTGCATTGTCATACATGTTCACATCTTCATTCATTTTTTTCAACATACTTTTTCTTCTTGTTTCAGACAGGTTATAATGAAATAGATAAACAGTTAGAATGAGAAAAAAAAAACTAGAAATAAAGTAAAGTTAGAGATACTTAGTTTAAAAAGTTAAAAAATATGGAGATGAGTTCATTTTTCTTAAAATGATTTCTCTTTTCTCTTTTTTCTTATCAAACACCTCAATTTAATTCTATCTCCATCCTCTATAAATCAAAGAGTGCTGATTTACATACATCCAAGAAGTAAAAACAACTAATGACGTGACTTTTAATATACTATTTTATTATTAAGAGTTAATAAAAGAAAAACTCTGCAACGGAAACTACTGGATTAATGTTTATGTTTTAAAGATAAGTTCTTAAACAAGGTGAGTATCACACATCTCACTTATTGGATTGTCATACAAGTTCTACTACATCTTCATTATTTTTCATTATAAGAAACTGAGAACAAATTTTGTACACATTTCAACTTTAATAAACCAGTTGAAAAGGATGTGACTGCCCAAATCATTACAAGATACTTGAACCATATGGAGACCCCACCGATGTGAGATGTCAACACACCTTCACAAGAGTCGACCAAAGAGCTCCAAGGCAGAAGAACATGGGAACATCAAGCCTAAACAAATTCATTTAAGGAGCATCACCAGCCCACAGACAAATTCGTACAAGAATATAGATTGAAAAAAATAATGAATTGTACATGTATGATTAGAGATTTTGGAGTTTTCTCCATTAGCTTTAATAGCCTGCAATAATGAAATTGGTGTGGGGAGATGGAGGTTGTGAATGAAAAAGCATGTAAAAGGATGCTGGAGTCTGCAGCTGACTACTCACTCAATCGTCCTTCAAGTACATAAAAAGATGGTCACAAAGGAGAGGAAGGAAGCATATAAACGTGCAATGATTTTTCTCTATATAATATTGTACTTCACTGTGCTCTGGCAACTTCCTTTTGCAGTGGCCCATAAAAATCACTTAAATTATGGCTTTTTGACGAGCAAAACCAGGCTGAAACAGACAAGAAACATGGATAAGTTGGTTGGGATTTTCTGGGTTAATTTGGACTAATAATATTGATTAGTGAACTCGTTGTGTTAAAATTAGTTTATTACCCTCAGATTCTACAATATAGGACCTAGTCAACAGGACAGAACTAGGATTCATGTCACAATATAGCGTCAAGATCCTTCTCTACTCAACAAACAAGTTTGTATAGAGTAGGGGAAAATCATAATCTTGACATTAACAAATTTGAACACTTCTGTAATCAATCAAATGACGTTCTTGGGACTTCAACAGGTACAAGGTTTATTGTAATTTTCTTGTTTCTTAAATCCTAGTATTAATCAAAACAATTCTAACCAAGTCTTCTGCATAAGATACAGAATAGGATAGTACCTGGAGAAGCATAGATGGAGGAGGAGCCGTAGGTTCAGCAAGGACATGACTTCTGGTTTTTCGACCATTTAATGTAGTAACTGATGGACTATTATTTGTTGTTATGTCCCAAAATGTTCGTTTCTTGGCAGTGGGGGCTGGTGATCTAAAACGTTGACTTGGACTCTTTATCTCACTATTGTTTTGTTCCTTTGGCCGTAGGCTAGACCTGGTCACCACTCCCTTCCCCGCTTCCCCAGCTGTTAATGTTTGTCTGCCACCGTTTTGTGAAAGCTCTCGGATAATATCATCTTTTTGCTTTAGCCGCAATTTGTGATCCTTCTTCATTCTCTCAATCTCTGCCTCTAGTGTTTTTACTGTTCGTTGAAGTGTCTTGATGGCTAGTTCAGCTCCCTTCTTCTTGGTTTCTGGAGTGAAACAAGTTCCAGCCAAGAAAGAGGATCTACTCCTTCGTTTTTCAACTGGTTGGGCAGAAGTTGGAGGAGTGGAAAGAGGTTCGGCTGAAGGTGGTGTTGGGGAGGAATGTGAAGCTAAGGATTGTGCTTCCAAAGTCAACATCTTCTGCTGATGTTGTGCTAGTTGTATTCTTAATTCACGATTCTCCTTTTGTAGCTCAAGTACCAGCTTGGTTTGGTCAGTTTCTATCTCAGGCACTGGCAATTGATCCTCATTTGCATCGCTTACCTGTGTCCACACATAACAGATTACATTATTCAAATTCATCACAAAAAATGTCACTTTTATGTCTCAACATTTGGATGATCATAGGTTTGCAAGGTTCAGGGTTCAACCTTCAGTCGAATCTCCTTGGCTCTATCAGCCCAATGAACTGTGTTCTGTGTTTCACCAAAGGAGAAGTTACTTGGACTTATGTTTGCAATCATGACTGTGTTACAAGCTCCTCCAAGTGAATCCTTGAGAAGCTGGGTGAGTTTTGAGTTTCTGTATGGGATATGTTTCTTGCCTTCAACTAGAGCATTAATACAGCTGCTTAGTGCAAGAAGAGACCGATTTATATTGGCACCCTCAAGAGATCTAAGTGTTCTTTGATCCGTAGCGAGAGCTCTCTCAGACCCTGCAAGGTCAATTAATGAGAGCTTACCCACTCGGTTAATAACATTCATTGCAGCATCTCTAACTCGGTATTCCACCATGACCTAGATATAACAAAATAAAGTGGATTAGGTTAGTATGAATAACCTGTCACAGTATAAAAAATACTTAGGTTGTGCACTTGTGCTCTATCCAAACATTACATGGATTCTTCTTCACTTTTTCCTAAAAAACCATGGTGGAATACCTGCAAAATTGCATGGGAACGGGAGGATGTTTCATTTGCACGAGTTGGTTCTGTGGTTCGGTTCTGATTTCCTTGTTGAAGCAATGCCATCACCTGAAGCAACAGGATAAAAGAAAAGTTAATTTTGCTAAACAAAGGTTCAATTCTAGCTTGAAACAAAGGTCTAAAGTTCTTCCAAAAAGGATTGATAAGAACATTACTTCATCTGTTGAATACGCTCTATATTGTGTAAGACCTGCTGCCACAATCCCCTACACAACACAATTTGAGCAAAGTATAATCAGCTATCTTTCGAGTAGAATTCAAACACAAGGCAAACAGGACCTTTTAATGTTATCACCTATAAAAAACTTATCACAAATACTAAACAGATTAACCCAGGAAATGGCATGAACCATCTACATTCTTTCATAAGTCATGAATTAAGCACATCAACAACCCAACTTGGAGAACTTAAAAATGGCACCTGTTTATCTTCTCTAAGAACCAGAGGTCTTCCAGGTGAAAGCAAATCTCTAACAGTTTCATTATAAACCTCAAGATAGGACAGATGAACCACATGGTTTCCATCACAGCTCCGCTGCCTGATTTTACTGAAAAGATCCTTAATAGCCAAAACCATAACCCCAGGATTCTCCACCGTCCCAAGCATTGTGTAAGTCTTCCCAGCTCCCGTTGCACCATAACAAAAAACCGACCCATTCCTCCCTTGCAAAACCGCTTCCACAAGCTCTGAAGTCCTGGAAAAATCAAATTCAACATTCCCTAAAACTGAAGTGAAAGTATGAAGTAAGTTGTACAAGCAACCTTGTGGTAAACAATGTTTTGTTTTTGTATACACCACAACTATCCTCAGTGAGAGATTCTATTTTAGCTTAGTAGGACCACTATAGGAAACAAAGTTTTCCTTCCAATTAGAGATATCCAATACACCATAGGAAGCAAAATGCACTTCCAATTCTAGATATCTAATATATTGCATTCCCTAAACTCGAACAAAACACAAACTCAAGATGCTTTTTTAAGCCAAAACAACACTGCAGTAGTTAATTGGCATGGTTGTAAACAATTTTTCATACACACATTTTCCGTGATGATATGAACTTGTTTAGAGAAAAATTTCTAGAACCTACAATGAGAAATGAACAAGGTTCTTACATAAAATTATGCACTTCAGTTTCATTACCATGTTGCAAAAACAAGTCTGAAAAATAGCAACCATAAACAAATCAAAAAACAATAACTCTTAGAACTCACGATGTGGAATAAACTTCTTGCTGAGAAGCGGAATCTGGAAACGCAGCATCGAAGGTAAAGTGGCGTCCTCGAAGCCTATTAAGTCTGAGATAATCGTTTTCGTTGGCAAATTCTGTGAGGTAAACGTCACGGCGATTAACAACTCTTACACAGCACCGTGAACCCGCTTCCTTCTCCTTCTTGTTCATCGGTCTCAGCCTCACGAAAACCATGATCCTGCTTCCCATTTTCCCTTGCTTCTCTGAAATCCCATCCACTCTCTCCGGTTCCTGCATCGAGAGCTTCCGCGCCACCGTGGCAGAATAACAAACGGAAACATTATTATTATTATCTGTTGTCGTTTTTCTGGGACACGAAAACCCCACAATGCGATCTGCACCTATGACGGCGTTTTCCTTGGCATCATCGTCATTTGAGGGAGGTTGAGGGAGCACGAAGGTTCTTGTGACGACGGTGTTGGGCATTGCGTTCTCTCGCATGACTGTCTTCTCAGGGAACCTGAAAGACGCATTCTTGAGAGACACCGAGGCTTGTTTCTGCTGCTCGTACAAAAGGGTCAGCGTTCTGAGCTTCTCCTTCAGCCCATGGTGCGGGTTTCTCAGCCGTGTCGCCGTCGATGGGTTCGGTTCCGCTTCCCCGCTTATCTGAGACCGTGTTGAAACCGGCATTCTCGGATTCTAGTCACTACTTACACATGCGTGGTCGGAACAATTCAGATTTGCAACAGTAGTGGAGAAATTAAGCTCACTGGGTACAAAGAAGAAGGTAGAGGAGGAACAGTGTTGCTTTGAGTGGGGTTTGGAATTTGATTTTGGAGAGATACGAGACGTTGATTTGAGAGGGAAATGGACGATGGAGAGAGACGAGATTGGGTTGAGTACGAGTAATTTTTAAATTTAATTTTGAATTTGATTTTATTATCTTATTAATTTTTACAACTAAAAGTTAAATGATTTTTTTAATGTTTTAATTTCATTTAAGTTTCTAAAATTGACTTTTCAAGTCAATTCTTAAACACTAATGTAGGTTAAAAAGAGAGTTATTTTAGAGATTCAAAATATGCTATAGAAAACTTCAAGATTTTAATACTAATAGTAGCTATATACAAAAATTTTGGCATTAAATTGGTATGTAAAATAGGTAGGGTTGACTTCTTTTTTATAGAGTGAAAGTAACAAAGTAAGAGATTTGAATTATAATTTTAAAAAATATAATGTAACGGTCAAATGTCAGGTCATCAAAACGGTTACCTATTGAGTTTGGTGTGGTCCTTTTCAAAATTTTCAATGCACGAGAATCTCACGTTCCTCATAAATGACCAATTTAATATCCAGTGTTGTATAAATCCAGAATATAAATGATAGTATGAATTTATTTGTGTGAAATTAATTCAAATATATAAGATTTATAAAAGGTAAATAAGATAATTTTGTAGATTTATTTATTTTTCATGAAGGCTTTAGACCTTATCTTCCTATTCATTATTTAAAAATTAAATGCAAATTTAAATAATATCATTTTACCTAACTCCAAGGAGGAGAGTTCTTAAACTCAGTGCAGTGAGAGTGTGTGAATAAATTATTAGGAAAAGCATAGTTCTTTACAAAAGCCTTATAGTATAAATAAAGAAGTTCATTATAGTGTTGTTCTTTACTCACTTTGAATCTCTTTTGCACTATATTGGGCACACATAATCATAATTTATGAATTTGAAAGAATATTTCACCTAACCAACTTTCAAGTGTCATTGAACTTCAAAGGCAAGCAAAATATGTGATTAAATTTTAAAATGTTTATACATGTATGCCTTTAGTAATATCATTACATAAACTGATTTTAAAAATAATAATAATAATGTCCATCTTTGATATCATTTTAGACATTTATATATACTTTTTAGTAAGAAAAAACTTACAATAAAAAAAAAAAAAACTTATTTCCTCTACAAGCTTTAGATGAAACATGAGATTGTCCTACCAATTTTTAACATATTTTGTTATTGAATGAAATTTACTACACAGTATGGAGACCACTTTTATTATCTAACTGTATGAGAATTGTCTAGTTATTGAAGATATGTTAAGAAAGTTACTAAGCTATTTTTTATTCAAATATAATTTTGTAAGCACATACTAAATAATTTTTTTTTTTACGTTTTCACAGTTACCAATTAAAAAAAAGTCTAAAATTCATCAAAATAGATTCTCAAATAGTTAAAAATAAAAAACAAAAAATCTGTCTGGTATGGTAAGTATGAATTCTAGGCAAATTCTACTCATTAAATGGTTAGATACATATATTCAATCATTCAAATTTATTATATTTTATTTTATATTTAAATAAATTTGGCACTGTTAAAAAATAACAAACTTTGATTGCACAAAATTAATAAATTTTAAAATTATTAATATATATATATATATATATATTAATTAACAATTTTAAAATTCATTACTTTTGACTGAACAAATTAAATGAGTATGGAATTGAATTATATTTTAAAATTTTTTGTTATATATAAAAGCGTTATTATTTACTTTTATTAAACACACATGCTTTTAAATTAAATATATATTAATATAAAATTATACTCAGATATATGATACATGTCATTATACATTTATTGAAAATCATTAAAATACAACTAAAAGAAGGCAAATGATTAAAATCCACTTGTAAAAAGAGAATTAGGTGACAAAATAAATAAGAAATAAGAAGAAATTTATTTGATAATAGTTTTTGTATACAAGCAATAACTATTTAATGTATAAAATGAAACCTTCCAATTTAAATAATTTTATTCATTGTTATTACACATTATATTATATTATATTATATTATATTATATTATATTATATTATATTATATATATATATATATATATATATATATATATATATATAATACATCAGAGAAAAATTTCACTGCAGAACACATTCATATACATATGAAACCACTAAAGAGTAATGCATTTTTCATACAAATATTTATTCTATTGTTAAGTTCTACTATCATTTGTACCATGACATGCTTTCATGACTAAAGCAAACTAGACAATAATAAAAAGGTGACTTAGCAGTATTTGAGTTTAATATAGTTAAAATGAGTTCACAATATGGACTCCTATTTAATGTATTATTACACTAAATTTTTCTTTCTTAATAAAAATCACATTCACACAATAAACACAACATTCATGTACCCATCATTCTCTTGTTTCAATATATATTTACTTTGCTTTAAAATATTATAACAATTTTAGAACATTTTTATCCATCCTCAAATGTTAATAATTTCAAACATATTCTTCGTCCAATCCTTCACAAACTCACTCAATGAGTTTATTTATTCGTTTAGTAAGTTATCTCTAGAGGTATACTCGTTCCTTTGAAGTAAAGTAATTGTTGGGAATCTAAGTATGAAATCAAGTTCCATGTTGAAAAAAAAAATGAGAAACTGAGCATCATATAGAGATAAATACTCATAAACGCATTGCCTTAATGTTTTGATTTGGAGAATTTGTCAAACCATTATATGTGTGTTAGGCTTATGTCTCATTGGTGTTATATTTCCTCAGTAATCCTATCTCGAAAGACTTGTCAATGGTATCATAATTGAAGGTTCATCTTGGTAGTCGGCTCAAATGAGTCATTGTATAAAAAAAATTTCTTACAAAGGATTAGGAAAGTGTGTCCCGGTAAGTAAGGGGTACTTGTGGTTGGTTCGAGATGAAATCACCAATGTGAAGGGTCTCACACTTGAGGGGAAGTTTGTTGGGAATACAAATGCGATTTTAAGTCCCATATTGAGTAAAAATGAGAAAGTTGAACATGGGATAAAGACTCGTAAACCAAATGGTTTAAGGTTTTGGGTCAAAGGTGGTGTTGTATCTCCTATGATTCTCTATTGAAAATCTATCAAAATTTTACTCTCACTTAGTGACTCATTCATTTGCTCAAGCAAACTTTGACTCAATTGTACTATTGGCTCTGATGTGTGCTTTTACTTTTATCCTTTATCCAAATCAAAATTAGGACCAATTTAGTTTAAAATGTACAATTAGAAGCCCATTATGCAAGCTCATATACCCACCTCTCAATATTTCACAAATTAGATACCAAATTTTAATTCAATAATGTTCAATACACATTAAACTAAATCAAACAATTTCTAATCAAACAATCAAATCATTATAGTAAACATCAACATACACACAAGTGAACAACAAAAATCAAACTCTACAAATTATTATTATATTTTCTTATTTGGTATAGATGGCTCTTAAGTGTAATTTGCTCCTAAAGCTCTATTTTTCACTGTGAGATCCAACTTTACAAAGAAAATTCCAACTATAAATTCAAACACATTCTTATGATCACATACTGATAAAGATTCACTATGAATTAATTTGAATCAAATGAGTTGAACCATACATTGCATGCAACTCAAATACTCATTAACAGTAGCGGATGTTTATGGTGGCGGGCCATGGCCCCCCCAAAATTTTGATTTTTTGTTTTGTTTTAGGTATTTTAATTTTTTTTATATTATAGATATTAGATAATATATTATAAATTAATGATGATTAAATCAAATATTTTATTTATTTTATAAACATAATAATTAATGTTAATAAATAAAATATAAAATAAAAATAAAGAATAAAAAGATTTATCAAGATGTTTTTATTATTATTTTTCATTATGGTTTGAGTTCTTATAAATCATTTTCATTTTTTATTCTCACATGTTTCCTTTTATTTTTGAAGAGAAAATTATCTATTTTTTTGCTCTGATTTCTCTTCGTTCTCTTTCATTCTCAAGGAGGAAAAGAATGAGATAATTCTTTCATTTTTTTGATAGTGAAATATTAGTTTAATAATTTATTTAATAAGTCTTTTTTATATTAATTTTTATTTGATGAACATACTGTGTTTTTTTATAACCAAATTTTATTTGTGGTTCCATTATATGACTTGAGTTCTCACGAATTGTTCTTATCTCCCAGTCTCACCTATTTTCTTTTGTTTTTGAAGAGAAAAAATATCTACTATTTTTGCTCTCATATATCAGTTGTTGACTTCCATTCTCGTAAAAATAAAGGAGAAGGTAATTATCTCTTGTATCACATGATAGCAGAATATTAGTTTAATAATTTATTTAATGAGCTTGTATATTAATTTTTTATTTTATGAACATAGAAGAAAAAACATTGTATTGTGTATTTTTTATAACTGGATTTTAAATGTGGTTTAATTATCTTTGAAATTTCTTTTGGTATTTATGTCTCTCATTTTTTTATTAGATTATGAAAAATTATTTTTTAGTCTTTTTTTTAAATAAGTATACAAATTCAACTCTTCCATATATTTATTTGTAGTCTTATTTCTTTTTTAGTTATCGTTATACTAAATTATGTATTCATTTTTATTATATTGATGACAATAATTAAATGTATAAATTTTGGATGTACTATTTTGGCTCCCCCAACAATATTGGTCAAGATTCACCACTGTTCATTAACCCCAAAAGTAAACTTATGATATTCTTTTATCTAATCAAATGGACGTGTAAATGTAAAGTTCTCAACAACAATCACTTCTAATATATTTGATTTGGACGAAAACAAAAAGTTAAAAATTTAAAAAGAAATAAATAAAATTTCTAGAATGAAATTATAAAAATGAGGATTTTTATGAAATAAAATTTAATTAATAAAAAGAATTTATTTATAACTTAATGTTTCAAATAACAAAATAGTTCGAGTATTATATTTTTAAAATCACTTTTACCGTCAAAACTATTTTCTAGATCTTAAAAAAAATGTCTAAATATATACCTAACATTCATTGGTTTATATTATGACTGGGAGCAAAAAGTTTGTGGACAAAGTAAAACAAAAACAAAAAACAAAGAATGTTAAAGAAAAAAAAAAGAAAAAATTGACACCTTGGTTCTTGAGATACAATTTGATTGTGGAGTATAAATGAAGTTTTGATTGTACTTTAAACAAGGGATTTACTTAAACTTTTTCTATATTTAAAACATATTTAGTTTTTTATTATTTTTGTGAATACTAGTTTTATACACATTTGACTCTTGTATCTTTATAACTCATAATCTTAAAATATATATTTTATAAAATTTAAAAATTATTTTAAATTATTTTATAGGTTTTAGTTTTAACGGTCATGACACTGGTTGAAAATTATTATAATGTCAACACAATTTAGCTAAACATATATAAACACACGTTATGTGATACCCCTCTTTCTTTTCTTCTCTTTTCTAAAAATAGAAACATTCTCTCTTCCTTCTCATTCTCTCCATTTTCTCTGCAACCCAACTTTCTTCCAATCTCTCATCTCTGTGCTGTCATCTCAGTGTTTCAACCTTTCCATACTCAGACTCTGGAAGAACCAGCCAACAGGACCCTCAGCAGTTCCCCCTCAGCTTCCATTCTCCTAGGTAGGTTTTATCTCTAAATTGAGTTCAATTCCAGTTAGAAATCACTAGTCACTCTCTGAATTATGGACCTGATCATGTTATTCTTCATCTCCCTTGTCTTGATGATGGATCCTCTTAGGTTAAATTGAAGAATTCTTCTCTCTTGCTATTCATTGACTCCACTAATCCAATTTTTGGCAAAAAGGTAAGGGAAGCTAACTTTTAGCTCAATTTTCGTAGGAGATGTGTTATTGGGTGGTAGAATTGTCTGATTTTGCATTTAATTGGTGTTTGAAATTGCTTGGGTGTGATTTTGAGTGTGGGGTGATTCTGAGCGAGAATGCATGCGTAGAACAGATGAGTGATCCTGGTATTTACGCCTAGGCGAGCAGCTCTCGCCTGAGCGAAAATACCAGAAGATCACCTCTATCACTGCGCGAAATCTCGCCTAAGCGAGCTAGACTCACCTGAGCGAGATGACTTCTCGTCTAGGTGAACCAGTTTAGCCTGAGCGAGAGTTCGCCTAGGATTTTTAATTTGCCACTGTATAAGGTCTCGCCCAAGCGAGATCAACTCGCCTAAGCGAGATAAACTCTCTAGCTTAGGCGAGACCCTCTAGCCTAAGCGAGATTCCCTGCAGAAGTTAGTTTTTTCACTGTTTTGATTACATGATGCTATATTGATTGCCTTAAGATGATGATGGTTGATCTTGTATGTGATCCTTATGCATGTTAGATTGTGTGATGGAATTGAGTGTGAATTTGATGTAAATGGGAATATGTTAGAGTTAGGATTTCAAGGGAAATCCTAAGGAATATGGTTTTAGTGAATGTAAGGGCATGAGGACTCAGATTGGTGGCATCCTGACGCTCCTAGTAACCATTAAGACTCAAGTAGAGTATGATGGATTACGTCGGGGGAGTAGCAGGAGGTCCTGGTCTATGAATCCGATCCGTCATAGAGGTGATGGGATTTACCTTGAGAGTGGTTGGGTGAATACCCCTTGTGCCTAAAACTCTGCAGAGTTTGGGAACCATCTCAAGTGCAAGTCACCAAGAGCTCCAATGCCACTTACATAATTCAGATATCAAGTCTAGAACGGTGTGTGGTGTATGGTTGAGATTGATTGGATGATTTTGATAAATTGCGTGATAAATCCTGTTTTCTGCCTAAGTGTAACAATTGCATGAATTGCTCTTGGTTCAAGTTAGCTTACCCTTCTTGTATGTTGTGTGTTCCTTGTGTCTTCTATTTATGCAATGATCGTCCTTATTGAATGGCGTGAGCAGATATAGGTGCAGGTGAGGATACACCCCTCCGGGACAGGAGATGATTATGTTAGGCATACCAGTAGTAGATGTACCCTTTTCTTTTGCTTAGCTGATCGGGTGTTTTGTAACCCTTTAGTAGTGTATGGGCTGTATGTATTGATCAGTGTATGTATAGTTATTTTGAGGATGACTGTATTATATATTATACTGGCCTACGTCATCATCTGCTTTCGAATTATAAAAATTTAAATGTTTTGTTTAATAGTTTAAAAACTATGAAAACGGGATGTTACACGTTAGTCATAAAAATTATTATATAATAAATGAAGTATTATTTTTTAAACTAAAATCAGTATTAATATCAATTATAAATCACTAATTTAAAAAATGAAATTATTCATTAAATAAAATTAAGATTATTAAATTCAACTATATTCAATTATTATTATTGTCAAGTTAGAATTTTAAGTACCAATCAACAAAAATAAATTTTAATTACGTTGATAAATTATCTTCGCAATATTCATGATAAGTATTATTTAGATTCCATTTTCTATTGACTAAAAACTATTCTGAAAACTTAAGTATGACTAAAGACTTTTAATTTTACATTGTCTAGATCATACTTTTTCAATGTATTTAAATATACTAAGATATTCTTTACACTCTCAAAGTAATTAATGAATAAAGTAAACTTAATATACATCATTATATGAGTCTCATGTAAATATGCTAAATCATCATCTATTAAAAAAACAGGGTTTAATTTTGTAAACAGGGTAGGTGGATAATTTGTTTATAATTTTTTTAATTGTAAAAATCCAATGGTAAGAGTTTTCAACAATTAACATTAAATTCATTCATAAAGTTAATTCTAAACTAATAAAATGACAATTTTAATTTCTTTTAGCAACACAAGCATTTAAGTTAATCTCTGAAAAATAAAAGTTAATTTAGTTTAAACAAATTATTTATTTTCTTATTTCAGGTTTTGTAGGTTCTTTTATGATAAGTAGGGCGTAAAAAAACCTACAAGATAAAAAAGTTGCAATTAAAAAGTTCTATAGGATTTAAAAAGTTTACAAAAGCTTTTTTTTACTATAACTTATGAACTTTATATTTTTAAACACGAAAAAAATATCATTTTTTAAAATATGGTATTAAACTTTTCGGTTTAAATCGATTTATTTTAAATATAAAAATGTATTATTTTTATGTTTGACTTTTAGTCTGGGTTGACTTATCTTACCTTTTGTCCTAAGTCCATTTGTCTTAAACGTTAACTCGGGTCAACCTAAGTCAACCTTCAACTTGAGTTGGGTTGACCAAGTTTGACCTTCGACCCATCCCCGACCATTGACTTCATTCGGCCCGTTTCAACAATCGGTTAAGACAAATCCTTCTCGACCTTTAACTAAGGGTGGGGTTGACTTGGCCGAATTTGGTCGAGACCAACTTAGCCGAAATTTAGTCAGAGTTGACTTAACTGAATTCGATCGAGAAACACTTATCGAATTTAACCGGGACCGAATACGTCTTTGTCAGGATTGGAACCCATATAATATTTTTAAGAATTAATTAAAGTTTTGTAGTAAAGTCATACTCACCTTAAGCTATACTTAACATATTTGAGAAGAGACGTTAAGTGAAAGTTTTTTTTTACCTTCAGTTGAGAGTCTCCTAAAAGAAAAATTTTTCAAAGATGAGCTAAGATTGACCCATCATGGATCATGTCGATAACTTTAACAGTAAGACACCAAATTTAAACCATAACAATTTTTTTTACCGGTTAATAAATAAACAGTTCTAAACTACTTTACTGATGAATTATTCTTTTTAATCTATGAATAAGTGGGAAATTTGATTCATTGAACAATGATGAATTACACGGTTTTTGTTTTAATTTTTTTATTTTTCCTAAGGAATTATTTGAACATCCATCAATTGATATTTCTGGGGCATTCATTGCACAACACTTTTTTCCTTTCGGCTTCTGAGAAACAACACCGATAAGATGTAATGGCCGAAGCAGACAATGTTGTTAAATGTTGAGTAGTTTTCTTTTGCATATTTTATTGCATTTTGGATCCGATTGAGAAGTGAGAGGAACATAATTAAGTGGAGCATGAATAATGAAAGTTGTGACCAAATTCAGCTTATTGTCTTCAAGCAAAGACATTAACAATGGAATTTGGATTGTGATAGTTTGTGTGTTTGTGACACGGTATTTCTTCATCATGATGTTTCCATTTTAGTGATTTCTTTATAGGTTGCTCTAGTGTTCTGCCCAATCATGTCCCCTTCTTGTTTTCAATGTTTAAAAGACCTACAAAATCTGTAACACGCTACTATTCATTTCAGATATGATTTTTTTTTTCATCTGCACCTTTCTTTTCTTAATCAGGAGAGATGTTAAATAGAAAAGAATAATTCATTCGATATTCAGTCAACTAAAATCCAAGTTAGATTATCTATAACAATATATTTAAAGAATTTTTTTTATGTCTATATTTCATATTTCTATTTTTATCTTTAATTATTATTTTAAAAATTAATTATTTTATAAATAATTTATTCTTAAACATTATTTAAAAAATCTTTTTAGCTATTATTTTTAAAATTTATTTCTAAGTATATATTTTATTTTTTAATTAACATCTAATAATTATTTTAAAAATTAATTATATATTATTTATTAATCTTGATTCAATTTTTTATAAAAATTAAAATAATAACACACATACGCGCGCTTTCGCGTTTGCGCTAATACGTATAATAAGTAAAGACAAATTTTATGTTAATAAATTAGTTTTGTAATTTGAGATAAATTTAAATTTTATAGTAAGAAATTTTTGAAACTGAATTATATTTAAATTAAAAGTCACAGGTGGTCCAACATTAGCAAGAGTAGGATTTTTTTCTTCACACACTTCTATAATTTCTAATTGCACTCCTATAATTTACAAAACGACCATCTTACGCTTTTTGTAAAAGTGTTTTCTAAATTATTTTTTAAAAAAAATCATAACAAGCTTTCCAAATATTTTGGAATATGATTTTCAGAATAATATTTTCAAAACAAATTTTTTAGAGATATTCTCAACAAGTTTTTTAGAACATATGGAATATATTACATAACAAGATTTTTAAATGTTTTTCATGAACATTCTGGAATACATGGAGACGGTATTTTAGTCCTTTTGAGTTTATATAGTGCATTTAGCCATAATGGGAGTGCAGAAAGAAAAAGATGAGCCTTTGGGCCTAACTGAAACGCATATAGTCCAATCCATTCAGCTATTAACCCTCTCCACCTATCGCTCACGTGCACTGTGTGAGAGTAGGGTTTAACAAGGGGGAGAAGAAGGAAGAAGAAGATATTGAACTAGCGATTAGGGTTGAGGTGTGCCAAATTTGATAATAGCAGAAGCAGAAGACAACCTTCAAGCCTCTCCGATGGACGAAACGATGAACAAGAATAAGAAGAATAAGAAGAAGCGCGATAAAAAACGACCTCGGGATGTTGCTATCGAGGAGCCTCCAGAAGAAGAGGAGAATGTGAATGAGACAGATAGCGACGGAGAATCCTCGAGGAAGAAGAATAAGAAGAAGAAGAAGGAAGTGGAGGGAGAAAGTGAAGTGGAAGAGAGAAAGGTGAAGAACAATGGTGGGTCTGGTATTATGAGCTCCGAGTCATTTGAATCTCTGGGATTGTCTGAACCTACTTATAAGGCCATCATGGATATGGGATTCCAGCATATGACTCAGGTAATGATACAGATTGTGCTGAATTTTGAATGGTTCTTAATTGTTTTTCATCTTCCATAATCGTAATGTTCTGCATTCGACTTTTTAAGGATAGTGTTTTTTTTTTTGTTTTTATTTTATTTTATTTGTGTGTAACACAGTAGAGTTGATTATAAATAATGACTGCAGATTCAAGCGAGAGCGATTCCACCTCTCTTGATTGGAAAAGACGTGCTTGGTGCTGCAAGGACTGGTTCTGGAAAAACTCTCGCCTTCTTAATTCCTGCTGTGGAGCTGTTGTACAATGTTAAGTTTACACCTCGTAATGGAGCTGGTGTTGTTGTTATATGCCCAACTAGAGAGCTTGCAATACAGGTATTAAATTCCTGCTTATTTGCTCATAATAGGTGCTTATTTGCTTCATTGCTGTTTTAGTTTGCGGTTTGATTGAATGGTTTTTCTTTTTTTGTTGATTCACGGTTCCAATTAGACACATGCTGTGGCCAAGGAGCTTCTCAAGTATCATTCACAAACTCTTGGGTTGGTTATCGGGGGTTCAACTAGAAAACTTGAAGCTGAACGCCTAGCCAAAGGGATAAATCTATTGGTAGCAACTCCTGGTCGTCTTCTAGATCATCTTCAAAATACAAAAGGATTCATATACAAAAACTTGAAGGTAAGTTGTGGATTTTTCATGCAATTTCTTGTGCATTTTAGTACCAGAAATGTTCATGTTTGATTGTAAATACTGAAATCTTATTGATTAATCATGCCTATAGGGGATTGTTATTCAAAATGTTTTTCAGTGTTTAATGGTCATCAGTAATCTTGTCATTTCTGGTATAATATCCATTTTAGTGTTTAAAGGACACTCGTCGGGGTCCTTTCTCACGGTCTGCTTGGTTACAAAATATCAATATTATTTAATTTGAAACTTTATTTATTCATCTTGCATTTTGGCTGACATTTTATGTTTTGCGTAACTTTCTTGCATTATCTATATGTCTTTACGTTTGCTGTTGTCACGTGTTCAGTTTGATGTGTTCTTTTTGTGGGAGAAAACAGGAAGAAAATAAAGTCGCCTTCAGTTCATGAATCTCTATTCAGTGATAAAATATTATAAACAAATTTTGATGTTGGAGCTTTTCTATTTTCCATTATGGATTGGTTGTTCTTGAACTTTTCAAATATTTGGAGTTCTTGTAGATGTTTACGTGCATGTGTCAGCTTAGACTCAGACTGTTCACTTACTCTATATTCCTGAATGACGTGGCAGTGCCTCATGATTGATGAAGCTGACAGAATCTTAGAAGCAAACTTTGAGGAGGAAATGAAACAGATTATTAAGATCCTTCCAAAGGTATACAGAACTTATTTCCCCTTTTCCTCTCCCTTCCATATGCATGAACCTATGAATATATGTTGTCCTGAAATTGCTATTTTTCCTCTCTCATTTTCCATTTGTATTGGATTGTTTAGCCGGAGAAACACGTATAAAAAGAGGACTTCGACAATTATAAGTTTACAAATACCTTCATAGAGGAAAAGTAAAATTATGAATTCTGCCTAGGAATCTATTAACTTTCAATGTAAGAAGACGCTTGCACTTAGCTGGATACGTCAACAACTTATAAATTGTATTTTCTGATAGTTCTAAGTATGTCGAATCATCTTGGTCATATTTTTATGCAGGGCATGGATATGTTTATATTTTGTATGTGTTTTAGCTAATGTCTGAAAGTCTGATCAATTAATCTGTTTCTCTTTCAACAGAGTAGGCAAACAGCTTTATTTTCCGCTACACAAACAAAGAAGGTTTGTTTTTTTCATTTTCCATCCTTCATCTATTTCGTTCTGTGATAATATCCTAATTTCATTGTTTTCAATATTTAATGTTTTTTGCACATGCAAGCATACATACATATACTTGGATATACCTTGATGTGATATTCAGTACATTACTTGATAACGGATGTGTAGTTCTCCCTATTTTTTTTGTTTTCCTATTTGCTTGATAAACTAGAATTCGGATGCTCAATATATGGTTTACTTCAAAGTAAAAATAAGGAAATTTTTGTTGTCCTTAAAATACAGGTCGAGGATCTTGCCCGTTTGTCATTTCAGACTACTCCCATCTATATTGATGTGGATGACGGGAGAACCAAGGTGATGTCTCTCAACCTTTTCTTAATAACTGAATTTTGTTTATAGTAGTTATTATAATTATAATCATCATTACCCCTTTGCGAATGCAGGTCACCAACGAAGGGTTGCTTCAGGGTTATGTTGTTGTACCTTGTGCCAAGCGATTTATTGTTCTCTATTCCTTTTTGAAGAGACACCAGTCAAAAAAAGTGATGGTCTTTTTCTCTTCATGCAACTCTGTCAAATTCCACACAGACATTCTTAATCTCATTCAATTGAATTGCTCAAGTATTCATGGAAAACAAAAGCAGCAGACCCGGACAACTACCTTTTTTGATTTTTGCAAAGCAGAAAAGGGGATCTTATTATGTACTGATGTTGCTGCTCGTGGACTTGACATACCTGCTGTGGTATATTCATTTTCCTTCTCAACTTGCATGAATATTTCTGGATTTAAAAATGACTCATTTGTGTTGAACTTAAAAGATTCTGCCAACCCCCCCCCCCCACAAAAAAAACCCTCCCCAATAACGTGCAGTCAATCAGCATCAACCCAATAACTGGCTAAAATAAATTGAAGCAACATGATACACCTTCAGGAAAGAAATAGAAGAGTACAAAATAGACAATTTTTCTTCATAAGACAGTATAAAATTAGAATCAACGTGTAAATCATGTCAAGCCAGCACTTGCCCACCACATACCTGTAGCTATCCTTGAAAATTCTTTGTTTAGATTGTCTTTGTAAATTTATATCTTTGATTGGGCTTCTGTGCTTGTGCAGCATTCTGTTCTGTTAATAGAAAATCATTAGATATATAAGATTTTTGTTTGTGTTTTCTCCTTATTTGTGTTGTAGGACTGGATTGTGCAGTATGATCCACCTGATGAACCTAAGGTACCTTTCATTTGCGTCGTAGCTTTTATATGTTTAGTGTAAGGTATGACATTTTTTATTTGTACTGCTACCAGGAATATATCCACAGGGTCGGTAGAACAGCTCGCGGTGAAGGCGGAAAAGGAAATGCTTTGCTTTTCCTAATTCCTGAAGAATTGCAATTTCTCCGCTACCTGAAGGTCAGTTTTTCTTATTTAACAGTATGGATTAGTGAGCGGGCTGATGCTGAATTATAATTTAGTTTATGCATGTACTTATTCAAGAAAGTAGGGTTTCAAAATATATTCCTCCAGGAAACCGTGATTTTTAAGCCTAGAATATAATGTAAGTGGGAAGAAGTGGTTGCTACTCCCCCGGGCCAGGCCCCAAGACTCTAAGCCCATTTTGGTAAATTATTATACTCAGTTCTCCCTAATAATTATAATTTTACATTTATGCTTAATTTCAGGCAGCCAAGGTCCCTGTTAAAGAGTATGCATATGATGAAAAGAAGGTTGCAAACGTACAATCTCACCTGGTACGTTTCTTTCCTTATACTTATTTAAAATGTGTTTTATATGTTAATCAACTGGAATCTTACCAAGGATTATCCTATAATATCTCAGGAGAGTTTGGTTGTCAACAATTTTTATTTGAACAAGATGGCGAAAGAAGCCTATAGATCATACATATTAGCTTATAATTCACATTCCATGAAGGATATATTCAATGTTCACCGTCTTGATTTTCAGGTACGGCTTTCACTTCATGTTACTTTTTGTATATTTGTATTATCGTTCATCTCTTTTAGAACTACATGAATATGAACTCCTACGGAATACATTAGTTTAAGTTTTTTTTTTTATTGGCAAGACACGTCACTATTTTTATCTTTTCCTTTCATTTTGAGGATAGGGGGCAAATGGGCATATTGAAATAGATGGCTGGTAATAAATTACTGGAACATTAATAGTTAAGGAAGGAACATAGAGATCAAATCAAAAGAAGTTTGAACAGTTAAAGGATACATCATATCATGTTAGACACACTCTAAACTGAGAGACTTAATGGTTTTGATAACCTTTTCTTGATAATGAGATGCACATAAAATGGGAAAAGAAAGAGTTATTGCTTATAATTCATATTATTTGAATAGTATGAATGTATCATACAGTATGATAATCACCAATTTCGGGACTTGAGCAGGCTGTTGCATCTTCGTTTTGTTTCTCAAACCCACCAAACGTTACACTGAACATAAACAGCAGTAAGCAAAGGAAGAAAATGCGTAAAGTTGATGGAAGTAGACACGGATTCAGCGACAACAATCCTTATGGAAAGAGAAACGCAGACGACAAGCGGCAGTTTGTGAGGCACTAGCAGTGGACACGCTGCTTTATACTGTGGGTATCTTTGCATCTTCTTGCTACACCCACAAAATTTTTGCATATATACCCGAAATTTTGTCACAGATGTATTGTGTTGTAAATTAGTCAAACATTTTTATAAATTATTGAAGCCATTAGTTCTTCAGCTTAAAATTTGTATGCGCATTCTTGAACGGTAGTATTCATGAAATTTTTTATCATTAACTATCACGAGTAGATTTTGAAGAGCAAGGAATAATGCTAAAAATGTTTTCTTTAGTCTGTACTGCTTTCAGTCTCAAAATAAGAAAAAAATAATAATTCTTTGATGCTGTTTCAAATATAAGCAAGTTTTAATTGCTTTTGTCACATTTAATAAGATTACTTTATTTAATAGAAGTTTTATATCTAATGACTTGTGTTTTACATCAAATTCCAATAAAAGGCAGTTTGAGAAATTTAATGACTTGTTAAATCAAGTGAGACAGTTAAATGATATTAAGTAATTTTAAATTATTATAAATTACTTTTTTTTTTGTTTATAATGGATATTGGAAGAACTACTTCAGAAAATCTGAATCAGTTAACTCGTATATTTTTAGTTACCATCGTATCCAAGAGGAAAATTTTGGAAAAATATAATTTGAAGTATTATTTCCAAACTTGTATATTCAAATTTCAATTTAGAGTTTTTTCGTTGCTTATTTTTAACATGATTTTTTTATTGAATAGACGAAAACTCACTTAGCCTGTGTAGCTATATTTAACACTCGTAGTGCTGATGGAGTAAAAACTTTTTTACCTCTTGGCAAAAGAGTTATTAGATTAAAGCAACAACGATGATGAATCAAATTCATTGAAGTTAACCAAGGATGTGTATATGAGACATCGTCGCCAATACCCACCACTAAAACTAAACGTGGATGAGGTAAAAAAACCTTTGAGAAGTTAAACACAACAATAAACCTTTTTTTATATTAGTGCAAACCCTTTTTTTATATGAGTATATACTTCTCGAAATATTCCTATGTAGCAAAAGAACTATTGATTACGCCACAATTAATGACTGTTAGACTTGTTAAATAAAAATAAAAATAAAAATAAAATCTTTTGGTTAAATTGTGTTTAAAGATAGCTTTTATACAGTACATTAAAAAGCATGAAATATTTTAAAATATTATTTGTTAAGGTACAAAGGAACATTTTTTAGTTCAAGTAATTAAAAATAATGAAAAGGATTATAAGTTAGAGGTAGATTATTTGATGATACATGTTTTAATTAGGGGTAGAACTTTGTCATGTAAAATCTCATCAAGATTTCACTGTTAAAGTAGAAAAAATAAATAGTTTGACACCCTTTAAAAAACATACTTCCACTTTACAACTTAATAATAATAATAAAATAATAAATATTACTAATATATTATTATCTTGAATTGTTAAATGGTAGAGTATTTTATTTTATGAGTGTCAAAATAACACTACTCATGTCATGTGCAGCCAACATATATCACATTATCACATACAATCTATCTAATCAATTCTACACAATAACTAAACCATTAACAATCATATTAATTTTTCCCTTTGCATCACACCTTCTGAAAGCAAAACTCAAATAACCATAACGGTAAAATTTGTAAACAAAATAAAAATAATGCCGAGGGATGCAAAATATTCATCTATTTCTATGTATCAATACTATTGCTATAACGTCAATTCATTTGTAAAATATGTACAAATAATTGTGTTTTTGAGAATTTTATTTACCTAAACTCATTGCTTGTCTAAAGCCTAATCTAACAATGTTTTGTGTACAAATATACAAATATATTAACAAGTCAAAAATTAGTGTTGATTAATGACAATGTAAAAATGCATAACCTATTTTCTCAATTTTTATATTATTTATTCATGAAATGGAACTTTAATTTAAGTCATTGACCATCTTATCGATGATTATTCTCACTTAGTTCACAAAATGCCCTTGGTTTCTTTTATCGAAAAGAGGATCAATACTAGTTCATGTTATCATCCATTCAGTATCAGAAAGAAACATCATTTTCAGCAGAAGTAAACCAGAATGAGATGTAAATCACATTGAATCATAGGAATAATCTTTACCAACTCAAAAAGGAAAACATTATAACCCCAACAAACATTAACTACTAACAAAGTCCAATCCTTCCAACACTAGCACATGACCAAAATAAACAAAGAAACTGCTACAAATAAACCTAGGACTGTGATAACACACAAGAATCAAACATAAAGCTGAAGGAAGAATGTTGCCATAACAAAAACTGTGGACGCTGTCATGATCCTCATAGGAGTAAGTTCAGCAACTCCACTTTTTGAATGTGGCTTTGGTGCAGTGCCATTTTCATATTGGGGTGAGGGTGTTGCCTCAATATCCAAGACCTTGATGATCATCTTCTGCCCTCTCTCACAGTGACCACGAACACCACTGATGAAGAAGAACAACCCTGGTCTGTCAACCTTGAACACAGTGTTACCATTGTTGGAGAAAAAGAGGGGACGAGTGGATACACATTTTTCATATTCTTCTTCAGTCACCTCCATAACCGAGTCTTTCTCGTACTTGAAAACTATAACAATTCCAAAAGTTCAACAACAAAAAACACTTCATGTTATTATGTGTTTCTTTCAACATGTTTGAATGGAAAACTAAGTTGTTAAGGAGTGTTACTTACGAAGAGTGTCATCAATCTTGAATCTGTTTTGGGCTGCCCACTGATTGAACATTTGAGCATTATCCTTTGTCTTTGGGACAACCCAACCTTCATGGCCTCCAACTTCAAACTCAGTGCAATTGACGCCACAGAAAAGAATGAAGCAAAGGAAAAGTGGGTATGAGGCTTTGAAGGGAACAGCCATATTTGGATTTCAAGATGCTCTCTTTAGTGTAGTGTGTGTGATTTCTTGCTGCCAAAGAGTGAAAGTGTTCTTCGTATAATAATGGGTTCGTCACGTTGGACTTAAAAAGAGACCTAAAGTTGAAAATTGAAGTTGGTTAACGAGGGAGAGGGAGAGGATTGAGGAGCACGTTCTAAGGATCGTGGGTGAGCTTTGTTAGCAAAGGGTGACAATGATCTTTGACTTGGTTTTAACTGTTTTATAAAGATCAAGGTTGTTGAGAGAAATAAGCTGATTAAATAGTGAGATATAATATAAATTATAATTAAGAATTTTCTTTTTGTGTTTTCTCTATGAATTAATTAAACCTAGAAGTCACTTCAAATTTGACTGCATTCGTTAAGTTATGGAGCCTTGAAAAAATAGTTAACAGAAAACGGGCCAGCAAAACATGAAAATAGATACTTTCATAACAGAAAAGAAAAACTTAGGAGAATGCTGATTAGAGAAAAATGAATGTACATCGTAAATTCATAATGCAGGTATTAAAATTAGATGTCATAAATTTGTTTGGCAACAGATGACATCAGTGTTAGTTGTAGCTACTTCTTTCTCTGATGAACTAAGATAACATATCCCACATGAAAACATTAAGAACTCCATTTACAGTGAAAACCCACCAAAATCCATACAAACCTGAACCTCCCAAAGAAGAAACTACAGAGGAATCTTCGTGATTCCCTTCAGTTATTTTGACAGTTGAAAACCCTTCAGATATAGTAATGTTCTGCACACAAGGTTTTACTCCATAAGGCACTTGGTGGTTTGGTTTGACAATGTAACAGAGATTTTCATTATTCCAAGCAGCAAAACGCATTCCCATTTTCATGTAAAACCTCTCTGAGAACTCAAGTCTCCCTGTCAAGTTGTTTCCATTTACATGAAGAGCTCCAAGACATGTCAGATTTTCCAAACTTCTTGAAACATTTCCAGAGAGATTATTGTTGCTGAGGTCCAGAAATCTAAGCCTTTTCATTTTTGCCATGGACTCAGGGACACTCCCTTTCAAACCTATGTTAGAAAGATCCAATGTTTCTGTGTTTAGGAAATTTTCCCACTTGACTCCTGAGAGATCACCCTCTATAGGGTTGTTGGACAAAACCAAATGCTTTAAGGAAACAAGTTCTTTGAGAGTCTCAGCCAATCCACCTCTGAGTTTGTTATGGCTGATATCAAGTAAAGTTAGATTCTTTAGCCTTCCCAGCTGCTTTGGCAACCTTCCCTCAAGCATGTTGTTACTCAAATCAAGCTTTAGAAGTGAATCCAAAGATCCAAGTGTTGATGGCAAAACTCCTGATAGATTGTTCCTGCTTGCATCAAATATTAAAAGCTCAGAAAGTTTTCCATAGTTGGCTGGAACCTCACCCACCAAGTAGTTTCCTGCAAGTACTAGTTGCCTCAACCTGACCAAATTACTAATACTTGGTGGTAGTTTACCTATTAGCCCATTTTCCAGAAGCACCAAAGATTGAAGCTTTCTAAGGTTCTCAATTGTGGATGGAATGGTGCCAACAAGACCAGGGTTTGATCTAAGTGTTAAAGATTCCAAACTGTGTGAGAATTTGTCCCAGTTTGAAAGAGGGAGTGTAACAGGATTTTTGGTAGGGGAAAGGAAGCAACTTGACAGTGAGAGGACTTTTAGGTGCTTCAGATTGAACAGTTGTTGAGGGAATTTGGCATCATGGCTGCACATGTGAGAGTTGTCAAAAACTGGTCCAAAGTTTACAGTAGTCACATACCAGAAGCCATCATCATATTGCTCACAGGAAACTCCCTGCACATAATCCAAAATATACAAAGTTTAAAGTTGTCAGAACACTGAATAGGAACACAGCTTTTGTTTTAGTGGTAACAGTTTAGTATTAAGATAGTACTGTTCCATTGAAAATTGGTAGTGATTCAGACAGAAAAATGAAGCAAACAATGGTATAAGCATTCTGTGATTGATATTTTTCCTTTGAAAGTTCAAGATTTCAAACCTGTATAGGAGTCCATCCACAAGGATCTGGATAAAGATATGAACCGTTCCACCACTTCCCTACAAACCCTTGAATAACAGAGTATATGACCTCCTTCTCTTTTTTCTTCATTGCGGTCAATGAAGAGTCTTGGCCCTTACCATGACAACACAAAATGAGGAACAGAAAACAAAGAACATAGTGGCACTTCCATGATAAAGATCTCATAGCCATTCTCAGTGTCAAATTGTCAATGCAGAAAATGTCACTCAAGAAAATATGTAGTTTCAAGGAACGGAACAGGAAAAACTCATGGCCAATCTAAGTATATGGGGTGGATCTCAAGATGGTACTGGCTATACCATGCAATAAAACAGAAACAGCAAGTGCTGACTAAAACGTTCAGTGCCAGTGTAACAGAGAATGAAGGGTCTAAAACGAAGCATGTGTTTGTTAGTAAAACTTCCCAAGGAAGAAAAGAAAGTAAAAGCAATCACAATAATGGACTGAAAATGAGACTATAAAATGGAAAGAGATGCAATTAAGAGGGGTTTTTTACTTTGCAGAAAAAGTGATGGAACCAAGAGCCATCCCAAACTATTAGCACATGTTCTAATGAAAAAGTGATTTCACCCAAATTACAGTTACTTAACTAGCTTCTGGGAATGAAATTTGCTTGGGGAAGGTCCACCAAACAAGTTGCAATTAAGAGGTTGATAGCTAAGAATTTCAACTCTTCAGCCTAACAGTGCCAATGCATGTGCTTTTCTGATATGAAAAGCCAACTAATGATACAATATAATAATTTCCTACGGAACTGAGTTCATCTATCAAAAGGTTGAGAGAAAAGAAGGACAAACTTTCAAGCACCTCATTTATCAGTTTTTCAACTCTCTCACTATGGTCAGACTGAGAAGGGTACCTTCTCATTCATTGCCCAAGTGACTAAACCAGAAGTTTTAACATTTTATATTATAACTTATTTAATAAACTTTGTTACCATCTACAAATACTTAGATACATATTATTGTTGAATTCTTAAGGAAGTGTTTTGGAGATTTAAATATAAGAATTTGTACAAGGATAATGCTTGAGATGTGATTATGTAATAATTTATAAAGTGCAAGAGAGTCTGAAAACAGAATATTAGAGTGGGGTAAGGTTGAACTAGGTTGTGTACCCTCTTTTTAACTCTTCTTCTGAAACACTAGTATCAGTCACATGCACATATGCAATATACATGGAAACTATTTACACCAAATTAGAACAATTTTCTATGAAAAATCAAGTGGTAGTTATTATGAAGTACTGCGTTATGTTTCTAACATTTTGTAAGCAATGAGCAATGGAAGCATGTTTAATGGTTTAATTATTTTAGTTTAGCATTGGATAATTGATTCCAGCTAAATCAATTCTCCAGAGTGCAGAAACAACTATTTAAAGTAATTTTTTTTTATCCTTTAATTGATTTTGGAAACCAATCAAATATTGATTCTTCATTAGAAAATTAATTCTAACTACATTACTTTGATACAGAACCAAACACAAATTAGTATATTGATTTTGTAACGTAGTTTGAAAAGGTTAAAAGTAAGTGTTAGAATCACCCCACATTTGACTTTTCTCTTTTTTGAGTGAAGATTTTCTTTTTCCTTTTGTAGCAACTGATTCCTGTTGAGAAATGATAAAACTGGGACATTGGGACAACATGTTATTGCTTTCTAGGAAATGAAAAGTAACCTAAGCAACTTCTATTTTAGTTGGTGAAATAACAATAATTATGGAAGAAAAGTTTGGACCAGCCTAGGGCATAGGACTGAGTACTGAAAGAAAGCCAGCTCACAGTCACCGTCCAAAGTCCTTTTCAATATTCCTTCATCCAAGACTAAGGTCTCTCTACTCTCCCCAGCCATCAATTTTCATATCAGAAGCTTGGCTTTCAAAGTACATGTAACAGGGTAGGGCCTGATTTAATGAGAAATGATATTGTTGAGAAAGTGTGGTCATTGGGAATTAAGGGAACAAAAAACAAATGCTATGTGCCAATTTCACTTATGTCTCATATATCATTGTATCATCAACCCATGGCACTCTTAAAATATGTTTCTTTTGTTGATCTCCTAATTCAGTGAGTTCAAAAATTTCAAGTCCAAAAGTTATATGGATTATGGGCAGGGTTGAAGTGGGTCTAACTTTTTAAAATATTTTTATTGATTTTTAAATATTTTTTAGAAATTGATAAGTTCTTAAAATAAATTGTAAATTAGAAACTGATTTTTAAGTATTTTACATTAATTACAAAATGCTCCTTAATTAATTTTTAATTTTTGTAAATTAATTGGGTGAATGCTAAAGTTAACTTATTTGATGCAATGATTCAACTCAACGTTATTTGATCCAAACTGATTTTGGTTATCTATCTTAAACCGATCCTCCTGTTAAATTTTTGAATTACCTAAAATGAAAATTTTCAATCCATCAACTCATTTTTGTCTGACCTGTTAACCTATTAAATTGACGGGACAAAGGTGAAACAAGACAAACTGACCCTTTTTTTAATTAAATAGTGAAATAAAAATAATTTAAAATATTAACTTGTTTATATTATATTTTTTAAGGATGTAAATATATAATAATATTGTAACTTAAATCATTAACACTTATGAATAAATTCGAAATATTAATTATGATGGAACAATTTAACATATAAATAAAATAATTTTTTTAATTTATATAATTAAAAAATATTAATTAATTAATTAAAAACGTAAAAATTATTTATATAATTAAATATATTTTTAATATATATATATATATATAAAAGCAAAATTTTAAAAGTAAAAAATAAGAAAATGGGAGGCCAACCCTAAGTCTGCCTTTTGGCATGACATAAATATAAATAAGGTTTAAATATATATTTAATCCCTATTTTCGTTATTTTTATGCGATTTGGTTCTCATTTTTGTTTTGTGTTCAATCAAGTCCTCATTTTTGTCATATTTTGATCAATTTGGTCCTTTTGGCTAAAGGTGTTTAAATAGTTAATATTTTTGAACAATACACATCACGTGTCAGCTCATGGTTTTTTTGAATTTTTGAATTTTAAATAAATTATCCACGTATCAAGTCATAATTGTGTTACGTGTTAATGTCAGTACCACGTTTCAGTTTGTGGTTGTGTTATTTTTTTTGTTCAATTTATTCCCTATATTTTTTATTTTTGTTTAATTTAGTTCCTATATTTATTATTTTTGTTCATTTTCATCTCAATTTTGGTTAAATGTTTTTTTTTTCTAATATTTATATTCTAAAATATTGATACTTGTAAAATTGATATTTAAAAATATTTCAAATATTAGAAATATTTTAGAAAAAAATTAAACAAATATTTATAAAATTAACATTTAAAAAGAAAATATTTTAGATTTTCATTTGATATCTAAAATGAAATACAAATATGAAATATTTTAGATTTAAATGTCAATTTTACAAATGTTAATATATATTTTTAAAACATTTAACAATTATATTTTAATAATATTTTAAATAATAATATTTTATTTAATAATTGAATATAAGAATTATATTCAATTTATAATTAAATATAATAATTTTTAATTAATTTTTAAAAATAATTAATAATAATGTCAAATATATATATATATATATATATATATATATATAATATTTATAAAAAATTAAATTTTTCTCAATTTGAAAGGGAAAAAATAAATAATACAACCACAAACTGACATGTGACACATTTGTGAATTGACACGTGGACAATTTTTTTTGAAATTAAAAACAAATAATAATTAAAAAAAAAATGAGGAGCTAACACGTGACATGTACTATTAAAAAATATTAACTATTTAAACACAGTTAGTAAAAATGACTAGATTGACCAAAATTTGATGAAAATTAAGATCTAATTGAACACAAAAGAAAAATGAAGACCAAATTGAATTATAACAACGAAAATAGGGACCAAATAATTTTTAAATTTTTTTTATTTATATTTTTAAATAAAATCTTTTACTTTAAAAAATAGTTATAAAATTTGTCATAGTCTATAAAACTTTTATTATTTTATTAACCTTGCAATTGTTTTCTTATGTAATTCTTTTTATAAATATTCTTTTGACCTGAGTCATTACCAACTCAAATATAAACTTAACCGAATTAACACTTTTATAAATATCATTAATAGTAAAACATTGGGAAAAAATCCTACAAATGTGAAAAATAGTTTTATTATCTAATATTCATCATCATTTCTCAATATTACATTTTTTACGCTTCACTTGTTTTACTCATTTCACATAATACTCAACTCTATCAATATCAATATGAAATAACAAGGTAAAATATACTTTTTGTTTTTAAACTTTGAAATAAAATTAAAATTTATCTAATTTTAATATATTTTGATTTGAAAATTTTAAAAATATATTTAATTGATAAATATGATTAAATTAATTATGTATCAAAATTGAAGAATTAAAAATATATTTAATTGATAAATATGATTTTTTTCTTTATTTACATGTTTTTTTATAGATTGCAAATATTATTTATTAAAGGTAGTTCTACGTAAATTGAGTTATTATTAAAATAACTTTTTTAAGTATTTAATATTGTTCAAAATCAAATGCTTTAACTATACGATACAAAGAATAAGAATTTGATTAATGTGATCAAGGAAGAACTATACAGAGAGAATACTGTATAACAAATACAAGAAAATTCAAATTTTAAAAATTTTCTTCTGTTTTTTCACTTTTTAAATAACTAATATAGATCACAAGTCAATTTCCAAATTACTTGAAACTTAATTAAACTTAAACCAAATATAATAATGTAATTTAATTTAAACAAGGATTCTATTCAAGGTTTTTTTTTTTTTTAAGTCAAGTCACAATATGTTATTTATTTATTTTACTTATTTTAAGATATTTTCAAAATTCACAATTGAAATACGTGAATTTAAAAGGATGTAATCTTTTATATTTTGTTAGAAATTTGCATTTACTTTGTTATAAGCACATGTACTTCATTTTTACCGGATAAAAAAATTGGTCACAAAACTAAAATTAAAAGGATGGATTACATTACATATTATATATAAAAAGAGATTTTTTATTTTGGTGTAAGAGAATGTAAATAAAGTAATTTTATTAGTATAATTTGTGAATTACCCCAAATATATTATAAAATATTACAAATTTGTAAAAGAATCGTAAGTCCAGATTTCATATGGAATAATTTAGTATTTTTTTTATTGATTCTCGTCGATCCAAATATTTTCTATCTGAATTTATAATAATAATATCTTCTATTATATAATTTTTATAAAAATATTACTTATTTTATCAAATAATTTTTTTATGTGTTGTAATTAAAAAAATTATTATGTTTTTATTTGATTGAAATAAGGATCTATATTGACAAATATATTAGTTTTTCTTATTTATATTTTCGTAAAATTATAAGATAAAATATCATATTTATATTGTTTTTTTTAATGTGACTCTTATATTGTTTTTATTATTTTTTCTCAATGCGACTCTTGTCGATTTTTTTTAAAGAATTAGTGTGTTTTTTTCATATAAATCCCATTTGGTAAAATTTTTATTGAGTTATACCATATTTAATGTTTTATTTTTTGTGATACTAATTTAAACCGGTTAGACAAGTTACATTAATAATAATTATTCTTTTCATTGATTTAGTCCTTCAAATTAGTTATATTTTGTTTAAATTTTACTGTTTTTTTAAATTTATATTTATATTCTTAAGACAACTCATTAGAAGTATCATTAAATAATTCTTATTAGAAATTAATACTTGATTAACATAGAATTCAATTATTTGAAAACATATGATAAATGAAAATAAAAATAGAAGATTTAATAAGCTCATTCGTCCAAACCACAAATCAGTCCAAGTTTCTCACTTAGATAAATAATCTGAAATTTTGAAGAGAGGCATGTTGCCAACTATTACAGAAAAATACAAAACTAAAAAACTCCATCAAGGATTTAGATAAAAAGTTCCAAATAAAAGAATAAAAGAAATAAGAAACAAATAAAAAAACATTGTAATATTAAACAATTCCAATGTTTTTAAATAAAACTTGAATCAAATACAAATAATGAACCAGAGAAAACTTCTTAACTGCTATATGCAGATCCAAATCTACACCATAGAAGGTTAAACCTTAGACAATTTTCAGATTAAAGAAATCTCAACAAACCAAATTTCTGGAAACATTAAATGATTTAGGGAAAAAATCAGACTACAAATTGAAGACCAAAATATCATGTGAGTTTCGTATTCAAATCAGATAACACTAAACAAAAAGACAATAACACATTGTCAAATTTTGAAAACTGAAACTATTATCACAGAAAAAAGAAGATAGCAATTGAACTCATACATAACAAGAAAAATAATATAAAATAGGCATAGTTAGTTAATGGCATGAAAGAAGACGAAAAAGATGATCCAGCACATATTTATAATCAAGGAAACACAGTTGAAAAAGAGCAACGAAGATCTCAGGTCCCACAGTGCCACACTCTCTACTGTGATTTCCTTGATTAGAAAAATGCGGTGAATCAAAAACTACAACTTGCAACATCACTGACGAAAATATGATTTTATAGAGAAAAAACTAGGGTTGAAACTTTACTGTTTCCCTCTGCTGAACTTTGAGGATACCGGGCTTTTTTTATTCTACCCAGTTCAAGCAATTGTACAATTGGGCCCAACTTTCCCTAATATAATATAACTCTTAAATATATATTTGGTTAATATTTTTTTTATTTTTATTTAATTTAGTCCTATTTTTGTTTTGTGTTCAATTAGGTCTTTGTTTTTGTCAATTTAGTCTTTTTTTACTCATGATTTTTAAATAGTTAACGTTTTTCAAGAATACATTTCACCTTGCGCAAAAAATAAGGGTTATTTTTGTTATTTATAATCAAATTCGTGATACATAATAGTTACATCCATCCATTGGATGACAAAAAAAGATTGATCAGTAAATTTAAAAAAATTGTATGAAAAGTAACAAGAAACTTCCCACATATTTGTTCATTGTGCCCCATTTAGATTGAGATCTTATTTGACTTATTTTATTTTCTAGGCACCTTGAGTATATAGTAAGGGTTGTTTTTTTACTTGTAACCAAATTCGTGAAACATAATAGATACATCCATATGATGAAAAAAAAAGATTGATAAATAGATTTTAAAAAATATACAAAAAGTAACAAGCAAGTCCCCACATATTTCATCATTGTGCCCCACTTAGGTTGAGATCTTATTTCACTTATTTTATATTCTAGGCAGCCTTATAATCAAACTTATATAAGAAGTGCATCCTTTTGGATAATAAATAAAAATTGATCAGTAAATTTTAAAAAATTGTACGAAAAGTAACAAGAAACTTTCCACATATTTGTTTATTGTGTCCCACTTGTGGTACATATGGAGTGCATCCCTTTGAATAATAAAAATAATTTGTTTAATAAATTTTTAAACTTTTTACGAAAACTAATAGGTAGCTCTCCACTTATTTTATTTGCCTATTATTTTCTTTAAGGAAGCCACATAGTGAAAGTAATAAGGGTTGATTTTTGTAACTTATATTCAAACTTGTGGGAAGTGCATCCTTTTGGATAATAAATAAAAATTGATGAGTATATTTTAACACTTTGTACGAAAATAATATGTAGCTCTCCACTTGTTTTTTTATTATGGCCCACTTATTTGTCTATTTTTTTCTTCAAGACAGTCACCTAGGGAAAGTAATAAGGGTTTATTTTTGTAACATATATTCAAACTCGTGGACTTGTGGTACATAAGAAGTGTATCCTTTTGGATAATAAATAAAGATTGATGAGTATATTTTAACACTTTACGAAAATAATACGTAATTCTTCACTTATTTGTTTATTATGCCCCACGTATTTGCCTATTTTTTTCTTCAATGCAACCACTTATTGGAAGTAATAAGGGTTGATTTTCGTAACTTATATTCAAACTTGTGGTACATAAGAACTGCATCCCGTTGAATAATCAAAATAAATTGTTTAATAAATTTTAAAACTTTTTACGAAAACTAATAGGTAGTTATCCCATTATTTGTTTATTATGCCCCACTTATTTGCCTATTTTTTTCCTCAAGCCAATAAGGGTTGATTTTTGTTATTTATATTCAAAATTGTGGTACATAAGAAGTGCATCCCTTTAAATAATAAAAATAAATTGTTTAATAAATTTTAAAACTTTTTACAAAAACTAATAGGTGACTCTCCACTTATTTGTTTATTATGCCCAACTTATTTGCCTATTTTTTCGCAGCCACCTAGTGAAAGTAATAAGGGTTGATTTTTGTAACTTATAGTCAAACTTGTGATACATAAGAAGTGCACCCTTTGGATAATAAAAATAAATTGTTTAATAAATTTTAAAACTTTTGACCAAAACTAATAGGTAGCTCTCCACTTATTTGTTTATTATGCCCCACTTATTTGCGTATTTTTTTTTCTTCAAGGCAGCCATCTAGTGATAATAATAAGGGTTGATTTTTGTAACTTATATTCAAACTTGTGGTACATAAGAACTACATCCCTTTGGATAATAATAATAAATTGTTAAATTAATTTTAAATCTTTCGATGAAAACTAATAGGTACCTCTCCACTTATTTGTTTATTATGCCCCACTTATTTGCCTATTGTTTTCTTCAAGTCAGCCCCACCTAATGAAAATAATAAGGGTTGATTTTTGTAACTTATATTTAAACTTGTGCTACATAAGAAGTGCATCCCTTTGAATAATAAAAATAAAATGTTTAATAAATTTTAAAACTTGTTACGAAAACTAATAGGTAACTCTCCACTTATTTGTTTATTATGCCCCACTTATTTGCCTGTTTTTTTCTTCAAGGCAGCCACCTAGTGAAAGTAAGTAATAAGGGTTGATTTTTGTAACTTATATTCAAACTTGTGGTACATAAGAAGTGCATCCGTTTGAATAATAAAAATAAATTGTTTAATAAATTTTAAATGTTTTTACGAAAACTAATAGGTAGCTCTCCACTTATTTGTTTATTGTGTCCCACTTATTTGCCTATATTTTCTTCAAAGCAGCCACCTAGTGAAAGTAATAAGGGTTGATTTTTGTAACTTATATTCAAACTTGTGTTACATAAGAAGTGCATCCTTTGGATAATAAAAATAAATTGTTTAATAAATTTTAAAACTTTTTACAAAAACTAATAGGTAACTCTCCACTTTATTTGTGTATTATGCCCCACTTATTTGCCTATTGTTTTTTTCAAGCCAGCCCCACCTAGTGAAAGTAATAAGGGTTGATTTTTGTAACTTATATTTAAACTTGTGCTACATAAGAAGTGCATCCCTTTGAATAATGAAAATAAAATGTTTAATAAATTTTAAAACTTGTTACGAAAACTAATAGGTAACTCTCCACTTATTTGTTTATTATGCCCCACTTATTTGCCTGTTTTTTTCTTCAAGGCAGCCACCTAGTGAAAGTAAGTAATAAGGGTTGATTTTTGTAACTTATATTCAAACTTGTGGTACATAAGAAGTGCATCCGTTTGAATAATAAAAATAAATTGTTTAATAAATTTTAAATGTTTTTACGAAAACTAATAGGTAGCTCTCCACTTATTTCTTTATTGTGTCCCACTTATTTGCCTATATTTTCTTCAAAGCAGCCACCTAGTGAAAGTAATAAAGGTTGATTTTTGTAACTTATATTCAAACTTGTGTTACATAAGAAGTGCATCACTTTGGATAATAAAAATAAATTGTTTAATAAATTTTAAAACTTTTTACAAAAACTAATAGGTAACTCTCCACTTTATTTGTGTATTATGCCCCACTTATTTGCCTATTGTTTTCTTCAAGCCAGCCCCACCTAGTGAAAGTAATAAGGGTTGATTTTTGTAACTTATATTTAAACTTGTGCTACATAAGAAGTGCATCTCTTTGAATAATAAAAATAAAATGTTTAATAAATTTTAAAACTTTTTACGAAAACTAATAGGTAACTCTCCACTTATTTGTTTATTATGCCCCACTTATTTGGCTGTTTTTTTTCTTCAAGGCAGCCACCTAGTGAAAGTAATAAGGGTTGATATTTGTAACTTATATTCAAACTTGTGATACATAAGAAGTGCATCCTTTGGATAATAAAAATAATTTTTTTAATAAATTTTAAATTTTTTTACGAAAATTAATATGTAGCTCTCCACTTATTTGTTTATTATGTCCCACTTATTTGTCTATTTTTTTCTTCAAGGCAATTACTTAGTGAAAGTAATAAGGGTTGATTTTGTAACTTATATTCAAACTTGTGGTACATAAGAAGTGCATCCCTTTGATAAAAAAAATAGTTCAGTAAATTTTAAAACTTTGTACCAAAACTAATACGCTCCACTTATTTGTTTATTATGCCCAACTTATTTGCCTCCTTTTTTCTTCAAGACAGCCACCTAGTGAAAGTAATATGTAGCTCTCTACTTATTTGTTTATTATGTCTCACATATTTGCCTATTTTTTTAAGCCAGCCACCTTGTGAAAATCATAAGGTTTGATTTTTGTAACTTATATTCAACTACTGGTACATAAGAAGTGCATCCCTTTGAATAATAAAAATAAATTGTTTAATATATTTTAAATTTTTTTACAAAAACTAATAGGTAGCTCTCCACTTATCTATTTATTATGCCCCGCTCATTTGCCTACTTTTTTCTTGAAGGCAGCCACCAAGTGAAAGTAATAAGGATTCATTTTTGTACAAAATAATCAAACTTGTGGTACATAAGAAGTGCATCCTTTTGGATAATAAATAAAAATTGATGAGTATATTTTAACACTTTGTACGAAAATAATATGTAGCTCTCCACTTATTTGTTTATTATGCCCCACTTATTTGTCTATTTTTTTCTTCAGACAACCACCTAGTGAAAGTAATAAGGCTTGATTTTTCTAACTTATAGTCAAACCGTTGGTACATAAGAAGTGCACCTTTGGATAATAAAAATAAATTGTTTAATAAATTTTAAAACTTTTGACGAAAACTAATAGCTAGTTATCCATTTATTTGTTTATTATGTGCCACTTATTTGGCTATTTTTTTCTTCAAGCCAGCCACGTAGTGGAAATAATAAGGGTTGACTTTTGAAATTTATATTCAATATTGTGGTACATATGATGTGCATCCCTTTAAATAATAAAAATAAATTGTTTAATAAATTTTAAAACGTTTTACAAAAATAAATAGGTAGCTCTCAACTTATTTGTTTATTATGTCCCACTCATTTGCCTATTTTTTTTAAGCCAGCCACGTGTGAACATAATAAGATTTGATTTTTGTAACTTATATTCAACTACTGTTACATAAGAAGTGCAGCCCTTTGAATAATAAAAATAAATTGTTTAATAAATTTCAAAATTTTTTACAAAAACTAATAGATAGCTCTCTACTTATTTGTTTATTACGCCCCGCTCGTTTACCTATTTTTTTTCTTGAAGGCAGCCACCAAGTGAAAGTAATAAAGGTTGATTTTTGTACAAAATAATCAAACTTGTGTTAGATAAGAAGTGCATCCTTTTGGATAATAAATAAAAATTGATGAGTATATTTTAACACTTTGTACGAAAATAATACGTACCTCTCCACTTATTTGTTTATTATGCCCCACTTATTTGCCTATTTTTTTCTTCAAGGCAGCCACCTAGTTAAAGTAAAAAGGGTTGATTTTTGTAACTTATAGTCAGACTTGTGGTACATAAGAAATGCATCCTTTGGATAATAAAAATAAATTGTTTAATAAATTTTAAAATTTTTGAAGAAAACTAATCGGTAGCTCTCCACTTATTTGTTTATTATGTCCCACTTATTTGTCTATTTTTTCCTTCAAGGTAGCCAGCTAGTGAAAGTAATAAGGGTTGATTTTTGTAACTTATATTCAAACTTGTGGCACATAAGAACTGCATCCCTTTGGATAATAAAAATAAATTTTTTAATAAATTTTAAATCTTTTTACGAAAACTAATAGGTAGCTCTCCACTTATTTGTTTATTATGCCCCACTTATTTACCACTTTTTTTCTTCAAGGCAACAACTTAGTGAAAGTAATAATGGTTGATTTTTGTAACTTATAATCAAACTTGTGGTACATAAGAAGTGCATCTCGTTGAATAATAAAAATAAATTGTTTAATAAATTTTAAAATTTTTTACGAAAACAAATAAATAGCTCTCCACTTATTTATTTATTATGTCCCACTTATTTGCCTATTTTTTTCTTTAAGGCAGCTACCAAGTGAAAGTAATAAGGATGGATTTTTGTACTAAATAATCAAACTTGTGGTACATAAGAAGTGCATGCTTTTGGACAATAAATAAAAATTGTTGAGTATATTTTAACACTTTGTACAAAAATAATACGTAGCTCTCCACCTATTTATTTATTTTGCCCCACTTATTTGCCTATTTTTTTCTTCGAGACAGCCACCTAGTGAAAGTAATAAGTGTTGATTTTTGTAACTTATATTCAAACTTGTGGTACATAAGAAGTGCATCCGTTTGATTATTAAAAATAATTTGTTTAATAAATTTTAAAAACTTTTTACGAAAAGTAATAGGTACTTATTTGTTTATTATGCCCTACTTATTTCCTTATTTTTTTTTGAAGGCAGCTACCTAGTGAAAGTTATAAGCTTTTGACGAAAACTAATAGGTAGCTCCCCACTTATTTGTTTATTATGCTTCACTTATTTGTCTATTTTTTTCTTCAAGGCAGCCACCTAGTGCAAATAATAAGGGTTGATTTTTGTAACTTATATTCAAACTTGTGGTACATAAGAAGTGCATCCCTTTGATTAATAAAAATAATTTGTTTAACAAATTTTAAAACTTTTTACGAAAAGTAATAGATAGTTCTCCACTTATCTATTTATTATGCCCCTCTTATTTGCCTATTTTTTTTTTCAAGGCAGCCACCTAGTGAAAGTAATAAGTGTTGATTTTTGTAACTTATATTCAAATTTGTGGTACATAAGAGGTACATCCCTTTGATTAATAAAATAATTTGTTTAGTAAATTTTAAAACTTTGTAGTAAAAGTAATAGGTAGCTCTCAACTTTTTTGTTTATTATGCCCCACTTTTTTGTCTATTTTTTTTTTAAGGCAACTAGCTAGCGAAAGTTATAAGAGTTCATTTTTGTAACTTATATTCAAACTTGTTGTACATAAGAAGTGCATCCCTTTTTATAATAAAAATAAATTGTTTAATAAATTTTAAAACTTTTGACCAAAACTAATAGGTAACTCTCCACTTATTTGTTTATTATGCCCCACTTATTTGTCTATTTTTTTTAAGCTAACCAGCTAGTGAAAATAATAAGGGTTGATTTTTGTAACTTATATTCAACTACTGGTACATAAGAATTAAAATTTGTTACGAAAACTAATAGGTAGCTCTCCAATTATCTATTTATTATGCCCCGCTCATTTGCCTATTTTTTTCTTGAAGGGAGCCACCAAGTGAAAGTAATAAGGGTTGATTTTTGTAGAAAATAATCAAACTTGTGGCACACAAGAAGTGCACCCTTTTGGATAATAAATAAAAATTGATGCGTATATTTTAACACTTTGTACGAAAATAATATATAGCTCTCCACTTATTTGTTTATTATGCCCAACTTATTTGCCTATTTTTTTCTTGGAGGCAGCCACCTAGTTAAAGTCATAAGGGTTAATTTTTGTAACTTATAGTCAAACTGTTGGTACATAAGAAGTGCACTCTTTGGATAATAAAAATAAATTGTTTAATAAATTTTAAAACTTTTGACGAAAACTAATAGTTAGCTTTGCACTTATTTGTTTATTATGCCCCACTTATTTGCCTATTTTTTTCTTCAATGCAGCCACCTAGTGAAAGTTATAAGGGTTCATTTTTGTAACTTATATTCAAACTTGTGGTACATATGGAGTGCATCCATTGAATAATAAAAATAAATTGTTTAATAAATTTTACAACTTTTGACGAAAATTAATAGGTAACTCCCCACTTATTTGTTTATTATGCTCCACTTATTTGTCTATTTTTTTCTTCAAGGCAGCCACCTAGTGCAAATAATAAGGGTTGATTTTTGTAACTTATATTCAAACTTGTGGTACATAAGAAGTGCATCCCTTTGATTAATAAAAATAATTTGTTTAACAAATTTTAAAACTTTTTACGAAAAGTAATAGATAGTTCTCCACTTATCTATTTATTATGCCCCTCTTATTTGCCTATTTTTTTTTTCAAGGCAGCCACCTAGTGAAAATAATAAGTGTTGATTTTTGTAACTTATATTCAAATTTGTGGTACATAAGATGTACATCCCTTTGATTAATAAAATAATTTGTTTAGTAAATTTTAAAACTTTTTAGGAAAAGTAATAGGTAGCTCTCAACTTATTTGTTTATTATGCCCCACTTTTTTGTCTATTTTTTTTTTGAAGGCAACTTTCTAGCGAAAGTTATAAGAGTTCATTTTTGTAACTTATATTCAAACTTGTGGTACATAAGAAGTGCATCCCTTTTTATAATAAAAATAAATTGTTAAATAAATTTTAAAACTTTTGACGAAAACTAATAGGTAACTCTCCACTTATTTGTTTATTATGCCCCACTTATTTGCCTATTTTTTTTAAGCTAACCAGCTAGTGAAAATAATAAAGGTTGATTTTTGTAACTTATATTGAACTACTGGTACATAAGAATTAAAATTTGTTACGAAAACTAATAGGTAGCTCTCCAATTATCTATTTATTATGCCCCGCTCATTTGCCTATTTTTTTCTTGAAAGGAGCCACCAAGTGAAAGTAATAAGGGTTGATTTTTGTACAAAATAATCAAACTTGTGGCACACAAGAAGTGCACCCTTTTGGATAATAAATAAAAATTGATGCGTATATTTTAACAATTTGTACGAAAATAATATATAGCTCACCACTTATTTGTTTATTATGCCCAACTTATTTGCCTATTTTTTTCTTCAAGGCAGCCACCTAGTTAAAGTCATAAGGGTTAATTTTTGTAACTTATAGTCAAACTGTTGGTACATAAGAAGTGCACCCTTTGGATAATAAAAATAAATTGTTTAATAAATTTTAAAACTTTTGCCAAAAACTAATAGTTAGTTTTGCACTTATTTGTTTATTATATTTGCCTATTTTTTTCTTCAATGCAGCCACCTAGTGAAAGTTATAAGGGTTCATTTTTGTAACTTATATTCAAACTTGTGGTACATATGGAGTGCATCCATCGAATAATAAAAATAAATTGTTTAATAAATTTTACAACTTTTGACGAAAACTAATAGGTAGCTCTCCACTTATTTGTTTATTATGTCCCACTTATTTGTCTATTTTTTCCTTCAAGGTAGCCAGCTAGTGAAAGTAATAAGGGTTGATTTTTGTAACTTATATTCAAACTTGTGGCACATAAGAACTGCATCCCTTTGGATAATAAAAATAAATTTTTTAATAAATTTTAAATCTTTTTACGAAAACTAATAGGTAGCTCTCCACTTATTTGTTTATTATGCCCCACTTATTTACCACTTTTTTTCTTCAAGGCAACAACTTAGTGAAAGTAATAATGGTTGATTTTTGTAACTTATAATCAAACTTGTGGTACATAAGAAGTGCATCTCGTTGAATAATAAAAATAAATTGTTTAATAAATTTTAAAATTTTTTACGAAAACAAATAAATAGCTCTCCACTTATTTATTTATTATGCCCCACTTATTTGCCTATTTTTTTCTTTAAGGCAGCTACCAAGTGAAAGTAATAAGGATGGATTTTTGTACTAAATAATCAAACTTGTGGTACATAAGAAGTGCATGCTTTTGGACAATAAATAAAAATTGATGAGTATATTTTAACACTTTGTACAAAAATAATACGTAGCTCTCCACCTATTTATTTATTTTGCCCCACTTATTTGCCTATTTTTTTCTTCGAGGCAGCCACCTAGTGAAAGTAATAAGTGTTGATTTTTGTAACTTATATTCAAACTTGTGGTACATAAGAAGTGCATCCGTTTGATTATTAAAAATAATTTGTTTAATAAATTTTAAAACTTTTTACGAAAAGTAATAGGTACTTATTTGTTTATTATGCCCTACTTATTTCCTTATTTTTTTTTGAAGGCAGCTACCTAGTGAAAGTTATAAGCTTTTGACGAAAACTAATAGGTAGCTCCCCACTTATTTGTTTATTATGCTTCACTTATTTGTCTATTTTTTTCTTCAAGGCAGCCACCTAGTGCAAATAATAAAGGTTGATTTTTGTAACTTATATTCAACTACTGGTACATAAGAATTAAAATTTGTTACGAAAACTAATAGGTAGCTCTCCAATTATCTATTTATTATGCCCCGCTCATTTGCCTATTTTTTTCTTGAAAGGAGCCACCAAGTGAAAGTAATAAGGGTTGATTTTTGTACAAAATAATCAAACTTGTGGCACACAAGAAGTGCACCCTTTTGGATAATAAATAAAAATTGATGCGTATATTTTAACAATTTGTACGAAAATAATATATAGCTCACCACTTATTTGTTTATTATGCCCAACTTATTTGCCTATTTTTTTCTTCAAGGCAGCCACCTAGTTAAAGTCATAAGGGTTAATTTTTGTAACTTATAGTCAAACTGTTGGTACATAAGAAGTGCACCCTTTGGATAATAGAAATAAATTGTTTAATAAATTTTAAAACTTTTGCCGAAAACTAATAGTTAGCTTTGCACTTATTTGTTTATTATATTTGCCTATTTTTTTCTTCAATGTAGCCACCTAGTGAAAGTTATAAGGGTTCATTTTTGTAACTTATATTCAAACTTGTGGTACATATGGAGTGCATCCATTGAATAATAAAAATAAATTGTTTAATAAATTTTACAACTTTTGACGAAAACTAATAGGTAGCTCCCCACTTATTTGTTTATTATGCTCCACTTATTTGTCTAGTTTTTTCTTCAAGGCAGCCACCTAGTGAAAGTAATAAGGGTTGATATTGTAACTTATATTCAAACTTGTGGTATATAAGAAGTGCATCCCTTTGGATAATAAAAATAAATTGTTTAATAAATTTTAAAACTTTTTACGAAAAGTAATAGGTAGCTCTCCACTTATTTGTTTATTATGCCCTACTTATTTGCCTATTTTTTTTCAAGGCAGCCACCTAGTGAAAGTAATAAGTGTTGATTTTTGTAACTTATATTCAAATTTGTGGTACATAAGAGGTACATCCCTTTGATTAATAAAATAATTTGTTTAGTAAATTTTAAAACTTTTTAGGAAAAGTAATAGGTAGCTCTCAACTTATTTGTTTATTATACCCCACTTTTTTGTCTATTTTTTTTTTGAAGGCAACTAGCTAGCGAAAGTTATAAGAGTTCATTTTTGTAACTTATATTCAAACTTGTGGTACATAAGAAGTGCATCCCTTTTTATAATAAAAATAAATTGTTTAATAAATTTTAAAACTTTTGACGAAAACTAATAGGTAACTCTCCACTTATTTGTTTATTATGCCCCACTTATTTGCCTATTTTTTTTAAGCTAACCACCTAGTGAAAATAATAAAGGTTGATTTTTGTAACTTATATTCAACTACTGGTACATAAGAATTAAAATTTGTTACGAAAACTAATAGGTAGCTCTCCAATTATCTATTTATTATGCCCCACTCATTTGCCTATTTTTTTCTTGAAAGGAGCCACGAAGTGAAAGTAATAAGGGTTGATTTTTGTACAAAATAATCAAACTTGTGGCACACAAGAAGTGCACCCTTTTGGATAATAAATAAAAATTGATGCGTATATTTTAACAATTTGTACGAAAATAATATATAGCTCACCACTTATTTGTTTATTATGCCCAACTTATTTGCCTATTTTTTTCTTCAAGGCAGCCACCTAGTTAAAGTCATAAGGGTTAATTTTTGTAACTTATAGTCAAACTGTTGGTACATAAGAAGTGCACCCTTTGGATAATAAAAATAAATTGTTTAATAAATTTTAAAACTTTTGCCAAAAACTAATAGTTAGTTTTGCACTTATTTGTTTATTATATTTGCCTATTTTTTTCTTCAATGCAGCCACCTAGTGAAAGTTATAAGGGTTCATTTTTGTAACTTATATTCAAACTTGTGGTACATATGGAGTGCATCCATTGAATAATAAAAATAAATTGTTTAATAAATTTTACAACTTTTGACGAAAACTAATAGGTAGCTCCCCACTTATTTGTTTATTATGCTCCACTTATTTGTCTAGTTTTTTCTTCAAGGCAGCCACCTAGTGAAAGTAATAAGGGTTGATATTGTAACTTATATTCAAACTTGTGGTATATAAGAAGTGCATCCCTTTGGATAATAAAAATAAATTGTTTAATAAATTTTAAAACTTTTTACCAAAAGTAATAGGTAGCTCTCCACTTATTTGTTTATTATGCCCTACTTATTTGCCTATTTTTTTTCAAGGCAGTTGCTACCTAGTTAAAGTTATAAGGGTTCATTTTTGCAACTTATATTCAAACTTATGGTACATATGGAGTGCATCCTTGGAATAATAAAAGCAAATTGTTTAATAAATTTTAAAACTTTTGACGAAAACTAATAGGTAGCTCTCCACTTATTTGTTTATTATGCACCACTTATTTGCCTATTTTTTTTTAGTCTAGCCACCTAGTGAAAATAATAAGGGTTGATTTTTGTAACTTATATTCAACTACTGGTACATAAGAAGTGCATCCCTTTGAATAATAAATATAAATGGTTTAATACATTTTAAAATTTTTTACGAAAACTAATAGGTAGCTCTCCACTTATTTATTTATTATGCCCCTCTCATTTGCCTATTTTTTTCTTGAAGGCAGCCACTAAGTGAAAGTAATAAGGGTTATTTTTATACAATATAATCAAACTTGTGATATATAAGACGTGCATCCTTTTGGATAATAAAGAAAAATTGATGAGTATATTTTAACACTTTGTACGAAAATAATATTGAGCTCTCCACTTATTTGTTTATTATGCCCCACTTATTTGCCTATTTTGTTCTTCAAGGCAGCCACCTTGGGGAAGTAATAAGGGTTGATTTTTGTAACTTATAGTCAAACTTGTGGTACATAAGAAGTGTGTCCTTTGGATAATAAAAATAAATTGTATAATAAATTTTAAAACTTTTGACGAAAACTAATAGGTAGCTCTCCACTTATTTGTTTATTATACCCCATTGTAACTTATATTCAAATTTGTGGTACATAAGAAGTGCATCCCGTTGAATAATAAAAATAAATTGTTTAATAAATTTTAAAATTTTTTACCAAAACAAATAGCTAGTTATCCATTTATTTGTTTATTATGCCCCACTTATTTGCCTATTTTTTTTTCAACGCAACCTAGTGAAAGTTATAAGGGTTGATTTTTGTAACTTATATTCAAACTTGTGGTACATATGGAGTGCATCCATTGAATAATAAAAATAAATTGTTTATTAAATTTTAAATTTTTTTACAAAAACTAATGGGTAGCTCTCCACTTGTTTGTCTATTTTCCCCACTTATTTGCCTCTTTTTTTCTTCAAGGTAGCCACCTAGTGAAAGTAATAAGGGTTGATTTTTGTAAATTATATTCAAACTTGTGGTACATAAGAAGTGCATGCTTTTGAACAATCAAAATAAATTGTTTAACAAATTTTGAAACTTTTTAGGAAAACTAATATGTAGCTCTCCACTTATTTGTTTATTATGCTCCACTTATTTGCCTCTTTTTTTATCAATGCAGCCACCTAGTGAAAGTAATAAGTGTTGATTTTTGTAACTTATATTCAAACTTGTGTTACATAAGAAGTGCATGCCTTTGATAAATAAAAATAATTTGTTTAAAAAATTTTAAAACTTTTTACGAAAAGTAATAAATAGTTCTCCAGTTATTTGTTTATTATGCCCCATTTATTTGCCTATTTTTTTTGAAGGCAGCCACATAGTGAAAGTAAGAAGTGTTGATTTTTGTAACTTATACTCATATTTGTGGTACATAAGAAGTACATGCCTTTGATTAATAAAAATGAATTGTTTAATAAATTTTAAAACTTTTGAGGAAAACTAATAGGTAGCTCTCCACTTATTATTTTATTATGCCCCACTTAATTGCCTATTTTTTTCTTCAAGGGAGCCACTAAGTGAAAGAAATAAGAGTTGATTTTTGTAAATTATAATCAAACTTGTGGTACTTAAGAAGTACACCTTTTGGATAATAAATAAGAATTGATGAGTAAATTTTAACACTTTGTTCGAAAACTAATACATAGCTCTCCACTTATTATTTTATTATGGCCCACTTATTTGCCTAATTTTTTTCTTCAAGGCAGCCACCTAGTGAAAGTAATAAAAATTGATTTTTGTAACCTATAATCAAACTTGTGTACTTAACAAGTGCACCCTTTGGATAATAAATAAAAATTTGATGAGTATATTTTAACACTTTGTAGGAAAGCTAATACGTAGCTCTCTACTTATTATTTTATTATGCCCCACTTATTTGCTTATTTTTTTTTCTTCAAGGCAGCCACCTAATGAAAGTAATAAGAGTTGATTTTTTTAAATTATAATCAAACTTGTGGTACTTAAGAAGTGCACCCTTTGGATAATAAATAAGAATTGATGAGTATATTTTAACACTTTATACGAAAACTAATACGTAGCTCTCCACATATTATTTTATTATGCCCCACTTATTTGCCTATTTTTTTCTTCAAGGCAACCACCTAGTGAAAGTAATAAGAGTTGATTTTTGTAAATTATAATGAAACTTGTGGTACTTAAGAAGTGCACTCTTAGGATAATAAATAAGAATTGATGAGTATATTTTAACAATTTGTACGAAAACTAATACGTAGCTCTCCACTTATTATTTTATTCTGCCCCACTTATTTGCCTTTTTTTTCTTCAAGGCAGCCAGCTAGTGAAATTTATAAGGGTTGATTTTTGTAACTTATATTCAAATTTGTGGTACATAAGAAGTGCATCTTTTTGAATAATAAAAGTATTTTGTTTAATAAATTTTAAAATTTTTTACGAAAACAAGTAGGTAGCTCTGCACTTATTATTTTATTATGCCCCACTTATTTGCCTATTTGTTTTCTTCAAGGCAGCCAGCCACCTAGTGAAAGTTATAAGGGTTGATTTTTGTAACTTATATTCAAATTTGTGGTACATAAGAAGTGCATCTCTTTGAATAATAAAAATAATTTGTTTAATAAATTTTAAAATTTTTTACGAAAACAAATAGGTGGCTCTCCACTTATTTGTTTATTATGCCCCATTTATTTGTCTATTTTTTTCTTGAAGGCAGCCACATAGTGAAAGTAATAAGGGTTGATTTTTGTAACTTATAATCAAGCTTGTGGTACATAAGAAGTGCATCACTTAAGATAATAAGAATAAATTGTTTAAAAAATTTTAAAACTTTTTACGAAAACTAGTAGGTAGCTCTGCACTTATTATTTTATTATGCTCCACTTATTTGCATATTTGTTTTTTTCAAGGCAGCCACCTAGTGAAAGTTATAAGGGTTCATTTTTGTAACTTATATTCAAATATGTGGGACATAAGAAGTGCGATCTCTTTGAATAATAAAAATAATTTGTTTAATAAATTTTAAAACCTTTTTACGAAAACTAATAGGTAGCTCTTCACTTATTATTTTATTATGCCCCACCTATTTGTTTTCATAAAAAAATTTAATATTTATTAAAGAATTTTTTTTTATTATTCGAGGAATTCACTTCTTATGTATCATAAGTATGAATATAAGTTACACAAATTAACTCTTATTACTTTCACTAGGTGGATGCCTTGAAGAAAAAAATAGGCAAATAAGTGGAACATAATAAACGAATAAGTGCAGAGCTACCTATTAGTTTTTGTAAAAAGTTTTAAAATTTATTAAACAATTTATTTTTATTATCCAAAGGATGCACTTCTTATGTACCACAAGTTTGATTATAAGTTACAAAAGTCAACCCTTATTACTTTCACTAGGTTGCCGCCTTCAAGAAAAAAAATAGGCAAATCAGTGGGGCATAATAAACAAATAAGTGAAGAGCTACCTATTAGTTTTCATAAAAAATTTTAAAATTTATTAAACAATTTTTTTTTATTATTCGAAGGAATTATCACAAGTTTGAATATAAGTTACAAAAATCAACCCTTATTACTTTCACTAGGGATTGCTTTGAAGGAAAAAATAGGCAAATAAGTGGGACATAATAAACAAATAAGTGCATAACTACATATTAGTTTTTGTAAAAAGTTTTAAAATTTATTAAACAATTTTTTTTATTATTCAAAGGGATTCACATCTTATGTACCACAAGTTTGAATATAAGTTACAAAAATCGACCATTATTACTTTCACTAGGTGACGACCTTGAAGAAAAAATAGGCAAATATGTGGGGCATAATAAACAAATAAGTGAAGAGCTACCTATTAGTTTTCATAAAAAAATTTAAAATTTATTAAACAATTTTTTTTTATTATTCAAAGGAATTCACTTCTTTTGTATCGCAAATTTGAATATAAGTTACAAAAATCAACCCTTATTACTTTCACTAGGGGTTGTCTTGAAGAAAAAAATAGGCAAATAAGTGGGACATAATAAACAAATAAGTGAAGAGCTACCTATTAGTTTTCATAAAAAATTTTAAAATTTATTAAACAATTTTTTTTTTATTCAAAGGAATTCACTTCTTATGTATCTGAAGTTTGAATAGAAGTTACAAAAAGCAACCCTTATTACTTTTACTAGGTGACTGCCTTGAAAAAAAAATAGGCAAATAAGTGGAGCATAATAAACAAATAAGTGAAGAGCTACCTATTACTTTTCATAAAAAATTTTAAAATTTATTATAAAATATTTTTTTATTGCTCAAAGGAATTCACTTCTTATGTATCACAAGTTTGAATATAAGTTACAAAATTCAACCCTTATTAATTTCACTAGGTGGTTGACTTGAAGAAAAAACTAGGCAAATAAGTAGGACATAATAAACAAATAAGTGCAGAGCTACCTATTAGATTTCATAAAAAGTTTTAAAATTTATTAAAAATTTATTTTTATTATCCAAAGGGATGCACTTCTTATGTACCACAAGTTTGATTATAAGTTACAAAAATCAAACCTTATTACTTTGACTAGGTGGCTGCCTTCAAGAAAAAAATAGGAAAATAAGTGGGACATAATAAACAAATAAGTGGAGAGCTATCTATTAGTGTTCGTAACAAGTTTTAAAATTTATTAAACAATTTTTTTTATTATTCAAAGGTATTCACTTCTTATGTACCACAAGTTTTAATATAAGTTACAAAAATCAACCCTTATTACTTTCGCTTTGTGGCTGCCTTGAAGAAACAATTAGGCAAATAAGTGGGGCATAATAAACTAATAAGTGCAAAGCTACCTATTTGTTTTCGTAAAAAGTTTTAAAATTTATTCACCAATTTTTTTTACTATTCAAAGGGATTCACTTCTTATGTACCACAAGTTTGAATATGAGTTACAAAAATCAACCCTTATTACTTTCACTAGGTGGCTGACTTGAAGAAAAAAATAGGCAACTAAGTGGGACATAACAAACAAATAGGTGCAGAGCTACCTATTAGTTTTCATTAAAAATTTTAAAATTTATTAAACAATTTTTTGATTATTCAAACGAATTCACTTCTTATGTATCATAAGTTTGAATATAAGTTACAAAAATCAACCCTTATTACTTTCACCATGTGGCTGCCTTAAAGAGAAAAATAGGCAAATAAGTGGGACATAATAAACAAATAAGTGCAGAGCTACCTATTAGTTTTCATAAAAAGTTGTAAAATTTATTAAACAATTTTTTTTTTATTATTCAAATGTATTCACTTCTTATGTACCACAAGTTTGAGTGTAAGTTATAAAAATCAACACTTATTACTTTCGCGAGGTGGCTGCCTTGAAGAAAAAAATAGGCAAATAAGTGGGCATAATAAACAAATAAGTGGAGAGCTACCTATTAGTTTTCATAAAAATTTTTAAAATTTATTAAACAATTTTTTTTAGTATTCAAATGTATTCACTTCTTATGTATCACAAGTTTGAATATAAGTTACAAAAATCAAGCCTTATTACTTGTGGTTGCCTTGAAGAAAAAAATAGGCAAATAAGTGGGACATAATAAACAAATAAGTGTAGAGCTACCTATTAGTTTCATAAAAAATTTTTAAATTTATTAAACAATTTTCTTTTATGGTTCAAAGGAATTCACTTCTTATGTATCACAAGTTTGAATATAAATTACAAAAACCAACCGTTATTACTTTCAATAGGTGGCTGGCTTGAAGAAAAAAATATAGGCAAATAAGTGGGACAGAATAAACAAAATAAGTGCAGAGCTACCTATTAAATTTCGTAAAAAGTTTTAAAATTTATTTAAAAATTTATTTTTGTTATTCAAAGGGATGCACTTCTTATGTACCACAAGTTTGATTATAAGTTACCAAAATCAACCTTTATTACTTTCACTAGGTGGCTGCCTTGAAGAAAAAAATAGACAAATAAGTGGGACATAATAAACAAATAAGTGTAGAGCTACCTATTAGTTTTCATAAAAAATTTTAAAATTTATTAAACAATTTTTTTTATAATTCAAAGGAATTCACTTCTTATGTATCACAAGTTTGAATATAAGTTACAAAAATCAACCCTTATTACTCTCACTATGGCTCCCTTGAGGAAAAAAATAGGCAAATAAGTGGGACATAATAAACAAATAAGTGCAGAGCTACCAATTAGATGTAGTAAAAAGTTTTAAAATTTATTAAAAAATGTATTTTTGTTATCCAAAGGAATTCACTTCTTATTTATCACAAGTTTGAATATAAGTTACAAAAATAAACCCTTATTACTTTCACTAGGTGGCTGCCTTGAAGAAAAAAATAGACAAATAAGTGGGACATAATAAACAAATAAGTGTAGAGCTACCTATTAGTTTTCATAAAAAATTTTAAAATTTATTAAACAATTTTTTTTATTATTCAAAGGAATTCACTTCTTATGTATCACAAGTTTGAATATAAGTTACAAAAATCAACCCTTATTACTCTCACTATGGCTCCCTTGAGGAAAAAAATAGGCAAATAAGTGGGACATAATAAACAAATAAGTGCAGAGCTACCAATTAGATGTCGTAAAAAGTATTAAAATTTATTAAAAAATGTATTTTTGTTATCCAAAGGAATTCACTTCTTATGTACCACAAGTTTGAGTGTAAGTTATAAAAATCAACACTTATTACTTTCGCGAGGTGGCTGCCTTGAAGAAAAAAATTGGCAAATAAGTGGGCATAATAAACAAATAAGTGGAGAGCTACCTATTAGTTTTCATAAAAATTTTTAAAATTTATTAAACAATTTATTTTTATTATTCAAAGGAATTCACTTCTTATGTATCACAAGTTTGAATATAAGTTACAAAAATCAAGCATTATTACTTGTGGTTGCCTTGAAGAAAAAAATAGGTAAATAAGTGAGACATAATAAACAAATAAGTGTAAAGCTACCTATTAGATTCATAAAAAAATTTAAAATTTATTAAACAATTTTCTTGTATGATTCAAAGGAATTCACTTCTTATGTATCACAAGTTTGAATATAACTTACAAAAATCAACCCTTGTTACTTTCAATAGGTGGCTGGCTTCAAGAAAAAAATAGGCAAAGAAGTGGGACAAAATAAACAAATAAGTGCAGAGCTACCTATTAAATTTCGTAAAAAGTTTCAAAATTTATTAAAAATATTATTTTTGTTATCCAAAGGGATGCACTGCTTATGTACCACAATTATAAGTTACAAAAATCAACCTTTATAACTTTCACTAAGTGGCTGCCTTGAAGAAAAAAATAGGCAAATAAGTGGAGCATAATAAAGAAATAAGTGGAGAGCTATCTATTAGTTTTCGTAAAAAGTTTTAAAATTTATTAAACAATTTATTTTTATTATCCAAAGGCATGCACTTCTTATGTATCGCAAGTTTGAATATAAGTTACAAAAATCAACCCTTATTACTTTTACTATGTGGTTGCCTTGAAGAAAAAATTAGGCAAATAAGTGGGGCATAAAAAACAAATAAGTATATAGCTATCTATTAGTTTTGCGTAAAAAGTTTTAAAATTTATTAAACAATTTTTTTTTATTATCCAAAGGATTGACTTCTTATGTATCACAAGTTCGATTATAACTTACAAAAATCAACCCTTATTACTTTCACTAGGTAGGATGCACTTCTTATGTATCACAAGTTCGATTATAAGTTACAAATATCAACGCTTATTACTTTCACTAGGTCGCTGCCTTGAAGAAAAAAATAGTCAAATAATAAAAATTTTTAAAATTTATTAAACAATTTATATTTATTATTCAAAGGAATTCACTTCTTATGTATCACAAGTTTGAATATAAGTTACAAAATCAACCCTTATTACTTTCACTAGGTGGTTGCCTTGAGGAAAAAAATAGGCAAATAAGTGGGACAGAATAAACAAATAAGTGCAGAGCTACCTATTAAATTTCGTAAAAAGTTTTAAAATTTATTAAAAAAATTATTTTTGTTATCAAAGGATGCACTTCTTATGTACCACAATTATAAGTTACAAAAATCAATCTTTATTACTTTCACTAGGTGGCTGCCTTGAACAAAAAAATAGGCAAATAAGTGGAGCATAATAAACAAATAAGTGGAGAGCTATCTATTAGTTTTCGTAAAAAGTTTTAAAATTTATTAAACAATTTATTTTTATTATCCAAAGGGATGCACTTGTTATCTATCGCAAGTTCGATTATAAGTTACAAAAATCAACCCTTAATACTTTCACTAGGCTGCCTTGAAGAAACAAATAGGCAAATAAGTGGGGCATAATAAACAAATAAGTGGAGAGCTACATATTAGTTTTCAGTAAAAATTTTAAAATTTATTAAACAAATTTTTTTTATTATTCAAAGGGATTCACTTCATATGTACCACAAGTTTAAATATAAGTTAGAAAAATCAACCTTATTATTTTCACTAGGGGTTGCCTTGAAGAAAAAAATAGGCAAATAAGTGGGACATAATAAACAAATAAGGCAGAGCTACCTATTAGTTTTCGTAAAAAGATTTTAAAATTTATTAAACAATTTTTTTTTATTATGCAAAGGATGCACTTCTTATATATCACATGTTCGATTATAAGTTACAAAAATCAACCCTTATTACTTTCACTAGGTGGCTGCCTTGAAGAAAAAAATAGGCAAATAAGTGGGCATAATAAACAAATAAGTGGGCATAATAAACAAATAAGTGGAGAGCTACCTATTAGTTTTCATAAAAAATTTTAAAATTTATTAAACAATTTTCTTTTATGATTCAAAGGAATTCAGTTCTTATGTATCACAAGTTTGAATATAAGTGAATCCCTTCGAATAAGAAAAAAAATTGTTTAATAAATTTTAAAATTTATTAAACAATTTTTTTGTATTATTCAAAGGGATTCAGTCCTTATGTGCCACAAGTTTGAATATAAGTTGCAAAAATCAACCCTAATTACTTTCACTAGGTGGCTGCCATCAAGAAAAAAATAGGCAAAAAAGTGGGGCATAATAAACAAATAAGTGAAGAGCTACCTATTAGTTTTCATAACAAATTTTAAAATTTATTAAACAATTTTCTTTTATTATTCAAAGGAATTCACTTCTTATTTATCACAAGTTTGAATATGAGTTACAAAAATCAACCCTTCTTACTTTCAGTAGGTGGCTCCCTTGAAGAAAAAAATAGGCAAATAAGTGGGACATAATAAACAAATAAGTGCAGAGCCACCTATTTGTTTTTTTAAAAAGCTTTAAAACTTATTAAACAATTTATTTTTATTATACAAAGGATGCACTTCTTCTGTACCACAAGTTTGATTATAAGTCACAAAAATCAACCCTTATTACTTTCACTAGGTGGCTGCCTTGAAGAAAAAAATAGGCAAATAAGTGGGACATAATAAACAAATAAGTGGAGAGCTATCTATTAGTTTTCGTAAAAAGTTTTAAAATTGATTAAACAATTTTTTTTTATTATTCAAAGGGATTCACTTCTTATGTACCACAAGTTTGACTATAAGTTACAAAAATCAACCCTTATTACCTTCACTAGGTGGTTGCCTTCAAGAAAAAGTTAGGCAAATAAGTGGGGCATAATAAACTAATAAGTGCAGAACTACCTATTAGTTTTTGTAAAAAGTTTTAAAATTTATTAAACAATTTTTTTTACTATTAAAAGGGATTCACTTCTGATGTACCACAAGTTTGATTATAAGTTACAAAAATCAACCCTTATTACTTTCACTATGTGGCTGCCGTGAAGAAAAAAATAGGCTAATAGTTAGGACATAATGAACAAATAATTGCAGAGCTACCTATTAGATTTCGTAAAAAGTTTTAAAATTTATTAAACAACTTTTTTTACTATTAAAAGGGATTCACTTCTGATGTTCCACAAGTTTGAATATAAGTTACAAAAATCAACCCTTATTACATTCGCTAGGTGGCTGCCTTGAAGAAAAAAACAGTCAAATAAGTGGAACATAATAAACAAATAAGTGCAGAGCTACCTATTAGTTTTCGTAAAAAGTTCTAAAATTTTTTAAACAATTTTTTTCATTACTCAAAGGAATTCACTTCTTATGTACCACAAGTTTGATTATAAGTTACAAAAATCAACCGTTATTTCTTTCACTAGGTGGCTGCCGTGAAGAAAAAAATAGGCTAATAGTTGGGACATAATAAAAAAATAATTGCAGAGCTACCTATTAGATTTCGTAAAAAGTTTTAAAATTTATTACAAAATTTTTTTTGTTATCCTAAGAGATGCTCTTATGTACCACAAGTTCGATTATAAGTTACAAAAATCAACCCTTATTACTTTCACTAGGTGGCTGCCTTGAAGAAAAAAATAGGCAAATAAGTGGGGCATAATAAACAAATAAGTGAAGAGCTACCTATTAGTTTTTATAAAAAGTTTCAAAATTTATTAAACAATTTTGTTTTATTATCCAAAGGATGCACTTATTATGTAGCACAAGTTTCATTATAAGTTACAAAAACCAATCCTTATTACTTTCACTAGGTGTCTGCCTTGAAGAAAAAATAGGCAAATAAGTGGGGCGTAATAAACAAAGATGAGGAGAGCTATCTATTAGTTTTCGTAAAAAGTTTTAAAATTTATTAAACAATTTTGTTTTATTATCCAAAGGATGCACTTCTTATGTATCACAAGTTTTAATATAAGTTACAAAAATCAATCCTTATTACTTTTCACTATGTGGCTGCCTTGAAGAAAAAACTAGGCAAATAAGTGGGGCATAATAAACAAATAAGTGAAGAGCTACCTATTAGTTTTCATAAAAATATTTTAAAATTTATTAAACAATTTTTAATTATTATTCAAAGGGATTCACTTCTTATGTGCCACAAGTTTAAATATAAGTTACAAAAATCAACCCTTATTACTTTCACTATGTGGCTCCCTTGAAGAAAAAAATAGGCAAAGAAGTGGGACATAATAAACAAATAAGTGCAGAGCTACCTATTAGATTTCGTAAAAAGTTTTAAAATTTATTAAATAATTTATTTTTGCTATCCAAAGGGATGCACTTCTTATGTACCAGAAGTTTGATTATAAGTTACACAAAAATCAACACTTATTACTTTCACTAGGTGGCTGCCTTGATGAAAAAAATAGACAAATAAGTGGGGCATAATAAACAAATAAGTGGAGAGTTATCTATTAGTTTTCGTAAAAAATTTTAAAATTTATTAAACAATTTTTTTTTTATTATTCAATGGGATTCACTTCTTATGTATCACAAGTTTGAATATAAGTTACAAAAATCAATCCTTATTTCTTTCACTATGTGGTTCCCTTGAAGAAAAAAATAGCTAAAAAAGTGGGACATAATAAACAAATAAGTGCAGAGCTACCTATTAGATTTCGTAAAAAGTTTTAAAATTTATTAAACAATTTATTTTTGTTATCCAAAGTGATGCACCTCTTATGTACCACAAGTTTGATTATAAGTTACAAAAATCAACCCTTATTACTATCCCTAGATGGCTGCCTTGAAGAAAAAAATAGGCAAACAAGTGGGGCATAATAAACAAATAAGTGGAGAGCTATCTATTAGTATTCGTAAAAAGTTTTAAAATTTATTAAACAATTTTTTTTATTATCCAAAGGGATGTACTTCTTATGTACCACAAGTTTGATTATAAGTTACAAAAATCAACATTTACTACTTTCACTAGGTGGCTGCCTTGAAGAAACAAAAATAGGCAAATAAGTGGGGCATAATAAACAAATAAATAAGAGCTACCTATTAGTTTTCATAAAAAAAGTTTATAATTTATTAAACAATTTTTTTTTCTTATTCGAAGGGATTCACTTGTTATGCGCCACAAGTTTGAATATAAGTTAAAAAAATCAATCCTTATTACTTTCACTAGGTGGGCTGCCTTCAAGAAAAAATCAGGCAAATAAGTGGCGCATAATAAACAAATAAGTGAAGAGCTACCTATTAGTTTTCTTTAAAAATTTTAAAATTTATTAAACAATTTTTTTTTATTATTCAAAGGAATTCACTTCTTATGTATCACAAGTTTGAATATAAGTTACTAAAATCAACACTTATTTCTTTCACTAGGTGGCTGCCTTGAAAAAAAAATAGGCAAATAATTGGGACATAATAAACAAATAAGTGCAGAGCTACCTATTAGTTTTTGTAAAAAGTTTTAAAATTTATTAAACAATTTATTTTTATTATCCAAAGGATGCACTTCTTATGTACCACAAATTTGATTATAAATTACAAAAATCAACCCTTATTACTTTCACTAGGTGGCTGCCTTGAAGAAAAAAATACGCAAATAAGTGGGACATAATAAACAAATAAGTGCAGAGCTGCCTATTAGTTTTGGTAAAATGTTTTAAAATTTATTAAACAATTTAATTTTATTATCCAAAGGATGCACTCCTTCTGTACCACAAGTTTGATTATAAGTTAGAAAAATCAACCTTTATTACTTTCACTAGGTGGCTGCTTTGAAGAAAAAATTAGGCAAATAAGTGGGACATAATAAACTAATAAGTGCAGAGCAACATATTTGTTTTCGTAAAAAGTTTTAAAATTTATTAAACAATTTTTTTTACTATCCAAAGGGATTCACTTCTTATGTACCCAAGTTTGATTATAGGTTACAAAAATGAACCCTTATTACTTTCACTATATGGCTGCCGTGAAGAAAAAAATAGGCTAATAATTGGGACATAATAAAGAAATAAGTGCAGAGCTACCTATTAGTTTTCGTAAAAAGTTTTAAAATTTATTAAACAATTTATTTTTATTATCCAAAGGGATGCACTTCTTATGTACCACAAGTTTGATTATAAGTTACAAAAATCAACCCTTATTACTTTCACTAGCCGGCTGCCTTAGAGAAAAAAATAGGCAAATAAGAGGGACAAAATAAAGTGGAGAGCTACCTATGAGTTTTTGTAAAAACTTTTAAAATTTATTAAACAATTTAGTTTTATTATCCAAAGGAAGCACTTCTTATGTACCACAAGTTTGATTATAAATTACAAAAATCAACTCTTATTACTTTCACTAGGTGATTGTCTTGAAGAAAAAATAGGCAAATAAGTGGGGCATAATAAACAAATAAGTGAACAGCTACCTATTAGTTTTCATTAAAAATTTTAAAATTTATTAAACAATTTTTTTTATTATTCAAAGGAATTCACTTCTTATGTATCACAAGTTTGAATATAAGTTACAAAAATCAACACTTATTTCTTTCACTAGGTAGCTGCCTTGAAGTAAAAAATAGTCAAATAAGTGGGACATAATAAACAAATAAGTGCAGAACTACCTATTAGTTTTCGTAAAAAGTTTTAAAATTTATTAAACAATTTTTTTGTAGTATTCAAAGGGATTCATTTCTTATGTACCACAAGTTTGAATATATGTTACAAAACTCATTACTTTCACTAGGTGGCTGCCTTCAAGAAAAAAATAGGCAAATAAGTGGGGCATAATAAAGAAATAAGTGAAGAGCTACCTATTAGTTTTCATAAAAAATTTTAAAATTTATTAAACAATTTTTTTTTATTATTCCAAGGAATACACTTTTCATGTATCACAAGTTTGATTATAAGGTAAAAAAATCAACCCTTATTACTTTAACTAGGTGGCTGCCTTGAAGAAAAATTAGGCAAATAAGTGGGGCATAATAAACAAATAAGTGGAGAGCTATATATTAGTTTTCGTAAAAAGTTTTAAAATTTATTAAACAATTTATAGTTATTATCCAAAGGGATGCACTTCTTATGTACCACAAGTTTGAATATAAGTTAAAAAAATCAACGCTTATTACTTTCACTAGGTGGCTGCCTTGAAGAAAAAAATTAGTCAAATAAGTGGGGCATAATAAACAAATAAGTGAAGAGCTAGCAATTAGTTTTTGTAAAAAGTTTTAAAATTTATTAAACAATCCAAAGGATGCACTTCTTATGTACCACATGTTTGATTATAAGTTACAAAAATAAACTCTTATTACTTTCACTAGGTGGCTGCCTTCAAGAAAAAAATAGGCAAATAAGTTGGACATAATAAAGTAATAAGTGCAGAGCTACATGTTAGTTTTCGTAAAAATTTATAAAATTTATTAAACAATTTTTTTTATTATCCAAAGGGATCCACTTCTTATGTACCACAAGTTTGATTAGAAGTTACAAAAATCAACCCTTATTACTTTCAATAGGTAGTTGCCTTGAAGAAAAAAATAGGCAAATATGTGGCGCATAATAAACAAATAAGTGGGGAGTTATCTATTAATTTTTGTAAAAAGTTTTAAAATTTATTAAACAACTTTTTTTTTATTATTCAAAGGGATTCACTTCTTATGTACCACAAGTTTGAATATAAGTTACAAAAATAAACCCTTATTACTTTCACTAGGTGACTGCCTTGAACAAAAAAATAGGCATATAAGTGGGACATAATAAACAAATAAGTGCAGAGTTACCTATTAGTTTTCGTAAAAAGTTTTAAAATTTATTAAACAATTTATTTTTATTATCCAAAGGGATGCACTTCTTATGTACCACAAGTTTGATTATAAGTTACAAAAACCAACTCTTATTACTTTCACTAGGTGGCTGCCTTGAAGAAAAAATAGGCAAATAAGTGGGGCAATAATAAACAGATAAGAGGAGAGCTATCTATTAGTTTTATTAAAAAGTTTTAAAATTTTTTAAACAATTTTTTTGTCTTATTCGAAGGAATTCAGTTCTTATGTGCCACAAGTTTGAATATAAGTTACAAAAATCAACACTTATTTCTTTCACTAGGTAGCTGCCTTGAAGTAAAAAATAGTCAAATAAGTGGGACATAATAAACAAATAAGTGCAGAACTACCTATTAGTTTTCGTAAAAAGTTTTAAAATTTATTAAACAATTTTTTTGTAGTATTCAAAGGGATTCATTTCTTATGTACCACAAGTTTGAATATATGTTACAAAACTCATTACTTTCACTAGGTGGCTGCCTTCAAGAAAAAAATAGGCAAATAAGTGGGGCATAATAAAGAAATAAGTGAAGAGCTACCTATTAGTTTTCATAAAAAATTTTAAAATTTATTAAACAATTTTTTTTATTATTCCAAGGAATACACTTTTTATGTATCACAAGTTTGATTATAAGGTAAAAAAATCAACCCTTATTACTTTAACTAGGTGGCTGCCTTGAAGAAAAATTAGGCAAATAAGTGGGGCATAATAAACAAATAAGTGGAGAGCTATATATTAGTTTTCGTAAAAAGTTTTAAAATTTATTAAACAATTTTTTTTATTATTCAAAGGGATTCAATTCTTATATACCGCAAGTTTGAATATAAGTTACAAAAATCAACCCTTATTACTTTCACTAGGTGGCTGCCCTGAAGAAAAAAATACGCAAATAAGTTGGACAAAATAAACAAATAAGTGGAGAGCTACCTATTAGTTTTGGTAAAAACTTTTAAAATTTATTAACCAATTTAGTTTTATTATCCAAAGGATCCTTATGTACCACAAGTTTGATTATAAGTTACAAAAATCAACTCTTATTACTTTCACTAGGTGACTGCCTTGAAGAAAAAATAGGCAAATAAGTGGGGCATAATAAATAAATAAGTAAACAGCTACCTATTAGTTTTCATTAAAAATTTTCAAATTTATTAAACAATTTTTTTTATTATTCAAAGGAATTCACTTCTTATGTATCACAAGTTTGAATATAAGTTACAAAAATCAACACTTATTTCTTTCACTAGGTGGTTGCCTTGAAGTAAAAAATAGTCAAATAAGTGGGACATAATAAACAAATAAGTGCGGAACTACCTATTAGTTTTCGTAAAAAGTTTTAAAATTTATTAAACAATTTTTTTGTAGTATTCAAAGGGATTCACTTCTTATGTACCACAAGTTTGAATATAAGTTACAAAACTCATTACTTTCACTAGGTGGCTGCCTTCAAGAAAAAAATAGGCATATAAGTGGGGCATAATAAACAAATAACTGAAGAGCTACCTATTAGTTTTCATAAAAAATTTTAAAATTTATTAAACAATTTTTTTTTTATTATTCAAAGGAATTCACTCTTTATGTATCACAATTTTGATTATAAGTTACAAAAATCAACCCTTATTACTTTCACTAGGTGGCTGCCTTGAAGAAAAAAATAGGCAAATAAGTGGGACAAAATAAACAAATAAGTGGAGAGCTACCTATTAGTTTTGGTAAAAACTTTTAAAATTTATTAACCAATTTTGTTTTATTATCCAAAGGATGCACTTCTTATGTACCACAAGTTTGATTATAAGTTACAAAAATCAACTCTTATTACTTTCACTAGGTGACTGCCTTCAAGAAAAAATAGGCAAATAAGTGGGGCATAATAAACAAATAAGTAAACAGCTACCTATTAGTTTTCATTAAAAATTTTAAAATTTAATAAACAATTTTTTTTTATTATTCAAAGGAATTCACTTCTTATGTATCACAAGTTTGAATATAAGTTACAAAACTCAACCCTTATTACTTTCACTGAGTGGCTACCTTCAAGAAAAAAATAGGCAAATAAGTGGGGCATAATAAACAAATAAGTGAAGAGCTACCTATTAGTTTTCATAAAAAATTTTAAAATTTATTAAACAATTTTTTTTATTATTCAAAGGAATTCACTTCTTATGTATCACAAGTTTGACTATAAGTTACAAAAATCAACCCTTATTACTTTCACTAGTGGCTGCCTTGAAGAAAAATTAGGCAAATAAATGGGACATAATAAACAAATAAGTGGAGAGCTATATATTAGTTTTCGTAAAAAGTTTTAAAATTTATTAAACAATTTTTTTTTATTATTCAAAGGATTCACTTCTTATGTACCACAAGTTTAAATGTAAGTTACAAAAATCAACCCTTATTCCTTTCACTAGGTGGGTGCCTTCCAACAAAAATAGGCAAATAAGTGGGACATAATAAACAAATAAGTGAAGAGCTACCTATTACTTTTTGTAAAAAGTTTTAAAATCTATTAAACAATTTATTTTTATTATCCAAAGGATGCACTTCTTATGTACCACAAGTTTGATTTTCAGTTACAAAAATCAACTGTTATTACTTTCACTAGCTGGCTGCCTTGAAGAATAAAATAGGCAAATAAGTGGGACATAATAAACAAATAAGTGAAGTGCTACCTATTAGTTTTCATTAAAAATTTTAAAATTTATTAAACAATTTTTTTTTATTATTCAAAGGAATTCACTTCTTATGTATCACAAGTTTGACTATAAGTTACAAAAATCAACCCTTATTACTTTCACTAGTGGCTGCCTTGAAGAAAAATTAGGCAAATAAATGGGGCATAATAAACAAATAAGTGGAGAGCTATATATTAGTTTTCGTAAAAAGTTTTAAAATTTATTAAACAATTTTTTTTATTATTCAAAGGATTCACTTCTTATGTACCACAAGTTTAAATATAAGTTACAAAAATCAACCCTTATTCCTTTCACTAGGTGGGTGCCTTCCAAAAAAAATAGGCAAATAAGTGGGGCATAATAAACAAATAAGTGAAGAGCTACCTATTACTTTTTGTAAAAAGTTTTAAAATCTATTAAACAATTTATTTTTATAATCCAAAGGATGCACTTCTTATGTACCACAAGTTTTATTTTAAGTTACAAAAATCAACTCTTATTACTTTCACTAGCTGGCTGCCTTGAAGAATAAAATAGGCAAATAAGTGGGACATAATACACAAATAAGTGAACAGCTACCTATTAGTTTTCATTAAAAATTTTAAAATTTATTAAACAATTTTTTTTTTATTATTCAAAGGAATTCACTTCTTATGTATGACAAGTTTGAATATAAGTTACAAAAATCAACACTTATTTCTTTCAGTAGGTGGCTGCCTTGAAGAAAAAAATAGACAAATAAGTGGGGCATAATAAACTAATAAGTGCAGAGCTAGCTGTTAGTTTTCTTAAAAAGTTATAAAATTTATTAAACAATTTTATTTATTATCCAAAGAGATGCACTTCTTATGTACGTCTTATGTACCACAAGTTTGATTATAAGTTACAAAAATCAACACTTATTTCTTTCACTAGGTGGCTGCCTTGAAAAAAAATAGGCAAATAAGTGGGACATAATAAACAAATAAGTGCAGAGCTACCTATTAGTTTTCGTAAAAAGTATTAAAATTTATTAAACAATTTATTTTTATTATCCAAAGGGATGCACTTCCTATTATGAAAAGAGAAAGAAATATTAGAATTTGATACTCAACTTCGAAGGAATTTGCAACAAAACAAACAGATAGAATCGAAAGTCTAATCTAAAAAAGGATTGGAAATTTCTACGGGCATTTCAATATTTTTTTTAGGAATCTAAAAAAATGCATTTCATTTCTATCATTATTATGATATTACATATTCAAATTCAATTGGATACAAAAAAAAATCCATTCGAAATTGTCAAGAAAAGATATATTTTGAAGTGAAGTATTTTGGAGAGAATTGGGGAGAATATGATTAGAGTATGTTATGTGTAATGTAATAAGGCTTGTATTTTTGAAACATGCATATATTTAAATGCAGCTATAGATCTGTCTCTAACTTTATTGCAGTCATATTTGTTCAGGATAACAAACACATAACATGTTGTGTGAATTTTTACAAATTTTCTATTGAAAATTGTAAAAAAAGAATAAGCACGATAATTTCTTGAAAATACCGTATAGTATTGGTATTCTATATCTATATAGATATGGATAAGATACTCGATTAGATAATATCTGTGTAACAGATCAAATTGATATTCTAGGGTTTACATATATTGAAAGTTGCTGTTATAATTAGAATGAACAAAGTTAAAAAAAAAAAGCAATATTGATTGGTTATGTATCAATTTTTATTTTCTGATCTCATTAAGAAAAAAAAATTTCTATTCAAATATTCAAGAATAATTCATAAAAGAATAGTTAACGGTTGCGATTTGTCTCAAGATTGTTTTTCAATTTTTCAATAGAAAGAAAAGGGGGGAGTATTCTCAAAAACTTCATATCTATATTTTTATTGGCGGCATGGCCGAGTGGTAAGGCGGGGGACTGCAAATCCTTTTTCCCCAGTTCAAATCCGGGTGTCGCCTGATCGATAAGAAACTGTAAATGAAAGATTATATTACGTTTTTTTAGAAAACTTTTTTTCCAACAGAAGCAAGCGAGGGAAAAGGAGTCTTGAGAATTGCGTTTGATTCGAAATTATAAGCATCAGTAGCTTAAAAAATGTTGTAAATATTTTTGTCTCGAATTCAAGGAAAGATTCTAGTAGTGAAAAGGAATCCATAAATTTAGAAATGATAGTTCGTTCACTACACAACTATTGTAGTGTCTGTCTCCTGACTGGGTCTTTTATTAGATTGGATTAAGAATAAGTCGGATAGTTTGATTATAAGTTACAAAAATCAACCCTTATTACTTTCAGTAGGTGGCTGCCTTCAAGAAAAATTAGGCAAATAAGTGGGGCATAATAAACAAATAAGTAGAGAGCTATATATTAGTTTTCGTAAAAAGTTTTAAAATTTATTAAACAATTTATTTTTATTATCCAAAGGGATATACTTCTTATGTACCACAAGTTTGAATATATGTTACAAAAATCAACCCTTATTACTTTCAGTAGTTGGCTGCCTTCAAGAAGAAAATAGGCAAATAAGTGGGGCATAATAAACAAAAAAGTGAAGAGCTACCTATTAGTTTTCATAAAAAATTTTAAAATTTATTAAACAATTTTTTTTTTATTATTCAAAGGAATTGACTTCTTATGTATCACAAGTTTGATTATAAGGTAAAAAAATCAACCCTTATTACTTTCACTAGGTGGCTGCCTTGAAGAAAAATTAGGCAAATAAGTGGGGCATAATAAACAAATAAGTGGAGAGCTATATATTAGTTTTCGTAAAAAGTTTTAAAATTTATTAAACAATTTTTTTTATTATTCAAAGGGATTCAGTTCTTCTATACCACAAGTTTGAATATAAGTTACAAAAATCAACCCTTATTACTACTAGGTGGCTGCCTTCAAGAAAAAAATAGGCAAATAAGTGGAGCATAATAATCAAATAAGTGCAGAGCTACCTATTAGTTTTCGTAAAAACTTTTAAAATTTATTAAACAATTTATTTTATTATTCAAAGGGATTCACTTCTTATGTACCACAAGTTTCAATATAAGTTACACAAATCAACCCTTATTACTTTCACTAGGTGGCTGCCTTGAAGAAAAAAATATGCAAATAAGTGGGGCATAATAAACAAATAAGTGAAGAGCTACCTATTAGTTTTCATAAAAAATTTTAAAATTTATTAAACAATTTATAGTTATTATCCAAAGGGATGCACTTCTTATGTACCACAAGTTTGAATATAAGTTAAAAAAATCAACGCTTATTACTTTCACTAGGTGGCTGCCTTGAAGAAAAAAATTAGTCAAATAAGTGGGGCATAATAAACAAATAAGTGAAGAGCTACCAATTAGTTTTTGTAAAAAGTTTTAAAATTTATTAAACAATCCAAAGGATGCACTTCTTATGTACCACATGTTTGATTATAAGTTACAAAAATAAACTCTTATTACTTTCACTAGGTGGCTGCCTTCAAGAAAAAAATAGGCAAATAAGTTGGACATAATAAAGTAATAAGTGCAGAGCTACATGTTAGTTTTCGTAAAAATTTATAAAATTTATTAAACAATTTTTTTTATTATCCGAAGGGATCCACTTCTTATGTACCACAAGTTTGATTAGAAGTTACAAAAATCAACCCTTATTACTTTCAATAGGTAGTTGCCTTGAAGAAAAAAATAGGCAAATATGTGGGGCATAATAAACAAATAAGTGGGGAGTTATCTATTAATTTTTGTAAAAAGTTTTAAAATTTATTAAACAACTTTTTTTTTATTATTCAAAGGGATTCACTTCTTATGTACCACAAGTTTGAATATAAGTTACAAAAATAAACCCTTATTACTTTCACTAGGTGACTGCCTTCAAGAAAAAAATAGGCATATAAGTGGGACATAATAAACAAATAAGTGCAGAGTTACCTATTAGTTTTCCTAAAAAGTTTTAAAATTTATTAAACAATTTATTTTTATTATCCAAAGGGATGCACCTCTTATGTACCACAAGTTTGATTATAAGTTACAAAAACCAACTCTTATTACTTTCACTAGGTGGCTGCCTTGAAGAAAAAATAGGCAAATAAGTGGGGCATAATAAACAGATAAGAGGAGAGCTATCTATTAGTTTTATTAAAAAGTTTTAAAATTTTTTAAACAATTTTTTTGTCTTATTCGAAGGAATTCAGTTCTTATGTGCCACAAGTTTGAATATAAGTTACAAAAATCAACCCTTATTACTTTCACTAGGTGGCTGCCTTCAAGAAAAAAATAGGCAAATAAGTGGAGCATAATAAACAAATAAGTGCAGAGCTACCTATTTGTTTTCGTAAAAAGTTTTAAGATTTATTAAACAATTTTTTTTACTATTCAAAGGGATTCACTTCTTATGTACCACAAGTTTGATTATAAGTTACAAAAATCAACCCTTATTACTTTCACTATGTGGCTACCGTGAAGAAAAAAATAGGCTAATAATTGGGACATAATAAATAAATAAGTGCAGAGCTACCTATTAGATTTCGTAAAAAGTTTTAAAATTTATTAAAAAATTTATTTTAGTTATCCAAAGAGATGCTCTTATGTACGACAAGTTTGATTATAAGTTATAAAAATCAACCCTTATTACTTTCACTAGGTGGCTGCCTTGAAGAAAAAATAGGGAAATAAGTGGGCCATAATAAACAAATAAGTGGAGAGCTATCTATTAGTTTTTGTAAAAAGTTTTAAAATTTATTAAACAATTTTTTTTTATTATTCAAAGGAATTCACTTCTTAGGTATCACAAGTTTGAATATAAGTTACAAAAATCAACACTTATTTCTTTCACTAGGTGGTTGCTCTGAAGAAAAAAATAGGCAAATAAGTGGGGCATAATAAACAAATAAGTGCAGAGCTACCTATTAGTTTTCGTAAAAAGTTTTAAAATTTATTAAACAATTTATTTTCATTATCCAAAGGATGCACTTCTTATGTACCACAAGTTTGATTATAAGTTACAAAAATCAACCCTTATTACTTTCATTAGGTGGCTGCCTTGAAGAAAAAAATAGGCAAATAAGTGCGGCATAATAAACAAATAAGTGAAGAGCTACCTATTAGTTTTTGTTATGGTATCGTAGCATGCGGAAGCGCAGGATCGTGACAATTGGAAATTAAAGAGAAGCAAATAAAAGAGCAAGAGAAATAACACACAAGGATTTACGTGGAAAACCTCTTTTGAATGTAAGAGGAAAAACCACGGGACGATAATGAACAAAGTTCCACTATGAAAAGAAGAGTACAAAGCTCTTAAATGGGAACAAGAATCCTCACCAAAAACACTCAAGTGTCTATTACAAAGTGTGTCTCTGTAAATGTTTTTCTATATTTTTTTCAAGTCATGGAGATGTTATTTATAGGCTTCAAAGTTGAACCACTCAATAAGCCATATGAAGAGTCTTCAGAAACTGCACTAGTAAATAGGCCATATGAAGAGTCTCTAAAACTTAAGCAGAGTAATGATTAAAAATTAGTGCTTAAGTAACATGTGGTATTAGGAATTGAATGAGAACCACATATTCTAACAGTTTTCATTAAAAATTTTAAAATTTATTAAACAATTTTTTTTATTATTCAAAGGAATTCACTTCTTATGTATCACAAGTTTGAATATAAGTTACAAAAATCAACACTTATTTCTTTCACTAGGTAGGCTGCCTTGAAGAAAAAAATAGGCAAATAAGTGGCACATAATAAACAAATAAGTGCAGAGCTACCTATTAGTTTTTGTAAAAAGTTTTAAAATTTATTAAACAATTTATTTTTATTATCCAAAGGATGAACTTCTTATGTACCACAAGTTTGATTATAAATTACAAAAATCAACCCTTATTACTTTCACAATGTGGCTGCGCTGAAGAAAAAAATACGCAAATAAATGGGACATAATAAACAAATAACTGCAGAGCTACCTATTAGTTTTCGTAAAAAGTTTTAAAATTTATTAAATAATTTATTTTTATTATCCAAAGGATGCACTTCTTCTGTACCACAAGTTTGATTATAAGTTAGAAAAATCAACCTTTATTACTTTCACTAGGTGGCTGATTTGAAGAAAAAATTAGGCAAATAAGTGGGGCATAATATACTAATAAGTGCAGAGCTACCTGTTTGTTTTCGTAAAAAGTTTTAAAATTTATTAAACAATTTTTTTAACTATTCAAAGGGATTCACTTCTTATGTACCACAAGTTTGATTATAAGTTACAAAAATCAACCCTTATAACTTTCACTAGGTGGCTGAAGAAAAAGTAGGCAAATAAGTGGGGCATAATAAACAAATAAGTGGAGAGCTATCTATTAGTTTTTGTAAAAAGTTTTAAAATTTATTAAACAATTTTTTTTATTATTCAAAGGGATTCACTTCTTATGTAACACAAGTTTGAATATAAGTTACAATAATCAACCCTTATTACTTTCACTAGATGGCTGCCTTGAGGAAAAAAATAGGCAAATAAGTGGGGCATAATAAACAAATAAGTGAAGAGCTACCTATTAGTTTTAATAAAAAAATTTAAAATTTATTAAACAATTTTTTTTTATTATTCAAGGGAATTCACTTCTTATGTATCACATGTTTTAATATAAGTTAAAAAAATCAACCCTTATTAATTTCACTAGGTGGCTGCCTTCAAGAAAAAAATAGGCAAATAAGTGGGACATAATAAACAAATAAGTGCAGAGCTACCTATTAGTATTCGTAAAAAGTTTCAAAATTTATTAAACAATTTATTTTTATTATCCAAAAGGATGCACTTCTTATGTACCACAAGTTTGATTATAAGTTACAAAAATCAACCCTTATTACTTTCACTAGCTGGCTGCCTTGAAGAAAAAAATAGGCAAATAAGTAGGATAAAATAAACAAATAAGTGGAGAGCTACCTATTAATTTTTGTAAAAACTTTTAAAATTTATTAAGCAATTTAGTTTTATTATCCAAAGGATGCACTTCTTATGTACCATAAGTTTGATTATAAGTTACAAAAATCAACCCTTATTAATTTCACTAGGTGGGTGCCTTGAAGTAAAAAAGCGACAAATAAGTTGGGCATAATAAACAAATAAGTGGAGACCTACCTATTAATTTTCGTAAAAAGTTTTAAAATTTATTAAAAGATTTATTTTTATTATTCAAAGGATGCACTTCTTATGTACCACAAGTTTGATTATAAGATACAAAAATCAACTCTTATTACTTTCACTAGCTGGCTGCCTTGAAGAACAAAATAGGAAAATAAGTGGGACATAATAAACAAATAAGTGGAGAGCTACCTATTTGTTTTCGAAAAAAGTTTTAAAATTTATTAAACAATTTTTTTTACTATTCAAAGGGATTCACTTTTTATGTACCACAAGTTTGATTATAACTTACAAAAATCAGCCCTTATTACTTTCACTATGTGGCTCCCTTGAAGAAAAAAAATAGGCAAAGAAGTGGGAGATAATAAACAAATAAGTGCAGAGCTACCTATTAGATTTCGTAAAAAGTTTTAAAATTTATTAAACAATTTATTTTTGATATCCAAAGGATGCCCTTCTTATGTACCACAAGTTTGATTATAAGTTACAAAAATAAACTCTTATCACTTTCACTAGTTGGCTGTCCTGAAGAAAAAAATAGGCAAATAAGTGGGGCATAATAAACAACCAAGTGCAGAGCAACCTATTTGTTTTCGTAAAAAGTTTTAAAATTTATTAAACAATTTTTTTTTACTATTCAAAGGGATTTACTTCTTATGTACCACAAGTTTGATTATAAGTTACAAAAATCAACCCTTATTACTTTCACTATGTGGCTGCCGTGAAGAAAAAAATAGGCTAATAATTGGGACATAATAAACAAATAAGTGCAGAGCTACCTATTAGATTTCGTAAAAAGTTTTAAAATTTATTAAAAAAATTACTTTTTGTTATCCAAAGAGATGCTCTTATGTACCACAAGTTTGATTATAAGTTACAAAAATCAACCCTTATTACTATCACTAGCTGGCTGCCTTGAAGCGAAAAATAGGCAAATAAGTGGGGCATAATAAACAAATAAATGGAGAGCTATCTATTAGTTTTTGTAAAAAGTTTTAAAATTTATTAAACAATTTTTTTTTATTATCCAAAGGGATTCACTTCTTATGTACCAAAGTTTAAATTTAAGTTACAATAATCAACCCTTATTACTTTGACTAGGTGGCTGCCTTCAAGAAAAGAATAGGCAAATAAGTGAGGCATAATAAACAAATAAGTGAAGAACTACCTATTTGTTTTCGTAAAAAGTTTTAAAATTTATTAAACAATTTTTTTTTACTATTTAAAGGTATTCACTTCTTATGTACCACAAGTTTCAATATGGCTCCAAAGGTACCTAATTTTTTTACTTTCACTATGTGGCTCCCTTGAAAAAAAAAATAGACAAATACGTGGGACATAATAAACAAATAAGTGCAGAGCTACCTATTAGATTTCGTAAAAATTTTTAAAATTGATTAAACAATTTATTTTTGTTATTCAAAGGTATGCACTTCTTATGTACCACAAGTTTGATCATAAGTTACAAAAATCAACCCATATTACTTTCACTAGGTGGCTGCCTTGAAGAAAAAAACAAGCAAATAAATGGGGCATAATAAACAAATAAGTGGAGAGCTATCTATTAGTTTTCTTAAAAAGTTTTAAAATTTATTAAACAATTTTTTTTTATTCGAAGGGATTCACTTCTTATGTACCACAAGTTTGAATATAAGTTACAAAAATCAACCCTTATTACTTTCGCTATTTTGCTGCCTTGAAGAAAAATATAGGCAAATAAGTGCAGAGCTACCTATTAGATTTCCTAAAAATTTTTAAAATTTATTAAAAAATTTATTTTTGTTATCCAAAGGGATGTACTTCTTATGTGCCACAAGTTTCATTATAAGTTACAAAAACAAACCCTTATTACTTTCACTAGTGGCTACCTTCAACAAGAAAATATGCAAATAAGTGGGGCATAATAAACAAATAAGTCAAGAGCTACCTATTAGTTTTCAAAACAAATTTTAAAATTTATTAAACAATTTTTTTTTATTATTCAAAGGAATTCACTTCTTATTTATCACAAGTTTGAATATAAGTTACAAAAATCAACCCTTCTTACTTTTAGTAGGTGGCTCCCTGGAAGAAAAAAATAGGCAAATAAGTGGAACATAATAAACAAATAAGTGCAGAGCTACCTATTAGTTTTTTTAAAAAGTTTTAAAATTTATTAAATAATTTATTTTTATTATCCAAAGGGATGCACTTCTTATGTACCAGAAGTTTGATTATAAGTTACAAAAATCAACCCTTATTACTTTCACTAGGTGGCTACCTTGAAGAAAAAATCAGGCAAATAAGTGGCGCATAATAAACAAATAAGTGAAGAGCTACCTATTAGTTTTCATTAAAAATTTTAAAATTTATTAAGCAATTTTTTTTTATTATTCAAAGATATTCACTTCTTATGTATCACAAGTTTGAATATAAGTTACTAAAATCAACACTTATTTCTTTCACTAGGAGGCTGCGTTGAAGAAAAAAATAGGCAAATAAGTGGGACATAATAAACAAATAAGTGCAGAGCTTCCTATTAGTTTTTGTAAAAAGTTTTAAAATTTATTAAACAATTTATTTTTATTATCCAAAGGATGCACTTCTTATGTACCACAAGTTTCATTATAAATTACAAAAATCAACCCTTATTACTTTCACTAGGTGGCTGCCTTGAAGAAAAAATCAGGCAAATAAGTGCAGAGCTTCCTATTAGTTTTTGTAAAAAGTTTTAAAATTTATTAAACAATTTATTTTTATTATCCAAAGGATGCACTTCTTATGTACCACAAGTTTCATTATAAATTACAAAAATCAACCCTTATTACTTTCACTAGGTGGCTGCCTTGAAGAAAAAAATACGCAAATAAGTGGGACATAATAAACAAATAAGTGCAGAGCTACCTATTAGTTTTCGTAAAAAGTTTTAAAATTTATTAAACAATTTATTTTTATTATCCAAAGGATGCACTTCTTCTGTACCACAAGTTTGATTATAAGTTAGAGAAATTAACCTTTATTACTTTCACTAGGGGCTGCTTTGAAGAAAAAAATAGGCAAATAAGTGGGGCATAATAAACTAATAAGTGCAGAGCAACCTATTTGTTTTCGTAAAAAGTTTTAAAATTTATTAAAGAATTTTTTTTACTATTCAAAGGGATTCACTTCCACAATTTTGATTATAAGTTACAAAAATCAACTCTTATTACTTTCACTAGGTGGCTGCCTTGAAGAAAAAAATAGACAAATAAGTGGGGCATAATAAAGAAATAAGTGGAAAGCTACGTATTAGTTTTTGTAAAAAGTTTTAAAATTTATTAAACAGTTTAGTTTTATTATCCAAAGGATGCACTTCTTATGTACCACAAGTTTGATTATAAGTTACAAAAATCAACCCTGATTACTTTCACTAGCTGGCTGCCTTGAAGAAAAAAAAATAGGCAAATAAGTGGGACAAAATAAACAAATAAGTGCAGAGCTACGTATTAGTTTTTGTAAAAAGTTTTAAAATTTATTAAACAATTTAGTTTTATTATCCAAAGGATGCACTTCTTATGTACCACAAGTTTGATTATAAGTTACAAAAATCAACCCGTATTACTTTCACTTGCTGGCTGCCTTGAAGAAAAAAATAGGCAAATAGGTGGGAAAAAATAAACAAATAAGTGGAGAGCTACCTATTAGTTTTTGTAAAAACTTTAAAAATTTATTAAACAATTTGGTTTTATTATCCAAAGGATGCACTTCTTACGTACCACAAGTTTGATTATAAGTTACAAAAATCAACCCTTATTACTTTCACTAGGTGGTTTCCTTGAAGCAAAAAAGAGACAAATAAGTTGTGCATAATAAACAAATAAGTGGAGAGCTACCTATTAATTTTCGTAAAAAGTTTTAAAATTTATTAAAAGATTTATTTTTATTATTCAAAGGGATGCACTTATTATGTACCACAAGTTTGAATATAAGTTACAAAAATCAACCCTTATTACTTTCACTAGGTGGCTCACTTGAAGAAAAAAATAGGCAAATAAGTGGGACAAAATAAAGAAATAAGTGAAGAGTTACCTATTAGTTTTCATTAAAATATTTAAAATTTATTAAACAATTTTTTTTTATTATTCAAAGGAATTCACTTCCTATGTATCACAAGTTTGAATATAAGTTACAAAAATCAACACTTATTTCTTTCAGTAGGTGGCTGCCTTGAAGAAAAAAATAGGCAAATAAGTGGGGCATAATAAACAAATAAGTGCAGAGCTACCTATTAGTTTTCGTAAAAAGTTTTAAAATTTAGTAAACAGTATATTTTTATTATCCAAAGGATGCACTTCTTATGTACCACAAGTTTGATTATAAGTTACAAAAATCAACCCTTATTACTTTCACTAGGTGGCTACCTTGAAGAAAAAAAAGAGACAAATAAGTTGGGCATAATAAACAAATAAGTGGAGAGCTACCTATTAATTTTCGTAAAAAGTTTAAAAATTTATTAAACAATTTATTTTTATTATCCATAGGATGCACTTCTTATGTACCACAAGTTTGATTATAGGTTTGAAAAATCAACCCTTATTATTTTCACTAGGTGGCTGCCTCGAAAAAAAAGTGGACAAATAAGTGGGACATAATAAACAAATAAGTGCAGAGCTACCTATTAGTTTTCGTAAAAAGTTTTAAAATTTATCAAACAATTTATTTTTATTATCCAAAGGGATACACTTCTTATGTACCACAAGTTTGATTATAAGTTAGAAAAATCAACCCTTATTGCTTTCACGGCTGCTTTGAAGAAAAAAATAGGCAAATAAGTGCGACTAAATAAACAAATAAATGAAGAGCTACCCATTAGTTTTCATTAAAAAATTTAAAATTTATTAAACAATTTTTTTTTATTATTCAAAGGAATTCACTTCCTATGTATCACAAGTTTGAATATAAGTTACAAAAATCAACACTTATTTCTTTCAGTAGGTGGCTGCCTTGAAGAATAAAATAGGCAAATAAGTGGGGCATAATAAACAAATAAGTGCAGAGCTACCTATTAGTTTTCGTAAAAAGTTTTAAAATTTATTAAACAATATATTTTTACTATCCAAAGGATGCACGTCTTATGTACCACAAGTTTGATTATAAGTTACAAAAATCAACCATTATTACTTTCACCAGATGGCTGTGTTGAAGAAAAAAATAGGCAAATAAGTGGGGCATAATAAACAAATAAGTGCAGAGATACCTATTAATTTTCGTAAAAAGTTTTGAAATTTATTAAACAATTTATTTTTATTATCCATAGCGATGCACTTCTTATGTACCACAAGTTTGATTATAACTTTGAAAAATCAACCCTTATTATTTTCACTAGGTGGCTGCCTCGAAAAAAAAGTAGGCAAATAAGTGGGACATAATAAACAAATAAGTGCAGAGCTACCTATTAGTTTTCGTAAAAAGTTTTAAAATTTATCAAACAATTTATTTTTATTATCCAAAGGGATACACTTCTTATGTACCACAAGTTTGATTATAAGTTAGAAAAATCAACCCTTATTGCTTTCACGACTGCTTTGAAGAAAAAAATAGGCAAATAAGTGCGACAAAATAAACAAATAAATGAAGAGCTACCCATTAGTTTTCATTAAAAAATTTAAAATTTATTAAACAATTTTTTTTTATTATTCAAAGGAATTCACTTCCTATGTATCACAAGTTTGAATATAAGTTACAAAAATCAACACTTATTTCTTTCAGTAGGTGGCTGCCTTGAAGAATAAAATAGGCAAATAAGTGGGGCATAATAAACAAATAAGTGCAGAGCTACCTATTAGTTTTCGTAAAAAGTTTTAAAATTTATTAAACAATATATTTTTACTATCCAAAGGATGCACGTCTTATGTACCACAAGTTTGATTATAAGTTACAAAAATCAACCATTATTACTTTCACCAGATGGCTGTCTTGAAGAAAAAAATAGGCAAATAAGTGGGGCATAATAAACAAATAAGTGCAGAGATACCTATTAATTTTCGTAAAAAGTTTTGAAATTTATTAAACAATTTATTTTTATTATCCATAGCGATGCACTTCTTATGTACCACAAGTTTGATTATAACTTTGAAAAATCAACCCTTATTATTTTCACTAGGTGGCTGCCTCGAAAAAAAAGTAGGCAAATAAGTGGGACATAATAAACAAATCAGTGCAGAGCTACCTATTAGTTTTCGTAAAAAGTTTTAAAATTTATTAAACAATTTATTTTTATTATCCAAAGGGATTCAGTTCTTATATACCACAAGTTTGAATATAAGTTACAAAAATCAACCCTTATTACTTTCACTAGGTGGCTGCCTTGAAGAAAAAAAAAGGCAAATAAGTGGGACAAAATAAACAAATGAGTGAAGAGCTACCTATTAGTTTTCATTAAAAAATTTAAAATTTATTAAACAATTTTTTTTTTATTATTCAAAGGAATTCACTTCCTATGTATCACAAATTTGAATATAACTTACAAAAATCAACACTTATTTCTTTCAGTAGGTGGCTGCCTTGAAGAAAAAAATAAGCAAATAAGTGGGGCATAATAAACAAATAAGTGAAGAGCTACCTATTAGTTTTCGTAAAAAGTTTTAAAATTTATTAAACAATTTATTTTTATTATACAAAGGGGTGCACTTCTTATGTACCACAAGTTTGATTATAAGTTAGAAAAATCAACCCTTATTACTTTCACTATGTGGCTGACTTGAAGAAAAAAATAGGCAAATAAGTGGGAAGAAATAAACAAATAAGTCAAGAGCTACCTATTAGTTTTCATTAAAAATTTTAAAATTTATTAAACAATTTTTTTTTTATTATTCAAAGGAATTCACTTCTTATGTATCACAAGTTTGAATATAAGTTACAAAAATCAACACTTATTTCTTTCATTAGGTGGCTGGCTGTCTTGAAGAATAAAAATAGGCATATAAATGGGACATAATAAAGAAATAAGTGCAGAGCTACCTATTAGTTTTCGTAAAAAGTTTTAAAATTTATTAAACAATTTATTTTGATTATCCAAAGGATGCACTTCTTATGTACCACAAGTTTGATTATAAGTTACAAAAATCAACTCTTATTACTTTCACTAGGTGACTGCCTTGAAGAAAAAATAGGCAAATAAGTGGGGGATAATAAACAAATAAGTGAAGAGCTACCAATTAGATTTTGTAAAAAGTTTTAAAATTTATTAAAAAATTTATTTTTATTATCCAAAGGATGCACTTCTTATGTACCACAAGTTTGATTATAAGTTACAAAAATCAACTCTTATTACTTTCACTATCTGGCTGCCTTGAAGAAAAAAATAGGCAAATAAGTGGCACAAAATAAACAAATAAGTGGAGAGCTACGTATTAGTTTTTGTAAAAAGTTTTAAAATTTATTAAACAATTTAGTTTTATTATCCAAAGTATGCACTTCTTATGTGCCAGAAGTTTGATTATAAGTTACAAAAATAAACTCTTATTACTTTCACTAGCTGGCTGCCTTGAAGAAAAAAATAGGGAAATAAGTGGTACAAAATAAACAAATAAGTGGAGAGCTACGTATTAGTTTTTGTAAAAAGTTTTAAAATTTATTAAATAGTTTAGTTTTATTATCCAAAGGATGCACTTCTTATGTACCACAAGTTTGATTATAAGTTAAAAAAATCAACCCTTATTACTTTCACTAGCTGGCTGCCTTGAAGAAAAAAAAATAGGCAAATAAGTGGGACAAAATAAACAAATAAGTGGAGAGCTACGTATAAGTTTTTGTAAAAAGTTTTAAAATTTATTAAACAGTTTAGTTTTATTATCCAAAGGATGCACTTCTTATGTACCACAAGTTTGATTATAAGTTACAAAAATCAACCCTTATTACTTTCACTAGCTGGATGCCTTGAAGAAAAAAAATAGGCAAATAAGTGGGACAAAATAAACAAATAAGTGGAGAGCTACGTATTAGTTTTTGTAAAAAGTTTTAAAATTTATTAAACAGTTTAGTTTTATTATCCAAAGGATGCACTTCTTAGGTACCACAAGTTTGATTATAAGTTACAAAAATCAACTCTTATTACTTTCACTAGGTGACTGCCTTGAAGAAAAAATAGGCAAATAAGTGGGGGATAATAAACAAATAAGTGAAGAGCTACCAATTAGATTTTGTAAAAAGTTTTAAAATTTATTAAAAAATTTATTTTTATTATCCAAAGGATGCACTTCTTATGTACCACAAGTTTGATTATAAGTTACAAAAATCAACTCTTATTACTTTCACTATCTGGCTGCCTTGAAGAAAAAAAATAGTCAAATAAGTGGGACAAAATAAACATATAAGTGGAGAGCTACGTATTAGTTTTTGTAAAAAGTTTTAAAATTTATTAAACAATTTAGTTTTATTATCCAAAGGATGCACTTTTTATGTACCACAAGTTTGATTATAAGTTACAAAAATCAACACTTATTACAACTTTCCCAAGGTGGCTGCCTTGAAGAAAAAATTAGGCAAATAAGTAAGGCATAATAAACAAATAAGTGGAAAGTTACATATTAGTTGTTGTAAAAGTTTTAAAATTTATTAAACAATTTATTTTTATTATCCAAAGGATACACTTCTTATGTACCACAAGTTTGATTATAAGTTACAAAAATCAACTCATATTACTTTCACTAGCTGGCTGCCTTGAAGAAAAAAATAGGCAAATAAGTGGGACATAGTATAGAAATAAGTGCAGAGCTACCTATTAGTTTTCGTAAAAAGTTTTAAAATTTATTAAATAATTTATTTTTATTATCCAAAGGGATGCACTTCTTATGTACCACAAATTTGAATATATGTTACAAAAATCACCCTTATTACTTTCACTAGGTGGCTGCTTCAAGAAAAAAATAGGCAAATAAGTGGGGCATAATAAACAAATAAGTGAACAACTACTATTAGTTTTCATTAAAAATTTTAAAATTTATTAAACAATTTTTTTTTATTATTCAAAGGAATTCACTTCTTATGTATCACAAGTTTGAATATAAGTTACAAAAATCAACACTTATTTCTTTCACTAGGAGGCTGCCTTGAAGAAAAAAATAGGCAAATAAGTGGGACATAATATAGAAATAAGTGGAGAGCTACCTATTAGTTTTCGTAAAAAGTTTTAAAATTTATTAAACAATTTATTTTTATTATCCAAAGGGATGCACTTCTTATGTACCACAAATTTGAATATATATTACAAAAATCACCCTTATTACTTTCACTAGGTGGCTGCCTTCAAGAAAAAAATAGGCAAATAAGTGGAGCATAATAAACAAATAAGTGAAGAGCTACCTATTAGTTTTTGTAAAAAGTTTTAAAATTTATTAAACAATTTATTTGTATTATCCAAAGGTTTGCATTTCTAATGTACCACAAGTTTGATTATAAGTTACAAAAATCAACCCTTATTACTTTTACTAGGTGACTGCCTTGAAGAAAAAATTAGGCAAATAAGTAGGGCATAATAAACAAATAAGTTGAGAGCTACAAATTAGTTTTTGTAAAAGTTTTAAAATTTATTAAACAATTTATTTTTATTATCCAAAGGATGCACTTCTTATGTACCAAAAGTTTGATTATAAGTTACAAAAATCAACTCATATTACTTTCACTAGCTGGCTGCCTTGAAGAGAAAAAAAATAGGCAAATAAGTGGGACAAAATAAACAAATAAGTGGAGAGCTACGTATTAGTTTTTGTAAAAAGTTTTAAAATTTATTAAACAATTTAGTTTTATTATCCAAAAGGATGCACTTCTTGTGTACCACAAGTTTGATTATAAGTTACAAAAATCAACTCTTATTACTTTCACTAGGTGACTGCCTTGAAGAAAAAATAGGCAAATAAGTGGGGCATAATAAACAAATAAGTGAACAACTACCTATTAGTTTTCATTAAAAATTTTAAAATTTATTAAAGAATTTTTTTTATTATTCAAAGGAATTCACTTCTTATGTATCACAAGTTTGAATATAAGCTACAAAAATCAACACTTATTTGTTTCACTTGGTGGCTGCCTTGAAGAAAAAAATAGGCGAATAAGTAGGACATCATATAGAAATAAGTGCAGAGGTACCTATTAGTTTTCGTAAAAAGTTTTAAAATTTATTAAACAATTTATTTTATTATCCAAAGGGATGCACTTCTTATGTACCACAAGTTTGATTATAAGTTACAAAAATCAACCCTTATTACTTTTACTGGGTGGATGCCTTGAAGAAAAAATTAGGCAAATAAGTAGGGCATAATAAACAAATAAGTGGAGAGCTACATATTAGTTTTTGTAAAAGTTTTAAAATTTTTTAAACAATTTATTTTTATTATCCAAAGGATGCACTTCTTATCTACCACAAGTTTGATTATAAGTTACATAAATCAACTCATATTACTTTCACTAGCTGGCTGCCTTGAAGAAAAAAAATAGGCAAATAAGTGGGACAAAATAAACAAATAAGTGGAGAGCTATGTATTAGTTTTTGTAAAAAGTTTTAAAATTTATTAAACAATTTAGTTTTATTATCCAAAGGATGCACTTCTTATGTACCACAAATTTGAATATATGTTACGAAAATCACCCTTATTACTTTCACTAGGTGGCTGCCTTGAAGAAAAAATTAGGCAAATAAGTAGGGCATAATAAACAAATAAGTGGAGAGCTACATATTAGTTTTTGTAAAAGTTTTAAAATTTATTAAACAATTTATTTTTATTATCCAAAGGATGCACTTCTTATGTAGCACAAGTTTGATTATAAGTTACAAAAATCAACTCATATTACTTTCACTAGCTGGCTGCCTTGAAGAAAAAAAATAGGCAAATAAGTAGGACAAAATAAACAAATAAGTGCAGAGCTACGTATTAGTTTTTGTAAAAAGTTTTAAAATTTATTAAACAATTTAGTTTTATTATCCAAAGGATGCACTTCTTATGTACCACAAGTTTGATTATAAGTTACAAAAATCAACTCTTATTACTTTCACTAGGTTACTGCCTTGAAGAAAAAATAGGCAAATAAGTGGGACATAATAAACAAATAAGTGAACAACTACATATTAGTTTTCATTAAAAATTTTAAAATTTATTAAACAATTTTTTTTTATTATTCAAAGGAATTCACTTCTTATGTATCACAAGTTTGAATATAAGTTACAAAAATCAACACTTATTTCTTTCATTAGGTGGCTGTCTTGAAGAAAAAAATAGGCAAATAAGTGGGACATAATAAAGAAATAAGTGCAGAGCTACCTATTAGTTTTCGTAAAAAGTTTTAAAATTTATTAAACAATTTATTTTTATTATCCAAAGGGATGCAGTTCTTATGTACCACAAATTTGAATATATGTTACAAAAATCAACTCTTATTACTTTCACTAGGTGACTGCCTTGAAGAAAAAATAGACAAATAAGTGGGGCATAATAAACAAATAAGTGAACAACTACCTATTAGTTTTCATTAAAAATTTTAAAATTTATTAAACAATTTTTTTTTATTATTCAAAGGAATTCACTTCTTATGTATCAAAAGTTTGAATATAAGTTACAAAAATCAACACTTATTTCTTTCACTAGGTGGCTGCCTTGAAGAAAAAAATAGGCAAATAAGTGGGACATAATATAGAAATAAGTGGAGAGGTACCTATTAGTTTTCGTAAAAAGTTTTAAAATTTATTAAACAATTTATTTTTATTATCCAAAGGATGCACTTCTTATGTACCACAAGTTTGATTATAAGTTACAAAAATCAACTCATATTACTTTCACTAGCTAGCTGCCTTCAAGAAAAAAAATAGGCAAATAAGTGGGACCAAATAAACAAATAAGTGGAGAGCTATGTATTAGTTTTTGTAAAAAGTTTTAAAATTTATTAAACAATTTAGTTTTATTATCCAAAGGATGCACTTCTTATGTACCACAAATTTGAATATATGTTACAAAAATCACCCTTATTACTTTCACTAGGTGGCTGCCTTGAAGAAAAAATTAGGCAAATAAGTAGGGCATAATAAACAAATAAGTGGAAAGCTACATATTAGTTCTTGTAAAAGTTTTAAAATTTATTAAACAATTTATTTTTATTATCCAAAGGATGCACTTCTTATGTACCACAAGTTTGATTATAAGTTACAAAAATCAACTCATATTACTTTCACTAGTTGGCTGCCTTGAAGAAAAAAATAGGCAAATAAGTGGGACAAAATAAACAAATAAGTGGAGAGCTACGTATTAGTTTTAGTAAAAAGTTTTAAAATTTATTAAACAATTTAGTTTTATTATCCAAAGGATACACTTCTTATGTACCACAAATTTGAATATATGTTACAAAAATCACCCTTATTACTTTCACTAGTTGGCTGACTTCAAGAAAAAAATAGGCAAATAAGTGGATCATAATAAACAAATAAGTGAAGAGCTACATATTAGTTCTTGTAAAAGTTTTAAAATTTATTAAACAATTTATTTTTATTATCCAAAGGATGCACTTCTTATGAACCACAAATTTGAATATATGTTACAAAAATCACCCTTATTACTTTCACTAGGTGGCTGCCTTGAAGAAAAAATTAGGCAAATAAGTAGGGCATAATAAACAAATAAGTGGAAAGCTACATATTAGTTCTTCTAAAAGTTTTAAAATTTATTAAACAATTTATTTTTATTATCCAAAGGATGCACTTCTTATGTACCACAAGTTAGATTATAAGTTACAAAAATCAACTAATATTACTTTCACTAGCTGGCTGTCTTGAAGAAAAAAAATAGGCAAATAAGTAGGACAAAATAAACAAATAAGTGGAGAGCTACGTATTAGTTTTTGTAAAAAGTTTTAAAATTTATTAAACAATTTAGTTTTATTATCCAAAGGATGCACTTCTTATGTACCACAAGTTTGATTATAAGTTACAAAAATCAACTCTTATTACTTTCACTAGGTGACTGCCTTGAAGAAAAAATAGGCAAATAAGTGGGGCATAATAAACAAATAAGTGAACAACTACCTATTAGTTTTCATTAAAAATTTTAAAATTTATTAAACAATTTTTTTTTTATTATTCAAAGGAATTCACTTCTTATGTATCACAAGTTTGAATATAAGTTACAAAAATCAACACTTATTTCTTTCACTAGGTGGCTGCCTTGAAGAAAAAAATAGGCAAATAAGTGGGACATAATATAGAAATAAGTGCAGAGCTACCTATTAGTTTTCGTAAAAAGTTTTAAAATTTATTAAACAATTTATTTTTATTATGCAAAGGGATGCACTTCTTATGTACCACAAATTTGAATATATGTTACAAAAATCACCCTTATTACTTTCACTAGGTGGCTGCCTTCAAGAAAAAAATAGGCAAATAAGTGCACCATAATAAACAAATAAGTGAAGAGCTACCTATTAGTTTTTGTAAAAAGTTTTAAAATTTATTAAAGAATTTATTTTTATTATCTAAAGGGATGCACTTCTTATGTACCACAAGTTTGATTATAAGTTACAAAAATCAACCCTTATAACTTTTACTAGGTGGCTGCCTTGAAGAAAAAATTAGGCAAATAAGTATGGCATAATAAACAAATAAGTGGAGAGCTACATATTAGTTTTTGTAAAAGTTTTATAATTTATTAAACAATTTATTTTTATTATCCAAAGGATGCACTTCTTATGTACGACAAGTTTGATTATAAGTTACAAAAATCAACTCATATTACTTTCACTAGCTGGCTGCCTTGAAGAAAAAAAACAGGCAAATAAGTGGGACAAAATAAGCAAATAAGTGGATAGCTACGCATTAGTTTTTGTAAAAAGTTTTAAAATTTCTTAAACAAATTAGTTTTATTATCCAAAGGATAAGTTTGATTATAAGTTACAAAAATCAACTCTTATTACTTTCACTAGGTGACTGCCTTGAAGAAAAAATAGGCAAATAAGTGGGGCATAATAAACAAATAAGTGAACAACTACATATTAGTTTTCATTAAAAATTTTAAAATTTATTAAACAATTTTTTTTTATTATTCATAGGAATTCACTTCTTATGTATCACAAGTTTGAATATAAGTTACAAAAATCAACACTTATTTCTTTCACTTGGTGCCTGCCTTGAAGAAAAAAATAGGCAAATAAGTGGGACATAATATAGAAATAAGTGCAGAGCTACCTATTAGTTTTCGTAAAAAGTTTTAAAATTTATTAAACAATTTATTTTTATTATCCAAAGGGATGCACTTCTTATGTACCACAAATTTGAATATATGTTACAAAAATCACCCTTATTACTTTCACTAGGTGGCTGCCTTGAAGAAAAAAATAGGCAAATAAGTGGAGCATAATAAACAAATAAGTGAAGAGCTACCTATTAGTTTTTGTACAAAGTTTTAAAATTTATTAAAGAATTTATTTTTATTATCCAAAGGGATGCACTTCTTATGTACCACAAGTTTGATTATAAGTTACAAAAATCAACCCTTTATTACTTTTACTAGGTGGCTGCCTTGAAGAAAAAATTAGGCAAATAAGTAGGGCATAATAAACAAATAAGTGGAGAGCTACATATTAAATTTTGAAAAAGTTTTATAATTTATTAAACAATTTATTTTTATTATCCAAAGGATGCACTTCTTATGTACGACAAGTTTGATTATAAGTTACAAAAATCAACTCATATTACTTTCACTAGCTGGCTGCCTTGAAGAAAAAAACAGGCAAATAAGTGGGACAAAATAAACAAATAAGTGGAGAGCTACGTATTAGTTTTTGTAAAAAGTTTTAAAATTTATTAAACAATTTAGTTTTATTATCCAAAGGATGCAGTTCTTATGTACCACAAATTTGATTATAAGTTACAAAAATCAAGTCTGATTACTTTCACTGGGTGATTGCCTTGAAGAAAAAATAGGCAAATAAGTGGGACATAATAAACAAATAAGTGAACAACTTTAAAATTTATTAAACAGTTTTTTTTTATTATTCAAAGGAATTGACTTCTTATGTATCACAAGTTTGAATATAAGTTACAAAAATCAACACTTATTTCTTTCATTAGGTGGCTGCCTTGACGAAAAAAATAGGCAAATAAGTGGGACATAATATAGAAATAAGTGCAGAGCTACCTATTAGTTTTCGTAAAAAGTTTTAAAATTTATTAAACGATTTATTTTTATTATCCAAAGGGATGCTATGTACCACAAATTTGAATATATATTACAAAAATCACCCTTATTACTTTACTAGGTGGCTGCCTTCAAGAAAAAAATAGACAAATAAGTGAAGCATAATAAACAAATAAGTGAAGAGCTACCTATTAGTTTTTGTAAAAAGTTTAAAAATTTATTAAACAATTTATTTTTATTATCCAAAGGGATGCACTTCTTATGTACCACAAGTTTGATTCTAAGTTACAAAAATCAACCCTTATTACTTTTACTAGGTGGCTGCCTTGAAGAAAAAATTAGGCAAATAAGTAGGGCATAATAAACAAATAAGTGGAGAGCTACATATTAGTTTTTGTAAAAGTTTTATAATTTATTAAACAATTTATTTTTATTATCCAAAGGATGCACTTCTTATGTACCACAAGTTTGATTATATGTTACAAAAATCAACTCATATTACTTTCACTAGCTGGCTGCCTTGAAGAAAAAAATAGGCAAATAAGTGGGACAAAATAAACAAATAAGTGGAGAGCTACGTATTAGTTTTTGTAAAAAGTTTTAAAATTTATTAAACAATTTAGTTTTATTATCCAAAGGATGCACTTCTTATGTACCACAAGTTTGATTATAAGTTACAAAAATCAACTCATATTACTTTCACTAGCTGGCTGCCTTGAAGAAAAAAATAGGCAAATAAGTGGGACAAAATAAACAAATAAGTGGAGAGCTACGTATTAGTTTTTGTAAAAAGTTTTAATATTTATTAAACAATTTAGTTTTATTATCCAAAGGATGCACTTCTTATGTACCACAAGTTTGATTATAAGTTACAAAAATCAAATCTTATTACTTTCACTAGGTGACTGCCTTGAAGAAAAAATTAGCAAATAAGTGGGACATAATAAACAAATAAGTGAACAACTTTAAAATTTATTAAATAGTTTTTTTTTATTATTCAAAGGAATTGACTTCTTATGTATCACAAGTTTGAATATAAGTTACAAAAATCAACACTTATTTCTTTCATTAGGTGGCTGCCTTGAAGAAAAAAATAGGCAAATAAGTGGGACATAGTATAGAAATAAGTGCAGAGCTACCTATTAGTTTTCGTAAAAAGTTTTAAAATTTATTAAACAATTTATTTTTATTATCCAAAGGGATGCACTTCTTATGTACCACAAATTTGAATATATGTTACAAAACTCACCCTTATTATTTTACTAGGTGGCTGCCTTCAAGAAAAAAATAGGCAAATAAGTGGAGCATAATAAACAAATAAGTGAAGAGCTACCTATTAGTTTTTGTAAAAAGTTTTAAAATTTATTAAACAATTTATTTTTATTATCCAAAGGGATGCACTTCTTATGTACCACAAGTTTGATTCTAAGTTACAAAAATCAACCCTTATTACTTTTACTAGGTGGCTGCCTTGAAGAAAAAAATAGGCAAATAAGTGGGACAAAATCAACAAATAAGTGGAGAGCTACGTATTAGTTTTTGTGAAAAGTTTTAAAATTTATTAAACAATTTAGTTTTATTATCCAAAGGATGCACTTCTTATGTACCACAAGTTTGATTACAAGTTACAAAAATCAAATCTTATTACTTTCACTAGGTGACTGCCTTGAAGAAAAAATTAGCAAATAAGTGGGACATAATAAACAAATAAGTGAACAACTTTAAAATTTATTAAACAGTTTTTTTTTTATTATTCAAAGGAATTGACTTCTTATGTATCACAAGTTTGAATATAAGTTACAAAAATCAACACTTATTTCTTTCATTAGGTGGCTGCCTTGACGAAAAAAATAGGCAAATAAGTGGGACATAGTATAGAAATAAGTGCAGAGCTACCTATTAGTTTTCGTAAAAAGTTTTAAAATTTATTAAACAATTTATTTTTATTATCCAAAGGGATGCACTTCTTATGTACCACAAATTTGAATATATGTTACAAAACTCACCCTTATTATTTTACTAGGTGGCTGCCTTCAAGAAAAAAATAGGCAAATAAGTGGAGCATAATAAACAAATAAGTGAAGAGCTACCTATTAGTTTTTGTAAAAAGTTTTAAAATTTATTAAACAATCTATTTTTATTATCCAAAGGGATGCACTTCTTATGTACCACAAGTTTGATTCTAAGTTACAAAAATCAACCCTTATTACTTTTACTAGGTGGCTGCCTTGAAGAAAAAAATAGGCAAATAAGTGGGACAAAATAAACAAATAAGTGGAGAGCTACGTATTAGTTTTTGTGAAAAGTTTTAAAATTTATTAAACAATTTAGTTTTATTATCCAAAGGATGCACTTCTTATGTACCACAAGTTTGATTATAAGTTACAAAAATCAACTCTTATTACTTTCACTAGGTGACTGCCTTGAAGAAAAAACAGTCAAATAAGTGGGGCATAATAAACAAATAAGTGAACAACTACTATTAGCTTTAATTAAAAATTTTAAAATTTATTAAACAACTTTTTTTTATTATTCAAAGGAATTCACTTCTTATGTATCACAAGTTTGAATATAAGTTACAAAAATCAACACTTATTTCTTTTACTAGGTGGATGCCTTGAAGAAAAAAATAGGCAAATAAGTGGGACATAATAAAGAAATAAGTGCAGAGCTACCTATTAGTTTTCGTAAAAAGTTTTAAAATTTATTAAACAATTTATTTTTATTATCCAAAGGGATGCACTTCTTATGTTCCACCAATTTGAATATATGTTACAAAAATCACTCTTATTACTTTCACTAGGTGGCTGCCTTCAAGAAAAAAAATAGGCAAATAAGTGGAGCATAATAAACAAATAAGTGAAGAGCTACCTATTAGTTTTTGTAAAAAGTTTTAAAATTTATTAAACAATTTATTTTTATTATCCAAAGGGGTGCACTTCTTATGTACCACAAGTTTGATTATAAGTTACAAAAATCAACCCTTATTACTTTTACTAGGTGGCTGCCATGAAGAAAAAATTAGGCAAATAAGTAGGGCATAATAAACAAATAAGTGGAGAGCTACATATTAGTTTTTGTAAAAGTTTTAAAATTTATTAAACAATTTATTTTTATTATCCAAAGGATTCACTTCTTATGTACCACAAGTTTGATTATAAGTTACAAAAATCAACTCTTATTATTTTCACTAGCTGGCTGCCTTGAAGAAAAAAATAGGCAAATAAGTGGGACTAAATAAACAAATAAGTGGAGAGCAACGTATTAGTTTTTGTCAAAAGTTTTAATATTTATTAAACAATTTAGTTTTATTATCCAAAGGATGCACTTCTTATGTACCACAAGTTTGATTATAAGTTACAAAAATCAACCCTTATTAGTTTCACTAGGTGGCTGCCTTGAAGAAAAAATTAGGCAAATAAGTGGGGCATAATAAACAAATAAGTGAAGAGCTACCAATTAGTTTTTGTAAAAAGTTTTAAAATTTATTAAACAATTTAGTTTTATTATCCAAAGGATGCAGTTCTTATGTACCACAAGTTTGATTATAAGTTACAAAAATCAACTCTTATTACTTTCACTAGGTGACTGCCTTGAAGAAAAAAATAGACAAATAAGTGGGACACAATAAACAAATAAGTGCAGACCTACCTATTAGTTTTCGTAAAAAGTTTTAAAATTTATTAAACAATTTATTTTTATTATCCAAAGGGATGCACTTCTTATGTACCACAAGTTTGAATATAACTTACAAAAATCAACGCTTATTACTTCCACTAGGTGGCTCCCTTGAAGAAAAAAATTGGCAAATAAGTGGGGCATAATAAACAAATAAGTGAAGAGCTACATATTAGTTTTCATAAAAAATTTTAAAATTTATTAAACAATTTTTTTTTATTATTCAAAAGGAATTCACTTCTTATGTATTACAAGTTTGAATATAAGTTACAAAAATCAACCCTTATTAGTTTCACTAGGTGGCTGCCTTGAAGAAAAAAAAAAGGCAAATAAGTGAATAGCTACCTATTAGTTTTCATCAAAAATTTTAAAATTTATTAAACAATTTTTTTTTATTATTCAAAGGAATTCACTTCTTATGTATCACAAGTTTGAATATAAGTTACAAAAATCAACACTTATTACTTTCACTAGGTGGCTGCCTTGAAGAAAAAAATAAGCAAATAAGTGGGACATAATAAACAAATAAGTGCAGAGCTACCAATTAGTTTTCGCAAAAAGTGATAAAATTTATTAAACAATTTTTTTTTATTATCCAAAGAGATGCACTTCTTATGTGCCACAAGTTTGATTATAAGTATCAAAAATAACCCTTATTGCTTTCACTAGGTGGCTGACTTGAAGAAAAAAATAGGCAAATAAGTGGGACATAATAAACAAATAAGTGAAGAGCGACCTATTAGTTTTCATTAAAAAAATTAAAATTTATTAAACAATTTTTTTTTATTATTCAAAAGGAATTCACTTCTTATTTATCACAAGTTTGAATATAAGTTACAAAAATCAACCCTTATTAGTTTCTCTAGGTGGCTGCCTTCAAGTAAAAAATAGGTAAATAAGTGAGGCATAATAAACAAATAAGTGGTGAGATATATATTAGTTTTCGTAAAAAGTTTTAAAATTTATTAAACAATTTATTTTTATTATCCAAAGGGATGCACTTCTTATGTACCACAAGTTTGAATATAAGTTACAAAAATCAACGCTTATTACTTCCACTAGGTGGCTCCCTTGAAGAAAAAAATTGGCAAATAAGTGGGGCATAATAAACAAATAAGTGAAGAGCTACATATTAGTTTTCATAAACAATTTTAAAATTTATTAAACAATTTTTTTTATTATTCAAAAGGAATTCACTTCTTATGTATTACAAGTTTGAATATAAGTTACAAAAATCAACCCTTATTAGTTTCACTAGGTGGCTGCCTTGAAGAAAAAATTATGCAAATAATTGGGCCATAATAAACAAATAAGTGAAGAGCTACCAATTAGTTTTTGTAAAAAGTTTTAAAATTTATTAAACAATTTATTTTTATTCTCCAAAGGATTCACTTCTTATGTACCACAAGTTTGATTATAAGTTACAAAAATCAACACTTATTACTTTCACTAGGTGGCTGCCTTGAAGAAAAAAATAAGCAAATAAGTGGGACATAATAAACAAATAAGTGCAGAGCTACCAATTAGTTTTCGCAAAAAGTGATAAAATTTATTAAACAATTTTTTTTTATTATCCAAAGAGATGCACTTCTTATGTGCCACAAGTTTGATTATAAGTATCAAAAATAACCCTTATTGCTTTCACTAGGTGGCTGACTTGAAGAAAAAAATAGGCAAATAAGTGGGACATAATAAACAAATAAGTGAAGAGCGACCTATTAGTTTTCATTAAAAAAATTAAAATTTATTAAACAATTTTTTTTTATTATTCAAAAGGAATTCACTTCTTATTTATCACAAGTTTGAATATAAGTTACAAAAATCAACCCTTATTAGTTTCTCTAGGTGGCTGCCTTCAAGTAAAAAATAGGTAAATAAGTGAGGCATAATAAACAAATAAGTGGTGAGCTATATATTAGTTTTCGTAAAAAGTTTTAAAATTTATTAAACAATTTATTTTTATTATCCAAAGGGATGCACTTCTTATGTACCACAAGTTTGAATATAAGTTACAAAAATCAACGCTTATTACTTCCACTAGGTGGCTCCCTTGAAGAAAAAAATTGGCAAATAAGTGGGGCATAATAAACAAATAAGTGAAGAGCTACATATTAGTTTTCATAAACAATTTTAAAATTTATTAAACAATTTTTTTTATTATTCAAAAGGAATTCACTTCTTATCTATTACAAGTTTGAATATAAGTTACAAAAATCAACCCTTATTAGTTTCACTAGGTGGCTGCCTTGAAGAAAAAATTATGCAAATAATTGGGCCATAATAAACAAATAAGTGAAGAGCTACCAATTAGTTTTTGTAAAAAGTTTTAAAATTTATTAAACAATTTATTTTTATTCTCCAAAGGATTCACTTCTTATGTACCACAAGTTTGATTATAAGTTACAAAAATCAACACTTATTACTTTCACTAGGTGGCTGCCTTGAAGAAAAAAATAAGCAAATAAGTGGGACATAATAAACAAATAAGTGCAGAGCTACCAATTAGTTTTCGCAAAAAGTCATAAAATTTATTAAACAATTTTTTTTTATTATCCAAAGAGATGCACTTCTTATGTGCCACAAGTTTGATTATAAGTATCAAAAATAACCCTTATTACTTTCACTAGGTGGCTGACTTGAAGAAAAAAATAGGCAAATAAGTGGGGCATAATAAACAAATAAGTGAAGAGCGACCTATTAGTTTTCATTAAAAAAATTAAAATTTATTAAATAATTTTTTTTATTATTCAAAAGGAATTCACTTCTTATTTATCACAAGTTTGAATATAAGTTACAAAAATCAACCCTTTATTACTTTCACTAGGTGGCTGCTTTGAAGAAAAAATTAGGCAAATAAGTGGGACACAATAAACTAATAAGTGCAGAGCTACCTATTTGTTTTCGTAAAAAGTTTTAAAATTTATTAAACAATTTTTTTTTATTATCCAAAGAGATGCACTTCTTTTGTGCCACAAGTTTGATTATAAGTATCAAAAATAACCCTTATTACTTTCACTAGGTGGCTGACTTTAAGAAAAAAATAGGCAAATAAGTGGGACATAATAAACAAATAAGTGAAGAGCGACCTATTAGTTTTCATTAAAAAAATTAAAATTTATTAAATAATTTTTTTTATTATTCAAAAGGAATTCACTTCTTATTTATCACAAGTTTGAATATAAGTTACAAAAATCAACCCTTATTAGTTTCTCTAGGTGGCTGCCTTCAAGTAAAAAATAGGTAAATAAGTGGGGCATAATAAACAAATAAGTGGTGAGCTATATATTAGTTTTCGTAAAAAGTTTTAAAATTTATTAAACAATTTTTTTTTATTATTCAAAGGGATTCACATCTTATGTACCATAAGTTTAAATATAAGTTACAAAAATCAACCCTTATTACTTTCACTAGATGGCTGCCTTCAAGAAAAAAATAGGCAAATAAGTGGGGCATAATAAACTAATAAGTGCAGAGCTACCTATTAGTTTTCGTAAAAAGTTTTAAAATTTATTAAACTATTTTTTTTTACTATTCAAAGGGATTCACTTCTTATGTACAACAAGTTTGATTATAAGTTACATAAATCAACCCTTATTACTTTCGCTATGTGGCTGCCGTGAAGAAAAATATAAGCAAATAATTGGGACATAATATACAAATAAGTGGAGAGCTACCTATTAGATTTCGTAAAAAGTTTTAAAATTTGTTAAAAAATTTATTTTTGTTATCCAAAGGATGCTCTTATGTACCACAAGTTTGATTATAAGTTACAAAAATCAACTCTTATTACTTTCACTAGGTGGCTGCCTTGAAGAAAAAAATAGGCAAATAAGTGGGGCATAATAAACCAATAAGTGGAGAGCTATCTATTAGTTTTTGTAAAAAGTTTTAAAATTTATTAAACAATTTTTTTTTATTATCCAAAGGGCACTTCTTATGTACCACAAGTTTGATTCTAAGTTACAAAAATCAACACTTATTGATTCCACTAGGTGGCTGCTTGAAGAAAAAAATAGGCAAATAAGTGGGGCAAAATAAACAAATAAGTGAAGGGCTACCTATTAGTTTTCATAAAAAGTGTAAAATTTATTAAACAATTTTTTTTTATTATTCAAAGGAATTCACTTCTTGTGTATCACAAGTTTGATTATAAGTTACAAAAATCAACCCTTATTACTTTCACTAGGTGGTTGCCTTGACGAAAAATTAGGCAAATAAGTGGGGCATAATAAACAAATAAGTGGTGAGCTATATATTAGTTTTCGTAAAAAGTTTTAAAATTTATTAAACAATTTTTTTTTATTATTCAAAGGGATTCACATCTTATGTACCACAAGTTTAAATATAAGTTACAAAAATCAACCCTTATTACTTTCACTAGGTGGCTGCCTTCAAGAAAAAAATAGGCAAATAAGTGGGGCATAATAAACTAATAAGTGCAGAGCTACCTATTAGTTTTCGTAAAAAGTTTTAAAATTTATTAAACAATTTTTTTTTACTATTCGAAGGGATTCACTTCTTATGTACAACAAGTTTGATTATAAGTTACTAAAATTAACCCTTATTACTGTCACTATGTGGCTGCCGTGAAGAAAAAAATAGGCAAATAATTGGGACATAATAAACAAATAAGTGCAGAACTACCTATTAGATTTCGTAAAAAGTTTTAAAATTTATTAAAAAATTTATTTTTGTTATCCAAAGGGATGCTCTTATGTTCCAAAAGTTTGATTATAAATTACAAAAATCAACCCTTATTACTTTGACTAGGTGGCTGCCTTGAAGAAAAAAATAGGCAAATAAGTGGGGCATAATAAACAAATAAGTGGAGAGCTATCTATTAGTTTTTCTAAAAAGTTTTAAAATTTATTAAACAATTTTTTTTATTATCCAAAGCATGCACTTCTTATGTACCACAAGTTTGATTGTAAGTTACAAATATCAACGCTTATTACTTTCACTAGGTGGCTGCCTTGAAGAAAAAAATAGGCAAATAAGTGGGACATAAAAAACAAATAAGTGCAGAGCTACCTATTAGTTTTCGTAAAAAGTTTTAAAATTTATTAAACAATTTATTTGTATTATGCAAAGAGATCCACTTCTTATGTATCACAAGTTTGATTATAAGTTTCAAAAATCAACCCTTATTACTTTCACTATGTGGCTGCCTTGAAGAAAAAAATAGGTAAATAAGTGGGGTATAGTAAACAAATAAGTGAAGACCTACTTATTAGTTTTCATTAAAAATTTTAAAATTTATTAAACAATTTTTTTTTATTATTTAAAGGAATTCACTTCTTATGTATCACAAGTTTGAATATAAGTTACAAAAATGAACACTTATTTCTTTCACTAGGTTGCTGCCTTGAAGAAAAAAATAGGCAAATAAGTGGGACATAATAAACAAATAAGTGGAGAGCTACCTATTGGTTTTCGTAAAAAGTTTTAAAATTTATTAAACAATTTTTTTTATTATTCGAAGTATGCACTTCTTATGTACCACAAGTTTGATTTTAAATTACAAAAATCAACCCTTATTACTTTCACTGGCTGCCTTGAAGAAAAAAATACGCAAATAAGTGGGGCATAATAAACTAATAAGTGCAGAGCTACCTATTTGTTTTCGTAAAAAGTTTTAAAATTTATTAAAATATTTTTTTGCTATTCAAAGGGATTCAGTTCTTATGTACCACAAGTTTGATTATAAGTTAAAAAAATCAACCCTTATTACTTTCACTATGTGGCTGCCGTAAAGAAAGAAATAGACAAATAATTGGGTCATAATAAACAAATAAGTGCAGAGCTACCTATTAGATTTAGTAAAAAGTTTTAAAACTTATTAAAAAATTTATTTTTGTTATCCAAAGGGATGCTCTTATGTACCACAAGTTTAATTATAAATTACAAAAATCAACCCTTACTACTTTCACCAGGTGGCTGCCCTAAAGAAAAAAATAGGCAAATAAGTGGGCCATAATAAACAAATAAGTGGAGAACTATCTATTAGTTTTTGTAAAAAGATTTAAAATTCATTAAACAATTTTTTTTTATTATTCAAAGAGATTCGCTTCTTATGTACCACAAGTTTGAATATAAATTACAAAAATCCACCCTTATTACTTTCACTAGGTGGCTGCCTTCAAGAAAAAAATAGGCCAATAAGTGGGACATAATAAACAAATAAGTGGAGAGTTATCTATTAGTTTTCGTAAAAAGTTTTAAAATATATTAAACAATTTATTTTTATTATCCAAAGGGATGCACTACTTATGTACCACAAGTTTGATTCTAAGTTACACAAATCAACCCTTATTACTTTTACTAGGTGGCTGCCTTCAAGAAAAAATTAGGCAAATAAGTGGGACAAAATAAACAAATAAGTGGAGAGCTACCAATTAGTTTTTGTAAAAAATTTTAAAATTTATTAAACAATTTTTTTTTTTATTATTCAAAGGAATTCACTTCTTATGTATCATATGTTTTAATATAAGTTACAAAAATCAACCCTTATTATTTTCACTAGGTGGCTGCCTTGAAGAAAAAAATAGGCAAATAAGTGGGACATAATAAACAAATAAGAGCAGAGCTACCTATAAGTGTTCGTAAAAAGTTTTAAAATTTATTGAACAATTTATTTGTATTATCCAAAGAGATGCACTTCTTATGTACCACAAGTTTGATTACAAGTTACAAAAATGAACTCTTATTACTTTCACTAGGTGGTTGCCTTGAAGAAAAAATTAAGCAAATAAGTGGAGCATAATAAACAAATAAGTGAAGAACTACCAATTAGCTTTTGTAAAAAGTTTTAAAATTTATTAAACAATTTTTTTTATTATTCAAATCAATTCACTTCTTATGTACCACAAGTTTGATTATAAGTTAGAAAAATCAACCTTTATTACTTTCACTAGGTGGCTGCTTTGAAGAAAAAATTAGGCAAATAAGTGGGACACAATAAACTAATAAGTGCAGAGCTACCTATTTGTTTTCGTAAAAAGTTTTCAAAATTTATTAAACAATTTTTTTTTACTATTCAAAGGGATTCACTTCTTATGTACCACCAGTTTGATTATAAGTTACAAAAATCAACCCTTATTACTTTCACTATGTGGCTGCCGTGAAGAAAAAAATAGGCAAATAATTGGGACATAATAAACAAATAAGTGCAGAGCTACCTATTAGATTTCGTAAAAAGTTTTAAAATTCATTAAAAAATTTATTTTTGTTATCCAAAGGATTCACTTCTTATGTACCACAAGTTTGATTATAAATTACAAAAATCAACCCTTATTACTTTCACTAGGTGGCTGCCTTGAAGAAAAAAATGGGCAAATAAGTGGGGCATAATAAACAAATAAGTGGAGAGCTATCTATTAGTTTTTGTAAAAAGTTTTAAAATTTATTAAACAATTTTTTTTATTATTCAAAAGAATTCACTTCTTTTGTACCACAAGTTTGATTATAAATCAGAAAAATCAACCTTTATTACTTTCACTAGGTGGCTGCTTTGAAGAAAAAAATTAGGCAAATAAGTGGGGCACAATAAACTAATAAGTGCAGAGCTAACTATTTGTTTTCGTAAAAAGTTTTAAAATTTATTAAACAATTTTTTTTTACTATTCAAAGGGATTCACTTCTTATGTACCACCAGTTTGATTATAAGTTACAAAAATCAACCCTTATTACTTTCACTATGTGGCTGCCGTGAAGAAAAAAATAGGTAAATAATTGGGACATAAGAAACAAATAAGTGCAGAGCTACCTATTAGATTTCGTAAAAGGTTTTAAAATTTATTAAAAAATTTATTTTTCTTATCCAAAGGATTCACTTCTTATGTACCACAAGTTTGATTATAAATTACAAAAATCAACCCTTGTTTCTTTCACTAGGGTGCTGCCTTGAAGAAAAAAATAGGCAAATAAGTGGGACATAATAAACAAATAAGTGGAGAGCTACCTATTGGTTTTCGTAAAAAGTTTTAAAATTTATTAAACAATTTTTTTTTATTATTCGATGGATGCACTTCTTATGTACAACAAGTTTGATTTTAAATTACAAAAATCAACCCTTATTACTTTCACTGGCTGCCTTGAAGAAAAAAATACGCAAATAAGTGGGACATAATAAACAAATAAGTGCAGAGCTACCTATTAGTTTTCGTAAAAAGTTTTAAAATTTATTAAACAATTTATTTTTATTATCCAAAGGATCCACTTCTTCTGTACCTCAAGTTTGATTATAAGTTAGAAAAATCAACCTTTATTACTTTCACTAGGTGGCTGCTTTGAACAAAAAATTAGGCAAATAAGTGGGGCATAATAAACTAATAAGTGCAGAGCTACCTATTTGTTTCCGTAAAAAGTTTTAAAATTTATTAAAATATTTTTTTGCTATTCAAAGGGATTCAGTTCTTATGTACCACAAGTTTGATTATAAGTTAAAAAAATCAACCCTTATTACTTTCACTATGTGGCTGCCGTAAAGAAAGAAATAGACAAATAATTGGGTCATAATAAACAAATAATTGCAGAGCTACCTATTAGATTTCGTAAAAAGTTTTAAAATTTATTAAAAAATTTATTTTTGTTATCCAAAGGGATGCTCTTATGTACCACAAGTTTAATTATAAATCACAAAAATCAACCTTGAAGAAAAAAATAGGCAAATAAGTGGGCCATAATAAACAAATAAGTGGAGAACTATCTATTAGTTTTTGTAAAAACTTTTAAAATTTATTAAGCAATTTAGTTTTATTATCCAAAGGATGCACTTCTTATGTACCATAAGTTTGATTATAAGTTACAAAAATCAACCCTTATTAATTTCACTAGGTGGGTGGTAAAAAAGCGACAAATAAGTTGGGCATAATAAACAAATAAGTGGAGACCTACCTATTAATTTTCGTAAAAAGTTTTAAAATTTATTAAACAATTTTGTTTTATTATCCAAAGGATGCACTTCTTATGTACCACAAGTTTGATTATAAGTTAGAAAAATCAACCTTTATTACTTTCACTAGGGGCTGCTTTGAAGAAAAAATTAGGCAAATAAGTGGGGCATAATAAACAATCAAGTGCAGAGCAACCTATTTGTTTTCGTAAAAAGTTTTAAAATTTATTAAACAATTTTTTTTACTATTCAAAGGGATTCACTTCTTATGTACCACAAGTTTGATTATAAGTTACAAAAATCAACCCTTATTACTTTCACTATGTGGCTGCCGTGAAGAAAAAAATAGGCTAATAATTGGGACATAATAAACAAATAAGTGCAGAGCTACCTATTAGATTTCGTAAAAAGTTTTAAAATTTATTAAAAAAATTACTTTTTGTTATCCAAAGGATTCACTTCTTATGTACCACAAGTTTGATTATAAATTACAAAAATCAACCCTTGTTTCTTTCACTAGGGTGCTGCCTTGAAGAAAAAAATAGGCAAATAAGTGGGACATAATAAACAAATAAGTGGAGAGCTACCTATTGGTTTTCGTAAAAAGTTTTAAAATTTATTAAACAATTTTTTTTTATTATTCGATGGATGCACTTCTTATGTACAACAAGTTTGATTTTAAATTACAAAAATCAACCCTTATTACTTTCACTGGCTGCCTTGAAGAAAAAAATACGCAAATAAGTGGGACATAATAAACAAATAAGTGCAGAGCTACCTATTAGTTTTCGTAAAAAGTTTTAAAATTTATTAAACAATTTATTTTTATTATCCAAAGGATCCACTTCTTCTGTACCTCAAGTTTGATTATAAGTTAGAAAAATCAACCTTTATTACTTTCACTAGGTGGCTGCTTTGAACAAAAAATTAGGCAAATAAGTGGGGCATAATAAACTAATAAGTGCAGAGCTACCTATTTGTTTCCGTAAAAAGTTTTAAAATTTATTAAAATATTTTTTTGCTATTCAAAGGGATTCAGTTCTTATGTACCACAAGTTTGATTATAAGTTAAAAAAATCAACCCTTATTACTTTCACTATGTGGCTGCCGTAAAGAAAGAAATAGACAAATAATTGGGTCATAATAAACAAATAATTGCAGAGCTACCTATTAGATTTCGTAAAAAGTTTTAAAATTTATTAAAAAATTTATTTTTGTTATCCAAAGGGATGCTCTTATGTACCACAAGTTTAATTATAAATCACAAAAATCAACCTTGAAGAAAAAAATAGGCAAATAAGTGGGCCATAATAAACAAATAAGTGGAGAACTATCTATTAGTTTTTGTAAAAACTTTTAAAATTTATTAAGCAATTTAGTTTTATTATCCAAAGGATGCACTTCTTATGTACCATAAGTTTGATTATAAGTTACAAAAATCAACCCTTATTAATTTCACTAGGTGGGTGGTAAAAAAGCGACAAATAAGTTGGGCATAATAAACAAATAAGTGGAGACCTACCTATTAATTTTCGTAAAAAGTTTTAAAATTTATTAAACAATTTTGTTTTATTATCCAAAGGATGCACTTCTTATGTACCACAAGTTTGATTATAAGTTAGAAAAATCAACCTTTATTACTTTCACTAGGGGCTGCTTTGAAGAAAAAATTAGGCAAATAAGTGGGGCATAATAAACAATCAAGTGCAGAGCAACCTATTTGTTTTCGTAAAAAGTTTTAAAATTTATTAAACAATTTTTTTTACTATTCAAAGGGATTCACTTCTTATGTACCACAAGTTTGATTATAAGTTACAAAAATCAACCCTTATTACTTTCACTATGTGGCTGCCGTGAAGAAAAAAATAGGCTAATAATTGGGACATAATAAACAAATAAGTGCAGAGCTACCTATTAGATTTCGTAAAAAGTTTTAAAATTTATTAAAAAAATTACTTTTTGTTATCCAAAGAGATGCTCTTATGTACCACAAGTTTGATTATAAGTTACAAAAATCAACCCTTATTACTATCACTAGGTGGCTGCCTTGAAGCGAAAAATAGGCAAATAAGTGGGGCATAATAAACAAATAAATGGAGAGCTATCTATTAGTTTTTGTAAAAAGTTTTAAAATTTATTAAACAATTTTTTTTTATTATCCAAAGGGATTCACTTCTTATGTACCAAAGTTTAAATATAAGTTACAATAATCAACCCTTATTACTTTCACTAGGTGGCTGCCTTCAAGAAAAAAATAGGCAAATAAGTGAGGCATAATAAACAAATAAGTGAAGAGCTACCTATTTGTTTTCGTAAAAAGTTTTAAAATTTATTAAACAATTTTTTTTTACTATTCAAAGGTATTCACTTCTTATGTACCACAAGTTTCAATATGGCTCCAAAGGTACCTAATTTTTTTACTTTCACTATGTGGCTCCCTTGAACAAAAAAAAATAGACAAATACGTGGGACATAATAAACAAATAAGTGCAGAGCTACCTATTAGATTTCGTAAAAATTTTTAAAATTGATTAAACAATTTATTTTTGTTATTCAAAGGTATGCACTTCTTATGTACCACAAGTTTGATCATAAGTTACAAAAATCAACCCATATTACTTTCACTAGGTGGCTGCCTTGAAGAAAAAAACAAGCAAATAAATGGGGCATAATAAACAAATAAGTGGAGAGCTATCTATTAGTTTTCTTAAAAAGTTTTAAAATTTATTAAACAATTTTTTTTTATTCGAAGGGATTCACTTCTTATGTACCACAAGTTTGAATATAAGTTACAAAAATCAACCCTTATTACTTTCGCTATTTTGCTGCCTTGAAGAAAAATATAGGCAAATAAGTGCAGAGCTACCTATTAGATTTCCTAAAAATTTTTAAAATTTATTAAAAAATTTATTTTTGTTACCCAAAGGGATGTACTTCTTATGTGCCACAAGTTTCATTATAAGTTACAAAAACAAACCCTTATTACTTTCACTAGTGGCTACCTTCAACAAGAAAATATGCAAATAAGTGGGGCATAATAAACAAATAAGTCAAGAGCTACCTATTAGTTTTCAAAACAAATTTTAAAATTTATTAAACAATTTTTTTTTATTATTCAAAGGAATTCACTTCTTATTTATCACAAGTTTGAATATAAGTTACAAAAATCAACCCTTCTTACTTTTAGTAGGTGGCTCCCTGGAAGAAAAAAATAGGCAAATAAGTGGGACATAATAAACAAATAAGTGCAGAGCTACCTATTAGTTTTTTTAAAAAGTTTTAAAATTTATTAAATAATTTATTTTTATTATCCAAAGGGATGCACTTCTTATGTACCAGAAGTTTGATTATAAGTTACAAAAATCAACCCTTATGACTTTCACTAGGTGGCTACCTTGAAGAAAAAATCAGGCAAATAAGTGGCGCATAATAAACAAATAAGTGAAGAGCTACCTATTAGTTTTCATTAAAAATTTTAAAATTTATTAAGCAATTTTTTTTTATTATTCAAAGATATTCACTTCTTATGTATCACAAGTTTGAATATAAGTTACTAAAATCAAAACTTATTTCACTTATTTCTTTCACTAGGAGGCTGCGTTGAAGAAAAAAATAGGCAAATAAGTGGGACATAATAAACAAATAAGTGCAGAGCTTCCTATTAGTTTTTGTAAAAAGTTTTAAAATTTATTAAACAATTTATTTTTATTATCCAAAGGATGCACTTCTTATGTACCACAAGTTTCATTATAAATTACAAAAATCAACCCTTATTACTTTCACTAGGTGGCTGCCTTGAACAAAAAAAATACGCAAATAAGTGGGACATAATAAACAAATAAGTGCAGAGCTACCTATTAGTTTTCGTAAAAAGTTTTAAAATTTATTAAACAATTTATTTTTATTATCCAAAGGATGCACTTCTTCTGTACCACAAGTTTGATTATAAGTTAGAGAAATTAACCTTTATTACTTTCACTAGGGGCTGCTTTGAAGAAAAAATTAGGCAAATAAGTGGGGCATAATAAACTAATAAGTGCAGAGCAACCTATTTGTTTTCGTAAAAAGTTTTAAAATTTATTAAAGAATTTTTTTTACTATTCAAAGGGATTCACTTCCACAATTTTGATTATAAGTTACAAAAATCAACTCTTATTACTTTCACTAGGTGGCTGCCTTGAAGAAAAAAATAGACAAATAAGTGGGGCATAATAAAGAAATAAGTGGAAAGCTACGTATTAGTTTTTGTAAAAAGTTTTAAAATTTATTAAACAGTTTAGTTTTATTATCCAAAGGATGCACTTCTTATGTACCACAAGTTTGATTATAAGTTACAAAAATCAACCCTGATTACTTTCACTAGCTGGCTGCCTTGAAGAAAAAAAAAAGGCAAATAAGTGGGACAAAATAAACAAATAAGTGCAGAGCTACCTATTAGTTTTTGTAAAAACTTTTAAAATTTATTAAACAATTTAGTTTTATTATCCAAAGGATGCACTTCTTACGTACCACAAGTTTGATTATAAGTTACAAAAATCAACCCTTATTACTTTCACTAGGTGGTTTCCTTGAAGAAAAAAAGAGACAAATAAGTTGTGCATAATAAACAAATAAGTGGAGAGCTACCTATTAATTTTCGTAAAAAGTTTTAAAATTTATTAAAAGATTTATTTTTATTATTCAAAGGGATGCACTTATTATGTACCACAAGTTTGAATATAAGTTACAAAAATCAACCCTTATTACTTTCACTAGGTGGCTCACTTGAAGAAAAAATTAGGCAAATAAGTGGGACAAAATAAAGAAATAAGTGAAGAGTTACCTATTAGTTTTCATTAAAATATTTAAAATTTATTAAACAATTTTTTTTTTATTATTCAAAGGAATTCACTTCCTATGTATCACAAGTTTGAATATAAGTTACAAAAATCAACACTTATTTCTTTCAGTAGGTGGCTGCCTTGAAGAAAAAAATAGGCAAATAAGTGGGGCATAATAAACAAATAAGAGCAGAGCTACCTATTAGTTTTCGTAAAAAGTTTTAAAATTTAGTAAACAGTATATTTTTATTATCCAAAGGATGCACTTCTTATGTACCACAAGTTTGATTATAAGTTACAAAAATCAACCCTTATTACTTTCACTAGGTGGCTGCCTTGAAGAAAAAAATAGGCAAATAAGTGGGGCATAATAAACAAATAAGTGAAGAGCTATCTATTAGTTTTCATTAAAAATTTTAAAATTTATTAAACAATTTAGTTTTATTATCAAAGGATGCACTTCTTATGTACCACAAGTTTGATTATAAGTTACAAAAATCAACCCTTATTACTTTCACTAGGTGGCTACCTTGAAGAAAAAAAAGAGACAAATAAGTTGGGCATAATAAACAAATAAGTGGAGAGCTACCTATTAATTTTCGTAAAAAGTTTAAAAATTTATTAAACAATTTATTTTTATTATCCATAGGATGCACTTCTTATTTACCACAAGTTTGATTATAGGTTTGAAAAATCAACCCTTATTATTTTCACTAGGTGGCTGCCTCGAAAAAAAAGTAGACAAATAAGTGGGACATAATACACAAATAAGTGCAGAGCTACCTATTAGTTTTCGTAAAAAGTTTTAAAATTTATCAAACAATTTATTTTTATTATCCAAAGGGATACACTTCTTATGTACCACAAGTTTGATTATAAGTTAGAAAAATCAACCCTTATTGCTTTCACGGCTGCTTTGAAGAAAAAAATAGGCAAATAAGTGCGACAAAATAAACAAATAAGTGAAGAGCTACCCATTAGTTTTCATTAAAAAATTTAAAATTTATTAAACAATTTTTTTTTATTATCCAAAGGGATTCACTTCCTATGTCTCACAAATTTGAATATAGCTTACAAAAATCAACACTTATTTCTTTCAGTAGGTGGCTGCCTTGAAGAAAAAAATAAGCAAATAAGTGGGGCATAATAAACAAATAAGTGAAGAGCTACCTATTAGTTTTCGTAAAAAGTTTTAAAATTTATTAAACAATTTATTTTTATTATCCAAAGGGATGCACTTCTTATGTACCACAAGTTTGATTATAAGTTAGAAAAATCAACCCTTATTACTTTCACTATGTGGCTGACTTGAAGAAAAAAATAGGCAAATAAGTGGGAAGAAATAAACAAATAAGTGAAGAGCTACCGATTAGTTTTCATTAAAAATTTTAAAATTTATTAAACAATTTTTTTTTATTATTCAAAGGAATTCACTTCTTATGTATCACAAGTTTGAATATAAGTTACAAAAATCAACACTTATTTCTTTCACTAGGTGGCTGGCTGTCTTGAAGAAAAAAAATAGGCATATAAATGGGACATAATAAAGAAATAAGTGCAGAGCTACCTATTAGTTTTCGTAAAAAGTTTTAAAATTTATTAAACAATTTATTTTGATTATCCAAAGGATGCACTTCTTATGTACCACAAGTTTGATTATAAGTTACAAAAATCAACTCTTATTTCACTAGGTGACTGCCTTGAAGAAAAAATAGGCAAATATGTGGGGATAATAAACAAATAAGTGAAGAGCTACCAATTAGATTTTGTAAAAAGTTTTAAAATTTATTAAAAAATTTATTTTTATTATCCAAAGGATGCACTTCTTATGTACCACAAGTTTGAATATAAGTTACAAAAATCAACCCTTATTACTTTCACTAGGTGGCTACCTTGAAGAAAAAAAAGAGACAAATAAGTTGGGCATAATAAACAAATAAGTGGAGAGCTACGTATTAATTTTCGTAAAAAGTTTTAAAATTTATTAAACAATTTAGTTTTATTATCCAAAGTATGCACTTCTTATGTGCCAGAAGTTTGATTATAAGTTACAAAAATAAACTCTTATTACTTTCACTAGCTGGCTGCCTTGAAGAAAAAAATAGGCAAATAAGTGGGACAAAATAAACAAATAAATGGAGAGCTACGTATTAGTTTTTGTAAAAAGTTTTAAAATTTATTAAACAGTTTAGTTTTATTATCCAAAGGATGCACTTCTTATGTACCACAAGTTTGATTATAAGTTACAAAAATCAACCCTTATTACTTTGACTAGCTGGCTGCCTTGAAGAAAAAAAATAGGAAAATAAGTGGGACAAAATAAACAAATAAGTGGAGAGCTACGTATTAGTTTTTGTAAAAAGTTTTAAAATTTATTAAACAATTTAGTTTTATTATCCAAAGGATGCACTTCTTATGTACCACAAGTTTGGTTATAAGTTACAAAAATCAACTCTTATTACTTTCACTAGGTGACTGCCTTGAAGAAAAAATAGGCAAATAAGTGGGGCATAATAAACAAATAAGTGCAGAGCTACCAATTAGTTTTTGTAAAAAGTTTTAAAATTTATTAAACAATTTATTTTGATTATCCAAAGGATGCACTTCTTATGTACCACAAGTTTGATTATAAGTTACAAAAATCAACTCTTATTACTTTCACTAGGTGACTGCCTTGAAGAGAAAATAGGCAAATATGTGGGGATAATAAACAAATAAGTGAAGAGCTACCAATTAGATTTTGTAAAAAGTTTTAAAATTTATTAAAAAATTTATTTTTATTATCCAAAGGATGCACTTCTTATGTACCACAAGTTTGAATATAAGTTACAAAAATCAACTCTTATTACTTTCACTATCTGGCTGCCTTGAAGAAAAAAATAGGCAAATAAGTGGCACAAAATAAACAAATAAGTGGAGAGCTACGTATTAGTTTTTGTAAAAAGTTTTAAAATTTATTAAACAATTTAGTTTTATTATCCAAAGTATGCACTTCTTATGTGCCAGAAGTTTGATTATAAGTTACAAAAATAAACTCTTATTACTTTCACTAGCTGGCTGCCTTGAAGAAAAAAATAGGCAAATAAGTGGGACAAAATAAACAAATAAGTGGAGAGCTACGTATTAGTTTTTGTAAAAAGTTTTAAAATTTATTAAAAAGTTTAGTTTTATTATCCAAAGGATGCACTTCTTATGTACCACAAGTTTGATTATAAGTTACAAAAATCAACCCTTATTACTTTGACTAGCTGGCTGCCTTGAAGAAAAAAAATAGGAAAATAAGTGGGACAAAATAAACAAATAAGTGGAGAGCTACGTATTAGTTTTTGAAAAAAGTTTTAAAATTTATTAAACAATTTAGTTTTATTATCCAAAGGATGCACTTCTTATGTACCACAAGTTTGGTTATAAGTTACAAAAATCAACTCTTTTTACTTTCACTAGGTGACTGCCTTGAAGAAAAAATAGGCAAATAAGTGGGGCATAATAAACAAATAAGTGCAGAGCTACCAATTAGTTTTTGTAAAAAGTTTTAAAATTTATTAAACAATTTATTTTTATTATCCAAAGGATGCATTTCTTATGTACCACAAGTTTGATTATAAGTTACAAAAATAAACTCTTATTACTTTCACTAGGTGACTTCCTTGTAGAAAAAATAGGCAAATAAGTGGGGCATAATAAACAAATAAGTGAAGAGCTACCTATTAGTTTTCGTAAAAAGTTTTAAAATTTATTAAACAATTTATATTTATTAAACAAAGGGATGCACTTCTTATGTACCACAAGTTTGATCATAAGTTACTAAAATAAACTCTTATTTCTTTCACTAGGTGGCTGCCTTGAAGAAAAAAATACGCAAATAAGTGGGACATAATAAACAAATAAGTGCAGAGCTACCTCTTAGTTTTCGTAAAAAGTTATAAAATTTATTAAACAATTTTTTTTATTATCAAAAGGGATGCACTTCTTATGTACCACAAGTTTGATTATAAGTTACAAAAATCAACCTTTACTACTTTCACTAGGTGGATGCCTTGAAGAAAAAAATACGCAAATAAGTGGGACATAATAAACAAATAAGTGCAGAGCTACCTCTTAGTTTTCGTAAAAAGTTATAAAATTTATTAAACAATTTTTTTTATTATCCAAAGGGATGCAATTCTTATGTACCACAACTTTGATTATAAGTTACAAAAATCAACCTTTACTTCTTTCACAGGTGGCTGCCTTGAAGAAAAAATTTGGAAAATAAGTGGGGCATAATAAACTAATAAGTGCAGAGCTACGTATTAGTTTTCACAAAAAATATTAAAATTTATTAAACAATTTTTTTTTACTATTCAAAGGGATTCACTTCTTATGTATCACAAGTTTTAATATAAGTTACAAAAATCAACTCTTATTACATTCACTAGGTGGCCTTCTTGAAGAAAAAAATAGGCAAATGAGTGGGACATAATAAACAAATAAGTGCAGAGCTACCAATTAGTTTTTGTAAAAAGTTTTAAAATTTATTAAACAATTTAGTTTTATTATCCAAAGGATGCATTTCTTAAGTACCACAAGTTTGATTATAAGTTACAAAAATTAACTCTTATTACTTTCACTAGGTGACCGCCTTGATGAAAAAATAGGCAAATAAGTGGGGCATAACAAACAAATAAGTGAACAACTACCTATTAGTTTTGATTAAAAATTTTAAAATTTATTAATCAATTTTTTTTTATTATTCAAAGGAATTCACTTCTTATGTATCACAAGTTTGAATATAAGTTACTAAAATCAACACTTATTTCTTTCACTAGGTGGCTGCTTTGAAGAAAAAAATTAGTCAAATAAGTGGGGCATAATAAACAAATAAGTGAAGAGCTACCAATTAGTTTTCGTAAAAAGTTTTAAAATTTATTAAACAATTTATTTTTATTATCCAAAGGGATGCACTTCTTATGTACCACAAATTTGAATATATGTTACAAAAATCACCCTTATTACTTTCCCTCGCTGGCTGCCTTCAAGAAAAAAATAGACAAATAAGTGGAACATAATAAACAAATAAGTGAAGAGCTACCTATTAGTTTTTGTAAAAGGTTTTAAAATTTATTAAACAATTTATATTTATTATCCAAAGGGATGCACTTCTTATGTACCACAAGTTTGATTATAAGTTACAAAAATCAACCCTTATTACTTTTACTAGGTGGCTGCCTTGAAGAAAAAATAATTAGGCAAATAAGTGGGACAAAATAAACAAATAAGTGGAGAGCTACGTATTAGTTTTTGTAAAAAGTTTTAAAATATATTAAACAATTTAGTTTTATTATCCAAAGGATGCACTTCTTATGTACCACAAGTTTGATTATAAGTTACAAAAATAAACTCTTATTACTTTCAGTAGGTGACTGCCTTGAAGAAAAAATAGGCCAATAAGTGGGGCATAATAAACAAATAAGTGGAGAGCTATCTATTAATTTTTGTAAAAAGTTTTAAAATTTATTAAACAATTTTAATTTATTATTCGAAGGGATTCACTTCTTATGTACCACAAGTTTGAATATAAGTTACAAATATCAACCCTTATTACTTTCACTTGGTGGCTGCTTTGAAGAAAAAAATAAGCAAATAAGTGGGACATAATAAACAAATAAGTGCAGAGCTACCTATTAGTTTTCGTAAAAAGTTTTAAAATTTATTAAACAATTTATTTTTATTATCCAAAGGGATGCACTTCTAATGTACCACAAGTTTGATTATAAGTTACAAAAATCAACCCTTATTACTTTTCTTAGGTGGCTGCCTTGAAGAAAAAAATAGGCAAATAAGTGGGACAAAATAAACAAATAAGTGTAGAGTTACGTATTAGTTTTTGTAAAAAGTTAAAATTTATTAAACAATTTAGTTTTATTATCCAAAGGAATGCACTTCTGATGTACCACAAGTTCGATTATAAGTTAAAAAAAACAACCCTTATTACTTTTACTAGGTGGCTACCTTGAAGAAAAAAATAGGCAAATAAGTGGGACAAAATAAACAAATAAGTGGAGAGCTACGTATTAGTTTTTGTAAAAAGTTAAAATTTATTAAACAATTTAGTTTTATTATCCAAAGGATGCACTTCTTATGTACGACAAGTTTGATTATAAGTTACAAAAATCAACTCATATTACTTTCACTAGCTGGCTGCCTTGAAGAAAAAAACAGGCAACTAAGTGGGACAAAATAAACAAATAAGTGGAGAGCTACGTATTAGTTTTTGTAAAAAGTTTTAAAATTTATTAAACAATTTAGTTTTATTATCCAAAGGATGCATTTCTTATGTACCACAAGTTTGATTATAAGTTACAAAAATTAACTCTTATTACTTTCACTAGGTGACCGCCTTCATGAAAAAATAGGCAAATAAGTGGGGCATAATAAACAAATAAGTGAACAACTACCTATTAGTTTTGATTAAAAATTTTAAAATTTATTAATCAATTTTTTTTATTATTCAAAGGAATTCACTTCTTATGTATCACAAATTTGAATATAAGTTACTAAAATCAACACTTATTTCTTTCACTAGGTGGCTGCCTTGAAGAAAAAAATAGGCAAATAAGTGGGACATAATAAAGAAATAAGTGCAGAGCTACCTATTAGTTTTCGTAAAAAGTTTTAAAATTTATTAAACAATTTATTTTTATTATTAAAGGGATGCAGTTCTTATGTACCACAAGTTTGATTATAAGTTACAAAAATCAACTCTTATTACTTTCACTAGGTTACTGCCTTGAAGAAAAAATAGGCAAATAAGTGGGGCATAATAAACAAATAAGTGAACAACTACCTATTAGTTTTCATTAAAAATTTTAAAATTTATTAAACAATTTTTTTTATTATTCAAAGGAATTCACTTCTTATGTATCACAAGTTTGAATATAAGTTACAAAAATCAACACTTATTTCTTTCATTAGGTGGCTGCCTTGAAGAAAAAAATAGGCAAATAAGTGGGACATAATAAAGAAATAAGTGCAGAGCTACCTATTAGTTTTCGTAAAAAGTTTTAAAATTTATTAAAAAATTTATTTTTATTATCCAAAGGGATACAGTTCTTATGTACCACAAATTTGAATATATGTTACAAAAATCAACTCTTATTACTTTCACTAGGTGACTGCCTTGAATAAAAAATAGGCAAATAAGTGGGGCATAATAAACAAATAACTGAACAACTACCTATTAGTTTTCATTAAAAATTTTAAAATTTATTAAGCAATTTTTTTTTATTATTCAAAGGAATTCACTTCTTATGTACCACAAGTTTGATTATATGTTACAAAAATCACCCTTATTACTTTCCCTCGCTGGCTGCCTTCAAGAAAAAAATAGACAAATAAGTGGAACATAATAAACAAATAAGTGGAGAGCTACCTATTAGTTTTTGTAAAAGGTTTTAAAATTTATTAAACAATTTATATTTATTATCCAAAGGGATGCACTTCTTATGTACCACAAGTTTGATTATAAGTTACAAAAATCAACCCTTATTACTTGTACTAGGTGGCTGTCTTGAAGAAAAAATAATTAGGCAAATAAGTGGGACAAAATAAACAAATAAGTGGAGAGTTACGTATCAGTTTTTGTAAAAAGTTTTAAAATATATTAAACAATTTAGTTTTATTATCCAAAGGATGCACTTTTTATGTACCACAAGTTTGATTATAAGTTACAAAAATCAACTCTTATTACAACATTCCCAAGGTGGCTGCCTTGAAGAAAAAATTAGGCAAATAAGTAAGGCATAATAAACAAATAAGTGGAAAGTTACATATTAGTTGTTGTAAAAGTTTTAAAATTTATTAAACAATTTATTTTTATTATCCAAAGCATGCACTTCTTATGTACCACAAGTTTGATTATAAGTTACAAAAATCAACTCATATTACTTTCACTAGCTGGCTGCCTTGAAGAAAAAAATAGGCAAATAAGTGGGACAAAATAAACAAATAAGTGGAGAGCTACGTATTAGTTTTTGTAAAAAGTTTTAAAATTTATTAAACAATTTAGTTTTATTATCCAAAGTATGCACTTCTTATGTACCACAAGTTTGATTATAAGTTACAAAAATCAAATCTTATTACTTTCACTAGATGAGACTGCCTTGAAGAACAAATAGGAAAATAAGTGGGGCATAATAAACAAATAAGTGAACAACTACCTATTAGTTTTCATTAAAAATTTTAAAATTTATTAAACAATTTTTTTTTATTATTCAAAGGAATTCACTTCTTATGTATCACAAGTTTGAATATAAGTTACAAAAATCAACACTTATTTCTTTCACTAGGTGGCTGCCTTGAAGAAAAAAATAGGCAAATAAGTGGGACATAATATAGAAATAAGTGCAGAGCTACCTATTAGTCTTCGTAAAAAGTTTTAAAATTTATTAAACAATTTATTTTTATTATCCAAAGCGATGCACTTCTTATGTACTACAAATTTGAATATATGTTACAAAAATCACCCTTATTACTTTCACTAGGTGGCTGCCTTGAAGAAAAAATTAGGCAAATAAGTAGGGCATAATAAACAAATAAGTGGAAAGCTACATATTAGTTTTTGTAAAAGTTTTAAAATTTATTAAACAATTTATTTTTATTATCCAAAGGATGCACTTCTTATGTAGCACAAGTTTGATTATAAGTTACAAAAATCAACTCATATTACTTTCACTAGCTGGCTGCCTTGAAGAAAAAAAATAGGCAAATAAGTAGGACAAAATAAACAAATAAGTGGAGAGCTACGTATTAGTTTTTGTAAAAAGTTTTAAAATTTATTAAACAATTTAGTTTTATTATCCAAAGGATGCACTTCTTATGTACCACAAGTTTGATTATAAGTTACAAAAATCAACTCTTATTACTTTCACTAGGTTACTGCCTTGAAGAAAAAATAGGCAAATAAGTGGGGCATAATAAACAAATAAGTGAACAACTACCTATTAGTTTTCATTAAAAATTTTAAAATTTATTAAACAATTTTTTTTTATTATTCAAAGGAATTCACTTGTTATGTATCACAAGTTTGAATATAAGTTACAAAAATCAACACTTATTTCTTTCATTAGGTGGCTGCCTTGAAGAAAAAAATAGGCAAATAAGTGGGACATAATAAAGAAATAAGTGCAGAGCTACCTATTAGTTTTCGTAAAAAGTTTTAAAATTTATTAAACAATTTATTTTTATTATCCAAAGGGATGCAGTTTTTATGTACCACAAATTTGAATATATGTTACAAAAATCAACTCTTATTACTTTCACTAGGTGACTGCCTTGAAGAAAAAATAGGCAAATAAGTGGGGCATAATAAACAAATAAGTGAACAACTACCTATTAGTTTTCATTAAAAATTTTAAAATTTATTAAACAATTTTTTTTTATTATTCAAAGGAATTCACTTCTTATGTATCACAAGTTTGAATATAAGTTACAAAAATCAACACTTATTTCTTTCACTAGGTGGCTGCCTTGGAGAAAAAAATAGGCAAATAAGTGGGACATAATATAGGAATAAGTGCAGAGGTACCTATTAGTTTTCTTAAAAAGTTTTAAAATTTATTAAACAATTTATTTTTATTATCCAAAGGGATGCACTTCTTATGTATTACAAATTTGAATATATGTTACAAAAATCACCCTTATTACTTTCACTAGGTGGCTGCTTTCAAGAAAAAAATAGGTAAATAAGTGGAGCATAATAAACAAATAAGTGAAGAGCTACCTATTAGCTTTTGTAAAAAGTTTTAAAATTTATTAAACAATTTATTTTTATTATGCAAAGGGATGCACTTCTTATGTACCACAAGTTTGATTATAAGTTACAAAAATCAACCCTTATTAGTTTTACTAGGTGGCTGTGAAGAAAAAATTAGGCAAATAAGTAGGGCATAATAAACAAATAAGTGGAGAGCTACATATTAGTTTTTGTAAAAGTTTTAAAATTTATTAAACAATTTATTTTTATTATCCAAAGGATGCACTTCTTATGTACCACAAGTTTGATTATAAGTTACAAAAATCAACTCATATTACTTTCACTAGCTGGCTGCCTTGAAGAAAAAAAATAGGCAAATAAGTGGGACCAAATAAACAAATAAGTGGAGAGCTATGTATTAGTTTTTGTAAAAAGTTTTAAAATTTATTAAACAATTTAGTTTTATTATCCAACGGATGCACTTCTTATGTACCACAAATTTGAATATATGTTACAAAAATCACCCTTATTACTTTCACTAGGTGGCTGCCTTGAAGAAAAAATTAGGCAAATAAGTAGGGCATAATAAACAAATAAGTGGAAAGCTACATATTAGTTCTTGTAAAAGTTTTAAAATTTATTAAACAATTTATTTTTATTATCCAAAGGATGCATTTCTTATGTACCACAAGTTTGATTATAAGTTACAAAAATCAACTCATATTACCTTCCCTAGCTGGCTGCCTTGAAGAAAAAAATAGGCAAATAAGTGGGATAAAATAAACAAATAAGTGGAGAGCTACGTATTAGTTTTTGTAAAAAGTTTTAAAATTTATTAAACAATTTAGTTTTATTATCCAAAGGATGCACTTCTTATGTACCACAAATTTGAATATATGTTACAAAAATCACCCTTATTACTTTCACTAGTTGGCTGACTTCAAGAAAAAAATAGGCAAATAAGTGGATCATAATAAACAAATAAGTGAAGAGCTACATATTAGTTATTGTAAAAGTTTTAAAATTTATTAAACAATTTATTTTTATTATCCAAAGGATGCACTTCTTATGAACCACAAATTTGAATATATGTTACAAAAATCACCCTTATTACTTTCACTAGGTGGCTGCCTTGAAGAAAAAATTAGGCAAATAAGTAGGGCATAATAAACAAATAAGTGGAAAGCTACATATTAGTTCTTGTAAAAGTTTTAAAATTTATTAAACAATTTATTTTTATTATCCAAAGGATGCACTTCTTATGTACCACAAGTTAGATTATAAGTTACAAAAATCAACTAATATTACTTTCACTAGCTGGCTGTCTTGAAGAAAAAAAATAGGCAAATAAGTAGGACAAAATAAACAAATAAGTGGAGAGCTACGTATTAGTTTTTGTAAAAAGTTTTAAAATTTATTAAACAATTTAGTTTTATTATCCAAAGGATGCACTTCTTATGTACCACAAGTTTGATTATAAGTTACAAAAATCAACTCTTATTACTTTCACTAGGTGACTGCCTTGAACAAAAAATAGGCAAATAAGTGGGGCATAATAAACAAATAAGTGAACAACTACCTATTAGTTTTCATTAAAAATTTTAAAATTTATTAAACAATTTTTTTTTATTATTCAAAGGAATTCACTTGTTATGTATCACAAGTTTGAATATAAGTTACAAAAATCAACACTTATTTCTTTCATTAGGTGGCTGCCTTGAAGAAAAAAATAGGCAAATAAGTGGGACATAATAAAGAAATAAGTGCAGAGCTACCTATTAGTTTTCGTAAAAAGTTTTAAAATTTATTAAACAATTTATTTTTATTATCCAAAGGGATGCAGTTCTTATATACCACAAATTTGAATATATGTTACAAAAATCAACTCTTATTACTTTCACTAGGTGACTGCCTTGAAGAAAAAATAGGCAAATAAGTGGGGCATAATAAACAAATAAGTGAACAACTACCTATTAGTTTTCATTAAAAATTTTAAAATTTATTAAACAATTTTTTTTTATTATTCAAAGGAATTCACTTCTTATGTATCACAAGTTTGAATATAAGTTACAAAAATCAACACTTATTTCTTTCACTAGGTGGCTGCCTTGGAGAAAAAAATAGGCAAATAAGTGGGACATAATATAGGAATAAGTGCAGAGGTACCTATTAGTTTTCTTAAAAAGTTTTAAAATTTATTAAACAATTTATTTTTATTATCCAAAGGGATGCACTTCTTATGTATTACAAATTTGAATATATGTTACAAAAATCACCCTTATTACTTTCACTAGGTGGCTGCTTTCAAGAAAAAAATAGGTAAATAAGTGGAGCATAATAAACAAATAAGTGAAGAGCTACCTATTAGTTTTTGTAAAAAGTTTTAAAATTTATTAAACAATTTATTTTTATTATGCAAAGGGATGCACTTCTTATGTACCACAAGTTTGATTATAAGTTACAAAAATCAACCCTTATTAGTTTTACTAGGTGGCTGTGAAGAAAAAATTAGGCAAATAAGTAGGGCATAATAAACAAATAAGTGGAGAGCTACATATTAGTTTTTGTAAAAGTTTTAAAATTTATTAAACAATTTATTTTTATTATCCAAAGGATGCACTTCTTATGTACCACAAGTTTGATTATAAGTTACAAAAATCAACTCATATTACTTTCACTAGCTGGCTGCCTTGAAGAAAAAAAATAGGCAAATAAGTGGGACCAAATAAACAAATAAGTGGAGAGCTATGTATTAGTTTTTGTAAAAAGTTTTAAAATTTATTAAACAATTTAGTTTTATTATCCAACGGATGCACTTCTTATGTACCACAAATTTGAATATATGTTACAAAAATCACCCTTATTACTTTCACTAGGTGGCTGCCTTGAAGAAAAAATTAGGCAAATAAGTAGGGCATAATAAACAAATAAGTGGAAAGCTACATATTAGTTCTTGTAAAAGTTTTAAAATTTATTAAACAATTTATTTTTATTATCCAAAGGATGCATTTCTTATGTACCACAAGTTTGATTATAAGTTACAAAAATCAACTCATATTACCTTCCCTAGCTGGCTGCCTTGAAGAAAAAAATAGGCAAATAAGTGGGATAAAATAAACAAATAAGTGGAGAGCTACGTATTAGTTTTTGTAAAAAGTTTTAAAATTTATTAATCAATTTAGTTTTATTATCCAAAGGATGCACTTCTTATGTACCACAAATTTGAATATATGTTACAAAAATCACCCTTATTACTTTCACTAGTTGGCTGACATCAAGAAAAAAATAGGCAAATAAGTGGATCATAATAAACAAATAAGTGAAGAGCTACATATTAGTTATTGTAAAAGTTTTAAAATTTATTAAACAATTTATTTTTATTATCCAAAGGATGCACTTCTTATGAACCACAAATTTGAATATATGTTACAAAAATCACCCTTATTACTTTCACTAGGTGGCTGCCTTGAAGAAAAAATTAGGCAAATAAGTAGGGCATAATAAACAAATAAGTGGAAAGCTACATATTAGTTCTTGTAAAAGTTTTAAAATTTATTAAACAATTTATTTTTATTATCCAAAGGATGCACTTCTTATGTACCACAAGTTAGATTATAAGTTACAAAAATCAACTAATATTACTTTCACTAGCTGGCTGTCTTGAAGAAAAAAAATAGGCAAATAAGTAGGACAAAATAAACAAATAAGTGGAGAGCTACGTATTAGTTTTTGTAAAAAGTTTTAAAATTTATTAAACAATTTAGTTTTATTATCCAAAGGATGCACTTCTTATGTACCACAAGTTTGATTATAAGTTACAAAAATCAACTCTTATTACTTTCACTAGGTGACTGCCTTGAACAAAAAATAGGCAAATAAGTGGGGCATAATAAACAAATAAGTGAACAACTACCTATTAGTTTTCATTAAAAATTTTAAAATTTATTAAACAATTTTTTTTTATTATTCAAAGGAATTCACTTCTTATGTATCACAAGTTTGAATATAAGTTACAAAAATCAACACTTATTACTTTCACTAGGTGGCTGCCTTGAAGAAAAAAATAAGCAAATAAGTAGGACATAATAAACAAATAAGTGCAGAGCTACCAATTAGTTTTCGCAAAAAGTCATAAAATTTATTAAACAATTTTTTTTTATTATCCAAAGAGATGCACTTCTTATGTGCCACAAGTTTGATTATAAGTTACAAAAATCAATTCATATTACTTTCACTAGTTGGCTGCCTTGAAGAAAAAAAACAGGCAAATAAGTGGGACAAAATAAACAAATAAGTGGAGAGGTACGTATTAGTTTTTGTAAAAAGTTTTAAAATTTCTTAAACAAATTAGTTTTATTATCCAAAAGATAAGTTTGATTATAAGTTACAAAAATCAACTCTTATTACTTTCGCTAGGTGACTGCCTTGAAGAAAAAATAGGCAAATAAGTGGGGCATAATAAACAAATAAGTGAACAACTACATATTAGTTTTCATTAAAAATTTTAAAATTTATTAAACAATTTTTTTTTATTATTCATAGGAATTCACTTCTTATGTATCACAAGTTTGAATATAAGTTACAAAAATCAACACTTATTTGTTTCACTTGGTGGCTGCCTTGAAGAAAAAAATAGGCAAATAAGTGGGACATAATATAGAAATAAGTGCAGAGCTACCTATTAGTTTTCGTAAAAAGTTTTAAAATTTATTAAACAATTTATTCTTATTATCCAAAGGGATGCACTTCTTATGTACCACAAATTTGAATATATGTTACAAAAATCACCCTTATTACTTTCACTAGGTGGCTGCCTTCAAGAAAAAAATAGGCAAATAAGTGGAGCATAATAAACAAATAAGTGAAGAGCTACCTCTTAGTTTTTGTAAAAAGTTTTAAAATTTATTAAAGAATTTATTTTTATTATCCAAAGAGATGCACTTCTTATGTACCACAAGTTTGATTATAAGTTACAAAAATCAACCCTTATTACTTTTACAAGGTGGCTGCCTTGAAGAAAAAATTAGGCAAATAAGTAGGGCATAATAAACAAATAAGTGGAGAGCTACATATTATATTTTGTAAAAGTTTTATAATTTATTAAACAATTTATTTTTATTATCCAAAGGATGCACTTCTTATGTACGACAAGTTTGATTATAAGTTACAAAAATCAACTCATATTACTTTCACTAGCTGGCTGCCTTGAAGAAAAAAAACAGGCAAATAAGTGGGACAAAATAAAAAAATAAGTGGAGAGCTACGTATTAGTTTTTGTAAAAAGTTTTAAAATTTATTAAACAATTTAGTTTTATTATCCAAAGGATGCAGTTCTTATGTACCACAAATTTGATTATAAGTTACAAAAATCAAGTCTGATTACTTTCACTGGGGGATTGCCTTGAAGAAAAAATAGGCAAATAAGTGGGACATAATAAACAAATAAGTGAACAACTTTAAAATTTATTAAACAGTTTTTTTTTATTATTCAAAGGAATTGACTTCTTATGTATCACAAGTTTGAATATAAGTTACAAAAATCAACACTTATTTCTTTCATTAGGTGGCTGCCTTGACGAAAAAAATAGGCAAATAAGTGGGACATAATATAGAAATAAGTGCAGAGCTACCTATTAGTTTTCGTAAAAAGTTTTAAAATTTATTAAACAATTTATTTTTATTATCCAAAGGGATGCTATCTACCACAAATTTGAATATATGTTGCAAAAATCACGCTTATTACTTTACTAGGTGGCTGCTTTCAAGAAAAAAATAGACAAATAAGTGGAGCATAATAAACAAATAAGTGAAGAGCTACCTATTAGTTTTTGTAAAAAGTTTTAAAATTTATTAAACAATTTATTTTTATTATCCAAAGGGATGCACTTCTTATGTACCACAAGTTTGATTCTAAGTTACAAAAATCAACCCTTATTACTTTTACTAGGTGGCTGCCTTGAAGAAAAAATTAGGCAAATAAGTAGGGCATAATAAACAAATAAGTGGAGAGCTACATATTAGTTTTTGTAAAAGTTTTATAATTTATTAAACAATTTATTTTTATTATCCAAAGGATGCACTTCTTATGTACCACAAGTTTGATTATAAGTTACAAAAATCAACTCATATTACTTTCACTAGCTGGCTGCCTTGAAGAAAAAAATAGGCAAATAAGTGGGACAAAATAAACAAATAAGTGGAGAGCTACGTATTAGTTTTTGTCAAAAGTTTTAATATTTATTAAACAATTTAGTTTTATTATCCAAAGGATGCACTTCTTATGTACCACAAGTTTGATTATAAGTTACAAAAATCAACCCTTATTACTTTTACTAGGTGGCTGCCATGAAGAAAAAATTAGGCAAATAAGTAGGGCATAATAAACAAATAAGTGGAGAGCTACATATTAGTTTTTGTAAAAGTTTTAAAATTTATTAAACAATTTATTTTTATTATCCAAAGGATTCACTTCTTATGTACCACAAGTTTGATTATAAGTTACAAAAATCAACTCTTATTATTTTCACTAGCTGGCTGCCTTGAAGAAAAAAATAGGCAAATAAGTGGGACTAAATAAACAAATAAGTGGAGAGCAACGTATTAGTTTTTGTCAAAAGTTTTAATATTTATTAAACAATTTAGTTTTATTATCCAAAGGATGCACTTCTTATGTACCACAAGTTTGATTATAAATTACAAAAATCAACCCTTATTAGTTTCACTAGGGGGCTGCCTTGAAGAAAAAATTAGGCAAATAAGTGGGGCATAATAAACAAATAAGTGAAGAACTACCAATTAGTTTTTGTAAAAAGTTTTAAAATTTATTAAACAATTTAGTTTTATTATCCAAAGGATGCAGTTCTTATGTACCACAAGTTTGATTATAAGTTACAAAAATCAACTCTTATTACTTTCACTAGGTGACTGCCTTGAAGAAAAAAATAGACAAATAAGTGGGACACAATAAACAAATAAGTGCAGACCTACCTATTAGTTTTCGTAAAAAGTTTTAAAATTTATTAAACAATTTATTTTTATTATCCAAAGGGATGCCCTTCTTATGTACCACAAGTTTGAATATAAGTTACAAAAATCAACGCTTATTACTTCCACTAGGTGGCTCCCTTGAAGAAAAAAATTGGCAAATAAGTGGGGCATAATAAACAAATAAGTGAAGAGCTACATATTAGTTTTCATAAAAAATTTTAAAATTTATTAAACAATTTTTTTTATTATTCAAAAGGAATTCACTTCTTATGTATTACAAGTTTGAATATAAGTTACAAAAATCAACCCTTTTTAGTTTCACTAGGTGGCTGCCTTGAAGAAAAAATTAGGCAAATAATTGGGGCATAATAAACAAATAAGTGATGAGCTACCAATTAGTTTTTGTAAAAAGTTTTAAAATTTATTAAACAATTTATTTTTATTATCCAAAGGATTCACTTCTTATGTACCACAAGTTTGATTATAAGTTACAAAAATCAACTCTTATTACTTGCACTAGGTGGCTGCCTTGAAGAAAAAAAAAAGGCAAATAAGTGAATAGCTACCTATTAGTTTTCATCAAAAATTTTAAAATTTATTAAACAATTTTTTTTTATTATTCAAAGGAATTCATTTCTTATGTATCACAAGTTTGAATATAAGTTACAAAAATCAACACTTATTACTTTCACTAGGGGGCTGCCTTGAAGAAAAATATAAGCAAATAAGTGGGACATAATAAACAAATAAGTGCAGAGCTACCAATTAGTTTTCGCAAAAAGTCATAAAATTTATTAAACAATTTTTTTTTATTATCCAAAGAGATGCACTTCTTTTGTGCCACAAGTTTGATTATAAGTATCAAAAATAACCCTTATTACTTTCACTAGGTGGCTGACTTGAAGAAAAAAATAGGCAAATAAGTGGGACATAATAAACAAATAAGTGAAGAGCGACCTATTAGTTTTCATTAAAAAAATTAAAATTTATTAAACAATTTTTTTTATTATTCAAAAGGAATTCACTTCTTATTTATCACAAGTTTGAATATAAGTTACAAAAATCAACCCTTATTAGTTTCTCTAGGTGGCTGCCTTCAAGTAAAAAATAGGTAAATAAGTGGGGCATAATAAACAAATAAGTGGTGAGCTATATATTACTTTTCGTAAAAAGTTTTAAAATTTATTAAACAATTTTTTTTTATTATTCAAAGGCATTCACATCTTATGTACCATAAGTTTAAATATAAGTTACAAAAATCAACCCTTATTACTTTCACTAGATGGCTGCCTTCAAGAAAAAAATAGGTAAATAAGTGGGGCATAATAAACTAATAAGTGCAGAGCTACCTATTAGTTTTCGTAAAAAGTTTTAAAATTTATTAAACTATTTTTTTTTACTATTCAAAGGGATTCACTTCTTATGTACAACAAGTTTGATTATAAGTTACATAAATCAACCCTTATTACTTTCGCTATGTGGCTGCCGTGAAGAAAAATATAGGCAAATAATTGGGACATAATATACAAATAAGTGGAGAGCTACCTATTAGATTTCGTAAAAAGTTTTAAAATTTGTTAAAAAATTTATTTTTGTTATCCAAAGGATGCTCTTATGTACCACAAGTTTGATTATAAATTACAAAAATCAACTCTTATTACTTTCACTAGGTCGCTGCCTTGAAGAAAAAAATAGGCAAATAAGTGGGGCATAATTAACCAATAAGTGGAGAGCTATCTATTAGTTTTTGTAAAAAGTTTTAAAATTTATTAAACAATTTTTTTTTATTATCCAAACGATGCACTTCTTATGTACCACAAGTTTGATTCTAAGTTACAAAAATCAACCCTTATTGATTCCACTAGGTGGCTGCCTTGAAGAAAAAAATAGGCAAATAAGTGGGGCAGAATAAACAAATAAGTGAAGAGCTACCTATTAGTTTTCATAAAAAGTGTAAAATTTATTAAACAATTTTTTTTTATTATTCAAAGGAATTCACTTCTTATGTATCACAAGTTTGATTATAAGTTACAAAAATCAACCCTTATTACTTTCACTAGGTGGTTGCCTTGACGAAAAATTAGGCAAATAAGTGGGGCATAATAAACAAATAAGTGGTGAGCTATATATTAGTTTTCGTAAAAAGTTTTAAAATTTAGTAAACAATTTTTTTTTATTATTCAAAGGGATTCACATCTTATGTACCACAAGTTTAAATATAAGTTACAAAAATCAACCCTTATTACTTTCACTAGGTGGCTGCCTTCAAGAAAAAAATAGGCAAATAAGTGGGGCATAATAAACTAATAAGTGCAGAGCTACCTATTAGTTTTCGTAAAAAGTTTTAAAATTTATTAAACAATTTTTTTTTACTATTCGAAGGGATTCACTTCTTATGTACAACAAGTTTGATTATAAGTTACTAAAATTAACCCTTATTACTTTCACTATGTGGCTGCCGTGAAGAAAAAAATAGGCAAATAATTGGGACATAATAAACAAATAAGTGCAGAACTACCTATTAGATTTCGTAAAAAGTTTTAAAATTTATTAAAAAATTTATTTTTGTTATCCAAAGGGATGCTCTTATGTTCCAAAAGTTTGATTATAAATTACAAAAATCAACCCTTATTACTTTGACTAGGTGGCTGCCTTGAAGAAAAAAATAGGCAAATAAGTGTGGCATAATAAACAAATAAGTGGAGAGCTGTCTATTAGTTTTTGTAAAAAGTTTTAAAATTTATTAAACAATTTAGTTTTATTATCCAAAGGATGCAGTTCTTATGTACCACAAGTTTGATTATAAGTTACAAAAATCAACTCTTATTACTTTCACTAGGTGACTGCCTTGAAGAAAAAAATAGACAAATAAGTGGGACACAATAAACAAATAAGTGCAGACCTACCTATTAGTTTTCGTAAAAAGTTTTAAAATTTATTAAACAATTTATTTTTATTATCCAAAGGGATGCCCTTCTTATGTACCACAAGTTTGAATATAAGTTACAAAAATCAACGCTTATTACTTCCACTAGGTGGCTCCCTTGAAGAAAAAAATTGGCAAATAAGTGGGGCATAATAAACAAATAAGTGAAGAGCTACATATTAGTTTTCATAAAAAATTTTAAAATTTATTAAACAATTTTTTTTATTATTCAAAAGGAATTCACTTCTTATGTATTACAAGTTTGAATATAAGTTACAAAAATCAACCCTTTTTAGTTTCACTAGGTGGCTGCCTTGAAGAAAAAATTAGGCAAATAATTGGGGCATAATAAACAAATAAGTGATGAGCTACCAATTAGTTTTTGTAAAAAGTTTTAAAATTTATTAAACAATTTTTTTTTATTATCCAAAGGATGCACTTCTTATGTACCACAAGTTTGATTCTAAGTTACAAAAATCAACCCTTATTGATTCCACTATGTGGCTGCCTTGAAGAAAAAAATAGGCAAATAAGTGGGGCAGAATAAACAAATAAGTGAAGAGCTACCTATTAGTTTTCATAAAAAGTGTAAAATTTATTAAACAATTTTTTTTTATTATTCAAAGGAATTCACTTCTTATTTATCACAAGTTTGAATATAAGTTACAAAAATCAACCCTTATTAGTTTCTCTAGGTGGCTGCCTTCAAGTAAAAAATAGGTAAATAAGTGGGGCATAATAAACAAATAAGTGGTGAGCTATATATTAGTTTTCGTAAAAAGTTTTAAAATTTATTAAACAATTTTTTTTTATTATTCAAAGGGATTCACATCTTATGTACCATAAGTTTTAATATAAGTTACAAAAATCAACCCTTATTACTTTCACTAGATGGCTGCCTTCAAGAAAAAAATAGGCAAATAAGTGGGGCATAATAAACTAATAAGTGCAGAGCTACCTATTAGGTTTCGTAAAAAGTTTTAAAATTTATTAAACTATTTTTTTTTACTATTCAAAGGGATTCACTTCTTATGTATTACAAGTTTGATTATAAGTTACATAAATCAACCCTTATTACTTTCGCTATGTGGCTGCCGTGAAGAAAAATATAGGCAAATAATTGGGACATAATATACAAATAAGTGGAGAGCTACCTATTAGATTTCGTAAAAAGTTTTAAAATTTGTTAAAAAATTTATTTTTGTTATCCAAAGGATGCTCTTATGTACCACAAGTTTGATTATAAATTACAAAAATCAACTCTTATTACTTTCACTAGGTGGCTGCCTTGAAGAAAAAATAGGCAAATAAGTGGGGCATAATAAACCAATAAGTGGAGAGCTATCTATTAGTTTTTGTAAAAAGTTTTAAAATTTATTAAACAATTTTTTTTTATTATCCAAAGGATGCACTTCTTATGTACCACAAGTTTGATTCTAAGTTACAAAAATCAACCCTTATTGATTCCACTATGTGGCTGCCTTGAAGAAAAAAATAGGCAAATAAGTGGGGCAGAATAAACAAATAAGTGAAGAGTTACCTATTAGTTTTCATAAAAAGTGTAAAATTTATTAAACAATTTTTTTTTATTATTCAAAGGAATTCACTTCTTATTTATCACAAGTTTGAATATAAGTTACAAAAATCAACCCTTATTAGTTTCTCTAGGTGGCTGCCTTCAAGTAAAAAATAGGTAAATAAGTGGGGCATAATAAACAAATAAGTGGTGAGCTATATATTAGTTTTCGTAAAAAGTTTTAAAATTTATTAAACAATTTTTTTTTATTATTCAAAGGGATTCACATCTTATGTACCATAAGTTTAAATATAAGTTACAAAAATCAACCCTTATTACTTTCACTAGATGGCTGCCTTCAAGAAAAAAATAGGCAAATAAGTGGGGCATAATAAACTAATAAGTGCAGAGCTACCTATTAGTTTTCGTAAAAAGTTTTAAAATTTATTAAAATATTTTTTTTTACTATTCAAAGGGATTCACTTCTTATGTACAACAAGTTTGATTATAAGTTACATAAATCAACCCTTATTACTTTCGCTATGTGGCTGCCGTGAAGAAAAATATAGGCAAATAATTGGGACATAATATACAAATAAGTGGAGAGCTACCTATTAGATTTCGTAAAAAGTTTTAAAATTTGTTAAAAAATTTATTTTTGTTATCCAAAGGATGCTCTTATGTACCACAAGTTTGATTATAAATTACAAAAATCAACTCTTATTACTTTCACTAGGTGGCTGCCTTGAAGAAAAAAATAGGCAAATAAGTGGGGCATAATAAACCAATAAGTGGAGAGCTATCTATTAGTTTTTGTAAAAAGTTTTAAAATTTATTAAACAATTTTTTTTTATTATCCAAAGGATGCACTTCTTATGTACCACAAGTTTGATTCTAAGTTACAAAAATCAACCCTTATTGATTCCACTATGTGGCTGCCTTGAAGAAAAAAATAGGCAAATAAGTGGGGCAGAATAAACAAATAAGTGAAGAGCTACCTATTAGTTTTCATAAAAAGTGTAAAATTTATTAAACAATTTTTTTTTATTATTCAAAGGAATTCACTTCTTATTTATCACAAGTTTGAATATAAGTTACAAAAATCAACCCTTATTAGTTTCTCTAGGTGGCTGCCTTCAAGTAAAAAATAGGTAAATAAGTGGGGCATAATAAACAAATAAGTGGTGAGCTATATATTAGTTTTCGTAAAAAGTTTTAAAATTTATTAAACAATTTTTTTTTATTATTCAAAGGGATTCACATCTTATGTACCATAAGTTTAAATATAAGTTACAAAAATCAACCCTTATTACTTTCACTAGATGGCTGCCTTCAAGAAAAAAATAGGCAAATAAGTGGGGCATAATAAACTAATAAGTGCAGAGCTACCTATTAGTTTTCGTAAAAAGTTTTAAAATTTATTAAAATATTTTTTTTTACTATTCAAAGGGATTCACTTCTTATGTACAACAAGTTTGATTATAAGTTACATAAATCAACCCTTATTACTTTCGCTATGTGGCTGCCGTGAAGAAAAATATAGGCAAATAATTGGGACATAATATACAAATAAGTGGAGAGCTACCTATTAGATTTCGTAAAAAGTTTTAAAATTTGTTAAAAAATTTATTTTTGTTATCCAAAGGATGCTCTTATGTACCACAAGTTTGATTATAAATTACAAAAATCAACTCTTATTACTTTCACTAGGTGGCTGCCTTGAAGAAAAAAATAGGCAAATAAGTGGGGCATAATAAACCAATAAGTGGAGAGCTATCTATTAGTTTTTGTAAAAAGTTTTAAAATTTATTAAACAATTTTTTTTTATTATCCAAAGGATGCACTTCTTATGTACCACAAGTTTGATTCTAAGTTACAAAAATCAACCCTTATTGATTCCACTATGTGGCTGCCTTGAAGAAAAAAATAGGCAAATAAGTGGGGCAGAATAAACAAATAAGTGAAGAGCTACCTATTAGTTTTCATAAAAAGTGTAAAATTTATTAAACAATTTTTTTTTATTATTCAAAGGAATTCACTTCTTATTTATCACAAGTTTGAATATAAGTTACAAAAATCAACCCTTATTAGTTTCTCTAGGTGGCTGCCTTCAAGTAAAAAATAGGTAAATAAGTGGGGCATAATAAACAAATAAGTGGTGAGCTATATATTAGTTTTCGTAAAAAGTTTTAAAATTTATTAAACAATTTTTTTTTATTATTCAAAGGGATTCACATCTTATGTACCATAAGTTTAAATATAAGTTACAAAAATCAACCCTTATTACTTTCACTAGATGGCTGCCTTCAAGAAAAAAATAGGCAAATAAGTGGGGCATAATAAACTAATAAGTGCAGAGCTACCTATTAGTTTTCGTAAAAAGTTTTAAAATTTATTAAAATATTTTTTTTTACTATTCAAAGGGATTCACTTCTTATGTACAACAAGTTTGATTATAAGTTACATAAATCAACCCTTATTACTTTCGCTATGTGGCTGCCGTGAAGAAAAATATAGGCAAATAATTGGGACATAATATACAAATAAGTGGAGAGCTACCTATTAGATTTCGTAAAAAGTTTTAAAATTTGTTAAAAAATTTATTTTTGTTATCCAAAGGATGCTCTTATGTACCACAAGTTTGATTATAAATTACAAAAATCAACTCTTATTACTTTCACTAGGTGGCTGCCTTGAAGAAAAAAATAGGCAAATAAGTGGGGCATAATAAACCAATAAGTGGAGAGCTATCTATTAGTTTTTGTAAAAAGTTTTAAAATTTATTAAACAATTTTTTTTTATTATCCAAAGGATGCACTTCTTATGTACCACAAGTTTGATTCTAAGTTACAAAAATCAACCCTTATTGATTCCACTATGTGGCTGCCTTGAAGAAAAAAATAGGCAAATAAGTGGGGCAGAATAAACAAATAAGTGAAGAGCTACCTATTAGTTTTCATAAAAAGTGTAAAATTTATTAAACAATTTTTTTTTATTATTCAAAGGAATTCACTTCTTATTTATCACAAGTTTGAATATAAGTTACAAAAATCAACCCTTATTAGTTTCTCTAGGTGGCTGCCTTCAAGTAAAAAATAGGTAAATAAGTGGGGCATAATAAACAAATAAGTGGTGAGCTATATATTAGTTTTCGTAAAAAGTTTTAAAATTTATTAAACAATTTTTTTTTATTATTCAAAGGGATTCACATCTTATGTACCATAAGTTTAAATATAAGTTACAAAAATCAACCCTTATTACTTTCACTAGATGGCTGCCTTCAAGAAAAAAATAGGCAAATAAGTGGGGCATAATAAACTAATAAGTGCAGAGCTACCTATTAGTTTTCGTAAAAAGTTTTAAAATTTATTAAAATATTTTTTTTTACTATTCAAAGGGATTCACTTCTTATGTACAACAAGTTTGATTATAAGTTACATAAATCAACCCTTATTACTTTCGCTATGTGGCTGCCGTGAAGAAAAATATAGGCAAATAATTGGGACATAATATACAAATAAGTGGAGAGCTACCTATTAGATTTCGTAAAAAGTTTTAAAATTTGTTAAAAAATTTATTTTTGTTATCCAAAGGATGCTCTTATGTACCACAAGTTTGATTATAAATTACAAAAATCAACTCTTATTACTTTCACTAGGTGGCTGCCTTGAAGAAAAAAATAGGCAAATAAGTGGGGCATAATAAACCAATAAGTGGAGAGCTATCTATTAGTTTTTGTAAAAAGTTTTAAAATTTATTAAACAATTTTTTTTTATTATCCAAAGGATGCACTTCTTATGTACCACAAGTTTGATTCTAAGTTACAAAAATCAACCCTTATTGATTCCACTATGTGGCTGCCTTGAAGAAAAAAATAGGCAAATAAGTGGGGCAGAATAAACAAATAAGTGAAGAGCTACCTATTAGTTTTCATAAAAAGTGTAAAATTTATTAAACAATTTTTTTTTATTATTCAAAGGAATTCACTTCTTATTTATCACAAGTTTGAATATAAGTTACAAAAATCAACCCTTATTAGTTTCTCTAGGTGGCTGCCTTCAAGTAAAAAATAGGTAAATAAGTGGGGCATAATAAACAAATAAGTGGAGCATAATAAACAAATAAGTGAAGAACTACCAATTAGCTTTTGTAAAAAGTTTTAAAATTTATTAAACAATTTTTTTTTACTATTCAAAGGATTCACTTCTTATGTACCACCAGTTTGATTATAAGTTACAAAAATCAACCCTTATTACTTTCACTATGTGGCTGCCGTGAAGAAAAAAATAGGCAAATAATTGGGACATAATAAACAAATAAGTGCAGAGCTACCTATTAGATTTCGTAAAAAGTTTTAAAATTTATTAAAAAATTTATTTTTGTTATCCAAAGGATTCACTTCTTATGTACCACAAGTTTGATTATAAATTACAAAAATCAACCCTTATTACTTTTACTAGGTGGCTGCCTTGAAGAAAAAAATGGACAAATGGGGCATAATAAACAAATAAGTGGAGAGCTATCTATTAGTTTTTGTAAAAAGTTTTAAAATTTATTAAACAATTTTTTTTATTATTCAAAAGAATTCACTTCTTATGTACCACAAGTTTGATTATAAGTTAGAAAAATCAACCTTTATTACTTTCACTAGGTGGCTGCTTTGAAGAAAAAAATTAGGCAAATAAGTGGGGCACAATAAACTAATAAGTGCAGAGCTAACTATTTGTTTTCGTAAAAAGTTTTAAAATTTATTAAACAATTTTTTTTTACTATTCAAAGGGATTCACTTCTTATGTACCACCAGTTTGATTATAAGTTACAAAAATCAACCCTTATTACTTTCACTATGTGGCTGCCGTGAAGAAAAAAATAGGCAAATAATTGGGACATAATAAACAAATAAGTGCAGAGCTACCTATTAGATTTCGTAAAAAGTTTTAAAATTTATTAAAAAATTTATTTTTCTTATCCAAAGGATTCACTTCTTATGTACCACAAGTTTGATTAAAAATTACAAAAATCAACCCTTATTACTTTCACTAGGTGGCTGCCTTGAAGAAAAAAATGGGCAAATAAGTAGGGCATAATAAACAAATAAGTGAAGACCTACCTATTAGTTTTCATTAAAAATTTTAAAATTTATTAAACAATTTTTTTTTTATTATTTAAAGGAATTCACTTCTTATGTATCACAAGTTTGAATATAAGTTACAAAAATCAACACTTATTTCTTTCACTAGGGTGCTGCCTTGAAGAAAAAAATAGGCAAATAAGTGGGACATAATAAACAAATAAATGGAGAGCTACCTATTGGTTTTCGTAAAAAGTTTTAAAATTTATTAAACAATTTTTTTTTATTATTCGATGGATGCACTTCTTATGTACAACAAGTTTGATTATAAGTTAGAAAAATCAACCTTTATTACTTTCACTAGGTGGCTGCTTTGAACAAAAAATTAGGCAAATAAGTGGGGCATAATAAACTAATAAGTGCAGAGCTACCTATTTGTTTCCGTAAAAAGTTTTAAAATTTATTAAAATATTTTTTTGCTATTCAAAGGGATTCAGTTCTTATGTACCACAAGTTTGATTATAAGTTAAAAAAATCAACCCTTATTACTTTCACTATGTGGCTGCCGTAAAGAAAGAAATAGACAAATAATTGGGTCATAATAAACAAATAATTGCAGAGCTACCTATTAGATTTCGTAAAAAGTTTTAAAATTTATTAAAAAATTTATTTTTGTTATCCAAAGGGATGCTCTTATGTACCACAAGTTTAATTATAAATTACAAAAATCAACCCTTACTACTTTCACCAAGTGGCAACCTTGAAGAAAAAAATAGGCAAATAAGTGGGCCATAATAAAAAAATAAGTGGAGAACTATCTATTAGTTTTCGTAAAAAGTTTTAAAATTTATTAAACAATTTATTTTTATTATTCAAAGGATGCACTTGTTATGTACCACAAGTTTGATTATAAGTTATAAAAATCAACCCTTATTACTTCCACTACGTGGCTGCCTTGAAGAAAAAAATAGGCAAATAAGTAGGCATAATAAACAAATAAGTGAAGAGCTACCTATTAGTTTTAATAAAAAATTTTAAAATTTATTAAACAATTTTTTTATTATTCAAAGGAATTCACTTCTGATGTATCATATGTTTTAATATAAGTTACAAAAATCAACCCTTATTATTTTCACTAGGTGGCTGCCTTGAAGAAAAAAATAGGCAAATAAGTGGGACATAATAAACAAATAAGAGCAGAGCTACCTATAAGTGTTCGTAAAAAGTTTTAAAATTTATTAAACAAATTATTTGTATTATCCAAATAGATGCACTTCTTATGTACCACAACTTTGATAATAAGTTACAAAAATCAACCCTTATTATTTTCACTAGGTGGCAGCCTTGAAGAAAAAAATAGGCAAATAAGTGGAGCATAATAAACAATTAAGTGAAGAACTACCAATTAGATTTTGTAAAAAGTTTTAAAATTTATTAAACAATTTATTTTTATTATCCAAAGGATGCACTTCTTATGTAACACAAGTTTGATTATATGTTACAAAAATCAAATTCTATTACTTTTCACTAGGTGGTTGCCTTGAAGAAAAAAAAAATAGGCAAATAAGTGGGACATAATAAACAAATAAGTGGAGAGCTACCTATTAGTTTTTGTAAAAAGTTTTAAAATTTATTAAAAATTTTATTTTTATTATCCAAATGATGCACTTCTTATGTACCACAAGTTTGATTGTAAGTTTAAAAAATCAACCCTTATGACTTCCACTAGGTGGCTGCCTTGAAAAAAAAAATAGGTAAATAAGTGGGACATAATAAACAAATAAGTGAAAAACTACATATTAGTTTTCATAAAAAATTTTAAAATTTATTAAACAATTTTTTTTATTATTTAAATGAATTCACTTCTTATGTACCACAAGTTTGATTATAAGTTAGAAAAATCAACCTTTATTACTTTCATTAGGTGGCTGCTTTGAAGAAAAAATTAGGCAAATAAGTGGGGCACAATAAACTAATAAGTGCAGAGCTACCTATTTCTTTTCGTGAAAAGTTTTAAAATTTATTAAACAATTTATTTTTATTATCCAAAGGGATGCACTTCTTATGTACCACAAGTTTGATTATAAGTTACAAAAATCAACCCTTATTACTTTCACTATGTGGCTGCCGTGAAGAAAAAAATAGGCAAATAATTAGGACATAATAAACAAATAAGTGCAGAGCTACCTATTAGATTTCGTAAAAAGTTTTAAAATTTATTAAAAAATTTATTTTTGTTATCCAAAGGATTCACTTCTTATGTACCACAAGTTTGATTATAAATTACAAAAAACAACCCTTATTACTTTCACTATGTGGCTGCCGTGAAGAAAAAAATAGGCAAATAATTAGGACATAATAAACAAATAAGTGCAGAGCTACCTATTAGATTTCGTAAAAAGTTTTAAAATTTATTAAAAAATTTATTTTTGTTATCCAAAGGATTCACTTCTTATGTACCACAAGTTTGATTATAAATTACAAAAATCAACCCTTATTACTTTCACTAGGTGGCTGCCTTGAAGAAAAAAATGGGCAAATAAGTGGGGCATAATAAACAAATAAGTGGAGAGCTATCTATTAGATATTGTAAAAAGTTTTAAAATTTATTAAACAAATTATTTTATTATCCAAAGGATGCACTTCTTATGTACCACAAGTTTGATTGTAAGTTACAAAAATCAACTCTTATTACTTCCACTAGGTGGCTGCCTTGAAGAAAAAAATAGGCAAATAAGTTATAATAAACAAACAAGTGAAGAACTACCTATTAGTTTTCATAAAAAATTTTAAAATTTATTAAACATTTTTTTTATTATTCAAAGGAATTCACTTCTTATGTATCACAAGTTTGAATATAAGTTACAAAAATCAACACTTATTTCTTTCACTAGGTGGCTGCCTTGAAGAAACAAATAGGCAAATAAGTGGGACATTATAAACAAATAAGTGGAGAGCTACCTATTAGTTTTTGTAAAAAGTTTCAAAATTTATTAAACAAATTATTTTTATTATCCAAAGGATGCACTTCTTATGTACCACAAGTTTGATTATAAATTACAAAAATCAACCCTTATTACTTTAACTAGGTGGCTGCCTTGAAGAAAAAAATACGCAAATAAGTGGGACATAATAAATAAATAAGTGCAGAGCTACCTATTAGAGTTCGTAAAAAGTTTTAAAATTTATTAAAAAATTTATTTTTGTTATCCAAAGGAATCCTCTTATGTACCACAAGTTTGATTATAAGTTACAAAAATCAACACTTATTTCTTTCACTAGGTGGCTGCCTTGAAGAAAAGAATAGGCAAATAAGTGGGACATAATAAACAAATAAGTGGAGAGCTACCTATTAGTTTTCGTAAAAAGTTTTAAAATTTATTAAACACTTTTTTTTTGTTATTCAAAGGGATTCACTTCTTATGTACCACAAGTTTGAATATAAGTTACAAAAATCAACACTTATTACTTTCACTAGGTGGCTATCTTGAAGAAAAAAATAGGCAAATAAGTGCGGCATAATAAACAAATAAGTGAAGAGCTACATATTAGTTTTCATAAAAAGTTTTAAAATTTATTAAACAATTTATTTTTATTATCCAAAGGATGCACTTATATACCACAAGTTTGATTATAAATTACAAAAATCAACCCTTATTACTTTGACTAGGTGGCTGCTTTGAAGAAAAAATTAGGCAAATAAGTGGGGCATAATAAACTTATAAGTGCAGAGCTACCTATTTGTTTTCGTAAAAAGTTTTAAAATTTATTAAAATATTCTTTTACTATTCAAAGGCATTCACTTCTTATGTACCACAAGTTTGATTATAAGTTACAAAAATCAACCCTTATTACTTTCACTATGTGCCTGCCGTGAAGAAAAAAATAGGCTAATAGTTGGGACATAATAAACAAATAAGTGCAGAGCTACCTATTAGATTTCGTAAAAAGTTTTAAAATTTATTAAAAAATTTATTTTTGTTATCCAAAGGATGCTCTTATGTACCACAAGTTTGATTATAAATTACAAAAATCAACCCTTATTACTTTCACTAGGTGGCTACCTTGAAGAAAAAAATAGGCAAATAAGTGGGGCATAATAAACAAATAAGTGGAGAGCTATCTATTAGTTTTTGTAAAAAGTTTTAAAATTTATTAAACACTTTTTTTTTGTTATTCAAAGGGATTCACTTCTTATGTACCACAAGTTTGAATATAAGTTACAAAAATCAACACTTATTACTTTCACTAGGTGGCTATCTTGAAGAAAAAAATAGGCAAATAAGTGCGGCATAATAAACAAATAAGTGAAGAGCTACATATTAGTTTTCATAAAAAATTTTAAAATTTATTAAAAAATTTTTTTTTATTATTCAAAGGATATCATTTCTTATGTATCACAAGTTTTAATATAAGTTACAAATAACAACCCTTATTACTTTCACTAGGTGGCTGAGAAAAAAATAGGCAACTAAGTGGGACATAATAAACAAATAAGTGCAGAGTTACCTATTAGTTTTCGTAAAGTTTTAAAATTTATTAAGCAATTTTTTTTTGTTATTAAAAGGGATTCACTTCTTATGTACCACAAGTTTGAATATAAGTTACAAAAATCAACACTTATTACTTTCACTAGGTGGCTATCTTGAAGAAAAAAATAGGCAAATAAGTGCGGCATAATAAACAAATAAGTGAAGAGCTACATATTAGTTTTCATAAAAAATTTTAAAATTTATTAAACAATTTTTTTTATTATTCAAAGGAATTCATTTCTTATGTATCACAAGTTTTAATATAAGTTACAAATATCAACCCTTATTACTTTCACTAGGTGGCTGAGAAAAAAATAGGCAATTAAGTGGGACATAATAAACAAATAAGTGCAGAGATACCTATTAGTTTTCGTAAAAATTTTTAAATTTATTCAACAATTTTTTTTTATTATCCCAAGGGATGCACTTCTTATGTTCCACAAGTTTGATTATAAGTTACACAAATCAACCCTTATTACTTTTACTAGGTGGCTCGCTTGATGAAAAAATTAGGCAAATAAGTGGGGCTTAGTAAACAAATAAGTGGAGAGCTACCTATTAGTTTTTGTAAAAAGTTTTAAAATTTATTAAACAATTTATTTTTATTATCCAAAGGATGCACTTATTATGTACCACAAGTTTGATTATAAGTTACAAAAATCAACTTTTATTACTTTCACGAGGTGACTGGCTTGAAGAAAAAATAGGCAAATAAGTGCGTCATAATAAACAAATAAGTGAACAGCTACCTATTAGTTTTCATTAAAAATTTTAAAATTTATTAAACAAGTTTTTTTTATTATTCAAAGGAATTCACTTCTTATGTATCACAAGTTTGAATATAAGTTACAAAAAGCAACACTTGTTTCTTTCACTATGTGGCTCCCTTGAAGAAAAAAATAGGCAAATAAGTAGGACATAATAAACAAAAAAGTGCAGAGCTACCTATTAGATTTCGAAAAAAATTTTAAAATTTATTAAACAATTTATTTTTGTTATCCAAAGGGATGCGCTTCTTATGTACGACAAATTTGATTATAAGTTACAAAAATCAACCCTTATTGCTTTCACTAGGTGGTTGCCTTGAAGAAAAAATTAAGCAAATAAGTGGGGCATAATAAACAAATAAGTGAAGAGCTACCAATTAGCTTTTGTAAAAAGTTTTAAAATTTATTAAACAATTTATTTTTATTATCCAAAGGATGCACTTCTCATATACCACAAGTTTGATTATATGTTACAAAAATCAACTCTTATTACTTTCACTAGGTGGCTGCCTTGAAGAAAAAAAATAGGCAAATAAGTGGGACATAATAAACAAATAAGTGGAGAGCTACCTATTAGTTTTGGTAAAAAGTTTTAAAATTTATTAAACAATTTATTTTTATTATCCAACGGATGCACTTCTTATGTACCACAAGTTTGATTGTAAGTTAAAAAAAATCAACCCTTATTACTTCCACTAGGTGGCTGCCTTGAAGAAAAAAAAATAGGCAAATAAGTGGGGCATAATAAACAAACAAGTGAAGAGTTACATATTAGTTTTCATAAAAAATTATAAAATTTATTAAACAATTTATTTTATTATTCAAAGGAATTCAGTCCTTACATATTACAAGTTTGAATATAAGTTACAAAAATCAACCCTTATTACTTTCATTAGGTGGCTGCATTGAAGAAAAAAATAAGCAAATAAGTGAGACATAATAACCAAATAAGTGCACAGCTACACATTAGTTTTCGTAAAAAGTTATAAAATTTATTAAACAATTTTTTTTATTATCCAAAGAGATGCAGTTCTTTGTACCACAAGTTTGATTATAAGTTACAAAAATCAACCCTTATTACTTTCACTACGTAGCTGACTTGAATAAAAAAATAGGCAAATAAGTGGGACATAATAAACAAATAAGTGCAGAGCTACCTATTAGTTTACGTAAAAAGTTTTAAAATTTATTAAACAATTTATTTTTATTATCCAAAGGATGCACTTCTTATGTACCACAAGTTTGATTATAAGTTACAAAAATCAACCCTTATTACTTTCACTAGGTGGTTGGCTTGAAGAAAAAAAAAACAAATAAGTGGGACATAATAAAATAATAATCGGAGAACTACGTATTAGTTTTCGTACAAAGTGTTAAAATATATTAAAAATTTTATTTTTATTATTCAAAGGGATGCACTTATTATGTACTACAAGTTTGAATATAAGTTACAAAAATCAACCCATATTACTTTCACTAGGTGGCTGCCTTGAAGAAAAAATTAGGCAAATAAGTGGGGCTTAATACACAAATAAGTGGAGAGCTATCTATTAGATTTCGTAAAAAGTTTTAAAATTTATTAAACAATTTTTTTTATTATTCAAAGGGATTCACTTCATTTTTAACACAAGTTTGAATATAAGTTACAAAAGTCAACCCTTATTACTTTCACTAGGTGGCTGCCTTGAAGGAAAATTAGGCAAATAAGTGGGGCATAATAAACAAATAAGTGGTGAGCTATATATTAGTTTTCGTAAAAAGTTTTAAAATTTATTAAACAATTTTTTTTTTATTATTCAAAGGGATTCACATCTTATGTACCACAAGTTTAAATATAAGTTACAAAAATCAACCCTTATTACTTTCACTAGGTGGCTGCTTTCAAAAAAAAAAAAGGCAAATAAGTGGGGCATAATAAACTAATAAGTGCAGAGCTACCTATTAGTTTTCGAAAAAAGTTTTAAAATTTATTAAACAATTTTTTTTTACTATTCAAAGGGATTCACTTCTTATGTACCACAAGTTTGATTATAAGTTACAAAAATCAACCCTTATTAGTTTCACTATGTGGCTGCCCTGAAAAAAAATATAGGCAAATAATTGGGACATAATAAACAAATAAGTTGAGAGCTACCTATTAGATTCCGTAAAAAGTTTTAAAATTTATTAAAAAATTTATTTTTATTATCCAAAAAAATGCTCTTATGTACCACAAGTTTGATTATAAATTACAAAAATCAACCTTTATTACTTTCACTAGGTGGCTGCCTTGAAGAAAATAATAGGCAAACAAGTCGGGCATAATAAACAAATAAGTGGAGAGCAACGTATTAGTTTTTGTAAAAAGTTTCAAAATTTATTTAACAATTTATTTTTATTATCCAAAGGATGCACTTCTTATGTACCACAAGTTTGATTATAAATTACAAAAATCAACCCTTATTACTTTCACTAGGTGGCTGCCTTGAAGAAAAAAAATAGGTAAATAAGTGGGGCATAATAAAAAAATAAGTGAAGAGCTACCTATTAGTTTTCATTAAAAATTTAAAAATTTATTAAACAATTTGTTTTTATTATTTAAAGGAATTCACTCCTTATGTATCACAAGTTTGAATATAAGTTGCAAAAATCAACACTTATTTCTTTCACTAGGTGGCTGCCTTGAAGAAAAAAATAGGCAAATAAGTGGAACATAATAAACAAATAAGTGGAGAGCTACCTATTGGTTTTCGTAAAAAGTTTTAAAATTTATAAAACAATTTATTATTATTATTCGAAGGATGCACTTCTTATGTACCACAAGTTTGATTTTAAATTACAAAAATCAACCCTTATTACTTTCACTGGCTGCCTTGAAGAAAAAAAATACGCAAATAAGTGGGACATAATAAACAAATAAGTGCAGAGCTACCTACTAGTTTTCGTAAAAAGTTTTAAAATTTATTAAACAATTTATTTTTAGTATCCAAAGGATGCACTTCTTCTGTACCTCAAGTTTGATTATAAGTTGGAAAAATCAACCTTTATTACTTTCACTAGGTGGCTGCTTTGAACAAAAAATTAGGCAAATAAGTGGGGCATAATAAACTAATAAGTGCAGAGCTAGCTATTTGTTTTCGTAAAAAGTTTTAAAATTTATTAAACAATTTATTTTTAGTATCCAAAGGATGCACTTCTTCTGTACCTCAAGTTTGATTATAAGTTGGAAAAATCAACCTTTATTACTTTCACTAGGTGGCTGCTTTGAACAAAAAATTAGGCAAATAAGTGGGGCATAATAAACTAATAAGTGCAGAGCTACCTATTTGTTTTCGTAAAAAGTTTTAAAATTTATTAAAATATTTTTTTGCTATTCAAAGGGATTCAGTTCTTATGTACCACAAGTTTGATTATAAGTTACAAAAATCAACCCTTATTAGTTTCACTATGTGGCTGCCGTAAAGAAAGAAATTGACAAATAATTGGGACATAATAAACAAATAAGTGCAGAGCTACCTATTAGATTTCGTAAAAAGTTTTAAAATTTATTAAAAAATTTATTTTTGTTATCCAAAGGGATGCTCTTATGTACCACAAGTTTAATTATAAATTACAAAAATCAACCCTTATTACTTTCACCAGGTGGCTGCCTTGAAGAAAAAAAATAGCAAAATAAGTGGGCCATAATAAACAAATAAGTGGAGAACTATCTATTAGTTTTTGTAAAAAGATTTAAAATTCATTAAACAATTTTTTTTTATTATTCAAAGAGATTCGCTTCTCATGTACCACAAGTTTGAATATAAATTACAAACATCCACCCTTATTACTTTCACTAGGTGGCTGGCTTCAAGAAAAAAATAGGCCAATAAGTGGGGCATAATAAACAAATAAGTGGAGAGTTATCTAATAGTTTTCGTAAAAAGTTTTAAAATTTATTAAAAAATTTATTTTTATTATGCAAAGGGATGCACTTCTTATGTACCACAAGTTTGATTATAAGTTACACAAATCAACCCTTATTACTTTTACTAGGTGGCTGCTTTGAAGAAAAAATTAGGCAAATAAGTGGGACAAAATAAACAAATAAGTGGAGAGCTACCAATTAGTTTTTGTAAAAAGTTTTAAAATTTATTAAACAATTTATTTTTATTATCCAAAGGATGCACTTCTTATGTACCACAAGTTTGATTATAAGTTACAAAAATCAACCCTTATTACTTCCACTAGGTGGCTGCCTTGAAGAAAAAAATAGACAAATAAGTGGGGCATAATAAACAAATAAGTGAAGAGCTACCTATTAGTTTTAATAAAAACCAAAGAGATGCACTTCTTATGTATCATATCTTTTAATATAAGTTACAAAAATCAACCCTTATTATTTTCACTAGGTGGCTGCCTTGAAGAAAAAAATAGGCAAATAAGTGGGACATAATAAACAAATAAGAGCAGAGCTACCTATAAGTGTTCGTAAAAAGTTTTAAAATTTATTAAACAATTTATTTTTATTATCCAAAGGATGCATTTCTTATGTAGCACAAGTTTGATTATATGTTACAAAAATAAACTTTTATGACTTCCACTAGGTGGCTGCCTTGAAAAAAAAAAGGCAAATAATTGGGACATAATAAACAAATAAGTGCAGAGCTACCTATTAGATTTCGTAAAAAGTTTTAAAATTTATTAAAAAATTTATTTTTGTTATCCAATGGATTTACTTCTTATGTACCACAAGTTTGATTATAAATTACAAAAATCAACCCTTATTACTTTCACTAGGTGGCTGCCTTGAAGAAAAAAATGGGCAAATAAGTGGGGTATAATAAACAAATAAGTGGAGAGCTATCTATTAGTTTTTATAAAAAGTTTTAAAATTTATTAAACAATTTTTTTTTATTATCCAAAGGACGCACTTCTTATGTACCACAAGTTTGATTGTAAGTTACAAAAATCAACCCTTATTACTTCCACTAGGTGGCTGCCTTGAAGAAAAAAATAAGCAAATAAGTGTGGCATAATAAACAAATAAGTGAAGAGGTACCTATTAGTTTTCATAAAAAATTTTAAATTTTATTAAACATTTTTTTTATTATTCAAAGGAATTCACTTCTTATGTATTACAAGTTTGAATATAAGTTACAAAAATCAACACTTATTTCTTTCACTAGGTGGCTGCCTTGAAGAAACAAATAGGCAAATAAGTGGGACATAATAAACAAATAAGTGGAGAGCTACCTATTAGTTTTTGTAAAAAGTTTCAAAATTTATTTAACAATTTATTTTTATTATCCAAAGGATGCACTTCTTATGTACCACAAGTTTGATTTTAAATTACAAAAATCAACCCTTATTACTTTCACTGGCTGCCTTGAAGAAAAAAAATACGCAAATAAGTGGGACATAATAAACAAATAAGTGCAGAGCTACCTATTAGTTTTCGTAAAAAGTTTTAAAATTTAGTAAACAATTTATTTTTAGTATCCATGGATGCACTTCTTCTGTACCTCAAGTTTGATTATAAGTTGAAAAAATCAACCTTTATTACTTTCACTAGGTGGCTGCTTTGAACAAAAAATTAGGCAAATAAGTGGGGCATAATAAACTAATAAGTGCAGAGCTAGCTATTTGTTTTCGTAAAAAGTTTTAAAATTTATTAAACAATTTATTTTTAGTATCCAAAGGATGCACTTCTTCTGTACCTCAAGTTTGATTATAAGTTGGAAAAATCAACCTTTATTACTTTCACTAGGTGGCTGCTTTGAACAAAAAATTAGGCAAATAAGTGGGGCATAATAAACTAATAAGTGCAGAGCTACCTATTTGTTTTCGTAAAAAGTTTTAAAATTTATTAAAATATTTTTTTGCTATTCAAAGGGATTCAGTTCTTATGTACCACAAGTTTGATTATAAGTTACAAAAATCAACCCTTATTAGTTTCACTATGTGGCTGCCGTAAAGAAAGAAATTGACAAATAATTGGGACATAATAAACAAATAAGTGCAGAGCTACCTATTAGATTTCGTAAAAAGTTTTAAAATTTATTAAAAAATTTATTTTTGTTATCCAAAGGGATGCTCTTATGTACCACAAGTTTAATTATAAATTACAAAAATCAACCCTTATTACTTTCACCAGGTGGCTGCCTTGAAGAAAAAAAATAGCAAAATAAGTGGGCCATAATAAACAAATAAGTGGAGAACTATCTATTAGTTTTTGTAAAAAGATTTAAAATTCATTAAACAATTTTTTTTTATTATTCAAAGAGATTCGCTTCTCATGTACCACAAGTTTGAATATAAATTACAAACATCCACCCTTATTACTTTCACTAGGTGGCTGCCTTCAAGAAAAAAATAGGCCAATAAGTGGGGCATAATAAACAAATAAGTGGAGAGTTATCTAATAGTTTTCGTAAAAAGTTTTAAAATTTATTAAAAAATTTATTTTTATTATCCAAAGGGATGCACTTCTTATGTACCACAAGTTTGATTATAAGTTACACAAATCAACCCTTATTACTTTTACTAGGTGGCTGCTTTGAAGAAAAAATTAGGCAAATAAGTGGGACAAAATAAACAAATAAGTGGAGAGCTACCAATTAGTTTTTGTAAAAAGTTTTAAAATTTATTAAACAATTTATTTTTATTATCCAAAGGATGCACTTCTTATGTACCACAAGTTTGATTATAAGTTACAAAAATCAACCCTTATTACTTCCACTAGGTGGCTGCCTTGAAGAAAAAAATAGACAAATAAGTGGGGCATAATAAACAAATAAGTGAAGAGCTACCTATTAGTTTTAATAAAAACCAAAGAGATGCACTTCTTATGTATCATATCTTTTAATATAAGTTACAAAAATCAACCCTTATTATTTTCACTAGGTGGCTGCCTTGAAGAAAAAAATAGGCAAATAAGTGGGACATAATAAACAAATAAGAGCAGAGCTACCTATAAGTGTTCGTAAAAAGTTTTAAAATTTATTAAACAATTTATTTTTATTATCCAAAGGATGCACTTCTTATGTAGCACAAGTTTGATTATATGTTACAAAAATAAACTTTTATGACTTCCACTAGGTGGCTGCCTTGAAAAAAAAAAGGCAAATAATTGGGACATAATAAACAAATAAGTGCAGAGCTACCTATTAGATTTCGTAAAAAGTTTTAAAATTTATTAAAAAAGTTATTTTTGTTATCCAATGGATTTACTTCTTATGTACCACAAGTTTGATTATAAATTACAAAAATCAACCCTTATTACTTTCACTAGGTGGCTGCCTTGAAGAAAAAAATGGGCAAATAAGTGGGGTATAATAAACAAATAAGTGGAGAGCTATCTATTAGTTTTTATAAAAAGTTTTAAAATTTATTAAACAATTTTTTTTTATTATCCAAAGGATGCACTTCTTATGTACCACAAGTTTGATTGTAAGTTACAAAAATCAACCCTTATTACTTCCACTAGGTGGCTGCCTTGAAGAAAAAAATAAGCAAATAAGTGTGGCATAATAAACAAATAAGTGAAGAGGTACCTATTAGTTTTCATAAAAAATTTTAAATTTTATTAAACATTTTTTTTATTATTCAAAGGAATTCACTTCTTATGTATTACAAGTTTGAATATAAGTTACAAAAATCAACACTTATTTCTTTCACTAGGTGGCTGCCTTGAAGAAACAAATAGGCAAATAAGTGGGACATAATAAACAAATAAGTGGAGAGCTACCTATTAGTTTTTGTAAAAAGTTTCAAAATTTATTTAACAATTTATTTTTATTATCCAAAGGATGCACTTCTTATGTACCACAAGTTTGATTATAAATTACAAAAATCAACCCTTATTACTTTCACTGCCTTGAAGAAAAAAATACGCAAATAAGTAGGACATAATAAACAAATAAGTGCAGAGCTACCTATTAGTTTTCGTAAAAAGTTTTAAAATTTATTAAACAATTTATTTTTATTACCCAAAGGATGCACTTCTTCTGTACCTCAAGTTTGATTATAAGTTAGAAAATCAACCTTTATTACTTTCACTAGGTGGCTGCTTTGAACAAAAAATTAGGCAAATAAGTGGGGCATAATAAACTAATAAGTGCAGAGCTACCTATTTGTTTTCGTAAAAAGTTTTAAAATTTATTAAACAATTTATTTTTATTACCCAAAGGATGCACTTCTTCTGTACCTCAAGTTTGATTATAAGTTAGAAAATCAACCTTTATTACTTTCACTAGGTGGCTGCTTTGAACAAAAAATTAGGCAAATAAGTGGGGCATAATAAACTAATAAGTGCAGAGCTACCTATTTGTTTTCGTAAAAAGTTTTAAAATTTATTAAAATATTTTTTTACTATTCAAAGGGATTCAGTTCTTATGTACCACAAGTTTGATTATAAGTTACAAAAATCAACCCTTATTACTTTCACTATGTGCCTGCCGTGAAGAAAAAAATAGGCTAATAGTTGGGACATAATAAACAAATAAGTGCAGAGCTACCTATTAGATTTCTTAAAAATTTTTAAAATTTATTAAAAAATTTATTTTTGTTATCCAAAGGGATGCTCTTATGTACCACAAGTTTGATTATAAATTACAAAAATCAACCCTTATTACTTTCACTAGGTAGCTACCTTGAAGAAAAAAATAGGCAAATAAGTGGGGCATAATAATCAAATAAGTGGAGAGCTATCTATTAGTTTTTGTAAAAAGTTTTAAAATTTATTAAATAATTTTTTTTTGTTATTCAAAGGGATTCACTTCTTATGTACCACAAGTTTGAATATAAGTTACAAAAATCAACACTTATTACTTTCACTAGGCGGCTATCTTGAAGAAAAAAATAGGCAAATAAGTGCGGCATAATAAACAAATAAGTGAAGAGCGACATATTAGTTTTCATAAAATATTTTAAAATTTATTAAACAATTTTTTTTTATTATTCAAAGGAATTCATTTCTTATGTATCACAAGTTTTAATATAAGCTACAAATATCAACCCTTATTACTTTCACTAGGTGGCTGATAAAAAAAATAGGCAATTAAGTGGGACATAATAAACAAATAAGTGCAGAGTTACCTATTAGTTTTCGTAAAAAGTTTTAAAATTTATTCAACAATTTTTTTTTATTATCCAAAGGGATGCACTTCTTATGTACCACAAGTTTGATTATAAGTTACACAAATCAACCCTTATTACTCTTACTAGGTGGCAGGCTTGATGAAAAAATTAGGCAAATAAGTGGGGCATAGTAAACAAATAAGTGGAGAGCTACCTATTAGTTTTTGTAAAAAGTTTTAAAATTTATTAAACAATTTATTTTTATTATCCAAAAGGATGCACTTCTTATGTACCACAAGTTTGATTATAAGTTACAAAAATCAACTTTTATTACTTTCACTAGGTGACTGGCTTGAAGAAAAAATAGGCAAACAAGTGGGTCATAATAAACAAATAAGTGAACAGCTACCTATTAGTTTTCATTAAAAATTTTAAAATTTATTAAACACGTTTTTTTTATTATTCAAAGGAATTCACTTCTTATGTATCACAAGTTTGAATATAAGTTACAAAAATCAACACTTATTTCTTTCACTAGGTGGCCGCCTTGAAGAAAAAAATTGACAAATAAGTGGGACATAATAAATAAATAAGCGCAGAGCTACCTATTAGTTTTCGTAAAAAGTTTTAAAATTTATTAAACAATTTATTTGTATTATCCAAAGAGATGCACTTCTTATGTACCACAAGTTTTGATTATAAGTTACAAAAATCAACCCTTATTACTTTCACTAGGTGGTTGCCTTGAAGAAAAAATTAAGCAAATAAGTGGGGCATAATAAACAAATCAGTGAAGAGCTACCAATTAGCTTTTGTAAAAAGTTTTAAAATTTATTAAACAATTTATTCAAAGCAATGAACTTCGTATGAACCAGAAGTTTGAATATAAGTTACAAAAATCAACCCTTATTACTTTCACTAGGTGGCTACCTTGAAGAAAAAAAGAGACAAATAAGTAGGGCATAAAAACTAATAAGTGGAGAACTACCTATTACTTTTCGTAAAAAGTTTTAAAATTTATTAAAAGATTTATTTTTATTATTCAAGGGGATGCACTTATTATCTACCACAAGTTTGAATATAAGTTACAAAAATCAACCCTTATTACTTTCACTAAGTGGCTGCTTTGAAGAAAAAAAGAGACAAATAAGTGGGGCATAATAAACAAATAAGTGGAGAGCTACCTATTAGTTTTCGTAAAAGGTTCTAAATTTTATTAAATAATTTATTTTTATTATTCAAAGGGATGCACTTCTTATGTACCACAAGTTTGAATATAAGTTATAAAATCAACCCTTATCAATTTCACTAGGTGGCTGCCTTGAGAAAAAAATAGGCAAAAAAGTGGGGCATAATACACAAATAAGTCGAGAGCTACTTTTTATTTTCCTACAAAGTGTTAAAATATACTCATTGATTTTTAATTATTCTCCAAAAGGATGCACTTCTTATGTACCAGATGTTTGACTGTTTTGCACAAAAATCAACTCTTATTACTTTCATTAGGTGGCTGCCTTGAAGAAAAAACTAAGTAAATAAGTGGAGCATAATAAACAAATAAGTGGAGAGCTATCTATTTGTTTTTGTAAAAAGTTTTAAAATTTATTAAGCAATTTATTTTTATTATTCAAAGCAATGAACTTCGTATGAACCAGAAGTTTGAATATAAGTTACAAAAATCAACCCTTATTACTTTTACTAAGTGGCTGCCCGGAAGAAAAAAAGAGACAAAGAAGTGGGGCATAATAAACAAATAAGTGGAGAGCTACCTATTAGTTTTCGTAAAAAGCTTTAAAATTTATTAAAAGATTTATTTTTATTATTCAAAGGGATGCACTTATTATGTTCCACAAGTTTGAATATAAGTTACCAAAATCAATCCTTATTACTTTCACTAGGTGGCTGCCTTGATGAAAAAATAGGCAAAAAAGTGGGGCATAATACACAAATAAGTGGAGAGCTACTTTTTATTTTCCTACAAAGTGTTAAAATATACTCATTGATTTTTAATTATTTTCCAAAAGGATGCACTTCTTATGTACCAGAAGTTTGACTATGAGTTACAAAGATAAACCTTTATTACTTTCACTAGGTGGCTGCCTTGAAAAAAAAATAGGCAAATAAGTGGGGCATAATAAACAAATAAGTGGAGAGTTATCTATTTGTTTTTGTAAAAAGTTTTAAAATTTTATTAAACAATTTATTTTTTTTATTCAAAGCAATGAACTTCTTATGTGCCAGAAGTTTCAATATAAGTTACAAAAATCAACCCCTTATTACTTTCCTTAGGTGGCTGCCTTGAAGAAAAAAAGAGACAAATAAGTGGGGCATAATAGTGTTCGTAAAATGTTTTAAAATTTATTAAAAGATTTATTTTTATTATTCAAAGGGATGCACTTATTATGTACCACAAGTTTGAATATAATTTACAAAAATCAATCCTTATTACTTTCACTAGGTGGCTGCCTTGAAGAAAAAAATAGTCAAATAAGTGGGGCATAATAAAATAATAAGTGGAGAGCTACGTATTAGTTTTCGTACAAAGTGTTAAAATATACTCATTAATTCTTATTTATTATCCAAAGGGGCACTTCTTAAGTGCCACAAGTTTGATTATAAGTTACAAAAATAAACCTTTATTACTTTAACTAGGTGGCTGCCTTGAAAAAAAAAATAGGGAAATAAGTGGGACATAATAAACAAGTAAGTGGAGAGTTGCATATTATTTTCGTACAAAGTGTTAAAATATACTCATTGATTTTTATTTATTATCCAGAAGGATGCACTTCTGATGTACCACAAGTTTGATTATTTTATACAAAAATCAACCCTTATTACTTTCACTAGGTGGCTGCCTTGAAGAAAAATTAAGCCAAATAAGTGGCGCATAATAAACAAATAAGTGGGGATCTATCTTTTAGTTTTCGTAAAAAATTTTAAAATTTATTAAGCAATTTTTTTATTATTCAAATGTATTCACTTCTTGTGTAACACAATTTTGAATATAAGTTACAAAAATCAACCCTTATTACTTTTACTAGGTGGTTGTCTTGAAGAAAAAAATAGGCAAATAAGTGGGGTATAATAAACAAATAAGTGGAGAACTACCTATTACTTTTCGTAAAAAGTTTTAAAATTTATTAAACAATTTATTTTTATTATTCAAAGCGATGCACTTCTTATGTACCACAAATTTGAATATAAGTTACAAAAATCAACCCATATTACTTTCACTAGGTGGCTGCCTTGAAGAAAAAAAATAGGCAAATAAGTGGGGCATAATAGAATAATAAGTGGAGAGCTACGTATTATTTACGTACAAAGTGTTAAAATATACTTATCAATTTTTATTTATTATCCACAAGAATCCACTTCTTATGTACCACAAGTTTGGTTATAAGTTACAAAAATTAACCCTCATTACTTTCCCTAGGTGGTTTCCTTGAAGAAAAAAAAGGCAAACAAGTGGGGCATAATAAAATAATAAGCGGAGAGCTACCTATTAGTTTTCGTACAAAGTGTTAAAATATATTAAACAATTTATTTTTATTATTCAAAGGAATGAACTTGTTATGTACCACAAGTTTGAGTATAAGTTACAAAAATCAACCCTTATTACTTTCACTATGTGGTTGCCTTGCAGAAAAAAATAGGCAAATAAGTGAGGCATAATAAAAAAATATGTGGAGAACTACCTATTAGTTTTCCTAAAAAGTTTTAAAATTTATTAAATAATTTGGTTTTATTATTCAGAGGGATACACTTCTTATGTACCACAAATTTGAATATAAGTTACAAAAATCAACCCATATTACTTTCACTAGGTGGCTGCCTTGAAGAAAAAAAATAGGCAAATAAGTGGGGCATAATAGAATAATAAGTGGAGAGCTACGTATTATTTACGTACAAAGTGTTAAAATATACTTATCAATTTTTATTTATTATCCACAAGAATCCACTTCTTATGTACCACAAGTTTGGTTATAAGTTACAAAAATTAACCCTCATTACTTTCCCTAGGTGGTTTCCTTGAAGAAAAAAAAGGCAAACAAGTGGGGCATAATAAAATAATAAGCGGAGAGCTACCTATTAGTTTTCGTACAAAGTGTTAAAATATATTAAACAATTTATTTTTATTATTCAAAGGAATGAACTTGTTATGTACCACAAGTTTGAGTATAAGTTACAAAAATCAACCCTTATTACTTTCACTATGTGGTTGCCTTGCAGAAAAAAATAGGCAAATAAGTGAGGCATAATAAAAAAATATGTGGAGAACTACCTATTAGTTTTCCTAAAAAGTTTTAAAATTTATTAAATAATTTGGTTTTATTATTCAGAGGGATACACTTCTTATGTACCACAACTTTGAATATGAGTTACAAAGATCAACCCTTATTACTTTCACTAAGTGACTGCCTTGAAGAAAAAAATAGGCAAGTAAGTGGGGCATGATAAACAAATAAGTGGACATCTACGTATTATTTTCGTACAAAGTGTTAATATATACTCATCAATTTTTATTTATTATCCAAAATGATGCACTTTTTATGTACCACAAGTTTGATTATGAGTTACAAAAATAAATTTTTATTACTTTCACTAGGTTGCTGCCTTGAAAAAAAATAGGCAAATAAGTGGGGCATAATAAACAAATAAGTGGAGAGTTATCTATTTGTTTTTGTAAAAAGTTTTAAAATTTATTAACCAATTTATTTTTTTTATTCAAAGCAATGAACTTCTTATGTACCAGAAGTTTCAATATAAGTTACAAAAATCAACCCCTTATTACTTTCCTTAGGTGGCTGCCTTGAAAAAAAAAAGAGACAAATAAGTGGGGCATAATAAACAAATAAGTGGAGAGTTACCTATTTGTGTTCGTAAAATGTTTTAAAATTTATTAAAAGATTTATTTTTATTATAAAAAGGGATGCACTTATTATGTACCACAAGTTTGAATATAAGTTACAAAAATCAATCCTTATTACTTTCACTAGGTGGCTGCCTTGATGAAAAAAAAAATACACAAATAAGTGGGGCATAATAAAATAATAAGTGGAGAGCTACGTATTAGTTTTTGTACAAAGTGTTAAAATATACTCATCAATTCTTATTTATTATCCAAAGGGTGCACTTCTTAAGTGCCACAAGTTTGATTATAAGTTACAAAAATAATGCTTTATTACTTTAACTAGGTGGCTGCCTTGAAAAAAAAAATAGAGAAATAAGTGGGACATAATAAACAAGTAAGTGGAGAGCTACATATTATTTTCGTACAAAGTGCTAAAATATACTCATTGATTTTTATTTGTTATCCAGAAGGACGAACTTTTGATGTACCACAAGTTTGATTATTTTGTACAAAAATCAACCCTTATTACTTTCACTAGGTGGCTGCCTTGAAGAAAAATTAAGGCAAATAAGTGGCGCATAATAAACAAATAAGTGGGGATCTATCTTTTAGTTTTCGTAAAAAATTTTAAAATTTATTAAGCAATTTTTTTATTATTCAAATGTATTCACTTCTTGTGTAACACAAGTTTGAATATAAGTTACAAAAATCAACCCTTATTACTTTTAATAGGTGGCTGTCTTGAAGAAAAAAATAGGCAAATAAGTGGGGCATAATAAACAAATAATTGCAGAACTACCTATTAGTTTTCGTAAAAAGTTTTAAAATTTATTAAACTATTTATTTTTCTTATTCAAATCGATGCACTTCTTATGTACCACAAATTTGAATATAAGTTACAAAATTCAACCCTTATTACTTTCACTAGGTGGCTGCCTTGAAGAAAAAAAAAAGGCAAATAAGTGGGGCATAATAAAATAATAAGTGGAGACCTACGCGTATTATTTTCACACAAAGTGTTAAAATATACTCATCAATTTTTTTTTATTATCCAGAAGAATCCACTTCTTATGTACCACAAGTTTGGTTATAAGTTACAAAAATTAACCCTCATTATTTTCCCTAGCTGGTTGCCTTGAAGAAAAAAAAAAGGCAAACAAGTGGGGCATAATAAAATAATAAGTGGAGAGCTACCTATTAGTTTTCGCACAAAGTGTTAAAATATATTAAACAATTTATTTTTATTATTCAAAGGAATGAACTTCTTATGTACCACAACTTTGAGTATAAGTTACAAAAATCAACCCTTATTACTTTCATTAGGTGGCTACATTGAACAAAAAAATAGGTAAATAAGTGGGGCGTAATAAAAAAATATATAGCGAACTACCTATTAGTTTTCCTAAATAGTTTTAAAATTTATTAAATAATTTAGTTTTATTATTCAAAGGGATACACTTCTTATGTACCACAAGTTTGAATATAAGTTACAAAGATCAACCCTTATTACTTTCACTAGGTGACTGCCTCCTTGAAGAAAAAAATAGGCAAATAAGTAGGGCATAATAAACAAATAAGTGGAGAGCTACGTATTATTTTCGTCCAAAGTGTTAATATATACTCATCAATTTTTATTATTTATTATCCAAAAGAATGCACTTTTTATGTACCACAAGTTTGATTATGAGTTACAAAAATAAACCTTTACTACTTTCACTAGGTGGCTGCCTTGAAAAAAAAATAGGCAAATAAGTGGGTCATAATAAACAAGTAAGTGGAGAGGTACATATTATTTTCCTATAAAGTCTTAAAATATACTCATTGATTTTTATTTCTTATCCAAAAGGATGCACTTCTGATGTACCACAAGTTTGATTATTCTGTACAAAAATCAACCCTTATTACTTTCACTAGGTGGCTGCCTTGAAGAAAAAATTAGGCAAACAAGTAGCGCATAATAAACAAATAAGTGGGGAGCTATCTTTTAGTTTTCGTAAAAAGTTTTAAAATTTATTAAGCAATTTTTTTTATTATTCACATGTATTCACTTCTTGTGTACCACAAGTTTGAATATAAGTTACAAAAATCAACCCTTATTACTTTCACTAGGTGGCTATCTTGAAGAAAAAAATAGACAAAAAAGTGGTGCATAATAAACAAATAAGTGGAGAACTACCTATTAGTTTTCGTAAAAAGGTTTACAATTTATTAAAGAATTTATTTTCATTATTCAAAGCGATGCACTTCTTATGTACCACAAGTTTGAATATAAGTTACAAAAATCAACCCTTATTACTTTCACTAGGTGGCTGCCTTGAAGAAAAAAAAAATAGGCAAATAAGTGGGGCATAATAAAATAATAAGTGGAGAGCTACGTATTATTTTCGTACAAAGTGTTAAAATATACTCATCAATTTTTATTTATTATTCATAAGAATCCACTTCTTATGTACCACAAGTTTGGTTATAAGTTACAAAAATTAACCCTCATTACTTTCTCTAGGTGGTTGCCTTGAAGAAACAAATAGGCAAATAAGTGGGGCATAATAAAAAAAATATGTGGAGAACTACCTATTAGTTTTCCTAAATAGTTTTAAAATTTATTGAATAATTTAGTTTTATTATTCAAATGGATATACTTCTTATGTACCACAAGTTTGAATATAAGTTACAAAGATCAACCCTTATTACTTTCACTAGGTGACTTGCCTTGAAGAAAAAAATAGGCAAATAAGTGGGGCATAATAAACAAATAAGTGGAGAGCTACGTATTATTTTCGTACAAAGCGTTAATATATACTCATCAATTTTTATTTATTATCCAAAAGAATGCACTTTTTATGTACCACAAGTTTGATTATAAGTTGCAAAAATAAACCTTTATTACTTTCAATAGGTGGCTGCCTAGAAAAAAAAATAGGCAAATAAGTGGGGCATAATAAACAAGTAAGTGGAGAGCTACATATTATTTTCGTATAAAGTGTTAAAATATACCCATTGATTTTTATTTATTATCCAATAGGATGCGCTTCTTATGTACCACAAGTTTGATTATTTTGTACAAAAATCAACCCTTATTACTTTCACTAGGTGGCTGCCTTGAAGAAAAAATTAGGCAAATAATTAGCGCATAATAAACAAATAAGTGGGGAGCTATCTTTTAGTTTTCGTAAAAAGTTTTAAAATTTATTAAGCAATTTTTTTTATTATTCACATGTATTCACTTCTTGTGTACCACAAGTTTGAATATAATTTACAAAAATCAACCCTTATTACTTTCACTAGGTGACTGTCTTGAAGAAAAAAATAGACAAATAAGTGGTGCATAATAAACAAATAAGTGGAGAACTACCTATTAGTTTTCGTAAAAAGGTTTAAAATTTATTAAAGAATTTATTTTTATTATTTAAAGCGATGCACTTCTGATGTACCACAAGTTTGAATATAAGTTACAAAAATCAACCCTTATTACTTTCACTAGCTGGCTGCCTTCAAGACAAAAAATAGGCAAATAAGTGGGGTATAATAAAATAATAAGTGGAGAGCTACGTATTATTTTCGTACAAAGTGTTAAAATATACTTATCAATTTTTATTTATTATCCATAAGAATCCACTTCTTATGCACCACAAGTTTGGTTATAAGTTACAAACATTAAACCCTCATTACTTTCCCTAGGTGGTTGCCTTGAAGGAAAAAAAAAAGGCAAACAAGTGGGGCATAATAAAATAATAAGCGGAGAGCTACCTATTAATTTTCGTACAATGAGTTAAAATTTATTAAACAATTTATTTTTCTTATTTAAAGCGATGCACTTCTTATGTACCACAAGTTTGAATATAAGTTACAAAATCCAACCCTTATTACTTTCACTATGTGGCTGGCTTGATGAAAAAAAATAGGCAAATAAGTGGGGCATAATAAAATAATTAGTGGAGAGCTACGTATTATTTTCGTACAAAGTCTTAAAATATACTCATCAATTTTTTTTATTATCCGCAAGAATCCACTTCTTATGTACCACAAGTTTGGTTATAAGTTACAAAAATTAACCCTCATTACTTTCCCTAGGTGGTTGACTTGAAGAAAAAAAAAAGACAAACAAGTGGGGCATAATAAAATAATAAGGGGAGAGCTACCAATTAGTTTTTGCACAAAGTGTTAAAATATATTAAATAATTTATTTTTATTATTCAAAGGAATGAACGTGTTATGTACCACAAGTTTGAGTATAAGTTACAAAAATCAACTCTTATTACTTTCACTAGGTGGCTGCCTTGAAGAAAAAAAATAGGCAAATAAGTGGGGCATAATAAAATAATAAGTGGAGAGCTACGTATTATTTTCGTACAAAGTGTTAAAATATACTCATCAATTTTGTTTTATTATCCAGAACAATCCACTTCTTATGTACCACAAGTTTGGTTATAAATTACAAAAAATTAAACCTCATTACTTTCCCTAGGTGGTTGCCTTGAAGAAAAAAAAAGGCAAACAAGTGGGGCATAATAAAATAATAAGGGGAGAGCTACCAATTAGTTTTTGCACAAAGTTTTAAAATATATTAAACAATTTATTTTTATTATTCAAAGGAATGAACGTGTTATGTACCACAAGTTTGATTATAAGTTACAAAAATCAACCCTTATTAGTTTCACTAGGTGGCTGCCTTGAAGAAAAAAAAATAGGCAAATAAGTGCGACATAATAAAATAATAAGTGGAGAGCTACGTACTATTTTCGTACAAAGTGTTAAAATATACTCATCAATTTTGTTTTATTATCCAGAACAATCCACTTCTTATGTACCACTAGTTTGGTTATAAATTACAAAAATTAACCCTCATTACTTTCCCTAGGTGGTTGCCTTGAAGAAAAAAAAAAAGGCAAACAAGTAGGGCATAATAAAATAATAAGGGGAGAGTTACCAATTAGTTTTTGCACAAAGTGTTAAAATATATTAAACAATTTATTTTTATTATTCAAAGGAATGAACGTGTTATGTACCACAAGTTTGAGTATAAGTTACAAAAATCAACCCTTATTACTTTCACTAGGTGGCTGCCTTGAAGAAAAAAATAGGCAAATAAGTGGGGCATAATAAAAAAATATGTGAGAACTACCTATTAGTTTTCCTAAATAGTTTTAAAATTTATTAAATAATTTAGTTTTATTATTCAAAGGGATACACTTCTTATGTACTACAAGTTTGAATATAAGTTACAAAGATCAACCATTATTACTTTCACTAGGTGACTGCCTTGAAGAAAAAAATAGGCAAATAAGTGGGGCATAATAAACAAATAAGTGGAGAGCTACCTATTAGTTTTCTTAAAAGGTTTTAAAATTTATTAAAAGATTTATTTTTATTATTCAAAGGGATGCACTTATTATGTACCACAAGTTCGAATATAAGTTACAAAAATCAACCCTTATTAATTTCACTAGGTGGCTTCCTTGAAAAAAAAATAGGCAAAAAAGTGGGGCATAATACACAAATAAGTGGAGAGCTACGTATTATTTTCGTACAAAGTGTTAAAATATACTTATCAATTTTTATTTATTATCCATAAGAATCCACTTCTTATGCACCACAAGTTTGGTTATAAGTTACAAACATTAAACCCTCATTACTTTCCCTAGGTGGTTGCCTTGAAGAATTGAAGAAAAAAAAAAGGCAAACAAGTGGGGCATAATAAAATAATAAGCGGAGAGCTACCTATTAATTTTCGTAGAAAGAGTTAAAATTTATTAAACAATTTATTTTTCTTATTTAAAGCGATGCACTTCTTATGTACCACAAGTTTGAATATAAGTTACAAAATCCAACCCTTATTACTTTCACTATGTGACTGCCGTGATGAAAAAAAATAGGCAAAGAAGTGGGGCATAATAAAATAATTAGTGGAGAGCTACGTATTATTTTCGTACAAAGTGTTAAAATATACTCATCAATTTTTTTTTATTATCCGCAAGAATCCGTACCACAAGTTTGTTTATAAGTTACAAAAATTAACTCTCATTACTTTCCCTAGGTGGTTGCCTTGAAGAAAAAAAAAAGGCAAACAAGTGGGGCATAATAAAATAATAAGGGGAGAGCTACCAATTAGTTTTTGCACAAAGTGTTAAAATATATTAAATAATTTATTTTTATTATTCAAAGGAATGAACGTGTTATGTACCACAAGTTTGAGTATAAGTTACAAAAATCAACCCTTATTACTTTCACTAGGTGGCTGCCTTGAAGAAAAAAAATAGGCAAATAAGTGGGGCATAATAAAATAATAAGTGGAGAGCTACGTATTATTTTCGTACAAAGTGTTAAAATATACTCATCAATTTTATTTTATTATCCAGAACAATCCACTTCTTATGTACCACAAGTTTGGTTATAAATTACAGAAATTAAACCTCATTACTTTCCCTAGGTGGTTGCCTTGAAGAAAAAAAAAAGGCAAACAAGTGGGGCATAATAAAATAATAAGGGGAGAGCTACCAATTAGTTTTTGCACAAAGTGTTAAAATATATTAAACAATTTATTTTTATTATTCAAAGGAATGAATGTGTTATGTACCACAAGTTTGATTATAAGTTACAAAAATCAACCCTTATTACTTTCACTAGGTGGCTGCCTTGAAGAAAAAAAATAGGCAAATAAGTGCGGCATAATAAAATAATAAGTGGAGAGCTACGTACTATTTTCGTACAAAGTGTTAAAATATACTCATCAATTTTGTTTTATTATCCAGAACAATCCACTTCTTATGTACCACAAGTTTGGTTATAAATTACAAAAATTAACCCTCATTACTTTCCCTAGGTGGTTGTCTTGAAGAAAAAAAAAAGGCAAACAAGTAGGGCATAATAAAATAATAAGCGGAGAGCTACCAATTAGTTTTTGCACAAAGTGTTAAAATATATTAAACAATTTATTTTTATTATTCAAAGGAATGAACGTGTTATGTACCACAAGTTTGAGTATAAGTTACAAAAATCAACCCTTATTACTTTCACTAGGTGGCTGCCTTGAAGAAAAAAATAGGCAAATAAGTGGGGCATAATAAACAAATAAGTGGAGAGCTACGTATTATTTTCGTACAAAGCGTTAATATATACTCATCAATTTTTATTTATTATCCAAAAGATTGCACTTTTTATGTACCACAAGTTCGATTATGAGTTACAAAAATAAACCTTTATTACTTTCAATAGGTGGCTGCCTTGAAAAAAAATAGGCAAATAAGTGGGGCATAATAAACAAGTTAGTGGAGAGCTACATATTATTTTCGTATAAAGTGTTAAAATATACTCATTGATTTTTATTTATTATCCAAAAGGATGCACTTCTTATGTACCACAAGTTTGATTATTTTGTACAAAAATCAACCCTTATTACTTTCACTAGGTGGCTGCCTTGAAGAAAAAATTAGGCAAATAATTAGCGCATAATAAACAAATAAGTGGGGAGCTATCTTTTAGTTTTCGTAAAAAGTTTTAAAATTTATTAAGCAATTTTTTTTATTATTCACATGTATTCACTTCTTGTGTACCACAAGTTTGAATATAAGTTACAAAAATCAACCCTTATTACTTTCACTAGATGGCTGTCTTGAACAAAAAAAATAGACAAATAAGTGGTGCATAATAAACAAATAAGTGGAGAACTACCTATTAGTTTTTGTAAAAAGGTTTAAAATTTATTAAAGAATTTATTTTTATTATTTAAAGCGATGCACTTCTGATGTACCACAAGTTTGAATATAAGTTACAAAAATCAACCCTTATTACTTTCACTAGGTGGCTGCCTTCAAGAAAAAAAATAGGCAAATAAGTGGGGTGTAATAAAATAATAAGTGGAGAGCTACGTATTATTTTCGTACAATGTGTTAAAATATACTTATCAATTTTTATTTATTATCCATAAGAATCCACTTCTTATGCACCACAAGTTTGGTTATAAGTTACAAACATTAACCCTCATTACTTTCCCTAGCTGGTTGCCTTGAAGAAAAAAAAAAGGCAAACAAGTGGGGCATAATAAAATAATAAGTTGAGAGCTACCTATTAATTTTCGTACAAAGTGTTAAAATTTATTAAACAATTTATTTTTCTTATTTAAAGCGATGCACTTCTTATGTACCACAAGTTTGAATGTAAGTTACAAAATCCAACCCTTATTACTTTCACTATGTGGCTGCCTTGATGAAAAAAAAATAGGCAAATAAGTGGGGCATAATAAAATAATAAGTGGAGAGCTACGTATTATTTTCGTACAAAGTGTTAAAATATACTCATCAATTTTTTTTTATTATCCACAAGAATCCACTTCTTATGTACCACAAGTTTGGTTATAAGTTACAAAAATTAACCCTCATTACTTTCCCAAGGTGGTTGCCTTAAAGAAAAAAAAAAGGCAAACAAGTGGGGCATAATAAAATAATAAGGGAGAGCTACCAATTAGTTTTTGCACAAAGTGTTAAAATATATTAAACAATTTATTTTTATTATTCAAAGGAATGAACGTGTTATGTACCACAAGTTTGAGTATAAGTTACAAAAATCAACCCTTACTAGGTGGCTGCTAGAGATGACAAATAAACTCGTCCCCGTGGGTATTGTCCGAACCCGTCCCCGTTTTGACGGGGAATCCCCGCATTGACTGGGTATGGGTATGGGTATGGGGAATCCCCGATTTTTTTGATTGGGTATGGGGATGGGGATGGGGATGAATATATCCCCGCCATAATACCCGTCCCCGCCATATCTCCATCCTCATTTAAATTATTAAAATATTCACAATTAATTAAGTAATCCTATATATATATATATATATATATATATATATATATATATATTCTCTCTATTTTTTATTTATTCTAAATATTTGGTTTGTCATGAAACTCATTCGCATCTCTAATATATTTTTTATCTTATCATAATCTTTATGTAATTATGTTAAAATGATGTATGTCAATTAAAAAAATTTTATGTCTAACATTTGAATATTTCTATTATTTTTTAATATTTTTATTTATTGTATATTTTCCTTTCACATTCACATGAGAATGTTTAATACTCTCAATTTAAGTGTTTAATAAGATAAACATTTCATTTACTAAATAATATAAAAAAAGTTCTTTACTTATTATTATTAATTTTTGTTTCATTTGAAGAACTCTTTTATTTCGCTAAAATAATTTTTGTTATTTCTCAACCATTGAGTATATATATGTTGATATTTGAAAAGTTTCCTTAGATCTCTAATAGAGATGGCAAATAAACCCGTGCCCGTGGGTATCACCCGAACCCGTCCCCGTTTTGACGGGGAATCCACGCTTTGACTGGGTATGGGTATGGGTATGGGTAATACCCGAAATTTTCAACTGGGGATGGGGATGGAGATGGGGATATATATATACCCGCCCAAATACCCGTCCCCGCTTAAATTACTAAACTATTTATAATTTATTAAATAATCTAAAAAATATATATAAATAAATAATATATTTACACATAAAATATAATATAATATAATATAATATAATATAGTATATATACATATAAATAAAATATACTTTTATATATATATATATATATATATATATATATATATATATATATTTACACATATACATGTAATATAATATAATATAATATAATATAATATAATATATATACATAATAATATAATATAATATATATAATATATACGTATAAAACAAATTAATCATTTAACTAGTGAGATCTTTTATAAACAAATTTATAACATTACAAATTTATAAAAATTTAAAAGAAATATATATATATATATATATATATATATATATATATATATATATATATATATATATATATATATATATATATATATATATATATATATATATATATAAGCATAAAATATCTACGCATATACATATAATATATATACATAATAATATAATATATATTATTATATTTATATTATTATATAATATAATATAATATATACTTAAAATAAATATATGTCTATAAAAATATATATATATATATATATATATATATAAACATAAGATATCCACACATATAATATATATACATAGTAATAATAATATAATATATAATATAATATATATAAATAATTATATATATAAACATAAGATATCCACACATATAATATATATATACATAGTAATATAATATATAATATAATATAATATATATATATATATATATATATATATATATATAACATATTTCTCATTCTCTTTGTTTTTTGTTATATAACATATTGGCAATTGCTTCAGTTTTAGATCCAAGGTACAAGATGGACATGTTAGAATATTATTTTTATAAATTGTATGGTAATGATTTTGATCTGAAACTTAGTAGGATTCGTCAAATGTGCTATGATTTGGTTTTGGAATATCAATCAAAAAAGAATGAAACTTCTTCTTATAGAGCTACATCATTGGAGTTGGGAAAGGATGTTGATAATGATGCGAATGAATTTTTAGAGTTTATGGCAAAAAAGAAAAAATCTAGAACTACAGTTATGAAAACAGAGTTGGATTATTACTTGGAAGAAGATAATTTGCCGGTTACACAAGAATTTGATATCCTATCATGGTGGAAAACAAATGGGTTAAAGTTTCCAACCCTTCAAGCAATTGCAAGGGATGTTTTAGCTATTCCAATAACAATTGTAGCTTCTGAATCTGCTTTTAGTACTGGTGGTCAGATATTAACTTCTCACCGTAGTCGACTTCATCATATTACTATAGAGGCTTTGATGTGTACAAGAAGTTGGATATGGAACTCAAACCATCTAGGTAAGTTACTCAAATTTATTAATATTTTTTGTTAGTATTTTTTGTGAATTCTCATCTAATATTCTACATTTGGTGTTTGTAGGTGTTAAAAAATTAAAAGGAAAAGATGTTCTCATGAGTGAAAATGAATCTGATGAAGAAGGTACATTATATTTTAGTAATTAAAATTTTCAATTTCAATTATTATATCATATCTAATTTTTCATTTTTTTTTCTATGTGTAGGTGGATCGAATGCAAATGAAACCACTGATCATTTGTAAAATTAATAAATATTTTGGTTATTATAAAATTTTAGTAATGTGTAATTTTTTAGCTTTTATATAATTATTTGAATTTTATTTAGTTGTTATTTGATACTTTAATTTGAGATTTATACTATTATAATATTTTTCTTAATATTTGACATCATGAAAATCAAAAAGAGTATGTTATTTTAATATTGAATATTTTGATAGTATCATGATTCCGTTGGTGTGATTTTTAAATTTTTTTTATAAAAAATATTTAATTGATATATGGAACAATAAAAAAATGGGTATGGGTATGGGTATAAGAAAATACCCGTTATCCGGTGGGGATGGGGATGGGTCAAAAGTTGTATACCCGTTGGGGGTTTGGGGATGGGGATGGAGATGAATTTTTATTATGGGGATGGGGATGGGATAATGATACCCGTACCCGCCCCGCCCCGTTGCCATCCCTAATCTCTAAGATATTTTTCGTCTTATCATACCCTTAATTATACATTTGTTTTTCTTTGTGCAATTCCTTCCAATAGTCTCCAAATTTTTTATAAGACACACATTTGTTAATTTTTTATTTTTTTTATTTTTTTTATTTTCATCATGTAGAATATTATTTCGATAAATTTTATCTAATTATTTTTTATTTTCTAACTCATTACAATCATACTTTAATTTTTTTCACTATAATTGTATAAATAATTTTTATTTACTACAATATAAAAATTTAATGTAATTGCCATGAATATTTTTTTATCACCATCCACCATATATTGGAGTTTAAAAGATATAAGATCTATGATAAAATTTTATTATGTTTATTATTTATTTTTTGCGTCATTTTTTTATCAACCATTGAGTATATATGTTGATATTTGAAAAGTCTTTTTAGATTTCTAAGATATTTTTCATCTTGTCATACCATTAATTATATATTTATTTTCCTTTGTGTGATTCATTCCAATAGTCTCCAAATTGTTTATAAAACACACATTTGTTAATTTTTTAATATTTTTATTTTTTGTTTATTTTCATCATGTAGAATACTATTTTGATAAATTTTATCTAATTATTTTTTATTTTCTTACTCATTACAATCATACTTTAATTTTTTCACTATAGTTGTACAAATAATTTTTATTTACTATAATATAAAAATTTAATGTAATTGTCATGAATATCTTTTTACCACCAACCAACATATATTGTGGTTCAAAAGATACAAGATCTATGTTAAAATTTTATTATTATGTTTATTATTTGTTCATTGCATCATTTTGATTAAGAGATGTATTATAACTTTTATTAGTGTATAAAAAATAGATTCATTATAATTTAAAAAATTGAAGTAAACAAACATTTAAAATATATTTTAATTTAAGTATTTTTTTCCTTTTATATTTTTTTAAAAATATTTTTTTCCTTTTATATTTTTTTAAAAATATTTTTAAAATTTATCAACTAGGTTTCATTAATGTTTGCAAATTTAATAAATGTTTTGGTTTTCATCAAATTTTATTTGGTATTATAATCTAAAATGTAAACAATTATAATTTATTTCAAAGCATTTGATATTGAAGAAACAACCATACTCCTAATATTGAATATTTAATAATATTATGTTTCCTTTACCGTAATTTTTTATAAAAATTAATTAAAATTAATATTAAAGTTGTAAGAAAACGGGTATGGGTATGGGTACGAGATTACACCCGTTACCCGGTGGGGATGGGGATGGGTCAAAAGTTTGATACCCGTTGGGTTTGGGTATGGGGATGGGGATGAATTTTTTTTACGGGGATGGGTATGGGATAGTGAAACCCGTCCCCGCCCCGCCCCGTTGCCATCCCTAGTGGCTGCCTTGAAGAAAAAAAATAGGCAAATAAGTGCGGCATAATAAAATAATAAGTGGAGAGCTACGTACTATTTTCGTACAAAGTGTTTTGTTTTATTATCTAGAACAATCCACTTCTTATGTACCACAAGTTTGGTTATAAATTACAAAAATTAACCCTCATTACTTTCCCTAGCTGGTTGCCTTGAAGAAAAAAAAAGGCAAACAAGTAGGGCATAATAAAATAATAAGGGGAGAGCTACCAATTAGTTTTTGCACAAAGTGTTAAAATATATTAAACAATTTATTTTTATTATTCAAAGGAATGAACGTGTTATGTACCACAAGTTTGAGTATAAGTTACAAAAATCAACCCTTATTACTTTCACTAGGTGGCTGCCTTGAAGAAAAAAATAGGCAAATAAGTGGGGCATAATAAAAAATATGTGGAGAACTACCTATTAGTTTTCCTAAATAGTTTTAAAATTTATTAAATAATTTAGTTTTATTATTCAAAGAGATACACTTCTTATGTACTACAAGTTTGAATATAAGTTACAAAGATCAACCATTATTACTTTCACTAGGTGACTGCCTTGAAGAAAAAAATAGGCAAATAAGTGGGGCATAATAAACAAATAAGTGGAGAGCTACGTATTATTTTCGTACAAAGTGTTAATATATACTCATCAATTTTTATTTATTATCCAAAAGAATGCACTTTTTATGTACCACAAGTTTGATTATGAGTTACAAAAATAAACCTTTATTACTTTCACTAGGTGGCTGCCTTGAAAAAAAATAGGCAAATAAGTGGGGCATAATAAACAAGTAAGTGGAGAGCTACATATTATTTTCGTATAAAGTGTTAAAATATACTCATTGATTTTTATTTATTATCCAAAAGGATGCACTTCTGATGTACCACAAGTTTGATTATTTTGTACAAAAATCAACCCTTATTACTTTCACTAGGTGGCCGCCTTGAAGAAAAAATTAGGCAAATAAGTAGGGCATAATAAACAAAGAAGTGGGGAGCTATCTTTTAGTTTTCGTATAAAGTTTTAAAATTTATTAAGCAATTTTTTTTATTATTCACATGTATTCACTTCTTGTGTACCACAAGTTTGAATATAAGTTACAAAAATCAACCCTTATTACTTTCACTAGGTGGTTGTCTTAAAAAAAATAAACAAATAAGTGGTGCATAATAAACAAATAAGTGGAGAACTACTTATTAGTTTTCGTAAAAAGGCTTAAAATTTATTAAAGAATTTATTTTTATTATTCAAAGCGATGCACTTCTTATGTACCACAAGTTTGAATATAAGTTACAAAAATTAACCCATATTACTTTCACTAGGTGGCTGCCTTGAAGAAAAAAAAAATAGGAAAATAAGTGGGGCATAATAAAATAATAAGTGGAGAGCTACGTATTATTTTCGTACAAAATATTAAAATATACTCATCAATTTTTATTTATTATCCATAAGAATCCACTTATGTACCACAAGTTTGGTTATAAGTTACAAAAATTAACCCTCATTACTTTCCCTAGATGGTTGCCTTGAAGAAAAAAAAAAGACAAACAAGTGGGGCATAATAAAATAATAAGCAGAGAGCTAACTATTAGTTTTCGCACAAAGTGTTAAAATATATTAAACAATTTATTTTTATTATTCAAAGGAATGAACTTCTTATGGAGCACAAGTTTGAGTATAAGTTACAGAAATCAACCGTTATTACTTTTACTAGGTGCCTGCCTTGAAGAAAAAAATAGGCAAATAAGTGGGGCATAATAAAAAAATATGTGGAGAACTACCTATTAGTTTTCCTAAATAGTTTTAAAATTTATTAAATAATTTAGTTTTATTATTTAAAGGGATACACTTCTTATGTACCACAAGTTTGAATATAAGTTACAAAGATCAACCCTTATTACTTTCACTAGGTGACTGCCTTGAAGAAAAATATAGGCAAATAAGTGGGGCATAATAAACAAATAAGTGGAGAGCTACGTATTATTTTCGTACAAAGTGTTAAAATATACTCATTGATTTTTATTTATTATCCAAAAGATTCACTTCTTATGTACCAAAAATTTTATTATTTTGTACAAAACTTAACCCTTATTAGTTTCACTAGATGAGTGCTTCGAAGAAAGAATTAGGCAAATAAGTGGGGCATAATCAATAAATAAGTGGAGAGCTATATATTGGTTTTCGTAAAAAGTTTTAAAATTTATTAAATAATTTATTTTTATTATTCAAAGGAATGAACTTCTTATGTACCACAAGTTTCATTATAAGTTACAAAAATAAACCCTTATTACTTTCACAAGATGTATGCCTTGAAAAAAAAAATAGGCAACTAAGTGAGGCATAATAAACAAATATTTGGAGAGCTACCTATTAGTTTTCGTAAAATGTTATAAAATTTATTAAACCTTTTTTTTGTATTATTCAAAGGAATGAACTTCTTATGTACCACAAATTTGAATATAAGTTAGAAAAATCAACCATTATTACTTTCACTAGGTGGCAGTTTTGAAGAAAAAACGAGGCAAATAAGTGGGGCATAATAAACAAATATGTGGAGAGCTACCTATTAATTTATTTTTATTATTTAAAGGGATGCACTTCTTATGTACCACAAGTTTCAATATAAGTTACAAAAATCAACCCTCATTACTTTCACGTGGTTCACTTGAAAAAAAAAATAGGCAAAAGTGTTAAAATATACTCATCAATTTTTATTTATTATCCAAAAGGATGCACTTCTTATGTACCACAAGTTTGGTTATAAGTTAAAAAAAATAAAATTTTATTATTTTCACTAGGTGGCTACCTTGAAAAAAAAAATAGGCAAATAAATAGAGCATAATAAACAAATAATTCGACAGCTACATATTATTTCCGTACAAAGTGTTAAAATATACTCATTGATTTTTATTTATTATACAGAAGGATGCACTTCTGATGTACCACAAGTTTGATTATTTTTTACAAAAATCAACCTTTATTACTTTCACTAGGTGGCTGCCTTGAAGAAAAAATTAGGCAAATAAGTGGGGCATAATAAACTAACAAATGCAGTGCTACCTATTAGTTTTCGGAAAAAGTTTTAAAATTTATTAAACAATTTTTTTTATTATTCAAAGGGATTCACTTCTTATGTACCACAAGTTTGAATATAAGTTACAAAAATCAACCCTTATTACTTTCACTAGCTGGCTGCTTTGAAGAAAAAAATAGGCAAATATGTGGGGCATAATAAACAAATAAGTGGAGAGCTACGTATTATTTTCGTACAAAGTGTTAAATTATACTCATCAATTTTTATTTATTATCCAAAATGATGCACTTCTTATGTGCCACAAGTTTAATTATAAGTTAAAAAAAATAAACCTTTATTACTGTCACTAGGTGGCTATCTTGAAAAAAAAAAATAGGCAAATAATTGGAGCATAATAAACAAATAATTGGAAAGTTGCATATTATTTTCGTACAAAGTCTTAAAATATACTTATTAATTTGTATTTATTATCCAAAAGGATGCATTTCTTATATATCACAAGTTTGATTATTTTGTACAAAAATCAACCCTTATTACTTTCACCGCTGCCTTTAATAAAAAATTAGGCAAATAAGTGGGGCATTATAAACAAATAAAAGGAAAGCTATCTATTAGTTTTCGTAAAAAGTTTTAAAATTTACTAAACAATTTTTTTTTATTATTCAAAGGGATTCACTTCTTATGTACCACAAGTTTGAATATAAGTTACAAAAATCAACCCTTATTACTTTCACTATGTGTCTGCCTTCAAGAAAAAAAATAGGCTAATAAGTGGGGCATAATAAAAAAATAAGTGCAGAGCTACCTATTAGTTTTCGCAAAAAGTTTTAAAATTTATTAAACAAATTATTTTTATTATGCAAAGGGATGCACTTCTTATGTACCACAAGTTTGAATATAAGTTACAAAAATCAACTTTTATTATTTTCACTACGTGGTTGCCTTCAAGAAAAAAATAGGCAAATAAGTGGGGCATAATAAACAAATAAGTGCAGAGCTACCTATTAGTTTTCGTAAAAAGTTTTAAAATTTATTAAACAATTTATTTTTATTATCCAAAGAGATGCACTTTTGATGTACCACAAGTTTGATTATAAATTACAAAAATCAACCCTTATTTCTTTCACTGGGTGTCTGCCTTGAAGAAAAAAATAAACAAATAAGTGAGGCATAATAAAGAGCTACCTATTAGTTATGGTAAAAAGTTTTAAAATTTATTAAACAATTTATTTTTATTATTTAAAGGGATGCACTTCTTATGTACCACAAGTTTCAATATAAGTTACAAAAATCAACCCTCATTACTTTCACTAGGTGCTTCCCTTGAAGAAAAAAAATAGGCAAAGGTGTTAAAATGTACTCATCAATTATTATTTATTATCCAAAAGGATGCACTTCTTATGTACCATGATTATAAGTTAAAAAAAATAAAACTTTATTACTTTCACTAGGTGGCTACTTGAAAAAAAAAAAATAGGCAAATAAATGGAGCATAATAAACAAATAATTGGAAAGCTACATATTTGCCTATTTTTTTCTTCAAGGCACCACCTAGTGAAAGTAATAAGGGTTGATTTTTGTAACTTATATTCAAACTTGTGGTACATAAGAAGTGCATCCCTTTTAATAATAAAAATAAATTGTTTAATCAATTTTAAAACTTTTTACGAAAATTAATAGGTAGCTATCCACATATCTGTTTATTATGCCCCTCTTATTTGCCTCTTTTTTTCTTCAAGACAGCCACCTAGTGAAAGTAATAAGGGTTGATTTTTGTAACTTATATTCAAACTTGTGGTACACAAGAAGTGAATACATGTGAGTAATAAAAAAATTGCATAATAAATTTTAAAACTTTTTACGAAAACTAAAAGATAGCTCCCCACTTATTGTTTTATTATGCCCCACTTATTTGCCTATTTTTTTCTTCAAGGCAACCACATAGTGAATGTAATAAGGGTTGATTTTTGTAACTTATAATCAAACTTGTGGTACATAAGAAGTGCATCCCTTTGTATAATAAATAAAAATATAATCAGTATATTTTAATACTTTGTACAAAAACTAATAGGTAGCTATCCACTTATTTGTTTATTATGACTCACTTATTTGCCTATTTTTTTCTTTAAGGCAGTCACCCAGTGCAAGTAATAAGGGTGGATTTTTGTATCTTAGTATCAAACTTGTGGTACGTAAGAAGTGCATCCTTTTCGATAATAAAAAAAATTGATTACTAAATTTTAAAAATTTGTATGAAAAGTAATACGTAGCTCTCCACTTATTATTTTATTATGCCCAACTTATTTGCATATATTTTCTTCATGGCAGCCACCTAGTAAGAGTAATAAGGGTTGATTTTTGTAGCTTATAAACAAATTTGTGGTGCATAAGAAGTGCATCGCTTTGGATAATAAAAAAAATTGTTTATTAAATTTTAAAACTTTGTACGAAAACTAATACGTAGCTCTACATTTATTTGTTTATTATTCCCACTAATTTGCCTATTTTTTTCTTCAAGGCACTCACCTAGTGACAGTAATAAGGGTTGATTTTTGTATCTTATATTCAAACTTATGTTACATAAGCAGTGCATCCCTTTGGATAATAAAAAAATTGTTTAATAAATTTTTGAACTTTGTACGAAAACTAATATGTAGCTCTCAACTTATTTGTTTATTATACTCTACTTATTTGCTTATTTTTACCTTCAAGGTAGTCACCTAGTGTAAGTAATAATGGTTGATTTTAGTATCTTATAATCAAACTTTTGATACATAAGAAGTGCATCTTTTCGATAATAAAAAAAATTCTTTAGTAAATTTTAAAATTTTGTACAAAAAGAAATACGTAGCTCTCCGCTTATTATTTTATTACGCCCCACTTATTTGCCTATTTTTTTCTTCAAGGTAACCACATAGTGAAAGAAATAAGGGTTTACTTTTGTAACTTATAGTCAAACTTATGGTACATAAGAAATGCATCCCTTTGTATAATAAATAAAAATTGATCAGTATATTTTAACACTTTGTACGAAAAATAATATGTAGCTCTCCACTTATTTGTTTATTATGTCCAGCTTATTTGCCTAGTTTTTTTCTTCAAGATAGCCTATTAGTGCAAGTAATAAGGGTTGATTTTTGTATCTTATAATCAAAGAAATGCATCCCTTTCGATAATAAAAAAAAATTCATTAGTAAATTTTAAAACTTTGTACGAAAAGTAATACGTAGCTCTCTAGTTATTGTTTTTTTATGCCCCACTTATTTGCCTATTTTTTTCCTCAAGGCAGCCACCTAGTCAAAGTAATAAGGGTTGATTTTTGTAACTTATAATCAAACTTGTGGTACATAGGAAGTGCGTCATTTTGGATAATAAATAAAAATTTGATCAGTATATTTTAACACTTTGTACGAAAACTAATAGGTAGCTCTCCACTTATTTGTTTATTATGCCGCACTTATTTCCCTATTTTTTTCTTCAAGGCAGCCACCTAATGAAAGTTAAAAGGGTTGATTTTTGTATCTTATAATCAAACTTATGGTACATAAGAAATGCTTCCCTATGGATAACAAAAAAATGGTTTAATAAATTTTAGATCTTTGTACGAAAACTAATACGTTGCTCTCAACTTATTTGTTTATTATGCCTCATTTATTTGTGTATTATGCCCCACTTATTTTCCTATTTTTTTTTCTTCAAGGCAGCCACCTAGTGAAAGTAATAAGCTTTGATTTTAGTAACTTATAATCAAACTTGTGGTACATAAGAAGTGCATCCCTTTGGATAATAAATAAAAATTGTTTTATAAATTTTAAACCTTTGTACGAAAACTAATATGTAGCTCTCTACTTATTTGTTTAATATACCCCACTTATTTGTCTATTTTTTTCTTCAAGGTAGTCACCTAGTGCAAATAATAAGGGTTGATTTTTGTATCTCATAATCAAACTTGTGTTACATAAGAAGTGTATCCCTTTCAATAATACAAAAAATTTGATTAGTAAATATTAAAAAATTGTATGAAATGTAAAAAGCAACTCCCCACATATTTGTTCATTGTGCCCCACTTAGATTGAGATTTTATTTAACTTATTTTATTTTCTAGGCAGCCACCTTGAATAAAAAGTAAGGGTTGTTTTTTTACTTGTAACCAAATTCGTGATACATAAGATGTACATCAATTGGATGACAAAAAATTGATTGATCAGTAAATTTTTAAAAATTGTACGAAAAGTAATAAGCAACTCCCCACGTATTTGTTTATTGTGCCTTACTTAGATTGAGATCTTATTTGACTTATTTTATTTTCAAGGCAGCCACCTTGACCAAAAAGTATGGGTTTTTTTTTACATGTAACCAAATTCGTGATACATATAAGGGACACCCATTGGATGACAAAAAATGATTGATCAATAAATTTTAAAAAAATTTACAAAAAGTAACAAACAGCTCCCCACGTATTTGTTTATTGTGTCCTACTTAGGTTGAGGTCTTATTTGACTTATTTTATATTTTAGGAAGTCACCTTGAGCAAAATGTAAGGCTTGTTTTTGTTACTTGTAACCAAATTTGTGATAAATAAGAGGTACATCCATTGGATGACAAATAAAGATTGATCAGTAAATATTAAAAAATTGTATGAAATATAACAAGCAACTCCTCGCAACTTTGTTCATTGTGCCCCGCTTAGATTAAGATCTTATTTGACTTGTTTTATTTTCTAGGCAGCCACCTTGAGCAAAAAGTAACTGTTGTTTTTTGTGATACATTAGAGGTACATCAATTGGATGACAAAAAAAGATTGATCAGTAAAATTTAAAAAAATTTACGAAAAGTAATAAGCAACTCCCCGCATACTTGTTCATTGTGCCCCCACTTAGATTGAGATCTTATTTGACTTATTTTATTTTCTAGGCGACCACCTTGAGCAAAAAGTAAAGGTTGTTTTTTTTTACCTGTAACCAATCGTGATACATAAGAGGACCACCCATTGGATGACAAAAAAAGATTGATCAATAAATTTTAAATAATTGTACAAAAAGTAACAAAAAGCTCTCCACATATTTGTTCATTGTTCCCCACTTATATTGAGGTCTTATTTGACTTATTATATATTCTAGGCAGCCACCTTGAACAAAAAGTAAGGGTTGTTTTTGTTACTTGTAACCAAATTTGTGATAAATAAGGAGTGCATCCATTAGATGACAGAAAAAGATTAATCACTAAATATTAAAAAATTGTATGAAATGTAACAAGCAACTCCACGCATATTTGTTCATTGTGCCCCACCTAGACTGAGATCTTTTTTGACTTATTTTATTTTCTAGGCAGCCACCTTGAGCTAAAAGTAAGGGTTTTTTTTTACTTGTAACCAAATTCGTGAAACGTAAGTGATACAACCATAGGATGAGAAAAAAAAGATTGATCAATAAATTTTAAAAAATATACAAAAAGTAACCAGCAACTCCCCACATATTTCTTCATTGTGCCCTACTTAGGTTGAGATTTTGGTTGACTTATTTTATATTCTAGGCAGCCACCTTGAGAAATAAGTTAGGGTTGTTTTACTTACTTGTAACCAAATTTGTGATAAATAAGAGGTACATCCCTTGGATGACAAAAAAAGATTGATCAGTAAATACTAAAAAATTGTATGAAATGTAATAAGCAACTCCCCGCATATTTGTTCATTGTGTCCCACTTAGATTGAGATCTTATTTGACTTTTTTTTTAGGCAGCCACCTTGAGCAAAAAGTAAGGGTTGTTTTTTTTACATGTAACCAAATTCGTGAAAAGTAAGAAATACAACCATTGGACGAGAAAAAAAGATTGATCAATAAATTTTAAAAAATATACAAAATGTAACAAGCAACTCCCCACATATTTCTTCATTGTGCCTCACTTAAGTTGAGATCTTATTTGACTTATTTTATATTCTAGGCAGCCACCTTGAGCAAAAAGTAAGGGTTGTGTTTGTTACTTGTAACCAAAATTGTGATACATAAGAGGTACATCAATTGGATGACAAAAAAAGATTGATCAGTAAATTTTAAAAAATTGTACGAAAAGTAACAAGCAACCCCACATATTTGTTCATTATGCCTAGGGATGTCAACGGGGCGGGTAGGGTACGGGTAGTAGCTCCCCCATACCCTACCCGCTGGATAAATATTTGCCCCGTACCCATATCCATATCCGTCGGGTATTCGTTATGCGGGTACCTGTCTATTTTTTTCATATCCGCGAGTATCCACGGGTATCCGCGGGTATTTACAAAAATATTTAAAAAAATAAATATTTAATCATAATTAATGCTTAGATCAATACGTCATCTTTCTCCGATTGATTTTTGAAAAACAAACAAATAGAAAATCACTACCAATTTATATTGTAGTTTATTTTTTAATAAAATATTAAAGAAATTACTAACTTCATCAATGTCCACCTCTTGCAACATTGTATAAAGTTTCATGTTGTCCAATTTTAATCTAAAAGAGCCTTAAAACATAAGAAGTTCAGTAAAAATTTCTAACAATCACTTAATTAAAATATCTAAGTAAAAGTGTTAATTTCATTACCTTCCATGTTGGTCCATAACCAGTTTTAGAGATACATCAATACCTCCACAATATATGGAAGTAATTTACTCATTTGTAGGGTAAGAATTTGACCACCATTATTGGATGAAGACTCATAATGTTGTTTACTAATATATATATATATATATATATATATATATATATATATATATATATATATATATATATATATATATATATATATATATATAAGGTAAAGTTTAGCGGGTACGGGTATCCACGGGTACGGATACTATGATACCCGTACCCGCCCCGTTAACATGCGGGTATCAAAAATATCCATACCCGCGGGTAGCGGGTATCCATTTTTAATATCCATTTCCTACCCGTTGCGGGTTTTATCCGCGGATACCCGCGGGTACGGATTTTTTTGACATCCCTAATTGTGCCCCACTTAGATTGAGATCTTATTTGACTTATTTTATTTTCTAGGCGGCCACCTTGAGCAAAAAGTAAGGGTTATTTTTTTTTTGTATGTAACCAACTTCGTCACACATATAAGGAACACCCATTGGATGACTATAAAAGATTGATCAATAAATTTTAAAAAATTTTACAAAAAGTAACAAACAGTTTCCCACATATTTGATCATTGTTTCCCACTTAGAATGAGATCTTATTTGACTTACTTTATATACTAGGCAGCCACTTTGAGCAAAAAGTAATGGTTGTTTTTGTTACTTGTAACCAAATTCGTGATATATAAGAGGTAATCCATTGGATGACAAAAAAAGACTGATTAATAAATTTTAAAAAATTATACGAAACATAAGAACAACTCCCCACATATTTGTTCATTGTGTCCCACTTAGATTGACATGTTATTTAACTTATTTTATTTTCTAGGAAGCCACCTTGAGAAAAAATATGGATTGTTTTTGTTACTTATAACCAAATTCGTGATACATTAGAGGTATATCAATTGGATGACAAAAAAAGATTGATCAGTAAATATTAAAAAATTGCATAAAATGTAACAAGCAACTCCCCACATATTTGTTCATTATGCCCCACTTAGATTGAGATCTTATTTGACTCTTTTTTTTCTAGGCAGCCAGCTTGAGCAAAATGTAAGAGTTGTTTTTGTTACTTGTAACTAAATTCGAGATATATAAGAGGTACAACAATTGGATGAAAATAAAATATTGATCAGTAAATTTTAAAAAATTTTACAAAAAGAAACAAACAGGTCCCCACATATTTGTTCATTGTTCCCCACTAAGATTGAGATCTTATTTGACTTACTTTATATACTAAGCAGCCACATTAAGCAAAAGGTGAGGGTTGTTTTTGTTCCTTGTAACCAAATTTGTGATACATAAGAGGTACATCCATTGGATGATAAAAAAATGATTAGTAAATTTTAAAAAATTGTACAAAAAGAACTCCCCACATATTTGTTCATTATGTGCCACTTAGATTGAGATCTTATTTGACTTATTTTGTTTTTTAGGCAGCCACCTTGAGCAAAAAGTAGGGGTTTTTTTTTTACTTGTAACTAAATTCGAGATACATAAGATGTACATTCATTGGATGACAAAAAAACATTGATCAGTAAAATTTAAAAAATTTTATGAAAACTAACAAGCAATTCCTCACATATTTCTTCATTATGCCCCACTTAGTTTGAGATCTTATTTGACTTATTTTATTTTCTAAGCAGACACCTTGAGAAAAAAGTAAGGGTTATTTTTGTTACTTCTAACCAAATTCGTGATACATAAGAGGTACATCCATTGGATGACAAAAAAAGATTGATCAGTAAATTCTAAAAAATTGTATGTGAAGTAACAAGAAACTCCCCAAATATTTGTTCATTGTGACCAACTTAGATTGAGATCTTATTTGATTTATTTTGTTTTTTAGGCAGCCACCTTGAGCAAAAAGTAAGGGTTATTTTTTTTACTAGTAACCAAATTCGTGAAACAGAAGAGATACATCCATTGAAGGACAAAAAGGAAATTGATCAAAAAATTTTAAAAATATACAAAAAGTAACAAGCAACTCCCCACGTACTTCTTTATTGTGCCCCACTTAGGATGAGATCTTATTTGACTTATTTTATTTTCTAGGCAGCCACCTTGAGCAAAAAGTAAGGGTTGTTTTTGTTACTTGTATCCAAATTTGTGATACATAAGAGGTACATCTATTGGATGAAAAAAAAAGATTGATCAGTAAATTGTAAAAATTTTTACTAAAAGTAACAAGCAACTCCCCACATATTTCTTCATTGTGCCCCACTTAGATTCAGATCTTATTGTTACTTGTAACTAAATTCGAGATACATAAGAGGTACATCCATTAGATGACAAAAAAACATTGATCAGTAAATTTTAAAATTTTTACGAAAAGTAACTCCCCATATATTTCTTCATTGTGCCTCACTTAGATTCAAATCTTATTTGACTTATTTTATTTTCTAGGCAGCCACCTTGAGAAAAAATAAGGATTGTTTTTGTTACTTGTAACCAAATTCGTGATACATTGGAGGTACATCAATTGGATGACAAAAAAAAGATTGATCACTAAATTTTAAAAAATTGCACGAAAAGTAACAAGCAACTCCCTACATATGTGTTGATTGTGCCCCACTTAGATTGAGATCTTATTTGACTTATCTTATTATCTAGGCAGCCACCTTAAGCAAAAAATAATTGATGTTTCCAAATTCGTCATATACATGAGTTACATTCATTGCATAACTAAAAAAGATTTATTAGTAAATTTTGAAAAATTTTACGAAAAATAACAAGCAATTCCACACTTATTTGTTCATTGTGCCCCACTTAGCTTGAGATCTCATTTGACTTATTTTATTTTCTAGGAAGCCACCTTGAACAAAAAAAAAGAGATGTTTCCAAATTCGTGATACATAAGAGGTACATCCATTGGATGACAAAAAAAGATGGATCGGTAAATGTTAAAAAATTGTACAAAAAGTAACAAGCAACTCCCCACATATTTGTTCATTGTGCCCCACTTAGATTGAGATCTGATTTGACTTATTTTATTGTCTAGGCAGCCACCTTGTGCAAAAAATAATGGTTATTTTTGTTACTTGTAACCAGATTCATGATACATAAGAGGTACATCCATTAGATGACAAAAAAATATTGATCAGTAAATTTTAACAAATTGTACGCAAAGTAACAAGCAACTCCCCACATACTTGTTCATTGTTCCCCATTTAGACTGAGATCTTATTTGTCTTATTTGATTTTCTAGACAGCCACCTTGAGCAAAAAATAAGGATTGTTTTAGTTACTTGTAACCAAAATCGTGATACATAAGAGGTACATCCATTGGATGACAAAAAAGATTAATCAGTAAATTCTAAAACATTGTACAAAAAGTAACAAGCAACCCCCACATATTTGTTCAATTTGCCCCACTTAGATTGAGATTTTATTTTACTTATTTTATTTTCTAGGCAGCCACCTTTAACAAAAAATAAGGGTTATTTTTGTTACTTGTAACCAAATTTGTGATACATAAGAGATACATCCATTGGATGACAAATAAAGATTGATAAGTAAATTTAAAAAAATTGTACAAAAAGTAAGTAGCAACTCCCCACAAATTTGTTCATTTTGCCCATCTTAGAATGACATCTTATTTGACTTATTTTATTTTCTAAGCAGCCACCTTGAGTAAAAAATAAGGGTTGTTTTTGTTACTTGTAACCAAATTCGTGATACATAAGACATACATCCATTGGATAAAAAAAAGATTGATCAGTAAATTTTAAAAAATTGTACAAAAAGTAACCAGCAACTCCCCACATATTTATTCATTGTGCCCCACTTAGATTGAGATCTTATTTGACTTATTTTCTACGCAGCCACCTTGAGCAAAAAACAAGGATTGTTTCCAAATTTGTGATATATAAGAGGTACGTCAATCGGATGACAAAAAAATATTGATCAGTAAATTTTAAAAAATTGTACAAAAAGTAACAAGTAACTCCCCACATTTTGATTCATATTTCCTCACTTAGATTGAGATGTTATTTGACTTATTTTATTTTCTAGACAGCCACCTTGTGAAAAAAATAAGGGTTGTTTTGTTACTTGTAACCAAATTCGTGATACATAAAATGTACATCCATTGGATGACAAAAAAAGATTGATCAGTGAATTTTAAAAAATTGTATGGAAAGTAACGAGCAACTCCCCACATATTTGTTCATTGTCACTTAGATTAAGATCTTATTTGACTTATTTTATTTTTTAGGCAGCCACCTTGAGCAAAAAATAAGGGTTGTTTTCGTTACTTGTAACCAAATTCGTGATACATAAGAGGTACATTCATTCGATGACAAAAATAGATTGATCACTAAATTTTAAAAAATTGTACGAAAAGTAACATGCAACTCCCCACATATTTGTTCAATGTGCCCAACTTAGATTGATATCTTATTTGACTTATTTTATTTTTTAGGCAGCCACCTTGTGCAAAAATAAGGGTTGTTTCTGTTACTTGTAACCAATTTTTTGATACATAAGAGGTACATCCATTGAATGACAAAAAGAGATTGATCAGTAAATTTTAAAAAATTGTATCGAAAGTAACAAGCAATTCCCCACATATTTGTTCATTGTCACTTAGATTGAGATCTTATTTGACTTATTTTATTTTCTAGGCAGCCACCTTGAGCAAAAAATAATGGTTGTTTTCGTTACTTGTAACTAAATTCGTGATACATAAGAGATACATCCATTGGATGACAAAAAAAATTGATCAATAAATTTTAAAAAGTTGTACGAAAAGTAACACCTCACATATTTATTCATTGTGCCCCACTTAGATTGAGATCTTATTTGACGTATTTTATTTTCTAGGCAGCCACCTTGAGTAAAAAATAAGGGTTGTTTTTTTTTACTTGTAACCAAATTCGTGATACATAAGAAGTACATCTATTGGATGACAAAAGAAGATTGATCACTCAATTTTAAAAAATTGTACGAAAAGTAATTCCCCACATATTTGTTCATTGTGCTCCACTTAGATTGAGATCTTATTTGACTTATTTTATTTTCTAGGTCCTTGAGCAAAAAATTAGGGTTGTTTTTGTTACTTGTAACTAAATCTGTGATACATAAGAAATACATTCATTGGATGACAAAAAAAGATTGATCAGTAAATTTTGGCTTTTTTGTAAATCTAGGTCATTTTGACCAATAATTTGTAAATATGGGTCCTTTGAAATTTTTTTTGTAAATCTGGGTCATGTCGTTAGGGGGGAGGACGACATTTAAGAAGAAGTCGTTCTCCCAAAGGCCGGTTTCCTTTTTTTTTTTTTAAATCGAAGTCGCTAGGGGGGAGACCGGCTTCTGCACTGAAGTCGTCAGACAGAAGACCAGTTTCTGTTGTTTTTTCTTTAAACGTTGCATTTTATTTTATTTTTTAAAAATTTTCAGTTTTATTTTTTAACCTTATTTTACACAATTAAGAGTAGTTATTACATTTAATTTATTAGGAATTCATTTTGTTATTGGTAAAATAAAGTAATTTTAAAAAATACACAAATAACATAATAAAAGTAACACAATAAAAATTACATAATAAAAGTAACAGAATAAAAATTACATAATAAAAATAACACAATAAAAATTACATAATAAAAATAACACAATAAAAATTACATAATAAAAATAACACAATAAAAATTACATAATAAAATTACTGATGATAGGGACAGTTGCCTCTATGATGTCCTTAATTTCTACAATATGAACATTTGCTTCGTCTATTTGGATTTGGTTCATCCATTTCATTATGGATTCTATTAGTTGGTGGTCTTCCCCTTACCCTACGGCGCATGTTTGGGTCTGGAATGAAATTTGGTCCGGTGTATGGTGACCAATATTCTTTATTCCTAACCGGATGAAATTGTATTTCATATGCTTTATTGATGTTGTAGAGGCTATAAACTGGATGGATGTATGAGGTTAGGTCTATATGCGAGAAAGAGCAAACAGCTATTACATGATGACAAGGCAGTCGAAGAGCTTGAAAATGACCACAATCACACCACCAATCATTTAATCTAACTGTAAAAGACATTGGTAGGCGGTGATCATGTGGAGAAAACATCTCTTGAACTTGAAATTCATTATTTTCTCTTGAGTATCGACGAGCTTGACACATTCCCGCTTGTTGTTGATTTTTTCTAATGATAGCATTAATTTCCTCTGTATATTGGTGTCCTGCTCGTAACATGGAGTCTGCCTTAACCCCTCTCTCAACAAACCATGTTGCGGTCCTTTCAAATGTTGCCTTGATTAGAGCACAAATTGGTAATGAACGAGCTCTTTTTAAAACAGAATTCATACATTCTGCCAGGTTTGTTGTCATGTGCCCGAATCTACTACATCCATCGTAGGCCTGAGTCCATTTTTGTAGTGGTATCCTGTCAATCCAAGATGCCACTTCTGGTGAATAGGATCTCAAAGCTACCAATTTAGCATCCAATATGGGTTGTTTCACCTCGTAAGCTGTAAAAATACAATTATATTAGTTAGTTTAATTATTGAATGCGGTGAATGAAAGAAAAAAAATTATTACCCATATTCTTTAATCGGTTCTTTAATTCGTGATTCTTGAATTTTTTGTTGAAATTTGAAGCAATATGACGTATGCAGTATACTGATTGCAGTCCACATGCTTCCCATTGTACTTCTTCAGATTGTAGGGCTGCCAATATGCCTTTCCCCCTGTCTGTTATCAAGCAGAGGCTTGATTGTGGTGTAACGTGCTCCCTTAACAGTTGAAAAAACCATATCAAGGCCTCCTTTGTTTCTCCTTCCACTATCGCGAAGGCCAAAGGGAATATGTTACGTGACCCATCTTGAGCTAGTGTTGTTAGCAATGTCCCTTGATATCTTCCTGTCAGAAATGTCCCATCTACTTGGACAACTGGCTTGCAATAGTTAAACCCTTGGATGCATGGTCCAAAAGACCAAAATACGCGTTCCATAATATAGCAAGAAGGGTCAGGTTGGCCACTTACTTGTACAGGAGATCCAGTGCATTGAATTATTGTGCCGGGATTGCTTTGTTGTACAACTTCATACCACCTGGGAAGTTCATTGTAAGACTCTTCCCAATCTCCGAACTCCTTAGCAAGCGCTTTATGCTTACCATTCCAGGTTTTGTCATATGAAACTGAATATCCGAAACGATTTTTAATTTCAGCTACCAAACTTTTGATAGGTATGGAAGGATTTTCCTTTACAGAGTTCATCACAATAGAAGAAATTTGGTTGGAATCAAGGTTGACATGATCTGCAGGTTGCATGGTTGACAAACAAGTGTGTGATCCGTCAATCTTTCTAATTTCCCAATTCAAACTTCGCTTGTTATAAGCAGCCCGTAAACACCACGGGCAGCCTTTTTTGTAGTCGACACATCGACATATAAATTTTTCAGATTTGCTCTCAACAACAGCAAATCTATAACCATTGTCAATATGATATTGCTTGATACATGACACTGTGGACTCTTTTGTGTCAAAAGACATGCCAACACATAGTGAATTTTCAGTCACTGGATTTGAAACTTGACGTGAGGTCTGACTTGATGACCCACTATGATCTGTTGTATGGACTGTATATTGGTTGGTAACCAACTCATCTTCACTAAAATCAGACAAAATATCTGGATATTGATTCAACTAATCTGCCATTTGTGTATAAATTTGAATAAGGTACGAACAAAACAAAGTGAACGAGTCTCTCCTGAATGATACTGAAATGAGTATAAATTTTAAGTAACATGCTTCCTATAAATATTAACTTTTTAAGAGACCCGCTTCCTACCCACGATCACATTTATTATGGTTGCTTCCTACCCACGAGCACATTTACTATGGCTGCTTCCTACCCACGAACACATTTACTATGCCTGAAGTCGCTTTTAATTACGATGTCTTTCTCTTAAAAGTAAGGGACTTCACTAATTAAACCACCAACTTCATTGAACACATGTCAGCACGGACCACCCACTTCATTAAACACAAACCCTTGCATGTCGTCCGCGTGGCTGACGACTTTAATGCGCTGGAGGCATTAAATGGAAACCGTTAGGCCACCTAGCGACTTCAATTAATTGTCGTCCGCGTGGCTGACGACTTTAATGAGGTGTCGTCCGCGTGAGTGACGACTTTCGCTTCACTGGGCCTGACACTATCACGCGCGCGCAATTATTGCTAGACGTTTGTGTGTTGACTGTGCGCTCCTCCACCACCACGTAATTAGTGCAATTAATGGAGTGGCACAGATTCTCCTACTCCCTAAGCCATGCACAGCTAGAAATTTGCATACATTCGTCCAAAATGGTGGCAGCCTTTACACCTTTGATTGAATGCTCTCACAACCACAAGCCACGGCCAGCTTTTAAATTGATGGACAGTGCATTGTGGAAAATCACGTGAAGAGGTTTCGAGTATTGGTTCAAATACTCTCAAGTTGCACATATTCATCACTTTGTGCATTCAGCTTGGATTAGCACTTTGAGGTTGCGCGCATTGGGAGAGTTTTCAACACTTAACGACACATTTCTAAGCTTTTACTTTCAAGGTTCTACTATCTTTTAATATTTTGTTGTCAATTAATTTTCAGATTATTATCTAATTTTTATTTTCAATTTCTAAACACGTTTAGCATGGCACAAAATGGACGTCTACCCCGGGATATGTTGTAACATCCCGTCAGGATATTACTAATTTATAAATAAATAAATGGAATAAATAAAACCACATGTTTAATAATACCTCATTTTCCCAAAACGCGGGAAAATTTAAAGCTTTATTAATTGAGCTGATAAAAACTTAGAACGTCCATTACATAATTCAAATCCAATGTTATTAAGTCACCCATCCGGGTTTACAAATATTTCCAAAACTGAGTATTACAAGTAAAAGTTTCCCCAAATCAATCCCCTCTCCGCGCCTAAGCTGCACCTGAGCCACCTGCATCACCAGCATCTGCTCCCGTGTACCGCGTACACGATCATCGCCACACACACGCAGATAGGGTGAGCTTAGCAGATAAAACACATATATATACAAAGTTATAAACATATATATATAAATCAGTATTCATACACATCACATCACTTAAATTAACTTTCCACATTGTCCTATATTTTTATTCCCTCAATTCAATCTCCAATACGTTTATTCGTGTTCTACTTCGTCTGTTAATTACTTCAAGGTGACTTGCTGCCATACCTATCGGCCACAACCGATAGAGCACGTGCGGGAATACATGCTACGGATCATACACCGCAACGCCAGGTAGAGTTCCCACATACGAACAAAGCCCGTATCGTCCCAAGACTACCAAACTCGTCAGCTAACAACTGAGGAGGGCAATCTATCTGGACCCATCCGTACTGGCCACAACCAGCACACTCATACCGGCCACACTCGCCAACCCGAGCCATAACTCAAAGGTTCCTCGTGTTCATCCGCCATCCCGAGCCACAACTCAAGAGATGCTATTCCGAGCCACAACTCAAGGAATACCACGTGCTTAACCCCTATCCCGAGCACAACTCAAGGGATACGTTCCGAGCCACAACTCAAAGAACTCCAGCAACCTCACCTCTAAAGCACTACCAGAAACCTTGTAGAACACCCTACGAAGTCCATCAACTAGGACTCACAGCAGCTAAATCGCCTAGCGGGGGACACGTACCGCTAGGCGCTACAACTTCCAGACCGCCTGGCGGGGGACACGTACCGCCAGGCGCCAAGCGCCTCAAATTATACAGTCTTATGATCTACCGCCTGGCGGGTTAAACCCCACCGCCAGGCGCCACCGCTTCATACACTCCCGCCTGGCGGAATACCCCTCACCGCCAGGCGCCTTCTGATATTCAGACCTACTGTACCATGGCTACCGCCTGGCGGGTTGAATCCCGCCGCCAGGCGCCATCTCAGAACGTCGTCACGTGCTGGTTTTTTTGCGCTCCACTCCTAGATTATTCTCCATACTTGATTTGTACTATCAGAGTCACTCGTTTTTGATGGCTATTGTTACCACAATACTAGTTTGACTCATTCGAGTCCTCTCATCCTATCTTGCCTATGCGTTACACTAATTAAGGTTATTTAGAAGATTCCCCCCATCAACCACATATCATCCGAATACACACTTCCCCTAGTCTGACCACAACATGATTAATCCTTCCATTATGCTCACACGAAATCCTCCTCTAATTGGTACTCAGTCTGACCAAAAGCACTCCCTTCACTATAGTATTTTTCAACCTTAAGACCTATCTGTCAACATTCTCTTCTCATTGTCCACCCCATAATTGACCCCATCTTATAGTCATACTTAAGTCTACACTCTCCTAATTTTCCAATTCATCCCGTAGTTAAATTTATTCGCACCCAATATTATTACTCCCACTGCACGAATTTCCACTCCTCCAGCCTGAACCCGTCCCACCAGACCTCCAGTCTGCCACTGCTGCAACGCCGCCGCCTGGCGATAACCGATCTCCCGCCAGGCGATACACCAGACCTGAGAGCCTTCCTATTCTCTTTTACCCCTGTTAACCCTCACAACCATCACCTATCCTCTATCTCAATGCAATTCCTCCTATTTTGACATAACAACCCCAATAATTTTTAGTTCTCCACATCTTAATACCACCCTACCCCGCAAGGATCACGACAATTCCATCCCAAGAGCACTCCGCTTTTATCTCCGTCACATTAAATCACTGTTTCATTCATTCCTACCTATTAATGCGTAAACTGCACGCCATGTAACATCCAATTCATCTATTATTAATCACCCACAGCTTTCCCACCGATTAGATTTAACCCAGAATCCCAAAAAACTCCAAAACAGGAAAAATGGCCTCGCGCTGCCTGGCGGTTCAACTAACCCCGCCAGGCGCTTCATCAGAAACCCAAAAATTTAGTGTAAATCCAAGCGTCGCCTGGCGGCCGGGAATGTGCCGCCAGGCGGTTCCCCTCCCAGAGTACCCAAAACTCACATAAACAGATGAGTCGCCTGGCGGTGATTCATCACCCGCCAGGCGGTTTCTGGAAAATTTCCGGAAACGCAGAAATCCAAGCACACAGCAGCAGATATACATTCAATTATAAAACATCACATGTAATTATTCTTTTCAAACAAAAATCGCGGAGTCCAGCTCCCCTAACCTGGTTCTCCTTCGCTTAAGCTTTGACAATTCGTAGGATCCCCTTTGATCACCCACCTTCCTTGCTTCCTCTCTATTCAGCCACATGAATTCACCCAAGACCTCTCACCCTCTCTCAGATTTTCGCTCTCTCTTTAGGTATAGTTTATCAGCTTATCAAACCTTAGCCCTTAACCTAATTTTCCCTTTTAAAGTGTGCCTAAACTAAGGGATTAATTTCTAAAACGAAAATGGCATTGAATGGGACATAATGTGCCATTCATTCCTTCCCTTGGCTGCCCACTCACTTAGGTTTCCTCCCCACCTTTCCATATTCACGTCAAAACCAAAAATGCCAAAAATATAAAGTTTAATGTAAGTTCTCCAAGACTTGAACCCATAACCATGCAATTACCCAATCAATATCAAACCATTTAACCAATCCATATTTCATGCTAGGAGTTACAATTCAATTATCAAGATATACAAGAACATGTTTTCACAAATTTAAATAACAAAACTATAACATCAAAAGTTAGCATACATAGGACTCGAACCCAAGTCCTCTCGCACAATCAAAGTGCTCTCAACCATATGAGCTAGCACTTTTCCACGTCATACCAATTATAATTTAATGTCATAATTATTACCCCTCCCGTATTTATTAATTATTTATTTATTTAATTAATTAAATTCTACGGGTCTTACATATGTCACTACTTCGGCTTCAACACGAACATATCACTCACGACTTATGGGAAGGACGGGAACGAGTTCTTAGACCGAGAAGAGCTGGAGTTTGGATACTAAACAATCAAGACATACTTGATCCCCGTGTCATAAATTTAATGCATGAAGTTGGATTTGGACATGTCGTGTACATCCCACACATGGATGTCAACCACTTCCTCATCAGTTCTTTATTAGAAAGATGGAGATCAGAAACTCATACATTTCACTTCCCCCATGGAGAAACCACCGTGACACTAGAAGATGTAGCCGTCCTGCTTGGCCTACCGATAGACAAAGATGTGGTAATTGGTCCCACTACGGTTCAGGACATATTCGCCACCTTCCATGAACACCTAGGTGTCATCCCACCACGACGGTGATAAGAGGGAACTCAATTAGAGTTTCTTGGTTAAACTCTACTTTCCAACAGCTTCCACCAAATGCAAACAATGAGGTTATTGCTCAATATGCGAGAGCGTACATTCTCACATTGATTGGAAGCATTTAAATGCCAGACACGTCTGCAGCTAGGGTACATGTCATGTATCTACTTAGGCTAGCTGACTTAAATGTAGTCAGGAATTATAGTTGGGGGTCTGCAGTTTTGGCTTGCCTATATCGTTGCCTAGATCATGGCATTCACCTACGCCAAAAAAATATTGGTGGATGCATGATCTTGTTACAATGTTGGGCTTGGGAGAGGATTACTACTATAGCCCCACAACTTCAACCTTTAAGTGATCAGGAGGTGGCTGATGGGGATGGTTTCCCTGTCTGCAGAAGGTAAAAAGCTAACTTTTAAATTTTTTTTTGTCATTTAACTAACTTGAAATTGCTACTTTTTTTAGGTGGATGAATGTAACGCATCGGATAAATCCAGCTTCAATTTCAGTTACTGAATTTCGGTTGAGATTTGATCAACTACGTACAAGACAGGTAATACTTAAGGTAAATCAAAGCTTTTTTTTTAACATTTCAAACTAATATCTACAATTTTGTTTCAGTTCTTGTGGAGGCCTTACACTCGACAAGAAGTTAGTCGATTGATTGTGGTTGACATACCTCCGGTATCCAGAGCAACAGTCCCAATAATTTGCTTTGCCACAGTAGAAATCCATCAGGCGGATAGGGTGATGCGTCAGTTTGGTTTAAGACAAAACATTCCGCCTGAGCCGGTTAACCTGGATCAAGTTCACAGGGATGACTTGAAGGGGAGAAACGACAAAGATTGGGTAGGACATCATCACCAGTGGATTGCAATTTGGAATGATCGAGAAAATCGGGTCGTTCAAGGTACACCTTTCAGCGAAAACGGCCATTTGCGTGATGAAACACCGTATATGCAGTGGTACATAAACCACACTATCCGTTATATATCTCCATCGACAGAATCTTCCGACGATGAGGTTATTTATACTACAATGTTGTACATCTATTTATCATACAAACTTATTCATAACAATAACCATGTTATTTATTTTACAATACGATATGTCACAAGAACCTTCCCAGCCTGCTTCACAACCCTACACTGGCCATGTTGGGTCTTCTCCAGATTTCATACATCATCCCCAACCCTTTTTTGGACAGTCGCCTATGGGTCAAGGTCAAATGTTTGGACAGTCACATCCTCAATTTGGCAACCCATCAAACATCTCATTCCAACACGTCCCTTCTCCATATGGTTTCTTCCCGCATCAGTCAAGTTATGGTGCTGGTCCATCACATATGTTTGGCACCACAACCATGACACCACCATCTGTCTATTATCCAGGATCTTCATCATCAATGTCATTTTATCCTCCGCCAATGCCTTCCCAATCACCACAAATTCCGCAAACTGTCCAAAGTCATCAAGATGAAGATGATGAAGATGATGATGATGATGAACCACAATAACAACAACCTCCAACATGTCCCAACAGACCTAGAAGAAGACCAACATGTGGAACTGGAGGACATAGATGACTGTTTTATTATTTTCTAGTAACTAAGTTATTGTATTTTAATTTTTAATCAATTTAAAAATATATTAATGTTTATTTTTATTTCTATTTTTATTTATTATATTTATTGTGAAAAAAAAAACTCAAAATGAAGTCGTCATCTCGAAAGACGACTTCACAGCACGCCAAACGAAAATCGTTACCCTACCTGACGACTTTGTTTTTAAAAAAATAAAATATAAACTGTTACCATGGAGGACGACTTCACCCTCAAAGTCGTCCTCCCCCCTAACGACATAACCCACTTTCACAAAATAAAAATTGAGGGACCCTTTTTTACAAATAAGAGTAAAAAGGGACCCCAATATACAAAAAAGCCGTAAATTTTAAAAAATTGTACGAAAAGTAACAAGCAACTCCCCACATATTTGTTCATTGTACCCCACTTAGATTAATATCTTATTTGACTTATTTTATTTTCTAGGCAACTGAGCAAAAAATAAGGATTATTTTTGTTACTTGTAAGCAAATATGTGGTACATAAGGAGTACATCCATTGGATGACAAAAAAAGATCGATTAGTAAATTTTAAAAATTTGTACGAAAAGTAGTACGTAAATCCTCATTTATGTGCTCTTTGTATCCCACTTATTTTTCTATATGGTTTGGCCTATTTTTTTCTTCGAGCCCGCCACCTAGTGCAAACAATAAAGGTTGAGTTTTATATTTTCTAATCAAATTTGTGCTATATAAGAAGTACATTCTATTAGACGAAAAAAAATATTGATTAGTAAATTTTAAAAATTGCACGAGAACTAACCAGCAACTCCCCACATATTTCTTCATTGTGCCCCACTTAGATTGAGATCTTATTTGACTTATTTTTATTTTCTAGCCAGCCACCTTGAGAAAAAAATAATGGGTTGTTTTTGTTACTTGTAATCAAATTCGTGATGCATAAGAGGTATATCCATTGGATGACAAAAAAAGATTGATAAGTAAATTTTAAAAAATTGTACGAAAAGTAATACGCAGCTCTCCACTTATTTTCCTATCTTGTTTGGCCTATTTTTTTTTTCAAGCCAGCCACCTAGTGCAAGCATTAAGGATTGATTTTTGTAACTTTTAATCAAATTCGTTGTACATAAGAGATACATCCCTTTGGATGATCAAAAAAAGATTTATTAGTGAATTTTAAAAAATTGTACGAAAAGTAACAAGCAAAGGTAGAGTCGGATCTAAATGTTGGCTAGGTAGTCCTATAGTAAGAGGAGTAGTTATGAACCCTGTAGACCATCCGCATGGGGGTGGTGAAGGGAGGGCCCCCATTGGTAGAAAAAAACCTGCAACTCCTTGGGGTTTTTGTGCACTTGGAAGAAGAAGTAGAAAAAGGAAGAAATATAGTGATAATTTGATTCTTCATCGTCGTACTAAATAGTAGAGAAAATAGAAATTGTTTCTTCGTCTTTACAAGAAAAATGAGTAATTAACTGTGACGCGTTCACTAAAAAAAAATTCTCCCCACATATTTATTCATTGTGTCGCACTTAGATTGAGATCTTATTTGATTTTTTTTTTCAAACCAACCACCTTATTCAAAAAATAAGTGTTGTTTTTGTGACTTGTAAGCAAATTCGTGGTACATAAGAAGTACATTCATTGGATGACATAAAAAGATTGATCAATAAATTTTAAAAAATTGTACGAAAATTAATACGCAACTCCTCGTTTATTTGTTCTATGTACCTCACTTATTTGTCTATATAGTTTGGATTAAATACATTTCATAAAACATTAATTGCAAAATATATATTTATATATATATATATATATATATATATATATATATATATATATATATATTGCAAGCAATGGTATGATACAATACATGACTTATTCAAACATAGATTATTTATATATTTTCCAAAATGGAGTAAAGTGATGAGATAGTTTTGTTAAAGTTTGACACATTGATGAGTCGAAATAGTTGTTGATGTAGAACAACTAGAACAACTGTGGGCGCTTTCTTCAAGAAAAATATTACACATCTCAAGTCATTATCTTGAAGGTTACATGTTATAGTTCGTCCCCTAGTTGGATAAAATGAAACTAAACGGTGTTCCCAAAGGAAGTTTAGGTGAAGTCAATTATAAGAATATTTTTAAAGATGACGGAGCACACATTTGTTGGATAGTTTTGTTACATATATTGAAGTTGTGAAGGTCTTTGAAGTTAAGTTGATTGGGCTATTGCAATTTTGGAGATAATTTCCACAAAAGTTGACATTCTAAGTGGCATAAATACCTTAGTTGTCGTTTAGTGTATTATTATTATTATTATTATTATTATTATTATTATTATTATTATTATTATTATTATTATTATTATTATTATTATTATTATTATTATTATTATCAAAGAATTCGGTAATTAATATAGTAGAGTATTTGTAGGGTGTTCTAACCCTTTTACAATAATTGAAAAATAAAGTGATAGTCTTGTATGCAAGGGATGTCAGAAGACTAACAACGTAAACCTAACAAAAAATTTGAATACCGATAATCAAATCATTTAGTGTATTCATAATTATATTCACCCATGTTTAGTGGCATATCTTGACAAATAATTTTGGGAAACCAAAATAATACACTCAAAATTTATAAAGTTGTAGTTTATATGAATACTATTTTAAACAAGCTTTTCTAATTTCACTTCTTTTAATTTCATCAGACAATGAGAGTAAAATTAATAAATTTGTGTTTAGTTTTCTTTTTTCTTAAAAATAAAAAGAAAGAAAATAGGTAAGAGTGAGATATAATATAACATGTGAAAAATTCAAAAAAAAATGTAAAAGAACACAAAAAAATCTTAATAAAAATCTTAAAAATTCTCAATATATAAATTTTAAAATGTTTTAAAAAGTTTGGAGAGTCATGCCCTCCCACTCCATCAATGATCCGCCACTGCCATGATGACTAAAAATAATTATTATTATTTTTCTTGGCAGCTTCTTAATAAATGGAAGGTTTGTCTTTTTTTAAATTAAATGATTTCTCTTTTCAACTACCATGTGAATAATTGTACTTACATGTTTGTTAATTATTGTCATGGATAATAAACAATATTTTTCGTGAGACGAATTATCCCTCTTAATTTTCAATATAAGTGAAGTAAACATCGGTTAAAATCTAGATTTTGATCTTAGGAGTTTAACGTGAACTTTATTGAGATGCGGACTTATGAAGTTTTAAGAATCATATTATAATGTGAAATATTATAAGTGTCGAAAATTTGTAAGGATTGAAAAATATGAGAGTTAAAAGATATATTATAGGAGGAACTTGTTATTTTATTTTATTCATATGAGTGAGTTTAAAGATTCTCTTTATTTATAATTGAATCAGTTGAATCAAGCTAAGGGTGTGTTCTCCACCCTTCGTCTCATCTTACACAATAATCCATCAGAAATCACATGCGAACGAATTGAAACTAGTCGTCAAATGTCTTTGCATTATTTTTTCTAAAAATAAAATTATAAAATTATTGATCCCAAAATTTTTCATTTCCTAATACATATGTTTAATATATATATATATATATATATATATATATATATATATATATATTAGATTTACTTATTCTTGTTAACATAGTTATGTTATTTTGATAACCAACCCAAACATTTTCTTAAAATAACAAACAATCGGTAATAACGAAATAAGAACAAGTGATGCTTCTATGATTTTTAACAACCCAAACATTTTCTTAAAATAACAAACAATAATCGGTAATAACGAGATAAGAACAAGTGATGCTTCTATGATTTTTAACTCTTATTTATATGTATTATGATAAGATTATTATTTTTTTCCTGCAAAAGGATGAAGACATAAATTTATCAAAAACAATATGATATAATTAATTTCTCTTAATATGTAAAAACGTAGACAAGTATGATTATGCTACAATTTCTTTATTAAAAAGAGAAAAGAAAAATAAATTAAATATCATATTTACTAAGTAATAGAGTTTGATTGAAATAATATATAACATATGACATATTATAATTTATATGGTAAAATTCTATTTTGTTCATCTCACTTTTATACACAATTTAATTGGATTCTTACCTTAGTTCAATTTAATTATCCGATCTTTAAAAAGATTCAATTAAGTTTTGACGATAAATTCATATTAATTTTTATTATAATTTATATATTAAATTATTTCTTAAAAAATGAAGTTAATTTAAATATTTAAAATTTTCAACTAAAGTAATTTAATGTATAAATTATAATGGAAATCTAACCATCAAAACTTAATTGAATATTTTTAAATATTAGAAAACTAAATATGAATATCGGATCAGAAGACTAAAATCGGATTTTAATCTGATTTATATTTGTTGGCGTTTCTTTTATTTATACACATCCAATTATCAAATCACTTTTTACAATTCATTCACTCATTCAATCAATGGAATTAAAATTAGTTCTTTTAGTTTTATTTTTTTTCTGCAATTTAGTTTTTATATTTTAAAAAATGACATGTCAGTAATAGAAGTGGATTAAAATTATATTTTAGTTATATACTTAAAATTATATTTGAAATTATGGAGCTTGCACCGATACCAAAACTAAATTTTAGAAAGATTAATAACATATTTAAGTGTACATTTGTTCCCGTAACTTTGATTTTTTTTTCACATTCCTCTTTTTTTACTGTTTATATAATAACATCAAATTCTCTTACCCTTAAATTAAATTTTTTTAAACAACATCTTAAATTTAATAAAAATGGTATAAAAATAAATAACTTATATAATAAAAATGTATTAAAATCTAAGTGAACATACAAATTAAAATGTAATCAATTTCAATTTAACAAAGTAAAAAGAGAAGATAAAATTGAAGAAATATAGGAGTTATTAGAATAAAATAAAGTGAGCCCAACCCAAAGAATAGGCCTAGCATTATTTGTGTGAAGCGAATCCAACCTTTACGATACGTACAGTTGGTATTGGAGGAGAGCCACAATCCAAACAGGGCCTTTAAATTTGACGCAGGTGAAGGCGAGTTCGGAAATCACCGTAGCCGCTGTTCAGGCCAGCAGCGGAAGTGATCCCAAACTCAAACTGAAACGCGCGTTTAGGTTTTGCTTTCATGCTCCACTCTTTTCTTTTGAAATCTGAATTCAAGAAATAACATAAAAGAATGGTGCAAGATTCTGAAAAGAGATTCCATTCCATCATGGACAAGCTCTTCCACCCTCCCAAACCCCCTTCCTCCTCCAGGTTCTCTCTTCGATTTTTGTTTTCTCACTTTGCAATCCATGAAATTTCATAATAACAACATTTGAATCACGATACACGTCTATGTACACCCTCATTATGTTAACATTGCGTAACCGTATTTTGCTAGATTCTAGTTACTAGTTACCAGTGTTGCATCTTGCTACTTCTCTTAATTTGTTTGCTGTGGAATTTGATTTCAGGTGTTTAACGTGTCTGCTTATTAAGCATGTGCTGAAAATTGGCTCTATCATTGTTTTTTTGTAACCAAAATTTTTGTGGGAAATATGTGCTTGTGTTTGTGTTTGCAGTTCGTCTGGAGTGCAGTTATCGGGGAGTAAGAAACGTCCTTACCCGTCAGGGGGGATTGAGTTGAATCGGAGAGGGGATGTTGCTGAGGGACAGCAGTCCTCCTCGGCGGCGACCACCGCACTGCAGGGACCACTCTGCCGACCGTGGGATCGTGGTGACTTTATGAGGAGATTAGCTACATTCAAATCTATGTCATGGTTTGCTAAACCAAAGGTCATTTCTGGCTGTCTATATTCTCCTTTTTCTCTCTACTGATAAGGGTGTGTTTGGGACTGGGGTTTTGCAGTGAAAAAGAAGGTTATCAAAAGAAAATATCATTGCAATAACTTTATGTGAATCTGTCATTTTAAAATATTATAAAATTTTATAAACACACCTTTAGTGAATCAATTCTTGTGCATTTATTACTGGGTACCGCCATCTTAGTGTCATGGTTATATTTTAAAGCTTTTAGTATGGTGTGTGGGTGTTCATGCGTTGCAACAAAAGTATACGAGGCAGATACATCATTACAAACTGGAAACAACGCTTGAGGAAGGTAAAGGGTACGACGAACCTTTTATTGATTGGGAAAAATACCAAACGTTTGGCTAATGGAGAATTTTGATCCATTCAGCCTATTTTTAAACTTTGGAGGAATTTTTGAAAGTAACACTTGTGCTAGTGAAATACAAAGAAGCGATGCCTTATATGATTTGTCAGTCCTATATAGATAAGCTGTTTAAGATAGGTATGTTCTACTGAAGCTCAAAACTAATTCTATTTGGCTTTCTGCTAGGTTGTTTGCTTTTAAGTAAGAATGACAATTCTGTTGAAGAAAAACGTATCGTTCTTTAACACTATCCTGCAAAGAATATCATCTACTTCTATAAAGAAAGCCTCTTGCCTCATGGTTCATGATTTTCCTTTGTCAAGAAATGAATCGCTTTATATTTAATAAACTTTGGTCTACTGCCAACCTCCTTTGTCACCTTTCTCCGATCTGTTTTCCCACAATTTTTATGGCCTATAATTTTATTTCTGATATTTTCATTTCAGGTAGTGAGTGCAGTAAATTGTGCTAGTAGAGGTTGGATCAATGTGGATATTGACACCATAGCCTGTGAAGCATGTGGAGCACGTCTTCTTTTCTCTACACCAGCATCTTGGAATCAGCAACAGGGTATGCTGTTGTTCTCAGTTGTTATATTACTCACAACTTCATTCAATGATACGAGTTTTCTAACTAGAATGTCTTCTGTTCAGTGGAGAAGGCGGCATTAGTATTTAGCTTAAAGTTGGATAATGGACATAAATTACTTTGCCCATGGATTGATAATGCCTGCAGTGAAACACTGGCACGATTTCCTCCTACAACTCCAGAGATATTAGTTGAAAATTTCAGAGAACACTGTTTTGCACTCTTGCAACTATCAGCTCTTCCACGAATTTCATCTTCTGCTATAGCTTATATTAAAAGCCAAAGTCCACTTCTGGAAGACTTTCTTGGGAAATCTTTGATGCTGGAGTGTGGAAATGGATCTACTGAGAATTCTGGGATTGTGGATTTTAATACTCAGGAGGAACTGAAATTGTATTATCAGGTAATATCTGGTTTTCTAGTAAGTTCAAAAATCTCATTTTCTGTATCAGTATGACAACTTTTTCTTGAATTAGTGTATGTGATCGGGTATGTTGGTCTTGTTTTTGTGTACATTTCTTTGATTCTGAATAAACACGGCACTTGTTTGCTAGATAGAATTTTCTATATCTGCTTACAGGCTTATGCACTTAATTAACATTTTTAAGAGAGATTTTTCATGTATTTTTTGGCTTAGGTGCTGCTTTATCAGTTGATGCTTGCCAAAACTGAACCTGTTTTGAACTATGATTCATTTGCAAATGAATTAGAAGTAAGATTGTCAAACTTATGAATTATGAAAAGTTTTTGCGGGTTTGTAGACTTGTAAACTTGTACTGTTCACATAAATACAAAAATAATACTAAAAAAATTTTTTTCTAGGGGCATTTTTTCCCTTACTTTTGGAAGTGGCCGCTGAAGCAGTAATGTTTGTTGACGAGACCTTGACCCACCAATTTCAGAAATTTTGTAAAATGGGGACTGACAATACATGCAATTTATGCTTATGTGCATGGAAAATTCTGACAACAAATTTCAGAGTTAAAACAAAACCCACAAAATGGAAACTATCACCTATGAAGTTCGGATACAGACACGAAAACAACACGACACGGAAATACGGCCAAATTGAAAAAAAATAGGACACGGGACACGACATGTATATACATATTAGTTTCAAACTTTCAACTAACACATTGTCAATTAACATAAAAATGAATATAATTTATCTATCTAATATAAAAAAGAAAGTGAATAATAGTGATCATATTATATTTTTTCCTTATTTTTATAATCATAATGGAAACTTATGTGACAAGTTCACAAGTTTATGGATTTTTTAGAAAATCGTTAAATTTGTGGTTATTAACATTGTGTTGGAATTATGTCAAAATTATGTCAAAAACAAAAAGATGTTTTTTAAATTAGACACTTGACTGACATGTGTGTCATACAAGTACACACTTGTCGGTGTCCGATACATGTCGGACATGGGATACGCCATTGATATGGCATGTCCGGGCTTCATAGGCTGTCACTACTGGATCATGCTGTTTTGGAGCTTAGACAGAGCACGTAAGTCACAATGGGGTATACTTCCACAGCCTGAGAGGTTTAATCAAGTGATGTCTTGTTCTTGCACACAAGAAATTGGTGCTTTGTTTTGTGCAGGTCATTGGAGTTGTTAGAGGATGATCATGCACTGCTGTACAGTCCTTTCAGGTTGAAACAAACTAGTTTGAGGCTCATACAGTTTGCATATCAGTCAGGTTGATTGGAGGCATGATCATAGGTGTGGAGTTTTTTCAGAGGCTTAGATGCTAACAAAATGAAAAAAAGAGATGGAGTGCTGTCATATTGGCTGTGTGTGCTTGGAGTGACGAAGTGGGGGGTGGGGGGAGTTCAACATTTAGCTGGAGCGATTCACTTTGGGCTCTTAAACTCACTATTTTGAATGGTTCTGTCTGAATTTGCTCACAGTCACCGAGTCAAATGAAAATGATTTGTGTTCAAGTTAGCACTTCTTTTCACTCCTAGAATTATATAACTCATGCAAGTGTAAAATTAAATTGAAAAAGTTCATGAGTTTAACAACCATGATTGAGGTTGAAACTTCGCTGAGGATTATATGTATCTGTCTCCTCCATATATATGTTCTTCATTTTTCAGCATAACATAAATGGTTTATCCTGATTTTTTATTATTAAATGACTAAATGTATTTGAGGAATGGGCTCTCGTATCAATATATTTTCATGATCTCTCTACCTTTTTTTTTCAGGATAACATCTTAGTGTATATATTAGCATTTCTTTATTTTCTCCACTATTAAATAATGATTACTGATGCTTTTAAGTTTTGCAGGCTCAAAAGCTTATAAGTTTATGTGGTTGGAAACTTCGTCCTCTACCTTATGTTGTTGAGTGTAAGGATATATCTGATCCGTCTCTTAAAAATGCAACTACTCTCGCGATTCATTCTGCTGGCACCGATGAAAATAAAACGGATGAAAGTTCAATGGTTTCTATTGGGGAACAACAAGTGGATCCCAATTCTGCAGTACTGGATTGCACCCTATGTGGGGCCACTATTGGATTGTGGGCATTCTGTACAGTTCCTCGGCCAGTGGAATCATTCAGACTAGTCGGATATGCTGAAGTGAATGGTGAAAGTGATTTTGCGGTCCTCAATTTACTGAATAAAGATGATCTTGAAGATAGACAGTGTGCCAGGCCTGATGTTACAATTTCATCAAAAGATACTTCTTCAAGTCTAAATATGACAATTGCAGGGGGTCCTCCCCCAACAAAGCAAAACTTTAAAGCTATTATATCTCTGCCTGTTATTGGTCAGAATTTAAGGGCTCGTCTTTCTTATGATTCTAATTTTAGGGATCATGCTTTTGTTAACAAAGGTGGTGATGAATCAAATTTACAGGAGGAAACTGGCAATATCATTAATGCTTCTATTGGACAACTTGTTCCCCTGACATCTGAAACCAGGGAGACAGCAGATTATGAAACTGGTTCTCAAGCAAGGATCTGTGATTCAGATGTTATTGTGGGCACCCATCATGCAGGACAATCATTTTCTCTCAAGGATAAGATGCCTATACACACAGATACTGATAAATTGAATAGTTCAGCCGCAGGATATTGTAGTAGTTCTCAGGTTAGAGATTTTTACTTGTCAAGTGGACAGATAGTAACTTATGACAATTATAGATACAAATTATTGCCTAGTTATTATATTTTCTGTATTCACAATTAGTAAGACTTAACAAAATTCTTGATCGTAAGTAGTTTTGCCATGGCTAGTTGTTTGGAAATCCACATTAACTAAAATATTGCTGTACAGAAAGACTCTACAGAAGGTGAAGCACTTTCTGTTTCGCGTAAGACTTCAGATGGCGTAGTTGGTAGTGACAGAGAAGAGAATCCTATTGATAGTGAAGATGTACCTTCTAGTTTAGGTAAGCACTATGATATGGTTCATTGATAATTCATTAACATTGAATGTTTGAATATGAATTGCGGAGTTAAATTTATTCTGACAATTGTATCTTATCTGTTTGGCATGACAGTTTGTAGTTCACTTGTCATTATGAGTTAATTTGTTAGAGAAATAGAAAGCTTATGCATCTTCATCCCTTTACTTTGCAGAGAAGTCTAAGAACCAAGGACCTTCTGATAAAGCAATGGAATTTGATCCAATCCGGCAGCACAGACACTTCTGCCCCTGGATTGCATCAATAAATGGCGGGGAACCTGGGTGGAAACAAACATTATCTGCTCTGTATCATCAGAAAAATCAGTTGCCGCGTTCACCAAATAGATCTCCCTCATCTTTTCCCATTGTTAAGGTATTTCTTGCTGCTATTAGGACTCTTATTTAATCATTGGATGACTACTATATATCATATTGAATTGGCGGATAGCAACATCATGGACCTAAGTTTTTGGAATGACCCTGTCTTATTTTAACAAAATTCAATTGATTATTTAACAACCTCAAACAAGAACCAAAACCCTAAATCTATCGATTTAAATTATTCAACAAGATCCCAAGGTTAACCTGTAGTTCAAATTAGTAATTTATATAAGCGTGCAAAATCTGAATAATTGCCAATACTGTTGTAAAAAAGACAGTAAGCCTGGCAGTCTGAAATTATAGTCGTTCATATTGTCTCTATTTTACTGTGGTTTGTTTGCCCACACTGTTGCAAGTTGCATCGAACAGTTCCTTTCATGGTCTATAAACATCTGAATATGCCTACTTGACTGTGGAATGGTTACTTAGGAAGATTCACTGTCTTTACATATAGCATTTGTGTACATGCAGGTGGATGATCCTGTGGGTTCAATTAGAAAGCTTTTCATGTCTCCACCAACGAAGAGAATGAAGTCCACTCATATTATAGGGCAAAATACTTAATTGCTTGGACCCAGGACCCAGAGCATAAGAGAAGTACTAATTCAAGAACAGTTCCCTCCTCGATCTAGATGTTGTGTATACTGTCATTTTTTTTTTCTTGGTATGTGTTTCTATTTAAGAGCCTTGTAATTGTTGTATCAAAGGTCTAATTGTTTTTGTTTTTTTTTAACTGATATATCTTAACAAAAGCAGGTAATTTTGTTGCACCCTCGATAACTGTTATTGACGTTTAGTTTGTCATTTGGAACCGAGCTGCTGTAATATTTTTCCCCCTCATTTGTAATACAAATGACAGACATTACGTAGTGTTGGATGACAGTGGTGATTATTATAGAATGTGACATGTCTTCTTATACATTCCCTGGAAATCAACTATAGAAGGGATTGAATAATACAATTTTGTCTTACTGCATTAAACCACAGTTTGTAACAATGACCTTTGAATAAGGGCGGTTGAATCCTCTTTCTGCTACAACAGCTCTCTTGTCTCCTATCAGCTTTGCCACCCTGTAATAATAATATCAGTATACTTGCAATATTATCATAGGAACATGTTAAACTGTGCATAGCAGCAAAGAGATATAGGGAAGAAAACAAAGAAAAGTGCCTCAAGATCAAGTCCATCATACATGAACATGATTCGATAAATATTGTCTGGTTGACTCACCTAAAATATGGAGATCCTGTATTCTCCTGTACCGTTTTAACCTCACCGATCCTCTTGACAACCTCCATGCCTCCTATCACTCTTCCAATTACCAGAGAAGATGTATCCAATTCTGGTGAGTCCTTTGTAACTATGACAAATTCTGTACCATTGGGATCAATACCTACTTCTTCTTGATCAATCTCAAGCTTTCCTTTCTTGGCAACCAGCTTCATCTTTGGGGGTGGTTTTGACGGGTTTCTCACAATAATGCCAACACTTCCAGTCACGTTTTTAGTCCCAGGACATTTTTCATACTCCCTCTCCCATTCCTGAACTAGACTATCAGCTCCCAAGTTGCTACCTGTCCTCGAAGCAAATTCAGAATCCACCCCATAGGATCTAAGGCCGCCATGTTGAACATAATTGGGCATGATTTTGACAAACTCTTTTCTTCTGTAGCTAATACCAGCGGCTCCACTCACAATCTTACTAAACCTGTCGACTCCTGCAGGGACCTCATCTCCATAAAGCCCTACGGTAATGCGCCCAGCAGGTTCGCCATCAATAGATATGTCTAAAAATACTTGTTTGGTAGTTTTTCTTTCGGTGCAGCTAGGAGTGGTAGTCAGATTCTCTTCTGGTTGGTCTCTGTTGCTTGTTTTAGTAACATTTCCTTCTGCTACATTTAAATTTTCTGCCTGCTGGTTAGCAACATCTTCTGCTAAAACAGGATTCGCTTCTGGTTGAGCAGTGTTACTTGTGTTAGCAACATCTTCTGCTAAAACACGATTCTCTTCTGGTTGAGCAGTGCTGCTTGTGTTAGCAACATCCTCTTCTACAAAAACCACATTCTCTTCTGGTTGATCACTTTCGTTTGTGTTTGCATCTGCTGCTTCTGCTTTTGCGCTGGATCCATCCACTGCCTGAGTACCCAAGAGAAGTAGCAAGCAAGAGTTGCTGAAGATTGTGAGCTCTCTACGTGATAATCTGCATTGCTGTTTGAGGATTGGGAAAGATGGAGAAGTGGGTATTAATTGAATTGGCGTAAGTGATGGTGGTGTCGTGCGAGTTGGAAGATTAAATGGTTGGACGGAGTATCGCACTACTCTTTGTAGCATTTCTGCGTTATTGTATTTGCAATACTTGACAATTGGTTTATGTTAATGTCTGCATCAGCTCTTCACTTCATTTATAGGGAGATCATGAGATTAAGGAAAAGTTAAAAAACACGAAGCAAGGAAGAACAATAGATAGAGTAAGGGATTCTGATGAGATTTCATGGATAAGAAGATGCAAATAGCTCTGTTGTATGGCAGCCTTTCATTTGTTTCGTGTTACGATTTTAGGCACACCAATTGACGTGGGTCCCTTTTGACGCTCACAAAGAAATATGCTGAATGCTGAAGAGGCACCCAAAATATGCACGCGTTTTTTTTTTTTTTTTTGCTTTTCGCTTCCAGATATCATTTGTTTTGTTACTCTTAAATCTAAATATGCAGAGTTAATAGTTTTGCAATTATTTATTGGGTCTAGTAGCTCCAAAATCTTTACCTTTCAGCTTTTTATTTAAAAAATGTTCTATTCGAATTCTTATACATATTTTTTTTCAATATTTTAATCGTAATAGAAAGAATTAAAGTAATCTAAAATATAGTTAAATAACAAAAGGAATTAAAAACATATATATCTATATATATATATAAAAGACTGGAATAGTAAATTTTTTTTTGGACTAAAAAATAAAATAAGCATTTAAACTTTTATTTTTCTACAGTTATTTTATAGACCGTTTTCATCTGCACAAAAATACTGTATTAAATTTTATTCGAAGTATCATGAACCCCTCCATTGAAATATTTTATTCTTATATTATCATTTTAACCCCTTAATAAATTATTTGGTCATATAAATTAAAAGTTATGATTTTTCAACAAATTAAACTATTAAATCTAATAATAATAATAATAATAATAATAATAATAAATAATAATTATTTTATTTTAAGACAACGAGATTTTAAAAGTACAGCTCGACACCGAGAAAACAAAGGATTTGCGTTGCCCAGATCCAAAACATCTTATTAATTTTTATAATCATTATTTTAAAAATCATTTATAATTATTACAAATTGTTTGTGTGAGAATCCAATAAATATATAACTGATTTTTTTATATAAATTTAAAGACCTTAAAATTTTAATTAAATTAATTTTTATTATTTTAAAGTAGATTTTATCAACGCTTTTATTGGATATCCTTACACTACTTAAATTTGTCTTACATGTACAAATTATTAAGAGTAGAGTGCACCGTTTGTTATAAAAATCTTGCTTTTACTGCTTTAATCTTTAAAAGAAAAACAAAGGATTGAATCCTATGAAGAGCAGAGAAAGAAAAGAAACCATGAAGAAAAAAAGGATAAAAATGTATTATGTTTCTTAAAAGATGTCTATTTTTTATAGATTTTAACTTTTTAATGAAAAGTAAAAAATAAATTATTTATATATTTTTTAGGTTCACACAATAAATATATAAATGATTTTTTTTTAATTTAATAATAAGATCTTGAAATTTCAACTAAATTAGTTTTTTTAGCTTACCAAAGTTCTCTTTATACACCCCACACTCAATGACAAAACATAGTAATGACGGAGGAGGGCCATGGCCGGCCACCCCATTTTTTTTATATTTATATAATTTTAAACATGTTTTTAAAAATTAAATATTTGTAATATATTTTACATATTTAATATTCTAAAAAATATATATTAATATATATATAAATAAAGATTTTTTTTGTCTATATTTAATTTCCAATTTTACCTTTTAAATGTTTTTTAAATAAAAATAATTATTTTATTAATATTATATGCACGGGCCTGCGGGCTCATTATCCTGGCCCGTCTCGCGTTTTTCTGTGAGCCGGGCCCACGGGCCAGACCCTAATTGCCATCCCTACTTAAGGTTGCCCTACATGTATAGATTGCTAAGAGCATATTATACGTTTTGTTACAAAAATCTTGTTTTACTACTTCAATCTTCAATAAATGAGAAAGGGTTGGATTCTGGGAGGAGTAGAGAGCGAAGAAAAGAATAAAATATTGAAGGAAAATGGGTAAAAAAGTGTTTTGTATCTTAAAGGAGCCCATTTTTATAGATTTTAAGTTTTGTATCCTATCCATTTTTTCTTCAAGATCTTCTTCTTTTCTCTTCTCCTCATATAATCCAACCCTACTTCATCTTTTAAATATTGAAGCAGTGGAAGCAAGATTTTAAATATTTGTATAACAAATCTTACAATCGACTCTTAACCATCTATACACGTAGGGCAAGTTTAAGTAGAGTGGGGTGTCCAAGGAGGAGGTTGGTAGTCTCTCCTTTTAAGGTAAAGAAAGTTAATTTAATTGAAATTGTAAGATCTTATTGTTGAATTAAAAAAAACGCTATGAATATTGTCTTTATATACTTGTTGAAATTTGAAAATAATCATTATGAGAAGGATGATTTGACCTGAATTGTGAAATTATAAAGTGTGATGAAAAACTATTATCTTGGATAGATGAATCGTTGCTTCTTCTTTTTTTTTTAATTTATTTAATTCAACAATAAGATCTAAATTTCAATTAAATTAGTTTTCTTATCTTAAAAAAGAACCTACCAACGTTTTCATTGAGTAACCCTACATTACTTAAGTTTGTCTTATATGTATAGATTGCTAAGAACAGATTATAGGGTTTGTTACAAAAATGTTGCTTTTACTATTTTAATTTTCAAAAAATGAGAAAGAGTTGAATTCTAGGAGTAGAGCATAGAGAAAAAAAGGAAATCACAAAGAAAAAATGAGTAGATTGTGTTTTGTTTCTTAAAGGAGTTAATTTTTATAGATTTTAACTTTTTAATTATTAAAAAAAGTTATTTATATATTTATATTTAAGTTAAGGTAAATTATTCTTTTTTATTCTCATACGAAGCTTGATTAACAGAATTAGATTAGTGGTATGTTATCAGCGTAAGAAAATTATATATTTATTATTGGATTCTGCCGCTTAAAATTATTTAAACTAAGAATACATGGCTTTTTCTTTTTAATTGACAATGCATACCTATTAATTTAAAACTTAAAACCAGAGCTGTCAAAACGGGTAATCCGGCCTGATCCGGTTCGACCCACCACGGATTGATGATTTAGTGAGTCAATCCAATCCGGCTCACTTTTTAACGAGACAAAAAAATTCGAATCTGGCCTGGCCCACCACGGGTTGACAGGTTAAACGGGTTGGCTCACGGATTCACTTAATTAAAAAAAATTATTTTTTTATTTTTTTTCAGTCAAAACTAAATTGTAATTCTAATTAAAATCTAAATAAACTTGAATATAATCCAAATACAAACTAAAATAAAAAAAGTACAAACTATTTATGTGTTGGATAAAAAAATAATTTATCATGATCCAAATGTAAAGCCCAACTTAATAAAAAAATAAAAACACTTGTAAAAATTTGCGGGTTGGTGAGTCAACCCGAATGAGCCGAGTTCTAAATGAGCCGAGTCAAAAATCAACCCGTATTGAAATTTGTAAAAATATTTCAACCAAACCCGGTCTGAACCTGTGCTGAGCGAGATTGGCTCCCAAGTTCCAACTCATTTTGACAACTCTACTTAAAACAAATTAAAAATTAAAGATATTAATATACTGACAATAATTAATTTTTATTTGATGTAGTTATATCTTACATGTTCAAGTCGTGAACTCAAAATTACTAATTAAGAATAAATGATTTTTTTAATAGACAATACATACCTATTAATTTAAAATTTAAAATGAATTAAAAATTAAAGATAATAATATACTGACAATAATTGATTTGTATTTGATGTAATTATATCTTACATGTTTAAGATTCGAACTCAAAATTACTAATTAAACAAAAATAATAATGATCACACTCAATGAATTATTAAAGATGTATTTAAAAGATTCATACTGTGTAAGATTTTAACATTGGTGACATGATATACTCTTAGAATCATAAAAGAATTTCCTTTTCACGGTTACCTTAGTTAAAAATAAAAGTAGTCTTTATTAATGTTGTTTGACACATTATTAATAATTGATTGAGCACTTAAAAATGTTTAAATTAATAAATACTTTTTTTTTTCAGAATTAGCAATGATAGTTATTAATTTTAAATTTTAAATACAATAAAAATCAATTTAAATTTAAAAATAATGATATACTCACAATAATTAATTCTTATTTACTGCAACTATATTGTACACGTTTGAGGCTTCAACTCAAGATTTCTAACAAAAATAATCATGATCCACGATCAATGATTTATTGTCGATAAATTTTAAGAGATTCCTTCTAAATAAGATCTTAACAATGGTGACTTAATCTATTTTAAAAATATAATATAATATCTTTATCATAGTTACTTTAGTTTAAATATAATTAATATTTATTGATAAATATATTTTAAATTAGTCTGTATAATATGAAAATACACATTATTTCACTTGATTTTTTTTTTTAATACGGGCTTAAAAAGTTCATCCATTTTTCTTAAAGATTCATTTACGTAAAGATTTTAATTAATAATCTATTAATCAACATATTCATATTTTAGGAACTAATATAAATGTTCACTTGTTATTAATATTGGTTAGCTTAGCATATATCGGTGTATCTTTTTTCTTTTTTCTAAAATATAATGTGTGTAATAATTTTCACATATATTGTTCTTCAAGTTTTTAAGCATGCCATCGAAATTTAGTTTTGTAAAAAAAAATTAAGAAGAAAAGTTTTAATAAAAGTAATATCATAGACAAAAATTGAATAAATATTTCTTATTTACAGCATGGTTAAAAGTAGTAATATACATATAACAATTCGGAGGAGTTCGGATTCTTTTCTGTCGTTCTCCGTTATACTTGCATATTACACTTATAATCATTAATTTTAAAATTTTAAAATATGTTAAAATTATTTTTAAATATTAAAATAATGCATTTTTAATGTTCAACAAATAATTATACATGAAAAAAAATCGGACTCAACAAATCATAAACCTACTCCTTTTATATTTACCTCTGTCATCATTATTACACATAATAACTGTTGCGAAAGATAGAAATAAAAGAAATATTATTGTTGAAATAAAACTTCTTACATAAAAATTAACAAAGGTTTTGGTGTGAAGCTACTAGGGTTTTAGAAGCGACCAGCATCAGTAAGTAACCACTACGAGGAAAATGTCGAGTTCCATGGTCACGCTTTCAAGGACCCTCTATCGCTCTCTGCTTCGAAACCCTAACGCCTATCACCACCATCTTCCGCTACACTTCTCCACCGATCTCGTTTCCGACTTGGACGAGGCTGACTCACCACCGGACTCACCGTCACCCGACACCGCCCAAGGAGAGGAAAGGATTGCCGCAGATCGCCCCCTAGAGAACGGCCTCGACATTGGCATCTACAGAGTATCCCTATTCTTAATCCTAATCCAATTTCACAATTAACACCACGCATTGTCCAATTCGATTTCAATTGTAGTTGTGTTTGTTGTGTAGGCCATACTGGTTGGGAAGGCGGGGCAGGTACCGTTCCAGAAGACGCTCAAGAGTGGCACCGTCGTCACTCTTCTCTCCATCGGTACCGGTGGGATTCGCAACAACCGGAGGCCGCTCGAGAACGAGAACCCTAGGGATTATGCCAATCGTTCCGCTATCCAGTGGCATCGTGTCTCCATTTATCCTCAGAGATTGGGAACTCTTGTCACCAAACACATTGTTCCCGGGTTAGTTTCGGTCACGTGCCACTCTTTTGATCAACGAATTACTGCACGTTGTTACTGACGGTGCTTGTTGTTGTAGTTCGATGCTCTACGTGGAGGGGAACCTCGAGACCAAAGTTTTCACTGATCCGATCACTGGACTTGCCCGGCGAATTCGAGAAGTTGCTGTTCGTCGGAACGGTATATCTTCTTTCTATTTTGTTAATTTGATTGGTACCACTGGATGTTTTGGATAACTCTGCTGGTGTTGTTTCTATCTCTGGATTTGCTCTTGTCTGTGCTTTCGTTGTTTTATCCAATTTTCTTGTAAGAACTAGGGCCGATAAGTCTTATTTCTGCGAAGTTGAATTATTTATTGAGTGAGAAAATGCTGCTCGCGTTGTCTTGTGTTTTTCTGCCTTATACTCCATGGCTCTTGCTGATCAGAATACTTACTTTTATGGCATTCTATTATAACTAGCACCCTACTATAGTGACATGTTACTTGGTTAGTTGTTGCTTTTTCCAACATCAAATATAAAATGGCCTGGGAATCATTTCGAAGTTCAACAGCTTCCGATTTTTTTTAATAAATCTTAATCCCTTAATTTTTGGTCAATTTCTTCTTACCTTAAAATCATGAGTTTGTCGAGCTCTATAAGTGAGATTATCGAGCCTTGTATAACTTAACCTTCTTATGTTGAGTAAGTGATGCTCAGGTTCATGATTCAACAAACACACGTTTTGTCCCCTACTCCCTGTTGATCTTGCACATTTTAAAAACAAAAGAGGAATTAGTTGTTAGAGTATCTTCACAATGTATCTTGGGAATATTATGGAATTGAAATCTATTGCTCATCTGGTTGAGGACGCAGCCTTGGGAGTGGTTACCACCATCCTGATTTCATTATAATTTCAGATTTGTTTTCTTGTTTAATTATGTCAATGATCCTGTTATATTAGTGGCCTTTGGACTTGACTTATTTATTACTATAAATAATGACCATTTGGTTAATTTTTTTTAACATCATTACATGTTACATGAATGTAATATTTCGAAATTAAAAGTTCTTCCTATTCCCCCTTCCCTACAAAAATCTTATAGTTTTAACGTTAGTTTATTATACCCATGATTGATCTGCTCTCCATATCTATTTTTTCTTCCTCCGTATCCTATTGGAACATAGATGTTATAACGATATATTTCCCATTTTCTCCATTGATTGTCAGTCAGAGGCTAAAGATCTTTTAGGTAGCTTATGATTAAAATAATGTTTGGCATGTGACACAAGATTGGTTGAGAATCTGTAATTCCTTGCCAAAGGCCTTGATGCAATACCATTTCCTTTCAGGTCGCATTGTATTTTTAGGTGAAGGCGGTGGTGATGTTCCGCAAGATACACAGCAAAATAATCTCAAAGCTGTTGGCTATTACTAACGTAGATGCTCGAAAGTTAACATGGAGAATTTTCTATTTTGTAATTATGTTTATTTTTTACCACAGTTGGGAATTATTTAGCAGACATATTTGTCTACATGAAACTCTTGGTTTGGGCGATCTTGCAGTTTCTGTGTGCAATTTGGAATCGGGGAGAATGTTGAGGCTCAACCTTCCTGTTTATGCATGGGGATGAAGAATGTCAATTTCTCTTGGAGGAATAGTTTCTTTATGTTAAAACTTTGGGGCTAAAGGTGCAACCGGAGGCATTTTAATTAATACATCCTTCTTCCAAGGGCCTCACTTAACCTTTCTGATTAAATAATTGCTGGTTATATATTGATGAAATAAGAGTAAGATTTTGACAACTTTTCTCATGGTGCTGGATATCTCGAAATGGTATTTATACACTATTAGTGGAAGCCAGCAGAAGTTGGTTCCAAAACGTGGTTGCGATTTGGAGAGGCTTCACGGTTATGCTTATGCATTTTAAGTTTAAATGCTAAGTTTCCACTTCATAATTTGTGATATTGGGATGAAATTAGTGTTGTTTATGGAATTAAGCGAACTTGTGCAGTGTCAAGGTCTCAGGTTTCCTTACACAGATTTTGCTACGGGTGATTTTCGTTAACCTTTTCATATTTGGTTTAAAATTTTCTACGGTCGAAGGTACTAGCGAAACCCACTTATTATAAGACCAACACATGACTCACTCTTAGTTTCATATGGTGTCAAATGTCAACCTTATAATGTGCAACGTGACAACTTTATATAGTCCCCCGTGGTTACTACGTAATGTGACTTTCCGCCTCTCGTTATCATTTAAGATTCATAACTACAAATTAATGGCCGGACAAAATTTGTCAAATATTTGAACAGAAGTTAAAATTTAAAATTTGAAGTAGTTGAGAGACACTTTTATGATTATCTTTTTTCGTCAAATTATTTATCTTCTCTCCTGTTTTTTATTTCCTTTTCTTACGTAGAAACCGCCATTTTTTATTGTATAGAAAATGTTACACTAAGAATATAAGAAAAGGACAAAGGAATGATGTTTTGGTAGATGAAAGATAAGCAATTTAATTCCATTAACAAGCATTTACGTTACATAAATTAACATTCGCGTTGACATCACCTCTATTAATTATTAATCACTGTGACTTCATGGAAGATGAATGAATACCAGTACAACCACAAAAAATCACACCACAAGCATTCTCAACGCCATGCCAAACATATACATTTCTCATTCATCATCCTTTGTATTACACTTTCGTGATACTTTATATGACATGCTAACTAATTAGGAGCATTATTTATGTGTTTACCATTCAAACCAACCTAATACCACTTCCTACTTTATAATATTTTTATATCACAAACGCAATGGAGTGTTTTTTACAAATGAAGCTGAAAATACGAAAGTTATTTTTCGGTTATAGAATATTTCACTTAATTGAGGTGAACATGGCTCTTAATTGGCGTGGGTGAATGTGGTCCATATTTCATATATACTTCTGATTCTATATTCTTTCAAATCACAATTTGTGAGAGAATCTAGTACCACTCGGTCTTATATAGTTTGTGTTAAACCATGACTTAGAAACCAAACCAAACCAAAAACCCAACACATGGGAACATGAAGCAAGTTCTTTCCGTCTAGGTGTGTGTCTGTCTATATGGACATAAATTTTCTTCCTGTGAAATTGACTGTACGCTAATTAATAGGGCACCCACTTTTTATCTTTTTCCTTTTCCTTTCTTTTCCCCATTTATTGTGGCAGAAGCTTAAGGTAGCACAGACAACCCAACGTGTGCTTTGGCTTGTGGACTTGTGGGCTAATAAATTTGAAGTCAATCAAACGTTGGCTACAACTGTGCAAACAGAAACCATCTCTTCCTTACAGAGACAGAGAGAGAAGTGTATTCTTGAGTTAATGATGATATAAATAAAGAAAAGAAAAGAAAGAAAGAGAAAAAAAGAAGAGAGAATGGATGTGAGGAACATTGCTGTGGTGGTGGAAGATGTGGATGCAGCAAGAACTGCACTACAATGGGCACTTCACAACATCATTCGCTATGGTGACATAATCACACTCCTTCATGTTTACCCTTTAACAAGATCCAAAAGCAAAAACAAAGCTCGTCTTCTTCGCCTCAAGGGCTTCCAGTTAGCACTTTCCTTCCAAGACATTTGCAACAACTTCTCCAATGTAACAACCCCGTCGTCTTGTTTTTCTCTTGTGCCTTTGTTACTAGTAGTAGTATAGTACTACCATTTTTGTTTCATTTATTTTTGACAGATTTTGCTTGTTGTTCAAATGGGTATGTGCTATAATCTTAGGATTGTGTTACAGACAAAGGTTGAGATTGTTGTCACGGAAGAAAACCGGGAGGGAATGAAAATTGTGGCCACCGTGCGTGAGCTTGGAGCTTCCATGCTAGTGGTTGGACTTCATGATCACAGTTTTCTTTACAGGTAAGTCCCGTGATAAAGATTTCACCTTTCAACATAATTCCATGTAGAATTGTGACTTAGTAGTTCATTCAGTAGTTGGGGTGAAGGGTATTAAATATTGATGATGATGATGATGATGATGATGATTCTGTCTACATTAATTGGATTTGTGAGGGTTGTGATCAAAGGTATTGGGGGTTTTACTCTGTGATTACTTGTTTCTGGTTTTGGTAAAAGTGTTATTTTTTATGGTTTCTGGGATCAATCTACACATGGGAATTGTGGGACCTGGGTTGATTATCTAATCTGGATTCTGTTGAACATGTAAGGATCATGCTGTTGTTGCCAGTGAGCTTCAGAATTTGGTCACTGAAAACATTGGCACTTGCACATGCCTCCTTAATGGTGATAAAAAAATGCCAAAAGAATTTGGGCTCCACTTCTGGATTGGCCTTGCCCACAATGGCAGCACCTAAGTTCAAACATGAAACAGTGTTCAGAAGTTATCCTTGTCTTGCAATGCAGCAGTAGTAATTTATCATCCCTTGTAATCTACTAAAACATGTGTTGGGTTAATTTAATTTTTTGCAAACCTAATAATGTTATCCCAATAGGAAAAAGATAGATAGAGTACTAGTTTGTGTCTTAATCAAACTGAGTTCATTGAATTTTACTTGTTTCTGTCTAACTTTGTACAGTGCATTACTGCATCTTACAACTCAAAATTTTCACTGTTTGTGTTATATTTCACAGCTTGTCAATGGTCCATAACAACGTAGCTAACTACTTTAACTGTAGAGTGCTTGCCATCAATCAGCCTCTAGCTTCCCCGGTGAGTCCAAAGATGGGAGTCCAAGGCAGTTCAACCAACATGGACTTTTCACAAATTGACTTATCAGGTTTACAGTAAGTATACTCCAAATATTTCTAACCATAAACTATTTTTCAACATCTTATATTAACTTTTTTGAAAAATTTATAATATATAAATGGGTGCAAACTTTATCTTTTAAATTAGTTTTATAAGATTAATTCAACTTTAAATTTACTTTTTTAATTAAAGTTATCAAAAATCTATATAAATAAAATTTGTTGTTCGTTAAATTTATTGTGTCATCTGTTTATATCATATCAATCATTAATATTTAGTTTCATACTCAAAATTTATATATCCTACAAAAAATGTGTTAAAAATATTTCGTCGATTAAAAATAAGACAAAATTACTGTACAAGATCATCTTTCAAGAAATTTTATATAGTTAAATTACACTTAAATTTCCTTTCTTCATAATTTTCTCTCTACCACCACTCACATACCTTACTCGTAATTCATTTGGTTTGCTAATGACTATGTAATTAATAAAAATGTTAAATATATTTTTGATATCTTGATTTTTAATAAATTTCTTTTTTTAAATTTTAATCCAATTTAATTCTTTAATTTTAGAGTGTATAAATTTAATTATTTTAATTAAATTTTATTAAATTTATTTGACATTTCTAACTTATTTTATTTATTTTCTTATTTCAATTTCAATTTTTTCATTGTGTTTTTGTTTTTGATCAAATTTAATTGAGTTTTTAAATGATGAGACAGTTGTGAGGGGAGAATGACCCACTTAAAAGTGTCTAACTTTTTATTGCAGAATGCCTGAAACCCCTCAACCAAAGGTAAAATACCGAATTTGCCCTGATCCGACTGCAATTATTTGTCGGTTAAAGTGGTCGAGGAGAAGAAGATGAATTGAAGGTCAACACCTCAAGCATCTCTCCAAACTCATCAAGTCAATTGGATAACAAAAATTTCTTTTAATTAAATTGGTCTCTGAAAAATTCAGACCATGATCTTTAAAAACAAATATTATATAATACATAAGAAAGAAGAGTGCAATTAGCTTGTAAGAGTTGTTTGTAACTATATTTATTTTTATTCTGTACATATTTGAAATAGTCAACATTTTTATTTATTCTTGTAGAATCTTTTGAGAGTGAAAGGCATTCAAGTAGATTGTAACACATTTTCAGTCTCATAACCTTAAGATAATTAATTTAAATATTTTTTTTCATATTTCATGCTTATTTCTGTTCAGTATTTACCAACAATATCTTTATATCAAATGAAAAACTTAAACTTATGTTTTTGTGAAATATGATGTCTTTTATATATATATATATATTCTGATATGGTCTAAGAAATTATGAATCTTGATGGTATTAAATGTTAAGAACAATCTAGAAATTCAGATTGACCCACCCATTCCATACATAAAACAATATTTGTCGCTAAAGTAATAAAAAAATACCACAAACAATTACTCAGGGTGTCTTTCTTTAATTTAAGAGGATGGATATGAAAGAGAGTGTGAAAATAAATTTGTGTATATTTTTGGGTGGATGAATTTTTATGTTTTTTTGAGTGGATTTAGAGGGTAGGGTGAGTGGATTTGGACATAAGTTTTATGAAAGTTAGTAAAAGATTTAATTGATGTGACAAATAAAATAAATTGTAAAAATAGATAGAATTAGAAAGTTACCAAAATACCCTTAATGAAAAAAGAGAATGATTTTGTAATTTGATATTATAAAAATAATTATAATTAATTAATACGAATTAAAAAAATATTAAAATTATATAAAATTTTAAAGTAAAAAAAGTAAATTTTTATGAATGTAAAAAAAATTATACAATTAAATTTTTAAAAAAATTTAAACAATTAAATTTTAAACAAAAGTTATATAAAGTTTAAAAAAGTTTAAAAAAAAGTTTAAAAAAAAGTTTAAAAAAGAGTAAGAAAAAATAAAAAAATAAGTAAAAAAATAACTGTAAAAAAAAGTAAAAAAAAAAACATGACATCGGTATCGTAACCAGTGTCATCCTTTATAAACCAACCTCTCAAAAAACCCAGCACCATAACAACAATCGGTGCTTATAACCACCCAACTACTCCATCGTCCAACCACACCACTAGCCACCACCTCAACAAAGCACAATCATCCCTTCATGGCATTCCTCAACCACCATACCCCAAACCACCTCATCTTCTTCCCCTCCATGCACTCAACAATCACACACCCCTTCTTGGCAGACGAAGTTAGAGGAAAAATCTGTGCAGATGGTTTTGGAAACGGGAAATAACTGAAGGATAGTTTCGTAATCTATATAAAACATATGCAGTATCCTGGCACATCCTCGCACTTTTGAGGGGATGGAATAATCCATCAATCCCCCAAATCGCCTCTTGCATATCCCTTCAATTCATCTAAAACGAACGCTCTCATGAACCAAAATCCACTCTTCCAAATTTGCTTCAACAGTACAAAATCCTCAAACGAACACTGCGTTAGTGACACGAAAAAAATATCACAACAATATTAAAGTATGTAAAGTGTTTTTTATAGGAGATGAAGGAGTAAGACTCTCAAAAATTGAGTTGATAATTCTCATTATATGTTATTGAGTTGTTATAATAATAAAAGAATTCATTTATAAAAAAAATTATCTAACGCTAACTAAAATTACGAAGCAGAATATTGAAATATAGAAATATAATGATATAAGAGTGAGTAAAGAGAAAAGAGAATTGGCTCTCTCTATAGTAGTATTATATTTTTCTGGCTTAGTATATAACATATGTAGTTACATTGATTATATTACGTAAAGTTCAGGTATACTTAATAAATCTCATATCGTTTAGGAGTCGAGGTTAAGTAACAGAGCTCCACACTCCAAAACGGACAATACTTCCAAAACGCAATCATTGTTCCTAACGATGTTGTCAGACGGACTTGGATCGAGTCGAAACATATTATATAAAGTTTTTTTTTTTGAAGAAAATTAGTCATCATGTCAATATATGAATTATTTGATATCAAAAGTATCTTTAAAAATCAACTTCAAATATCTTAAGGTTTGTTTCAAGTATGTCAAAAAATCTAAGTATCTGAAACCGAGTAGGTATGTAACTCCCTATTTAATTTAATGCGTAAAATTAAAGGAAACGTCACACAGAGATAATAATGTAGCGTAGCCTGGGGTTCTAAACACAACCCCTACAAAAATCCGGGCACACCACGATGCCAAAGGAAAGCCGAAAACAAATCTAATAAAGAGTGTAGAGTAGAAATGCATAAAGGGATACATGGGTCGTAGCCCTAAAGAAAACATGAAGAAAACTCCAGCCCAGATGGCTAAGCAGCGGAATCACCATTCCTTTGTTGACCACGAGAACTTCGCCCATCTGCTCCCATCAATCAAGTTGATGATCATCGCAAGAAAGAACAGCCACATACAATACAACCATACAGCAAAACGGGTAAACTAGAGCCAATAACATAAACATCATACAGTCAATCATATTTCATCATCCAATATTCATACCACAACCAAGCATGTTACGACCTTCCAAGCAATACACTACGACACGACTCGACTTATCCGGATACGTATAACTTAGTCGGATTCAGCGGATGCTTGCACTTGTGATGGATACCTCTGCTCGACCTTGAGCTGCTCACTCTCGAGCTATGTGTTACAAGTGTTACGATGAATCAATGTTCCCCCACCACAAGTTTAGCCCTTAATGAATTTCAGGCCTCCTGCTACTCTCACCACAGGAGTCAGTCCGCTCTAAGTGAGACTAACTGGCTCTTTAAAGTGTCAGGATGCAACCTTAACTTGAATCCTTACCTAGTTATACAGATGGGGCACCACCATGAACACCCACTAATAGGGCCATGGAATTACGTCCCGACCACTGAAGCGCGGCCTTGGGAATCTCACCTAGAGATCCCCAAGGGCTTACGCACTGACACGGACCCAACATGCATAAATCACCAATAAGAGAACATTAAATCATATTTACAATTCCATACCAACCCTTGAGATTAATTCCTCATACGCATCATATTTCGAATTCATACCTCTGATCATCACCACCCCATGAGTCTAGGGCCTCATCTCATATCAATACCATGTTCCTTTAGTTCCAAACCACTCATTCATTTCACATGCCAGGTTCCCACAATACCCATTATTCCTCATTTACGAATCATGTCACGCATATATATATATATATATATATATATATATATATATATATATATATATATATATATATATATATATATATATATATATCAATTCATTAGGCATGCATCCATACATATGTACATATATTTCATCATGGCAGTCATACCCAAACAATTCCAATCATAAGAGAGCAAACACACACCCAAACACCACGCTGTCTCGCCCAATCCCTCGCTCAGGCTGAAAGGTCTCGCTCAGGCGAGACATTCTCGCTCAGACGAGTCTCCTTCGCCTAGGCGAGGGCTCGAACAGGTCATCAGAAAGCATTGCGGGATCTCGCTTAGGCGAGACCCCTCTCGCCTGTGCGAGATGCTCGCTTGCTCAAAAATTTGAGCGGGTCGCCTAAGCGACCTCTCGCGCAAACTGTCTTGGGCGGATCCCTGTTTGTCTCGCCTAGGCCAGACTGGCTCGCTTGGGCGAGATTAACAGGTCTCGCCACTGTTTCACCTGCAACAGTCATGTTTATCGAACCAACCAAGCATACAAAGCATTCTCACACATCAAATCGAAGGGTTTACCCATACAATCAGTAACTAACTCAAGAACAGCCAAGACAACACCAAAAACTGGAACCCTAACTTCCCGTACCTGGAAAAAGGGTTAACAGAACTTCAACACGTTACCTCGGAGCACAGCAACTTGAAAGACGGACTTGCAAAACTGGCGAAACAGCGGAGGACACAATTATTTTCGGACTTTAATCGGTGGAAAACAAATGTAAAGCTTTATAAGGTAAGTACAGTAGGTTTAGAGTTACTTACGTGGAGTAGAAATCGCTAGTTGAGCTCTTGGGACGAACTGGTTTGAGACAAGGACAAACCCTAGCAGAGCTCTAGCGTACCAATTAGGGAAACGACTGTGGTTTCTGTGAATGCAAGGAAAAGTGGAGCGTTAGGGCAACTGGAACAGGTTTTATCAGTTGGGCCAGTTCTAGACCCAAGCACAAGGGGGCAGCCCTTTGCTCTAGGGCAGAAAATTAGTAAGCCAAAATTAATGGGCCTTACAAGGTACATAAAGGAACAAACCATATAAATTTATTAGGTGCAATCTATAACAATATATAAAGAGAATTCTCTCTTCTTGTGTTCATATTATAAAATTTCAATTTCACCTTTTAAAATATAATTATTTATTAAACTTTAAAAAATTGACTGTCATTTTTACAAGCTTCTTATAAAATCGTGTATCTCTGTCTCTTCTCTTTTTCTCTAATTATCAACCATTTTTCTCTCATCTTTTCTTATATATTTCACTTTATTTTTAATAAATATAATTTTATTTTATATATTACCTTAATAACGTTACAATATTATCATCTACTAATATAATATCACACATATTTAAAAAATACGTACACACATACGTGATAACGCTTGCGTTTACGTTAGTCGTAATAAAAAATGTTATGACACTAGTATTTTTTTTAAGTGGCAAATTTATGATTTTAACGTGAGAAGTAAAAATTCAAAAACACAATATAGTCAACCAAACTCCACTAACACAATGTTTTTTATGCGGGAACGATAACGAATGAGTAATAGTGTTTATTTGTTTATGTGGATTTCAGCGAAATAAATTATGATAATAACATTTTGAATCTAATTATGAATAAAATGAAAATAGTAATTGTAATAAATTTGTTTCTGAATATGCGATTCATTTCTTTTCTTTATTTAAATAAAAAGAAAGAAATACTAATAATCTCTCAGAGATCTTTTGCTCCACTTAGATTAAGTGGACATTTTAAATACGTTACTGAAAATTCAAACAACACTTATGTTGTGTTTGTTTCCATGTGAGTAATGTTCAGGCGGAAGGATTTACAAAAGTCATCTTCGTTTGGATTTGTTGATATATGAAAAGATAGAAGCGCGAAAAGGTGAGAGATGATTCAAATCCTCACTCGTATGTGAAGAAAGAAAGTAGACATGTCAAAGTAAGTCAACCTGGTTCACACAAGTTGGCTCACCATGAGCCGGATTGAAAATGAGTGAATCCAATCCGACTCACTTTATGGTGAGCCAAAAATTTTGTAATCCGGCTTAACTCACTATGGATTGGTGGATTAAGTGGATTGGCTCACCAACCCACCTAAAAAAATCTTTTTTTTTTAGTATTCAAATATTTAAATAAATTTTTAAGTAACCCATGAGATGACAATCATATTAAAATCAAGAATCAATGTTTTGATCATGTTCACCATCAATATATGAAGAATTATTTCCAAGAAAGTATCCATATAGTCTAAGAAAGCATGGCTAATATTACAAATTTTCTGTCATGCTATTCAACAAAATATAAATAAAAAAACTATACATTTTGTTATGCTAATTTAGAAAAAATTGTTTATAAGACAGTTACTTAAGTAATTTACTATAAAGATTATAGTTAAATATTAAAGTATCAACATATATAACTTGACAATCAAATTAATTAAACATTCAAACTATTCAAATATAATTAAGCAACATTCTAGCATTTAAAAATATGAAATTGTGAACAAATATAATAGGAGTAGTAAATAATTATTAAAAAAATTTAAAAAAAAATTAAATTTTTTTTTTTAAAAAATTGTAAAAAAATGTTGGTGGGTTAAGTGGGTCAACCCGGCTCGAACCCGTTTAACCCGTGGGTTAAGTGAGCCGGGTTGAGTTCAGCCCACTTTTGAAAAAGTTGATTTTTTTCTCAACCCAACCTGGCTCGAACCCGTGGTGAGCCGGATTGGCTCACGGGTTGAAACCCATTTTGACATCTCTAAAATAAATGTAAAGTTACCTGGAAAAAAAGGAAGAAAAAGACAAAAATACCCTTGCTTTTTCATATTATGGCAAAAATTAAAATTTTGTATGGGCTTCCAGAGAAGGAGAAAGATTGTTAACGCATGATTGATACGTGGATCTTTCTTCCTGCACCTCCAAAATTTATTCTATACAACAAAACTTTAAATCCCAAAAATACATTTTGATCATTTAAGTAAAGTCACGGACATCACACTCTCAAAATTACTTTCAAAAGTCGACTTCCGAAAGTCAAAATATATAACAGGAAGTTAACTTCTAGAAGTCAAAATATATAACCGAAAGTCGACTTTCGGAAGTCAAAATATATTACCGGAAGTCAACTTCAAGAAGTCAAAATATTATTTTTCAATTTTATCTTTCAGTTTAATTATTTTTAATACATTATATAAAAAAATTATATATATATATATATATATATATATATATATATATATTAAATACATATTAAAAATACTTAAGAAATAAAATAAATTAAAAATACTTAAACTTTATATTAAAAAATATTAATTATGTTTTAACTATTTTTAATTTTATTTAAAGTTTATGTTTTCTAAATTTTAAATGTTTTTTTATTTTATTTATTTTTTATGTTTTCATAATTCTTAATATATATTTGAAAAATAAAATAAAATATTAATATCTATGTATATAATTTTATTTTTATTTAATGTACTGAAAAATAAATATAAAAATAAAAATAAATAAAACAAAAGTATGATTAGACTTTAAATAAAAGAAACGAAAAATGAAAAATATATTTTGTTTTTGACTTCCGGAAGTTGACTTTTGGTTATATATTTTGACTTCTAGAAGTCAACTTTCGGTAATATATTTTGACTTCCGAAAGTCGACTTTCTGTCATATATTTTGACTTTCGGAAGTCGACTTCCGATTATATATTTTGACTTTCGGAAGTTGACTTCCGATTATATATTTGACTTCGAGAAGTCGACTTTCAGTTATATATTTTAACTTTCAAAAATATTTTTCACGGGAAGTTGACATCTGAAATAATTTTGGGGATGTAATCTACGTGGCTTCGCTCAAATGTTCAAAGGCTAATTTTGGAATTTTTGAAAATTTTGGAGGTGCAGAAAAAAATACTTGGAGGTGCAGGAAGAAAGCTTCTTGATATGTTGGGCACACTTGAAGTTGATGGAAAAAACAATGGAGGTTTGAGAATTGATTGAAGAAGGGGTGGTGGAAAATGATAAGACCACGAGGAGGGTTGCTTAAATTGTAACGTAAATAATATAATTAATATAATAACATAAATAATATGAATAATAAAAAAAATTAACTATTAATAATAATTATAACAGTAATAGTGATAATAATTTATTTAAATTAATTATATTTTATTTTAAATTAATTTTAACTATGAGAGTAAAATAATAATCATCTAATTTTATCGGTTAAAATATTTTTTATCAGATATACTTATCATATCATACACAAACTTTCATTTTAAATCTACTTGAATCACACCATATTTTCATTAATCCAAACAACTTCACAATCACCTTCTTTTTTTTTTTCAAATTCACTCTCTCAAATTCATCTTCAAATCTAAACACACCCTTATCCAAATCCATCTTAAAATCCAAACATATCTCTCAAATGGAGTATTCCTTTGAGATGATGGATTTGAGAGAGAGCAAGAGTGTGCTCTTTTGAAATGAATGATTCGAGAAAGAAGGAGATAATTGATTTGGATGCCTTTGAGGGTAAAGTTTATGTTGTTCTTTTTAAGATATTTGTAACTGAAAGTTGAGTTGATTTAAGTGTAAATTTTATAAAAGTTTGTGATAGATTTGATTGACGTGACTAATAAACAAAATTTAATAAATGAAAATAAGATTACTAAATTATTCTCGGTGTTAAAAGTAATACAAAGTGATATTTAGATAAGTTGTAATTAATTTTGATTTTTTTATGATGAATAAAATTATTAATTGAAAATAATAAATAATATATATTTGATTTAAAAAATTAATTATTTTAATATTTCAGGTAGTGTCGTTGTATTTTGTAATAAAATAATGAAAGTATATTGGTAAAATAGTTACAATCACATCTTGAAAAGGAGAGATCTCGCAAATCAACGTCTTGTCTTACTTTCTATTTAGTGAAAGGAATATGAAAAATCCCTCAAATCAGCGGCTCCTATTACCTTTGAACAATAATTCCTTAGGAAAGAACAAGCTTGAGTGACTGAATTTTAGTAAATTTAGAGGTAAAGTTTATATTGTTTCTTTGAAAGAATTTGGAATTGAAAGTGAGAAGATTTGATTGATGTAATTAATAAAAAAAGTTTTAATAAATAAAAATGAAAATTACAAAGTTGGAATTGATGTTAAAAATAATATGATTTATTATTAATATTTATTTTATTTATTTTTATTGTTATTATTTATTTTTTAGAAAATATTATTATTAATTATTGCTTTATATATATATATATATATATATATATATATATATATATACACACATGTATGTGTGTGTAACAGACTATGAAATCGTTCTTCCTCCACCACGTGAATTTCTTCTTCCACTATGAACCACAAACAAGCTTCACTGCAACTTAGCCCCACGGCAACATGGACATAATGGTATCATGGCCATTTATCTTTGCAAATCTTTACAGTTTTGGAGAGAGATGAGATTTTGAAGGTATGATAGTGAAACAAAAGTTTAAGCACATTTCTCGAAAATCAAACATTGGTATGATAGTGAAACAACAAATAAAAATCTTTCAACCCCAAATACATCCTTCTAAGAATTCCTTGATATCCTCCCAACAGTACGAAATTTTCTTAATGATGAATTGACTTTCATGACTTGAAATATACACTACATGTACAGTACCATCATTCCCCATTCATATGTTGGTACCAATAACCATGAGTTGTCGGGACTCAACACATTACTCATACCTACGTGCTTGTCTAAACAAATCTGTTTGCAAGAACCGATAATAGATAATGACGAGTTGATTAAACATTATAATTAAAATAATAATATCGATTTACTTATATTTAATGAAGATTATTGAGTGACTAGGTTACGATTAGACCTACCAAAAGGCGTAAAGATACCGAAAAATAGAGATGTCAAAATGGATTTTAACCCGTGAGTCAATCTGGCTCACTACGGGTTCGAGCCAGGTTGGGTGGAGAAAAATTCAACTTTTTCAAAAGTGGGTTGAACTCAACCTGGCTCACTTAACCCACGGGTTAAACGGGTTCGAGCCGGGTTGAAGGTGGGTTGGCCCACTTAACCCACCAACATTTTTTTACAATTTTTTTTTTAATTTTTTTTTAATTTTCTTTTAATTTTTTTAAAATTATTTACTACTCCAATTATATTTGTTCACAATTTTAAATGCTAGAATGTTGCTTAATTATATTTGAATTATTTGAATGTTTAATTAATTTGATTGTCAAGTTATATATATGTTGATACTTTAATCTTTAAGTATAATCTTTATAGTAAATTACTCAAGTAACCGTCTTATAAACAATTTTTTCTAAATTAGCATGAAAAAAATGTATAGTTTTTTTTATTTATATTTTGTTGAATAGCATGACAGAAAATTTGTAATATTAGTCATGCTTTCTTAGACTAATAGATACTTTCTTGGAAATAATTCTTCATATATTGGTGGTGAGCATGATCAAAACATTGGTTCTTAATTTTACTATGATTCTCATCTCATGAGTTACTTAAAAATTTATTTAAATATTTGAATAATAAAAAAAAAAATAAATAATTTTTTTATGTAGGTTGGTGAGCCAACCCACTTAACCCACCAACCCGTGGTGGGTTGAGCCGGGTTACAAAATTTCTGGCTCACCAGAAAGTGAGCCGGGTTGGATTCACTCATTTTGAACCCGGCTCGTGGTGAGCCAACCCGTGTGAGCCGGGTTGGCTCACTTTGACATGTCTACCGAAAAATAGAGGTTCTAGATAAGGTTGTTGAAATCTCTTCTACTATCATTTATCATAATTCTGATTCAAACCGATAATTGAATTAAACATCAAAATAACTTATACAGGTACATTTCAATAATCTCAATAAGATTAACAACACTGAAAAGCAAAACCAAACAAGATAAAAAAAAAAAAGTAAGAGAGTACTCTATAAAAAGATTACATATATATTTTAGAATGATAACATTAGATGGATAAATTAATGTTTCAAACAACCTCAATATACCTACATCTTACTTGTTTTGAAATCAAAAATTGAAATTTTCTCATTTACTTCGGAAAAACAAGAAATTTCAACAAATTAAAAACACAATTAATTTTACAATAATCAATTTCCATAAATAGTTTTCATTTCAAAATTCCAAATTTTGCACATAAGCAAGATCTAAACTCACATTTTATATTTTATAATTATTACATTTGGGTGCAATTTCAACAAAAGGAAGAATAGATGCATCATTCGTAAACTCAATATATTATGGTCATAAACTTATTTGTGACATTGTTATTATTATTGATTTGATAAGTTTTAGCATGGAAAGAAATCAAACACGGTTTTTTTTTTAAATGAATCATTCCCACAGCATATCATGAAATTAATCAAGATTTTTCTTTTTAAGTTGACCTATGTATGTAATTATGATAATAGTTATATAGACAGTTTTAGACAAAAAAAAATTCATAAATTATATGCAAATTATTATACTTTATTACATGTTATTTTAAATATAAAATTCAAAATAAAGTGAAATATTGTATTTATTTAGAAATTAAAACGATTTAACAATTAACTAATATTTTTTTTGTGAAAAATAATTAATGTAAATAATTTATAATGTAAACAATTGTGAAATACTTTTAGTGACTTATATAGATGTATAAATAAACTATGGTAAAATAGTTTCTGACAAAGATAATGTAATCTAATCTTTATATTAACAATTTATGCAGTGTGGCATTTATTCTATGTTATACTGATTGGTATATATATAATAATAATACAACTCACACTACTATACATTATATATATATATATATATATATATATATATATATATATATATATATATATATATATATATTAAACCTAATCCTAACATCATTTTACCTTAATAAAACACTAAAGAAGAGATACTACCCTTACTAGAGAGAGCATTTTTTTACTTATATTAAGAATTCAATGAGTCATTGATCGTCACTTTCTCGTCATAAATATAATCTGATAAGAATATATTAAAGATTTTATTTAGATTTTAGAGAGAATTTAATAAAATTGAAGTGCTAAAAAAATAAAATTATAATCAAATAAAAAGTTGCCATTTATTGATAGATTTTCTACTCTTCACTCATTGAAATTTATTAGAGATCTTACAATTTGAAAATAATTTTTATTATTGAATAATTATAAAAATTCAAATTAAATTATTTTATGGTTAGAAGAGCATTATAACAGAAACTGGCACGTGTAGAATTTAAAAGTCCACAATAAATATTTTATTTTGATTGGGACAAAAACAATTTAACAAAAAAATATTTTTCTTCATATAAGTACGCATCTCCCCCTAATACATTAATGTTTTTATTCAATCACTCCAACCCTCTGCTCATAGCTGGTCCAAACCCTATCTTGCTATTTTTATTTTTTTTAACTTAGAAATTCACCATTAGAAAAATATTAAGTTAGAATAATTCTAATTAGATTCTAAAAACTTAATTCTAAAAATTTCATTTCCTTCTCCGAAAACTTCGCCACTATTCCCACCATGTTTTTTCATTAAGGTAAAGGGAAGTGAAGTCAATAACTATTTTTTATACTCTGAATAGATTTATACGAGATTTCTTTCAATTCTTCTTTTTATTTTATGTTGAGTTTTAATTAAAGTTACTTGTTTTTCTTATAGTTTTTGCTTTTGAATAATGTTTATTTATTGTCTTAATCCTATTTTTTATATCCGATATTGTGTTGCATGGCTTAATATTTGAATTAAGGACCATTTTATCGTTTATATTATTTTAATTTCTGTACGGCTTTATTTCATTAACCTCAATAAAATTACTTAGTTTTTATGAATCATCCAATTACTTTCATTCTCATTATTTTTTTAACATTTGTTGACGTTGTTATGAACCGTGTTGATGTTTTCTTTACCTTTTTAAAATTGTTATTTTACTTTTTATTTCTATTAATTATTATGATTTATATTTATTGTTTATTGAACACCATTTACTTATTTGTTTATTTATTTCATGTTGCTTAAGTTTCTCCAATTTTTTGTTTTAATTTAATCTTGATAGTCATTTAAATTTTTTTGATTTAAATTTCTATGTTTTTTCTTATTTTGATAATTATTTGATTGACTTACGAATATGAATATTAGGTTGAGTGTAAGGTTCACTTCATTTTTTGCCTTTAATTAAAAGGGATGTCCTAAATTTGCTGGGCTAAGGGCTAGCCCATAGAGTGCCAAGACCCTAAAGCAACCAAGAGTCTCCATTCAACTCTCATTTGCAAATTGTTCCCTCTCATACACTCACTCTTCCTTTCAGAATGCTCTGCTAGGGTTACTCACGGCTCTTGGTCAAGCTAGCTCTAAGCTCAGCTCGTCTTCACGTAAGTTAAACCTCAGCCCCTACTGGTTCTTTTCAAAGTTCTTTTTTGTATTTTTCCGCTAGAAGTCCACTTTAGTAACCTCGTCCCTTTCTGTGCCGCTGTTCCAGTTCTTAGATCTGCTATTAGAGCTGCTGGTTCCGTTGGTTTAAGAGTCGAAACCCGATATTAGCTCCTTTCCAGGTAAGGGAAGTTAGGGCTTTGTGTTTTAAATTATTTGTTTGGCCTATTCTTGGTTCTGCTTGGTGTTGTATGGGTTATATGTTATTGTGAACATGTGAAGTACTTGGGTTTGTTGCTTGGTGCGAAAATGGGACTGCTGCATGTGAGGACAGGGGTGAGAACTGATAGTTTCGCCCAAGCAAGCTAGTCTCGCCTAAGCGAGGCTGACAGAGGCTCGCCTAGGCCTTCTGCGCGAGCTGTCGCTCAGGCGGGCCTTCCTGGTTTTGGGCGAGAGAATGCCTCGCTCAAGTGAGGAGATCTCACCTAAGCGAGATAGTGCGAATGGCCACTATTCCAGCTTGTCGAGCTCTCATCTAGGCGAAGGGAGGAGCTCGCCTGAGCGAGAGTCCCTCTCGCCTGAGCGAGACCCTTTACCCTGAGCGAAGAGCTAGGCGAGAGTGTGTTCTGGTTTGGTGTTTTCCCTGTTCTTGGATGTTTGGCATGTATTTGTTTGGATTGTTATATAATGCAGGGGGATGAATATGCATGAATGGGAGGGTGTATGAGTTATGGATGACGAACTTGGATAATTCTTGGCATGTAATGAACATGAAATGGTTGGTTATGAAATTGGCATGGTAATGAGATGAGTTGAAAGTCTATATTCATGGATGGAGTATGAGGAGTTGGTATGGGTTTGACCTAAAATATAAAAGAGGTTGATTATAAAGGTTGACATGAGACGTATATGCATGATAAATATATTACTTGGTTGTTTGAATATGATTGGTATGTGGTCAGTACGTAATTCCTTGAAATCTCTAGGTGAGATTTCTAGGTGAGATTTCAGGGTCGTGCTTCAATGGTCGGGACGTAATTTCATAACCCATGTTAGTGGGTGTTCATGGTGGTGCCCCATCTATATAATTTGGTAAGGATTTAAGGTAAGGTTGCATCCTGACACTCTAAGGAGTCAGTTAGTCTCACTTAGAGCGTACTAACTTTTGTGGTGAGAGTAGCAGGAGGCCTGAAACTCATTAAGGGCTAAACTTGTGTGTGGTGGATTAAAACATTGTAACACTGAGCTCAGGGGTGAGCAGCTCGGGGGTGAGCAGGGTAATCCACCACAAGTGCAAGCATCCGCTGAATCCGACTAGATTATATGTAATCCGATGAGTCGAGTCTGAGTCTAGTGTATTGCTTGAGAAGTCATAACATGATTGGTTGATGAATACTGTTTGGATTGTGTAATAACATGTGACTGATTGATAAAATGTTTCTACTCTAGCTTACCCTTTGCTTGTTTGTTGTATGTCCTGTGTGTGTGACTTTCTCTTTTTGCGATGATCATCAATTTATTGATGGGAGCAGATGCGAGAGGTATCGAGGTGAACAGGGAAGAGATGATCCCGCTGCTTAGTCTACCTGGACTAGACTTCATGTTATATTTGGGTTTTCTTTAGGACTATGACCCATGTACTAGTCTGTCATTTACATTCCTATATGATTCTATTAAACTTCATATCTTGTTTCTTTTTTGCATCGTGGGTGTGCCTTGTAAGTAGTAGTGTTTAAACTCCATGACTGCGCTTCTGTATTATCCTGTGTGACACTTTCTTTGATTATAATTATAAATTAAATGGGGTGTTATTTTGAGAATGTTTTTTTGAACACAGGACTTTCAGCCGACATTTATTGTTTTTTTTTTGTTGTAAAGTTAACAGCTCTTTCAGCTAATAGATTAAAATAAAGATAAAAATTAATTAGTTATAAAATTGGTAAGTAGTAGAATTTGAGCATAAAAGGAAAAGAATTATTGATCGGAACTAAAGACGATAATACATAACTGAAAAGACAAAGCTGAAAAATTGTGTCTCGAAGACAAAAACTGAGAAACTAAACAAAAATAACACGCCCTGAGAAGTTGGACTGAAAATATGAATAGTAAAAAAAATATAAAATTCCAATATAATAAATTATTTGTAATAACATAAATAATTAAATTGTTTTAACAATCTATTGTAGCTTTTTACCTGTTGCTTTTTTATCATGATAACAACAAATAAATGAATAAATTAAATATTAAAAAACATATTTTTGTTATATTTTTTCTAATAAAACAACTTATTTTGTTCATTTATTTATTTATTACCTTTATTTTTTTTTATTTATATTTCTTTCGTTCCTTTGTGAATTTGAAAGTCCACGATTTGTAGTGGCCACTACTTCCTTGACTTTAGAAATTTAGTTTATATAATAAAGAGCGATACAACTCAAATACGGTAATGGAAGCTTGAATTTGAGTTTCATAAGGAATACATTCAAATTTTAAGTTATAGAGTAATACAAGTTGTCTCTCATGAATTTCCATTCTTTTGCGCAAGATAACATTTGTTTCCGTGTCAAATATCAATTTATTTATATTTATTACACAAACTGATTATTTAAAATAATCATGATTAATGCGGATTTAATTAGAATGTACACTTATGATATTTTAAGAGTCATATTACAATATAAAATATTAAATCTCATACAATTCATGTATAAAATATTACTATTGTTGAAAATTTGTAGAAGGTATAAAAATATAAGAGATATAAGATATACAATAGATATCAATAATATAATATAAGAGAAATTTGATGTTTTATTTTATTACTATATTTACTTTTTAAAAAAAAAAAATATATATATATATATAATATAATATGTAATAGAATATAAAATCAAATGATTTTAAGTTATTTTTTAGAAATAACCAAATTATTCACTCGAAATTTTATTTTTTCAAATACATATTTATTCGAGATGCAAACTTAAGAAAAGTATACATGAATTATCAATTATATTTTTATAAAATATGTAATTTATTATACTCAACACCCTTTTTATAATACTATGTATATATGTCATTCAACAAAAATTATTCTTAATTTTATACATGTCAATATACATTTTTGTTTTCAAAATCGATAATCCACACGTCTAAACATACATTCTAATTGTTATATGCTACAATTAACTCTTCTTCTAGAAGTAACATGCTTGTAAGCAACTTTTTCTTTATAATTTTTAAAACGTCTAATAAAACTTATTGATAATTTAATTTGTCAAATTCTACTCGTAGAACATTTCCCTAAATAAATTAGTGAAAAAGAACAAAAAAGAGGAATGAAATCTTAACAAGAAATGAACTCCTTATTCAAATTGAAAATATATTCTTAAAAATGTATTTTATCATAATAATAATATTTCAGTGTTATAAGAAAGTTCACAAATAATTATTTTTACAAAAATATTGTATTTTAGGTAAAGAAAATGGAGGACGAGATTAATAATTATGAATTAAAAATAATAGCAACTATTGCATGAAAATTTTCAAAAAATTAAAATAGCAATTAATAAAAACATTTGTATTTAAAAAGTAATTTTTACAATAAACATGATAATAATTATTACAATATCTATAATAATATTTAAGAGTTAAATAAAATTAAATAATAAATATCTACGACTATTGCATAGCAGTTAAGTTTTATAAAATCGCTAAAAAAATTAGTTATACAAAAAAAACGAAGACAAATATTTTAAGATCATTTTCTATTAATTATATATAAATAAGTATATTAAAAGATTAAAATTGCAATTTTCTATTGTTTATATTAACTGCAAAGTTCAATAAAATTAAACTCACTACATCTAACCGTCTTTACTTAAGAATGATGGACTAACATGGATTTAAAATCTTAACATATCATTTTCCTATATTTTTGAATTTAGACATATATTATTAAAATATTAGATGAAAAATAATGTATATGCATAATATTTTATTAATACTTCAATTAAAATATTATGATTTATATAGTGTTGGGGCCTTTTCGGAGTTAAGAAGGCCTTGCCCTTTCCAAATTTTTTATATGTAAAATTAATACATAAATATTTTTTTTTTAAATTATATCACTTTCTCAAATATTTTTGAAGTTCTTTCTCAAATATTAAATTAAATTGCAAAGTATTATAATCCTTTGAATATATACATACATAATTTGTATAGTTTTCAAGAAAAAAAAATCGTCGCTTCAAATTTAATATCATTATTTTTTATTTTTTACTTTTATTTTAAAAATTAAGTGATAGTTACTTGTATGTTTTAAATATTTTTCAAAGGTATTACATGCTTACTTTTACTTCTATGGCCGATTATTTCACACATAAATGTTTAATAAATGTCATTAAGATAACAAAATAACTTAACTTAAAAAAAATAAAGCAGTAGAATAATTTCTGAAATGAGAACAAGTTGCTCTTTTTTGAGAAGACTGAAACATATTTTAGGATTTGTAGATAAATTTTATGAGGATAAATTTAAGTGGACATGTATATGTATTTTCGTAGTGGATTTAGAAGATAAGGTAAATAAATTTGAAGAGGAATTATGTGAAAATTAGTAAGCGATTTGAGTGATTTGAGTTGCGTGAAAGATTAAAAAAAAATAATAGATAAAATTTGAAATTTATTAAAATATCCTTGATAAAAATAAATAATTAAATATTTTTCAAATGTGTTGAAAATATTAAATTTTAATTATTATTATTATTATACATATTTATATATTATTATTATTTACTATATATATATATATATCAATAATTATATATATATATATAATTCATTATTGTATATATATTATTTATTTATTAGACTTCATGCAAAGTGAGCCTAAGTCTAATGTAAATTAATTTATTATTATTTTTTAAATAATAAAATGTAATGTTACTATTCACATGATATTTAATTATTAAAGTATCTATTAATGTACAATATTTTAGAAGTTAACTTTGATTCTCATTTTGTATAGTTTTCTCAGGTTTTGTTTTTAAAATATACATCATTAATATTATATATACACAAATATATTTTATTAAAATTTAAGTCAATCTAGTAATTATTAAATAAAGTAAAGAAAGTTAAATGCGCTTTATCAAAATTACAAGAAAAAAATGAGTATTTATTAAGAATTTAAAAGATGAGAAATCTTTCAATTAAGAAGTAAAAATTGAAACATTTTTTTCCATTAAGGTCATATTAAGGAAAAATAGTTGTAGAAGTGTCTCTTCACATAAATATTTAACATAATTATACATTTTAATTAGACTAGATACGTTCTTTCAAGATTTTGCACACAATAAAAGTTTGCTTCTCATAAGCCAATAAAAGTGCACCATGTGCATAACATTAAACAATAATAAAATTTTAAGGTGGCTGAGAGCCACTTAACTTCAAACATCGTCGCCGCTAAATTTTAAGGTTAGTGTCTCTTCCCGTGAATTCGATGCCATCAGCAATGGTGGCTTTTTCAACCTTTCTGGCGCCGACATCACTGAAGCCGTCAACTTCATTGCCTTCAACAACCACTCGCCGAAATATCAAACCTAACGCTCTTCCATTCTCCTCTTCCAATGCGTTCTCTGCACGCGTTCACGCCTACAGGCCCCTCCGCATTCGCGCCATCGATGCGGCCCAGCCCTTTGACTACGAGTCCAGAGTGGCCCAACAGTTCCACGACGCCCAGAGGCTGAAGATCGCCATCGTGGGCTTCGGCAACTTCGGCCAGTTCCTGGCCCAAACCCTCGTCCGACAGGGCCACACCGTCCTGGCCCATTCCCGCTCCGATTACACCGACGAGGCCCGCAAACTCGGCGTCACGTTTTTCCACAACCCCCACGACCTCTGCGAGGAGCACCCCGAAGTCATCATCCTATGCTCCTCCATCATCTCAACCCAGCACGTGCTCCAAACTCTCCCTCTCCACAGCCTCAAACGCAGTACACTATTCGTCGATGTTCTCTCCGTCAAGGAGTTCCCCAAAAACCTATTGCTTCACGCGCTCCCTTCCGATTTCGATATCCTATGCACGCACCCGATGTTCGGTCCACAAAGCGCGCCTCGCGCGTGGACCAGTCTCCCCTTCGTCTTCGAGAAGGTTCGAATCGGCGACGACGACCGCCGAATCGAGCGGTGCGAGAAGTTCCTCAACATCTTCGAGAGGGAAGGGTGCCGAATGGTGGAAATGTGTTGCGCCGATCACGATATGTTCGCCGCGGGGTCGCAGTTCATCACGCACACCGTTGGGAGGGTTTTGGAGATGCTGATGCTGGAGTCCACTCCGATTAACACCAAAGGTTACGAGTCTTTGATCAATTTGGTGGAGAACACTTATGGGGATAGTTTTGATCTCTACTACGGGTTGTTTATGTTCAATAAGAATTCGCTGGAGATGTTGGAGCGGTTAGATTTCGCGTTCGAGGATTTGCGGAAACAGCTCATGGGCCGGTTGCATGGTGTTGTGAGGGAGCAGCTGTTTCATAATGCTGGGATTGGAAAGGGGCAGAGTTTACCAGATGACTATGGGTATAAACTGCTCAAGAAGGGTCAAAATGGATCGGCACCTGTGCTGTCACTCCCCTCCAAAGAACACAGGTGTTCGTTTGTTTTTCAAATATATACAATAATTTATTTGCCTCGTTAGTTTGTAATGCTTTGCAATAACAGATCATGCTAAGTTTAAGATGATCATGATATATATGACTTGACTTTTAAGATGGTTATGCTAAAAGTTTAAAAGTTAACAAATATGATAATGTGTGATTGAATCATGGTGTTGTTTAGTACATTATTGGGATATGAGTTGGTTCTTTTTTAGGGGGAATCTAAGGGCAGGTTAGCTTTGTTGTTATGATTTCTGCTATTTTTTTTTGTTTTGAAATTGATAATAAATAATGACCATTTGTAGGGAGGATTGAGAGTGTTGCTATATTTGGTCTTTCCGATCAAGTCTAATTTATAACTAAATCCTATGCAAATCTTCAGATCCGATGATGTTGCTAAACTTGACAAATACCAGACAAATGATTCAAGTCAGTCTGCAGACAACTCAAAGCTCATGATTGCTCTAAATGGATTTGCACCTGTACTATCACGATTCACCAAAGAACTTAGGTGTGTATTTGTTTAAAGGTTTATTGTAACCTCGTTTTTAATGTTTATGCATTGCTAGGCTAAAATGTTTTGTGTTGTCTACCAGTAAAAATCATGGTTGGCTTTTATGATGGTTCGAAAAAAAGCTAACAAACATACTATATATGATCATTTTTTATTGAATGGTAGTGTGATCATATGACACAGTGCATAAACTATTTTACCCAAATCTCGATATTGTTTAGGACATTAAGGGGACTTTAATTTGGATTTTGTAATTGTATTTTTGGGGATGTAAGTGGAATTTTGCTTTCTTTGCTTTTTGTTCTTTTTGGTTATGAATTGGCTTAATGTTTACGTGATGGAACAGGGTTAAAGAATGTTTTTGCAAAGCAATTGATAATAAATAATGACCATTTGTTGGAAAGATTGAAGTTGTCACTATTTTGTTTTATTTGGGGTTAGTCTATCAAGTCTAATTTATATGTATGTTTTATGCCATCATCAGATCCGGTGATGTTACCGAACTCAGCAAATTCAAGCCAAATATTTCAAGCCAATCTGAAGGCAGCACCAAGCTCAAGATTGCAATTATTGGTTTCGGCAATTTTGGTCAGTTTCTTGCAAAAGCTATTGTGCGTCATGGTCATCAAGTTTTGGCATACTCCAGATCGGACTACTCTCATGTGGCTGAGGAAATGGGGGCTTCATATTTTAATAGTGTTGATGATCTTTTTGAACAACATCCAGAAGTGATTTTACTTTGCACTTCAATCCTTTCCACGGAGAAAGTTCTTAAGTCATTACCTGTGCAGAGATTGAAGAGAAATACTTTATTTGTGGATGTGCTTTCTGTCAAAGAATTTCCTAGAAATTTGTTTCTTCAACATTTGTCACATGATTTTGATATTCTCTGCACGCATCCTATGTTTGGGCCAGAGAGTGGAAAAAACGGGTGGAACGGTCTTGCTTTTGTTTATGATAAGGTTAGAATAGGAACAGATGAATCAAGAACTTCACGATGTGATCGGTTTCTGGACATTTTTTCTGGTGAAGGGTGCCGAATGGTTGAAATGTCATGTGCAGAACATGATTGGCATGCTGCTGGATCACAATTTATCACTCATACTACTGGAAGATTTTTAGAAAAACTAAAGTTGGAGGCAACGCCGATTGACACAAAGGGTTACGAGACATTGTTGAGTTTGGTGGAAAATACTGCTGGAGATAGTTTTGATCTGTACTATGGATTGTTCTTGTATAATGCAAATGCCATGGAGCAACTAGAAAGATTCGATCTGGCCTTTGAGTCATTGAAGAAGCGGCTTTTTGATCGTATGCATGGTTTCTACCGACAGCAAGTATTTAAACATGAAGAAAATCTCCACAATGTAACAGAGAGGCGTATGTTGCCTAAGGGCTCTGAAGAAAAATAATGCAGTGCCATTTTTTGTAGTGCTGTTGTGTACACTAAATGAAATCGATTTCCTTGATTCACCTGTCATTGATAGTTATCGATGTCCTTGCTCATTTTTTTTATTTAGTTTAAATGAGTTTGTCATTAGTATAGTTCACGTCCAGTTTCTTGAAGTTACGTTGATCAGCTTGGTTGAGATGAAAACAAAAATGATTTTGAAAATTTTGATATACATCTTTACTTCTCATATTTGATTTCTGAATATATTTTTTTTTTTCCAATTTCTATCTTCCTGGACCGATGCTTAAGGCACCTTGTATCTGCATATTTGTGTCGCATTGCTAACCTATGGCAATGAATGTGAACTTGAACGTTCTGAATCTAAAATCTAGTAAACGATTGCAATAGTAATGATGTAAGAATGCAAATATTTACTTCTTTGTTGTCCATCTGCAAATTGGATAAGATCATTTAAACTAGTATGATCTCGTATAGTTCTGATACTAAAGCTTAGAAAATTGAATATCTGTCATTGAAGTTGGATATATCTGTCATTAAATTCAGCTTGGTGTAGTTGAATGTTGTGATCAAAGGTCATAATCTTCTACCTGATATGTATCGGTGATTTCGGTCTTCAACAACTTGTTCAGTTATCACGTGGAAAAGGATTCTAGTTCTGGAATTATAGTCATTTTATTCTTGCTGGAATCACTCTGCAACATGCGACTTGTGGGACCTGAAATGAGCATGATGTTGACAATGAGCTTCGGAGTTTGGTCAAACCTCGGCGCATGTGGGCTCCACTTGAGTTGATCTCGCCATGAAATCAGCAATAAGTTGAAGTTGCTTTAATAAATTATTCTTTTATAGCCATGCAATATTCATCATACTCATAGCCTCCTAAGGGTGTGTTTCTTTTTATGGATGAATGTGGGGAGAGTGTGAAGATGGATTTGTGTAGATTTAAGAAGATGGATATTTGTGTTTTTTTGAGTGGATTTGGAGGGTAAAGTGAGTGGATTTGGAGATAATTTTTATGAAAGTTAGTGAAAGATTTGATTGATGTGATAGATAAAATTATATGTTAAAATTGATATATTTATTACTTTACCATAATACCCTTTTGTAAAAAAAGATTAATTTTTGAAATGATGTTGTTGAATAAATTTTGAAATGAGTTATCTTTTGTCATAATAAATAAATCAATTTTTTTAAAGCTTAGAAAAAAAGAATTTTGATTTATGTCAAAAAATAGTACAACAAAATTGAAATTATTTGTTAGATTTATTTTTTTAAATAAATTAATTTGATATTGACAATACCAAATACCGTAAAGCATTGAAGTTACGAAATCAATTTCCAAATTCGGTAAAAAAGTAGAAATTGTGATAACGGAAATTCGATTTAGTCCATGGCAAATGACATCGAAATAAAGTTACATGAAAAAAGTGTCACATGTAATGAAGTTCATACATAACAAGAAAATACATCACAGAATAAACATTATGTTCAAACCCCTTCATTCATATAACGAAGTAACCTATTCATCCGAAAATGTATGGGCATGCCCATAATACATCTTGTATGTAATGGGTGGGAACAAAGGTATTCATAGCACCGTGTGAATAGGTTGACATCTTCAATGTTCATAGCTGATAACATCTGAAATATGTCTTCTTTAAATTCAGGCTGACAACGAGTAAGACGATTATATTCCGTTATGAGGTTGTTTCTTGCTTGAAGTGCAACTCTTTGACGATCTATTGCAACATTCATTCTTCTATTAAGCTGACTTGATTCCTCTAGGAGGTCCATTATTCTCTGTTCCATCTACTTAAGCACACAATAATGAATTGGAGTTAGCAGTGAAGAATAACAATTATTGTATAAAATATTAAATAGTAAATAAATGAATTAATTTAATTCCATGAAAGAATAGGAGAATACAAGTCACTCATCTGAGTCTTCATCCCCGTTAAGAAGGTCATAAATCTGGTTGACAGTGGAATTGACTTCATTGAAACGTCTGTCAACATCAATGGTCAATGTTTGTAACCTGGCTTCTATGGATTGTACTCCTCCCCATATTTGAGTTAATAGTTGTTCTGTTGTTGGGGTTGGAGGTTCCAACATATTTTCTTCACGGTCGTTATCTCCGTCATCACTGTCTTCATCCATGGGACTTTCTTCTCTTCGTTGTGGTGCATCATCAGAACGGCCACGAAGTTGTTGCCATTCACCGTTTACATGAACAATATTCATCTTCCTCAAATTCTGCACTGAAAAGCGGTGTCTTAAAGATACAGTCGTCGTTGTATCAACCGAAAGATCCACTCCAGCATATTGCATGATTGCAGTTATCAAAATTCCATATGGAAGACCTGTCTCAGTACTCTTGCACTTAAGCATGTTTTGCATGATGACATGTGGCCAATTAATTAAGATGTCATTCTTTAAAGCCCATATCATGAAAATGTCGTCTTGTAAAACATGTGAGATATTAGTCATCCTCGGTGTCAAAAAGTACACTATAACATACTGTAATAGTCTATCATTTATCTGTAGGACACCAACCGTCTTCACTGCTTTAAAACGGGCACCTGATCTTACCATGGAGGCTAAAGCCATGTCCCGGTTATAGTTCAGGTTAGGTGGCACCTCTGGTAATGATAACTTTCGACCTTGATATTTCAGACCACATATTTGAAACCAGTCAGATGGTTTCAGTTTAATTTTCTTCTTGTTGACCTCACTCATCAAATAACCATTACCGGAGATCTGTAGATTTGCATAGAACACCTTAATTAGTTCCGGAAAGTACGAATACGATAATGTGACGTAATTTGAAAGGCCTTGGAACAAAAGATGTTGATGGAAGTAAAGCCCAGAATCCATAAATGACTCCAAGTTCATAATCTTTGGCTCTATTATTCGTCTATGGTAAAAGTGATTCCCATAATTTTCCATTTGTTTGACAGTGCTGAAGTATCGTTTTTGATCTAGTACGTCTTCCACGGTTGGCCTTTTTTGTAGGGGTGCTTCATCTTCCATCGCTGTTGATTTATCCTTACGAACTTTAGGTCTATACTTTGATGATGATGAAGCCATTAGAAAGCAGACTTGTATCAAAAAAATGAAAATCATTAGGCACAGAAATGGCATTCCCAAATTACTAATGGTCAACATAAATATGTGCGTCAGCCTAAGCCTTATGGAAGTGAGAGGTTCAGTTCATACAACACTTTATAATACAGGGAACATAACATCTTAACATTACAAAAACATGATAATTAAAACCACGCAAATCAACAAAGTAACAAGTCATATAAAACATACACACATAAAGCACATTGTGTACAAACCCTATCCACTACGACCAACCATCATACTATATAACTTATTCAATCTTAGATGTTGTGGCATTCCCATTAGTCGCTTCGTATGAGTCGGATTTGAGCAGAGGTAATCATAGCACTGTTCCATAAGGCTTTCCTCTTGGATATTCATCCCTGCAAGCATTTCCCAAATATCACTTTCTGTATATTGGAAAGTCGAGCTCCGCTTCATCATCCCAACTTGCTCGTTTAGAATGTCGTTACGTTTCTCAATGGCAATGACTTGTCTCTCGACAATGTTTGACATCTTCTCAAAGTGTGAGTTTCCGGCACCCATAACCTCCATGAATCCATCCAGCTTGGTTGTGAGCTTGTCGAATTGAGAATCAACAATGTCAATCATGGGTGCTTTTCTTTTAGATCCCCGAGATGATGAGGTTCCACCAGATGGTACAGAAGGAACACTTTGGGTAGGGCCTGGGCTATACTCATCCATGGATGGTGGTGAGGATGGGTAAGCATTCTCGCGTGGTTCATAGCCTGGAGGCTCAGGTGTGTACTCCATTTCATCATTCAAATCAACTTCTAAACGCCTTTGTTGGCGAATCCGACTAGCTTGTGAAGCAGTTCTCACCCCCTCACCAGTTGCACGATCTGATGAACATAATTCCTCCATCAGGTCGTAATGCCTTATAGGGGTACTTTGCCACTTCGCTGCGTGCGGCTTTGACTGAAAATGTAAACATATTCATACATTACACGGTTAACATGATATTCATACATTATATTTTTAGCGTTTCACATTACCTGCAACAACTCTGCCCACACTTCATCTTCAGCCTCAAAGACCTTTGATATGTTGTTCCACGCAAATCCACTTAGTGAACAAAATAAGTCATGCACCTCACGCCACTTTTCCTTCAACACTTTTTGTCTATTCTTAACGTTGTTTTTGTTAAGGTTCACAAACCCTGCTTCATGTAGATTGCTTAGCATGTTATTGTATGCTTGGGTTGTCCAACTACCATCCACCCTGTTACCGAGTCGAGCTTCATCTAACATGGCATTCAGGAGTCGGTTGTCCATGTCCTCTGTCCATTTAGTGAATTCACGTCGGCCCACAAAGACAGCAAGTCCTTTACCCCTGTTCATTTAGTACCTATTGCAAGCAAAGGAAACTAAAACATAACATTTAATCCATAAAATTAAGTTCACAGATTACCTAACCATTACTATATAACAGACATTAGTCATTCATATTTGCATTGCAGTACCATACATTAGTACATCAACTTAATTGTTGTCATAATCATTCCACATTCGATGAGCTATTTCATCCCTTAAATTACATCCAAGTCGATAATCATCCTCACTTTGATGTGTGGTGCCACCATCTTGATGTTCTTCAGCCAACTCTCTATCTACCTCATCAAGCAAGCTTGCATCATGATCGACAGATCGCAGAAAGTTGTGTAGGATGCAGCATGCCAACACAATATGTGTCATTATTTCAAGAGAGTAATGTGGTTCGGTTCCACTGGCTATAATTGGGAAACGTTTTTTTAACAACCCAAAGGTTCTTTCTATAACATTTCTGAGTGACGAGTGACGATGATTGAACAATTCTCGGGGATTTTGTGGTCCTCTCCGACTATACTCTTTAAGATGATATCTGACACCTCTGTAGGGGGTCAAAATTGATCTTTTAACCATAAACCCAGCATCCCCAAGGTAATATTTTCCTACATTATTTTGCACACATAGGTTATGACTTGAATATGTTGCATGTCAAAATAAACAAATTATTGACTAACCTTCAGGTATGACTAAAGAATCATTTCTAGAGAGAGCATCTTTCAATATCCTTGAATCGGATGCTGTTCCTTCCCAGCCAGCCAATACATACGTGAACTTCATATCAAAGTCACATGCCGCGAAGACATTTTGTGTTGGCCAGTCTTTTCTTCCTCGAAACCTTGGAGCATCAGCTCTTGGGACTCGGACTCGAACATGAGTTCCGTCAATTGCGCCTAAACAATCCTAATATTTGACAAATTCAAAATATTAAGACATTGTTTAAATATGGATTCATTGCTGGAATTGAATGCGTCTTTGAAGAGATTTACCTTAAAGTATGGATAAAATCGACTACTGCCTTGAACATGGGGATGAACCTCAGCGCCACTTGGTTGAATTAACAATTCAGACTCCAAAGATAGTATTGCATCCAACACATTGTGAAAATGCCTGCTTACTGTCGAGCCAGAACGATGGAAAAAGAATCCCACACTTCAATTCTTCACATTATGTCCGATAATGTGGAGAAATTTGGCAACTTGTTCCTCCACAGTTGACCTAACCGCATCGTTCACTAACCCGGTTGATCTTAGACGATTACATAAGTTAATAAATGCCTCGGGTCCCATGCGGATAATGTCACGACAGCGATTAGTATGCACTAAGTATGACATTAGCTGCTCTCTACGACGATCTTTGTTTAACAAGCACTCATGAATACTACTTGTTTCTATGGCCATATTTAGTATATACAATGCATGTGCAACAATGCATAGCATTGTTAATGCAGCTAAGGCGGAACGCAGTTGTAATTGACGACGTAAATGTGTAACTACATTAAAGTCCACACCCATTACATCATCCACAATATCTTCACTGTCCAAGTAACTCATATCTAATTCTTCATCCATCTAAATTACCCAATTATAAAAATAAATTTAAATTACTACCATCGTAACTAAAAAAAATTAGCTAAACTAATTTTCGTAAAACATCAATACTACTTCCTTATCAATGTTACTAACTAAAACATCAATACTATCAATACTATGCTGATAATATTTGACATTATTGTAAAACAATTACCTCAACAAAACCTCAAGTGGTAACACAATGAAAATGAAGAGGACCACACCGCAATTCAGAGCAAGTAACTGAATAACAAGTCAATACCAAGCCTGTGAAACATTATACAAATAAAACATTATATATAAATCAACCATCACCAATAAAAAATAACTTATATTTTCACATCCCTATAATATGTAATTTTTTCGGCTAAAAAATTACTTATATTTTCACATCCCTATAAATCCCTATCATATGTCATTTTTCCAGCCAACAATTATCACCTCACCTCCGGCCAACAGTGTCTCAACTCCTGGCCAACAACACTGTATCACCAACAAACTGACTGGCGAACGCGAACTCCCCGCAGCGCCTCCTCACCTCCGGCCAACACCTCTATCACACTGCAACTCGCAACTCCCGACGCCTCCACCTTCAAACAAACTCGACGGACGTCCGACCGCCCACCTTCACCTCCACACTGACAGCTCCTCCGCCAGGCGCGGCCTCCGGCGACTTCAAACACCACCACGTCCACCTGCACAAAACACAAAACATGAAAAAAAATATTATATATGCCCCTCGACACCGGTGTCGTAACCGGTGTCGCCCTTTAAGAAACAAGGCACCGGTTACGTAACCGGTGCCATCACCCCATGCACACAGCACCACACCGGTGCCACCGGTGCCACCCCCACACCAGAACACCTCACCACCAAACCGCACCGCCACAGAAAACCTCAATCACCACCCTCACCTGTGCCATCCACTCACCACCCCAAGGCTGCTCCAACACTGCCGACACCGGTGCATTCAGAAACTCCAACCTACGAGGGCACCGGTGCCTCCCTCACCACCGTCTTCCATTATCACCACTCACTCCACCTCCAACACCACTCACTCCACCACCCCGCTGACCACCCTCCCGCGACCACCACACCCCAAATAACTCACCTGTCTGAGCTTCACAGAACCTCTTCTTCACAAAACCAAACAGCCAAACCAAACATCCTTCCATGACTTCGCTGTGTGCACCAGTTTAAATCGTGCTGGGAGAAGAATATTTTAGGAACAACAACTTCAGGAATCTTTTCAGGTTTAGGAATCATTTCTGCAAAACGAATATTGCCATGCGCGCATGCGAAAAGCGACTGAAAAATGAAGGGTAAAATGGGTAAAGCACCATCTTTATTCGCTAATCTTCTCCTCAAAGCGTGGATGGAAAAATCCACAAATCCCTTAAATCGTCGCTCTCAAATCAGCTTCAATTCGTTCAATGGAACACGATATATTTTACGATCCGCGCTCCCTAATTCATTTTAACAGTAATATCCCTGCAAACGAACAGGCCCTAAAACATTTACTTCAATATTTTGAAAACAAAAATAACTCAAACATATATTGCATAAAGTTTTAATAGATTCATTTAAGAAAAAGTAATATTAAAGGTACAAATAGAATATATATATATAAACTACAATAATTCATCCACTATGTTCTTCCTATTCACCTAAATCCCTGATAATAATATCTACTCAGTATTAAGAATAAAATTATATTAAGAATTAACAAAGTAAAGTTTTGTACTTTAATACCATTGTTTAAGTTTAATAATAATATTATTTAAACATCCAATTTTACTAATATGATCTAAAACTAAACTTCATGAATTGGAGAAAATTGGATCTTTGATGTTTTAACAAGTTGGAGTAATGTGTAGACGATTTAATTTTAACCCAATCCCTTATCACATATTATTTTAAATCTTAAAATTTAACTAATAATAGGATTTATTGATTTAATTAATACTACGAAATATTGTTATGAAATGATATTAAATTCATATTAAAGTGGGCTAATACCACTAAAATAAGCAAGTATAGGTGTAGGCCCATAAAAAATAAACTACAGGTGGCACGTGATTATAAGCTCGAAGATTCTACACTCATCTGGTATTGTTGGTGCTTTCTAGAATAATCTTTTTCATTCTCATCTTCTTCATATACTGTATTCAATGTAACCAAATTTGGCACAGTATACCTATAACAGATTCCATTAACAAGATAGTTAAGAAGCTTGAACCTTGAGGGTCATTCCCTAAACCCCATTAATTCCAGAGTGAAGGAATATGGGTGTGGACTACTATAAGATTTTGCAGGTGGACAAGAATGCCACGGATGAAGATTTGAAGAAAGCTTACAGAAAGCTTGCCATGAAATGGCACCCCGACAAGAATGCAACCAATAAGAAAGAAGCTGAGACTAAGTTCAAGCAGATATCTGAAGCCTACGAGGTTGCTTATATTTTCCTTCCTTAAACTTCCTCTGTTCAATTTTTGAACATGGATGTCTGTCCTATTCAAACAGGGATTGTGGATTAATTTGTTTATTTAGGTTAAAAAATATTCTGTACTGTAAAGTAGGTATCTTTTTCTTACCCTATTGTTCATTGAAACGTGTTAGATTAGATGTGATTTTTGTCTTTCATAAAAGAATTCTTAAACTTAGTTTATGAAAATCCACAGTCTTGGATTGATTTTTTTTAAGGGATAAGCTAACACAGTCTGATATAGTTGCACTTTTCATATTTATATCAGCAAAATGGTTTTCTCTGATATAGAATCTAAGTTGGTGTATTGGTTTGGTGAAGGTTTTGAGTGATCCCCAGAAGAGAGCAATTTATGATGAGTACGGAGAAGAAGGGCTTAAAGGGCAAGTGCCACCTCCAGATGCTGGTGGGGCAACGTTCTTCCAAACTGGGGATGGTCCAACAGCATTCAGGTTCAATCCTAGAAATGCAAATGACATTTTTTCTGAGTTTTTCGGGTTTTCAAGCCCAAGCCCAAACCCATTTGGTGGTGGAGGTGTGAGGGGTGGGTCCTTCAGTGGAGTTTTTGGCGATGGTATATTTGGTCCATTTGCAGAAGGAAGGGCAATGAATCAGGGTCCACGCAAGGCACCTCCTATAGAGAAGAGGTTGCCTTGCACCCTTGAAGAGCTCTATAAGGGCACTACCAAAAAAATGAAGATCTCAAGGGAGATTGCTGATGCAAGTGGGTAAGTAAATCTTCTTCTTTACGTATTGTTCCAATTTGCAAATGCAGTAATAATTAGTGACGAATCTCTGATATGATTCATTTTGTCTGGTATATGTTAAAAAAGTTAATGGATAAATGTGTTATGGGATTTGTGTGGGGTGTGTTCTTCTCAAGGCTAGTCAAGGTAATGATCATCATAATCTAACCACAAGATCAGTTAAAAATAAGAGAAATCAAACCAAAACATCATGTTATGCATCCAACATTTTACATTTTTCTTGTTTGCAGGAAAACTTTACCTGTGGAGGAAATATTGACCTTGGAAATTAAAGCAGGGTGGAAGAAGGGGACAAAGATCACATTCACAGAGAAAGGAAACGAGGTGCCAAATATGATTGCTTCGGATCTTGTGTTTGTTATTGATGAGAAACCTCACCCAGTGTTTACTAGATATGGTAACGATTTGGTGGTGACACAAAAAGTGTCACTTGTTGAAGCTCTTACGGGTTACACTGTTCATCTTACAACGCTGGATGGTAGGGCCTTAAACATTACCATTAACAATGTGATTCATCCAAACTATGAAGAGGTTGTCCCCAGGGAAGGGATGCCAATTTCAAAAGATCCTTCAAAGAAGGGTAATCTTAGAATCAAATTCAACATCAAATTTCCGGCAAAGTTGACAACAGAACAAAAAGCAGGAATCAAGAAGCTGTTGTCATATTGAACTGCATCTTTTGTGTGCAGTTTTCTTATTTGATAATTAGACGGCTTTGTTTTTGTGTAGTTTGTGTGTAATATATTGAAGAAAGTTTATCGTGAAATGGAAGTATAGCAAGAAGAAGGATAATGAGACTACAAGTGTTGTGTGTCTAAGGTTAAATTAAAATGTGACATTGTCTTGGACTCAGCAAACCTATCATAACATGACAATGAATGCAAATTCGAATTGATTAATCCATTTCATGTTCATCTTATTGATTGGAATAACAAAACCACAAAAAAAATAATGGCAAAGTAATGCTAAGGGAGACTATAGTATCATTTGAATTCTCAACCTGTGACATTAAAGAAGCAATAGTCCAAGCTTGTGTACCTGTCATAGAACATTCTACAAACAGTTGATCTGCCATGAGGAAAACTTGTGGGCAAAATAGACATTGAAATGGAGTATAGATAAGTTAAGATTACTACTAAAAGGAATGTAAATAAATTTGAGAAATTTATATAAGATAAAACTGATAAAAAACCCAAAGAAGTGACCCATGATGACCCATCATTCTCCAATGTCCATTAGGATTAGTTTTTTTCTTATTAAATATTTATACGGATTTAGAAAACCATATATATTTTTCTTTACAAGTTAACTTATACAGATAAATTTATTTAACCTTTTCTTCTAAAAATGTTTGCTTTGAATTTTATCTGAATATGTCCATGTAAAATAAAATAAAATCATATTTGTAAATAATAAGTAAAATTAAGAGCTAGATAGAATTAAATTTTCGAAACTCTATTCCACTTTATTTTATTTCAAAAATACTAAACCATCAATTTTCTAATTTTAAAAAAATATTACCATTTCATAAAATATTCTTTGTGAAAGAAGAAACTAAAGATAACTACTGTCATGTTTACATATGGGACAACTACTGCCTTGTGTTGTTTAAAGTAAAAAACTTTTATTGTTATGAATTAATGATTGTCCATTGATTTGATATATTTACTCATATGATTGATATTTGTATGATTCATTACTCTTTATGTAAATATTTGTACTAACTAAGTTGATTTGTTTTTTTTATAGATTACATGTTGTATCTATAAATAGGACTCTTCCTATCAATAATAATACACAAATGAGTTGCTCCCTATTCTCTCATTCTCTATTCTCTCTTGTTTCTTCTCTTCTCTATTATCTGTCGTCATTCTCTATGTTATTCGCTTTATTTCATAACACGTTATACGTTATCAGCACGATGCTCCAATTGAGGACTAGTGGAAGTTTTTTCTTTCCAAGGACAGTGCTATGCGTTTCTCAATCCAGACTCTTTCTAATTTTTTCTCAATTTATAATTTTACCTTATATTCTTCCTCTTGTGATAAGAATTGTTTGACCTTATCAATTTCATCTCCGTCTTATTATTTATTTTTATTATGACGATGATTATTATTAATATTATTATTTTGATGATGATTATTATTTTTAATATTATTATTATTTTATGTGTTACTTCTAAACACACGAAACGTTGCAAATTTTGGATTTGTGACCCTTGATATTGCAAGGAAGAATTCCTTATATTGGATTTTAAATGTTGAAATACATTTAGATGCAATGGATAATTGGATACCATTAAATAAAAAAATAAGCATCTAAGCAACTAATTTGCTCATGCGACAAAAATATTGAGAAAAAGGATTCACAAATATTATGAATTTATTTCATGCTTATGTATGGTTGATGAAAAATTATGAGATCCGCCTAATCTGCTTCATTCCCAAAAGTGAATGCAACAATCAATATTATGAATTTATTTCATGACTTTGTATGGCTGAAAAAAACAATGAGCTTTTGATAGAAAATCATGAAACCTGTCCAAATTGGTTCTGCTCCATTCCCAGAAGTGAATGCAGCAACGTTTTATTTATATTTTCATGATCGTGATCGTGATCTTGATTATGGACATGGTTATAAAGAAAATTTCAAAGACACGTTTTGTCACCATAAGTGGCATAATAATGTGAAAAAAAAGGAAAAGGAAAATGTGAAAATATTAACAAAAAGATAAAAGTATATATTATCATTACGGTGGTAAAGGCCATTTGAGTTGTACTTATTGTACACCAAAGCATCCTACAAATAATGAGAAGAACATAAAAACACAATTTGCTTATGAAGATGGTGATTCTGATTATGGCCATATGGATGCTACTCATTTTGATATTGTTATTTTCTTTGCTAAAGCAAATGAAAGCATTGATCACCTAATTGATTATGAGAGTGTTAAAAAAAATCTCATATTGATATTTACGAATGTTTGCACTAGTACCAAAAGATATGTGTCTTATTGATAGTGCAACAACTTGTACAATTCTCGAGAGTAATAAATTGGTTAAAATACTCCCTTGGTCAATGTTTTTGTTGAAAAATCTCAAATAGGTCCTAAGATTTTTTTTAGTCTCAATTAGGTCATGTTTTTGAAAATGTGTAACAATTAGGCCCATTCCGTTAGTATAGAGTTAACGGTGTTAAGGATATGCCACATGTCAGCTTCTCATTTTTTTTTTAATTTTTGAATTTTTTGAATTTTTTTTGAATTTTTTTTTGAATTTTTTGAATTTTTTTTTGAATTTTTTAAATTTATTTTTGAAAATTATTCATGCCACGTGTCACATCAATATTGTGTCACATGTCAAGTCAGTAAGGTGACACGTGTCAAGTCATTGTTTGAATCTCAATTTGGTCCATATATTTGTTATTTTAATTATATTTCAGTCCATTTTTTTTTAATTTTCAATTTCATCCTTTCCAAATTGAGATCAAATTTAACTTTTCTATAAATTTTATAATGATATTTTTATTAAACATTTTAATAATATTAAGTTTATTTTATATTTTGTTTTAAAATTTTAAAATATTTATTTTAACTTGTTACAAAATTGTTTTAAATAATTTATATACAAATGTTAGAGTTGGTTTAAAATTAACAATTTTATAAATTTAAATATAAAATTTTAAAATAATTTTGTAAAAAGTTAAAATAAATATATTTAAAATTTTTTTTTTTAAAAATGGACTGAAATGTAATAAAAATAACAAATATATGGACCAAATTGAGATTCAGATAATGATTTGACACGTGTCACCTTACTGACTTGACACGTGGCACAATACTGACATGACACGTGACATGAATAATTTTCAAAAAAATAATTCAAAAAATTAAAAAAAAAATTAAAATTAAAAAATTTTAAAAAAAATTCAAAAAAATTCAAAAAAATGTGGAGCTGACACGTGGCATATCCTTAACACTGTTAACGCTATACTAACGGAATGAGCCTAATTGTTACACATTTTCAAAAATATGGACCTAATTGAGACTAAAAAAAATCTTAGGACCTATTTAAGATTTTTCAACAAAAACATGAACCAAGAGAGTATTTTAACCTAATAAATTTTTCTCTTGTTTGATAATATGAGACATCGATGTTAGTATTATTGATAGTACTACAAATATATTTGAAGACTCTAGAAGAGCTATTATACTTCTACTAAGAAGTTGAATAGAAACTTATTAAGTTTCAATGATATTTGTTTAAATGGATATTAAATTGAGACAAACAATGAAAAAGATATGAAATATCTTTATATCTCTATGATTGAGTTGAAAAAGAAAGTGTATTGGAGAAATTATCAACATTCTCTTATAGTTTGTACTACAAGTTTATTAGTACAATTGAAATGCATGTCATGGTAAACTAGAAGTTTACAAATCAAAATGATTGCCTTGTTTGACATGATCAGTTATTATGATGCGAAAAAAAAAAAGGTTGAAAAACTCATGTGGACACGTTTGAAGTGTGGTAGACCTATTGGTTCCAAAGATAAAAAATCTTGAATGAGAAAGGGAGCTAATATGCAAAATGACCTAATCGAAAAGGTTGAAATCCCAAAAAGATTCATTTGACATAATTAATGGTTCGGTTCCAGAAGAACCTCAAGTACCTGAAATGGTTGAAAATGATGAGATCTTAATAAATTATGTCATCAATCATATAATATGGAACCAAAATGAAGTTAACATTAACGAAACTTTTACTTATAACATAGCGATGAATGCTACGAATGACAATGAAGATCAATAAGCAATGATCATTGAAGATTGTTGGCGAAGAAAAGATTGGCCAAAATGAAAATATGCAAGGAAGCATAATTGTATTTGCTTACTAAATGAAAGGTTTTTGGACGTATAGTTCGCACACCTAAAGTTGCGAAACCCGTTGGGTACATATGGATTTTTGCGCAAAAATCAAATTAAGAATGATAAAATTGTTAGATACAAAGCACAATTGGTTGCTCAAGGTTGTTCACAAAACCTTGTATTGATTTATGAAAAAACATATTCACTAGTATTGGATGCAACAACATTGCAATATTCGATTATCTTAGTTGCACAACAAGGTTTGCATTTACATCTAATGGATTATGTTACAACCTATTCGTACGGTTCTTTTGAGAATCATATTTATATGAAAATCCCTGAAGGATTTTATGTGCCTAACAATGCAAATTTTAAAGAGGATTATTCAGTAAAATTGAATAAGTCCCTTTATGGATTGAAACAATTAAGACGTATGTGGTATAATCATCTTAGTGAGTACTTGTTAAAGGAAGGGTATAAAAATGACCCTATTTCTCCTTGTATTTATATGAAAAAATTCGAGAATGAATTTTCCATAATTATTGTTTATGTAAATGACATAAACATCGTTGAAACTCCTAATGAGCTTACAAAGGCAATTGATTGCTTAAAGAAAGGATTTGAGATGAAGGATATTGAAAAAGAATTTTTTTTTTTGAGATTACAAATTAAGTATTTAAACAAAGATGTTTTTATACATAAAGAGGCTTGTATAATTAAGGTGTGTAAAATGTTCTAAATGGACAAGTCACATTCATTATGCACTCTAATAGTTGTGAGGTCGTTAGATGTTGATAAATGCTCTTCTTAGACCTCAAGAAAATGATGAAGATCTTCTTGGTCCAGAAGCACCATATCTTAGTGTCATAGAAACACTAATGTATCTTGCTAATTATACTTGATATGATATTGCATTTGCTGTAAATTTGTTAAGCAAGATATATTTCTTCAACTATAAGAAGAAAATGATTTGGAGTAAAACATATGTTTCATTACCTTAAGGGTACTACGAATATGAGATTATTTCATCCAAATGATTCAGAATCAAACCTAATGGGTTATGTATATGCATGTTATTTTACATATTCTCACAATGTCACAATGGTTGATCACAACAAGATGTTTGTTCACATGTGGTAGCATAATGGTTTCATGATGGTATATGAAACAAACCATAGTAACAACATCGTCTAATCATACAAAATTACGAGAAAAGTTGTGAATATGTTTGGTTAAGATCTATAATTCAACATGTGCAAGAAATTTGTGACTATCCCCGATAAAGATGGAATCAACAACCATATATGAAGACAATAGTGTATTGTTCAATTGGTTCAATTGAAAGGATGATATAGATATCCAAAAATTCATTCATCTAAAAATATGACAGGTCTATTTGTAAAGTTTTTGCCAAGAAGAACTTTTGAGCAAATGACTCACAAGTTCGGACTCTCACCTTAATGATGTAAGTTTATATGAGGGGGGAAATAGAATATGTGATGAATAATATTGTATTAAAGAATACAGAATGTTGTACTCTTTTTCCTTCACTAGGCTTTTTATCCCAAATGGTTTTTCCTAGTAAGGTTTTAACGAGGCACATTCTTTTATCAATGGACACTCAAGGGGGAGTGTTATGAATTAATGATTGTCCATTGATTTGATACATTTACTCATATGATTGATACTCGTATGACTCTTTATGTAAATATTTGTATTAACTGAGTTGATTTGTTTCCTTTATGGATTACATGTTGTATCTATAAATAAGACTCTTCCTATCAATAATAATACACAGATGAGTTGTTCCCTATTCTCTCATTATCTATTCTCTCTTGTTTCTTCTCTTCTCTATTATATGTCATCATTCTCTATGTTATTCGCTTTATTTCATAACATTTATATATTTGTGTATGTGTCCTTCATTTTGCACATCTATGTACTCTATATTCCACATTTATAACAGTTTATTTGAAAATAAATAAATAAATGTGAAAAAAAGTCAAATAATCTTATTTATAATTTTCTCAATCAAATTTAGAAAGTTTTACTTTTCATCTTTGTTTACCATCTCAAATAACCACATACATTAAAATGAATTTACAAAATTCAGTTATATAAATTATTTAAGAAATTATTCTGTTTCAATAAGCAATTTTCACCCTTCAAATTAAATATACAATTAGAAATAATTTTAGCATACAAATTAACCATAATACATACATTACTTATTAGTTATTATATTTTCTAAACACATAAATTTTGATGAACAAACAATTACAAAAACCTTAATCATATTCTTTAAATGCACCAAAAAAAATCTGGCTCTTCCCTAGGCATTCATCATATGTTGTCAAACCTTTATACACGTATTAATATTTTACATTTTGCTATAACAATTTTTTTAATCTGAAACCAATATAAATGATTACAATTTTAGGAAAGACGATGGTAATTACATTCATAAATTAAAATCCTTATAATTACTTATAACTTGGGAGAGGACATCACCTTAGAACAACATTCTAAGTTTTAAAGGTCTAATAGAATTACATTACAAATTACCCTAACCATAATTTATCAATCTAATTTTTGAACTACGTAATATGAAACTCATGAATTGATTATCTTTTAGAAGTATGGTACATATTAAACTATCCAAAATACTTTAATTGCGTGTTATTTCTAGAAAATGCATTTTGGAATACTTTCATTATAACTTCAAATTACATTTTGTAGAAGGACACATCTGTCTCCTAAAAAAGTGTATTCCGTATAACATAAAATCCAAAGTTAGTATTTCAAATTATCCAATATATAAAAGACTTCAAGAGAATGCAATAAAATAAAAATACTAAACTTCAAAGCGGTTATTTCCAAAATTTAAAATTTGAGGGGTGCATTTAGAAAATCGACTTAGGAAGTAAAAAGAGGGTCCAAATCCAAATTTAAAAAAAAAAACAAAAAAAGAAGCCGAGTGACTAATGCGAGTGACTTTGGGCTTATGTGAAAGCTGGCTGATGGCTAAAAAAGCCAACTCGACTCCAAAACTCCGTTCATAACTATTCCTATTGCTATGTGTGTGTTTTTTTTCTCTTTCTTTCATTTTTCTGGTAACAATAAATAAATGAATAAATAATTGCCGAAAATAGTTTTAGGCTTCAGCGAAGCCGTGTTAAAGCTAACAAATGCAGATCTCATGAACCCTCAGCCACGCCGCTCTCTCTTTCTCTCTCTTCGGCTCCGATCCACTCCACGCCGATCTTCATCAGCTTCAATCATCGCTCTCTGATTTCAATTGCAATTCAATTCTCCGCCAAAATTCAATTATGAGTCTCATGAACTCTCCCACACGGGTATGCCCAATTCCCTATTTTCATTTTAACGCCACCACGATACTACTCTCTTAACACTTTCACAGCAATAAATATTATATATCACATGCTTATGCTGTGTTTCTTGCTGATCAGACAGGTGACGGTTGGTGATGCTAATTACATGGACTGGACTGGCGTTAACAACCACTACAGAACTGCTTACAAAGGTATTTCAACTGTTTCCTGCCTATAACCAACTGGGTTGTCAAAAAAATTTGAACTTGTTCATGTAATATTATTGTTGAAAATGACTAACTGTGTTTGGGGTTCTGGTGTACTGCTTCATTGTGTGCTTGTTTTACTAAGGAATCAATCGAGTGATACTTGTAAACTATATTTCGAACTTAATGTGTGATCAAAGAAATGAGTAAACAGTGTGAAGGATCTTTGTTCGTTCAACTGTTAACGTTTATGGATGATAAATTTATTGGATTTTGTTATACTGTATATAAACTGTTTTTTCATTAAATGATGGTATAAAATTAAAGTTGAAAGAAATAGACCTGGTTTTCAGCATTCCATATGTGGCTTAGTTGTGTTTCTGTTTTTTAGCGGATGACCAAAAGTCCGTGATGGATGTGGCACTCATTTCAAACATGGATCCTGTAAATATTGGGCTGGCTTGTTCAGATAAGCCAGGTCCCGTTACTTCCCTGAAGCCCAGAAAGAAAACAATGACATCAGTGTATTTGAAGTTCTTTGAGACAGCTGTTGATGGCAAGACTCGCAGATGCAAGTTTTGTGGACAGAGCTATTCCATTGCAACTGCCACAGGTTACTTTCTGCATTATCTTTCATTACTCATTATTTTACTTTGTGTCTTTCTTTTGTAATAGGATCATGTATCTCTTTTCATCAGTTAGGTTAGGTTTACATATAATAATCAAGCCTAACCTATTGTTAATTTGGCACGAAACCTTAAACAATAATGCATACCAATGGAACTTTGTTATGTAAAGATTAACATAAGATTTTGTCAACTCATGAGGGTAACAGTTCCGTCTTCTCTCTTTTATTTTTCTTATTTCAGTGTTTCAAGTTCGGTCAAATCTAAATTTTAGCACCCAAAACATATGCTGAGTTAAACAAAAAAAAAAGACTTCTTCTATCGTTTATTGTGATATGGTGTGTTAGGCAATAACTAACACGTAAATTTATAATTTTGATCATCATTTAATGTATAAGGTTGTATAGTTATTTTATATGCATGAAAGGTTCAAAAACACATCTTTAGAATTTTGCAAACATTTGAAGACAATTTTCACATATTAAAGCATGTTTATTGAATTCAGAAGAATTATGTTGATTGGAAATTCAAATGTTGAGTACAAGCCTGAAACAATTCAAAAGCTAAGTATGAGCCTAAAACAACTAAGGTAAAGTTTGAACCTAGAGCCCAGTTCAAGTCTAAAATGATTAAAAGGCCAAGTTTGAAGTTCGTTCACACTCATGCTAAGAGCTTGGGAGCTTGTTTCAGTGAGAGTTGAAGTCAAAGAGTAATTTATGAAAACTCTCTCCTTAGTTTACTAGGACATCTTTTTAAAACCAACTTTAACAGAACCATTGAGCATCAAAATGACCAGTTTCTCAGAATGCAATGACCTTAATGACAGCAACAAACTCGAGATTGGAACATTGGTGATGAATTTTATTTTTCTAGTCTATAACTTTTTCAAACGATTCTTACTTGTATATGCACTAATGTTCCTTTGTTCATGAAGGCAATTTGGGAAGGCATCTTGCTAATCGCCATCCAGGTTACGACAAGTCGGGGGACGCTGTCAGCAATTCAGCTGCAAGGACTATCACTGTGGTGAAGAAGTCACAGCCTCAAGGAAAAGCAAACCAGGTGGATTATGATCATCTAAATTGGTTGCTCGTTAGGTGGCTTGTTCTAGCTGCTCTCCCTCCTTCAATTCTAGAAGAGAAGTGGCTTGTGAATTCCTACAAGTTTTTGAATCCTTCCATACATCTCTGGCCAAGTGACAAGTATAGAACTGTACTTGATGAAGTCTTCAGAAGCATGAGGGAAGATGTAAGGGCATTGTTGGAACAGGTTTCTTCGAAGTTGTCCATTACACTTGATTTCTGGACCTCCTTTGAACAGATTTACTATATGAGTGTGACATGTCAATGGATCGACGAAAACTGGTGCTTCCAGAAGTTGCTTCTTGATATCTGTCGAATACCCTATCCATGTGGGAGTACAGAGATATATCGTTCCCTCGTAAAAGTTCTCAAATTTTACAATATTGAAACCAGAATTCTGTCCTGTACCCACGATAATAGTACAAGTGCCATGCATGCTTGCCATACTTTGAAAGAGGACTTAGATGGCCAGAAAATAGGGCCTTTTTGTTATATTCCCTGTGCTGCTCGAACTTTGAATGTGATAATAGATGATGGATTGAGATCTGCAAAACAAGTAATTTCTAAGATACGGGAGTTTGTAATAGAGTTAAATGCCTCACCAGTGATCTCTGAGGATTTTATTCAAATATCCACTGCTTATCAAGAAGGCATTTGGAAATTTCCTCTTGATATTTCAGCAAGGTGGAGTGGAAACTATCAAATGCTTGATCTTGTTCGAAAGGTAGACCATTATATTTTCAGCTGTTTTCAGTTACTGCGCATAAGAATCAAAAGGAAAAGAAAATTCTTGCATTTTAGTACCAATGTTTTTCAAGACAAAACATAGATTTGGAACGGCTTTTCGTGCATTAAGTGTCTATATTTTCCCGTCTAATAACTGTAAGAATTTTTCTATGTTTGGTGATGAATTCAGCATGTGTCTTGATGTTGATATTTTTCGATTTGTTTACAACAACAATGTAGCATGTCACGTCACTCGTGTAAATTGAATCATAGGAATTAAGATGTCTTGTGATGTATCTCATGCATGCGATTTCCATCGAAATCAGAACAATGGAACAAAAGTAAAATAAGGTGTATATTTTATGGTGCAGGCAGGTAAATCAGTGGATGCTGTTATTCGAAAATACGAAGAAATGCTAGGCAGTAGGATGCTGCTGGGATCTTCTGACAAAAGTGTGGTTAGCATCATGCATCAATATCTTGAACCATTCTACAAAACCACAAACAACATCTGCACAAGTAAGGTGCCAACGGTTGGGCTTGTGCTTTTCTTCATGGATCACATATCAGAAACCATTAATTCCTGCAGAGAATCGCGTCACAGCCCAGAATGGCTAAAAAATGCTGCAGAAGAAATGGCTAAAAAGGCCAGAAACTACATCCATCAGGTTTGCAACATATTTACTTACATGACAGCAATTCTAGATCCTCGAATAAAGGGAGAGCTGATCCCTGATAGTTTAAACTCGGAAACCTTTTTGGACGAAGCGAGATCCCATTTTATAAGAAATTATTCTACCAGCCATTTCTCATCCATGAGTTCTGGATACAATGCTCAAGAGATTGAAGAAGGAGGAAGTGTTTCCTTTGCAGAGGAAATTGCACGGAAGAAGCGAAGGACAACCATGAGCTCTGCTACTGATGAGCTTACACAGTACCTATCAGAGGCTCCAGCTCCAATACCAACAGATGTTCTAGAGTGGTGGAAGGTCAACAGTACACGCTACCCTCGACTATCTGTTATGGCTAGAGATTTCCTGGCTGTGCAGGCAACTTCAGTTGTGCCTGAAGAACTTTTCTGTGGCAAGGGTGATGAAATTGACAAACAACGAATCTGTATGCCACATGACAGCACACAGGCCATTCTTTGTATCAAGTCATGGATTCAGGTTGGCGTCAAGTTTAAGTTTAAATCAACTGAGATAGATTATGAGCGGTTGATGGAATTGGCAGCTGCAGCCGCTGCAACAGATAATAGTCCTGCAAGTTCTGATAAGAAGCCAAAATAGTGATAGAAGATGGAAACGCTACAGATTAATTGATTAATTAATCGGGCTTCATCACTGTTAGAGTATATGTTGACTTTGGCCCGTTGCCACTTCAACTTAGAAGGGGTAAGTAAGTGGTGGGTGTTTTGTTCATAAAGTACTTCTCGATGTATCATATAATCATATTAATATATAATTATGATGTACAGTTCTGGAAATTACTTAACGCAGAGAAAAATCAAATATGCATCAAGTAGATCGACTCACCGCTTTCTGCCAACTTTTGTGTTCTGACTTCACACAGAAAACATCATTAAACATCACCAAAAAAAAAATTAAAAATAGGGACCCTTAAACAATTCTGTTGTTTGTTTGGATCCAGAACCATGACTGAAAAGACTATATATTTTACACGGTGAAAATGACAGTAAAATTAGTAAGAAAAACAAAATTTATGTAAGAAAGTGATATTTTATTATTATAATAATGAACAGTTATCCCACGAGTCATATGTCCGTCTTCAGACTTGACATTGTGATACATTATCTCAGCTTCGGCATGTTGCCAAGTGCTTATAAAAACATAGGAAACTAACTAATGGGTTGTACAAATATGACGCAATAGCACAAGATGATGCACAATGGCCTTAACTAAGATCCTGTTATTCTTTGGAACATCATTATGATTACAACGCAGAGTATAAATAATTATATAATTGAAAATAAATGCATCTCCGAAATTGCTGATGCTAGGAATTGAAAGTCTAACAATTTACTAAAATTATATATAAAAAATTTCCATTAATCGGAATCGAATGCTGTTAACACCACTTTCTGACTTTTCTATATCTACATCAGTAAATGCTCTCGATATTCACGTACTATTACAGGCACGCTTGTAGGAGGAAGCTGTAACAGAAACAAGAAGAGTATCATGTGTATCATCGTCTGAATATTCTAAAATATTTGAAATTATAAAAAATTATGTATAATTAATTCAAATAAATAAAGTATAAGCAACTAATTTAGGTAAAAAAATTCATATCCGATACAACATGTGGTTGAGATTGAAACAAAAAAGGAAAAAACTTTAATGCATAATTTAAGAGGAAAAAAATAGAGAATTCTAAAATTAGAAGGAAAAAATTGAAATCAATTAACTTTTTCGTAGCAAGAAATTAATAACTTGAGGATTTTTAAAAATATAAAAAAGTAATAAATATAATAGCGAAGCCATCGTGAAAAGAAAAGAAAAGGGTGAGCATGACAATTCATTTTAAAAATGAGAACTCAAATTTATGATGTAAGAGTTTATTCATGTGAAAAGAAGCATAATACAGGTGTCTTGAAGTGTATGTAGGAGAAGAAAACTAATTTTTTTTCAAAAACACCAGCATGGCTCTATTCCTCTTTCAACCCGTTCTTGCAAACGGAAAAGATAACAGAATTTAAGTTCACAAAGTATAGAAACCAAAGATCCATAAAAAAGTAAACATAATTCTTAAAGTTTTGCCAACAAGTACTCAGAATTCTAAAAATTGATTGATTTAAAAATATGTGTATGAAGCAGTTAACAAAATATGCAAATAGATTTGGAAAGCTAAATATAATGTACCAAGTGACGACTGATGGACCCAGTCTCACCCAACACTAGCATCAACAATTAACTTACCATGCCATAATCTGTTACAATAACCGACACATAATCTGAAGGAGTAGCATCATACCTGTCAGGAAAAATAAATCAGTGGTAATCTTTCGTTCTTTTCTTGGGGGATTGGGTGTTCATACAAAGAAAATATCTTAAGCTTACATCAAATTCAAAAGCCTCAAATTGTCTTCACTGGCCCAATTATCCAGATAATTGACATCCATTCGTCCAGGAACCCTGGCAATAGCATCTGGATCACCTGCAAGCAATTGAAGTTTATCAACAGACAACTTCCAACTCCTTTACCCATTTTTGTTTTTTTGCATTAACAATACTTGCTGCAAAAGAAAAAGTCCATCCTAATCCCCCTTCTTGAAACATAAAGACAGTTTATACCAAAGTCAAAATGCAACATATATTACAAGCTGGTACCACAAAATATACCTAGTTCGTTAGAACATATTGAATCCAGTAGCACCCTTTCATGAAATTTATATGCTTCACAACAGATCAATACAGGAACACGAAGTTCATGAGCCACCATTGCAACACAAGAAGTCCCAACCCTTGAATATACAGTTCCATTAGACAAAACTGCAGAAGCTCCCAGAAGAACTCGTGTGACCTCATGCATGATATAAGAAACAGCATTTATATGAGTATATGTGCATCTCAGACCCTTGGCCACTAGCCTACGAAGCAAGGCCTGACCTTCTAACCTTGGCTGGGAATCTACCACGACAACACGAAACTTTTTACCCAGTTCATGGGCATATAAAAGAATCATCTCAACAACACATGACAATCCATATGTGAGAAGCACATCCCCATCCTTAATCTTTGTAAAAGCATGTCGCACAATCACCTTATCAGCAAGAATTATTTTTTCATTTATAAACCGGTCAATATCTGAACACAGGGTTGTTTTTGCCTCAAACTCAGAATAATTTAAAGACAGCTTGACAATACGACTCTTTACAAACCTAATTGCATTTCCCATGCTCATTGAAAGTGGTCTGCATTCAGCAAAGAATGAAACATAACTGTTGATTTTTGCAGTTAAATCCCTAACAAGGGCCTTTTCATGATCTGTGCAGTAATCTCTAATGGCATCTTGAAGGGCTCTCAGCATTGCTATACAACGAGCATTACCCCCTGATATTTCTCCTGTCGAATAACGAAGTCCTGCCTGAAAATTAAATAAGACAAAAATGACCACCGTGCCTGAATTGCTATTTATGTTTTGACTTTACTTTCATACGTACAAAAAGCTCATTTAAATTGAAGAACTACCTATGCTGTTCAAAGCTCCAAAAACAATTTCACGTCAAATCTGACTCATACATACTAACAAGTCATGATAGTATACAAACCACTGGCTACAGAAACTCAAAAAATAAATTAATTTAAATTAAATGGTTTGAATGAGCATTTTGGTGAGAATTTTCATCCAAAGAAAGAAGGGTGAATGCCCAGCACACCGTGTATATTTACATTGGTTAACATACATATTTGAAGCATGCAAACAAAGGACATACAGTTTGAGTTAAACACTCGATAGCATCAAGGTCTTAAAAATAAACCACAATGCATTAAAAGTAGTAAGATTCAATATGAAATGAGAATAATTAAGAGACAAGTGGACAACAGAGCAAATATATGCAACCATAAATAATGAACTATCAATGAATAAACAGTGGTCAGAATTTATTTTTTAGATCACAATTGTAACTGTCCTGGTCTACAAGTAGACCTCATGTGAATTAATTCCAAAAGAGTACCTCAAATACAGAAGGGTGCACTAAACCAAGGTGGAAAAACTTTGATTCAAGATTAGAAAGCTTAGTCCTATGTTCATATTGAGGCAAATGCTGAAATAATTCAACTCTGGTTCTAGATTCAGTTGGATTGCCTACTGCACGTCTTCTAGCCTTTTCCATTCGGGTTTCATCATCAACTTGCTTTCGTGGATGAGGAGCATCCTTTTTCCTGTCTTTATCCAATGGACGATCTCCTGGGTTTTTATCAGCAGCCACCGGAGAAGAAGGACCAGTTTTCTTTTGTGAAGACTGCTTTGTACTTTTACCCATGGCAGCCCTACCAGTTCCAGCAACAGCCTTACTTCCCTCAGCTGTAAGAAAAATGACCAAAAGCATAAGCACAAGTACACAAACTATATAAAAGGATGCAAAGTAATTAAAGTTCTTCTTGAGTACTGCAACTGCACTATATAACGCAGAATTCCATCTCTCTTCCATGGCCAAGGCCAAACAAAGGACATAATGCAAACTTAATATAAATTTATAGAATTTCATCAAATACTTTCAGAAAACAAAGTAAAAGAGATAAAAAAAAAAAAAAAAAAAAGGTGACAACCTCAAATATGTGCAACCAAAATTAGAAACCACTCTGGCACGAACTAAAATTACATGAGTTTCATTGTAACAAAGGATTCATAATCCAACATCACTCTAAAATTCCAGTAAGAAAACAAGAATAATCCAATCTAACACGTTAAATGTATAGTTTAGAAAAAATTGTATGCAGATAAGTAATCAATCAACAAATACCATCTGAACTTCAAACTACAGACGATGATTTAATCAATTATAGTCACAAATTTAGTCATGATCAAAGTACAAGGGAGAAAACAAATTGTAATTAACACAAAAAACCCTAATAAACCTTTAGCAGCTCTCTGTGCTTCTTGCAAGGCTCGTCTCTCCGCTTTGGTAGTTTTTTCTTTCAGTGGCTTTGACCTTGATTTTATAGCCTCTTTCTCTTCCTCTCCCTTCTTTTCTAATACATGAAAGAAAAAATAGATATAATTCATTAATCATATATGCATAACAACAGTGACATTGAACAATAAAACAATAAATGAGAATTCCGTGTGTACCAATGTCAGTTTCAAGGTTTCGATTCTCCGAATAATCGTAGCTCCGAGATGTCACTTGGCCATGGACGGAAGAATTCTGCATCTCCGGAACAGAAAGATGACTTGGCGACAGAATCTTGTGGGAATCGGTAGTGGAGGATTCAGGAACAAAGAAACCAACTTGACGAATTTTGGGATCCCCAAGACTATGAGAGACACGAGTTGAATCCATGTGAGGATGAAAGAGGCAACGTGTGTTTCAGTTAACTGAAGATTTGAAGTTTGTTACAGAAAAGGAAAATTAGGGTTTGTGTTGTTCATTTGAGATTGAAGGATTTTTTCCCACTAGAGTTGCGTTGTCATTACGTTCTGTTTCTGGCCGTTATTCCATTGCCCTAGAGGCGGGAATCCAAATTTTACATATTAACTACTTAACTTATTAATTATTATTATTATTATTATTATTATAATTTATCAGACAAGACATAAGAAATATAATAATTTTTATCTTATTCTTGAAATAAGATCATTTTCCTACAATCATAAAATCAAGAAGGACAAAATTACTAAAATAAAATATGAATTTAATAGTTTTAAAGTATAAATTAATGAGGAATTTTTCAAGTACATTTTTAAGGTAATCATTATATGAATTAATAGATTTTTTTTAATAATATTGTGAGGTGCAAATTTTATTATGAATTTAATATAATTTTTTCATGACTTATATTCTTTTATTTTTATTTATTTTAATAAAATTGTTTGTGATGTTAAATGATGGACGAGTTTTGAAGTATTAGTATAGATATGATGACAAAGTTGATAATTATGATTAACATGATGTCATTTGAAATTAATAGAATAATTGCACATGATAATTTATAATTAGATAAAAAATATAAAGCAAATATATTATTATTTTAAAATGGAATAAATTTAAATTTAATTAAAGTGCATTCTATATCAGTTTAATAAAAAAATTATGTCAATAAAATATCATTTATAAAAAAGTTACTTTATAATATAATAATTTTAAAAGTATTCTAAAAATATTATTATTTGACAGTGTAGTTTATATAATAAATAATTTATTTTTTAGTTTCAAATTATGAATTATGAAATATCAATTCTTTGTTGTTTTTGTTTAGATGCTTTTTTATTTTTAAATATATTAGTATTTTGTTTTGTTAACCTTACCTCCCAACTTAATTAAAATTCATATTTGCTTTACCAAAATATAACATCTCTTTCTAATTTTGTTTTTGTGTTATCCAATATCATCGAGACATTTACACTTCTAATATAAATATAGAAATGAAAACTACTTATATTTATTATTAAATATTTATATAAAAAATATCAACATGTTACATGTAACATCCCAAGGTACTTAAAAGGAAATATTAAAGCTCATTACAAAGCCTACAACCCAAAAGGAGTAAGAGATAGTCGATATTCGAAATAAAGCCTTGGGGGTAATACAATACACGGACCTTAGCCCTAAAGAAAAGTCCAAATAAAACATGAAGTCCAGCCCAGGTAGACTGTGTAGCAGAATCATCCCTTCCTGTTGACCTCGAGTACCTCTCGCATCTGCTCTCATCAATACATTGATGATCATCGCAAAGGTAGAAGAACAACATACAAGGCAATCAAACAAGCAAGGGTAAGCTAGAGCCAAAAAGATTTTATCATGCAATCAGATATACTTTCACAGTCCAATATGCATACAATCATCCAAGCATGTTATGACCTTCCAATCAATACACTAAGACTCGACTTGACTCATCCGGATACATATAACCTGGTCGGATTCAACGGATGCTTGCACTTGTGGTGGATACCTCTGCTCACCCCCGAGCTATGTGTTACAAGTGTTACAATGAATCAATCCCCCACACACAAGGTTAGCCCTTAATGAGTTTCAGGCATCCTGCTACTCTCACCACAAGAGTCAGTCCGCTCTAAGTGAGACTAACTGACTCTTTAGAGTCTCAGGATGCAATCCTTACCTTGAATCCTTACCAAATTATATAGATGGGGCACCACCATGGACACCCACTAACAGGGGCCATGGAATTACGTCCCGACCACTGAAACACAACCCTGAAATCTCACCTAGAAATTCCAAGGAATTACGTACTGACCACAAACTATACATATTCAAACAAACAGTAATATTTATCATGCTTATAAATCTCATGCCAACCTTTATAATCCATCCTTATACATGCTCCATGTTGAATCCATTCCAAATCATCCTTCCCAATTCATGAATATAGAAATGTAATTCATACCGACACTATGCCACTTTGATTACCAACCATCTCATACAAGTCACATGCCAAGGTCATGTTAAACTTATCAATCACAGACCTTAAACCATTCTACTCATACCCATTCGCCCAATTCATGCTTTTAAAAGTAATTGAATCAATCCACAAGTTCAAGTAAGGAATTAAAATTCTGCAGCAATTCTCGCTTAAGCTAGACTGGTCTCGCTTAAGCTAGACTGGTCTCGCTTAAGCTAGAAATTCTCGCTTAAGCTAGACTGATCTCGCTTAAGCTAGAAATTCTCGCTTAAGCTAAAATTCCTCGCTTAAGCTAAACTGACAGCTTTTTAATGATTTCAACATGTAAAAACACAAAATCCCAAACATAAAAAAAATTTAAGAAAACACAATCACGCTGTATAAAACGTTGGCATCATATTTCATGCTTTAAAAGAGTAAACAAATCAATTATGGGAGCATACAAGGTCTCTCGCTCAAGCGAGTTTCGCTTGAGCGAGATTGAAAACAAAGAGTACTTCGAGTTCTCGCTCAAGCTAGCTCATCTCGCTCAAGCGAGAGGCCTTCGCTCAGGCGAGCACTCGAAAATAAAAGGGTGCGAGTTACTGTCATTCTCGCTTAGGTAAGAGCTCCTCGCTTAGGCGAGAGCTTCCCGTTTGGGCGAGAAACAACTCGCTTAGGCGAGCATAACAGATCTCACCTGCTCTCACGCATGCAAAGCCAAAAATCCATCCAGAAACAATACACAAATTATTTTCACACTATCAAAAGTACATCAAATTATCAAGAGCACCCAACAGAAACAAAAAGACACATTATTTATAAAAGCATGAAAAATCCTAGCTTCCCTCACCTGGATAGATGCTAGTGGAAAGCACAGGCACCTACGACAACGAACCCAACAGCTTTAGGAGCATACTCAAGAGGTGGATCAGAGAATGAGATTGAGCTTACTTGAATCTGAATGAGCTTCGAGCCCTAGCAGAGCACTGTTTGAGGGGAAAAGAGGAGTAAAATGACTGATTTTTGCAAAATGGGCAGAACATGAGAGGGTTAGGCTGGTTTAGGGGTTTTGGGATGCCTTATGGGCCAACCTTAGGCCCAACTGACTAAGAGAGGTCCTTAAATTTTAGGACAAAATTAAAGTGGGTCTTACATTACATGTTTCTAATTACATTATTAATTTCTTATAATAATAATAATAATAATATTATTATAATATTAAAGAGAAATAAATTATTTAAAATAATATTTATATTTATGAAAGTTAAAATTATAAATTTAGCGATCATTAATAAAATTTTCTACTATTAAAATAACGATCATAATTACACATATAAAAAATGTTTGACAAAAATATTTTAATCATCGTCAGAAAAAATATATAATAACAATAAAAAACTGTTACAGAATATACTTTAATTTAATAATATTTTATTATATTTTAACAAATAAAGATCATCACAAAATATATTATATTTTAATAATTAAAAACTATCACAAAATATATTACAGACAATAAAAATCACATCAAAATATATCATTTCTTTACCATTATAAACTGTCAAAAAGTACTAAGTATCTGTTTCCATAAATTTCTCAATCAGAGAAGGTCTTAAGTATTTGTTTTCATTAAATTTTTCAATCTATTTCATTATTTGATTGAATTCCCAAAATGACTAGGTCTCTGTTTTCAGCCAATTTTGCCAAACACATCTACTGTTGACAAATTACACAAAAAAGGCAATATTCCATACCAAATGTTTCTTTATGTTTTGCTCTCTTAGTATTGTATATTCAACTCTTTCTCACCTAAAATGGGAAGATAAGTTTTAAAAATACAAACCAACCAAATAATATTCTTTCAAATATTTAAATATTATAAATTATAATAGTTTAAAGAAAGATACATAACAAAGTTGGTTGCAAATTCTAATCATTAATACACCAAACTAAAATAAAAATGAAAATAAGAAATAAAACATATTAAGCTTCTTAGAGCTGGAGTTGATGATAAATGTTAAAAAAATATATATAATGATTCTACAAAATATCTTCTATAAAAAAACCTAAGATATGTGAGTCTTGAGCATAAGCTTTATAGTAAGTAGAATAAAATACTAATGGTTTCGTTGTCCTGGTTCACTCGTACCATATGTCACAACAGGATTAATAACACACTGAATATATATATATATATATATATATATATATATATATATATATATATATATATATATATATATAATCCAAAAATTTGAATAAGTATAAGTTTCACATTAAAAATACAAATGATAAAATTGAGTAATATGCAAAAGAATTTACAGATTCATTATACTTAGGAATTACTTAAGAATTGAATTGAAAATATTGTCAATTTCATGTATGAATTTGATTTGTGTCTCATTTGTAATTTTCATCATGATTCTTCCATTAGAAAAGACTTATCGATAATATTGGAGTCGATGGTCCATGTATCAAAAGTTTTGATTAAAAGTATTTTTGTTTGAAGGGAAATATTTGTCTTTTTGCTTGTTAAAAATTCAATTATAATTTTAAGTCTCATATTTAAGTATAATTTTCTATTATAATTGTAAAGAATATGTGAGATTTGAAAAGAAATTATTAGAAATCAAAATAAGTTTAAGTCTTATTAGGGATGGCAAAAATACCCGTGTCCGCAGATATCCGCGGATAAAATCCGCGACGGATAGTTACTACCCGCGGGTATTTATTACCCACGGGTAGCGGGTAACGGGTATTTTAATACCCGGTTATAAACGGGTTGGGTACGGGTATCATACTATCTGTACCCGCGGATACCCGTTACACGCAAAAAATTAAAATTAATATTTAATTTATATTTTATTAAGTTAAATTTAATTAAAATTAGAAGTAACAGTATATTTTATTATGTCAAATTTAATTATAATTATAATTATAATTATAATTTAATTTAATTTATATTTTATTTTTATAATTTTATATTAAAAAATTTATAAAATTCATATTTTTTTAAATATTTGCGGGTATCGGATATCCACGGGTACCCGCGGGTTTTAAAAATATCCGCGAGTATTTTTTAAACGGATACCCGACGGATAAACGGACGGGTAACAGGCGGATTTTTTTTTAGCGGGTCGGGTACGGGTATCATACTATCTGTGCCTGACCCGACCCGTTGCCATCCCTAAGTCTTATAGTAAGCATAATTGGTATGAATTTAAATTGAATTGAACCTTACAAATGAACTCTTTAGAATACATTTTTTAAGATAAAAATTACCCTATTTATATATTGAAAATTTACCTATTCAATTAATATAAAATTTACAACAATATATATATATATATATATATATATATATATATATATATATATATATATATGTATATATATATACTTAATTGTATATTTGATATACAATGGTATATTTTATACATTTAGTTCAGGAGATAAATTACATTTTATAGTAATTTATATAATACGAGCATATGATATGAAAACAAATAAAGTCAGCAGAGGGAAAAAAAATCTTGAACATATATATTAGTACGAATATTACATGCATATGTACTATTTTGAGGGATGTTACCTTAACTATGTCTGAAGTGGTTGAATAAAAAAAATTAATTAGTTGCATATCCATATGTAGGAATTAATTAGTACATATGAGTAGGAATTAATTAGAGCATATATAAGTTGGGAATTAATTCCTTGTAATGTGTAGGAATTTAAAATTGTTTGTCATGTCATCTAAAAATGAATATAGTAGTATTAGAAAGAGGGAAGAGGGAGGAAGCGAAGATGGATGTAGGAGAAAAAGTAGAAAAGAAAAAGTCTGAATGTAATGCAGTGATCCAACACGTATCCTCTTGCATGTCACCATAATAACCCTCTCAATCTCACACCACAACTCTCCTTCATTACCTCTCTTTTCCCTCAATCACTCTTCCTTCTCTCTCTCTCACGCATCCACACACACAACACAACACAACACGTTCAAACCTTCACCCATGGCGGACCAATATCCAACCCCGGCCCAAGCCCAGGCCCAGACACCCTCCCTCTCCGCGGCGTTCCTCCAAAAGCTCCAAGACCGGGCCCCCAACTCTGCCCACCTCGGCGGCATCCTCACCCTTCTCGTAACCGCCTCCGTCTTTCTCCTCCTCGCGGGCCTCACCCTCACAGGCGCCATTCTCGGCCTCATCTTTTTCACGCCTCTCATCATCGTCTCAAGCCCCGTCTGGGTCCCAGCCACCATCATCTTGTTCGTCGTCACCGCGGGCTTCTTCTCCGTCTGTGGATTCGCGGTTTCCCTCGTCGCCGCCTTGTCCTGGATGTACCGCTACTTCAGAGGCCTCCACCCACCCGGTTCCGACCGGGTCGACTATGCCCGCAGCCGCATATACGACACCGCCAGCCACGTCAAAGACTACGCCAGAGAATACGGTGGCTATTTGCAGAGCAAGGTCAAGGATGCAGCGCCCGGCGCCTGAACCACCCACCCGATGTAACTCTGTAACTCCATTATCTTAACTTCCTGTTATTGTTATTATGATGCTGTTTGTGATATGCTTAATTATTCCCTCCACGTGTATCTTTAGCTTCGTCTGAGTCAGAATCACGTGCCACGTGTCTGTGTGTCTGCTTCGTCTGTCTCTGTCGGTTATCCCTCTCCTTATGTTTTTTTAGATTTCTCAATGCAAAATGTAGTTGTCAGTTATATAAACTTGGTTTGCTTTTTTTTTTTTTACTCATGAAAACCATGAAAAGTGAAATAATGCAGAAATGAAATGGAAGAAATGTGCATGATGACAAGTTTCTTTCCCATGGTTACCATAAAACGGCACTTCTATTCTATGTATTTCGATGAATTTATAATAATTAATTAGTTAGCTCGAGCTAATTATTATTCAATAAAAAACTTGAGAAATAGAAAGAGGAAGCAAGATAATGAAAGTGCAGAAAAATATTATTTAAAAAAGATGATATGTCGAACAAGTGCATCTAAATTTTCTCATTCCAAACTTGAATGTCAGAAAAAAAAAAAACTTGTTATAATATTATTAACTAACACAAAACACATACATCAGAGTGGAGCACATGCTCAAGTATGAGAATATCTTAGACTTAACATAAATAAATATAGTATAAAAATTTAATGTCTGATTTGATTAATTAGTTAATGTTTTTTCCTTTCTGATTTGGCATTTTAAAAAATCTGACGACTTATTAGTTTATGTACAAATCTTTTTCTGATTACAACATATCTAGGTTAATATAGTTCTAAAGCGTAAAGTTAACAAAATGTAATATGCATATAAATTTCAATAAATAAATAAACAAATCACCCCATCTGGATTCATATGTATTTTTTAAGTTTAGGCTTAGTGTAATTAAACAGGTATTTTTATATAGTCTAAGCCTAGAACTTTTTTATTAAATAAGAAAATTAAGACTTTAAATGAGTCAGGTTATATTTGATGTGGTTCATTCTCACTGATAGATATTATATTACGTAAATATAAATAGTTATCGCAATAATTACCACAACTGTCAAAATGTTTGTCTATTAACTAAAATAATTCGTAAAACAGTTTTAAGTTAGATGAAAACTCTTATAATTTATATTGAATAAAATTATTTTTATTTGATATTTTAACATAAGATTAGCTGATTTCTGGTTATAAAAATATTTTATTAGATCATACGTATGTATTATAATTTATGTATAAAATCATTATATTTAAAATTTTAACAAAATCATTGATATAATTTAAGTTTTAAAAGTACATTCTTTTAAGAAAGGTTTTTTTACTTCACGCACCTCCATATCCCCACAATTTCTCCGTGCACCACCTAAGTTTTCAAAATAACCATTTTATCTTCTACGAAAGTAACTTTCCAATTACATGTTGTGGGAACTTTCTAAAATAAATTTTTCTAAATTTTTAAAATAAGATTTCTAAAACGAGATTTTCGGAACAGAACATTCAGAATACTTTTGTATTCTGATATAAGATTTTTCAGAATATAATTTCAAAAATTAACTTTTTTTTTAAGTGTATTTAATATAATATCTTTCCAAACAAGTATTTTAAAATATCCTTCTGGGGATAATGATGAAGGTTGTTGAAGTTTTTGTCCTGATACTGTGGGGTGGTGGAAACAAAAAACGGGATTCAAATCATTCCTTAACTTAACATTCGGTCTGACTAAATAAATATGGGTTCTTTCTTTCTGCACCTCCAACGCATCTTCTACTCCTTTAAAACAAAAGTTTCAATCACAAAAATACATTTTAATCATTTAAGTCACGAACATCACACCCTAAATTTACTTTTGAATGTCGACTTGGGATGAAAATTACTTCTGAAAGTTAAAATATATAACCGAAAATTAACTCTCGGAAAGTCAAAATATATTACTGAAAGTCAACTTTCGAGAGTCAAAACATATTACCGAAAGTTGACTTCCGAAATTCAATATATATTACCCGAAATCGACTTCCAAAATTTAATATATATGTTGACTTCCACAACTCAAAATTAAATTAAAAAAAATTATTTTTCATTTTTTTTATTTAAAGTTTAATAATATTTTTGTTTTATTTATTTTTATATTTATATTTATTTTTTCAATACATTAAATAAAAATAAAATTTTATATATAGATATTGATATTTTATTTTATTTTTCAAACATATATTAAAAAATATAAAAACATAAAAAATAAATAAACTAAAAAAAACATTTAAAATTTAGAAAACATAAACTTTAAATAAAATTAAAAATAGTTAAAACAGAATTAATATTTTTTTAATATAAAGTTTAAGTATTTTTAATTTAATTTATTTCTTAAGTATTTTTAATATAATGTATTAAAAAAATTAAAACTAAAAAATAAAATTTTAAAACAAAATTTTAAATTAAAAAATATAAACGAATATATATATATATATATATATATATATATATATATATATATATATATATATATATATATTAATTATAGTGAAAACACATCCATTGTGTATGTGTGTTGATAAAAACAATAAATTTTTTTTATCATTATAAAAATAAATATAAATATTTTTTAGAGTTGTACTATCGATAGTTGTTTTAAATTTAAAACAGTGAAATAAAAAGTGAATAAATTTTAGAAAACGGTTATTTTAACTGAATAAAATAATTATTTTAATTTTAAAAGTAGTTATCTAAAAGATGAAAATAAAAAAAAATGTATAAAAAAAAAAGTATAATTTTTTTTTTCCTTTTAGTACGGGATCCATTGTCCTATTAACTTGAATGCGGTGTGGAAACAGGTCAACTTAATTTATTAAAGTTATAAGCTTTAAAGGTGTTGAGACCATTTACTCCCATGAGACATGAACATTTAATTAGATGGGTTGTGTGTTTTAAATGAGTTAATTTAAATAAAATTTGGAATCTATTAAAAAAATTATATTTCACGATTAATCACTCTTTCTTTATATGTTATACTCACATAAATATTAAAAAATTATTGAATATTATTTGAATAATATTTTTGTAAATTATAATTTTAAAATACATATTTTAAAAATGAAATTCTATCTTAAAAAGAAAATTAATTAATTTATCTAAATGAAAAAATAATTTATTCTATTTAAAAGAATAGTAAAAAAATATATTTTATTTATAAATAATCTAAATATCATGTATCTTTATTGATATTTTATGTATAAAAATAACGTAAAACTTACCGGATTAAATGAGTTGATTAAGTAAAATTTGAACACATAAAAATTATCAAATTTTTATCAAAATATTCAACTATTCAATTTGAGATGAATAATAATAATAATACCTATTAACATAATGTGATACAGTTATTTTCATATTTAAAAGTGATAATGTTTATTTTTTTATAGCCGTAGTCATAAGAATAACATTATTATTATTATTATTATTATTATTATTATTATTATTATTAGTAGTAGTAGTCATGGGATCAAACTCACGTTTCTACCATAATTTCTTTGATTGTAAATGTGATGATGTCTTTCTATTTTTCAAAAATAATACAAAGGCTTAGCTTGTGAAAGGTAAATTTTTTCCTTGCAATTTCTTATCGATGGATCAATTCTCTCAACTCTGATATGACTTCGTACACACTGTGCATGTGTGTACGCATCTTTTAAATATGTATGATATTATATTAATAAGTGATGATAATATAATATTATTAAGTTAATATATAAAATAAAATTATATTTATTAAAAATAAAGTGAAATATATAAGAAAAGATAAAAGAATAATTATTGATAAACAAAAAAAAAAAATTAAAAATAACGGTCAATTTTTAAAATTTCAATAAATAATTATATTTTAAAGGGTAAAATTGATATTTTGAAATGTAGAGACAAAAGACACAAAAAAGACGTCCTCTTTATATATTGTTATATATTATTATTATTATTATTATTATTATTATCATCATTATTATTATTATTATTATTATTATTATTATTATTATTATTATTATTATTTATTATTATTATTATTATTATTATTATTCACCGAATCTAAAAGCGATATTCACAACACATACAGTAGTGTCAAAGTTTTGAACATTTGACTTATGTATTATCGCTGAATGGGTCAGACATGATTTGAAGTCAACTATCGTTTTTCATATTCATATTTATTAATGTTTATCTTTACATGCTTTTATTTTATGATTGTAGATCACGTTCACAAATTTATATGCCATTTGTCATATACGTAATTTGTTAACTACATTTTTCTTCTATGTTGTTTATCATTTTTTTATACCTTATTATATCTGCGGACTTGTATCTTTAAGATTATCAGTCAAATCTGTTACTACATTCAATAAACATAATTATAATCAAATGACTCTTTTAAATATTTCATACGAGAAAAAAAATGAACAGAACAATAGATATTACTCTGAATTAATGAATAAAAATAGTTTTCTTTTGCAACAATGAAAACACTAGCTAAAAATCTGTACAGACCAATCGACAAAACTATAACAATTAGTTGCTTTTAGACACATATAAAAAGGTGAAATTCATTAATCAGGGATGATACAATTAATAAAATAGAAAATTAGTCAATTAATATTAAATCATACATTTATGTAACAATTGAATGGAGTAATAACTATTGGTCTAAGAAAATAAATGAATTAATTAAAAACAGAGATTTCACAGAATAAAAGAAAACTAACAATTTAGAAGATTCAAATATGGAATGGATATATTAATTAGAACAGTTGAATAGATACATAATATGAATAAATAAAAAAAGAATAAAGGCATAACAATTATTAACAATTAATGAAAACATAAAACTAATAAATTATACAATATAATGTTTTTAATCCATATAAATTGTATACTATTACTTTGTTAGCTATCTTTATTTTGTTTCCATATAAGGACATTATTGAATGACATAATGGGTAGTACTTGTACCCGACCAAACACCAATTTGACAAATCTTCCATTTCTCTTACTGAATCTTTAAATATCACTTCATGCCATTGTCACTGTGATCAAACCAAATTCGGATTAGACTTAATCAAATACACTGTTGCATTTTTTTTATGCATATCTTACTCGCAAGGGAATCACCAAATCTATAATTAAATAAAACCGTCTTCTCTGATCCATTCATTTTCTTAAACTTATGTTTCATTATATTATCTCTATTTTATTTTTCAAATAAACACTTAATAATTGTTTGTAATTCCTCTTCCATCCTTGTCAAATATAAAGTTCATACAAAAATTCTCTGTTTGTTTTTTACCCATCATCATCTCATAAGCTGCGCCGTTTCTCCAAATTGTATTTTTCGCTCCCTTTGTTAATTAAACTATTTTTTAATCAACAATGACTATATATAACATTGAGAATTTGATCATTCTCTAAAATTAGAGGACTAAAATCGAGGATAAAATTCAGAGGAGATGAATATATATACTATAATTTAACTTGTTTTTTTTTTTAAATATACGAACTTTAGGCACAAAGTAAACAGATATTTTGTAAAAAAGATAGGCAGAGACTAATTCTTTTTAAATTTAGAAATATTTTCAATTTTAAATAAAATCTGTTGAGTACTAAGTGAAGCTTGATGGTAAAATGAAACCTAAGAAGTTGTAATTTCATATCTCACACGATTAAGCAGAAGGAGGCTGCGTGCAAAAACCCTGTACAAATGTTTTCACCAACCAAAACAAAGCAACCACCTACGACTACAACGCTAGCAAAACAAACAGTGATGTGAAAATTAAAAATCTAAAATAAGAGCGACGCGCCGCGTGGTGGCGATGAAGGAAAATTCAGCGGGTACGTTGCGGGGTGAGGCGCGTGAGGTAACCGGGCAAGGGGCTGGCGCGTGGCGACCTGAGCGGGATTTCGCTGAGCTGTTTCCCGTTTCCGTCGTAGTAAATAACGCCGGAGAAATCTAACGGCTCGCACTTGCCACCCATGAGAATCTCCTTCTGCCAAACGCCGCCGTTTCCCCACCCTCCGTCGTTCTCTTCCTCCATGCTGCTTTGCTTGTTGTTACACTTCTTGTGGTTGTGAAAAAGCGCTTTGTTGCTTATGTTGCTGAGAAGCTTCTTAGGCTTCGATTTCTGCGACTTTGGATCCATTTTCCAATCATCGTCCTTGTTCTGCTTGGGCTTGCGGCCGCCGCGCTTCGTCAACAGCGCTAGGATCGCTGAGATGGCTACGATGAAGCCGTGGTTTTGGCGCTTCGGCGAGTTCGAGGTAGCAGCTTCCTCAACCATGGCGTTTTTGTTTCTCTTACACTCATTGTTTGAGTGAGGATTGGTTGTGTTATATATAGGTGTCTGAGTGCAAGTGGAATTCGAACCACGAGAGAGTCCATCATTGTTTGAGTTGACTCGCTCTCTCTTTTCTTATTCCTATTAAATTACTATTACTCAGGGGATTTTGTTAAACACTATTCTTTTTCTTAACTTTTTTTTTTATATCGTAAGAATAAATAAATAAACAAATATATGCACTATCTTATCCATCAGGTTTTTAGATTTTTTTTTCAGGTTTTGAATGAAAAGATATATTAGATGTTCGAGAAATGGTAATTAATGTTATAAAAAATAAAAAATAAAAATGTAAATACTTTATTGATTTGTTTGATGAATAATGATCTCAATTTTTTTTTGTAGATATATTTTAAAATACTGCATGATGCACAATGCACGCCATTCTTAGGATTTCGTCTGCTAATTACATGACAATGACATATGTAGGTTTCTTATTACCAAATGTGGTTTGTTTTGGGTAAACAAGAAATGAATTTGAAGACGTATTTAAGAACAAATTGATAAATATTTGGACTTTTTTTAAAGGAATAAATGTTTGGACTTTTGAGTTAGTTTTAATTTTTTTTATTGATGAATTTTTTTAGTTAATGAATAATTAATTAGTTTTTTTAACCAACACTAATTAGTTACCTTTCTTTGAAAAGTAAATAATAAATTACTTTGAATTAATCAATAATTAAATTGTTATGGTATTTTAAAGATAAGACTGTCATGTTAGCAAGTTTTATAGTTTTCTTTATTTGAACAATTACATATGTTTGCAACCCAGTTTGATATTATTATTTTAATAGTCATTTTTAGAAAATATAAAGAAAAATGATTCGCGTTTATTAAACATTTTCAAGAATTTGTAAACTTTTTTTAATAGAAATTATTAAACATTTTATGATTAAAATTTGTCAAGTAGAATAAAATATGTTATGAATCTTTTTATATGATTGATATTATTATATAAATAGTTTTAATTTTATCGCATGTATAAATACATCATATAATATACAATTAAATATTGTGATACAGATTTATCATTTTACAAATATAAATATATTTTAAATAAAATAAGAGAAAATTGTAAAATAATATCAAATACATATTATACATACATATATATATATATATATATATATATATATATATATATATATATATATATATATAATTAGTTGTTAATTAACATTGAATATATAACATTATATTTAAATGTAATAAATTATTTATTTATTTCTGTTTTCCATTTTTATTCAAACTATTTATTTGATCTAGAAAAGCTAAAAATCAATTTTGACTGATTTGTTTATACTTTGGAATGATTTTAGTTATTTTTTGAATTATTCGATTTTCAACACTATAATTAAGATATATTTTTTTCTTAATGAATTAATTTACTAAATATCGTAACTATAACCTGATTACAATGTCATCTCATCTCATGTATCTATTTTACTTAATTTCATCATTACTATATATATATATATATATATATATATATATATATATATATATATATATATATATATATATATATATATATAGATAGATAGATAGATATATGCACACGTTTGATATATTTATATTTTTATCGGAAGTTACTTACAATTAATTTAAATATTTAGATAGATTAAATCGACCCCGTTTAATTTGTTTAAATTTACGTTAATTTAAAATTAATATATAGTTAAATAGGGTTGGTAGTGGTGGTATCATTTAAGTTTACAGGTTTTTGTTTCTGTTTGTTCACTTTTACTTTTACGCTGTGAATTAGTCAAACCTATTTTCTTAAGTTTTTATAAAATAGGACAATTAATCCAATTTCAAAACATATATATAAAAAAAACATTATTAGTCATTTGATCACTATAACCGCAAAAAGTTTTTTTTTTTCAATTCGAAAACATTTTTTAGTTTTTATACATATTATTTTTAAATTTTTTATGTATTATTTTAATATACAAAAAATATAGTGTTTTCAAGTATAAAAGTAAGTTATAGCAAAAAATTGAGTAAACAACAAAATATTTTATGAAAGTATGAATTGATGATAGGCTAGTAAGTGAAATACAGAAAAGAAAGAAAATTATTGAAAGTGCATCTCATTGTGTAAGCTAATATTTTCTTGTCTTTCATTAGTAACTTTATTTACTCTTTATAAAGATAAAAATTTCGGTCTCTTTTTTTTAGGTGAGCTTATGTCAGCTTTAGGGGATTTTATTTTAGAGATATAATATCAATGATACCTGAATTTAATCACATAAGGCATTAACATCATTCTCAACCCAAAATCTTAAGATAATGAGTTTATGGATCTTTATCTTTGTATAATACTCTACTTTCTCATTTTTAGCCAATATAAAATTTAGACTCACACTTAAATTTTTGACACCTTCTATTATGTCTATGTAACGTATACCAAATTAAAAAGTTTAGAAACCAAATGAAAATTGAAAAAAAGAAATAGAGCATAATTTCTTACTATAATCATCGGACATGATTCTTAAAATACTTATTTACAGTATATAATTGACATCTAAAAACAAAATGAAAATGTTAATTATTAAAAGCAAGTTTGTTAGTGAATCCAAAACTGAGATTATGATTTGGCCATGTCAGCATCGAAGCCATTCAGTGTGCGAAAGTTAAAACAAGTTGTGGAATCAACGGGGAGGTGGAAACAAGTTGCTCACTGAAGCAGGATGGTTGACTTTAGACTTTTTAAAATTTTATATTAGACAATTAAATTTTAACTTTCTTATAAATTTTAATTATTTTTTTGGTTTTTGGGAACTAAAACTTTTATTGAGTGTATGAGCATGTATTAATATTATTTTATGTAAAGTAAAGAAATTGAAATTTGATTTGGTATTAGAGGATGATGAGATAAAGTGAAGAGTCTTAGGTATTGATTGGTAGGTTAGCTTCCAATTGCAAGGAATATTAGATGAGTTATTGATTTGGTCAAAGAGAAGTGTGTTGTTTGTTCCACTAGAATCCCACCATCCCTGTCATCGTCATGCATGGTTCAACTTTTGCCAAATCAATTACTAATAAATAATATTTAAATGAAGAAGAAAGTAAACCCTTTTGCATACGCAAGTTTAATTGGGTCCATGGACTCCGACCTACCCTTTTAATGATTCCAAAGGAGCATTTGTAGGGATCATTTGAATTCAGCATCATGTCATAATCATTCATCAACACCTCTCTCCTTCTTCACATGTTGCCTTCCTTATGTACACACAACATGGTCAACGAATCATAGGATAAATAAATTACTATTTGCGGCTCAAACATTAAATCATAATCGCATTAGTTTTATTTTTATTTTTTGATATTGGATATAATGTCGATTGAGTCAATAAGTTCAAATAGAAATTGGAGGGACTCATGATTCAACTAGTTATCATCAATATAGAAACTTTTATTGAGAACGCAAAGTTTTGGAAGGGAGACTTATCAATTAGAGATACTAATGAAAGAGGCATCCCAAGAACCTTTAATATGGAATGTTACCAATTTTTATTTTAGTATATTTGATAATATTTTGTTTATATCCATGTATGTATTATTTTACTTACAAAGTTTTTGTGAAAGGATTTCAATGAGACATGTACAAATGGGAAATTACAACATCAACTTACAAGCTACAAGAGTTTCAACTTACAAACTACAAAAGTCGATTATGAATTGTCCGATAAAAACAAAGATGAACAAGTAACATCATATTAGTAAAAAGATTATTGAGTATCAACCTAAAGGAGAAAAATGATTAAGTATCATTCTAAATGGTGATTAAAAATCATGTGATCAACAACAAGATGACCAAATATCATCCTAAAGCGGAAAGATCCATCTAATCAGAAAAAAAAAAAGATGATAAAATATCATTAGGAAGAAGACGAACTACACTTCTACTACACCACATTGATCATCTTACTAAGAATTGGAGAATGAAGCATATAAATGCAATAATTCAATCTAATGATGAGCCAAACATTTTAGTTGGTGGCCTTAATTCGCTTGATGAACAAATTGTTCTTGTTCTAGTTGATCCAATATGGCTCTTGGGTAATTCACCTAAAAAATTTTAGTTTACGATGCTAAGGCTAAGGGGGTTGGCTAAGGAGATTGTGTGGTGTTATGTCTAATGTCGATTGGGTCAATAAACCTAGATTGGGTCAATGATAAGTAAAATGTCGATTAGATTATAATCAGTAGGGTGGTTATACATATAAGATAAATGACTAAATAATAGAAGAGATACATTAATATTGTTCTTTTGGGTGAATTTACTATTCACAAGAAATGGGAAACAATGACTAGGGAGTGAGTAGCATATTCTTTTAGAGCTAATACAAGGTGATGGGACAAGATGATTAGGGAGATTCACTGAAAATTCAATCCCACTATCCATAGTGAGATTAGAGGGTGATACAATTGGATTTACCAAATTACCCCTTCATTATTTAATTTTTGATGCATGTGGTTTAGTTGTTAAAATCAATATAGGTGGTTTCAATCCACTTTTTTAATTCTATGTTAACTGTAACAATAATTTATTATGGTTATAATAAAAATTTATTAATTCAAAATTACTATTAAAAAGAAAAAAAAGTTTCCATGTACATAATTTATTTTTCACCTTATATATTAAATTTATTTTCATACAAAATATATTATATTATTCATTTTTTTATAAATATTTTTTTTATATTTTCAATCACTCAATAAAATTTATAAAATAATTTCAAATTATTTATATATAATTTTATATTATGTATAACAATAGGTACATTTTGATAATCTACTTTTTTTATTAATTTTTTTTTAATATGTCACATAAGTCAATTCATACACAAACTTTACTCTCTAAAATATCTCTGAATCCCTTAAAAGAAACAACACCAACTTCACCTATAATCCTTCCAATTTCTTCCTCTCCCTCCGATCCTTCATCTCAAAAAAACATAGCATAAAAGTATTTTATTGTAATAAATGAGGAGTTTTTGGAATACTAGATATGATAAGAATTTAGAGGGTCGGAATATAGGAAAATGAAAGAGACTCTTGAAAATGACAAAAAGAAAGATCATACTTTGAATGTTTTAAATGATTAAATTTTTTACCTTTTGGCTAGAACAATTTTGAATTAATTACTTAACTTTATCTAATCATATTTAATCTTTTAAGGTGTATTCCTTTCATGGATTTACTCTTTTTGAGATAATGAGTAAGAATTTAATGTATGTTTCTTTCGAGCAATGGGTAAATGAGGAAAAGTATTTAAGGCAAATCTATATTGAGATGATTCAAATGGATGAAAAATATAATTACCAAATTAGTCATTGACTTTTTATGAAATTTACAGTCATTTATATATGATAAATAATAATCATAATAACAAAAATAATAAATATATGATAAATAATAATCATAATAACAAAAAAAATAATAATTTAATAATAGTGAAGTATAAAGCATTTAAGAATAATATTAATGTAGAAATAATACAACAAATAAATAAAATACTAATAAAAGTTATAATGATAAAATAATTAATTAATAATACTATTATTTTATAATTTAACATTTAATTAAAACTCTTTGTAACCAATCAAATTTTATTTTATATTTTAAAGTAATTACACCTATAAGTTTTTTTTATATAAACAAATCATCCAAGTTTTATTTTAAAATAATTTTAACTAATTACATTTCATTTTCTAATAGTTTTAAGCATAAGAGAAAATATGTAGTCTTAACCCTTAATTTATTAAAACATTTTTTTATTTGTCCCACCAATTAAATTATTCACAAATGTTTTCTTCAAATATCTTCTCTTTCACTTTTAAATTCCTTAAAACAAACAACTTCAATTTATTCTCTATTCTCCCTCATATCTATTTGGTTGATCTCCCTCAAATCAACTCCCTAAAGGAAATACAACCTTACACTTGTATGAATCATTATACAATACCACTCATTCTTAAAGTTCTATTTTTACACTAACTTTATTAATGTTATATATTCTTAAGAAATGAACTTTTAAGTTTTCTCAATCTTACAAAATTCAATTGTAAGGTAAAGTTTGCACCAACTTATATATTATAATTTTTTCTTATATATAATCGATTAAAATGTTCAACACATTTCTCTTGTGTCGAAACATATATATCTTGAGCGTGAGACTAAATATTAAAGGGTGGTATGATAGTGGCCCAATAGTAAGTAACATGATAGACCTAACAAACGGCAAATATTGTTATGATAATCTTGGAATGAGTCGTATAACATATCAAGAGGTGAGTTTTAAGTCTAATTCAACTTTACAAATTCGACTTTTAAAACAATATTTGTATTCACTTGTATATGATAAATTCATCTTATTTATAATCGATGGAACATAAATTTTAAAATAATAGTATTTAAATGTTATTTTAAAATTTTAATTGGCATAATATTTTTATACTATTTTTGAAAATTACATATGAAAATTCAAATAATAATGATAAGAAAGAATAAGACTAAAACAAGAAGATAAAAAACAAACCAAGATTATGACTTCACTCATAATAATGGTAGTTATGTTGTTTTGGGTATGTGTATTGTCAATGTTATTATATATCTAATTTGCCATCTTTCAAATTTCTAATCTCAAAAAATGTCGCGTACTTAAATAACCTGATTCATGCTTCATCATTTTTAGTATGTTAAATAACTTGATTAACCCTTCATTCGATTGTTATATGATCATTGGACCTTTTGTCTATTTCTTACTTTGTTTCTTTGCATGGAAAAAATTACTTATTATCCAAGGTCAAAGCTGGTCGCATATGTCCCTATTATAAACCAATAAAAAATTGAAAAGCTAAAAAGAGAAATACATTCTTAGTATAAATATAGGAATTAACTTAATGTAAATAGAATGAGTTATTTAATATTAGAAAATCGAAATCTTATTATCACAGTTTTACGACAACTAAATGAAACTAAAACGTGTAAGTTGCATGTTTGTTTAAATATTAGAAAAAAGTTAGAAGACAGGTGGCGATAACAACAATTTTTCTAATGTAGATGGCAGTAGAATGATTTATTATATAAATTTGTACAAAATATTTTTGTTGTGAATAGGCCGAAAGAACTTAGTGTTCATTTTATATATATATATATATATATATATATATATATATATATATATATATATATATATATATATATATATATATATATAAAATATGATGTAATTGTATATTTGAAATCTGCATTATTTCATTATTTTGTTATGAAAGATTTAGGTATAGTGCATTATTTTTTGGGGTTGAGGTTGTTTCTTTTGTCAAAGATTATCTTTTGTTACAGTCCAACTATTGTTGACCTATTTAAACGTGTTTAACTTATTGATAATAAGAGTGTTGATACTTCTCTTGAGATGAGTGTACAATATTTCCTATCAGATGATGTTCATTTGATTGGTTTTACTTTATATCGAACTATTGTTGGGAGTCTAGTTTATTTTAGTGTAATTCGTCCAAATATTGCATATGTTGTTCATATCTTCATATTCTCAGGTATCTTTGGGGCACTTAGTTTCAATCTTTTATTTTTCTTTTACGTCGTCTTTAGACTTGCGTGTCTATTATGATGCATATTGGAATGGTGATCCTAATGATCAGAAATCCACTACTAGGTGGTGTATTTTTTCTTGGTAATTCACTTGTACCTTGTAAGAGTAATAAACAAGATGTTAAATTTGGATCGTCCACAAAAACTTAGTATCGCATCATGACTTTGACTACCTATGAGATTATTTGGCTGCATTGGTTACTATTTGTTCCTTCGGGTCTACGAATTGCATATATGTGGTGACGAAACTTGGACAAAAGAAGTTTAGGGGTGCCAAATTAGATTTTTATATATAAATTATTTTTTCTAATTAAATAAAATGACTTGAAATTCTTTCTAATTTATTGAATTAATGTAACCTGCGCATTCTAATTTCTACTCCAATTCAAGGTTATTCAATTAATTCATTATATACAACAAAATTTGTAGTGCAACCCAAGATACATCCATAACATTTTACAAATCTTACCATATGCAACGAAAAAATAAAAAATTTCTAAATTTCATAATTTAGGTTATACTAATTTTGGGAAAAATATAATTAGAGTTTGTGCCAATTTCATAAAAGAATCCCTACAATCATAATTAGGCATACTAGATTGGAAAAAACTTAATTTGAGAAAACATCGTAATAAGAGAATCATAAACACACTCATAATGAGATACTAACCTCGATTCATGAGAAATATTGTGTTTTTTCAATCTTTTGTTTCCTAATCTATCTCTTTACCTTTTTTCTACTCTCATTACTTCTTAATGATTTATTGTAAAAGAACCCTATCTTGTGACAAAATCGTACTAAGTTTTATTAACCAATGTCCATCAAGTTGGTTTTTATTTTATTTTTTAAACAATAAATATATATATATATATATATATATTAATATATAAATAAAATAAGTGATATAATAAATGTTTTTATTAAATTTAATATAAATAAAATCATAATATATAATATAATTTTAAAATATATATAACATATATAAAAAAAAAAATTTTTTTTGGGAGAGCCACGACTCCCTCTGTCACAACAATGGTTCGCCATTGCATATAAGCTGCACTCCATTTCAAGTTTTCATTTTTTTACTTGACAAATTCTCAATGCATCTAATTGTAACATTGTTAGTTTGAGAGGTGTTAGCATAGATTCATATTTTAGGTTCATTTACTTGTGACTTCAAGATTTGTGTGTTATAACACATCTTTTGTAACATTTTCTAGACAAACAATAATATACAATTTGTCCCTTCATATATTTTTTTGTTTTACAAGATTAATGTCTAAAATCTGAATGGTATTTAAAAATAAATAAATAAATGTAAGTGAAAAGAAAAAAAATAAAAAAGAAGTTAGAAAATGATATATAATTCTGTAAACTGTTTGATAAGAAAGGAAATAAAAAAATAAAAAAGTTTTTTTTCTTTATGTTTGATTTTGAAATAAAGTCAAAGGAAAAAAATCAATATAAAATAGCATTAAAGAAAACTATAACTAAGTATGAAATCAATGTACACGTAAAGGATTTTTTGTCTTATAAAAATAACATTTTCCCTTTTTACATTTCATTTATTTTTTTCGTCTCCCTTTTAATAAATAAATGAGGAACTGATTTTTTTAATTGACTTTTTTTATAATATGTATAATTTATTTATGTTTTGAGAAATATAATTCTTATTATGAATTTGATGTGATATCTCATATTTTATATTATATTATTATTTTTTATTAATAATTTTTTACATGATGACAAGTAATCGATGAATTTTATAATGACACGATAATTAAGATGTCAAACTTCATAACAATATATAACATGATTTTATTTGAATTTTTTTTCTCCTCTTTCTCATTCCATTCATCCACAAAATCTAAACTCTAGTCACGCTTTTCTATTGGTTTTCTATGCTCTGTTTATTTCACTCATCTCCTCTAGTATTACTAAACTTCGCATGCAGCATTATTAAGTGATGTTCATAACTATTTAACGTGATAATGCAAAAGGATAAAAGTTAGAATAAATTTGCATTGGAAGTCCTGTTCCACCATGTATCTTTGAAAACCCTAATAAGTAGTTTGTAAAAAGAGATTATGATACAGTGTTACTTTTATGGATAACTTAGTTATTGTATTGGAAAAATACGATCACAATCAAATGTTTTTTTATTTTTTTAAATTGACATGTAGTAGGTAGTTGTCTTTTATATTTAATAAAATTCTCCTCACGTTAATGAAGAATTTGTTATCTTTGGAATTTATTTGTTCCATTAAAATTCTACTTCGGAATGGCCAATATGAATGATAAAAAAAAAACAAACTGAAGGAAAAAGAAAATTTGAGGGTGCAAAAAGCAACTCCGACTTAGTATTAGTTATGGACTTGAATATTTTTATACCCAGCTCTCAAAACTCAGTTAAGCCCATATTTTTAACCCAATAAGATAGTTGAGTCGGAGCCATTTCTTTCTGCACCCCATAGTTTCATGTGCATCTCGTGAGAATGGTTAAGAGACCAAACTTCGAACCACTGTCATTATCGCTCCCTTGCCTTCACCACCCACTTTTAATTATTCTTCCTTTATCGTCACTGTCACGTCAGCCTTATTTATTTGTGTGTTATGTTTTGGATGAACTTAAGGAAGAAAACATGTTGAAGTGTATAATTCAAAAATTATTTTTTTACATAAAAAAAAACTTGTATATTGTGTAATATGCAAGACACTTTTGGATTCTTGATTAAGAAGTAAAATAATGATTTTTAAATTGTGCAAAATATAGAATACAATTTCAAATTACATAATTTGAAAGTTTTTTTGCTATAAAAATTTATTTTTGAACAATACAATCCAAAATTATTATTCTTCATAAAAAAACTTCTAGATTTTATAATCCATAAGTTTTTTTCATACAAAAAGTTAATTTTTAGATTATAAAGTCTAGAAGTCAAAAGTACGTAGAAACATTGAATAATAATTTTTTTTGAATTATCTAACTTAGAAAAAGAAAATATTTTAAAAAAATATCTTCGGAATTGTAAAATCAAAAGTTATCTGTTCTAAGAACAAAGTGAAAAATTATATATTTATGGAGTGTACAAGGAAAATACCTGGTGCAGTGTACAAGGAAAATACCTGGTGCAAAAAGACATCTCCTTAAGAAAATTCCCATTTTACCCTTTTGAATTATATAATCCATAAGTTAAAAATAGCTTTCAATTTTTAGAAACTATTTCTGACTTCTAATTATACAATTCAAAAAAGATAAAATGTAAAGTTTTTTATATGAAGGGGGAAGAAAACATACGGAGGGGCAATAAGAAATTGCCTCCTATCATTATATTATTTCATGAGGCTTATTGTTGTTCTTTGTAGGACTGGCCACGGGCCCGTTTTGACGCGATCTATTTTTGGTCCATTATAAATGGATCGGGTCAGACTGATCCGTAAATGAAAATTAGATTCGTTTATTCAATTTAGTTTGTGAATTGGCGGGCTAGCCTGCATACCAGTTTTGACTATTTTATAGAAAAAAATTGGAGGTCTAAAAATTGTTGTCTTATTCTTTATCAAATCATTTTTTTTCATCAATTATTTGTGTTAACAATGTTGATTTTAATTAATGTAATGACAAAATCTGATATAGTAATACAGATAGACCTACATGCTTTTACATATGGAAATGTTTATCGCAAAAATAAAAAAAATGAAAATAGTTTTACCCAATATTTAGTGTAGGAAAAATATTAGAATCATTTAATAAATATGTAAAATTTAAGAAGATTCATACCTGCAAAAACAAAAAACAAAACAAAACAAAACTTTTGTTATGATTGTTGGTTAGTGTAGATAAAATACTAAAAAACTTATACTTGATCTGAATGTTGTAGTTGTGTACATATATAACTCAAAATGAAATTTATTCCTAGATTTAATTGGCGTAAATGAATATTTATGACATTTTTTGCACTTTAGCAGATGGTGTTTTTTCTCACCTTGAACCACATGTTGTATATGTACTTTTTTCAAAACTTAGATGGCCTGCGGGTTGGTCCGTTTTGACCCGTGGATTGGCCGGTCGGGTTAACAAGCTAGATTGATACGGATTGACGGATTCTATTTCTTAACCCGACCCAGTTTTTTTGCGAACCAACGGACCGATCTGTCGGATCTGGCCCGTTTTGACAATCCTAATTCTTTGTTGACTAAAGATTGCCACTGTTTGAGGTTTCTTCAAACCTTTTGGATTTAACTAATTGCACCACATATGAACATATTTATTTGGAAATATTAGATATGTAATATGTATTTTTATGATAACTTAATTTTGAAAAAAATTCTTATCACGTTCCAAATTAATTTGCTGAAAAAGATTCACAAACCAGGTTAAAACTTTAATTTTTTTAAGTGAATTCCATTCTAAAAGGGCATTTAAGCGCTATTTTGAATTTTTAATTTTAAAATGTGTCCAACACTCTCCGTAAATAATTACTGAAAGAGGAAATATAATACAATTTTATATTAAAACCCATAAAACATTACGTATTTGTTTTATGTCACGTATTAATTCATGGACTTGAGATGTTATCCAACATTTAATGAGTTCGTGCATGAGTTTCTGTGTAGTCCAACTGTGTTACTCTTTGACGTTTTTCAAAGTGATTTTTAAAATTCAAGACAATTTGAACTGTTTTTTTATTTTTATTTAATTTTTAACTACTTGATATATTGTGATATTTAAATAAAGATTAAAAATTATTTTATAAATGTTTTATTGAAAATAACTTATTTATTTACTGATTTTTTAAAAAAAGCTTAAATGATACTTAAAAAAAAATTAAATGAGTATGATCAATAAAGCCTTTTGTAAATAAATGCAAGATACATTTCACTTATTTATAAACTTCCTTTACATTTGTTAACAACAGTATTAACAATGTAAGAATCTTTACATTAATGGTGTCTGAAAAAAACAATCATTCTCGTATGTGTTCAAATTATTTGAACAGCAATAACTAAAACTAACGCCTGTTTACATAATCTGAATTAAAACGTGATGTAACACTCTAGAAATTAAAATAAATAAATATTCACATTTTTTTAATTTATACGTATAAAATCATATCTCACTAGTAATAAGTAAAAATGATAGATTAAAATACTAAAAATAACATAATTACCTATAAGTTTATGAAATCTCACACATAAAAGTGTATAATTTATCTTATAAATATAAAGTGTTATTCACCCAATAGTTACTTTTATTGGATTCTAGAAGTGGAGTCGTTATTGTAATTTACCAAAGGTTACACAGAGAATAAGTTATTATAATAACGTGAAAAAATAAGGAAAACGGGAAACACCTCAACTTTAGGGATGTAACTAATGAATTAGTTACCTACATCAATCTTAAATAGAGAGAAAATGTATAAAAATAAATAAAAATCAACTAATACCACTAACTGTAATGACTAGATGTATAAATTTACCTTAAAGTTCTATATAAATCAATATTACTTACTAAAACCATTAGATTTTAAGAACATTGATGGTGAAGATGAAAAACAACACTCTTTAAATTACTAAAAAAGAATAACTTAATTATTCTCTGTACATAATTATATCTTTTTAAGATAATTGATCTAGTAATTGAACATATTATTAAATATTTTATGTATTTATTAGAGATGTGAAAATGAGTTTCAACCCGTAAGCCAAACCGGCTCACTATGAGTTTAAGTTGGGTTGGATTTAGAAAACTTTAGTTTTTTCAAAAGTGGGTTGAACTCAACCCAGCTCAATTAACCCACGGGTTCGAGTCGAGTTGAAAGTGGGTTGACTCTTTAAACCCACCAATATTTTTTTACATTTTTTATTTTTTATTTTTTTTAATAGTTATTTACTACTCCTAATTTTATAAGTTTACAAATTCATATTTTTAAATGCTAGAATGTTGTTCAATAATATTTGAATAGTTTGAATGTTTAATTAATTTGATTGACAAGTTATATACGTTGATATTTTAATCTCTAACAATAATTTTTATAATAAATTACTCAAGCAATCGTCTTATAAACAATTTTTTTAAAGTAGCATGACAAAAATGTGTAGTTCTTTTATTTATATTTTGTTGATATAAATAAAATATGTAATATTTTGTTGATATATTAATATGACAGAAAATATGTAATATTAGTATGTTTTCTTGAACTTTATGAACATTTGTTTTGGAAATAATTCATCATATATTAGTGGTGAGTATAGTTAAGACATTGATTAGTGATTTTATTGTGATTATCATCTCATGAGTTGCTTAAAAAATTATTTAAATATTTGAATACTTAAAAATAAATAAATAAATATTTTTTTATTGAATTGGTGAGTCAACCTACTTAACCCATATCAATCCGTGATGGGTTGAGTTAGGTTACAAAATTTCCAACTCACTATAAAGTGAGCCGGATTAAGTTCTCTCATTTTCAAAGCAGATCGTGGTGGTGAGTCAGATTAGCTTACTTTGACATGTCTGGTATTTATTCCTCCATTCAATTATTATTTTTATAATACATTAAATAATTGAAAAAGATAAAATTGGTAATTATTTGTGTTACATGTTTACGTGTTGACTTGGGCCTATAAGTATGCTTAATTTTTTTAACTATATAACTTAAAACTAGTCCAATTAATCTATGAAAATGGGTTAGCTCAACATCTAAAGCTTCAAGACACGAGGCACAGTAAAGTGATAGTAATAAAATCATAAAAACATTAAGAAAAAATATATCAAAACCCAAAAGTGGAGTCTCCATTCTTGGAGGGTCAAATGCATATTTTGAATCCCAACTCTCTCAACTTTTGACGTTACTTTTTTACAAGACAAAAAATTGATGTTATTGGTGATTAAGTTATATTTTATTTCATATCATTTATTTATGTGTAAAACAAGAATCGTACATTGCGAGAAGAAGAAAAGTTTATCACACTAATTTGCATAAAAATTATATATTAAAACTTTGTTTAATTTGAATATATTATTTGAAGTAACAAAATTTGAAAGGGTTTTGAGAGGGTGAATGAAAAAAAAGAAAGGAGAGAGGTCCCCAGGCACAATAAGAGCACAATAATACCACAATTAACCACTCCACCAAACAGACCAAAAAGAGGCCTAATTTCACTGTCCTTCCAATCGCTCAACCATTCAGCTTTAAAGCTCACATGGAAATTGTGGGGATCAAAATGAAGTGGTTAAACTTCTTCAATCTAATACCCACCCAGTTGAAATTAGAAAGAGCAAAATAAAATACTATAGAAAATGATGGAATGTGACATTGAGCCCTAAAAACTGTGAATTTTATGGTAAAATGACTATCATGTATAAGAACTTTAAAGTCAACCCTTTTCTAACATCCCTGCACGATCACATGTATTTTTTTTTTCAAACACCCTTATTATCATAACTAACACCAATATTAAAATGCATTTCTTTTCCGATACATTGTAAATTTCTTCTTCCTTGATGTGCCGTGCCGTCGCAACCACTACCAATGAATATGAATATAGTATTTTTTTATTTCTTCTATCAATATCGCATAATATTTAAGCATCTCGATATCGATGTATCTAGTATGCTGCTTTAGGACATCAAAACCTAACTATATAGTTCCAAAATTAATGCTTCTCGTTGGATCAATCATGGCGCAAATTCTAAATTAAAAACATGAACAGATCAGAGAAGTATACATTTATATATGAATGATATATATATAATAATATTCATCGCACACATGTACACAAAAAGATATAATATAAATAATAACGAGTTTATGAAGAGCGGAAAATATGTATATATAACAATTTTTTTTTTACCCGAACTAGACAAATTCTCCTTTATGAATACATAAAAATTACAATATATATGACGGTGAAGAATAAAAAGAAAAAAAAAAAATATGTGAACCTCGTTAATGGTGCAATGGGTTTGGACCGGTTGGAACGAGGCGTTTCTCAACACCGTAACGCGGATCAATCTCGGGTTGGTTTGCGTCGGGCATGTGAGTCCGGTGGCGGTGACGCCGGTGATGGTGGCGGTGGTGGTGGTTGTGGAGAAATGGAGTGAAGTCAAAACCTGTGGCGGGAGTAGCCAGGATTTTTCTGTTAGGGTGGAGTTGGTTGGATTTGAAATGAAAGCAGCGATGGAAGAGTAGAGAGAAGAGGAAGAGCCAGAGAATGAAGGTTAGTAGATGTCGGAGTCTGATGATGAGGGCCATGATGAAGTAGAAAGAGATCGGAATGATTGCATGGAGAGAGGTTTTTGGGAAGAGAAACAATGAGGCTTTAGAAGAAGATGAAGTGTGAGTTTTGAAGGTTTGACAGCTTGAAGATGGTAAGCATGCATAAGAAATGCTGTTACGGAAGCTTGGCATGGGAAGTGTTTGCTTCCATTATAGACTATAGCGTATTTGTTTTTTATATAATTAATTTGGAAGGTCCAGTAGATGCGGAGAGGGGGCAGAATTGTCGAGCATTCTTCTTCCAATGAAGCTTCCTTTGCGTTCAAGGAACAAAGAGTCATTAAGACCACTTTGTCAAACCTTCTATTATATATATTTACACTTTAATTTCTAACTAGCCTAGGCCTCTATAATTATAATTAAATATTACGTTCATCTATTTATTTTATTGGATATAAATATTTACATAATGCCAAATTTTCAATTATTTTATTAGTATTGTAATGAGGGGTTATGTGACTTCTGATAAAAAGCTGAAACATGATCGCTTATAGCCTAAAAAGATAGAGACGGAAAGAGTTAGGGGAGGTCTTGAAAAGGTGCTTTGTCTAGTAAAATTCGGTGGCTTCTTAAAGTCCTCAAAACCATCAAATCTAGTTTTCAACACTCATGTATGAAAAACAGCGACACCTCCCTTCAGTACTCTTGTGTACAACAGAAGTGGAGCAATCTAAAATGGTAAGAAGGTAAAATAGAAACACATTATTAATGCAAGATGAATACATTTAATTCCATGTATCTTCCCCCCTGTTTTCCCGGGTTAAGTTAAATATCTATTATGAACATATTCTTCGTCTGAACGCGGGTAATGGCAACATGATGTATAGAAACCGGCAGAAAAAAAGAGGTGTGAGATTATTTTGACTAAGATTTTTGTTTTATGGATATTGACCGACAATTGATTTAAAATATAGAAAATAAAGTTATACCAACATTTGAATTCCCTCTAATATTTTCTATTTTCAACCATATGTATAATTATAAAATGTCATTGGTATTTGACCTTTAGCTCAGCTTCAGCACAAAAGAGCTGGCATTAAATATTCGGATACGTTTCATCAAAATTTAAATATAATTATAACAATCATGTAAACAATATTATGCCATTTCACACTTCTGTACTCTACATTATATATATACATATACGTTGGAACACGCTAAAGTTGCATAGGAGAGCTGAAAACACTTGCTTCAATTAGACTCTTTCTCCCGTCCTCTTTCAAATATATTGTTTGTTTTGATTTACGCTGACAAATGACTTCATAAAATATGTTTCCATATATCTCTTCTAATGGACTTGGACATGTGGATGTGGGTCTTAAAAACTTTTCTAGCTTTCTCTGACTTTTGAGTTAAGGAACCATGTTATCACCAAATACTACATATATATTTTGACCTCCATACTTCACAGTCCGCTGATAAATGCACCAAAATCTGCAACTTGATTCTTTTATAGGGTAACCCAAAATATAAGACACCCAAAAGAAAGGAATCCGGGTTAAATGCGGTATTTTTTTTCTTAAAATGATCACGAAAGTTAAAAACCACGGTCACATACAAATTATTTTCGGTGATTTGAAAAAAAAAAAAAGCTTAGAATTTTAAAAGTATTATAAAAATTAAAAGTATTCGAATTTCATGGGATATCAATTTTGACTTCAATTGTAGATGCCAGGCAAGGCAACGACGACACTGCCCATCTCTCATCACAACTTGGATGTGTTTGGGCCCTCTGTCGGGAATGGCCGGAGAGGGCAGCTTCTTTCTGCACCTCCATACATTTCAACCTACACTCCCATAGAGTTGTGAAATAATTCATTTATCTTTATTTTATTTTCTTTCATTTTCTTCTTCCTCCGCCAGTCCACCACACTCCTTTTCCCCATATTTCACCTTCTTCCTCCAACCCACACCCCTCTTCACCATGCTTCATTTTCTTCTTCCTACACAATCCCACATCCCTCTCTCCCACTCTTCATCTTCTTCCTACTCAAGTTCCACACCTTTCTCTGTGCATTTTCTTTCCATTGAAAAATATATTTTGAATTGTGCGATATAGAATGTATTTTTCATTTTGCATTCCAGAATGTATAATATATTTTAAATTGTCCATTTCGAAATACAAACTGTGCAATCTAAAACACACTTTTTACTTTTGCATTTCAAAATGCAAAATCTGAAGTACAAAGTTTGTATCGTGTTCTGAAATATATACTTCGAAATACAAAATTTGTATTTCAGGTTGTACATTCGGAACATCTCCATATTTTAAATTCCAGAACATCTCTAGATTGTACATTCCAGCACTCGAAATGAAAATCTTAAACTAAAGAATAAAATTGGAATTTTCAAGTTTATGGGACTATAGGATGAAAATATGGAACTTTAGGAAGAACCCGCTTTGGAGGAGATATAATTCAGGGCTCACCATTTTCTTCAGCCGTGTGAGCAACAACACAGGTAAAATGACTTTTGAAATTCGAAAGTTATATTTTTCCTCAATAGAACTCCTAAATTATACAATTCAGAAGTTAAAATTGACTTTTAGATTGTGTAATCCAAAAGTAAAATGACTTCCGGATTTGTAATCCGAAACTGTTTTTTTTATTAATCTTCTACTTTTGAAAATCATTTTTTACTTTCACATTACTCGATCCGGAAAGGGATTTTTTTTTTTTTTACTATTGGGTTACAGGGAAATTTATGGAGGTACAGGAAGAAGCTGCCTGGTAAAATGTTGGAATGCACATTACTCACAAATCTAGGTATCCACTGGAATATAGTAATGCAATGACAATAAAATAAAGTTGGTGACACTATTTTTGGACGGATATAGCATGAAAAGTTTCCGAGTAGTATTTTTCATCCAATATACGATTAACAACTAAAAAGTCAACTGCGCACCTTATCTGAAGCCACACGGAGGCATAACCACAATAAGATGCACAAGCAAGAATATGTGAACAGTTAATTCCGGTCTTGTACTTTGCAGCGGCCTTACTATATGAGCACTTGCCTTCGGAAATCAGAATAGGCCCATTACACACTACTGACCAGATAATTTTTCATCAACCTTCCTCCCAGTCTACATCATCGTCGTCGTCATCATCTGCTGGAACTTTCTCAGCTTCAACATTCAAATCCCTGACCTTGTAACCTCCATTTCCATTGCCTGTTAAATATTACACCCAGCGCATAAATCAGTTGACACATAAAACATTTCAATCAAAAGAAAAAATAAAATAAAATCGTAACTGCTAAAAAGGAAATTTCAGAAGGGGACTTAGCAATGTTAATAATACAAAGAAAAGGTTTATTAAATTTTAATACTTCTCGGGCCAGTTAAATCTGGAAGGGGAGGCGTTCAGATCAATAACAAACAAACTACGACTCAGCTCTATCAAGCAAATCATAATGTCTAGTCCTCACATAACGATTCCTATTATAATTAATTGACTTAATATATTAATTTGTCCCACTATTATTGGATTACTCTCTATTGTGTCCCATCTTGTAAAACGTATTCATGTGGTCCTTCCACAAATTTGAGTTTAAGTGGGTGGCAGTTCAGTTGATTGTGCCACACGAGTTAACAGCAGACGATAGTTTCTTCCTCTCCAATCTTCCTCTCCAAACCCTTTTATCCGGGAACACAACCCCACCCCAACAATGAAATAAGAAGGAAAAAGTGGAACAAAGGGAATAGCTAAACTCATGAGGTTGGGTCATTACTTCAGACGGGAGAAGGACTCTTGTGATGTTGTGTCACGCATAAAAGAGGGATGCAAACGGACAATGTCATCAGTTGCCAACTCGTTTGACACTTAATAAACCAAATTGTCATATTATCATCCACTCACTTAATTGCGTTATGCTCAAATTGATAGAAAGACACATTGATCCACTTTAAAAAAATGGACCAAATTGTGAATTTAAAAAAAGGTCGGATAGAATTAAGATCAACGCATTAATAGTGGGACAAATTAGTATACAGAGCCCAATTAACTTTATACGAAAAATACACCTGCCTCTATCGACTCCACATTAGTAAAATTTTCCAGACTGAATAGTACTAAAAAACTAACAAGAAAATATACTTGTCTCACCTCTTCCTTCTACCATTACACTTGTTACCACTTCCACAACATCAGCCACAGCAATTGTCTTGTCATTCTCCACTATTCTCCAATTTTAGTCGGATGACAAGTTTATGTCTACCCTATTTATACCAGTTATTAGGAGAATTAGGAGATTAAATATCTTTTATTTAGTTTGTAATTGTTTGTTCCTTGTTATGAATACTCGATAGTTGGTATACATAGAAACCACCATGTATATCTTTTGTCAATTCTCATAAAATGGCACATTTTCATGGAAGCCAAATCCTATTCTTTGAACTCTGATGTTTGGCCTCATCAACTAAGGTCTGATTTCCCTCTCCTATCAAAATTTTGATAGCAGTCATTACCAACACTGATGCTATGCCACTATTGCAACTGGCAGTTTCGTACTAAACACCACCAAGCCCTTTAACTGGACTTTGCCACCAGAGTAGTAATAGTCACAACCTATGAAGCCCGACACGCCATATCAATGGCGTGTCCCGTGCCCAACACATATCGGACACTGACATACATGTCAGTAAAGTGTCCAATTTGAAAGACATCTTTTTGTTTTTGACATAACTCCAACACAATGTTAATAACCGTAAATTCAATGATTTTCTAAAAAATCCATAAACTTGTAAACTTATCACATAAGTTTCTATTATGATTATAAAAATAAGGAAAAGATCTTATATGATCACTATTATTCACTTTTTTGGATATTAGATAGATAAATTATATTCATTTTTATGTTAGATGACAATGTGTTAATTGAAAGTTTAAAACTAATATGTATATACATATCGTTTCCCGTATCCTATGTTTTTTCAATTTAGCCGTATCTTCATGTCCGTGTCCTTATCCCGACTTCATAGGTCACAACAGGAAAAAATAATTCATGCATCGAGATTCTTGAAAAGTTTATACTCCGGCAAACCAAAAACTTCCACCAATCAAATAGGATATAATCAATCTGATGGAAACAGAATAATGGATCTCAGATTATTGGGCATGCGTCTGGTTCAGACACAGGTCCAGACCATGGTCCAAAATCTCCTATTTGAAATGTTTATTCCAGTAGTTGTATTCAAACAGCGGTTATTCTTTGTAGTGAATGGTTCTTATGCCATTTAATAGGTATGCTTTGTGTTTGTAGTGTATTTTCTTAATTTCGGAACAGCGTGCAAAGTTATGACTTTCTGTTTTTAGTATAAGAACAGAGAGTAGTTAGAATACAATATGCAGGAGAGCTATGGCACGGAGAATACCACTGGTATAGTGTATAATTTCAGATTGTTTCAATAAATGTTTTCAGATTTAATTTGATATTCTATCACAATCACAAACATTCATCACAAAATTGATCCTCAATTGGATCAGTGTAGTCTGTGAAAAGAAAAGTCTTAATTTTCTAATTCCAATGAAGTGTCTAATCAATTTGAAAAACACAGCATAAGTACCAGAATGCTACGGAAACATCAACTTAATAACCTAAATTAAATGGGTCCATAGATCAGACTAGAAGACGTGACTACATAATTATAATTGTTACTAGTAATAGACCACCTCAAATAACAAAGTAATCCTTCCTGTTCACAATAACATTCACCCAACACAATTTCTTTCCAGTAATTCCTTCCATATTTTTCAAAGTGTTGAAGGGAGTTGACTTTTATGCTAGTCCAACAGGCACCACCCAGTCAAACACAAACCAAACACCAAGGATTTAAACAGCAGACCACATCACTTGATGCAGCACTATAACTCTATTGCACAAAAAGTCACAACCATATTACGAAGAGTACAGATTGTTATCTTGCAACTTCGGCAGCCCGTACTGCAACTTCAATTGAAAATCCCAGTATGGTAATTGGAAACGAGCCTGAGCAAAGTAATTAAAGCTGTTATTGTTCCTTGGATGACCTTGAGAAGAAAATGTAAAACACCTCATTATAGCCAAATCAGTGGAAATGGGGAGATGAGTGGGCGAAAAATGTGATAACAGAAGAGGGTAGGAAGTGGGGAGGCTGGAATTTAGTAGAATTTGGAACCCTGAGAGAGTTCAGGCTTCTCAAAGTGCCTAACGAGAGTTTATTTTATTTCTTCTTCCTTGTTTATCCAAATCAGGTGATATCTAGACTTCAAATCCAACTTTGAAAAAATTACAGCACCTCCAAGCTCACTAACAATTCATCAATCACATGGATCAGCAATTTATCAAGAACAGCTAGCCTATTTAGTGCCCTTTAATCCACACAGAATTGCTACACACCATCTTTCTTCTTGACCAAAATGACAGGACTACTAAAAGGGCTGGTTCTGGGTCAAATATCTCCCAGCTTGTAACATCCCTCTAATAATTCTTTCTCTCTCTTTTTTTTTTTTTGCCAGTGAGGGTATTGGTAAGGGCGCGTATTTGGGATGTGTGATCTTGATCTCTCTTAGGAGGTACCAGTTGGCTCGTGGAAGAGATCATCAAACTCAATCAAAACTACTTCAAACCATGCCTGTAGTTTTTCTGTTTCACTTTGCACAGTAATTATAACTTGACATGCCTCAACAAACCCCTTTCAGCTTGCATTGAATGGCTAAGTAAGATCTTCCAAGCAGCTTGAGTTTTAAACAATAAATTATCTCCTCTCAATTTTTTTCTGATCCTTATCCTTTCCCCACTTAACAGTTAAATATTTGAGTTTGCTTCACCATCCCCCAAAACTAACCAGCCTAGGTATCCCTTGAACTATGTGAGGGTATAAGAAGAAGAGAACTTAGTTAAGATAGTTAGAATACTAATGAGTTAGTCACTTGAGGTGTTAGATATAAAGGGTGTTAGTTTTGTAGATTGAGCACTATCTCTTGGTGAATGGGAAATCCTTGGAGAAGAGAGTGCTCTCCTATTTCTTGTTTTCATTCTATTCGATAAAAAAAATTATTTTCTTTCTCTTTTCAATTATTGGTTCCTAGCAAACTACTTCAATTCCTCCAAGTTCTGCTTTATGCATATTCCCTTTACTGAAAAGAAAAAAGAGGTTTATAACCTTTTAGTAAAGAACAGGACATGTTTCAAACGTTTGATTAGGCGTAGACCTATTTCTACTAGGATGATATATACTAAAAGGAGATTAGCCCCATTTGTTAGTTTTTACCAAATCACTTTTTATATGAAGTTGGGTATCTCCATCATTCATTCCAAGTAAATGTCACCGTTGTAGCACCTAATAATCTCAAAACCACAATCATAATAAGTTCTAGACTTGATGAATCCAGGGTGATGACCATGTGTATTAAGAACATAATTTAGATACAGACAAAAAAATTCGAGCAATAATATAGTCAAACTCACAAGTAATCACATGAACTTCGAAAGTTATTGTTTAAAATTTTATGCCTTGCCTTTTTTATTCTTTAGGAATTTGGGAGGGAGTATTAAACTCAAAATTCTGAAACATTAGGGATTTAAACTTGAGGATCCAAATCTTAGTCATATCAAATTAAAAGACTACAATGTTACCTGCAATAGGAGTCTCCTCCCACTCAGTACCATCATCATCTTCCTCACGTTTGGATTTCTTGCCAACCTGACGATTGGAAGTACTGCTAGAAGGATTGTCTGCAGCAAGTGTATTTGACAATTGTTTTTTTGCAGCTTCTTCCATATCATGTTGTTGTTTAAGTAAAGCAGCATAGTAAGCCTTAATATACTCATCCTGTAATAATAACAAATAGGAGGAAGCAGAAAATTTAGTGAACAAAAACTGTCTTATACATTTGGGAGGAAAGGAAAATGAAGACAAACAGAAAGGGACAAAAAGTTTATTTAATGTTATGAACCTGTATATTTTTATTATGGTCATGGGCAATTGTTGACTTCTTGTCATCTATGTCCTGTGCTACAATGGAAGTTGAAGTCCCATCCAACTTTGTTTCCTCCTTCACCTCCCCACGTTGTTCCTTTGTAAGATTCATACCTGATGTAATCATCCAGGGAGGCAAAACCTTTAAAGTTGTACTGTCAGTTTCAGACTTAAAGCCCTCTCCTTTTCCTTCAGTATTGTTGAAGTCAACTACAACCTGACACATTCATCAATAGACTGTTAAGTAGTTAAAACTATTTAAGGAATATACGCTCAATGCAAAGAATTGAAAAGCATTAAAGAAGATTTGTAGGCCATATTTATTCACATGTAACTTGTTTCAAGATAAAATGAAAAGTTAAACAAATTTAACAACAAACAGAATGAGGAGAACGGAAAACAAGCATGAAACGAAGACAATCTAGCAAGTTGGCAAGTACATTCATGATAAGCATGGACATACAAACTATCATGCTACCACCACAAACAGAAAAAGATCCTATTTGCATTCATTTCAGTCTTTCAGTAGTTCTCTTCGGTCTATATTGCTTTGGGAAAAGGTAAGTAAGTTCAAAAGGCTTTCACTTTGTATTCAACTCAACAATGATCCTCTTTGAATAAAGGAAGCTGTACAGAAATATAATCATAATAGATCATATAGAAGTACTATAAACTTTTTATTATAAGATACATGATACATCTATCAAACTTTTAAGTCGTTTTTACCAACATTTTGCAGGTTTTCTTATACAGTTCAAAGATAGAAATTCCACCTATTAAATATTGGCTGAAGAAATTCAAAACACAATCTAAATGCAAACAATCATCCTCACTTTTAACACTGTTCCTACTGATGGTTGAGGGGGGTGGGGGAAGAAGTACCATGGTTTCCCTGTCACTCCACGTGCAAAAAACATAGCACCCTTCAACAGGAGAATGTTACCTTAGTGTCTCCACTGTATGGCATTGGCACTCCATTATATCCTAGTTGCGACATTTTAGAATCTCCAACATTGATATCTCCACTAGCTGCACGGACAGCAGCACTAGCTCGAGCTTCCCATGCTTGAAGACTGCCAAATTCTGGAACAGGCAAGTCTTTTACCCGACTGAGTTGATCCATTAAAGGTTTGAGCTGTGCCTGCACAAGCACTAGGTTGTGGACCAGTAGCAACAAAAATAGTAAAGGCCATATTGAGTAAATTATAACAATATATCACAAAATTCAAATGAGATTAAGAACCTGTAGGCAATGTACTATCATTCATTAGCTAGCCTCAGTTTTGCACCTCTCGAGAATACTTACCCAACAAAAGATGCCCAAAAATAGTAAAGTAGTTGACCTACTAAAGACTTGCATGTCACATTTAGTTCAGGGTTATCAACTTCTCTTTCCCCATTTCTAAACTACAGCAGATCATTTCATGCGGTTGGAAATCTCACATTTCATACTAGTTATTATATATAAGTGAGCACAAACATCATCGTACGAATCAGTTTTGTAAGATTGAGTTAGGTCATCTATTTCTCTCTTATTTGAAAATTGATGTTGTCGCAACTTCCCCAGCCCGGCTACAATGAGATTTCTGTCTTCATCTCAAACAGGGATCATCATTTTACAGTAACAACAGTAGTAAGGTGCAAACGCCTGAAACCTAACAGGCATCTACACATGTCAATTTTATTTTTTTTTTACTTTTCATAATTTGGCTTTCAGTTGAATTTAGCAGTATCAAATTCCAAAATGATACTTTGTCATTGAGTGTAAGGTTTTAGGAAATTATCAAGCATTCATTAGATTAGGGCTCCTACTTTTGCTCTTTAGAACACATGAGAGCAGGTTTACAGGGTTTATACATATAGAAAATCCCACATTCACTAGACATATAGCTAAATTACTAGTATATAAGTGGACATAAATCTCACTTTACATACTAATTTCGTGAAATTGAATTAAACTTAAAGTCAAATTTTTAATAATATACTTTCAATTTTTTATCTTAAACATTAATTTATAAAATAAAAAATAAATAAATAAAATTAATTAACTTTTTTGTAGCATAAAATCAATTAGAAGAGATTAACCTTACAAACTAACTGATAAGAGATTAACCTTACAAACTAACTGATAGTTCCTAGACCCGAAATGAATCTTTAAATGGGAATCACATTATTAGACAGCTTATCTTAACAATAAGATAAAGAATCAGAGAGATAGTTTAATGATACATGCAATCAGGAAATAATCATTTATTGTTATAAACTAAATTTGCTAAGCTTCCCAGTTATTGGAAAGAACAATGAAACCAACTAAATTAAGTGAAATGATCCACATCATAAGACGCCACAAATATGAATAAACAGCATAGTAAAATCAGATAAGAACCTCCATCTTTTGAAGCATGTCCTTTAACTTTTCACGCCTGCGTCTTCTTGCATTGTCATCTCCATCTCCCCCGTCTTGAGCAGCTATCTTATCAATTTCAACCTCTAGTTGTCCATCACAACTTTCACAGTGGAAGTCTTCATCTTCAAACGATACTAACCGTAGAGCATCCAAAGCATTGTATCTATCATAATCCATATGCACAAGTATTATAGAATAAAAATGCATCAATACAAAATAAATATGACATATACGATGTTGATACTAAAAGGAATTATTGAAACCTTTTTCCACAGTTTGGACATATATATTCCTGAAGTGTATTTTTGTTCTCTAACTCATCTTTCAGCTTATGTTTCATGCGATGTAGTCTGTACCTAATCACATCATAAATCTGCAATGAAATTTAACATAAGAGTTTTCTATATATGAAAGGGGCATAAATTGGTTGTACATTTGTAATGTTTCAAATAAAATATCAATAAAAAGGTAAAATACCATTGTTTTTTCCTTCTCCCTGCAAATAAACAACCAAGTATACTTCTTAAACCACAATTATGGAAGAATTAGAGTGCAGAGATGGACCTGAGCATAATCTAGACAACAGTAAGAGTGTGTGTGCAGCTTGACCTTTTCTTCTCCCTCTTTTGCTGCCTGATGACCATCAGCCGTAGCAGCTACAGCAGCACTATAAATTTTTGCACCTTTTGCTGTCTGAGGTCAAATCTTGAACACAGTCAACCACAACTCTCCCATAGAACCAAATCTAACAATAAAAAATAACTAAAACAACTCTATAAAACACACATCAACAGATGAGACTTATAGACCCTAAATATAAATAACTAGTTAAGCAGAATTTAAACTTACCATAATAGATGAAAGGAAACTTTACATGATAGAGAAAATAATATGAAATGCATCCAAAAGAGGGAGTGTTCTAAAATAATGATCTTAAAGGAGCTTACCTACTCTTCATTCATCATAATTCAGAAAGAAAAAAAAAAAAAACTCAGAAAGTAATCTTCTCCAGGTTATCTAGTTGTTTTCTAAGTGTTTTTCCCTCTGATTTAGCATGATAGTTTTTGGCTAGGGTTTTCAGTTTTCTGTTATAACTGATTACCTATGATTTCACTGTGATAATCTACGGTAAATAGTAGAATTCTGACTGAAGTTATTGGTTGTGTTGAATCTTAGGGAACTCTAAGGATCATTTGTTTCACGAAATCTTTTTGCATTCCCAGAATAATGAAAGTAATAATATTTCTTCTCACATTTGTTAAAAGGTTATCAAAAAAGTATTCATAGGTATCTTTTATTCCCAAAAAAGTTATATTTCCATGTCTATACAATTTTTATTATCATGCTAAGGAGGTGAGGAAGTTGCATGCCCAGGGAAAATGTGGGGACATTATTTTCTAAACACAATATAACTTTTTTTATTTCATATTTATTTTAAAATTTAGAAGTTATTCCAAGGAATATCAAAAGTTAACCAAACCTATTTGTTAGAAATCTCACATTGACTAAAAATATGATAGTCAAATGATAATATATGAATGGGTGTAAACCTTCCTTTACAAACCAATTTTGTGAGATTGAGTTAAATTTAAAGTCAATTTTAAAGATAGTATTGAAGTATATTCTATTGAAGTTTTTTGGGCTATCTTGCCACTTACTATCAGGTCACTCCAAGTTGCGCATGTTTTTGCATGAAGGTTTACCCAAGGATTATGAATCTATTGTTGCATTGATCCAGTAGCAACATCTCTCCACTACAGATTCCAAAACTCAGTCAGTGCAGTAAAAAAGTTTACTCGGAATTAGTTTCCCATCAATTTCACAAAAGCTCAAAATTTAACAGTTCTCATTCAGCTGATAATTGACAAAAAAACTAATTACTTCAGCATTTCTTTTGAGAAGATTTTAGTTTAGACGTAGTTGGCAGCTGATCCAAAAATGCTATGCTTAACATTCATTGATACATACTCCATGTTTATGTGGCTGTACTTACTCAAACACAAGGCTAATATTTTTTCAGTTTCTATACAATTCAGAAAATGGTTGAACTTCAATTTGGCTATACCTTCAATTTTGTCCTTTGACTAAATTCCTTCATGATTATAGATTTTGTAGATTAATATGCCAATGCCCCCATTTACATCATCAAAATCCAGATGTTGAATTGCAAACGTAGACACGTCATGGAATATGGATTTCAGACTCGGTCTCCATCACTTCCCTTCCTTTAAAAAATTCTGGGATCATATGTTTGTTGCTTCTGTTTGTCTTGTAAGGAATCCAGAGAAACAAAAAGAAAAATGAAAGTGAAACTTTATTAAACTGTAAAAATGAACTGATTACTCCAACAGAGCTATTTCAGTTATTTTTACAGAGGAACAGGTTAGGCTACAAACCATACACTCCAGCCATCATAATAGAATGACAATTGGCTAACCCAACTAACTCCAACTGTCATAACAGAATGACAGTTAGTTAATAACTCTGACTAAGTGCTGACTCAGCAATCTACATATAGAAGTACACTCTATTACCTTGTAAATAGGCTCCCTACATTTTCTCTTAAGTTTGAAGTTCCATATCAAGCAATGTTCAAATACTCACCAAGTTACAGCTTTCTGTATGTCTGAGAGCTCTCGTGTTCCCTTCTTACGTCCATATAAAAAACACAAATTACATTTCAAATCCAAGAGTACCTATTCCTAGAATAATCCATTGTTCATAAATTCTATAATTCTCTTTCTCGGGATGGCAAGTTATTCATATCCAAAGATGTGGTGTTTATGAATTGTTTTCCCTATAAAGATCTCTTCTCTATATCTTACTCTCTTCTCCACCCCACTCTCTGGATGCATCCCAAGTACCTCTAGTTTCCCTACAAGTCACTATCCCCTCCTTCAGCTCTTCCCCCTCTTTCTTCCTCTTCAGTCATTCAAATTCAAAGTCTATTTCCTCCTTCTTTCAAACATCTTCTGATGTCTTCACCAATTTATTGTCCTGTCAATACTCACCACATGTAGGATAGATCCCATTCTGTTCATGTAGTTCCTGGACTCAATCTCACTTGACTCATTGCTCAAACTGAACCAAAGAATGTCAAACAGGCCTTACAAGATGAGACTTGGCTTGCTTCCATGCAAGCTGAATTCACTACTCTGAAGCAAAGTAACACCTGGACAGTAGCCCTTTTCCTCCCTACAGGGGTATCTTGAATTCTGAAAAGGTGGAGGGAGATCTTAGGTTTGCCACTATCCCTCCCAACACCTGGCACATAAATGACTCTGTTTCAAAGGGTAGATGGACTATCAAAAAGCCTCGCTTGTGCTGCTACAAGCACTATTTTGGGCACAAAATGCATTACTATTCAAACTTTGTAGTGGTCCAAGGCCACTTTGCCACGTTAGCACAGTATTGAAAAATGATAACTATGGCGTTTTCCCCCATAAACAGCAGCATAACTAAACCTTAAAAGTTTGTTGCACCTTATGGATATTTGGATAATAATCTTGCAGGTGGTTCTATACTTTATGTAGTGAAACTCTCAAGTATCTTAAGTTATATTCTTCATCAGATTATAGTGAAAAAGAAAAAGTTATGATAAGCATTAAGAAAATACCAGATTGTTATCAAATGAAATATACCGTTTTATTTCGTTTATTGAACTGTGTTGCCTATTTCAACTTATTTAAAAAAACAATCCTAAATAATCTGTCAAATTGCTATGTCAAGGTATGGATTAAAATCACCTCCATTCATTATGTGTCTCCTTCCTTGTCCCTCGAACAATTTCTTTCTATGTCAATTAATATAACCCATAAGCATTAAATGGAATTAACATTTCTAATTGACGTGGCAGAAACTTATTGGAGGGACAAGAAAGAAGACAAAAAAGAAACTGGGACAGGTGATTTTAATGGTCAAGAGATATGACTTAACACAATTCATCAAATGAGTCTCTTAAGTCCATTCAAAAGAGCAATGTTAAGCTATTTGTGTTCTCAATCAAAATATGAACCAACAAAGGAAATTATCTACTTTAGTGGCTAATGCATAGGCAGAAACAAATAGTTACCTCTCTCCTATGATCGCGAGTAATGATCTTTTCTTCTTCAAAGTACCGCAAAGTTCGACGAAGTTGTTTCGTATGCAGTTTAAGGTCCTTTGCCAAGTCTTCTTCTCTAACCCATTGCCGTCTGAAACAAATATTAATGAATACCATCAAACACCAAATTAAATAAATAATAACTGACATGCGTTTTCCCAAATACACTAGAGTCAAGTTCAACCAATATATCATTTAACCCATTTCTTTTTTTATTTATTTTTCATTCCATTTTCACGGCTTTCTCGTTCTTTCTATGCTTTGCACTTGAAAGTTCAAATAACTTCGCTCTCTTCTGGTTTTCGCTCCTTTGTACACAGGTATCAGTTCCATGGTTCTAAATTCAGTAACCAACTCAATATTTAGCTTCTTAAGGCCTCACAAAATAGCATTGCAGCAGCAATATCAGCATTTGTCCAGAATTACTCGCAATTTAACTACTCAACTACCAAAATTCAAAATCACTTTCAACAGAATAACACACAGGCATGCCTCCAGAAGAGTATAAACAAGAAGAAAACTCGAACCTCGTGAGCGCGTCAAGTACCACTACAGCAATTCCCCTGTTATCACTCCTTCCTGTTTTAGGCTGATTATCTCCTTTGCTGGTAAGATCATCGTAGAAAGCCCTAGCAGCTAGTTTAACCAACCTACGCAAATTCATTCAACAAACGAATTGAAACAAAAATTAGCATAGTCATACACAATATTGCATGCACTTCAAAAGCCGCTTATTCTTCTTCGTTTGTACTTTTATTTGACTAAACGCAACTTAGATGCACTCGAACTAAAGAGAGGTAGAAGAATGTGTTACTTGTTATAGGGTTCAATCATCGATTCGACGTGGCTTGGGTTTTAGCACGGTTGTTAGGGTTCCCGAGGGCACCGTGACTGAAATTAGTTGACTAGAGTGAGTTGAGGTCTAAACAAATCTGCTCCCAACAATTCAATAATTGCTGCAACAAAGTACTTGGACCTTGTCAGTGCTATTTATAGAGAGATGAATTGAACCAGCAGGGCGGTTCCACTAAAAAGTAGTTAGATAACCTCTTTCTAATGTAAACTAATTGACAATTAATTTATAGCCATAAATAATAAAATTGGATCTTGTAATAGTCTTTATGAACACCACCAGTATAAAATTATGTTCGCTTTTTTTTTTTATAATAAAAAATAATAAAATTATTTTTATTTTTATAATTACAAAAAAATAGACATAAGTACATCTTATATTTTTATTACAAGTGAATTTTATGTAAATTTTTCTTATAAATAATTATTTTAGTTTCAAAAATAATTAATTTTAAAAGAAAATAGTTAAATAAGAAAAACAGTTAAAGTTTAAAAAATATCGTTTAAAAAATAAAATATTAATTTAATTTTAAAAAACTGTTTTTTTTTAAATTAAATGTATATGATAAAAAATAGTATAAATAATTATGAGTTAAATATGTTTCTCTCCCTTAATTTTCACTAAAATTTATGAATGCATGGAATTAGTTTTTTGAATAAAAAAATTTTGTTAAATTTACTTGATATTTCAAACGCATTTCAAAATAATATTTGAGTTGTTTACACTATTTGATACATATTAGCTTCAATGTATCCTGAAATGTCAATTAAATTTAACAAAATTTGGTTGAAATTACTAATTCTATATATTTTATAGAGTTGAATGACTAAATTTGGTTAAAGTTTCGAAAATAAACTAATTTCAAATTTCACTGAAAATTAATGACTCAAAAACATATTTAACCCGATTAATTTTAAATGTTTTAACACTTTTTATCTCTATGATTTATAATTCATTTTTTCAGTTAGTTAAAAAACAAATAACTATAAATATTACAAATATATTTATTATTTGATTATAACAATTAACAAAAACAAATATCTTATCATGTGATTTTAATTTTAATAACAGTTACAATATATTTTTATTATATAATTATAGCATCGTAAAAATCAATGAAAAACAATTTTGTAATTATGTTTATCTACACATTTTGTACGACTTTAAAATAAACTTTAGTCATACTTCTAAATTATTTTTATTGTGGTAAATACTTTCTAGTCATATGATTATTTTTATCAATGTAAGGAAATGGATATATATTAGTAATAATAATAAAAGTAATTTTTGAAATAATTAAACTATTATTTTTATAATTAAATATGTTTTTAATCCTTTACTATTGAAATGTGTAATTAGTCTTTCCTCGAGACTTTTATCTATTTTAGTCTCTTAACTTTATAAATATATGTATTTATTACTTTTAATCAAAACTTGTTAGATTTATTTGACAACGTGTTTTATGGTAACATCTAAGTTGTTTATATCATTTAACATGTTTTTACTTTAATGTTAGTCGAAATATTATATGAAATGCGTTGAAAACATTAAATAAATTTCATAAAATTTAATTAAAATAAATAAATTAACGCATTTATAAAATGGAGAAACTAATTTGGGTTAAATTTGAAAGAATAACTAATTTCAAATTTCACTAATATCACATCCTTAATATAATGTTTATTTTTTTTCTTATTTTATTATATTCTATTTTTTCTCTTCTGTTCAAAACATTTTGTTTTAACAGGTGTAAAAAACATTTTGAACGAATATTTTTAAAGAAATATACGATTTCATAATTAAAGTATAAATTGAATATCCCATTACAAAGAAAGTTTCACAATGTATACAAAATACCCTACAAACATTAATTTTTTTTTTAAATTATATCGAATATGGTGTTAGATTTCTTTTATGAACAATTGCTATCTGAAAACTAACTTTTAGATTTGGTAGTCCTAACATTTATTTCAAAATAATAACATTATTTTGTTTTTAATATTATAATAATAAAATTTGAGAAATTTAATGTGGAGTGTTTTTTTTTAACAATATCTTTTGGAATTTTTATATATTACTATAATTCTACTAACAACAACAAAAAATTCGAAATATACTTTACATATGATGAAACTATAAAAAGAAAAAAGAATTTAAAAATCAATGTAAAATCATTGTTGACATTGAATAATTTTCAAAATACATTGTACGTTATTTCATGTCACCATTAAAGAAAAATGAGAAAATCTTAATTGAAAAACAAAAAACATAGTTAAAATATAGCCTATTTTAAAAATTATGATACAGGTGAAAGGATTGGAAGGGTAAAGGAAAGTCATTTAATACCCTTGTATCTATTGTTCAAAATATATAAAATAAATAACAAATATAATGGTAGAGTTTAACTAAGTTAAAATTAAACTTGTATAATCTGAATATATTTATTATAACGGGAAGATCATCAAAACAATCAACATTTAATATACTTACTTCATGCTGGGCTCGTATTAATACTATAGACTTTTTTGTTGGTTTATGGACGTTTAGCTGTATATCTAGTTGAATAAATTTATTCATAGAGAATTCAGTAAAAAATAAATAAATAAAATAAACATCTTTAAAAATTAAAATTAGTTGGTATACAGATAAAATGTTGTGTCATAATTTTTTTTTCTCAATTACCACTAGTTAGTATATATATATATATATATATATATATATATATATATATATATATATATATATATATATATATATATATATATATATATATATCACTTAATACATTGTTTACATTTTAAAAAATGACACTTTTTTTTACAAAACCGTACATTTTTTCTCAAAACATAATTTTGCATGTCTGTATAACATGGATTTTGTTGATTAAAAATAAATAATATTTTTTATTGAGTTAGTTTGATTTAAGTTCTAAAATATTTAGAAAATTCGAATTTAGTTCGTTAAAATTTTATTTCTCGAAAATTATTGCAAATGACTTAAGGTCGATTAAGTATCAACACCATAATTAACCAACATTAGTTTATAAAATAAGTCAGTTTCATAAAGTCAAATCAATAATATCTTTCCTCTCTTGTTTACTTTACATGAAAATTTTAGTTTTTGAGTTGTTTTTAAGAGGAAAGTTGGGAGTTCGATACTATTAATTATGAACATTTTATACTAAAAATAAATGAATTTTTTTAAAATAGTGGACATGTAAATATTATTTCTTTATGACACTTTTTGTTTTCATTCTTATTAAATATAAAATAAAATTTATATTTTAAATTCTAACGATATAATATAATTATTTATTAAAGTTTTTAAAATTATCCGTTTCTTTTATTTATTTTACATAAAATTATCTATCTTCTATTTTTTTATTCAATATAATTATTTTTTCATATTTTTTCAATTCATTTTATTTTATTTTTAATAATTTGAAATTTATTTTATATATTAATTTAATAATATTATAATATCATCTATTAATATAAATAATCTATATTTTAAAATTCCGTACAAATATAATATCATCTTTGTTTATAATGTGTATATTGATACATTATTTTTACATTTTTCATAACATTAAAACCTAACTGACAAAATCCGATATTCAACGTTTTTGTCGTATTACCTTTTTCTACAAAAGTCAGAACCCAACTTACTTTATATAATTAATAGTAAAAATATATGTGTTATGATAATTGAAAAAGTGAACATATTATTATTATTGTTTTTATTACTCTTATAAAATTAAATATAATTAACTTTTATTATTTTATTATAAATAATTTTTATTTATTTTGTAGGTAGCTTTATGATTAAGAAAATGAAAGTTTAAACAAAGGTCAAATTGAAAAAATGTTAAATTCAAAGTGACTTAAAGGATAAAATTGATAAAATAATTATTTTAATTTAAAAATAAATTATTTAAACATTAAAATTAAAAAATATGTGATACTAAAAATGAAATCTTTTATATATAAGTATAGATTATGGTACGAATGATGATGCAAACTGAACTAAATCATGTAAGTCAGCATAAAAGCTCGCAAGTAAAGATGTGGATTTAACTTGTTTAGGTCTGTCCCGCATAATACACAATTCACGTAGGTTAACAACAGATTGATCCGCATTTGGACTGGATAACTCACATCGATTAAATTTGTAAATTTTAATGGCGCTAGAAAAACATGTGTATTTTAAATAATTTGTTCATTCGCGTTTATTCTGCAATCCATTTAAAAGTACATTGTTCATTTCGTGCCAAAACTGGTTTCTTATTGTACCTTTCTTCTCTAATTTCAGTCTACTCTAAAATAATGTTTATTTTCAATAATTATGAACATAAAAGTTATAAATTATAAAATTATGAATATTTCTTATTTAAAGTTTTTTTTTTTATATAAATCACTGTTTCTACTGATTTAATTGAATAAAAAGAAGTTATTAAAAAGTTAGGTCGGTCTATAAGATAAATTAGTTTTCGTTTTCAATGTAACTTTTTACAAGTCAAGCGGGACAAACCAAAATGGTAGGACTCTTAGATGTGCCAAAATATACAATTATGTAATTTTAAATTTATGATATTACTATTATAAATTTACAAAATTATATATAAAATCTTAGGTTACTAATTTTATATAAAATTTAAACTTCATCTTCAAAATCAAGCTTCTAATGACAATTTTTAAATCATGTTACTTATATTTTATTTATATATTTAAAACAATTAATTACAATAGGTTTAATCTTAAGTTTAAGCTTATTAATACTATTGCATATTATGTTTCAATAATTATGTTAATACGATTTTATCTATCTTCAAAAAATTATTCATTTGTTTTTAATGTATATCAGTACTCTCCGAATGGAAGGGGACATGGGTTCTATAGTAGCTTTATTTACTCCTAAAATTAATTTAGCAGACATTGAAAGCAATTGCAGATAGGGCATTATATCGTCATTGCTCGTCCAGGCCTGACTCAAGCACAATACTACTGCTCTATATCTCTATAAATAAAGCATCACTTCAGCTATCTCAGAGGGAGACAAACTCGAAGAGAGAGAAAGATACCTCGATTTGAATTCGATTATCGTTTCTCACTCTTTTCCCTATGGCGAAACCTCGCAAGACCAAGAACAACGAAGACCCCAAGCCCGAGAACTCTGGTGCCCTAGTTCACCACCAGAAGATATGCCTCTCAATCGACATCGACAAACGCCTAGTCCACGGGTTCGCAATTATCTTTTTCCCTTCCGTTACTCCATAATTAGCATCTCTACTATACGCTGCTGTTGTAAATTAGGTTTTGTTACCGCTATCCCGTGTTTAAAATCGATCTAGAATTTTATTTGTGTTGATTTCACTTGTAGGTACACTGAATTGGAGATTGCGGTGCCGGAGATTGGGATCGTAGGGTTGCACGCGGAGAATTTAGGGATTGAGAGTGTTTGGGTCGATGGTGAGCCCACGGAGTTCGAGTATTACCCGCATCAGCAGCAGCAGGTGGAAGATGATAAGAGGTTTAGTTCTGTGTGTTCTCCTAGCTCTGCTGCCGATGCTGCTGTCTCAGTGTACATGTCCTCTCTGGAGAAGGAGCTGGTGCCCAATTTACTTATTAACTGCTGTAAACCTTCCAAGACTGAAAGTGAACAACAGCAGGAGCAACTAGTTCCGGAGAACGGGTTTCACTCCACGGCCGAGCCCAAACAGGTTATAGTTGCTGTCTATGAACTCTAGGTTTCAGCGCTAGCCCCTAGCTGAGCAATTTAGAGAGTTATGTTAAACGAGACTTGAAAACCCTAGGCGTAGCAACTGAATTGTAAATAATATAGCCAATGACTAATTTAGCTCCTGAAAATGTGATTAGTTTTTTACTTTACTCTTATATTTAGTGTAATTAAAATAAGGTCCCTGCTACTGCGATATTTTACCACACACCGACATTTTGGCCTTTTGATTTAGGTTAATATTATCACCTAAATTTTTACATTACAGTAACCTTATACCACCATCTGAGGGACATATTGCGGTTTCAACTGCTTTTTGATTTTTTTTAGTTCTAGGAACAGGAGTGACAGTTTGATTAGCAAATCACTACTGGGGCTAAATTGTCTATATGGATAAACATTGTGTTCATACCTGTAATTATCGTTTATTGGAAGTAATTAGGCACTGAGTGGATTTTATAATTATTTATATAGAAGTATTTGCTGAATTGAATTTATATTGTATTTATATATTTATTTACCTAGGGGTCTTGATAAGTGCCTAAGGGCACTGTTTAAGGAATTGAAAAGATTTTTTTTATTGAAAATCACATTAGAGCACATTTCTTCATATAGCAATAGTAAACTTTCCTCTTTTAATTCCTTATTCAACGCTCTTAGGATGCTGGTTAGCATGTATTTTTTAATATATAATATATTTAATTATAATATGCTTGTATTATTTAATAGACTTGCTGCCATGGGTTTGGGTTCAGTATGACCTACCTGAAATTAAATTGTGGTTATGGTTATCCTTTACGTTCTGGGAAATAGTGGACAATGTCAGCAACAATTGTGGTCATGGAGAGTCCAAAAGCCTTGATGTTGATATCACATCCTTCACATTATGGGAAATTGCAGACTGATGCAGTTGCAAGGCTGTCATTGAGTTAGAAAACCTTGCCGTTGCTGGTGAAGCTACCGACTATTTTATGAAACTTTGGACCCATGTTCATACTAAGGACTATCAACCCATTTATGAACATTGTCCTCTGCTTGCTTGGACTTTGCACGTGTTATTTAGATGTTGCACTGATGAAATTGTGATGTGTCACCACAAGTGCTATTTTATTGTGTCCTTTCTAAATTTTCATCTTATTTTTGTATTTTTATTTCTATATATTTTTGGCCCACTCATCGTAGGAAATAGGTTATTTTTTAATGGTTGAGATAGTGCAACATTGTTCCATGAGAATATGGCAGTGAAATGTGAGAATGAGTAGTTTTGGTGAGGTTTACTATTGGTGTTTTCTCATGTAGGTTGATGTTGGGTGCAGAATGTGAGAATTGTTCGTATTGACTATTGGATAGAAAAGGCAGAGACAGGAATCCACTTCAGAAATAATCTTCTTCATACTGATAATCAGATAAGGAGAGCTAGATGTTGGTTCCCCTGTATAGATGACAATTCACAACGATGCTGGTATGGGCTAACACTCCCCCATTTGTGTGTCCATATCCATGCTTACATTTCATTGTAAATTTATTTACTGTTCATCGTGTGAGCTTGAAGTAATTATTGTTGTTTTGTTAATGTTCAGTTATGACCTGGAGTTCACCGTAGCACACAATCTTGTGGCTGTTAGTACGGGATTCTTGCTTTATCAGGTAGCAATGAGTGATACTAATATTCTGTTATTTAAGTTATGAAAGCACAAGCAATACTATTTTTACATAAGCTGATAACATTTTGAAGCTGTTTCTATTGATAAGCACATTTAATGTTCTTTCAAGTCAAGTCAGGTTGGAAATTGGAATTTCCTTTGTTTGTAATCCCCGGCAATTGGAGTATGCCTACTTTGGTTTTTCTTTTCTTATGTTCCACAGGTGTTAGATGATGATTGGCTTCAAAGTCAATCAATATTCTTTTTGGGAATATTCATTGCTGAAAATGACTGACTGCTATGATAGAACTTTAGAAAACTAAAAATCACTAGTTTTCTACATAAAATGAATGTTAAAGTTATTGGTTATCTAAAAAATATTGGAAATAGTGATTTCCTACACATGATTAGTGTTTTGCTGCCAAATAATTAAGCTTGAGATGTCTGGTAGAACAGTGAATTATCTGCTGATTTTGATTTTATGCGCTGCATATTGTCGTTTTCTAGTCCATTTATTCATAATTTGTTCACTGGACCCTTGAAATACCTTAAAGGAAGAATCTTCTACAGTGTTGAATTTGATCTGCTTATCCTTAAATTGTGTTCTTGCATATTGTGAGGCCCAGTGAACTTTTGGAGATCGAGCTCACTGTTCTGTTTTTTCCTTTCCTCTTTGGATCAGATGCAACCTTTCTCTTTTCTGTACCCTGTTTCTTGTCTTCTCTCTCTTAAATGATAAAATTCATCTGCAAAATACTCTTGTCATCTGGGACAAAACATCAACATAGTGATATGACATGGATTCCAATTTGTTGCTGATGCATGATTCGCGGGTTTAATCAGTCAGCCATATATGGTTATCACTGTCAATTTTTTGCGAAGGGGTGTGGGGTTAATGCAACTCTGCAACACTATTGGCTGGATATTGGTTTCTTGTTGGTGGCATCTTTGATTTGCGGTGATAGCTTAGTTGGGAGAGCATCAGATTGAAGATCTGAAGGTCGCATGTTCAATCCATGCTCACCGCACCTCCAGGGTCATGGATCGGTTTAATCAAAGTTCTCATCTAAGGAATTGGTCACTTCTTGTTTAGATCTTTGGGTTGAATAATTCATTTAATTTTTACAAAATTTAGAAGCAGTTTTGCATTTTTGTCTTCTGCTACCATTTCATGGAAGGGAAGATAAAGGAAAAGTACCCTTTGTCTAAGTTGGAAAACATAATTATTGTTATTATTATTGACGCATTCCTTTACTTGGTTGCATTCTGTACATGCAATGGAATATAGATTATATATGATACCCTGTTCCGCTGACCACCCTCATTTCAGCGAAATTGCTTGACCCTCTCCTTTGTTGTTATGCTTCACTTTTGTCTTTATTTAAATTTATAGTTCGATATGAAAATTTATCTTGTGTTATACGCCTTGCATAGTTAAATATGTTTTTGTTTGAACCTCCTTTCTTTTTCAGGTGTTAAGCAAGGACAATCCTCCTCGGAAAACATATGTCTATAAATTGGATGTTCCAGTAGCTGCAAGATGGATATCTTTGGCTGTTGCCCCATTTGAAATTCTTCCTGATCACCAATTTAGTCTCATATCACACATGTGTTTGATGCCTAATCTGTCAAAGATGCGGAATACAGTGGAATTTTTCCACACTGCCTTCAGGTATGACACGTGATAGTTCAATTTAACTAGCAGGTTGCTTTTAATCACAATTGTATAATGATTGGATAGTTGGACTTTTATTGGTGAGCAGCTGCTATAAGGATTATCTTGCTGTAGACTTTCCATTTGACTCATACACGCAAGTTTTCATAGAGCCAGAGACGGCTGTGTCTGCATTAAGTTTAGGAGCCTCTATGAGTATATTTAGTTCACAAGTTATGTTTGATGAGAAGGTTATTGATCAGGTCAGTTCATTACTTCAACTCTTTTAGTTGATTGCCTTTTTTCTAATTATACTCATTCTGAATGAATAAAGAAATTGTTCCTCTTGTACTTGAGGGTTTTTATGCTTATGATTTTACTACCATGCCAGCTTAATGATCAGCTTATGTCTTTATTGGCAGACTATTGATACTAGGGTAAAACTTGCATATGCTCTTGCAAGACAGTGGTTTGGGGTGTATATCACTCCTGAGACACCAAATGATGGTAACTTATCAGAGGATATTTCGATTTCTGTTTTAATTTGAATCGATTCTTTGGGAATTCAGCAAATTTTGTGCTTCCTCTAGTGTGATTGATGAATTCTTATTTGCACATTGCAGAGTGGCTCTTGGATGGACTTGCTGGCTTCTTGACAGATTTTTATATCAAGAAACATTTGGGAAATAATGAGGCACGATACCGGAGATACAAGGTTTGTTTTTCTTTTTGGGTTAGACTGGTCTATGTGAAGGCTAACTCGTTGTGCATTATATTATAAATTAATGAACGTGTTCTCTTTATGGGTGTATATAAAAGTTTGTGGTTCAACATGTTATTGGGGTCTGGATGCTTTGTAGTTTGTAATGTTCATGTATTCTCATAAGTATTCTTGAGGATGGTGCTGTTTATAACCATTTTTTTATCCCCTCTTAGTTTTTATTTTTCCTTCTCTACAGATTTGTTTTAAGAGTTTCTCTATTGTAAATGGTATTTAATCCCACATGAAAAGGTGATACTTGAGTCAAAGAATGCAATTAAAGTCATCTCCATTAATGACAATGTAATCAACATATACAGTAAGATAGATATACATGCTAGATGAAGAATGAAGTGAAAAAACCAAGTGATCAGCTTCACATGAGTCATACAAACTCATGCAATATTTAAACATGGTGGTTGATCTGTCACTCTAGGTTGAGGACACTATTCTGAGTTGAAAGTGCAACAGTTAATATGGTGATTGCATTTTTTTGCGTGCTAATGTAAATCACTCTACAGGCAAATTGTGCTGTTTGCAAAGTTGATAATGGTGGAGCGACAGCTCTGAGCTGTTCAGCTTCCTGCAAGGATTTATATGGAACTCAGTGTATTGGTTTGTATGGAAAAATAAGATCGTGGAAGTCTGTAAGTATTTTCCTTTCCTTTTCTTCTCCCCCTACCTGTCATCTTATAGCATTGAGCAAGTACATTAGTGTGTTTCCTTAATCACTATTGAATTATATAAATATTATTTTCCCCTTTTCAGGTGGCCGTTCTTCAGATGTTGGAAAAGCAAATGGGTCCTGAATCTTTCCGTAGAGTAAGTCCTTGACATTTGCAATATTTATGCTTCTAACCATTCTACATATATGCTGAATGTGTCTTAATATGGTAGTCAATAGTGTGCTTTCACGCCAGTTTTGTGCTGGTGTGGAGTGGCTCCCCCTGCACCAAAAGGTTGCATGATGTTGCACCTCAGGATTCTGACTGTTTTGTGGGTTGTGAGGCCAAAACTGCAACATATTGCTCCTGCTGACATGATATAGGTTTAACATAAGGGATTCAATTCCTGGCTGGAAACAGGATCTTTTGTGTTTCTGTTTATTTTCGTGATAAAAGGGGAACTTTCTATTTTAACCTATAATACACAATTTGCACCCCAGTCCTTCTCCCCCACATTCTGCTTCTCTACTTTCTTCCTGTCTTGCCGCATCTTTCCTCTCCATTTCTGGTAGGATTTCCAATGAGGTTTCCGGTGGCGATACCAACATAACCTGCAACTTCTGATAAAAACTGTACAATTCTTTATTCTTTCTTTTCTGTTTAGCTGCAATGGTTTCATGCGACCAACCACCCTCTGCCACTCAACCTGTTAGATAGTGACGGATGTCAAATAATAGTTGTGGAATGTAGTGTAGCAATGTTCAGGCATGTATTCTAGAATGTTCTTATCAACTTAGGCAATAGGCATCCCTTCCTTGGAGATATTTTTGGTGGTCTCCTTGCATTCAACACCTTTTCCCATTGTTCATCATCTGCCTTGATCCTTTTAGTGGTTTTTGTTTTTCTTACCATTATTTATGAAATTTTCTTTTTCTATCAATGTATTCTAACTCTTTGGTGATATTTTTTGCTTGCTATCAATGTATAGATTTTGCAAACGATTGTTTCTCGGGCTCAAGATAAAACACGTTCCATGAAGACTCTAAGTACTAAGGAGGTAATGTACTTTTGGTTCTGTACAATATGTGGCATATTACTGAAATGTAGCTTCTGAGACATTGACAATTATCTATGCATAGTTGGCTGAGTCCGATAAATGATATAATGTGTCATAACAACTTCTTTTAGGTTTATCTATCTATAAAATTGCATTGTCATGAATATGACAGCTATAGGATAAGTAGATTGTGCCAAATTGATGCAAATGAGAAAAGGGAGGATAGGAGCATGGGACATAATTAGTGTCATTGGACGATGGAATAAAAAATGCATAACATTCGACTAGTTTATTGTAAGAGTTTCTATCATTTAGAAAACTTCAAAGAGTTAGAATTCATCCGATTTCAAGGAATTTTTTCAAATTGTGAGCCATGAGCGGGAGTGCAGGAATTCTCTTGTTTAACACATAAGACACAAAGAAATGCTTTTAGAGAAGCAAACACTGAAGAATTTCAAGCTTTCCGCTTCAGTATTTTGGCCTCCTTTTTATTTCACCTATTTAATTTCTTCTGTATTTTGTTTTTCTTGTCTTGTCCGTTTCATCTTATAGTCTCCCCCCAACTGCTCTCGACTCTCCCTAAATAATTCTCTTGTTTTCTGTCCTAGCAGTTTGAAGTGTTGGGTTTTTGGTATTTTCACTAATATGCCACATCTTAAACTTGGATGCACCTTTCTTTTTTTGCGCCCTGGAAGGAGTGTTGAATCTTCGGTTGGGGAAAAATTGGCCTACAGTGAGTCAGTACCATAGATTCATTGTATTATAGTTCCATAGAATTTTCCTTTGAGTTCAATATACTTTTGCAATCATAATTAAGCCTGAAATATTTATTCATTTCATCGACCAAGCTTCATTGTTATGTGACTTGCCCATCAATATTCCCTCCTTTCAGTTTGCAATCATCTAGATTGTTTGGTTATGGGTATTTTTTAGATTTACAAATTTTTCCAAATTTTCATTTTTCATTAATATGATTCCAATTTTCTTCTCTTTCCAATTTCAGTTGTGAACTTATACTTTATTTTCTGAAAAAAGACATTGTTATGGTATTAGTACCTCTTGGATATACAGAGTAATTAACTGTCATATCTCAACGGGAGTGCCAGACTAGGCATTACGCATTTTACATTTGAGTATCTGACCATCATGGGCCTTGCCATGTTGCTCTATCTTATGCGTTTAATTGATGAAACAATATGCATAAAAGGGGGACAAGCAAATTGATGAAATTTGCTTTGAATTGCTTTGGTAGTAAATATTTTTGTCCTTGTAATCTCACGTAGAGCTGAGAAGTATAAATGTAGTTTAATCTTCAATGCAATGATAGCTGAAGTATCTTGACGGTTTTTTCTTTGGACAATGTAAGGTGGATCTGATAAATTTTTTCAATACACAGTTTCGACATTTTGCCAATAAGGTTGGGAATCTTGAACGTCCATTTCTTAAGGATTTCTTTCCACGGTGGGTTGGTTCTTGTGGATGTCCTGTTTTAAGGTATAAGAAAGGATTTATTTGTTACTCTTGATTTCATTTTTGGAACGCTATCTATACATGTATTGTGATGGGTTACCTCTTGCTGTTGCTAAGGATGGGGTTTTCCTATAACAAAAGGAAGAATATGGTTGAATTGGCTGTGTTGCGAGGATGTACAGCATTGCAGACTTCAACTACATCCACTCTTGATATTAATCCAGAGACAGAAAATAGAGATGGAGATACTGGATGGCCTGGTATGATGAGCATCAGGGTATATGAACTTGATGGTATGTATGACCATCCTATTCTGCCAATGGCTGGAGAAGCATGGCAACTATTGGAAATACAATGCCACTCAAAGCTTGCAGCTAGACGCTTTCAGAAGCCCAAGAAAGGGTTAAAACATGATGGATCTGATGATAATGGTGACGTGCCTTCCATGGATGTGCGCTCAAAGTATTTATCAGTTTCATATCTTATTTGTTTTAATTTGTGGTTGTTATGATTTAGTTTCTGACAATTTTTCTGTTATGGCAGTACTGAGTCCCCTTTATTATGGATCAGAGCAGATCCTGATATGGAGTACCTTGCCGAGGTTCATTTTAACCAACCTGTTCAGATGTGGGTAAGGATGAATTGTTACAGCCAGTTGATTTTATTTGGGTTATTGTGATATAGTATTTTGCTATGCTATTAGACGCACCACATGTTTCAATTTTTTTGGTCTTTTTCTGACTTTTATATGTGATGTGTATACAACTAGTTTATTTATCACTTGACAAAAGCTAACCGTTGCAATTGAAAAGCCTAGGGCCTCAACCCACTCTAGGAGTCTATATTTTGAATGTGGAACTCATTAGTAATACCTTGCCACTGAACACTAGCATCCTACCATGATCACTGCCTTGACACACATAAGCTGGCTGTGGAGTAGCCTTATCCCATTCTTGGTACTTGTTTTGCATCACATATTGAAAAGTATTGTCCAATTGAGAGTTTATAAATCCAAACACCAGAAGTCATACTTCCATGTGGAACTCAAATTCCATACCTGACTATTTGATCTTAACATCATACCCTGGTTTCAGATTTTTAATCTTTGTTGTCTTATATTAAAGTGAATGTTCAAATACTTTCCTTTTCTGTCTTTTAGCATTTGTGATGTTTGAATAGTTGGTATGAAGTTCTTTGAAAATTAAGATCGAGTGTCTACCTGAATCATCTCTCTTTGTTTAAGTTCCTTTCTTAGTTTTACATCAGGCACCTATTTCTTGAACTTTTTTTATTCTATTGGGGAATCTAGAAGACCTAATTACATAAAACGTGCAATGATGCAATGTTTTGTAATCATACGCATTCACCTTTTTGCCTTCATTAACAAATCATGCTCATTCATTTGTGTGGGTTCGTATTTGCATCTTTCATTATCATATTTAGTATTTTGTTGGTTATGTTTATTGATTCTAGATATTTAATTTTTTTATTTAGATCAATCAATTAGAGAAGGACAAAGATGTTATTGCTCAGGCACAAGCAATTGCAGCCCTTGAGGCATCACCACAACTATCATTTTCTATTGTAAATGCCCTAAACAATTTTCTTAGTGACTCCAAGGTGATTTCCTTTCTTTAATGTATATTCAGTAGTAGCTTTTAAATACAAAATTAATATCTGTAGTCTTTTGGTTCTCTAGGCTTTCTGGAGAGTACGGATTGAAGCGGCATTTGCATTGGCAAATTCAGCATCTGAGGTATTCAAATGCTATGTTACTTGTTGCATTTAACTTTATGATATACCTCCTCCTGTCTTGAATATAAGCAAACAAAATAAAAAATCTCTTATCTATTGGTCTCAAATATTAGATGTATTAACTAAGTTTAACTTATGAGATTCTTTCCAAAATACCTTCATTTAATTGAGGTTTTATTTCCAATGACTCTATATTTTTGTATTAATTTTCAAGGAAGGGTGGTTTAAAAAGAAGTTTATGTTGTGAAAGAGTTAGGTACAATTAATTAATGCTAACTCTCAATAAGTGGACTTTAAGCCTATCATAGTCCTATAAAACCGGCTTGTAGAGTGATCTTTACACCCATTTATATGTTATAAAATGTCTCTTGTGATCTCCAATATACCCCAGCCGTGGCATCTGGTTTTGAGACAATAGATGAACTGTAATAACTTGCTAATCTCTGCCTATAAGTTTAAGCATGCCTACATCTGGTGGCCATTACAACTTTGAAATCCATTCAAGAGTTGTTCATGTTCAGGAGTAACTGGGATGCCATATATATGACTACTATTTGTTGCATACGTATCACTGTAGCAGTGTAGTTAATGGGTGTAATAATTTGAAATGTGAATAATGTTGTCATTTAATTGTCTGACAGGAAACTGATTTTTCTGGTCTACTCCATTTGGTGAAATTTTATAAGAGTCGAAGGTTTGATCCTGACATTGGACTCCCAAAGTAAGATTCTGAAAATTATTGTTCACCTTTTCTCATTTAACTTTGGCAATATCCAGTGACAAATTTTGTTCTACTATTATTGCCAGGCCGAATGATTTTCATGATTTTGCTGAGTATTTTGTTCTTGAGGTAATGCAAGGAGGTAGGATGTGTAAGTTACGCTTGATGTGATGTGATTTTGTAATATGTTTGTTATTTATTGTGTTTGAATATTTGTGGTGTTCCATCAAGTGTTGTTTCAGTTTTTATAATTTTTAATAGAGTTTTTTTTTTTTTTTTGGTAAATGGATGCGTGTGGTTATTATATATCCATGTGCCAATATCTTCCTTTATGATCTAGTGCAATATATTTGTCTGATTTCCATGATAGTGTGTACATGCCAGGTTATTGAACTTTGGTAGCTGTTCTCTGTAGGCAGTTTTACATTGCTTATTATTGATAGAGTGGTCAGTTTGGTGTGCTTAGCTGTATTCATTTCCTTAATTATCGTAATGCATTAATGAGACCAGATATGTACTGTATAAAGTTTAAGTAGGAGGGAATATGTCTATGTTAGTTGTACCTGTAAACCCAAATGATTAAACCTTTTCAGTTTGATTCCATGGTTTGTGAAAAATAAAATACAAAACGGTAGTCTCTGGGTTTCATTTGGAGACAATGATCATTCTGAATGAATAAATGATTGCTTTGGGAATTATATCTGCGGAGTGATATTTTGAGTCTCAATGCAAAAGACACAAACTTCTCATAATGACTGTTGTGGTTCTGATATGTCTTTGACACCTAGAATGCTTCTAACCTCCTACAACCTACTTTCAATGAGCTCTATTTCGATTTCTTCTACTGTCTAGTTTTATGGTGTTAAACTTGTGGGCATTATGAATTAAATAAATTCAAACTTACAATTTGTGTTGTCATCAGCTGGTGATCCTATGGCCTTCTCTATTGGAATCTTGAAGCTTTATCTTTGATAGCATGGTTGCTCCACCCTCATGAACCTTTCTGCCCTTGTGCTAATTATAATGCCATCCATTAACTAAGATTCCCATATCCCTTTTACAAACTATAATGTCATCCATGGTTATCAAACTCGCGAGTTAACTCGTTAACTCGGACGAGTTTGCGTTCCTACACCTGGTTTCCGAGTTAACTCGGAAGCTAACTCGTTTTTGGAGTAAAATCGGTGGAATCGGAAGTGGGATCGTTAAACTCGCGTAAAATCGCGATTCTGCGGCGTGAGCGAGTTCGAATGGCTGAAAAATTTAAAGGGGAACGAGGTCGTTTTGGGGGGGGAGAACTAACCTAATTTTTCGCGATTTAGGGTTGTCGTTCAGTGGCGCTTCTGGAGCTGTTCTTCCTCGCGCTCGCCATCGCGTTTCCATTCACTGTTGTTCGCCATCGTTTTTCTGCTTCTGCTTCACCTCGCCGTCGCGTCCAGGTCTCCTCGCCGTCGCGTCCAGGTCGCCTCACTGTCGCGCTCGTTTCGCGTCACCGTCGTGTTTCTGTCGCGCCGCCGTCGCGTTCGTGTTGCCTCTGTCTTGCCTGGCCGTCGTCAACGCCTCGCCTCGTCGTCGGCAGCAGTGATCGTCGCGTCTCCTCTCCCCTCGTCGTCGGCAGCAGATTGTCCTTCAGTACTGGTTTTTTCTCTTTCTCGTGTGACCATCACTTTTATTTTACGATTAGTATTTTTTTTTTAAATACAAAATTATTTTACAATACAGATTTTTTACAATGTCTGGAAATGCATCAAATTCAGTGGATACTAATCCAAGTGCATCCTCATCTATCAAAAGTAGAAGTAAAAATGCTCCGGGGAACCGCTCTGATATTGGATGGAAACACGGATTTGATATTAATGGCAATGGTAGAAAAGTCAAATGTAACTATTGCTCAAAGATTGTGAGTGGAGGGATATTTAGATTCAAACAACATCTTGCTGGAACTAGGGAGGATTCTGAACCTTGTGCTTCTGTTTCGGACGAAATAAAAAATTTGATGATAAAGATAGTTGCAGAAGCTAAGCATGCAGCATTAAAGAGAAGGAAGTTGAATATCATTGATGAAGAAGATGAAGAAAGTGAAAGTGTTGAAGGAGGACATATGCTGTTTGGCTTTAAAGGAAAACAAAGAGTTGCCAATGCTAGTAAAGGGGGAGTCCAAGCAACTATAAATCAGATGATGAAAAAAGGATTCAAAGAAGAGGTTGATGCTCAAGTGGCTGAAGTCTTTTACACTAGTGCCATTCCTTTCAATGTGATTAGAAATCCAGCATTTGCAAAGATGTGTGAAATGATTGGTAAATATGGAGTTGGCTACAAACCACCCTCTTATCATGATATTAGAGAGAAGCTGCAAGCTGTGAGCAAAACAGATTTAATGCTTGAAGAATACAAGGAGGAGTGGAAGAGAACTGGTTGTACCATTATGTCTGATGGTTGGACGGACAAAAAAAGACGTTCTATTTGCAACTTCTTGGTCAATAGTCCTAAAGGGACGGTTTTTCTTTATTCTCTTGACACCTCAGACATTTCAAAAACAGCTGATAAAGTTTTTAAGATGTTAGATGATGTTGTTGAGTATGTTGGAGAAGAAAATGTAGTTCAAGTTGTCACTGATAATGCTGCAAATTTCAAGGCAGCTGGAGATTTGTTGATGCAAAAAAGAGAACGATTGTATTGGACTCCATGTGCTGCACATTGTATTGATTTGATCTTTGAAGATTTTGAAAAGAATTTGAAGGTCCATGAATTGACAATCAAGAAGGGAAGAAAGATTACCACTTAAATTTATGGAAGAACAATGTTGATTTCGATGTTGAAAAAGTTCACTAAAGGTAGAGACTTGATAAGACCGGGTGTGACTAGATTTGCAACGGCATATTTAACTCTTGGTTGTCTTCATGAATTGAAGGCATCATTATTGACCATGTTTAACTCCGATGAGTGGACGACAAGCAAATTTGGAACTTCACAAGAGGGGAAAAGAATAGAACGCGTGGTATTAGACAGCCGGTTTTGGAAGAATGTCTCCACATGCTTGAAGGCCACTGCCCCTCTTATGGTGGTCTTAAGATTGGTGGACTCAGATGTAAAACCCGCAATGGGTTTCATTTATGAAGAGATGGATTGTGCAAAAGAAAAGATTAGAAACAATTTTAACAATATTCAGAAGAGGTAAACTTCCAAACTTAAACTCATTAAAAGTTTAATTCCTTATGTCTGAAATTTGTTTGGTATTGAATGTAGTTATGAAGAGGTTTGGAGAATAATTGATGCTCGATGGGATAGTCAACTTCATAGGCCTTTACATGCAGCTACCTATTTTCTCAACCCCCACTTCCACTATGAACCTAACTTTAGATGTGATGATGGTGGAGAGGTTAAAGAAGGACTGTATGAGTGCATGAGAAGAATGGTGCCAGATATTGCAGAAAGAAGAAAAATTAATTTGCAAATTGTTCAATTTCATTTTGCTAGAGGACTTTTTGGAATGGAAGATGCAAAGGAATGCAGGAAAGAATTAAATCCTGGTGAATGGTGGGAGATGTTTGGTGATGCAACTCCGGAGTTGAAGAGATTTGCTATTCGAATTCTAAGCTTGACTTGTAGTTCTTCGGGTTGTGAGCGTAATTGGAGCTCATTCGAGATGGTAATTTAAATTATTTCTCATTTATAATTTTCTTTATTAGGTTTATATCTACTAAAATTTAATATTTCATTTTAGGTTCATACAAAGAGAAGGAACCGTTTGCATCAGAAAAAGATGAATGATTTAGTTTATGTGATGTATAACTTGAAGTTGAAAAGTAGACAACTTCGAAAAACTGTTGCTCTACCATTTGATGACATTGAATCAGATGATGAATGGATAACTGAAGAGGCAAATGACGTTGTTGAGATTGAGCAAGCTGAAGGTGAAATTGATGTTCAAAATGTTCCTTTAGATGGACCAACAACAGATCCAGCTCTAGATGCTCTTGATCTTGATAATATAACTTTTGATGCCAATGAGGATGCACATGTTTCATCAGGGGAGGAGCTGGATGAAGATGAAGATGATGATGGAGATGATGATATCATTAGAGGATTAGAGGATTAAACATAGACATTTGATATTTGAATTTATGTTTTACAGTATTTGTATGAACATATTTATTTCAAATACTTTTAAGCTATATAATTTTATGGACTTGTTTGAATTAGGATATTATTTATATCAATTGTTTTTTCTTTGTGAAGTAAACTCTTACGAGTTTACGATTCGAGTTTACTGGGCTCTCACGAGTTTACGTAAACTCTCGAGTTTGACAACCTTGATGTCATCCATGAAATACCCCCTTTTCAAATTATAATGTTATCCATGAACTCGACCCTTATCTGTGATCATTTACATTCTTTTCTTTTACAATGGTTTGTTGTGTTTTACAATTGAATATTGAATGTCTTGTTTATGATATGTTTTTGTCTGTTACCTTTTGTGATACTAATTCTGAACTAGTATGCATATTCTTCTTGTGGCTAGATAACAAATAATTGTTTATTGATTTGCTTTTAAAACTTGGCAAGTCATTTTTGGTTTAATAAATTGCTGTTGTAGGCTATTCCACATGCTGTTGCCATGGTTAGAGCCGCTGACAAGAAAAGCCCAAGAGAGGCTATTGAGTTTGTTCTACAGCTATTGAAGGTTATTATTTACTTCTTGCTGTATGGATTACTTTCTTATTTATCAACTAATGTGACATTGGTATCAACTGTTATACTTGATATTTTAGGAGGGAATATTTTAGTGAAACAAGCACTCAACTGAACATCAAATGTTGGGCTAATAAAGCAATTTACTAGAGACAAATGACAGGCTAATAATGCTTATCTTATTTCTTATGTTATAATGCACCTAATGTACTTGGTATGTGTTGAAATGTAATTTTTATTATTTTTCTTGTGTGTATCCAGCTTTTAGGGTTAGGGTTTTAAGCAAGTACCTTCTTTGTACCCTATATATATACATCAATAAAAGTCCAAGAGAGTAGGTTGAATACACTTTTTTCAGTCCTCCCATTTGTTCAAGTGTATAATAGCTAACGTATTTTCCAAAAATCCAATGCATGCAGCTTGCTGTAAATACAAGGACATGTTTAGTTTGGAAAAAACATTATTTTTCTTTCCTGTTTTCATAAATACTTATGAAAAAACCACATTTTTTTCACTATGTTTCCTATTTTCAATGATTGTACACAAAGAGTTAACAAGGACGTACTTTCTTTAGGGGATATCAGTTCTTTGATCATGTGCAACTTCAAACTGTTGAAAGTATTTAAATCTGCCCTAGTTTTTGGTTTCTAAATGACCAAAGAAACAAGAAGATCCATTGCACGTTGAATCCCAGTATAAATATTGTTTGCCCTTAGTTCTGACAATATCATTCATGCAGACCACATGACGGGAGACGCTTTAATTGAACAATTGGGTATAGAATTTAGATTGATTTACTACATTTTGGGTCATTCCAAATTTCCAATATTTTTAACATGAACGAATCTCCCTAACCAACATGGATAGTGGTTACAGAAAGAAATCTACAAGCTAATAATTAAATCATGTAATTATCAACAGTTATTTGTTAGATTGGATAATTAGTTGAACTGAAAATAATATTATGAAATGACCTTTGCTTGAGATCTCACATCAATTGAATATATGACTAAACTATAATATACAAGTGGGTGCAAAACTCACTTTACTAAGTCAGTTTTGTAGGGTTGAGGTAGGTTTAAACTCCAGTTTCTTAAGATGATATCATAGTTATTCAATATCTATTGTAGTCAAGTTTGTTGAGTTTATTGTGTCATCTACTATGAAGTTATTATGTAGTCCCGCACTCGATGTCTAGTCCTCGATGTTAAGGGATGTATTAGGATATGACCAAATTATAATATATAAGTGGGTGCAAATCTTACCATTACCAAGATAACTTTGTTGGGTTGCATTAGGTTTTAATTCCACTTTCTTAAGAACCATACTTGAATTTGTTAGAGCACATTGTAGTTTTTGGAGACAATAGATGAATGACAGCTAATTTTTTGTGATTCTGAAAAAAAAAAATGGGGTTTAGAACTGTGACCTTTGGAACTGAAAAATCACTAATTTTTCAAGTGGCTCCGTCTCTCTGACAAAAACCTCTGCATTTTCTTCTGTGAAACCTTACTCAGGCTGAAACTAGAGGTTTCTCCTTCAGTGATCATTACTGTCTTCCTTTTCTGATTATTTCTAGTAGTTTTACATTTTGTTCTGCCTTCATTTTTTTTTTTTTCTGTATGTACAGTCTTTTTAAATCCATTTATTTTACATGGCTGTCATGCTTTCACCATTTGCCACAATGCCATCCCCTATAATTCTATAGCTATTTTTGCTGGCCAGTTTTATCCTTATTTTATATTTAGGATTCAGCTACCCAAATCAAGGGTAATGACTGATTATATCTGTTTTTTTCTCCTTTGGGCTCTTGCAATATTATACTATTTTTGGTTACTCATTGCATACACCAGTACTCTATGGATTCAAATTATGTTGTTTGGGTAGTGGGGTTACTTCTATTGGGAAGTTTTCTTGCTTCTAGGAATATAGAAGTTGCATCATTAGCTTCAGGGCTCATGTATTTTATCCTCGTATTTTTCCAGTACAATGACAACAATGGGAATCCCTACTCAGATGTCTTTTGGCTTTCTGCATTAGTCCAATCGGTTGGTGAGCTTGAGTTTGGGCAACAGGTTCATAAACTATTTTTCTCTTGCTGATTTTCTTTGTTACCTTTGCAAATTAATAATTTAATATACTGATCTGAGCTTCCTGAGTTTGTTTTGTTTTACATTTACCAAAGCTCCTTAAGTACCTTTCTATTAACTAAAACTTGAGCTGTTGAAAAAGAAGTACTGATAGTTAATAATTTGTTTATGGAAAGTGTGATTTTGAGCTTGTGCAATTTCCATTTCTATTTCAACTATGCAAATGTTGCTTGCTATGAAAAGTGTGTTTCTGTGTGTGTGTGTGTGTGTGTGTGTTTAACAGCTGTTAAATAACGTTTGTAATTGATATGGTTCTTACTTTCTTCAAGATAATCTTAGCTATTAGCAGCCTGATTTGAGTATTAGGCTTCTTTCTGACTCAAACTTTTGACAGAGTATTCTGTTGTTGTCATCACTTCTCAAACGCATTGACCGGCTTCTACAATTTGATAGGTGAAATGATGCATTGATTACTGTAGTGGATTTATCAATTTTACTTCCAACTATAATTTACATTTTTGAAATGTCTTTTGCTAGTCTCATGCCAAGATATAATGGAATCTTGACTATCAGTTGTATCCGAACATTGACCCAGATCGCGTTGAAGCTTTCGGAGTTCATTCCTCTTGTAAGTACCTTCTTATTGAGCATCAAACTTCTTTTCAAAGTTTGGTACAAAGATTCTTAAAGCTTCATCTTTACTACAGGAACGAGTTTATGAACTTGTAAAGCCTTTTCGTGACTTGAAGACATTGTGGCAAGTTCGAATTGAAGCAAGCAGAGCACTCCTTGACCTTGAATTCCACTGCAAGGGCATGGATTCAGCATTGCTTTTATTCATCAAGTACTTAGAGGAGGAGCATTCCTTAAGAGGTTGTTCATCTTTTCCCTAGCAGAGGATCTATAGATGTATGTCAAACTAAGAAATTGGTTCAGAATGCTAAAAGTAAAATATTTATAGAAATGTTTATTAAGTTGGACAAGTTTCATAACATATTAAGTTCGTTTTAGGAAGAAAAGAAATCGAAATTAGTTCCATAAACTAGAGTTAAAATTAGCTTATGCATGAACTAATTTGCAGAAACACTATAATTTCCCCAATTTTTTAATTTAACTTATGCTTCAGCTAATTTTAGGTTTCAAAGAAGTTCAATTTCATTTTTTGTTTTTTTTTCTTTCCGTTAGATAGGTTTATTGAGAAATCGTCCTAACTAGTTTTGATCCTCCAATACCAAAACAAGTGTTAATATACAAATTTTATATATTTGAACTCATCTTGTGGCACATAATTATCTTGTTTTTCAAATATTGACAACCTTCTGAAACAATCAGACCTGTATCTATTTTTCCTTTCCATTTTCATATTTATTTTCCCCTTTTTTCCATCTTAACATGCCCCTTTTTATGCTATAAAATTTCATTTTTTGAGTGCAGGACAGTTAAAGCTAGCCACCCATGTTATGAGGCTATGTCAGATGAGGGATGGATTGAATTCAGATGAGGAAATTACCAGCCAAACTCTTGTCTCTATGCTTAATTTACTGGAAGGGCGTACTGCTTTTAATAATGTCTTTCTCCGGCATTATTTGTTCTGCATACTACAAATACTTGCAAGAAGGTATATGTTTCTTATTCAAATGAAATGCATGCTTGCTTATTTTTTAGCTAATGTATTGTGTGAATATTGCATGTACGTGATAAAGCAAAAGCGGATTTTTAACTCTTCAATTTTTCATTTAGCTTTCAAAAATAATTTATTCGGAACTGAACTTTTTTATTGGTCGTAGTCCCTCCATTCACCTTTTTTGACCTTTAGTTTGTCCAATTTTGTTGTTTGTTGAACTCAATGGAATTTGATTATAGTAGTAACTGTGATTCTTTAGGATTTAAACTTTTTATTTCAATCGGAGAGGTACTTACGGGAACTGTTTACGATTTCTGATTTTGCTTGATAATGTTCCCCAAGAAATGAATCTAATCTAGAATATAATGGCCTGTTTAATTTGACAAAATGTTGTTTTTCCAGATGTTACCTAATAATTACAGAAATATTACTTCCTGAGTTTCCTTTATTTTCTTTTTCTGTTTTCTATACAAGAGACGGTGAAATGTTTTTTTTTCATTTGATAATCACGTATTTGGAAACATGAAGTAAAATGAAAATAATGTGATATTTTTGTAATTATTGACGAGAACAAAACATTTTCTCTATTTAATATTTTATAGTAAGTAACTATTTTCACTTTGCTGCTATTTTTGCAAACATTGAAGTAACCAACCATTTTCACTGATGCCGAACAATGACAATTTGTTCTGGCCGTGTTTATATTTACACTGCAGTTTTGTCTGTATTCGAAGAAAAACGAAAAATTCACTGACTTTATTCCGTGCTTTTGTCTGCAGACCACCAACTCTTCATGGGATTCCCAGGGAAAATAGAACGTTGCATATGAGTCTTACAGAAGCTTGTAACTATCAGAAGAACATGTTTGTTCTTGATTCGGATAGCAAACCTTTGGATCTGCCAAGCTCTACTCAAAACCCTACACCAAATCTTGGCCTGGATGGTTTGAGGGATGCACTTTACGAAGCTTCTAAGGACCCACCTGATGAAGCTCCGACACAGGTGCACATTGAAGCTCTAAAGGAAGCACCCCTAGAGAAAGCCGAAGAAGTATATACTGAATTTCCACAGGAAGCACCAATGGAAGCTCCAAATGAAGTTTCCAAGGAAGCTGATACAGTATCCAATAGCCATGAAAGAAAGAGGCTCATCAAAATCAAGGTCAAACAATCTTCTGCTACCAGTAGGGCTGATACTGATAATCAAGTGGTTGAACGTTCTTTAGGTGGTCGTAATGAAATGGATCATGGAGCTAGCAGTTCAGTTTCTGTAGATGCACCCCAGAGGAATTTTGCCGAGACTCTTAGCATGAGTAATCACAATATAGACGAAGTTAATTCATGGCATGATCGTGGTTCGCGCATGACTGCTAGCATTGGTAGTGCTAAATTTTTGAGTGACGGTGATGAATTGGTCAAAGAACTTCAGTGCACTGCTGATTCAAGTATAGTTTATTCGCAACCTCAGCCAGAAGATCCGTCATCATCTAGTATTATACAGGATAACAATGTGGATGCTGATGCACGACGATATGCCAGCCTTCAAACTCTTTCAGTTGCAAGATTTGATCCTGACGGAGAATCATTAGGTAAAGAAATTCCTGCTCGTGGCAAGGAAAAGCACAAGAGCAAGGAAAAGAAACGAAAACGTGAAAGTAGTAAAGGACACCATGATGATCCAGAATATTTGGAGCGAAAACGACTAAAGAAGGAGAAGAAACGACGGGAAAAAGAAATGGCAAAACTTCAGAGTGATGAAGCAAAGAGATCCTCTGTAGAGTTGTCAAGTAAGAAAGAGGAACCTGTAGTGGACGTCACTAGACAGATTAAATCTGTTGAGCCCAGCGGTGGATATAATTCTAAATTAGAAACCAAAAAGATTGATAGCAAACCGGATCCATCTGAAGGCACGTCTGGCGCACCAAAAATTCGAATTAAAATTAAAAACCGAATGCTCAACAAGTCATAGACAATAAAATGTCCATTAATTTGTAGATGTTAGAATGAAAATTACAACGCCTTCATATTTTCTGGGTTGTATTTTTCTTTTCCTTACCCGGGGTACACGGATTAGGTCTTTACAAATATTGATTCGATGAGCTTCATTCGTTGTTAGTTCTTAACTATGATTTGAGATGTCTATGATTGCAATTTCAATCATACAATATTTGTTATCGATGTAAATGATGCGTATCACGGTTTTGTTTAGGATATTGTTGTAAATTTGTAACTTGAAGTTGTAAATTTATAATTTTGTTGTGGTCAAGTATTCAACTTTTTTTGGGGAAATTGTGGGATAATGCTTGCACCGATCCTTTGCAAATGTCGTATTCCACTTAGATACGCCTTTTGAGATCAGTTTTCATTAAGTTTAGTACTCTGATCGCACTAAAAGGTGATGCCTTCATGTGTTGGACAACCAAACTTGTACTTCAGTTGCATATTTTATTATGGCTTTTCATGACTGTCTGAATATAATTAATCTTGGTATCAATTTTTTTGAGGGAGATGTTATGCATGGAACAACTGTTAATTTCGAAATTTTAGAAAGCGTTAAATATTTGTATTATTAGTGGTAAAAAATGTCTGGATCTGCAGAAATAGCAGCGGAAACGGCTTCTAATTTTCTTCTCTCTATTTACTTTTATTATGAAGCTTTTCGGTGGAGTAGCATTTATTTTTCACAAAAGCTTGTTAACGAAAGAAATGGAAAGGATATTTTCTCAGGAGAGATGGCGTTTGTTTTTTATGCTCTTGCATTTAAAATGATGGAAAGGAAATAAAAAATTGAATTATTGTTTGATGTCAACTTTTGTTTCTTCCATTTTATCTTCGATTAAAGAAAGTAAACTTATACATTGTTGTTTTTACTATTTTGTCTCTTCTTTTTTCAAAACATATTGTTAGATTTTTTTTTTTGTGAAACTACTTCATATCATTTAATATGATTTATATGCGTAATTAAGTTAATTTGAGTTTTTATATTTACATTGAAGTGTGCTTTCATTGCAAATCGTGTTAATTAATTGTATAACTAGCGGAAATGGGAGCTGAGTCCGCATAAAAAGAGCTAGTTTTGCAAAACATGGTGAATCGAGATTTAAACTTTAACTGAAAAAGCTTATATTCATTTGTCTCAAACATGATTTTATCTCTGAAAATGGATAAAGTGAGAAAGTGAAAAGAGAAAAAAGGAAAAATGAGCTACATCACTTGGATACAAATATTGTTGGTCTTTTTCTGTAAGTAGTCACTCTACCTAATAGAGTTAATTGATGTGGAAATGCGTTATAATTGTAGGTGACTTTTCATAATGTAAGATCTTACAGTTTGCGTTCAGCATTTAGTTTATAATTTTTTCTTGGTACAATAAATTTAGGAAAATGTTAGCTAATACTCCAAGGATTAGCTAAGGCATTTCTCTTTTTATTGGATAATTTAATACTCCACTTCTTTACGATTTTTAAACATTTATAATTAAGAGACTATAACATAATATATACTTACCTAACTAAGGATAATTAAATTATTATCATTATTATATCATAACAAAAATGAAGCACTATACACCAAAAATTTGAATAAAAAGAATTCATTATCAATATCAAATAACTGGTCACATTTTCTAATTACAGATAATTAAAAAAAAGAATTAATGATATAATTTTTCAGATTCTCCAAATGAATGTATTTAAATTTCACCAAAAACCCTAAAGTAACTTAAGTTACGTTCATTTTTCTTTTAAAAGCATACTTATATTAATTTCTTACAACAAACAGATAAAAGATTTCACAACTTTATGTGTACTGCTTCAACTTTTTTTGATTATTTTGTTGACATATCCCAATGTTGTAACTAAATCACGAATCCCTCTGTAGCAGAATATAACTACATATCTTTGTCGTCCCCACCCTGCTATGTTTCTCCATGCACGCCACAACAACATGATTCATCAACTTTTCACATTCTGTGTGTGATTAACCTTTTACAACTCTTCACCAAATTCATTATATGCAGAAGAGAGTTAAACATATATTTCCAATGGTTTCTGTTTTTGTGAAACAATAACTAAACATTTGTAGCAGTAGCATGGCATGGCCCCCCCTCATACCTTTCTTCTTCTTCTTCTTCTGTTCATAAAGAAAAACTCTCATAATTTCCACTCATCATTCACAACCATAATCACTACTCAAAAAGTTGTTAGAAAGTTAATGCATATACCATAATCTTTATCATCATATCATACGCATTATATATGTTAACCTCATCACCTTTTATTTACAGTACTTCTAAATCAAATACATATGGTGGATGCCAAAAACTCATTGATTATTATTGCTTTGAATACCCCCATTCATGAAATCAATAAAAAGGTTGAAACTTATTACTTCAATCTTTCTTAACCAGATAAGACTGAATCAGTAACATTGATTTATTTTAATTAGTAGTTTTGTTTGTGAGTGTGTGTATTTTATAATATCATTTAACCATGAATTGTAATGTAATTAAATTTTCTTAATTTTAATAATATATTTTGAAAATTGCAGTTAAAATGTTTTATTGAATTATAATAGAGAAAAATTATATTCAAAGAGACAGTGTGTCAAAATCAATTTATGTATAAAGTATATCATATGTATTTAAATGAATTTTGTAATTAACACTTTCAGATTAAAACAAAACAAAATATTTAAAATATAAAATAAGACATTCAATGAGAACTTAAAAGAGTTTTTTTTTTTCATCGCAATACAATAAAAGTGTACATTATTTTGTAATTTTCAATGCATTAATGTTGAATATTGTTTAAATTTTTAAACAGTTGCTACGGAAGCTAGTTAGAGAAAACTCATAAGAATGTTAATCCAAACGGGAAACATTGAAAGTGACAATACTCCCAGTTTGACCATTTAGCCAATCTACCTAGTTTCATCAGTCAAACGAAAATGTTCCAAAATAAGTGTTGTGCACACTCCTCTATCATTCTAATGTCTATTTCTTTATATATATATATATATATATATATATATATATATATATATATATATATATATATATATATAATTTTTCAAATTCATTATTAATTTATCATTTTTTTAAATTCTAAATGATTTACTTATTAATTAAAAATAAAATTAAGAACTATACAGAATTTTTTTTAATGTTTAAGTATGTTTTTAGTTTCTCAATTTTGACGCAAAATTGAGATTCATTTCTCTTTAAAATTTTGATATATTTTAATTTTTAAACTCTAAAAAGAAGTGTATATACTATTTTTTAACTCAATTATATGTTAAATTTTTTTGACATGTTAGACATGTTTTTCATTAACATTAAGATGTGAATGTGTCAAATAACTTAAATACTAGTATAAAATATGTTTGACATGTTAAAAATATTTAACATAATTATATTAAAAAGATATATTTATTCACTTTTAAAATTTGATAATAAAAATAATTTATAATCTCTTGTCAAATTTTAGAAACTAAAAACAAATATCACCATTTTATTATTTTACATTATTTAAATTGAACCCTTTTCGGGCTTGGATGGAAGATAATTTTCTTTTTGAATTTTTTGTCCGTATTCATATAGATGAAAAAATTAAATGAACAAAGAAATAATAATAATAATATAAAAGGGTATCAATTCATATATTCATAGTATATTCAATAAAATAAAGATAATAAATTTAGCTTAAGAACAAAGCCAATATTTTACATAGAACCAATAACGAATTCCATGAATATATAACTCAGCATTTTGTTGTTCTAACTAACAATGTGGTTCCAATAGTTAGTGCTTGATTTTGTGAAATAAATTTGAACTTGTGCTGTAATTTGTCTGCGTATGAGACGAAACATGAAAGAAGAAGTGAAAGACACAATACCCTTTCGTATAGACATGAAATGACAGAACTCTTTTATAAGTACCTATGATTACAGTGTACCATTTTCTTTTACCATCTTTCCACAAAAAAGAGAGTTTAGAGTGTCACTACTCTTAATCATGGAGAGACAGTAAAAAAATATTCATGTTCATGTTATTAATATTACTATCAGTTCTAATTAATTAACTAATCATTCTTCATTAAATAACCATCATAGATTCCAATCCATATATTCTATATGTAATTGAAAAAAAAAATTATATGTGTAATTAGAAGATATCACTTCTAAATTATCTTCCAATCCATGTGTTCTATCAGAAGTCTATGATATTAAAGGTAAGCATTTACTTTAATAAAACTTTGAACTTTGGTTGGTCACTTTTGCACTTTATATAAAAATAGATTTGTTAGTTTAATTCAAAAAAAAAAATGCATGTATTTTTACTTTACTTCTTATTTAATAATAAAATGTAGAAAGACTGTATAAGTGTCTTTTGTTGTTAAGTGATTTTTAAAAACATCTTTTAATTTTGGAATAGATATTCATTTTTCTTATTCTATTTCAAAATACTATATAACTAAAATTTAAATATAATAAAATTACAAAAAACTAAAATTTAAAGTTTTAAATATACAAATTGATTTTTTTTTCTAAACCAATCAACGATTTCATGATTACATCTTTTCAAAATACTATTTGAATACAAAAAGAAATTAATATTTATAAAAATGTACTGTTAAATTTATTAATTCATTATCATATTTATATATAATTTTAATAAATTTAAATATAAATAAAATAAGAATTTCATCATTGATTTATTAATAGAATAAGGAAATGAAATATTATTTTGCAAATAAAAAGAACAATGTGAAAAGTATTTAAGAAAATAAAAAATTAATTACTTATGAGTTTACTGGGATTAATTTTAGGTTTAATTAAGTTTTAAATCCATTATAAGTTTTAGTATTTTTTAATTGAGTTTTTATTAAATTATTTTATTGATATTCAAAAATTTTAAATTTTTTAATTGAATTTCTAATATTTAAGTTTTCTTTAATTGGATGACACGACTATTGTCTATGTGGTCATCTTGCTTTCTTTCAATTATAAAGAGTTAATATAAAATAAGATTAAAACAACAAATCTAATTTATCATTTTATATTAACTATAACATTATTTTATATTAATTCATAAAATTTCATATTTATTAATATATATATATATATATATATATATATATATATATATATATAATTGAATAAGATACAAGATAATAACTACACTAAAAATTGAATATTCAATTAAAAAATATAAAATTTTAAATACCCAAACACAAAAATAAAAAAATAAAAAATATACAAATTTATGACAAACTTAAAATTTAATTAAACCTTGATTTATTTTCTTTTTTGTCATCTTTTTAAGAGGTACTACTTTTATGTAAACTTTTTTATTTACTATAAAAGCATGCTCAGCCTGATATACTTCAACATTTTCCAAACAATGATGGGAAGGAGCGCGCAAGCTGTATGAGCTAAGAGTGTCATTTTCAAGAGCCGGAGAACATAGAGTTACTAATTAAGAACATGTTTGGTTGTATATCTTGTCTCGATTCAATTAACTTTATATTTATGATTGCGTCTTATTTTAATGTTGTAATTTTCTTTGAATATTTTTTTTTTTGAGGTTCTTTATAATAACTATTTAACCATTTTTTTATTGCACTTGAAAGAAAGATGTTAGATTTAAAAGATTTTTTATATATATTCATATTTGAAACGTGATTCTTCAATTCTAACTAGTTTTCAAACACTATATTAGAGTAGGCAAAGAGATCTAAGTGATTGTAGAGTAGAGTAGTAGTGTGATGGTCCAAAAGCTGCAGCTGCTACTAAGTTTGGGGAACAAAGATAGAACCAAACTTAAACTCACACAATCATAGTCACCACCATCAAACATTTTCAAAAGTCAATTTTGGCTGCCACCTAAATCAAATCTACTTTTACAAATTACATTAACAAAAAACTCATCAATTTTTTTCATTCAAAAAATTGTTGATAACTTTAAAACCTCATTTTTCTTGATGTTATCCTTCTGTCATCTCACTTTAATTCTTGGCTTCACTTTAAAATACCTCTTTCCATCAAATTGCAAACATAATTTTCTACACCATTGGAAGGTTATAGACATCTTTACTTACTTTAATTTGGATCACTACTTTTTCTCACTCTACGTATGAAAAATTTGGATCACTAGCTCATGAGTATTATTTAGCTTTTGAAAAATTGTGTGCTATAGTCTCATGTACCCTTTTGAAAACATCTCTATAGCCTGATTCAAAACACGAATATGCAGTTTTTTCTTGAATCAGAAACAAAAAGATGGTAATTATATTCTTCTTTTTAGTGTAATTTCTTTAACTATATCTGACTTTCAAGTTATGATTAGTTAAAACGTAGTAATCACACAAAAAATAGTAGAGCAATTTCAGTATGAGGGTTACATATATAGTAACAGCATGAATTTTAGACAACATAAACCAGATACTGTAATATAAATGTAAGAGCTTCTTTTCAGTAATCTTGTCGGATCTTTGTAATCTATAAAATAGCTGTGAAAATAAGTATATAACTTTAAGTACTTTTATATCTAGGTTTACATATAGATAGATAGATACAGATAAAAAAGGTACAAAGTATTAATGCTTCACTAATGAAAAAAGACAATGGCAAAACCTTTGCAGACCTAACTTTAAAAAGACAAGAGTCATTCACCACCGTATTTTACTTTAATAAGCATTGTTGTAATGTTCAAGAACATAATGTACTGGTAATTAATTACAGATATCCAATCAATACAATCGTTGGACAAAGTACCACAGTAGAAATCAAAATCAAAACCTTTTTTTGTCGCTTCTGTTTAATTCTACCGTTGGAAGTAACCCTAACGACTGCGTGTAGATTTTAATCATCAAATCACGGGGCCCTACCAATTAACATTGATTTGGGAAAGTTGGCTAGGGTGTGCAAGAAACTTTAGGGCCATCTAATCAAATCATAGCAGAAAAAAGATAATGTAATTAATACAATGAAGAAGCTGCTGTTATAATTTATCATTTCATTCCAGTTAAAACTCTAGGTACCAGACAAGTTCCTCTCATAATGGACCAAGCTGCTTTCTGTCAAAAGCTATACTTCAATAATGAACACAGCTTCAACCAAAAAACTCCAAAACAAGAACCAAACAACTCTATCTTGGTATCTAGTAACTTCAGAGAACACAAACAACCTAGTCAAATTCTCATGTTCTGGAGAAGGGCCAATGGAATACTCCAACATCAAAAGTATCTGTATTCATGTAAAGTTTGCAGAACAGGTTGTGTTGCTTGATTTAATGCCCTAATCACTAGCCAAGGTCCTTTTACTTCTGGCCCACTTCTACATTAATTATCACACATGCTTGGTTGGAATTAATTCATGAACTTCAGATATTTTCAGCACGAGGAGAACTGCACTAATTGTAGACCCATCATCCACCACAATTTTACAGTAAAAAACCAATTTCTGGGTGAAAGGAAACATTTTATTTGTGGTAACAAAGTGTTTACAGAGTCAGATAAATTGTTTTCTAGAGAAAAACATTATTAACCAAACCATCTGTCTGTCTTTTTAACAGTATTGAACAAGTGGGTTGGGTTGGGTTGGGTTGGTTTGGCATGTTATTTATAAACAGTTGATCAATCATATACATAAGCCCACAAATTTATATACAAAGGGAAAAAAAGGAGAGGAAAGAAAGAGGGAAAGTTTTGAAACAAAATGAGTTGAAAGTAAAGGTTATAGAATTTGAAGCAGAAATGTTATCTTGTTCCTTTTTCCTTATATAGTACAGACAGAAAAAAAGGGAAGGCATCCACATGGAAACGAAATAAACGCATTATGAGAAAATATAAGCAAGACTTTATAGAGGATAATGAAGCACTGCTACATGTTTGTACTAGTACACAAATTCACCAGTGCTTGGTTGTCATAGTTATCTCCTGCTTGAAAACAACCCCAGACCAACCACAAGCCTTTGCTTTGCCATATATCTATCGTGTGGTCCTTGCAATTATGCCATCTAAAGTGGTGTTGATCGAGACTGCTATAGCTATAGATAGATAGATAGAGATAGTGAGATAGTGTGGGAGAGGGTTTGAGATATAAGTGGTGGGGAGAACGGCATGTATAAATGGAAAGACAGAAAGAGAAAGGGAGAAAAAACAGCAAATTTTTGGTGTAGTACTATAGAGTGCTTTCAAGTGTTTGATGGACTATTAGCATTTTGACAACAAGTTGGAAGAGATCATGGGGTGTTTTTAGATGTATGGCAAGTTGCAATTGGTGATTAGGGCTTGGAGGGTCTCATACTCTACACATACATGCCAGTGGCAAGTACCATTTTCCTTTTTCTTTCTTTCTTTCTTTCTTTCTTCACTCAGAGGCAGACATAGATAGAGAGAGAGAAACAAGCTACTTCACTATAAATATCAAAGTAAGCACAACACAGAAAGATAAGCACGCATGGGAAGAGAAGCAGCCAACATCAACAACATTCTCTAACACACTCTGATATCGATAGATAGAAAGAAAGATGGATAGATACTCACACAAACATTGACATCCACCACAAAAACACAGCACAAAGAAGAGAGAGAGAGTGATGAGTGATGAGTGATGATAGTGAGATTGAGAATGATAGCGCATCTCTTTTTGGAGAAAGTGACCTCCTGAGCAACCCCAGTCAAAGGGAGCATTGGCTACCATTGCAAGCCGTTCCATGGAAATAATTGTACTTTGTTTCCCCCATTATCTACTTTTAGGGTTAGACACACACGGACACGTGGAGGTTTCCAACAGTGAATCAAAATTATAGTTAAAAAAGACAAAGGGAATAATAAGAAGAAATGAAATTATTTGAGTTATGTGAATCTTCCCATAAAAAGTCACGGCATGTGACATCCCACTCCTACGCACCATGCTCTGTGGGACAACGTTGAACGCAAATAGTATAGTACCCTTAATTTCAACAATCCAATTACTTCTTCAACATATTTATCCAATACCAGTTTCCTTAATTAATTATCGGATATATATATATATATATATATATTTCATAACAAAACATGTCTCTTTCATGCTCTAATGTTTTTCTGTGATTTGTGGAAGAAAATTGTAGCTGAAACAGTGCGAGAAGGGAAACTGGTATATAGAGTAGGGAATTAAAGGTGTTGGTTTTAGTTTGCTGTCAAGTCGCGTGTGTGCTGTGCTGTGCGCACCACGTGAAGTGGCACAAACTAAAACTTTTTTCCTATCCACTCACTTCTTCTTGCTATGTTATCGTTCTAAAGAGATCACAAAAACTTTTTGCTGAAAAGAAACGATTAAGAAAAAGGATGCCCCTTGTCTACAATAAATTGCTGATGTTGGGTCCTTTGTCTCACACATTATCTTCAGTACTCACACACCACTCTCCCTCTCCCTCTCCCTCCCTCTCTCATAATTCAACCCTCTCATGCTTATATTATTATTGTCTATGTGCTGTCATTCTCACACTGTATTTCCTTCAGCAACCCAATTCCACTGTGCCACCACTCTCACACAAACTAACACACACACACGAACACAAACACAAACACTTGTCCCTCTCACTCACCAGACTCACCCCTAGGTGAAAATAAATAACAGTACTACTACCTCCTAGTAAGTGTATTGATTAGTAATACTCACATGCTTGTCTTTCTCAAACCATGTTATGTCTTCCTTTACTTGCAGGGAAACAGCCAAAACAGAAAATAATGAGAGGTTGGAAAATGATGGAATTAATACCTGCTCTTTCTTTTTCATTAGAGCCACCAAACATGTCGTTCTCAAGAATTTGAAAGTCCCAACCATTAACCAGTTCCATCTTGAAGGGTAGGGTTATTTTGGTGCAGTCTCAGGCTTAATATTAATTCCAGATATGTATTCCTCAAATACCTCCCTCAACGGCAATGACCTACTCTCCTACCCTAGCCAACCATTTTGCTTTAGGCCTTTTTCCTTTGAAAGCAACCCAACAAATTCTTCAAAAGACCAATCCAATTTTCCTCCTCCTCCTCTTCCTCTTCCTCTTCCTCCTCCTTTGTCCTTTCTCCAATCCTTTGACGAAAATATCTTCCTCGAACACCACCATGACCTGCTCTTACTTCACCCCTCTCTATTACCCGACCCCGGACACAAAAACCTTCATGCTGCCGCCGAAATCCCGGCAATTCCCTCCGCTGGACTAGGTGGCGCCGCCCCTATGGACCACTCCACAAGGAAGAGATCCAGCAAGAGAGATCGCCACAGCAAAATCAACACCGCGCGAGGCCTCAGGGACCGGAGAATGAGGTTGTCCCTCGAAGTTGCAAAGAGGTTCTTCGGGTTGCAAGACATGCTAGGCTTTGACAAGGCCAGCAAAACCGTCGAGTGGCTACTAAACCAAGCTAAAGTCGAAATCAAACAACTTGCTAGGGAAAAGAACAGTGTTGGTGGCGCCAAGAGTGCATCATCGACTTCCGAATGCGAAGGGGTGTCTAGCTTGGACGAGGTTGTTGTGAGTGGGGTTAACGAGGAGCAAGAGAGGGAGACACCCAACATGAAGAGAAGAACAAGTAAGGTTTGTAGAAAGAGTGCATTCAATACCATCGATAAGGAATCGAGGGAAAAGGCGAGAGAAAGGGCGAGAGAAAGAACAAGAGAGAAGATGAGGACTCGGAGAGTGCTTGCTGCAGATGCTTCAAACCTTAACCGTTTGAGTTCTTGGAACCCCTTTGAAACGGTTGAAGACTCTGCGGCTACTCAGAGCCAAAGCGTGAACCACCCCTCCTTGGATGTGCACCTTCCTGAGACCGAAGAACCAAGTTCTCACGCAAAGGAACATTTGGGAACCGTGGAGGACATAGCTCGCCATGAAGATAGTTCTTTGGTGATCATGAACAAGTGGAGCCCAACCATGATATTCAATTCTCTAAACAACTCAGCAATCCTTCACGAAGTAAGTTCAAACTCATCGATCACACTTTTTAACTTCACATCCACACAAAAGAATACCATGATTTAACAAAGCCCTTGTGGAAAATACCAGTTAAGAAATTAAACGAATTGAAAGAGGGTTACTGATACAACAATTGTATATTTAACAGCTTGTGTTGGCAAAACCATTGGGTTATAAACTATATTTCATATATATGTCTGTGCATGCTTGGTTTAACCATTGGCATGTTGTTGTTTCGATGAAAACCATGCATTTTCTATTCATACGAAGAGTGTCGGTAATGTTGCTGATGTTCCATTGATGAAATTGTTTGCAGCATCAATTTGCAGAATTTCAGTCCTTGGGAAAACCTTGGGAAACCTACAACGATCACATCTAGTATTTGCGCTGAACTTGGATTGCACCCATCATGTTTTTGTGTCAGCAGAATAAAATACAATCATGCTATGTATTTCTTTACTTTCCTTTTGGCATGTAATGTGGTAAGGTATCTTCCCATCAACTACCATATGGGAAAAATATTTCGTGAATGCTAATTTGTATGTTATCTCTATATATAAAATTTTACATCTTTCTTTTAACCTCAATGTTTGAGAAAAGCTCTTGCTAATGTCCCATAATTGTCTTGGTGGTGTTTTTAATTAAGAAAACACTTAATTGAATCCTTTCCCTAACTCTGGTTGGATATGCATTAAGAAAAGGATTTATGCTGCTATTGCTGTCATGTCATTTTTACATATAATAGTTTTGTTGATGCTACCCTGACATATTTGCTGTGGTGGTTTTTTTTTTTTTTTGTCAAAGTCCAATGATCCCTGGGAAAAGTGTTAGGGTTACTTCTCAGATGTGTGTATGTTTCTAGTTGTTTGTGGATAACTTCCTAAGTGTATTCCAATTTGTGAATTCAGCTTATAGCTTTATAGACGTGATTGAATTGACACTTGGGTGATGATCCACTGTATATCCACTTTCAGAACAAGTTTTGATTAACTTATCCATTTGAATTTTCAATATGATTATTAAAGCTTGATCATAGCACATAATTTAGGATCACAAACAAAGACCAAACAAATAGCATGTCTTTAAGAATGTTATTTGACCCATCTGATAACAATCTTGAAAGATCAAAGCTTTGGCATTTGACATGTATAGATAGTAAAATTACAATTGATGGTGGAAGAAAACAATTATAATACAAGAAATTTATAAAGAAAAATGGATAGAATGAAGTGTACATTTATATTTATATAACAATTTGATGAAGCAATACAACTTAAACAGAAACGATTAAAATAAATTGTAGTTATCTCAATTATGCCTTTTTATATGCACAATTAGTGGTCAATGTGTTTATTTAAGGGTTTCAACTATATATGCACTTTACTTGTCTTTAATTAGTAAATTGTAAGATGGCACATATTATGAATTTAAAGCAACTACTTGACTTTAATGGCACTTGATGTGCAATAGCCAAAAAGCATGGGAATTCAAATGTTGACTACCATATATGACAGTGTAAAAAGTTATCAATATGGTTTATTGCGTAAAATATTTGGTATTGTAAATAAATAAATTTATATATATATATATATATATATATATATATATATATATATATATATATATATATATATATATATATATATATATATATACCTTAATTTTACAAAAAATGTTAAAGAAACTTTCTTATGTGATTCGAACAATCTATTTTTCTCTTCGACTTTCTTCTGGGGGTGCAGCTAGCTAAGTAATATTCTCGATTTAGAATCTGTAAATATGATTGTAAAAAAAAACTATTTATCCACGAGAGGATACAAAAAGAAGAGAGATATAAACAAAGTAATAGAACAAAATAATGAAATAATAGTGATATACAATACACAAATTTTACGCAAACGTTTTACAAAACAAATTATTAGCACAATTTTAAAGATAATTATAATAAAAATCAATTTAGTACATGTCATACATAACCATTAGTCATCAATAATATCTTTTTACATCGTAAGTTTAGAAGTACTTTATCTAAATAAAACAATATAAAAAGCAATCCTTAAATGATATAACCGGTATCTTTACTACTAATACGTTGAAAAGATAAACAAATTCACAGAAAATTTCTTACCTTTAACTTAAAAAATTTAACTACGAATTGAAAAGTTTTGCTCTGTACAAGGATAGGATTTATATTTTTATGTTTATCAACATTTACTAATTGTGTACATAAACAATTTTGACTAATAATTATTTTATTTCTAATACAAAAACTTTAAAATATAAATAAACTTAACTACAGATTTTTTATCTATACTGATTTTCAAGCAAAGAGAAATATAAATACCATATTAGACACATCACAGTTTGAATACCTAAATATTTATTATTTATAATTTATAAGGTGAATAATTTAAAAATGATATAAAATAAGTAGATAAACATAATTCATAAGAGAATTTTCAAATATAACTTTAATATATAAAATAAAAAGAAAGAAATATAATTTCTAGCAGAAGCTGTGAAAAAACTATGACCCAATAATAAAATATGGGCAGAGTAAAATCAAGAAACGTGTAAACTGTGCTTCCCTTTAGCTTGATTTGGAAGCATTTGGAATATCGGAGAAAATGTATTTGTAAACTTTCGTGATAGAACGATAAAGATAGAGAAGAAAAGAAGAAAGAGAAAAATGGAATTAAAAATTAAAAGCGACAGAAAGAAAGAAAGAAACTTATAGAATACAAAATTGTTAAAGAATATATTACATAAAGTAGATGATATAACTTTTTGGAATTTTGATGCCAGATATCGATGTTTAGTCATTTCATGAATTTCGCAATATATGCAACAACACAACAACAATCTCTGCAGAACTTCAATGGTTTTTGCTTTTAGATATGTTCTTCCATTATGGATGGAGAAATAGTCAAATCCAAATGTATCACTACACCAGAACATGATAATATCCACTACCACAAAGTTCTCATAGTTTAAGCACGCGAATGTATTGGTCCAAATATCCCACTGTTATATTTATGTCTGTAACACTGTTTAATTACGAGGTTGCAAGATAAAACACCATTTATTCTAAATCCTTTTTAAGGAAACAACATACGAAATACAGAATATATCTAGGAACACTTAGTTTTTGATTTTTTTTCTACTTCTGCAAATAATATAAAATTTTTGTTGCAGATGAAAGTGTTATATCAGAAGTGTAAATCTGATATATTCCATTTCTTGCGGTCAAAAGTTAACAGTCAACAAAGGAAAAAAAAGAAAAGAAGTATCAGAATTTGGTTTTCTTTATATAACACCCATCTTCCAAGACAGAGAAGAGAAGCCAAACAGTTACTGTTTTTTGGTTCAGAATATCAGCACAGTGTCACTTCAACTTATCCATGTTGCTTCTTTATTTTTTATTTTTTTTATTTAGAAAAGTTTGTTTTAAGTTAAATTTGGTTTTATGATTATTCATAGATTATTTATCACTAAAATATTCATAGTAAAGATTTTTTTTTTTTGGCAGATAGTGATAGCAGTTAAAAACTTACATATAAAAGTCAGAAAATTGTTTTCTGTAGCTTTGATTCCTTCTAAAAGAAGGAGAAGGAATCTAAAAAGTTTCAATTATTAGTACTGTTGCTAACGGAAATTTTTCTGTGTAGTCTTCGAATTAATTTGCTGAATTTAAATCCCTGGTCCCTTCTTTTTTGCATTTTTTAACTACATAATAGCTTTTGTGTAAAAACAATTAGAGATATAATAATGTTTAAATAATTATGTACCTTTACTTCTTCAAGTTCAAATTATTCAAATTTCATTTCAAAACTATCATTCCATTAACTGAAGTTATAATATTGTATTTTTGAGTTCCAATTTTGAAAAGTTATAAGACACATTTCATTAAAGATAAAGAAAAAATTGTATAAAGTTTTGACTAAATCTTGTCCCTAACCACCCAACATCAATGCAATCGCAACAAAAAGACCAAACAAACAGAAGAACATACACTTTTTAAATGAGTAGTGTTTTTTCTTCTCTATAAAAGATGTAACCTACGCACGCGCAAACAAACAAAACAGTATTATTTCTCAATATTAATTAAAAATTAAAAAAAAAAATCATATATGTACTGAGTTTACTGGAGTTTCAGCCCTTGAAATACTGATAACTCTGAAACATATAAAACGGATAACAAATTTATCTCTAACATAAAAATCTAGGAAATAATTATTTTAATTTAATAAGATTTTGATTCAAATTTTCACATGGAAAATTGAGAAAAAAGTAAGTTTTTTTCACTTGGAAAAATAAATTAGGCCAAACAAAATATTACACATTTAATTTTTCCATTTTTTCCTGTTATCAGGTCTCAACATGGTGGAGAGTGGATACAGTATCTGAAGACAGGGACAAACTTATCAGAAGACAGAAATCCCAACCTAATCTATTTTCTCTGATAATTTTCTTAAAATTTTCTGTCCATGAAAATCGATCAAGAGCTTAATAACCATGAATACCATGAGAGCATTTTTTGTTTTGTTTTCGTCAAAAAGAAGAATAGCAAGAACAGATTCACAGGAGCAAGAGAAAGGAAGCCTGTGGAAAACCCTAGAAGCGGGATAACAGATGAAGAAACTCCAGAAATGGTAAACCAGAAACTTTCTTGCCAGATCCATCTTTTTTTAGCAGAAAAAATAGTGCAAAAATCTCACAGAACAGAAATCACTGAAACGTTGAAAATGTTGTTGTCTTGTTTTGTACCATGTTTTCCAACTCCATATACGCATCCTTGAAACCCTTTCTAGGAAATTTGTTAAAGGGGAGGAAGAAAGAAGAGAGAAAGAAGATAACTAAATTAAGGAAAAAGGAATATACCCGGATCCAGAAATGAGGTATAAAAGCAATAGCAATAGCAAATCCCTAAAGATTGCAGATATGGTTAGGCAGAAGAGAGTGTTGTGGTAGGAAGTGTGATGAGAAACCCTAGGTAGGTAGGGAAATTGAAGAGAGCTGAGAAACCCTAATGGCTATGGAAAATGGAATGATTGCCCAAAGAGAAAACACCAAATAAGGGCTCAAATAGCAACAGGGAGAGTGCGTCCTTGTATGACAGAAAATGACATTTTCTTTTAGGCTTAAAGGTTATTATTAGGGCAACAAAATAATTGCACCAAGTCCCAGACAAGTGTGCCTTTATTTTCTGCAACTTATCTAACTCTCACTCTCTTTCTGTCATCTTTTGGTTTGTGCCCTTCTTAAGATACCTATACCTTCAAATCAAGGGAAGAAGCACCCTAAAGGGGACTGAAGAAACTCACACTCTCACTACTCTCATTTTCTAATAAATTTCCCTCTTTGTAGTCATAATTAAAGTGAAAGAAATGCAAAGTAATGCACTGTGATTCCATTGCTGCACCAGGAACCACTGAATAGACATTCCATTGAGAGAGAGATCCCTTCATTTTTTCACAAAAAGTGATTCAAACCCTACTCATTCCTTTCTTCCATTCATTTCTTATTTTCACTCATGGAACAATTTCTTTTACCACCCATGTGAAACCTGTCGTCTCACTATATTTTAAGCACACACACGTAACAACATTTTCTGCCACTTCTTTTTTCAACCGCATAGCCTTTCAATTATTGAATTATATATATATATATATATATATATATATATATATATATATATATATATATATATATATATATATATATATATATATATATATATATATATATATACACACACGTTTTTTTACCTTCATAATATATACATATGAAAAAGTTGAAAATTTTCATTTTACTCCGTTAAAGATCTATCTATATAAAACACCTCAAAATATGGAAAAAAATTTATTTAAAACGTATTAGACTTTGACTGTTAAATATCGGGGCACTCTAGGAAAATAATATATTCAAATGCCATCAAAACACCTAGAGTTCAAGTTTTTTTGTAGAAAACATGAGATTGAAATAAAATATTTAATTAAATAATCGGGTAGAAATTTATGGAAGAAATTATTCATAAAGTTAATTGTTGCTCTACATGATCAATATCAAGAATAATTAGCACAGTAACATGTTTAAAATTCGACCGCTGACACTGTTTAATATTTTATGCTTCATAGGGCCTTTGAAATATTTTAAAGGTTTAGGATGTTCTTATTTTATTTTCCCCTCGTGTATGCTTTTTAGCAACTTACTCATTTAATTTAAAGTGAAATTAAACAATCTTAAAACACTTCAACATTTGATTATATTTTCAATTCAGCACATAAGACACTTTTTAGAATAAACATGTTGGTATGACAATACGTATTTAATAATACATGATTTTTCAGAATATGCTTGATTTTTGTAATAAAACATTCAATTGAATTTTGTTGTTTTTCGTTTGTGTATACTTATTGTATGTTGCATTATAATTGACGCTCATATAAAGGTTTATCAGTTCAGTATTAGTTAGTTTGAGAACTACATTTGGAAAGGTTTAAAAATCAAATCATTAGTGTAACAATAGGTATAAGAAAAATGTTCTGGATCTGTTATATCATTATGACAATGATATTTTGACTACTAAATTTTGATAACTTTCTTTTACAATATGAGGATGTCATCTTCTAAATGATTTTAGAATATTGAGAATGAAAAAATAGAAAAATGAAAAATCACTTAAAATATAACACAGAAAGTTGTCAAAATTTATTAATCTAAAAATATTTTTCCATTATTATTGATATATGCCTTCTCAGTCTTGAAAACCAAATACAAAATGCACATGATGCATATTCAAATGATGCACCAGTGCATTCAGGAGATTCAGGAGATAATAATAAAATAACTTAGGTTTAAGTTACATTAAAATTTATTCTTTTAACAGTAAAGTATAATATTTTGACCTGTTTTTGTCTAGTTTAGTGTTGGTAACGTGGAACTTATTCCTATATATAACATAATCATTATTAATGCATCATTTCTTCTTCTCTTTTTTTTTTAGTATAGTTGTATATAATTTTGGTACCTTTCATACCATTTTATATGAAATGCCTTGCTGATAAACAAAAAAAGTTATGTTTTTTTATGATACAAAATATTTATTTAAGAAATTTATGGACGTGAACCACTTTTTAGTTCCGGACCCAAAATATATTCTGGATTCAGCCAATAAAAATTATATTTACAATACGTGAATAAAACAAGATAAAAACAAAATAATTAAAAATATCTTATGAGATAAGTTTCAGCACGATATGCTGAGTGACCCCAAAAAAAACACGATCATAAAACTATTTTAGAATTATTTTAGAATTTATATTTGTAAATAGATATATACAAAGATACGCTTAGTTGTAAAATAAAAGTTTAGATATTAGGGATTTGTTCATCTCTATATCTATTTCTACAGAAGAAAAAAAAAGATTTATGTATAAATTAATTTATAAAATTAATTTTAATTTATATATCTACTTATTTTAACGTGTAAAATTTTTAACTATAAGAACAGGAAAATATAAAAATAGTTTTGCTCTTTTTTTATATCTGCAATAATAATTAAGATATAAAAATCACATGAGTGCTTCAATTCATATACAATTTAAAAACCAAAAACAAAAAAAAAACAAAAAAACTCTGCAAAACCCTTCCCTACGATTAAACAAATCTAGTGCCAAAGTATGTGTTTTTTTAACAAAAGCGATCAATGAAGTTTAATTTTTCCAATTGATGGGTTTGTACGATTTATTTATTTTTTTCAACATCATCGAATAGTCATTATTTGTACGAAAGTGGATCATATAATCGTGCTCCTCTATATTACATAATAAAAAAAATAAATTCTCAAATTTTTATTTGTTTCTTATGGCTGTTGGTCAAAACCGTACAACTGCTTTCCGTCAATTTTCTTACGGTTTTTTTTTCTCTAATATCATTACATGATTCTGAATCAGAAATATACATTTATAAATGTTGTTTTTTAGAAAATAGCTACCATCACACTGCAGTTTTTGTGGAATTCTTGTATCTTATTATTCGTAAAAATCAACCACACATAGTTATCACATACATATCAAATAAATTTATATTGCAAAATGGATTAAATTACATTACATTACATAAAAGTAACCTAGTTAGTCTGGGGGTATAAGAAATACGAATGACATTCTTTAAATTTTTTTGACAAATATAACCAAGTATAAATCATATATATATATATATATATATATATATATATATATATATATATATATATATATATAAAAGCACTATTTAAATTCTGAAATAATTTTTTTAAAATTGTAAATTTCATCTTTCCAACAGAATTGCACCCCGACCAAACATATTGTAAGAATACCAAACCATATCATTACCAGATTAAGTAACTGAGAACTCTTGACACAGATTGCATTGTTTCAGATTCAGACTTATTCACACCAGACAAGTAAAAAGGGCTTATCTTATCGCCATTTTTGACTACTTTTTTTTTTTCTGACTAGCCCCTATAAATTCATAAACCACACTAATAAATGCACACTATTCACATGCTATCTTTTCTGCTCATTTACCTAAACCCTATTATTAATTTGGACATTGGGAAGTACCTTTATTATTCCCTTTGCTAAAGATAAAAAAAGGAGATAGGACTTATTTCCAGAATAAAGTATTTACAGACATTTATTAATCTGTTAGTCCTTCATAAATTATAATCTATATACATTGATTTTACGTATCAGGTATATTGTTTTTATGTTAAAGGTATTTTTGTCAACAAAACAACCAGAGAACTCTAGAAGTTCTAAAAATATGATTCCATTCTTTATGTCTATGTCAGTCACTAGTCATAAATATATATATATATATATATATATATATATATATATATATGAGATTATTAAGATAAAAATGATATTTTCACTGTAAAATTAGGATTTATCATCAAAAACATATGAAGACTGCTGCTATATATTTTTTTTATTACAAAAAGATGACAAAGTTCTAACACCCGAAACACCAGTAAAGGGAAAAAACTAAAGTTTCTACCAAGTAGAGAGAATGAATACAAAACATTAAAGTTCAAACTATAATAAAACCACAAGAGCAGAAAAAGAAAAAATGTAAACACAAGAACAATATAAAACTGCTGAGGAAAGTGCAGTTGCAACTCACCTCGAAAAATGAAGGTCTTTCTGTTCTCAAGAATGTAAATAGTTTTGCAGTCTGGAAAAAAAATTCATATTGCAATAAAATCATCCTTCAACAAACATAAATCTTTTCCTTCATTGGCGAATAAATAGATTTTGAAAGATAACTAACCTGAGTCGAGGGAGCCATGGAAAATTTTATCTCAGACCAGCAGCAAAGATAAAATGGTCGATCATATCAGTTGAAGATATATATGTATACAAACAAGTATTTGAAAGCATTGATAATGGCTACAGATTGAGATAGTGAAGGAAGGGAGCAAATTCAAAAAAGAATGGAACAAATCTGTCAGAAGAAAGATTTCATTTATAGGCATGATGATGAAAGGTGATACTTGTTCGATTTTGTTACGTTGTTATCTAATCACTATTATGTAATAAACAATAGGGTTTATAAGTAGTATTAGAATCTAAACCATGGTTGGCACGTAAAGGAACAGTGAGCTCTCTAGTCTCTAGTGTGTACACACAACTGCAACTAACAGAGTTTGCAACAGTGTGTTATGTGCAGTGTTGAGAATCACATTTACTAGAATGGAGAGTCCTACTCCATCTTATAGTGGTATGAAATTACCTTGATTTGTGTGGTGTGTATAAGGGTTTTGTGTTTATAGGTCTGTAACAATAGGGTAGCTGGCTAATCAATCACCTTCATATATATCTTTTGTTACCCTTTTTCGTTTAAGCGTAAGTTAAGCTGAACAGCTTCAGAAACTTGCTAATTGAGGGAAAGTGTGCTAGCTATATATAGTCACAGGTCTACTCGTAGCATCTACACTTTAACATTACCAATTTCCCATATCTGTTTTCACTGTCTCATGTTTCAAACCATAATTCATATTGTTTTTGTTTCACCTACACTTCTTTTGTTGTTTCTGCTGCGCCATCTGAAGTAAAACATAACAATCTTTGTTTCTGTTATATATGGATCTCTCGTAATATTTTAAATGTATGTTTTTATTATGTGTTATGCAGAAGTAGCTGAATTGCTTCTAAGAAATGAAGATATTCAAAAGTATGCCAAAACCACAACAGTGAAACAAAGAATCTGTGTTGTCGATTGACATAGATTAAGAGAATCTAACTAAAAAAACAAAGCTTCTTGTGGTATCCAATAGTTTTTTTTAATTAATATATTTGTTTATTCCTCTTATGACGACCTATTTGTACTCTGCTGCTAAAACTGAAAGATTTTCGTGGGCTGTTATGGCTTTATCTCATAGAGAAGTCCCTTTCAACACTCACTTCAATTGAGATCAGTAACAGTGCTTCGTATTGATATTAATAATAATTACTACACATCATTCATATCTCTCCACTTACTAAAGACAAAAAATTAGGAACATTAGTAACTATAAGCATACATTTTTTCCATTTATGCCTTTCTTTTAATAACTTTTATCATTATTGGTCATTTTATCATTTTTACCTTTACTTTTATTTATTTTACAAGTTTTTTCTTGCATCTGAGGTGGATATTTAAATTTTTTCCTTGTTATATCTTATGTGTAAATAACTTAAAAGCTATGATGTACAATTTAGCAAAAGGACAAAAAATGTTTGTATATATATGCTTAGTAAAAGAAAACAGAAAATATATGGTGGAAGTTAATAACACAGTCGAAAAAGCATAGATAACTTTAAAAATCTAAATGTTTACAATGTTAATCTGATCATATCAAAAAGTGAATTAGAGAGCTAATAAGCATACAATGCCTATGAAAATAATAGGGTTCTTTAGCTTAATCCTTTCTTCTCACTTTGGCACAAATTTATAATTATTAAACACCTTTTTACACATAATTGCATACTTTTCACGCCAATCGTGGATATGGATTGTTTAATTTTTCCTTGAAGCAACTCATAGCTGAAAACGTATAAAAGATTCGTTTTCCATAATAACAAAATTGGACATATATATTATTCTATTTTATAATTCATATATATAGAAAATATTTATCAAATTAGATAATAATATTTTTTGTAAAAGAAATATGGGTAATATCAAATTTAAAGTAATAAATATGTAATTATATATTATATATATATATATATGCAAAAAAATTAAATTACTTCAAACACTTTTTATTTATTCAATATTTATTACTGATTAAAAAAGCAAAACTAGGCATATAGTTTTTCAATTTTTACAACGGCAGCGTCTTTTTTTCCTACCCAATTGCGTACAGACATTTCCTTTTGTCTAACAAGTAGGTCTTGGTAGGTATATAAAAAAAAATAGAAATAAAAATAAGAAGTAGAAAATGTATGAAAAAAAAAGTGACAGTAAAAAGTAATTGATCCAAAAGAAATAAAAAATATATATATACATAGATAAATAAAATATATATAAAAATGATACAGTAATTTCTATTTGAAATCTTCTCCCATTCTAACCTTTTCTTCCTATCATGCACACTGTAATGCTTGAGGGTATGTTTGTGTCCCTAACTAGTAGGGTTCTTAATGGATGTACTGTTGTTCTTTTTGACCTTTGACATTGCTTTAGTTATATATATATATATATGATGTGAATGAATGAGCTATGGATAGTAGCTGTGTGTGTGCTGAGCTAACTGAGACAAAGGTTAGTACAAGGCTATATATCTGGTGGAATATGTATGTGTATGTTTAAGCAATGATACTTTTTTTAGCCTCCAAAGCTGCTAAAAAGAAGACACCTCAATTCCTTTTTCAGACATGCATGGATTCAAATTAATGTAAGCAGATCTTAAACACTGTCGCCTTATGATTCGTGAGTCCTGTGTAGTTATACCCATCATTGTCATCATCACCCCAAATTATCAAAACTTTGTCCTCCATCTGCATCACACATATAACATCGTGGACTATTTACTGCCACATATACATCATCTTTCACCTTCAAATGCCATATCGTAAGTACCACTCTCAATTCTCTCCAAATTGTGTCACATGCATGAACTTTCCACTTAAATGTCATGCTTTCAAAAAAAAAATATCACAATTTACTTAATTCTTAGTTACAATTTAAATAAAGATTCACCACCAACATATATAATTAACAATTTACTAAAATAATATTTATGTTTAATATTTCTTCATAACTAAAACAAATTCGTACAAGGCATCATTGAAAGGAAAGGATAAAATCAAACCCTGTCTTCTTTTTTAAGCAAGTAAACATGTATTGAATATTTCAAAAAACCGATTAAAAATAAGTTCAACGTTTGGAATTTATATTATTCTCAACAAAAATTTTAAGACAATAAGTTTATGGTCTTTATTCATTCCTATATGATGTTTAATTTTTTTCATTTGTACTTTATTTATATCTGAACTCACTAAGGCAGATCTTAGTTGATCCAGACCATGTCCCCCAAAAAAATTATTTTTTTTAAATTATATGCAATATATTTTATTTATGAAAATTAAATTATATATTTTTATTTCTTTTATAAATTATAATATTTAATGTTAATAAATAATAAAATATAAAATTAAGCAATAAAGAATAAACATATTTATTAAAATATTTTGTATGTTCTCTCTTATTATGATCTCATCATATATTGTATTTATCTCCTACTTTCGTATGTTTTTTTGTTTATGAAAAAAAAAGTTAGACAGATACAAACTCATCTTTTGTATTATGATTTCTCATATGTTATAATAGAAAATGTAACTCTCTTTTGTCTATTGATAAGGAAATATTAGTTCAATAAATAGTATTTTTTTTTATCTCATAATTTTTTTTATATAATTATCATAAAATTTTCTTTTAACAATTACATATCTCAATTTTGTATTAAATTTTGATAAATTATTTTTTATTTATTTTAAATATGTATATAGATGAACAATAAAATAATAGATTATTGTTTAGGAATGATAAGAGAATATACTCGTAGAGAAAGATGAATTTTACTTCACATAATTTTAATTCTTCACATTCTTTAAAAGATAATACTAAGAATTCAATTTTTGAATTAGGAAAAGCCTTCTCTAGAATTCAAATAATTATAGTTATAAAATAAGAGTTGCATATTAACCCTTTGAGAGATATATGAATTTTAATTTTGAATTAGAGAAAACCTTTTCTAAAATTCAAAGAATTATAGTTGTAAAAGAAGAGTTTCGTATAAACTATTTGGAAGATATATGAATTTTAAATATATTATTTTAGTCCCTCCAAATTTTAGAACCAAGATCCGTCATTGCCAACTTATATATAAAAATTGTCCAAAAAAGAAACTATTAATACATAACTGGTAAAAAGAATGAATAAAGACTTTGGGCAGCAATTTGTCAAAGCCATCAAATTTATTAGTCAATAAATCACAATTTTCATTTATTGACAAATATTTTTATTGATAATCATAGTTACCAACAAATATTTTTATTGGTAACTATTTTGTCCAATTTGATGAAGTTTATCTTTTTATATATTGGACGATGGTCGAGAAAAATAAAATGAGAGGAAGAGGAGAGGAGTGACACACATATAAGTAACGCGTGTCAGTGACATTGATGATTGTCAATGATACGTAGATAGAGCACGTACAATGACAATGATGACAGTGGTGAAAGTGAAGGTGGAAGAAGAAGAAGAAGATAAAAATAAGAGAGAATGACAAATAGGAAGAGGATGAGATCCCAAAGGTTAAAAATAACCTGCAATGGAGATGGTAGCTGGTTGACAACAAGGAGATAAAAGACGATAAATAATAAAGGAAAAATAAGATAAAACTTGTATCCATCAATAAAGTTTAACTCGATATATTTTTGTTAGTAAGTAATTTATCGATAGACACAATCTACCAATAAATTTGTATTACTACTAATGGTAGCTATAAATGTATGTTTGATCATATTTATATTTTTTTATGTAAAAATATTTATGATTATTGTTTTATTTAATATTTAACTAATAAAAAATTTGTGTTTAATTTTCATTTTCACAAAATAACATATTATTAGGATGAGATGAATTGACTAAAAATATGAACAATTATAAAATATAAAAACACATGAAAAGTAAATAAAATTTGGGAAAAAAAATGTACGTACCAAATAGATATTATGGTAGATAATTCACATAAACCTTTCAAAGTGAATGATTTATTAAAATGACTATAATGGGAGAAGTTTATCTCATTATGTGTTTGAGGAAATGTGAATGCAAGAATCAAGAAAAGAAGAAAACAAATATTAAAAGAGTAAATCCATTAAAAGAACGTTGTTTTTAAATACTAAGCAGTTTAAAGTCACTTTGTGACATGGAAATTTCACGTTTTTACATTCATATGTATTACTATTACTATCTTATGTATTTTATGAATGTAAATTATCAATAACTTTTAATTTATAAATTCATCAACATAATAATTAATTATATTTTGTTTTTAAATATTTTATTGTATTGTTTTATTATTTATAAAAGAATTACAATAAAATATCCTAATATTGTTAAAAAATTTATATCAAATAATTCAATTTGATGTGAACTAACAAGAAGTAAATTATAATTACATAAAAATTAAAATTAAGATCTCATATCTAATTGCATAAATTTATATTTGTGCAAATTTAAACAATAATAATTATCTGTCATCCTAATTATAAATCAATAAACCTACATTAAACAAAAAATAATAATAAGGAGACATGGGAAACGTAAAGACATTTATCCTGTGTTAAACGTACTCTTTGTACAACTTTTTATTATAGAAAAGATAATTATTTTCAAAATGATTGAAATCAAAATATCTTAAAAAGATACATAAGTATTGCAAATTATAATTATTTTAGTTCAACCAGAATCCTTAATATTGTCACTTATTATTAAATCTCTTATACTTTTAAAAGAAAATAAACTAAAGTCTGTATGTGCAAATAAATTTTAATATTTGAATGAAGAATAAAAAATGCCAAATCCTCCTTTCTTTATAATAAATTTGATGTGATTTATACTCCATATCAAAATGAATTGATATTTTTAATTTGCTAATATGGTGGGTTATAATGGATGATAAGTTAATATTTTTTTAAAACTTATTATAATGAAAAAAATACAATCTTTATATTGTATTATTTAAAAGTATAAAAAATTTATTATTGTTATTTAAATTATGATCATTTATAAATTAATTTCAAATATAAGCTAGTAATTTATTGAAAATATTAATTAATTAATTAAAAAATTGACAAAAATATTTACATAATGTATTTTTATAATATATATTTTTAAAATTAAAAGAAAAATTCATCTCTGACTGTCTTGAATATAGGTGGATCAGAGAGAAGGCAGAACAAATAAGATGAATTAATTGACCATTTTATCATCTTTACTCTATATAATACCTGACTTCTTAATTTCAAAACAGAAGTGAGGTGAAAAACATTGGAATTAGTTTAAATAGACAATTAAGAAATAGACTCATCAAAATAAAAAATTATTTTAAATAAAAATACTAAATTTTCTAAAAAAATGACAAATTGAAAAATGTGAAAAACCTCAAATATAGAGATATTTTGGACCGGGTTTAGTTACAGTTACCCAGGTTTGAAGTCACGGACTTCGTTTCCGCGACGGGCCTCTGAAAAGCCCGCGAGTATTTCCCGCCACCAACACCACAGAAAGTGGAAAACCTCCCACTCCCACCATATCACTCATATGTATGAACAAATGCAAGCCTTCTCACAGTTCGTACCACCATTTCATAAATCTCAGGCACAGGTTCAAATACAGTTTTGCTCTGAAACTAAACCCTACTTTCAGCAATGGCTGAAAATGTCGATCTAACCAATAAGCTCCCTGAGCTCAAATTAGGTAATTATCATTTTAAAGAAGAGAAAATTGATAATATGTTGACATTATTTATGTGTTAGTACTTTGTTTTGTTATGGTTGGTTATTTGAAGTTTGCTAACGGTTTTCCTTGTTTTCTTTTATGGCTGTTATTAGATTCTAAGCAAGCACAAGGGTTTCTATCATTTTTCAAAACCCTACCTGATGTAAGTCTTATAATATTTCTCCTTTCTTGTTTCGTATTGGAATCGGACTTGGTTCTGTTGCGAGATTGTTGTTAGCATTACTTGCGTCATTAATTGTTGTTTTTTTGTTTTCGTCATTAAAGATACTACAAATTTAGCGCATGATTTATACACTTCAGAAAGAGGCTAAAGATCAAGTACTTAGTTGTATACTTATTGTTGTTTACACTTTCTAAATTTAGTGAGCAGTATCTGGTGGTAACATGTTTAGACCCATCGTAATAATTCTCTACACCAAGTCATCTATACATGAAATTGTATACTGGTGTCAATGCTTTCCTTACATATTGCTTAGTAGTGAAAATTTAACATTTTGTTGATTTAAACCACTATTTTCTTGACATGTTTTTTTGGTTACTTTGTTGGTTTCCTCTTTATTAAAACAGGTTATATGGGTTCATATCCATGCAATCCATTTTTTGCCTCTTTAATTGATGCTGGTTTAATGGTTATGACACCTTGTAAATTGGTGTGGTTACTTTTCCTTTTTTACTTTTATTCACTATTTTCTTTTCTGTAACAGGATCCAAGGGCTATACGACTTTTTGATCGTAGGGTAAGTTTATAGATGAAATTGGTCTTTTTCGATGTTTAGTTTTGAATTACTCTGTTCAATGGATGTCAAGTGGTTCAAATTCCGTACAGGCATGCCCCCTAGATATCTTGAGAAGTAGCTTATGATCTCTGAAATGTGACAATCTCTTTACTTTTCACATTTTGTCTTATATTATATGGGTTTCTTAAAGAGGAATAATTTTATATAAAATGACTTTGTTCATCTCAGCAATATTTATTAGAATGTAATCCTGAAGTACTTTGTATAGAAATAGGGCCCAAAATTTAAGACTGACATAGTCCAGTTAATTGTTCTTTAATATGTGCTAGAACATAAAAATATCTTGGTTAGGTATTATTTGTGGATTGTGTAAAATAAAATGCTTAAAGCTCAGTAACCTGAAAGTACTTCTAGAAAAAATATTATCCAATTGTTCTGGTTTACAAACCATCTTGCTGCAACTTATTTTCATCTTTTGAAGAGTTTCTTCAAAATTTTTATTATAAATTTTCACAATGTATTATTGTTAAATTGAATTTTCTTATATTATATCAACAAGTTTCTTTAGCTTTATTTCCTCCTTTTTATGCATTATGATGATCATAACTGGATTAAATGCCCTTTTAAAATTATTCAGGACTATTATACTGCCCATGGCGACAATGCAACTTTCATTGCAAAGACCTACTACCACACTACGACTGCCATGCGACAACTGGGCAATGGATCAAACGCTCTTTCCAGTGTTACTGTCAGCAGAAACATGTTTGAAACAATTGCTCGTGATCTCCTTTTGGATAGAACAGATCATTCTCTTGAGCTCTACGAAGGTAGTGGTTCTAATTGGAGACTGGTCAAAACTGGAACGCCTGGTAATCTTGGTAGTTTTGAAGATGTTCTGTTTGCTAACAGTGAAATGCAAGATTCTCCTGTTATTGTTGCTTTGTCACTTAACTTCCGTGAAAATGGTTGCACCATTGGGTTAGGATTTGTTGATCTAACTAAGAGAGTGCTTGGGATGGCTGAATTCCTTGACAATCACTTCACAAATGTGGAATCAGCATTGGTTGCACTCGGCTGCAAAGAGTGTCTTCTGCCCATTGAGTCTGTCAAATCTACTGAATACAGAATGTTGTGTGATGTGTTGACTAAATGTGGTGTGATGTTAACTGAGAAAAAGAAATATGAATTTAAAGCCAGAGATCTGGTGCAGGATCTTGGTAGGCTTGTTAAAGGTCCTATCGAACCAGTTCGAGATTTTGTGTCTGGATTTGAATATGCACCTGGTGCTCTGGGGGCATTACTATCTTATGCAGAGTTACTGGCAGATGAAAGCAATTATGAAAACTATACCCTTCGTAGGTACAATCTTGACAGCTACATGAGGTTAGATTCTGCAGCCATGAGAGCACTTAATGTCCTGGAAAGCAAAACTGATGCAAACAAAAATTTCAGTTTGTTTGGTCTCATGAATAGGACTTGTACTGCTGGAATGGGAAAACGGTTATTGCACATCTGGCTTAAACAGCCATTAGTAGATGTGGCAGAAATTAATTCTAGATTGGACATAGTACAAGCATTTGTAGAGGACACTGTGCTTCGCCAAGATCTGAGGCAGCATCTGAAAAGAATATCAGACATTGAGCGACTGGTGCACAATCTGCAGAAGCGACGAGCTGGTCTGCAACATATTGTTAAACTTTACCAGGTAGAGTCTTGTCTGTACTTACATTTAGGTTTTGATAAGGTATGGAATTTTACCTACGGTATGGATATCTTACAATTGGACTTGTACTTATTTTGTGACTCAATATTTTTGGTTCTTAGTTTTTGTTAAGTTTATTATTATTTTTATCAATTTTGTTGTCATTTAACTACATAGAAATTGCATCCACCTAACCATATTGTTGATCGCTGATAAAAGAACCATATTGCTGATTATATGTAACTGTTTACATGGCCAATGATACAGCATGCTGTTAACTCCACTACCATCTTTTGGTTGCAGTCTAGTATTCGACTACCTTTCATTAAAAGTGCTTTGGAAATATATGATGGGCAATTTTCCTCAGTGATGAGAAGTAGGTATTTGGAACCTCTTCATTTATGGACTGATGATGAGCACCTGAACAAATTCATTGGGCTTGTAGAAGCTTCTGTTGACCTTGACCAACTGGAGAACAGGGAATACATGATTTCTCCAAGCTATGACTCTACACTTGCTAACCTAAAGGAACAGCGAGAATTACTAGAGAGCCAAATACATAACTTGCATAGACAAACTGCTGATGATCTTGATCTGCCTATAGATAAGGCATTAAAGTTAGACAAAGGCACACAATTTGGACACGTTTTCAGAATCACAAAGAAGGAAGAGCCAAAGATAAGGAAGAAGCTCAATACCCAGTTTATTGTACTGGAAACCCGTAAAGATGGAGTGAAATTTACCAACACGAAGCTCAAAAAACTAGGGGATCAGTATCAACAAATTCTTGAGGAGTACAAAAATTGTCAAAAGAAGTTAGTTGATAAGGTAGTTCAAACAGCGACAACTTTTTCTGAGGTGAGTATATATGTAAAGCAAGTTTAGATTCAATTAATGCATAGAAAAAAATTGTTTTGTTTTGTGTTTCTGATACTGCTTCAACATGCTTTCAGTCAAGCTGTATTAAGTACAATTTAAGCTAATCCAAACACACTTGTTATGTCTTAAGATTACTTTTTCTTCTGCTCTAAATTGAAGAAATTTTTGTTTTGCAGGTGTTTGAATCTTTAGCTGAAATAATCTCTGAATTGGATGTATTACTGAGCTTTGCTGATTTAGCTTCTAGTTGCCCGACGCCCTACACAAGGCCTGATATCACTTCATCGGTACATAGTTTGCTGTTTTCAAAATAACCAGATTCTTTTCATCTTGCATTTATCTCCCTTTTCTATTTATCCCTTCTTTTGGTTGGAGTTGTCTTTTTCAGAATGATGTTTAATGTTTTCATTTTTATTTTAATAGGATGAAGGAGATATTATCTTAGAAGGCTGCAGACACCCTTGCGTGGAAGCCCAAGATTGGGTGAATTTTATACCAAATGATTGTAAGCTTGTAAGTGTTAACGAGATCCATGGAATTTTATACCAAATGTTGATTTAAATTAGGAACTTATAAGTTGATTCTTTTTATTTTTCTTTTTGTAACAAACCAGGTCAGAGAAAAAACTTGGTTTCAAATAATAACGGGGCCTAACATGGGTGGTAAATCAACATTCATTCGGCAGGTGTGTATCTTCTATACCATTTTAGTGGAAAAATTAATCACTATTTAATTGGCTTGTGAATTTTATTGTCGGAGCTGACCTCCACCTTCTACTTTTGCACTGGTGTTTTTGTAGACATTTTATACCTCGTAATTCAGATATGAGCATTCTTGCTACCCACGGTTAACAGAGTTTGTTCTCTATATAGGTGGGTGTGAATATTTTGATGGCACAAGTTGGTTCATTTGTTCCTTGTGACAAAGCCAGCATATCTGTTCGTGATTGTATTTTTGCCCGTGTGGGTGCTGGTGACTGCCAAGTGAGTCTATTGCGCATTATTTGCCCTTGTTAGTTGCAAATCCCCACCCTTATCTCTGAAACTGTTTGAGGCTTATAATAAGAAAAAAACTACTTGTATAATTGTTTTTTTTGTTGCTTTTAGACTATTTGGATGCATGAAATTAAACTTCTTTCGCTCTTATGTTACTTTAATTTTATTTCTGTTAGAATAAATGACATCATTAATGGGATTTTTAGTTGCTTAAATATGGTAAAATTGTATGTCTGTAAGGGTATTACCAACTGCAAAAAGTCCATTTTTTCAGTGCCCATCTAGAATGGCATTCTGTTATTTTTTAGGCTTATATTTAAAACTGCAATTTTTAAGTTACTGTTTGATGCTCAGTAAATCTATTGTGGTCTCCCTAATTCAAATTCTGATTTCTTTTTTTTAATCTCCCCAGCTACGTGGTGTTTCTACCTTCATGCAAGAAATGCTTGAAACTGCATCAATATTAAAAGGAGCAACTGAAAAGTCTTTGATAATCATTGATGAGTTGGGGCGTGGGACATCAACTTATGATGGATTTGGTTTGTCTTACTCTTCCTTATTTGTGTCATGTTGCAATATCTTAAATCTGAATAATTGTTTTCAAATATATGTTGAACAAATAACTTACTCATGTTGTGCTCTCTTACTGACCGGTACAATGGCTTCTTCTACCTGAGATAAAACATAAAATTAAAAAAGTAGTAAATCTCATCTTCTATCTTAATTCTGAATGTGAAAACGTATGTCTTAAAATTTTGTTCTATTGCTTTTTCCTGTCTTCAGTCACTTATTAATTTATATAATTGAACCATTTTTGGAAATTTTATGGCCTTGGAATTCTCTGCTGCTAGAGTCTTTGTATTTCACGTGCTTGTCTAGTGTTTACTACTAAGTTAATAGCTATAGCTGATGGCAAGGATACTCTGATACAACTTGTTAGCTCAACCTTCACTAGGCCAAAAAGTATACTTGATAAGCAAGATTGCAACTTTGTTTTCTCTAGGATTCTCAGAGTTGCGTCTATATTAAGGGACTACACCCTTTATGAATGCGATGATCTAAGATATTAATTATGGACAACATCTTAATTCCTTAATTTTTGAAAATATGATTTTAGTCCTAAATTCTAAATTTAAAGGACTTAAAACAATTTCTAATTAGTCATTTTAGTCTATCAAATTTAGTGTTTACGGAATAAAACTATATTTTTAAAATTTGAACTAAAAATAGACTTTTTAAAATTTGGGGTATCAGAATCAGTTTTTTTAGATTCGGTCATTCTTTTTATTTTACTGGAAAAGCACTGTACAAATGCCAATTTGTAATTTTTTTTTATAAAATGTCTTCATAGAATACAGTGTTGCATTTAAAGCTTCTATCAAATGAAGTATCCTCTCCTCAACATTTCATGTGGATTTGAAACCAATTCGTACATTGATAATATTGCTTGTTAAATATAACGAGCAAAAATAGTTGTCAGTACAAGTTTATTGATATCCTATTTTCTTAAATTTAGCATGCAAGGTAAATTTGTGATTACTTGTACCGTAATGGTTGGATTGATAAGAATTTCATTCTGCAAAAAGATTATTCAGTGGTGTGCATTGGTGTAATAAACAGTTGGTTTAACCCAGGTTGGTAATCGAAAGCCCTTACACTTTTCAGTACATTTAAACTTAAAACATGTTTTTATTATATGCAGGTCTAGCTTGGGCCATTTGTGAGCATATTGTTGAAGTTATCAAAGCACCTACTTTGTTTGCCACCCACTTTCACGAGCTGACTGCTTTAGCCCTTGAAAATGTAAGCAACGATCCACAGAAGCAAATTGTTGGCGTGGCAAACTATCATGTTAGTGCGCATATTGACTCATCAACTCGAAAGCTAACTATGCTATATAAGGTAAATACATTCCAAACATTTATGACTAATGTTCCTCATTAGGGGAAAGCACTTTTATGAAAGCCTATTTGGAACTTTTTTCTCCCCAGAAGTGATGAACTTAACCTGTTTTTACTCTATTGAAAGTTAATTCAAGAATTCTACAATTTTTACTTTGTACCTCCGCATCACATGCCAGCAAAATTTTTGGCAGATTGTCACCCGTACCCTTCAATAAGTTTTGATTTTCTAGATTTCGTCAATCCTTTCATGATGTTTCATTTATACCTTGGTTTACTAGAAGGTGATATTGCTAAGAAATTTAAGGATATGAGAAGCTTTAAAGGGGGCAGACAATGAAATAAGGTAGTTATATTTGGCTTGAACATTAAACTATAATATTAGACTTACGTTTATATTGAAAAAAAAAAAAATCCTCTTATCCCTTTCCGGTGATACATTTCTTCGCACAAACAATTGACCATTATTCTGAAATCAGAACAATCAATCAACAACCGGTCAGAGTCATGTTTTTGTTAGCCTAGCACTTCCGGAAAGGAAAAAAAAGACCTACCCAGTTTTCTCAAAAGTAGTGTGAAGAGATTGAATGACTCGCCATATACTTATGTGTCCTGTTACCAGTAAACGCCTTGTTACTGTTGATTACAGAAGTCTGTCGTAAATGCATCATCCACTCATAAATCTTCCAGGATTCTTGTTATTGTTGATTATTAACCAATTTTTGGATTACATTTTTTGGCAATGAGCTTACAACAGTCCTTCTCAACAAGTCTGGCCATCATGTTCGAAAACTATAGTAATGTAGTCAAATAGGAATCTGCATTTACATCAACTCTTTTTTCACACTTTTCTACATTTTAGGTTGAACCCGGAGCATGTGATCAGAGTTTTGGTATTCATGTTGCGGAGTTTGCTAACTTCCCTGAAAGTGTTGTTACCCTAGCTAGAGAAAAGGCGGCAGAATTAGAAGACTTTTCTCCCCCTGCAGCATCCCTAACTGATACTACACAGGAGGTATTGCTAATTGCAATTTTTTGTTTCTCTCATTGATATGTGATATTAAAAAACATCATTTCTCAGAATAAACAAATTGGAAAATAAGGATTTCTCTTAAAAAAAATTTGGCTTATGTTATGAGGAACCTATGTGTTTCCTTAATTCTGGCGATTGAAGTACCCAGGTCTAATTTGAAAACATCAGTAAGTGAAATGATGTTTGGTTAATATATGACTATTCTTGTAATACTCTAGTTTATTCATCAAGGAGAGAATCTTCTATGTAAAACTGGTTCCGTGTGAATATTCCATGGAGGGAAAATATCACATGCACATGCACTTAACTTTAACCCTCTCCTCTTCGAGCTTCAGAGGATTTCACTGTCTCGTGCGTGCCTGTTTGCTGAGAGCCACTTTTAATTTCTTACTGTTGTATTTTATTTGACATGTTGGAAACGTTTTCTTCACTTGTCTGAATTTGAAAAAAAAAAAAAACAGAAATAATAGCCATGGTATTGGCAACAGCGAATCTACGGCATTGAAATGAATTATTAAAAATTTGCGATTATAATTTGCAGGTGGGTTCTAAACGTAAGAGAGTTTTTGAATCCGATGACGTGTCTCAAGGGACTGCAAGGGCACGGCAATTTCTCGAAACATTTGTTGATTTGCCACTGGTGACCATGGACAAAATGCAAGCATTGCAAGAAGTAAGGAAGTTAACAGAAAATTTGGAGAAGGACGCCGAAAACTGTAATTGGCTGAAGCAATTCTTGTAAATCGAAAAAAGTGGTTAGTACCCATGCATGTTGTGAATTTTGAAGAGCTTCTTGCTGTGTACATGATGTGTTCAATGGGTTAGGTAAAAAACAGAGTAGTGCCAGGGTGTTTTGTAAATTTATATACGAGCTATAGGGGGGTTAAGGAGAAATGTGTATTCTAATCTTAGTTTGCTTTAATGTTATTTTTCAAAATTTTAGAAGACCATTTGGACTTGCTTCCCGAGAGCCTATGGATAATATATTTAAAAGCTATTTTGATCTTATTAAAATATGTTTACTGATGTCACAAATTTCACCGTTTGAGAAAAGAAACAGGTCATTGTAAGACTGGATAATTAACGCAAAAAATTGTCAGAAATAAGGTGAGGGCAGCTCTTACAGTTCCAATTTGAAACAAGAATATCTCTTCTCCGGCCCAAAAAAATCTGCCACTTGTTGTCGAGATATTATACTGATTTTGAAAGCAAACAATGAAAGGGTATAACAGCTGAACAAGATATTAATATAAATATCTGCTTTTTTGTTGTGAAGATATTCATTTTGGAAGAAAAAATAGCGAAAGAAAATGTGGCTGGAGATAAAAGCTTTTGAGCAGGTATGTCTCTTCATTGTGGCATAATAATATGTTTTCGTACTTAATATGCCATTGGGGTAAGACGTGGTGGATACTTATTTGTCATATTCCATTGAAGTGCTTCTTATCCATATCCAGACTCAAATCATTAGTCACTTGTCACTATTCTTGGTTGTGCAAAGGGACAGGGTAGTGATTGCGATTTCTTAATTTTCATCAACAATAATAAATCTTGATCTCCCTCATTACATGATTAAGCGCAACAATCATTTAGGTTGTTGTTTATTGTTCTAAACCAATAAGTTTTCGCCACTCATCAACTGTCAAATATAGTTGTTAATATAGAATCAGTTTAGTTTCCCCTTGAGGGACTAAATCCTCCCCGATTGTTATTTTATTGCATCATACTGGCGTCTTGTTTGATTTCAAAATAAACATATTTTTAATAAATTATAATCACTCTCGATTTTAATAATAATATCCACACTCTGTTCTTTAAATTTTACTACAAAAAGTTAAATAAAAATTATAAAAATTAAAAGTTAGGTTTTAAAATATAAAAAGTAAAGAGCTTTTCTTATAAGTAGAATAAAAATTAATTTTTATACAAGAAGTTAAATAAATATCATTTTATTAAAAAGATGCATGTCATTTATTAAAATAGATGAATGTTAATTTTTATTAGGTAATAGGGAGTCCGCGTATTATGTATTACGAATATAAAAGTAGTAAGTGTCTAGGTTTGACTACCATTTGATGAATTAATTTATATTTTTAGAAAATTAAAACTGTGGCATTGTTTGCATATAAAACTTTTAAACTTTAAAATACTTTTCAATTTATATATTTTAATTATTTGACATTATGTAATTTCAAACTCTTTCTTAAAAATAGTAAGACTTTAATTATTTTATTAGATGTCTTCTCTTATTTACTTTTTACTCTCGTTTTTTCCTTTTTCGTTTTCTCTGACAATTTCCTGTTCTCTCCTTTTTTTTTTCTCTAAATGTCTTTTTCATTTTTCTTTCACTATTTTTTCTGTCTCCTCTCTTTACTGTTGTTCTTTCTCCTTTTTCTTTTATCTATATAGAATCTGTTACTTTTAACAAAAAAAATGGTCAAAAATATGTTATACTTTAATAATTGTTTTATAATATATCAATCGTTGGATATTTAAAATTAATGATGGTTTACTTTTTGTAGAAGATAGTATTAAATTTAATATATATATATATATATATATATATATATATATATATATATATATACGTGTGTGTGCGTGCTCACTTACTAATAATAGAATTTTAATGACTCTATCTGAACAAAGCTTTCTTAAATAATTCAACTAATATTTTTTTAGTTAATATTACACCTTCAATCAAAAGTTCATTCCCAATTTAACAATTATTAATGCCTATACTTTTGTCTTGCACTTCCTTACTTTTTTTTCCCTTTACCATTATAAAAGTATTCTTGTGTTGCCTATTTCATCAATTTTTGTAAGAAAAAAACATCTTATGATTAAAAAAAAAAGTAATACAAAAATAAATATTTTCTAAAACATATTTTAAACCAAATTTTGAAATATAAATTACTATAATAAAAGAAAATTACAAGATATTTATGAGAATAAATGATTATATCTAATGTTATTTCACATTCTTTTCCCTATTTTAAGCCTTAGGATGAGTACATTCTTAAGTATTTATGACAACCGATTTACATATTACTTTAAATGGATTTGCTCAGATGATTTGAGGGAATTGTTGGATTGTATGTTTGAGGATGAAAATGTAAAAATGAAAGAAATTTGAAAAAAAATTATTAAAATTTGGGAATTATTTAATATATATGATAAATAAAAAAATATTTTAATAGATGTAAGATTACATCATATGATAAAATTAATAGAAAATAAAATTTAATTAATTTAAATTAATTTAAATTAAAATCTGGACAATATTTTTTAAAATACAAAAATTAATAGAATTAATTAATTATTATAAAAAAATAACAAAGAATGATCATTTTCATATTTAAAGATCCTCCTTCCCTTGAATCTATCATTACAAATTCACTCAAATCCCTTACAACAAATGAAGGGTCACTCCCTCACCAAAAGGAAATTCCTATTTCCATTCATGTTAGTTAGAGGGCATCTTTATTCGCCATTCCCACAATATAAAATAATAATAATATGTTATGTGTAAAGTAACTACAACAAAACTTAGAAGCCCCAAAAGAATAATAAAATAAAATACCTTTCTACAAAAAGAGTTGAAAAATATATTTTTTAAAATAAAAATAACACACAACATACAAAATTAAAAACTGAAACCATTTGAAACAGGGTGAACAAATTTCTATTCATTCCTCATCAATCATGGAAAAATTCCCTATTTCTATTGTTTTTTATGACAGTGATCTTAGAAGTATCTCAATAATGATTTTTAATGGATTAATTAAGAAAAAAAAGACAAGAAAGATGAACATCAGAAGGGAAGGTTGTGTGGGTCATGAAATTGTGACATTGTTGATATCATGGATTTTTTGTCTCATTTGGTCTCTTATTTTGCATCTCCAACCACTCTATCAGATATCATATGTGATCATGCTTCTGATGGATACTGTAGGAGCGCTTATGTCTTTTATGTCTTTTATTTGGTAATTATTAAAAATATAAGGTCAACAAACCCTAAACCTAAGCATTTATTATAATAATATACTTTGCTTAGCACGTGCTTGCGGATTCAGATCATCTATTACTTCACATTCCCATCATATTTTAACTTTCATTATAGAAAATATCTCTTATATTTTATCTAACATAATTGAAAAAAAATACAGGAAAGGTTATAATGTAAAAAAATCTGGTGAAGAGTCTAAAAATATCAGGAAACATGAATGGAGGAAAGGAAGCGGCGAAATGAAAAGAACATAGTGACAAAGAGTGGATTTGGCTTTATATCCATTAATTCTATTTAGTCATCATATAATATTAATGAACGTTTTTATTTTGAAATTTATTTAAATTAGGTAAATGTTATCCTAACATTACTGTTAAATGCTCTAAAACTAAAAACAACATTTTTTTCTATGTAGTTGATATGTGAAAACAAAAAATGAAATTAAAGTTAGCATAAAAAAATATATATTATATAAAGTATATAATTTGTGCAGACATAAGAAAAATTGTTATAATGAATTAATTATGTTGAAATGAAGATGAAGGTTTGCTTTCCTCTTTGAGATGACACCCTTGTAATCCTGACCCAAAGAAAGGTTTGGTTTTTCTTTTTCATCTTCCAACTTAGAAATTCAGCCCACTACTGACTGTGCCTCACTCACAAAATTCCTTTCATCGACGAACAAAGCTAGGGCTTTTTCGTTTCTTGTTGGGTTGTTGTGTCACCAAGTGCTTGCATAAATTCTGTGAGGGTTATTTGTTTTTTTGTGGTTTTGGGATTGAGATTTGGTTTCTGTGAGGTGTTTGTTCTAAGTTATCAATCGATCAAGAAAGGGAAGGAGGTTGGGAAGATGAGCTGGCGCAGGGTGTTGAACTCAGCACAGGCCCTGGCCGCGCACACCTTCCTGTTGTGCTTCACTCTCTTCCTCGTTCTCAAGCTTGATCACGATCTCTCTTGTTCTTGGTGGTTAGTTTTTCTCCCCTCACTCCTTAATTCTCTTCTACCCTCTCAATCCTTGCTTCAATTTTGATTTGCCTACTTTTTTTTATTATTATATTATTCTTATTATTGGTATTATTACTATTATTATGATTACTGGTATTATCATTGTTGTTGTTGTTATGATTACTGTTATGATGATTATTATTATTCCTTTGGAGATTTGGGTTTGGGACCTCATGAAATGCCTTGTCTGCTTTGTTTTCTGATAATTATTACTGGATTGTGGTTCTGCCTTCTGATGATTGACCTAAATTTTGCGTGGTTGAATTTTTTGTTAAGAATATAGGGTGGTAGTACTATTACTATTAACTGATTTTTGAAAAAGACGTGTTTCTATTCCTGGAAACACGTGCAGAGTACAGAGTGATAATGTTGGTGATTTTTCACATGGGAGGAAGTTCTGCAATTTTAAGTTTTTTTTTTTTTTTCCAGATCTTTTAACTATTGAATTTGTTTGCAAGAGTTATGCTTAGGATAAGACGCTGTAGAACCCATTTTTGTAATGGTATAATTGCTACCTGAGAGGTGGTGCTTGGGGGTTATTGGCAGTGTTAGTTTGTTCCCTTTCTCTATCTCTATTTTGGTGTAGGATGTGTTTGAGCCGGTAGAATGGAAATTGGAGATTGGGGTGAAGATGATTGTGAACTAAAGTAATGACCTAGAATGAAAATAAGTACTCTTCAGTATTGTGAAATAACAATTGGTAGACCAAGATAATCAGGGAGTGTGCAAGCTTCTGGTTCAATTGGAGTTGGGATGATGCCTGCGTGTTAGTTAGTAAGCTACGAAAATGAGTGCCTAACATATGAAAGTGGTGCCCACCTTTAGGTTGAGAGGTTAGAAAGACTCCATAGGTGGTGAACTGTAAAGTGGCTTCATATAATCAGGTTATGTTGTGCTTCAAAAAATTAATAGTATCTAGAAGTTATTATGGTATTCAATTAAAATGATTGTTTTGTAATACTAAAATTATTAAATGCAGTGTAAGGACATATTATGTTGTTGATTTGGTGCAAATCCATTAAAACTCATAATATTTTGTCAAAATTATAAATAAATAAAAAAAATGGTTAAGGTGTCCTGAAATGTATGCCATGGTGTGCTGGCAAGTTTATCAATATGGAAATTTTATGATCGTAATGATGTGTGGAAAGATGTGGTGTATATAAGGTTCTGAGAAGATGGTCACTGTTGATGACTGATTCACCTTTAATATACATACAGGGTAGTATTTTTACCTCTTTGGATGTTCCATGGTGTTGTGGCTCGAGGAAGGTTTTCATTACCTGCACCATCTGCTCCACGTAATCGAAATGTATGCCATCGTCATTCTTAACTGAAATTTAAGCCAGTTTCTATTTTCAGTTTTGAGCCATTTGACTTCGAAACCATGAATATGAGTATTATTCTTTTGCTATCAAGGATATAAACTCAAACTAAGGTGCTCCTTGTTTTCCTTTTCTTGTCTAACTAACTATTATACTTTTTTTTTTTCCATGACAATGTTGACATGACTAAATACGATACTGAATTTTTATATTGTGACAGTGGGCACCATGTCATGCCGTCGTTGCTACGCCGTTGCTTATTGCGTTTGAATTGCTCCTTTGTATATATCTTGAGAGCATATATGGTATGCTTTCATTGTTGCATACCTAGAATTTCCAATAATTTTCATATATTCAATAAATATTTATTTCAATTACAATTTGTTCATATGGTTAGCTTGGATTTCACAAGTTCTAACCATAAGAACGTGGGCATTTTGCCATCTGTAAATGAAAGAATTTTGTTGCAATAGAGGACTTAAATTTCTGTGGTGACCTTGATGCAAAATCTCCAATTATACTAACGTATTTGTTCTTACACAGATCTCGGCTATGCAGCAGTTGATCTAAAGATAGTGTTTCTTCCCTTACTAACATTTGAAATCATTATTCTCATTGACAATTTCAGGTAACTTCTTTTGAATAGCTCCAATAGACCATAGTTTATTTTTGGGTTGTTCTCTAATGTTAGAGTAATCAATGGTCACATGAATACTTTTCTGAATTTTTTACATCTGGTAGACCAGTTACTTAAGTGAATTTCTTTATCATATTTTACTTCTTTGGAATTTTTAAATCTTAATCATTAATGTGCACATTTGTGTTTGCTATGATGTGGTATGCTTTGTTCTGGAGAGATTAATGTGCACCCCTTCAGCATGATTCGTTCATTTTAGGATCTCATATTCATCAATTATTTATCTGTCATTTGTAACCAACTATGCTGTATTTTATGTGCAGGATGTGTAAGGCTCTGATGCCAGGGGATGAAGAAAACTTGAGTGACGAGGCAATATGGGAAACTCTTCCTGTAAGGATTTATATCAATTTTTTTGTTGAAAAAATAGGCATAAGCTGCAGTGTTTTCTTCTTCTGAATGACCAAAATATCAGTATATTTTTCATGTGCTTTGTTGGGTTCTCTAATATAACTAACTAATTAAAATATACAAATCAAAGGAACTTTAAGTTGTGTTTGAGCGGGGGAAGAAGAATACGAGAAATAGATAACTGAAAGGAGTTATATTTTTTGTAAAAAGAATTTTCAACAACTACTCTTGCTAAGCAATTTTTTTAATAAAAAAACAGATTTTTTTTTCAAAAAATAGGAAACACAAACTCTCCTACTTAATGGTGCTCAGGCCTTTGAGGTTCCTACTTAATGCTGCTCAAGTCTTCAACAACAGTTTTGTAACTGTCTATGTCATAAATTATGTGGGGGAAAGTGAAAAAGTATTTCTGATTTATTTAAGTATACATGCCACAGTAAAAATGCATAAGGAAAGGATTCAGGAAACAATGTGTGAAAGTTGCGGGTTTCCAAATTATCTTTTGAAGAGTTAAATTGTGGTGAATTTAGCATCAATTCCATCACCAATTAACCCTGTATCCACGCTCTTCCCTATTAATATTTGATTTTATTGTGCTGTGGAGAAACTGCTATTGCCTTTTTGAAAAAACTTCTTAATTGTAGTTGAGTGTTATAAATTGTTGCAGGTATCCTACTTTTTAGCACTCTAAATTGTTTAACAGAAAGGGTTATGTTTTGCATTAGTTTACATGTGTGGATATCTTTGTCATGCCACAAAAATTCATTGGATTACTCTAATTGGAACATGCACCAAATAGTTAAAGAATACTAAAATTAGGAAATCTTGTGATTGCAATTTATGCTCCAGTCAAGTTGAAATCTTGTAATGTTTGTTATGTCTCTTCAAGTATGATCTTTAACTATCTCTTTTATCATTAAAGTATTTTATAACTTGAAATTGCTAAAGCCTTGTTACGCTTTTGTTATTGTTTTGGCAGCACTTCTGGGTTGCAATTTCTATGGTGTTCTTCATTGCTGCTACAGTCTTCACACTCCTAAAACTGAGCGGTAACTATTTCCCCCCTAAATGTTAGTATGTACCAGCCCCCTTTCATTTATTCTTTATAAATTCTGTCATTATTCTTTTGGAATTTGTCTTATTCTGCCGTATAGTGTACAGTATGTTTTGTTATATTCTTCTTCAATACTTTCCCTTGCAATATGGACTTTAGTTATACAAATAAATAATATGGCTTCATTTTTCTTGTCTAATACAGGTGATGTAGGTGCTCTCGGCTGGTGGGACCTTTTTATTAACTTTGCGTAAGTTTCTTTTGTCTTTAGTGCTAACATGCATTTTGATAATTAAGCTTGTGTTTGTTGGAATGCTGCTGTGAAAGTTTTTAAGGTTTTATGATCTATTATTTTGCAGTATCGCCGAATGCTTTTCTTTCCTTGTATGTACAAAGTGGTCCAATCCTGTAATTCATAGAAATTCAAGAGAAGCCAGTAGTTCATCTTCAACTACTATTAGATATCTTGACTGGAACAGTGGTTTAGTAGTTTCTACAGATGAAAATCGACCACAGGGGAGAATCTGTAGCCTACAAGACATAGGGGGGCATTTCATGAAAGTACCAATTATTGTATTCCAGGTTCTTCTCTGTATGCATCTAGAGGTATATGACACAGAATTGTGTGCTTGGTCAGCCTTAGGAATATTGTTTTTGGAGATCTGAGATGTTTTTCATTTCAGGGAACACCTGCTTCTGCTGTAAATATACCACTTCCAGTTATTTTCTCTCCGCTTTTTGTACTTCAAGGAGCTGGAGTACTTTTATCTGCATCTAAATTAGCGGAGAAACTTGTGCTTCTCCTACGAAGTGGAGCTGCTGCAGGAATTTATTTTAGATTTTCTTCAAGAGTTCATGATTGCTTGGGGTTCTTGCATCATGGTTCCAGGTAATTGATTTTCTTTTATTGCTTGTTAGGGAAACTTTAGATTAAAATCTGTTGTTTGGTCTGACTTCATTTTTGTCATTCTGTTCCCCTGAGCTTTAATTCTGGCTCTTTCCGATTTATAACTAATCTTAACAATCAACGTATGAGTGGGACATGTGATATAAAATCCCTTTCCCCTGCGTTTTCTCAAATCAAATAAATCCTTGATTACCACGTTCTATTTATGAGCTATTTTCAGTTAAATTTGGATAAAAAAAGCTTAGTTACATGTTAAGAATACGAAATTCAAAGATAGAGTGATTCTTTAAGCACCTTGAGTCTAGGGGTGTGCAAAGTGATACCATAAAATTAGTTGTTAAGTACGACTGTCACCAGATAAGAACCACTTTAAACCATCTGTTATAACAATAAAAGGATAAAGCTACACTGCCGCTGGACGTGGTAGAAACAGTAAAAAATACATAAGATAGAGTAAAAATACTCTAATTAGTAGATAAAATATGGCATGCACTGAACCAATAGAAGCAACAGATTGTTCTACACTTCTTAATTTGGGACATTTTATGTGGAATTTGGTAAACTAGATGTTCTTATCGGTTGGTCACAGTTGAATGTATGCCTTTCATCTATTATTATTTTTACCACAATTAGATGCAAATCTAATATAAATTGGGGTCAAATATTTCATAAAGATGCTCTGGTTAATTCAGTGCACAAACCTCAAGGGAGTAATCTGAATACTTATCATTATTTTTACCTCTATTTTTATCGGAGGTAATACATCTAATTTGGGGTTAGTTTTTTAAAAGGGAAGTTGTGATCTTGTTGAATTACCATTTGCGTGTATTGTACTGGCACTGCATCTAAATTCTGAAAATTGATGCAATCAGATTGTTGGGTTGGTGGTCAATTGATGAAGGGAGTCGGGAAGAACAAGCACGAATATACCATGAGGGAGCATCTGGGTAAGCATCATTCATTTTATTACAAACCTTGGTGTGTACCATACCATCAAAGAATGTTATGTGTTGTCTCATACATAATCACTGCAATGTCTCTTGATAATTCATGTGCCTTGCTTGTGAATGTTTAATTTCAGAAAGGTGCGATTTTGGTCCTTCAAAGAGACGCACTTACCCATTTTCTCAATTTCCATTGAAGTATTCTTTTAATGGACAGAGTTGTTATTCTATTTTTTGAGTTCTGTCCTTCATTTTCAGGGTGCATGGAATTCTAATGTAAAAACCAAATTTTAAGAAATGAATCAATTAAGTTCTCAAGTGATTCTCTTAACATAAGATAATCAAATTGAGCTGATGTTTTATCTTTAAGTACCAAAATAGTAGGTTCCTGTTTTTTCTTATTCTTTTTCTGTTTGACATTTGAGCTTGTTTACAACACAAGTACTATATGAAGACATCCTTTTTACCTCTTCTCTCGTGAATTAAGATACGTTAAGCTATTTCCATTTTTTTGCTATACGTTAATCTCGTAGTTGTTTCTAATGATCTTTGTACATTTGGCTTCGTACTGAAACAGGTATAATACGTTCTGTGGTTATCCTCCTGAGATTGTTAAGAAAATGCCGAAAAAGGAACTCGCTGAGGAGGTGATGACAATTCTTATAATATAGATATAAATTTATAGTGAAGTATGTTCAGGTCTACACCACGTGTATAGATGAATATGACCTTGTGTAGTATGATTAAAATAATCTGCTTAGGTCTTACTTCCTTATGTTATGTTCGTTGCTCAATATTAGGCATACAAATTCTCAATAAGTCTGTAACTCTGATTTCCTTCAATAGGATGCTTATAGTTTTCGAATGACAGGTTTGGAGACTCCAGGCAGCTCTTGGAGAACAGACTGAAATTACAAAATTCAGCCAACAGGAGTATGAAAGACTTCAAAATGTAAATCGGCTAACCTTAAATGAGTAATATAGTTAGTGATGTGTCTATCCTGTGTATTTTCCAAAGTTCCTTATATGATGCATTTATGCATGGACCCTGTTCTGTTCTGACTTCTGATGTGTTAATCAATGTCTGTTAGTCTATTGGATTATTATGTTTACAGGCTATTCATAGCTCCCCTGTATTCAATAGACTAACAGACATTGATTAACAACATCTGCAGTGGAACTATAAATAGCCTGTGCATGTAATAATCCAATATACTGTCACTGCTATGTCATAAAAGTGAAGCAGCAATTACGTGGTTGTGTTAGTCGCATATTGTTTTGATTTGGTGACAAAAATTATCAATGAGTCCTAGCCCATTCAACTGGTTAAAAGGAAGTTTCCGATTGCTGTCATCACTGGCATGGTTAGATCAATTGAAATTTCATTTGACCAATTTTATGTTGTGTGCAACAGGAGAAAGTGTTGTGCAGGATTTGTTTTGAGGGAGAGATTAATGTTGTATTGCTCCCATGTAGGCATCGCGTCCTTTGCAGGTGAGATCAAATATGTGATGATCAATAAGGCCACTTAATGCATCATATTTTATTTTTGTACTATTTTCTTGGTCAAAATAGTTATGGCCTTATGCTTGATTTGCATGTATTGCAGCACTTGCTCAGAGAAGTGTAAGAAGTGCCCGATTTGCCGTGACTCTATTGCTGAGCGTTTGCCTGTATATGATGTTTAGATGTTAACTTGGTCCAGTTTTTTTTTTTTCGTTGTTAAGAGACCATAGCGAAAGGGGCTAGAGAAGATGTTTTAACAGAGTTTTGGCGATGATAATATTCGACGCCAACTTGTTCACTGTCTAATACAACATCAAAATGATAGGAAGAAGAATAGAGCATCCCACTTTTGAATTTGATTTGTTTTGCGTTCACTCCCTTCTGTAATTTGTATATATATACTCTCTAGCTTTTTACAGGCTTTACAAATGAGTGTGATGAGTGTTGAATTATAGTAGCTGAGCACCTATTCTTTCCTTTTCAATCATTTTCTAAGGTTAAATGCGTGCCTGAAAACGCTTGAAAATAGAGGTAATTTAATACCTATTATGAAACAATGTGTTGATATCTCGAAATGATTGTGAAACATGATGTTGAATTGTAATGATGTAGAAAAAGTTTTATATTTTGATCACCAATCTTCTTTTCTAGTTGTTTCAATCAGAAAAAACATTGAGAATCTTCCGGTTCTGTTTATCAGAACCAAAGTAAGTGTAGTTTGGATTTGTCTTCAATAAAAAACATTGAGAATCTTATATTGACTATTCGCATAATAGTAATTAAAGAATAAATATATTCACAATGAGACAAACTAAAAAATTAAAGCTAATAAAATATTTGAAAAGGAATATAACCATAATGTTAAATATACTTTTTAAGTATAAATTTTGAAGAAAAGTAATGTTTCTTATTAAATTAATTTCTCTAACCTCGTTATTTAGGTTTTATAAAAAAGTCTAAAAGGAGTATTGTTAGTATTTTTTTTTACCAGCAACCATGTTTCATTATCATAATTGTTTTTGCCAATAATTATTTAAAATCATTAAAGTTTAGTTTGGAGAAATTTCCCCATAAACGCTTTTAAAACAAAAGAAAACAAAGTTAATTGTTTCATAAATTAAAATTAATTTAGATATACACGAATTTGCGATAGTTATTCTTTCAGTTCATTCAAAATTTGATTTTTAATGCTATATAAGTTTATTTTTATTTTTATTTTCACTTTTAGAGGTACTTAAGGGTATTTGTTTTAAATTTGTCAGTGTTTAAAAATTTAACCCACAGGATCCCATGCAGTGACACCATTTATTTTCAGAGGCTCTTCTTGATATGTTATTTGAACAATTTCAACTTCTAGCTACCCATGGTCTTCGTTATTAACCAATTCCAATTTTTTATTTTCTGTAAAAAAGAAAAACTATAGTGTGCATATTAGAAGGCATTAGAACCAGTTGATTTTTATTTACTTTTATTAGAACCAGTTGATTTAGCTTATATTAGTTTAACTTTTCTACAAGTGTTTACAAGTGCTATACCATTACCATCTTGAATCAGCCATGAACATGTTGAGTCCAATACTCATTCCTCCACCAATTGTAAAAATACTTGGAGGTGCAGGAAGAAAGCCTCTTTTTATCATCTAAATAGACATACAAATACGGTTATTGCTTCCTGCACTCTACAATTACTAACTTACTAACTGCACCCTTATAATATTAGGAAAAGATTCAAAAAATTCTTCATTATTATACCACATCACACCAGCACTGTTACTATTTCCACCACCACCACAAGAAGAAGAAAAGAAAAAATGCAGAAAAAAAAATATTTCAAAAAGTTTTGCTTTGAGAAATTTTTTCTCGAACATATTTCACATATGAATATTTTAGAAAACTCATTCCAAAAAGCATTTTGAGTTTCAGAAAGATTTTTTTCGAAATTTCATTCCGAAAAATTTATTCCAAGACACATTTTATACGTTCCAGAAATTTTATTTCAGATCACATTTTGAAATTTTGTTCTGAAAATATTGTTTTAGAATTCTAGAAAGTTGTTCCGCAAAACTTACAAAATTTATATAATCTGAAAGTACTTTTCAAAAAGGTAAAATAGTCATTTCAAAAATTTGAGGTGTGTACAAAGAAATTGTGGGGTGCATAAAGAAATTGTTGGTTCAAATACCTATGTTAAGATGAATGTGATATTTAATTTTTCGCATGAATGTTCTTATTATTAGGTTTTCTTAAATCTTAGACGAGACTTTTTAACCGGAACAAATTTAAATTAGTAAATTATTTTTAAATCATTTTTCAAGTTAGATTTTTAGACATAAACGTGAGTGATTAATTTGTAGCAGTTTGAAATCATTAAAAATATAATGTGACAATTTTAAGGATTTCAAAAACTCTTAACAAAATTGCATATCCAAGAACTCGATTAAAAGAAAATACTAGACAAGAGAACTATTAGAAAAATGGAATGATTATAAGATTAATTGAATAATTTAACTCATTATTTCAGAGATACTGTTGTAACTTATAAATTATAAAAAGACATAGTAAAAACTTTTCAAATGATTATGTTGGTTCCGCATAAACAGGGAAACCTCTCCTCACAGCCCAACTTAATTTAATATTAAAACCATTTATTTGGATGAAGGGGCAGTAATTTCAATTTCAAATATGTACACAACTTGCAAACTATTTCCATTTATTTAACTACGAATGAAAAATTTGTTACAGATATGTCTTTTCTCTTCAGGAACTCATTATTGATTTGGATACCCATTGCCGTGAGCACAAAAAGTTGTTGAATTTGGAACCACAGTTACTGGGACCAAGTACGAGGCTTAAAGCTCCCAACTTTGTTTGATTTTCTGGGAGATTTTCGATCAATTTGGTTTTCTTTTGTTGCTGATCCAGATGGTTTCCTGCTAGGAACTGTGTCTTGGTTCCTGACTCCTATATTCAGGTACCCATTTGATGGATCTTGTTGAAATTGAAGTTGCGACATTCATACGATGATTTTGGTTACTAGCTTTGATTGCCGCGGAAATGAAGGGAACTATGTATAATTCTAGATCTTGCATAAGCTTTTGTTCTGAAAACTTGTTTGGTTCTTAGTCAAAGTAGCACAAGTAGTTGAGCATGGTTGTTTGAACTAGACTTACTGATTTTGCAGTGTTCCAGAGGAGAGCTTTCAAGTGTAATAGTTGCTATTTGCTATCTTTCTTTCTCTGTTTCTTCTATGCGATGAGGTACACTTTATCCTTCTTCTTTGTTGTTAGTGATTCCCCTAACAGAATCATATATATGAGCAAATTTAATACGTGTCTTTGTATTTGTTTCACAGGCTTATGAGTTATCTGTAAAGTTGAGTTGAACTTCTTTGACCAATGAAGATGCTGCTGGTTTTCTAGCATATTGATCAATGAAAGTATGCATTATTAGTGTTTTTATCGGATATGAGTAGGTCTCCTTCCTTTAAAGTCAGAGAAGAACTTCTTCCCAGTCTTGATCCTGAGTCTTTACAGAGATGGATAGTTGGTTTTTGTGCTATAAGGTTTGATCTTGAACAAGGCCAGCTTGTAGAACTATGTTATCCTCCTGGCTGTCTTACGAATGATGAGGAACTGGAGATTGCATATAGTTCGTTTCCGGATTCCATTTCCCAGCAGCAAAACCGCTCAAGCATTCATGATTCTATCTTCTTTTTCCGATTTCGTAGGCACCTCAAATCTCAATCCACTGAACTTGACAAGGACTTTTCTCCAAAATCCATAGATAAAAGTAATGTTGGTGAAGAATTATCCAGTACAAGCAGTGCTGATGTTTCTAAATACATGTATGGTTTTGTCTTTAATAGACAGATACATGATGAGAGGCTAAAGCGAGGAGGGGAGCAGAAGTCTGTGGTCGTTTTGTCCCACAGTCCTTATTCAAGTGTGTTTAGACCTTTATTACAGATTATAGGTCCCTTATATTTTGACATTGGTAAGGTAGCACTGGAGCATATTGCAGCTTATGTTTCAGCATGGCCTGCTCCTGTTCCTGGAAAGCTAATGGATCTTCCTATTGGGAATGAAACCCTTAAAGTGAACTTGCCACCTGTTCACTGCTTGCCCATGGAAAATGGATTATCTTTTGATGAGTCTGCTTCTCCTGTGGCACCTTTACTTCCTAGTAATCAGTCTATTCCACAGGGTCTTTTTCATGATGCAGACATTTTTGGTGCTTTCCGTGGCATTTTATTGCAGCTTTGGTTGTTATGGGAGTTGTTAGTCATTGGTGAACCAATTCTGATCATTGCACCAACCCCTTCCCAGTGTTGTGAGGCCGTTGCCAGTCTTGTGAGTTTGATTGCACCATTACTATGTAGTGTTGACTTCCGGCCTTATTTTACCATTCATGATCCTGAGTTTTCACACTTGAACTCAATCCGGGAAGGGGAAACCTTCCCTCCAATGGTTTTAGGGGTGACAAATCTTTTCTTCCTTAAGGCTCTTCGGAAAATCCCCCACATTGTTTCTGTTGGAAGTCTCCATACCAGTTCAAATAGGGTTGCCCTTTCAACTAGGTCTTCTGCTGGCAAAGTTTCTGGTAGACCTGATGGTGGGCTTCAGCAACTTTCCCTACAGAACCTACAGAAGTTTTCTCCTTCAAGTTTATTGAATGCAATTAAGCTGCGGAGAGATGGTCCTCTTTGTCTCATGACAGAACATAAGGAAGCCATTTGGTCTACATATTCTGCCATAACTAAGCCCGACACCTCTATTTTAAATAGGCTTGTAGATGCTGGCATGTCACCAAGAGTTGAGGAATCAATGTCAGTTGTTAACAATGAGATATTACGGCGACATTTCTTGGAGCTCACAACTAATTTTCTGGCCCCTTTTGGTCCATATTTTAGGATTATAGCTCCATTGGAAGGATCTTCTCCTTATGTTGATCCTCCTTCTTTGCCTCCATTTAGTGCTGATGAATTTCTTTCAAGTTTATCAACCAGAGGCCCAGGGAAGTTCATTTTGAAGAGAATGAAGTCTAACTGGCTCAACTTCTACAGGTAATGAATTTTATTTGCTATAGTTTTTTATATTAACTTTTGCTACCTACCTCTCAGTATTGTATTTTACAGAGCGATCTTCCTCTAGAATTTTAGTTCCTCAGACTTCACTTATTAGAATTTTGGTCTATGGTTCGCATGAATGTTCTTATCAGGCGGTTCCTGAATGGACCCAACTTCATGCCTTGGTTTCAGAGGAGGCGTGCTGTAGCTGAACGGGAACAAGATAGATTGTGGAGGCATGCAAGAATGAAAACTGATATGCAACAGCTTGTATCTAAAATGTCTGAGTTAGAAATTGTGGATTCCTTCAACGTTATAGAGAAACTTCTACATAGAGAATTGCAGGTGGTAACCTACCCTCTTATGGTCCTCAAGTTTTTATTTTATGTCTTTTGGTACTTTCTCCACATGAATAGATGTCTACATTTATTTTAATTAGTGATTATTTTCATTTGCTAAGAAGTAAGTATCTAATCTAATGTATGATGTCACAATACAAGTTTTGGTAGTGTATTATTAGAACTTGAACCATTTTTCTACTAGCAACTTATTTGTAGTTTGGATCCAACGAGGTAAATGTTCAAATTGAATATACCAGGACCGGTTCTCGACACAGAAGTTATGAAAACTAAATATGTCTTATTTTATCTTGGAGATTGTTGGGAAACAATCATCCTCGAGAAAATATTATGCGTCAAATACTGTTGTCTTTAAAGTATGAGTTTGGAGTTCCACGTAATGTAAAAAAACTCATATTTGAGGGAGAGACTGTTAGAGTTTAAGTGTGAGTTTGGAGTCTAACATTTGTATAGAAACAGGCAAGTTGAACAAAATATTATGCGTCAAATACTTATTGTCTTTAAAGTTTTGGATTGAGTATGTTGCCAAATTCAGTTCTGTAGTTGACTTATTGACAAAGATCTCTCCTGAGTTTTCCTTCGAAGAACCCAATAAAACTTATCATTTGTTTCTTCATAGGTTAGGCACGCCATTGCTAAGCACAAGCCTCTAGCAGATTATTATTTATTGCATATTGTGATGCAGGATATTATTGTATGTGTAAAACATAGGATTGTTTAAGCTTACACAGTGCTTTTATTTCTCAATCAAATGCAATTATCAGCTGCAGCAACCTGGAAACGGAGGTATCAATTATACTGCAACTTGTGAGAAACTAATGAGAGATCTTCAAGCAGTTTTCAATGCGCTTACAAAAGATCTGCAACAAATCATGCTTTCAAATCCAGAAAGGGCATCCCTTCTGCAACGTATTGTGAATTGACAGTGCATCCCAGTGAACAAACTGGGGACATGTCTTCTGCATCGCCCAAGTTAATGGAAAAAGCATGAAACAAGTGGTCTTCTTATGGTCCTCAAAGACACCCTTGAAGTCATTTCCTCTGTCTGAGGGAACTTCTGTAACCTGACACATCAAGGGGTAAGATTTTTTTTTGCATGCAATTCGTTTCAATAGAACATGTTTGCTGATTATTATTTTTCTTCAATAAACAGTTGTGCGGTAACCGCAATTTGATTGATCAAATCCCCTTCAAGAAGCAGACATATGAAATTGGCTCTCAACAAACTGTGGAAATTGATTTATTTGAAACTTGCCAGGTTGTATGTTCGTTTTAGCCTTTGGTTATGATCTCTATTCCACAAGCTCTCTTCAATTCTAAAACTCTCAAATCTATGCAGTAGATTGTCTCTCAAGGAAAGATTCATTTACAGGGATTGTATCTTACACTGGCAGTTTCAAATTGCTATTTGCAAGTCCCTCTGCAACATCCATTTTCTTAGCAACAAAAATATTGATACAATGATATTAATAATACGGGGGCAAGTATAATGTGCAGAATTTATGTTTGATTAATCACTTCTGAGAGGCTTTGGAACTTTCAAAAGCTTATGAAGGTGGAATCTGTCTAACTCTCCCCCTTTGAAAATTTTAACCATTGGGTCATACTTAGACAGATTATCAAGTATAAACGGTTCAGATTATCAAGTAATATTAGATAAAATTAGAACAAGGACTGTGTAGCATAAAAAAACTGAGTTGAAGCTAGACTTGGAAGTTGATGACCTGTTTAATCTGATAGCACTTTTTCTGTTTTTAATGATTACAAATACTTGACTTTGTTTTTATTTTATACATCAAAAGATTGTCCAAAAAATAATGTGAACCAATCAGAGTTTTTAGTCCAGTATAGAGTGATTATGATGAGAATGGATTATTATGATCATTATTATAATCATAATTATCACAATGATTGTTCTGACATGTGTCAACCATTGCATCTACTTGTCATTTCAATGCTCGATTTGCTACATCCTATTGTAATTTTATGGCGTGACTAAGGATTAGGACTCTGATTCATATGTTGATGAAAAGAAAGATGAAGCTCAGTGGTACATGAAAGTTTTAGGATGTGGACACTTTGTCCATCAGTCAAGGTTGGTTGCACCGCATTTAGTTTATGCTTACCATTTCAGGGTCACTGGCTCCAACCAAAATCAAAACCATCCTACAACGCAACTCAGTGGAACCTACCATTTTTAGAGAGGGAATGGTGCTTCCAATAGAAGTAAAAAAATAATATGTTTACCTCAGTCCAAACAAAAAGTGAGTAAAAATCTAAATTTCAAACAGATACATACTATTTGACTCGACTAATTTTGTTTGTCCTACGGTTCATATTGTTAAAAGTCAATTTCATCTGTGATATCATGACTGTAATTAGTACAAGTTTTCATACACAGCACATATCCAGTAAGAATTTTCTCTATGGATAATACCCAGAATCAATTTCATATAGATATACCTACATCTATCTTATTTGAAGAAAAGAAGTAGAAGTTTGAACATGGGACCTAATAAATATACGCAAGACCAATCTTTTGGGACAGTATCATAGATAAGTGAGTTCTGCCTCAGGAAACAATGTGTGGTAGCAGTTTTATTTTACAAGAGAAGTGAGATACTTATATCATTAGTAAATGAGAAGTGAAGTAGTTATATGGTAACATCAGCATGTCTTAATCATAAGCAAATGTTTTGTTGCTGCTTGCCATAAAATTGTAGTCCTTTTAGACGTATCTGAAGGATGTCACTTCTGACTTACATACGCTAAAGGGAAATTACAAACTAAAATCTCTGATTTTTATTTTTTTTCCTATGGGCATAAATTCCTCAAATTTGATGTATAAAATTGCAAGATAATCAATTGATAGAACGGCAACTTGAATCAAACACATAGAAGATGAAGGTGGATCTTTTAAAATTTAAAAATTAAAAATCCCCGTTATGGAAAAGTGGGGGTAAGGGGAGAATAGTGTTGTAGAAGTTTGGGTTGATATGGTGCAACTTGACGTTGTACAGTACTATTCCCAGCTGCAACTTGAAACTCTACATAATATATTTTGATGTGAAAAGTGATCACTTTTATAAAATGAGTGCGTGGATGTGGATAGTATTGTTCTAGTTTTCATAATTTGAATGAATGAGTGAATGAATAGGTTCCTCTTTGAGAAAAGGGAAACTAAACAAATGTGGTTCATATTATCCCAGAGCAGACGTTGAAAATTCGCCACGTCTCTTCTTTTCTCTCTTTCAATAAGACAAATACTATAATTCTGCTGCGTGTACTAGCATGTGTCATGTATTTGTGAACCTTCCATTAGGGCACCATGATATCTATCACATTTGATTTCAATTTCATAAAAAAAAAAAAAAAAACCTTTTTGATGGAGAATTTTAGGTTGAAACGTATGCTTCTGTCTCCTATAATTGTTTTACTATGTTCAGTGGTATCAGATAAACCAAACAAAATCACTTTTAATTTAATTCAAAACGGTAATTAAATAGGAAGAAGTGCAAGAAAATTTTAGACGTGTTGAAAAATCACAAGCTATACTTAAATGATTGAATAACAAGGGAAAAAGAAGAAGCCATACCTTAATGAACTTGTCTTTATGCCCAGATGTCTATTCATTGGCATGGTCGAGATTCCATTTTATTATGGTTGTATTGCGAAAAATTCTATTGGACCTACTATATACTCATTCAGAAAAATATGTACTTACACATCCAAAAATTTACACCATTTTTTTGCTATTTTGTTCATAGAAAATTAAAAATCATTCAACATTCTTTTTTAGCAGAGGTTTTTCTTTTTTCTTTTTTCTGTCTATGCACCCCTAAACAAAAACATATAAAAAATAATTGTAATATTTACTCATACTGATTAACGTTTTGTGGTGAGTGTAACTGTGAGGGAGAGTTTTTCTGCAGTAATATGCAAACAGGAAAAAAAATATATATGTGTGAATGAAGATGACAAATAACACATCCCTTCAATTACAGAGTGTGGTCCTCTTGAAATGGATTGTTTGATACCACTTTACTTGTTATCCTACACACATTATGATTCTTCTCCTTATCCTACGCACCCCTTCTGCTACTTTGTTCAATAGAGACAAAATCCACACACCAAAAAAATGACTTACACACCCATCTACTACCACTTCCACCATTCTCATCCTCCAAAGCTGAACCATAATTGCAAATCCAACCAAGAGCCACCATGTCATCAAGTGGAACCCTTTGGAGCTATGAGGAAGAAAAGGCATTTGAGAATGCCATAGCTATGCATTGGATTGAAGAAGCCTCAAAAGAGCAATGGGAGAAAATTGCTTCAGCAGTTCCCACCAAAAGCATGGAAGAAGTGAAGCAGCATTACCAGGTTCTAGTGGAAGATGTAAGTGCAATAGAAGCAGGTCACATACCCTTCCCCAACTATGCTTCTGAGGAAACCACCTCTTCAAATAAGGACTTCCATGCCTCTTCCAAGGCCACAAATTCAGATAAAAGATCAAATTGTAACTTTGGAACTGGTTTTTCTGGTTTAGGCCATGACTCCACCACTCACAGTAGTGGTAAAGGAGCCTTGTCAAGGTCATCAGAACAAGAAAGGAGAAAAGGAATTCCATGGACTGAGGAGGAACACAGGTACTTTCCAAATACATTTATTTTGCTTGATATAATATGCTTCATACATACTCACTCATATCAATTCTATCTGATTCAATTCAAGCATAATTAACTCCACAAAGTTAAGAGGTGTTGTTTTTCAGGTTATTTTTGCTTGGTCTAGACAAGTTTGGAAAAGGAGATTGGAGAAGCATTTCAAGAAACTTTGTGATATCTAGGACTCCCACACAAGTGGCAAGCCATGCACAGAAGTACTTCATAAGGTTGAATTCCATGAATAGGGACAGAAGAAGATCTAGTATCCATGACATAACTAGTGTGAACAATGGAGATGTGGCTAGTAATCAAGCACCAATTACAGGGCAACATAGTAGCACAGTTTCTTCAAGTACAATGGGTGTAGGACAATCACTGAAACACAGAGTGCAGGGTCATATACCACCTGGTTTAGGCATGTATGGAACACCAGTTGGACACCCTGTTGCTGCTCCTCCAGGGCACATGGCCTCTGCAGTTGGCACTCCTGTCATGCTTCCACCTGGACCCCACCCTCATGCTCATGCTCATGCTCATCCTCATCCTCATCCTCATCCTCATCCACCTTATGTTCTTCCTCTTGCTTACCCTATGGCACCTCCTACAATGCATCAATGATTCAATGACAACCCTTTTTCTTTTCTTACTTGTAGTTAGTTTCTTTTTCTCTTTTTAGTATCTGTATGTGGAAAGTCATAAATATGGTGTGTCAAATTCTGCTCCAGTTTAAGCAAAAGGAAAAATGGTTCAATCAATCCAATGCTGTTACTTACTGCTACTTAGTTTATATCTCAGTATAGAGTTAGCTGTTGTTCTTGCCACTGAAACTGTGAGGTGGTGGATGTAATGCTCAGAATTTTGCCTTGTGGTGTATATGGTGATAGAAGTGGATTTATATATAATACCAAGGCAAAGACTTGAAGTAAATCAACTTCTCTTTGTTATTATTTAGTTTGTCTTTGCTTCACCATTGTTCACTGAGCTGCAAATGCTTTTATACAGATTTCTGTGACCTTGAAATACTTGTTTCTGGCCATTTTTCATATCATTCAAGTTTTTGGGTGACTTTTACTTGAAAGAAAGGGAACAGGAGAAGGTAGAGACGCAGGAAAATAAATGAGAATGGAACAGTAACAGGGAATTTTGTTTTGGAAAATGTTAGAAATATTGAGGTAAAAATAACAAAATTAAACATATATATAAAAAAAAAATACTCATAAACTCATCATATTATGATAAAATACTCGAACTTTTTTAGATTTTAGATTAAGTGGTGTGAATATATATAATTTCTTCGGATAAACCTTTCCTCTGAAAACAAAAATCAGAAAAGAGCAAAGTGTGATTGTTGTGATAGGAATATGCAGTTTACTAACACAGTCCGAAAGTAATTAAAAAAAATTGTATGACTTAACTATATATCATCTCACTTTCACTTTTAAACTAACTACTAACAAAATTCATAAATTTACCCCTCACAACATAGAAATGACATATTCAATCTAACTAAATTCGTTATTTAATTAAGTGTTAATAAACTAGATTTATTTTAGTTTGGGTTTTTATTTTTAGTGTTACTAATAATTTATTTTGTATCTTTGCAATATATTAAAAATATTTTCCTTAAATAGATTATATTTGAAGCGCCGTAAATTTTTTGTAAAATAAGCTAATTTTTAACCTGTTTAAGTTAAAAGTTTGCTATACCAATATAATTATTTGATAAAGTAATTTGTTCTATTAACTTATAACATTTTTTTATGAAATGGTTACTTAGATTGCATTTGAGCTTTTAAGTTATTAAGTTTATATTTTTTTACAAACTCACCACCATTTTATTAAAATTCATTCTATTATGGACCCCTTATACATTTTTTTTTCGCTCTCATCAAGCATCGTTTCTTTGCACAAAATTCATCGAAATTACAACGTAAACCATTCATACTATCTATTTTTATTTACAAAAAATAGTAAAAGTGTTAAAAATTTTAAAACTACCCTAATTTGAAGACTATTTTTATAGAAAAATAAAATATAATTAGTGATATTTATTTAAAGATATATAGAAACCAAAAATTAAATTTTTGAACAACGATTAAATACATCATTTCATATCATCTTCTCCTCATCAATTCGTTTAATGAAATCTTTATTTATCATATCTTCTTTTTTTTCTTATTTAACTGCAAACATTATAAGAACTGTGATAGTTGTTATTTATTATTGATCATGGTATAAAAGACAATCTTATTAAAACTAGAGACATTTCAAATATGGTTAGACTAACTAATTTAGTGAAAGTTTTCTTCGTAGATAAGACTTAAAAAGCTCTTGTTTGTTATGATTTTTTTTAGGATGAGGATTACGATAGTTCTGACTTTATCAGAAAATTGATTTGAGATTTTCATGTATGTTCAAATTGATTTGATTTGCTTTTTCTTGTCTTTAAACAACTCTTCCACTTCTAATAAAACCATGCAATCTATCACTTATTCCAAGTGAATTCCTTGTGTATAATAACTAAATATAAGAAAAATCTTTGACAACAGTTCTAATATCACAAACAAACAGAATTAGCAAATTTGAAGAAAAAAACATCTTTGACAGGATAAAACTGAATAAAAGTAAATAATAAGTGAGTTGATCTTCTTCAAAAGCATTTAAATTCATAATAACTGAAGCATAAGGTATCCTAATTTTATAGGTGAGAGGGAGGAATTAATGGCTTTATGTTTACTGCAATGTCTACGTCTATGTTTGGTATCACTTCCATTCCATCTCCATCTTCTTGCTCAATGCAAATTAGACAAAGAAGCCTGAACTGGAACCCTAAATTATTTCGGACAAGATCCACATATACAGCTTAATAAAGTTCACTTCATCTAATGCCTGTCAAACAATATAGACAGCAATTTGTTTGCTTCCATTGTCATCTGTTCAGAAACAGTATCAACTCCACAACGATCCAATGCAATATACCACCTAAGATTAGGCCACAACTACCGGAACCTAGTGTTGCAAGAGATGAATTGAACCAAACCCAAAATTTCAATCAGACCATTTTCAAGCCAAAACCCAGTTGAAACGTTCAATAATGAAACGTTCAAAGTGAAGGTTATGCTTCTCATGACTATATAAGATCTGTTTACTGATATGGCTATATTAATAACCAAAAAAATAAGGCCTCAAGACTGAAGCCTTAAGCCAAGTTAAAAGAAATCATGTTTTCAACTCTGCTTCTATTAATGCCGCCAAAACATAGGACGAAATCATGGCAAATAGCAAATACAAAAGTTTGAAGATTTAAAACAGAACAGGAAAATAAAGGATAAGACCACACATATTTCAGTTTTTATCGTTTTTTAGTTGGAGCAAAAAGTGTTAATTTCTCATTTTTCCCATTTGGTAACTATCAAAATTCAATGTTCAAATAAGGAGCTGGGAAATTTCATCCTCTACACTTGTCCTCCCCCTCTTTTTTCTCCGATTCATCTCACCCTTCGGCACTTTGCACGATCAAAGAAAAATCATGTCATTGAAGATAGAATATACAAAACATGCTGATAACTACTACGTATTTCCTGTGCTTACAAAATTCATCAGCTCAACGCAATCACTTTGATTTTTTATGAAGATGGCCGTTCATAAAATAGAACAATGAACTTCTTCGTCCCCACCTCCACCACATTGGAATCAGAATTCGGCGTCGTTTCTTAATCTGTTTTCCTACAAAACATTAATAACAATAATAATAATAATAATAATAATAATCACCAATTTAGAATTGATGCTTCTCTAAAAATACTAAATTCTAAACTCTAGCAGAGCACACAGTATGTTAGTAGAGCAGAGAATGAGATAGATACTCCCCCTTCCCCACAAATATATCTCACAATTAGTCCAAAGATGTAAAAAATAAAACAATATCCAAAAGAAATAAGGTTGTAAAATTCAATAAATAAACCAAAGGCAGTTCCTTACTTTTTTTTTCGAAACAGTACATCCTCCACTGAGACTCCAAATTCACAAAAATCGAACCCAAGGAAAGCCAAAATTTCATCTGAATTTTGAGGACTTCCAGAACGGTTAGAAGGCCAGCTTTGGAAGGGAAACTATTTTCCAGTTCACATCCAGGACTCTCACCCAGTAATACCTGTTCCAGTAGAACCCAAGTAACAAATCAAAAATATATCAAGGAGCAAGAAACTCTGATATATCGATCTCACCATGCAAAAGATTGAATACACACATTAGAAATTAAAAATGACCAACCAAATAAATCCTTCATCCTGAAAGGGGCAATAAAATAAATGAAAGACGAGACACAACCCAAACAGGGATATCACTACATATAATGAAAAGGGCAAGAGAATTCACCTTGATTACTGCAGTTGCGGAAGATGATATAGATCGAAGATTATAGCTGCAGTGAAGTGAATGTAAATCAAATAGAAATCAAATAGCGTCTAACACAATAAGTATGAAAGGTGAGTGGCATACCCCCCCTCAAGAATAACAAGCAATTTTCCACCAGAGAGGGTATTCAACATACGCGTCATGTGTGCATAGCCAGAGGGAGTTATCTGCATCATTGATGAAAATTTCATTATATAACTCGTAATATACTGATTTATTATAGTCAAAATTGGAAACTTTAGTTAAAGTATATTGAATGTTTTTAACACTTGAATAAACTGTAAAACAGGTTAAAGTTTTTTATACAGCAATTTTATGTAATTTATTGCACAGTCCAGCAAGTGACTTAATCCAATTAATCAATTCATTAAATTTTAAAAAAGGAAGAACATAAAGAGTGTGTTGGTAAAACTCTTACATCGCAACATCCTAGGGGATCGCCTCTTGCAGCATCAAATCCAGCGGATACTATGATAAAATCTGGATTAAACTCAGAAGCTGAAAAGGAATGCAGTTCATTATTAATGTTTTAGAGATTATTGTACATTTTAAGAGATACAACCCAGAGGATGGGAAGAATAAAATATCATATTCTACAATGCCACTTCTTAAGATGCATGCATGCCACAATCTAATATTATTCTCATTCCTTGGTAATTTTAAAATCCTTGCCAGCTACCAACAACAATCAATCTTCCAAAGCAGCACGCCAGGCAAATTAGATCAATTACCAAAAGCATATTATTGATCACATTAACCAATTGACAAAAAGTTCAAACATTGATATCACGATTACCAAATAGGTTCCAGTGCATTAATTATTATTATGATTATATTACCATTACTGAGATCATAAAAAGGCGTCAACTAATACTTGATTTCATCCACCATTTCACAAGATATTCTAAAAGACACTGTTCTGAAATTATTGATCAATCAATCTCCCAAAAATCAAATTAAATAAATTCCAGTAGTCCACAATATACGCTAACCTATAGGAAGGACAACATGCTGAAATGCAAAATTGTAGTCATTGTCACCAACTCCTCCTCGACTCCATGGAATATTCACACAGTACCCTTCAGCGCCCATACTACCAACCTGAAAAGATGAAAAAGGACTTAAAATCACTTCTCAAAATTCAAATGCATTTAAAATAAGTATTTTAAAGATGTATAGGCATTTTACACCCAAATGGAAATATGCAGCAACCAGCACCACACTAAAAATCACTTGATCAAAGCACACAGCAATAACATCCATATAATTTCAACATTGAGCTTCTAAAGAAAAAGCACATTCACCAGATGATCTTCCAGAATTTTACAACGGAAAACACATTGAACTCAATAAAACCAATTCATATATATATATATATATATATATATATATATATATATATATATATATATATACACACACACACACAATCTGCAGGAGCAGGACAAAGTCAAAATACACAGTCTAGATTCTAATTGTCATTGAGATTACCCAAGTTATATCACTCAATGCAATACTTGTCTTCATCCCTTTTGGTTTACTATTAAAAAAATTTTACCAAATAAATAATAATACTCCCACTACCAGACCAAAAAGCACCTGGCTAAGTTGGCCAGCAGCATCAGTTTAATTTGAAAATTTGTCTGCAGTCAAGTACCTCTTCAGCAGCTCCAGTACCAGGATAAAATTGTCCACCCTCGTGTCTATGCAATGATATATACAAGACCTACAGGTAAGAAAAAACTAGTTAGCACCAGTAAAATCATGAAAAAAGTTATTGGCTTAGTTCCTTTAAAAGATCCAAAAAAAGAGCAGGAGTAGCACATAGCTAAATTTCATCCACACAAGAGGTGGAAAAAGAAAACAGCATTTAATATCAAACAGCTCACTGATTTGTTCTGTTCAAATATTTCTTGGGTCCCGTTTCCATGATGAACATCCTGTAATAAATTAATAATCATGAAGCTCAATCAACTCTTAATTTAACAACAATTAGACCCCATTCAAAACACTTTTGGACAAAAACAAATAATTTCACAAAGGCATGAGTGGCAACATTACCCAATCTAAAATTAGCACTTTCCTAGCCCCTGCAGCTTGAGCAGCCAATGCTGCCACAGCAGCATTATTGTGAAGGCAGAACCCCATTGCCTGTCTTACACCAGCATGATGACCAGGAGGCCTAACCTGATTTGTAGAAGAACAAAGTTACACTTAATAATTAACGTATACCAACCTTCAATTGCAACTAATGACGATAGTTATCAGGGGCAACTCAATGATTCCCACCAAAGCGAATCCATTTTTTGCACGTCCGGAAACAATTGCAGATGCCAGATCAGCACATAACCCAGCAGCCAACCTAGCAGCAAGTGCTGAATGCTGATTGGCATATGTGTCTGGAGTGAAATAACTGTAATCACATAGAGACATTAATCAAAATGAATCCTGTCAACATAGTTCAAAAAGCATTAAGCATATTTACACTGAAGAATTGACTGAATCATAAATTATTTATTATCCAATTAGAAGATCAGGGTCCAAGGATTGCTACACGATAGTGGAGACTTCTGCCCAGGGATAAAATCACCAAAGAGGAGTACAGGTTGTATTAAAAGAGAGAAATGATAACAAAGTCTTTTAACATACAATTATTCACTGAAATTTTCTAGAGACCACAATGATGTGGGTCCTACTTATTTAATGAGTCTCACTCACGATTTTATAGTTGACAATAAATTTTAACCAAGAGTATAGGGAGTATTAGCACTCTAAAATGACACCGACATCAAAACATAAAATAAAGAAACAAAATATGCATTAGAGATAAACAGAGAGATTAATGCACCTAGACAGTGATTCAGTTGTAACTTCCACAGACTCAATATGCTCCAAAGAATGAACCTTCAATTCCAATATCGAAAATGATAAGATTGGTTAAGGATGCAAGAGTTACTTCTTAGACAAACTGATAAAGGAAAGGGGGGAGGGGGAAAGCAAGAAATTAAAAACAAGTTATCCTATTAGTATAATCAGAGAATATAAAAAGGCAACTATTACAACAAGTTATTCTATATTTATTTTTGAATTTGAACTTACTGAAAACTATTATACACGTGTCACGGATGACATATATCATGTATTATATTTGAATACAAAATTTATCCATTAATACACCCTATCAAACAATATTAAGCATATACCATTAAGTTAGGTCTAGAAATTGAACAACATTTGTTTGTAGCCCTAGTGTATCTTACATATTCTTTGTTGAAAAAGGAATGTCATAGGAAATAGACTCATGTATGTGCCCATGCACATACTCATTAAAGTTACATAGAAATCAATTACCGCAATAAGTTCTTCTGGTGTGATTTCCCTAGCAGGAATTGCATAGCATTTTCCGGGAAATATGCCTGTTTGATCAACAACACTATCAAATATGAATATAAATAGAAAGGGCATCAGCAGGAGTAAATATTTAGAATAGATAAATACCAGCTCTAGCAAGACTAGCAGCAATGGCTTGAAGACGATCTGGCCTCTCAGGATGTGGAGATGATTTCTTATCAACCTATGATAACCCAAAAACCACCAAACAAAGTATCATCATACAAACAGACATGCATCACTAAGTAAAAAAAAAAAAAAAAAAAGCTGCAATCATTGCATTTACAAGACACACAATAGTGTTGCCAAAATCTAATCCTACTGTGCTGAAACCATTGCAAGCTGTACTGTACTCTGTAGACCATAGATTTTAGTATGACAATTACCATGATAAAGATTTCAGATAATTGTTTAAATATCAGATGTATGAAACCTTCATTCAAGGGTATATAATCAACACTGAGCAACAAAAAATCTTGTCTGATAGGAGTATATTTACCCACATTTTTTTTTCCTCTAGCTTCCCCTACCCTTATCCACTGGAATCAATGTTTTCTATGAACTTGTTTGGACGAACTTCTCCATTAGCTTTTTTTAAGAGTGAAAAATAAGAGGAAAAAATTGAAATTAACATTTTCATAATCATAAGCTAAATTAGCTTATACATAAGCTAATTTGTAGAAACTCTCTCATTTAGTTTATCTAAACTTTTATTTATTTTTTTAACTTGTGCACAAACTAATTTTAGCTTATAGAGAAGTTAATTTCAAGTTTTTTTCTTATTTTTCTCTCCTAGAAGGACTAAGGGAGAACCTCGTCCAGACAAACCCAAAAGGTATAAATATGAGTATAATATACCACTTCAACAGAAATGGAAATAGAGCCATTTTCAAAGCAATTCAAAATGATTAAAACTGAAATGGAAGTGCAATCTTGAAACATGTAAAAGCTTACTAGAAACAGATCATATGTAAATTTAAAAGATTGTAATATGAGAAGCACATTTGAGTATACTGGAAGTTTTTAACTAAATTGGAAAACAGTAGACAGCATTAAAAAGGACACAAATAATACTACACACAATTAAAAATACATATTAACTGGAACTAAGTACTTTTCAAAATATTAAAGTAGATCCTTGGAAAGAAAAGGCCTTACTTCAACATTTATCATCATAAGTTTGCATTGTCACAAATACACTTGTCTATAACACTCCTAGAGTAGGATGAGCACTGAAAATCCTCTATTCCAGTTTGATATTCAGAGAACACAAGACACAGCACTGGTGTTTGTCGAAAATAAAAGAATTTGTATACCTTTTTTTATTGGACAATAAACCAAATTGATACTGTCTTATGAGATAGTAGGTTACAAATAAAGCATAGCATCCATTTTGAAATGAGGTAAAAAAGGAAACAAAATATAAGCGGAACCATACTTCTGCATGCAACAACATTCTCTCATCAAAGCCAATCGCTGTAGAACTGTTTGCCACTGATTTCTGTGAGCCAACATCTACAAAGATATAGATCAAACTTAAATAAGTTTGGAGCTTAATATCACATTAGACAGGGAAAATACGTGCAACCATATAAAAATAATCAAATCACAAGAACCAAAATATGGACTTATAAATTAGCATGGCAGACTACCCCTACCTGCCATTAGGTAAATCTACAGAAACAACTCTTCTAGTTTGAAATATCACCCTTATTTTGAGTTTATAATACTGATACCCAGCCCTGGATAAATTTCTTTTTGCCATAGACACTCCATTCGTACACCAAGCTCCCTAGGATTTTGGGTTTCCTACACACATCTATATTTTTAAAACCTACAAAAAAGATAAAGAATTAAACTAGAAAACTGATTTGCAGATTTTGATAAATTACAATTTTGTTATTCAATAATACTAAAAAAAGGCTATATGACTTTAAATTCAATTAGTGCCTGGTGTTAATTTTACTTTATGCCTTTCAGCATACTTTTCTTCACATTAACTTAAACAGGTAGGGCCAAGTATAGCTAAGGGCGACAATAATACTAAGAAAAGGCTATATGACTTTGAATTCAGTCAGTGACTTATGTTAATTTTATTTTTATGCCTTTCAGCATCCTTTTCTTCACATTACCATAAACAGGTAGGGCCGAGTATAGCTAAGGGCGAAAATATGTTTTTATCCATAGTTTCATCTTATATAAAGGTTTTTTTTAAAATATTGAATTAAGTCAGTATTTTCTAAATTAGATATATTTTTTGTGAGTCTTGTTGATATCACCCAAGGTTCCAATCCTACATCGCCCCTTTCCATTCCACATGCAACAGCTAAATAATTATAAGTAATACAGCAGATGCAGTTTTGAAAGTAATAACAATACAACCTTGGCTATGACAGCTTAAAATGACCAGCCATACAGAAAACCATTAATCGAAATTGAAAGATTCCTTGCCAAACCAACATTATATATAGTACCAAAACAGCATATAGAACAAACAACATTTGGATTCAAGTATAATCATCACAGAATTATTAACCAAGCATGCATATACACCTTTCAGTCCTTTTACATCTCCCTGGACTTCAATCAGATCCTCGTCTTGAGCTAAAGGAGATGCAAAAAACCCATGGCTGAGGATTTTAGACTCCCTGTGCTCCCCACATATCTACAGGAAGAAGATAGCACTAAATTATTCACCAAAAACAGAGTGATCCGTAACATTGATAGGTTGACTAGTTTATAGTTTATCACCAAACCAAACACATTCCTATACATCAGAAAGAAACTCATAACAAAGGGAATGGCATAAAATACAACAGAAAGGTAAATTGTAAACATACATAGCAACAGTCATTGCAATCCAAGTTAATCATAGTACAATTTCTGCAGCACCACTTTTTGATTTCAAAATCAACACACTTGTGTAACTGAAACGGCTCCCAATCACTGTCCTCCTCGTCATCCTCATCAAACACGCCCTCATTTTGATACATATCCTGAAACGTCAAGTCCTTCTGCAGCCTGGCCCTCTTGGCAGGCTAAACAGACGACAGTCAGTCACAGATAAAACACAACATGTTCAGTGTAAAATACACTGTCCTAAGAAGCAACAACAAAAACTTCACAAATACAACAGACACATACAACATGAGGGTCAGCAACTGCATCATTGGCATCAGAAAGCGAGTTGGCGAGTGCAGCAGAAGCTGGAGAAACCTGTTTGTGAAGACCGTTCTCAGCTTCCCCATTTGTTAAACGATTCGTTTCAAGACCTCCGCCACCCATTACAATTTATTCGAAAACCTAGCAGCTACCACATTTCCTTACAGTAAGACAGAGTCACCACCAAAAATTACACAACAACAAAGACAATGGTCCTATAACTTGACAGACAAATTAGTAAAAAAATACTTTTTTTTTCATTTCTTACTAAAATGGGGCTATAAATAGTGGGAAAATTTAACAAGAAAATAAAAACACAAAAAGAAAATAAAAAGATAAGAGAGAGAGAGAGAAGTACCTTTGCTATGGAAGTGACTATGGATTGAAAGTGGGAGAACACAAAAATAGGGGTTTGTGAAAAGGGTAGGATTGACAACGAGATCCAAATGGGTAAAAAGATAAAAAGAAAAAAAAAAAGAATAAGAAGAGAAAAAGAAAAAAAGATGAAACCGAGGGAAGAAGAGCACATAGAAATAGAGGGCGGTAAGTGTTACCAGTAATGGGTTTGGACTTTGGAGAAGAACCTGCGTCTGTCCAAGATTCACTCTTTCTTTGACGATTTGGACAGGGCAAGAATGTAACAACACTGTTATAAATATATTTGTTGTCTCTGTTTATTTATACTACAAAACATGTCACATTAGCTTCTGCTAGTTTGAATTTTTATTATTTTATTGAGTTGAAATTTAATTGTTATAATAATTATTATTATTTAACATTTTATTGTCTATACTACTTTCAAGTTTAATATTTATATGTACATATTTTTATTTATAACCGTATATAAAAGAATTTATTTGTGTGACAGCTGTTTCGATGTGCATAATTTTTAAATAGTTTTACTTTTTTATTAATATATTTATTTTTCTTTTTAAGTTTTTGTCAATATTTTTTTAATTCACTATTATGTTTACATCATTCTTTACCAATTTAATCTTTTATCAATATATTATATTTTATTATTTTGTTTTTTAAGCTTTTGTAAATATTTTTTAACTTAATTAATTATATAAATATGTGATATTTTTTATCTATACTTATATATAAATAGAAATATATTTTTATACAAATTCGGATTTACTCTTTATAATATAATTGTTAACTTATTTTGTTAAATATATCCATTATTTTGAAATTTTCTTAATAAATCTACCACAAGTTTCATTTTGTTTTTCTTGTTATATTTGTAACATTGATGTATTTCTTAAAACTACTGCGGAACTCTTTCTTCTTTTCTCAATTCATCTAAATATTATTCATTACTTTAAGTATTGAGATTTTATTATGTTTGGTGATTTATGAGAATTTGATTGGTTTATATCAATCAAAAAATAGTGCTTGTATTTAAATTTATTTGTTAATAATTTTGTATGGCTCCTGAAATTTGAATCGTTGTCCCTAATAATTTCAATAATTATTCATATAATCTTACGTATAACGGATATTTCTCTCCTTGTTTACACAATTCATATTATGAGTTTATTTTCTTAATATAATGGTTACACCGTAAGGAAATTTTAAAGAGATCATCTTCTTCTTTTTTGTCACAATTAGGTCTCTATTTCGAAAATTTTGTATTGTAATTATATCTTCACCAGGTAGTTTTTTTAATATTTTTAACTTTTTTTTATTTTCTTTGTTTACAATTTAAAAGAATTTCACGTGTTAAACTGTCATTGTATCACGTGACAGAGACAGTATGATGTGGCAGTCGCAGTGCCACATGTCACTATTAAATGTGACAATTCTCAATTTAATATATGTATTTTGTTATTTTGTCTCAATTTCGTACCAATTTTTTAAAAACTAAAGTAATTTCATCTCTACTCAGATTGAGACAAAATTTAACCTTTATATAAATGTCACTGTGATCTTTTTAACAAGATTAAGTTTTTAGTTTACATTGAATTTTATTTAAATATTGCTTCAAATATTTATATATCAACAATTAATAGACAAATGTTAGAGTTGCTGTAAAAATAAAAACTTTATAAATTGAATTGTAAAATTTTAAATAAATATTTATTTTAAATTGTTTTGAAATTTTATATTTGAATTTGTAAAGTTGTTATTTTTAAAAACATTTATCTATAAACTATAGATATATAAATATTTAAAATAAAATGTAAACAAAGTTCAATGCAAAATATACATTTAAATAAACTTAATTTTGTTAAAAATATCAATTAAATAAAAATATCATTGTAAAATGTATATAAAAATTAATTTTGGCATAGGGATGAAATTGATTTAGTTTTAAAAAATTGTAACAAAATTGAGATAAAATAACAAATACAAATACTACATTAATATTTTTCACATCCAATAATTACATGTGGCACTGATATTGTCACATCACACTGTCATTGTCACGTTGTACAATGTCAATTTGGCACGTGACAAATTTTTTCAATTACAAAAATATATATAAATTAAAAAATAAAAAAAAAAAACAATCACGTACTAACACGTGACATTTAGATAACTATGTTAGTGTACTATTAACATAAATGACCTAATTGCAACTAATTTTTCAAAATAAAAATCTAATTGAGACAAAAAGATGAAGGAAATCAACTTGAAATTTCCGTTAAAAAAATGAGGACTAATGAAACGATTTATCCTATAATCATTGTTAAGTAACCTTTTAAGAGTAACGTTATTTTGAAAACTTTTTAATAAAATTGCCACAAGTTTCATTTGTTTTTCTCTAATTTTTTGGTATTTGTAACATTAAGGTACTTATTACTGCTACTTCCGATTTTCTTTTCTTTTTTAAAATTTTCGAGACATTTCCCACTACTATGAATATTGGAATCTTCATCATGTTTGATTGGTTTACATAAAGAAAAAATGAATGCTTATATCTAATTTTATGGATTCATAATTTTGTGTAGCTCCCAAAATTTGAAAAGTTCCCTTGATAATTTCATTAATTATTCATTCTTGTTAAACATTTTTAGCATATGTTCTCAACACATCTCATCTCACTAGGAAGGAATCACATAAGATGAATAGTCAAAACTTAAAAGACAATTAAAAAAAAGAAGAGAAAAGCATTAGAGTTTATTATACTTTAAAATTCAAATTAAAAGTTGTCACTTAAAATTATTTAACTTGTATTTCATAATACTACTCTAACTCACACATTTTTTCACCTTTATAAGTTAATCACTTCTACTAAATTAAAACTTTTAACGGTTAGGATCGAGCGCTTACCACTAGGCCAAAAATTATACCCATTAGTCAGGGCGCAACTCCTTTTACTTAGCTCATTAGTCAATGTGCAACTTTTTTTACTTAAGACTGTAACATTCCTCAAACGCCATGATTCAATTAGACTCAGTCCACTTGGATTCACAGGACAATTGATGTCACATGCAACAATCTCCTCCTCAATCATTGTCCTACTAGGAATCTCACTTGAATTGTGACTTGACCCACTAACATTTGTCATCGGACAATTGTACAATCCACGACATTAACTCATATTTAAATAGGTACAAAACTATTTACAAAAGATATCCAAGTACAATTTACATGTAATGGCATGTGTTCATAATTTTGTAACTCTGAACTTTTCTTTTCATAATAACTTCATTGAGTATTCACTATTTTAAACATTTTTAGCTTTTTTTTTCATATTTCATTTTTATGTCTTCGTAATTTTATACTTCCAATATTTTTTTAATATTTTAATTAGTTTTTCATTATCTTTAAATATTGTTAGCATCTCTTTTCTATATTTAATTTGGCAATTCGATCTTAATTCACACATTTTTTCACCTTTATATTAAAACTTTTAACTTATATTCAAATCGTAACATCTCATCTTAGCATATTACAACAAATAAAACAGGACACTTCATCATGATATTCAAAACAGGTAATTCAACGTGTATAAAATATATTAATATATTAATATAGTCTTATAAAAGAAAAAAAATATAGGACTATAAAAGTATATCATATATACACTCGAACTAAACCAACAAACTCTATAAAAAAATTGACCAAAACTAAAATTCTTTAACATTTCACTACTTTGACTGATAGTTCATTATCTTCTAATGTGCTTTCATCCAATAGGTGATTATCACAAACAAATAAATAAATAACTACACAAAAAACACAAAAGGGTAAATTAGTGTACAAAATAGTTGTCCTATACCATTAAAGCATATTAACCATTAATAAGCATGATTAACCAACTTCACATATTTTGAGGAAAATAGATACCTAAAGAATAATTAAACATTAGTATAATTAGTAATTAATTTTATATATAACTCCATATGTTGATCGGAAGATATTCAGACACATAATTTTTAAATATATTTTTAAATATTCATAACTATCATCAATTTTATAACATGGAAAATTCATCATCATTTGATTATTATGAAAACAAAGGATATCCTGTATTCTTTCAACAACACAATATTTTGATTAAGTTAGTTTAATATGTTGGTTAAATTAAAATAATATAAGTTAAAATTCAAAATAGTTAAATATATTTTTGATATTTAAATTTTAACTAAAATTGAGATTCGTTTCAATTTCAAATGTGTATTCATTTAAAAATAATTAAATATAATTTTCTTAATACAACTTTTTTATATTTTTTTATGAGTAAATGTTATGTCTGATTTGTTTATGACATGTCAAAAAATAATGTGTTTTTTTCTTTAATGTCAATTAAAAAATGTGTTATTATATAAATTTATAATCAAAGTATAATAAAACAATAAGACAAAAGTGAAATAAGTACATGAACTATTGTACAATTTTACACAAATAAAATTATATGACACTTTATTAATTTACACCAATGTCAATGAAAGAATGTGATAAAGTTTTAAAAAATAAATAAAAGAAAAAATATTGAAGTTTGTATTCTTATAAAAATGAGGTATATCTTGTAAAATATTTTAGAGTACTTCAAATATCACATCTTCAAATAATATCCATCCTCAAACTCTAAGTATTTGAATTTCACAAGAGAAATGTGCTTGCAGGATACACCTTGGTGCTAAAGTCGATCTGAATCTGATGTGTCAGAATATAATAAATGTTAACGTAAATACGTTAGTAATGTACGTTGTAAAACGTGTCAAAGGATAATAAATATTAACATAAATACGTCATCAATGTATTTTGTAAAACGTGTTACTTGTACTATTGTTCATGGACCTTACCTATGTGGACTTTGATTTAAGACACTAATTAAATGATAGTTTTGAATTATTGTGATTAACCTTGTGTTTATCCTAATGAATGATAATGACTTTGTCTCCACTAGCTAATGTAAGTTGGATACATGTCGTTTTAGAGGACTGACATGTTTTCATACTTACTGTGTACTCTGTAAGATCGAGTAATGCCTTGGACTTATACAATATAATTTGAAAACATTTCAGATGTCTTTTTATTTATTTTCTCTAATTTAAAGTGAAATGTTTTTCTATACATTGATAAATTTTAAGGAAAAAATTATGGACTAGACAAATGGTGAAAGATAATGACAAATATTTAGTAAAATAATAGTTATTCAAATGAATTAAAAATTAAAGATATAAAACATTAAAGAAGATATATTTTATGTTAGCTCAGAATAACCAACGCAAAAATTGAGATTCAAACATTTTTCATGTAAACAATGAGTAAAACTATTATAAAGGAGACAAATATTAAGTATGAGACATAAACACTATTTTATTAAATTAATATAATAACATTTAATTTAAGCAAATAGAAGAAAGGGGAAAATTTGTGTTGGGAGGAAAACACTGCTGAAGTGGATCCAGATTCTTAAAATATTTTTTATTTACATTTTTACCCCTTTGAGATCTTATTATAAAAAACCCTACCTTTTTGTTCAGTTTTTGGTCTTTCAATTCCTGTTCTCAACTGCTTCCTTTGCCAAGGTACTTCTCCCTTCTTCACTCCACCTATTCCAACAACAACACAAGTACATGTATTTTTATTTATTTTTTCTATAATGTGTCTATTAAGTTAGAACCATTGTCTTTGTTGTTGTGTAAATTTGGTGGTGTCGCTGTCTCACCAAAGGAATTGTGTAGCTGTTATGTTTTCGAAAATTTTGTTGGGATTTACCGTCCATTTCAAGACTGCATTGGTAATGGCCCTGAGTAAGGTCTGGCACTGTTTTTTTGCTTAGTTGCTGCTTTATGGAGGAAAACCTGCAGGGTACTGTTTATGGGTACTGGCCAAAGAATGAATCAGTGACTCAGATTGATAGAGAGGAGATGCAATAAATGGGTTGATTTAATATTTACCAATATGTCTTATTGAATGAAAACTGTCTTACCATCCACCAAAGTATATTTTGAGTTTAATGTTAAATTAAATAAAGTGGTTTGTTATCCATTTCAAGAACAAGAAGTGAACGATGTCTTCACATTTGTTGGCGCTAGTAGTGTGTGTGTACAATCATTTTTAAACCAATGAATAATTTTTTATAGGATTATTGTTTAACCAAGTCGACTTGCGTTGAAACTGAAAAAGATCCTTGGCATAGCATTCGTTTGTTTGGCAATTACTTTGGGGTGACATTCAGTTTGGTTAAACAAGAATACAGGAAGTGGGATGAATCTGTTAGTGTTTAAGTTAATCGGCATGTATAAACCACTTGGAGTGTGCTGCAAATCTTTCAATTTCATTTTCACGAGGTAGTCTTGTTGAGTTTAAATGATCAGTATGCAGATAGGTGCAGCTTAACTTTTAGGTAGGCAGTGTTGAAGGCTGTCATTTTTCTTTTTTCCATCATTTGACCTGCTGTTGACCCGAGCCTTCTCGAAATCTATTCCTTGGAACTTCCTTTATCCACTTTGTCCCTGTATTTTTTGCCTCTATTTTAAGTTGGAAAAAGCTTTATTACTCAATTGATTCTCTACAATACCCCCAGAACAGTTTTAACAGTGGCATTGTTTTTTTGCTACACTTTGGTGACTTTGGTGACCCTTATACATGCGATAGGTTGATTGCAATGTGGCTTTTTACTGGGAATTGCATACCTTTTTTTATATCATAATATATTTCCTGAGAGGTCAGATTGTCTTTGAGCCATTGCTGCTAGTCTTCTAGAGCTGATATTTATCTATTTGTAAATATTTGCTGCAATCATTCATTTTTCTTGACTATCAGTATTTACCTCATCAATCCTTTACCATTTTGGAATTGAATTCATTCTTTGGAGCACATTGAATGTGTGAAAGTTGCAACTAGATCAATTTTTAGATGTGTTAATCTCTCATCATTTCTCAAATGAATATATTGTCCCTTCATTTTTTCCTTTTGATGTTGATGCATATTTCTATAATGCTAACACCATCTACTATTGGTTAAATTTATTGGAAACTACAAAATCCCGAATGTGGCTCATTAAATAATAAGTGATACCCACAAAAGAGTGTAATTTTTGTGGTGATGTCTTATTCTGATGAATGTTATATCTAGGTTTTGCAAATAGAGTAATGGAAAGTGAAGCTCTTGAAATGAATTGTGTAAAGAATGGGGAATCTGAGAACAGTCCTAACAAGTTAGCTTCTCAAGCTCATGCACTCGACAACTTGCTTTGTGTTGACAATGATGCAGTTGCTGACCGTGAAAAGCTACCAAAACCACATCTTGATGAGAGCAAGTTTGACGTGCAATTCAAATTATGGGCTCTACAAATCCCTTGTCAACATTGCAAGGTTGCCACTCGAATCCTCAATGGGTCGGTACCTTGCTCTATCTATTCTTTCGATTCATTATCATTTGCTTTTAATTTCTGCTTTATTGAATGTGTAGTTACATGTTCGACAAGCCTCGAGTCAAACCCATCATTGAAGACCCTACATGTGACAAAACCCGTTACCTTATACTCTCTGACAAAGTTCAGAATCAAGGTGTGTGTGAACTTTTTCTTCAATATTCTTGCACAGAAATTCTTATCTATAATTTGTTTTGAATGTTGTGGGGCAGATTTATCTGATATTCCAAAACAAAAGGTTGATGAGCTCAATGGCTTGTGTAAGATTGAAGTTGTGCCCTATTCATTGACACTAGGGTATTCTTATTGGAGTGCAGGTGAGTGAGTGCAATGTGCTGTTAAACCATACTGTAGAGGCTGCCTTTCATGTTGAATTTTTCATATTGATGGAGTAGTTGCTTCAAAGTACCTCTTTACTCAGGAGTATCATAATAACTGATGAAAAATTTACATTTTATTCTTATAGAATTACAATAAGTGGAAACATATAAGTATCTTGTTATTTAATGAAGTGATGTTGCTATGCTATGTTGGTATTACATTAGTTAGAAACATTTTTTCAATGATTCTATTGTTTCCTACAGTATGCTTTCCCCATCCATCCTAAATCATTTACAATCGTACAACAAATTTTGTGTTTGTAGATCATGTGCTGAAGCAGATATTGCCTACTGGAGTGGAGGTGCCTTCATCCTTTGAAACAATAGTTAAGTATTTAGTTTTTTGACCTTTTTAACTGCTACAAATATAATTTATTTAAATTTTTTATCAGCTCAGCTCAGCTCACATTCTTTGTTAATTCTTTAATCATGTTTCTGAGGGGAGCGGTGTTCATTTTATTTTACAATTGAATTTATTTGGGTCAGCCACTGATATCAGGTAAACTAACACCTGTTCTACCTATACAGGTCAAATTGCTCATTTAAACCTACACGATGAATTACTTCCCTACAAAGATGTTATTGCAAAGGTTATTTATGATGTATGTGTGACTACACTAAGGTTTAAGACTTCCAAGTCTTGGTTTCAATATATGTATATTTAAATAGTCTTGTTTATTTGTCAGATATGAACATGCGATGATTGTCTTCACTGAACTCTGTTCTTTTAATTGATTTTGGGTCAGAATAGTCAACATTTGACCATTCCCTGTTTTGGTATATAACATAGCTATTGCTGCAGCATATGTGGCTTCATATCACTGCTACTTGTAGGGTAATGTCAGAAGGAGCAGAGAGGAATTTGGACTGTAAAGTGATATAACAACCTTGCCTACTTGGCAAGGTGTATTATGGCAAAAGGTGGTGACTGGTTAGCGTAAAGAGAACTGGGGAGGGAAGGATCTAGGAGAGGTAGGCTAGATTGAAGTGAATGGAGAGGCTTTGGGTGGGTTAGGTTATTCTATGCATCTCTAGAATTCCCTTGCTATTTTTTTATTGTCCCCCTTTCAGTCTTAACAAAGGGGACTAGCTCTACTTTAAGGAGTTTGGTCTCCCAATTTTGTGCTCTAAGTATGAGTTCCTGTTGGATCTATTTGATGCTGCTTCCTCATTTTAGTACTATATGCATATTTCTGTGTTGGTTCATGTATGTTTGAAGCAAAAATGAACGATGTTATTCTACAGACTAACATATTGCATTGATGTCTGTATGTGTTTCAATAGCATGCCCTTTGCAATTTTTACAAATATGTCCATTTAAATATCCATTCACGAATTCTATCTTTAAACTGTCAAGCATGTTGTATTATACTTGTTCTTCCTATTATTTTCACGTTTTCGCTGTTTGTGCAGAAAAATTATCCTAGAATCAAAACTATTGTCAACAAAGTTGGAACCATTACAAATGAGTTTCGCGTTCCAGAGTTTGAAATTTTAGCAGGAGAGCATAGTATGATAACAGAAGTGAAGCAATATGGTGCCACTTTTAGGCTGGATTACAGTTTGGTTTATTGGAATTCGAGATTGGAACATGAACACAAAAGGTTAGTGTCAATGTTCCAAGCTGGGGAGACCATTTGTGACATGTTTGCAGGGATAGGTCCTTTTGCCATTCCTGCAGCGCAAAAAGGATGCACAGTCTATGCAAATGATTTAAATCCAGATAGCATTCACTATCTGAGGATTAATGCCAAAATCAATAAGGTTGATGATCGTATTTATGCATACAACATGGATGCTAGAAAATTTGTGTCCCAGTTGATGGAAGTGCCAAATACTGAGGCTACATCTCAACTCTCATCCGAAGTTCCCATTTTGGATACTTGTCACACATGCAGGATACAAGACAATGCTGAATCAAATTCTGAAAATGAGTTGCTAACTGGTAATATCTTTATGGTAAATTACTGAAAGTATCTTAATTATGATATGGAAACATGTTGCGTAGTAGTTAATACTAATATTCCCATTGTAGTTCATACAAAAGACAATAATAGTGGTTTAGGGGATGTCAAGGGTTCAACCAGGCACAGTGCTACATCTGTAATTGCTGGTAAAAGATCCTCTAGTTATCATGAAGGTATTCCACGAACTGCAATATCAAATCAGGCTGTCACTAGATGTAGTAGCTGTTACTTGATTGTCTTCTAGCTTGTAAAAGATTTAAAAGACAACCTGTTTTGTTAATAGTCCCCATCCTCTAAGGAAACAATTACAATATTGATAACAATAATCCGTGTAGGTTTTTAAATAAAATTACAGTTGTTTTCGTTTGACAGGGGATGTGGAGGCTCATGAAACTGGCATCCTTGAAGGTGTTAAGAGAAAAGGAAGCACAAACAAGAGAATGAGAAGCTCTGAAATGTCCGTCACAAAAACTTGGGAACATATTGATCACATAATAATGAATCTGCCTGCATCTGCTGTTCAGTTTCTAGGTATAGCATCATTTCATATAATATGGTCTTTTCTTTTGTACAAATCATTTTGCCTTACTCCCTTAGGTGAGACTTATTTTTCTCCATGTAATAGAATTAGGAGTATTCAAACATGTTCCTTTGCTTAGTACATTGAAATTGCAGGCAATTTGTCTTCTACCCCCTTTGCTGGTGAGCAGCTCTACTGTTTTGGGTGGATGTAGATTGATATATGTTTTGACATGCATATGTTTACAATCAATTTTAGTGAGTTTTTCTTATCTTCATTTCTTTTTTTGTGTGGGAGATCCATTGACTATATCTGGTTGACGCTTAACTTATTTCTTTTGATGAGCTATCATAATCTAAACCAAGATTCATTAGTGACATTATTATTAGCCTTTTGTTTGTGCTCTACTATGTGATTGAATGCATGCAGTTTTTTTTTATTATCCAAGATTGAATGTATGCAGATTTTTTTTTAACCAAGATTGAATGTATGCAGATTCTCTTGCAAGACTTATATATATATATATATATATATATATATATAATTTATTACCATTTTAAGAATTATAGACAGATATCTGACTTAAGATAATGGCCTTCCAGATTCATTCAGGGGATTAATCCAGAAGAAATATTGGAAAGGATGTTTACCATGGATTCACTGCTATTGCTTCATTAGAGCGACTGAGACTCCAGAGACTATCATAGCTGTGAGTTCATTGTGCTAAAAGCATTTCATGTTTTCCTCTTTTTTCTATGTTAAAGTTAGAATATAAACGACTTTACTGTTTTGTTGTATTTAAGATCCTCCACATCCTGATGGTTTACGTATCATTAGCTACTCGGATATGGACAATAATGATAGAGTGCATGTATTTTATTTTCTCTGATAGCTAATTGAACTATATCTTTCAGGTGGCAGAATCTGCTTTAAACGCTCCTATACATGATTCAAAATTTCATAGGGTTAGGGATGTGGCTCCAAACAAGGTATGAATACTTCTATTTCACGTTCTTGATTGTTCGGTAACTCAAACTCGTTCTTCTTGTTACCAGAACTTGTATAGTTACGTACTCATGACTTTTTCTTTTTATTTACTTTGCAGGCAATGTTTTGTTTAAGCTTCAGGTTGCCAGAAGGATGCGTTAAAGAAGATGTTCAATAACATAGTCCTTGGTGATGCTGAAGAAAGGATAGCTTTACATAAGTTGCATTGATGGATTCAGTGCGACCTTCTATCTGACTCAAAAGCAAGGATAGTGAAATATGACAAATTTAACAGGAAGGAATAGGCCATATTTATTGAAACTATAGAATGATTTTAAAGCTGCGTTTGGTATACTTTCTTTGGAATTATACACAATGAACAGTAATACTATTGTACCTTGCACTGTGTGGATTAATCTACCAATAACTACTATACAAATCTATGCAAATATAACAGTTTGCTAAATTGTATTCATCTAATAACGCCACTGTTTCAATCCATCTAGATCTTGGGGTGTCTTCATCACATAAGAAATATTTGATAATTTAAGTTTAATATTACTTTTTATCAGAAAACCGGAAAAAGGGGGATGAGTAACAGGGTGTGCAATCTTGAATGATATCATGTCCCCTTCTTTCGGCAGAAAGGAATATATATTATTAAATACGACGATGGTATATATATCTGGGTCCCTCAGGTACAGTCACTTTGATTACTAATTATCTGTATAGAAAATATTTTGGAGAGGCAATTTACTTTGTAATACCCATATTTCCTTATCTGTTACTGATTAGGGAAATCCTTTAGTAAACTCCAAAAAAAAACCTATGCAATCAATCGTTCAATCGTAATCTCTTCAAAGGATTAGATTTTGAACAAGGTCAAGAGTTTCCTGAAAATGGTGGTTTTTGATTGGTTGGTAAGTAAAGTGATAAAAAGAAAGGAAAGAAAAAAAGGTGACAGAAGTTAGTGGATTATTACAATGGACAAGTGGACAAGTTTGTGACCGGTTTATCTGCTTATTTTGTTTAATATGAAGCACCAATACAAATTTGGTGCTTCCTCTGCAAACAATCGTTCATTCGTTGAAAGTTGGAACTGACAAATACTGCGTCACATTGACAAGAAGTAACATCTTAGCCTAGCATTAACAAATATATTAAGAGTAAAATCCTTAATGGTATGAAAACTTTTTGTCAAATAGTATGTACCATTGTCTTCCCTACATTTCCGTCAAATCCATGCTTTTGCTTATTAGCTTTCCATTTAGCCAACAAGAATAAACAGGCAAAAACACTTAAATGCAGCAATTTTGTTTTCAAAATTATCAAAATGGTATAATTTTGAAGTTGTTCAATGTCACATCATAAAGAGTTTGAAAACATTAACAATTTGTTTTTGTTTTCCTAATGAAGTCTGATATATATTAGTATTCACTCGTAACTGTACATTATCAATTTCCTTAGTATTATATTGAAAGTCAAATTATTTTAATATTACGAAACCAGTTATTGTTGCATCAAGATAATCTGAAAATAGTAACATTACAACACTATTAAGTGATGTGAAAACCATTAATGCGCAATGATTAAGATTCATATTCATGTCATTATCTGATGACAGAACAAGAGATGCATATGCACTTCGGTTAATGAAGGAGTGGTAGATTTTGAATTAAACTCTGTTTGATCACATAACTCATTTTGAAAGAAGGTCTTTATCATAAAAAAAAAAAAAAGAAGAAGAAAGAAGAGTCTTTGTCCATCATTTTGAAGGTCTTAATCATAAAACAATAACTGGGAAACTAGAATGAGTCATGGGAAGTTAACTTTAGAGTATTTAATTTTCTAGATTTGGGAAGTGGTGTTGCTCTTTGTAATACAAAATGGAGTCCTTAGACGTACTCTCCTTTTGTTAAAGCAAAAGGATATGAATGCTTTACCAAAAAGATACACAGAAAGGATAATAGGATTAAGAGTACACGTAAATTGAAGGTGGAAAGTTACAGAATTGACGACCCTGTCTCTCTTCTATTCTAGTCAATTACGAGTCAATGCGTTGTCCACAACCAAAGTGTTTTCTTCTGTGCCCATTTTGCATGAGCAGCAACCAAAAGTGTCTTCAGTACGCTACCAGAATCTTTTTTATCGACGATGTTAGTTATTAGTTTTTTGTTTATACAGATAATTGAACTCATGATCTCTTCCACCATATTTTCTAAATCCAAAACAAAAAATCTTATATTTTGAAATGATACTTTAAATCATTTTTTTTACCCATTTTTAACCCACCATTAGATCATCATATTACATCATTAAAAAGAATCAAAATAGATGATTTAATGATGATTGAAGTAGTGGATTAAAAGTGGGTAGAAAAATAGATTAAAATATCATTATCCATTTTTAAATTGTTAACGGAGAAGTTGAACCCATAATTTCTCCTACCGTTATTTCTAACTTTATCATCTAGATAATGATATTTTGATTCGTTTTTAACCCACCATTCTAAAAACCCTTATTATCTATTTTTATTTTTTTAGTAGTGTGATATAATGATCTAAAAATAATAATAATTGAGTGATGAGTTAAAAATGAGTCAAAATATCATTATCCTTATCCATCATTCTCGTACCCTTACGCTACCACAAACTTGAATCAAGTAATGACACCACCAAATTTCTCACTCACTCTACTCTCCCACTTCCTAAATTCCACAAGGTTTTGTGTTCCAACTGTGTGAATAGAAAACTGTTTAAAAAAATAGAGAAAAGCATCTTTTTGTTCCTTATTATTTTTATGAAATTCATTTTATATCAATGAATATTGAACTGTACAAACCCACATGTGTTATGATTAGTTTCTTGAGCATGAACGAGAGAGAATATTGAGAACCTCTTAGAATATTTACAAACTATGTAGGAAAGTAGCTCTGTGAATATTCTGCACACAATCAGTTCCTAAATTATAAGAAAATAGGTGTGTGGTGAGTATTCTGTATATAACTTTATGGCAAAGAGAATACTACACGATTGCCTTTTCTTTAGAGCATCAGAACTTGGCCGTTTAAATGATTCTTTATATTTCTTATAGTTTGAGAATATGGAGATTTGAATGTATGCACTTCTCTTAAAGCTAAAATTTCCAACACATGTGTTCATTAGCTTTATATTTTATATGCATTGGTAATTTGGTTGGGTAGAGACCATACTTGCATATAGTATGATTCATTCTTTTAGGAAAGCAAAGGGAGAAATTGGAATTTGAATTCTTTGAGTTTTTTTTTTTTGTTCCTTGTTGATATATAACGATGAACATTGATTTTAATGTTTTAAAATATGTTAAAAAAGGAATTTTAATATACTAACAACATCGGTGTATTTTTAGTCTATGCTTTTTTGAGAGGAAGAATCACAGGAAGAGGAAGAGATCGAAATGATTAGAGGGTAAAGTTGATATTGTTTCTTTTAAGTGATTCAGAGGTGATTATAGAGTGGATTAGATAGTGAAATTTGTTAAAGTTTGTGACTGAATTAACTTATGTGATATATTAAAAAAAAACTTTAATAGAAAAAAAAGTTAGATTACCAAAATATCGCTATTGTTATAGGTAATATAAAATTATATATAAATAATTTAAAATTATTTTATAAATTTTATTGAATGATTGAAAATATACAAAAAATATTTATAAAAAATGAATGATACAATAATTTTGTATAAAAATATCTTTAATATATAAGGTGGAAAATAATTAATTTAATGAAAACTTTTTTTAATAGTAATTTTAGAAGTAATAATTTTTTGTTATAACCATAATAAATTATTATTATTGTTAACATAGAATTAAGAAAGTGAACTAAAACCACATGCATTGATTTTAACCGCTAAATTATATGTAACAAAAATTAAATAATGAAGGATAATTTGGTAAACCCATCTGTGTCACCCTCTAATTTCACTATAGATGGTGAGATTGAATTTTCAGTCAATCCTTCTAATCATCTCCTCCCATCACCTTGTTTCACCTTCAAAAGAAGAGACTACTCACCTCCTAATCTTCTTTTCCATTCCTTATGAATAATACATCCACCCAAAAGAACACAACCTTGATGTTTATGTATCTTTAATGCTTATAAGAGGATAAAAAAATTACTATTTGAGAATATGTGATCATTAGTGTCTTGAGATTTCACTTGAGAATCATATAAGTTCTCTGAAGAATCAAACCCAAACTATGTTTGTATGACTTGAATTAAGTTTCAATACATTGATCACCCGTGTCCAATTCCTTGATTAAGTCAACCTAATTTTATACTAAATGAAAAAATGATTAATTTTAATATTCACATAATTTATTGTATATATTCATATTCATAAAATATCAATGAGAAAAGAAGTTATACATAAAGATATACGATGAGTGTTTATTATTTTTTATAATAGCTATCTAAAAAGGAAAAATGATGTTTGACACCATTTGACAACTTGTATAAGGGTAAAATAGTATTAACAAAAAGAGAAAATAAATAGTAATGAGGGATAGTTTCAAATGGTAATAAAGAAAAAGAGTGATGTCAAAATAACAGTATCTATCTGAAAAGGAAAAATATTGTTTAATACCATTTGACAACTTGTATAAAGGTAAAATAACATTAACAAAAATTAATTTTTATATTTAAAAAAAAAATAAGTAATAAGGGGTAGTTTCAAATAATAATAATAAAAAAAAGTAATGTCAAAATACCGGTCCGGTGCACGTGGAAAATCACATGCACCTTGTAGGATTTGATTGATTTTTGTAATCAATGATTGGGTTTTCTTCGTAGAAAGAAAGAGTAAAGCTAATAGAATATTATTATTGTCCCTCTAAACAGCATTTAATTGATGATTAATTATGTAATGGCCGAAATGCCCTGTGATGTGTGTGATTTCGTATGCATGGTGGTATGAGAGCCACTTGATTGGGCTTAACAAAACTCCTTTTAGTCTTTTACTATTATATGATTATGATTACGACGATGAGGTAAGAGCTTAACACTAATGCAACACATGCTGGCATTATTACTGAATTAAGGAACGAATCTTTGTTCCATTTTATGATATTGTAAAAAACTCCATAATCTACTCATTCTTTTACCTTCTCTCTGAAGGCACTGAACCACACGCACTCACAAAGAAACATCTTTTAGTCTATAAATTCCCGAGCCAAGACTTATACCTTCCCCTTTCTTTTTCTCCCATTTGTTTGGGTTCTGTTCTGTCACTTTTCTTGAATCTTTGCCAGTTTCAAGACCAGAATATAGAAAAGCAAAAAAAAAAAAAAAAAAAGAAAAAAAAAAGCCATAAAATGACACAAGAAAAACCACCATGTGTTTGGTACTTGGTGGCATTTGTTCTTGTTGTGTTCTTAACCATGGTGTCGTGTGGCTCAGGGGTTGGAGTCAACTGGGGAACCATGGCTACTCACAAGCTTCCACCGAGTATGGTGGTCAAGATGCTTCAAGAAAACGGTGTTGATAAACTGAAGCTGTTTGATGCTGAAGAGTGGATTATGGCAGCTCTGATGGGAACTGATATTGAAGTAATGCTGGCAATTCCCAACAACATGTTGGAGATTATGAGTGAGAATCCTCAGGTTGCAGATTCTTGGGTTTATGAAAATGTCACTACTTACATGTACCCTGGTGGACTAAACATCAAGTTAAGTACTCCCATGAGTATATACACCATTCATGATCACGTTCTTTTGTGTTTCTTGCATTCTTCCATGGAATCTTTCATTTCTTTTTGTTCTGTTTATCAAAGTTTTGTTCTTTCGTTCAAGATGCTTGAGGGTATATTTGAGTCAAAATTTAACACTACTCTGGATATGGTTGTGATGCAGGTATATTGCAGTGGGTAATGAACCTTTCCTTAAGGAATATAATGGCTCCTATCTACAGACAACTCTGCCTGCTCTTAAGAACATACAAACAGCACTCAATAGTTGGGGTTTTGGTTCACAGATCAAAGTCACTGTGCCCTTCAATGCTGATGCTTACTATTCCCCAGACTCAAACCAAGTGCCATCAGCTGGTGACTTCAGGCCAGAAGTACGAGACCAGACCATTGAAATAGTCCAATTCTTATATGCAAACAATGCACCTTTCACTGTCAATATCTACCCTTTTCTGAGTCTTTATGGAAATGATCATTTCCCTTTTGATTTTGCATTTTTTGACGGAAATAACAGGCCTCTTATAGATGGTAATTCGGTTTACACCAATGTGTTTGATGCAAATTTGGACACTCTTGTCTGGGCCTTAGAGAAGGCAGGGTTTCCAGACATGGAAATCATAGTTGGAGAAGTGGGGTGGCCAACAGATGGTGATAAGAATGCCAATGTTCAGAATGCAAAAAGGTTCAATATGGGTTTGCTTAAGCATGCACTGAGTGGAAATGGTACTCCTAAAAGGAAAGGTATTATTGACATTTATCTATTCAGCCTTATTGATGAGAATGCCAAAAGTATTCTTCCTGGTAACTTTGAGAGGCATTGGGGGATTTTTGAGTTTGATGGTAAACCAAAGTATGAATTGGACTTGGCAGGACTTGGACAGAACAAGGGTTTGGTCCCTGTGGAGGGTGTAAAATACATGGAAAAACGTTGGTGTGTTTTTGATCCAAAAGTTAAGGATCTGCACTTATTGGCTGCAAGCATTGACTATGCTTGTAGCCAATCAGATTGCACTGCTTTGGGTTATGGTTCTTCTTGTAACACTCTAACTCTCCTAGGGAATGCTTCTTATGCCTTTAATATGTATTATCAAGTAAATAGCCAAAAGGATTGGGACTGTGATTTCACTGGTTTGGCCACAGTAACAGATGAGGATCCATCAGATAAGGGTTGTCAGTTCCCTATAATGATCTCTTGTGCCTCTTCTTTACATGGAAACCTCACAAACATTCTCATGAAAGCTTTGAGCATATATTTATTTGTAATTTTGCTATGGTTTTCTCACTGAAGAAGCCAAGGAGCACTTGAAGAATGTGTTCCTACAGTTTTTGTTTTTACTATATATATTCTTGAAAGAGTTACATTTGTTTATCTGGTTGTAAGATAACTTTGGCCACTGTTAACCACCTCTGATATGGTTATATCAGAAAGAAACACACGATTTTTTTATCAAGTGTATGCAGTTAGTGTTGGATCAATTCTTCTTATTTTTCTTCTCAAAAAGAGAAATGGGGTTACCCGAAAAAAAAAAAAACTTTAAAGGAATTAAAGAACTTCAATTTGATAAAAAATAAATAAGAAAAATTGCTTTTAAAAAGGCTCGTTAAAGTAACTTTTAATAAAAGTTGCAGACCCTAATCTCTCTCTCTCTCTTTCAGCTTGAACAAATTTATGTTGGATGATAAAAAAATGTTAACTTCAGAGAACATTTGAAGCGATTTCTACTTGGGCAGTAAAAAGTGTAAGTGAATTTTGAGTTGAAAAAGGAGAGTCAAGTTTTACTACCATGTTTATATATCATGTTGGCATAGTTTTTTACATTTTGAATTAAATGGAGTTGATATTGTTTTTTCTTTTTTTATATCTTTCAGCAAACATATGTAGCGTCAAACGTTTTTGTTGGATTTCCGAACATAGGGTACAATCAATAGCGATGAGACTTAGTTTATAAAAATTGTGCCTTTATTTTTGTAACATGACCATATATCATTTTTTTTTCGGTTACATGTTATTTCTGCAAATTTGGCTAGCATATGAAATGGTGGTCAACTTGTTTGATCTGTGTTTTTTTTTTTTGACATCTTTTCATAATTCTTAGAAAAGAAAAAAACATATGTACTATCCCTGGCACTATGCTCGGTGTCCGATTTGCTTTAGCAAGTCAAGATGACAGTCGGATTCTGACCTCTAGTATTGGGTCTGACCCATCCGAGTTAGCTATCAAACCTATAACAAAATACTCTGGAAAACCCCACTGAAATGCAGTTACAAATATATCCGTTAGGTGCAGTTACAATTAGGCAAAAATGGGGGGTTAATATAACCCTAAAATGAAGGACTAAATATCAGCAAAAAAAATCACGAAATGGTCACGTTCCCACATCCACTAACTGACTTAAAGTCTATATAAAGAGGAAACGGTGACATAGAAACGAGAGATTTTTTTGAGATAAGATTTTTTGAGGTAGAGAGTAATTTGTTCTTGTTTCCTATCTTTGAGATTCGAGACCAGAACATTAGCGTCCGGTAAAACTAACTAGCAGTCCACTTATAATGGAGTAAAACCATGACGACTGGCACAAGAAATAATGACAGTGATCCACCCACTGTTGAGCAAATCATGCAGCATATCGAAGACTTAAGATGAGAGAACGAAGCTATTCGAAAGAGAGTCGACGAGGAACGCGCTCGGTGGCAGCAAGACGAGGAAAGACGCTGACTCGAGACGAATGTCGAACAAGAAAGATTACGAAGAGAATCGATAGAATCTCGACGACAACTCAAAGAAGCATTGCGCAAACAAGAACAGTTGCAGAGGTCAAATGCTGAACTCCGGGGATGGATGAGGGAGCATGACACCTACCGAGATCGAGGGGTTTCAAGACGAAACCTGAACCTGGACAAGGGGCATCCTTTGACTAGGCAGATTATGGGGGAACAAATCCCACCCCATTTTTTGATTCCCAAAGTGACATTTTCAGAGAAGATGGCGATCCGAAAAATCACCTCAAAGATTTCCGAGCACAAATGCTAATTTCGGGAGGAAGCGACGCCATATACTGTAAAATGTTCGTCAGAACATTCACTGGAATAGCCTTAAAATGGTTCAGCAAGATCCCAAACGTCACTATTTCATCATTAATTGAATTTTCTCAAGTGTTCCTCGAACGATTCGCGGTAAACCGACCAAAACAGTTACAACTCGTTGACATGTTCGACGTAAGACAAGGCCTAGATGAAACCTTGAAACATTTTTTGAACAGATTTTGCGACGTGAGCCTGGGTCTGGTAAACCCCAATGAAGAAATGCTGGTAGTGACATTTGTAAAAGGCCTATGTGCAAACCCTTTTAGCGAATCATTGATAAGATTACATGCGACCTCTCTAGTAGAAATCAGAGGATGAGCCGATGTCCATATAGACACCGAAGAAGCAATGCAATGGAAGATGGCATAGGAAAGGCGACCACAGGCCGAGCAGAAGGGTCGAGAACAGAGACGATAGGTAATGGAAGTATTCTCTCCACGAAAACGAGCCGAGCATAAGTTTTCCCCGTACTCTACTCAGCGAACATGAGAAAGAAAGATCGGAAGACTCGCCTGCCCTCAATTCAATGAAACAAAGGCTTAGATAATGAAAGACGAGGAGGTAGCACGACACTTAAAATTCCCCGAGGAAAGTAACAGGCACCTCGCCAAATGGGCATCAGCATGGTGTGAATTCCATAGAACTCACGGTCACGACACTGAAAGTTGTTTCTCTTTGATCGATTAGTTGACCAATCTAGCCTGCAGAGGCATACTCAAGAAATATGTAAAGGTCGAGCAACATGAGGTAAAAAAGACGCATCAATCCACACATTCTGACACATCAGACGACCCCCATGAAACTCCCATCTTGGGAGAGTTTAATACAATCACAGAAGGTTTCTCGGGAGGAGGAGCAAGCAAATCCGCTAGGAAGCGCTACGCTCGCAGTGTCATGATGACCTCAGTCTCAATGGGTACCTCGCCCACTCCGAGCTTAACCTTCACCGAAAAAGATTTTCAATACGTGGCACCACACGAGGATGACCCAGTGGTTCTTTCTGTAATCATGGTCGGTAGGAAGGTATAACAAGTCTTGGTTGACCAAGGAAGCTCAGCCGACGTCATATTTCGGGATGCGTTTGTGGGTTTACAAATTTCCAGAGATCAAATTCAACCATTTGACGAGATTCTGGTGGGATTTTCAGGTGACCAAGTCGAAGTCAGGGGATACGTCGACCTACGGACTACGTTCACAAACGAGCATGCGACTAAAACAATTGTGATTAGATACATGATGTTGAACGCCCCTTGGTCTTACAAATTAGGAGCAGTAGTCTCTACTACGCATCTCAAACCTAAATTTCTGACAGAAGGCAAGGTCGTAACCATGAAAGTGGATCAAGAGGTCGCTCGCAAATGCTATGAAAACAGCATGCGAACGCGAAGGAGTACCTACAGTATAGCACAAGTACCTACACCAATAAGTGAGGAAGAACCAACGGAGCTAGATCCAAGGATGCTCGAGGACCTTTGTGGCCCAAAACCTGTAGGGGAGCTCCGAATAGTAGAGATCGGTCGTGGGAAAACTGTTCAGATCAGAGTTGACCTAGATTGCCGAACAGAGTCCGAGCTACACCAAGTATTGCGAGCTAATCTTGCATCATTCGCATGGACTGCTAAGGATATGTCGGGAATCGATCTAGACATAATTTGTCATCGTCTAAACGTCAACTCGCAAATAAAGGCTAAAATCCAAAGGCGCCGGAGGTTGAATGACGAAAAAGCAAAGGCAGCTACAAAGGAGATACAAAAGCTAAATAAGGCGGGTCACATCAGAGAAATCTAATATCCTGAGTGGCTAGCCGATGTGGTAATGGTCAGGAAAGCTAATGGAAAATGGAGAATGTGTGTCGACTTTACCGATTTGAATATAGTGTGCCCCAAAGACTCATATATGTTACCAAATATAGACACCATGGTAGATCGTGTTTCTGGATGCAGCTTACTAAGTTTCATGGATGCATACTCAGTCTATAACAAAAGAAGGATGCACCCCGAGGACAAAGAGAAGACAACCTTCATGGGAATAAAATCAAATTTATGCTACAAAGTGATGCCCTTTGGTTTAAAAAATGCGGGAGCAACATATCAGAGAATGATGGACAAAATTCTCCAATCTATGCTTAAACGGAACGTAGAAGCCTATGTAGATGACATGGTCGTCACCTTGACCAGCAATGAAGGACACGCCAAAGATTTGCAAGAATTATTCGACACTATTAACAAGTATCAACTAAAGCTAAATCCGGAGAAGTGCGCATTCAGGGTAAAAACAGGCAAATTCGTATGTTTCATGTTAATCGAAAGAGGAATAGAAGCGAATCCAGAGAAGTGTGCCGCCATCATTAACATGAGAAGTCTGAGCTCAATGAAGGAAGTTCAACAACTTACAGGAAGAATTGTGGCAAAAGTGGTGAAAAGTGGTGACAAAGGTCGCCCATGCTTTCAATGCTTATGAAAAAATGAGAAGTTCCAATGGTTATCTAAGTGTGAGCAGGCATTCATCCAACTAAAGGAATACTTAAGTAGGCCACCTGTGCTCAACCGACCAAAACCAGGATATCCATTACAACTATATCTGATAGTTACAAAACACGCCATCAGCTAAACCCTCGTACAAGAAAAAGAAGGAGTTCAATGACCCGTTTATTTTGTAAGTCAGCTATAACATGGCGCTGAACAGAGATACCCCACATTGGAAAAGGTCGCTTTAGTGATTGTCATCTCAGCCAGGAAACTTCGGTCATATTTTAAAAGTTTTACCATTGAAGAAAAAATTGACCTTCTAGTAAAACAAGTCTTAAAAAAGATGACATTAGGTACAAACCTCAAGGTCCGATCAAAGCCCAAATATTGGCTGACTTTATAGCGGAGCTGACACCCTCTGAACCCATCAACAAGTCTGCCTCACTAAGTCAGGAAGTCGTTGAATGGGTACTCTCCGTCGATGAAGCCTCCAACCAACACGAAAGTGGCGCGGGAATAGTTCTAGAAGGTCCTGGAGGCATCCTCATCGAGCAATCAATAAAATTTGCATTCAAAGCAAGCAATAATTAAGCCGAGTACGAAGCCCTAATTGCAAGAATGTTACTAGCTAAATAGATGGAAATTGCTCACCTAACAGCTAGGAGTGACTCATCATTGATAACCGGGCAAGTCAACAGCGAGTACGTGGTCAAAGATCCCAATTCGCTCGATATCTCGAATACGTGAAGAAGCTAGCTGGACTTTTTCAGAGTTTTAAGCTAACTCATGTACCCCAACAAAAGAATAACAGGGCAGACCTCCTATCGAAATTGGCCAGTTGCACAAAGCCCGACCAACAAAGGTCAGTCATCAAAGAAACATTAACTGCTCCACGAGTAGAAGCGTCTGGGTATTGGGAGTGACAACCCCGGGGAAAAGAGCTAGATAAGAATTCCTGGATGATGCCCATAAAATCGTACCTAGCAGATGGGATATTACCAGTAAATCAAAGCGAGGCTCAACGTGTGAAGAGGAGTTCTTCTCATTATACGCTGCTAGATGGCCACTTATTTTGTTTCGGCTATTCACGCCTGATACTAACATGTATAGACCATGAATAATCGAAGAAGGCCATGTTTGAGCTTCATGAAGAAATTTGCGACAGTCACGTAAGAGAGCAAACACTCATGTTGAGAGTAATTAGAGTAGGGTACTTTTGGCCCATTATGAAAAAAGATTGTCTACATCATGTAAAAAAGTATGACCAGTGTCAAAGGCAGGGAGATTGGCACCAGGCTCCTCCCGAGATCTTACATTCCATTAATATCCCTTGGTCGTTCCACACATGGGGGATAGACATATCCGACCCATTTCCCCTGGCTGCTTGGCAGATGAAGTTCCTCATCGTAGCAGTCGAATATTTTACGAAATGGATCGAAATTAAGCTGATAGCATCCATCATAACTATTAAAGTCAAGAAATGTATTTAGAAGAATATAGTATTCCTAGAGGTGTCAATTTCGCCCAGCCCACAGGGCTTGGCCCTGGTCCATGTCGGCTAGGTCAAAAACAGCTCACATTAAAAAAAAACCCACATCAAAGAAGTCCACAAGGCCAAAAACCCTACAAAAGCCATGTGGGTCAGGGCCAACCCATGGACTTTTAACTTCAACATGAAAAACATATTATTTTTTCAAATACATTATTATCTGTGGGACAGGCCCAACGACCCGGACAAGAACGACGACCCGAACAATCACAACGACCTAGACAGCCTCGATGACAAAACGGGTCCAACGAACCAAACGGGTCTGACGACTCGAATGGGCCTGAAGACTCGATAATTCCGACGATCTGAACGAGCTCAACGACCCGGACAAGCGCGACAATCTAAATGGGCCCGACGATTTAGGCGGGCCTGACGACCCAGACTTGTCCAATGACCCAGACGGGCTTGACGACCCCAACGACCTGAACGGACCCGACAACCCGGACAAACCTGACGACCCGGATGAGCCCAACAACCCAAACGGGCCAAACGATGCGGAGGGGCCTGACGACTCAGACGGACTCGATGATCCAGACCATCCCGACGACCCGGACGAGCACGACACCATGGACGGGCCCGACAATCCAAACGAGCCTGATGACCTGGACGGGCCCAATGACCCGTTCAAGTCGTCGTGTCGCTCCAAATCATCTGGCCCATTTGGGTCGTCGGGTCCGTTTTTGTTTTCGAGCTCATTTGTTTTGTTGGTCCTGTCCGGATCGTCTAGGTCTTTTGGATCGTTGCGCCCGTCGAGGTCATCGTGCTTGTCCAGATTTTCAAGCCTGTCTGGGTCCTCAGGCCTCTCGGTGTCATCAGGAACGTCTAGGTCTTCAAACCCGTCCAGTTTGTTGGGCCGATTTGGGTCTTCGGACCTTAGGGCCCGTCTTGGTCGTCGAGCCTGTTTGGGGCTTCGGACTTGTCCGGGTGATTGGACATGTTTGGCTCGTCGGGCCTGTTTGGGTCTTTGGACTCCTCTAGGTCGCTCGACTTGATCTTTGACTTTGGCTTAATGTAGTATTATTTGGGGGGGGGATAACCCACCTTAGTCCTAGCCCTAACCCACTAGAGAGGGGGCTTTGGGGGTTGGGGATTTTTTTTGGCCCCCTCATTTGGGGGCCCCCTAAAAGGGGGCTTTATGAAGAGTGGGTCAGGGCTGGCTCATGGGCTAGGGGCCAAATTGACACATTCAATGATGTGGTCAGATTCTTACCTAACAACGGAATAAATTACTTCCGGATACTGTGTGGAGGCATTGATGTGTCTCTAAGATTGGATATAGATCAACATGAAAGGTAATGAAATTAACACTTTTACTTAGATATTTTAATTAAGTGATTATTAGAAATTTTTAATGAACTTCTTATGTTTTCAGGCTCTTCTAAATTAAAATTAGACAACATGAAACTTTATACAATGTTGCAACAGGTGGACATTGATGAAGTTAGTAATTTTTTTAATATTTTATTCAAAAATAAACTGCAATATAAATTGGTAGTGATTTTTTATTTGTTTATTTTTCACAGAGAAAGGGGACTTGTTGATCCAAGCACTAATTATGGTTAAACATTTATTTTTTTAAATATTTTTGTAAATACTCGTGGATACCCGCGGGTACTCGTGGGTACCCGCGGATATGAAAAAAATAGACGGATATCCGTTATACGGATATCCGTTATGCGGATACCCGACAGATATGGATACGGGTACGGGACGAATATTTATCCAGCGGGTAGGGTATGGGGGAGCTACTACCCGTACCTACCCGCCCCGTTGACATCCCTACTCATATGCAGGGATGTCAATGGGGCGGGTAGGGTACGGGTAGTAGCTCCCCTATACTCTACCCGCTGCATAAATATTCGTCTCATACCCATACTCATATCTGTCGAGTATCCATTATGCGGGTACCCGCCTATTTTTTCATATTCACAGGTATTTACAAAATTATTTAAAAAACAAATATTTAATCATAATTTCAAATAAAATACATCACTATCATAAATTTTAAATAAAGTTCAAATAAACTCAAGTTCATACAAGTCCAAATAAATATAAAATGATGTTCAACGTAATGGAAGTTCTTTAATTAGTGTTTTGATCAACAAGTCCACTTTCTCCGATCGATCCCTGCAAAATTAAAAAAATTAACAAAAAATAAACTTAAACTGTCACGTGCCTATTCTTAATTTTTGATTCCATCATTTGACAACAAGCATACCATAAATGTCACTGTCTATATAGAGTTTGATGTATATGCCCAATTTCAAAGAAGGAAAAGAGAAGAATGTCAAGGGGGTGTACTTAGAAGAAGACAACATACCAAAACTGGAAGAATGAAGACAGAAGACAAAACAAGATGTGCAGCTTAAAAGAAACGAGGTGAGAATGTTTTTTACTAATATATATATATATATATATATATATATATATATATGAGGGTATCTTTGTAAATTAAAGTTTAGTCGGTTATGGATATCCACGGGTATGGATACTATAATACTCGTACTCGTCCCGTTAACATGTGGATATCAAAAACACTCGTACCTGCGGGTAGTGGGTATCCATTCTTAATATTCGTTTCCTACCCGTTGCGAGTTTTATCCGCGGATACCCACGGGTATAGATTTTTTTGACATCCCTACTCATATGTTTAATATTTTATTTTATGTTTATTTATAGAAATTACAAGTCATTTTAGATATTTTTTTAATGATTATATTAAAATTTTGAGTTTAATTTATAATTATGCTGAATTTCTCATTTATGTTACGAGTTATTATGTGTAGTGTTGATAGTATATCCAATAATCAGTTGTTGGGCCTGCTTGAAGAAGCATTTCACATATGGACAATCTCCTCTTTCTAGTCCATCCAACCAACCACATTAACCGAAAGAGTTTTAGATTTACACTGCTAGTTTATTTTGATTATAATTTATACAAGCAAAATATAAAATATAATAATGGCGCGATATACATAAAAAAGTTAGAGAAAATAATTTTGAAAAGTGAAAGAAACGTTGAAACGTGAGTAGGGTGTGGGGTAGTGCAGCCTAATTAAAATAAATAAATAAATGGCGTGATAATAGTAAGTAGAAGAGAGAAGAGAATCACAAGAGTAACGGGACAAATATTTGAATTCAAAGACACACACCACACAGCGCATACAAAACCACCACATTGTAACGGCTTCATCTCAATCAGTCTCAGAGCAAGAGAGCAAGCAATAGCAATGGCTTCCCTCACCCCAGGCATTCTCCTCAAAATGCTGCAGGCCATGAACACCAACACCCGCGTCACCGGCGACCACCGTTCGCCGCTCCTCCAGGTCATCGGAATCGTCCCCGCTCTCGCAGGCTCCGATCTCTGGTCCAACCAGGGCTTCTACCTCAACCTCTCCGACTCCCTCAACTCCACCTACGTCCTTCTCTCCCACCCCGACACTGACCTCATCCTCTCCAACCGCCTCCAGCTGGGCCAGTTCGTTCACGTCGACCGTTTCCAATTCGATTCTCCCCTCCCTTCTGTCTCCGCCATCCGCCCCCTCGCCGGCCGCCACCCCTTCCTAGGCACCCCCGAGCCCCTCGTCGCTCGCATCTCCCCCTCCACGCGTCACTTTCTCATCCAACCCCTCCCCGACTCCGACCTCGACCCACTCTCCCTCTACCTTTCCAACTCTGATCCCACCCAACCTCGAAATCCTAACCCCAGCCCCAGCCCCGAAGAACTTAAACCCAAAGAACAGAAACCTAAAGACAAAGAACGCGTCTCCCGAGAGCCTCTCGCGCCTCGCGACAACTTGCCTCCGCAGAGATTCTCCTCCCCGGCCACTGCCAAGAGGTCGCATTCTGCGTCCAGGAACAAGATCGTTGTTGCGGCGGAGCGGGATCCCTCTCCCGCCGGAAAGGGGAAGAGGTCCGCGTCTCCCGTGCCGTCCAAGTGCGTGGTTCCCAGCCTCGTTTCGGCGCGTGAGGATACTCGGAAGGTGTCCAGGGAGCCCGCGATTATTGTGCCGTCGAGGTACCGGCAGGCTTCTCCGAACGGGAGGAAGCAGCCGTCACCTAGTCCTCGGCGGGCGTCGCTTTCTCCCGGGAGGAGGTTGTCCGGCGGGCTTAAGGTATCGCCGGTGGTCGTGGACTCCGCCGCGAAGAAGAAGATGGCCACCATTGTCGCCGGGATCTCGAAGGTCTCCGATGCGCTGGTTGGGTCCAAGAGTGCGAGGAAGAATTGGGATGAGCAACCGCCGGCCACGCCTGTTGAAAGTGAACACAAAGAAAAGGGTGGTTCTAAGAACAAGATTGACGCGCAGGCAATTTTGCGTACTCAGGTAAATGAAATTGAGATGAACCAAAAGTAGAAAGTGTGTGATCGAGCATGAAGTGACGAGTTGCAATTGTTGTTCTTGTTTTAGAAACAATGCAATGCACCTTACTTGGTATATGTTTGGTTTGTCCCTTATGCTGATACAATTTTGCAGGCTGCGATGTCAAGACGTTTGAGTGACGTGAGTGGTCAAAAACCGGGGAGCAATTATTCTTCCAGCAATGAGAAAACTAAAGCTTTATCTCCTCAGAGTTGTGTCCTTGAAGAGAAATCCAATTTTGCAGCTATGGGTATCACCATTCATGAAAAGAAATGGACCGATGGAAGTGTTCCATTCGATGCTGTGTCTGGGAACCTTGCAAGACTTGGAAAGGTATGTGTTTTGACAATTTACTACTCCTTTGTCGTTATCGTATGATATAAGCTAGAATTAAACATAATAAGGAGAAAACTCTTATGCTTTTTGCCGCAGTTCTGAGCTTCCATTGGTAATCGGTTAACACTCTATTGAACTGATTACCCTTAATTACCAATTGGATAACAGTCTTGAAGATGTCTAGGTAAATGCAACTAAATCTTGTCTCAAGAAGTAATAGATTTTGCACCCTTCTAAAGTAAAATGCAGTGTGGTGACAGTGAATGTACGAGAAAAAAACAAGGGCCTTTTCACAATGCATGCTAATATAGGGAGTTATGCTTTTCTCATACTATGATTTGTTCCACAAGTGTTAGCATCCTGACTACAGGTTTCTTAACATAATTTTTAGTCCACAACAATAGGAGATTTTAATCCAACAAAAACAAGCCAAATAATAGATAGGTCTATATCATTCTGATGAAACGAAGGGGCTAGAACAGAGTCAGTAAATTTTCATTTTTTTTTTTTTGATGAAGAGACTCGGTTGATTTGATTTAACAAGTCCAAGTCCCTTTTTATCAACCCAATGCAGGAAGCAATGCAAAGAAAGGTTCTTGCCTCTGCTGCTGCTGCGGAAGCATTAGAGGAGGCCAATGCTACTGAATGTATTATAAGAAGTTTAAGGTAACAATTCGACTTTTACCTTAATTTGGTACTGGAAAGAGCCTAAATATTCTACACTTTTGAATTGTATCAGAAGTTTCACTATTTAAACCTACAACGAAAATTCCATTTTATTTTCAAGGGTTTCAATTCATATCTTTCTTTTCACATATTTTGGCTTCCTCCGTAGTGGCTAACATGAATGTATTTGTTTTTGTTCCTTCGACATATCAGCATGTTTTCAGACCTGTGCTCAGTGTGCCAAGCTACAAATCCTTTGCCAACCATAGACAGATTTTTCACTATCTACGATGATGTTTTGAAATCAACTGCGATGGCTGAAGCCGTTGCCAACAGATATTATTCAGAGACACCTGAAGACAACAGCATTCCGACAGAACAGTCAAAGTCCCTCACTCTCTGGGTTGAAGCTGCCTTGGCCACTGATCTCCAGATAGTATCCCTTCTTACTGGCACCGCCGCTGATCCACCATCAACATTGCAGAAAAGTTTATCAAAAAGACACTCTCTCGGTGCAGCTAAGAGCCATGTGAAGGTTCCTTCATCACCACCATCCCGTCAGAGTGGTAGTGTGTGGACAAGAGGTAGTGGAACGAAAGAGACAGTAGAGCTTGGAGCAAATTTGCTATCTGAAATGCAGATGTGGTTTCTACGGTTTGTTGAGGAGTCCCTTGATGCAGGATTTAAAGTGTTTGGAGAGTGTGCAGCTGATGGGAAAAAAACATTGCCCCTGGACGGTGGCTCCATTGCTGTTGTTTTGTCGCACTTGAAGCGTGTGAATGCATGGCTGGACCGTGTGGTTTCCAAAGGGGATGACTCACTTACAGAGAAGATTGAGAAGTTGAAGAGAAAGATCTACGGATTTGTCATTCAGCATGTGGGAACGACTTTTGATAGTTCTGCTTCATCATGAATTTCTGAGTTTTATTTCCCATTTTACTTCAAAAATTCATTCAAATCGATGAACGGGAAGTGCTTCTTCCCTCATCGGATAAGAATGTTCTCAAATGCTCAGGGAATAATTATTATTATTATTATTATTATTATTATTATTATTATTATTTAATTCTATTTCAGTGTGGCTGAGATAATGGACTGAATGTATTTACAAAAGGATTGAACAGGTCATATAGCTTGATTATTGTTTGTTATATATATTTTTCAAATGCTAAAATTAGGTATTTTTTAAAGTAATATGATAGAAAACCAATTGTTATAGAAATGCTAAATCACATAGGACACCGGAAGACTTTTAAAAATATATAGTCTTAAAGAATATAAGTACCAATAAATTAAATGAAAATTTAATCATTTTAAGAAAATCTAAATTATAATTAATAATATAGTAAATGTTATTTGTATAATAAATATATTTAGTAATATCCTTTTAAATTATGACATACTTTAATGAATTTGATTGAAGTTGTATTTTTTGCAAACAGTTTATCTATGAGTCGTAAATATTGTTTTTAATGAGTTTCTGATTATAGGAACAATTCCTAAATAGATATCTGTTTTTGTATAGTAAAATTTTTCATATTATATACAAAAATAATACTTTAGCATTCTTAAAAAAAATACACTTTTCTTAAAATCTACTTCAATAATATATGTTAAAATTTGATATTAAAAAACTAAATAAATTTAATTAAAAAAATTTAATTTTTTTGGTTGTAAAGTGGATTTTTTTATTTGATGATGTAAAAATAACGTAATTCATATTCATTTGCGTGACAAAATATATTTACCACAAATTTCAATGACTATAAACTATGACAGTACAATATAAGAAAATATTTGAATAACAACAAATTTTAGTGACAAAAAAAATTAATTATTATATAGTGGTATAAGAAAATATTTGAATAATAATAAATTTTAGTGACAAAAAAAATTAATCATTATATAGTGGCAATTTTAAGTACCAATTTAAAAATTAAAAATTATTTGTAACTAAAATAGTTCAAAAAAATTATAATTGGTGTCTAAATTGATAATTAAATTAGTTTTTATTATGAATTGATTTCTAAATCGGTCCCTAATATTAGCTACCAAGATTTTGACTATTAACATAATTGGTTTATTATATATTTTTTGTTACTAAAATTTGTCATTATTTGAAAGTTTTCTTATAGTGGTATTTTACAATGACAATAATTTTTATTTTTTTATGTTGATAACTTTAGTAAATATAGTTTTAATTTGGATTCACACAATAACAATCATATATTTATTATTTTTTAAGAATTATTGTACATTTTTTCAATATTCATATATCTCGTATCTATCACGTACGTCGATACGTATCGTATTCGTGCATCATAGACTACAAATTTATAATTTAATAAAAAACAATTTTTTCTTTCATTTCTTTCCAATTATTGGGAAATTTGTTTTTCTCTTTTATTATATTCATCTTCCTAACAAATGTTAAAATTTCAAATGTTTTATTTAATCTCGGTGTTCTATAGCTCCTGGCCCAAAAGAAAATAATATTTCCTCTCAACTGAAAGAAAAGTAAGGCAAAAAAAAAAAACATGTTATTTGTAACCGTTTGCATCTAAATAATTTGCGTTATAAAATTTCCTTTTGTGCATTTTCTCTCACTTACGTTATCATATTACTTAATCATAATAGATAATTAGAAGCTAATTGACAACTATTGGTAATTATATATTTCTCAAATTACATAAAATAAATATATAAATTCTTTTAATTATAGTTTTTCATTATTATTTCAATAAATTGATTTTAATATCTACTTACATGGTGTGATAATGGTCTAAGAATTAAAAAAAATAGCAATATAATATTTTAGTAATAAAAAGTTAAAATTAAAAATAGACTTTGTATTAATTAAAAATTATTTTATAAAAATCATTGTCTCTATATTTTCTTTTTAAACTCTTAAACTTTTTCTTTTGACCACAATCTTCGTCTTTTTTAAGATCAATAATCATAAAAGTAATTTAAGTAGAGAAACTCTACACATTTATTCCATCAAAGTAGAGAATAAAATAAATTTACTTTTTATTCATTTTTAAGGTTGTTGAACTCTTTCAACAATTGTACGTGGGTTGTAATATAATGTTGTGACCATGTCACTCAAATGTAATCAAAAGTGAGTTTGTATTAGTCTAAATTATGATGATATGCATAGATTTCTAATTAGGGTTATATGTGTATAGTTTAGTCATACAGGGAGAAGTAGAGTTTTTAAAAGTAATTATGAGATTAAAGGTTATTTAATCAACGTAAAGGAAGTTAATGTTATTTATCATCTTTTATATTGATTACCAAGCTCTATACTTATAATCAATATGGAATTTTAATAAATTGGGTGAAATTGTATTTTGCGCTTAATTATGATCTAATTATAATTGTGAATGTTTTTGATCGGAATCAAACTATCTCAAAAGCCTTTTGTTCTTTGCTGCCTCTATCTCTTGGAACTTGTCTCTGAATAACTTTTGAATTGCACATCTGGAAGTCAGGTACTTGCAGTCACTTTTACGCTTAAGCTAGTAATAATTCAATAGAGCGTATATATTCAAATTCAGTTGAGTTAGTCGTACTTACCTTCGAATAATAGACCTTAGTTTATATTACTTGGTCTCGATCCTGACTTCGTTACTCTCACGAACACTTTTCTTCTTTCACAAATAATAATAAACACCAATGAATATCCTATCATGAATGTGTCCTATTGTAACTGTTCAAAATATGAGTGCACCGTTATACATTCGCATCCTAAATGAGACTCCCTTGTTTGTTACCCCACATGACCAAGACTTGGTCTGCCCTAATTAGGCCGCGTTGTATTCGACCTCATGGGTTGGGAAGTACTCGGCGGCCTCCCTGGACGAGATACTCTCGACCCCTCCTTGTGTCAGCCCTTTCATCCATTTTTGCTCCCTTGGCCATTCCTACATGCAACTGGGCCGAGTACATCTCGGCTTCCCTCTGGACCGTGTGTATTCGGGGTTTTTGTGATTTGTTTCCTACTTTTTGTATTGCCTTTATACTTGAATTTGAGTGGACGAAAATTGACAATTGAGTTTGAACAATTGACTTATAAGGAGGTATTTTCTATTGATTTGGTACCAATTTCAAGTTAGCAAAGAGAGAAAAATGTATTACAAGCCAATTGCACATGCATAATTGTCTATTATGACGTTGGCACTGAAAGGGTACTGCAGACCCTATTTGGAAATCCAAGTCAGTTAGTTTCAGTGGCCTTAGCACTGGACATCACTCAGAGACGGCTAGACAGTGATGCAGAGCATTGGGCACCAGAGCGTTAGGCATAATGTTCATGTTATTTAGGGTTCATTTGACAAGGACTCCTAATGTTTCTACCATTGAATGTTGTTTAAGTGGTTGACCGCCAATTTAAAATTTAAATTCCAAAGAGTCTTTGGACTTTGGGCGCTAGTTCTACCTCTAAGGCGCAAGTTTAATAATTTTCCCAAAAAAACTTCCTATATTGTATATGCTATAAAAATAATTATTATATTTTGGAGTTATTACATATGACAAACCAATTGATTAAAAACAATACTCATTTTAATAAATTGATGATAGATGACATGTTAGTTTATTATACCATCCATAAAAAGACTTGTCATCTCGAGTATTTTTTGATAAATTTCTTAATGGATAGTTATTATCTACAGGTATTTATTATCCACATATAGCGGATACACATGTATTTTAATATCTATTTATAAAATGAATTGAATGCGAGTATCACATTATTCGTATCCCCAGATATATGTCACTTACAAAATATTATTATTTTTTTCATGTTTTATTAAGTTAAATTTAATTAAAATTAAAATTATATTTTATTATATTAACTTTATTTTTAATTGATATTTAATTGATTTTATATTTAAAAAATTATAATATATTTATTTAAAAATATTTGTAAATATTTATCAATATTAGACGGATAAACGAATGAATAACAAATGAATTACTTAGTCGGTTACACATCAAATTGCAAATAAACATTCTTTCTAAACCTAACTCATGTTATCTCATATAATAATTATAAACGAATTTATATAATTTATATTTAATTTTCTTGAATTTATAAAAAATTATAAATATATTTACGCAGCAAACTACCTTTAAAATAAAAAAATATTAATAGTCATTAAAATTGTAACTTGAGAACATTTTAAGATAAACTTATTTGTCATCATCATATAATATTAGAAAAAAACACATTTTTATTTATATGTGTGTTCACTTTTTTTAATTTAAAAAATATAAATAATTTTAAATTTTATTATAAATATATTTTATTTTATAAATAATTTTTTATTAAAAATACTTATTTTAGTCTGAAATTGATTAATTTAAAAAAAAAATAAATGTGAGATGAAAACAGTTGTGAATACCAAAATGATAAAAAAATTATTTTAATTTAAATAAATAATTATTATTGAAAGTTAAAATTGAAAATAGAAATATAGACACCAAAATAAAAAATCCTTTTATATATAAGTATAAATAAATACTCTTATTTTATAATGTAATTTTAGTTATATCTGTGGAAAACTATCAAATAGAGCTGTCTTTAGTATCTCTCTAAAACTTCTAATGAATTTAATAATTTTATTTTTTATTTTAACTTCTTTTTACTGTATTTTTTTTAAACAATTTTAAGAAAATATTATAATTAATTAATAATATTGTTATTATTATAAAGTTTTATTTTTTTCTATTTCTAATTCAATTTATTTACAAATCACTATAGTGATAATAAATTTTATTCTTAGTTATATTACAAAACTAATATCATAAAACTAGAATTAGTTGACATTTATGCGAAAACTTCTCTTCCAGTAGAGATGGCAAATAAACCCGTGCCCGTGGGTATCACCCGAACCCGTCCCCGTTTTGACGGAAAATCCCCGCTTTGACTGGGTATGGGTATGGATATGGATAATACCCGAAATTTTCAACTGGGGATGGGGATGGGGATGGGGATATATATATACCCGCCCAAATACCCGTCCCCGTTTAAATTACTAAACTATTTATAATTTATTAAATAATCTAAAAAATATATATAAATAAATAATATATTTACACATAAAATATAATATAATATAATATAATATAATATAATATAATATAATATAGTATATATACATATAAATAAAATATACTTATATATATATATATATATATATATATATATATATATATATATATTTACACATATACATGTAATATAATATAATATAATATAATATAATATAATATACATATAATATATATACATAATAATATAATATAATATATATAATATATACGTATAAAACAAATTAATCATTTAACTAGTGAGATCTTTTATAAACAAATTTATAACATTACAAATTTATAAAAATTTAAAAGAAATATATATATATATATATATATATATATATATATATATATATATATATATATATAAAAGCATAAAATATCTACGCATATACATATAATATATATACATAATAATATAATATATATTATTATATTTATATTATTATATAATATAATATAATATATACTTAAAATAAATATATATCTATATAAAATATATATATATATATATATATATATATATATATATATATAAACATAAGATATCCACACATATAATATATATACATAGTAATAATAATATAATATATAATATAATATAATATATATAAATAATTATATATATATATATAAACATAAGATATCCACACATATAATATATATATACATAGTAATATAATATAATATATAATATAATATAATATAATATAATATAATATAATATATATATATATATATATATATATATATATAACATATTTCTCATTCTCTTTGTTTTATGTTATACACTTTGTTTACTCTCTCAATTGTCTGGTTTGTTTTTCAAGATTTAATTTTGAAGGTAATTTTTCTTCTTCTTATTACATAATTTTTACTCTCTGTACATGGTTATGTTCAAATAGGTGTTCCTCAATCTCATTCTATGAAATAATTTTTAGGTTACACATTTGATTATCTTTATTTATTTATTTATTTTCATGAAAATGTTTGACTCTTATTTTGTAGCTCTTCTTTTTGTTACTTTGGTTATACACTTTTTTACTCTCTTTTAATTGTTTGGCTTGTTCTTTAAGGTTTAAGCAGATCTTCAAGGTACTTTTCCTTTTATCATAATTTTAATTATACATTTTTTTTTCCGTTATGTTATGTTCAAATGGATATTCTCAAATTTGGGTCACACATTTAATTATCTTTACTCCTTTATGATAATTTTATTTATTATTTATTTTTTGTTTCATGATAATGTTTAATTCTCAATTTTAAGTGCTCAATTGCATAAATCCTTAATTTAATTCAAGATCAAAAGATGAAGAATCTATGTTTAAATTTGAATTATTATTAATTTAATTTTGTTATTTGTGCTATTTCGTTTAAGTGGTATAATATAAATTTTTAATAGTATAAAAAATATTTGAAATATTTTTAAACTTGATTATTGGTTTTCCTTTTATATTTTGTTAAAAAAGAAATTAACCTTTTTACTTTGTTTGATTTTTTTTTGTTACGTATGTTAGTTTCTAGAGAAAATGAGCACAGGAGATCAAGATTTGCAGGTACCAAGTCCACCACAGTGTTCACAACAACCAACTCCCTTTCAAAGTTCCAATAATGATTGTCAATCTCCATTGAATCCATATACGCAAACACCTTCAGAAGTTCATGATGAAATACATTCAACAACACAAGTAGAGCCTGAGAAAGGGAAATTGAAAAGTGTTGTGTGGGAACACTTTGAAAAGATAAAAGTTGATGGAAAATACAAAGCTAAATGTAACTATTGCAAGAAACTGCTTGGTGGAGAAACAAAGAATGGAACAAAGCACTTGCACCATCATACAAACATATGTATTCAAAAGAAGGCTTTAGCAAAAGGAAAAGGGGGACAAAAAACACTTTTTTCTAAGATTTCAAGTGGCAAAAAGGAATTGGCTTGTGGAGCTTATAATGAAGAAAATGCCAAGAGGGAACTTGCAACAATGATTATATTGCATGAATATCCATTGTCAATAGTGGACCATATTGGTTTTATTAGATTCGTGACAACAATTCAACCATTATTTCAACTTCCTTCACGAAATACGATAAAGAAAGAGATACTCGGCATCTATGAACATGAAAAACAAGTTGTTATGAAGTTGATAGATACAAATAAAGGAAGAATAGCAATTACATCGGATATGTGGACTGCAAGCAATCAAAAGAAAGGGTATATGTCTATCACAGCTCACTATATTGATGACAATTGGACATTGCAAAATATAATTTTGAGGTACACCTTTTTTAATTTATAAATTTTCCAGTAATTTTTTTTATGCACCTCTAGAAAGATTATATGTCTTACAAAATATTGCTTAATTTATAGGTTCATTTATGTTCCCGCACCTCACACAGCTGATCGACTTTGCAATGTATTAGTTGATTGTTTGTTCGATTGGAATATTGATACAAAATTGTCTACTATCACTTTAGACAACTGCAGCACAAATGATAGCATGATTGAAAAAATTAAGGATAAGTTGAAGTTGGACACACTCATTAAGAAAGGGTCTTTGCTTCATATGCGTTGTTCAGCACATATCCTTAATTTGATTGTGAAAGAAGGGTTAGCCGTCCTAAAAGAAGGGGTGGAAAAAATTCGAGAAAGTGTAGCATATTTGACAGCAACTCCTAAAAGAATGGAAAAATTTGAGGAAACAGCTAGACAATTGCGAATTTCTTTCACTAAAAAGTTAAGTTTGGATTGCCCAACTAGATGGAATTCTACTTACAAGATGCTTGATATTGCCATATGTTATAAGGATGTGTTTTTTAGGTTAAAGCAACGTGAAGCTCAATACACTTCTTTGCCAACTGATATGCAGTGGGAATTTGCAAAGGATGTTTGTCGAAGGCTAAAATTATTTAATGACATCACAGAAATCATTTCTGGCTCCAAATACCCAACTGCCAACATCTTTTTCCCAAAGATTTGTGAGATCAAGATTGCAATAAATGATTGGGTTAAATCTCCTGAGATAACCATTCAAAATATGGCAATACAAATGTTAAAGAAATTTGAAAGTTACTGGAGTGTTATTCATGATATATTGGCAATTGCTTCAGTTTTAGATCCAAGGTACAAGATGGACATGTTAGAATATTATTTTTATAAATTGTATGGTAATGATTTTGATCTGAAACTTAGTAGGATTCGTCAAATGTGCTATGATTTGGTTTTGGAATATCAATCAAAAAAGAATGAAACTTCTTCTTATAGAGCTACATCATTGGAGTTGGGAAAGGATGTTGATAATGATGCGAATGAATTTTTAGAGTTTATGGCAAAAAAGAAAAAATCTAGAACTACAGTTATGAAAACAGAGTTGGATTATTACTTGGAAGAAGATAATTTGCCGGTTACACAAGAATTTGATATCCTATCATGGTGGAAAACAAATGGGTTAAAGTTTCCAACCCTTCAAGCAATTGCAAGGGATGTTTTAGCTATTCCAATAACAACTGTAGCTTCTGAATCTGCTTTTAGTACTGGTGGTCAGATATTAACTTCTCACCGTAGTCGACTTCATCATATTACTATAGAGGCTTTGATGTGTACAAGAAGTTGGATATGGAACTCAAACCATCTAGGTAAGTTACTCAAATTTATTAATATTTTTTGTTAGTATTTTTTGTGAATTCTCATCTAATATTCTACATTTGGTGTTTGTAGGTGTTAAAAAATTAAAAGGAAAAGATGTTCTCATGAGTGAAAATGAATCTGATGAAGAAGGTACATTATATTCTAGTAATTAAAATTTTCAATTTCAATTATTATATCATATCTAATTTTTCATTTTTTTTCTATGTGTAGGTGGATCGAATGCAAATGAAACCACTGATCATTTGTAAAATTAATAAATATTTTGGTTATTATAAAATTTTAGTAATGTGTAATTTTTTAGCTTTTATATAATTATTTGAATTTTATTTAGTTGTTATTTGATACTTTAATTTGAGATTTATACTATTATAATATTTTTCTTAATATTTGACATCATGAAAATCAAAAAGAGTATGTTATTTTAATATTGAATATTTTGATAGTATCATGATTCCGTTGGTGTGATTTTTAAATTTTTTTTATAAAAAATATTTAATTGATATATGGAACAATAAAAAAATGGGTATGGGTATGGGTATGGGTATAAGAAAATACCCGTTACCCGGTGGGGATGGGGATGGGTCAAAAGTTGTATACCCGTTGGGTTTGGGGATGGGGATGGGGATGAATTTTTATTATGGGGATGAGGATGAGATCATGATACCCGTACCCGCCCCGCCCCGTTGCTATCCCTATCTTCCAATAACCTTTTATTTGGGACCACCTCCCCCAAGTCATAAACAGAAAAAATAAAGCTATTAATTAGACATATTATATGTCTTTTCTGTGTCTTGATATAATTGAGAATCATCACTTAGAATCATGACCTATTATTTCTTACTAAATTATCATTTAACATATGTTTTAAATTTTATGAAAATAATCAGTTAATGATTTTTTTGTTACATTTGTATATTTTTTATTTTTTATATTTTTAGCTACTTTTATCCTCTATCTACCAAAAAAAAAAGAAATCTGTATTTTTTAAATTCAATTTAAATATTGATACAATGCATTAAATAATAAAAATGCAGCATAGCATAAATATTGGGAAAATGTAAAGGGAAATTGAACTTAAACACAGATGTTGATATAGTATAATAAAAATATTAAAACAATAAGATAAATACAAAAATAAATAGCTGATATTTGATGACCCATTTCTCAGAATTAATGTTTTTCATCTGAAATTGAAGTCAATTTTAATTATTATCGGTAGCTCCTTCGTTTAGCTGTTCTTGGATCCTGTCACTTCAGAAAAAAAAAAAATTGCAGTTGTGATTCCAATTCATCACCATCTTTGATATTGTAGGAAATTAAGGAATGGTGCAATCATAGAATCCAAAAAATTTTGGCTGTCTGAACAAAATAGCACTCAAAATCTGATTTTTTAAAACTTTGCTTTATAGGATAAATGAGGTAATCTTAGTTGTTAATGGAAAACCATTATGAAATCTTTCTTCAAGAATGAGTAAATAACTTTTTTATTTAAAAATATTTATTACACATTTTTGCAAATATTTTTATGAAATTATATATTCTTTTATAATTATACTGATTTATTATAATAAATTTGAATATAATCCATATGTTTCCTTTCCACCAGTGTTGTATAAATTGAGTTTTACCATTTCCACAACTCTCTAAGTAATAACATGAAGACTTTTAATTATTCATAAAATAAATTTGATAAATTAATAACACAAAATATATTGCTACTCAATTAAAAATTATTAGATATAAAATTACATAAAGTGAACACATGATGACATTATATCATTCATAAAAATATGAAAATAAAAAATTAATTCAATAATCTTATCAAAATTCAATGTCAAATATCTTCTTATCAGTTGAACCAGTTTTCCCTAATATTTATAAAAACAACTCTTGGGATGAGTTTCCAATCCAACAAATTAGAAGAAGATAAAAGAAAAAAAATCAATAGTTTGACATAAAAGGCATTTTTTTATGTTTTTTCTGAAAAATCAGATAACCATAATACTTTATTTTGAAAGATTTTAAATTAATTAGAAAAGATATCTAAGAAACGTGTGTTGATCATGTGATGATTCATTGTCAAAGGTTGACAACACGTGTGTACCAATAGAAGCAGTGTACCACATCCACACAGACCCTACCGCACCCGAAAAAACACGCACACACAGAATGGGGCTATAAAATCCCAAAGATGTGTATGTGGATGTATGCATGGAAGTGGTAATGGTAATCCTATGCAAACAGTCTCAGTTCTAGATAAATCATCATCCATAGTTTGTTGTTGATCCCACCTCCTAAACTCACTGTTTCACCTTCTGCGTTATCCTCTTTCTTCCCCACTCCAAAACCCTTCCTTTTCTTTCCATTAATCTCAGATCACACCGCCGCAAAACCCTAGAATTTTCGGCTCTTCATTTTTTTTTTCTGTGTTTCCGATCTTGCCCCGGCATTTATTCTGACTTGAATTGGGAATGGGAAGCAGGAGAGATGAGGTGCCAGTCATAAGCAGCAACAACGTCTTTGCTGCGCTGGGCAGCCTGAAGAAAAAGAAGAAGAAACCCGACAAGGAGCAGGGCCCGTCCAAGGCCCAAGACCCTCAGAAGAAGGATGTTTTCTGGGCCCCGGCGCCACTTACTTCTAAGTCCTGGGCTGATGTTGATGACGAAGATGATGAGGATTATTACGCTACCACCGCTCCTCCTGAATCCGGTTGGGCTGCTCCCCCTGTCTCCGAGACCGTCCCTGATATCGACGCAGTTGTTGTTGAGGTTTTAATTCCTGCCCTGTTTTTCCCTGTGTTGCCTTTAGTTTTTTTATCTATTTTTGTTTTTTATTGTTTGTTAATTATTTCAGTGTATAATCCCAAGTGTATGTTGTTTGGATTGATATGGTTTGTTTTTAACTGACTGTGGAGTGGATGAGTTGCAAGGACTACTTATACATTTGTTGCAATTACTGTTTCAATTTTTATTTTTTAGTGGATTTTACATTATATTTATCCCAATTTCTATGCTTTGTGAATCCTTTAGTTTCTTGCATGTTGTTTGTGTTTTATCAGACTGAATGGCTTTTTATATTAAGGTTCTGGTATTGTTTTCATATTGTATTGTTTGTGTTGATATTGATTATCCATTCCAGTTTTAGGTTGTGGATAATCAGGTTTTGTTATATTTATATAGATTTATTAAGAACGGTTGCACAACTCTAATTCAATCAGCAGATCAACCAAGACTAGAATGTTATTACACTGTTACAGCAACAAAATTGTTTTATACTTTGTCATCTTTTTTATTTCTGCTTTCACTTTTAAAGAAATATTAGGGTGATATTAGTGTTAAACAAGCACCCCAAAACTATAGGAACAGTCTTCTCGCATTTAAATGATATAAGGGACAATGTATAACGATGTAAATTTTATTCCAACCATGGTCGAACTTAAATATGGATCTTAGGCAAGGTTGTTACTTCACACTCTTTTGCTGTCTTAACAGACAATCATTCATTAGCTATGTCTGGAAATAAGGAACTATTATCTAACATGTACATGATCTTACAGTTTTTCTTGAAAAAGCCTGAGTGTTAGCATTTTTTAAAATCAATTAATAAATTGGTCTTCGCTGTAATTCTCTCAATTAACATGTGTGTGCACTATCTCTTCTGATGGTTTCATTGGTTACACAACCACTAACTTGTATAGTTGATGAATACTTGAATCAGGAAAGTGAGAGTGAGTCAGAAGGTATCGATGATGCTGATGATGATGCTGAGGAGGAACATGAAAATGACTTGGACGTGCCAGAAGAAGTCGAGCCTGTTCCTCAGAAGCCTGCTGAACCTCCAGTGGTTACAAAGGAAGCTGAAAGGCAACTTTCAAAGAAGGAGTTGAAGAAAAAGGGGCTTGAAGAACTTGAAGCTGTTTTGGCTGAGCTAGGATACCCTTCAAAGGAACCCTCTAGTCAGGATGATTCCCATGGTAAAGTTAATGTGTTTTGAATTGTATTCACGTATAGAAAGTAAAATATCCTTAAAATATATTAGTTATCTCAACTGAAACCATGTAGCTATCTGAGTCCTGCATATTTGGATTTTTTTCTGGCCTTCAAAAATTTAGGTGCTGAGAAGAAAGAAGAGGATATTAATGGTTCTGTGGAAAAGAAGGAGAATGCTGCCGGGGAGAGTAAAAATGCTAAAAAGAAGAAGAAGAAGGACAAATCTTTGAAGGAGCAGAAAGAATCACAAGAGCAACCTGATGTTGTGGAGGCTGGAAATACAACTTCTGAAACTGCTGCTGAAACAGAGAAGACTGAGGATAGTTCTGCCATTGATGTGAAAGAGAGGCTTAAGAAAGTTGCTTCAATGAAGAAGAAAAAATCAAGCAAGGAGATGGATGCTGCCGCACGTGCTGCAGCCAATGAGGCTGCTGCAAGGAGTGCAAAGCTGGCTGCAGCCAAGAAAAAAGAGAAAGCTCACTACAATCAGCAGCCAGTGCGGTAAACAACAGATCGTGAAAGTTATTGTATCTTCTCTTTTGGTGTTTAATTTTGCTTTGGTCCTTTCCATTTTGCTATCTTTCTATATCATAGATATGAGCACATGCTCTTTGTTCATTTGCAAATGCAAAATAAACATTGGAGCGGCTTTAGTTAATTTGACTTTGAGTAAGTTTTGTCTAATTTTATCTTTGGTGGGAAGCAGAAGTATTTTATCAGTGTAACTTTTGTTTTTGTTCTTTCTTGATCTTATTGTTTTATCTACTGTCTTTCTTGGCTTAAGATTTCATCCCCTCCGGTGACTGTATAGGTTAAAATGACCATAACCCACACGAAAGTTGGTGTATGGTCAACCGTATGATCAAATATTTGTTAAAATTTGAGATCAAACGGTCTACAGACAGACACTCTTGGAACTCGGTCAAGCTTTGACATCGAGTGGAGTTGGCAAGAGCGGGTGGTTCTGGAGTTACTTTCCAATTTGTGGAGTTACTCCTTTATTTTTAAATGCCAGTGTAGTTTAATTTATTTATGTTTTCTCTGAAAACTTAATATGAACACCAGGGAATTCGATTTCCATAGTTATATTTATTTATAATAAAATATTTTTACATTTTATATTTTGACTATTTAATCTGGGTTTATGCTCCTATACATGGAGTTTATTTTTATTTAAAACTACTTAATAGTTAATCTTTTTATATAATTAATAATTTTTTAATTTGCTACCATTTGATAGTTATACAAATAAAATAAATATTGTTGACCATGGTCAACGGACTTCCTCAGACGAAAGTTATCAATCAAAAGTTCATAATTTATTTCTTTAATGTATTTTATGAAGAAAATTAATAAGTTTTTTTTTTCTTTTTGTAAGTACTACTATTCACCAACTATGTTATTGCACACTTTTCTTCTTTTATGAAACTTTTTTCTCCTTTTATTGTTTTTTTTTCCTCTAAAAATTATTATATTACTCATTCTACTACTTTAGCATCAAGATATTTTACCCTCATTCTACTAGTTTAGCATCAAGATATTTTACCCTTATTCCCAAATAAGCACGAGAATGGGGTGACTCTATTTTTTTTATATAATTTTTATATTAAAAAGGATTCATTACTATTTTTTTAATTCTTTTTCTGTTTTATACCTTTCTATTTATATTGCTATCTTGTCTTGATATTCTTTTGTTTAAATTGTCATTTATGTATTCTCTCTTCAGATCTATAATTTATGTTAATTTAATGCTTAAAATTATTCATTTATTTTATTTAAATTATGTTTGGTTTTGAATTTATCGTTATATTTTGTTGTTTAATATTTATAAGATTTATTAAGTGATTTGTGATTATAAATTATTTTAATGGATGACGTTGAAAGTAACAATATATCATGAAAAAAAATCTAAAAATTAAGGTTATTTTTAAATATACATTAAATAAAAAAAATAAATTAGTAAGCGTAACAAATTTTAAAAGTAACAAATTTTAAAATAATAGCTGTAACAAATCTTAAATAATATTTCTCATTTTTATTTGAAGAAATAATATAAAATGACAAATTCTTTAACTTAAGGAACAAATCGGTCAAGAATTTTTATAACCACTTAACACAGTAAATAATTTATGACTTCTAAAATAATTAGTGCTTGTTAGCATATATTTAGAAAATAATTTAAAATATTATTATAAACCTTTTCTAGAATCTTAGTATACTACTTTGATTCTGTAGGTTAATAATTCTGTATTAACAATATATAAAAAAAAAAGGTATATAATTCTGGATTAATATAGTTTTGTATATATGATGTATGCGATTTTAAACTTTTTTTTCTTGTTATTGGTTCTTGTATGTTTATTGAACACTTGGTGTGAGAAAAGTAGAAGAAAAATTTGTTATGCATAGAGAGGATTAACAGGACTTCTTTAAATTTTTGTGTTTTTATTTTTCAGTAATTATAGTTCATCTTTATGTATTTTGGGATTTGTTGTGTCTATACACGAGTAAGACATGTTGACATTCATTACAACAATAATAGTTTTTCATATAGGATATTTCTAATATTTTGAAGAAAAAAATTATAAAAATAGAAAAATATCTTATATGTAATAATTAATTGTAAAGATGTTATTTTAAAGGACTTAATATCAATATATTAGTATAATATGTCCCTAAATTTTGATGAAGTAACTTGTGATGTTATGTTCAAAATTTCAGGCAGTTTAGAAATTAAAATTAAAGATAATTTTCATATTCCTATGATTTATCGAAATGTATATTAAGAAAAAAACTTTGCGAACAACAATATTTCAAATAAATAGACTTGATAGACTAAAGTGTTACAGGTATAATGAATTTCAAACCAAACAATGTCTCAAATAAGATATAAAATTAATTTTATACCATTTTTAAGAATTTAAAAATATAAAATATAATATAATATATTATTGATTTAATTGAAGTTGAGACTTGTTATTTATAGATAAATGTGTTCAAATAGATGCATAAAATGTATAATATATAAAATACGATTAATCAAATAAATACTCGCAGTTATTTTAAATAAATATATACATACTTGATTATAAACTGACCCATTGATGAAATTTGAGATACATAGTTAGTGTGTATGGTTAGGAATAAATTTAATAAGTGTACAAGTAATACTATATATGATTTTGTGGTGCTAAAATTTGTCAACATTCAAATTATGAAAGGTAGGATGGTTTCATTTTTTGATATCATATAACAAGTTTTATCTGTCAATTGGCTTGAGGTGAATATTGATGGTGCAGTTAAGAGTTGTCTTGCTTTAACTTTATGTGCTAGCCTTTATAGATAAAGTCGGAGTGAATATATAGGTAGTTTTTCCACTTTTTTAGGGGTACAAACTTCTATTTATGGTGAGTTTACAAACGTCATTCATGATTTGTAATATGTTTGGAGGGAGATCATTCATGATTTGTAATATGTTTGGAGGGAGAGCTTTCAAAAGCTTTGATTGGAAAGTGGTTTTTTCCTTAGTCGGTCATGGTATTTTAGATCAGCAAGTGGTTTCTCTGAGTCTTAAAAGGGGATGACATCAATGCATTCTTGTAAGCACATGCAATTCAAAGTTATTCATGCTTTTTCGTGAAGGAAATCATTATACTGATAAGTTGACTAATTTAGCTTTGACTCATAAAGAACAATATAAATGGTGGTTTAATGTTCTTTCCATGTATTTGTTTATATTTCTTTCATAATATGTATAGTTTGACTTTGTTTTCGAGTGATCCCTTTTGTACTTTTTGTATTATTTTATTTTTGTTTTTTTAATAATTTATCTGTAATGACAAATAATTAATTAGTTTTTGGATGTCAACATAGATAAGATGTCAAAGTTAATAGTGATGTCTAACATAACCTTACATTCATCATTATTCAATAGTAAATATATGTGCGTTATTCATTTTCTTTTATGATAATAGAAAATCATACAATAATAATAATAATAATTATTATTATTATAAAAGATTGAAAAATAATGTATAATTTTTTAGTTGAGTTTTATCTATAATAATATATAAAGAGGATTTCCTCTTTTGTATCCACATTTTAAAATACTAACTTTACCTTTTAAAATATAATTATTTATTAAATTTTTTAAAATTGACCGTTACTTTTATAAACTTTTTTTCTAAAATCGTCTATTTCTGGTCTTTTTTTTTTTCTATTTATCAACCGTTATTTTCTCATCTTTCCTAATATATTTCACTTTATTTTTAATAAATAGAATTTTATTTTATATATTAACTTAATAACATTACATTATCATCACCTACTAATATAATATCACGTATATTTAAAAGATGTGTGTACGCTAGTTGTAAATAATTTTTATTTAAGTTATAGGTATTTTTATAGTTAGAAAGTAGTTAGGGTTAAATAAACCGTCAAAAATTGAAAAAAAAATAGTTATATGAAAGTAAACAGATAGTTAAAAAATAAAATTAGTGAAATAGTTATTCTAATTTCAAAGAATTTTATTTAAAATTTTAAATTGTAAAAGAAACGTGAAAAAAAATAAATTAAATCCTGTATTCATAGGTATAGATGATTATATATTGTTATAATTATAAATTAAATATAAATAGTTTTTATTACTTTATTGTAAATACATTTTATTTATTTTATGTTGTTTTATAGTTAAAGAATGATTAAGTTTTAAAACCATTCAATTTAGACAAATCAATTAAATTTAACGAAACAATTAATTAAATAATAAAATTTATAAAATAAATATTTTAATTAAAATTTTATTTAAATAGTAAAATTAAAAAATAAATATGAACACAAAAAAGGAAAATTTTCCTTTTATAGTTATTGTATATTGTTATAATTATACAATTAAATAAAATAAATTTTGTAATTCTATTATAAATAGTTTTTATCTAGTTTGAAGATGGTTCTATGATTAAAAAATATTATGTTTAAAAAATGGTTAAATTATAAAACTTAGTTAAATTTAATGAAACACTACCTTTCAGTATACATATGTTATTATTTTAATATACCATATCAATTTGTTACTTATCAATGATTATATTCCATTAATACTAAGTTACTTGTTCATTTGTATCTAACAAATGGTTATAATTTCATATAGGTTCGAAATGGATTTACTATAAATTATAAATTGTTAAAGAAAAAAAAAAGAAAGTAAACATTTTATTCACTTAAAGAGTAAAATGAATTAAATATATTTTTTTTAATTTAAAAAATACATTTAAATGGTAAAATTAGAAAAAAGACGGAGAAATTCCCTTTATATGTACAGGTGAAAACTCATGCTTGTGTATTCACTTATTTTAACTCTAAAAATAAGTATGAATAATTTTTTATATTTTTGTTATAAATATGTATTTATTTATTTATTTTATAGATAATTTTTGTATTAAAGATACTTAATTTAGTTTTAAAATATTAATTTAAAAGAAAATTAAATGAATGAAAGGTTATTTATTAAAAGGTAAATTTAAAAATAAAAATATACATATTAAAATGAGATGTCCTTTTATGTATAGGTGTAAAAGTATAAGTATAATTATTATACATTGCTATTATTATAAAATTAAATATAAATAGTTTTTAAAATTTCATTGTAAATAGTTTTTAGTTATTTTGTAGGCAGTTTTATAGTTACAAAACAGTTAAATTTAAAAAAATGGTTAAATCGAAAGGACACAGTAAATTGATAAAATTATTATCTTAATTAAAAAATTATTTAAAAGATAAAATTAGAAAATAAATGTGAAAAAAAATTCCTTTAAGTATAAGAATAGTTAATATTGTCCACGAGTGTGATTCTTGTATACTATAAATTGAATGTTATTGAAATTGTGAGGGGTTTTCCAAATTAAGAAGATGGTTCGGTGTTGAAGTATTTTGATTTGGAACTGCCATGGTTGATCAAAATTTGACATACTATTATCCGAGTAATTTTTTAATTTGATGAATTATCTGAAGCGATCCCTTTCACAAATTTAAAACCAGAATGCATTTATTGTTAAACATTTTTATCTTCTTTGATATCTGTTATAAAGTGAAGAAGACTAACTAAAATAAAAAAAAAAGTCATTTTTTAAAATGTCGTTTAATATTTATTCGTTAACTCAAATATGATTTTCCATAATTCTAAAACATGATGAGAAACTTCGCATTCAAATATTTTAAAATTAATCTATTTAATGGATCGGGTACAAAATTATATTTTGTTGCGATAGACGGGGTAAAATTAAGAGAAAAAACAATGTCATGCACATTAATTGTATTTATTAGTTACTTACAAAAGCGAAAGGGTTTTAATTTTATTAAGGAGGTGGAGGAGTGATCGCGAGTAAGAAATGGACACGTCATCTTGATCAGTGTGAGACGGTGCGTTGTGTCCTGGCCTATTCTTCGTCCCACTTCTTCCTACCCTCTTTCTCTCGTCATTTCTGCTACTCTTCATCGATCTCTTGCGTTGCCACGATTCCATTTTCCAGTTTCTGATTTCCGCATACGTAACCCTTCCCTTCTTCATCTAAACTGCAATCAAAACATCACATTGGATGAATAAATCGCGGTAGTTAGGGTTCCATTCGATCCAACCGAAATTGAATGTAATCAACACCTCTCTTAAGTCTCAGAGCTGGGGGCGAATAACTCTCGGCCTCTCGGAAGCCCGGCGGCGGCGGCGGCACCTTCATCGTCGCAGCAGGGACTCTGGTTCTTCCTCCGCTTCCACAATGCGCCGCGTGTCCACACCCTTGCTCATCTTCCCCAGGTCGAATCTGTGAGCCGTTACGCATCCGATCTCAATCGCCCTGTCCAGCTCCGACCGCCGCCAGTCATGGAAAACGCCGCAGCTGCCTCAGCCGCTCTTAGTTCCGCTGCTCCGCCGCTTGAAGAGCCTGAGTACTTGGCGCGCTACATGGTCGTCAAGCACTCCTGGCGCGGCCGCTACAAGCGGATACTCTGCATTTCCAGCGTTTCCGTTCTAACTCTCGATCCTTCCACGTTATCTGTTACCAACTCCTACGATGTAGCGACGGATTTCGAGGGCGCCGTGCCTATTCTTGGTCGCGACGAGAATTCGAATGAGTTTAACCTCAGCGTGAGGACCGATGGACGCGGAAAATTCAAATCCATGAAGTTCTCGTCGCGGTACAGGGCGAGTATTTTGACGGAGTTGCATCGGATACGCTGGAATCGGTTGGCGCCAGTGGCTGAGTTCCCGGTGCTTCATCTTCGGCGACGGGCGTCTCAGTGGGTTCCTTTGGTATGTCAGGCGGCTCCACCATTGCTTTTTTAGTGTGATTGATTTTATGGTTTCGATGATTGCTTTTCTGTGAACTTCATCTGACATGTAAGTAAAGACGGCGGAGTGGACATATATGCATTTTGATTGTGGGATTCATGCTTGCATTGCGATGGCTAAGTGTGTTTGTCACTGTTTTTTTTTTAGTTGTTCATAATTTGTTGTGTGATGGATTGTGTTGAGAATAAAGAAGATAGGGATTGAGATTAATCTCCCTTGTGTATAAACCACACATAGGGTAATCTATTTATAATAGAGAGAGGTACAAGTAAAAAGAGTAACTGAAAATAAAAAGATTAAATAGAAGATATTGTTTGATATTGTGGTTATCAATATCTAACAATATCTTAATAATATCAAACTATATCTAACACTCCCCCTCAAGCTGGAGCATACAAATCGTATGTGCCAAGCTTGTTACAAATATAATCAATTCTAGGCCCCCGTAAAGACTTCGTAAAAATATCTGCTAACTGATCACTTGAGTTAACAAACTCAGTCTTGATGTCTCCAGACATAACCTTTTCCCGAACGAAATGACAATCAATCTCAATGTGTTTAGTCCTCTCATGAAAGACAGGATTAGAGCTAATATGAAGGGCAGCCTGATTGTCACATACAAGTGTCATTTGAGTAATATCTCCAAATTGTAACTCTTGAAGCAATTGCTTGAGCCAAACAAGTTCACAGGCAGCTGAGGCCATAGCTCTATATTCTGCTTCTGCACTAGATCTTGCTACAACACTCTGTTTCTTACTTTTCCACGAGATCAAGTTACCACCAATGGAGACACAATACCCAGATGTAGATCTTCTATCAGAAGGAGATCCTGCCCAATCAGCATCTGAATAGCAAACAACTCTTGTATGGTTATTAGAACCATATAACAATCCTTTTCCAGGAGATTTTTTAATATACTTCAAGATGCGAATGACTGCATTCCAATGATCTTCACATGGAGAATTAAGAAATTGGCTTACCACACTGACTGCAAAGGAAATGTCAGGACGAGTAACGGTAAGATAATTCAATTTCCCAACCAATCGTCTATACTGCTCAGGATCAGATATAGGCTCCCCCTGATTTGGTAGAAGTTTAGTATTGGGATCCATGGGTGTATCAACAGACTTTGAACTCATCAATCCAGTTTCCTCCAGAATATCCATGGCATACTTTCTTTGAGATATAACAATACCATCATTGGACTGTGCCACCTCAATACCCAAGAAATATCTGAGTTTGCCAAGATCTTTGGTCTGAAAATGGTGACAGATATGTTGTTTCAACTGAGAGATGCCATGGTTGTTACTCCCTGTAAGAACGATGTCATCAACATATACTATCAAGTAAACACATCCAGCACTCGAGTGTTGATAAAAAACAGAATGATCTGTTTCACACCGAGTCATACCAAATTGTTGAACAACATTGCTAAACTTTCCAAACCAGGCCCTAGGAGATTGTTTTAGGCCATATAGTGATTTGCGAAGACGACATACCATCCCAGAAGACTCCCCCTGAGCAACAAACCCAGGAGGTTGCTCCATATAAATTTCCTCTTGCAAATCACCATTGAGGAAAGCATTCTTAACATCCAGTTGATAAAGAGGCCATTGTTTAAGAGCGGCCATGGCGATAAATAAACGAACAGAAGCCATCTTTGCCAGGGGGGAAAAGTATCTCCATAATCCAACCCAAAAATTTGAGTATAACCTTTGGCTACAAGACGAGCTTTGAGGCGATCAATAGTACCATCAGGTCCAACTTTGATAGCAAACATTTCTGGAATATCAATATGTGCCAAGCTTGTTACAAATATAATCATTTCTGGTCCCCTCAAGGGTGAGTCCCTTCAACCACATTGGTACACTCCCCCTCCAGCGGAAGCATTCCCAACCACGAGTACCCCTTCTCGTACCGCCGTTCATCTTAACGGGACACGCTTACCTGGAACCCTTAACTGGGACTCTTGTCAGGAAGACTTTCGATACAGGGACCTGCACTCGTCTGAGCCGGTTTTTAACCATCGGCTCTGATACCATGTTGAGAATAAAGAAGATAGGGATTGAGATTAATCTCCCTTGTGTATAAACCACACATAGGGTAATCTATTTATAATAGAGAGAGGTACAAGTAAAAAGAGTAACTGAAAATAAAAAGATTAAATAGAAGATATTGTTTGATATTGTGGTTATCAATATCTAACAATATCTTAATAATATCAAACTACATCTAACAGATTGTGAGTATGCGCATTTGTGTCTTTCTTTTGTCTCTCATGCTGATCAAGAGAAAATACGTGTGTGAAGTTTGTTTCGATAGGGAGTTTTGAAAGAGGGATTTAACATATAATTGATTTTAAAATGCCATTCATATAAATGTATTTGGCTCTTCTGAAAGCGTGGAAGGATATAGTAATGTATTCTTACACATTTACGATTTGTTATATACGTGTATGTAATATAGTTATAGATGGTTGGCATTTCACGGACATTTGATATTCCATATTTTACCTCGGTTTATAATTGATGGATCCCATAAAAAAGGTTAAACTTGTAATAGCCCCCACTTTTAAGTTTTTAATCCATATACAAGAAAATTGTAAGTTTTAGTCCCGGCATGTGCATAAAAGTTGAGGTTTGGTCCTTATTGCTTGCATCGGAGAAAATTTCCTGCTGATCTAAATCCACTAAAGAACTTTCTTGCAGTGATGAACCACCACAAAACCATTGCTGAGATTAAAACTTGTAGTTTTCTTGCACAGGGACTAAAACTTAAGTGACGACAACTATATGGATGAAGTAAATTGTTCAACACTAAAAATTGTCTTTATTGGATTTCAAAACCCACGAATTTTGGAATGATGAGAATTCTATATAAGGGATCTTTTTTTTTTCAAGTGAAATGAAGGGATTTCAAATAATACTTAAAACACATTATTTAAGTAATTTCTTTTTCTCTTCTATGGTTTTACCTCAGATTCTCACCCATAAAGCTTTGTGTCTCTTTCTCTCTCTCTTTTGCACCTCTCTTTCTCTCTCTCTTTTGCACCTCTCTTTCTCTCCTACACCTACTTTCCCTACCCAATAGCAACATAAAATACAAGTTTGCAACTGCTGTGTCAATAGTAAAACTTATCAACATTTCCTCTTTTCCCCTTTTTAAACTGTATTTTGATTGTCATAGATTATGTTGAAATTATAATATCCAGTACTTAATATTTAGTTAGAAAGTCACAATTGTGATCACCTCAAGAATGGACGGGGCTACCTACAGATGTAGAGTGTTGTCACCATGATGCGGCTCTTGGGCAATTGAGACTAGAGATGTCAAACTAGTGCTTATAAGGCTTGGGCACTTCATAAGTTGGTTTCCTGGGGTTCAATTAGACCTCAAACTTGAATTCCAAGATATTTGATTTTGTAGTTATTGTTTACATATGAAAAAAAAATTAGTATAATTAATCATTTAATTTTGTACATTCCTAGTTTAGTTGAAGCAATTCAATTTCCATGAATGCCAAATTCATTATAGCAATGAAATCCTTAATTCAAACACTACCTTAATACATTTTATATTGTGGAGATTATTATTATTTATTATTTAAATCTTTGTGTAACAAAACAAATTATACAAAAAAGAGGGAGGTGAGTAGTTAAACTAATTATCTTCTATGACTGGTGGCTTTCACAGAAATTGAAAGTAACCTATGTTGGTGTTGAGCTTATTGATACAAATTCGGGTGATCTTCGCTGGTGCTTGGATTTTAGAGACATGGATTCCCCTGCAATTATTCTTCTCTCTAATTCTTTTGGGAAGAAAAACATTGATCATGGTAGCGGATTTGTTCTTTGCCCCTTATATGGAAGAAAGTCTAAAGCTTTTCAAGCTGCTTCTGGATGCACAACATCAGCTATTATTTCAAATTTGGTATGGGTGGCTTTGTCTAAGCTTAAGTAATTATTCTGCTTGATATTGGTACTTTAAATTAGCATGCCTTGTGGAACTTAATCAAAGCAGCATTTGTAAAATTGCTTTGGTTAAGCTTTCTGGATAACACAGGATTATTGTACTTCCTTTTTTAATATCAACTATAATAACAGTGCATAAATTTTATTGCAGACAAAAGCTGCCAAATCCACGGTTGGGGTGTCCTTGTCTGTGGAGAGTTCTCAAAGTCTCTCTATTTCTGAATATATAAAACAAAGGGGTAACTGATCACAACCTTGTATATGTTACTTTGACTTTCAAGTTTGTTGTTTATCTGCTGTGAATTTCTTTATTAATCTTGAACAAATAAATGTAATGCAGAAAAGGAGGCAGTTGGAGCAGAAGATACCCCATTGGGGGGTTGGTCTGTAACAAGGTTGCGTTCTGCTGCCCATGGAACTCTAAATGTTCCGGGGTTGAGCTTAGGAGTTGGCCCTAAAGGAGGTCTAGGTGAGCATGGTGATTCTGTATCCCGTCAGCTCATTCTTACAAAGGTTTCACTTGTTGAAAGGCGCCCTGAGAATTATGAAGTAAGTGACGTAATAAGTCAACTTTTGAATAGGATGTAGCATTTATAGATGCATATCTATTATTATATTACAGGCATTGATATATTTCTTGCACGTGACATTAGGCACTGATAAACGATTGTTTCCTGAGATATTGTTTCAAATAAATCTTGAATGACATGGTTACAGTGGAAGGTCTTCTGTTTTCTATAAACCTACATATTCAGGTTACATTTGGATAAACTTTGAAATAACGTGCTTTTATTGTATAACTATTTTCTTTGGAGAAAAGTGTTTGGATTTATTTCTTTTTTCCGGAAAATTATCCTATAGTTTTGTGAGTGTGTGTTTGAAACATTCGTTTTAGTTAGAAAAATATATCGTACAAAGAGAAGGCTTTGGTAAATGCAGTCTCAACATGTTATGGTAGCAACAATCAAGCAAGTAGCATCTTTGTTGGAGGTAAAACAGATATTAAAAAGGAAATATTAAGCTTGAATGATGCATGCATCTTCAATATAATGTGTATGTGTCCCTTTATCTATAGTTCTATGCTGGGTATGTCAAATGTTGAGAATTTTTACTAGATGTGTGCAGGCAGTTACTGTTCGTCCATTATCTTCAGTAAGTGCTCTTGTTCGGTTTGCTGAAGAGCCGCAGATGTTTGCAATTGAATTTAGTGATGGATGCCCCATCCATGTAAGCTTTTGTTGTGCTATTCTAGTTTGTGATTTATTATGCTACTATTTTTCTCATGCATATTTGTGTGAATTGTAGGTTTATGCAAGCACGTCTCGTGATAGCTTACTTGCAGCATTTCGTGATGCTTTGCAAACTGAAGTAGGTAGATGTATTTCATCTGGGTTGGCAATTGTTATATAATGACATGTTTGATATATGATGATTGATGACCTATAATATTGTGTTATATATATCATAATATCAATGTTGACCTGTTCTCTAATTCAAGTTAATCTTATTATAAAAAGGAAATGTTGTGAAACGGAGTGTCCTAGTGCATGTTTGATTTCACCTGATGTTTATTTACAGGGTCAATGTGCCATACCTGTATTGCCAAGACTGACAATGCCTGGTCATCGGATTGATCCTCCCTGCGGGAGAGTTTTTTTGCTATCTGGTCAACAAAAGCCTGTTACTGATGTAGAAAGTGCATCAATGCATTTGAAGCATTTGGCAGCTGCAGCCAAAGATGCTGTTGCTGAAGGTGGATCTATTCCTGGATCAAGGGCTAAACTGTGGCGTAGAATAAGGGAGTTCAATGCCACTATACCGTATAGTGGTGTACCTCAAAACATTGAAGTACCAGAGGTTACTTTGATGGCCTTGATCACTATGCTTCCTGCTGCCCCAAATCTTCCTCCAGAATCTCCTCCTTTGCCTCCCCCTTCACCAAAAGCTGCAGCAACTGTGATGGGTTTTATTGGATGTTTACGCAGACTACTTGCCTCAAGAAGTGCAGCATCACATGTGATGTCTTTTCCGGCAGCGGTTGGAAGGATAATGGGTTTACTCAGAAATGGTTCAGAAGGTGTTGCTTCTGAGGCTGCTGGGCTTGTAGCTGTACTCATTGGTGGTGGGCCTGGTGATGCAAATGTAACAGATTCTAAAGGGGAGTGGCATGCCACAATTATGCATACAAAGTCAGTTTTGTTTGCTAATCAGAATTATATCATCATTCTTGTCAACAGATTAAAGCCAACCTCAGTATCACCTTTACTGACAATGACTGTTGTTGAAGTGCTTGAGGCTATGATTTGTGATCCACATGGTGAGACCACCCAATACTCTGTTTTTGTTGAATTGTTACGCCAAGTTGCAGGGTTGAAGCGTCGCTTGTTTGCACTGTTTGGTCACCCTGCTGAAAGTGTTAGAGAAACAGTAGCAATGATAATGCGATCAATTGCCGAAGAAGATGCTATAGCTGCAGAGTCCATGCGAGATGCTTCTCTGCGTGATGGTGCTTTGTTGAGGCATTTACTGCATGCATTTTTCCATCCAGCTGGTGAGCGGCGTGAAGTTAGTCGACAGCTTGTTGCCCTTTGGGCAGATTCCTATCAACCAGCTTTGGAGCTATTGTCCCGAATTCTGCCTCCTGGTCTTGTTGCTTACTTGCACACACGTGCTGATGAAGTTCTAGCTGAAAACACGAATCATGAAGAGTCATCAATTGGGAAAAGAAAAAGACGTTTACTTCAGCATAGGAAAGGTCGCATCGGGAGAGGACTTATTTCTCAAGAACAACCTTTCCCTTCAGCTAATAACTTTGATGTTTCTGATTCAGCTAGGCAAACAGGGGGTACTGTTGTCAGAGGCTTAGACAACTTCCATAAAACTGGTATGGACCCAAGTTCTGGACAAACTTCAAATATTCAATCTTCAGTAGTTCACACCAGTGAACATTTGAACAATGGATCTTCTACAGTAGATGTGCACAATGGTCATTCAGCTTTTTTGGCTTCGGCTAATGCGGTGTCAGCAAACTCAAATGAAGCACCAGAATCTGAATTTCAAAATTCAGTTGATCCTGACAGCAATGCAGTTGGTTTGCAGAATGAAGGCATTCCTGCTCCTGCTCAAGTTGTTGTAGAGAACACCCCTGTAGGATCTGGTCGGCTTCTATGTAATTGGCCTGAATTTTGGAGAGCTTTTGATCTTGATCACAATCGTGCAGACTTGATTTGGAATGAGCGTACCAGGCAAGAGTTGAGAGAATCTCTGAAAGCTGAAGTTCATAAACTAGATGTTGAGAAAGAGCGTACTGAAGATATTGTTCCGGGGGGCACTGCCTTGGAAATGGTATCAGGTGTTGAGAGTGTGCCACAAATATCTTGGAACTACCCTGAATTTTCTGTTCGTTACCCTAGCTTGTCAAAAGAAGTTTGTGTGGGTCAATATTATCTGCGATTACTGCTTGAGAGTGGCAGTGCTGGCAGGGCACAAGACTTCCCATTGCGTGATCCTGTTGCTTTCTTCAGGGCACTTTACCATCGTTTCTTATGTGATGCAGACACCGGACTTACTGTAGATGGAGCTGTTCCTGATGAATTAGGTGCGTCTGATGATTGGTGTGACATGGGTAGATTAGATGGTTTTGGTGGAGGTGGTGGATCATCGGTGAGAGAGCTTTGTGCAAGGGCGATGACAATTGTATATGAGCAGCATTACATGACCATAGGCCCTTTTGAAGGTACAGCTCACATCACTGTTCTATTGGACAGGACAGATGACAGAGCTTTGAGGCACCGACTTCTTTTACTTCTGAAGGTTTGTAAATTTAAATTACTTTTTCCTAGCTCTGTCTTATCTATGAGTGGGAGGAAGGGTTAATTTGCTTTTCTATTGTGTCATAGTTCTATTGATGTTCATCCTAATATTTTTGCTTCAGAGTACCAAAATTTAGGCCAGTAGTTGATCTAAAAAGAAACAAATTTTGAATTTTGATCTTCATGGCTGCTGGTTGCAATTTGTAACAGGAGCAGTGGTCATTGGCCTAATGATTATTCTAAATGGAATTTTGTTTAAATTAACTTGCGTAAACATTGCAGTTTCTCAATTAATATGGATTAAGAACTTAAATTAACTGTCATTTATTGAATTTCAGGCATTGGTGAAGGTTTTATCAAATGTGGAGGCTTGTGTCCTAGTTGGAGGCTGCGTATTAGCTGTTGATCTGCTTACCGTGGTCCATGAAACTTCAGAGAGGACATCTATTCCCTTGCAATCAAATTTAATTGCTGCTACTGCTTTTATGGAACCCCTTAAAGAATGGATGTATATTGACAAAGATGGTGCTCAAGTTGGACCTATGGAAAAGGATGCTATTAGAAGGTTGTGGTCGAAGAAGGCTATTGATTGGACGACAAGGTTTTGGGCTTCTGGGATGCTAGATTGGAAGAAGCTGCGAGATATCCGTGAACTTCGTTGGGCACTTGCACTTAGAGTTCCAGTCCTTACTCCGCCTCAGGTAGAATCTTGTCTAAGCTGGAAGATAATATCAGTAATAATTGCTGTTGTAATGTTTTCTGTTGCTAGATTTTTTTTCTTCACATTTTTTTGCCGAGTGGTCTCTAATTTTTTTCTCAGCCTTCTTTTTTTAGTGTAGACATGTGCTTATTTGTTTTATTTGAATTGCTTGATTTTTTTGGGAACTGTTGAGATTGGGCACTAATTTTAAGGTTCTGTTATGTTGAATTTTTAAGAACTGTAAGCTTAGATAATTTGGAAATCAACCTAAGGTAAAATAATATAGTTATCTAAATGGCTAATTAGTTGTCTTTTCAAAAATAGATTTTGACATCTTTAATTTTTATTTTGCTTGTATCCTTTTAATGGATAGAATATGAATATTGTTTTCAGGTTGGGGAGACAGCTTTGTCCATATTGCATAGCATGGTGTCGGCACATTCAGATTTAGATGATGCTGGAGAGATTGTTACTCCAACTCCTAGAGTAAAACGAATCCTGTCAAGTCCGCGCTGCCTTCCACATATTGCACAGGTAATTTTAGGAACTGTACCTTTGTTAACCAGCCATGTTGGAGAATATTGATATTTGTTGTGACTTGCATCATTTTAAGGGGCCTTCTCCAACAGTTAAAATTAATTTATGCGCAAGTTAAAAATTAAAATTTAGAGAAACTATATTAGGGAGCTTCTACAAATTAGTTTATGCATAATCTAAATTTAATTTGTGGAGAAGTCAATTTCACCCTTTTCTTCATAAATTTTTCTTTTAAAAGTCCTAACAGTTTTCCAAAATTTTGGTAGATTCTGTGGTTGTTAATTGTCTTACATTTATCATTTTGAATTCTAGTTTTTTGATATTTGTGTGATATGATAATTGTAGGTTATTCTTAGTGGTTCCAAGCTGGGTTGGGCTCTCGATAGGCAGACCTGTCAAAAAAGATGGGCTGGCTCGGTGGTTTAACCTATTGTGGCCCAACCTGCTTAGCTTCTCAACTTTTTTCTAAAACAAATGAAAATTATATCAAAAATTCAAGTTGAAAAATCTTACCATTTATTTCAATAACTTTTTATTGTTTTAAAAATTCAAAAGACTTATTTATTATTGTTTGTTTGTTTTATAAATTTAATTTTCTATTACTAAAATAATTAATATACAAGCTAATTTAAAATAAATTAGTTTATTTAAATTAATTTTACAAAATAAATACTTAAAAATTATTATTTTTGTCTTTCTTTAGTTTTTTTCCCTTTTTGGCGGTACCTAGGCAGGGCAGTCAAGGGTATCAGCCCATTTTCAATTGGTGACTTGGCCCTGCTCATTTTCAGTATGTTGGGCCCAAACGGGCTAAGCTAGCCTGTGTTGTCTTCCTTTGTTGTTTTACACTTCTCACTTCTAAGCAAATTTAAGTATTATATTATGATTTCATTTTCTTCATTTCATTTGGTGGGGTGGGTATAGGCCATTCTTTCAGGGGAACCAAGTATTGTTGAGGCAGCTGCTGCATTGCTTAAGGCCATTGTTACCCGGAATCCCAAAGCTATGATCCGTCTGTACAGCACTGGTGCATTTTACTTTGCACTGGCATATCCTGGTTCTAATCTACTTTCAATTGGGCAACTCTTTTCTGTCACCCATGTCCATCAAGCATTTCATGGTGGGGAAGAAGCTGCAGTTTCAAGCTCATTGCCTTTGGCAAAACGTAGTGTTCTTGGTGGGCTTCTCCCTGAATCTTTGTTGTATGTACTGGAGCGTAGTGGTCCAGCAGCATTTGCTGCTGCAATGGTTTCAGATTCTGACACCCCAGAGATAATATGGACTCACAAAATGAGGGCAGAAAATCTAATTCGTCAGGTAATCTAAACTTTGTAGTAGCCAGTTTGGTGATTTTTTTTTCCTTAAAATTTATAAGAGTTTATTCACTTGTAAATATACTCTTGTAGATATACAGATTCCATAGTGTGATTGATTTGACTCTCCTTTGCTCTTCATCAGGTTTTGCAGCATCTAGGTGATTTTCCGCAGAAATTGTCACAGCATTGCCATGTTTTGTATGACTATGCCCCCATGCCTCCAGTGACATACCCAGAGCTAAGAGATGAAATGTGGTGTCACCGTTATTACCTCAGGAATCTATGTGATGACATTCGTTTTCCAAATTGGCCAATTGTTGAACATGTAGAATTTCTTCAATCATTACTTGTAATGTGGCGTGAAGAGTTGACTAGAAAGCCTATGGATCTATCTGAAGAAGAAGCTTGCAAGATCCTTGAAATATCCTTTGAGGATATATCTAGTGACAATGTAAATAAAAGAAATTCTTTGGATATTGCAGATGAAGCATCTGGCTTATCGAAGCAGATTGAGAACATTGATGAAGAAAAATTAAAGCGACAATATCGGAAACTTGCTATGAAATATCATCCTGACAAAAATCCAGAAGGGAGGGACAAGTTTCTTGCCATACAAAAGGCCTATGAACGTCTCCAGGTAGTTACATGTTTCCATGTCATAGTCAGGCTTCTTTGGAATCTTGTTTCAACAAGTTTCACTAAAGCAGCATGGTTCTTTCTAGTTTTCTATGTAAAGGTTTTTTTCATACTTCTATAAGTATCTCAGCATATGCATTATGGAGAGCAGTGCTGTCTCTTAAGCGATAAATTCTGAAATCAAGTATCTTGTTCAATAAAATATGGAATCTGTATATTTGCCTTTTATCTAGAGATGTCAATGGAATTGTGATTTATCTTGGGTATGTTATTTACTTAAAATCCTGATAGGGAAAAAATGTACTTGTGAATATTTATTTAGCTTTTATATTTTACTTTTTTATTGAGCCACCACTACAAAATGCATTCATCAAGCTTACTGTAAATACAGCACAAAAATTGTCCATCCAAATCATAATGCTCATTCATTTTCACTCTGATTTCTTTGTGCATGATAATACCCTCCATTACACAATGAATAGGTCTATATTTATGCCTTTTATAATTTGTTAAATTATACATTTTGTGAACATAGGCTACCATGCAAGGGTTGCAAGGTCCACAGCCGTGGAGATTGCTACTTTTGTTGAAGGGGCAATGTATTTTATACAGAAGACATGGAGACGTTTTGGAGCCATTCAAATATGCTGGCTATCCCATGTTGCTGAGTGCTGTTACTGTGGACAAGGATGATAACAATTTTCTTTCTTCAGATAGAGCACCTCTCCTTGTGGCTGCATCAGAGCTGGTCTGGCTGACGTAAGAGTTCCATGTTTTTTTTTGTTAGGGTTCACCATCTTACGAAGTGGGGGTTGAGTTAGGCCTGTACCACTTTGTAAGAACCATAATGCTATTAGATCTAAAAGCACTCTGGTAACCTTTGCTCTTTCATTGAATTTCATATGGTTAGATGTGCATCTTCTAAATTGAATGGTGAAGAGCTGGTAAGAGATGGAGGGGTGCATCTTCTTGCAACTCTTCTTTCCCGTTGCATGGGTGTCGTTCAGCCAACCACTCCTGGAAACGAACCATCTGCGATCATTGTTACGAACATCATGCGAACATTTTCAGTTCTTAGTGAATTTGAGGCTGCCAGAGCTGAGATACTTGAATTTTCTGGATTAGTTGAGGACATTGTGCACTGCACTGAATTTGAACTTGTACCTGCTGCAGTTGATGCTGCCATACAGACTATTGCCAATGTTTCTATCTCCTCTGAATTGCAAGATGCTCTATTGAAGGCTGGTGTCTTATGGTATGCCTCTTCAATTATTGTTTTATTGAGTAAATTATTTTACATCAATTTCAAGTTTGTAGGAGGATTAGTCTAGAGAGTAAATGTAAGTAGCTTCAATATGTGCATATTTAAGTAGTGTTTGTTTCATGTGCTGGCTGTTGTATGTGCTTTTCAACTCTGGTTTTCCGAAATTTCTCAAACAGTAATTTTTGTACTAGTTTCTCCGTTTATAGATCCTTATAGAAACTAGTAATTTCTTAATTTCTCTAACTGTAGCCCGTTTGTATCTCATTTTTATATTTTTTAACAGTGACATCTCTAAAGACATACCTTATATTTCATGTTGTTCCCGTGTAATAGAACAAACAAGATTGAACTTTGATGCTGAACTAGGCAAATGAGGTGGGACAATGATGTGGGAACTACTGACAAGGGAAAGAAAGGAATGACTAAGATGAATACTCCCTCTAAATGATTAGCCAAACCATAGTTATTGGTCTTAGTCAGAATTGTTGCCAGTAACAGGTTTACCAGATTAGGCACGGGAGCAGCACTCTTCTCCTGAATGCAGGAAACTTGCGTCAGAAAATAAGGCGTGGCATATAGAGTTTTCTCCTCAAAGACTAGGCTCCCTTCAATTGGGGAGTTATTTCCATCTGTGATAATCTATTTGGAGTCTGACTTTGGTTTTTGTTGATTCAATACCGCATTAAAACTGGGCTGCACTGAGAATTAAGTGAAAGTTGACACCATCTAGTGAGAGCTCTACCTCTTGATTTAGTAGGCATCAGAAACAGAATTTACCTAATAGTAATACCATCTGAATCTAACCTAGTATTATAATTTAAACTCAGTTAAACCTTGAAGTATTGACTTCTTTAGTTGTTTGTTTGCTAATGAGCTCAAATTTTATATATTGACAATAGTTATTTATGGAACCAAAAAAATATAATTTTATCCCACTTGGTTATACTTGAAAATATATTTTGGACTCATCTGTTTGATATGGTCCATGATAGGTACCTTTTGCCACTACTGCTTCAGTATGACTCAACTGCAGAAGAATCTGATGCAACAGAATCACACGGTGTTGGTGCTAGTGTTCAAATTGCCAAAAACATGCATGCCATAAGAGCATCTCTGGCCTTGTCAAGACTCAGTGGTCTGTGTAGTGATGAGAGTGCAACACCTTACAATCAGGCCGCTGCTGATGCCCTTAGAGTTTTGCTAACTCCTAAGCTCTCTAGCATGTTAAAAGATCAAATGCCCAAAGATTTACTGTCCAAATTAAATGCAAACCTGGAATCACCAGAGGTATTTTTTTCTCATCATCCTTAATCGTGCAAGCAAGAAATGTTTCATGATGGCACTTGATTTCTTGTTTTGCTCTGTAAAGGTCCCGATTAATGTCTGATTCCATTGCACAGATTATTGGAACGTAGTCTGAGTGACTAATCTGTTTGACAAGAAGTTATATATTGAGTCATTAGTAGGACTAGTGGCTAGGTCTGTATTAATTTTCTAAATGTCAAAAGATTATTATTCAGTGTTATTCAAAAAGGCCATGAAGGTGCAATGGCAGAAAGTGGTGGCAAATTTGTCACTGGTCACCACAGCATGGCTGTGTTGAATCGGGTTTTTGTGGCAATGCATCGGGACTGGTTTTGACATCACAGAATGGTATCGTGGAAATCATGCTGCAGGTTAGTCATGGGTCAGTTCAACCTGACCTGAGTCCCTTGCAACCCTAGTTCGTTATGTTGAAAACAGTTCTGGGTACTGACCAAATCCAAGCCCAATAGTTTTTTTTTTTTTTCAAAGGGTAGGATCATACAACTCAACCCAAATGTAAAAATCCTAAACTACCAGCTGCAACCCAACACAACTTTCAGGTTCAGCAATCATAGCCGCTGTGGTCAACTGCAGGTGTCGCCACCACAAGCAACCTAGCTGAGACTAAAAGGAAAAAGGAAAAACCTTGACATTTTTGTAGAAAGATCTTCAGATTAAATGATAGCAGAAATTTTTTTGGAGAGAAAACAATGGCTCTATGGCACAGGGAAAAGGACCTGAGCCTTCTGGCAAAGCCCTGGACATTATAAATGAAGTTTTGTTTAAAACTGATTCAGCAAATTTTTAGAGCCTTCAACTCATTTTTGATCTTGCTACTTTGCTAGTTCACAATAGTAATTATGTAACCTAAAGTTGCTAAAATACCTGTACCACATTGTTACAGACTTAAATGGTTTGTGAATGGCACCCCTTTCCCGCAAAAGAAGAAAAGGCACTAAAGGAAAATGTATACCTGGCTGTTGTATGGTATATACAGTCTTGCAAATTAGTTTGTATGGTCATTTGTTGTTTCTTTTAGTCACTAGTTTTCCTGGAAATTTAATAGATTCTAACTACTGACTGCCTGTGATGTTCAATGAAATAATCCATGAATTTGTCACAAATTATTGACCATTTTGTTGGTTTAGCATATTAATGTTTCAAATTTACGAAAATGAAATTAAGCTGTCTCTTTGTTGTATTTGCTTTGATACTATCTTTGAATTCTCTGCAGATTATCTGGAACTCTTCAACGCGAGCAGAGTTGCTGAAATTTGTGGATCAGCAACGTTTAGCTCAAGGTCCCGATGGCTCATATGATATTAAGGATTCACACGATTTTGTTTATAAAGCACTATCCAAAGAATTATTCATTGGAAATGTTTACTTGAGAGTCTACAATGATCAGCCGGACTTTGAAATTAGTGAACCAGAAACTTTTTGCCTTGCACTGATTGATTTTATATCTTATCTTGTGCACAATCTATGTGAAGTTGCCAGTCATAAGGTTGAAGATGCCAATCATAATGTTGAAAATGCCAATCATAATGTTGAAGATGCCAATGATAATGTTGAAGATACCTCCAAGGCTTCTGAGGATACGAGTGAGGCTGTTGGTGAATCTGTGAATGAGCAGCGTGTTGTAGATAATTCTGGCACAATGTCTGAAGAACACTCTGTGGGAAAGGAAGAGCTTGAGCTGATTAAAAGTCTGCATTCTGCATTGACTTCCCTTCAGGTTAATTCCTTACTGCTTTATTTTGTAGTGAAATGCTTTTTATTTGACATATCTGAGTATTTTTGTTTATTATGTGCAGAACCTTCTGACGAATAATCCCAATTTGGCATCCATATTTTCAAACAAAGACAAGTTACTGCCACTTTTTGAATGCTTTTCTGTGCCTGAAGCATCAGTCTATACTATCCCTCAACTTTGCTTAGCAGTGTTGTCACTCTTAACTGCACACGCTCCTTGTTTGCAAGCCATGGTTGCGGATGGGTCTAGTCTTCTGCTTTTGTTACAAATGCTTCACTCAGCCCCAAGTTGTCGAGAAGGTTCCCTCCATGTTCTCTATGCATTGGCAAGCACACCTGAACTTGCCTGGGCTGCTGCCAAGCATGGTGGTGTTGTCTACATTCTTGAATTGCTTTTGCCTTTGAAGGGTAGGAGATATGTTCACCTTAGTTGGTCTTTTTTATTGTTCTCACCTCTAGATTTTTTTGCTGAATTTTTGTGTTGACAATATTCACAATTCCATGCAGAAGAAATTCCACTCCAGCAAAGAGCTATGGCAGCTTCCTTGTTGGGAAAGCTTGTTGGCCAACCAATGCATGGACCAAGAGTTGCTATAACACTTGCAAGGTTTCTCCCTGATGGTCTTGTATCAGTAATTAAGGATGGACCTGGCGAAGCCGTTGTAGTTGCCCTTGAGCAGACTACGGAGACACCAGAACTTGTATGGACACCAGCAATGGCAGCTTCCTTATCTGCACAAATTTCCACTCTGTCATCAGAGCTATACCGTGAGCAGATGAAAGGGCGTGTTGTTGATTGGGATGTACCTGAGCAGGCATCTGGACAGCAGGAAATGAGAGATGAGCCACAGGTATTGTGTAATATGTGATATTTAAATTTGTTGTTTTATACATGGTATGATGAATAATTTATATTCTCATAAATGAACTAAAATTTTGTGTGGATGCAGGTTGGTGGCATCTATGTTCGACTGTTTTTGAAAGATCCCAAATTCCCTCTTAGAAACCCTAAAAGGTTCTTGGAAGGTCTACTAGATCAGTATTTGTCATCCATTGCTGCCACACATTATGAAGCACAGGTTGTTGATCCAGAGCTTCCTTTGCTCCTGTCTGCCGCCCTAGTTTCCTTATTACGTGTGCATCCTGCACTAGCAGATCATGTTGGGTATCTTGGATACGTACCAAAACTAGTTGCTGCTGTTGCATTTGAAGGAAGGAGAGAAACAATGTCATCTGGTGAGGTAAACAGTGGGAGACATGCAGAACAAACATTTGACCCGGATATTGACTCAGCAGAGAACACACAAACACCTCAAGAACGTGTGCGCCTTAGTTGTTTGCGTGTATTGCATCAACTTGCAGCTAGTACCACATGCGCTGAAGCCATGGCTGCAACGAGTGCCGGAACACCTCAGGTTAATGAATATGTTAATATACAATTTTATGTTCTTTTATGCTTCGTATGCAATGTTCTGCTGAAGATAATGTGATTATCAAGAAACTTTCTTGTCTGTCATGGAATTTTCTTTATTCATCTCAAGGATCATCCCTCTGTAATACCTGTATCCCAAAAATCCCTCTGGATTCTTTAAAGCCCATCTTCAAATTCCATTTAGTGTGTGAATTGTTATCCTGGTTTACAAAAGAAGCAACTATTAACCTTTTTCAACAGTTTATTAGCTTCTAATCCTAGTTTTGAACTTCCCTAGTAACTTGATGATGCAGTCTTGCAATTGTGGGGAAAATCATGCTATTATAGAGAAATTCAGGTTTTGATGACAACTGTACTTTATTTATTATTTTATTTTCTAGGTTGTGGTTTGTGGTTTAGATAACGTTTCTGTTGGGAGTATGGGTTAAATATTGGCTATGGGAGGACATACCAATCAACTGAAGTTCATATTAAATGACTTAGCTCGTGAGTATGGAAAAAAGTATTTGTAAAGTTTACATATTCAGTCTCATGTTTTAAAGAGGGTTCTAGTTTCTTCTTGATAATGATTGAATGCTTTTATTGCTGATGTTTCCGATATTTGTGAATATAATTTGCACTGTCCCTACTTTTTAAATGTCTTTGACCAAAGAAATAAATAATTTAAATTTCTTCTTCCAGGTTGTTCCACTGCTAATGAAAGCTATTGGATGGCAAGGTGGAAGTATTTTAGCTCTTGAGACTCTAAAACGTGTTGTGGTTGCTGGTAACCGAGCCAGGGATGCTCTTGTTGCACAAGGCCTTAAGTGAGTACCTTGTATAATTGAAAATTAATTTACTTTTAACTGATTCAATATTTTATGACATGGAGATCCAAATTCATTATAGAGCATTACATTAGTTGCAGACAACTTCAACAAGATGCTAGTGAAAGGGAAAACTCATCACATCAATTTCGATTATAAGGCCTTGTTCTTTCCTTTTAACAAAGCATAGGTTGTGTCCGTTGACTTCCTTGTTTCTGGTAGAATTGAAGTTCAGTTGTGGTAGTGATGCGTGATGACGAGTTTGAAAATTGAATCAGAAATTAAAAGTTACTAAATACCCCCTTAGTTTCACAGAAATATAATTGCAAATAATCTCACTAGTGAGGTTGGCTACATGAATCCCGCAATCTCTCTAGGTTAAAGACAAATTAGTTAGATATTTTATTTATCATGAATTCTTGCTTGTCTCCCTCTTCCTTTTGGCAAGACTAAAAACCATGCCTTAAAGGGTAGATTTTAAGACTAACTTAATCTCACAAAATTAGTTCGGTAAGGTGAGGTTTGCATCCTACTCAACATATCTCTTTATGTTGAGATGGGATATCTCAAGTGTGAGAATAGACGGAAGTCTGATAGGGAATGACAAGATAGACCTAACAAACCTTATAAGGACAGGTTTTGATACCATCTTAGAAAGTGAACTTTAAGACTTACTCAATCTTACAAAAAATGGCTTGGTATGTGAGATCTACACCTCACTTGTATATTATAATTTGGTTGGATATATTTATAATCGATGTGAAATCTCCAACACCAAGCAATCTAATTGTATTAATTGTAATGCTAAAGGTTTTTTGTATGTGTGATAAGTACCCAAGCACTTGGGGAACCCACCTTCAAAAGTTAGCTAGCTATTAAGTGGAGAGAACCAAACACTTAATACTTTCTCGAGCATGGCATAGTACTCAATGTGGGACTATGACACTATATAATTCCAGAGTTGCTATCATAGAACCGCCAACCGAAGTCTAGGTAGCGTTTTTCAATACACTTTGAAAAGTACCCAAACACTTAGGGAAGTCACCCTCAAAAGTTAGCTATTAAGGGGGAAAGACCAAACACTTAAGTACTTCATCTAGCATTCCAGACTACGTCGATGTGCGACTTGGGGACTGCTTAATATTCAAGTTCCTATCAATGTGTCAAAACTTCTTTTTGCATTTTTTCTTCAATTGTTTGTACAACCGTCACTTTGAATACAATAATTTGTATCTTTTTCTTTCTTTTGTTGATACACATTCATCTTCACTTTTATTTCTCTCACCTTTTTCTCTTGTTATTCCTTTAAAGCTCAACATTTACTGCCATAGAATTAGCATATACCCATATGTGCAACTTGCCTTTTGAAATTGGTTGCCGATCATAAATAACTCAAAATATCTTTCTATTTTTTTTTTAATTTTAACCAGCGCATTTTTATACCATGTATTTACTCTATTTTATAACATTGATCTTGAATATTTGAATTTAAAAACCTGTGGTATGACATCATTTTATAGGAACATAAATGCATTTTATTCAATTACCCTTGCATCCATTAGTGGAAATATGATAGAATTTAGAAGGGAAAGAGAAATAAAGAGGGGAAGAAAGAAGAAAACAGAATAGAGAGGATAAAAGGAAAGAAGAGAGAAACAGAGATGAAAGAATTGTGCAATGCACTTCTGTCATTATCATTCAGTCTTGTTTTGGTGTTGTATCTCACTACGCCTAATCGTCTGTGATTTTGAATTTTTACAATTTTCCGTGTAATGAGACTGTTGAAGGATGTTTGGATGGTCTGTAACTGGAGAAATGTAGAAAAATGAATTTGCCTACTACATATTAGGAAGGTCATGAATGGCTTTGGAGCCACACAATAGTTTGCTTTGAAACAACTGCATGCTTGAATACTATCTTATATATTTATGGGAGTGGATTCACATACTCAATGCTAAAATAAATTTTGCAAACAATGCAGAGTTGGTCTTGTTGAAGTTCTTCTTGGTCTTCTTGATTGGAGGGCTGGTGGAAGGAATGGCTTTTGTTCTCAGATGAAGTGGAATGAATCTGAAGCATCTATTGGCAGGGTGCTTGCAATTGAGGTTGGAATCTGAATCAATTTTATTCTTCCTCGTTTGTTTGAGGCTCTCTCGCATTTTTTTTTTCTTTACAAGTACTTTCTTTAACTTGAAAAAAAATGTCTTCCTTTATGCTCCAGTCTACTTACCCCAGTATCAGAGTTTTAGGTATGAGAGAAAACAGGGAAAATATTATAGAAAGAGAATGGATTATTGTTGCACTGAATGAGAAAGAAGATACAAGCTTGAGCATATATAGGCTCAACAAGAGGTTACAACAGTAACAAACTAATAATAGACGAAAAACAGATAACTAACTAACATCCAGTTGAATAACTGAATGTTTACATTATTTACATTTCAATAGCCCCATCAAACTCGTGGGGAAGGGTTTTTATGGACAAAGTCCTGCACATTGAGTTTGCTCCCTAGGAAGTTCAAAACAGTTAGAAGAAAAAGGCTTGGAAAAAATATCCATAGGAAAATAATAAACTTCAAGTTGTTTGGATAACACTTGTTCATAAACATAGAAATGTGCTTTGCTCAAGAGTGAAAAATAGGGTTTTGTGCTATAGCAACTACACTTTTATTGTCACACAGAATGACAGGTGGAAGAAGAAATATATAGTTCTTCTGGAGAGCTTGAATCCAAATAATTTCTTCTAAAGATTGAGCTAAGCTGTGAGATTCAACTTCAGTGCTCGATCGAGCAATGACACGCTTACGGGACCACCAAGAAACAAGATTAGGTCCCAAAAATATTGCAGATCCAGAACCAGACTTTCTATCATCAATATAAGATGCCCAGTAAGCATCACACAAGGCTGTGCTTGAAAAAGGTTGACTTACATAGGCTGGTTGTATGTGAAAACCATGAGAAAGAGTGCCTTTAAGTTGTCTTGGGATTCTTTTAACAGCTGTCCAATGAGTGTCCAGAGAATTTGAGAATTGCAACATAACTGATATTATGTCTTGTAAGAGTAGCATTTGGCAAAATTCCAACTACTAATCTGTACAGAGTAGGATTAAAAACGACTAATTTGCAGAATGAGTGCATAGCAGATGATATAGGTTGAGCTTTTGTCATCTTTGTTTTATGCAAAGGGTCTCTAATATATTTGCTTGAGTTATCACAATAGTCTTGTTGGAAGATAGTTGATTGCAATACCTAGAAAGTAGTCAAGATGATCCAGCTGCTTGAGAGAAAAACTGGAGTGCAATTTCTAGTGAGCTGCTGAATAATAGATACAGAGCTGCCAGCGAGAATGATGTCATCAACATGTACCAATAGGTGAACATATGAGAGTCATGCTGATAGGTAAATAGTGAAGGATCACATTTACTGGAACGGAAACCAAGCTCCAAAAGATTTGTGGTGAATTGGTCAAACCACTGTTTAGGTGCTTGTTTTAGGCCATAAATGCTTTATTATGTCTGCAGACCAGAGATTTGTCTGAGGCCTCAAATCCATGAGGTTGGATCATATACACTGTTTCTTCAAGTTGTGGTTGTTTCTAGAGAAAATATTGTGTTATTAATTTGTCCCAATATTCAGTTGATGGTTCAACAATTGTTTTTGATAAGTTACTTATCTCCTTAATCAGGTCTTGCATGCCTTTGCTACTGAAGGGGCTCATTGCACTAAAGTGCGAGAACTATTGAATAATTCCGATGTAAGTCTCCACATTTTTTAGTAGCAATATAACATTGTTTCTGCATTTTGGTGATTCCTGTTGCAAGTATGCTACCATCCATGCATTAGTTTTTACCTTGTATAATCATTTTCCCTCCTGCTTTCCAGGTTTGGAGTGCTTACAAAGACCAGAAGCATGACCTATTCCTCCCTTCAAATGCTCAATCTGCAGCTGCTGGCATTGCTGGTCTCATTGAAAATTCATCATCGTCGAGACTCACCTATGCCCTTACCGCACCACCACCATCCACTACTTCCAGAACTCCTCCGTTATCCTCTGCTGACTTCAACGGAAAGCAGGATCAGTTTCTATAGTAGAACAGTAAGACATTTTTACTTGACGGAGCCTATACTTGTAACTCACCTGTATAGTACACTGTACAGTTTTTTTATATACTTGCTCCTGGGTTAGTAACTAGGAAGCATGTGCAATTTTCTCTAGAGTATTCGTTTGTTTTGAGGCCTCCCTTATATCCTTGTAAATTGGATTATGTATTTACTATTTTACTGCAAAATAGTGAGGTGATTTTTCGCATTTCGTGAAACTTTTATTGTGGTTGGTAAATCTGAAGATGCCAGAGCAAAGCTGAACTCCTTTTACTAAGCGTTAAGAATGCTAAGTTTGAATCAATGATTTTTTTATTAAAATAACTGAATTTATGTTGAAGTAGATTAATAATGTGCGCTAATTATTGATTTATTGTAATATTTGTGTAGCTTATGAATTAGGGCATGTCAGAACAATTATGTTTGCCCTTATATATAAAACTTGGTTGGAACCAGCTGGAACGTTAGAGAATACGTCAAGTAAGTGGCGCAAACATCTCTGATTGGATCAGACCTGAAATGAAAGAGGTACAAAATGATAAAGTTGGCCGAATAATCTTAAACGACAGCAAATCATTCGGTTATCGGTGTATCGGTTTCAACATCTGTTGCCATGAGAGAGCAGGATGGGATGCTGTGATGTGAGGGAACAGAACAAAGAATAGTGAAGTAACAAAACAAACAAAAAGTTCTTTCTTTCTTTTAATGAACTATTATACTAAACGCTTTATTTTTTATGATCCAACTATTATACTAAATAACGCATATCTAATACTTAAAGCACAGTGATCCATATTAGTTTATAAATAATTTTAATTGTGCTCTATTTCTTTTTCTAACTTTAGAGGAAGTCTTGAATAAATCTAAGTTAACATTCCATAACATGTTAGGCTGTAAACAGAAAACCACTTCACCTTCTTATTCCTAAATAGTTAAGTGCTTCTTTCAAGAATTTGGACCTAGTTGAAAATTAATAAAACAAGTTCTCTTTCAAGATAGTATCTAATAAGGTGTATGTTCAAGAAATTTCTTGATTGGGATTTTTAGAATTAAAAAAATATGAAAAAGAAAATAAATTTCTCCATAAATTAAAATTAATTTATATATAAAATAAGTTGCAGAGATTCTCTTACATAATATCTTTAAATATTTTACTTTTAACTTGTATATAATTATTTTAATTTTTAATTTTTTTCTTTTCTATATATTTTTATAAAAAAATTATCCAAATATACATCTTATTTAAGATCAACCTGGTAGGATGTTAATATCTTTCCGTAATTGATTTCCGATCCAAATTGAATTTCAAAATTTAAAATTTTTTCATAATTTTTCATTATAAATTATTCAGGCAATTTCTTTATTTTGTTCTAAATATTTTTGTGTTTCATCGTGATTTCGATTGCAATAATAATATATAATTTTTCTTTTTCAATTTATTTCAAATTATTTTTAGAAAATAAAATTTAAACTTAACTAAACTTAGAAAATAAGTTTGGTATGATGAAGCTTATCCACCTAGATATTATAAACTTGATTATATAAATTCCCTCACGTGACTGGAATATGAAGCGCTGATATTATGATGAAATCCGATCATAGTGTTGCAGAATATTTCACTTCAATCTCAAAATGAGGAGCAAGAAATGGAGTTGCCACCGTTACCATTCCGAATATAACTTCATCATAATTTGACACTACTGTTTTCTTATACTTCTATCTAACAATCATATTTTTTTTTCTAATTTTCTTTATAATTTCTTTTATTAGTTAAATAATATTTTATTATTAGAAGAGTTATAATGGAAGTAAAAGAAAAAGGTGCGTGTGAGATGATAATTTTTGTCTTCACATAGTTTAACATCTTTTTAACCGGGCAAATTCTAGGATTTTGTTTTATAGGAAGTGTATTTTGTAAGAAAAACAAATATAGATTCCATATTGCTAGAAACTAAAAGGATTTGAAGGAGTGCATTTGCGTGAATATAATTATTTTTAATTATGTGAGTAAAATAGTAAATTTTATTTTTTTAATTTTATTTATTGTAACAGGAAAATCACTCGGAAAATCACTCGGAAACTTTTACAAATACCTTTCAAATTCGTTTATTTTTACTTCCAAATTCTTCAAAAATATAATAAATTATTGTTTTGTTTTAATATGCTTTATTTCCCTTATTGATTAAATAATATATATATATATATATATATATAATATTAATTTAATAATGTGGACAAAATTATCCACATATTTTATCTTTAAATTTACTCATTTTAGTTAAATTTCTTACATTCATGAAAATTTATTGTTAAAAGAAATTAGGAAAGTATGATTTGAGGGTAACAAGTATATTATGAGAGATTCTTTTATTTTTCTATTTCTCTTCACATAGATTAATTTGGTGATGATTAATGGTAAAATATCATTATACCGTTAACTCATTTCTATTTCTTATTTATAAGTGCATTTTGTATTTTTTTCATCATTTATTTTTAAATTACGCTTATAACAATAATTGATATCCAAAAATTTTAAAATTTTTATAAAAAAATATGTCAATATATTGTATTTTTATTATTTTTTATTAAAATATTTTTTAATTATTCATTTAAGTATTTTTTATAAAATAAATCTAATTCATCCAAATATAATGACAATTTGATAATTTTGTTTTTCTTTTAATTAAACTTAATCTATCACATGAACTAAATCACTCAGAAACATTTATAAACAAAAATTATACATTTAAATCTTTTTACTTTCACTCTCAAATCTCTTGAAAATAACAATACAAATTTCATCATTTAATCTATTCAAATTTATCCATCTCCCTCCAACAAATTGTCGATTAAAGAAATAATAACATTGTCTTTTTTTAACTTTAATCATGATTGTTAAAATATGATGAAGTTAAAACAGATTACTTATATTAAGAAAAAAGCAGTAATGTTAATATATATATATATATATATATATATATATATTATAATTTTCTCAAATTTATTTTTTAAAAGTGTTTTTATGGTTAAATTAAAACACTGCTTCTTATATATATAACAGAGAATAATTTAGAGAATGTAGTTTTCGATAAATAAATTTAATTAATATTTTTAGTTAATGTAAAATTATATCATTTTTCTTATACGTAAGTAAAAAGGTAAATGAGATCACAAATATTTGTTTCAAGAAAACACGAGATGAACGAGAACATAAATTTTAAAATGCTGCTTAATTGCTTATATTCTGGAATATAATTAAGTAATTACGTTACAAATTATAAAAGTGAAATGTGAGTTTTTAGCCTCCATTTAGCTATGATGGATTGAGGCATTTTCCTTCTTATTTATATAGTTTTTAAATACTAATACTAATAATAAAAAATATTAATATAACTTTAAAGTTAAATATTTCAAAATTAAACCAAATCTATAAATCACACATTATTTACAGCCTCTTTTCACACTTCTAAATAAAAGGAAAAGTTTATTTATATATCTTTTAATTTTTCTACACCTTTCAAAAACTTAATAATAATTTAATAGTTTTAGGATTTAAGGTTTAGATATTAAATTAAGTGTTTATGTATTATTAGTTAAATAAAATATGTAAAAAATATAAGACAGAGTAAAGAATAGTAGAAATGTTTGAAGATAACTGCGAAATTCAGAGTGACAAATTGACAATTCCAACCAACTTTGTAATCTAACCTGCACAATATCAAAGAGAGACATTTAATATTTATGTTCTTTAAATAATTTTAAAATATGATTTATTTATTTTTAATAAACATGCTTTCAAAAATCGAATATTCTTTGTTGTATACAACTTATATCTTTCAAGAACCTTTAAATTTATGTGCACACTAATCTATTTTTCTCTTTACATATCATACAATTGATCCATATAATTATAATTGGATATAAAGCATTAGTATAAATTTGTTTTTTTTTTAGGAGTGATTGCTGAATTTGAATTCATAATTAAAAAATGTATTGTAAGATAGTGTTGACATTTTGATACTCTCAGTACATCACATACATATTAAATTGTTTACATAATACCTAATATTAGAGTTTCGATATAATGACAACCATGTTCATATTAAATTCTCAATAAACGGTCAATAACCTAGTCAACGCGACATTATTGTCAAACAAAATGCATCAGGAATCATGCTTTTCTTGAGATAAGATGAAAGTATAAAATTTTTAGGGTTGAAAAAAAAAAAAAAAGTTGAAACCTTGGAGTTTCATGCATACAATTTTTTCTCCTAAGCTTTCATGAAATTAGTGCACATTTGTTTTATTCGTTATTTCTTTCATTAAAAGATAAATATATGTATATAATGAATAATTTTATGTCAAGTAGAAATTGTTTTTAATCAGTATTTATTTATTTATTGTTGCTTTTTATCCATCCAAACAAACCACCATTTCTCCTTACTATCCATTTCATGCAGTTAAACTACCTGTTATTATTACTTTTTTTTCTCTTTTACTTTTATTTTATATTTTATATTTCTTTAGTTATCATCTAAATCAAGTAGAATACAAATTAGGTAGAATATAAATTAAGATGAATTTCTATCTTAGCTTTCATTGGAACCTAAAGGTCTCCAAGCAAATGTATGTTGTATTAAATAAAAACTAGCCTTATTCTGGTTATTATAGAGAATTACACATGGAGAGTGGTAATGTAATTTTTAAAAAATTAAATAAGTATTATTTTTAATTTTAAAAAAAATAATTTTTTAACAATGAAATTTTGATAATTTTTTATAATTTGAAATGATATCTTTTGAATATTTTTTTAATTTTAATACACCATAAATTTTTTTATCTCAGATTATGAAAAAGAAGTTGTGAAAATCTAATTTTTAAAATATTATTGTTTATATTCTTGTTTGCATTAAAAGAATGGAGATGCAAAGAAGGGAAAAAAAGAAAAGCAATCTGTTCTTTTCCAAGAAAAAAATATGGTAAAACATAATTAATTGGGTTCCCGACATAATCATTAAATTTTTCTTTTTTTACCATATATCATGTTTGATTAGAAATGTCACATCATCCATTATGACGAGTCATAGTTTATGCCATTTTATAAAATAATATGATAATAAAAATATTTGTTCTCATTTATTTACTTTTTTACATTTTTTCATCATCTTTCTATTCAAATAAAATTATACTATCTTCTATTAAATTTTGGCAGTATATATTAAGAATTCAATAATTTTATATTTTTTAACGAGTTCTCTACAGTTTAATTCTTTTTTTAATTGGTAAGGTGACTATCATCTTTGTTCTTTTATATATATATATATATATATATATATATATATATATATATATATATATATATATATATATATATTAAATTTTAATAATTTATTTTATAATTTTATCATCGATTTCAATTATTATAATTTTTATTTTTTAATTTCGTTATGAAAAATCTTTAACCTCTTGTGCGATCTCTATACTAGAAAAATCTCTAATAATTTATGCTTTTTTATATTTTCTAGACTTCTCCAAATAATATTTTTTAACAATATACTTTCAAAGTTTAGACATTCTTTTTGTGTAAAATTCCTTATTAATTTTCTATCAATGGAGTGGAGGTTGAGATTTTTTTAGTAAAGAGATCAATAATTTATCGTATTGATAAGAAAAGAATATAGTAGTTAAAATTGATAATAGAAATTTGTCATATAAATTATAATAAAATTATAAAATTATAAAATAATATTTATTAAAAATTAGGTAAGTTAACATACAAGATGATAATTATATTAAAAAAAATAAACAATAAAATTATCTAAAAAGAATGAAATTTTTAATATTTAATATATCACAAAAATTTATTACCTATTCAATTTAACTTACTTAAATTTATCACAGTTTTAAAACTCAATTAAATAGAAAAATAATAAAATTTATGGCGTAATTTCTACTATTCTTTTAAAAAAAATATTTTATTCTATAAGTGTTTTAAGCCACACAGATTAGAAGAAAAGAAAAGCTGAAATGTCCTTGATGTAATAACTTTAATGTGTGGGGACTTACGTGGAGCTCCTTCTTACTAGGTACCCTAGGGTTGTGGGGACATTAATGTAACCATAAAACCCACCAATTAAACACATAATTAAAGAGCTATTGTTTTGAACTAATGTGTAAGTGACATATGTTTAACATATTTCAATAGATTAATTTTACATACATTTGTGACATTTATGATGTGACATTTATGAATAGGGTATTTTGATTATATATATATATATATATATATATATATATATATATATATATATATTGTTAATCAGTACTCTAAAATACTCTAAAGACACTGATTAAGATAATTAATTTGTAGTGAATCTTATAAAAGATACATAAATAAACATAATATTAAATTAAATCTGACTTAATCATTATTAATATAATTTTATTTTATTTAAATATTCATAATTATTATGTATGTGTATTTTATATTTTATTTAATGTTTAAATATAAAAGTTAAAAAATAATTAAATAATAAAATAATTATATTTTAATGTTGTTAATATATAAAAAAATTATAAGAAAAAAACAACTATGTAAAATATTTTAATAAAGATTTTAAAAATTTTAAAGTCATTTTTTTATATTAATATGTTGTCTAAAATTTAAAAAAAATATTTTTATCTTTATAAATTTTGTTATATATATTTATGCTATCTTAATTAATATATTTAATTATTTTTTTAATATAAAAGTAAGAAATGGACGTAAATTAATTATCCTTGAGTGGTTAGGATTCTCCTTGAATAATATAGTATGTGTGGTTGTGAAGAGACATGATTTGTTTATAACAGAAGGGAGAATTAAATTTGAGGTGGGTTTTTCTAGCAACAAGATTCATGGTCAGTGCAAGAAATATAAGCTTAATTTAAGTTTGAATGAGTGAAATCGTGTCAAGGCTTTATGGTTCACATTATTAGATGAGACAAGCAAAAACATGTTTAAGATAATTATTTCTTATATAATACAATTATAGTATTAATTTTTTAAAATTAATGTATAATACAGATAGAATATTAATTTTTTAAATATGATAAAATTACTAATATTATTGTTATTATCTTTGAAAATAAATTGAAATAAAACTAATAATTAAAGTATTGGTTATAAAATAAAAAATAATAAATAAACACTTTTTGGAATTTTATTTTATTTTTAAAAAGTTAAACACCTTTTAACAGTTTTAAATCTTCAATAACTGTTAAATAATAATAAAATATAATATATTTTTCTAATAACTTTTAATTATTAAAATATTATAAAATATCATAAAATAAAAAAAAATAAGAGTAAATTTTCTATTAGTTTTCGATCGTTAATTATTTTGTTTTTCTTTTTCAACAACAATATTAGCGGTTAGGTTTTTTTCTTTCCTATGTGTGACATCCCATTTAAATAGAATAATCTACTAAATAAAACATCATCGCATAATTTATGGAATAGAAGAGTTATCAGATGAAACAGTATACATAAGGATTTACCAGTCATCCAAGAAGTACTTAAAGAAAATGAGGCATATCTATCACACATGCCTCTAACAAAACATGCACCACAGGGGTTCAGCAGTACACAAAACAAAACCTCTAGAGCTAGGAAAAACAATAGGCACTGATGCCATAAAAATGCTCCCCAAGAGCCAGAGGTGACAGGACCCTCTACGCTGCACCACTGTTACCATCAGGTCCACCTTCAACGTGCTTCCCATCTGCTCCCACTAACAGGGTGATCATCGCAAAGAGAAAAAGAAACAAGAACATAAACAAAATAAAAGGGTAAGCTAGAGTGAAAATATTCTTTAACAATTTATAAAGCATATACAAGGCAAAGCAAAGCAAACTATTAACATGTAACTAGGAAACACTATGAATCATGTGAGGACATCAAATGCAGTTACTATGACTCGATATCCGGATCATACACTTGATATAGAATTCTAAAGGAAGTATGCGCCTGTGTTGGTTTCTAAACTCTGCAAAGTCTAGATGCAGGGGGTTATCACCCAACCACACACAGGATTAATCCTCTATTGTCTCGGGCCCAAACTGTCCCAAGACAAGGACCTCCTGCCACTCTCACCACATAACCCATTCTGCTCTACGTGAGCGTGAATGCTTATTAGAGTTCAGGATACCCTCCTTTATCTAGACATCTCCTATATCAAGGTATACAATAGAGGATTAACCTTGTGTGTGGTTGGGTGATAACCCCTGCGTCTAGACTCTGCAGAGTTTAGAAACCAGCACAGGCGCATACTTCCTTTAGAATTCTATATCAAGTGTATGATCCGGATATCGAGTCATAGTAACTGCATTTGATGGTCCTATATCAAGGCATACATATCACTAGGGGTTTCCCATGAAACTCCCTCACCAATACATTTCACATGCCTATCCATCACCCAATTCTCATGAAATTTCACCAGCAAGCATATCATGTTTCACATTACATACTTATCACATGCATCCCAATGTTCGATCAAATGAAATCATAGCTTATTACACAACAACACTTTCATTCCAGTCCCATTCAAGCATACATACTAAGCATGGCCACATACTATGAGCAAAGAAAATAATTAACACAGTATGGAGTCACATCAGCCAACACAACAACCCCTGTCACGAATTCTTGCCCAAACTGAAGGTTCTCGCCCAGGCGTAAGGGTTACTCTCGCTCAGGCGACCCCTTCTCGCCTAGGCGAGAGTTCAACAATGGCCACTATAGGATTTCATGCGAGTTCTCGCTCAGGCGACAGCGTCTCGCTCAAAAATAACACAGGTCGTCTAAGCGGCAACTCGAGATGAAATCCAGGGCGAGACCCTGCTACTCTCGCTTAGGCGAGAGTCATTCGCTTGGGCGAGATTAACAGGTTTCTCACCTGTTGGCACATGCACATCTCGCTCAACCAAACATAAACACGCACAAATCATTTCCATACACTCAACAACAACATTCAAGCCTTACCGGCACAATACAGTCCAGAAATAAGCAAAAATACTAAAAAGAAACAAAACCTTAGCTTCCCTTACCTTTTTGGACGCTAAAAGAAACAAGCCCACAACTAAGGAGGACTACAGCTTCAGGAACTACAGTAGCGAGTTGCAGCACAAAAACTGGGACAACACATGGCATAAAGTTAAACCCTACGCCAACCCATGTATCCAAACAGTGAGGAATAAGAGGGAAATGCTAGGAGACCCTAAAAGTTACTTACTTGAAAACGAAAGGATTCCAGCTAGCTCAAGGAGAAAGTCCAGTGTGCCCTTGCAGAGTTCTCAAGTCTCAGCAGAGAGAGATGGAAGAGGAACTGATTTTTCTGAAAAGGTGAAAAGTGAGAGTGTGAGAGCTAGGCAGGGGTTGGGGTCCTTTCCATGGACTGGCCTTGGGCCTGCGAAAAGGCCAGACCCAAACTCGTAAGAGCTGAAAAGAAATGGAGCTTAAACTATGTACACTTTTAACCATTATTCTAATTATCAATTTTTTTCTTTGAGAATTTTTAATTATTATATAATTTTAACATTCACAAATATTAATTTTTTTAGCATAACTCCCGTATACAAAAGTATTATTATAATAATTTTATTATGTATATAGGAGTGAGTTAATAATTAAAAACAATTAACAAACCATCCCATATCATATAAATCACATGCATATTTTCATTCTAAACAATATTAAAAAAAATTACTTATGAATTACTTATATTCAAGATTACATAAATCATCACTTGTATCTCAATGATTCAAAACAATTTTGTCACATTGAACATCTATCGAAATACTTGCATTGTTATTTAATCCTACATTTATTTAAAAAAAAAGTATTTTTTAAACTGAAATAAATCACAGTCAACGTATATTATGCTGTACAAACAAAAAAATGGTTAAATATTTGTAGGTGTGAACTTTTATTGAAGAGTACATTATTTTACATAAAAAGAATTGTACGAAAAACTTACTATTTTCTTTAGAAGCGCATTTAAGAATCGTCATCTGTATATATGTGTAAATGTCCTGAATCAATTGCCGGTAACGACAAAAAAAAAAATAGAGAAAAGTGAATATCTTATATTATATATATCACTTTAGCAAATTAATGAGACCACTTTTTTCTAGATGAAATGCATGCAGTATACGACAAGTCGATTAGGTTGGAGAGATTTAAAACATATATTTCCATTAAAAAAATCGTTCGAATAAATACGTATTAATTAAAAATCATAAGAATAAGATCTCAGTCTAACCACATAAGACATTAACATCACTTTCAACCCACAACCTTAAGGCAATGAATTTATGAGTCTTTATTCTTATATAGTGCTCTACTTTCTCATTTCTGGTCAATGTGGGACTTAGACTCACACTTAAATTCCTAACAAAGACAAACGTATTTTTAAGTAATTTAATTAATAAAAAATTCAATATTCAACTTGTGTCCCCATACACATGTTCCTAAGAGCCATATATATATACTAGAACATATAGATCCAATTAATTTTAATATTTATTAAAATTAAAAAAAGCATACATGAGATTTATAGGTTCATACGCTGAACATGCACGTAGCTCCAAAAAGGGTCGAAATCAAAAGAAACAAAAACGGTTAGCTCTCAACTATTGATTTAGAGCAGCAGTTAGTTGGGGGTTAATCGGTTTATAGCTGTGTACGTAAATTTCATTTATCGTATTATACCAGTGTTATATATATATATATATATATATATATATATATATATATATATATATATATATATATATATTTTGGTTATAGTCATTGAAAGATTTTGATTTTATGTATATGACATTGATCTTATACATACTACAAGACATTTGACACCACTTTTATCCTAGAATCTTAAGACAATGGCGTTATGGGTATTTAATTTTATATAGTGTTTAACTTTGTCTATTCTATTAAATGTGAGACTTTTGACTTACATTTAGATTATTCCCAACAATCTCCCCTCAAGAGTGTTTTTTCATATAGTATATTTCTCTTTAGGTATATGATGACTCCTTTTTTGATTGTGGTTATATGGTCAGTCACTTTCGGTAATCCTTTTTTGTTATGGTTATGCGGTCAGTCACTTCGAATCATCGACTCTCATACCACACCACTGATGAGTTATTTTCTCATATAATGACTTTTGACTCACACTTAAATTATTCTCACTAACAATATTCCATAAAAATACCATGCATGCACGATAATGGTCCTCAAGAATACCCACATAAAAGTAAAGTCAAATCAAACGAAAAATATGTAAAACAGTAGTTTTCATCACATACTCTACGTAAAGGGCTCCATAATTTCCTCTACATACGGTTCAACAAACTAACCTACCCTATATGGAGCCCCATAAGAAACAAACCAAAATCAATGTCTTTGAATAAAAGGATAATTAATGTTTTTGACTCAATTTTCTTGGATATTATTATTATGGTAATTTAATTTCATTTAGTCTCTCTCTCTCTCTCTCTTTTGTTACGTGGCCATGGTTTTTCTCATTCTCTCAACTGTATTTCATTAATGGTGGAGGTGTCTTCAATTTTGTCCACAAATTCATGGGCTATGCTTCTACAACGTGCGTGCCTCTCACCACCATCAAAGTTTTGTCTAGTTTAGTAATGGGGAAGAAAAGTTGATTTGTCAAGTTATGTACAACTTTCAAGAACAAACCTATTTTTATATTGCTTTATTATTCATTTATTATGTCCCTTTTATTCTATTTTATTGTCTGCGTGTGACAGCTAATAATATTTAGATGTACAAATTAGGGTAAGATATCCACCCAAGCAAACCAAACTAAATATTATATACAAAGAAAAAATTAGGTAAGGTTTATTCCATTTCACACTCCACTCAAATCATTAGCCACCACGAAAATATAACTATTGTGAAAAAAAAAACTATATCTGCTTGGTTTTATAATTTTAAATTTAAAATATAAAATAAAATTTACCAGCTACTAGTTTTATGAAAATCAATCAAAGAATTCAAAAAAACAAAATCATAGAAAAAGCGAAAAGGATGAGCATTAAGTTAGATTCTTTTCAATATTTGTAAATTCTAAATTAAATTACAGTGAGATAATTAAAAATAATTGAGCTCTAACCTTTCAAGCTTTTAATGTTGGTACTACATAATAAACATTATAAATCGCGTGTTAGGTTATTCCAACCACTTACCAAAATTAATTTATAAACTAAGCAGATTTGTTATTAGGTACACACTAAATATGATGCCATCAATCATAACATTTTTCGGATAACTAATGTTAAGATTAATTTTGGAGTGAGACTTATGAGACATGTTTATAAGTTTTGGTTCTTTTTTTGGATTGGTCAATGAAGTAATATCTAGTATATATTTTAAAATAGGTTTTGCAATGTAGCAATTTCTCTGGTTTTGGTTTTGGTTTTACTTTGACTATAATAGTTTGGGTGTTAAAATTGTTTGTGTAATTGAGTCAATTGTATCTCTTTCTTAAGCACGTGTAAGCAAACGTGTATGATTTTGACATATATCCGTCATATGTGAGTAAAGTGGGTAATTTTCTTTTTTTTTATATTAAAACCATATCTACGTCAATCTATAGTCCTAGATTCTCAATTATTTGCACTCTGACGGAAACAAACGTAAGCAACGAAAATCTTAAACAGGAATATTGCCTAATATATGTTTTTCTTCCAAAACCATGCTTCTATACAGTAAGACGATAAACATTCTTAACGGATATTTAAATTTGATTTTTTGTCATTTAACGGTATCATGCATGCATAAACCTAATTAATGTTGTGGGTACTAAATGACATCGATATCAAAATACCTTGTTCCATTTGAACTAAAGTTTTACATAACCAACGTGTTAGTGGTGGTGTCACGAATTTATAATGTTTAATCAGATTTTTACTTTAAGTGTTTAACAATTAATCTAGATCTAGAAATTAACATTTTACATCCTTCAAAGGATGATTCACGTAAAATTATAGTTTTTTACATAAGTTACCAATACCTTATGTTAGAAAGATTTTTAAATATCTATCTCTCAATGTACCAATTTGTTAACTGTAGAATTTACTAACTCATTGTACTCGTCATCATCATCATCAACGATGGATGTAACATCATATCCATTATCACACCAATAACTCATCCTTTTTACTCAGACTTATCTTCACACACAGTGTATTTTGTTGTCAACTTCTCGTTTAGTTAATTTAGTCAAAATTAAATAAATACTATAATTTTTATTTTTTGTTACCATTTATTAATTTATATTGGTGGTTGTTGAAAAGTCTCAAATCTTGAAGTGGGACTTATATATTAATTGAAACTTGATAATGATTAATTTAAGATAAATTAGTCACTTAATATCAATTGGTTCTAAGATAATGACTAATTTAATATTAGAATCTATAATTCAATTTTAATTATCTGGTTCAACAAATATTGAAAATGTGTCTTTTTTCTACCAAAATATCAGCTCTCCCTCTTTTCTTTCATTTTATTCCCATCTTCCCATCTTTTTTTTTTTTCTTTATCAATGAGTGGAATTGATTATATTTTCATTTTTTATAACTTCTTAAAACTATACTTTTAATATATACATATTATTTTAGAATTTTTTATTTTAATTAAATATATTCCTTTTATGAACCTATATAAACACGAATAATGAAGAAAACTAGTAAAACTAGTGTCTAGTGGTGCCCAAAAACAGTTTGAGCATGTTTTGGTGGGAAAAACATTGTAGAAGAGATATTTACAGGAAGATAGTGGTTGAGGTCAACCAAAATAAATGTTAAATTGTTAAAATATTTTTTAGACTTGATTAAGATTTAAGTTATTCATTGATATATTTTTAATTGAGTTAGTATTAATGTTTTTTTATCAAGTATATAAATAAATGTATATTTTTTCTATTTTTCTTTTTAAGATTTGAAAGTGATTGTTAATATTAATTTGTTATTTTATTTAGTTGTTTTTACATTTTAAGATATGTCAAGTTATACGGTTAATATAAAGATATATCATGACTAATGCGAAAACGAGTAATTTTTATTATTCTTGTTGAAAGCATGTTTAATACTTGGTAAAGCCTTTCACGATATTATCTATGATTTACATATAATGATTAAGGAACTAACTGTCAACACCATTGATAAGACTATTTTATTATTCAACACAATTTTAATAAAAATAATAAAAGCTGCATGTTATATTAATTACAATATCAATAAAAAATCACAGTGTAACAATATATCACTCAACTAAAGAAAAAAAAATGACAGACAAGATAAAAAAAAATTAAATATTCGATAACAAATATTAGAAATACAACTAAAATTACACAAATTTATAATTTTTTTTATTAATATTAAAACTGGAAATTAAGCAAGTCGTCGAATTTAAAAATTAAATCTTTCCAAGTCTCAAGTTGTGTATTATATATTTATATATTGCAAAATAATCTGGTGATAATAATATATTCATAAGACCATCTAAATACTTTTAATTAAATTATATTAACAGTTTTATATGTCACTAAAAGTCTCTCGAGTTTATAAGAAAAAAGTATTTAGACTAACATAATTTTTTTTATTATATAGTCCTATTTCTTAGTTTTCAAAATCTGCTAATGGATCATCTTTCTTGTTACATTTTTTCACCATAATGATAACTACTAATTATTGAAGAATAACTAGTTTCTATATTTCTGAAAAATTAAAAAGGAAAATTATGTTGTCACGTTAAATTAAATGAGAAGAAAAAATAATTAAGAAGACATATTTTATAGTGAAGTCAAAGCGGAAAATTGTATCGTATCATTAAGATGAGAAACAAAAAGAGTACGTTTATAGAACTAGAGACGTTAACATTTTTTATTTGAAAGGAGACCTTTAAGATGTTAACACATAGTGTTTATGTAAGGAAATCATACATCGTATTCATAAATTTCTTTTGAATTGATATATACATGCTAATGATAATTTTAATTATTAATCAATATATATAGAACTAATAAATTAATTTAATTACAAATACAATTATTTATCACTTTAAAAATAGTAAATAAGGACTATAAATCCGGTAACAGGTATTAAAAATAAAACAAAATATGCAGATATTTTGTTTTAAAAAAGATGAAAGATACCTGGGTTTCCTTTCGCTTTTCTCTAAATATTTTAGTTTGATGATTATTTTTATCTATATTTTAATCCCAAACAGGCATCTATCTTTTTTCAATTCTAATAAAAATTTATTAAGCTATAAAATAATTCCTATTAAAAATAATTATAAAAATAAATAATTTGTATAATTTTTAGTTATAAATAATTATTTAAATTTAAATAAAACAACTATCAAAAAATAAAATATAAAATACTTATTATAATCTATAAAATAATTAAATTTACATAACATATCTCATTTAATAGTGTAAAAAGCACAACAAATAATTAAGACTATATAAAATATTAATACAGTTATTCAAACAAAATAACTATAAAAAATTTATATATATATATATATATATATATATATATATATATATATATATATATATATATATATAACTATACCATAATCTTCTAAGAGTTGTTTCAAAAAAGAAAACTATTTATAAACATCATCGAGACAAATAACTTTATTAGACAGCTTCACTGAATGAGGAGCATCATCACATGTGTTCTCCTCTATTCACACAATTAAGTGATTATTGCAAAAGAAAATCAAACAACAAAAAAATCACAGGATAAACTAGCATACAAAGAAATTTATACAAAAGAAAATAAGTCACATCACTTTAGCATCAATACAAATACAATACGTATACACACATAACAGTTGACACTAAAATCAATTATCTGGATACATGTTATTGATATATGATTCAATGGAGGTGTGTACTTGTAATGGTCTCTATACTCTGCATAGTTCAAAGGCACAAGGGTTATCACCCAACCACACAAGGTTAATACCCTTCATGCATACGACAAAAAAAACAAGTCCAAAGGTTATGATTTTCTACTACTCTCAACATATAACTCATTATACTCTATTTGAGTGTGAATGATTCTTAGAGTTTAAGATACCTCCTTCCAGACATCTCTTATATTAAGACATATACTAACAATATCATCACAAAGAATTTTCCTTAAAATTCTTTAAACATCATAACTTCACATTATCACACATCATTCCATACCAATTGATCATTTAATATATCCACCAAAACATTTTCAGCTCAAATCATAACAAAGCCAATAAATATGCTTAGTAACCAACTACAAATAATTTAAAAATAATAAACATGCAAATAGACAAAATAGAGCATATGGCGCTTTGTGCCATTTGCATCGTAAAAATGGGTGCAATGCCATGGAACAAAAATACTCCCTGATATGCAATGGTTTCCATCGCTCAGCACCACCTGGCCAATGCTCAACGACACCATTATGGGGCTTAGTGCTACATCAGAAAAATAAGATTTTTGTATTGTGATTAAGGGAGTTTTGACATGTCCAATTAATCAATTTGGTACTCCTATTTTAATATTTTGAGTCAAAACATTTTCACATAAAATATAGCTTGTACCAAATTGCTCAATTACTTAGATTTAAAATTATCTCATCCACATACCAAATAAATCACAAACATTGAATATGCAATTATCATCTAAATCATACAAGATCACAACAATCATACAATCAAATCAAATTCATCAAAACCATCCACATTTAATCCCCGAACGCAAGAGAGCAACAACAATGCAAAACTTCAATTTTATAAAAACTCACACAACATAGACTAAGACTAGTTTCCCTTACTTGATGAAAAGCTCAAATGGTTCTAACAACACGAAAACCTTTCCCAAGCCACAAAGTACTCTATCTACACATAAAACACCACAAAGATGATCAAATCAAACCCTCAAGACCATTGATCAACAAAAAAACAAACAGAAGACTAAAGAACACATACGACCTTAAAGAGTTACGCATCCAAGGATGAACAAAATGACATAAAATGAAGAGCTGAAAATCAACTTACTAAAATAGAGAAATTGATCAGATAGACTTGAAGATCTCACTGTGAGAATCACACAGACGGTCTCCGATCTTCAAACAAATAATCACTATATTAGATATCTTACGAGAAGGGGAAACAACTTTTAGAAAGATAGTTTAGAGAGATGAAATGTATTTAAGTAATGAGATTCCTCTATAAAATTTCAATTTATAATTAAACGTTTTATTATTAAAATAATAGGATATCATTATTTTAAAACAATATCACTCTTAAATATATTATTTTCTAGGTACTCACAATAGTCATTTAAAAGTACAAATATAAATATATGACAAATTTTAATTTAAAGGAATTGTTATTTAAAAGTAAAATTAAGAAACAATTGTGTAAAAAATTAAAAATCTTTTTATAGGTATAGATTATTATTATTATTATTATTATTATTATTATTATTATTATTATTATTATTATTATTATTATTATTATTATTATTATTATTATTAGAGTAAACATATGAACTATCACACCTGCATTTATGTATTTTTTAAATATCTTAAATTTATTTTAATTTTAAAAGTAGTAATTAAAAGAGTAAAATCGAAAAAAAAGTGTATATAGTTATAGATATATAATTATAAATATAGATATAAATAAAATAAATTTTAGTTATTGACGTAAAAAGTTATAAATAATATTATTTAAATACTATTATGAGTAATTATTTAAATTTGAAAAAATAGTCACTAAAATAATAAATGACTAAATAATTCTTTTATAAATATTTTAAATTATTACGTAATTATTTGAATTTAAAATATTACTAAGATGATAAAATTGAAAAAATAATTTTTTTATTTATTTTAAATAATTATTTAAATTTAAAAAATATAATTAAGATAATAAAATTAAAAAATGAAAGAGGACAAAGAAAGTATATCATATATATATATATATATATATATATATATAGTTATAGATAAACATTAATTACCAATATGTTGAGAATAATCTAAGTATAAGTCAAAGTCCCAGATTAGTTAGAAAAGACAAAGTTAAATCTTATAAGATATAAGACCCATTAGATATGTAGATTAACAAAATATCTCTGGAAGAAGTTTGATGTCCAAGTAAAGAAAGTAGATGAAGGTCCAAATTTTAACATTGATAAGGGTCTCATGTCACTACCATGAAATCCACACTTGACAAAATTTTTTGTATTTAGTTAATTTTTAGGAAATATTTCAGTTTTAGAAATATGTTTCAATTTTAAAAATTAATTATTATTTTAGATTAAAATGAAGATATTGGAAGTATTTTATAGTTGATATTCTGTTATATCTTTTTTTTTTTTTTGTATATAGGGTATATCAATATCAATAAAATACAACAATAAATCTTTTCCTACAATATATTTCATATATATGTTACATGTTTCATATCTCTCGTATTTTCAAAAATTCTATTAATTATTTTTGCGCTCATGGATGGATTCCAACATTATGTCTCACTTTTTATTTTTATTATTACTACAAAAGAACCTTATAATATAATAGAAGAATATGATTTTATTATTTGAGGGAATCTTGAATGAATTAAAAGAAGTTATAGAAAATAAAGATAGGAGAGAAGAAAATACTTGGGTGTGAATGGTTTCCAACTGTTTTGTGTGGTTGATGAAGCGTAATTAATAACTAAACTGATAATGATAAAATTTGAAAACATGTACCCACTTCCCACATGCTTTAGCCTATAACTATTTCCTTCATTCTCCTGTGATTTCGGTGGTTCATTCTAGACACCCAAAAGGTCAAACACTGCACCACCACACACACGGACACGTTGCTTTACCGTTTACCAACCCAAACCTTTCAAACTCAATTCAAAAATTATACTTTCACCAAATTATTAATTATTTGAAATTCAGCAACTTTTGTTCATTTGACTGTGTACAAAAATTACATTTATTATATTGCTATCAACTTGATAAAAATAAAGTACAACTAGTGCGGATCATTGTACTGAGAAGAATAAGTTGAACCTTCAAATATTCAAAAACATATACTACTTGAAACTAATGTTATATTCCTTCTTCTACACAAGTTCAAATCATAATCAATCTATGAGAGTCTCAATACATCACTGTTTTTTATGCCATGTGTTGGATTTCTTAATGCAATATCTATTTTATGTGTTTCTATACCTACAATTGCAATATGAATTTCCAGCCATTTAACAAAGTAAATACTAAATTTAATCATATTTTTAAAGAATTTCATTCATTAAAAACTAGTAAGAATCTAAATTTTTGTTTAATTTCTAATACATGTTCTTAAAACGTATATTGTTTTGGGTATAGAGACATAACACCTATTTGAAAACACTCAGTCTGTTTTTACTCTTCCTTTGTTACAATTTTTACTGTTCGATCTCCTTTTTTAGCTTCCGTTCGATTTCCTTTTGCTCTTTCCTGCTCGGTTGCATAGACGATCGGGGTATCTGTCTATAAGGCTCTGATGCTTAAGTCAACTCAAGTCTGTTTGGATAAATGCAATTAATGCTGTAATAAATGCGAAGTAAAAGTTCTTGTCAACTTACCTTGGGTTCCTATTTATAGTGTTTGACATGGGTCTGCGATTATGGTTTTCTTAATCATGGTCCCATTACTTTTTAAACTTGATTACTGACTTGTGTTACGTTAATGTACATATTTAGTTTTGATGCAGTTGCTCGACCGAAGAGCCGTGCGTGCTGTCGAAGCCCTCATAATTATGACGACAAAGTTCCACTAAAATGAGCGACTATGACTGCTCGGGTTGTGGGCTCCCTAAAATCACTCCGGAAAAATTGTCATATCAACAACCCACTGAATTATCCACCTGTAATGGGCGACCTTCAACCGCTTATCTTTGGACTGCCTGACTGAAGACCTAGCTAAAAATGTCGATAGGTCATGCGGTACATGTACCTGGTCCGTATTTTACTACCAATGTAAGATTTTTTATTTTCTTTTTTGTATTTATGTTACCATGTTCATCTTTATATTGATTAACTGATATTATTTTCATGAAAGAAAGCAGAATCTAACATATTAATTAAATAAGTGACGATATATATGGTTTTTTCTTGATTTTTATTGGAATGTTATTTTAATAAATGACTGTTCTAGCTTTTTCTAATAGGTATCTGTTTTTCCGGTCAGTGTGTATATACAGGAGGATTCATTATCATTATTTAAAAAAAAATATTAAAATAATCTTTAGTAACCCAACCGCATAACAACATACTAACCTGATGTTTTCATGTTTAAGGAGAAAAAGTCATGGCATTCTCATATAATTATCAATAAATGTGATAAATCATTTTGGTCGAAAATATTATAAACATTAAAAGTATCTCACACATTCATATAAATAAATAAAAAATACTTGTTTTATTAGTCATAGTAGATTAATATTTGTACACTTAATATTGAATACGAAGGATGTAGAATAAATGAAAAGGGTATAGGCGTGGTGAAAACTATTATTAAACAGCTGACTTAAAAGTAAACAATTATTTTTCTAAACATTAATAATACACAGTAGACAAATGTTAGTAAATGTTTTTAATACAATGGTTAAAAGGGTTTGGGATATTCTCCTTCTCAGAATATACAAGAGAATCAGCTATTATGTTTATTATTTAACACAACGATTAAAACAATAAAACCCATTAAAGTAATAAAACGAGCAACGAAAAACATAAATGCATAATTTAATGGGATAACGAGTTGATAAATTTTGATTTCAACGGAAAATGTCAAGTGAAGAAACCAATAACGAACAGAAACTCTATAATTTTTAATGCAGTTTTTTCTTTTTAATCTGTTGATTAGTATCTTAGTTAGCGAGAACTTAAAAAAGTACCGAGGTAATTAAGGTGAGTAAATAATCATAATTATACGATAATGAAGAAAATAAAAGAAGAAAATTATAAATCCGCAGAAGGACCTGGGAAATACCGTTCAACGAACTGCTCCAGCAATTGATTATGATGTCATGTAAGGCTTAGACAAACTAAAACAAATCAAAGAAAGTTTCGATTTTGTAACCTCTTCCTCTTTCCTTGTTTTCTTCTCACAACAAAACTTTTTTAACCTATATTCTTTTTTTTTTCTTATTTTATTATTTTCTGCCCCATTTATATTTTCATCTTTTTCCTCCCTATTTAGCAACCTATATTTCACCATTTAGGTTAAACTTTCCGTCCAAATTACGTTAAAGAGACATATTACAAAATTAAGTACATAATTATAATCAACGTGAAAATATTTCAAACATTTATTTATCAATTGAAAATTTCATTATAATTTTTTATATATTTATTATTGTGAATGTAGTATTTGAAATGAAAGTTTATTAAATAAATAAAAATAGTTGAAGAATGGGACATGTAGAAGGAGGGGTAGAATGGTAAAAGCGGAAAGAGACAGGGTGAAAGGAAGAGGGAGGGCCAGCTGGAGAGTATAAAAGGAAGAGGCTACAACGGCAATGCCTTATCTTCTCTCTCCAACACACAAACAACACACTATTCTCTCTTTTCTCCAATTCTTTTCTTTTTCAAATTTAGGGAAAACGCCAAATTACGCAACAGCCCTTCTTCTCTTCTATTCTTCTTTCTCCTTCTTCTTCTTTCTTGAAGCCTTCTCTCTCTATATCTCTCTTCTCTCTCTCTCTCTTCTTTCTCTTCCTCTGCTTCACTCGCGTACGCGCAAATCTGCTATTTCAATCCTCTTTCTCTCTGATCTACGTGTCCACCAACTGCACCTCCACGCCCCACTCATTTTCATTCTTCTCAACCTTCGGAGATCCAACCGCCAGATAATACACAGAATCCCGCCTTTTCTACGTTTCTACACTCTCAACACAAGGTTCTTCGTTTTTTTCTTTAACTTTATTATTACTGTTCTTTTCAAAAAAGTAATGCGAGCTTCCTGCGTACTTTTTCTTGTTCAGAATTTCGAGCCACTGGACTGGATTGCATTGGTGTCTGCTTTCTCTTCTTTATTTTTTTGCTCTTATGCCATGTTTGTTTTAATTTTGGGAGTGGTTTCAGCGTCGGCATCGTTTCTGCATTTTTTCGTTAGCGATGTTTTGAGGATTCCGAGTCAGATCTGCACCGGTTTATCCGACGAATTTGTTCTTGTTCGTTTATCTTTTGTTCATTGACTTATTTCGCCTCTGGAATCTCTCACGTGATAAAATACGCGTGTTATTTTAGTTGAAGTAGAACTGTGAACATTGTAGTTATATTTTTAACGATCACTTATGCAAGTGCTTTGGATTACTTTTTTTCAGTGGGTATAATCCTTTATGTGCTTCGATTCTTTCTCATAAAAGCTTGATTCAATTTTTAGTAAATGGATTATTTGCTCTTTCGTTTGGTCACTGTGCAAATTGAGAGTCGCGACTGGCTGGAGTTGCTGGTTCAAGTTCAAATGAGATAAATATAAAGGGTTGAGGCATGAAAAAGCGAATTCTATAGATCTGTTCTGAAATTGGAGCTGCTGTTTGGAGTTGCTATTTTTTTTTTAATAAATAATTTTAGAAACAAGTTTGGTTTTGGCAAAACTGTTTGTTACCACTCTCCTCTTGTTGTCATATAAATGCTGTTATTATTTGTTGTATGGGTTGAAGTGTAATTTTTGGGTGAACTTGGGTATTTGTTTTAGTCAAACAAGACTAATATTTCGAGATACTGAAATTTATTGAAGTGGTTAGCCTCTTCCATATGTCCCGCCTTTGATACTCCGTTATTTTATATCATATCATTTATAGTGTTTGCCTCTTTGCCTGTTTATCCGTCTTCCCCATTCCTTGGGAGATGGAAGATAATATATATACATGTTTTGCTTTTTCTTTCTAACTTTATTAAACTTTTGTATGTAGCTGCAGTAGAAATTCATTATGGTGGCAACTGCAGCTACTTCATCAATTTTTCCTGTTCCTTCTCCCTCCCCGGAATCTGGGGGAGCAGGCAACAAGCTTGTTGGTGGGCCAGCGAACCTTGGAGGACTAAAATCCAAACCTGTGACTTCTGGTGGCTTGAAGGCAAAGGCACAAGCCCCGTCGAAAATTAATGGAAGCACAGTTGCTACTTCTGTAGAAAGCTTGAAGCTTGAAGATGATTTACCTTCACCTCCCCCTAGGACTTTTATCAATCAGTTACCTGATTGGAGCATGCTTCTTGCTGCCATCACGACAATTTTCTTAGCAGCTGAAAAGCAGTGGATGATGCTTGATTGGAAACCAAGGCGACCTGACATGCTTATTGACCCCTTTGGGATCGGAAGAATTGTTCAGGATGGTCTTGTCTTCCGTGAAAACTTTCCTATCAGATCGTATGAGATTGGTGCTGATCGAACAGCATCTATAGAAACAGTAATGAACCATTTGCAGGTAAGCTCGCTCTCATACCAATTATTTTTTTTTTAATCTTCAGATATGAATATGTTATAACTAAGATAGGGTTGTATATTTATTTATTCACTGTGCATAATTGGAATTCAAATGTAGATAATATCATTTTTTTTTTAAATATTTTTCATTCTAGAATTATCTCAACTAGTTGTTTAACAGGAAACTGCACTCAATCATGTTAAGAGTGCTGGCCTTCTTGGTGATGGATTTGGTTCTACTCCGGAAATGTGCAAAAAAAACTTGATATGGGTAGTCACTCGTATGCAGGTTGTGGTTGATCGCTATCCTACCTGGTATGTCACCCAGATTTACACGTGTTTTGGAATGTATCCATCCTAAAGCTATTTCTGTGTCTATTTTAGTTAGTTAATCTTTATAAGAAATTATCACTATAAATACAGTCATGGTATTTAAACTTAGTTATGAAAATCTCGATACTAGTGAAGTTCTGGGGATGGCAGTTGATCTGATAAACTATACACAATGTACTGTGGGAAGCCTTATCTGGTATTGTTGTTGATTTATTTTTGAGAACTAGATGTATAAAGTACGCAGTTATTTTGGCTTCTTGGTGCTGGGTTGCAGTTAGATAAGCTATTAGTGAATATTGTTATGGTTGTTCTCAATCTAATCATCTGAAGTTGGGTGTCTAAATTTGCTTCAGGGGTGACATCGTTCAAGTAGACACGTGGGTTTCTGGATCTGGGAAGAATGGTATGCGTCGTGATTGGGTTTTACGTGACTGCAAAACTGGTGAAATCCTGACAAGAGCCTCCAGGTAGAAATCATTTTCCCTTTCCTTCTGCTTCCGGCTAATTTTAAGACGTGTATCTGAATGTGCATGACTGGTGATTGGGCACAATTTTGGATCTTTCAAACTCCTTATAAAAGTTATGGAAAACAAATCTTTTCTTTTCTTTTTTTCCTGATTAAGTAAAATTTGTCACAGCTGAAATTTGAGGTAAGCGATGAGTGTATTTTGCAGGTGAAAACCTCTAATTGAGTAAACATAACTTTGTATCTTAGATTATTATTAAGTATCATGTATACGCATTCACCCCCTAGAGCTTGCAGTTAGCATCATACATTTTCTGAACAGTTTGTTACGGTTTTGGTGGTCTACAGCGTTTGGGTCATGATGAATAAGCTGACGAGAAGGCTGTCTAAAATTCCAGAAGAAGTCAGAGAGGAGATAGGATCGTACTTTGTGGATTCTGCTCCAATTCTGGAAGAGGATAGCAGAAAACTGACTAAACTTGACGACAACACAGCAGATTATATTCGTACTGGTTTAAGTGTATGTCAACTAGTTTTTTTGTGATCGCTGTCATTAGCTATTTTCTTTAATTTTTTCGTATGTTGTTTTCTAATCAGTTTACAAATTGTATCCTTATAATTTACAGCCTAGATGGAGTGACCTTGATGTCAACCAACACGTCAACAACGTGAAGTATATTGGCTGGATTCTGGAGGTATTTTTGTACTCTTGCATTCTAAAAAACTTCAATTCATGTTTCCTGCTTGGTCTCTTTCTTCAATTCTTCGTTGGGAACATTCTATTGTAGCTCAAGCTTGGGAAGATCATGTGAAATTCAGGGTAGAATTATTAATCAAAATTGTCATCTGATTAGAATCAGGACAATTGCAGGTTATGATGTCAGACACCCAGTTTCCCTGTAGGTGAACCCTTCTCTAGTCTGCCGTGTCAGTCAGTCTATCTAATCAATTGATTGTTTGTGAAGTGAGTGTGTTTGGGAGGGAATTTGGTAACAGAGTATGGGTACTTTCCGATATTAATTTGTGGGCCACGGAGGAGCAAAGTGTGGTGGCGGCTTGAAAATAATGTGATATAATTGAGTTGTACTATGCTGCCTTTTGAGATAACACTGAAAATTGGGCAATAGGGGTGATCTTTATGTAAATGAGTTATATTCTCTTATCAGTTATTGCTGGTTGATTTATTCTTGGAGATTATCTTTGATTCTTGCAGAGTGCTCCACAGTCAATCTTGGAGAGTCATGAGCTTTCTTCCATGACTTTAGAGTACAGAAGGGAATGTGGTAGGGACAGTGTGCTGGATTCCCTGACCGCTGTATCTGGTGCCAACATTGGCAATCTCGCTGATAGCGGACATGTTGAGTGCAAACACCTGCTTCGACTTGAAAATGGTGCTGAGATTGTGAGGGGTAGGACTGAGTGGAGGCCCAAACCTGTGAACAACTTTGGTTTTATGAATGAGGTTCCAGCAGAAAGCACTTAAGATTTTGAAATGGTTAACGATCGGAGTTGCATCAGTCTCCCTGCTATGGTTACCTGGAGAGTTTTGCTTGTCTGTCCGATCTACATGTCTTCATATATATAAATATTATATATATATATATAGATACCTTCTAATCTGTGTCACTCTGGTGGGTAAGAGGAAAAGCAGTAGTAAATCTGATTCTCGTTGTAATTAGCTACTGCTCTGCTCTCTCTTTCTGCTCCATATTTCATTTCATCTCTTAATGCGCTACTGCTAGGCTGTCTTCAATATTTAATTGCTTGTTAAAAATAGCTAGATATGTATATTATTATTCTTTTTCTCTTGGTTGAATTAAAGATGCAATTTTCTCTTTCCTTGTGAACACGAAACCATTATTATTATTATGATTATTATTATTATTTTTGTATAGCCTGTATGCAAGAATGAATGCATGCTCCAGCTTGTATTATGCCAACTTCCCACATGGGAATTATTGTATGCAAAACATCTCTTCTACTCGAAGCCTCTTAAAATAATTTGTGCATATTATCTTACATTAATGTGTGTGGGCCTATGCATGTGCTGTCCTACGTCTTTGTGTAATCCACATTTTGTTGGGACCCTATAATTGGGCTCACTACTCCTGCCTCTTACAACTTTCACCTTTATATGTTTCATTTTGTTGAATTCAGATGTCTATGTTAGTCTGTGACAGATAAAGGTTAACACTAAGTTCCAGTTTTTATTTCATTGCCTCCAAAGTTGGTGTACTCTGATGATGAACACTGTCTGGTAAACGATTGAGGTCATTTTTTAAAACAGACTTATGGGTTTTTCCTTTTTTTTCTTTCAAACATTTCTATTTTTTTATATATTTATTAAATTTTCTTGTTGCTTACCCTAAGCAAGGAAAGTTAAGTCATTTACTTATTTAATTTCTTTTCTTTCGCTGCTGTTACCTCTTTTATATTATTTCATTCAGTTTAACTATCATAATATTGTATATAACATTTAGTTTATTTATTCAATGTCCTAAAATAAATTGATAATGATATACTTTTTGTTAATTTTTCAATAACAAAATTTTTGAGTTAAATTTAAAAAAAAAATCAAAGTAACAAAACTCTCAAATTTATAGAGAAGATAGCAGTTCTGTCAAATATACATTTTCAGTTACTTCAACTAAAAGTTTCACCCAACATTTATGATTTAAAACATGCTTATCTTTCTAAAGTATGTCAATGTAGAAGTCATCGTATACATTTAACATAAGTGTTAGTATGATAAGAAATAGTGAGAAATTGGAATGAATTTTAAATCCAATTCTCTTTGTCTTTGCATGAAATAAATTTATTTCTGAAAATTATTGTGTGAGACCGTGAAATGACGATAGGGTTTTGGTATGTGGAACTAAAAGAATGTGTTGCTTTTCCAAATCTTGATGTTGTTAAAAGTTTTTTTTAGTTAATCTGAGTTATGTATAATTTGATGAAAAGAAATCAAAACAATTTTATTAGGATATTATAGTCTTGTTTTGGGTTTCACTCCTGAGAATATACTGTGATGAGAAAGATGATATTCAACAGATTGAAAATTAGAACAAACAATACAAATTTGAATATAACAAGAATAAAATAATGCATTTAGTATAAAACAATATGATAAATTTGAAGTTTGTTAGTAAAAATAATGCTTATATATTTTATTTTACTTATACAAAACACAATGGTTTTTGTATTAAAAATGGCTAATATGTAATATAAAAATTTGCAAGGAAAGTTAATAAGATATAGTATAACAAATCTTTCACTCATTACATTTCAAAGCCAAGTTCTATGGATGTTTAGATTAAAAAAAACATAAATGAAAAGTACGTAGTGTAATTTAAGGAACCACTGGTTGTACAAAATTCAAGTAATTTGTTTGCATGACTAAGATAATAGGACATGTCATGCAATGAAATTTTTGAGAAAGAAAAAGATAATACATTTAGTCATTAGATATAATACAATTATGATAATTTATTTTTAGGAGTGATAAGATGACTTTGAAAGATTGTGAATTTAACTTTTAATTTGATCTACTTAGTTTTCGTATAATTTTTAATTTTTAGAAAAAAAAAAAAGAATTGGTCCAGACAATGGAAAATACTAATCATTCAAAAAACTTGAAATTGTAATATCACAAAATTAGGTATCTCCTATTACACCTTTGTTTAGACTCTCTATGTTTCAACTTCATCCATTAATTGCAACTTTTCCTTTACACACCTTTAGTGGTTATAATAATAAGAAGCTAGGACACACTCTATAGTCCAAAATTGAACATATTCAAAATATTAAAAGTAAAATAAAATTTCATTTTCATCAAATAATATAATTTATGATATTGAGAAAAAAATAATGTTAATTATCTAATACGATAACTTTAATAAGATGTTGGCGGATCAGTAAATTTTACCTCTACATTTATCACAATACTTTAATCATATATAGAAGGACCAACCATTAAAACTGCTTTAACAAATTTTAAGTACAAGTTGAAAACTTTTAATTACTAGCTAGTCTCATAGGTTTACCTAATCTTTTAGTTTCCACTAGTTTAGCAAATATAATCATAAAATAAAATCTTGCTGAATAATAATTTGTGTTGAGTTTAATAATTATATTATTATGTGTAAAGTAAAGGAAGTAAAATATTTTATTCTGTTATTTAATCATTAAAAGTGGTAAATATAAGAAAAATACATGTGATTAAAATATAAAATTGTTATGTACATTTTCTGTATTGTTTCTCTTTTTGATCAATGTAATTTAATTTGATTATTTTAACTGTTAAATTTTGAATCAATAGTCATGGTTATTATTTTATTGGTGTGTATACATCAATATATTTATATTGTTAATATATATTTTTTACATGTTTGTGCAGTATCTAATTAAAAAGATTATTTTTAACTTCTCTTCCTGTGCCTATAACAAATAACTGTTAAAGATTACTAAGAGACATAATCTTGCCCTAATTATTTTCTTAAAAGCCAATTATGATCAACAGCTGTGTTCGAAATCTAATAGAACAGTTTAGTAGCTGAGTGTTCATTCACACTCTTATCCGTATACTGTTGCAGAAGAAAACAGTAATTTTTGAAGGTTACTCTGATACTGTTTTCTCCCTTTGATGATTTCAAGAAAAAGTTAAAAATCACCGGTGGCAGATACTACCAGGTTTCAAACTCTACATGGCTCCTCCATTCGATGCAATATTCACTTCATTCGATAAATAACAAATAATGGGATGAAATATGTTTTTTATTTTTTAAATTTTAATAAAAATTAAAATTAATTTTTTTCTAAATATTAAATTAATTTAGTTTTTTATTTTTAAAAATACGTAAATTTAATATTTTAAACCAAATTTTGTTAAGTTTATTTAACTTTTCAAGCGCACGTTTTTTAGCTGAACTTGAAATGAACATGTGTCAAATGTGTCAAATGTTATAAACAAACCAAAATAATATAATGATATGTATTTAAAATATCAAATAAATTTAATAAAATTTGATTAAAATAACTACATCCACGTATTTATAGAATTAAGAGATTAAATTGGTTTAATATTTTCAAAATTTTCACTAAAGATAAAAACATATTTAATTATAAATACAAAATAGTGTTTTAACTTATTTTTATGTAGATTTTTCAAATTAAAGAAATCTAAATACGCAAAACTTATATTAGAGTAATATTTTTATTTATACATATAATATTATATACTGTAACATTTTCTAATAAAATAAGAGAGTAAGATTTGGAATTTGATGGAAGATGCAGCTGAACATTGAAAGTTTCATGTTTTGGTTTGGGATTCTCCTGGGTAACCTAACTATGGCACTGTTTTCCCATTCTTTTTATAATTTTTTTACATGAATTTTATTTTATCATATTTGTACGAGAGTATATAGTATGAAGATGTTAATCTTTATTATTGAATATATGTATTTATTTTGAGTTGATTTAAATTCTAACTTGCTAAGACAGATAAATAACGAGATATTTACTCTACATTTAGCATTTAATTATGTCTCTCATTTTTCTTTTATTTCATATTTTTTCCTCTAATTTGCTCCTGATCATCATCAACCTTAATTTTCAGTTTTTTAATCAATCTCATCCCTTTTATTAATTAATAAGAACATGTATTATGATTTTCTGTCTTGGATTATTATTTTGTGTAAACATTGTTTAGCTATAAAATTTATTAACTAATTTTCAAAGCAGTCTTTTTTAACAATGATTTTGTTTGTGCTTATTTTTTCTAAATGTTTTTTAACAATATAAGTATATTTATGTATTTTTTAAGTTTTTGTCTAACTATTTTAAAAGATAAACAGTTTTTGTTTTTTAATAAACAAATCATATCTACTTTCTAAATCAGCAATTTAAAAAAAACACTTATTTAAAAAGGATTTATTTGACGTTCAAGCAAATTAGTAATTGTGTTATTAGTTAAGATCAGGATCAAAATAAGAAAACATGAGTTCTTATTACTAATTAATATTCATAACTCAAACTAAACTTAAATTTCATATTATCTGGGCAGCGTAGTGATGATTACATTACATGGATCTGCCATTCACTTTGTCTTGTTGATTGAAGGTTAAAACATTTGTCTTATTTCAATAAGCTTTCAAACATAGCTTTAGCATGAAAAGTAGGAATGTCATGATCAAATATAAGGGTTAAATGGAGTCACATATTAACCATCTTTTGAGAGGAAAAAAAACAAAAGTGATGATTAAGTATTTTATACCACAACATCAAAACTTGAAAATTGTATGTTTCATCTCATGCAAATGGGTAGATGTTGCAAATTAACGGGAAAGATGATAAAAGTTGAACAATACTAATACTAATAAAATTAATGCTTTAAGATTTTAGATTAAAAATAATATTATTTTGTTATATTATGTGAATTTAACTAAATTATTATTATTATTATATCTCGAGTAAACCTTTCTCAAACATTCATATTTAAACAAATTTCAGCATTTATTGAAATATTTAGAGATCATATATGCAGTATCTTTGTAACACTTAGGTATCATGTCTTTCTGGTATGTTTTCTCTTATTCCTTTCTATTGGTTTTTGGATCTTTAGGAATAATAATGTATACATACAAGTAAAATTTAAAAACAAAAATATATTATACAGTTGGCCAATAGTTATATGTGCAACCACAGTCATTAATCTGTGGTGTTCTTTATTTTAATGGGTTGAATGCTATGTTTGTTGGAGAGATTTAAATGGTTGAACAAACGGTTTTTGATTACCGAGGTAAAATTTTAAACCACATTAATATACAATATTCAATTTAGTACATACATGTTCCTTACAAGAGGAGCTTTCTTGTAAATTGCAAACCCAAACTATTCCATTATCTAAAGCCTAATGCATAACTTTGAATTTGAACTATTATAAATAACGTAAAATAAGATATTTTTTGGGTGGAAAGAAGAAAATGTTTTGTTTTTACAGTTGAAACAGGACATTGGTAATTTATGTGTTGTGTTTGGTGTTGAACGATGATAATTTTTGCCATATCTAACTTTTTTACCCTCCCTATCTCCTCTTCTGTGTCTGTGTTTGCGGTGATTGTGTCCCTTACTTTTCGTGATTCTCTATTTTGTTCTCATCCATCGCACACACTCATCATTCATTCATTCATCTACCTTCTCTCTCTATCTCTCCGTAACTCCAAAAATCTAGCCTCGAAATTGGGCATCCAATTTTCACTTTACGTAATCACCCTATGTAGGACTATGCCCTATGCACCTTTTTGTCCAACCAAAACAAGTAATAAAATAAATCATAAAACTAAACCAATAACCGAATTAACCATTTCATAATCATATACATGTATTTCTTTTTTTCAGTATCTACCTACGTGGTCGTGTACTTTTCGTTTGATATATATAATTGTAACATATATTTTTGGCTTTCGTAAATTAGTCATATTTATATAATTGAGTTCACTGTGCAGGAGGGAGTGTAAAGTGAAGATTAAGATGGAGTTTAAGTTGGGTTGGGTGGAGATTGGAGCGTTGTAGTTGTACCTGCGATGCGGTTGTGTTGTGAGTAACAAAGCAACATTAACTAAACCAACAACATGTGGCGTCGTTTGTTCTCTTGAATCGAGGAAAAAAAGCAGAGAGAAATTCTTTCTCACCATAGTGCCTGCCATTCATGGAGGGATCCATCTTGATGCATCAAAATGCTCCCTTTCCATCCATTCTCCAAATCTAGCATTCTTCTTTGGATCAAACGCCATTTTCTCTCTTCACTCTTCACTCTTCACCTCCAAAAACCTCTTCTTCTTCTTCTTTCTTCTCTCTCTTCCCATTTCACCTATTCCTGCACCTTGTTACATCTTTATGCAAACCGTTAAAGTTAAACTTCTTCTCTGACTAGCTGCTGCTTCCCTTCTCTCTCTCTCTCTCTCTCTCTCTCTCTCTCTCTCTTTCTTAAGAGGGTTTGCTTCGGTCTCACAGAAACCAGGTTGGTCTTTTCTGCTTCTTTTACTCATACTCTCTCTCAACAGCTGTTCTTAAATATACTAATTTTGGTGGGGTTCCTGTTTTGAACTGACTTTGGAGTTTAACTGAATTGTTATGTACTGAAGTATTAATTTTTTTTTTCTAGTACTGGTAATGATCTTGTCAGGTACAAGGTCCTTAATGGTTCCTCAAGTGGTTGTGATTCTTCTATTTCTTCTTCTATTTTTCAGACCCAGATCTCGGTTCTACCCACCCACTGTTGGGCTGCTTCTACAAAGCCTTTAATTTTGTTAATTTCTTGCCTTAAATGGGTCGTTTACATTTTTCTTTTTCTGTATTTTCTCTTCCAGTCCCCTCTTTTATCTTGTTTGATTCCGAGACTTTCTGATATGAACTTGTTCTAGTATGTTCGCCTGGTGCTTGGGGAAATGACTGGTCTTTTAGTCTACAACATCTTTGGGTGCTTAATTGTAGTTTGTAGTTGAAAAATTACTGAGATTCATACAAATGCACCGAATTCAATAATATCTATGGATACCAATTTATAAACTGTTGGTAGATCTGGCTAGAATATGCTGCTAACTGTTCTTGGAAAGCATACCAAAGTACCTACTTTCAGAAACTTATGTTTTGACTATCCTCAATTCCTTTGTCACTTCCCCTTATCCAAAGAGTAGTGTTTCTCTCTTGATCTTCTCTCTCTCTCTCTCTACTTATATCCCATGCTTTTGCATTATTCTTCAGATTATGAATCTTCTCGAGCATATTGAGTTAGTCTTCATACTTGGTCTAATATTCTTTCTTACAGAATATTTGGTAATTTTTCTTTAGTTCTTAATGTTTGATGTTCTGGTGTAATCTCCAAGCAGGTCCTGATTACACTTTCTATGTCTCGTAAACGTGCCTTGTTTTTCATTTTTGTTATGTTGTTGAATGATTACATTACAGCAAGCTGATTTTATTGTTACATGACAAATCAACTTGAAAGAACTCCTGGGGTTTGGTTTGAGCTTTTAATGGAGAGTGATAATTTGGTTGCAGGCGTTCTCGATAGATTGCCACCATGATAAAGCAAATTCTTAGCAAATTGCCAAAGAAGGTGCCAAAATCTGACTCATCAGATTCTTCAAGGAGTGACTCTAGCAATTCTACAAGTTTTGGGAATGTTTTTCAGTGTACAAATGTTGGAAGCACCATTTCAAGCAAATTAAATGTCGTGAAGAGGGTATCTTCGGTTGTTTTCCCTGCAAGCATGAGTGCTGGAGTGGAAGCAGTCGACCCGTGTCTGTCCTTCAAAGATGTTTCAAACACACAGAAGCAAAGCCTGTTCATTAGTAAGTTAAACCTTTGCTGCAAAGTCTATGACATGAGTGATCCTGACAAGAACAGTACAGAGCAAGATCTCAAACGACAAACGCTGTTGGAGCTTGTTGATTTTGTTTCTTCTGGATCTGTCAAGTTCACAGAACCAGCAATCGCGGCTTTGTGTAAAATGTGTGCAACTAATTTGTTCAGGGTTTTCCCACCTAAATTTCGAACAAGTAGTGGTGGTGGAGAAACAGAAGACGAGGAACCAATGTTTGATCCTGCCTGGTCTCACTTGCAAGTTGTTTACGATCTACTACTCCAATTCATCAACTATAACTCTCTTGATGTGAAGGTGGCAAAAGCACATATAGATCATGCTTTCATTTTAAGATTACTTGACCTCTTCGATTCTGAGGACCCCAGAGAAAGGGATTGCTTGAAAACAATTCTGCATAGAATCTATGGGAAATTCATGGTTCACAGGCCTTTCATACGGAAATCCGTTAGCAACATCATCTACCGGTTTGTTTTTGAGACGGAGCGGCATAACGGGATCGCAGAGATGCTTGAGATTTTTGGGAGTGTGATCAGTGGATTTGCCTTGCCATTGAAGGAAGAGCATAAGATATTTTTGTGGAGGGCTTTAATTCCTCTGCACAAACCTAAATCCGTTGGCATTTACCACCAGCAGTTAACATATTGTGTTGTACAGTTCATAGAGAAGGATCAAAGACTGGCCAGCTCGGTGATAAAGGGACTATTGAAGTACTGGCCAGTAACAAATAGCCAAAAGGAGCTCATGTTCATCAGTGAGTTGGAAGAGATTTTGGAAATGACTAGCATGGCTGAGTTTCAGAAGATCATGATCCCTCTCTTTCGACGAATGGCTCACTGCCTCAACAGTTCTCATTATCAGGTACTTTTTTCTACACTGCTTCTAAACAGATGATGAAATGGTTGTGTTTTTGGTATGATTGTTTATTGATGCCTTGATGATAATATTCAGGTGGCTGAACGAGCACATTTGCTATGGAACAATGAGCACATTCTGAATCTGATAACGCAAAACCGACAGGTGATTCTGCCTCTGGTGTTCTCAGCACTTGTACATAATGCTCAAAGTCACTGGAACCAAGCAGTGCTGAATCTGACTCAGAACATAAGGAAGATGCTGTCTCAGATGGACGAGGAGTTGGTACTGGCATGCCAACGCAGGATTGAAGAAGAAGATTCAGCTGCAAGTGCTGCAGCTGAGAGGAGAAGACTAACATGGGAACGCCTAGAAGCTGCTGCTTCTGCTGCTGCTGCTGCTGCTGCTGCTGCCAGTGTTCAATCTTCTTCTGTAGGTGGTTTAGTCCCAGTAAAATCTGCTACATGCTCAGTGGCATGCTAAGCTAATTAATTGGTTTGAGTTATGATATAATATTATGATGATTATGTAAGCCTAATTAAGCTTCTAATTAAAATTACATAATAGTGGTGTGGTTCTTGAGTTTTTATTTATCTGTGCCATTTTATTGTTGGCACAATAGGGTATGTACGTACGTATGTTTGTTTGTATGTATACAAATACATACTTACTAGCCTCAAAAATTGTGGTGACTGAGGGAGGAGTGTTGCATAATGCATAATGGTTAATGGTTAGAAAGGTTGGTTATTTGAATTGAGAAAAAAGAAAGAAAGTAGGCAGTGATATTTGATTGTGTTATTATTATTTAACATTATTGTTTTGTTGTTAGGAGTAGCAGAGAACAGAGCAGAGAAAGCATAGCAGAGAGAGAGCATGTGTGTGTCGGTGGGTTATTCGTGCGTGCAATTATTTGCAGTGTCAGCACCGTAACCCTGACTCTTTTTTCAGTTTTCTTACTTCCTGGTCCCACTCTATTCTATTCTATGCCTCTCTCCCTATAATGCCAAGTTAAAACCAAAAAAGTTACATCTATTTTTACCTGCTCCACTCACTCTATTTTCCTTCTCTTTTTCATCAAAAATCTCTCTATTTTCTCTTATTTTTAAAAGATTTCATATTTGTATAAAATAATCAGACAAAGTGAGTTTTGATAAATGAGTCACCCACATGACACACATTACTTAACAGAGGCAAAAGATTGACCTCTTTGGCGGGGAATGATGTAAACCTCTACTTTAACCCATGCAAAGTCTACACAGGGATTACTTAATTATAGTATTTTTATTTTTATGCTTAAATTCTAAAATTCAACTTTATCTTAATCTCTTCTTCAGATACTTATACAATTTTTTTTATTACTGTAATAAAATAACAAGTTTCATAGCTATCTGTATGAAGAAAATGGAGTAAAAGTAGTGTTGATGTTTTATTTTTGATGGCAAGCTTCTAATTACGTGGTTAATGGGATATGTTTATGTCTTACTTACCTACTGCAAGCAACGAAGCTCAAAAAGTTGACTTTAGATTTAATGCGTTCACCCTTTACGCCACTGTTATCAGTCTCCTCTTTGGTTTGGACTAATCAATATTCAACTCTCTTTTTCAACAATTAATGTCATAACTTTTGCATCACAGATATGGAAGTTTTTGACTTTAAGGACTCACAATTTAATATGTTCACAGATTTCCTTTTCTGCCATTACATACACTCTTCACATTTGGTATTTGGTGTCCATTGTTATCTTCTAACATAACATCAACACTGTTTGATTCCACAAAAGTAAGATTAATCTCCCAGAATATAAAACATTGGTTGAAGGAGAAATTCTATATCAAATACTTTTCGGTTCACATAAATAGAATCAAACACTTGTCATATACTTAAAGAGTCTCAACTTTTAGTTGCTTGTGTATCACACCTTCTTGATATAACTTACTAATACTATTATATCTTAATTAATACCAAGTTTACACAGCATCTGTAAAAAAAACACAAATTTATATAGTCGTTACTATTTTCATATTAAATGAAATATATCAAGATAACACATGGATTCATAGTTTAGAAAAATATATCAAGGAGTTATAATTTAATACACTTTAGTCATTGGCTTAAATAACAAATTTTACACGAGGGAATCTTGGTTAAGAGTTTACAACTTTGTCAGCTACCAAACATCCAAATTCTAAATTTATTAGAAAAATATTTTTTACATATATCTTAATCCTTCTAAACCATAAAAAAAAAAAAAAACTATTTCTTGTGTCTAAGTTTAACTTGTAGATAAATAAATAATATTTATTTATAAAGTTAATTAAAATTAAAATAAAAGGTTCATAACTTTTCAAGCAATAAAAGTTATAGAAACAATAACCGTGAGGAATTAGAAAATAGTTTAAGAGTGATAATTATTTTATAGATGACTCTCTATTATTATATTATTAAAAGATCAAATTATAACTATAAATTTCTAGTAGTCAAGTTTTGGTATATAAAAATCATCATATCTTTATTTTTTTTTTTCCAATTCTTCTTTGTCATCTTTCTTTAAGATTCAGACTTATTCTTCATCTCTTTGAATATATGAATCCACCTTAGTATTTTTGGCATATAGGACGACACAACTAACTCATCAAAAGTATCACTACTACAAGTTGAGCATTTGATGATGGTTAAAATAGACATGTGAAGATTCAATATTCGTTATTTTAACTGTCGTTAAAAGTTCAAAAAAAAATAACGATGGTTGTGAGAGTCGTCGTCAAAGCGTAAAATAACGACAGTCAATGAGAATTGTCGTTCAAAGTAGAAAAAAAAACTCATGAAACAACAACAATTATTTTACACAACTGTCATTAAAAGTGTATGTGTGTGTGTGTTTTTTTTTAATTCATATTTGTATTTTTGAAACCCACAATTTCGGCATGATTTTTTAGATTGTGTGAGGAGCACATGTGGTGTTAGGATTATGGGAGAGAGCTAGTTATTTAAATAGATTGTGTGATTTTGTTGAGAACATATGAATTTCTTATTTATGATATTTGCGGGGAGATGATTGAAGTAAATTTGTTGGTTATGTTGTTGCTATGTTGAATTAGGGCATTTTGATGTGAACGAAATGAGTCATATTTGAGAGTAGATATACCAATTTGGATTGAATTGGCTCTTGTTGATTTTTGTTGAATTGAATTCATTGCTAATGTGGTTGAAAAATAGATAAAAAAAAATACCTTTTAGAGCCAATTATTTAAACTGGTATATTTTGAAGGTTTTTAGTTTTATACAGACTCCCTAAGCGAGCCAAACCTTTGTTGTGCGAAAAATGAAAGGCTTGTAATCCATTGAGATCTAGATGCTCAACTCATCAAACAAGTATAATAAAATAGGCTTGGTCACTGGGTGAGAGGAACAATCACTAGGAGAGCGAAATAGTCGCTTGATGAATTTTTATTTTTAAGAATCTAGTAGCTAAGGGGGATCGTCGAACAAGGCTGACTTACCGAGCAAAAATGTGAATTTTTTTTCTCCAGTTGATGGTTATTGGGCGAGCCAGTTCCTTGTTGGACGAAAATCTATGTTAGAAAATTCATAGAGCTTATATGAAATTCATAGAGCTTACATGTTAGAATTCTTTTTTATTTTGAATGAATAAAATAAATATAATAAATGTTTAATTTTAAAAAATAACATTTAAGATTTTGATAATTATTACTATAACAAAATAATTTTTACATAAAAAAAAATATCATGTCAAAAATATATTTATGAATTTATAAATATTAAAATATGAATTTAAATGAGAGCAGTAACTCATGAAATTTTTATCATTTATATCAGGTAATAAAAATTTTTATTTAATTTTATTTATTCAACATTATTCATCTATAAAGAGAATTGGTAATTTCAAATTTTCCTTCAATTTGTTTGAGTGAATTGGTTTTGTGCTCAGCATAGTCAATCAAAGCATCCTACATTCACAGAAGGAACAGATATTAATTGAATGGCAGTTGGCACAAAGGAAACTTAGTTGATAAGAAAAAGTGAAATGAAAATAACAAATCCCCCTTTTGGTACCCATAAATTGCTTCATTTGTGCATAGCTTCATCATCTTCAACATTTAACTTCAACCACACACACATAAGGGGAGAAAAAATGTATGCACCTGCACAGTACCAAGAACCAAGTTATGTGGAACACGTTCGCAGACGCCACCAAGAAAAGGGATTCCTTTACGCTTGGTTTGTTTGCATACTTATCATTCTTGCTTTTGTTGTTAAATTTTTTGTTATCATTGCTCTTCTCACTCTACCACATACATCATTCAATTTTCATCATGTTGCTCTCATTCTTCTCGACACTTCATAATTCCCTTTTCCTTTCACAGTGTGCACTGTTATCAATTTCATTTTGTTTTTTGCTGTCATTTTTTGACTGGTGGAGATTTTCATTGGGATTTGCACCTGCAGTTTCTTTGCCTTGTGCTGCTGCTTCTGCTGCTATGAAACCTGTGAGTGCTGTTTGGATGTGTTATGTTGCTGCTGCCCCTAGATATAAGGGTCACCATCCCCTGTAAAAGTCCTATGAAAATATTATCATCATATACTTCCTTCTCTGTGTATCTATCTAAAAGTAATAATTACATAGATGAACATGAGACTTTCTGATATGAGTGTGTTACTTTTGACTTATGGTTGTGATCAAAATTACTTTATGATCAAGGAGGCATAGACCTAACAAGTACCATTTATTTTCTCTGTTTGTTGAATATTTTAATTTGGCGCAAGTTACTCTGGTGATAATGTAATGGTTATAAATGAAGAATAAACTATGAATATTTTGGGGACCCTTTATCGTGTTATGTTGTCGGCAAAAGGCGTGGTGATTCTAGTGCAGAGTGATGAAATGGAGCCCTCTTGGGGTCCAAATTTGAATAGGCATGGTATTCAACAGTTTCTATGAGTTCATCTTTGAATTTACATATAATGGTGGCCACAACAATGCTTATTTGTTTTTTTACCAGAAAAGTAAAGCAAAACCCTTATAAAGTTTATCAAGAAGTTATATTTAGATGTTCTGTCCCATGCATGCATGCATGCCTATGAGAGTAATGTGGATAAAACATCTTCAAATGTCGAAAACTGAATAACATATTAATGTAGTTGGAGGAAGTACATAAGGGTGTGTTTGTTTCTTGGTTTTTAAAAATTATATTTTAGATTAAGAGTAAGAAAAGAAGATGAAAAATACGATAATAAAAAATTGCTTGTCAAGAAATAAAAATAACCCGGAGAAGTCCTGTCTTTTTTGTAATTTTGAAAATTAAAATGGACATAAATTTTATTAAAATATTACTCTTTTTAAACGTTTTAAATATCTCTTTTTTAAAATAGATAGTATCTTTTAAGAGGTAAGAATCTACTATATATTTTAGGGTAGGTAAGTAAGTAGAGTGAGTGGTGAGGTTTGATTTGAAATGTTAAGTGAGGTCCATGAAAAGCGTTAGTGTTGATGGATTTAAGAGAATCAGAATGTAAAGTTTGGGTTTGGTTAGGCCAACTATAATGGATTTAGGGTGAAGATTGAGAAAATTGAGCAAGTACGAAAAACCCATGATCACTCTAAGCAAAAGGTCATTGCAACCCTGAAACAATCAAGTTTTTGTATTGCTAAAAGTTAAGTTTTTTTTTTGTATTGCTAATAGGTTGAGAGTCTGGAACAATGGAACTCTAACATCTTCCTATGACTTTTCCTTCGAACATACTTATCTATTCTGAAACGTTCCTGTTAGAATTTCGAAAACATGATTCTCAAGAGAAATTTTTCGACAGAGAATTTCTAAAAATAAGATTTTAAGAATAAATTTCTCATAACATATAAAATGCATTACAAAATAAGTTTTTTGGAAACATATGTAATACATATCAAAAATGTTTTTTAAATAAACATTCTAGAACAAGGTTTTTATTTCAGTTTTTTTTTTTTTCTTTCTCTAGAAGAGTGCAGTTAAAAATAGGAAATCAAAAGTATAAACCATATCTCATTTAAGCCACTAGCATTATAATTGGGCTCATAACAATTTAGTTGTTGAAATGAAGTTTTGTGTTGATCCACATTCGGACGAGTTCTTCTATATCTCGTTAAACCTATTCTAGCTATATACATCAATACTAGGTGCACCACAATAACCAACCATTGTTTGTTTGATATGGACTATAAATAATAAACTAACATATGCTAAAAATGTCGTGTGCTCTAGAATCAGACACGGTTGTGAATCAAATGTTGATGCAATCCACATTAGACGAATGAGAATACAGAACTAACAGTCTAACACCAGAGTCACAAGTTTTTGAACTCTGTGACCTTTTGGCCACAATAGCTTTTTTTGATGACTTCAGAAAATGTACCAACAAGCGATTGCGGTAAAAAATGAGGTCAGCAGTATTGATACAAAATTCACTGCATTATTGTCAAGAACATTGGAACCAGAAATCTTTTTCACTGTTGGTCCTGGCTTTCCAACAACCTGCAAGATGGTGTGAGAAATTTCTCAATGCAACAACATAGAAATTCATGTGAAGAATATTCTTTATAGGTGGTGTAAGAAAATTTACCTTGCGGCGAACAGAACAAAATCCACTGAATTGTAATGTTGCACCTAAGAGAGAGTCAATGAGACTTCCACATAGTCCTGCAAGGGTAGCAATGGGTAAGACCAGTAGTTGCTTAAAAGCTGCACTGGATTCACATCTTGTAGTTGAGAAACCCAGAAGAACAAATGACAATCCAATCACGCTTCCAGCTGCTGCAGCTGCGAGAATTCCTGTTTTTGTCACACCACCATTTGTACCTTTCTTCACATGCTGATAATCAAAACAAATGAATTTGTAACCACATGCCTTTTACACGGATGCCATAAGAACAGAATGTGAGAAATAATTTAGGGAGGCTCAGAATCTTAAAATCCCTTTGAGGTTTCAAACCTCACAAATAAACTTCACGAATTTGTCATTTCTAGGAACAGAACTGATATGGGTGTTACAATAACATCCCTATTCATGACATATTAAGGGTAGGGTTGTTACATTATCCTGCAATGTGAATGTTAATGACATTGTAACATCATTGCTCACTCACCCTTACGTGCTTCCAATGCCCCACCAAGCATAGCCTCCGGTTATACTCACTTCCATCACTCATGAAATGGTTAGGTTGAATATTTGACAAAAGTCGTATTTTTCCCTCACTAACCTATTTTTGGTCTCAATTTAGTCCCTCCAGTAAGCAAGTTTCACATTTAATCTTCAATTCCATAGCAACTTGAGCCAGTGAACCAGATGGAATAACTAGCTATCATCATTAGACTCATATGCTACAGTGTCCATCTAGTACATGTCACCATATTTACCAATTTATCACTAACATAAAGCTAAGCTTAACCTTGTAAAGACCATTCTAATAATATATCAGATTGAGGCTAAATTTGGCTACTTTCCGTATTTCTCAGAATCAGGTGGTCCATGGAGGGACTGATAGGTTTGAATTTGATCTGAGAGCGACTAGATTGTAAAAAAATTATCAACAAAAGATTAAACTGAGAGCCAAAACATTACCGATCTAGGAAGCACGGATTAAACATGGGCCAAGGGATATGACAAAAATTTAGAAATTGGAAGACACAACATGGGCATAGTGCAACATATAAAACTAGCATTTAAGTACAAATCTTTGACTAAAAGATAAAACCAACGTTTTAAAAGTTAGCATCAACTAATAAAATTCTATCGTAGTACTTTTGTTTGTATTTGTATCAAAAGTACAAAAACTGCAGAATAAAGTTAGGAGAACACACACAAGTCTCCATTTGTGTTGAATAAGGGAGTGTGTCTGACACGGTTAGGATAAGTAACAGAAATTAATGATGGACCAAAATTGAATTTTAATCCAAATTGAACAAGGGTGACTTTCAAGAAAATGGCCAAGATTATGGGAAATGGAGCTTGTAACATCAACCAAACACATTAATTGAGCAAATTCCTGAGACTTAATGACAAAACATTCATGAATAAGTTGAACTAAAGAAGAAAACACCAAAATGGACAGAATGGACAGAATGATCAAAGAATAAAGGACTTTGACCAAGACACTATTCACCTTGAAGGTTGTGATTAGACGGGGCTTATCCTCACTGAGAATTCCAAGCTCCGAAGACCAAGTATCCCCATTGCAACAGGAATAATGGCCGATAACAGCACCAATGAGAGCCGTGATCAAAGGTGAGTCTTTAGAGTTCAAGCATTTATCCTGGCCTTCAGTAAGCACCCATATAGCTATAACCAGAACCGAGGCAATGCCACTATTGGCCAGAACTTGTATCCTGAAAATAAGAAAAACAAGGAAACTTTAGTCAAAAGGAAGACAAAAACTTAGTGTGGATAAAGTTGGGATCCTCGTACACACAGGTAAAAACTAAAATGACAAACTTTTATGTGAAAGATTTGATAGAAAAAGAAAAAACCCATCCTAAACTCAGTGACATCAAAGAAATATCTCAATCATCGTATGGGTAATTCCATAACATAATTCATTCAAATAAAGGCAGCAATCATTCCTAACTTACAAAAACACACAACCAGTTGACCTTTCAAAAAGATATATTCAGAATCAAAAAGCTGCAAGCAGACAAAAAAGTAAGAACTCACCAGTTTCTTTGTCCACCTTGTTTGAATTCAGGATCGAGTGTTCGCTTCTTATCCTCTCCAAACTTTGTGAGAGTGGACGAAGAAAAGAAGAAGGCAAGCAGCACAGCCCCAAACCTTGACGACCCACAAACGAATGGAACAGAAAGATTATTTTTTGGGGCCACCCAGAAGAAAAGAGAGGAGAAGGGTGAAGAAGAATAACCTGTATCCCACAAAAATGTGAAGAGCCATAACGAAGAACCCTGCAATAGCGCCAGAATTGCTGAGGGATTTCTTCCGGTGAGCTCTGAATGCGATTACGAACGCAATGAAGACAGCCACAGAGAGTTGAAAAAACCAATCCATTTGAAATTAGAAATTGGTGTGCAGGGAGTTGATTTTAGAACATAACTGTGTAACTATTTGATGAAACTATTCACAGTGTTGTACTTAGAGTGGCTGGTCACTCTCATTGCACAACCACCGTTCACCACCAGATTTAGCTTCTCTCACAGAATCTTTTCATTTTATAAATAATATCATAACAAAAATAAATTGAAACGGGTTATAATTAATTTAAAATTATATAACATTTTAAAATCTTATTAATTATAATTTTAAATTTTGACAAAAATATTTTATTCTATCTTAATTTTAAGTAATTGATATTTTAATAACAAGTGTATAATATGGCGTGAAAATTTTCAGGTTGGTATTTCTTTTATAGATAAATGTGACTCTGTATATCCTATGGAAACTTAATTAAGCTTTGTCATTATTACCTTATCATATGAATATTAAATAAATTAATTGATATTTGTTTGATTAATAATTTTAAATTTGAATATTAAATGCAGATATATCTTAAATTGAAAAAATTATCATTTATTTATAAAATGGTTATTAAACTGAAAACAGATTTCTTTTTCACTTTCATATTTTTTTTCCTATAAATATAAAAATCTCAATTTTTCTCATATTAAATATGTTTTTGGTGTCTTAACTTTTTAGTAAAAATTAGAATTAGTCCGTCTTCGAAACCTTGATCCAATTTAGTCCATCAACTTTAGAAGTACGTAAATTTAGTTCTTTTAACCCAATTGTGTTAAATTTATTTGACATTTCGAACGCATTTCATGATAGCATTTGAGTTGTTTATAACATTTAACATAATTTCACCTCAACGTTAGTTGAATGTTAGCTAAAAAATGTGTTCGAAATGTCAAACAAACTTAACAAAATTTGGTTAAAATGACTAAATTCACACATTTCTAGAGTTGGAGGACTGAATTGGGTCTAAGTTTCAAAGAGGGACTAATTACAATTTTCACTTAAAGTTGAGGGACCAAAAACATATTTAACCCCATAGAAAACTATTTTAAGGTGTTAAGATTCATTATTCTTACACATTCACATACATAATATAGTATGATACTGACCTTAATCTATGAGAGATCCAATGAGAATGTGTTATTTAATATCTATTTTCTAATCTTTTTTTCTCAATTTATCTCTTTGTCTTTCTTTCTTCTCTCAGGATTTCTTTCTTGATAATTTAATGTGAAAAAACTTTATTTCTAGAGATAGAACCTTAATCTCATTTCATAACCCAATGTCCGTTGAACTTTATTTTATTTTATTATAATTTTCTATAATAATCAATAAGTCTTTATATTTTATTAAATTACATTTGGATCCATCATAATATTTTGAATGAGTCACATACTATAATTAATCCGTGAATCAATTCTAACAAGATTATTTTGTTATTGTCATTGTCACCGTTGTCAATTGGGGTTAGAAAAATTCTTATCGACCAATAAAGCTCGACAAATGTTTTATATTGGTAAACATTTCAATGACTTGACATCCCCTCAACTCTCATGCAAGAGAACCAGTTCACACCGAGGATTGTATTGACTTACTTAAAAATTTTGACTAAAGTGAAGCATAGTGAACTCTCAAAATTTAGTACATATTGGTGGAAGCTGACACCTCATACAACGCTTTGATTGGATGTCATACTCTCAATTAGCTCGGAGCCATTTTTTCGACTACAAGCATAGCAATGGAGTTTCCTCTAGAAAAAGTAACTATAATAATGGTGTATGCGGACCTTAAAGCAGCAAGGGAGATACATAATAATGTTCTTACGGGGAATCAGTGTAAATCTTCTGGAATGAAGTAGGAAGATTGACCTTCAAGTTATAAACAAAGATTCTTTGGCATTGAGATGTAGCATAAGAAAACTATGACTATATGAGAGAGGGTATAATAATTAAATGAGTATTTTTTATAGAACTGCATTATATTTATAAGTCTTTTTGGATTGACCAAGTAAAAGATATAAAAGAAAAATCATTTCTTACATATATATATATATATATATATATATATATATATGGAATTACAATATATTTAGTTGATGTTATATTACTTGATTAACTATTGTATTATACAATTGTATTTTATTAAATATTATTATATAATTCGGATATGGGAGACACGTCTACCATTCATTCTCATTTTTGTTGAAAGGAAAGTATTATTGATTAAATATTATATTATACAATTGTATTTCATTAAATATTATTCTATAATTCGGATATGGGGGAGAAACGTCTACTATTCATTCTCATTTTTGTTGAAAGGAAAGTGTTCATATATGTCCTATAAAAATCACAGTTCACGATTGAGAATTTTTATTTTATTTTCTATGATTTACTTATTTTGCTCAAAACATAGTTTGAGTTTGAGAGTATGAATCATATAATAAACTAGATTCTCTCGTATTCGCTTCTTCTATGAAACACAGTTTTTAGGAGTAGGCAAGTTAAAAATCTTGTAATCAAACCATATTCTTGCTTTCTAAAATAGAAGTGTTATAATGGACAACACAAGTTCATAATCTAACCTAGTACAAGTAAAAAAAAAAATCTAATTTTAAATTAAAAAACATTATTTTCCAAGTGAATAAAAATAAATAAATCAGATTATTTTGTAATTTGAAAATAAAAACACTTTATTTGATTGCTGATTAATTTTAGTTTGATGGCTGGTAAAAGTCCAATAAACTAAAATGCTTGAAGACTTACCACATTTCCAAACATAAGTAAAATAAAATTTATCCACTTAATAAGGATCTAAACAGTGTTATTTTCAGTTTTAAAATCTTTCTCAAATGTTACCCATACATAGTTAAATTGATATTGATGACGCATTGGAAAAAAAAAATCTTCAGGTTTCTATTAAAATTTTTAATCAATTTCTCAATGTTCAAAAATTTGTTCGATTTCTGTATTATTAAATTATTAAAAATTTTAATAATAATTTTTTGTTTTAAAAAGTAATTTCAAAAACCTTCTAAACATTCACATCACACTGTGTTATTTTATGTTTTCCAAAGCTTTCCCAGAAACTAAAAAGACCATTTTACCGCTATGTTTAATTATTATAGAATGCTTCCCATCAATTCATCTAAATTTAAAAAAGATGATCTAATCAAACTTATTATAAATAAATATCTTACTTTGCAAGGTTGTGGTCAGGGTGAGCTTAAGTAAATTCATTATTTAACTCGATAAAAAAATCTCGCATTACGTTAGGTATGATTTTTAATTTTTTTATTACATTAAAATAATTTTTAAACAAATATTATATTATTTAATATTTGAATGATTAAGCAATTTAATGTTTCAAAATACTTATTTATTGAATTGAATATATAACCAAGGGAATTAAAGAATAGTTTAGATTATTATTATTATTATTATTATTATTATTATAATAATTATTATTATTTAATAACTGGTCAATTTTAGGTTTCGATATTAAATGCTCTTATCCAACCCATAAGAAATCGAGTCAAATTGGATTAGATTAAGTTTGATCAAATCTACAAAAAAAAGAAATCAACTTAATTAATTTGAATCGTTTCATCTCAACGAACATGCATGTCATTCGTTACAAATTTAATCATATTAAACTGAAATTACAAGTTTATATTTAACCTAAATTATAAATTACCAAAACTAATCTCATTCTAACTCGTTTTTCTTCTTCTAGTCTTACAATATTTTTTTATCATTGAAGTAATCGTAATTCACATTGAGTTAGGTTGGTCAATTTCTTCCCAACCACTCTTCTAAATAAAGTTTACACTTTTTAAGATTTTCTTTTTTCAAACTCTGCCTCAATCATATCAGATATTATTTTAGAATTTTATGTTCATATTTAATTTTTCTTTTTTTTAGTTTTTACCTATCCACTACATCAAATAACTCATGTAAAGCTTGATTTTATATGCAGATGTTATGTGTATTTAATATGTACCTGAATTTATATAAGAACCTATATCTTTAAATCAGAACCGAGTATATTGGTTGAACCATTATCTCTCGGAATACACTGTTTTTCTGAATTTCTCAAAAAAAAAAATCTCTAAAATCAAAGCCTTCTTAGAAGGTTCTTTCTAATTTAAAAAATTTGAAATCTTTTAAATATATTTCCACAAACATAATAGTTTTGTTTATTGTTTAAATGCAAATATTTTTTCTTCTTTTGGGTCTGAGCATGCAGCTATAGAGCTCGTATAAGTTGGGCCATGGATCCATGAAATTAGAACCACTGTTGACCAAGAAATTTAACCTCATTCTTTAGGTAATTACTTTCGGCACCATGTCGTACACCCAACATTTCTGGAATTTATTTTCGGAATACAGTAAATAATTCGATTTCCTTTTCCAAAGAGCAAACGTTTCTTCCTTTTATAGAAATCAGTTTTCGGAAACATTTTGATGGGGTTTCGAGAACAAATTTGATGGAGTGCAAGAAGTAATTGTAATTAGGGATGGCAATAAGACAAGTTGAAAACGGGTTTTGTTATCCCATGTTCTCATCTTTAGAAAAAAATTCAGCCTCATCCATATATACAGGGTATTAAATTTTGTTTCATACTCATTTCTATCAGATAATGGGTATATACTCGTAATCATATTTATACTTATTTTCTTATTGTTTTCATATCAATTAATTAATTTTATTAAAATAATACAAAATTATTGTTAAAGAAACATAATATTATCACATATTTGATATTAAAAGAAGGGTTATCTCTTCAATATCAAATATTTAGAAAGAAACTATAATTGTATATATTTCAATTATATACACTTTAAATTAGAATACCAAATAAAATTTCATGAAAATCAAAACATTTATCAAATTTTATAACACTAATGAAACCTAGCTAATAAAATATAGAAATATTAAAAAATATATAAAAAAAATATTCAAATTAAAAAATATTTTAAATGTCTGTTTACTTTAATTTTTTGTATTAAAATGAAATCTCTTATTTCATATTGAGCGTTGTGAAGTTTGAGTTAAATGATTATTTTGGAGAGTGTGGGTACTCGGAGTTAAAGGGCATGAGAGAGTTGTGTATGTGTCTCCCTGTGTTTATTTTATTTCTCTATTAATAAAGTGATTCTCAGGTTTTTCCCTAACATATATACCAATAAAAGTTATAATACATCACCTTATCAAAATCACAAATAATAAAGATTAAACTAATAATAATGGAATTTTAACATAGATAATTCCATTTTTTGAACTTCAATACATTTTGAATGGTGATAAAAAAAATCATGACAATTACATTAAATTATTATATTATAACAAATAAAATTTATTTATATAATCAATATTGATAAAATTACATGATGATAATGAGTTATAAAATAAAAATAATTATATAAAAAATATCAAAATAGTGTTCTACATGATAAAAATAAATAACGAATAAAAATATTAAAAAATATATATCAAATGTGTGTCTTAGAAACAATTTGAGATACCATGAAATGAAATCGCACAAAGGTAAACAAATGTATAATTAAGGGTATGATAAGATGAGACATACTGTAGATCTAAGAAAATTTTTTAAATATTAACATAGTCGTTGGTTGAGAGATAACATAAATTGTTTTAGCAAAAAAAAAAAGTTTTTCACATGTAAAAAAAAATAATGATGGAATAAAAAGGATAATTTTTTATACAACCTACTAAATGAAATATTTATGTTATTGAACACTTAAATTGAGAGGGTTAAACATTTTCATGCGAAAATAAAATATACAATAAATGAAGATATTAAAAAAATAGTAGAAATATTTAAATGTGAGAAATGAAAAAATATTTAATTGAAGTACATCATTTGAACACAATTGCATAATAAGACAAAAAATATCAATTAAAAAAATAAAAAATAAAAAGTGTGTAATGTGAATATATATATATATATATATATATATATATATGGTTACTTAATAGACTATGAGTATTTTTATAATTTAAACAGGAATGAAAAAATGACGGAAAGCGAGTATGAGAATGAGACAAAAATGTATAGTCATCCCCAATTTGAGTAATACTCACGAGGCGGGTTTATTTGTTACTCGTATATGTGATTCTTTTGTTACCCTTGAGTCCAAAAATGTTACATTTAATAAATAATAATAATTTTTTAATTACAAATTGACATCTTTGAGGAAATAAAAAATCATAAAAATATTTTTTATTACAATTCATAAAATAATTAAAAAATAATATTTAAGTGATAAAAAATATTTATAAAGTTTTACGAAAATAAAAAAGTGATGTTATTCTTATTAAAAAAAATTATTTATCATATTAAATAAATAATCATAAATATTATATTCACCTATGGTAAATAAGTGATTTTTAAATAATAAATCTTCTACTCACCTATCTCAAATAATTGATTTTTAAAAGAAATTTGACCAATTTCATTTTCAAAAGTGTTTTTATACAATTAATTTTTAAAACTAGACTAAACACGAGGAATGCATTTTCGTAATTTAGAAAAATAGGAAAGTTGATTAGATGTGAACAGTCACTCACAAAGTTTATGGCAAAGTCATTGATAGTTAATAGTTATGTAGTAAATAGAAGAAACTATACTTGTATATGTTTGACTTTATGGTATCGGTTTTATGAAATTTTTAAGTCAACTAAATCAGTTAATGTTTATTATTTTTTCTTAATATAAAATCTGAAGACAAATTCTAGTCATAACAATGGAAGAGTTGAAATTCAATGTTGCGGTGTGTTTATATTAAAGTTTAAAATTTAAAGATTTGATGATTATAAGTTTTGAGATGACATTTGATGTTTTCAACCATAATATATTAAGTTGATGATATGCAGTGTTGAAGATGTCATTTTTTGTGTTTGATTTATGATTTGAGTTGTAATTTCTTGTTTTAATTAGGTTGTAAGTACTTCATCAACCTTGATTTGATTATTTGTTGAGTTAGAAAGCTTTTAAAAGTAGTATGGAATCCTTTATGACTTGCTGTTTTAATACATAAAAATATATTTTATTCTATTAAAATGTTTTTATATTTGCTAGCAAAACAAGAAAGAACATTTTAATATATTAATATGGCATTTTAATAATATGTTAAAATCATTTAAAACTCAAACTTATCATGTTGATGCTATTTTAATTGATTAAAATAACTTTGTAATTGATTACAATCACTTAATCTCAATCTTACTTTGCTGGCTTTGTTTTATTATATTAAAACGACAGGTATTAATTTTATTAGAAGTAATTAAAATTAATGTCAATTAAAACATAGCTTTAATCTATTAAAACATACAAATAAAAAAATATATAATTATCTTATTTTATAACCATTTAACTTGAAATCAAAATCATTATTTTGTAGGTTTAATTAGTCAGATGATACTCATTCTCATTCAGATGTGTCAGTTTACTATCCGTTTTTAAAAAGTTGTTAATTGAATTCCAATTTTTGAAAAAATGCATGAATTAAGTCCCTTTCAAAAAAAAAGTATTAATGTGATATTAATATTTAAAATGATTTACTTACAAAATTAAGTATTGATATTTATATTATAATTTAGCGATAAAAGTTATAAATAGAGCTAACGTCGCTAATAATTTTCTTCTGAAAGAGACCTAAGTAAGACACTTTTTTAAAAGTTGGATCTCAATTGATATTTTCTTACAAGTTTAAAAACGAGTATTAAACTGACAGTTGGATACCACCGACTAATTTTTTTTTTTTTTAATATTTTAGTATTAAAACCAGACCATACTATTCACGTGACGTCAAGCTTACATAAGAGAAGCCAAAAAATTTATGTAAGATTCTTACAGTTCAATACTGCTTGTCCACGGTGTTGCGGATAAAATCGTAAACCATAAAAGATGAAATCACTTGCACCACAAAATCTTTGATTCTAACATTTTGTTTTCACATGGATATGTTATGTTTGCTTCAGCATGTCTTTACAGTGGTCCCATTCTCCTCATTCTTTCTATCTTCTTTTCTCCTTAATTATAACTTTAACTTTTATCCTAAGAAACGGTACATATCAATATTAAAAAAATGTCGATAAAAAAATCAATGTCAAAAAAAAAAAAAATCAATACAACTATAAAGTGTTAAATATGAAGTTTGTGGCTGCATCATGTCAGCTTTAAGGATTCTGTAAAGTTTTGTTTTAACTCCTGATATTTCGATCGATGCTATTTTCATTTTAGATATTCAAAAACACATTTTTATTATTAAAAAGAAATATCCTAAAAAACATATCCATCTAAAAAAACACCGAGGGACTAATTTGCATATCTGCCGCATTTGCTACGACAAAGAGCTAGTTTTTTAAAATGTAAAAAAGCCCAGTTCTTAACAAAAAGATCAGCAACAAAAAGTAGAAAAAAAAAAGTACGCATGGCACAAACGAGGAGGGAGATAAAACAAAAGTGAGAGAATCGGTGAAAAGGAATCAGAAAAGGCGACAAAGAAAACACTTCTAAGGTTTCTTCTTCTAAGAAATAAATAATAGGTTTTTTATTCGTTTTGATGGTTATATTTATTTTTTTATTGAATTAACATTACAATAAGAAAGAGAAATGAATATTGTGAAACTTTGCACAGACTGTGAAAGTGGGTTGGAGATGTTCTAAATTTGAAATACTATGTGTTAGTGACAGCTAGGAGGTTTAGATTTTCAACATAGTTTGATGCGAAAGGCTTAATTTTGTTGGTGATAGATAACACAGCTGTGGACAGCGATGTGTGATGAGAGTGTGCAGAATATAGAGAGAGACATGACAATGCATTTAATAGTTTGGTGAGTCTCTTGTAGTTTTGATTGACCGGTATTAATATTAAAGCATGGACTATGGTTTATAGAAAATAAGTGTGAGCAATAGGTCACCAAAATTTTGTGGCATTAGGGTTCCTACATTTTACGGTGGAGGGACTTCTCATTAATCAAACAATAACAATAAATACCCACCAACAATAATGGACTTCAATTTATCACTTCCCACACCCAAACACTTTTTTTATTAATATACTTAAACTATAGGGGAACCAATCAAATCTTTTTTTCATTATTAATATACTTAAAGCATAGGAGAATGAATGGGTAACTAATGTTAATGTTCAAAATCACTTTCGACTATAATATTAGTATTTAATTAATAACGATTAATTATTTTAAGGTTTAAATATGTATTTGGTTTCTATTTTTGTTATTTTTATTCAATTTGGTCATTATTTTCGTTTTGTGTTCAATTAAGTTCTCATTTTTGTCAAATTTTAATTAATTTGGTCATTTTCAGGTGTTTAAATAATTAACGTTTTTGAACTGTATATGTCACGTGTTAACTCCTTATTATTTTTATTTTTTAAAATTTTATTTTTTTTAAGTCCTATATTTGTTATTCCGTTGTTTAAGTCCTATATTTTTTAAGATATAAATTATTTTTGTTGTTTGAGTCCTATATTTGTTATTTTAATTTCAGTTCCAAATTTTTTTAAAAAATTTCAATTTCATCCCTTCAAATTGAGATCAATTTTAATTTTTATATAAATGTTATAATGACATTTTTATTAAATATATTAATAATATTAAGTTTATTTAAATTTGTATTTTACATATTTAAATTAATTATAATGATATTTGTATTAAATATTTTAATAATATTAGGTTTAACAATATTTAAACTTATTTAAATATTTTTAACAAATATTTATTTAAAAATTTGAAATAAAATTTAAAAAAAGTTTAATGTAAAATATAAATTTAAATAAACTTAATATTGTTAAAAATATGTAATAGAAATACAATTTTTTAATAAAAATATAATTATAACATTCATATAAAAGTTAAATGTGGTCTCAATTTAAAAATTGGGACTGAAATCAAATCAAAATAATACAAGCATCACATTGAAATTCACACAATGATTGATATGTGTCACCATACTCACTTTACATGTGACACATATTTAGTGCAATTAATACGAAAAGGACTTAATTGTTACAAATTTTAAAAAATATGGACTCAATCGAAACTAATAAAAATCTGATGACTTATTTGAGATTTTAGTAAAAAACGAGAACCAAAGAAGTATTTTAACCTATAAATGATTATTGATTAACATCTTATATTATTTTTAAAAAATAATAATACTTATATAATTTATAATTGAAATCATTTTAGTACATTATGTATGAAAAAACATTACATCATAAAAATTTAAATGTTACATTTCATGTCATATTTGATAAAGGTTGAAATGAATTAATTCACTGAACAATTTATTAGTAAAGTAATTATTTGTCGTATAAAAACTTGTTATATAACATATTTTCTCGTGGACACATATATTCTTTAAACTTTAAAGCACTTTATTACACCAAATACACTTAAACAACAAATTTATTTAAAATTTATAACATTTTAGAAGTGTCGTCAAAGTGAGTCAGAACTCGTGGGCCAACCCTGTCCACCATGGACTTGGGTCGGATTGGGTTGATTTTTTTTTTATAAATTTCAATACGGGTTAATTTTTTTACCCGACCCACCAAGAACTTGGCTCACCCGGGTTGAATCCGTGGTGAGCCGGGTTGACCCACCAACCCATATGGTCACATACACTATGTTGAACTTTACAATGTTGGGTTGTTTTTTTAACCAAACACGTTAGCGAGTTGACAAATGAAAACCTAGCTTCAACTCCAAATAGATTGGGATAAAGAAGATGCTTTAAGAGATGAAATATTGTGGATTTATCCATTCAAGAGTCTAATATTATAGTTGGATAAATGATGGGAATGCTTTGATCTTAGATAGTAATTTGTTTGTTTGTTTTTTAATTTTGGTTTGTATTGGAGTTTAACATCATTTTGATTTGTATTTAGATTGTATTGAAGTTTATTTAAATTTTAATCCGAATTTTAATTTATGACTTAAGAAAAAAAAATATTTTATTTTAATTAAGTGGACTAGTGAATCAATCCGTTTAACCCACCAACCCGTGGTGGGCTGGGCCAAGTTCAAAATTTTTTGGCTCGCTTATAAGTGAGCCGGGTTGGGTTGGCCTACTAAGTGGCCAACCCGTAGTGGGTCGGGTCAGATTGGGCCAGACGACCCATTTTGACAGCTCTACATTTTATGATATATGATAAATTATATATATTTTTTATTAATACATATTACAATAAATTTTACAAATTTTCGATTCATTAATTTACAATAAATAATTACTAACCTTTTGATTTGATTTACAATGATTTTTAGTTGTGAATAAATTGGAATAAGCCTGAGTTAGTTATAAATGATTTTGGCTATACTTATTTATATATTGGTGTTATTAAATAGTAATAAATTTGATATAAACTTCAAACTTATTATATGTTTAGAATGTGGAAAAGGTTGTATAATTCTTGTATAAAATTTAAATAAGTTGAGTACATGTCAAAAGATAGACGTAGTGAGAGTGGGAAAAAAAAAAAATGCATACCGAAGTCAAAGGCTGATTCTGAACTAAGATTTTGATGTTAAAGTGTGTAGTGCATAAACAGCCAAACACATTGTGCAACCTCAAAAGTTCTCCATCCATTTATAAGAAACGCTTTACATTCATTATGTTGGAGACGGTTTTAAATACTTTTTCGGCAAACACTTGTCCAACAAGAAAAAATATGACGAATTAAGAAAGCAAAAAAAATATATATATTTCTTTTAAAAATTTAAAAATTGATTCATGCACAGAAGTTTTTTCGTCAGGAAATTAAATAGGGATTGTGATTGTATACGTAAAAAGTACAATAATGATATATGGAGGGTTCTGTTATAAAGGTGAAGCAATCCATGTGAATCACAAATAATGATCGATGTTAATGTGTACACATGCATCTTTGTTTGGAGAGCGGCATGATAGTGTAGATTTCTTATTGTATGATAAATGTGTTGTAAAGTGAACCTACAAAATCTCATCTAAATATAAATTCTTCATCTCACAGCAAAAAATAGTCAACCTTAATATATATTGAATTATTTAGTGTTGTCCTTAAAAGGGATTGTCTTGTTGTCCTCAGAGATGATGTCAATATTTTGATCGCAAGTTCAATAATATCACTTAGATCAACTAGCGCATTTTCGAGATATTGTTCGTTTTGAAATGTAGAACTTCGTCACGATTTTATCCTTAAAAGATACATAGAAGAGTGAAAGAAGAAATGAGTATTTAAACTGTGTCTAACCTGTATATTCTAAGTGATGTGAGATGATCGGATATACCGAAACAAAAGTCGTATAATGTTTTCAATGTCTGTAAAAAAGAGAATAAACATATAAAGTTACATATATTTAGTTGTCATATTTAAATTTAATTGATGGTTTAGTATTGCATATTATTTTCTCCCTATAAGATCTGATTCGTTTAGTAAGGATGTTCGTAAAACATAAATATTACGATTATAAGTCATGTTTAAATATATAAATTAGATTTTTAATTATTTATTTATTTGTTTTTAAAAATTTATAATTTTATAAAACTATTTTTCTTTATATTCTTTACTATTTATCTTTAACCTTTTTAAGTTGTTTTTGTATCTTTCTTAAATAGATCTCTCTAACTAATAGGTGGTCTCAATTAAATCAAACTTGATCAAATTTTATTTTATTTTTTTCTTGTTTGTAAATATTTTTATCTTTCTTTTTATGGTTATATGTTAGGGTTTACAGGTTCTCCAAGTCGAGAACGTTTATTCTAATTGTTCTAACTCCTAATCATTACTATATAGTAGAATTTTTGAAATAATTGAGTTTTTAATTCTTTCTCTCAATTTGAGTGGTTATTTGGGAGAGAAACAATTATTGGATAGGGCAAACTGAATTATGATTGGACATTGTTTGTATTTCGTTAAAGTAAATTAAACTTATATGTTAAACATTAACTGCATCATGATTGACTTTTAATAGGGTGTTAATTTTTAATAATGAAAATTTTGGTGGAATTAAGAGTTTGTAGATTATATTTTAATTGGTTGATGCTATTGTGATTTTGATTGTACAAATATGGTGGTGTGTTGACAAATATTGATTAAAAGATTTTGATGATGATAAAGATGTCGAAGAGAACGCTTGAAGATATTGAAGACAATATAGTTTATGTTTAAAGATTGTTATTGTAATAGACTTAAACTTTTACTACTTAGGTGCAAAATTGTTAGAACATTAGACAACTCGCAACTCCTTTGAGAGAAACTCATTTTTTTGCAAAAATCAGTATGGTAATCGATTACCAACTTATAATAATCGATTACCAACTCAAAAAATTCTATTTTTCAAAACCCACCTTAAGATAATCGATTACCACGAATGGTAATAATCGATTACCACGAATGGTAATCGATTATCACTAGCAGTTATCACTTGGCTCTTGAAAAACGACTTGAAATAATCTATTACCATTTCTGGTAATTGATTACCACTGGCAGTTATAAAAATATTTGTTCAAATTTGTACATGAGATAATCGATTACCCAAAATGGTAATCGATTATCCTTGGCAGTTTCAGCTAAACTCTTCATTTCTCTAACTCAGCCTGTGAAAACCTCTTTAAATAGAACTCAGTTTCCAAACTTCAAACTACCTTTTTAAGATTCAGAGTTCTTGTGTTGTGACTGCAAAGTGTTGCTCTGTGAGATTCTTAAAGAAAGCTTTGAAAAACCTAGTGTGAGTGAGTGATAACTTTTTCTAAGTGAATTCTTAGAAGATTGAGTGTTGTGCTGTTGCTAGGAAAGCTGCTCATCCTCTGTGTGATTCAGGGGGAATTTTGTTCATCTCTTGTGGTTGTTCAAGAGAGGTGTGTTCTAATCCTTACTCTTATATAATCAGTTGTAATCTGTTTATTATAGTGATTGAGTTAATTTCTTTCATTAAGAGATTAGCAAGTGGACGTAGGGTCTTTTGATCTGAACCAGTATAAATATCAGTGTGCATCTTTCTCCTTTAAACTCTTTATTTATCTGCACTTGCATTTAAAGCAACTGTGATTTTAAGTTAATCATTTAAATTTTGAGAAATTTTTTTAAAACCTGTTAAGACTTATAAAAATCCAATTCACCCCCTCTTGGTTTTTGACCATAGTTTAAATATTCCGCTGCGCGATACCAACATGGTGCGTTTGACTTATAATAGGCAAAAATGATTGAATAGGTTTTGAGAATTGTTATGTAATATGTTATTTTTATTGTTTTTTTTTTAAATATTTTGTTTAAGTGATGAGTCAACGTTTTAGTGATATTAAAGTCATGGTAATTATTAAACGCATCATCCTTTGTCATTTGAGCATTATCATGGCTACTTAAGTGAAAATGCTCCTTGTTCAAGCTATATTGTATGGAGTGGGAGTGAAGTTAAAATCATTCATTTTCCTTTGAAGATTGTATTGCTCCGAGAATCAGGTTTAAGATGATGCTCTAAAACTTGTTGGTTTGTGTACTAAGTCATATAATGATATTTGAATGAGTGAGAATGAGTGCCGATTATCTTTTCTTATGAAACTAGGAGACTGACCCGTGCGTATGCTCGGGTTGTATTTTTTTATTTTGTACATTAAGTAGTAAAATATTATGTAATGAAATATCATGAAAATTATGATTGTTGTAAATGTTGTTATTAAAATAACGAAGTAGTAAATACTAAATCTAAATGATGTAATAATAATTTCAGTAGTATAATAAATAAAATTGATATCAAATATAGTGCAGTTAATTGATTTTACGAAATAATTATTATAATAGCTTGTGCCCAAATAGGGATGATAAGTAAACTCGCGCTCGTGGATATTGCCTGAACCCGTACCCGTTTTGACAGGGAATCCCAACATTGACTGGGTATGATACGGATATGGGGATGTACATATTTGTCCCGTCTTCGTCCTCATACCCTCAAAATACTACGTAATATAAAAAAAATGTCATTTTTACCTTATTATTATTATTTCATTTGAAGAAATATTTTGTTTCGCTAAAATAATTTTCGTTATCTCTAAATTATTTTTCATTTTAACATACCCTTGATTATATAGTTGTCCCGTCCTCATCCTCATACCCGTCAAAATACTACGTAATATAAAAAAATTATCATTTTTACTCTATTATTATTTCATTTGAAGAAATATTTTGTTTCGCTAAAATAATTTTCGTTATTTCTAAACCATTGGTTATGTTGATATTTAAAAAGTTTTCTTAGATCTCTAAAGTATTTTTCATTTTAACATACCCTTGATTATATAGTTGTTTTCCTTCGTGTGGTTTCATTCAATGGTCTCTCAAATTGTTTATAAGATACACATTTGATAATTTTTTAATATTTTTATTTTCATAATGTAAAATACTATTTTGATATATTTTATATAATTATCTTTTATTTTTTAACTCATTATCATACTTTGATTTTGTCACTATAATTGTATAAATAAATTTTAAAACTTTATTATTATTAGTTTAATATTTGTTCTTTGCATTATTTGGATCAAGTGCTTTATTATAACTTTTATTAGTATATAAAAAAAAATTCATTATAATTTAAAAAATAAAATTGAAGGAAAAAAATACATTTAACATATATTTTAATCTAAATATCTGTTTTCTTTTATATTTTTTTTAAACTATAAAAGTAATATTAATAATGATAATAATAATTATTATTATTATAGTGATTAATAATATAATATTTTTGAAATATGATAATAATAATAATATAATAATTATAGTTATTAGTTATAATTCTTATTAACGATAATAATAATAATAACTATTATTATTAATAATAGTGATAATTAGTAATAATAATAATATTAAAATAAAATAGTTATAATATATAGTAATAATGATGATAATAATAATAAAAATAATTATATTTATAATAATAATAATAAATATTATGGATAATAAAAATAATATTAATAATAATAATTATGGGGTTAATAATATAATATTTTTGAAATATCAATTTTTTAAATTAGATATGGTAGTAATTATAATAATAATATAATAATTATAGTTCTTATTAATGATAATAATAATAATTATTCTTAATAATAATAATGATAATAATAATAATAATATTTCTAATACTTTTTTTCTCATATCAATAATATATAATAAAAAAATTAATATATTACATATTAATATTAGTAATAACAATAATAACTTTACTACTAATAATATTAATAATACTAATATTAATAATATATAATAGTGGTTATAATTTTATTATTGTCACTATAAATAATATTTTTAAAAATTCTAATATTAATACTTATAAAAGTATTACAAATAATAATATTACTTATAATTAATATAATAGTTAAAATCATAAATAAATAAAAAAGTAAAAATAAAATGGCTTTTGTAGGATTTGAACCCAGGTCCTTTTGTATTAGAGTTTTAAAATGACAAAAAAACTAATTTTTATGACACGTGTCAATAAAAGAAGATGGATAATGTAGTAATTTTGGTGGTATCTTCTTTTCTTAATATGTAATAGATTTGTTGACCAAGAGAAATAAAAAAGAGTCCTTAAATAAGATCAAATCAATTATTTTTATTAGAGTTTATATTATTCAACTAGTATTAGATTGTTTAATAGTTATAGTTAGCTATTATGGTGAGAGTCTTATGACTTTAACGATAAATCTTTTTCTATGTAATGATGACATACTACTAAAGTAAAATAGTTTTGATAAAATAACACATGTTTAATTAGATTGAATTAATGATAAATTTCAATTAGGTCTCTAATAAATATTTATGATTTTAAGTTCTCCAAATTTTAATATTTTTCAGTTTCTATGGTTAAATTTTTTAATAATTAGGTGATGTGACTCTTAAGTGATGATGCGATAGTTATCTTATCTTGTCACCTTATTTAGTTTTTGACACACGTAATTTTAAAATTTTATAAATATATTATCTTATGTTCTTACGATATTATGATATTATAATGTTATAATTTTATAATTATATAATTTAATAAATTTATAATTTTATAATCTCTTCATGTGAAAATCTTAAACTTTGTCCATGGATAATCAAACTTGAGTTTTACACTTGAAAGCAAGGTATTTAAAATTGAGATTTAAATCATAAAAATTATAAGATCCTACCGTTTACACGTTAGATTTCACACATGATAGTAACATAATTAAATCGGTAAGATGATTTATAAATTCATATAAATCTACATTTTCTTCAAATTTTTTGTTGTAGTGTCTCTTCACCTTCCTAAATAGATGAATTCAATTTAAATAAACCTAGAGTTAAGACTAATTAGAAGTTAATGTGATTAAAAAATATATTGTTAGGTGTGTTGTCATCACATTGATGTAAGTAAAAATTAATACAATTATTATTAAATTTCATTTTTCAATTAAAAATTAATATAATGCTTGAACACCAAAACACTACTCAATTAAAAATAATATAATTAAAAATTTTCTTTTCTTTTCGGCCACAAATTTTGGATACACACCAAATATTTATTTTGGCTCTAAATTTCATTTCAATTCTCTTTGTATTGTTCGTACTTTATTATCTAAATTTTAAAAGTTAAAATTGAATTAATTTCTACTTTCACTAAAAATCAATCATTGTTTGATTGGTAAAACATCCCTTACTTGACACTCACAAGATGATGAATTTTGTAAACTTAAATTTAATTAAGTATTGTCAAGTGATTAATTTTATTTTTATGCATTTGTATTTGGTAATATATATTATATTTATATAAAAAATTAAAATCTATGATCCCATCTACCATTATATTAACCTTTCACAATCTTAAACATAATTTCAATTTTAATAAACATTAAACATTGCAGTGAAATTCAACTAGAACTTATAAATTATAATTGTCATGTATTAGAAAATAGTTACAAAAGTCAATAAAATTAATATTGTAATAATAATTATAATAACATTATTGTGATGAGGGGGGTACATGTGGAAATGTAGAAAGTGACCACCTAGGTACTATTAAGACATGATTAATATTTTATTGGTTTTTAAAACAATTATTTTGAAAGTTATATTACGTCACCAAAGAAAGGAAGAGGAGAAGATTTTGTCTAACCGTAGTCAGGTCTGGCTTTTATAATTGTTTATGTTATTAAAAATGAATTTTCTCAGCCTAAAATGCGCGAAGTTACTGTTTTATCCATATAACTTAGGAAAACACTTTTACACCATTGTTTGCATTTAGTAAAATACTTTCAAAACGAAATGGACTTAATAAAATGGTGGAGAGGAAGAAAGTGAGTGATGATGAAGTGAAGAAGTAACGATGACGCAGTAATTTAGAAAGGTAGGAGGAAGAAGAAGAAGGAGTTTAGAACGTTAAGTAGTTGAGGAAAAGGGAAGAGGGTTAAACTATCCCTTTCTACGTGTACAACTACTTTTCTCTGGTTTCTTAAATTTTTGTGAAATCGACAAACCAATACACCTAATTCATCTCTCACTAGTCCACAACAGATCCCCAACTCAAGGAATAAGAGGCATCATCCATGCATTTTTCAGACCTCATAACTAACTAACCATACATTTGTTTTCTTCAATTTAGAAACACCCTATATCATTCAAGTGGGTCACCTTACTCCATTTAAAAACACACATTATTAATTAAATCAAATCTACCAAATTTTTCTAGGTACCAAAGAGAAACAACATATTCATTGCAATTTCTCATACGAAACAAGTCATATCACAAGAATTATTACAATTAATCAGATTGATGCTTTAAAAATTCGAAGTTATGTTACCATTTTAGTTTTAAAATACATTTTTTATTCTAACGCTTAAAATGCTCTGAAATTATTGAATATATTGTATTTTTAAAAGGTCGATGTCTGATCACAATCTTATTTATATTTTTATTCTTTTATAGCTTGAACGTATCTATTATATTCCATCTTTGGAGTTTTTCTAAGAGTTTGTAAAGTCATTTCGACATTCAAGTCAGCAATACGTAACAGACAATAAATATTGTAATGATTGAGTAGTGCTCATTTATAGTATCCGAATGAACTTTTGTTCTTTATGAACTTGGGTTTTATAGATGTATCCTCTTTTAGGATTTCTGTAATAGTGATTAGTTACCTTAATCATGTATTGTTTAATCTTGATTGATTCTACTAAAATAACTTTGCCTACGTGAAGTCATTTAATCCTATGCTGGTTGAGGAACCGAGGTGATCTCATCCTTGATTTTCTACACATTAATTCCCTAGACTCATGGTATTTTTGGTAGGGAGTCTTGGTATATTTGGTCCTACTGGACCTTACCAGTATATATCAAGATAATATTTTTAATATCTATTTTGAATTTTTTAGTTTTAAAATTAATTTGAAAATAATGAAAACTAATATAAATCTACCACTTGGTGCTATGTATCTGAATGACCAATGTGACGCCATGAGATAAAGGTTGGAAGACAATTTGCATGCCATAAACTCAATCTCAGTTTTTTCCAACAAGAATGTCCAGCTACAAACCCTGTTTATTGACTTTTCCACCTCCTATGTCCTCTTTGTGGAGGTTGCCTTTGCATTAAATAATTGTTGGAAATTATTCCATTCAAAGGTAAACATAACGTGCTAAAACATTTTGTGTATATAATTCACAATTGTATGCATTTATTTATATATTTCTATATCAATGAACATTTTGGAAATAAGAAATTATATTTTATAATGAAAATCATCGCTATGTATTTATTTTATTATATATTTACAAATAATGAATATTTTTTTAAATTAATGATAATATATTTATATTATATTTGTATTTACGTCAATAACTAAATTTATAACATTATTTGCTTCATTTTAAAAAGGTAACTCAGTTTAAAAATTTCCAGATTTAGAAAATATGAATTAATTTTTCTAATTGATTGAAACCCAACAAATTTAGTTACATTATATTCAAATTAATTTAGGATTTATGAATTAAGTTTGGAGCTATAATATTTGTGGTATTTTTTTGTTTCTAACTCTAATGGATTGCATATATTGATTACATGTTTATTATGGCATAATCTTTGACTTGAGTTTTCTTATAGATATTACATTAACTGGACCTGTAAGCAACATTGATCAGGGAGAGATTCAATTAATTAATAGTATTTGCTGATGACTTACGTATTTAATACGATAAACTATATCACATCCCCTTTAAGTAATTAATTTAGTAATTCGAAAGAAACCAAAGATTGACAACATAAAGGTACAACTTAATAACTTACAAAAATTGCTTATATTCTACATGGTTTTTAATATGATTGACTACTACTTGAATTCATAATTGTTTCCATTAACTTACAAAAAAAATTGACCAATTCAACATATATGTTACCAACTAAAATTCTAATAATACTTAATTTAAACCGAACATTCTACAATATCATCCCAACAATTATATTACTAATATCAAATTTCAAAACCGATCTAAACACAATATCAACAATTCCAATAATAACAATTTATAAATCATCATCAAATTTATTTATAATTCAAAATAAATTTACGTCATATTTATTTATTTTCTAGATAATAAATGGAGGAGAGTTAAAAATACATCAACATCGATGGGAACTTAATTAAATATGATAAAAACACAGATCAAATAATAAATTAGTTGAGAGAAAAATATTTTGAAATTAACATAATCCTTGGTAGAGTCTGTATTTTTATTCAAATACATTCTAGTCAGTAGAATTTGTTGGTATAGTGTATGATAAATAATTTAAAAACAAATTGTAGAAAGGGATGGACATAGACATCTTCTTACATATTGTTCTTTTAAGTTATATATAATTCATTATAATTACTAATTATAAATTTAAAATGTATTTTATCGATTATTTATTTGAGATAAATTTTTTATTTATCAAATTAGAAAATAAATTACATTTATTAAAAATTATAATATCAAAATAATACTTAAAATTATAATTACTTTTAATAAAAGTAAAATATTTAAATTTAAATAAAAATAAAAATAATATATATATATATATATATAATTATTTTGTTTATATTAAATAAATAATATGTTATTTACTAAAATACGTTCATAATAAAATGTAATTAACTTAATCTAAAATATTTTTTTATCCTGACAACATTTAGTAATATTTCAATTTTAAGGGTTAAATTAACCATAATTTATCTATATCACTCAATCAAATTATAACTAGTTTTACTTTCATTTTTAATTACAAGGAAATATTTATAATAATGTTGCAATAAGAAGCAAACGAAAAATGTTTGGTGAAAAAAAAAAACAGGATATTTCTTACTCTTTGCACTTTTCAGAAGTAAATGATTATACCTTTTATTATAACATTTTACTTTACAAAAAGTTTTACTTAATTTAGGAGTCGAGGTAAATTTAAATATTTTTTTTTCTCTTTCTGAAACATTTTTAAAGGTAAAATTGTAACGAATTTCTATGTTTTAAAGCAAACAATATCTTGAGAATGCAATGATTGTTCTCAACTATATTATTAGATGGACTTGAGTTAGATTGGAATATTGGTGCCGTCTGTAGAAACGACAATTCTCCTTATCCTCGACTGGGAGACTTGTTCTGGTATATCCAATAAATCTCACGTCGTTTAAGGATTGATGTCAAACGCAATTTAAATACTCATTTCTCCTTTTATCTTTTAAGGACAAAATCGTAATATTGGTCTATTAAAAACATTAACAAATAATATTTTTATTAAGAGAACTATTTTATTCGAGTCTTCTATGTTCTTCTAAATAGACAATTTGAATTGTATTTTTATTTTTTAAATTCTAAGGTGTATTTGGTTTTTAGGATGAATTTAAAAGAATGGAGTTGAGTGGAAAGCAAAATTAAAAGTAGAGTTCGTTTGTATCATAAAAAAGATGATGAAAAATAAAGAATTTTGAAATGAAAATTTACGAAAGTATTAAAAAATAAAATGAAGTGTTTATTTTCACATGGTGTGCTGTTTGTTTGTGAAGAAAGATAAAAAATAAATAAAAATGAATTAATACAATAAATTATTATTAAAATGTATTAAAGTTTGGGTAAAAATGAATTTTAATTTTTTATTTAATTTTAAAAATTGAAAACATATTTAATTCTTAAAATATTGATAAAATAAAAATATTATCAAACATGAGCTAATTTAAGTGTTCAATGCAAAGAGAAAAAGAACACGCTAACACGATAAATAAGAAAACTTGCAGAATTTTAATTTTTTATACAATTTCAGAATTTAATTTTTTCTATAAAAGTAAATTACGTTTTAAAATTCCTCACAAGCTTAACATAAAAGAATCAAATATATTTTTTCTACTTTTTAACATTTTTATTTTATTAGGAGAGATAGAAGTTGTAGAAAATACGGGAATATGTTTTTTGTTCTCATTCGAAAAATAAGAAAATCCAAATAAATTTGAATAACCACGGAAGCAAAAGTAAATTGAGAAAAACTCAAATATTTTTTAAAATAAGTTATAACTATTGGCTTATTTTATGTGAATGAATCATAGAGGAGGCAAAAAGGTGACCATAGAGGGTAGTCCCGCTCGTGAAACCAGCGGCAGCAAGGTGTCTTCCCAAAATTAGCAATAGCGAATCACATCATATCCACCATTGGATCGTCATCATGCAAGGGCAAAACAATAATCTTACACTGTATAACCGTTTTCCGAAAAGAGGGTACAGTGATCGTTATCACTTGTTAGCATTAATATAAACTATAGTAAGTATGAAGGAGTTTGATATTACAAGTAAGTCCTCTGACACGTGTCCTCTTAAACAGAGCGGGTAGGAAGAAGAGAGCGCGTGGAAGTTGCAGAGGACCCTTACTTGTCTTTCCCGCGGCTATTAAATGAGGGTCCTCTAACAGCACGCAGACATTATGCTGCACTTTAACAAGGAAGAAAGAGAAGGTGCGGCCATTAATGCAAACTCTCAAGTCTCAACTACCTCCTATCCAACTCTAAAAACAAACAACTAGTAGAAGAAGAAGTACTGCGTCTTCATTCATTCCCAATCACACAAAGGCATTCTGGACTCTCTTACTTTTTTCAGTGGCGGTGGGAGGGCGCAATGTGGAACTCTGCGGAGAACGCCTTCGCCAGATCGGCCTCCTTCAGGGAGCAAGGGGAAGACGAGGAGGCGCTGCGCTGGGCGGCGCTGGAGAGGCTTCCTACTTACAAACGAGCTCGCCGGGGAATCTTCAGGAATCTCACCGGTGACATGAAGGAGATCGACGTTAGAGATCTCCAGTCGCAGGACCAGCGTCTTCTTCTTGAGAGGCTTGTCGACTGCGTCGACAATGATCCTGAGATTATCTTCCACCGTATGAGAAGTCGATTCAACGCGTAATCTCTCTCTCTCTCTTTCTCTTGTTGCCATATTCTAGAGTAACAGAGTAGCAGGACTTGCGATTCTAAGTCTATTACAGTTGACAATACTGGTGTTTGTTCTTTGCTTACAATTATTACTGGATTGGATATATTGCTGCTTCTTCTCGATCTTTCAGTTTAAATGTTACGAGAATGTAGGTGGTTAATTTTGCTGAATGTGTTTTACTGGATGCTGAACTTCGCAGAGTAGGTTTGGAGTTTCCGAAAATTGAAGTTCGATTTCAGAACTTGACCGTTGAGACTTACGTACATGTCGGTAGCAGAGCTCTGCCAACCATTCCTAATTTCATTTGTAATATGACGGAGGTGCTTACTTTTTCTTACCTTTCATTTCCAAATTTCATTTGTAATATCTTCCTTTTCCTGCTTTTCCTGTTTGGAACGTGGTTCTAATATTACATGTGTAATTAGGCTCTTTTAAGGCAGTTGCTGATATACAGAAGGAAGAGAAGCAAATTGACAATTCTAGCGGACATCAGTGGGATTATTAGACCTTCAAGGTCAGTGTTGAAATAAGTAATGTGGTAAAAAAAAAAAATTCCATGGTCACCACGGCCGGATTCACTCGTTAAATGTTCCTTCAAATCCATTGGTTTAATTAATAGTTTTTTTTTTTTGTGTCGATATTCGATATTCGTACAATTTTTTGTTCGAGGCTCTCCATTGGGCCTGCACACATGCATTTATAATTAGCTTAAATACTATAATAACTAAGACGAGTTAAATAAATGCACAGAATTAAAAGAGTGATTTTTAGATTTATAAACTAAAATATAGATATTATACAAGTTTGAGTTTAAATTATAATTAAATATTAAATTAAGTTTTGAGATCAACGTTAATTACTTACATTTCTAAAATGTCACGTTTTACAAGCTAAAGGCAAAATTTTGGTGAATAACTGTTCATAATTCTTTTTACATAGATCTACTATTTAATAACACATGTTTTGTATTGTGCACATATATTTATTTTGAAACAAACATTTATTATCAAGTATTTTTATAGGAATTTTTTCACAAATAAACATAATTAAGTTATAAATGAGTTAAATGAATATAAAACTAAACTTCATTTTTTTTAAATAAACCAAGTTTAGATTTCCAATTAGAATTATTGCTTAAAAAACGAGTCAAGGTGGTAATGTTTTTTTTTTTTCTATTAAACCAAACCTAAATTTCTAGCTGTTTGAATACTTTTCACCTCTACTGGGAAGTGTATGTATAACAATAGTATGATGTGAGAAGAAAATAGATAGTGCTGTTATTAACTGCTCAGTTGGTAGATTTTAAGTCATGGCATTAGGTTCAACGTAGCCTATTTTCCGTTTTTTCATTGACTGTCGAAGGATAAGTTCAACCTACGTTAACTGCACTTTGACAAATCAAAAGGATAAAAGGGTGACTTTTTTTTTTTTTACATTCAACTACCAGTCCCATTCAAAGAACATTTACATGTATAAAATTCTAAATTTTACGAATCCTTTTCGTTACAAAGAATAAAGTGATTCGAAATACATTCTTTAAAATACTTATATTTTATTTAAATTTGTTGAATATTTGCAATTTTATTTTCTATAAACTGCATTAATTACAAGCATGATGTTACACAATATATCGTTGTCGTGTTTTTTTTTTCCTGTGGGAGAAGGAATGACACCCCAAAACAAGACTAAAAATCGTTGTCATGTATTAAAAGATACTTTGATAATTTTTTTAAAAATCTAATTGTAATTTTTGTAAATATATTGGATAGACTGTGATTTTGTTATTCTTGCAGGCTAACGTTACTGTTGGGTCCGCCAAGCTCCGGGAAAACGACACTACTATTAGCACTTGCTGGTAGGCTAGGACCCGGGTTGCAGGTACTAAGTTTTCCAATCACTCTATCAAAACATAATTTTCCCAAATTAAAATGGGGTTTCTTTTTTGTCTGGACGCCCCACTACTTTGCCAATATTATTGGAAATTCTTGCCAGAACAAGGTGCTATTTAAGCTTAACGCCGATCGATTATCGGCATAGATTGCTTGGAAATCGAAATGAGTACGAACAACTTTTCAAGATGTAATAGACTCTATTCGGAGGCTTTTCTGCTCTCTGTTTGGAGTTATCCATATTCTGAGATTTTTCGTTTTTGGCGCCATTTTCCATAATAAATGGATGTAATGAAAATAAAATCTTGTCCATCTATTTGTAAGTAGTGTAGTAGTTACTAAAGTATTTATTTGTATGGTGTAGTTTATAAGGAAAAATTTGATTTTAAAAGTATAGACTTCAATTCTACTGTTTTTTTTCCCTTATTTTTTTAAAGTAGACAATCAAATTGTCGATTTTATCTTCAAAGTTGACTTTTTCACTATTATCTTAGATCGTGTAATAACTACTTTTTTAATAAATGGAATTTTATTCTTCTCTAAAGAAATAGATTTTGTTTTCAATTATACTGAACTGGATAAAATAAAACTGATAAATGCCTTCTCTATTTGATTTATACTTGATAATTTATAAATAACAGTATTGACCAAATAGCCAATACATGCTCTACTCTAATGTGGATTTTGTTGGGTTATATATTTTTTATATATGAGTTAAAATGATTGAGGGATTGTGGTTTTATATATATGTATATATATATGTATATATATATATATATATATATATATATATATATATATATATATGTATATATATATATATATATATATATATATATATATGTATATATATGTATATATATATATGACATTGGTCTAATACATATCATACATTTGACATTATTTTTATTCTAAAATCTTAAGGCAATATTATTATAGGTTTTCATTTTTATAGAATGTTTAACTTTGTCTATTCTATCCAATGTGAAATTTTGACTCACATTTGGGTTATTTCCAGCAGATTTATATATTCGTTTCTTTCTCCCATCTCATGTATGTACTTTATGCTGTTTGAAGATGTCTGGGAACATTACATACAATGGACATGGTCTGAAAGAGTTTGTTCCTCAGAGGACTGCTGCTTATATCAGCCAACAAGATTGGCATGTGGCAGAGATGACCGTGAGGGAAACTCTCCAGTTTGCTGGTCGTTGTCAAGGCGTTGGATTTAAATTTGGTATATTTTTTATGTGATCGTCTTAACATGTTCAATTTGCAACATAAAATGCTAATACTAAATCGTGGACTCTTACCAGATATGTTGCTGGAACTTGCCAGAAGAGAAAAGAATGCTGGAATAAAACCAGATGAAGATCTTGATCTATTCATGAAGGTACCCTTGCATTTTTTTTTCTCTGAATTTGATGAACTTCATTCAGGGATACAAATTAATCCACTCTAGTTTCTTTTGTAGTCATTCGCTCTTGGGGGACTAGAAACAAATCTTGTGGTGGAGTACATCATGAAGGTACAAATCTAAGAACTATTTACTCATGTAAAAAAAAAGTTATTACTCTTGAATTAATGTGTTTGAAGTGAGAAAGTCCCCGCATAAGAAGAATTAGAGAAAGAATGGAGGACTATTGGCATGGATTACCAGCCAAAATTGAATGCTGGACCAAGCTGATGTTTGGATCATATTATTGTGACGACTCGTAAACTAAATCATGACAAGTTAACTAAAATACTCTCATTAAATCTAGCACTGTTAAAATTATGCACGAGAGAATACGAAATCCACGTGTTAATATATTATTGGATAAATGTTGAATTAGAAAAAAATAAAAAGCAAGATGTTTGACAAAAATAACGATGGATTATACTAAAGGACCACAAAGCAAGGAAGTTCTTCTAAAGAAGTAACCATGGTGAAATGATATGAATTTTCTTGCAGCCTGAGAATCTAGATGGAAAAAATAGATACCCAACCTTTTCATACGCTGGTCTAAATAGAACATATAAATGACTAGAATAAAATTTTGGTCTCTTATATACTTTTGCTTTAGAATTGTCTGTTAAAATATCTTTGTTATATTAAATTGGTTATTTTATCAATTTACTAAACTAATTTTGTCAACTTGCTAACGCATGTATGAGAGAAATGTCCTGTCATAAATAAACTATATATTGTTTTGTCAAGCAAAATTAACGCCAATAGTCCAAAATTATTCACTAAGGCCAGATGCCAACCTCGTTTAACGTTTTCAACAAGTGATATCAATGAAGATTCACAAGCCACATTATCTACTACGCGTCTTGTATCTGAATTGTATCGTTCTTTTCATTTTGTAGTCTTTTTGGATCTTTGAACAAATACTAAAATATTTCTCACAAAGATATTAGGTTTGGACATATGTGGTGACACATTGGTGGGAGATGAAATGCTCAAGGGCATCTCAGGGGGTCAAAAGAAACGTCTTACAACAGGTTAAAGACATCATCACTTTGTCGTGTGTACTAGGACATTAGATGTGTTTGACCTATGATAATCAGTTTATGTTTGATTTACAGGTGAACTATTAATTGGTCCAGCAAGAGTGCTATTCATGGATGAGATATCAACTGGTCTTGATAGTTCAACTACTTATCAAATTATCAGATATCTTAAGCATTCAACACGTGCACTTGATGCCACCACAATTGTATCTCTTCTTCAACCAGCACCCGAGACCTATGAATTGTTTGATGATGTTATTCTTTTGTGCGAAGGTCAGATTGTATATCAAGGCCCCCGTGAATCTGCTGTTGATTTTTTCAGACAAATGGGATTCAGTTGTCCAGAGCGGAAAAATGTAGCAGATTTCTTGCAAGAAGTGAGTACTAGTAACCACATTGGAATTTATGTTTCTGCTATATTTGATTTAGTGACGGTTCACTTCAGACTTCAAATCTTCTGAACAGGTAACGTCTAAGAAGGACCAAGAGCAGTACTGGTCTGTTCTCGATCGCCCTTACCGATATGTACCTGTTGGAAAGTTCGCCGAAGCATTTTCCTTATATCGTGAGGGTAGGCTTTTGTCTGAGCAACTAAACATACCTTTCGATAGACGCTATAATCATCCAGCCGCCTTGGCAACTCTTAGCTATGGCGCCAAAAGGCTTGAACTTCTCAAGACTAATTTTCAGTGGCAGAAGCTTCTCATGAAACGGAATTCATTTATCTATGTTTTTAAGTTTGTTCAGGTAATCTTACTGGTATAAATCCACGGTTAAAACGTACGACAGTTAATAATTTATAATTGTTTTAAAGCAATTCTCGTGATAAAAAAATGAGCTCAAGAAAAGAAAGCAATAATTCTTGTAGTCCCTTAATCTAGATAATACTATTGTGAAAACATGTTGTAGTCATCTCAGTCTCTTCGTTTTTTTTTTCTACGTAGCTGTGGAAAATTTTGACTTTTTATTTGTTCTATGATGGATGTAACTACGTAAGCTTTATATGGAGCTGATCTTGACCCTTATGTACTATTTTCAGCTACTTTTGGTTGCCTTAATTACAATGAGTGTTTTCTTCCGAACAACAATGCACCACAATACAATTGACGATGGGGGCCTATATCTTGGAGCACTGTACTTTTCTATGGTTATTATTCTTTTCAATGGTTTTACGGAGGTGTCAATGTTAGTTGCAAAACTTCCAGTTCTTTACAAGCACAGAGACCTGCACTTCTATCCTAGCTGGGCATATACACTTCCTTCTTGGTTCCTTAGTATCCCAACTTCCGCGATAGAGGCTGGATGTTGGGTGGCTGTCACATACTATGCAATTGGATATGATCCTTCAATTACTAGGTAACTCTTATATTCACTTAGTGATTTCGTTTATTCTTAGAGTTTCTCTTACCTTAATATTTTTGTGTACTTCTGTATATGCAGATTTTTTCAGCAGTTCTTGCTTTTCTTCTTTCTGCACCAGATGTCTATAGGTCTGTTTCGTTTGATAGGATCCCTGGGCCGAAATATGATAGTATCCAATACCTTTGGATCCTTTGCCATGTTGGTTGTAATGGCTCTTGGCGGATATATAATTTCAAGAGGTTGAACGGGAGTATGTTTTCATGTTTCTAAAGTCGATTTGATAACGGAGTTTTTCTTACTTTCTATCTCATTTTTGGGCAGACCGTATACCTGTTTGGTGGATATGGGGTTTTTGGATTTCTCCTTTGATGTATGCACAAAATTCGGCTTCAGTGAACGAATTTCTTGGACATTCTTGGGATAAGGTATAATCCTTGTTCTGGTTATAGGAACGTGATTCTTTCATAACCATTGTAACTATTTCTCTAGTTGCAAAGCGAGGATGATACTGTTAATTTTCTTACTGCATTTGAAACTGTACTCACTATTTAATCTTTTTACAGAAAGCTGGAACTCAGACGACCAACTCATTGGGTTTGGAAGTATTAAAACAGCGGAGTTTGTATGCAGAAAGCTATTGGTATTGGATTGGTCTTGGGGCAATGGTTGGATACACAATTTTGTTCAACATTCTATTCACAATATTCTTGGCTTACCTTAATCGTAAGACACGTTATTCTCCATATAACCCCTTTCTAATGTAACGGTGTTTTCTGGTGCTTCATAGACCAAAATGAACTTGTGTTTAGTAATATTTTTATGATATTTCCCTAAACTTCACTTCAGCCATGGGAAGACAACAAGCCGTAGTTTCAAAGGACGAGCTTCAAGAAAGAGAAAAGAGAAGAATAGGTGAAAGTGTTGTTATTGAGCTGAGAGAGTACTTGCAGCGATCGGCATCAAGTGGTTTGTAAATTATGACTTGTTCGCGTGTGTGTGTTGGACAGTGTCATTTCATCTAATTCTCATATTCTCACAGGAAAGCATTTTAAGCAAAAAGGAATGGTTCTTCCATTTCAACCACTGTCCATGGCTTTCAGCAATATCAATTACTATGTGGATGTTCCTTTGGTATGTAAAATGATCATTATTTTTATTTTGTAAAATTTAATTTACGGTAAATGCTAATTTATTCAATTGTTGCTTCAGGAATTGAAACAACAAGGAATATTAGAGGACAGGTTACCGCTGCTTGTTAATGTTACTGGATCCTTTAGACCGGGTGTGTTGACAGCATTGGTTGGAGTAAGCGGTGCCGGAAAAACGACGCTGATGGATGTGCTAGCTGGAAGAAAAACTGGTGGAGTCATAGAAGGGGGTGTATTTATATCTGGTTATCCCAAAAGACAAGACACTTTTGCAAGAATTTCTGGTTACTGTGAGCAGACTGATGTTCATTCTCCTTGTTTGACTGTTTGGGAATCCTTACTGTTCTCTGCTTGGCTTCGATTGTCTTCAGATGTTGACTTTGAGACACAAAAGGTGTGAAACATATTATTTATAGACACCTTCTGGTATTGTTTTGATAAAAATAAGTACATAACTTCCTCCTTTTGACGGCCAGGCCTTCGTTGAGGAGATAATGGAGCTTGTGGAACTCACTCCGTTACGTGGAGCACTAGTGGGTCTACCCGGAATTGATGGTCTGTCAACGGAACAACGAAAACGGTTGACTATAGCAGTGGAACTGGTTGCCAACCCTTCCATAGTCTTCATGGATGAGCCCACTTCTGGATTGGATGCCCGGGCCGCAGCCATTGTGATGAGAACTGTGAGGAATATAGTTAATACTGGGAGAACAATAGTGTGCACGATCCATCAGCCTAGCATAGACATTTTTGAATCATTTGATGAGGTATTCTCTTTATGAGAGGGCATTTTTTAAGCATAGATATTTGGAAGTTTACTTTATCAATAGGCAATATATCCTCTCCCCCATGGATCAACGAAATTTTAACTTTTAGTTGACATTATTATATTATTGTTGTACAGTAATTTCCTTCAGTTTTGACCGTGAGCGTGTAAAAGATGGCCCTAGCTTTTTCTTATTTGTATATTTCAGTTTTCCTGATCCTGTCTATAATTCGAAAACACTGTCTTTTCTTCACTGCTCTGACGAAATTCCAACTTCTACAGCTTCTGTGTATGAAAAGGGGAGGAGAGCTCATTTATGCTGGTCCACTTGGTCCTAAATCTAGTGAACTGATCAGTTATTTTGAAGTAAGCTGGTGCACTCTTAGCTCTTACTGAGCATGTGGTATATGGTTGAATGGTAATAAAGCAATATAATCCTCAATTATTCATGACATCTATACTTTTGTAGGCAATAGAAGGAATTCCAAAGATCAGGCCTGGATATAACCCTGCTACGTGGATGCTAGAGGTTACATCGTCGGCTGAAGAAAACCGGCTGGGAGTGGACTTTGCAGAAATCTACCGAGGATCAAGTTTGTACCAGTATGTATATTTTTTTTTATGGTAAATTGTGTTCATATATATTTCTTTTTGGTTTTTATATAAACATAACATGTTTTTCTTCAGGTATAACCAAGAGTTGGTTGAAAGGTTGAGCAAGCCCAGCAATAATTCAAAAGAATTGCATTTTCCAACCAAGTACTGCCGTTCATCTTTTGAGCAGTTCCTAACTTGTCTGTGGAAGCAAAATCTTTCTTACTGGCGTAACCCTCAGTACACTGCTGTTCGCTTTTTTTACACCGTCATCATCTCATTGATGCTCGGTACGATATGCTGGAGATTTGGAGCTAAAAGGTCTTTTCCTCTTATTTTTCCTTTATTTTATGGATCTTCGATTTCAAATAACATTTTGGTTCATATGCTTCAAATTTGGGGACCCGTACCATTTCCAATTTTTCTAATTTCTTGGTACATCGTTGCAATGTTTTCCTGCTAGAGGTTATGCCCGTTTGTAAACTTGTATTGACAAAACCCTGCTAAACATTGGCTATTGACAGAGTCATCTATCCTCTTGTTGAATTAGTTTTAGTTAGTGTGCCAAGGAGATTAATTTACATTGTTTTATTTTGAGATAATCGGAATAGTTAGACTATATGCTAAATTTAGTTTATTTATACTGTCACTGAATCTGATGCATTTTCTGTTTTTTAACCATCATACTTAATGTAAGAACCTTGTTTTTTTTTTTCAGGGAGACGCAGCAAGATATATTTAATGCCATGGGATCCATGTATTCGGCAATCCTCTTCATTGGTATTACAAATGGCACAGCTGTTCAGCCTGTTGTTTCCGTGGAAAGATTTGTTTCTTATAGAGAAAGAGCTGCAGGGATGTATTCAGCCTTATCATTTGCATTTGCTCAGGTATTTCTTCAGACATATAATATAATTTAGAATTAGTGTACCGAAATAGAAGGTTTCCGTAAGTTAACTCACTCGTTATCCTACAATGTGCAGGTCGTTATTGAGTTCCCTTATGTGTTCGCACAGGCTATTATATACTCTTCAATATTCTATTCCATGGGTTCCTTTATCTGGACTGTTGATAGGTTCATTTGGTACTTATTCTTCATGTATTTTACGATGTTATATTTTACCTTCTATGGAATGATGACAACGGCTATCACACCAAATCATAATGTTGCTGCCATCATCGCTGCTCCATTTTATATGTTGTGGAACCTTTTCAGTGGTTTTATGATTCCTCGTAAGGTATGGAAACTGATACTTCATTGCTATCTTTCTGGAGTGTTACAAATAAATGCTGAAAAGCAATGCAATGAGAACAAATTCCGAGTTGTCCTTGAAAAATTCTCAATACTAAATTTAATATTCGAAGTAATGATTAATAATATCAAATGATAAATTTTTTACATTGACTGCATTAATCTATTTGCACCCAGTGAATAATTAACTTCTGAACTATTCTGATGTCAAACATATATAGTCGGGTATTACATTGCAGTAAAATTTTTCAAATAAACTGATATACCAAAAAGTTTTAAAAATTGTTACTCATGATATAACTATTAACATGATGTGCTCTGTGATTCTATGTGAGTTTTATATGATTAACTTTTTTGGGTTTTAACTAGTTAATCTAACAGAATGTTTCGACCCGAAAACAAATTATCTAATTTCACACTGGAATAGACAGTTTCCTTATGACTGTATATACGTGAGAATTGAGAGATGCAACCTCTAGGCAGATTCATTACAACTGATTCTTTCATATCCTGTGAATACATTGATGGGCATGTTATTAGTATGTGTAATGAGAAGAAATACATGAAGTTGTGCACTAAATTATGTGATCTATAAACTTTTTGTGGTTTAATTTGTCAGAGAATTCCTATTTGGTGGAGATGGTATTACTGGGCAAACCCAGTAGCCTGGAGTCTTAATGGTCTTCTGACGTCACAGTACGGTGATGATAATCATCCGGTGAAGCTCTCTGATGGAAACTTGATGAGTATAAGAGAGTTACTTAAGGCAGTGTTTGGGTACAGGCATGATTTCTTGTGCGTTACAGCTGTTATGGTGGCTGGGTTCTGCATATTTTTCGCAGTTATATTTGCCTTTGCAATTAAATCCTTCAATTTCCAAAGGAGATGATGGGATAGACTTGTATGTTAGTTTCTCAATACATCATAAAAAATAAGCGTGACATCTGTATAGCGATATGATTATAGCATAGCATTAATAGCCTGCTTTTACATGATTCAGGGACATATTTGTTGTAAAGTGACCTATTATTGGTTCATAAGGTTTTTGTTAGGTTTCGAGTCCGATATTACTCATTGGTAAAGACAGATTTTGGTGATACTGAACAATAAAATTATATAATTATCTCTTTATTCTGCTACATTTCCTATCTTATACCTTATACTTCTGCATCTTCTGTTTTGTAATCTCTTATTTGAAAGCTTGTAACAGTTGTATATTGAGGCTGTTTGGTGTTTTTAAGATGTAGACAATCAAATTAAAAGAACAACCTCGCATACGATTGCGCAAGAGGAGAGGAGGAGAAATTGAAGATTTTGATTACCTGGTTTCACTCAAAATTGATACTTCAAGACGCAGGCCACTGTTGTTCTGACATAGCAAAGTTTATAAATAAAATACTAATATCTCAACTTAATAGAGAAGTAAGAAAGCAACTGTAAAAGCCTAGTGATTAAGCAAAGAATTAAATGTTCAAATAACTGTAGGTCTTCTGAAAATATACTACTAACTGAAAAATAAATTTTATGGATTATTGAAGTTGTTAATATTGACTTCGTGTTACATTTGGTCTTTGTTCATATATGAAAAGTTTACAAATTTATGCTAGAAAATAATATAAGTAATTTGTTTACTTGGGATGTTTCACCACACATTCTCTTACTCAATTGTTAGCTTTATAAACTTTATCTTGTTTTTGGATAACAGGAAAGAAAGCAATGGCCTTTTTTCTCAAGCACACCTTTTACAGACGGAATAAAAATATGAACACGACCAAAGAATGTTTAAAAAATCTTCAAAACATTTATCAGTATTACCACTTTCACTGTATACCCTTTTCTATTTTGAAAATCAAAGTTTAAGGAAATGATCCAGAGAAGTTGTATGACCTATATAGCAACAAGGGACGGGCCAAAATCCAAAACATTCTTTTCACTGTGAAAGAGTGCGACCTATATAAGAACGTACAAAAAAAGGGGCAAAAAAAAAAAACTTGAGCATCTATCTATCTACATAACAAAAGGCTAAGAAGCTGGTCACTTCCAGAATTTCAAATGTTTGTCATGACTAGTTGAAGCCAGCAAGCCAGCATTTGATACCGCCAAGGAAGATACAAGCTTTTCGTGTGCATGCATGGTAAATGTCTTCTTCTCACCGAAGTCCAACACATCAATAGTCTGCAATTCATTCCCATTATTTTTCATAGAGACAAAATTTACAAGTAAAATAGAAAGGACGATAAGTAACATTTTTTATTCTGATATTATGATTAATTAGAATACAGAAGACAAGTTACCTTGTTGCAGCCAATGAACAACAAAGGATAGAAGGGATGGAAAACACAGGTGTTGAATTTGTTCCCTGATGCAGCCAACTCGTGAATGCATTCCCCTTTGCTGCCAGATCCAACATTCCAAACTCTAACCAGATCATCACTCACAGAAGCCAAATATTTTCCAGACGAATCCCAGCACACAGAACGCACAACATTATTATGGCCCTAAAAGGAAGCACCAGAACAAGATTCATCAATAGTCAAGAGCTCCATAAAATGGAAGATTAAAAGAATGTCACTTATTGATCTGCTTGAGTAACAGAGCAAAATAATCTAACACGGGAAAGATTGAATATGTGATAAAAAGTTGCTATCAATAGTTATCTATGTTCTAGCCTTTGTTGATGGTTGATACAAACCTGAGCAGTATACTAGAAGTTAAAATGTAAATAGAAAATTCAGAGCTGACCTGTAATTTAAGTCTGCAAGCCAGGGTTTCTACATCAAAAATGGATACGAAATTATCTACGGCAGCTGCAAGAAGCCTTCCCAAACAAGGTTGAAATCTCATCTGAGTTGCACCACCCTGATAAAAAACTGGACAATAAAGTTATTGAGTAAATTACAATAATACCCCCCCTGCGGTTCTCTCAAACTACACATACACCCCATATTTTTTTTCATCAATAGAATGACCTCCCCTTAAGAGGGTGCATATGTAATATTCTTAAAACTCAAGGGGGTGCATGAGTAGTATAAAGAGGGAGAACAATGTAATGTTTTCAAAACAATGGGAAGATTTATGTAAAATTTAAAAAAAAATTAAGATGTCAGAGTAGTTTGAGAAAACTTCAAGAGTGTTAGTGTTAATATAATCAAAGTTATTTTCAATCGAATTACAATAATTCAATGGGAATTGGGATGCGCTTCACAGTTCATGTTAGATTTCGTACCTTGAAAACCCCAGTACAACTACCATTTTTAATACTCCAGTATCTTATCTCACTATTATCACATGAGCAAATAAGGTCATCTTTGCTAGGGTGAAAATCTAGAGACGTCACTGTCGAAGCATGTCCAGTGAATGTTCGAAGAGAATAACCTGGCTGCAAAAAATAATCAAAGTCCCATCACATATATGAGAAAAATAAAAGTATCACCTAATTAAATAGTACCTAAACTCAAGAAAAATCTTTGATGCACCCTTTAGACTAAAGAAATGGTAAAACGTAAGAATTAATTTTTTAAGCTAGTCAACTTTCAACTAATACCGCGAAGTCAAATTCCACCACCTATGTTCCATACAAGTAGGAGCCCGGAAAGAAGATTTACTTGCCATCAAAAGACATACATATATGATACATACAGGAAATGATACATCTACTAATTTAATCGAAGACACGACACCTAATCCCCGTCTTTCCAACCAGATTATCATATCAAATTCATTAATAGTTATAGGCTATAGCATTTCATACAGTTGTTGGAGATTATTAAAGAAATAGAACGCTAATGGAAAAAATAGAGTGCAATGTGTTTAATACAATAAGATATGTAAGAAGTGAGATTAGACTAATGTCACAGTTTAAAATGTTTTATTATGAATGTTAAAAAATGAACTTTAAGCCCATTTCAAGTTCAGAAAATCAGTTTATAAAGTGAAGTTTGCACCCACTTATATATTGTAAATTGGTCTTATTTCTAGTCGATGAAAAACTTCTAACAATGAAAAATGAAAGAGAAAAGAAAAGACACAACAAACATAAACTTTTTTTATTTGGTTGAAGAGAAAATTGTCTTACATTATCAATATCCCAAACCCTAACAGTTTTGTCTGCTGAGGATGTAGCAACACGCGGCATGCTTGGGCAAAATCGAACATCAGTTATCCATTCACTGTGCTCTTCAAGAGTAGATTTCTGGTTAAACAATTCGGTGCACCACAGAGAAACCTGAACCAGACAAAGCAGAAAAATTATTCATCAATGTTATTAACTGACTGCTTCACGTGTCAAACCAACAAAGCCAGTCCAGGTTTTATATTTAACAGTACAACTAATTCAAATAAAAACAAAAACTTCTCCCTACAACCACTAAATGCAACAATTCTAATGAAATGGAGATCATTTCATAGTTAAAGTTAGATCAATCTAGCACTTACCTTGTTATCATGGCCACCAGTAGCAAGAAGTTTTCCATCTGAGGAGAAGTGACAACACTCAACTTTATGTGAACCTGCCATTATACGCTTGATCTCCTTCAAACCTAATCCTAGTGTACAATCAATCATTTGAATTTGAATTCTTAGTCTTATCAATACAGTCATATCAGAAAATTTAAACCACAAAGCGTTTGTTCATCTATCAGATTTACCATACCTTTACAAACGTTTTCTGTGATGTTATTATCATCGGGAGATAAGAATGGCTCAATATTGTCACCCAAACATCCATCACCCACGAGATGATCCATATGAGCCTGCAAATAGATGATTCATCAGGAGATAAGAATGTCTCATATTACCATTTACACTGTCTAGTTTTCCATGCCTACAGTACAATACAACTGGTACTGAGAATTAAAAGAATTTACACCACGACATACACAAGGTAAAGAGAGCAAAAAAATTATGTGATTTTGTATTGATTACTAAGAATTTGAGAGTCCCAGCACTCTCCCGAAATGAGTTTCCAAAAAACCCCTTACTACAGTAAATTACATTGCTATTTATACACTATGACTTCTTAACTGACTAACTTGTAGGCCGGTTAGATTTGCTTTGCTCTTATTTCTTCTAGAGTACACTTAAGTAATAAGCCTTGTATTCCTAACGATACGCTTCCCCCTCCTAAAAGATCCACCTTGTCCTCAAGGCGAAAATGATGAAGGCTTGTTGTAGAAGAGGTTGTGCCACCTGATCAAAACATTTGCTGGTTGAACCTGGAGCTCCATGTCACGAGCCAAGGTTATGGGTAGAGGTTGAACAAGTTGTGGTGGCTGAAGGCTTCCTCGAGGAGAGAGATATGAAATATTGGGTAAATCCTGCAATCCTCCAGTAAATTCAGCTTATAGGCTACCTAACCAACTCTATCCAAAATTTGAAAAGGACCATAAATTCGAGGACAAAGCCTTTGGTGTAGTCTTGAACTGGATGCAGTGTTGAACCAAAACCTTACTAACTTAACATCTGGTCAAGCCTTTGGTTTAGTTCCTGCAGTACACTGTAAATAGGTCTCTAAGCATCAATTAACCACTTCAGTCTGGCCATTTGTTTGTAGATGGTATACAAAACTACACTTCAACAGTGTTCCTGCTCTCTCTTGAAGAGTTCTCTCCAAAATTGGCTCATAAATCCTGATCTGATACAACAGTTGAGGGAAATCTCATTTAATATAAATGGCAGCAACTTCAGCTGCATTAAAAGGGTGGCTGAGGGAAATAAAATGAGTCCATTTAGTAAGCCTATCCACCACTACCAAAATAGTGCCCTTTCCCTTAGCTCTAGGCAGGCCCCCAATGAAATCCATTGAAACATCTTACCACAGTTGTGAAGGTACTGGCAAAGGTTGTAATAAACAAACAGGAGACAAAGCTTTATTGCTTGTTACATTGGCAGACCTGAGGATATCCTCTTGAATGTTAAAACCATACCCAAATAATTTGGTTGCCCATCTGAGCTAGTCATCTGTCAGCAGCCTATGATCCTGCAAAAATAATTTGATCTGTAATAAAAGTGAAACGATTGCCCAGCAGATTCTACTTTCACTTTTGCACTTTCTGTCCCCTATTGCGACAATTCTGCTCCCAGTCCTTTACTAGATGCATTTGTTCCGATAGTAAATGGCTTTGAGAAGTCTAGAACTGCCAAAATAGGCAAGCTCGAATGGCTTGCTTAATTGTCTCAAAATCTTCTTGAGCCTCTAATGACCATTTGAAGTTGCTCTTTTTCAACAATTTAGTTAAGGGTTTAGTCATACTACCTTATCCCTTCACCAAGTGCCTATTGAATCTGTAAGGCCAAAGAAACCCCTCAAACTTGTGATAAGACTTCCAATTTCTTAGGATCTACAAAAATTACTTGTGATGAAATAATATGCCCAAGTATTATAAACTTCTTTGACCACAAGTGCACTTCTTCTTGACCTGTAATTCATTATCACTTTATTTTTGGGAGACCTGACTTAAATGCTCCACATGAGCTATTAAATCCTTGTTGTATATTAGTATATCATAAAAAGAACAACAGAAACCTAAAGGGGCTTTGAACACATCATTTATCAAACTCTGAAATGTAAAGTGGGCTTTAGACAAACCAAATGGAATGACCAAAAATTCATAATGTCTCCTATGTGTTCTGAATGTTGTCTTCTCCATACCTTCACCCCTCATCCTAATTTGATGATTAACGACTTTGAGGTCAAGTTTCAAAAACACTGCAACCCCCAATAATTCATCCAACAACTCTTTTATGATAGCAATAGAGAACTTATTTGGAATGGGAATACTTGAAAAAGATAAACAAGAATATTAGAATGAATTTGAGAGTGTTTTCCCCTCTTAGGGTTTCATATTTACAATAACTTTGGATACATAAGATACAACATACGAGAAGGACAACAACTTTTCTAAAATAAAATAACAATCAATTTCAATATGATTAGTCCTCTCAAGGAATATTGGTTTGGAAGCAATGTGGAGTAGCTTGATTATCACAATAAATCCTCGACTGAATGTCACAAAAATCTAATTCTTGTAAGAATTGTTTTACCCATATAAGCTCACACATGAGGGATGTCATTGCCCTCTACTCAGCTTCGGCAGATAATCAGGTAACTTTTTGCTTCTTATTTTTTCTAAATAATAATATTTCCTCCAAGCAACATCCTATCGTACAGGATCTATCTATAGGAGAACTAGTCCAATCAACATCACAATAGCCAACAATTTGGGTATATCCTTTATCTTCATATAATAGTCCTTGTCCTAGAGCGTTTTTGAGATATATCGAAATACAAATGACAACATTCTAGTGATCAATACAAGGATTTTGCATAAACTGACTCACAACACTAACTGCAAAGAACAAATCTAATCTAGTAATAGTGAGATAAATAAATTTTCCAACTAATTTCCTATATCTTTCAGGGTCAGCAAAGACTTCTCCATGTTATGCCATTAATTTCTAATCTGGATCCATGAGACAATCAACTTGTTTACAATTAATCATTTTTTCTAAGAAATTACAACTCCTTCCGTTGATTGAGCAACTTCTATGCCCAAAAAAATTACAAATTTCCAAGATCCTTGGTCTGAAAATGATCCCCACTTCCACAAAAATAAGTGGGAGTATCTTTAAAAGGCAAATCTAGCCCTTTCACCAATTGATGTGCAATAAGGGACCTTCTTGATGTGAATCCAGCAATACAGTGTAAAGATAGCTGAAATTCCCTCTCTTCTTCTCATGGGCTGTCACAATCTTCCACCTCCCCTCCCTCTTGCTCCTGCTAAAACCATGACTCTGAACTACTTGCTTTTTCATATTCAATCTTGACTAAACTTCGAGTTACATCTAAAACATTCTATTTTTTCCCCCATGCACTTCTGCTTTTTTCAGCTTTTATATATGTCAACAATCATATTTTATTATTCCAAATTTAACATATTATAATTAAAGTGCGTAATGTAAATATCCTTGTATCATAGGCATCTAATTATATCCAGAATAAAAGGAATTTGATTATATCCCTAAATGATAGGGATTTGATTATATCAAGTGTTGTTATTATATTTCCAAAATTAGTTTTCAAATTGTGTGTGTGTGTATACACATTTGATGTACTCTAAGCAGTAAAATTATTCTATTCTACCCTAATATTTGAGAATATTCTCCTTGTTTCACCCTTGCTTTGAAACCCTCCATTATTGGCAGCTTTGGCTCCAAATCCTATAGATGCATTTCCTCCATATGCCTATCTTTGCCTAATAATAGTTTTGCTGGTGTTGCCCACATTGTTGTTTTGTATCCCTCTGAAACTCCTATAAGGCTTAGCTAGTCTAGTCCCACTATTTCCCATCATTTTTGTTACTACTTTTCCTTTACCACAAATGCTTTATTTATGGCTCCAACTAATGATTTTGGTACATATAACACAACTTCTGCACGCACATCTTCCCTGAGGCCAATTCAAGAACACGTCTTACAAATAATCTTTCTCAATTACTTGTGTCACCCCCGCATACTTTTCAATCTGATCAACAAAATTAGCCACTTGCACCTTATTTCAGCCCCAATTGCATTGCAAAACTGGTTGAAACCTGTCCACAATGGCAGTCTTGAAAACCTCCCAAATTGATCTTGGATTGCAAGATTCCCACCAAAGGAACCAACTAAGTGATCGTGCTTAAAAGAAACCAGTACTGCTTCCATCTTCCTGTTCTCTAAGGCTCCTCCAATTCGGAACTAAATGGGTATCTCTAACTGTTTCCAGCAATCGTGTAATGCAAGGCTTACCCACTCTGCTTACGACTCCATTCTATCACCTTTAGTCGCTGATTTGTTGTTCTTCAAGCCTCATAACCCTCCCTGCACTTGATTACCTATCTTCTTCACCATGTTTTCTATCTTGGGCTCTCTCTGTCAGAATCTTCACTCTCCGACTCAGATTCCAACATTTTCTCTATAATTTCCACTCTTCCTTCTATTTTCTTCTTAACCATTGAAGTCCTCTATTTTCCTCACTTGCGTTAATTCTTAATACCCACAGCTCCGAGATCAAAGCTCTGATACCATTTGATACAACCAGTACCAAGAATTAAAAGAATACACAAAGATAGAGAGGTGAACACTGAATTTAAGAGTCTTGCCTCTCCCCCAAAATAAGTTTCCAAAAATACCCTTACTACAGTAATAATATTGCTATTTATACACTATAACTGCCTACCTAACTGACCTGTGGGTCGGTTGGGTTTGTTTTGTTCTTATTTCTTCTAACACCTTACACGTCCACTGTAGTAATGGAACGCCAATCTCAAAGATGACCAATACCCAGTGGTACTGATTTATTTACACTTAACTTCCCATGTTTTATTTATTGAGGGGTAAGACACATGCAAACATTTACAAATAAATATTTAGTCCAGTGTAGTAGAGTAAATAAAAAGAATTTTTAATGTGACAGACAGAGAAACGGTAGTCTAGTTATCAACAAAACGAGGTGCAGTATTAGGATACCACAAACAAGCTTTGAGAAGATGTTTATCTCAAATCAGACAATGGATGTATTCAGTTATCCTAAAAAAATATGAATGAAGAGTCTCTGACCAATTGATTTTGTGATGATGTAAGTGAGCCCAAACCATCAGTACCAAACATAAATGATGACTTAGAGGAAGGAGCATTTTGTTGCAGAGTTGAGACTGTTATCATCTCTCCAGGTGTTTGTGTAGATGGTGTTGAAGGTGAACTGGCAGGTGGTCCAGTGGTGTTTGTAGTTCCAGAGCTATTACCAGGACCTGAAGATGATGCTGACTTTCGCTTTCGCACTAGTTTACACTTTGGAGCCTTAAATACAAACAAGCTGATTAAAATACCAAGATATGCACTGAAGCTGATAAATACTGTACAAATGCAGTAAATTTAAACCTGATCGTTTCCTTGTAAGGAATTGGACACATTTCCCTCCATAGTCATGCTTCCAGGACCGGGACCAATTTTTTCTTGCTGCTGCTGGAGATTATCAGATGGTTGGCTAGGAAGAGGATGTTGAGAATATTGTTGAAGCTGCTGGTTACTATTTTGAATTTGTTGCTGTAAAAGACAAATTCAAATATAACAAAGTTTCGCAAATAATTTAGTAAAGCCCAAGGCAACTATTTACTGAATACATACAATGTGGATTACGTGACCAGATGATACCTTAAAGAACACATCTGAGTCTGGATGGGACACCACTGGGGAACCAACTTGTGCAGGTGATCCATTACTGGGACCTAAATCATCTACGGAATTTGACTGGCCATCTTTCGCAAGACTCATGTTTCGATCATTAAAAAGCATCCCAAGTCTTCTGCGCTCAATATCAAAGACAGAAGGAGAAATCAAATTTTGTTGTGCCTGAAGCATAAGTTGTTGCCGTAGAGAAAGTTGATTGAAAGATTGTGGAGAGTGCATCAAACTATTATGCTGGAGAATGCCAGAACGAAGCTCATCTAGCCCCTGAAATAATTACAACTAAATCATATATACGATTGATGTACAGTGATATACAGTAAGTAGAAAGAACATTGATGTACCTAGATTACCAAAAATATCAATGTTACTAGCGATCTTAGCAATTTTAATTTTACAAGGACATCTCATCTCATGTTATAAGTTAAAACTTCAACAGAGGCCAATAGCAAAGTTATTCTACCCAAACCAGCTAAAAAAGATTACCCTAACCTTGAACCATACAGATGCCCTATCAGACAGGTAATGCCCCCTTATTGTAGGACTTATAAGAGTTTGCTTCAACAGCACATACTATTTCCTAGTTATATTCAGATTTATAGTTTGAAATTTTAAAGTGACAAATCAATGATCCAAGAAAGATGGATTCAGGAAACCAAACATATAGGCAGAATCATAATTTTAATTTTGTAAGGGAGAATTAGGTCAATGTGACTCTTACTGCTAGAGGCCATCCTTTCAGAGTCAAATTGCTACCACCTGGATTAGATCCTGAAATGACAACGAATATCATGAAAAATCAAATGCAAATCATAAATCAAACCCTTAAATTTACAATATAATACAAAACCAAGAGATATCATTATTGAGGGGCCTATAAAGCAACTATGAGCCCTAGTAGGAAATGTTAAATGTTTCAAGATATCAAAGCTGACATATTTGTGTTGAGGTATCCACTCCAATAGCTTAAAAAACATAGAAATGTCTGCAAGATACTCAACTGATTTGATGTTCCTTAAAGAGAAAAGGAAGGCATTTTCATTGTAATGAGGAACATAAAAGCCATGCACCACATCACATTCTTATACATAATTATATTTATAATATGTCTTTAAGTTAGAAAATAACATCATGTCATTGGATAAATAAAATTCCCTGACGTACATTTACTGTTACAATTTTTAATTTCAAGAACCATATGTGTGAAGATAAATGAATTTAGACTATGGACTCTATAACTTTTATTTTGCATCATAATTTCTACTCTAGTAACAACCATTTATACCAGAACTAACAATCAAAAAACCACATCACTGAAAATATTAGGTTGCCAGGGGAAGGTTTACCAGTGAATGATTTTGTATCTCTGGCATGATGTAACAGACTTTCAGAATGTGTTATGTGTTTTTTTAATTTCAACCATGCCACCAATAGCCAAAGGGTATAATTATCAAATTACATTAGTGATAATAAGGAGGCAAATTTGCAATTGTTGGTTGAGAAAAGAAAGGGAAAGAAAACTAGAGACAGTTGCAGTAAATTACAGATCTGAAGCTATTGAGCTAATGATTCAATTGCCTCAGCCATTCAATTCAAAAGCTTTGAATCATAAGCAAATTTCTGACATCTGACAAAATACTTTCAACAAATACCAGAAACAAATAAAACTATTCAAGTGAAGTACTTTTTTTAATTCTATTACTCTATAACAGTGATGTATCCATACCCAATAAGAATAAAATATTTTTCATTTCTTTAGCATCCAAATACAATTCATATCCTCATGAAAAAAAAGTTACAAGTAAACTCTTCACGGGCATAGATATTATGTACAATGATCTTTAGTTAACAGGAATACATTTAAATATTCCTTATTGAACTTAATTACCAAGTCAATTCTCCATTGAACTTACCAAGTCTATCTTCATAAACTAACAAGTGAATGATATATGAGTGAATTTTAGTTGTAATTTGTTAGCTCATTATAGCTTTCTTCTTCTGTTTTGTGTTTCTCGGTTACAGATGTCCCTGTCAGGATTATCTGTTAAATGAGCTTCTGCAGTCCACATATAATTGCAGTATACAGAAGCTTGTGATCACTTGTAAACACTCGAATATTGAATACACGGTTTTATTTTCTATTCATTATTTTCGCTTTTCGAATAGTGGATGTAAATTTAGAGACAACAAATCCGTACCATGACAACCAATCAAGGATCCTTCTGAAATAGCTTGAGACCCCTGCAATGCATTCATCTCACTCTTTACGTCCTGTTTAAGGACCCAAGACACGTAAATACAAAAATATTATAAATTTGGAATGAGTTTGTACACAAATCAATACAGTAATGATGGTCGTAATTACTTGCATAGACCCTGGAAGCTTCTGGTTCAGATATTGAAGGTGTTGAATGTTCCCGAGCAATGTTTGCCTGCAAACAGAAATTTGACAACTAGCAAATTCAGCCCAAGATGACACGAATAATGAATTTTCTAATCAAAGAAAATAATTGGTAGGTACCCTGAAGCCATTTCACCAGACATCCCAGCCGCTTTCAATAATACTGCATGGTTTGGATTTAAAAGCTTACCAACGTCATCAGCTACCTTTTGCTGCATGAGAAACAGCACAAACAATGTCACTCTAATCACATGAAAATAGTAGGCATTGTTATAATCCCAGACAGACTAAATATACCTTAATGTTTGCATCTTCTAAAACATCTCTCTGACACGGAAGCTTCAACTTGTCATTGTATAATTTTGTTGCCATAGCATTAGGAGCTGCCTGGTTCTGCCTCATTAAAGGATCATTGCTAATAGGACAGCTAGCACTGCCACTAATAAATTGATTTCCACCCAGACGTTGCTGCTGCTGAGCACGTCTTTGCAACAAGAGCAGCATTTGTGTTTGTTGATTTAGGTTTGCATTCTGAAACTCTTGTTCTTGTTGCTTCTGCATTAATCGAGCTTTAATTTGTTGATTCTGTCATTTTCAAATTAAGAATTTTATTATTTATCCACAATACAAATTAAACATATTGAAAGATGCGCTAACCAGAGATATTGAAACAAACATCTAGTTCTGATCCTGACAGTGTCACAATAACTTAAGATGAAAGATATCAGTATTAACAATCTTAACCATGTTAAAATGGTATTGCATGTAAATACCAAATCATGTCTTTTACACAAATAGCATACACATGCTCCATCAGATTTATAAGAAAACATATAGGCATGTCTACAAAAGGAAAGAATATGAACGACAGACACGTACTTAATCTTGATTTCCATTCCAATACTAGAAGCAGGAAGATAAATAAAGTAGTATATACTAAGTAGGATAACAAAGAATTAATCACAGGAAAGAGAACAAAGTAATTAACGTATGTGAAATATACCTTACTGTAAGATGCTGCTTCTGCCTTCTGATTTGCCCTGGCAATATATATGTCCCAGAAGACAGACCACCACTCAAAAAGAAAACCACGAGGTGCTTCTATAACTGGGGAATGTGGCCAAAAGTAACGGTTAAATTCAACTTATAACATTTCCATATACCTTATTTCAGTCCCCTAAGAATGTTCATATTATTATCTTACCAACAGGACCCGTTGAAACATTTGCTTCGGCCTTGAATAATCTTGCAGTAGTATGCAATTGTCTCTTCGTAAGATAATCGTAGATATACAAATCTAACCTGTTTCCCAGCCCCCCAAAATGACAAACACAGCTAATTAGAAATGTGGAGCAAAATATAATAAAATAATAGGTGATGGCAATCAGAGACCCACACAGCAACCAAATTTTGTTATTGCAAACAAAATATCCAGCTATGCCATACCATGCAAAGAACAGTTGATAACTACAAGACAGATTGTCATCATAAATTAAATATTTAGGACTAAAAGAAACAGGTTAAAGACCCAAAGGACGTATAAGATTGCATATGAACTACTCCAAACAGAAAACAACCAAAAGAAAAACAATGTTTGTGGTGAAATGCACAAGAAAATCAAAGGCGCAACTCCAGACAGTAATAAAACGCAGGTAATGCAAAAGTCTTGCAACCCAAGAAGTTGTGAACAGTGACAGAAGGGAGTGTAATAAAATCCAAGAACTCAAACCAACATGATCACATGAAAACCTAAACCCTAAAACATGAACAAAAAAGGAAAAAGCGGACACAGAAGTCACCAACAGAGAAACAGAATGCATCAAAGAGGAAGAAGAAAAAACAAAGAAATGGGTCAAGAAAGAAAAAAAAAAAAAAAAAAGGTTCCAAGTTCAAAGAGTGAGAGGTTTTGATACATTTTATCAGCTTCCCAGTTGAAATGAGACATGGTTTGATCTTCAAAGAGTGGAAAGTTTTGATCTTGGCGATGCCCAGTGTAGAAGGTGTGCAGTGTATGGCTATGGTGACTGCCTCCGAAAATATGTTTCCCGCTACACAGTATGCCAGAGAGTGACAAAAAGTTCATAGATTTTTTTCAGAAACAACTAATGTTAAAATAACCAATTAATTAAGTTTTTATACTCTTTGAAGATCCTGATTTTATCTCTCAATTTTAAAACTCTTTTAATTTTTCGTATTGAAAAATAATAACTTAATATCTCATTTTATTTAAAAAAATGAAAAATAGAATTAAAGTATTACTTTGATCTTTCACATTAATTTTTAAGACAAAAAATTTGTCTTTTTGAATTCGAAAGATTAGATCTGAATTTTCTTCAAATTTAAAGCCTGGGAATATAATTTATAATTAAGAATACAATTCAGTCGTAAAAAGAATATAATAAATAACTATTTTTTAATTTTAAAAAATTAAATAAAAATGTACAAATTTTTTTCTTTCAATAAACTAACGCAACTGTTTATTGTAAAATTCATTGTAAATTCTTTTATGTGGTAAAATGATTAATAAGTTTATATATATATTAAAACCAAACTCTTGTTATTACAATTTTTTTACGATTATAAAATGATGTGTTAAACTAACTATTCCTGTGAAAACACTTCATTGGCAACTCTAATAAAGATTCGTTTTAATATTCTGAAAAGAAAAAATAGCACAACTCGAATTTCAAATCGCATGAAAAGTTCTGATCCATCCACTAATATTAATTATATTCACCAACAATATTATTTACTTGATTATTTATTAAAATATTATTGATTAATATAGAGGCGATTATTTCTACGATAAATTATAAAATTAATTCTCCTTTTTAATATAAAATAAACTAAGATGTGATGTATGCAAAATAACTTTTTCAAATTGAGTTTAATGTGTATTACATGGTCTAGAGTGTAATATATAATGTTGGTTTTTAAACTTTTTAATATATATTTATTTATTTATTTGAAAGGTATTTTTGGTTGAAAGATGTGAGATGTTGTTAGTGTACATAGAATTCAATTGGTGCATGCAGTGATGAGTGATGCCTCTTGTTTTCTGATTTCCAAGTAAACCTTTTGTTTTACTTTTTTTTATGTTTTGTCTTTATTCGCATGTCACAGTCAGAGCACCTTCTTGTTTCCCACGCAACAGTCTCTATTATAAGCATTTCAATATAATTCACTTTTTTAAATAAATTAAATATACAATTAATTTTAAATAAACACCTAATATCACTTGATATTTTAAGGCTTAATCACTCTAAAGTATATAACAAGAGTGTTATGGTCTCTGTAAACTTCACATTCATTATAGTCATCATAAAAATACATTAAAATGTTAAATTTTTATACTATTTTAAAAGTTAATAACAACATTAGTTTATATGATAAAAAAAATCCATTTCCACTGTTACATTTTATAGTACAAATTCAATGTTCGAGTTATTATAGATTTTATATAAACCAAAAATTGATATAAAAATTGTTTATATAAAGATATATAACACTATATATTATTTTTGTAACATCCCATTTAATAGCTTTTTCATATTATCAAACAAAACATTATATCATGATAAAACATAGCAGATAGTAGGGATAACAGTCATACACACATAGTTTATATATCTAGTACAGTCTTCCACACTGCTACATCTATAAACACGTATACATAAGGTAAGAGTAGATAGAAAGGATGTTAAACTACACCCAAATCCTCAAAATATACAGTGGAAGTCTAAACTATAGCGGTACTCCTTATCAGGCTCCACTCTCAAGAGGGGGCATCTCCATCTGGTTTCTGCTCTGCTCCCACCAAACATAGGTGATCATTGCAAAAGAGATAATATGCAAAAGCAAACAACACGAATGAAAAGGGTAAGCTAACTGAAGGAAACAATGTCAATACACTTTACAATTAGAGATATCATTTACAGCAGAAAGTTCAATCCTAATTTATAGACTCGATATCCGGATCGTGTAAGTGACATTGGAGCTCTTGGTGGCTTGCACCTATAACGGTTTCCAGACTCTGCAGAGTCTGGACACATGGAGTATTCACCCGACCGTTCCCAGGGTAAGTCCCCTCCACGTCTAAGACTTGATCAAGTCTGACGACGAGGACCTCCTGCTACTCCTCACGACATAATCCATTCTACTCTATCTGAGCTTGAATGATTATTGGAGTTTCAGGATACCAACCATTTTAGATTCCTTACATCCTTACACACACTACAATTTACACATGGATTTTCCCTTGAAATTCCATTTTAATCTCATCTTCTCATAACTTAAATTCATCCAATTAAATCATTCAATAATTCAATGGTAGCATTCCAACCATACAGGGCCTAATTCATACAAGGATGCATTAAAACATGTATTTTCACCCAAACAAACAGACTTTGAACACTACTAGTGCAGTAGCTCTCGCTCAGGCTAAAAAGTCTAGCCTAGGCGAGAGTTTATCTCGCTCAGGCGAGTCAGTCTCGCCTAGGCGAGACACTAACAGTGGCAAAAGAGAAAACCAGGGCGAACTCTCGCTCAGGCTAGGCTGGTTCGCCCAAACGAGATCGTTATCTCGCTCAAGCGACCCCAACTCGCCTAGGCGAGACTTCGCGCAGGAACAGAGGTGTGTTTTCTGGTGTTTTCGCTCAGGCGAGTGTCACTCGCCTAGGCGAAAATACCAGGTCACGAACTTGTTCCTTCATGCGATGAGCCAGTATTTCTCAATTACAAACAATAAATCATCAGATCATGCAATTCAATACTATATTCATCAATCCAACATGCAATTCAAACTCATTTACAGATTTCCTATTCGGATTAAGGAAATTGGTTAGCTTCCCTTACCTATATATATAAATCCTTCTAATTAGCTAAGATCCTCCCACCCAAGAGCTTCAGTTGTATCACTTAGAGAGCTGGAGATACAGGTTCAAATATGAGAAGAGGTTTGCAGATTTCGAATTGAACTGGAATGCAAGGGTTGGAAGTGACTTACATGGAGGAAAATGATGAGTTGAAGCTGAAAGGGAAGGTCCTGGATTGGCCTCAGATTTAGGTTCTGTAACAGAGAATTAGTGATTCAAAAATTTCCTTTTTGATAGAGAGAAGGCAGAGAAAAGAAGAGGGAGAAGCTGTGAAGTGCAAGGTGTTTTTCCTGGGGTGTGGGTGGCAGAGAGAAGAAAGATCAAGAAGCTGGAATTATTTGGGTCCCTACAGTTTTAATGTAAGTTTAGTAGAAAAACATGTAACATTTTTTAATATAGTAATAACAATATACTTATAAATTATTATTTAAACAATGCTCGAATAATTATTTATTTTTATACATCTGATATATCATGGGTGTAGTCCCATCTAAAAGAGGAGTTACATATAATTATTACTCCTTGACTTTTCACTACATGGAGAATGAACATATTCAAACCATTCTCAATCACTAAAAGTCAGGTAATATTTGTAGAGTAGTTTTGGAAGAATGTTGTATGCATACCTTGTTTACTCCTATTATCACCCTTATTGGTGGACAAATTACTAACAAAGTCTTTGAACAATATAGAAAAAATATTACCAAAATAAATTTCTTTTATAAATTTTTGGTTTAAATTTTTTAGGATAGAAAAATATAATATTAAAAATTTACTTTATTATATAAATAAATGCACATATAAATACAAAACCGTTTGTTAGTTTTTTAACTTAATTTTCATGTATGCATTACGTTACATATATTTTAATTTTAGTTTTGTTTTGTATGCTCGTATTACACCATTATTACAGTTTAAAAAAACTACCATTTGATGCCTTTATAATGATTAGGTGTGACAACACGGGTCGGCCCAATTTATTTAGGCTCATCCTACACTTGGTCTGCAAAATGCGAGTCGGACTCATCTGTCTCGCATTTTTAACATGGGCTGAAAAGTCTTATTTGTCCCTTATAAGTGTGGTCTGTGGGGCAACCTGCTTTGTTTTTTTTTTTTTAAAAAATTTTTATGACAAAACTTTCAAAGTTTAGCAAATTGGATAATTTTAACAAGTTCACAAAATAAGTAAAAACTTTGGAGAGTTTGATGATAAATTTATAATTCAACATTTTCATCATATTCATTTTTGTACTTTGACATACATGATGTATTGTTCAAATTTTAGCACATTCAAAAAATGTATAATACTTTTATTTTTCACTTATACAATAATTTAAAACGCTCATGCAGAGATTCAGAAGAAAAATTATCGATATACACAAATACAATTTTTTTTTATTGCAGGCTAGCGGGCCAACTTGCATGGAGCGCGGACTGCCCCCACGCAAATTAATAGGTTCAATATCTCGACCCATCCCACTTTTTATGGTGAGCTTTTTTTCACTTGTATGTGTTGTTTTATTCGTCTATATGAATCTATACTTATACTGATCAATAATCATAACGATATGTCTTTATGAGTGTGCCTCCTACCTTAATCTCAAACCCTAAACCCTAAACCATATATATATATATATATATATATATATATATATATATATATATATATATATGAACATTATTGGACCATGAGTGAAAAATTTAGAGTTTGAGATAGAACTCATTTGTGTGATAACTTGGGACAAATATTTTCCTTGTGCATATAGACAAGTTGCAATGACAATTTTTTTACCTCTTTGAATGTGTTTTTGAATTCGGTTTCACCAAATGAATGCATGGTCTTGATTTCCATGATTTCCATGGTAAGTATAGTCTGTCAGTAGTCTTGCCTTAGAAATTTTGGAAGTTTCACATGAATGCTTGTAATTTGTTGATGGGTGTGCCTCCTACCATATCTTTTTTGTCTCTATAGATACAATAGAATGGTCCTTCCCTACAGTAATAAAAAGTACGGTGATCTTTGTCTCCTTGTCTTTTTCTTCTTTATTCACTTCTCTTACTTTTTCTACTTTCTCCATCTTTTCTTCTACCATTTCTGTAATTCTCATCAATTCTTTAACTTTGGGAATTTCCTTTCGTGAAGAGAATGGTGTAGATACCCTAGACATGTTAAAGAAAACAAAAAAAAAAATGGCTTCGAAAAGTGTTACATATCATATAGGAACACTTGGAATGAAGAAACACCTCCACCATCACCAAATCATTGTCACCTCCCTCATCTCCTAATCACCATTTTCCCTTTCTTTTTCTCTAAAACCAAATCATGGTTCTTCACCACGTCTTCCTATATATATATATATATTTGCATCTCATTAACACTCTTCCAACTATCTCTTTTTTCGTGCACATGACATTTTTCTTACCAGATTTTCGTGCACCGGTTAAAAAATTCATTAAAAATTTTGTAATAATAGAGATGTAAAAATAGAGGTACAAGCATTCTGGATTTCACTATTTCAGGAACATTTATGTTTCATATATTTTTCGAAATAAATGTTCTCAAAGGTATTTTTGAATTTGGAAATAACTCTCGAAATATCTTTTTCATTTTATTTTTTATTAGGATGATAATGTGAGCTGGTCTGGCTCGTTTAGATCCGGCTAGCATAAGACCTATCCTGCCCTGTACAATTTATGCGGGCTGTAATCACTGGTCTGTTCCACACATCACTTGGCCCACGAGTCTGTGGGCTGATCCGCTTTTTTTTTTTATATTTTTTGTAATTTTTATAATAAAATTTTTAATGTTTAAAAATTGGAAAACTTTAAGAAGTTCACAAAATTAAGTAAAAACTTTGAGGAGTTGAATGATAAATTGATAATTCAACATTTTCATCATATTCATATTCATACTATGACATACACAATGTATTCTTTAATTTTTAGCATATTAAAAAATACATAATACTTGTCTTTTCCAATTATAGAAGAATTTGGAACATTAATGCAATAGTCCATAATAAAAGTAACTAATATACACAAATGCAAGTTTTTTTTTTCTTTTTTCTTATACAAGCCTGGCCCGCACGAGTTGCACGCTTATGCGGGTCAGACCCTAATTGTCACCCCTATTTTCTATTTTAGAATAATTATTTTGAAAAATATTTTAAGATCTATAAATACATCTCGGACTAGGAAATATATTCTAGAATACAAAAAAAAATCAAAATAAGTATTTCGGAAGTCATTTTTAATCTAGAAATACATTTTAAAACACTCATTTTAATTACTTTTTTTTTACTTTGGAACGATTGTTCCCAGAGATATTTCTGATATCTCCCATAACCGTCATTCCAAAGAAAAAAACAAGAAACCACCTATTTAATCTTTCTTATACTTTAGAATGGGTGTTTTAGAAGTATTTTTTGGATTTGAAAATATTAAAAATAAAGAAGTGTAAGGATTTTTATTATATTTTTAATGAGGGATAGTTTGGGAAGTACAATTTTTATGGAAGTGCATGAAGAAAAAACAGGGAGGTGCAGGAAAAAAATACCCTTCTATCTTTTTTCTTCATTTCTTATATTTTTTTTTTCTATTTTCTTCTTACGTTTTCTTTCTTCTATGCATGTTTATCTCTTGAGCTTCATTTTCTATTTTTTTTTCAAGTAGTTTAACGTTTGAATTGTGTTTTAATTTATTTTAATAACATTTCATTAAGTTTAAAACAAAATGTTATATTATTTTTACCTTTATTTTACTTGTAAGTCGAGATACAAATAACAAATTAATAAGAAAAATTTAAGTTGTCGATTATAATTTAAGTGTAATTGATTTTTGAAATTATTAATATGAGTTGAATTTGGTGGCATCCATACTTAACATATGTTAAGGTCCTTATGGGTATTGAAAATGCTAGTTATGTTTTAAACTCTAGTAAAATATGTTTACTGTAAATTTTATATAAGATTTATATTTGATATTTTAACTTATGTGTCCATATTAACTTAAAATGATTTATAATGAATCATATACAGGTTGATTGATTTATGATTGAAGTATGATTATTATTTTAGTAAAAAAGATAAAAATTCGATCAGTTAATTAGTAGTAACCAGATCACTGATAAATAAGACCTAAACCTTCTCCTCATGAATAACCTGATATTGGATCTATCATCACAATTATATTGTATAATTACTTTTATTTTTATTTCAGATAGCTTTTATTGTAATTTTTTGTTGTATGAGTAAATCTAGACATGTCAAAGTATGTTAGGTCCGTCGAGCTGACCTGCCAGCCTGTCAAGCAAAGGGTGGGTCAGGTTGGAGTTTCCAATTTGCCAACCTGTTGTGGTTCAACTTGTCTAATACTAGCGGATCAAAGACGAGTTAATCCATCTTGACCTGCCAACCCATTTTTTTTTATATATATATTTTTATATTTAAAAATAAAAAATAATTAAAATAAATATTTTTTTATATTATATAAACAAATTTATATATATTAAAAAATTTTATAAATAAAAATCTTAAAAAAGTAAAAATGAAAATTAAAATAAAAAAGTGATAGATCAGTCCAACCCAACCCATTTTCAGAGCATGCTAGACTAGAGCTGTTTCATTTCATATATATATATATATATATATATATATATATATATATATATATATATATATATATATATATATATATATATATACTGATTTTGTTGTTCCATTTATTGGGTTATTGTAATGATGCTAGTATATTCACTACTTTCAACCTAATTGTTAATTAATAACAGATTTTCCAGCGTTGCATAACTAAGATACATTTGGTTTTAACTCTATCAAGGACATCTCATCATATAGTTATTTCCAGTTATCATTAAGTTCGACTCTTTAATATAAATTTTAATTATACTATGATAACAAAAGATATAACCAATACTCAAACTAGTCGAGAACCACTAAATTTCAATAAAAAACATTAAAACAAGGAGTGATTTAAAAAACTAAACAATATAAAAATTAAATCAATATAATAATTTCACTAAAATTGTTATTTTATTTGTTGAAATCGAGCAAATTAACCGTTTAAAGGTCTTCCATTTATTTCACCACACTTTTGTATATGTAGAAAGTAAAGTAGAAACTCATTAAATTTTATAGGAACCAAAGTTAATGTTTTAATTTTTAAATTTTAAAGGACAAAATATATTTGACCCCAAACTAGATTTAAATTTTTATTTTTCTCTTATATGTTTATGAAAAATTTCATAATCACAAACGGAAAGAAAAAACATTACTCCCAAGGAATGCTACAAACTAAGGGGCATATTTGTCGTAGGCTGATCCTAAATCCTGAATGCTGTAACATGTTCCCACATAAAAATGAGGGACATGTCAATACTAGTCAATGATTTTCATTCCTTGAAGTCATCTTTGTCATCAAGGGGAATTGGTTTGTTCCTCCAAAACACAGCAAGAGCACTTCCACCAAGCTGCATGAAACCAGTGAGAAATATTCGTTGACAGAAATTAAAAGCCACCATTTTTACAAGAAATAGACAAAGCAAAACAAAACAGCCATGAGAGCTGGTTAAATATTCTGTCTTACCGCCATGCAGACAACACTGACAGCAGAAGGAACAGCCACAAGGGGATTTTTAAAGTGCTTCTGAGCGAGTAAAAACCCTAGTGCAGAACTCTGCAGATAAAAGAAAAACAAATAAATAAGGTTAGACAAAATGATCAAGAAGAAAACATTACCAGGATTTTGATTAGAGGTATGAAGAAGAGGTTTTACCTGCATTCCACACTCTATAGATATGGTGCGTGATGTGGATTCGCCAAATGATATTCTTGAAAACCAATAACCAAGAGTAAATGCAGCAGCATGTAGGAAAACAACTGGCAATACTAATTGTGCTCCTTGAGCTTTTAACACATCAGAAACTAGCCCAATCTGAAAAGTTGATGCATGTCAAATTTCTGCTCAAAGCAAGAACAGTATATGATAATTTATAATGAAGTAAAATGCCAGAAGAGAATACATTAGATGAACTTTATCTTGTAGAACTTAGTCAACTTACTGGGCTTGCACAGAGGAGAGTGGTCAAAATGACTCCAATCAAAGGACACACAACGATTATCTTTGAAGTGAACTTAGGAAAAAACTCATTTGCCAAAACTGCCAGATAAAGCAAAGACATTACAAATCGTCCTAATCTTTAGGTATGTTATAAAACAATCAACTCACATTTAACTTAAAATATTCATCATCTCTTACCTCCCACAACTGTTGGGACTAAAACAACCTGAAAGGTACTAACTGCCAGGCCCTGCAAAAGAGAAAGAATTACAGATTCACTTCAAGAGTAAAAATGAAAGATACAAGAGGATCTGTTCAATAGAAATGATAAGAAAATCCAAGAAGAGAAAGAAAACCATAAAGAATGTAGTGAAGAATGACAAGGTATACTATTAAAAATTCAGTATCTATATTCACTTCACTTGATTAGGAGAAACTATGATTAGTATTGTCAAAGTGTCAACTGTGCTTCCTTTTCGTAACAGCTTGCCAACAGCAAGCTAGTTTTACATATCATTTAAACGAAGACTTTATTTGAGATTCCTTTGCCCAAAAATTGGCAAGCAACAACTTACAACAGCATCAACCGGAACAAGTTGACCAGCAAGAAGCTTTGTAAGAAGTGGGGTCATTATAATAGCTCCAATAGTTGAACACCTGTAGACCAATAAATAACATCTTTAAATATCTTTGAAACCTAATTTCTGAAAAAGACTGTTCTAGTAATTAACATCATTAATATACACCACGTAATTTAATTGCAGCTAAAAATCAAAAGAAAAAGTGATAAAAGCCAAGGGATAACATGATTCCAACCATGTCAACCATTTAGTACTTGGATACTGTTCTCGTATCATTCAGATCATTCTGTTTAAAGAGAATATTTAGATTCAATTGCTTTGCATTCAGAGACGTCATTGCATTGGTTCTATGTTTCAAAATGTAATCTAAGTTTCTAACCTTGAACTGCCAAAATTATACATATCAAGAGGTTCTGATTAGAGCAACATATTAATCCAAAATCTTCCATTTCTCCTTTCAAGTTGTAAGAAAGCCACCTTTTGAAAGAAATTTCAACAAGGACTAGAAACTCACATTTTAGTGTACAGGCAATTGACAAATAAGAAATTAGTAATTAGTACCACTTGCTAATGTATTCATTATTTACAGATTATTTGTATGTTATCAATCTTTAATCAAATAAAAAAATTATTTTTTCAATTTAAATGACAAAATTTACAGATTGGAAGAGAGACAGCAGCGAAAATATGTTCTACAAATGCAAGTAGTGACGAGGATGTAGATTACAGAAATCACTAAAATTTTCTAAAAGCAACATTAATTATCATATAAATATTAAGCTTCGAGTATAACATAAAATATAATTTAGAAAGACAAACAAACCAGGGAATGCATGTTAAACATACGTTGTCATAAGAACAGACAGTGCAACATTTCCCTTGGATATGAATGTTGCAACATTTGATGCCTGACCTCCAGGACAACATGAGACCAGAATAAGACCAGTTGCGAGAGGAGCTGAAAGTTTTAGAGTCTGGGAATCAGATATTGACGTTAGTTCTTATGATGGATAATTTATCATAACAGGATAAATTGCAAATTAGAAATTTTGGGATCCAATTATAAAGAGAGATAAAAAATAACAGGACTAGTAAACAAAAGTGACAGACAAAACAACCATAGGTATTGAACTACAGCCTCTATATCTGCAACCATTATCAGAACAAGCAATTGCAGATCCCAAAATTGACCTAAAGAAATGAATATTCCTATACTGAGTCCCACACCCACATTCATGGAAACTACAGATGACTTCAGCATAATTCTCATTGATCATATATCTTAATAAGGATACAAAATTGAGAGGGAAGCCCTGATGATCAAAAAAATTAAAGCTTTAGTTACATTATTATGCTCAAGAAGTATCACAAATAGTTTACATTAAGCTCGACAAAGCCTATATGTTTATAATATTTTAAAAAAAAAATCTCAGGCTTCTAATTTTAGTCCTGTCATGAAAGAAAACTCTGCCACTCCACTGGAATAGATAAGAATAACCTTGTCAAAGATATAGGACATCTTGGAAATATAGCGTAGACTTTGTCTCAGCTTACAATATTATTGACAACAGAATCAAGGGACAAACAACCAACACACAGCCAATATCATCATTTTCATATTATCAAAAAGATATCTTTAATTCTTTGATTAAGCAAACACAGAAGCACTTATTAAAAGATAATATCAAATTTAGAATTTTCTATAAATAAACTAAGATGAAAAATAATCAATTAACCATTACCATGACAAAATGTTTTTGACAGTAATATCATGAGGCAGTATGAAAAAAAAAAAGAGAAGAGAATGTAACACTTTTCAAGAGCTGATCTAAACAAAGCAAAGAAGCAGGGAAGAGCTCAGGTAATAACAAAAAATACCATTACAATGGCAAAGCCTAGCATGGGTTTAATCAAATACTGTGCAAGAAACCCAACACCCACCTGCAAAAACAAAATCATTAACATTTAAAAGAAGAAAAAACAAATGAATTTTCCTTTAAGTATCAGTTATCTTCACTTACAGTCCACGGATTTCGCAGACACCGTCTGAAATCCTCAAATGTCAATGTCAAGCCCATAGAGAGCATGAGGAAACCCAAGCCAAGAGTAAAAAGATCTTTATCCAACCAAGTTACCTGGAATAGAGCCATAATTTCACATCAGTTAATCAACATATTTCCACTCAACCATGTACATAGCTGAAAAAATCAGAGTAATTACAGCAGTTGGCTTGTAGATGCCGATAATAGCCCCCAAGATGACCTGCTCATTCAAGTTAGCAAACTCTCAAACTACAGACCATCACAAAAAATAGAAAAATTGAGATGCTATATTGAAGAACTATCGAGCTCACCCAAACAGGAAAAAGAATTGTTAAGGTTTCAATCACTTTCTCGTACTGGCTCAACTCACCAGCACTTTCAGGAATATCTCCAGATATGTCTGTAGTAGCCTTGTTACATATTTGAGAGTTCCTAAGCATAGCAACAAATAAGATACTAGCACTTAAAATCAAGAATGAGAAAGTCAAAGTTCAAGCACCCAAAAATTGATCAAAAGATTACTTACAGATTCTGCTTATATGTTAATCATTGGCAAATTGTTATTCCAAACACATCAATAAAAACAACTTTTGGAAATGTGAGAGGGAGCACGGGTTCTTTTTTCTTTTCTTTTCAATACAAGCGTATACTGTTTCTTCTTCATAGAAATTGTTGCTTCATCATTCACTGCAAATACTTCTGTGGATTTATTTTCTTAAAAAGGCTCAGGATATCAAGATTTGACAGCCTTTTTCACATTAAGCGCTTGAACATTCCTCTATAAAACAATTTGTTCTGAGGTCAAGTAACTTAGTGTTTCATTAAAGGTAAATAATTTGCAAATCCAATAGAGAGTTGAAGGAAAAAAATTGACCATCTTGCTCAATATAAAGTAGTACATTGAGAAGCCTCTGTTTATTGTCTGTAACACAGGAATTAAAATTCTGAACAATAAATATGACTCATTTCATTTTTCCAGTATGGAATCTAATACGCCTTCATTTTCATTATAAGAAATTTAGCGACTTTAGTTGCGTGGATATCATTGTCAGCTGAAAAGCAAGATATAAAAAAAAGCGCTAGTACAACGTTTACTATTTCACAAGTGGTTACAGTTGCCACTCACAGTTTTGTTTAGCCTTTTCCAGTTTTCCTCTTTTCCCCATTCCTTCATACCTTCTTTAAAATAGAAGAATCGAAAACATTTTGCCAAAGGCACATACCTTCACTTGCAAATAAACCCAATCAAAGATTCCATGCACGTGCAAGAAGAGCAATTGCCTTCTTGGAACTTAACAATTAGAAACCTTTCCTAAACCCATGATTGCAGAACTTCATCCGCACAATAATGGTTGACAGAAGCTCCCCCGGATACTCTAAGATAACAGCTGTAAAGTTTCCCACTTTTGCAAATTATTTTGAGATAAACCAACAGATTCTAAATTCTAACAATTTGGGGGGGCCTACACCTATCTTGCTTCTCAGGAAAGAATTTCAATTTCATCAAAGCCCGCAAGTAGTGTGGCTGTATCGATTCCATTCCCACAATTCCCTCCTCAGAACAGTCCCAGCATTTGGCACTGGTCTAAAAGCTTGTACACCATTCTTCAATAAACCGAACACCATAAGCATATATTAACTTTGGAATCAGAGACTAGTTAAAATATTACCTTCTTCTAGACCCTTGAAGGGTTAAGGGAAAATCTACAGTAGCACCAACTGGACCTCGCAAGTCGCTTCGAATTGCGCACCTTCTTCCGCTCTCAGACAGATTAAAGTGGCCTTTCACTTCTATAAAGACAAACAAGAATACGAAGCTTATCAACAAGGGAAAGAAAGACCCCGTGATAGGGAAACATGCAAAGAAGCACGGATCAAGCATACCCAGATGGGAATTACGAAAGTTCTTCCAAATGGGAGGGCGAAAGCTCGGCTTCAGCAGTGCATCATACGGCCCTACTCTATGGTCTCTGAGAAAGTTGATAGACATAGAAGCCATGGCTGGATGCAACAGGGTAAGGATCTGCCTAAGTTTTTGGTTGAAAAGGGTGTGGGTTCCGTTGTGTGTAAGAAGGCAAAGCACCCTGGAGCTTGGGAGTTTACTAGTATCACTCCACTCCGCATTGATAAGGATGTTTTTGGGTGTTTTTGATTGGGGATGTTTTGGAAACTAATCATCTCATTTGGGGATGTTTTGGAAACTAATAATCTCATAATAGAAACATTCTTCGACCTTACTCAATACCTTTAATTTTTTTTTAAACCAATAAATAATTGATCTGAACATTAAGCCAGGTTACATATAAATAGTTCAGAATAACATTTAAGTCAAAACATTACGGATTATATACATGTGAGATGGTAACCGACAGCATAGAGCTGAGATGAATTTCACTGTCATCCTATGTTTATTTTCAGAGAAATTTTTTTTATCCTGATTCTCATAAACAAACATTTAATGAGTATTAAATTTTTGTTCTTATAACCGAGTAATGGATTTACATTCGTATTTAATATACATGTAGTATTTTTTTATCGTTTTAATATTAATTAATTAATTATTATAAAATAATAAAAATTTATAATAAAAAAATATAATATTACTAAATATTCAATTTTTCAATATCAAACATTTAGAAAGTAATTATAAATGTATTAATTTTAAATTACAATATCAAATAAAATTTTATAAAGTAGTTATAATTGTATTAATTTTAAATTATAAAATCAAATAAAATTTGATGAGAATCAAAATATTTATTATATTTGTAAAAATCTAGTTGATAAAATTTAAAAATATTTTTAAAAAATAAAAAAGAAAAAACAAATATTCAAATTAAAAAATAAATTAAATATTTGTTTACTTTAATTTTTTAAATTCTAGTGAAATCTTTTTTTTTACACTAATAAAAGTTATGATAAGTTTATTTATACACCTTAAATTTATTTATATAATTATAGTGATAACATTAGACATATGATAATGAGTTAGAAAATAAAAATAATTATATAAAAATATCAAAATAGTATTCTATATGATAATAATAAACAACAAATGTATAATTAAGGATATGATAAGATGAAAAATACCTTAAATCTAAACAAACTTTTGAAATAACAACCTAGTCGATGGCCAGGAGATAATAAAATTTGTTTTAGCAAAACAAAATAATTCTTCAAATTAAACAAAAATTAATAATAATAAAATAAAACAGATAAAATTTTCATATTACCTAGTAAATGAAACATTTATGTTATTGAACACTTAAATTGAGAATGTTAAACATTTTCATGTGAAAAGAAAATAACAATAAATAAAAATATTAAAAAAGAGTATAAAGATTCAAATGTTAAATATAAAAAAATATTTAATTGACATTCATTTGAGCATAATTACATAAAAGTTGTGACAAGACGAAAAATATTTTAGAGATGTGAATGAATTTCAACAAGTCAAACAATTGGAATAAATAAAAAATTAAAAGTTTCTAGTATATATATATATATATATATATATATATATATATATATATATATATATATATATATATATATATATCAATTGAAAGTAGCTAACCAATATTAAGTCACAAATTAGTAACAAAACATCAATACAAGCTTGAACTAACACATTAATTAACCAAAGACTAAACCAATAGAACAACCAATTTACGAAACTAACAAGCCCACACTATCATAATAAAGATCGTCCAAACCATACATGAGAATTAAAACCATGTAGTGGATAAACTGGAACAAAGTTACAACAACTTATTGTAGCCAAGTAACCAAATAAAAACCAAAATTGCATAATAAATGTGAAATAGATGCAAAAATTTGAAACATATCCATGGATGTAGTCTAAGTTTACCATCAACAAACTCTTTTCATGTAAAAAACAACCAAAACCAATAGAACTAAGGATCAACATATAACTCCATCAAGTCAAAACAAAAGTTGTAGTACAAAAACAAATAAAGTAACAAGATCAATCATAGTCGAAAATAGTGTATAGGTAATGTATATATCAACCTAACATAGTCTTAGAATATTCCATAGCCAATTGATCATGCGATCAATATAAATTTTACTTGTCATCAACTAGATACAACATTAAAATGAAATGTAGAGATTCAAATCAACATGAACAATTACATTGTTTTATAAGGCAATATACAACCATAACATATTTATAATGAGCATTTACTAATGAGATAAAAACATCAATCTTCTTTAACTTCAATGATTTGATTGTCAGAATATTTACAACTAGGAAAATACTACAATAAAGAAAAAAAAATAATTCAATTAAAATTTTACTAGAAATGAATTATATATACAATTAAGATAACTCAACTTTATTGGAATTATCTCTCCTTCACAGTATGTGATAATTTCCTTCATATAACGACAAATGTAATACTCACAATCATTGTCTTTGGCTTGTTTTGGACACTATAGAATCAAGCCCATACTCCCAGGAACCTATTCAAATGGAGTCATGGCTTTGTTGTGTTCTCTATTGCTTGATAAAGAGGAGCAAATCATTGTCATTAATGTGACTCATATTCATTGAGTCACATCAATCCTCCAAGCAAATGGTGCTTAGTTGGCCCGTTTATTCACCTAAATTTTATCATTCTCCAAACTTCACCTATAACGAAATCGTTGAATCAAAATGTAGAATAAAAAAATCTAAAGTTTGATTACTTCTTCTCGTACAACATTAATAGTGGACGAAAGCGAGAATGACAAGGAAATCCAAACGTTATTTAGATTGTCCTTCCAAATAGAAAAATCTCTAGAATACCTTAGTGCATGAACAAGTAACGCGAAATTAAAATGTAGAAACCAAGATGGAAAATAAAAAATGCTAAAAAATCAAAATCCTAAATAAAAAATTTTCACTGAACAAATAAGGAATGTGAAATAAAAAAATGCTCGAAATGATCAAAACCCTAAACTTACCAACATTTTCAGTGGACGAACGAGGAAAAAATACGAGAGTGAGAGTCTGTAGCAAAGCTGAACCATGTGAGTGAGAGTGGAGTGTTGAAACTTCTTTTTAATGAAAATGAGACCGGAAAAATCTCTTAAAATAGACAACACTTTTTTACTTACAAGCTATCTATGAATATTACGATGCATGATGCTTAACTCTACAAACCTCTATATTGATTTACCTAAAATTATTATTTTAAAAAAAGGTATAAATGAAATATAGATAGTTCCTTTCAGCTAAAACACTATTTATGTATACTATTTTTTATGGGATTTATTAAATAAAGCATTGTCTTTTTGTTTCATGTTTTGATTTATAGTATTTAATTAAATAAGTGTCATCTAAATGGTATTGTCTATTAATAATTTTGGCATAGTGCAAAGACCTCTATTTGCACAGGAAATAATATTTACACACAAACAACTTACAGCAATGATTTGATCATACTATACCAATCCTAATCAAACAAAAATTCACTTATACTATTAAAAATTTTCATATTACATGAAAATTTTATTGCAAATTTGTTAAAAAAAATTGGAAGAAAATACTTTTTCCTGCCATCTTTTATAAGAATCTTAATTTGTAAATAATTCCTTTATGAGTAATTATTTCATACAAAATTATAAATTTCGTAAGTATTTCCTACAAAATTTGTTGTGAAAAGTGTTTTATATAAAATGTTTTGCAAAAATATTTGCAGCAATTTCCTACAATTTTTTTTTTCATAACAAAATTTATAAATATTTCCTACAAAAAAATCCAAAACAAAATTGATTGAAAATATGAGTTTTTGTAATAGTGTTAGAGCCCTTGAACGTCACATGCAAGTCCAAAACATCCCACACATACAACAAATTCCTTAAAAAATCAAAAAGAGTGATACAAGATGAACTTACTCTATTAAAAAAGTTAATAAGATAGAATTATAGCCCTCGATATCAAGAGTTTTATGATATATTTCAATCTTCAAATAATGAAGTATATATATATGAAATAGAACATGGTAAAAAGACATTTGTGGTCTCGTTACTAACTATTTTAGAATTATTAAGTTTGAGAAATAAATGTTTACATTATAAAAAATAAAATAAGTGTAATAATGAGACGATCTAATTAAGGAGAAAGCGACCAAGGAATTGTTATGTGCCAAAAACATGCCTTTGCCATTATTATGTTCCGTTCTAGATTCGCCATGGCAAGCATGCAGAATTGCAACTACGCAGAAATACTTTACTTTTTTTAGCTCCAAATGCAAGCATCATTGGTCACAGTTGTCACCTTTATGCAAAAATGGAAAGTCGCAAAAATTAATGTACGAACCTTTGATCTGAAATCTTATTAATAGAAACCTTCCAAGTGTATCAACATCTGTATTCATTTTTTACGTGGAAAAAATGAATTAAGGTGCAGAAGAAGGAAGTGCCACTGTCTGAATTCATTGTTTGGAGGGTCAATTGGGCCATGAACATATTTATTGAATCCTCGGCCATATTAATGTCGATCATGACATGGTCAATACTCAAGTAATTTAGGATATAATATGACCTACCACTTGCCGTTTATTCAAATTTGTGATCAAACTAGAGAAAATGATACTTCAATGGCTAGAGTGTGAAAATCGTTAATTCTATTTGAGTTTCTTTTGAAATAAATTTGTTGGTTAAACTTAACTTTATGTTCAATCTCATTGATCTTCAATAAAAATAGATAAAAAGTTAATCTTTACCTGTTTATTCATTACATATATGATCCAAATCTTTCGGATGAAGAACAGTTAATTTAATATGTAATTTAAAATATTTAATGAAAGCCAAGCTATATCAAGTGATTGACACTTTTAAATAATTATGTTTAAGAAGCCTAATCTAGGTTGGTTAGATTTTTTTAAAAAAATGTAACTCTAACTTTACCTATAAACATAGATTATTCGGATCATCCTTAATTTTTCATCTCTATTAATATGTATTTTATTCTACACAATCTTAACATCTTGTAAAGAAAATGGTGTGTAGTTTTAGAAAAGTTTGTCCTTTCTCACTTTTGTAAATGAGACTTGCTATCCCTTGCTTAGAGAGTTTTTTGCTTAAATCCTTTGTACCACATTTTTTTTTTCTTACACAAATCTTTTAAATGCTAAATTTCTTATTGAAATAAAATTTATTTATTAAACTTTGTCGAAACCATTCCATGTACATCAGACAATTAAAATGCAGTGCAAGGATACAAATGAGGCAAGAGAATTATTATAGTGTTCAGAATTTGATACTAGTTAAAAATTTTTACATTAATGATAAAAACCCAATGAAATTATTTGGAAATCCAAACATTTCCCTTTGTGGCTGGTTTGAAATTAACTACGGAAGGAGAGAGAATGAATATAAGAAGAAGCGGAAAATAAGCTATGACTCACATAAATGTGTAGAAAAAAGAACAATAATGAAAGAGGATAGAGTTTTCCATCCTATTATCTAAATTTTTTTACATAAATATACAACATAATCTATTATATTGCATACATAATTAATTATACTAACAATAAATGTTTTTGAAATTTATAATCAATTATGGGTGTATTTTTTATCTTTTAAATGATCAACATACCATTTGATAGGTTAGAAGGAATATACCAAAATTGATTAACGGATTGAAAACTTTAACATCTTCCGTAAATTTTAGCAAACTATAACAGACTGCAGGATGTTGAAATGGGTTAGCCCGACTTATTTTGGCTCGACCTGTTATTGACCCGCCAAAGTCGAGTTCGGATAAGTCAACTTGACTACATAAATCGGGTTGAAAATAGTAGCTCATTCTGCCACTCGGTGGGCTAACAAGCTGACCCGCCAATTTTTTATTTTCTCTTTCTTCATTTTCCAATTCTTTTTATATGGGTCGATCCAGTCTTTTCATGATTAAAAATGAATAACAAATAAACAACTTCAATATCATTGCACAATGATGTTACTGAGATGTACAAATTTTCGAAAGAGCACAAGACTAAATTATACACAAATCAAGGGCAAAAGTATTCTACCGAATCAAGCGAAAATCCAAATAATGAACTTGTTGGTGGCACCTCCTTGCTCCGCTCTACTCTGAATAACTTTACCTTGCTATGCTATGAGAAGATGGTGTGGGATTCGTCAATATGAGAAGATGGGTGGGCATGATGGGATTTGCCAAAACCCTCGTTCTTGTTTGTGTTTGTGTTTCCTTATTGTTGATTTATTGTGTTGAGGTATTGATGCATGTGTTGTGTGGTGGACAAAATAACACCCCCACGTAATAACATGAGCTAGCGGGTCTTGTTACGCTTGTGGCCCAACACGTTGTGATAGGTTTAGTAGACCGGGTTACTTCAAGTTGACGAGTTTACAAATTCGATTCCGATCATTTCTATTCTGTAAGATTGGTGAATTGGTCCGTAGACTCAACTTACTTTACCATCTCTAATGGATTGATTTATAGATTCCACTTTCACACATTACTTTTCTTTCATTTATTTTTTTAAGTATTTTCTTTTACCACATTATTCACATATTGAAAATGGAATGGAACAAATCATACTAAAACCAAAGCTGAATATATATATATATATATATATATATATATATATATATATATATATATATATATATATATATATAATACATTCATTTAACTTGCATCCAAGTTTTAAGAAAAATATTTCTTATACATGAACTATATTTACATAAGAAGAATGGTGTACATGTGCCGTAATTTTGTATAACTAATTCAGACAAGCTTAACAAAGTGTGATAAATTATTTAGCAAGACATTTTTTTCTTGACATTTACAAAATCAACTTTTTTTTTTCTTTATTTGCGTAGTTTGATTCATTTGACATATGTCGAAAGATAAACCTAACTTCATCCTATTCTAATAACTTACAATGCATGTACAGATAGCTTATAGAATATTATTATCATCTACTCATAGTTCCACATGGCATTGCTTCATGTGCAAATGTAGAACGCATGAAAAATAAAAAATAAAAATATGAGGGAGAAAGGATCAAAGAGAAAGAGTGTTTATAATTGTGTGGCATAGGACTATTGGATAGAAACATAGGATAAAAAAAAAATGGAATGTGTGTGTTGATGACTTGGACCAGGTCCACTAATATTCCATTGCCGGCACTATTAATGTAATTCTATGCTATTTGCATATTCTCATGCTTTAATTATTTAGTTTATTAGTTGTATTCTTGAAAACATAAAACCTTATAAACCCCACTTTTGATTAGATGTATTAGTCAAAATGATATTTTTAAAAAGTTTTTGAATACCTAATGTTTCTCATTATTGTCATTCTGATTAATCAAAGGACATATCTTACTTTTACTTAAACAAACAAAACATAAACAGACACATATAAGAGCAAACTGCCAAAACATGAATTAAAAAAAAAAGAAAAGTTGTGAAAAAACCAGAGTAATAAAATAAAAACTAATTCGTCTTCTAAATTCTTTTGGAAGGAGACTTTAGTTTTCCCCCTTGTATTTAATAGAATAACAAAGAAACTTGTAATATATATATATATATATATATATATATATATATATATATATATATATATATATATATATATATATATATATATATATATATATATATATATATATATATTGTTACTATATTAAACCTAACTTGTTTGAATTATTTTCAATCGTCATATATACAAAACATAAAATATATGCATATTTTTCAAATTGAAATTTTATTTAATGTTTACTTATAGCATACATGATATTATGAAATTTAGATATTTTTTTTAATAAAATGAAATAGTTTATAAAGTAGTAACTTTTAAAAAAACCAATATTACTATACGTGTATTACAAGCTTACGAACGATATTAAAATATTACATTTAATAATATGATTGTTAAAAAGTAATAAAACATTACATTTTTGTATCCTTTTATACCATAATATGTTATTTTGATTTGTCTGAAAATTTATTTTGGAAAAATTAAACTTGTGATTGTTGTGCTTTCACATTTAAAATAATAATTCTATCAATGTTTCTAATATGCGTTTATTACAAGAGTTTGCTTTGAATTGAAAAGAAAAAATCATCATCACAGATATTATTCTTACTTAATTTTTAAATTAAGAGTTGAATATAATAGGAGACTTCTTTTTGTGTAAAAATGTTATGTTGTCTAATGATAAATTAATTGTATAACTCGAAGATACACATTTTAATACTAATTTGTTTCAATTACTGGATCTTATTATTTTTTTTAATAAATATTCAAAAGTGTTTTACTGATAATATTGAACATTAAATATACAAAAGTACTATTACTATTGAGATCACGAATATAAAGTCATTTATGTCTAACTAGTCTATTTTTTCAGATAAAACTCTCAAATATTATTTACTACTTAAGATAAAACATAATAAATAATTCTCATAAAAATGATATATAAGGAAAGCTTTTATAAATAACTCACTTTCGAACAATAACCATGTTATAATATATATATATATAAAATTTATACATGAGATTGATATAAAACAAAATACATCCTTTTTATTCTGATAATATAGTAATATACTAATAATTTATATTAAAGAATAAATGAAATGTAATTAAAAAGTTATTATGTTAAATTGTCCAAATGGTTGTATTTGTTTTATAAGATATCCTTAATATATTATTTCCTTTTTTTACTGTAAGTTAAATGTATCTTTATGAATATTGCAAGGTAATCTTTATCTTTGATATTGGTAAGCAATTATAATATTGTTTTTTTTTTCTGTAATCAAGATGTATAAAATTATTGATTTTTCTTCTGTTTTCTTAAAATATGTTTTATTTGTATTTGTACATGTTGCTAAAGTGTATTTTTTTAATATTTAAATTTTAATTTATTAATCAAATAATTAAAAAAATAAAAAATAAAAAACAATTTTATAAGAAATAATTTTTTAAAATAAATTAAATGATGAAGTGGTATGTAAGTGAAGGATTTTGTTAAAAAAAAACAAAAAAACAAAAAACGAAAAACAAATAAAAATATTTAAATATTTTTATCTTAAAATTTAATTAAAATTACTATTTTAGTAAAATATTCAAATTCCATACAGCAATATATTTATTATATATATATATATATATATATAAATAAAAGAATATTGAGACATACTTAAAGAAAAAGGATGGGATGAACAATTACTTCCTATTGTATTGTTAAAAGAATTATGATTCGCATCACATAATATTTTTGAAAGTTATTTTAAATACAAATTTAGTTAAACACAATTTATAAAATTTTCATAAAATCACAGTTATAAGTAAGGAAAGAAGGAAATAGAATTTGTCTTAGTTTATTATCAACCACAAGTTATTATATTCAATTCATATATATAATTTATTTTTCTACACTAAATCTAAAAATAACATTATATTTCATGCTAATATATTCTTCATATAAACCTCTTTAAATTATATTTAAAGTATTTTTGTACTGCTTTTTACAATAAATAACTTATATTTTCTATAAAACTTATTTAATTTTTATAAAACGAACCATGGTTATAAGGAATATTATAAAAACAAATTAATTAAGCATTCTCATTTCTAAAAATAAAACTCAGAGAAACACATGACCTAAAAATATTTTAGGTTTAAAAAAAGACTTATTTTCCTTCTTAGAATGACTTTTTTTTTTTTTTTTTTAAACTTGAAGAAATGAAAGAGTATTTTAAGGCTTCTTTAACATGCTGTCATAAAAGGCTCCAATTTTTTCTTACTTTACTGAAACTTTAGTAAAATTTGAAGAAATAGATGAGTATAAAATAATATTTTAGAAATTCTATAATGTGCAGTTAAAAACTTGGTTTTTCTTCGTAAAAACCACTTCTTTACTTTGGAGCTTTAGCAAAACTCAGAGAAATAAATGATGAAAGAATATCTGTAACTTCTTTAAATGTGCAATTAAAAACACTTTTTCTTTTTCTTCATTTTATAGAATGGTTTTTTGAAATAAAACTTTGCACACGAACGTTGTAACTCATTATTTCAGGGTTGACCCACATTCTTAAACTTTAAACTTCATTTAGTGTATTATGATGTTATTGTGCGTTCCTCTTCAATTATTGAATTTTTTAGAAGATTTTTATATCCGTTTTATGTATACATTGTTTTAAATTTCAAAACAATAATAATTCTTTTTCTATCAGTTATATCCTCCCTTCTAATTTAATATTTAATTAATTTATATGCATATACTTATCTGGCATTGAAATAAAAAAAAGAATAAAATAAAAAATCTTACAGTTATTCAAGAGGAGCAAAATTATTTAATTTCTTTTATATGATACTAAAATCTTAAAACATATGAAATCTTTTATCATAAATAAATACAATTGTAGAATCAAAATTTTAGGATTTTCTATCAAATTTTAGGATTTTTTATTAAATCTTATTGAAAATAAAATAAAAAGAGAAATCAGAGAAATAGTCGATACTAGGATTGTTACATGTTTCATTTTATATTAAAGAAAGTGTAAATTTATAATTTTGTCTCTGAGACATAAATTGAGTTTTTTTTATGTGTTTAGAAAAAGAAAGGTTTGAGTTAGAAGAGAGAGAAAAAAAGATTTAATGATATTAATTTAAGAGTGTAATGCAACGGGTACTAAAAGCGAGTTAACGTAATAGAAATGAATGATAATAGGGATAGTATTTAATAGGACCGCATTTCAGTGTTATTGTTGTGTTTGTGGTCAAAGGAAAGTAAAGCATAACTGTCCATTTCCCAATTAATTCCAATCAATGGTAATCAAAATGGTTGATCACCGTCCATTTCAACACGTCAAGGTTCAACGTTCATTCAATACTAGCACAACATTAGTATCTATTTGTCAATCTACATATCAATTCATCAGAATCGTGTTAAAAAAAATGTAATATCTTCAGAAGCCAAGTACCTTTTGACGGACCTAAACTGCCTCATAAAAAACAGGTCCACATTTCTTCACCTAGCCACGCCACAGAAGATAGTGTGGACCAAAAACTCTTCTCACAATCTTTACACCTTCGGTGACCCATGGTTAAGCTTTTAACCTATAACATATCAGCGACAAAACACTCTCTTTGTTTTATTTTGTCCTTTTGTTTTTCTTCCTTGCCATGCCAATACCAAACTACTTAAACAAAGAAAAAAAAAAAATTAAAGCACTCGTTGGTCCCTTGAATGCAACGTTTGCCTCCGAGCCGGTCGTATTACCAACTTTTTTTTTTTCTATTCACTTTTATCAATTAATTAATAAGTTGAAAATAAAAAGTAAATAAATTACACACACGCAGTGCAGAAGCGCGTGGGATATGGTGGAAGGAGTGAAAACAGCTTTGTAAAGTAAAAACGTAAGGAGTTTTTGGACCAACTGCACTGAGGGTGTTTTTTTTTTTTTTTTCTTTTTCTTATGGCTTTGAAGCTCGTGATATTAGATTACATTAGAGTACATATTTAAACAACATGATACCTTGTTTCTTCTATTTATACTAAAAAAAAAAACATGATACCTTCTACTCTTTCCCAAACTCCACTCACACAATTCCCACCGCTCTTTTTCTTATGGTGTTTCGCCGGATAAACAGTATCATATTTCCCTCCATTTATCTTCTTCTGCTCTTGGCTAATTGGGATTCCTGAACTCCACCCAATGGCGCTGCTCACAATTATCGTAGTCTTCCTCCTCCAACTGAGTTCTCATGTCAGAGTCAACTCGGAGCCGACTCAGGACAAGCAAGCGCTCCTTGCTTTCCTCTCCCAAACCCGGCACTCCAACCGCCTCCAATGGAACGCTTCCGCTTCCGCATGCGACTGGGTGGGCGTCAAATGCGACGACTCCCGCTCCTTCGTCTACTCTCTCCGTTTACCCGCCGTCGACCTCGTGGGTCCGGTTCCACCCGCCACAATCGGCCGCCTCTCCCAGCTTCGGATCCTCAGTCTCCGCTCCAACGGTCTCACCGGCGAGATCCCTGCCGATTTCTCGAACCTCACCTTCCTCCGCAACCTCTACCTCCAGAAAAACCAGTTTTCCGGTGAGTTCCCCCCGAGTCTCACTCGCCTCACTCGTCTCACCCGCTTGGATCTCTCCTCCAACAACTTCACCGGTCAAATCCCTTTCTCTGTCAACAACTTAACCCACCTCACCGGCCTCTTCTTGGAGCACAACAGCTTCTCTGGGAAAATCCCCAGCATCACTGCCAAGCTCGTTAGCTTCAACGTTTCCTTCAACCGCCTCAACGGTTCCATTCCGGAGACGCTCTCCACTTTCCCCGACTCCTCATTCGCGGGAAACGCAGATCTCTGTGGCCCGCCGTTGAAGGCCTGCAACCCCTTCTTCCCGGCTCCGGCGCCGTCTCCCTCCTCCAATTCGACCCCGGCCACGGCGCATAAGAAGTCCAAGAAGCTCTCCACGGGCGCCATTGTCGCAATCGTTGTCGGGTCCGTTCTCGTGGCGGCGTTGCTGCTGCTGCTGTTGCTGCTGTGCGTCCGGCGCCGGCGACGGCAGCCAGCGAAACCGCCGAAGCCTGTTGCGGCGGCACGTGCCGTGCCGGTGGAGGCGGGGACGTCGTCGTCGAAGGAGGATATCACCGGGGGTTCGGCGGAGGCGGAGAGGAACAAGCTGGTGTTCTTTGAAGGGGGGATTTACAGTTTCGATTTGGAGGATTTGTTGAGGGCTTCGGCGGAGGTGTTGGGGAAGGGCAGCGTGGGGACTTCGTACAAGGCAGTGCTTGAGGAAGGGACGACGGTGGTGGTGAAGAGGCTGAAGGATGTTGTGGTGACGAAGAAAGAGTTCGAGATGCAAATGGAAGTTCTGGGGAAGATTAAGCACGATAATGTGGTACCCCTCAGAGCCTTTTACTTCTCCAAGGACGAGAAATTGCTCGTTTACGATTACATGTCTGCCGGAAGCTTGTCTGCTCTCCTTCACGGTACCATCTTCTTATCCAATCCCTTTTCTGTTTCTTTATTTTTTTTTCTTTGCTGCTTAATTCTGCTTAATTGTGTTCATGGCTAATTATTGAACTCAAATGCAATGCAATTTGATTGTTATAGTTTCAGAACACCATATTTAGTTTGCTCTCTTGCGTTTCCGGCTTTTCCCTGTGTTCATAGGGGAATTGAGTATTCTTTGTTTGATAGAATTGGCTTTAGTATTTAATTTGGCTGAATTCCTACTCCAGCTGTTGTAGTCGTGAAAGTTCATTATTTTATTTGAGGGCTCCAATAATATTTTATTAGTGTTGTTGCTGTTATTGTTGTGAAGTGTTTGTTGTGTGATTAGCTTATTTGCGGGCAGTGGCATGGGGCGCTTTCTAAGTTGATAATGGAGGTGGGTTATACTTAGTAGTCTACTGCATTACGTATCAGTGTGATGTTAATTATATTAATTTACTTATGGGGAAAATAGTTTAATTGGAAGAGTGTTATTCTAAGTGTATCGTAAATGGGAAGTTTTGTGCAGCAGCGTAGAGTGCGCTTGTTTAATGCATGCTTCAGGAGCAAACATTCTCTACTCATGAGTGACATTGTCTTTCTTTAATTTTCCCATTCTTTCATTTCCCATAACCCAAGCAACATGCACTCATGAGATACCAGCGTGGCTCACCGACATTATTTCTATGTCTTTCTTTTTTTCTTCCATTTTTTGTTCTCTCCTTTAAAAGGAGAAAAGATAGAAAAAAATAAAGCGTTCTATTTATTCCCTCCTCCTCCTCCTCCTCCTCCTTTCCCAACGAAGAAGAGAAAGGCATTTGGACCACGACCATGCTGCTTTTTGCTTTTGAAAGGGTTGTGTTGAGTCCAAGCAAAGGAAAAATCCCACAAACCACAACCTCCTTTGCTCCATGCTTGTGTCTTGAAACAGTTAAATTTGGCGATTAGATGAAATTATTGCATGGTGATATGATACATGACTAAAGCGGGAAATAAAGAGAGCATGATTATTATTAATAATTAATATATATAATTGATGGTGTGTGTGTAATAGTATTATAGATAGGGATTGGAGGAGTGGATTGTTGATGAGAATTACTTGACTAACTACATTAGCACTGCTGGTATTGATACTGCAGGGAGCAGAGGGTCTGGGAGAACACCACTGGACTGGGACAGCAGAATGAAAATAGCAGTAGGAGCGGCACGGGGGTTGGCATGCCTCCACGTGGCAGGCAAGGTGGTCCACGGCAACATAAAATCCTCCAACATCCTCCTCCGAGGGCCGGACCACGATGCCGGCGTTTCGGACTTTGGTCTAACCCCCCTGTTCGGGAACGGAGCTCCGTCGAACCGAGTGGCGGGTTACCGGGCACCCGAGGTGGTGGAAACCCGAAAGGTGAGCTTCAAGTCTGACGTGTACAGCTTTGGCGTGTTGCTGTTGGAGCTTCTAACGGGGAAAGCCCCGAACCAAGCGTCGCTTGGGGAAGAGGGCATAGACCTCCCGAGGTGGGTCCAGTCGGTGGTGCGCGAAGAGTGGACCGCGGAGGTCTTCGACGCGGAGCTCATGAGGTATCACAACATCGAGGAGGAGATGGTTCAACTCTTGCAAATAGCCATGGCGTGTGTTGCGGTGGTGCCTGACCAGAGGCCCAGCATGCAGGACGTGGTGCGCATGATCGAGGACATCAACCGGGGGGAGACCGACGACGGCCTGCGTCAGTCCTCCGATGACCCTTCTAAAGGATCCGAGGGTCACACCCCTCCCCCGGAGTCAAGGACACCCAGGTCACTCACACCTTAACAAAAAAGTAATAAAGGCTTCTTGATTGAATGAAATTCAAAAAGAGGAAAGAAAGGACAACACAAGGTGGTGGTGGGTCGCTCTTCAAAAAATATTGTCAATTATGCACTGTGCTTTCTTCCTTCCCTGGCCCCGTTCCTGTCTATTTTCCCCCCTCTCATGTGTTTCATTTCATTTTTTTTCCCCTATTTTTCTTTTATTATTGATTTTTACAGGTGGGATTTTCAAATTGTTAATCAAGCTTTGACCTTTTCATCAGATTCTAAGTGCCATTTACCTCATTTCTTAATTTAAATTATTTGTCACTGTCATCTTTTTTTGTCAAAATGGAGCCTATCTTTTTCATTTCGTCTTCACACCACTGTCGTATGTTATGTTACCACGTCAGCCAGTGCGTTCTTTTTTTGACCCAGCGACGATAGCAGTTGTTACAAAATCATTGCAAAAATTGTGTATCCACGTCACTTGATTTGTATGACGCAGAGTGCAAAAGTAAACCAAAGAAAGCAGCTTTGGATGAACATTATGAACAAAATCAGCATTTGACCCGAATGAATAATGATGGATGGGAAATGGAGGAGGAGGCGCGGTTGTTGTGGTGGTGGTTCGAATTGACGTGTTAGTAACTCACATGGGCACCGGGATTGGTGGGAAAGAAAATACAGTGAGCATGAGATGGTTACCCCTCTCTGTATGGTGTGTCCATTTGTGAGGAAAAGGGTGGAGAACAGGCTGGCCTTGTGGAGTGGGCGATAGTGTGTGTTGGCAGTTCTGACAGATAAAGAAGAGCCTTTGACCCAACCATGGTGTGAGAGAAGAACCCTCGATGCATGCCGCTGTGGACCATTCTTGTTTTACCTCACCATTTTTTCTTTTTTAAATAATCTTTTATCATCAATCACTGCTTACTTGGATCCATGAAACGAAGAACTGTTGCTGTCTCTTATTGAGTTTTCTGATTCCACTGTAAATGTAAATGTACGCAAGCAAACCGTACGCGCTCATGCCTCACTTTGCTCCTTCGCTTTCCGTTCACATTCAGACCTACAACCTCACACGTTCCAAAAAATCCTTGTCCTTTTCTGGATGTCTAAATAATTGCACATACACATTATAAATCAACTTAGTCTTATTTTTATGTTTCTACCATATAAGGCTTCTTCAATTGTAAGATTCAACCGAGTGAGGGTAGATTTGTTTTTATTGAAATTGGACTAAGTTCACACAGTACCTTTAATATTTCCGATGGAGACTTTCTTTATTCATATGTCACGAAAATTTGAATGGAGTTTCTCTATGAGTTCTAGAAACTTCCCTACCACTGGGCTACTATGTTACCTGTCGCGTTATAGAGTCACATGCTTCCTTGGCGAACGCAGAATTCTGGTACAGTAAAGCAGATTTTAGCGAGGGTTTTGGTTGGGCGCAAGAAAACTTTACCTCTCCTTCTTTAGCTTTGGTTTGTTTCGTATTGCCACGCCTTCACTTTTATTGTGGCTGTAATCTAAGTCGTAGTTCACACATGTTTAGTTTAATTTGTTGTAGTTCTCATGATAAGTTATGGTCGAAAAAGAAGAGGTGTTATCCATAGGTTGTAGGCAATTGACAGAGTCAATGGCAAGCATCATTTGCCACAAGCAAGTCCATGAAGCATTAATGCAGCATCCCCTTTGTTGAAAAAACAACTTTAGACAGATATATCATGCAAATCGAATTCTTTTCTTTTTAAGGCGTGACATAATAATTAATTCAAACTACAATCTCCGGATCAAATTGTCTTGTAATTAATTAAGTTTCATGGTTAAGTCATGATGAATTAGAGGCCGGCGAAGAAAAGTGGCATGCGAAATGGTTGATCATGAAACAGGGTAACAAACAACTCAGAAGAGGAATATTTTAAAAATGATGAGAGAGAGAGTGAAGAAAGGTCGCAATGCAATAAGCTAAATTAAATATACGTTAGAGAATCCCTGTGGTATTTGGCTGTTTGTCGAAGTTTACAAATGGTATTATTTTGCGGTTAATACAAGAAAAAAAGTACGTTTATTGATAAAGTGAGAGACTTGCCTCGAGAATTTGGATTCTATAAAAAGCAAAAGCCATTTGGTACGATGGCATCGCAGCATTGGATGCACACTTGATGCTGTGATCCACTTCTTCAATTTCCTTGGAAACCACTTTAACTATGCAAATTCTATGATTAGCGTAAAGTCATTTCACGTAATTCATTACTAATTGCCGCTTTTGTCGGTTTCACAGTAAAATAAAATACACTTTTAGAAACTCCTAGGGTTAGTTCTGCCTTTTGAGTGATAAAGTGTCAACAACCAAATGAGCCCACAAAAGGGGTAAGGTACAACCCTTTTCTCTTTTTACTTTAGTTTTGCATTGTTGCCATCCTTCTGCAGAGAAATTTGCTTAGGCTGTTGTCTTCAGTTTGAGTTCTACACATTATTTTGGTTTATGATTATTTTTGTCAATGTTATAATGAGTTTTAATAATCTGATCACTGATCTAGTGTCTGACATATCATGGACATGGGTTATATGAAAAAGAGAAAAATTCAAATTTATGTCTATATGTTAAAAATTTCATAACAACAAAAAATAAGATAAATTTACGGTATATAAATCTATACAAACTTCATTTTATATTATATTTTTGTAAAATTAAGTTAAATTTAAGGTTAATTTGTTATATAAAAATCATCCAAAGTTTATTATAACGAGATTTATTATTTGTTAACTTATTTTGTCATCCGTTGTTAAATCACTATTGAATCAATATTAATGTATAATTTTTTTCTTGAAATATATATTCTAATGTAAGAGAGTGAGTTGAAGATCCAACGTTATTTAAAACTGAATTAAACTTAAAAATACATTTATTAAAGAATGTACACAAGGTTTTTGATGATTTTTAATCAAAAGATTTTAAAGTTAGAAAAAGCTAAATGAAGAATAAAGATCAGATAGTAATATGTAATTTTATCCCATTAATTAATTAATTTCCAAACTCAATGCTTAAACTAGATGGACGAAGCCACTCCAGAATGAATACATTAATTATTTGAGACATTGAGGTAATAATGAATCATGAATGATGAGTAGCTTTTCTTGACATCCAAGTATGTGTTTGAGGCTTTGAGCAACATAGAAAATAATGGTTTGAATGTTTGGGCGTTGGGGTTGGAAAGTATTAGTAGAAGAAAATATACGGGATTAATGTGATAAAATAAGAAGCAAAGGTGTGTTTGAGGATGTCCATAAAGTTAGAAACCAATGATTCTGATACAGAATTTTTGTATGGGTTTTAATGTGACCACATTCTTAGTTAAGATGGGATGAATACAATTTTAAATATTTTGAACATGATTGCCAGCCTGTGAGCTTTGCTTGCACATGAAACAACCTACTCGCTCAAATTATTGGTGCTCACTCAACACACTTTTATGTGTTTAATAATTCTCAAGAATTTAGGAAAAACAAATTTTACTTCATTCTTTGATGCCAAATAGTTTCTGCGATGCTATCAACTCATTCGGCATATTAGTTATTTCTTTAATGTGGTTGAATTTAAAGAAAATGTTTTAGACATAATTTTTATTATGAGGAAAAGTATTTTAGATATATATTATGCCTTGGTTGCCAAAAATTTACAGATGATCATTTCTATTTTCATCCAACCTCAAATAATATCATATCATGCAAAAATCTTAATAGGATTTTCTAACGTTTTGAAATGGTTATATTTTGAATTCAATAGTGTTAGAATTTTTTATTATTTCGGAACTTAATATCAAAAATACAAATCTTTTATCAAATAAATTTCTACTACTTATCAGTTTCATTTCTGCCATCAGATAGTGTTCTCTACCTTGAACTGAGAGATGTCATGCTTCAAGAGATTAAAACTTAGAAGATAATTATAGTTGGTTTTTTAGTTCCTTTACCTGAAGGTAAAGGCTATATAAGGTACAAATGGGTTTTCAAATTGAAATACAGTGCTAGTGGTTCATTCAACAAATATAAAACTCTATTGTTAGCCAAATACTACACACATGTTCTTGAGATTGATTTATTATACACTTTTTCACCAATGGTCAACCTCACTCGTGTAAGGGTTCTATTAATTATTCTTGTCCTAAAAGATTGAGACTTACGTATTTGTTGAAAAAATCATCTGAGAATCACCTTATTAATAGAGAAATAAAATAAAAATAAGTAACACAAGGATATAAGGTATAAATTTTCAAAATTGGAGAAAAATTACAACCACTAAAGAATAATCACTATGTGCAAATTTGTACAACACACAAAAAACACTCTTAACCTTTTGACACTAAGTACACCCATACCCTTTAGAGTAAGGATTTACCTACACTTTACAACACTTTATTACAAGAGTATAAGAAAAGTCAAACACTAGTTCAAATTGTCTTTTGACTTGGGACAAAGAATATCATGAACTTAGAATTCGTTATATAGTCACTAATATCCAAAGTGACGTGAGACTTTTCAATATATATTATTTTCATCAGCCCAACAATATTAAATATCAATTATGTATTCTTAAATGATGAATTATTTAAGGAAATATAAAACAATACAAAAAGATTAATTTACAAGTTAAAATAAGTTTATATATATGGACTTGGACAAGTCCTTAGAAAATAACTTTATTAATTTTCCTCAATGTTATTATAACATGATTTTGCATTGTCTAAAATGGTTATTCTTTATTCGTTATAATTTTTTTTTCTTCATTGACTATTTCACTTATTTATATAGATGATATTATTTGTGTAATTTTTTTTTAATGTTAACAACAACAACGTATAGTTGATATCAAGTCCATTTCTCAACTAAATATCATTAATTCTTAGACTTTTAGATTCAAAGGATATTTCCATAGAGAAAATATATTTTATATTTGGTATATTGATTTTTTAGGTAGAAAAAAGTTACACTATCTATTTAGGACTTCTTTCTTTATAGAAGATTAATTTTATAGACTTATGTATATTTGTTATTTTTTGTCAAATACGTTTCAACTCACAAACTTGTCAGAACATGAATAATTCATTGACCACACTTATAACTACAATTCATCACTTATTATACTGAAATCCACTTCGCATCAACGTCTCTTTTTCAAAACTAACAACAAATTTTATCTTTGTACACATGTTAATGCAAATTGGGACAATTATTTTAACAGAAGAAACCAAGCTTTAGATTCTGTATTTGCTTTTATAATTCTCTTTTTTCTTATTTATTGAACATCTTGATTCAATAAACTATTTAATTTGTTTTTTCCTTATTAAAACTAATATGATATACTTGTATACTTTATTTCTAACTAATCTCACTCTTTAAGTGGTTTTAAAAATATCTATACATAATCCAAAAATTAAAATGAATCAATATAAAATCTTTGATGTTATTTTTTCCGTATAGTTATTTTAACCGTCATAAAAGAAAAAAAAATGTATACTCTTTTGAACTCTCTTTTATAATCTGGTAATTGTATACTTATGTATATTCTTTCCATATCAAGTAAATGTTATTCATAATGGACTCATATATGTACTTATGTATATCTACAGTACGAGACTTTTGTTGTTTCCTATAGTTTGTTTGTATATTTGTTCTGTGTGTAAAATCTCTTCATCTAAATCATTGTCCTGATCCAGTGTTTGTACAAGTTCTGGTACATGAAGATGAAAGTTCTCAAACTGGCACATTCTGAGGAAAATTCTCAATAATAAGGAAAGCTCTGGATAATATATTTGTTTTATACAATTAATTAGTATGGTGGCCGAAATTAATATGACAGGATTCCAGACAGTAAAGTATATTATCTACAAATATATATAAAATTGCTACGTATATTAATTCATCTATGTTAATATCATAACCATAATAATTATGCAAGGGGACAGTTTTCCAAGATGTTTTACATTGAAATTTTCCATTGGTACTATTATTCTCTTATTTTATTAATTAATACCTATTTTAACTCATATAAAATAGGAAAAATAATAATTAATGAAATTAATACCTTCATCACAATGAAACTAATGGAAGGTTGTTTCTCTAACAGCGAAGGGGTGTCTCTAAACTTTTATGGGGGTAGAAAAAGAAAAATAAAGTCCAAGACTCAATTACTATATGTGATGCTGTTTGTGTGAGCGGCTTCATTTAATGGGCCTCACTTTTTTCTGTTTGTTTTTGAGTTGGCCCATACCAATTCAGTTTGGATCCATTTCAAATATCTTTCCATTAATTAACTTGAATCAGTCAAAGTTTAAATTTATTTTCAATTTCGAATGCTAAGCATTCCTGAAGAACAAACAAATAAAATATAACTAAAAATAACCATTTAAATACGCATTAGTGTAATAAACCTCCTGAATAGAATGTATAGGGAACTGTATTTTCAAATATAAACAATTTATTGTACTGTTCAGCATATATTTTTTATGTATCGTCCCAACTTAATAAATTTTAAGAGCCATGTCCTACTAATGCATTATCTTATATACTTTTTAAAAATTCATACTAAACTTATTATGAGATATTTGGAAACACTTCAGTAGAACTTACTTCAACTTACAGCAACATTTATAGAAAAAAAAAAAATTCATTCTTTTCAATAAGTTTCTTAGTGTATGTGTATATATCAAATCAAAATAGATTGGTTAATATATATATAATTTTCAGCAAAGAGTATGTGAAAAACAGTGTTGGCATTTTACTGTTTCTATATATAATTTTGAAGTATCTGTGGTTAACTTTTGTGACCTAGTGGCATCTAAGGACTGCTTTTATCTGAATAATAACCTAATCTTATTCATATCTACAGCTAAGAAATACGCATCGAAAGAGAAGGTATTAGTGCAGAAAACTTACCTAGATTCAAAGGATGGGAAAACAAAGATACATGAACTGAACGTAAGTGCAGAATTTTGTGTTTGACAAGGATGTTTGACGAAGTTAGTTTACTTTTGTGTTGACACATCAATAATGGCGAGTCAACATTTATTTTATCGCAGTGTTCAAAATTCCAGTCTTCGCCAACACTCTGAATTATAGTGTATAGCTTTATCTCTTTACAACAAGTTCATCTTTTTCAATAGAGGCCGACCAACGTGATTCTATTCCATCCTCCACTCTCTCTTATGCTTCAGATGCTATAATACTATTATTATTTTTTCTGTATAATAAATAATATGCACATTTATTCTTATCTATGGTCAAACTCAGTGCTCATTTCTGTGTTCAACTATCCTTGCTCTTCGCATGATCTGTAATATATATTCATAATGAGTTTATTATTAAGAAAAAGGAGGGTTGAAGATGAAGCATGGTCTGAGATGGGAGCATAAAGTAAAAACAGTAAATGATAATTGAATTGGATTATTTTTTTATTGGATGCTTAAAAGTGAGGAGAATCTATCCTGAATGGAAATTTAGAATATTTAGTAGCATAATCCTGTTGGTAATATACTTTTAATTTAATCAATAAGTTCACTCCTCACTGATTCTCATCTCATCTCATATGATATGATATATATGCAAATTCCTTCGACCCGTAGACGTACCTTTCCTCGGCTTTCCGCAAAGCCCACCACAGAATAATTTTTTTTATTTTTTATAAATAATAATAATAATAATAATAATAATAATAATGTTTACTTAAACTACGTTATTCGTTTTTCCCTTTTTCTTCTTTTTATCCAACTTTAACAGAATTTTCAAAATGAATTTCATGGTCATTGGATGACTGTATTGCATGAACTGCAACTTTTATACACGGTTGGATTCACACGAATAGAATATCTCATTTCATAAATACTCATGCTTCTTAGTAATCAACTTCGTTTTCTGGTTCAAGTATCTTAGACAAAACTACTTGTTCGTGCATCTGCATTTTTAGCTACTTTTGGTTAACTAATTCATGAACATGCCCATTTCTTTAAAATTACTATGTGTAAGGATAAGTGTTTTTGTCATAGATACCATGATAATAAGAGATAAAACGAGTTTATAGAATATACGCAATGAAAATAATTTTATAAGTTGGATTTATAAGATTGAATTAATCTTAAAGTCAATTTCTTTGAAATAATACTAGAGTTATATGAAATCTATTCTAACAAAATTTATTGTTTGTTAAAGATTTATACTTAAAGATTTGTTGTTCGTTGTCCCAATATTTAGTTGGATGCTCATAACTTCTTAATAGTTTTTAAAAGTATAGATTAAAAAGAGGGTAAAATTAAAGAAAAATGATCTTATTAGAATGTTATCGTTATCGAAACTTGAATATAGAATTTTCTGTTTAAATTCTGACCCAACCTTAGACTAAAAGAAAACGAAAATCATAAGAAATAAAGCAAAGTGCAAAGTTCAATATTCGAAATTAAAATAAGTAGAGAAAAAGCGTGCCGAGTACACTACATCTGAACACTAGGGTGGGTTCCAACTTAAAATATTGTGGTTAATTTAATTCAAGTTATGGCTTTTATTTTGTATGCTTGCCTGCATAGTGGGTGTAGAAAGGAAATCATAAATTATAGGCAATGCAAGTGCTATTATTCTGCTTACCGTTTTAAGCTCTATAAGTCCAATAATTGTCAACAAAAGCTACTCATAATCCTTTGGTGCACAAATTTTATTAGTTATTATATATATAAAGTTTTGAATAAAAATGTCAGTCCAAATAATTGATCTAAATCATCATTTTCTTTTTAAGTTAATATAATTTTTTTTACACAGAACTCAGTCCATTTTTTTCTACTTTGGCTCACAATTTGATTTGGGTAGGGAGTTTTAGAGTCAAACGTTAACAAAAACTTTCACAATTTTTCATATTTTGTGATACTCTTAAGAATATTAGATGATCTATAAAAGAGATCATAATAATAAGAAAAAATTACATTTTTTTAAATGTTTGAAAGAAAAAGAAGTCCTGGGAAATATAAAAAATTCCACCGATAAGAACACCTATAAATTTGAAAATTATTTTCAGACTCAGCAATGAAATTGACGAAATTAGAGGTAAAAGTAAGAATAAAAGAGGGAGGGTTTGTAACATACTTTTTAATTGTTAATTGAAATAATAATAGATAAAGTCATTAGTTTAAAAGTAACATTTATAGTCTATAGTAAACTTTAATTAATTAATTAATAATAATAAAATATGTAATTAAAAGATTTTGTTGATAATATATGCGGTGGTGAACATTATTGGATGGAATCTCAGAAAAACACATGTAATAGAAAGTTAAATACAGAACGTGGCTCTAATCGGTTATGGACCTTTGTTTTTGGGCTTCCAATGACCCAAATTAGCGCGTATGATTCAAGAATTTAGTGAATAATCTTCACGATTCAAGAAAGCGCGTATTGATGTTTTATTTAGTTATTAACGTGATTATATATTTGAAGATTTTTTTATTCTTATGACTTACAATCTTCTAATATCTCAATGAGGTGGTGATTTTATAAGATCCAGGTCATAATCTTAATCCAATATGTGACCTCCTGAATTAAAATATTCTTACTTAATTTTAGTCCATCAGAAGATCTAAGTCCAATGAATTAGTGTAGTCTTAATTTTGTTTAATTAGAAATTCCTACATTTATTTTAATAATGTAATTAATAAGTTTATTATGTTTACAAAGTTATTAGAATTTGCTATCAATTTTCGTATTGTCATACTGTTGCATTAACAACTTCATATTGATATTTTATATCTGGTAAAGTTTATAGCTGGATAAACTATCACAAATATTTCAAACTTTTTATATATTTTATATCTAGCTTAATTTAAAAAGCTAAAAGAATCCAAACCAAAACGAAAAATTTACAAACAGTTTTTTATGAACAATCAATTTTTATTTAATTAACTAGATCACATTAAGATCATACATACATTTTTGTAACTTAACTCATAATACATTGATTTTTTTAAAATGCTAGAAGTGATACATACTTAAAAAGAATTCATGTTTAATCTGTATCGTGTGTAAAAACATGTAAGATTAGTAATATTGTATCATGTGAGTTCAATTCCTAATTCAATAAATTAAGAAATGCTCCAAATAGAAAAATAAAGTCCTTTCTTAAAGGTGTTAATCAACGGTCCGTCAACGGAATGTTTGAAATTTTAATGTTATATTATTAGGGATGATAATGCATATTAGTATGTTTCACACATAGTCATTAAAAGATAAATTAGTTCATGTCCATGTTTAGAAAGGATAACGGTCGGGTCGAATGCGGATAATGTATATTCGTAATTCAGTCCACAATAGAAAATTTTGTTTGTTATTCACCTTGTTATTCGTCGAGTATCCACTCAAAAATTATCTGCAGATTTTTAAAAATTCACGGTTACCTGTAAATATATGCGAATATTTAAAAGAATATATTTTATAAATTTGTAAAGCAAAATTTAAATAGAATTACAAAAAATTATAAAATATAATATAAATTAAAATTAAAATTAATTTTAATTAAATTTAATATAATAAAATATATATTGAATTTTAATTTTAATTAATTTAACCTAATAACAAATAAATCTACTTTTAATTTAATTTTTTGTGGATAACGGGTACTCGCAAATACGAATATTATGATACCCGCACTGGACTCCTTTATGAACGAATATTAAAATACCTACTATCCACTACCTGAGATACCAACTATTTGTTACAGATTTTATTCACGGATATCCACAAACAACATATATCTTAATGCAAGATTTTAATACTTTTATTCTTATTTGAATAAATTAGTAAAAATAATAAATTTTATAAATATATATTTTTTTAAAATAAGTAAAACAAGAATGTAAACTAAATTTTAAGTAGTCAAAGATGTCAAACAAAACTCATAAGTAATAAGAGGTTCTTCAAAAAATAAATTTAATTATTGGTAAATTCATACAATACTCATGAGTGGACACATCATAAACTATAAATGTATTTTGAGACAAATCCATACTACGTATGTCTGTCTATCTCACCTTGTTGATCTGCTTGGCGATCGAGGTTATGCAAAACGAGAGTCAACAAACAAAAATACTTAACCTATTCCACACATTTTATTGTAAGTTTGCAAGTTAGGTCACACATCTCATCTCCATTCTCATTTCTATTTTTAATAAAATTTAATTAAATTTGTCTTTCTAATCATTTAACATCTTGTATTGGCCATTACTTAAATTTCAGATGAAATGTACAAGTAATTTTTAGAACAGTACCCGTCACCAAATAGAAGCAAAAAAAGATTATATTATATAATATAAGTTAAATTATTCTTTTGGTCCCTCTATTTGTCATGAAATTTTAGTTTGGTTCTCAAGTTTTTCGTTATTTCAATTTGGTTCTCATTTTCTTAAAAATGACTCAATTTGATCCTCACCGTTAACTTTGACCAGACGATGTTAAAGTCAACGCCACGTGTCAATTTATGTTTTTTTTTTGTTTTTTTTAATATTTTTGTAATTTTTTTTTATTTTTGACACATGTCACTTCACAGTTGTGCTAAGTCTCAAAGGAACTTAATTTGGTCCCTATATTTGTTTTTAGTTTCAATTTAGTCCCAATTTTTGTAAAAATGAAACAATATTGTCCTTTCTTAAATTGACACTAAATTTATTTTTTTATAATTTTTATGGTGATATTCTTACTAAAATTAACGTTTTTATTAAATATTTCTATAAATATTTTAAATTAACTTTAAATTCTACACAAAATATTAGACTTTGGTTTTGTTTTGAACTTGAAATTTAGTTCCTAAACTTATGTGTGACAAGTTATTTGATTTTTAATCTTTACTAAGTTTGTATAATATGATACACTTGATGTCTGTATATATGATGACAAAATTGTTAATTTTGAAATTAAGTTTGGGGTTTAACTTTGTTTAATAATAAAACTAAAAAAAAACTTATTTAAAAATATTTCTACAAATATTTAATAAAAACGTCAATTTTATTAAGAATATCATCATATACAAAGATTAAATTGAGTCTCAATCTAAGGAGGGACAATATTGCTTCATTTTTAGAAAAATTGGGACTAAATTGAAACTAAAAACAAATATAGGGACCAAATGAGTCACTTTGACACGTGACACAACTGTGAAGTGACACGTGTCAAAAATAAAAAATTCAAAAAAAATTAAAAAGAATCAGAAATTGACATGTGACGTTGATTTTAATATCGTCTGGTCAAAGTTAACGGTAATGACCAAATTGAGTCATTTTTTAGAAAATGAGGACCAAATTGAGACAACGAAAAACTTGAGGATCAACTGAAATTTCATGACAAATAGAGGGATCAAAATAGTAATTTAACCTCTAATATATGAGGAATAATTCTTATACACATGTCTATACATATAATTAATTTAACTTAAATTAATATCAGAACATCGTGATTTGACATTTTTTATTAGTTAGGCTTATTGATAATTGAGTTAATTAAGAGCAGATAAATACTTCATATACGCCTTAAATATTAATGGGTTAAACGTATTAGTCAAATATTTCAACCTTGTCTTTTCCAACGTACCAAGCCGACAAATATTAAGCAGATTGATTAATTTAATCACTAGGCTGGTTGTCCCAACAGATTAACCTGATTTACTTGAAAATTTAATGACACATGCTTCTCACATCATAAAAAATTATTAAATTATAAATAGGTTAAAGTACAACCACTTCTTAAGATAAAATAATTACTATGTGATACGAGAAATTTATATATAATAGCCTGAAATATGATCTTATATAAGAATTTTCTTTTTTTTCAAAATTGTATCAAAAGAGAGTAGAACAAAAGTTTAAGAAAATTAATGTTATTTGTGTTATTATTTACAGATTCAAAGAAATAAAATAATACCAAAGAATAATCTCAATATGAAATGGCCAATTTTAGTGTTATATAAAATTTTTCTACTTAATATAACCAAAAAATCATCATAATCATTGTAATTTGCATGTATTGTGAAATTATATGATCTGCAATCAGAAGATGTGTTTTTACAATAAGTTGAAATTTAAAGAAAAAAATTTGATAAACTAATATTTTTTAGGAGAAGCACATGTAAGAGAAAAAATTAATATAAAACAATTGGTATTTCAACATCCAAATCCATAAATATTCAAAAGTATTATTATTTAACATATAAATATTCAAAAGTATTATTATTTAACATCTGATTTTTCTAACAAAAATTTCAAATACATATTCTCGTATAATTTTTCTAACAAAAATTATAAATTTTTTAATGACACGCAAGACCCAAGTCGCTCTACATCAAAGAAACTTATTAAATTGTAATGATAACCTTCAAATCAACTTTTCAATTTTATAGAATTTTTCTATTATTCTCTTCTTCATAATACTTGATTTGGAATTTTGATGAATACCCACATGAGAATTAATATACCCCCCTTCATCAAAAGTCTCATAAACACATACAGTCAATATATCTTCTTGAATCATTCTTGCAACTACTGATTTGCACAAACTCATTATCGACCACAATTATTTTCTACATTAGCCTTTAGTGTCTTGCACACCAGACTCATTGATAGTAACTTTTATAGGATGATTTAATCTTTAATAGCTATAGTTTTTGGCCTAGTGGTAAGCGCTCGATCCTAAAAGTAATATTACTTGCAACTAATGATATTACTTTCTTGAGTAATCCAGTGTAAATAATAATTTAGTCACTTGTAATATGCATTATATTTGTTTGATATGTTGTAAAATGCGTGCAATGTCATATTAATGAAATGAAAAAAATGTAATGATACGATCCTATTTAGGAAAGAGTACGATCGTTTCTGAATTTGAATCCTTCAAAAGAATGACAAACAAAAATAAATTAGAGAAGAATGTGGAATGAGATAGGGAATGGAAGATGTCACAATCTTGTAACTTGATAAGTCAAGTGGAGATTCGCCACAAATATGTTAATCTTTGATAAGAACCAGAGTTCTAATCCAAGAACCAAGAGAATTCTCTCTCAAATAATGCAAATGCATATAATATGACTCAAAAGTATCTACATTAGTTTTTGGTACCTTTATATATAGACACATAAGTTTAAGAAAACTTAGAAAGGTCCAAGCCCAAAAATATAAAAACATGATCTAATTTATAAAAGAAAGTCTAAAGCCCAAAAATATTGAAAAATAACTAATTTTGAAAAGAAAACACAGAATCCAAAAACATAAACTAATTTCCTAAAAATTATCTTTCAAATGTGTTCCAAACCATTATATCCTTTGAATTTCTGAATTCCCAGTTGCTTGTAACATTCAGGAGTCTTTAATATATTTGATTTGATTTTTCAATTTTTTACTCCTTACCTTTATTATAGGTTCTTTGAATCGTAAAGGTTTATCTCTAAATTTTTCTTATATGGTTGTATGAAATCTAAAAATAGTTCTGTATAATCTAACCTTTTAGTATCTAATATGAGGGTTCTGATTTAAAACCATAATAATAGAATAAATAACGACTAAATTGTAAATGAGTTAAAGTATAATTGAAAATAATTATTATTTGATTGGAGTAATAATTTTAAGTGAATGTAAAATAATGTCTCTTCTCTACATAAATATACTTTTATAATTTTATCCATAAAAAAAAGCATAAAAAAGAGAAAAAGTGTTTTCAATTGTAATCTCCCAATGGAGAGGAATATTTATATATATAAATTATGATATTGATGATTTTAATATCTTATTTGAATTTTCTATTTTATGCTATTCTCAAAAGAAACCATTGTTGTGAAGACGGGGTGTTAAAAAATAAAAAATGAAATGAATATGTTTTATCTGGAGATATTTTGTAAGGTGGATAAAAGGTGATACTTGAGCTATAATGTTCCAGAGGAATACTTTGAAGAATTATTTGTCTACAATCTCTAAATAGAGGAACAAACTTTAGAAAAAAATAATACGTGGATAAGATTTTCATATTCTATCGAATAGATCACGTGTGGCGAGCAGGTTAGAAAACTTTAGTGTGACAAGCTTCATTCCATTTTTGCTTCTGTTTCATTTTTAGTTGTTTCAATGCAAATATACCTCATAACAAAAAAAAAAAAAAACACATTAGGTTTCTTCAATTTAATCCTCATCATGTATATTATGTATTAACATTAATTTAAATTTTTGCATGATACGATGACCAACATGTGTATTTCTCTTAAGAGAATCAATATTTTTTAAATTAATTTGATTTTGTTAAAAATAAATAAATAAATCTTTAGTTGAATATGTTACTTCACAGCATGTTAAAATAAGTAAAAAGAAATTAGGCGAAATGTGAGTTGCAGAATAATAAGAAAAGAATATGGTGAAAATGGCAGAAGGGAGGAATATTCTGACAGGGACTGCAAATGGGCCACGCAAAAGGGATATTCAGAAGAAGGACGATAGGAAAGAATATTATGGACACGCGTCTCGAGATAATAATAATAGTAATATCAATTTTTTCTTTTTTTCTTTTTTTTTTCTTTTACTCTTTTTTTCTTTTCTTTTTGTGAAGAGAGAAAAATAAATGAAATAAAAGGAAGAATCCGAAGAAAAGGTGTGAGTTGGAGTTTAGCTTGTAGAAGAAGAGTGAAGTTAGAAAGCAACCAACCATTTTTATTGAAAGCTCGTGGAATTTGATGCAATCTTCCTCTCACTTTCACACCCACACTGTTTTTCCTTTCTATTTTTTTAATTCAAAATCTCATAATCTTTTGTTGGTGCATCCCATGAAGCATGAGATGTAAAGATTTCAATTTTTAACTAAGTTTTAGTATTCACACACTGCAAGACAATGTTACAGATTCTCACATAATATCTCAGATTATGACAAGTTTTAGGTTTTACAAAAATATTTGTGGTTTGTGTTTAGTAGTAAAGTGATCTTTATTTCTACATAGGCGGAACAGTTTTAAGTCTTAATTAATAAAAAATATTTCACATTTTTATGTATTACTAAGATCGTAAATGTGAATTTATGAGATCATTACTGCTAAAATGTTTGAAGACTTAAATACGTATTTATTTTATTGATTTTATTTTTAGTTTCTATAAAAACTTATTTTCAATTTTAGTTTCGAATACTAACCCATATAATTAAAATCAAGATTATAAGTACGATAATAAGTTGTTCATGTAATAATAAATCATGAAATCGTAACATGAATACTAACTTTCAATATATATATATATATATATATATATATATATATATATAAATAATTATTCGATTTTATTAAGAATATAGATTAATCTAATTTTATCATTTAAAATGTATATGAAAATAATTAATATATTAAAATATGAGAATATGAAAAGAATTAAAATAAAATAACAGAAAAAAAATAAATTAGAAAACAAATTGTTTTCGCCTTCATAAATAACATTAATATAAATTTATTTTATATAAGAAATAATAAATAATAACGTTATTCTATTTTTTTTATACAAGAAGTAATAAACATTAAAGTTATAATTAATAAATACCAAAGGTAATTATGTTATGGGTCTATACAAGATTAAGATGGTGGCAACAAGATTAGAAAATTATAATTGTATTAAATTTTAATTGAGAAGTGCTGTGGTGTGTTGTAGCTGGATTTTAATTGTATTAATTTTTTTTTTATTAAAAATGAATTTTAATTGTATTAATATTTAATTTAGTTAGATGAAAAGTTATTGCGTGACTGACAACACATATAACAATGTAAGTAAATTAAATTTTTAATTGTTCACCAAAGAATATAGAATATGAACAGGTAATGCAACATAAAATTCGAAAAAAAAACAACAATCTACTTGATTTTATGATTTTGTTAGACAATTTTACAAATCTGACTATATTACAATTATATGTAGAATCTGACTCATAAATACTATATAAAATTGTAAAATCTTGTAATTTAAATCTCGAGTTTAACAATCTTCGTAACACCTAACGAAGATATTTGATGCTTAGAATAATAAAATTAAACCAATAGTTTCTAATATAAAAGGAACTTATATAGAAAACCTACAACTTTAGTCTATAAGGAGTCACAAGACTTCATTTTTACACTAAAATGCATAAAACTTTCATACATATTTGTAAAATATGGGTTAAGAAGTTCGAATATTAAAGTAGTATATGTAAATGTATTGAATGGTTAAATATTGGTTAAGGTATAGGATTTGATCCAAATGACCAGTTCATAATTTTGTAAAATTATACTAAATTTAAGTTCAAAGTTCGAATTGTAATTAATGCTAATTCATGTGGAGTATTTATCTTAGTTTGAAGCTAATCATAGGATGTATTACAGTGACCAGTGTAATTGATTGGTACATGAATTATTATAGATTGTCACATTTATTTGGGTATATTCTAATAAAACTGTGAATAACATTGAAATGGAGGATTTACAAAACAATGAACTAGTCGAATTTTCAATAGAAATTTATTTTCTAGTACAGTTTTCCCAACGCATAAAAGTTTCAATGGGGACTCGAAACTATGTTTCAGGGGAAATACAAAAAGTCAACACTTTAACATTCTACTGTACCGTAATGAGCTAGCAAGGTGAATTTAATTGAATCGAAGATTATGTATATTCCAAATTTACGTCCTAAAACAAAAAGATGATCTCAAAAAAAAAAAAAAAACATAGGGATTGAAGTTGAAACAAAACTGAAACCACAAGGTTGGGTAAGTTATATATAATGGTTGATGAGTTAATTTGAAAATTAACTGATAATAGCCCAAAAATATATGAATTGTTAAATTATAAGCATTTATTAAAATAATAGGTTTAGTAATTGATAGATGTAAAACGATGGAAATTAACATGCGTATATGATATTTGTATATAATTTTTTTTATTGATAAAATATTAAGTATTTATAACTTTAGTTTTCAGTTAATTTTAAACTCTTGTAAGTCTATATTTATAAATTAATTCAACTATTCATTTTATTTCATATATATATATATATATATATATATATATATATATATATATATATATATATATATATATATATATATATATATACTACTATTAATTTTATATTATATTTTGTAATAGTTACAAAATTTTAAAATATACTTTTAAAAATAATATAGTAATAACACAAAAAATGTAATGGCATAATGAATACAAAAAGGTTTAAATAAAAAACATAATATACAAATATCGAGAAAAACAAAATGAATATAATACCTATTAATAACTAAATATTTTGAATAGTATTATATTTAAAGTAAATAATGTAATATATATATATATATATATATATATATATATATATATATATGTATATATATATATATACATATATATATATAATTAAAATGAAATACAATAATTTCTTTTATAACTATAAATAAAAATAATAAAATTACTTTCAAAGTGAAAACAAAAAACCAGAAATACTATAAATAAAGCAATAAAAATAGAACTTATTAAATATTTTAAATATATTAAATAAATATAAAATAGTTAAAAACCATTGTGTTTTAAAATATCGATAAAATTATTTATAAAATGTTAATAACAACATAAAACCTAAATTTTCAACAAACTAAAAACGTTAAAAAATTAAAAATCACAAAAAATATAATTTCCAAAATCAAGTTATATTATCTATTATCTATTGCAATATATAAAACTCAAAGACCAATATTCAACTTTTTTTTTTGTCTTTTACATTATTTCTTATAATTAATCAGTCTTTATTTTCATCCATTTTAATTTCTTTAGCCTGTGTATTTTGAACAATTAATATAAATAACAATCGCAAGCTTTACTTTGAATACATCTATTTCATTGACTTATATTAGGAAGTTCAAATAAGCATCATATACTCATTGAAACTATTCGGAACACTTATAAAATTCTGACTTATTTTATAAGATATATAAAATAAAAATTGACTAGAGAATATGTATATATATCATGTAGTAGTTTTGACTTTGTACAATTTACAATTGACTGATTGTGGCCATAATAATAATTTATCATGAATACATGAAAGTCCCCGAATATAGGCTTGAAATGAATAATTTCATAGATGCTTAAGGAATTGTTGAGAGAATAATGTGATCAAATTATACTAAATAAGAAAAATTATCATAACCAAAAATGCAAATAATACATATGTTTATTATCACTTTTTCACTAGATGAAACTGACAAGAAATTTTTAAGTAAGAAAATAGCGATATTAGTATATATTTTATACTTCTAATAAATAATTTAATGAAAAAGTAGAGTTTAATTTTATTGTTTGTGTGAAACCCGCAAAGAATGAAGTAAACGAGACGTGATCGAATCAATGAACCATATGAACATAAGAACTTTGGAAAAACCCTGGTTGCGCCTTATTGTTGTGAGTGATGGTTCTGCACCTGGCTTTCTAACCAAAATAACGAAAATTCGATTAACATGCAAAAGAGAATCTTCTTAGCTTCTTACCCACTTCATTAAAGATAGTAGCAGAAGAAGATTCTCCTCTGCTAGGCTCCTTTATCACTCTTTTAGAGCATGATTTTTTTTTTCTTCCCTTTAAGCTTAGTGGGTTGTGTTCCCTTAATTTAGAGTCGCAGAATTGGAACTAAGATATTCCTTTCTTGGAGGCAAATATTTTATTCTGTATAGTGAGTGTCTAGTTTTTTAGATTAGATATTCCTCCCCTTCCCTCAATGCACTCCAATTCATGACAATTATGCAACTTTTGGACTCAAAGAGAAAGTTGCAAGCTAGTTTGATACTAAACTCCTATTTGAATATGTGCTTTCCCTCTCCTTCTTTCTCCCTTTCTCTTTATTCACTGTGTTGGTAAAAATTATGTTCATGGTATATGCTCCCCCACAATTCAAACACTCTTTTCATTCATTCATCATCACAGATTCATTAATTGCTTCTGTAACACCAATACCACCACATACTATAATTATGCTACTAGATACACATGCATGCACATACACATACATATACATAATGATATATGAGTGGTGAAAGGAAGAAAAGATAATAAGATTTTGATTTGAAATTGTTGGAGAATCTGAGTGTTATTTGCGCACAGGCGTAGCTAGTATGAAAAGAAAGGGAAAATAAAAGGATAAAAAGAGAGAAAGGAGTAAAGAAAAAAAAGGGGTAACAGTAAGAAGAATCATCTTTTGTATTAGTGATTTTGAATTCGTACAAGTACAGTGAGAGGTTCTAAAACCAGGCTCTAAGCACATGACCCTCTAATGTCAGACTCTCTGATTCCTTCTAACACACCACCTCTCTCATTTTTTGCACTTTTTTTGCATTGGTTCTTTGTAGGAAGTTACTTCCCTCTGCTTTATCCCATGCTTTTTCTTTTCTTTTCTCTCTCTCTCTCTCTCTTGAACCTGCTTTATTCCCATTGAACTCACCTCTAAAAAGAAGACGATCCTCCCTCGATCCTCCTTGTGTTCAGAAACAACATTACTTCCCTTTCTCTCTCTCTCTCTCTCTCTCTCGCCCCACCAAAAACCACAAAGGAAGAAGCCAAACACGCTCTTTTGCTCTTGTTTGTTCCCACATACCACCCTGTTCCTATTTTGGCATGAACATATCTTAAACAGTGACTGCTTCTGAATCAGTTGCTATAACTATACGTGAAATTAGGGAATGGCATCACCATCAGAACTTAGTCTCGATTGCAAGCCCCAAAGCTATTCCTTGCTACTCAAATCCTTTGGAGATCAAACTGATCAGACCTACAAGCTTGAAGAATTCCTCTCTCGCTTAGAGGAAGAACGTCTCAAGATTGACGCCTTCAAGCGTGAGCTTCCTCTCTGCATGCAACTTCTCACCAACGGTACACAATTCAAATCATCCTTTCATTAAACCCACCATTAAATTAATTCAACATAAACATACACAATCGTAAACCTTAAAGATTCAACCTTCCGATTCTATTTCAAATATATGCAACACTAACAACTTAACCCCTTCAGGATTTTGTTTTCTTATAATTCAGATTTTCTAATAAAGTCTAGTTTGAATGTATGATTAACCTTTATATATCATCATCATATCCTTCTTATATGTTAAGAACACGAAACCATGATTTATTTCTATAATATTCTTCTGTGCACACCAAACAATTTAGTGATTGCCCACGCAATTCTTTTCATTGGAACAGCCATGGAGGCTTCAAGACAGCAACTCCAAGCCTTTAAAGTAAACCATGGTGCAAAACCAGTTCTGGAAGAATTCATACCCATGAAGCACTTGGCCTCGGAAAGCTCAGAGAAGGCAACAAACATGTCTGACAAGGCAAATTGGATGACATCTGCGCAACTGTGGAGCCAGGCGAGTGAAGGAACCAAACAACAACCAACATTAACATCACCCAAAGAAGCTGATATAGGCTTCAGCATCAGCCCCAAGCTGGGTCTAGACAACAAACAGAGGAACGGTGGAGGAGCCTTCCTTCCATTCTCAAAGGAGAGAAACTCCTGCCAAGGCTCTACATTGCGGCCTCTACCAGAACTGGCCCTTGCCTCTTCCGAGAAAGAAATGGAGGACAAGAAACGTGCAGAGGCGGAAAAGGGAGTTTCGTGTCAGAATAAGAAGGAGAATTCTGGCAGTGATGGTGCTGTGGTTGATCAAGGAAAAAGTGGTAGCCCAGTTGCATCATCTCTCGCACAAACAACAACAACCACTGCGCAAACTCATAGAAAAGCTAGAAGGTGCTGGTCACCAGACTTGCACCGTCGATTTGTTAATGCTCTCCAGATGCTCGGTGGATCACAAGGTATATAACAGTTTAAGTTAACATAGTTAATTGTTTCTTTCTTTTGTTTTGTTAACTGTATAACTTTGATAAATATTCAATTTTTTGTGTCCGACAAGAAAGCGTATTACAAATATAACATATTAGCTTTATAATATCAATTACTTTAAAGGTTGTGATAAAGAAAGGGATTTCTAATATTTTTCACGGTCTTTGGAAATAAAAGAACCAAATATATTAAGAAAAAGGTTTATGTGAATTTCGCAGCAGTGAATAATTATGTGTGATTTTGAATTTTTGACAGTGGCAACACCAAAACAGATAAGGGAGTTGATGAAGGTTGACGGTTTGACCAATGATGAAGTTAAAAGCCATTTGCAGGTAAATGTTTTTCTGTTAAATTCTGCATGTATGTTCAGACAGACAGGCAACTTTGTTGTTACTGTACTATTACTGTCATTGTCACCCTGACTTACCGTTCTGCATCCCAAAACGAACTTTTTGTAGTTTTGTTACCGTGTTCTTTTCTTCAACCAATTAATTAAGGTAAAATTCATAATTAAATTTCTTAATTATTCTGTTAACAGAAATACAGGCTTCACACCAGAAGACCCAGTCCAAGTCCTCAAGCGACTGCAGCAGCTCCACAACTCGTGGTCCTAGGCGGAATCTGGGTCCCACCGGAATATGCCACTGCGGCACACACAGCCACCCCAACTCTCTACGGCGCCCACCCAACCTCTCACGCGCCGCCGCCACACTACTGCACTGCCACTCCTGTGCCGCAAGAGTTCTACACCGCGGCGCCGCAGCAGCAGCTGCTTCCGCCTCCTCCGCCTCATCACAACCCGCTGCACCACCTACACATGTACAAGGCAGCGGCACACGGGCATGGGTCGCCGGAATCGGACGTTCCCGGCGGAGGAGAGAGGTCGGAGAGCATAGAGGACGGGAAGTCGGAGAGTAGCAGCTGGAAGGGAGAGAGTGGGGAGAACGAAGGGGAGAGGAAAGGGATTGGTGAAGAGAGCAATGGGAGTGAAATCACTCTGAAATTCTAGGGTTTGTGAGAAGTGGTTTTAGAATTAGGGTTTTGCTTGCATCCTACCCATGCATGTTCAACTATTCATTAACAAGAATGGGAAAAAAACAAACTAAGTAGAACAAAATATCCTAAGCTGTACTTTTTGCATATATTTCTGTGGTAGCCTCTGCTGCAGAGGGTAAAAGAGGCATAAAAGTGGACATTTGTTTTGTTTTTGCTTTACCAGATGCAAAGTATTGATGCTGCTATGTATCAGTATCAGTGTACTACTATCAAGGGAAGAATTGGATTCCTATAATTGGCATTTTCTGGGTTACAAATTTACCCTTAAGTTTCACATGGAATAACAATGTCCACCACTAAAGTCCTTACTAAAAGGATTTTTTTATTTTTCCATTGTTACTTGGACTGTTCTGGAGAAGGAACTGCTTAAAAAGAAAGAACAAGAAGAAGAGAAACACAACTAGTGGTTTCATTAAATTTTTTTAATCAATTATGATGTTCTTATTCAAAACAACATTTAGGCGATTTTGTAAAATGTTTTTTCTCAAATTAATTAAATTACAATTTCATTTTAATAATAATGAATATTGACTTTTGTTATTAATATATGTAATTTTAAATAAAAATAGTTATTGATAATAAAAAGTCGTTTATATTTAACCACAGAAGACCTTTTGTCTGGGGATTTTCATTCTTTGAACTAATGGCTGATCACTGGACAGTTTTTTTCTGTAAAGCAATCAATCTTTATCTGTGGGAAATTCTTGGGGTATGCAAAAGAAATACTGCACACACAACACTTGTTATAAGCGATTTTGAGTTTGTTTTTATACTAACCTCATTTGTTTTTATAAGCAAAAAAAAAACAGATATTTTTAATTTGAAAGTTACTAATCATAAGTTTAACCACAGCATCAAGAAACCTTATATCGGACCAGCAACTTCTTTGAATAAAATATTGGGTTCAAAGAGGTGGTTATGAGAGATTTTTGTAAATGGATATTCAATTTTCTTTTTAAATAAGGTCATAATTTGAGGAAAGTCAAGTTACTTAAAAAGAAATTACAGATGTTGGCTTTAAGTTCCTTAATCTAAAAAATATGTATAAAAGATAGGAATATTAGCTTTACAACAAATTAGAGTAAAGATGAGAAAAAACTTCAACTTGAATACTAGCTCATTCTCCTAGAATACATTTACTTGGTCACTTGATCAATTATTTTTGATGAAACCAATTTCACTATACTTTCTAGCTTCTGTGACGTTCAATACAAAGACTACGACCACCAATCAAAATATTAAGTCTTACAAGATCTTAACAAAACATCTCGTGAAATTTATCACAATCACACTTTAATAACACAAAAGAAGAAGATCGCTTAAAAATTTAATTTAAAATTATTAAAAAAAACATAAACACTTTTTTATCAATAAACAATTAATAAATATAATAACATAACACTTTGGGGATGCTCTAACCCTTTTACAAAAATACAAAATGATCCAACTTGAGTTATATATATATATATATATATATATATATATATATATATATATATATATATATATATATATATATATATATATATATTAGCAGATGGACGATAGCTTAATTAAATCTCAAATGAGAATAAGTTAAATATGTTAGAAAACGTCTTTATTGCACATGACTAAACAAATACACAATCATATGTGTTTCAAATCATATGCGTTTCTCTCTCAAGATACAACAATCTGTCAGATTGATCGAGTTAAGTGAAGGATTTCTGAACCTTATGAACACTAATGTCTTAAAGATATTATAGAGAAAAAAAGAAAAATATTTTTGAGAGAACTCTAGTGTTTATTGCTCTTATTATTATTATTATAATTGTTGATCTCTTATTTTTATATATATATATATATATATATATATATATATATATATATATTAGTGTTATTATTGCTCTGATAATTATTATTATATTATTTCATATTTTTATTATTATTAATATTATTTGAGTAATCATTTTTCTAACAAAATAATCACTCAAAAACACAGTTATGTGTAAGCATGAGCCAAACCAAATACCCTACACCAACCATATACAAGATAATAGAATACTCATTCAAGAGATGTGTACATTGGGATGAGTTAATGGCTTTCCTGCTGCACCATAACAAATTGCACATAATATAGATCATATAACTTTGGTATTGTCCACTATGATACTCTCTTATCCATAGTCCCTGCAAAAGTGATAAACAATACTCCTTTGTTGTTTAACTCTTTGCAAAAAGAAGAACAACACTCCTCTGCATGCTTCGTACCTACAAAAAAATAAAGAAATGCTCGCTCCAACTATCCCCAACCCAATATAGAGCAGCAACATCCCCCTATTGTCTACCCTAAAGTATGAATGTCCAGGAGAGAATTTCAGCATAACAAAACATTTGTGCACCTTCCCATAGCTTTATATGTGTTTCGAAACATTTGTTTAGTCATCACAAGATATCACCCCTGCCTTACATCCACTTAAACATTGCTAAGCTCATTACCTATTTAATCCTTTTTCTCACTATTTGTCTTCCTTTTTCACTTTCCTTGTAATTTTATCCCTGCACTATTTTGATCCTTTGTGTGTATACTCTTATTTCCTAGTTCCTAGTATTGAAGTCATTTTATTTTCAAAAATATTTTAAGCATGAGGCAGGGCTCAATCACCAATCTGAGTATGTAAATGACAATTTTGAATACTTGTTAATAATCCATCCCATGATTTTAGTTGTGCCATTGTAAGTACCTTTTAACATCTGCCATTTCATATCTAATAATAATATTATTTCTATGATTCTAAATTATCCAAACTATTGTCATCTACATACATTTCCAAACACTATTTTGTATATTGTTCAACTTTGTGAGGTAAAATTCTTAGAAATGTTTTGCTTTAAAATGTTGAACATTATTAATACCTATCATTTTTTACATTGATTTTGCACAATCCTTGACACATTGCATGTAAAAAATAAATGACTTATGCATTCTTCCAACAAACAAAATCTATTATCTATTCTTACTAATAAGAGTGATAAATACTTATTTTTCATGCTTATTTTACTCTAATATTTGTATTCATTAATGTGTAATATGTTTTTCTCATGGAAAGATGTAAGACTTTTATGTTTTCTTTTAAGTTAGATATAATTTGTTTTTTTGAGATTATTGTGTAGGAGAATGAACATTTGAAACCAGCAGGTAACTATTTATGTACCATAAGGGCACATTTCCTAGAGAATTTGAATATGATAGTCATGTTTTAGAAGATTTGTACTTAAGTCATCCTCAATATGAAGGGTCTTCTAAACATGAAAATATTATGTTGAACTAGAGATAAAATGAATTTTGAGTATCTAAATAGGTGTGAATTTCAATTTACAAACTAATTTTGTGAAGTTAAATTAAACTAAAAGTTTACTTTTTAAAATGGTATCAGAGTCATTTAAAACCTCTTTTCACAAGATTAAATCTTTTTTAAGAAAATTATTGTTTATTAAACTTATCATATTATACACGGTCAGACCAACTCACCTTACAAAATTATTTTATGAAATTGAATTAGTCTTAAATTACTTTTTAAGATATTAATTTTCCTCATCCGCAATTTTTCTTTCACTTACTTATGGTTGGAAATTCAACGAAGCTTTAGTATTCATTGTCATAGGATATGTAGCACCAATACAGAAAGAGGGCACGACTCCGTGACATTAAACAGAAATTAGAAACATTAAAGAATCTTTGAATGTAGGAGTATATGATAAAACATAATTAAAAATATTTTTAATAATACATATACGTAATATAAATATTATTGATTATATAACTATATTTCTACAATTATAATAGAAATTTACATAATATATATCTGAATATTTAGCACCAATATGTCATCATTGATATTGTGTCGGAGTAATTATTAAAACTTTGTTGGAATTTGTTAATCTTCTGGTTTTAATCTTGCAGCATCGATGACATTACTTACGAAAAGGGAAGAAGTGAATGGTATTTCTTATCTTTGCCTTCTACTTCTTCTATCCACTAAAGAGGTTGAGATAACAAAACAATGTGTAGAGAATTTTATCATTTTATTTTATTTTCTGTAACATTTTAACATGATTTATATTTGTATACTAATTTTATTTAAATGTAGGATGACTCTAAAAAAAAGGTTAACATTTCTTTAATGATATTACAACTTATAGTAGTTACTAATACTTGATCTTCTTCAACCATTGTCATTTATTGTAATTTCTTGTGTTCATTACATAAGAGAATTAACACTTTGACCATGAGACACGTACTTGACTCGTAAGTTCCTAATTCTATTGTATTTTCTATGTTATATAAATTAAACATAATAAATTGAAATATTAATATAATGTAATGAATGTTTCTTATACCTTTATGGAAGCTCATTTGAGATTAAGCTACAATTCACTACACTTTACATAAGTTATTTGTCTTACAGTTATTCGGAATGATATGTAGTGACACAAATGTATACATTTATCAATATTATTCTGTAGTGAAAAGCGATAATAAAAAAGTAACCTAAAATTAAGAATGAATTTCACTCTGTTTATTGAGTCAAATTTTGAATTTCTAATTATTCTGAAAGCATACTCTTGAAGGACGAAGAAGATACGGAGTTCATTAAAATTATTTAAAGTATTTTGTATTAGTTGATGATTTCTTTAGTTTTATTTAAATTTACATGTGAATGTTATATTAGTATTAACTTTTTTTTCTTGTATGATATTTAATTAATGTTTATCATTATATGCATATTTATTACAGAGAGAGAGAGAGAGATTAATCAATGCTATAAATACTAGCGAAACCAGAATAGGCTTCGGCCTATGTATTGAAAATTCAGAATGGGCTTAGGGCTATTTATTGAGAATTCAGAAGGCCTATGTATTGAAAATTCTGAACGGGCTTGGGGCCATTATTGAAAGGCAATTGCTTCCTCAACCCATCAATTTCTTCATGCACCCAATCAATTTTCAAAAATGATCATTTTATTATTATAAAAGTGACTTTCGGATTATGAATTCTGAAACAGGCTTTCCAGAATTTTTGAAATAATATTTCCGGAACAAAATTTTTGAAACGCAATTTTCTGAATAAAATTTCCTAAACGCGCGAAATACATTCTTAACATATTTTTTGAAATAGATTTTCAGAATTCAAAATGCATATAATATTTTCTGAAATAAAATATTCAGAACACCTCTACATGAAATGGATTTTGGAAAGCTTGTTTTGGAACGGATTCTTTTAGTATTTTCTACCTTCTTCTGCAGTAGTGGTCCGGTGATGATGGCGGACAATGGAAGTGGAGGTGTTATGCAATGGTGATGGATATTTAAGTATTTTCCTTATACTATGGGTGCAGAAAGAAATTGATGGCATATACGAAGCAATTGCCTTATTGAAAATTCAGAATGGTCTTAGGGTAATGCATTGAAAACTGGTTGTATGGGTATTTTTCAAGTAAATAAGTTTTAGGCAACTTCTTACACCCCATCAATTTTTTCTGGCACCCCATCAATTCTGGATTTTACCTTCTGGAACACATTAAATCAATTTCGAAAAACTTTTTCCACAAGACACTCATCACAATCCTGTTCCGGATAAAAATTTCCAGAAACTTTGATAGGGTGGCAGAAAAAAATTGATGATGATCAGGCCTTGAGAAAAATTAAGGCACACTTTATTTTTTAAATAGTATATTCACTACCTCACCTGCCCTTCAGTCTACAACTTTATTAGGTAAATTGCCTCGTTTTTGAAAGGAAACAGTTTTTATTTCCTATTGTAAGTATTCTTTTTACAATTTCTTCTATGGTTTAATACAGTAAAGACTGCATCAAAACCATTCTTGGATACATAAAATTCCTATTTTGTGCAGTGGAATATGTTGAATTTCAAAAGCAACAAATTGTAGAATACGTTTGTCCCAGTAAACCACCAAAGTAGACAGGCCCAATCCATAAGTTACCCAAATCAAGTAAAACTTTCATGCCAAGGATCCTTCATTCTTTTTTTGAGACTAAGTGTTCCAGTTAAGACGTCGTGACTAAGTGGGACATCAACCAAATTTGGTTAAACGCTTCAAGTGGAAAAACTACGCCTACCAATAACTTTTGGTAAGGATTTTTCAGGACCTCTTAAGAATAAAAGTCCATATTTGTGAGGATGTCAGTAGTTCAAACGTTAGAATATTACCAACAAAGTTATCACTCTATTTGCCTATGCAACAGAGCCAATAAGCATTTGCCTAGTAGCAAGTGCAGTACACCAACTCGACAGTTTTTTCATGCCAAAATACAAGCTTTTTGGTAAAACATACCACTTCATGCAATAGAGTACTGTAGTGATATGGACCATACCCAAACAGTTATTGTTCTCTCAAGGTCACCAATCAAACTAAGATAAAATTGTAGAGCATTTAAGTCTACTTAATAAGTCAATCTCGATAATATCGCTAAAGCGTTTAAGTGAATCATAATGTCAAAGGAATATTTCTACCAATAAGGGATTATTCATATGAGAAGGACAGAAAGGATCAGACATTAGGTTAAATAGAGATAACAATGAACAAAAGATAACACTGAATTCTCTGACCTAAGGTCTCCACACTTCATGGCTACACACTTCTTGGCTAGAACAAGTCCAAAAGGTACCACATGCAATTTGTTTATCTAGTGAATTTGTAACAGGTGAATCCATAATTATGACCAAGTTACCCAACAGCTAAACAGTATAAGCAAAACTCTATTGATGCTATTTAGTAAAAACTAGAGTTGTTGAATCACAAAAGGAAAAATAAAACATATCAGACAAGGTATTATGTGTGCTAAACCCATTTTAAGCATCAGTGACACAATCTGAAACTTCCAAATATAGATTACTACCTAGCATCAAGACTTCCATTTGTTAGTTGTCCATCCTTTAATCCAACGCCATCACCATCAATCTCTAACAGTACTGTATCAATTAGAGCCTGCAAGCCCCAAAAAGAAAACACTTAGTCGTGCTACTATCACGATTTCATCTCATCCATTTGGAACGTGGAGATAGAGAAGAAAGGAAAGAAAGCAACTGGAGTAATAGGAACAACTGAACTCTCTAAATAGAGCTTAAAAATTTATAAGACAACTCCAAACATCAAACAGTGTTCATAATTTCATATCAATAATGATGAGCAAACATCAAAGATCTTTCGAATCTCAACAGGTTTATTTCAGGCATCTCCTTGGTTTCTCCAAAAAATGGTTTTCCAGGGTATTTCATTGCATTTATTTTTTCTTTTTAGACAAACATATTTTTTATCCCTGCGAATATTGTTAAATATGATTTTAGTAAAAAGATTTTTTTTTTTTTGGTTTGGCCCTCACAAATTTATTTATATTTTAAATATCCAAATCTTATTTAGTGATCACATAAAATGCATCTACACGAGCCATGTAAATGACCATTATGAGGTGACATGTATAGACATATATAATCATCACTACGTATTAAAAGGGACCAATTTCCAAAAATTAAATGGATGAGGTTCAAAACTAACCAAAAATATTTGAGGTCTAAAACCAGATTTAGCCTATTCACACGAATAAAAACATATTTCACCCTTCACTTCGGGTCCTATTATGGAGTATAACTATCTGTGACAATAGCTTTAGTAGACGTTTCTTGTATATTCCAATCCTCCGCGGCATATCTTTTACTTTACATTTGTACATCTCTAACTTGCATTACTAAAATTTCTTACCTAAAAATAAAATCCATGTCTTTTGGCCCCAATGTAACAATTTAGAAAAGATAGAAATTGTTTGCTAGGAACTTGGATATTATGGAGTGCCTGAGTCTCACATGGAGAAGTATGGGTGCAAAGTGCAATATTTATTTCAGTTTTCGGTTCTTACCCCTCAGTGGCTAGCTTTTGAGGGTGGATCCACAAGTGTTTGAATGCTCATCAACTGGTAGCAAGACTACCTGTTGGTGCCTCGAAAAGGGGTACTTACTTGAGTGAGACTTGGGCACTCCCACAATACCCAAGTTCCTATGATAGGCCCAATAGACAAAATACCATATAAAGATAAATGGGGCAACAGAAAAAAAAAAAAGTTATCAGACTCATCTTTTATACAAATTGTACTATATAATGCTTCTATGTTGACAACCAAAATTCAAGGAAACACAACAATTTGAACAAACATTTTATAAAGGGAGCATTTGTCACATAATTCCACATAAAATTTGATACACATAATGCACAAAATCATGTCAAATTGAAAAAAGCAGTATCCAAAATCACAATGTATAATGTCATAATTTTTTTAAAAAACACAGGACATTCTTTGCAGATTTGTACATAAATCGGAATTACGTGGTGTTAAGGCTCAAACCTGAAGTTCCTTTTCACTAGTTTTAAGTCTTTCTGTGTAATCTTTCACTTGCAGAAAACATTTATGAAGCTGAAGATCAATTGCCCAAGCCCAATGTTAGCAGTAGTGCATGAATTTGGCAATAGTATAGAGACTGCAAGTATTTGATGTAAAATTATGACAACTAGATACTACCTTTATCAACTGCATCTGACGATATGAAGTGTTTTTCTTTGCACTGATCAGTGCATCCTCCAGTTTCTGCAGTAAATATTTTCCAGGTCAGAATATCACACAGATTTTTTGTTCAGAGTAAGGACAATCAAAAGAGTATAGCAAACAGATACCTTAGATTGCTTTTGCAATTCCTTAACATGAACCCTTTTCTCTTCCAATCCCTCTTCCATTTGAGAAACCTGAAAAGCCAAAAATTCCACTTTCCAAGTCATCAACACAGCAGAAATAAAAATAACACAAAGGGCTGGAGGACTTGTTATCCGGAATTGGAAGACTTAAGCAACTGATATGCCAACTCGGTATTTAGTAAACATTGGAATTCAGAGAAGTCTTCGTAAGCATTTGTATGCACATCCCAAAAATGCAATTATTCAGTACAAGAAAACATTTGTCACACAATCATAAAAGTGCTTGCTAGCATAGACTTGACCATTTAACAAGTTGTAATCATTCATTCATGTTTGCTCTAAAGAGATTACAAACCTCTTTTTTAAGTTGATCAAGCTGCTTAGTTGAGCTCTCTATTTGAGCTTCTACCTGAAATCCACACAAACAAAAAAAAAATGCATCACAATCAGCTTCAATTTATTGTATGCCAATATGCAACCTGGACAAGAAATTCAGAACTTCTCAAATTTCAGAAATTTAAAGGAATTTGGATTACCTGATCATCGCGAGCACCAGTTGATTCTGATGAAAGATCCATGCTATGTTGATTTGTAACATTCAAGCTGCAGGAAAAGCACTAATAAGTCCAGTAGATGATGAATGAAACATAAGTAAACTAAAGAAAAATGGTTGGAAATAAACATATGTCAAGTAAAATGGACCGAAATCTTACTCATTGTTTCTCCTTGACTGATCTTTTCTATCCTCATCAAAACTTCTATCAGGGTCACTTGTCCTATCCGTTTTCCTGTCTGCGTTAAAATCCAAGTTGTGGTCTCTATCCTCATCTCCACCATCCCCCCTGCTATGTTCTTGCTCATTTTCAACTCTATCATCCTCTCTACTCCAGTCATTATCTAACATAGGATCTCTATCTTCATCATAGTCATGCATATGCTCAAATCTTCTATCCCTGTCCTGGTCTCGGTCTCGGTCTCGAGACCTATCACGATCTCGACTCCAATCATTGCTCCGATTCCTGTATCCATCCCTACCACTATTATCATGATCATAATCTCGGTCTCGATCTCTCCCACGATCCCAATCTCCATTCCTCTCATCATTGTGATAATAATACCGTTCTCTGCCAAAGTTTGACCTGCCCCCACGAGACCTCACCCCATTAACTTTAACCACACGCCCGTCTATGGTCTGATTCGAACAACAGAGAGTCAAACGCCTAAAACTCAAGCTAAGCACAACAATGATAATTCATAACCAGATATTAATGGCCCTAAAACATGTAAAAGAGGATAAATGATTAAATTACATACTCTGCCATTCATGTCGTTGATGGCGTCGATTGCTGACCTAGGATTCGTGAAAGTAACAAAACAATAGCACTTCCCCCTACCGCGTTGGTCGTTGATAATCTGAAAAAAAGAAAAAAGGAAAAAACTTGGCGATTGAAACAGAACCCCGATAGGTGGAATTGATTATTTGTGAAAGGAATTACATAAATAAGGTGGTTATAAAGAAAGTTGGTTAAAACCCTAAAAGATATTGAGTTAAAAAAATGGACCTTCACATCGAGAATGGCACCATACAGATTGAAGACAGTGCGAATGGTTTCGTCGGTGATGTCGTAAGGGAGACCCCCAACATATATAGAGCTATCGTCGTCCATCGTCATTTTTCCTTTTCTGCAGTGTGTCGATCTTAGCTTACCTTACATTACTTACTTGTCTTTGCATGCCATCAATGTTCTTCTTCTTCCTTTGCGTCAACCTTCAAACTTCACTTATTCTTCCTTCCTCACTGCCACTATCTCCTCATCCTTATTCAGTCAATCAGACATTCTACTTCACTCAATTCTATTTCATACGCTAATTAATTAATATCGTTAAATGTCCTATGAAATCATATTCTAAACACTAACTAAATCGAGTTCTTCGGAATTTTTTTTCGACATGTGTCATTTATTTAATCCAATTAAATTCAAAGCTTAAGTGTTTATTTTGTTAAAATTTCAAATTTGTATAGTTTAACTTTTCGTTTCAATAAAATGTTTTCTTTTACTATTTTTATTAGAATTTAATTACTAGTTTAAAAATGCACTTAATATGTAACATGTGAAGCTACAAAATTTAGACAACACAAAAAATAACAACCTATTAACGAGATCAATAAAATTTTCATCATCAACTTTTTATCCAAGAATGTTTCTATGTTAAAAAAAACTGATGTTAAATTAAATAGCATTTAATATTAACTAAATGATTATGAAACAATCATTAATCTTCATCATTTATTCACAAGTCTATAATTTCAACTTTAGATTTAATTTATTAAAATAATCTCATATAATTTAATTAAATAATCTAAATGATGAATTAAGGAATCGATCTTAAATAATTTATAAGTGACTCCATTTATTCAAGTACTTATAGATAAAAAAATTGCAGATCATGTTAATATTGTATTTTTAAAATTAAAAAAAGATAGGTCTGTAAATTGAATTACTTATTGATCATCCATTTAACTTTCAATACATAATTCTATAATTGTTAAAATATATTAGTTTGACGGGTTAACTCTTCTTGTAAATAGGTATTTTTCACTTAATTCAAATAACTTTATTTTCCGTTTTAATTCCTTTCTTTTATTTATTTATTTCACTGTGTAACCTTCTTCAATACCATGGAAACAAAACACAGTTATTTATCAGTCTACTTTAGGTCAACTCTTTTACTTGCCTTTGACTGAGTTAATGGTCCTTTATTTTAAATTTTTAATTCTAGATATTTTGTATTGTTATTGTACTGGTGGACTGTGTATTTATTTTCCTTGTTTCGCGTCGTCGTGCATCCCTTCCTCAGTAAGGATGATCTGCAGCATATGGGCTTTACGGCCCATTTTTTCTGTAATGAAGGAATTTTTTTTGTTAAATATGTTTTTGTCCTTTAATTTTAACTTTAAATGAATTTTAGAATTAGTTTATTTTGATATTTTAGATTAATTTATTCATTTATCTTTCAAAATACGTGAATTTAGTCTTTTTAATCAAATTTTGTTAGGTTTATTTAATGTTTCGTACGTAATATTTCAGGATTATATTTGAGTTGTTTATATTGTTTGACACAATTTTCTTTAATGTTAAGTCAAATACTATTAAGAAACGTGCTTGAAATGTCAAATAAACTTAATAAAATTTGATTAAAATGACTAAATTCACATATTTCAAAAGATGAAGGATTAAATTCATCCAAAGTTTTGAAATAGACTAATTCCAAAATTTACTGAAAGTTAAGGGATCAAAAACAAATTTAACCCTTTTTTTTTACCCTCTTTAAGTTCCTCAAAGGAATGGATATAAAAAATACTTGCATAGATATTTGCAGACAAGATCTCTTGTGGATAGCTAGTACTCATGCATATTTATTATGTAGTGGGTAGTGGATATTTTAATACCCCATTTTTAAATGGGTCGGATGCAGTATCATATTACTCGTACTTGTGAGTATCCGATATTCATAAAAAAATAAAAATAAAATTTAATTTATATTTTATTAGGTTAAATTTAATTAATATTAAAAGTTAATTTATATTTAATTTAATTTAGGCTTAATTATGTTTTGAGTTCCTAATAGATTTGAAAATTTTCAATTGAGACCCTAATAAATTTTTGTGATTTATTGAGTCCTCCCTACTTTAAAACTTTTCAAAATTGAGTCTTTACAGTTAAATTTTTTTGTTAACTTTGTAATGTGTTAGTTATCTTCTTACATGTAGTCACGTAATATTTTGTTACAAGAGATCGTGATAACAAGATATTTCCCATATAAGGGTTGTATCTAATGAAAATTATTTTTAAACCTAATTAAAATTATAAATTTAAACAAAAACATTTAAATTATAAAAATATTAAATATATAACTATAAAATTATGCAATATAAAATTATAAAATTACAAAAAATCAAAATAAAAAATTTACTTTTGATAATTTTGTGTTTTCATAATTTCACAATTTCAATGATTTTATAATTTTATAGTTTTATAGTGATATAATTATATAATTTTATAATTGTATATATTATAATTTCATAATTATGAAATTATATATTTTTATAATTTTCTATTTGTTTATTTTATAATTTTTTATTTTGTTTTATTTTCTCATTTCTAAATTTATAATTTTAATTAAATTTAAAAATAATTTTCGTTAAATACCATATCTATTTAGGAAATATCTCATCATCACAGTCTCTTGTAACAAAATATTATTATGTGACAATAGCTAAGGAGGTGGCCGTGCAAGATAATTACTACATAACAAAGTTAACGGCAACCAATGTTTACCACATGGACTCAATAACTCAACTGAAAGGTCTTAACATTCTAATGACTCAATAGACCACAAAAATTTATTAGGAATTCAATTGAAAGTTCCCAAATTTGTCAGCGACTCAAAACGTAATTAAACCTTTAATTTATATTATATTATATTATATTATATTTTATATATATATATATATATATATTAATTTTATTTAAATTGTATCTAAAAAATTTATAAGATATATATTTTTTAAATATTTGTGAGTATACAAAAATCTACGGGTACCCATGAGTTTTAAAAAAGTCCATAAATATTTTTTAAATGAATATTCGACAAGTAAACGAATGGGTAATAAATGTATTTTTTGTTGGTGGGATAACAAGTAGGTACTATCCATACCCAATCCAACTTGTTATAAGATATATATATTTTAAATATTTGTGAGTATACAAAAATCTACGGGTACCCATGAGTTTTAAAAAGGTCCATAAATATTTTTTAAATGAATATTCGACAAGTAAACGAATGAGTAATAGATATATTTTTTGTTGGTGGGATAACAAGTAGGTACTATCCATACCCAATCCAACTTGTTATCATCTCTATTCCTACCTTTCATAGACGGTGTACAATATCCAATTAATCCTCAATTTATTGTGCATCATTTTCAATTTTTCTCTTCTATCCCGTTATTCGCTCTTGTGCCTTACTTCCTTAATACTTCCTATGTTTATGGTTCGTTATCGAAGGTTTTTGCAATACTTTGTATTATGTGATCATTTGTGGATCGTAAAATTTGGAAATGATTTTCAGATGAATACAATTTAAAAATATTTTTTTAAGTAGCTTTCTGATTGTATGATATAGAATAAACTTCCAAATTCAGAAGTCGGTATTTTTTTAGAAAAAGATTGAATTGTATAATATGAAATCACTTATTAAACAAAAAGTTTTTTTTTTCCTTTTATATATGATTGTGGAGGCACCATTAAAATATTTATTTGAATACGTTGTGAACTACTCCACCTTCTAATGGTCAAATTTATGGGAGTGTTATTCCTTCAAAGTTTAAAACATTTACAACAAATGACTCATGTTATAATATTTCTAAATACAACAAATACTTAAGAGGTTTGGACCACTTTTAATCTTGACCTACCCTATTCAGTGAAAAGATAGTTGATTTAGAAGATCAATATGCAATAAAAACATTTAGTGAATGAAATTTTGCACTTACAAATATTCTCATTACAAATTCTGAATTACGTTTTTGATGACTTAATTGATTTTGTTTATTATAATATTGTTGAAAACTTGAGCAATGTTTTTAATTTTAGTGAAAGAGTTATTTTACTTCCTACTTTACAAGTAAAATATAATGATATAGATGAATAATGAAACAAAAAAGAAAAATGAGTTTAAATTCTTTGTACTAAGGGAAATTCAGAGTTCGATATGAAAGGTTCTTCTCTTAAAACGCTTTATTCGATCAACTCTTTAGGATTACCTCAACATCAATTGTAGTTGAAGGTAGAAGTTATTGTAATTATGTTGCATAATGTTGATCAATCAAATGATCTTTGTAATAGGACCAAACTGCATGTAAGGAGACTGAAATTCCATATTATTCAATATCAAGTTTTAATTGGAAGTAAAATTGACATTGTGGTTCTAGTTTGAGAATAACTTTAGTTTCAACTAATCAACTATTACTCTCAAAAGGATATAATTTTCCTTGATTCAACTTTCAATGATGACGAGCAAAATGGATTCTTTGAATACTTTTTCTTAATGTTTATTATACAATTTATTGTATTAAATTATTTTTTATTTTTTATATTTTAAAGTTTATTCACTATATTTCTTAAATAATTTTTATCTCATATTATTATTAATTATATTAGTTCAATTATTTATTTTATAATTTCATATTATTTAAATTTATTTAATTATTTTTTCCTTTGCACGACATGGATATCAAACTAGCTGTAATTTTAATATATATTTTTACAAAAATGGGTCACTTTGGTTGATTTATTATGAAAACGGATCAATTTACTAATTAATAATATCGCAGGAACAATTTAATAATGATTTGACTTCAACTTATTGTTTTTAACTTTTATATAATTTATAAAGTTTTATATAAAATTTTATTAAAATTTTGATATTTGAAAACTTAATATTCTAAATTTATTATTACATTTTATTATAAAATTTACAATAATAAATTTGATTAAAAATATTTTAAATAAAATTTTATTAAAATTTAGATATTTTAAAACTTAATATGCTAAATTTTATTATTACATTTTATTATAAAATTTACAATAATAAAATTTTATTTAAAATATTTTAATCAAATTATTAAAAATTTATTTATTTTAAAAATATATAAAACTTTAGAAATTATATAAAAGTTAAAAAAAATCAAATCGTTAATAAATTGTCCTGCAATTAATTAATTAGTAAATTGATCTATTTTTGTAATAAATGGTTCAAAATGAACAATTTATTGTAAAAGAACAATTAATATTAAAGTCAATATGCAGAGATAAATACGACCTAAAAAATTTGACTAAAAAATATTAAAATATAGATAATGATATTTTAATCAACTTTTTTTTTTGTTGGAAAATCACGCACGAAAAATAATAATCTCTTCAAGCGGAAGCACACCCACCAATAAGAGCAGAACAAATATAAATAAAAACACACAGGAAATTTAATATGGTTCGACACCTCAAGGCTTACATCCACAAACATTCAACAAGAAGTATTATAAACTAAGTGCAATTTTTTTGGCAAAAATTGTAAACCTTCATACAATTTTTTATGGACCAAAACTGCAAACCCTTCATAGTACAATTTTTGTGGACCAAAATGACAAACCCTTCATAGTGCAATTTTTCTGGCAAAAATTGCAAACCTTCCAATGACACACAATTACCCAAACCCTTCATACACCCAAGAGACCTATTGAGTTGTGGTCACAACTCCAAAACCAACTCTTTACTTTTATAATACTTTTCTGCTGCCTTCTTCTTCACATTACTCAATGTGAGACTCTGGTGAATACTCACTTGAGAACCAACATATCCTCCCTTCACCAAAATTCTCACATGCTATGGAACAAACATTTGACACACCACCAACACATATGCTTGAACCACTCTTGTTACTATTGATCCAACACATATGCTTGAACCATTCTTGTCACTGGTGATCTGCAAGGACTCTTTGACGATGACAATGACAATTTTTCCCATCAACGATCCTCACAGTCTTGTACATCAGACTCGTTGTCGACAACTTTCACATATTTGTCACTAACAATTCACTGATACTCAAAGGGAATTCATCATAACGCCACCTTGGTCAAGCCACAACACTACCACAACACAACGACGCAACATCCACTATTGACGAAGCATCTCATTTGCCATGCAAAACACCACCATTGGAGATCTCGAGCTACACCCTCACCATGTTGATCCAACATTACCAACCATCGCAGTCCACCGTACGCAACAACCAAAACATATTTGTAAGCCGTAGAGCACTTCCTCCACACACATGTCGCAAATCGTAGATCTAGGAGCATCTCGCCACATATGAACTCCACTCTCTTCAAAGGACGTTGATTTTGGTCAGTATACCAAACTGCTCCTCTTCCTCCCTTGATTAGAAACCTTGGTCAGAACCTCAGCTCTGATACCACTGTTGAGAAATCACGCACTAAATATAATAATCTTTTCAAGCAGAAGCACACACTACTAGAAATAAGATTTTTAGCGACTGTAATTAGCAACCGAAAAAATTAGGTCGCTATTTGCGACCGAAATAGCTACCGAACGATATTTGTTGCAAATTTGCCACTGAAATAGCAACCGATTATCTATCAAGTGACAACAATATGGTTAGCAACTAAAATAGTGACTGAACTTTTCAGTAGCAAAAATGTAGTTGCTAAATCGGTTGTTATTTATTCAATTTGGAAGCAATATTTTTAGCAACCAAATTAGCGACCAATATGGGTCTTGTATTAGCGACTGAATATTTGGTGGTCGCTAAATGTATGTAATATGTTAATTAGCGACCGAAATACTTTGGTCGCTAAATGTAATGTATTTAGTGACCGAATTAGCGACCAAATAAATATTTTACTAGCAACCGAAAAACTGGTGGTCGCAAAATATGTATGATGAGGTAATTAGCGACCAAACAATTTCGGTTGCTAAATATAATATTTTTGGTGACCGAATTAGCCACCAAAAATTTTTAGTCGCTAAATATGTTTCAAATTTTAATTACTAACTAAAATATAACTAAATAAATGTGTAATGATATTAATTTGTGTAACAACTAAAACAATGATCGATAATATAATTAAAAAAATATCTACCATGATGACTATATAATTTGAAATAAAAGTTTTGTTTCTAAATTATATAGAATGCTAAAATCTTTGTTTTATTAAAATAAATTATAATTTGAGAAGTTTCCAATTTGTTCAATATGGACTTAAGTTTTAGAATGTTGATTATTGTTATTGTCATGATTATTACATTTTGATGGTGAAAATATCAAATAGTCATAACAAAGATAATTATGTGGTAACAATTATAATTATGATTTAAAAATATTTATGATTAAGTATAAATTTTAACATTAATATATTTATGTATGTTGCTCTCTCAATGTATAAAAAATAACTAAAGAAATTCACAAACATAATATTTTTCTTTCAAAAATAATTTTGTTCATAAACATGTATTTATCATTATTATTGCTTTGATATGCTTTGATCTGCTTTGGGTTGCTTTAATCTTCCCTGATCTTCAGATCTACTTAGATTTTCTTTGAATTCTGCTCTGACGATCTTCTTTGATCTTCCCGTCTCTGCTACGATCTTATTTGAGATTTTCTCCGATCTACTTCGATCTTCCCTGATCTACTTCGATCTTCCCTGATCTTCTCGCTAGTCTCAGATTTTTTACATTTCATTTGGATAACTCACGTCATCCATCTGCGTTTAATCGATCTGAACTAACCTGATCCCGTTTATTCGGAAAAAAAATAAAAGAGTCATATATGTGTTTCAAATATTAAATTTGGATTAGACCGAAATGATCTCGTTAGGTCGAATTCAGACCAACTGATTTTTCCAAAATATTAGTTTTCCTGACTTGGATTGCATATCCAAAATAGTTTTATTATTAATATAATAATATAATTAGAAACTAGATTTATAACAAATAATTAATCGTCATAAAAAATATTTATTTAAATTTTACTTAAATCTTATTTAACTTCGATCAAATTTAATGCAAAAATTTAAAATATTTATATATTATTTCAATAATAATTTTGAAGATAACTATTTATTTTTAAATTCATAAAATTATTTAAAATTATATAAATGTATAAAAAACCTAATGTAATTTTTTAAAAAATATTATACTTATTATTATTACATTTAAATTGCAATTAAAGAAATGTAATCACCAAATGTATAAAAAAAAATTAATCACTAAATTAATTTCTTCATAATAATTATATATTATTAAATTAATTTCTAAATCCCTCTCTTTTTTTATTTTTCCAAACCCTTTCCCGCCTTGTGAAAAAGAAAAATTCACTAGTTAACTCTATTTCCCTCCCTCTCATCTCTAAAACCTTCTCATTTTCCGCATCCCTCTGTCTCACGTTCCTTCCGACAAATCCTTCGATCTTGCCCATCCCATCTCCAAATGTGTTTCCCAGACCTTTGGCAACCTCCTATTTTCTTTCTTAAAGTTCTACCTCAACCCCTTCGTGCCCTACATCTCCGCCATCAACACCGACCACATTGTGATCAACAAGGAAACCCTGGAAATGCTCCATAACATTGGATTCAACTACATTCCCGACTTCATCCAGGGTGACCACTGTCGCAAGCCACTGTCGCAAGCACCACTCACAAGGGCTTTCTCCTTTTCTCTCTCGCACCGATTGGGATTTTGATTTTCGTGGCTAGGGTCTGTATTCAAGCGTTCGTGGAGGTTGAAGCAAATCACCTTGTGGTTGATTTCAACCATTTCAACAAGATTTGCGAGGTAAGGATAGAAACCCTTCTTTAATTTGTTGATTATTTTTCATTGACAAACCCTAATGAATCCCCCAATATTGAAGTCGAAGGTGAGGTGATCGTGAGGAGATGGAACTGAGGTTCTTGACACAGCTGAGTTGTGGAGCTGAGAGGGTGAGATTTCTGATTTCTTGGCACAACCTTTGTGAATGATATATGTTTTGAAGTTGTTTTGACTAGACTACAGTGATTTCTTCTATACAACTACAATGAATGATATATTATTTCAGCTGGCCAGTGTGTTGTTTGATTGCTTTTCATTCCTCTGGATATCCACTCAAAAAAGTTGAAGCATACTCTACTTTAAGAAAGTAAGCTTGTTTATTTATCGACTATATTTGACCTGTATGTCAAGTTATATAAATGGTGAAAGTTGCAGTAGTCTATTATTATCAAATATTGGATGGTGTTATATAAGATGTTCTGGAAATATTATTGGAGCGTAGGTCAATTACAGCTAGGATGGGAAAATGGTGATGTAATATGAGAATAAACAATTATATGCTAGCTTTTTGACATTCACCTTCCAAAGCAAATCAATCTAAAAATTTGCTATGAGTGTTTAAAGGGAGTCTGGGATAGCAGACCATGTTGATGATATGTTTTCATGATTTTGGAAAGAATAAGAAGGAGGTACTATTTTATAAATGATTCTTAAATTATTTTTAATGTTAGGAATTAATATAATCAATGATTATAATTTTAAATAGTTATTGGAGGTTAAAATGGCCAGCTAGTTGGAAAATGAAATTTTAATATAATGTGACAGGGAGTACATACTACCTTGACAAATGGACTTAAATATAAAAGAACCTCACGCAGCGTTCTTGGCCTAAATTTATATCATTTAAATATAGTTTAATATATAGTTATTTCTCCTTTTATGTTGCAATAGTTTTCAGTGTTTCACTAAATCTATGTTTTATTTAGTATTCATTGTTAATTTTCATTGTTTAGCGTTGACATCTTTTAGTTTTTTTTGTCTATTTTCTTTTCTATTATTATTTTTATAATTGTAATTAATGGAAGTTGCGTTGTGGTGTGGTGTTTCCCAAGCAAAAGTTGATATAGGTTTTATGATTGTGAAACATGTTTTCTTTCCGTTTTGTTTCAAATAAGTGGCATATTAAAGAATTTGTTATTTCTTCTCTGTTTGAGGTCATATGAAATCTTATATGTGTTTCTAATTGGATTGATTTTGATCCATTGAGTCTTAATCAAATGGTCTATTGGATTTGAAACTGAAGGAGGATGTTATCCATCCCCTTTAATTATATGATGTATCCAAAATGTGATCCAAATCCAAAGTATTTGAGAGTTTGGTGTGGCTTGTAACTAAATTGATTCATCTTATGCATTTTTAATTGGCAATAGCATTTTAGAAAATAAAAAATAAAATGGGAACTTTGATAAATTTGTTCTATACAATGGTTACACAAATGGATCACTAAGGGAACTTTGATGTTACTTAGAGTTTAGTTATGCTTTATGAGTTAGGCAAAAATATTTTTTTAAAGAATTAAAGTAGTGCATTAATTTATCACCACTATTATCAGTTTGGATATGAAAAGTAAAGAAGTAACTACTCTTTATTGTCTTTTTATTGTGAAGTAACTACTCATTATTGAGAAGTTCTTTGGATAAGAAAAAACACTGAATTTCTTCCTTTGCTTTATTACTTTTGCTGTCATATTTTAACCACAATTATGCACTATCTATGCAAGCAATGCTTTGTTTCAAAAGTTATGTTACCTAAAATAAATATTTTGCTCCTAAATTTGTGAAGAAACCATTTCAATGTTGGGTGGAAGTAGTGTCGTTATAAGTGGTCGACTATTCGAAAGGTCCAAGGTAGAAGGTTGTTCTAATTTCCTTGTTTATCTCTTTCGAAAGTTGTGTATAAAGGATAATTTTTTGTCAGAGATATAGTGCTAGTGATAGAGGTACTAAAATGATTTAGAATGTATTAGTTGATATCTTGATAAAACTTTTCTTTCTTTTTGCCGCTTGACTTTAATCGAGTTTATTTTAAATGAAAAAATTTATAAGTTAGATTTTATAATGTTTTTGGCCATGAGATAATATTTGCTGATTGTTGTATACTCATTAAATGCTTTTGCAGTGCGAGATTGGAATTGAAGCGTGACATTATTGAATATGGAGATTTACTGTGTAGTTATGAGCGTATTGGCTATTGTGTGGGAACAATGTTGTTACAAGTCTCGTGTTGGAATCCAAGAGGATGCCATGAAGTGATCCAAAGCAAATCCTACAATTGTTTAGTTTTAATTAGGCTTTTTTTTTGCTCACCACCGTTTCTTTTCCTTGTTATTTTATTGAATTATTAGTGTTGGATGTTATTTTTACACATAACTAGATGTTTGAAATCGTTTTAATATCATAAATTTTGACATTCATATTTATGATAACATTAAATCTCAAGAGTTGATTGTTATTTAACATAATTAAATTTGTAGTATTTATAGTATAGTTAAAAACTTGTTTACAAGTTGATCAAAATATTGTATATAAGTAGGTATAATTATGTAATAAAAGTGATCACAATTTCATTTTTGTTATTCATTTAGTCATAGAAATATAATAGTCACTAAATGTTTTTAAATTTAAAAATTATTTTAATTAAAATAAAAAAATCTATTAGCGACCAAAAAATAATGGTTGTTGTATTATCACATCTGTGACCAAATTAGTGATTGATCTTTTAAAAACAATTTAATAATATTTTCACGTTAGCCACCAAAAAGGAGAGTTGCTAAATTTTTTTCATTTTTGCGACTGAATTAGCCACCAAATATTTAGTGGCTAAATTGGTCCCATTGAAGAAGGTGACCAATCCTTTTAGTGACAGATTAGCGACTAAAATTTTGGTTGCTATTTAGCGACTGATTTGTAATTCGGTTGCTAATTGATTTGCCACCAGGGTTTTCGCAACTATATATTTTTGGTTGCTATTTCGGTCGCTAACGATTTAGCGACCGATTTTATACCTTTTAGCGACCAAAATAGGTGGTCGCTAAAATGCATTTTTTTTGTAGTGACACCCACAAATAAGAACAGAAAAATATAAATAAAGACACACAGGAAATTTAACATGGTTCGGCACCTCAAGGCCTATATCCACAAACACTCAACAAGAAGTATTATAAACCAAGTGCAATTTTTCTGGCAAAAATTGCAAACATTCATACAATTTTTTATGGACCAAAACTGCAAACACTTCATAGTGCAATTTTTGTGGACCAAAATTACAAACCCTTCATAGTGCAATTTTTCTGGCAAAAATTGCAAACCTTCTAATGACACACAACTACCCAAGCCCTTCATACACCCAAGAGACCTATTGAGTTGTGATCACAACTCCAAAACCAACTCTTTGCTTTTATAATACTTTTCTGCTGCCTTTTTTTCATATTACTCAATGTGGAACTTTGGTGAATACTCACTTGAGAACCAACATTGTTTACCTACTTTTAACTCACCACTCAAATCGTCCTTCAATTATCTATTTTGATTTTTTGTAATGGTGTGATGTGATGATTTAAAGGTGATTAGAATAACGAGTTAAAATGAATAAAAGAAATGGGTCAAAATATCATTATCCTAAATTATACATACATACACACACGTGAGTTATTTGATTTCATCAATTGAATTCATCTGTGAAGGTAAATTTAAAGTTTGTGAGGTTATTTTTGATCTCATATTTTAACAAGTTGGTGAAAGTTACTTTGTAAGCATAGGAAGGAGATAAAATTTGTAGAATGTAAATATATATGAAGAATTTGGGGTGTCCCAGGGGTACTATTGCTTTTTTGTTGCATTGTACCCTTTTCTTAAAGTGAGAAATGATGAGCATAAAGAAAGGGCAACAAGTTGAGATAATGAATATGCAATGCAATTCAAATGTGTAATTCAACGCACGACATGTAACAGAATGATTGCTAATATGATATATGGATAACAACCTACCTCATACTAACACCCTTGTTGCTTTGCTCGGTCGAAATCATTACCTATAAATTAACGACGACAAAAAGTTTAAAAGATCAATGCCTTTATCATTTGTCCTTTATACACCTAAGTACACCTTTCCTTGCCCTCTAATCACATCACGCTGCTAGGCTTCTGCTTATAAAACCTCTCTTTCTGCTCACTATTACATTAATTATATTCTATCAACATTACAACCTTTGCAGACACCTTGTGCTTTGTGACATCGTTTTATCATTGCCAATAATTTTAAAGTATAAATTTAATTGTGTTCCTTTGTGTTCGCAGTGTTTCATTTTGTATATTTATATAATTACAATTTTATTGATTTCTTCTTCCACAACAAAGACGCTTTTCCCTAAAAAATAAGTTTCTGCATTTTACAGATTGGTGTGGGTTGAAATAGGGTTTCTTGGAGTATGGATTGCACGAATTCAAGTGTTTCGAAATATTCCTTGCAGCTGGTTGAATATGTCAGTGTTGGTGGCATAATTTATTTGTGTAGGAGCTGGTTTCTTTGATTAAATAGTTTAATTCAGGCTTCTGATTAACAAAATGCAATCATAACATAACACATCTTAATTCTGATATCAATCACCGTTGATAAAGAAATTATAATAATAATAATAATAGGTTGCCCACTGCGTTGGATGTATTATAAGGTGAAAAGAATGTCGGTAAAAGGAAAATGTTTAAAGGTTAAAGAATTAGGGCCATGATTTTTCTGAAAACTATTTGATAAAGTTTTTTTTTTTTTTATCAACAAATATTAAGTTAGTTCTTTTGTTAAAGGAAGGAATTGAATCACAATTTTTCTTCTTTCACATTGGTATTTCTTTTTCAAGGAGAAAAAATTTAAGTCACGAATACCTTCCATACAGAGGGGTTTTTCTTAGTCGATCATACAAACTGATATTTTTTAAATTTTTTGAAAAAAAATTGTTGAAAAGATACGACACTAATAAGATATGAGTTTAACTCACGTGTTAAAAATTAGCACTATTCTTTACCTACAATTTTAAAGATAATATTTTTATTAGTCTTTGTCTTTATATTTATATTGTGTTCAAATTTTTTTATTTGTAATGAATGTACAATTAAATTTTGAAGTAATAAGTTAAATGATGTTTTGGCCATGAGAGAAGGTGAAGCGGTGATGATAAATGATGAAGCCTAATGAGTGAAGTGGTGGTTTGAAGAAAAGAGCATCTAATGACTGTTATGGTGAGATTGACGGATCCCCTCATAATCATTCTCACCTTTATGGACATGCATGTTCCTTTTGATTGCAACGTTTTGTCAATCATTCTCACGTTTTGGTGGGTCAAGCTGCGTCCAATATTCCGCAACCTTTTAAAACAAACACAATCATTTCTCCCTTTGACTTCAAAACTACCTTCTTTATTCCTGAATAATTTCTCTCATTCTCATTTCTATATCATTTTTTTATATTATAATTCAAAATTTCGTTTTAAATAGATTAATTTAAGATTCCTTTTTCTTTTTCGTTAAATTATTATGTAGCTTTTTTATTCCAAAAATAATTTTTTCCTCAAATATTATTACGTAAAGTTAATTTAACTCTAAATCTTAATGTACTACATTAAATAAAATATATCTTTCTATTTGCATCGATTACCCTTTTCCTCTCACAAATTACATTATGGTTATATTTAGGTATAAAGTACATGATTAAATATATTTTTGTCGCTTAAATTTTACATAGTGAAAATTGTAATTAGTCTATTTTATAAATTTTAGTTCAATTTAGTCTCTCGACTTAAGATTTATGTTGATATAATTTTTTTAATCAAATTTTATTAAATTTATTCAATATTTTAATATTAGTTGAAAAACACATTTAAAACCTTAAATAAATTTAATAAATCTTGGTTAAAATGACTAAATTCAAGTATTTTTAAAGGAGTTAAATATGTTTTTGGTCAAGTTTAAGTGAATTTTGGAATTAGTCCCTCTTCGAAATTTTATACAAATTTAGTTTTTCATCTTTAGAAATACATGGATTTAGTCATTCTTACCAAATTTTTTTAAACAATTCAAATACTACCGTTAAATGCACTTGAAACGTTAGATAAACTTAACCAAATTTGGTTAAAAGGACTAAATTGGTCGAAAGTTTTGAAGATGGACTAATTTCAAATTTCACTGAAACTTGAAGGATCAGAAACATATTTAACCCTTTTTAAAGTTGAGAGATTAGATTGGACAAAATATATAAAGAAAAACTAATTTCAATTTTTACTAAAAGTTTAAAAACTAAAAATATATTTAATCCTAAATTAAACCATATCCTAATAAATTATATCCTTAACAAAATGTTTTAAGTAATAAAAGAATATACATTATGATAAGATTATAATTTTTAATTATAAGAAACTAGTTTATGTTGTGAAATCCTTAAATAAATAAATAAATAAATATATATATATATATATATATATATATATTTTAATTTTGTCTTAAGAGTACTTTAGATAATAGTAATAAAAGATTAAAAATAGTGTAATATAAAATATCATTTCAAACCTATTTTTCACTCTAGTTTTTACTTATTCCACGCTGATTTGATTAGTTTTTCTTATTGATTTCCACCTTTTAAAAATTGTAATACTTTACCTGTTTGAAGTTAACACTCAATAGACCAGTCAAATCAGTCAATCAACTTTCTAAAAAATAATTATGTGTAAATATGTCCAACTAAAGTTGGATTATGTGATAATTTACTGCGAGGTTTTCTCACAAAAAAATATTGTGGTCGGCATTTAATGCTAGAATGTATAAAAGTCAAAATAAAAGGTGAGAGATATAATTCTTTTTTTCAAAATAAATAGTATGTGTAATTTACTTTTAACTTTGTTGATGGCGAGTTCACCAATGGATTATCGTCTCTTGTGGTGTTTTTTTTTTGGATTATGTTTTACAATAAAATATTACACGTCATACACTTTCAAAACGTTTTATGAATACAAAGATATATTTTCATTAGATAAAAAAGTTTAAAAAAATTATATAAAATTTAAAATAATTATGATAAAATATGTTGTTTAAAAGGATTAAAATTGTATAATTTTATGAAAAGTTATGTTATCTAAAGTTAAACAAATTTAAATTTTTTAATACTTTTAAATTTATACTTCACCTATTTTTATTCTTTACTCAATCAATTTGATTATAGGTGAAACATAATTAGCTTCGTTAAGATTAAAACATTTATATAATGGACTTATATTACAAGAATGAACTATAATATAGATTGAAATTACATATTAAAATTATAATTGATTTAAGTATATTATTTGATCTAGTAAAAAATCATTAGTGTTAAGACGTGTCAGTGCGTAACAATTAAATGTCTCCTTATTATTTAAATATCTCCTTAACGTGAATATTTATTATTCTACAGACTTATGCTTCTTCATGAAAGAAGATTCATAAAGCCCATGGCCCAACCACCGTAACAAATGTAAAAATGGGTGAAGATTTCAAGGTAAATGATACTCTTTTTTTTTTTTTTTTTTTTCTCTTTTGCCATTTGGATTCCAACCATACACAATATTTCTACTTTAGATCTTACTTACAAGATTTTAAATACAACATCTTAATTTTTTATTAATTCTTTATTAACAAGAAAGTAAAGGATTTAATTGCTGAGATTAACCAACAATATTAAGTAATGAATAAATAAATCTTTTCACTTTATATATATATATATATATATATATTATTCTTCTTATATATTTTTATTCGACTTCGACTTACACACAATTCCAATAAAAATAGAGTTTAGTAACAGATCACTTTGTGTTTCTTAAAGTATTTCAAAAAATATTATTTTAATTTTATTCTGCATTATCTGTTCGTACCTGAAATTTCAAATTTATTTATTTAATTAAAATGAACTATGTATTTATTGATTATTTTACAATTTCCATTCATGTAAATTGAAATGTAAAAGAAATAGATATATTATAGATCCATTGAAAATTTTAATAAGTTTGTCGACTGAAGAAAAATATAAAGTGTGTGCACAGAAGTTAGTTTGTGACAAAATATAAGCTTTTTCTCTGCACAATACTTTCTGGTTTAAGTATAAGACTCCATTCTTCTAATTTCTTTTGAGATCAATCGTTGTAATCTCCCATTGAATCGAAGTTGACAAAAATTGAAAACTCCCATTGCACGTAATGATGTAGTCTAACCGATCAAATCAAACCCTCTTTTATAAGAAACTTTCTTTTTTGTGTAAATAACTGCAACTATAGTATATTATATACCATTCAGTAATACATTTTTTAACTTCACTCGCCACGTGGTCTCGCAAAGAAAATACAAATCCTTCACATTACTTCATGCATATCTTACGTAACATCCATTTAAGGTAAAGCACCACATAATGAGAAGGAAAAATATATAACATTTTATACAGTGAAATACTACGAAAATATTTAGTTTATTTTTTTAATATTTTTTAAAAGAGCAAAGGAAAAAAAAAAAAAAGAGAGATTTGGATGGAGATGAAAAAAAAAACGAGGGTGGGGTTCTCGTATGCAGTGCCCTTTCCTTTATAAAAGTTCGACCCAGCAATGCACATGTGCTTCACCCTCTCCTCTTTTCTCTTTCTCTCTCACTTTACTGACACATAGTCCCCGGAATCTGAATTTCCGACCGGTCATATTTCCGTCAAAGAAGCTGACACAACCTTTCTTTTCCTCCTTTAACTCTTTCTCATACAACATCTCTAAGCTACACATTTCACAAACCAATAAAACCACACTTACCTGCAATTCTTCCACCTATACAACTGCACTCAAATTAACCTTTGCAGCACACATAGTAGGCACCACTCACCACATGCATAATCATATACTTACTATAAATCATCAAAATTCAAAATCCTCCTTTCTGCAATTATTCGTTTTAATATTATATACATACACATCATGCAATGCTATAGCTATACGTTTCTTTTATGGTTCCCAAAAGGTAAAAGGTCTCGTAGTGTTCCCCCCTTTTGACAATCAGTGGCACGCTTTCAAAACCGGTTTCACTTCTGATTCTCCTTTCTTAAAGGCACTGAGTGAGGAGAGTACTGTTTTCTTAGAGTAGTGTTCTTTGATACATGCTTTATCAATAGCAGAAAGTGAACCATCCCTAATAAACACCTGGTCTCCTCTCCTCTCACCTCCCCAAATCTATCTTCCTTCTCTCAACCTCAACCAATTCTAAAATCTCGTTTACTCCTTCGCAGTTTCTCATACATGTTTCAATTTACTTTTCTGCTTTCCCAAACGTTGCTTTTTGAGGTTGTTGTTTCACTGAATCCAAACAAGAAAAGAAAGTATACTCTACACTCTAGTTGTTGCCTTTGTACATGAATGAAGTTTTCAATTCAGAGTATCAGATATTGAGGCTATAGAGTTAGCATATATAGCTTCATTATTCCCATATACGCTAATGTATTGTCCCGTGTCTTTAACGTGATAAACCAGTTTTAGCAGTCTACGTAGCTAGCTGCATGCGCTTCACACTCGTGTCTTTCAACACCTTAAATGAAAACCGGTTTGTTATAGTATAAACCATTTACAGTATGTAATATTATGTGTAGGTTGAAAGGGGAAGTTGGAGGTTGAAAAGTCGAGTTCATAGTTGAAGTTTGGCGTAGTTAGAGCATTAGAGCACGCAGTTGCAGACATTAAAAGCAAAGGCAGCAGTTACAACAATTGGCAGGGATTGGTGCATAAGATACATGGCGTAAAGCACAAGGTTTGCTTTCTACTTACTATGCTCTCTCTCCATTTTTTTTCTTTCTCATTCAGACTAGTCATACTCATAACTATATCTTTTAACTTCAAAACAATATTTTGCTATTTCTTTTATACCCTATATGCACCTAGCTGTTTCATGTCCATGTATGGTGTTTCAACCAAAGTTCATAACCCAGAAACTAGTAAGACAGTTTGGTTTAATATGACTCTCCTGAATTATTCTTTTCCTTCTTCTGTTCTTGTTTGTTTTCATGGATGGGTAATGGAAGTAGGGTCTCACTTAGTCATTTTGTCATCATTGCATTACGTGTCCAAAATATCTCTTTCAATAATAATATTCTCCTACAACTAGTATTTCACCTGCTCAATCTTATGCTAAATTTAAATTCAAAATAATTCACAACACATAATATAATATGATATATATATATATATATATATATATATATATATATATTTATTTATTTATTTAATTGAGAACATGTTATGACTAAAATTAGCTAAACTTTAGATAAAATCATATATGCAATGACAGATGATTTTATATATAACATACAAAATGTTTTAAGACATATATATATATATATATATATATATATATATATATATATATATATAAAATAAATGATTTATTTCTTCGAAATTTGTCTAATATATGGTCTTTAAATTTTTTTATAAAATAAAATTAAAGTATCTTTTACTTCATTCACATAAAAACTAGTAATATTTTCTTCTTGGATACATCGAGTGTATAGGTTAAGGAAATAAGTATGCTTTTGAAGTGAAAAAGAAAAATATTATGATATTTGAAACGAAATTATTAACCACTTTTTATTTTTCAAGTAATCAAAGTACTTAACAGTGTGTATTTAATACTTTTAAAGCTTACACACGAATACAAACAAAATAAAAACTACATACTAAATTAGAGGATGACTTATTTTACCAAAATATATAATTTTTCTCCGTTTTATGTGTTGAATTATCAATATATTAAAAATCATATATGTTTGAAATTAACTTTTGTAATATTTTTCTTTAATTATTTTTGACACATTTATTGAAATATTAAATAACGAGTTTCATTTTTATAAAACTGTAATAAACACTCATAGTTATCGTTTATTAATCAAATTTCCTCCCATTTAGATTTACTTTTTATTTCCTACTCCACAATTAATAGTTACAGGTGTAATAAAAAATAATATTTTATCGGACTATAAAATAAAAATAAAATATTTTTCTTACCCAAACATTAAACAAAATTAATAGAATGAATTAGTGTTTCTATTAATTTTCAAGTCAATATTGAATGTGTGCTCCCTAAAGAAAAGCCTTTTTTATATTCCGTAATGGTGATCACCGTGAATTTCAGGTATTATGACTATATTAAATTTTTATTATATATATGCTTTAATATTGGTTAAATATTTTTCGGCCTATTTTTCTATTAATTTTAATTTTATAAAAAAATCAAATTTATTGTAAACGATAGTTAGGCTCATTTAATATTACTAATTTCTTACAAAATAGGACTACAAATTCTAAATTACTTAGTTATATTTATTTGATTCAATCAATGCAATAATTTTTTATGTGAATAGAGAGAAAGTCTATACAATATTTAAAAATATAAAATATTAACATTATTTCCCTTTACACTTAATACGAAGATGTTATAGACGACAAAATGTTTAATATCAATCATAAGTTTTCTAATAGATAGAACTTTTCCCTGAGAAATCTTGACAATGTTGAGTAATAGGAATTTTTGTCGTATATTATATAAACTTTTTTTTTTCATTTTTTTCTGTAATTTTAGTTCCTTAACTTTTAATCATTTATTAATTCTAATATTGATTTTTTTAATACAATTTTAATCTCTTAATTTTTACTTATCAATAAGTTTATCTAAATTTAAGCTTCCCTGTTTGTAACTTTCTGTTACTTTAAACATCACACCATCGTATTGAAGAAAAACCATACGTTTCTCATAACTTTCTCTTTTACCTTATTACCAAATGTAACTTGAGTGAGAGAGATTTAATATATTTTTACAATGGTTACATATTATTAAAAATGAAGGATCAAAAGTATAAAAACAAAAAAAAAAATTGAAACACTAACATTACAGATAATAAAAACTCAAGATATTAAAGTCATAACAAATTAAAAACAAAAATTACAGCTAAAATTAAGCCAAACATTTTCCCAACGTAGTGTCATACAAAGTTACAACAATCATGAATCTTAACTTACAAAATTCCTCCATGGAAGCCTGTAAAACATTTTTTTTGGTGATTTTCATTCTTTTGATTCTCTATTTTCATCCCTATCAAACCCATAGTTAATTTTTTTTCACAGCATAAATGTTATAATTTTAAAACACCTTTTTTGTTTTTTTGTCGTACCTATATGAATATGATCCTTCCTTGGGGTTCAACGAAACGAATCTGGGCCAGGAATCTTTTTTTCATCATGATCTTAGTAAGATCGCCTTAGGTGAAGGAGTTGGTGCTCGATCAGGCAAACAATGCAAAATATCATATATACAAAATATCATACGATAGTGACACTTTCACAACTCACTTTCCATTTTTCTTATTAAATTAATATATATTTCTTCTTTTTTAGCATTTCCACTGTCAAAGTACGGTTCCCTTTTCAATTTTCTTTACTTTTTCAAGTTTAAACATCACAAATTTACATAGCCAAACACAGAAACAAATCCAGTAACCAAAGTGGAAAAATCTACTTCATTACAACCATTACTTTCAGTGTTCAAACCATATTATTTTTTTCAGGAAAGAGCATATTCTTTTTCTGAGAAATAACGGGAAGTTAATTACTTTATCTTATGTTTAGGAATTAAAATGATGGTAATCTAGTTTAGGAATTTATTTAACATTTTTATTTTAGGAACTGGTATAATTACATCTGCCACCTTTAGTGGCCAGAGTGATTGTTTACTAAAACAAAATATTGACGTGTAATTATATGTTAGGTTGAGAATGTATTGCAAAATGATAGAAGATGACGAGGTTAGTTTTGTTCACGTGTGATAGGACAAATGTTGATTAGATTATATGAGAAAAAGAATAAGAATAACCTTGGTAAAGTATACAAAAGTAGATAAAATAACCTTAATTGTCATATTCAAATATTTTCATAGCAATGACAAATCAATATAAGATGATATAACTGACGTATAATTTTTGTTTTTCAAATATGTATTTAGAAATTCGAATCTAAATAAATATAGGTGAAAAAAAATTATCGAAATAGTCAACTGTTTAAATAAATCTCAATCTTTTGAGAAAATAATCCTTTACTTATCGTTAATGAACGCAAAAAATAATTTTAATTTGTTGTCAGATATTTCTAAAGCCGAACGTTATTACAAAAGCATCCATCCAAAGAGAGAGATAATAATGCATTTAATAACAGCAATTACATGAAGACATGGTTGTGGTAAGTATGAGTTACATGTAAATCATGTCTTTTGTCTAATGGTCAGTTGGTCACGTGACATGGTGAAAACGATTGTAGGTAAGAGAGGTGTGGTTTGGGGTTTGTTTGTAGGGTGCAGTAGGTCTCTGGCGAAGGTTTCTGTTTTTGTGGATTTTTTAGTACATGACCTGGTAGGAAATAGTTTTGTCTAAACACTTTTATAAGCTTTGAATTTTGTTTGACGATGGTTGAAAATTACTAGGATCTTCTACCTCTCTGGTTTGGTTGGTTTGATTAGATGAATAAAATGAGAAGTGAAGTTGAGGCAACAATAAGAGAGAATTAGAGAGGAAGAAGGTTGGAGGAGGGGGCCCTGGGCATGGTGGGCATGGGCAGAGGGAAATTTTACAGCTTAGATGTGACAAAATCGAAAGAAATCAAATCACATTGACCAAAGAAGCAGTCAGACAGAAGAACATGAGTATGAAAATTAATGCGTCTTACCAATACATCCAATAACAACATTAATTCTCTTTTCTCTCCTCAGCAGCAGCAGCAGCAATAATGTTGTCATAGGAACAAAATCTGAAACCTTTGCTGGTTGCCATACAGTGAGGTTTGGTTCAGGAATTAATATGGGGCATGGAAGTGTTCACATGGGTGGTGTTGTTGATTTATGATGAACATTTTTTGTTAGGGAAGGAGTTATTGATTTTATATATAGATGTTGTATCTGTCGTGTGAAGCCAGTGAAAGGGACAGGACACATGATTGTTCTTGGTGTGTTTGTAATGATCCGAAATAGTTGAAGAGAGTTACTATCAGTTGTACCATTCTTGGGTATCCCTAGTTCCCCCATCACCCCATCGAAAAACAAAGAGAAAAAGGGCGAAAATCGAATTTATTTGTTTTTTGCAGCATTTACCCTTGGGGTGCACGTACAACTGACATTGGCATTTGGCATTTGGCAGGCAGCCATTATGGCATGTTCATGCATACTGTCCGGATATCCAAGCACAACCAAGCTTCAAATTTTGTTTTGACTCCTTCCTTGTTCCTGTTTTTTATGCCTCTTGTCTCTGCTACTGCTACCCTCCTTCTGTTCTGTGCTGTGCTGTGCTGTGGTGTGCTTACTCAATCTGCTTTAGGGTCCCGTTCTGTCGTTGTAATTCAACTTGGGAAGGAGTTAAAGCTCCTTTGTGCTCGCTGAAAAGGGTATTTATACATGCAATCTTACAAACTCTCCTGCCAACAACTTGGAGTAGGGTAAAATTCAAACATCCTTTTGGGACCACAAAAATTAAACCCCCTTTCGACTCCCCCACAAATAATTAACTACACTCCACCCCAACCATTTTTTTTTTCTTTCTTTCATGTGCTTCTCAGCTTATGGAACATTACATTTTTTTAAGGAAAGTGGAGATGGTGGTGGTGTTGGTGTTGGGGACTTGAGGGCAAAGTTTTTTTATTATTGTATGTGCCCATAAACATGAGAGAGTGGTAAGTCAAAATTAGGCCATCACACTGTTCCAATGGGAGCAACTATGGTTATTAGAATTTTATAGGAGATTGTTGGTTCTTTTGCATGTATGCACGTCACTTTATTTTTCTCCCCATCTTTTCACTTTCAGTTTCAGAGAATGTACAGCGCCTAGGGGAAGATGAAACACTGTCGAGATTTGATGCCATGCCATACCTTTCTTCTTTTTTTATTTTTTATTTTCCCTTCTTTTCAGCTTTCAGCCGTTACAAGGCCTCTTCATGCCTTTCCCACTCTTGTACTTTCTTTAACACTTGTCTTCCTTCAAGACAAGTGCATATAAGCCGAGTTATGGTTCTCAGTAAAAACGTGGAACCTGCTTTGCCATAAACCTTTTAGTTTATCCCTTGTTCTAATCTCTCACCTCTTGCTCCTCCAACTCCACTTTTTTCAGACTTCCTTATTTTCTTCAGAACTATTTGGCAAGTGCAATGAAGGATCCAGCGGAGGATCAAGTGAAATCTAGGAGGGCCCTGCACAGATCAAAAGACCTTAGAAGAAAAGATAGAAGAAGAAGAAGCCAATGCAAACAAGATAAATTACAAGAAACAGGACTTGACTCACAATTGGTTTCCTCTGCTTGCAAAAGTCTTGTGTTTCCTGCCAGACCTGGCTATGGCCAACTGGGGACAAAGTGTCTGGTCAAAGCTAATCATTTTCTGGCAGATATATCAGCTTCTGACTTGAGCCATTACAATGTAAGTCCACCTCTCTGGTAAACATACAATCTAGACAGACTAATAATTTGATTTGAGTCTTTACTGAGGTTATCGTGTGTGTTTTGTGAAGGTTACAATAACACCTGAAGTTACCTCTCGTAAAACAAGCAAAGCCATCGTATCTGAGTTGGTGAGGCTTCACAGGAACACTGACTTGGGGATGAGGCTTCCTGTTTATGATGGAGGAAGAAATCTCTACACTGCTGGCTTGCTTCCTTTTGCATCCAAAGAGTTCTCCATAGTATTGAGCCAGGATGATGAGGGTACTGGTGGTACCAGGTGATGATTGTTCCATTAGCTATGTCATGATGTTTTGTTCCTAACAGCTCCCCAAACTTTTGGAGCTTGAAAGTTGCCTTTTGAGTTATTAAAAAAGAGTTTCAATCACTCTTGCCAGGGAAAGAGAATTTGAAGTGGTGATAAAGTTTGCAGCTCGTGTCAGCATGCATCAATTACGTGAGCTTCTGAGTGGGAAACAAGTGGACACCCCGCAAGAGGCGCTTACTGTCATTGACATTGTATTGAGGGAGCTTGCAGCTCAGAGGTGCATTTGTGGTTGTTCTTTTAACATTGTATACATTGCTTCCTCTTAAACTGAAGGAAGCTATTGCTACTATCTTCTTGTTTCAATGTTTCTTGGGTCTTATTTTGCTTCTGTTGCATGTTTAGCTTCGTCTCAATTGGGAGGTTTCTATATTCTCCGGATTTAAGAAAACCACAGCAATTAGGTGGTGGCCTGGAATCATGGCGTGGCTTCTACCAAAGTATTAGGCCTACTCAGATGGGATTGTCCCTTAATATTGGTGAGAGTTCTTTTTTTTTTTTTAATTTTACTTTATCAAGCTGAGATTTTTTAATACTGTCACTCATAATAATAATTTGTCAACAGTAAATACTAAAACGCTTCTTTTCTTTTTCCTTTTGATTTTTATGCTTCTTTGTCTCAGACATGTCATCAATGGCGTTTATTGAACCACTACCTGTAATTGACTTTGTTGCTCAAATTTTGGGAAAAGACGTGCTCTCAAAGCCACTGTCAGATGCGGATCGTGTCAAGGTATGGAGTTTACTATGGAAGCTAGCAATCTTTGTATTTACAGACACTATTATCCTCACGAGTTGAACGAAATAAGTGGAAACCATGAGAAATAGTTAAGCAGATCTGACCAAAATATCATTGGTGTCACTAATGCAGATTAAGAAAGCCTTAAGAGGTGTGAAAGTGGAAGTTACACATAGAGGAAGTTTTCGAAGGAAGTACAGAATTACAGGATTGACATCACAACCTACAAGGGAGCTCAAGTATGGTTTTGTAACTTTTGCAGTGGAAAATGGAATTTTTTAGATTTACCTCTCAAGGAATTGTTGTCTTTTTTATTCCCAACAGTTTCCCTGTCGATGAGAAAATGAACATGAAATCAGTAGTTGATTACTTTCAAGAAATGTATGGATATACAATTATATATTCTCATCTACCCTGCCTTCAAGTAGGAAGTCAAAAGAAGGTGAACTATTTGCCTATGGAGGTAAGCTCTTCCTTCAATTTATTGAACCATTTTTTTTTTCTTTGTACTTTATTTTTTAGTGAACAATTCGTCGTGAATCTTATCCCAGGCATGTAAGATAGTTGGGGGTCAGAGATATACAAAAGGGCTCAACGAAAAGCAGATAACTTCTCTGCTGAAGGTCTCATGCCAGAGACCACGTGAACAAGAGACAGACATTCTACAGGTCATTGTCATGGATTCTTGATATCACTCTCCAACCTTTATTTTCTTCTTTATACTTTTATTTTTGTCAGAATTAATTGGAAACTGAAGAGCAGTGACATGTGTGATAAATTGCAATTGTTTTAAGTTCTCTTTTTCAGTCATTTATTCTCTTTACAAACAGAAAAATTATGTGTATTGTGGTTTGGTTTGATTAATTTATGACTTTCTCTATGTACTACCAGACAATTCAAGAAAATAATTATGAGTATAATCCCTATGTAAAGGAGTTTGGTATCAGCATTGACAGCAAACTTGCATCAGTTGAAGCTCGGGTTCTTCCTGCTCCATGGGTAATTTCCTATAGTTAAATTGGTCAATTATTTTTAGCTTTTGGCATTCTGCTGATAGTACATTTTGGCTCTTCTATCTTCTAAGTTGAAATATCACGACACTGGAAGAGAGAAAGAACACTTGCCACAAGTTGGTCAATGGAACATGATGAACAAGGTTCGCTCATACATTAAAAAATCATGGTTATAATTTGATCACGTTAAAGTAAAAATTATCGTTCCCACTTCTAGGCTGAATTTATTTTGTTATTTCAATGTAGAAAGTTATAAACGGAAGCACTGTAAGATATTGGGCATGTATCAATTTCTCACGAAGTATCCAAGAAATTGCTCGCGGGTTTTGCCAACAGTTGGTTCAAATGTGCCAAATCTCAGGCATGGTAAAGTTTCAAATTTTGGTTATACCATTTTGAGAAGTTTTACATTTGAGACTGCTTGTTTGAGCAGCACTAGCAATTCACATCACTTTTCCAATTATAACCATTCTTTCTCGTTATTCTATATATCATTATCAATTTATCATGTAGACTTGTATACATTTTTTTTTTCTTTTCACAGGAATTTAGTCTAGACCCTGTGATTCCTATATACACAGCAAGACCTGATATGGTAAAGAAAGCCTTGAAGTACGTACATTCTGCTGTACGAGATAAACTTGGTGGGAAAGAACTAGAGTTGCTAATTGCCATTCTTCCAGATAATAACGGCTCTCTGTATGGTATGATTCCAAGTCACTCTAATATGTCCAATCATTAGCATCAGCTCATGAGCATAGCTACCATGGTAGAGGTGTATATAGATATATTAAGAGGTTCTAGTAGTACCTCACTACTAGATCAGCTTTCTTTGTCTTACATGCATGTGAAATTGGAACTTTTGCACTCTAAGAGATTCTAGTATCTTGCTACTACATTCCTTGTCTTTCCAAGAAAAAGCGCCTGAGCATTTTACCTTCTCCATAAAGTCATGCTTGCACTTAAAAATCAAATTCTTCTTTCAGGTGATCTCAAAAGAATCTGCGAAACAGATCTGGGGTTGATTTCTCAGTGCTGTCTTTCAAAACACGTATTCAAGATCAATAGACAGTATCTGGCAAATGTGGCCTTAAAGATCAATGTCAAGGTCTGTTCTTAACTTAAGAGAGAGGTTACTTGCTACTCAATAATATTCGCCCACCTTTCTCTTTTACATTTTTCACTTAATCTTTCTTACATAAACTTTTAGTTGGGAGGAAGGAACACAGTACTTTTGGATGCCTTAAGTTGGAGGATCCCATTGGTTAGTGACATTCCAACAATAATTTTTGGAGCTGATGTGACTCATCCAGAATCTGGAGAGGACCCTTGTCCATCCATTGCTGCTGTAAGTATTTCCAAAGTCCTATAGGCTATAACTTATAGTTTGCCATAGATTTAGTCTTCTGATTACTGTTATTCAGGTTGTAGCTTCCCAGGACTGGCCGGAAGTAACAAAGTATGCAGGATTAGTATGTGCTCAGCCTCATCGTGAGGAACTCATTCAAGATCTTTTTAAGTGTTGGAAGGATCCTCATCATGGTGTAGTTTATGGTGGCATGATCAGGTACTTAGTAGCAGCCTGACCATTTTTCATATTTGGATTAAATGGGAGGTCACGCTTGCCTCCAAATTTTGTTTTGGTATTGACTTGATTGTCTTGTTAAGCCTGAAAATGTCTTTGTTTACATTGTTTAAATTGGCTGATGAGAAAGGTCTTGGTTCTTGCTCCAGCTTTTTTCACTTGATGGTTTTGCATTGATTACCTGTAATTGTTCTTCGACATCAGCTACCATCTTGAATCATACTATTCTGTTCTACTGCAGAGAGCTGTTACTCTCGTTTAAGAAAGCAACCGGACAAAAACCATTGAGAATAATATTTTACAGGTAAGGTTGGTCTGTTCTAATATTTGAGAAAAAAAAAAGGTGTTCTTGCAGAGAAAGCTAGGGACTTGGACATATTACAGTCATACAAGTTGAAAAATGGAGGATGGTCTATATTATTTATAGTCATTAAATATATTTACAGGGATGGAGTAAGTGAAGGACAATTCTACCAAGTTTTGTTGTATGAGCTTGATGCCATTCGTAAGGTACTTGGATATATTGATTGCAGTTATATTTATTTACATTTTCTTGGACGATAAATGCCAGCTAGAAACACACTCTGACCTTGTTTCATGCTTTCATTGCTAATGTGTAGGCTTGTGCATCTTTGGAACCGAGTTACCAACCTCCGGTAACATTTGTTGTGGTTCAAAAACGGCATCACACCAGACTTTTCTCAAACAATCATGACGACAGAAACAGCACTGATAAGAGTGGGAATATCTTACCAGGTAAAAAATTTTAACTTCCATTTTCTATCGTTAGAGCATGTCACCAATCTAAGGATGTTCGTGAAATCCAACAGGACATACACCAAGATAGCTTGACAAAGAAATGTTATTTATGCAACAATCTCCACACAATTCTTTTCTCTACCTCTTTCCATCACATCGCCTATCTTATCACACACTTTCCCTCTCTTGTCTTCCTATAATTTGCTGTAAAAGTTTAATGTAAAATAACATATCTCTCCGACTACATAACAACTTTGATTTTTAATGTAGGTACCGTGGTGGATTCTAAGATCTGTCATCCTACGGAATTCGATTTCTATTTATGCAGTCATGCAGGAATTCAGGTATCACGTGTGGCTACACTAAAGGGATATGTTAGTGTTAGGTTGAACTTTGATTTTGTTCCAATACAGAAACAAGAATAAGATATTCCTCTCTTGGAGTAGATTATAAGAAAAATGAGATGTTAAAGAGATTCACATAAATGCAATTTACAGGGTACAAGTAGACCAGCTCATTATCATGTTCTGTGGGACGAGAACAATTTCACTGCCGATGAGATTCAATCTCTGACCAACAACTTGTGTTACACGTAAATAACCTCTCTCAATCATCTAAAACTTGTTGCTCCATTATTATCGTGAAATAATCTTACTATTTTGATTGTAGATATGCAAGATGTACACGGTCTGTTTCTGTAGGTAAGTCTTTTGTCTCTAGCGTAACATATGTACTTGTATCAGTTGCATCATCATTTACCTGTTTTAATCTTTCATAGGAGTCACTCAAACTCCTCATACAATACACACATTTGGTTTAACAAAAACAAAATCTTGGAATTTGGGTATTAATAATTTGTATGCTATGTGTCCAGTGCCTCCTGCGTACTATGCTCACTTGGCAGCATACAGAGCTCGTTTCTACATGGAACCAGATGTTCATGAGATTGCTAGATCAAAAGATGAGTCGGTTCGGCCACTACCAGCTCTGAAAGAGAAGGTGAAGAATGTCATGTTTTACTGTTGAACGAGAACCGATAGAGAGACTTCCACGTAGAGAAACAGCAGCATATGTAGGAAAAGAAAATTGAAATTAATCGAAGTGAGAAAGTTCAAGATGTACAACCTAACCTGCTCATAATTCATGATTCTCTGCATGGAATTTTTTGACCAAGTCTAGGTTGTTTTTCAGTCTTTCTAGTGCTTAGGGAAGCTTATTGTGTAGACTGGAGCACCTTGCTTAATGTTAAACCAAGAAGGAATTAGTACAAATTGTTTATTGTAGGTTGGTTGATGCACATTATTCAGTATTAAATCAAGAATAAATTGATGCAAATTACTTATTACAGTCCAATTGAAACACATTATTTAGCGTTAAACAAAGAAGAAATCAATACAAATTGTTTATTGCATGCAATTAAAACACACGTTTTAGTGTTAAACCAAGAAAAAACTAGTGCAAATTGTTTGTTGAAAACCAATTGAAGCATGCTATTTAATGTTAAACTAAAAATAAAGTGCAAATTATTTATTGTGGGCTTATTAGAGGTGTTCAAGGTGTCAGGGCTCTAGATAAATTGCTCAAGGCCTGAAGAACAATTAAACACACTTTCATATTTTAATAAATAATTGTTCAAAGTGCAAGGCCAAGTTACAGATTCACAATTTGACTAGCCAAGCTAAACATATTTTTGTATTTGTTTTTAAATAATTGCTCAAGGGCTGAAGTTGATCTAGTGATGCTCAAGATTCAAGGTATGACGCCAAAATAAGATTCAAGGTACTCAATGTTCAACAAACAAAGATCAAATATCCAATAAAAGGTAAATTGACAAGTTTTCATGTGGACACAAACTCAACTTTCTCCTCGAACCTTTTAGTATGAGTGTCTTGTCTCCCACACCAATGTGGACCTAATCACAACCTTATGATTGAATCCCTATTGTACTTTTCTATATGAGTGAGTGCATCTCCCACGTTAATGTGAAGGCAGCCATGACATTATTGTTGAACCTCTTGGCCACAAAGTTGTGTTTAACATGAAGGGATTAAAGATCGAATCAAGATTTTATGCATTTTATTTAAACTCATACCCAACCTACTTGTTCTTGCTTAAATGTGAATGTTTTTTAATTAGTTATTGGAAAGGCTAGAACTTCATTGTTGAGTTGTGGACTACTTAGAAACTAGTTTTGGTAGGTGATATTTGAGCATCAAATGAAATTTCACTTGTAAAATATTTTTTTTACACTTAAGTTAATAAGAGATCAAAATAACAATAATAATATGTAATAGAATAGGCATGAGTATGAGATAAATGTCACTCCTTTTCATGATTACATTTTTATATAAGCTTTTAACCTCCTAATAATAAAGTAACAATCCATAAGATAATAAAAAGACATGAAAAAAAGAATAATAAATCTATTAGTTTGTCACATATAATAGTCAAATTATAAGAGAATACAATATATTTTTCAAGATAAACATATTAATAAACTTCGACTGATAATTGATTAATCAGGATCTTAGTATCTCAATAATGAATAGCTACATTATCATATATCTAATAGGTAAATTTTATATTCTTTTAACAAAAAGTTATATCATGTTACTAGTAAGGGTGACAAGAAAAATTTACACTCAGATAAAATTAGCTATGGATATAAATGTTTTTTATTTATGCTAGAGATAACAATTACAAATATTTTAATTTGCAACCTTATTAATTGCTACTCGTTATTGGATATTTTGTTTGGATATTTTAAATTTAAGTAACGAAAGAAAAAATACTAATAAAAAAATTATCAGTAGAAGAATTATTTAAAATCTAATTTTATAATTTTTTATTTAGACTAGGAATTAGAGTTGTTATCAAAGAAGATGAATTATTTGAATTTATACTTTTTGGTATAATTTATTTAAATTTATTTTTTTAAATGAATAATTCTATTTGAATTAAAATCTTATTGCAATTATTTTAGGTTATACTTTAATTAATTAATCTATGTTTTAAAGAGTAATTTTTTTAATAATTTTATTCAAAAATTTAAAAACATTTTATGGATACATCTATAAAATCTTGAATTACTCTCCGAATGATAAAATTTGATACTTTTATAATATACTACCACGCGTCATCATAAGTATAGAAAAGGATTTGGTCACCAATTTAGACTTTTGACCTGAATAATCTCTGGTTTAATAAAAAGAATAATCAAGAAGGAAATCGCAAATCAATAACTGAATAGAGATAGGCATAGTGATGCCAATTTTCTCAGTCAATCCTCCTAATCCCTTAAGTAATGCTCAAACAGTTTAGTCTAAGTTGTTGAATTTTAGAGAATTCCAATTTTCTCAGAGGGATGTTAGAAATACCTTCCTCAAAGACAACCCACTGTTTGAACTTCAGAGGCTGAAATCTCATAGCTCTCCTCCCAAAATAAACTGGTGAGCGATTTATGGAGATCCTCCAATTCTATAATGTATAACCTGGTTATGCTATTGACATGCAACTATTATTGATATCTGTGAAAATATCAGACTGTGAGGCATTTCATCTTGAAATGAAGTATCTATGTGATTTGGAAGGAACTGCAAGTCAAGTTCTGTGGTGATCTGTTTGAGAGCAGAGAGATTCAGCACTAATGTTTTTCATTCACATGGCTTGCATGGTAGTACAATACAATTCCATGGTTTTAAAAGCACGAAATAATTTAGCAGAGCGGTTTGAAGACGCTATCTCCATGTCCGGTATTATGAAAATGGAAATCAAAGACTAAACCGTGCTCTACAGGAGAAGTGATAACAGAGCAGAAGTAATTGGAAGCTGAAGCCTCTTATCAGAAAACCTTCGGGGTCAATTGAGAATTGCGTGGTGTTATTTCCACGTTACAGTGCAACACCAAAGGGAATAGGCAGTGGCATGTAACAATGAGCTACTTTTCATCAAATTAATCATGAAATTTGAATAGCATTTCATGAAACCAAGGTTTTATGAGATGTTCTGGACCACAACACCAATGTAATCTGATATTACTAATCACTGGTGGAAACAAGTCCTTAACAGAGTTCCTTGTCCAAAAGACAGCCAATGAGGGTTCAATAATTCAACACTACTATCAAAACTGAGTATCAGAAGCTTTCACCACCAAAACACAAATTCAACCCCGGAAAAAAATGGAATAACATCTGTCTCTTTAGTGTTTCTAACACTTGATTTATAATTAATTCTAATAACTTGGTATATCTTGAATCAGAGATTGCTAGTTGTGTTAAGTTGTTTTTAAAATAAAAAAGTCAGTGCATCGTGTATCAAACATGGGGATTTGTCCAACATGAGAGGTGCTCCATATAAAAACCACTCGCCAAAAGACTTTGTTGTGCATGATATTGGAAATGAATATCATCAATTGAATTAGCCAGTAATTGACCAAAACACATTCTAAGAAGAATTTCAGATGCTAGTAGTAACTTAATGATAGAGTCAGTAGCTGAAGGGGAGAACAAAATAGATCAAATATTTAAAGTACAATACCCAGGTAGACATTACAGTCCCTAAATCATGCGCCATATAGCTTCCCAATATCTACATTTAAACGATTGAGTTTCTCTACTACACTTCTTTGTATTTTGTTTTAACATCTACTTACCGTTTCTCAGCAGGTTCCATTTATCTTACACTTGATTTGATTTGGAGAATAATTGAATGAAGATGCCTAAGGAAGAAAATGAAGAGAAATAATTTTAAGTGGTGGAATGGCTATACTATTTCTCACATGTTTATGCTCATTTTTTTTTATCTCTTTCATCATTCTTTATTTCTCATTTATTTCCACTTCACTAACATATTATATCTCATCTATTTCTCTTTTCTCAGCCAAACAGAGCATTCAGTTGTGGGATTGCAGCTTAGTAATTAGCATCAAGTTGTGTTGAATCACACACAAGCGGTGTAACTAACTCGGTTAAAGGTGGACTAAGAGTCTGCTTAGGTAAATTTCTTAAACAACACTTCAAAAAATAAGAAGGAAAATGAAATTTATAATTATATACGAACCTTTTTCACTTTATTTACTTATTTCCTTGTTCAGAAGTATATCAAAACTAGACCTAAATCCCACTTATTACTTGAGCAGAAATCCGAAGGAAAACAGGACGCGGGTTTTTCAGACAATTCAAGGCCAGTAATTAACGGAGCACATGGTCCAAACAGAGGCAAATTTGCTAAAGAAAAAGAAGAGATTGACAAATCTGGCCTAAATCTATAACTTGGGGTCGTTGGGGGGAAATAACTAGCTTTACTAAGTTTAAAGTTATCGCTCATCAGTCTGGAAGTATGATGATTACATTATTCAACAGAAAGGACCAGGTAATCTATTTTGAAAGTTGAAACAGATGAATATCACAGTTCGTTCTAGATAGCAAAGTACTGAAGACGGAGACCATGGAAATGAAACAGCCAGCCATATTTAGCCATATATTAAAATCACAACAACAGTAAAACTGGGAGAAGTATACAAGCAAAATTGAAATTCCACATCATTGTGAAAACAATTTCTCACATTGCATAAAATTTCCCTAACGTTGTTAAAATAAGACAATAATTATACAGTCAATGCAGCTTGAACATGAAACAAATGGTACAAATGCTCATCTAGAGATAAGTTTACCCGTCCCATCACTCTCACCTGCCAAATCATCATCGTCATCGCCGCCGCCAATGCCACCACCTTTGCTGTTTTCGATATCCAACTGCTTGGGCTGGGCCGGAGCACTGACAGGCCCACTGACGGACTGCTGATAGAGAACCCCACCAACAATGGTGAAAAGCAAACAAACCAACCCGACAGGGCTAGCATGCTTATCCCAAATGAGGACGTTGATCGCCACGGTGAGGAACTTGTTGACCACACCGGTGACGGTGAACGCCGTGGCGGAAACGGCCCTTCTGGCGGCGAAGCCGAAGAAACTGATGAGCAATCCGAAGAGGCAAGACAACGAGACGGCGTAGAAGGCGGCGGGGTCAAAGATGCCGGATCTAAGGGCGGCGAGAACCTGGACGTTTTCCCCGGTGAGGAACCAGAAGAATGGCGCCATCATGAGGGAGAGGAGGTTGTTGTATAAGACGAAGCCCCAGGTGTTGAGGCCGAGGTTCATGACCATGTGTTTGATGTAGACCATCTCGGTGGTGATGGTGATGAGGTAGGCGAAGGCCCATGAGTAGGCGGTGAGGGTGAAGCCGGAATCGGTGGCGACGTAGCCGATGGCAGAGGCGAGGATGAGGAGGAGGGAGAGGAAGGTGAGGTTGGAGGGGCAGGGCTGGGCGCGGAAGGCTGTGTCGGCGAGGGCGACGAGGAGGGGGGTGAGGGAACGGAAGACGATGAAGGTGTCGACGTTGGCGTGGCGGAGGAGGTTGGTGTTGGTGAATATGGCGAGGTAGAAGACGAGGGCGGCGGGGAAGAATTTCTTTGCGGTGGGGATTGTGAAGGGGTCGTGGTGGAGAAGCCCTAGCTTCCCCAGGACGTAGACGCCGAGCGCGGAGGTGAGGTATTGTAGCGCAGTTAAGAGGCCTGGGTAGTTGAATTTGGTTATGGCGTATTTGTTGATAATGGCGAGAAGACTGGAGCAGAGTGCGTAACCCACCACCACGCCGGTGGTGGTGTAGTACTGCTGCTTCCACGAATCCAATCGACCCAACGACATTATGAAGAAATGGAATGCGAGTGGGAATGGGAATGGATCACCGACGCCCTAATATATAGATCTGAGAGAGTGTGTGAATGTGAATGCAGTGGCAGAGGGTGTTGGGGGAAGAGGACAATTATTTACTGCACCCACTCAGCCACACTTATTTCTTTCTTTCCAATTCAGACTTTGTATGGTACCATAGAAGCAGGGAAAGACCAAAACGAAACAGATCTTCATATCTGCATACCTAAATTCCTATTTTGTTTTTCTTTCACTGTATCCACAACACTTTTTCTTCTTCTATTTATCCTTTTATTTTATTTTGTTTTTTCTAAATTTTTCCAATCGAATAAGAAAATAAATATAATAATTGTTATATTTAAATAAATAATTTATTACATGATTATATTTAAAGTATAATAATGTAAAATTATATATAACATTTAAATAATAAAATTGATAATATAAAAATATAAAATAATTAATTATCATTATTTTTTATACAAATTAGTTAAAAATAAATATTATTATTTTACTATTAATTTCTTTATATTTAAATAATGAATTATAAAAAATACAATTAATAATAATAATGGATTATTAGTAACGGGTAGGAGTAAGAGATTTTTTGGATTCCTTTTAGTGCGTCTATAACATAATTTTTATAAATCAAATAATATTATATCAAGAAAAATAAAATATAGTTTTAATTAATATATAGTTTTATATTATTGTTTTAATATTCATTCATCCAAACATTTTGTTTTTAGTTTCTATTATTCTTTAAAAAAAATTCTTGCGATGACAAAGCATGCGACTGGAAAAGGAAAATTTAAAATACATTAGTGATTAAACAAGAATGAATTAGTAAAAAAAAATTATATAAATTAAAGATTTTCTGTAGCATTTGTTTCCTATGGAATGGGATAAAGAAATAGAGAGATTCAAGATGTGGTGGAGGTAAAGAGGTAAGAAAATTTAAATTAGAGTTTATTAATATTTATTGTTGAGTTTTTTATACTATTGTTAAACTAATTACTTAGTATTTATTAATTAATATTTTTTTCTGGTTTTCATTATTACTATATCTTAATTATTATTTAATTTTTTTATTATTTTACTTTTTATTATTAATATTAATAATTTATTAATTTATTAACTAATTCTTTGGCATGTATTATTCATATTGACTATGGGTTATTTGCTGTTGACTTTATTTTTTTAGTATTGACTGCTGACTATTTATTGTTTATTATTATGATCAGTACTTATTATTTATTATTTATTTTATTATTTTATTGTTTGTTATAATTTGTAGTATATTAATTATTATTATTATTATTATTATTATTCTTTATTTATTATACTACATAACATTTAAATTTATTATTTACCTTTAAAGATTTATTATATTGTTGATTTTTTTATTTCTTGCTTTTATTTGCTATTTACCAGTCATCATGTATTAGTTATATTATACATATAGTTTTTTATTTATAGCTTATCATCTACTATTTAATTTTTATTATTTGTTAACTATTGTTTAGTATTTATTGATTTCTGTGATTATTATTATTGATACTTATTAATTATTATTTAGTATTATTTATTTAATACTTTTTCTTACTATTCATCATTTTTATTTATTATATGTAAACTAAAACTCATTGCTTGTTATTTATAATTATTATTTAATTAAAATTGTTTTTAAATTACTTATATTTTTATTTATTACTTACTATGTAATACTCATTATTTAGTATACTATTTATAATTTATTACTTATTTATTAATTATCATTCTTTATTTTTTTACCTACAAATTTTTACTACTAAATTTCGTTTGGTGGTGATATGATAATTTTAAGACATTAGCTGAGGTTATTGTGTGTGTATTTTATGGCTTAAATTTCATTAAATGTATTACTAACAATTTAACTTTTTTTTTTTGGTAAATGTAGTCTGATTTAAACTAATTTCTGAAAAGTAAGCTCCCCCGAGATTTACAAAATTACAGTTACTATTTTGATTACATGCTATTGAGAATTTAGAATAGTGTGCAACTACCAGCAATTTGAACCCTTTTAGAATTGTCAACTGTTTTAAATTCCATTATAATTACTGTCAAAATCTTATTACTTTCCCACAATTTTAAACTCCCCTAAAGTCATATATATATATATATATATATATATATATATATATATATATATATATATATATATATATATATATATATATATATATATATATATCGGTATAATGAATCTTCAAGCAGAATGTTCGACCTTTTTTCAATGTACGTCACTATCTTAAGTTAGTAATTAAATATCAATAAATTGAAATTTTGAAAATAGTTTGTCTTTTTTCTAAATAAGTTAATATATGTTATTATTAAGATGTAATTTAATATAAACTATAATAGAAGAAGCTAAGTTGTATTTAAATGGTAATTATATATATATATATATATATATATATATATATATATATATACTTATAAAAAATAAATATTAAATATATAAAATATTTTCAGAGTTACTTTTTATTTATTTATATTTATCTACTAATTTGAAAACGTGTATATCCTCGAACAGCTAAAAAGGTTATATTTTAGTGCTTTGCTTTGACATCGTTCAGGTTTGTTTTTTTCTTCTATGAACAAATTAGGGTTCCACTTGTGGTAAATAAATTAAGTAGGAAGTCGTGTCTGCCGTATCGATTTGGCAACCACTGGGATAGTAATTGCCACCCAAAATTCAACACTTCTATGTTTTTTAATTAGTAATTACAAATTATATATTAAAAAGTTAAATACTTTTTCACCATTTTCTTTCTTCTACCCCTTCTCCTTTTCGTTTTTCATACGTTGGCATCTCCATATTCATTTAATATTTCAATTATTTTGGAATTTATAAATATCCATATTCAGTCGGAGGTCTTGATTACAAACCAAGTTTCTTTTAATATTTTAATAATTGAGATTCGTTATTTTAATAATTTTATCATGATTATGAATACTGATAAAAATGGACCTATCACTACAATTTTTGTTATATTATATTATATATATATATATATATATTATGACATTTTTTATTTTATTTTTAGATGTACATTATAGTATTTTGTTTCAGTTTTCCCTTAAAATAATAGTCCAAGTTATTCTTACGGGTCTTTTGGTGTACCATTCTTCGGTCACATAACTGTTGTCTGTTTTTCCTTTCTCAAAATTATTTATTTCAAGAATAAAGTCATTAAATATGGCTATTGGTCCATTTCGGGCAAAAATAAATTATACTTGCAACTGCAATTTAATGTTTAAGCCGATATACTCTAATTAAGAAATTTAAATATATATATATATATATATATATATATATATATATATATATTGGCAATATTTATATATAAATTATTTGAAAACATAAATATATATTGTATAAAATTACATATGCAACTTTATTGAAAAAATACGTTGTATCGTATATAATATTCAATACTTCTCATTGTATCGCCACAGTTTATAATACTAATAATCTAATAACTAAATTTTAGTTTCAACAAAATCACCAACTAAAATTCAAACGTGTTTATTATTATAGGGTTTTAACGCTTCAAGATCACGATATCAATTTTTTTTTTAAATATTGAATCAAGTCAACTTTCTTTACCTTTAACTATTGGATCGTTCATAGAATTGTTCAAAAGATTTAAATAAAAATAAAATAATCTACAAGCCTAATATATAAGTAGGTATTCCCTTAATTATTCAACTAAGCTCTCATGCAATTGTCTAGACTTCGAATGCATGCAACCCAAAGAAAGCCAACTATTGAAAGAAAAGAAAACTTAATCAAAACCAAATTGAATCAAAGTTTTCTATACTCCCATTCACATATATATACTATTTGATAAAATATATATATATATATATATATATATATATATATATATATATATATATATATATATATATAACGTCTATCAAATATAATAAAAATTAATTTTTTTAAACCAAAAAAAAGACGTACATATATCCACATGTCACATATTAGTTAAGTTAAAATATCTAAAAAAGAAAAGTCAAATGTTTTATATTTAAAAAAATAAAATATTTTAAATAAATAAAAATGAATTTAGTCTATTATTTATATATATATATATATATATATATATATATATATATATATATATATATATATATATATATATATATATAACCTTTGTTAAAAAAAATTACTTAGATAAACTAAAAAAATTTATCACTTTTGAAATACGAATTGGTCACATAAAATACCTCACACAAGACTTTCAACAAAAAACCTTAATTGGTTGTGGGTTTTGTTTTTCCCATATACCACTTGTTCCGGTAAAAAAACTATGAAGCCTTGTATTGAAGAAGAAAAAAAATACGATAAGCTCTTTTGACTCGGAAGTTAATAACACTAAGATCAAAATAGTTTTCTCTCTAAATCCTAACATTTTATTTATAAATAATACAAATATAAATCGTCTATTTTCATAAATATTATAGAATATTCCAATTAAAGGATAATAACAAATATACAAAGATAATAACAAAATATAAAGCATTTATCTTTTTTTAAAACATCTCATATATTACGATACCTATTTAAATCAAAACTTTTTTAAGTTCAATTTTTGGATGTGTAAACTTTAGATCGCCATTTGAATGTTCTATCCATCTTTGAATATTGGGTTAGGCTCTAGAAGATCTTCAACAAATATTTTTAGAGTGTCAAAATTTTATATAGATGTATAAAAATATTTGAGGACGTCAAATATATAAAATATATTAAAAGTTAAAAATAGTTTAAATTATATATTAATTTATATAAATATAAAAATTGAGATATTATTTAATTATATATATATATATATATATATATATATATATATATATATATATATATATATATATATATATCAATCAATCAGACAAATTAAGTACATAATTTTTGTAACTTTCAACATATTTTTAATAACTTTTAGTTAATACTCATCTTGTTTGTGTTTTGTGAAATCAATGTTATACTTATCTTGGTAAAGAAGTCAAGTTACTTCCCAAACAAAGCAAACAAAGGCAATAAAATTAAAATTAATGTACTTTTTATCTAATCCAAGTTTACTACATTGAAGAGATAACAATAAAGAAAATTGTGCGTTTGTTAAATTGATCTCAAATGTATGAAATTAAAAATATTTAATAAAATATATTAATTATATATTAATTTGTATAAATAGTAAAATAAATTGAGGGATTCATGACCCTTCTATGTCATAAAGAAGATGATCCATCATTGACGATACACCACTCAACTTTTTAATTTTTACTTAAGTGAAACTTTGAACTCATACTTATATTTATAATAATATCTCAAGAAAGTGTTAATAAAGTTTTATTATAGATTTTTACTATAGTAGGACATTCTTGTCGTGCTAATTTATCTCAAAACAATTTCACTGACCCTAACTATAGTTAGATCTTACCACAATAGAAAATATTTCTTTTTGCTTGAGAAAGACACTAAACAAACTAGGACTCGGGTACCACTTATAAAAAAATTTCTCTATTTTTTTATATTTTATTCATAATTATATAACCTTTTACGTAGACATATTACGAAATTGCAAACATTAAAAAAAAAATCAATAATTTGTAGGTGTTCGAGTTAAAAGTCTCACTTTAATTATGAATAAAAAAACTCAAACATTAAATGTTAAAGATTTTATATTTATATCGTTTTACAGACTAATAATGATTATATAGTCTTTTTTCTTTTTAGTTTGAGAACCATAACTTACGCTTTACAGCATTTTTATTGTAGAGATTATATATCATGTCATAAGATTAAAATACAAGTGTTTTATAAAATCTTTTTATTAGATTATGCTGAGATGATATAATAAATTAAAATTCTACCTCATGAACATAAAAAATTATTTTTTCGTTTAAAAAGGATTATTTATCTCAACAACCAAAAGTGTAAGAATCTAAGTTGTAGAAATAAAAGTCTTGGAAGATATCATAAACTCCTGCGATAAAGTACTCTTAGAATTGTGTATTACATATTAAAATACATAATCAACACGTAAAGTATAACTTTTATTCTTAATTTAACTCAATTAAAATTCAAGGAGCAGTTAGCATTTAATAAAAGACTTAATCAAAGTTTGAAGATACATGTTACTCTTGAGTGTTAATAATAATGCCTATTACATTCCAACTCACAATACACTTAATTGAACACTTAAAGAAAGACTTAACACACTTATATAAAAGGCTTAATTAAAGTTGAAGGATCACACTTCATCCCTAAGTGCCTATATTCGTGCATAACCAATCAAGTTTCAACTCCAAACTCACTTATTTAATTAATGGCACATGTCAAGCAAGTAAAAAAAAAAAAAAAAACTTAATTTGTACTTCATAAAAGTGTCAACACACAAAACAGTTAATTGCACACTACGTAAAGTTAAAACTAAATTAAAATTTAAGAACCACAAGTCACTCCTAATTAATAATTCATCACATATATATATATATATATATATATATATATATATATATATATTAATGCACTAAAACAATGAGTTTAAAGATAAATTTAGTATGCACATTTGGAGTTATATCTAGAAGTATTCCGTTAATTTTACTAGATTAATTCTTTAATTGTAAGTTTTCATAGTTAATACAACCTTTTTTTTATTTGAATCTTATAATGATTATAATGGAGAGTGAATATATATATATATATATATATATATATATATATATATATATATATATATATATTTCTTTATTTTATGCTTTAAAATATTTGTGAAAGAATAGACTAATAAGAAATCATACGGTCAAACAACACTTTATTATTATTATTTTAATTTACTTACATGAAATAGGGTTATATGTGTAAAGATTTAGAAGATGAAAGTTTAAAAATTATAATGATTTAAGAAGAGTGAGAATTAATTATTTTAATATTAACAAGTTTTAGAAAAATAGTTTTGTTATTGATGAGTTTTATTATTTTAAAACATATCATATTTTTAAAAATTATTTTTCTAGTATTTTCTAAATTATCGCTAATAATTCTTTCTCGTTGTTCGGGTCTGATTGAAGAACCAAAATTGTAGGATTCATGACGAGGTCTTCAATTTGGACCAATCAATTTCTTCGTTCGCGTAAGTCGAGTTTTAGCATTTTTTTTTCTTGGTCTATTTATATCTTTTGTTACATGTGAGTCTTCTTCACTTGTATGCGTCTTTTTAATCATCATTACGAGTTTCTGCTTATCAATAATCATAACATTATGTCTTGATCATTCTTGTGTTGTTTCTAGATATGGATAAAGCATATTGTAGAACTAAAGGTGTTTTTGGTGTCGTAGAAATTGTTGAGCACGATTAACAGATAAAGGAAACTAGGTTTTCATACCAATTGCCTGTTTATCCTTTTTTCGTTTCAAATTGTTTGATTGCGTGTGAAAAATGTGGTCGGGTATTGTCGTTATGGTGGACAATGGGGGTTTTAATTCATGAATTGATGATTTGGGGCAGTGGCGGAACTTGGACTAAAATTGTAGGGGGCCAAATTAGATTTGTTATATATAATTTTTCTTTAGAAGAAAAACTCTTCATTTTTTTCTCTTCATTTCCTCTTCTTATAACAAACACACATAATAGTAGAATTCAAAAAAATATTACTATCATTTGCTATTATATCATGATACCAATTCATGAATACCATTTTAGATAAGTCATTTATATCTCATCAATTTGATTTGGTGGTATTGTCAAATTTGATGTCGTTTTTCCTAGATCACGTTCTAATGAATTGTTAAATTCATTATATGTAACTCTGAGAACTTTAGAGGATTGTTTTATATTGTCTTAAATTCTTGGTTCTTATTAAATTTCTCAAGTTTAGTTAACGTAAATGCATTTCTTTTTCATCTTCATCACAAACCTTCCTCTTTGAAAGAAATGAATGAATTTTTTTACTTTTTATCATAATCTTTCTAATATAAATTTATCACCTCTTACCTATTTAGAAAAAATAAAATTTATATTCACAAATCACAATTATCACAATGCAAAACATAACAAAACTCATACTACTTTAATTAAATAAGCAATACTGTATAAATTCAAAACTTTAAAAAAAAATTACCATAGGTAGCGAAAAACACAAAATCCCTAAATTTCATAATTAAGGATTATAATAATTTAGGAAAAATTATAATTAGGGTTCATACCAATTTCATAAAATAATCCCTAAAATCATAATTAGGGTTTATATTAATTTGGGATAAACTTAATTTGGAAGAAACATCCTAAAAAGAATCATAAACTAACATACATAAATCATAATAAGATACTAACCTTGATTTGTGAGAGATCATGCAAGAATGTATACATGAATCCCAATCTATGTGTTTCCAACCTCTATTTCTCAACCTATCTCTTTGTATTTATCTTTCTTCACACACTTTCATGATAATTTACATGGTGGAAAGATCTTATAGTTAGAAAAAAAACCCTAATCTCTTTTATAAATTAATGTCTCTATTAAAAAATTTTATTTTATCTTTTATTATATTTTTTCATAATATAATTTTAATATAAATAATATATAATATAATTTTAAAAAATATATAAATATATATAAAATAAATTAAAAAAAAAATGGGGGAGCCGTGGCTCCCCCTGTCATATCCTAGTTCCGTCACTGATTTGGGGTGTGATGCTAAGTAGTTTCTTGAGAATTCAATGATAGTTGTATGTATTAAAATGAATTCACCAATATAAATATATATGGGCAGATCTTGACCAAATATTATTATAGGAGCTAAAATAATATATCCAAATTTTATATATTTAATTATTGTCACTAATACAATAAAAATGAATATATCTAGAACAATATAAAGAGGATTTCCTCTTTTGTGTCCACATTTCTTAATATCAATTATACCCTTTACAATATAATTATTTAAATTTTTTTAAATTAATGGTTATTTTTACTTATTTTCTATAAATCTTTTTTTCTTTTTTTCCTTTTTTTATTCATTAACAATTAATTTCTTTATTCATTTCACTTTATTTTTAATAAATATAAATTTATTTTATATATTAACTTAATAAAATTACACTATTAATATTAATATATTAAATACTACTATCATTTATATTTAAAAAATGCGTACAACGCCTGTGTGTACACTAGTAATTTAGTATAATGATAACTAAAAAAGAAATCACACATATTTAAAAGATTGTCAAAATAAAATTTAATAATAATCAAACCACACTTAAAATTCAGTTATAAAAAACACACAGTTCAATATTTTTTCTTCTATGTTTATAAAATAAAAAAATTAATATACAATAGGCTCATTAAATAAATGATTAAACTAATATTTTACTATCAAGTGAGACAATAGATAATTACCTTCTTCTTTAATTCTTAGAGAATGGAAGAGAACGGTTGAGAGATGAGAGCAAAAATAATAGATCTTTTTATCTTCAGAAACAAAAGAAAATAGGTGAAAATGAGAGATGAGAACAATTTGTGAGAAACTCAAGACATATAATGGAACCACAAATAAAATCTGGTTATAAAAAAAAACACACTTTTATGTTCATAAAATAAAAAATTAATATAAAAGAGACCCATTAAATAAATTATTAAACTAATATTTCACTATCAACTGAGACAAAAGAATTATTTTCTTCTTTTCTTCTTCGAGAATGGAAGAGAGCAAAGGAGAAATAAGAGAAAAAATAATAGATATTTTATCTTAAAAAACACAAGAAAACAGGTGAGAATGAGATATGAGAACAATTTATGAAAAACTCAAGCCATAATGAAAAAAATCATAAAAAATATATTGATAAATATTTTTATTCTTTATTTTTTATTATTTTTATTTTTATTATTTATTAATATTAATTATTATGTTTATAAAAAAATATAATATTTGATTTAATCATCATTAATTTGTAATATAACTCCTAAAATATCTATAATATAAAAAAAATTAAAATACCAATAATATAAAAAAAATTCAAATTTTTAAGAAGGGCATAGCCTCTGTGACCATAGTGCTCCACACACACACATGTGTGTGTATATATATATATATATAAAATATGATTTGTTGGTTTTAGGTTAACTCTTTCATATACTAGTTTATCCTTTTGTGTGATTTATGTTTTTTTTTGTGTTTTTTTTTTTGTTGCGATGATCACATATTTGATGAAAGCAAATAAAATCATATGTTGAAAGATAATTCTAGAGAATGAGAAACTATCAATTAAAGCAGTGAAAGTTCTTAAAGAACTTTAGTAGTGATTAATTTTTGTATAAAATTTGTTGATTTAGTTTAAATCTATAAATAATATATTTTTATAATACTATTTTTCGTAATAATTATTAATATATTTTATACATGGATTGTTTATCTGTTTTGAATGAAGTATTATATTTTATATGTTTCAAATTACTAAATGTGATGTGACATCATTTATATGCATAACTTTTTTATCATAACTTTCGATAATTGAAGAACTGTATATTAATTTTCAAATTAAAAGTGATTTCGTTTTTCAAATATTAAAGTGGTATTTTTATAAAAAAAAGAAAAGTAATTAATCAACGTTGAAAGACAGATATTAATTAATGCATATAAACATATTTAAAAAACCCTTATCCCATTATCCGTCTTCAAATTCTTGCGGTCTTCTTCCATGGATAAAATTCTGTCACGTTGATCGTCTAGTACCATGTATTGCATCAGCACAACAAAAATCTTCCTAATAATAATCATAAGATGTGGGTATAAAAAATTAAAACTGTACTTGTTAATCTATTAAAAATAATAAGAAAAGTTGCATCAGTTATGACAAGTTTGAATTAAAAAAATAGTATATAACATTATGATATTTTTCTTTCATTATGTTTTTCTTTCAAACTTTCTAAATTTTTCAATTAAGTCTCTGGTTCAATATTTCAGTTACTTATGTGACTTGACAGTTATTTTATATTGTTACTTTACTTATATATGGTCACATAATGTATTGCATACTACCATAATGACAAGATCTTTGTAAAGGATTTGTTGTTTGTGAGGAACTGTATCTCGTACAATTTTTTAAAATTTATAAATAATTTTGTTGTTGTCATCCAATGGGATATATTTTTTATGTACCATAAATTTCATTATAAGTTATACAAATCAACCCTTATTGTTTGTACTAGGTGGTTGATTTTAACAAAAATAATAGGTCAAATCATATCTGCAATCTAAGTGGCGAACAATGAACAAATGAGTGAGGAACTGCATATCACTTTTTGTACATTTTTTTTAAACTTACAAATCAATCTTCTGTTTGTCATCCAATGGGATGTACTTCTTATATGTCACAAATTTTTGAGAAGCTGCGTATTACTTCTCGTACAATTTTTTAAAATTTACTAATCAATTTTTTAAAATTTACTAATCAATCTTTTTTATCATGCAATGAGATATACTTCTTATGTACCATGAATTTCATTATAAGTTCTACAAATCAACCATTATTGTTTGCACTAAGTGGTTGGTTTGAACAAAGAAAATAGGTAAAAACATATCTATGATCTAAGTGGCGAACAATGAACAAATGAATGAGAACTGCATATCACATTTGGTACATTTTTTTTAATATACTAATCAATCTTCTGTTTGTTATCCAATGGGATGTACTTCTTATATACCACGAATCTTTGAGAAGCTACTTATTACTTCTCGTACACTTTTTACAAATTTATTAATCAATCTTTTTTTTGTCATGCAACGGGATGTACTTCTTATGTACCATGAATTTCATTATAAGTTACATAAATCAACCCTTATTGTTTGCACAAGGATGCTCACTTGAAGAAAAAAAGGTAAAACCAGATATGCGGTCTAAGTGGCGAACAATGAACAAATGATTGGGGAACAACATATTACTTTTTGTATATTTTTTTTCAAACTTACTAATCAATCTTATACTTTTTATCCAATGGGATGTACTTCTTATATACCATGAATTGGTGAAAAGCTGCGTATTAGTTATTGTACAATTTTTTAAATTTTGCTAATCAATCTTTTTTTGTCATGCAATAATGTGATGTACTTCGTATGTACCATGAATTTCATTATAAGTTGCACAAATCAACCATTATTTCTTGCTCTAGGTGGCTGGCTTGAAACAAAAAAAAAAGGTCAAATCACATATGCAATATAAGTGGGGAACAATGAACAAATAAGTAGAGAATTTCATATTACTTTTTGTGAATTTTTTTAACTTACAAATCAATCTTTTGTTTGTCATCCAATGGGATATACTTCTTATATGCCACAAATTTGTGAGAAGCTGCGTATTACTTCTCGTACAACTTTTTAAAATTTACTAATCAATCTTTTTTTTTCATGCAATTGGATGTACTTCTTTTGTACCATGAATTTCATTATAAGATCCACAAATCAACCCTTATTGTTTGCACTAGGTGGCTGACTTGAACAAAAAAATAGGTAAAATCATATCTACAATCTAAGTGGCGAACAATGAACAAATGAATGGGAACTCCATCTCACATTTTGTACATTTTTTTTAAACTTACTAATCAATCTTCTGTTTGTTATCCAATGAGATGTAATTCTTACATACCACAAATATGTGAGAAGCTGCATATTACTTCTTGTATAATTATTAAAAATTTACTAATGAATCTTTTTTTGCCATGCAATGGAATGTACTTCTTATATACCATGAATTTCATTATAAGTTTCACAAATCAACCCTTAATGCTTGCACTAGGTGGCTGACTTGAACAAAAAAATAGATAAAATCAGAACTGCGATCTAAGTTGCGAAATATGAACAAATGAGTGGGGAATGCATATTAGTTTTTGTACATTTTTTTTAAGCTTAGTAATCAATTTTTTGTTTGTTATCCAATGGGATGTACTTCTTATATACCACGAATTTATGAGAAACTGCTTATTACTTCTCGTATAATTTTTTAAAATTTACTAATCAATCTTTTTTTGTCATGCAATGGGATGTACTTTTTATGTACCTTGAATTTAATTATAAATTACACAAATCAACCCTGATTGCTTGCACTAGGTGGCTGGTGTGAACAAAAAAAAGGTAGAATCAGATCTGCGATCTTAGTAGCGAATAATGAACAAATGAGTGGGAATTGCATATCACATTTTGTACATTTTTTTAAACTTACTAATCAATCTTCTGTTTGTTATCCAATGGGATGTATTTCTTATATACCACGAATTTGTGAGAAGCTGCGTATTACTTCTCATATAATTTTTTAAAATTTACTAATCAATCTATTTTTGTCATGCAATGGGTTGTACTTCTTATGTACCATGAATTTCATTATAACTTACACAAATCAACCCTTACTGTTTACTCTAAATGGCGAATAGCGAACAAATGAGTGGGGAACTACTTATTACTTTTTTGTACTTTTGTTTTTAAAACTTACTAATCTATCTTCTGTTTATTATCCAATGAGATGTAATTCTTATATACCACGAATTTGTGAGGAGCTGCGTATTACTTCTCATACAAGTTTTTAAAATTTACTAATCAATATTTTTTTGTCATGCAATGGGATGTACTCCTTATACCATGAATTTGATTATAAGTTACACAAATCAACCCTTATTGCTTGCACTAGGTGGCTGGCTTGAACAAAAGAAATAGGACAAATCATATCTGCAATCTAAGTAAGGAACAATGAACAAATGAGTGGGGAACATCATATTACTTTTTCAACAATTTTTTTAAACTTACTAATCAATGTTCTGTTTGTTATCCAATGAGATGTATTTCTTATATACCACGAATTTGTGAGGAGCTGCATATTACTTCTCCTACAATTTTTTAAAATTTATTAATCAATTTTTTTTTTGCCATCCAATGGGATGTATTTCTATTATACAATGAATTTGATTATAAGTTACAGAAATCAATCCTTATTGCTTGCACTAGGTGGCTGACTAGAACAAAAAAGTAAGTAAAATCATATCTGCAATCTAGGTGGCGAACAATGAACAAATGAGTGGGGAACTCCATATTACCTTTTGTACAATTATTTTAAACTTACTAATCAATCTTTTGTTTGCTATCCAATGATATGTACTTCTTATATACCACGTTATCTGAAATTATTCTTAAAATTAAAACTAATACAAATTATAAATTTATAAAACTAAAAGAAATTATAAATTATAAATATATAAAATTATGGAATATGAAATAAAGATATATAATTTTATAATATTTTTAATTTTTATTAGCCTTAAGAATAACAAATCTTTTGACTCTAAACGTCGTCATTATGGTAGTTTGTAATGATCTATCATGTGACAATGTGACAATATTTAAGTAGGTTATAATGTAAGTCACATAGATAACCAAAAAATCTAACCGGGAGAGGTTCAATTAAAAAGTTTTGAAACTTTAAAGATTCAGTAGACACAAGTTTGATAGAAACTCAACTAAAAGTAGAAATGTAGAAAACACATGTGTATTTTTTTTTATTGTAAATAATCATTTCAATTTTAAAAAAAACTAAATTGAAATAAATAATAATTTAAAATAATAAAAGGATAAAATAATTAAATTTTGATTAACTATCATTTGAAAGATAAAAATTGAAATGTAATAATTTCACTTTAAAATAATAGATATTTAAAAGATAAAATTGAAAAGAAAAATATATATACGAAAAAGAAGAATTCCGTTTATATATAGATAGGTATAGACGTATAATGTTTTAAAAATTTATATTTTTAGAAAATATATTTTGTTGAATGGTGCCTTCGCCCATTTATTATTGTGAGAGAATAACTCTTATTCCATAGTTAAATCTACAAATTTAACAAAGCAAGCTCTCTATTACGTGTATAATCAAATTACTACGTTTTAGTTTTTTAAATAAAACCGAACTCAGCTAAAAGAATTTATTCAACTCACCAATATAAGATTTTGAAAAAATTATTTAAATTGAACATGATTATTCTGGACCTATCTCTCTCTTTTTTTCCACATCTCAAAAGCAAGTATATCCACAAACAAAATCAAGCTCATCCTTAAATAAATTTATAAAAGAAAAAAGAAAGAAATTCAATATTCTCAGTATTGTCCCACCAAACATTATATAATCATTCTACGCATTGTCTATTTCAGAGGTAAATACATGAAGTTTGATATAAACCACCTCAAAGCATCACAACACAACACTAATATTCCATTATAAAAACACAAATGAAGATAACCCGGTGTAAAAAGTTTAGGTAAGTAAATGGTATTGCAGATTATTATATTTAGTTATAGGATCTGTGTTGTTAAAGCACTGACATTTTGAACATATCTTTCTATTCTACTATTTCACTATCTTGCATTTATTGTACAGTAACTCACATATCACGTTTTAATTGGACCCTCCACCCTGCAATCCTCAAGTATAAATTGTCATATAGTATGATATGACAATTAATTATGTACAAGTCGTAATTTTTCTGATTCGCTATTATATTAGTTGAAGGTGAGAGAATGCATACATATACCTTCTTTCGTTTTAAAGCCCACTTAAATAGCTAACATTTATTTTCTGGGTATACACAGTGGGCTCTGTCTGGTGGGCCAGGCCCATGTGGTCGCCTTATCTGAAATACGAGTTGAAGGACCAAAACTTGCAGAAATCACAAGAGAAAAGTGAAGACATGACGGTTCTTCAGTGGATTCAAATTAATAATTTAATAGACAAGGACCGGTCACTGAAACAGCAGCAAAAGGGAAATGATAAAGAAAACAAGGAAAGAAATAAATATGGAAGTTCCTTCAACGGAAAAAAAAAAAATCTAATTTAATTTGTGACATCTTGACTGATACATAAGACAATGAGTAACGTCAGGTGTTTGAAGTAGAAGGTGAAAACCATGGTGGATAACATAAACTATAATGAACTGCGTTTCTCATCATATTTAATCAACATAAAGTAACCTAACACGTAATTTTGTAATTTGATAGCTTCCACCAAACTAATAATTAAGAATTGAAGCAGACATTCTAGTATATATGTCAGTGGCTACAAGTTGGATAGTACTAGGTAACCGAACATATATAGTTTATGCTGCAGGTGCGTAGTCGTAACTACCGTCGTCGTCGTCGTCATCACCCTCCATAGAGATAACCGGGACAAACCTCACAAAATCTCCATGCCCGTGGAAACCACTTTCTTCAATGCGAGTTGCATGATCATCGTCGGCATGTTTGTTGCAGGCAGTGAACGACATTTTTGTAAGATGGTGGAGGAAGAAGGAGAGGAATGGTAGTAGAGAATAAATGAGTAGTGGTGTGTGTTGAGTTTGAGTAGAGAAGAGAGTGGGTGGTGTTTATATAAAGGGAAGGGTGAGTGTGGAGCTCGTTTTGGCGCGAGGAAGGCACGAGGGAAGTGTGTGGATTTATGCTTGGGGTGTGAGGAAGACCCGGTCCAAGGATGTGTGATGCTGTGTTGACCAGCCACGTTGGAATTCTTGTTCACACAACTCAGCAACATGTTGGTTTTGTTGGAGCTTTGGAGGGTGACAAGGGTCGTTTAAAGTGTAAGATTAGGGTGGCAAGGGTTGGTTTAGGTTTGTGCTTTGTGTTTTAATACTCTACTTAGGTACATGTTTATATTAATTAATTAGCATGGAATCTTTATCGTTCTTTACGTGAATTAGTGGATTTTTTTTAGTGTTAGCTTCTTTCCCTTTTTGGCCTTTCTGTTGTAGCCACTGGACTGTGGCGACAAGGGGAATTAGTTCGATTTCATCATCTGTTATCTTCACCAAAAGCATCTCTTCAAATTAATTAACTTTTCCTTCTGCCTTTTATTATTCATATTATTCATAAATATGACAACTAGATTGTTAATAATAAGCATCGTAAAAAGTTTCATCAAAGCTGATTTTTTTTTTATTGATCGATAATATATGATACCAGTAAAAATATGCGTTTGAAACTACATGTCTAAGAAGTTACCTTTTGCTTAATTAACGACTTATTTCAGGCAAGTCATGATAACTCTTAAATAAGAATACATTTAACTTAAATTTTCATGGCTTCATTTAACTCTTGAATTTGTACAATACGATGACTTGAGATAATAAATATGACGTTTGGTCATAAAGTTGTGCAGCATATTGATGTTTTTTTAGGATATTTATTAAAAAAAGATTACATAAATCTAAATATGATAGAAGTGTAATTTATATAAAGAATTAATATTATTTTTAATCTAAAATCTTAAAATTATGAATTTATAAATGTTTTTTAGAACTTACAATTCCATTTGGCCATGTCAAGGAAAAGCTGGTGATCTCACGTCACATAATAGATTGAATTGCTTCGGATGTCTTCAAATTTCCCATTAGGTCATCAATTTGGAAACTGTCTTATGCTGCCAAATTCTCTACCTAACCTTCCAAATACGTCAAATTTGTCTCGGAAAAAAAATGACAGTACGGCTTTAAATTTCAATACCGGAAATAAGATTAAACTATTGTTCAAAACTTAAATTAAAGTGAGTTATAAGTTTTATTTTGATTAGAAATAGATAAAATAGATACTGTATAAGGAGAGATAGATAAGTTTTATTTTGATTAGAAATAGATAAAATAGATGAGTTTTATTTCACATAAACCTATTTATCTTTATTATCTTAAAATGTTGATTGAAAATAGTATCTTAGTGTTGAGAATATTTATTAATATCTTTTTCTATTTAAATTAGTTTTTAGAAAAATTTTCAGTTTTAAATATATGGTTCAGTTTTAGGAAATTAGTTATTATTTTAGATTAGGAGTGAGATATTTTAAATATTTTATACTTAATATTTTGTTATATTTTGCTCTATATATAGGATATATCAATAAAATACAAAAACATGTTTTTCTGTATAACATATCACATATATCTCTTATATCTTATATCTCATATTATCAAAAGCCCTAAAAATTCCAACACTTAGTATTTTATATGAATTTTTTTTTCATAACTTATTGATTCTAAATTTCTATGATATATATTTTCTTTGAAAACCTAGCAATTGTAATATATAAATGATTACAAAACTTCATTTATATTCTTAAATAATAAACTAGCACAATTTTTTTTACTAATATTAGCATTAAACTAATGTTGAATTTATGTTAGCATTCCTTAAATAATTGGTAATTCAGTTATTTAATTATTGATATAATTATAATTGATAATCTCATTTGAAATTATTTCTGACTAATGCTAACTATTGATGTAAACGTAAGGTGTGAGATATTTGCAACAATTTCTCATATACGTATGCTATATATCATGGTACAATTAACGTAGCTCCTTCGATTCTCAGCTAAGAAGATAAATTAGGTTATATATAATGCATTTAAGAACGCTCTAAACTATGGCATACATATAATGTTTCTTCTTCCTCAACTTTAGTCCTAAATAAAGAAGCTAGGGTTTTAATACATTCGCAGATTAACTTGTGACAGGAGCACGAATTGTGGCCAACATCTCTTATCTTTTAAGCTGCAGGGGCATAATCATAATCACCGTCGTCATCGTTATCATCATCATCGTCAGCTTCGAACATAGTCATGAGTTGGTACGCAAACCATTCTTGATCACAGTAAACATTATCTTCGTCATGCGAAGTTTTGTGAACCAGAGATCCCATTTTGACTTCGTACAGAAAAGAAAAATTAAAAGCGAAAGGATGGTTTATAATGGAAAGGATAATAATGTAAGAAAAATATGAACTCGCTTGGTTAATTGATTGAGGGTGGTGAGGTATATATATAGTGATTGGAAGCTTTTAACGCTAAGGTGAATTGCTTTAGAGGTTCTGGAGGGAGGAGATAGGCACGTGGAGAAATGCGCCTTAACGTTGATGAGTGCGCGTCAGACACGAGAGAACAAATCCTAGGTGGCATATTACGAAGCACTTGCTAAATCTCATAAAGTTAACATATCGAATCTATGGTAACATGGAATGGTTTTGGAAGGTAGTGGGAGAAGAAGAGTGACGACATTTGAGTCTGTGTCTACAGTGTAAAAGGATTAAGGTTCCGAAATCAAACCCTAAACCCATGCATATCGTTAGGTTTACAAAGAGATTTTACTGGAGAGATATAATATCACCTGAGCTCAATCACATCAAACATTGACACCACTCTCAATTCAAAATTTTAAGACAATGGATTTATGAGTTTTTATTTTTATATAATATTTTACTATCTCATTTTTAGCCAATGTAAGATTTAGACTCATACTTAGATTCCAAACAATTTCTCCCTTAAGTGTGAGTAAGTCTCTTCAACTACATTGGTACACTCTTCCTCTAGCAGAAACATTCCCAACCAGGAGTACTATTCTCTCTTTTGTTCCGAAATCAAACCCTAAACCCATGCATACCCATATTTTTCACCAATTAGTTATTTGGTCCTGTCCAATGATATTTTTATCACTAAACTTTATCGCCAAAAAGAAGCTGATACCCATTTTGTAGAAAACAGAGTGGAGGATAGGGTGATTTAAACTAAATCTGGAAAAAGAAAAAAGGGTGTATGATGGCATACCAAGGATAGCTTAACAACCCATGACGTGTCTCCAACATTTCTCACCCTTTTATGTCTCTTATGTACTTCCTTCAACTAAGTATTGTTTGGTATTATAAATAAATAAATAAATTTATAAGACATCAATTAATAATATACAAATTTTATTAGTTACTCATTTGACGGGAGATTAACTAACTAACCTAATCTGTCAAATTTTAGCAGGCTGATGCACCGTCCCGCAAACAACACTCATTTTATTCCTATAATCTAATAACATAACAATAGTTATACTTTTTATCCAGACATAAATAATAGAGTTTGAATTATAAATAGATGAAATTGTAAAATAACTAAAAAAACAATTTTTTTTACCAATTTAAATATTATTATTATCATTATTATTATTGTAGGTAAATTGTCTACTAATTTGTATACTTGAGGGGAGATGTCAATTTTTCTTTTCATAAATCAGTTGACCTTTAAGTATTACAAAATTATTTTCCATTAAGAAAAAATCTTGTTATCCAAAATGGACTTTGGTACGAAATAATTTTGAAAGATAAATATAATTCGAGTTCTAGAATGGATCATGAAAACTCATAACTACATCGTAAAAGGACCCCACGAATGTTTTGTTTTACTCAGAAAAAATAGGACACGTAACGGAGTTCAACGGCGAGGTGGCACTCTGCACGAATGATATTAAAGAACGGATAGAGAAGGGAAGCTAAAAGAACCCGTAACGGAGAAAAGAAAACAGAAGCTGCAAAATCCTTTACGGAAATACTGTTCAATCGGAACAAAATTACAAAACTATTTATCGGTCCAATAACAAGGTGTACAGTGCAATAAAATCAAACAAAATGAAAAATACTTGTAAAAAATAAAATCCTATAATATATGTTTGAACAAGTATTGAGGAAAGTAATATTTAGTTTAAATAGGGAGTTCCTTTTTCCTAAACGACTCTGTGGAAACAGACAATTCCATACCTAATTCAATGATATTTTGGCCACTAGATACTTCGAGGAAAATTTATTTTCAGTTTTGATAAGTTTTAGGTAGATTTAAAGATAGCTAAGTATCATTTTGATTTATTCTTTTATAATTTTTTAATCCTATTCTTTACAAATTAAGAAAGATAGAATCTGTTTGAGGGTAAGGTTACAAACTCTTAAAATATGGACAAAATATTTATACCTGACGAATAGATGAAATATTGGTAATTTAGTATGAACTTTTAAATGAATAATTTAAAAAAAATAAGAAAATTCATTTTCAAAACAAACATAACTTAAAAATAATTTAATATGAAACTTTTGGTTCAAATAATTGAACTACATATATTAGAAGTTTAGTTTTGTTTACGATGTTTGACCTGTTATTTTAGTGACTTAAAAATTGAATCAGATATATATACAATTAAAAAATAAACATAGATAAAGAGTTTAATATGATTGAAAGATACTTTTAGGTTAAGTAAATAACTATGTTTTTATTGTATATAAAATTTAATTTAGTCCTCTATTTTAAAAAGTTGAAGTTAATCTCTTTAAATAAATCAATGTTAGTTTAAATACAGCTATAACTCTGGACAGCACAAAACTGCTTTTAAGTGGTTTAATAATTGTAATTACAAAATTGTTGCTGTAATAATTAAAAAAAAAAAATCAAGTTTCAAAATTGAACATGAATTACCATTTTCCACACATTTTATGGACAATTCATATATGAGAGGTAGTGTTGGGTCTATCCCAATAAAAAATCATATAGTAAAAGTGCGTTGAAATAAATGGATGGCATAATCCGCTCAAGATAAAGCAAATAAAGTCATTTTCTTTAGGTGTCTAAAGAAAAAAAAAACATCAAAAATACTTTTTTTACTATTAATATTTTTTATTAAATTAATTATAATATTATATTTAAGAAAAAAAATTCAAATTAATTATAAAATTATGTTTAAGTAAAAAAAATGTCTCAAAAAGAATATTTATTACTAATATAGTTCTATTAAATTAATTATAAGTTTACGTGTGAGAATACAAATTAATTAAATTATTATTAGTGTATGTTAATTTTTATTGGTATTAAAATTATATTTAATGAGTTAAAACATTTTTTGGTAAATTATAACTTTTGTTTATGGAAAAGATAAGGATGAGTTATCTTTATATTATATAATCAATTTTGATTCTATTTTCTTCTTTCATCTTTATGTGACTTCTCTTGTCTCACCTTATTTTTTTTTCTATTTGAGTTATCTTTTAAGATTTTGGCATATTGCATTCCTTAAATCTCATGTTGTCAGTGTGTACCAATCTTTTCATCTTCATTTCTAGTTAGTATATTTTTTTCTTTCTAGTTGTGTTGGTGTTGTTTTCATCTATTTATTAGTATTTGTATTAGAATTAGAAATGCATTTCTTTTGTCCAGTTTTATTTTTGGTAATTTTATATTTATAGGTTTTTAGAGTTTTTTTTTGCATATATTTTGACTAGAAATGAAAATTTTTCTACAAAACTATTAATTAGATTAATGTTCAGTACTTTTTGTGGATAATAAATTAATTGAAGCATAATTCAAAGTTGGGTTTTTGTAAAAAGATAATTCAAGTTTAGTGAAAAAAATACTTACTATAAATTGAAAAGAACAATAATTTTTTAATTATTTTTATTAATGAATCTTAAAATAAACTCTGGTAGGTTTGTGAAAAAGTAGAGACTTGAGATTAGAAAGAGATTTGAGACTTAAGACAATACAAGTCTACTATCAAGTTTACTTTCCTAACAACCACCAGACCCAGATTTTATTGTTGTAACTCATTCATTTTAGGATTAAACTCTCGGAACATCCTTGTTTTTTTATCCAAAATCTCAATTGGCTCATTAGATTTTAAGTCATCCCAATTGGGTCCTCATTTTTGTTAGTGCATCACGGACAATGTTAACTCTGTGCCACGTGTCAGCTTATAGCTTTCTCTATTTATTTATTTTTTATTGAAAGCATAAACGCAGAATATGATCCTATTATTGATTCTGACATCTTCATGCACATAATCACACTTTTACGCACATAAACGCACATTCATGTACATAAACATAATATAAATCATAATATTGATTCTAATAATCAATCATAAACTCAAACAATATCTCATAACCATACTGATAATCATGTTGTAGATAGTAAACGGAAGCGTACCTGAATTGGCCATAATGATAATATTAGAGCACTCCTATATGCGCAGTGATCTTCCTCCTGTAGAGCACATTGATTTCCCTTTGATTTTCTCTCTTGACGGGGATAGGGAGAAAGGAACAGGAAGAGTATGTTATGACTCTGTGTGTGCTCTCAGAAGAGGACCACGACCATTTATAAACTGAATTACTTAAGTTTTAGTATTTCTAATTTGGCCCCTCATCAAATTAGAAATTACTAAGTGGTCTCTACATAATATTTATTTTCATGACATATGCCTTTAGCCAAATCTTTAATTTAGTCAGATCACTTTATTATTTGGCTTTATAAATAATGGCCCTAATCCCACTAGTCACAAATATATATGTCCTTCAACCTTATAAATGTGTTAGACTTTATGAGCTCAAAATTGCCATTATATTACTCGAGCATACTCCAAAAGTCTCGTCCATTGATTATATCAGTATGTAGAACCAAACCAATTTTTCATTGCATCAAACGCAACTAAAACCAACAATGATCATTAATTCTGACACAACCAAATGACATGGATTCATCATGAAATGTGTAGCATGAAAAATTATGTGAAGGTGATCTGTATATACACATCTATTTTCAACTGGTCCAAACTTTAACTTAATGAGATCAATATAAAAACTTAATGTACAAAGTGTAAAATTAAAACAACATATATAAATAACCAAATATGTCTGAAAGTTTAATGTATGCATACAAGAAATTAAACATAGAACATAAAACATATAAAAATGATTATCTCCCACTAAACCTCAGATTCCTCAAATTGTAAAACACTCATGTAAGCAACATGCTCATGAAAGACCTTAAGTGGAAGTCCTTTAGTTAGAGGATCTGCAATCATGGAGTTTGTCCCTAAATGTTCTATGGAAATCTGTCCACTCTGTACTCTTTCTTTAACAACTAGGAACTTAATGTCGATGTGCTTCGACTTAGTCGAGCTCCTATTGTTGTTGGAATACAATACAACTGATTTATTGTCACAATATAACTTAAGTGGTCTTTCAATGCTTTCCATAATTTTCAGTCCTGTGACAAAATTTCTCAGCCATATCCTGTGATTAGATGCCTCATAGCATGCTACAAATTCTGCTGCCATGGTGGATGAAGTTGTAAGGGTTTGCTTGACACTACGCCAAGAAATCGCGCCACCTGCCAACATAAAAATGTAACCTGAAGTAGATTTTAAGCTATCTTGACATCCTGCAAAATCTGAGTCAGAAGACCCAGTGATCTCCAACTGGTCTGACCTCCTGTATGTGAGCAATATAATCTCTTGTTCTCTTTAAATATCTCATGACCCTCTTTGCTGCTTTTCAATGGTCTATTCCTAGATTGCTTAAGTATCTGCCTAGAACCCCAACTATGTATGCTATGTCTGGACGCGTACATACTTGGGCATACATCAAACTCCCTACAGTTGACGCATAAGGAATCTTCATTTCCTCAATTTCCAAATTTCCCTTTGGGCACTGATTGAGACTGAACTTGTCTCCCTTAGCAACTGGAGTATCCCCGGATTTACATTCATGTATGTTAAACCTTTTAAGAACTTTATCGATATAGCTCCTTTGTGATAATCCTAGAATACCCCGAGATCGATCTCGGTGTATCTGAATTCCTAATACAAAGAGGCGTCACCAAGATCTTTTATTTCAAAAATTTTTGACAAAATTTTTTTAGTTTCGTGCAATATGCCTATATCATTAGTGGCAAGCAGAATGTCATCAACATACAAGATCAGGAAAATAAACTTGCTCCCCTTAAACTTGTGATACACACAATCATCAACAAGATTCATCTCGAAGCCAAATGAGGGAATTACTTGATGAAATTTATGGTACCATTGACGGGATGCTTGTTTTAGTCCATAAATGGATTTAGTCAATTTGCAAACCATATTCTTTGGATCTCCCGACACAAAATTTTCTGGTTGCACCATATAGATCGTCTCGTCAATGTCACCATTGAGAAACGCCGTTTTGACATCCATTTGATGAAGCTCCAAATCATAATGTGCAACAAGAGCCATAATTGTCCTAAAAGAGTCTTTTGATGAAACTAGAGAAAAAGTCTCTTTAAAGTCAATCCCTTCTTTTTGAGTAAATCCCTTAGCTACAAGACAAGCCTTATACCTCTCCACATTACCGTTAGAATCCCGTTTGGTCTTAAATAACCATTTACAACCAATGGGTTTCACACCTTCTGGTAATGGGACAAGTTCCCAAACCTTATTGTCTTGCATGAATTTATACTCTTCCCTCATTGCTATAATCCATTTTTCTGAATTAGGATCTTGTATGGCTTGACGGACGGTGATTGGGTCATCTTCCATCACACCATTGTTAGGATCTTTATTTTCTTGGAGAAATACAACATAATCATCTGAAATGGCACTTCTCCTTTCTCTCATGGATCTCCGCAAAGGTGCTGGCTCATGAAGCATAGGTTGTTGAGGATCTTGAGTTTGTTCTTCATGAACAACCAAATCATCTTAAGTATGGGGTTCATCAGCAATGTTTTGTGGAGGTTCCAAACTTACTTCATTAAAAGTAATTGTTTGAATCAATTTTGGAATTATTACCGATTCTTCCTCCAAAACAAATTTCCTAATCTGATTCTTCCCCCTAAACTCAATATCCTCAAAGAATGTAGCATTCTCTGTCTCAAAAATTATCTTTAATATGGGATCATAAAATTTATATCCCCTAGATCTCTCAGAATAACCAATAAAGTAACTACTTACTGTTCGGGAGTCCAATTTCTTTTCATTTGGCTTATAAGGCCTTGCCTCAGCTGGACAACCCCACACATGGAAATGGTTTAGACTAGGCTTTTGCCCAATCCAAAACTCATAAGGTGTTTTAGTAGCTGCTTTAGTTGGTACTCTGTTTAGAATATAAGTTGTCGTCTTTAGTGCCTCTGCCCAGAGTGACTCTGGTAAGGTGGAATGACAAATCATACTCCTTACCATATCCTTAATAGTCTGGTTTCGTCTCTCAGCTACACCATTCATACTGGGTGATCCCGGCATGGTGTACTGTGGGACAATTCCACACTCCTCTAGGTACCTGGCAAAAGGTCTTGGACGTTGTTTACCTGATCCATCATACCTGCCATAGTACTCACCACCACGGTCAGATCTAACCGACTTAATTCTTTTGTTGAGTTGATTTTCAACTTCAGCTTTAAAAGATTTGAACACATCCAAAGACTGTGACTTTTCATGAATAAGAAATAAGTATGCATATCTTGAGTAATTGTCTATGAATGATATAAAGTATTGTTGACCATTCCAAGAAGGTGTAGGAAATGGCCCACAAATATCTGTATGAATCAACTCTAAGACGTCTGAAGCTCTATATGCACTTAATCTCTTCGCTTTGGTTTGTTTGCCCTTAATGCATTCAACACAAACATCAAAGTTTGTGAAGTCAATGGACTTTAAGATTCCATTTGACACAAGTCGTTCAACTCTACTTTTAGAGATGTGACCTAAGCGCTTGTGCCATAATGCTCCTGATTGAGTATTGTCAATTTTACATTTAGTACCATGAGATTCTGTATTGAGGGTTTCATTATAGGTGGTCACAGTATCAAACAAATCTAGATTATCATAAGCCAAAAGTGAACCAGTTCCAACAATATTTGAATTAAAAGACAAACTAAATTCATTGTTTCCAAATGAACAAGAATAACCGGATTTGTCCAAATAAGAAACTGAAATTAAGTTCCGTCTAAATGACGGCACAACAAAAGTGTCTTTCAAATCCAAATAAAAACCAGTACATAATAATAATCTAAAATGCCCAATAGCCTCCACCTCCACCGATTTGCCATCTCCAACATATATCCATCTTTCAGAATCAATTGGCTTCCGGTAGTTTAGGCAACCTTTTCTTTGCACGCCAAGCATGATATTTGGCACATTTCTTCTTTACGTGTCTAGTCTTATTGCAAAAGAAACATTTGCTTTCCTGAGATTGTTTCTTTTGTTCTGGACCCTTAGCAACTTCCTTCTTGGGATCCTCCGATCTCTTTCTTTTGCCCTTAGCCTGCTTGCAAAATAAGCACTTTCTGTCTTGTCTTGCTTTTGTCTTTCCTCCTCTTGCACACAATATGAAATGAGCTCATTAAGAGACCATTTATCCTTTTGACAATTATAAGATACTTTAAACTGATTAAACTGTGCAGGAAGAGAAATCAACACCAAATGAATGAGTAAGTCTTCTGAGATTTCAAGCTTTAGTGCCTTGAGTTTGAAGACAATATTAGACATGCTCATAATATATTCCCTAATATTTCCTTTGCCTTGATATTTCATGGAGATCAAGTTCTGAAGAAGAGTACTTGCCTCCGCCTTATCGCTTAGCGCTTCTCAATCTCAGCAAGGAATTCTTTAGCAGTTGTAACGTCTTCAGAAACAGTGCCCCTAAACACCTCTGGGATGCTGCGCCTAATGATCATTATGCTCATGCGGTTTGAGCGATCCCACTTCTCATGATCCCTCCTCTCTTCAGGAGTACTCTCCGCCGTAGGAGTAGGGGGTTCCTCAGTCCTTAACGCAAGATCCAGATCCATGCAGCCAAGAATAATTTCAATATTCTCCTTCTAGTCCTTAAAATCTGTTCCATTGAGGATCGAAACAGAATTCACATTGGCAGATACAAAAACAACTGAAGTTATATATATATATATATATATATATATATATATATATATATATATATATATATATATATATATATATATATATATACACAAGAGGAATAACTTATTATGCTCACATAATAAAATAAATCATTATAAAAATATTCAAATAATGGTTTAACCCATCACAAAACACCCAATGCACCATTAATATCAAGTCTTTGGACAGTAATATCAACTGCTAGGGGTATCTGGTTGTAATGATCAAACATTGATAATAAAGCACGTCCAACAACAAACTAATCTTTGGATTAATTTATTATCGACAAAGCAAATCTTTCTAATTATCACATGTTTATCATCACAAGTGTATATGCAATCCGGCCAAATATTAATCTTTCTTTGGGCCGATCAATACTCGCATGAACGTACATAAACACCAACATTTAACATTTTTCACGAACTATTTACTCAAGAGAGGTCACTTTGGTGACTTCTTGATTCAATTAATTCATTTAAAATGTTAAACTAAAACTAGAATTTGATTATTTATTTATTCCAAAACCAAATATATTTATTTTATATATTAAACAACCAAAAAAATATATAAAATAAATAAAATTATTTATATTCTAAAATATAAATCCTTATGTTCAAATGTCTTGAACCCGAAATTCAAAATTAATTAAAATAATTTACTTCAATTAGGCTTTTAAGAAATCCTAGGATTCTCAATTTGGGATTTTTCCCCCAAAAACAAAATTGGGATTGGGTTTCAGAATTAGGGATTTAGGGTTCTGAATAGAAATTAATTAAATTAACAAAAAATAAACATGAATCAAGTATGGGTGGCTCTGATACCATATGAAAGCATAAACGCAGAATATGATCCTATTATTGATTATGACATCTTCATGCACATAATCACACTTTTACGCACATAAACGCACATTCATGTACATAAACATAATATAAATCATAATATTGATTCTAATCATCAATCATAAACTCATAAACAATATCTCATACCCATACTAATAATCATGTTGTAAATAGTAAACGAAAGCGTACCTAAATTGGCCATAACGATAATATTAGAGCACTCCTATATGCGCAGTGATCTTCCTCCTATAGAGCACTTTGATCTCCCTTTGGTTTTCTCCCTTGATGGGGATAGGGAGAAAGGAACAGGAAGAGTATGTTATGACTCTGTGTGTGCTCTCAGGAGGGGACCACGACTATAAACTGAATTACTTAAGTTTTAGTATTTCTAATTTGGCCCCTCATCAAATTAGAAATTACTAAGTGGTCTCTACACAATATTTATTTTCATGACATATGCCTTTAGCCAAATCTTTAATTTAGTCAGATCACTTTATTATTTGGCTTTATAAATAATGGCCCTAACAGATTTAATTATGTGTTATATATATATATATATATATATATATATATATATATATATATATATATATATATGCATGACCCAAAATTACTAACATTTATTTCTTTTATTTTTTGATTTTTTTTAAAGCAACTGTCACTTATCAAATTAAGGTTATGTCACTCGCACGTGTTAAATTAAGGTTTTGTCACGTGTCCACTCATAATTTTTTAAATTTTGTAAATGTTTATTTTTTTTTCAATTTAAAAAAAAAATCTACCGCATGTCAATTTAAGATTCTGCCACATGTCATTGTTATGTGAAAAATTTTAATTTGGTCCATGTATTTGTTATTTTGTCTCAATTTAGTCTCAATTTTTGTTTAAATTGGAGCAATTTCATTCCTTCCAAATTGAGACTAAATTTAACTTTTATATAAATATTACAATAATATTTTTATGATAACAGATATTTTTAACTAAATTAAGTTCATCTAAATTTATATTGTTTATTGAACTTTATTTGAAATTTGTTTTAAATATTTATATGTCAATAATTTCTAGAAAAATATGTTAGAGGTTGTGTAAAAATAACAACTTTATAAATTTTAATGTAAAATTTTAAAACATTTTTTTAACAATTACAAAATTAAAATGTTTGTCTAGAAATTATTAAAAGATATTTTAAATAAAGTTCAATGCAAAATATAAATTTAAATAAACTTAATTTAGTTAAAAAAATTTGTTCAAAAATGTCAAGTTGGTCCTCTATTTTTTTAGTCTCAATTTGGTCTCGAGTTTTTAAAAATTGATGTAATTTGATCATTTCATTAAATTTCTTAATGTGGAGCAAGGATTTTTCATCAAAATTGACATTAGGATTATGTCAATTACACCAACAAAATAAACCATCTTTAATTTTGATGAAAAAACCTTGATCTGATTAAAAAAATTTAACGAAAGAAAAAAACAAATTGCATCATTATTTCAAAACTCGTGACCAAATTCAAATTAGAAAAAAACTAAAGGACCAACTTGATATTTGTGAACGAAAATATGAACCAAAAGAGTAATCCCAAATTTTTTATATAAATTAGTAAAAACATTGTATTTTTCGTATGATAATAAAAATAATAAATTATAATTATTGTTATTATTATAATTATAAAATTAAATACAAATATTTTTATAATTTTACTATAATTAATTTTTATTAATAATGAATAAGTTTAAAAAAAAATAGTCAAATTTAAAAAATGGTTAAATTCAACAAATGATCACTTAAAAGGTAATACTAATAAAATAATTATTTTTATTTAAAAAAGTGTTTAAAAGGTAAAATTGAAAAGTAAATATGTACAATAAAGAAAAGGAGTTTCTTTAGATATAGATATAGATGTATAACAATAATTTTAAAATATCAAATTATATAAAATATATTAAAAATATTAAAATTTTAAAAAATATATTTAAAATTACATATTAAATTATATAGATATAAAAAATTTGGAGGGGCCATGGCCCCCCTTTGTCATATAAAAGGTCCACCGATGCTTGTTTGGAAGTGGTGGTTGAAAAAAAATATTAGTCATTTATACTTTGGAACATGTTTTTTTGTTGGAAAATAATTTTACTTTAGTTTGTTATAATTTTTTATAACGAGTAGTTCCTTAGAGTCTTTTAGGACAACAATGTCGATGCTAACATTTTTGTAAACATATATAGTTTAAAGTTTTTCATATCATTGTGGTGATAAATTAGCTAATTTGACTTCTATTTACACAGAACATTATAAGTAGTTTAATATTTACCTTCATGTATTTATTTATATTTTTTTATAATAGGTACTGCCTATATTTCGTGATGTATAATTTCTATATGATGTGATTCTCATGTTTTGTAATTTTTTTAATAAAAATTTTATATTATGACAAATTATTGATAAATTTTGAAATGTCGTAACTAAGATGTCAAAATTCATAATGATGTCTAATATAAATTTATTTGAAATTTATTTTTTAAAAAATCATGTCAAATTTTGTGAGTTATGAATATATTTTAATATTTTTTTTAGCTCTACATTGTTATGACTGGTTTTTTTTCCACTTATTGAGATTTTTCTTAGTAAAAAGAACAAACTACTTTTATAATTATTTTCGAATACACGGCAATCAATTATACGTACAGGCTATATTTACAAAAACTAGTTGAAAAGCTAACTTAAAAGGTAAAAGTTAGCTAACAATTACAAAAAGCTAATTAAAGGGTAAAGTTGGTATCTGATAAAGAAATGTTAATAAACTAACTTATTATATTATAAATCTTCAATGAAGTTATTTATTAAGGTAGTTTATAGATATAAAATGAAAAGGATAGACATGTTAATGTTAATTTTTTTTAGCTTTTTCTTACGAAATCAGTGATTTTAATTACATTATTTAACTTTTAATTATATATATATATATATATTAAAACATACTTTATATAAAAAAGTACAAAAATAGGATTTAATAAATAAATTTAACATAGAATATAAAAAAATTAGATAAAGTCATTTAAAAGTTATTATTATGTTAGTAGACCAAGAGGAAGACACTTCGGCCTAAATGTCCGCATAAATTAAAGTGTTAAAGACATCTAGACTAAGTAATACAGTGTTGGACGAAACGCTCAAATATTTACTGAAGTAACAGGATAGATCACAATTAAATAATAACGAATTAAAAATAAGGATAATGTTAATCAATATCCTAACGATAGTGAATAAGGTATAGTTAATGAATATTGAATTTTGTAAAAAATTCACATGTAATTGTAATATTAAATGAATAATATTAGTGCATTTTTATTTTATTTGGAGGAAAAAAATACCCTTCAGTGTTATATATTTTATAATTGATATTTTATTTGATATAAAAAAATTATAAAATAATAAAATAATTATATTTTAATTTGTTAAAAATTAAAATATAATTAAACACAAAAAAAATAAATTAATAGAAAATAAAATATTGTTTTGTTTTTTTCAAACATACAATATTATGTTAATTATTTATTTATTAAAAAAACAAATGATATTTTATTTTTATTTTTATTTAATTTTTCTGGGCTTAATTATATTTTAATTTTCAACAACATTAAAATATAGTTATTTATTATTTAATTAATTTGTATCAAATAAATTATCAATTACAAAATAAATAATACTTGTGGTTATTTTTGTCTTTTAAATAAAGTAAAAATACACTAATAATTACTAAAGTTATTGTTCATTTAGGGTATTGGTTAGCATGACTCTAAAAATAATTAAGTAAGTTAGGAAAACCTTAAATAAGGTAAACCATTAGATCCTAAGTCCAAAAAATAAGGTCATGCATGTATTATATATAGTCACTGTTCACGAGGTATGCCACTTAATTTATTTATTATGATAAGTTATTGATTTGGATGTCAAAGTGTTTCTTTGCAGATTTCATACCAAGAATATCTAAATCGTATCAGAAGAGAACATATCAAATAACTAGTAGAGAATATATAAATTTGAAAAATGAAAAAAATAATGTAATACACATGAGTTTGGATAGATCTCGACCCAAAAAAAAAACAATTACAAAATAATGAAAATAATATTGTTAAATTAACAAAAGAATTGTTATCAAACATTGTCAATAAAGACGTTTAACTAGAAAATTAATTATAAGAACGGCAACAAATTTTGAAAATCAGCATGACAGTACAAATTGATTAAAATTAAAAAACTTAAAACTAGAAAACTTACATAATTTTTTCCCCACATAAATTTTACACGTTTATTAATACATTTTTTTCTTTTCTTTTGTTCTTTTAAGAGGCATTTATTTCAAATTTTGTTTCTGCCGCTGGTTCATATCGGTTAAATGATAAATTGTTTAATAAATAGCATATCGATTACCGACTAAAATCAATACGTATATTTCTTTTTTTTCTCTCATACTAAATTTTATTTTAGTTTTATTTTTCTCCAATTGAATCCGTAAATTTTAGCTCTTCCAATTGATTTTTTATGTTGGGAAGTTTGTTTTTCTTTTTAACTTTCTACTATCGATTTTTATATGGGTGGAGGATTTCGTGTGAAAAATATTTAGGATTTCGGATTGAAAAAATACTTAAAGTTGGCATCTTTCTTTTAGGACTTTTTAGTTATACATGGAGAACTACCATTCTGTTTTGTAAGTGAGAATAAAAGTAGATATGATAAAAATATTTGTGTTTGAAATTATTTATGGATAAGATTTGTTATGGATAATAAATTTAGGTATCCACATTAACGGATAACATACAGTTTAATACTTATTTATAAACGAGTCGGGTTTGGTAAGTAGGAGTAAAAATAGATATGACAAAAATATTCGTGTTTGGGAATATTTATGGATAAAATTCGTTATAGATAATAAATGAATACTTTAAATAGGTACTCGCGATAACAAATAACATATAATTTAATACTTGTTTATAAGTGGATCGGATGTGGATATCATACAATTCATACCCATGAGTATCCATTATATGTGAAAGATTACAACTAAAATTTAATTTATATTTAATTTAATTTACATTATATTTTGTAATTTTATTTTAGATTTTGTTTTAAAAATCTATAATTTTTAAAAAAATATTGGCATGTATCAATGAATACCCACAAATATTTTTTAAATGTATATTCGATGGATAATGGAATGAGTAACAAGTTAAATATTCTGTTGTGAATCAAGAAATAGGTAGACACTATTTGTGTCTGACCCATTGTCATCCTTAAATAAGAATTGATTAGAGGAAGAAGGAAGGGAAATACGGTAAAAGAGAAAAGAAAAAAAAAGGTGATGAGAAGTAGAAGGAAAGAGAAGAAGGTAGAGATAAAAAAGAAAAATAATAAAACAAAACACCTGTCCAAATTAAAAAATGAATAATATATTGAACATGACATTTTTTAAATGATTTTAAGGTAATTTAACATAAACTGTCACAATAATAATTATTTTTTAAAATAAAAATTTAATTAAGTCAAAAAATACATGAACCGAACTGAATTAAAAACTTATATATCACTAAATTATTATTTAAACTAATAACATCAGAATCTCTTTTCCATTCCTTATATTCATTCACTCACTTTTTCTTACGTTCTCTCGCCAATTCAAATACAGCTTTGGTAAAAAGTTATAAGAAATATATATAAAAAAAGACAAAGGTAGAAAGAGAACAAAAAAACATACGACTTTAAAATAAAAAAATGAGTAAAATATTAATATTTATAATCTTTTAAATAATTTTAAGTTAATTTAACGGAAACAGTTGTATTAATTATTATTATTTTTTTAAATAAAGATTGAATTAAGTTAAAAATACAGGAATCAAATCAACTTAAAAATTCTAATATATGACCAAATTATTATTTAAATCAAATTGTTAAAAAAAACTTATCAATCTTATTCAAATTCAAAGTTAATAATTATATTGAGTTCATGCTTCCATTCTCTATTACCATACTCTCAGTCACTCATACATCCACCATGGAAGTAAATTTTCCCTCACAAATCTTTCCACCAACATAATTCCGATTAAATCCATCAATTTTAGGATTTAAGATTTAACCCTAAATGCCAAACACCAACACCCAACCAATTCAATTGAGCTCGACCTTCACATCACAATCTTCACCATCATATCCATCTAATAAACTCTTACTTAAATTATATATATATATATATATATAACAAAAAACAGATCTGTTACTACATAAATAATTATTTTATTAAAAGCTAGAAGGGGAGAAAACTTTTTTATTAAAACAATATACAAAATTCAGAAGTTTACTCTTAAAAGAAATAGTTAAGTCGAACTAAAAACAGTGTAATCGAGTTGTCTTAAGGGACTTCTTCCAAATCAACGGGTGACAAACTAATCCAACGTGCAATATTGTGATGGATTAAATTTTAATATTGTCAACAAATTTTAAAGCACTATACAAATTGAATATAAGTTTTAATTAATTATACAAATTGTAGTGATTATGAGTCGAAGTGAGTTAACATGGGTCGTTGGTTGTTTTGTTCTCGCGTTTCTCATGTATGTCCCTGTTACTGTACTGTTACTGTAGACAATGAACATGCCATGCCCATGCTTTTCGCGATTCCTTTCTCGCACCCATTATTATCACGCACATTATTTATTTCAATTTAAACCCTCCCAATCTCATTCTTTCAAAGATTAAAATTCATTAAATCCTAATCCCTGCTTCTATTATCTGTCATCCTCTCACTCTCTCTCTCTCTCTCTACGTTTGTATTTATTAATAACTACAATTATTCTTCCCCCTCACCTTTTTTTTCTTTCTTCCTCTCTCTGCTTTACAATCAACGTCTCTCTCTCTCTCTCTCTCTCTATTCGGCCTACATTCCTGGGATCTGTTGGTTTTGCTTTTCAAGGTTTGATTTTGGGAACTGGGTTTTCTCTCTTTGCCTGATTCAGTCTTCCCATGCTCGCAAAGTCTATTGTGTTGCTCATACCATTCATGTTTCAGTTTTTTAATGTTTTCTTCCTACTCTTGGAGAATCTAAATCTTGCTTTTTAGTGAATGCCTTTTGCTTTTCTTTATTGTTTAGCATAATCGCTTCTGGTTGTAATTTGCATGAACGTGGATGAATATGTATAATGTTGAACTGTTAGTGGGTAGTACTCGGTTTGCTCTGTGGAAAGAACAAGAGGGGTTGTGCTTGTAAACATGGGTGTGTTTAATAAAATAAAATTGGGCTTTGCTTTCCTACAGTTCATATTGTGTGTATCTGGCCTTTTCAATTTCGCTAACTTTGTTGTTTTCTCCACACTGACAATTTTCACATTCACCTGATTTGTTGAGTGTTCGTTCACTCAATGCATCTTAATTAGAGAAACAAAGCTTTATTATTAGTGGAAATTCTTACTAAAAGGGGTTTTTTTGGGGGCACTATGTCACCGTTCTGAGATGTTGTATGCTTGAAAACCTTTTTGTTATCATGTTCTGGTTATGGCAACTTACCTAACCAATGCAGATTCAAGTTTTGAACAGGGCAAAATGACAGATGCAAGGCAAGGTACAGCATCGATGGCTTCTTCGTCCCGAAGCCTTCCTGATTTCAAGAAATCTATTAAGCTGAAGTATGTGAAGCTTGGTTATCATTACCTCATAACTCATGGAATGTACCTTTGCCTCACCCCTCTTGTGGTGCTGATTGCTGCTCAGCTCTCCACCTTCTCCTTCCAAGACTTTTATGATATTTGGGAGCATCTGCAATACAACTTGATATCTGTTATTCTCTGTTCCACTCTCCTTGTTTTTCTATCAACCCTTTACTTCCTCACTCGTCCTCGGCCAGTGTACCTTGTCAATTTCTCTTGTTACAAGCCTGAAGAATCTCGGCGGTGCGCAAAGAGGACATTCATAGACCACTCCCGGATGACAGGTTCTTTCACTGAGGAAAATCTTGAATTCCAGCGGAAGATCCTTGAAAGATCTGGCCTTGGGGAGACCACTTACCTCCCTGAAGCTGTCCTCAACATTCCTCCCAACCCTTCAATGGAAGAAGCTAGGAAAGAAGCTGAGGCTGTGATGTTTGGTGCCATTGATGAGCTATTAGCCAAAACCTCTGTAAAGCCTAAGGACATTGGGATTCTGATTGTAAACTGTAGTCTGTTCAACCCCACTCCATCACTTTCGGCAATGATTGTCAATCATTACAAGCTTCGGGGGAATATAAGGAGCTACAACCTTGGTGGAATGGGTTGCAGCGCAGGGTTAATCTCAATTGACCTTGCCAAAGATCTTCTCCAGGCCAATCCCAACTCCTATGCATTGGTCATCAGCATGGAGAACATCACGTTGAATTGGTATTTTGGAAACGATCGATCGAAGCTTGTTTCCAATTGTTTATTTCGTATGGGAGGAGCTGCAGTTCTGCTCTCCAACAGGAGCTCCGACAGAAGAAGGTCCAAATACAGATTGATCACCACGGTTCGCACTCACAAGGGTGCTGATGACAAGTGCTTCAGCTGTGTAACACAAGAAGAAGATGCCAATGGCAAGATTGGTGTCACTTTGTCTAAAGATCTGATGGCTGTTGCCGGTGATGCTTTGAAAACCAATATCACTACACTGGGACCTCTCGTACTTCCAACATCAGAACAGCTTCTATTCTTTGCCACGTTAGTTGGGAAGAAAATTTTCAAGATGAAGATCAAGCCTTATATTCCAGATTTCAAGCTGGCTTTTGAACATTTTTGCATCCATGCTGGTGGTAGAGCAGTTTTGGATGAACTGGAGAAAAACTTGCAGTTGTCTCCTTGGCATATGGAGCCATCAAGGATGTCACTTTATCGTTTCGGAAACACATCCAGCAGTTCCCTTTGGTACGAGCTGGCTTACACTGAAGCCAAAGGAAGGATCAGAAAAGGAGACAGAACATGGCAAATCGCATTTGGTTCTGGATTCAAGTGTAACAGTGCAGTGTGGAAGGCTCTCAGGACCATCGACTCTGCTAAGGAAAAGAGTCCTTGGATTGATGAGATCGACCAGTTTCCGGTGGATGTTCCTAGAGTATCTTCATTTTAAACAATGCAATTTTAAATATTTGTGTATTACACTATCAGCATTAGGTGGCAGTTTCTGGACTACTGAAATTTTCCTGCAAAGTTGTTGTAATACATTGCTAATTTCAGAGTATTGTAGGATTTTCATTAGGACAAAACTTAGATGTATTGCAGTTATTAGGTATTTCTGGTTTTATTTTCTTTCAAGAATTAAAGGTTCACCTTTAATTCAAGGCTTAATTGGGTCTTGTTGTCCTCATGTTCAGAATAAAATCCGTGTTTGTCTCTCTAATTTCAAACAATAATTTTAATCTCTTAAATTAAAAAAAAAAAAAAAAAAAAAAAAAAAAAAAAAAACATTTTTAGTCTTTGAAGTAATATGGCATTAATGGAAATGATGAAAAGTGGGGACTTGGTGCTGTGAGCATTGATATCCACATCCAAGCGTTATATCATCAGTTCTGTTAAATGTCTACCCTCTTTGGATTGAAATGATTTTTTCTTCATTTTGTAAATCTAATAGCGTATTTATCCCAAATTTCATGTTAAAAGCATAATTAAGTCTTTCATGTTAAAAGCTTAATTAAGTCTCAAACTAAATGCAAACCTTTATTGTGCAATGTGTCTGTTCTGATGGTGTTTTTGCTGCAACCCCTACTTGATGTAACCTGTCTCTAGTAAAGCACAAGCACTGATGCAAGCAAAAAAGACATCCAAAGACTTTTGAAAAGGGAGAATTCCTCCTGGTTTAGACGAGACTGTTGTTTCAACATTCTTCTGATTGGATAAAAACGAAAAATAAATTCAACTCTTGTTGATCTTGATGAAGAAAAAACCTTATAGTTTTGACTAACAATAAAAGTTTTGTGAATGTCAGAATAAATGCTTGGAAACCTAGGTCTAATGTTTATTTTAAGAAGATCCTAGAATGTTAAACTAAGAACAGATAAAACAAAAGGAAAATGGCTGGCAATGAAATTTTTAATTGACATCTTCCTAACATCAATGGAGATATTTATTGTAAGGGTATAAATGTTTGTACACACACCTTTTGACTTTTCAGTTTAAATACAAACAAGCACCACTTTTTTTCTCAGTCCTGATGTTCAACTATATATAACTCACTTTCTAATTATTAATTTGTTTTATATTATAAATATATTTTTTAAACTATATAAGTGTTGATCCTTGATTAAGCTACCGATTCTTCTTTCCACAGCTTTTTACAATGATATTGTATATTTATCATTAATTTTTATCAATTTAAGTAAAAAAAAAAGATAAATACATAAGTAATTGATAAATTTGGACATAAAATTAAAATTTGTTATCGTTCCAAACTTTAATATATTCTTGTCATTAAACGTTAAAAGTGAATAAATATAATTTTATTAATCTATAGGTTAAACTGTATCTCATATTATATTTTATATTGACTTTGAGTTAGAATGTATCAAATAATAAACAACTTAAATATTAATATGAAATATTGATTTATATGTGAAAAAAAATATTTAATTTGAGACTGAGACAAATTTTAATTTCATATAAAAATTTAATAATTAAAAACATACTTATCATGAGTTTAAATAAATTATTTGTTACTAAGTTTGAAGTAATCTTGAAAAAATCAATCACTAACTTCAATCAATTCAATTATTTTTGAAATAGTCGACTTTTTTAAATGTTTTAGTATGTTTGAATAAATTAATTATTTATCTATACATATATGAATATGTATTTTTTAAAATTAAAATAATTATTTTTTCAATTTTATTTTTCTTTTTTCAAGTTAATTTTTTTTAGTTTGACCATTTTTCAAACTTAATTATTCTTTTTAATTATAAAATTAAATACAAAATAAATAAAATCTATTTACAATAAAATTATAAAAATGATTTATATTTAATTTTTTAATTATAATTATAATAATTTTGTTATCTTTTATTATCAAAAAAATAAATAAACACACATTCACACTCGATTTATTTTTAAGATGTACTCAATTGTCTTTTAAATGATATATTTTGAATATATATTTTAAGTTAGGCTTAGGTGAATTAACTGGTCACTGGATATAAAAAAAAAAAAAAACATACAACAAAAAGTGAAATTATCATTGAAATAATGAATTTATATGAATATAACTACTTCAATAAAAACTTATGTAAATCCTTAACTTTTAAAATTTATATGTGACAATAGATGAGTAATAAAAATGTAGTCCATAAACCTCTTTTCACTGAGATATGCAATGAGGTATCGGTTCCTACGGGGAAGCACAGATCTCATCCTACCGTTATGGCATTAGTCACTACCTCCATATTTTGAATGTAAAGAGTAAAATTTAAAAAAAAAAAAATGCGTTGCCGTTATTTATGAAGATATAGGTTAATTTATATACTAAGAAATCTCAAGCAAATTATGCCAAAAAAATCAAACTAAGTGATACATGTGGTATGCCTTTCCTATAATATTAGGAGATGAATTAAAACTAAAAATCATTATAATAAAACTAATTTTGTAAAATAAAAATGATCTTTTTTTATATTAGCGGAAACACAAGTGTTATCAAGTTAGTGTACACTGTACGCATTATCATATATGCATGATATTATATTAGTAGGTGATGATATTATAATTTTATTAAGTTAATATACAAAATAAATTTATATTTATTATAAATAAAATGAAATAAACGAAGAAAATAATTATTGATGAATAAGAAAAAAAGAGAAAAGATAAACAATTTTATAAAAAAAAAATGTAAAAGTAAAAATTAATTTTTAAAAATTTAATAAATAATTATATTTTAAAAGATAAAATTAAAATTATAAATCTTGTACACAAACAAAAGAATCCTCCTTATATGCAAATATAGATAATCTAAATCACTTTATTCAATTAACATGGAATCTATAAAAAAAAATCTACGTAATTAAATTACACTTAAATTATTGTATTGACTGGCGGACCTTTCACTTGACAGAGAGGGTCATGGTTCTCTCAAATTTTTTTAATATCTATATATTTTAATATATAATTTTAAATATATATTTCAAAATTTAATATATTTAATATATTTTCTATTCTAATTTTTTTATACATCTATATTTATGTATAAAAGAAAAGTTTTTTTTGTTCACATTTTCAATTTGTCCTTTTTAATATTTTTAAAAATTAAAATAGTTATTTAATTAATATTATTTTTTTAAGTGATCATTTATTTAATTTAATATTTTTTTATTTAACTATTTTTTAAACTTAATCATTATAAATGAAAATCAATTATAGTAAAATTATAAAAAAATATTTGTATTTAATTTTATAATTATAATAATAACAATAATTATAACTTTTTTATTTTTTATTATCATAAAAAAGGTAAATATAATGTTTTTACTAGTGTGTATAAAATTTTTGGATATTACTCTTTTGGTTCTTATCTTTGTTCAAAAACATTAAGTTGGTATGTTTTCTTAGTTTTAATTTGATCTCGATTTTTTTAAAAATATGCAATTCAGTCCTTTTTTGTTAAATTTTTTTATCATATCAAATTTTTTTCATTACAATTGAAGTTGTGAATAAAGATGACTTGCTTGTTAGTGTAATTAACATAATCCTACTGTCAACTTTTTAAAAAATTTCTATAACATTTCAAGAAATTGAACGAAAAATAACCAAATTGTATCAATTTTAAAAAAATCGATACCAAATTGAGACTAAAATACATTATATGACCAATTTGATATTTTTAAACAAAAATTTGACAAAAAAAATAATTCAAAGACACTCCAAAAAATATTGGTTAAAAATTTGTCACTAATTGTATTCCTGAGACAAATCAAAGATTACTAATGTAGTTGGTATCCATCTTCAATGTCAAGATTTCCTTTACTTTGAATGGTGAACGAAAATTTTGAAGTGAAGGCCATGATCATGATCAAAGCAACGTTCCCACCAGCGGCGGTTTCAATAATCATTTCATTATTAACATATTTTTCATTATCGTAATCTGGTGAATAATATTTTTTATTATGATGAGATCATTTTCATTATGTTGTCGTGCAATCACAACCAACAACAAAAGTTCCATTAACACCATCAGCCTCATATCTGTACAGTACGGGCAAAAAGTAGGTGGTTGATTAACGTTGTTTGAAATTTGTAGCATCTTTGCATCACTGTTTCTGATACATGCTCAGCTTCAAATTCCTATCGCTAATAAGAAAATGACGAAAACATGAATCAATTGCTTTTGTGGATCCTTTTAAATAAGACACTCGTTTTAAGGAATATATTTAATCTTTTAATATTTCTAATTACTTTTCGAAGTAGGTTTCGATGTTAAAGTTCCACCTAAAACTTTTATTTCCTACATTTAAGTTTTTTTACAGTTACAAATTTAAGGATTATAAACTTTAATTTGAACATATCTTAAGCTTCTTTTTTATTATATGGTTTCCAGTTTCTTTTATCAAAAATTGTTAAATTTATTATATTATTTGTTGTTGAGTTATTACTAGGACATACAAATATTTAATCTTATGTTTGAAGTGTGAAGAAAATATAGGACAATCTTTATTTTATAAACATATTTTATAGATTTAACTTCAATTTAAAATATATTTTCTAATATTATTATTTGCTCTTGTGAGGTAATGACAAATTTCAAAACTAAAAAATATAATAAAACACTGAAAAGGGATGATATGAGTAAATTTTGTAATAATTTACTCTGAGAAATAAAACAAATAAATAAGAGGGAGAAGAAACAGGAGTGTGTATTATATAGACATTTCCTTTAATAATAATACTAGTGAAAACACCAAGCAGGTGTTTACTTTTTTCATCTGTAATAAAATTATTATAATTGTTATTTTTATAATTATAAAATTAAATATAAATATTTTTTGTAATTTTACATAAAATTTTATGTATTTTATAGGTAAACTTTTAGTAGGTAATATTGATGAAATAATTATTTTAATTTTAAAAAAATATTTAAAAAGTAAATATGGAAAACAAATGTGAACTACAAATAGAAAAATTCTCTTTATATACAGGGATGAATTATTTTTAATTTAAAATAATGATACTTAAAAGGTAAAATTAGAAGAAGAAAAAATGTGTACATAAAAAAAATGAATCTTCATTATATATAGATATATAGATATGTAAATTTATTTTATGATAATAGAAATTAATAAAATGGTTAAGATTAAAATGCAGTAAAATTCAGAAAAATATCAATTAGGGCGTGTTTGCTCTTAAAGATGAATTTCAGATAGATTGATTGAATGAATCGAGAAAATTGAGAAGGAAAAATGAGATTATTTATTTGAAGAGATGAGGAGTGAAAGTGAAGAAATTTAAATATAAAATTTATGAGCAAATTGATGGATGTGAAAGATATAAAATAATATTTTCATAGATAAAATTATTATATTACAGTTTTGTCCTTGTGAGTTAAAATTAGTCTAAACAAACTATAATAATAATTATTATTAATTTTAATATTATTATTATTATTATTAAGTTTAATATTATTATTATTAGTTTTAATAAAATTATTATAATAATAATATTATTATTATTATTAATATAATTATTATTAATAATATAATCATTATTACTATTATTATTATTAATTTAGAATTAAAAAAAAATTAAGGATATTTAAGTAAATACATATATGCTGAGTTGTATTTCCCTTGTAATCTCTTCGTCTATGATGCGAATATTTCATTTTTTTCTCAAGTCCATTTACATAAATTACCTCTAATCCTTGAAGCAAACGGGTTTCATTCATCTCTATCTATCTTCTTAATCAATCAAATTTTAAAAGCAAAGCATTTAAAAGGTAAAATTGATAAGATTATTTTAATTTACAAAAGAAAACTTTTATTGGATAAAATTAGAAAACAAATATGAATATAGAAAAAAGAAAACTATATATATATATATATATATATATATATATATATATATATTGTATTCAATACAGTTTTAAATTTAATTAGTTTTACTATTTCTCTCTCAATTTTCTTATCCAAATCTCTTCAACTGAATGACTAAGGGGAGAAAAGTGAAACACCCCTAATAAAATATTCTATGCACATTATTTAAAATATCTAAGAGTTAAATATTTATATATTAAGATAAAGTATATTTAAGCTAATAATAAAGTTTACAAAACATTTATATTTATAAGTGAAAAATAATATAATAAATTGAACTTTCACATTACCTCTACTTGGTTTTCCTAAACCTGCATCACTCTTCACTTACCTATCATTTATAATAGAAAATCGTTCATAAAAAAAAGAAGTTTTTTAACATTTGAGTTTATATATAATATAATATAATTGAATTCATTACATACAACACACTATAATTGAATTCCTTACACAAATAAACAAGATCTTTTAGTATGTGTTTGTTTTTTTAAGATGAATAAGCAAGAGTCGGTGAATGAACTTAAAGAAATTTAAAAGTAAAGTATGTGTTATTTGTTTTAACAGATTTGAATGATGTAATTGGTAAAAATAAAAATTTTAATAGATTAAGTTGTAAGAATATATTTTTACCCTTATATTTAACTTTAATAGAAAATAAAATACAATTACTTAAAATTAATTTAAATAAAACTAACTAATTAATTTTTATACAACTAATTTTATTTATCATATACAATTGTTTTTCAATTTATTTAAATTTTCAAGTAAATTTTATCTTTCATTATTAGTTTACTTATTGATTAATCTGTAACAATATATAAAGGGGATTCTCATTTTTGTGTCCACATTTCAAAATACCAATTTTATTCTTTAAACATAATAATTTATTAAATTTTTAAAAATTGACCGTTACTTTTACAAATTCTTTATAAAATCAATTATCTCTGCTTTTTTCTCTTCTTCTTTATTTATCAATGGTTATTCTTTCATTTGTTCTGATATATTTCACTTTATTTTTAATAAATATAATTTTAGTTTATATATTAACTTAATAACATTACAATATTATTACCTACTAATATAATATAACACATATTTAAAAAAATACATACACACAGACGCAATAACGCTAGTGTTTACGCTAGTTTAAATATAATATATATTCTTAAAATAAAACTTATTAAATGGTTATTTTTAAAAGGTTTTGAGCACAATGGAAAAGATAACTCATCATTCAACAACTCATGTCATGCATATGTCATATGTGAGAGCAAAGTAGTTTTTTTTTTTTTTTTCATAAATAATAACTTATCTTAAATCTGCTCGGTATGTAAAGATGAAAATTTTGTATATTTCCACAAGTCATCACCTGCAATCACCTTCAAATATTTGGAAACAAACAACATGCTCACATGCATATCCATCTACAAATACAATACATCGTGAAAATCAATGTCCTCCAATATCTTAACATCTCACCCATTTTAAGTATTTCAAGTTCACACATTCCAATTCAATAATTCTGATGAATTTGTTGTGCGAAGTTGTCATTAAATTCCTTGTTTTAATATATGTAAGAATTATCTAATTATTTGTAAATATTTATACCCATAAAATTGTAACTATTTTATAAAAAATACTTATATTAATTTTTTGAATGTTTAGTTTCCTAATTTATTTCTAAAAACATTTCATGATTTTTATTTTTCTTTATAAATTTTGACTTGACATTTATCTAATTGCATGTGATATTATAATTTGAATATGTATGTAATTATAATTTATATATTTATATTTAATATTAAAAAAATAAAAATATGTATATTTTTTATATTTAATATTTGATAATATTATACATTTTTTATATAATTTTTTTTTTTTTGATAATGGAGGAAAAGTATCACCATCTTTATTTATTTTTTGTTTAATATTAAAAAGTTATAATAAAAATCTTAAAATAACAAATATTATGTTAAAAAATATTATATTTGAAAATTGCATTCTGTTATCATAAAAATATTCATTATACAATTAATCCAAATAAACAAAGAAAAAAATCTTGTATTTTCCTCTTTTGATATTTTCATCCATGCAAAGGTGGTATATTTTCTATTCTATTTCTTTTTTTCTAATTTTCTATCATTCCTATAAATAGCATGGGTTGGTAAACTATGAATATTCTACATTAAAATGTCTTCTCGAATGGAAAAGGTTTTTTTATCAGAAAAAAAAAATGGAAAAAGGTTAGGAGGAAGGAGAAATTTTCATGTTAGTAGAGTCATAAAAGGGGCGACAGTGAATAAGAGTGTCTGCTTGGAAGAGGAGGAAGTATTTTCTTTCTTTCTGCAATTGTCTGTTGTCAATGAGACCAAGTGGATCCCATCAATTTCATACATGTTCACCTCAACTCTCAACAAAGAAAAAAAGCTTACATCATTAAATAGCAGTAAATAGTATCAACCACTACCCATTTTTTCACAAGTACCAAACACGATTCTACTTATAAGTTGCTTTTGTTACCATGCAATTTTCCAACACACTAAACATCATTCCAAATATTGAAGGAAAATGAAATTGTACTCAGACAAGATTTTAGTTTGAAAAATAGCATACAATGATGGAGAGAGATCTGACTGATAGACATGAATTTCTATCTTTTTCACACCGAAACCTACTGTCTCTCACACTTACAGTGCACTCTATCATCTAAACCTTCACATTAGTTTGGTTATTTACAAAACATAACTTAACGCACCGAAATTGCTTGTTGACAGAATCTTACGAGATATTCCAACGGCACCTAAAAATAGAAACCATTCAAATTGGAAAGAAAAATCATAAAAAAACACCAAATTTACCAGTTGTAGCCATACTCTCCTTTTTGGGGGTAAGGACTATTCTCTATATTACGATTTTGAAACACGAAAGACCAACCACCTCCCCTATTCCTAAAAATAAATCTATCTACTCTGTTTTGGACCTAATTAGAAAATGGCTTAGACAAGGAGACAAATAGTTGAGAAAAATTATATTTCAGATCTCTACAAAACTACGCATGCATGTAACAAAAGCAAAATCGAACATGTTAATTCAATCTATTTTTAACTTAAAATACTAGATAGCCCGCAAAACCAATACAAAGTATACCAAGTCCCGGAAAAAGTTGGACTGGCCAGAATGTATAGATTGAAGCCGCTTAAATGAAGCACCTTGAACAAGTATACCAAGTCATTCCTATATTCCATAAACTCCCATGTCAGAATTGAAATGAAAGCAAACATAGAACTTATTTCAGCCAGCTGCAACAAGCTCGTTCAGTAAAATCTCAAACAAACTAAAATTTACAAAATTTAGTTTTACTAATCACGTACATAAGTAGGCATTTGATCTAGTTAATTCTAACACTCTGCCAGACAAAATGCACGACTACTAGCTTGATTCCTCCACAGCCTCATCCTTAGCTTTTGATTTCCCCTCATCAGCAATATGAAAACCCTCAATCTTGCGTGACACCTCATCTGCAGTTACCTTCACCTTATCAATTGATCCATTTGCAGACAAAGCCTCCGAGTCATCGAGAGTCAATGGGCCAGTCTGCCATATTCTGATGGTTCCATCCTCAGATCCAGAGGCATAGGATTCTCCACCAGGAGAAAAACGAACACAATGGACAGGACCATGGTGCCCCTTGTTGCATGCTGCCACATAGATTGATCATCAAAACAACATACACACAATAAAGGATCAAAGAACTAATGGTCAGTAGCTCACCAATCTCATTGCCTGTATGGAAATCAAAAACATGAACCCACATATCTTCTCCTCCTGCAACGAACTTGTTCCCAAATTTAGGCTCCAGTGAAACGGATTCCACAGTGCAGGGCATATCATAGCTCTTCACCAGTCCATAGCTAAAAACAAAGATAACTAAGATGTTAAACCATATAAGCAGATTTGGGAAGAAACATAGACCATGTGGCTTGTACTTACTAATTAGCATCCCAAAATTTTACAGTAGAACCATCAGCAGTTGTAATATAACGGCCGTCCTGACTCACTTCAGCACTTGTCACAGATGACTTGGTTTCAAGTGTCTGGACTATTTTACCACTTCTTACATCCCATAACCTGTGAAACATCAACTAGATTCAGTGCAATATATATTCAATGCTAATATGTATACCAATAAAATAAAAGCAAGAAAGCTAACACACAATTTACAACACAGGCAAACTTTCAGCATCAAAAACTAATGAAAAATATACCTGACTCCTCCCATATCGGTACAAGAACTCAATATTGTCTGGTCACTATGAAGCCAGGCAACAGTTCTGACAGAACCAGGGGACTTATCCACTTCTCTGGGTGGTGCATCAGGCCGATTCATATCATAGATGCGGAGAATTTTTTCCACTCCCCCAGTGAGCAAAAGGTGAGTATCCTGCTCCAAGGTATAAAATGTCAATGAATACGAAAATGTATGCATTTGAAGGCGAAATCCATATAAGCGGGACTGAAAAAGGATATTTGCAAGACATGCGCAGACACTATCTATGCCAAAGGATCTGTATGCAGTGAAAAAGTAACACTTAAACACAAAATGAGATGTAGAATAGTGTTTTGATATTGACTTTCAAAATTCCAAGGAATTTAAAATGCATGGAAATAATATTACTCTGAATAAATTTCTTTCATTTTTTTACAATACTTTCCTTAATTTAAAGAGTAATGTAAAAATCCTTAACTTTTTATAAATTCTTTGGATTTAACATACAAACAAGCCATTTTTTATGTATGATATTAAAACTCACTTAAAAATTGAATTCCTCACCCAAAATTCACCATCGAAGTACCCTAAAATTGGTGGAAAAGAAAGTTTGGATCAAGATAGATTCTCAAATAAAGAAACATAAAATAAATGCTCAAAGAATTAGACAAACTTTTCAATAGAACCTTAATAATAATATCTGCCTAAAATCTAAAAACAAAACATACAGATCCATACAACTTCCCCTTATTGTACTGCATTGTGCCTCCCATGTTCCAGAGGGACTAAACCTTCCACATTTTGAAAATCTGAATTTAGTGGTTTATGGAATCAGTGAGCATTTTGGCTATCCTTCTTCCCTTATATGTTCTGCTGTGCCTCCCCTCACTAGCCTACCAAAATTGGATTTACACTGAATGTTTAATGAACCACTTGATTTCCCAGCTAAAAGCTTAAATTGATAACAAATGTATCTTCCTGCACTGAAAGACTTGACCTTATGAACTTTTGATTTGGTCACTTCTGCATTATTTTAAATTGTACACTGTACTTTGCTTTTATGATTTGTTTCAATATGAAGTTCGAATATTGGATATATATTATTCTAGAATTATATTTTCTTTGGATGCTGTAGTTAAGTATTTAAAATTTTAATAGAGTTCATATTTGGTTTACTCTTACAACTTTATGGACCCTCAATGAATCTACAAAAATTATATAGTATGATGCCACTGAGGTTTGGATTGTTGGAACTTGGAAATGCAGCAGAATCAAAATTCCTAAAGTTCCAACGTTATTCAGCATTAGAGGTGTTCAGAATAAAACCAATCCAAAAATCAACTAAAACAAAAAGAATTTAATTGATTTGGATTTTCTTCATTGAACACTTTGGAACTGATTCGGTTTGAACCAAACCAAAACCAAAATCAATAATTCAAATATCATTATATTACTTATTATTTGACTCGTATATGAGACATGTAAGAGGAAAATCTAACTTGACTTATGCCTATAAATTAGTAGAAAAGTAGTAGTATGTTTAATATATACATATGGTAGAGTTAGAGTTATCAAGGTGGTGTAAATATTACATTATTAGCCTTAAGGGATAAAAGTGGTTAAGCAGGATAAAAATATTACTAGAAACAATATAAAGAGACCAGTTTTAATGTTTCTGACTTGACTTTCACGCTATATTGTATGAATGTGAGTCAGGGATTTGTTAGACTTATGAGAGGTAGATCTTGGGAGATATCTAGTATTTATGTCACCGTATACCAATACAACATACACCTTTGTTTTTTGTTTCTCCATTGCTGTAAAAGGGTACCTCACCTTTATATTTTACTCTAGTTCCTTTGCTAATAGGAAAATGAAAAAGAAAGCTACTAGTCTATCTAAATAAATAGTTGAATAATATTCAATATTGAAGAGAACAGATCTTTAATTACAATGGCGCATGAAATGAAATTTTTCATCACGATATAGCATCGGCCTGTCATGTCAAAAAGGCTAGATACATGTACGGATAAAAAATTATAAACAAAACTAAAAGTCGATCCAAACCAAACCAAAATAAATGGTTTGGCTTGGATTTCCTTCATGTTCAGAAACCAATCCAAATATAATTTTAATGTTTGGTTCGGATGTACTTTTAATCAAAAAACCGAACCAAACCGCATGGTGACACACCTTTACAACATGCAATAATGCTAGCAACAAACAAATGTCAATGTCTTCTAAATCAATGTAGTGACTATTTGCATGAAACCAAATGAATGAATCTCAATTCATGTCAACTACCATGGTCCAATTTATTTTATGCATTTACAAGTCATTGATTTATTGATTTTTCCTAATCCAGAAATGGATTTCAGCAGAAATCCTAGTTATCAATGAAAAATAAATTAACGCATCCAAATCTACCTCTGAAAAGGCACATGCTCGAACAATGTGCTTGTGCTCAAATGAGTGCAATTCATCTCCTGTCAAAGCATCCCAAACTTTCCTGCTCAAATAAACCAAATGTAAACTTTTAATCAATGAATTAAAACCTTGATGATATAAGGCACTACATTAATTGTTGGGTCTAAATTGATCACATCATACTACTTCTATGTTGTAAGAAAGGCAAATAAAAGAGTGACTCTTATGTACAGAAACCCTAAAGCTAATAACATGCGTCAGATACATTACCAGGAAGATCTAGCTGCCAACACTACAGAATACATGTCAACACAAATATACTTCAACTGCCAGTGAGGGTGTTCCTAAGGCAATAGCAAGTTACTAACATCAACGGAGCACACAAGAGAGTGCACAAGAGAGTACAGACAAGCAAGAAAACAAGTTTACAAGTAAACACAGTACTAATAACAAATAAAACACCATAAAATGGATGGAACAACGAATAAAAACTAAGAGCCAACACATTTAAAAGAAAATTACAAAAATAAAACAAAATCACATACGTTGAGAAATCAGCAGAAGCAGTTGCAGCACGTAAGGCATTAGTATCCAAGCAGCAACTCCACACAGCACCTTTGTGCCCTTCAAATGTTCCAATCCAGTCCCCAGTCTCTCCATTTCTGAGCATGGGACTGGAATCTGAACACCAAGAAAAAACTTAAGCATGAAATCTTCCACTCCACGTGATTATACACAATACATCAAAACCCAATACAACAAGCTCAGACACTCAGTCAGTGCCGAAATAAATTATTTAACTGGGCCTGAAATAACACCCCAAAATAATTTTCTTTTATTTTCATTTATTTGAGCGCGAACAATAATATTAAGTAACCTCATACTATCTATGACGTCGATGAGCACTTGGGTATCAACATCTGAGGACCAGGCACCAACACAAATCTAAAATAATTTCAGATCCAGAAAAAGACGATGATTATTCCGAATTGAGACACGAAAACATTTACCACCCCGAATTTAAAGCTGAAAAGGCAAAGATTGTAGAAAGAGAGAGAAAGAAAGAAAGGGTACCCTTGCTTGCACTGATGAGGAAAAACCCATCAGGCGTAACAGGACTGTAGAAGAGATCGACCACCGGGCGCGAGTGGCCGTGGCACACGAGGGGAACTGCTACCTTTTTCTTGTCCATTCTCCAATACTATTATCGTGATAGCTGAAGCCTACTTAATGGAAAGATAAAGCCAAATAACAATAACAATTGTAAGGGAAATTTAGGTCAATTTTTTTACGGAAGTATGAAAAGATTATTATTCTTGTTATTATAGAGAAACCCTAAATGTACGGTTAGAGTAGCAAAGAAGAGGATGAGTAACGAGTATGGTGTATTGATTGATAAGAATGGGTGTATTATGTGGCTAATAAGAGTGAGTAGAGAATTGCAGAGCAGAGAGAGAAGGGTCCTAAACCTAACCCTGGGAACTGAAAATGGCGTGAAGAATTGGGATCGAAATGATAAAAGGATGGAAAATAGTGTTATAGTATTATTATATGAAAATGGTAAAGAAGGAGAAGAGGAAAGGGTAGGTTTGTATTGTAGGAGTATGAGGGTGGAGGATAGGCACGAAGCGAGGTTAAAGTGGCTCTGGATCAACCCTTTTGTACCGTGTCTGTGCTTTCTCTCTCCGATGGAGATGGAGATGGTGGATTCTGGACCCCACTCCAGACACTTACACGTATGCACCCCAATCCCCAACCCCCATCTCTTTTTCCTATTCGCACCCATATGGATCACCATGGGCCTAGGCCCAATCATCTTCTAGAATTGCATTTGTCGCGTAAATTAAATCCATCATAGATGAAGATTAGATTGATCTTATTGGTCTAAGTTCTACTATTTTCGAACTTCTTGATGATCACATAGGATAATTATCTTATTTTATTGTAATTACTTATATATAGTATTAGCAATGACAAATAAATTATTTTTCATAGATATTGTTTAATTTATCTAAGTTTTGATGATAAATCTTTAATATCCAAAATTTTATATTGAATATAGAAATGAAGATGTTTATGTATATGTGGATCTAATTATTATTCTCTACTCGTTCTTATATCGTTTTTATTCGTATTTATTTTAAATTATTGAAACATTTATTGTTTGTTAGATAATATAATAAATTTGTCTTCAATGTTCTCTCTTATCCTTAGCTTCACTTCATTTAGAAAATCTCTACTTCTTTCTTTTTTCACATAATTTTTTATTATCTTTCTTACTTGTTGTTTGACATGTTCAATATGTATGAAATTCACGTAAATTCACAAGCTACTCTTCCATTTATTACAATCTTAATTACACTTTTTCTTTTACTTTCTACATTGAAGTGGTATATTACATTTGAGAAAACATAAATCTCAATTTTATTGATTCAAATATATTTTATGACACGTATTTGATTATTAATACTATTTTTTAATATTTTTATTTATTATTTATTTTTCATAAGAGAATATCTCGATTTAGAATATTCAATCTTAAACTCTTATATTGTGTGTTAGTTTGACATTGAATAATTGATTAAATCATATATTTTTTTATTATGTGATTCTTATTTTTTGATAAAAAATTATTTAATTTGTATTTGAAGTGAAAATATGTTTTTATCCATTATTTGATGAATATAAGAGTGTAAGAAATTGAAAAGAGGATAAATGAATTATATCTTGGTCATTCCTTATTAAACCAATTTTTTGGAACGAACATTTTTCTAGTGGGAAAGAATGTGAGAATCAAAAAATTTCTTCTTCAAAAATCATTTTCTTCTCTTTAAACATAGCTCTCCAAAAAAAAAATCCTTTCTCTTCCAAAATTTTGAATCAATATCCATTCTTTTTGAATAATCAATATTATTGCAGTAATCTACATGAAAAATCCTATCAAAACCCTCAATCAATTTCTCTTAATTGTGAGTTCAAAATTTTTTTCCATTCTCTAAGAGCAAGTTCTTTTCACTTGCATGCAAATCCATATTTAATTTCATGTCGCCTCTTTCGTTCTTAATGAATCTCTTTCTGTTTATGATCCTAAAATTTTTTCCTTGATCCTTAATCAGACATTTGATTTTGTAGATAGTAATTTTTGTGTGTGATGCTATTTAAAGGATAAAAGTATAGTAAAATAAACTTTATCATGTAAGGGAAGCTGATATTTTTGAAAAAATTTAATGTTTTATAGCTAAATTCAAAAATTGTGGTTATAAATAGTAGGATTGCTTGTTTGTGTAAAGTTGAGAATATTTGTGAGTATAGTGGGTTTGATGAGTAGTGATAGTAGTATGGTATTTTATGAATAGAGAAAGTTATGAAAATTTGAGTAATGCGTTTGATTTGAACTCTAAGAGTATAAATATATGATGGTGGAAAACTGTTGAAATAGAGAGATTAGTTGTGAAATAAAGATTGGAAATATGACATTGCATGAAGGGGTTAAAGAAGATCCTATTTTAAATACGGGAGTAGATATAGGAGTTGATGGCGATTATAGCACCAGAGCTGGAATGGATCACTAATGGAATAGTATAGGAATATGTTAGATTTTTTTTATAGCCTTTCGAACAACTGTATTAAGTTCACATTTTTAGTTTTGAGTTATGGTGATAACATTTTTAGAAAGTAGAGTCTTCTACGTTAATAACTGCAATGAAACTAAGTTTAATTATAATTACTGATATTACTAAGGTATTAAAATATGATCTATAATTACTATGTGGATGCTTAGAAAAATAGGATTGTTATAATATAAGAGGTTAAAAGCACCCTTGAACAAAAGATCACAAGTCTTAAAAGATCATCCTGCTATTTGAATTCGTTGTTTATTTGGTCAATTGATCAAAGTGATAATATGAAATGGTTTGTGTTTTTTATTGAAATTTTTGTATTATTTAGTTATATTGCTTTAGATCTTTGGTACGTTGGAGAATTTTTTTGTAGTTATTACTTAGATTGCAATTAAATTTTATGCAAAAGGAAGTTCTCTCATTCATAATTGACTTATGAATATTATGTGTGACTTTTATTGTTATTGAGTTGGTGGTTATGTATTGAGATGGAAACCGATGAATGTTGGTTATTAACTAGGTTTTGAAATGTATAATGGCTTAGAAGGGACAAATTAAACATCATCAGTTAAGTTGGGCAAAGTATTTTTTTATAAATCTAAAATCATTTCAAATTATATAGAGTGATTGATTTAGTTAATATTGGTTTTTAACTTGTTTTGGACTTTATGAGAAATATTGTTATTTTGTGCGTATCTTGCTTGAACACCAAATATAAAGTATTATCACTTAACAAGTAGTTAAATGCTTGAGACCTAATTGTCTATTTAAGGTGTTTTTGCACTCAAGTAGTGAGACTTATCAGTTGAGTGACATTGTAGCTTGACAAAGAAGAAACTTAAAAACTAGTTTTCTTTTTATTGAGGTGTTCTTTTGTAAGTTACTTAAGTAGTCCATTTTTGCTAAAGCTACATTTTTAGTGTAATAATGTGATGTTATTAATCGTGATATTATATTAATTTGAATTATTATTATAGTGATTATGAATGATATTACTTATGACACGAATTCATTTGATACCTCAAACTTAAAGTATGAAAAGAGAAATAAATAAAACAACTCATTGACCTGTTTGTCATTTACATGAAAGATAATGTTATATATAATAGCAAATATATGAACAATTTAAATAGAAAATGAAACAAAATAATTGGTTTTATAATATCTATACTATTTAATGTTATTGTATTATAATATCTCTTCAAGTTAGAGAATAAAAGTCGATGATTCACAACTTATCCATGAAATAATTAAATGTAGTAGGAAGGGCCTTTGTGAATATGTTGGTTATTCATGTTTGGTGTTGACATGAATGAGAGTGAAGAATTGTCTAAAATGTTCACAAATAAAATGACAATTAATAAGTGATTTGTATTCTTAATTTATGTATGACACCAACAATCTTACTTGAATATATGTTAGAATAGTATTTGAGTTGCAATTTAAATTATTTAAGGGTAAATATTCAACATTTTGGAGCAAGTTATTATAATCAAGTTTAGGGATGATAAAAAAATATGTACCCAAAAGTTGTTCCAAATAAAATTTGTAATGATACTAAATGGATGTTTGTGTGCTATAGGTGTTATAGGTACGGTACTTAATTACTCATTTGCTGATGGAACGAGTATGAGTGTCATGATATCCAACCCCGATATATACATGTTAACTACTAATAATTATCGGTGAATTTTATTTGAAATTAAAAAAAAAGTAATTAAAATGAAATTATTAGTGAAAGAAATATTAATAAATTAATTATAATTTTCTTTAATATATTTATATATTTATATTTGTATTTATGAAATTGAAGTTATTTAAAAAAAAGGTAAAACTTTTTTTTATGAAATTTATTTAAATTAATTTTTTAGAAAGACAATTTATTTTCATTAATATTTTAGTGTACAATTTTGTTTCAATTAAAATTTAAAATTAATATGTTTTATAAGTTTTTATTTTAATTTTTTAAAATAAAATTATTTTTAAAAAATAATATATGAAAATATTTGTCGATATGTAAATACTCGTGAGTATAAAAAAAATCCATAAATATGTTTTTACGGATATTCAACAAGTAACAAAAATAATATTAATAATATGATTTTTTTTAAAACTAAAGAGAACAGATAAATAGTATACCTATATCTAACCAACTCGTTATCATTAATCAAGTCTTGTATTAATACTATGAAAATTATTTTTTAGTTTCAATCATATGATTTATTTTTTAATTTTTGTTTTTGACTATTAAAGAAAAATGTTCTTTTATTGTTATTTTTTCAATAGGTCAATTATATTCAAAAGTATCGACCCAAATAAAATAGTTTAAATAATCAAATTAATTAACTAAGAATATTACATAACATACTCTACAAGATTATAAAAAATATATTAAAATTATAAAAATAATAAAATACTTACAATAATATACATTTGATCAAGTTCTAAATATAGCATAATGATTTTTCAAAATATTTTAACTTTATGTCTATATTTGAACCAAAGCAAATATTTTCAATGGAGAGTTAAGTAGCGAATTGTTTTGCTGGAAATTGTCTAAACATTAATTTGAGTTAATATTGTTAATATTGCATATGATAACAAAAGAAAATGTGAAAATAGTAATTGGGAGAAAAAAATAGTCTATTATCTGACTAAACAATTAAGCATATATGTACTTCAGAAAGAATGGATTTAAATAACTCTGATTCAAAAATTAAATAATAACTCACTATATTGTTCCTAGAACATTGATAATTGTTCTTAAAATATTGTTACTTAACTAAATGAAACTACTAATGACCAACAAACATTAATAGTTAAATGAAAATTTATTAACTTTATCCAGCAACCCCTCAAATTGAAAGTTTACAAACATTAAGTTTAATGATAATCATTAAATTGGATTAATCCAAGAGTAAAATTTTCTTATCTTCTGAGATGCAAGTAACTTTAATAGCTTAGTCTACATCGAGTAAGTGCTATTCGCTCTTATAAAAAATTAACTGAATTATTCCATTGTTTGGTAACTCTCTTAAAAAATAATCCTCACATCTATATGTTTTGTGTCTTAGATGCTAAATAGGATTTTTAGATAATTTTATTATCACAAGATGAGAATGAAAATCCGTGAAGAATATTTCTTACTCAAATTGCATGGTAAGCACATGTTGAAGTTGTTGCAAACTTTGCTTTCACGATAATCAATAAATAATTGCTTCACTTATCATAAAAATAAAGCCGAATGTTATAATCACTTTTAATAAATCTAACCATTTTCTTTCCTTTCTATGAAATATATCAAAGTCACTCATGTCTTACAAATATATTAGGATTCTTTTTACTGTTAAAAGATGTGTGTATCTCATGTAATTCATAATAAAACTTAGATAATACACTATATTAATTAGGTGTTTTGAGAGAATTTAAAATACATCAAGTTACCTACAATCTCCTATAATATTATGTTGTCCGTGTGCTTCCTGCATGATCTTTGTTAAGTTACATGTCACACTCAATCACAGTATTAGCAGAACTGTAATTTTTCATATGAAATTATTTTTAAAAATTCTTTTACGTATTTATTTTGTGAAACAAAATTTCCATTAGTTAGAAGCAACGAGAAGGGAAATGGTATGGAAGTTAAGGTGTACGAGTCTAATGCTAGTATACAATTAAGGTTTTATAAGTTTTTTCTCTCAATATTTGTTGGAATTAGTTAATATGGTTTTTCAATTGCCACTGTAGTCTCCATTTTTATTAAAATAATTAACATAGTCTTTTCGTTAGATTGGTATTGACACTATCAATATATATATATATATATATATATATATATATATATATATATATATATATTGGGTTGTATAATTGTTCTGTGACGAAGATATGAGTCAAGTCACAATCTAAAAGTGAAATTTTTAGTAAGACAATTGCTGAGGAAGATATTATTGCATGTAACATTCAACTGTCCTGTGGCAAAGGCCAAATGGGTTGAGTCATAATCGAATCGTGATATTTAGAATATTACACTCTTAAGTAAAAAGAGTTGAGTTGACTATAGTTTTTGGTCTAATAATAAGTATTTAATCCTAACAATTGGTATCAGAACCAATATCACGAGTTCGATTTTTGACTAACTATTAGTTATAGCTTTTGGTACAGTAATAAACTATCTATCTATATATATAATATTATGGTAATATTTTAAATGCAACTCTCACCGACTCACATATATAATTTTATTTTATTATATACAGATTAGAATAATGAAGTCATTTTCAAACAGAGCTGTGTTTTACTCTACATCTGTAATCTCGTGTGTGCCGGAGTGGCCGGTTGCGAAGGGAAGGGTGTCGTGCCATAAGAACAATTTAGTATCGGTGACCCATATAGGACCAGACTCATATTTTAAACAGCTCCAATATCAAAAAGTTTAGTCCCAAAAATAGTCTTTTTTTTTCAAATTTGTATAGATGAGCCTGCAAATATTCAATGCATCGTGGACCCAAATAGTGGTTGAAAAAGAGATTATTTATTCTTTCATTTCTTAAGACAAAATTGTTGCACAATTGATTTCTTAATATAGCCAAATCCTTCCATTATGACATAATTAATTTGAGTCATCAATGCGGTACTCGCGTGGAGTCTATTGAGGATTGTTATTATTAGCAAGGATTGCGGGCACAACACAACCATTGGGTTCATGCATCGCTGATCATGACTTCTCTTTTAATTTTTTTGTTTACTTTTGTTTTTGGCACAATTAGGATTCTATCTAATATTGCTTCGGACAAATATTTATATGGATTTTTTATTATATTCATAATTTTTTTAAACTTGTATGATATTTATACGGATTATTCACTAATTTCAATCAATAATTAATATTTTTATAAGAATTTGGCTTCTTACTTTTTAAAGGAGTTTTTTAGTTACATTTATTTTTCTTCTTATTATAATTTTACTTTTTTAATAAATCTAATTGTGTTCTAACTTTTTAATAAATTTGAGAATTTTTAATGAAGTTTTTATTAAATTGTTTTGATTTATTTAATATTCAAAAAATTTATATTTTTTAATTAAATATTTGTCAGCTAATTTTTTGTGTGTGACATATATGTTTATATATGTTAAATAAATATAACTTTTGTGTTTATATAATAAAATGTTATTATGGAAAATGTGTTGTATAACAATAGACTATCATTGTCATCTAGTGGTGACATTGAAAGTTTTTTTTACTAGTTTAGATGATACAGTATAAGTTATCGGAAATTACGAAAATCTTATTATTCAACATATTTTTAATTAAACTAGTAAAATGTACTTATCATTTTATATTAACTACAAAAATTTCATATCAAATTAAAATAAGTAAGTAATATGATAAAATAAGATAATATAGTCCAGTAAACAAAAAATAAGACAATACACATTCAACTAAAAAGTATATAATTATAAATATTTAATACATAAAATAAATTTAACATGTATTAAATTAAAAATATTTAAATGTAAGACTTCAAATTTAATTAATTTTTTTAATATAAAAGTTATTTGGTGACTCCGACAACACTCAAACACTTTTGTTAGAAATTAATTAGTATTATTTATAATAAATATCTTGTAATATCTCATTACATATACATATTATTGTTGTCTCTAAAGTATTGGACTCGAATCTTTGTCACATATTTATTTTCTATGATGTCCCTAAATGGCAAAATGAACCATGTCATATGTCTCTATATGTATAGGATAAAAGTCAATATGTGTTGAAATAAGGTCAATCTAAAACTCATTATATTCATCTTAACTTGTAAATAATCCATTATGAACCAATATGACACGAAAATTTAAAAAGTATCTGAAAGTTGTCAAGTTATGAAAGTTGCCAAGTTACGAAGAACTGTCAAGTTAATCCATTAGGTTAATAATCTAATAAAATAGAAGGCTAATCTTTCAGGATAATAATAGAATCGATTAAAAATATCAAAAACTGATATTTAGTCATTAAAATTGATTTTCTAACTTGAGAGAAATGTGTGCAACTCATTTTGAAAAAGATTATGTGAAAGCTTTTTTGGAGCACGACGAAGAAACCGTTGAAACTTCTCAATATCCTTCAAGATTAGAGTTAATCAAATGGATCTTTGCTTAACAAGATGGAAGTGAAATATGTTTGAATGGGTGTATTCAATATGATTAATATTTTTATAATTCATACTTGTTATCTAAATATTAATGGGTGTGTGATTTTGTTACTTCAAGTATGTGTAGTCTTGCATAAGAATTTTTCTTGACTAGTTTGTCAACTATCTTGTGTCTTAGAGTAAGATTACTAAGTGTTTTGTAGATTTTGTAATTCTTTTTAGGACAGTGAAAAAATTCTCTAACAAAGTTTGTCAAAATAAGTTGGATGTATATTCTAAAGAATCAAACAAGTGTAAAATTTGTGTCACTGTGTGTTCTATCTTTTCTTTCACACTTTATTTTATGATGGTATAAACAATCCAACACTTAAGTATTCAATTAGCTTGTGTTAATATTTTTAACAAGTTTTATTTTAAAAATTGGTTTTGAAAAAGTCAGATAAAGCAAAAATTTTAAAATACCAATTCACCCCTTCCCTCCTGCTTTGAGAAAAAATATCCTATCTTTTTAACAATTATTTACCATTATAATGTATCACAAGCTGTAATAAATATAATTTTGAATATAATTTGCTACAATTTCATTAATATAATAATTAGCACTCATATATGAAAAATAATGAATTAAATGATAAATATCTTGTTAATTAACTTTATTAATTATCATCTTCGTGATCTTTATCCATCCTTTCGTGTAAATAACATTTTCACATCGATTACTCACTTAATCTCATGTGTTCTTACGTAAATTGAGTGCAGATTTTTTGATAGATTTTTTTAATATGTGTCTGCTATCAGTTTCTCTACTATCACTTCAAAGGACCCAAACTCTTCTTTTATATCAACAATTCTTATTAATTAGCAACAATAACAAAGGACAAATGTTTTGCATTTGATTTTATATATTTTATTTTTATGTTTAAATACAATATATTTTTTATATTTTGTATAAATAGTTTATTTAAAAAAATTATTTTCTTCTTCTATTGGAAAGCGCATACTACTTTTATCATTAATTCTAAAATTTACATGTTAGCAAACTAATCCACGTATATCAAAACCATTTAGTACCTCATGTTAAATCAATCATTTTAGAAAATAAGATCCAAGTACTTATGTTAAATCAATCTTTATTAGAAAATAAATTAGACCACGATATTTTTATTAAAGTCTATTTAATTAAAACGAACTAGACTTGTAAAATGCACTTTAAGCGCAAAGTGTCAGTTTATTTGAATTTTTATATGTTACGCATTTTGACTTTAATAAGATTTAAACTTACAAAGTATATTAAAAGAGGGTTTTATTATTATTATTATTATTATTATTATTATTATTATTATTATTATTATTATTATTATTATTATTATTATTATTATTATTATTTACAAGTCTTGATTTAAAACATTCTTTTGAAGCAGTTATAAATATTTTAAAATAATTTAATTTTTATAAAGTTTGACATACTTGTTTTTACTTTTATCTTGTTATTAAAATTTCACATATGCATCATTAAACATGTCTATGGATAAAATCAAACCTTCATGTAAGTTAAATCAAAACTTGGATAAAGATAGGTAAGAGATAGTTAAAATTAAAATAATTTTGTATAATCTATTTTTATCTCTAATTACATAGCATTGACACTTACAATTTTAATTCTGTATATAAAATAGGACTATTAACTTTTACAATGGTAATTTAAAAAATATATAAGTAATTGATAGTGTGAATTTTTTTTAACTAAGAAGATGAATGTACATTTATAATTAAAATTTTATCCACATGTTGAAATATTATTCTAATTCATGTTATACTAGGTACATTTCTGTTTGATGAATAAATTGTGACTTTGCTATCTAAATAATGAAATTAAAAAGTGGCCGACAGCTCACGTGACCGTGGCTGCGTTGTGCCTCTATCAACGCAGAATGTCCGCTCCAAATTTTCATTCGCCTTTTAGAAAGCTGGCATGTGTACATCTATGTCTAATTCGTAGAATCTTAATAATATAAACAAAAGGTTTAAATATAAGTGAAGAAAAAAACTAAAAAAATAAGTTAATGGTCTAACTTATGGGTGATTAAACTCTTGGTAAAAGAAGACTTTTAAGCATGTTAATTAAAGTTATAAACAATTTTTTCCTCATATATTTTTCAAATACCACTACGCCATACAGATCCCACAAAAATGAAAACCGGAAATACGTTGAATTTAATAATCTTAATAACAAAATATATTTTGAAACAAAACAAAAATCAACACTTCTTCTTTTAATATTATCAATTTTATAATAAGCAAACCGTGTGTACAACTAAAACTAGGGTACCCATTGTTTTTATCATTTAGAATAATTAAAGAAAAAACAAAATGATTGACTCCCAAATAAAAAAACACAAGTGGAATTGGCTAATAAAAACAAAAACTTAGTTACTCTTTTCGTCTCTTATTTAGTGCAAATAGATCTTCACTTTTATTTTTGTTATTTTTTAAAAATGAACTTAATTAAGTTATTTTTGCTAACTTTACATACGGTATTAAAGGTCGTATTTTGTATTTTTGGTAAATTTTCTTGTTGTTCAAATGTAAGGTTTTGTGGTATGATACATGATCCTGTAGATAGCATCTAGAGATGACAAATAAACTCATTATTGATGATATTGTTTGAATTCATTCCCGTTTTGATGGGGAATCCTCGCATTGAATAAGTACAGATATGAAAAATCCTCAACTTTTTTCAATTGAGTATGAAAATGTATATATCCGCTCTGTCCCCGTCCTTATACCCACCATACCACTTGTTCCTGCCATATTAAATATTCACAGTTAATTAAGTAACATTATATATATATATATATATATATATATATATATATTACTATTTTTTATTTTTTTTAACTGTTTGGTTTGTCATGAAATTAATTTGTATTTTTAGTATATTTTTCATCTTATCATAACCTTTATGCAACTATATTCAAATGATGTATGTCAATTAAATATTTGTTATGTCTCATATTTGAATATTTCTACTTTTTTTAATATTTTTGTTATTATATATTTTTCTTTCACATAAAAATGTTTAACACTCTCAATTTAATTGTTAGATACTATAAATCTTTCATTTACTATGTAATATAAAAAAAATTTATCTTCTTTACTCTATTATTATTAATTTTTGTTTTATTTGAAGAACTTTTTTGTTTTGCTAAAACAATTTACGTTATTTCTCAATCATTGACTATGTTGGTATTTGAAAAATTTTCTTAGATCTCTAAGGTATTTTTGATCTTATCATACACTTAATTATATATTTATTTTTCTTTGTGTAATTTCATCTAATAGTCTCTAAGATTGTTTCTATAACATATATTTCTTAATTATACATTTATTTTTCTCTGTGGTTTCATTTTATTATCTCTGAAATTTTATAACATACATTTCTTAATTATATATATATATATATATATATATATATATATATATATAATACTTAAAACCGTCGTGGGATGTTAGACGGGTAAAAAAATACAACTTGATATAATTCAATTCATCCATGAACTCATTTGGTATTTTATTTATGATTATGTTTTTATTTCTTATTTACTATTTTATCACGAGATCTTTGATTTTGAAGCCTGCTTCAGCATAATTAGTAAATTGAAAAATGTGTTTAAATTTCACTTGGAACCCCAAAAGTAACTTGTTTCCATTAAACAATATACTAACATATCTAATTCCAATCAGTTTCAATTCAACTTCAGCACAATTATATTGTTTTAAAAAACAATTATAAACTAAGGTTCAAATATTAAAAAATAAATAAATTAATTAAATTTAGATTTATAAAGAAAATATCGTATGTTGCACTTTGATTTAGATATTGCATCGACGGATGGATGAAAACCAAATTTTTGTACACCTAATTTTATGGATTATATTATGTAAAATACTTTATAGTTAATATTGTAGTAGAAATATATCATTAAACTGTTTTTGCAGGGATTTATTAAATATTTTGTTAAGAAAATAAAATATTATTTTTTATATGTGAGGTCCATTTTCTATCTTAAGTTAATGGACCAACTCTAGTGAGTAAGGCCAAACTTGCAATTTTTTTTCTCATCCCAGTTTTAACTTTAGTTTCACCTTTAGTTCCTTCATTCACCTAAAATCAATTCTCACACTTGTTCTTTTATGAAAACAGAATCTCTACTAGGACACAACAAGATCCTCTCTTGAACTAATCGAATTATTCCTCTCCACAAGTAGAACTCGAAATTCAAGTTTTATTTTGTTTCTTTTTTGTTTGGAAGCTCTAGTTCCACGTAATTAGTTGTCTGGCCTCAGTTTCGTATGCCTTCGTCTTTGTTTTCAGTTCCTTAAGCTGCTTCAAGTCCTGGTACTCCTCCCTCAAAGGGTTCCTTAAGTTAGCCTTCTGTTCCGAAGTAAAGGAAGCTAAGGTCTTGCATGTTTTAAGTTATTTTGCTTGTTTTGGGCTTGTTTCGAGTTCTAAATGCATGGATGATGTTGGTGATCACGTGAAAATATATGTTGTTTGTGTATCTGCTCGATTTCTCTGGTTTGCATGTGTGAGCAGGGAGGAACTCTATTGTTTTCACCCAAACGAGCAACCCTTGTCTAAGCGAAAATAGCAGAAAACTCACGCAGGTGCTGCTTAAGTTGTTGCTAAGGCGAAAAGCTCCAGTTTTGAGTGAGAGTAATCTCACCCAGGCGAGGAGGTCTCAGTTAAGTGAGAACTCGCAGAACCTCACAGTGCTCCCTATTTGCAATTTCGCCTAGACGAGAGCTTTTAGCTTGAGCGAGAGACTCATATCGCTTGAGCCATAGCTCTTTAGCTTGAGCAAGATTGACAACAGAGTTGTTTAAATGTGTGTCTGCTTCCATGATTGGTTTGGTTTATCCTTTTATAGCCTGAGGCATGATGTTGTGCATGCTTAAGTGCGATGGAATGAGACTGTTATATGTTGTGTTTGACATGAAATGAACCATGGATGGGCTAGTTGGTGGTGTGTTGGCATGAGAATTGTGATGCATTGAAATAACATGGATGTGGTATGAGCTAGACGTAATTCCACGAGACTCTTGGCGAGACCTCATGGTGATGTTGTAGTATATAAAATTAGATAAGGATTCCAATCAAGGTTGCATCCTGAAACTATAAACAATAAGTCAGTCTAACATAGAGCAGACTGATTCAAGTGGTGAGAGTAGCAAGAGGTCGTAGTCTTTGACAGGATAATGGCTCTAGATGATCATGGACTAACCTTGTGCGTGGTAGGGTGAAACCATGACAATGGCTCTGCCAAGCAGTAGAGGCCCCCACAAGTGCAAACATCCAATGAATCCGATCTCTTTATATGTATTTGGATAATTGAGTTATAAAGTCTTATTGTTTGTTATTACATGTATTGGGTGCCTTAGTTTTGCTTGTCTATAATTTATTAAATAAATTGCTTGCTCGTTGATATGTTGAGAATTATTTTACTCTAACTTACCCTTTTTGTTTGTTATCTGTTTTTTGTTTGGTTTTTCTTCTTTTTCAATGATCACCAAATGCTTGATGTGAGCAGATGTAAAAAATCCTAGAAGTCATTTAGATGATGGAGATACAACTGTTTAGGCTAAACCATGTTTGTACCCTCTTTTGAGAGCGTCTTTCATGTTATTTTGTAATTCATTACAATGTGAGCAATCTTTTGCTAAATTGTTGCTTTTTTATATTATGTTAATGACATTATTTTGTGCCTTAATTTTTCCTTCCATTAGTTACTACATATATATACTTCATGTCATGTGCTCTATTTATATTATAATTATGCGATGTTTTATTTAGTAGTGTTATTCATTTTGAATGTTATGTCACAATATAACTGTTAATTTTTTAAAGGTTGTATAAATTTATATATTATATTATATATTATGTTTTATATATATATATATATATATATATATATATATATATATATATATATATATATATATATATATATAATGTATATAAACTTATTGTTATTGATGATAATAGTTATACAAATTATTTTTTATAAATAATACATTATTTATATTACTTTTTTCTTTAAAAATCATTTTAATTCACATTTCAATCATCACTACACCGATATATGTTAGCATTTACTTAAATAACGCCTTGGTTTATTATATATTTTATTAATAGTAAATGAAAAAAAAAAATATATATATATATATATATATATTATTAAGAGTAAACATAATTTTAAATTAACAGTGAAATTAATAATAAAATTAATTTATTTTTAAAAAATTAATAGTAAAATTAATAATAAATGTAATTTTTTTTTCAAAAATTAACTGTAAAATCAGTAAAATGATTATTTTAATTTAAAAACAAAAATGTTTGTTAGTAGTAAATTTGAAGTAATGTATATATTATAAACATATATCTTTTGTATATGGATTATATGGAAATATAATATCTTTAAGTTTATTTATAGTTTGTCAAAATGTATACATCAGGAAATAAATGTGTTTATAATAATAATAATATAGTTTTAATAAATAAAGTTATTTGTATTTCTAATAATAATAATAATAATAATAAAATTAAATATGATTTTTCTTAAAGTAAAAAATAATTTTTATTTATTTTCTGAACAATTTTCTTTTATTAATAAATTTTTTTAATCTAAAAATAAATAAATTTTTAAAATTTATAATAAAATTAATATAATAATTATTTTAATTAAAAAAATTGCTAAAGAGTAAAATATAAAAAGTAATGTATATATTAGAAGAATTATAAATTTATTTTAAAAAAATTAAATTAGATTTATTAAAAAATTCTGTACTTGCATGGATATATGCACCAGTACATTGGATGATGTATGCACTTATAAGTCAACATTTCAAAACCTAACTTATCCAACAACTTTCTTTTGCAAAAATCTAAAGCAATCAATTTTGGTTTATGAGCAATTTTGACTCTAAAATGGAAAGATGTTTATCCATGTGAAGAGTAAGATATTTAAGCATAGTTCTATGCCACATAATTTTTCTACTTTATTTCTCTTATATGATTATGGTGATATTTTCACATAGTGTCACTTATTTACAATTTATGAACTATTACTTTGGTGAAATAAATATATAATAATAAAACATCTTTACTATTTTTTAATACATAAAATCTTATGACTCAGCACTTTTGTTTTAGGATAGTTTAAATATTATATCATGTTTTTAATATTCTCTTAAAATATTATTATCAATAAAATATGCATAATACCACATAGTATTTCCTTGGATACAAGTCTATGGTGTTCTCCCTTCTCAAGTTAAAATTGGACACCCTTTTTCTTAACAAATGCAATATATTATATTTCCCCTTATATACATATACATCCATATACCAAGTAATTTGTTTTTCTTTTTGTAATAATATTTTAAAATATGATAAATATATTTAACTGTGAATATTTTAAATAATTTGATAAAAAATACACATTTTTTTTATACTCAAATGTATATTAAAGACATAAACCGTTATCTATTGATTTATATATTTAATTATTGTTTTACATAAACGGATTTGATAAATCTAATAGTATATTCTTAAATTAAGTATTATTTATATAAAATAAAATAACATATATGTATAATATACAAGTAAAATATAATTAAACACTGTTAAGTTAGTATTTGATTAATGTATTATTTATATAAATATATTGATACTTTTATATATTAATCGTTTTATTTATTACATATATACAATTTGAGAATTTATTAAACTTAAAAGTTCTATGGATAAAACCCACATTTCTTAAGAGAAAACCGAGCAGCTTATTTAACACGGAATTCAATATCTGTTTCTTATTTTCTTTAAATTTTAGTTTTTAGTTTCTAAATAAAAAGTTCCGTGTGTAAGACGTCGAATTATTTAATCGTTATCACTCTTTTTCTAGCATTAAATAATACATTAGCTTATTTATAATATAATTATAATGATATTATTGAAGTAATTATTTAAAGTTGTTCCTTCACCGATAGATTGTTGATAACTAAATTTTGGAAATGAGTTTTTGAAAAATTAATTTGTTATCATGAATTAAAATGAAAAATGGTTGTGTATAATTATTTTTTCAAAGTTAAATTTTAAAGATAACATTGTTATAATATAATGCATCTAAGATGGTTTTCATTTTGAAATTTAAAACTATATTATCCAAAAAAATTTAGTCAAGGTTTAGGAAGGACATATTTAAGTAGAACAAAAATTTATTTTTGAAATCAAACTAAGGAAAGGAGGATTCATTTTTTAAATTACTTTTTCTATTATAGATTCGTCTATGATACTCTTCCACTTAAGGGTTATGGGAAAGATGGTTAATCTTTTTGAAACTATTTTTCCATTTCCTCAAATGTTTGTTTTCATGCCGTAAGAATGGAAAAATAATTTTATAAATGAACTCTTGTTCTTTTTAAACCTTGATTAAAAGATTTGTAAAAGTCAATGACAATTTAAGGTCAATGACAACTTAAATACACATCTTTTGTAAAGGAGTGCACTCTAAATCTAACTCAACATCATGAAATTGACTTATAAAATAAAACTTGCATCTTATATATTGTAAATTGACTTTGTTTTAACATGAGATTTTTAACACTTTGTCCTCTTCCCTCTAACACGTTTATAAAGACAAAATCATGAAATAATTCTAAACTAAAAATCCTACTGATATGATCTTAACCAACTTTAGATCGGAAAATTTGTAAATATAAAATTTCAAAACTTATTTACATAATTCTTTATCTTTTGATAAAGAACTTATGATAATGATATATTTAAACCACAGAGAATATTAGTCATTTAAAATTAAAATTATGATAAGAAATATACTTTGAATCATATATTTTAGTAGGTTTAACTACTCATCTAGTCATTGTTTTCATTCACAAATATCTAATTCTTTTAGTCTTAATTTAGTTTTGATTTGTGAAAATTGATTTAATTTAGTTATGATTTTTTAAAAATTGATACAATTTTGTCATTTTTATTAAATATCTTAAAACAAATTAAAAATTTTTCATCAAAAATTGATACTAAGATGGTGTTAATTACACCAACAAAATAGACCATCGCTAACAATTTTAATTTTGATGAAAAATCATTGATTCATTTCAAAATATTTAATAAAAAAAAACAAATTCCATTAGTTTTCACAATCCAAAACTAAATTACATCAATTTTAACATATTTAAATGAAAATAATAAGTAAATCAGTAATTAAAATATTTTATTATTAGTCTAACCTGACCATCATGAAGACAGAAGACATGTGGGTGCCAATACATTAAATTGATTTTGGTCAATGTTCTGGTAAATGTGGGTCTTATGATACTGATAATAACTTTAACTCGCCAATAAACTTTTAAACTTTTATAGTTTGCACGTATGGACTTCCTTAAGTCACGTTACTTTAGTTGCGTCCAACCAGGTTTCAAAACGCTAAGATTTCAACTCACTTCATTAATCTCTACAGAACTCAGATCCAGATTTTTGTCCCAACATTATAACACACAAATTTCTAAAAATTAAACTACAATCATGAACCAAGAGGGGTATATTCGTACTTTTATTGGAAATAAGTTATTATTTTGAGATATTTGAGTTCAGTTTCTAAATTTGGAAATTAATTTGTTTTGAAGACATTTATTCAACGTGTAAAAGTAAGTACGAGCTTTGTACGTAAAAATATAAAATATATTAGAATATTAAATAATAAGCCAATGTTTTTTGTGAAAATCAATGAGTTTTTATATAGTCTTTTGGTCTTTAATAGATAAACTAAATATGAAATAAGAAAAAAAATCATTGAGTTTCTTATCATCTTATAACATATTTTATTGGTGATAATTTATTAAAATATTTTAATTTATATCTGCTCAAATAATATTTAAGTAACTTTCTGAGTAGATATGTAAGTTTTTCAAGTTCAAAGTTCAAGTAGTTATTGTTGGCAAATGAATGATTTTTTTTTTCCTGGACGAATGAGTTAAAAAGTTAGCTTATTATGATTGATTTAATCAAGAGTGAATTTTTCACTCGATTTAATAATTATTGAATTTTAATTAATTTATTTTTCATTGTTTATCTTGAGTAAATTTGAGTATACTGAATATTTTTTATCCGATGTTTAATGATTTACTTTGAATGAATTAATTAAATGTATCATGATATTAATTGCTTGCTTTGAATATATTGAGTACACCGAATAACTTAACTTTTATTTGATGTCTTAGTTGTTTACTTCAAACCATTGTTGATTTGATATGATATTTTAGTACGACTTTGTTATACATATTGAATAATTTTTATTGGATGTTGTTGGATATCATTGATTCGATATGGTAACTTAGATATTTTTGAAAGAAATGTGACTTATTTAAGAATGTCCCTATTAAAACCTTGTTAGGAAAGAAATAAAAACAAGCCTAAAAAAAGTACATCATTCCATTACAACCATCGGCGGAATTAATTGTAGTAATCTTCAAATGTGTATTCTATGTTATTGGTATAAGTTTGCTCATTAGTTATTGGATTTAGTTTGTCGAGTGTTAACTTTCTTTTATATTTATCTGAAATGTTCATCTAATTAGAATTTTGGAGTTTGGATCGAGAATTCAAGTAAGTCTAAGTCTCATATTAAGTAGAAATGAGAAAGTAGAGTACTATATAAGGATGAAGATCCATAAATTCATTATCTTAAGGTTTTGGGTCGAGAGTGATGTCAATTTCTTATGTCGTTGAACAACTCAAGTCTCATTGGTATTGTATATCTCTTTAGTGAACTTTCCTTCCCTAAAGACCTATCAGTCCTTGGAAATTTATTCGTCCCATTGACCTTTAATATTTTGAGATGCTTTTAAAAAACAAAATCATGACAAAGCCACTAAATTTTGAAAAGAACAATGCCTCAAATATAGTGATTAACTCTAACAATGTTTTATTTTAGTGTATTTGAGGTAAAAACATTGACAATGCTTATAGAGATGATAAACCTTTGTTTTTCTTAACCCTTAATTGACGGACTTATAATTTTAATATGTTTTGTAGTCTTACTTAAGAGTTTAGTCTAAGAGAAACTAAAATACATATTTTTCCTTTAAATCCTAGTATTCCTCTTAAGAACAAAATTATAAAGAAACCATCGAGTTTCAAAACGAATAATAACTCAAAAAGCAATAATTGACTCTAATAATATTATTTTGGTAAATTTAAAGTCAAAACATCAATATCTTTTGTGGAAAAAAGAAAAAGAAGATTCCTAAAATAATCTTAAAAGAGATTTATTCTGATATATTTATAATATAACATAATTTAAAAATCAATAAATTTAAACATATATTCTTCCCTTAACTTTTAAGACGTCATTCAAGAATAATCTTAACAAAGCCAAAGACTTTACTTTCAATAATCTCTTGCGAAAACAATAACCACGGCGAAACCATGAACTTTTACTTTTCAATAATCTCATGTGGAAGCAATAGTAAAAGCAACAAAAACGATATCTTAAATGTATTAATTTACTGTAACAATGTTCAAACCTTAATTAAAATATGATCCATTAAGTTAGGTCGGAGTTATTTGTCATTCCGGAAGTCCACAGTCATGTATCCACCATGTGCATAGCGGTCCACCAAATTAATTTGCTATGACCTAAAGTGTGAACGCGAGAAAAAAAAACTTTTATACAGTTTTTTTTTTTTAAATATTGCCTTATTTAACCAATACCTTCGGCCAATCTATATAATTCCCACATCTTAATATCTTATCCTCACGCACCTTCGTCTCTCCGATCATGTCACCAACAACACTTCACTATTTTTCTTCTTTCTTCCTTTTTTTCATAATTCTCTCGCACCACTCCAACGCTGACGTAGGCACCTCTTCCCGTTACTCCCCTCCATATTTACGTAAGTACCATATATATATATATCTTCATCGCAAAAAATATATATGTATATATGTCAAACTATAAAAAACTAATTAATTCTTAATTATATATATATATATATATGTATCATATTATATAGCCTCGGGGTGTTTCGGTAACGAAGCCACGCAGTTTCCGTCGAGTAATCTTTTTGCGGCGGCCGGAGATGGAATTTGGGACAATGGAGCGGCGTGTGGGAGGCAGTACCTGGTGAGATGTATAAGTGCAGAGGAACCTATGACTTGCATTCCCGACCAGAGTATTCAGATTAAGATTGTTGATTACGCCGCATCTGCGGTGTCGCCGCCCTCCACCGCCGGCACAACCATGGTTCTCTCCGATAAGGCTTTCGGGAGTATCGCCAATACATCTGCCACCTTGATCAATATAGAGTTCCAACAGTATATTCCAAATTGCTCTTTCTTTTTCTTTGCGTAAAGGATTAATCAATTAACTAATACACCTATAAGTCAGTACAACCGACAAACACGAAAGCTTAACTAATTAATTTCTATTTATTTACTTACCTAAGTTTAATAAAAGGAAACTTATTGGAGCATCATTTCATCTTTGCTTGCAGGGTATGACATCTTTATGCAAATAATCGATGGTGCATCAGGAAGATACCTTCACTTTCATCGGTGAATGATTTGATTTTGGATTCAATTATTGTTAAAACAGTGTCGTTTTGAGAAATCATGTGTGCATATTCGTCGTGTTGATTTCTGTTACCATATTTGGGTAATTTTTTCGTGTGGTTTTAATTGAATGGAAGAGAGTGTTGTAGGAAATTTCGTGGACGCAGACTCGCTTTGAATGATTCCATGAGTGGGAGCAATTTATGTTGTGCAGTCCGAGATCGATTGTAATTATTGATTAGTCAAAGAAATAGCATTTTCCCTCCCCTTTACTATCCCCGCTTTTCAATTATTATATAAAAAAAGTTATTTTATATCATTTGACCAACTTTTATAAAAATAAAATAATTTAAACGAAAATTAAATTTTTAATATTTTTAAAATAAAAGAAAATAAATAATGATAAATGAAAATTAACTTTTTAATTTTTCTAAAATATAAATAAATAAATAATAATAAAAAACATTATATTATCAAAATATCAATGTCCCATTACATGTTAGACTTACTCACCGTTGAAATGTCGCTTAAAACTATTAATGCTCAACAACTTTCACACGCAACTAATCATAAGTCTTGTTTATGCTAAATCTGAAAAAAATAATAAACGCTAAATAATAAATAATATTATTAATCTTATATTTCTCACCAATGAAAGTTTAAAATAATATTATACATCTCTCACAAGACAACAGTATCTTTTGTGCTGTGTTTGAAAATAAAGATGGAAATAAAAGTTATGTTTTTCTAGAAAAAACATAATTAAAAATAAATAAAATTGAAGTTATTAATGTACACTCTTTTTAATGTTCAATAGAGATAATCTTAAAAGTGATAAAGCTTAACATTTTTTTATATTATATTTAATATATAAATTATAATTTTAACTACTTAGTTTTATTTTATAAACATCACTATATTTTTAAATATTTCTTTCCCATGTTTTTTTTTTCAAATTTTTGACTATTTTTTTTTTAGTTTTCCTCTGTCCAAAGATACTTTGAAGAATACAGCAAAATAAATAGAAAATCTAATCTTATGTGATTTTCATTTAGGAAAAGTATTCTTTTTGTTTTCTTTGATCTCAATTTTTTTTGTGTTTGTATTTTCTTTTATCAACAATAAATAAATAAAATATAGTAAAATACTTATGGGTTACTCTAATCCTTTTACACAAAGTGCATGGTTTCTCTGCATAAAAAATGCAGAAGACGTAATAATGTGAGTTATAAAACAAAAATCTCCCTACAAAAACTATATATATATATATATATATATATATATATATATATATATATATATATATATATATATATGCATAAAAAGATAGTCCACATAGGATCAAGGCATAACACAAACTTATAAATTTGGGTATGTTCCAACTAGTCATTGATGGACAAATACATCTTTAAATCAACTTGGTAAGATATAGAGTGTGCTATAACAAAACCAAGAAAGGAATGTATTTCCAAAAAACCTACAGATTCACACTAATCCTAACCAAAAGAAGAAGGTACTAATGTTGACCAATCGATTAAACACCCCCTTAAGAAGGTGGATAAAGTATTACTATGATCTTTACATTGCTTTTATACCCTATCTTCCTTTCAATTATGCCTCTTTTGACCACTTCGACTTAGCTACTCAGTATCGACTATGTACCTTGCTCCCTTCCTTCCTTCAGATATTTGAAACACTTCTAACAAACAAGGATTACGAGTTCACAAAGATTTTAAGCACAAATAAGGGCACATGCACCAATCACTATATGAGAATATAACGTTATGAATGTTATGTTTGATCCAACTCCAAGCATTCACCTAGGATAAACCCAAAATTTCTTCCGAATCTACCTTTTGTTGCCTAAAGATTACCCCTTTCTATGTTCCTAAACATCTCCAATAATTGCTAACCACACACTCCTCCAAAAAATATTTCGCATGCTATTAGAAGATCAAACTGTTGAAAATTGGCTATAGGTTGATTATGGTGCACCTTATATACTTCAATCCATCTATCATACATGTTCCATACCCTATGAGATACTTTGCATGAAAAAAATAGGTGAGTCATGCTTTACTCCTGATCTAAGCATAGCTCACACAAGTTATTTTGTAAGTGTATCTCCCACATAGGAAGTTTGTCCTTTGTTGGTAATTTGTCCAACAACACTCTCTACCCTAATAGATGTGCCTTCAGAATTACCTTGGTGCTCCATAGCGTTTTAAATACACTTCCCCCATCCCATTTTAGGTTTCCCTACAGAGTTAAAAAGTTGCTTCTCTTGAGCTATTTTTCATACTCGTCTACCTCTCCTCCATGTTAAGTTTCACTTTCAAGTATCCTCATCCCAACTTCCAAACTCCTCAATTGTTCAGTCTTTACTATTAGAAATAATACAGAGCTTAGAAAACCTACAATTGTTGGGGTTTTAAGACTTACATGTGAGATCTAAGCTCCTTCGATGAGTCTGTGTTAATCTAAATTGATAGTAATCTTTTATGTTTATGAACTAAGACTTTTAAAAATATGTTTTATTGATCGACTTGACTTTTATATCATAAGTTAATAGATATTATTTTAGAAAACCTACGATTGATCGACTTGACTTGATTTTTGAAACATTAATGTTAAAATATCATAAGTTAATAGATATTATTTTAGAGAGAGTCTTGTTATCCTATTAGTAAAATTAATATTTTAGGAACATTATACTAAATGTTTGTTAATATAATTAAAGAGACATAAAGAATGAATAGAAGTAATTTAAAAATAAGTTTATCTTATAAAAGTTAAGTAGATTAGTTTGTACATTGAGACAATTATTTTTTAGTCTTTCAAAAAGTTTCAACAAAGAGTAACTTTTTTAATCATTTAAATAAAAAATCTGTGTAAATTATTCCTCCCTAACAGCATGTTCGTTTGAGGGCGTTGCATTGTTTCAGTGAATTTGGGAGCGTGGAATTGGTTTTGGAACGTGTTCGGTTTCAGTGATTCAAAGGGATATGGGAGCGAAGATTTGAGGGATGGATATATTATTTCATCCACGATAGAAATGAGAGATAAACGAGTATAATCAAAGTATAATCAGTTGTTTACCAAATTACCCTTCGGTTTTTGCCAAACCATGTGCAAAGGGTGGTTTGAGGTGTGGTAGTCGACGAAAAGGGTGGTCGTGCGTTGAGTTATGGTGTTGCGATGGTGCTATGAGAGAGGTGTTGCGGTGATGTGTGTTGGGGATGGCACCGATGTTGTGTGTTATAGAGAGGGATGCACCAATGTTGTGTGTTATAGAAGGGGATGACGCCGATTACGTAATCGATGCCTTGTTTTCTGAACGACTGACACCGGTTACCACACCGGTGTCATGGTTTTATTTATTTATTTTTTATTTATTTTTTACTTTTTTTTTTATTTTTTTTACTTTTTTTTAACTTTATATAAATTTTCTTTAAAATTTAATTGTTTAACTTTCTTTTAAAATTTAATTGTATAATTTTATTTACATTCATAAAAATTTAATTTTTTATTTTAAAATTTTGTATAATTTTAATATTTTTTTAATTTGTAATAATTAATTATAATTATTTTTATAACATCAAATTATAAAATCATTCTCTTTTTTAATCAAGGGTATTTTGGTAACTTTCTAATTCTATCTATTTTTATAATTTATTTTATCTATCACATCAATCAATTCTTTCACTAACTTTCATCAAATTTATCTCTAAATTCACTCACTTTACCATCTAAATCCACTCAAAAAATATAAAAATTCATCCACCCAAATTTATACAAATTCATCTTCACACTCTCCGCATATCTATCCCTCAAAAGAAACACATCCTAAAAGTATTTTGTAATTATCATTACGCGTTATAAGATAAAGCTTTTTCCGCATTTGACGAACTTGGCAAAGTGGTCAAACTTTTCTCAACTAATTCTCCCATCAATGGTCGTCTTTCTTCTAGTTTTATATTATGTATGTAAAATATTAAAATTATTTATTAAATTTAAGATGTAAAAGAATACAATTTTTTAAATTATTTTGTTTGAAAGATACATAAAAATAAAATTTCAATCATGTTTTTCTGAATTAGGTTTTAATATTTTTTTATTTTAGAGTTTCTGTGCTCCCTACCCATTTCTAATGAATTAAAGGTGAGAGAAAATATTTCATTTTGTCACTTAATTTCTTTTTCACAAAAACAGCAAAATACGTAATTTAGTATTGGTGCAAGTACAATACAAGAAATCTTAGAAAGTGACATATGAGAGACTTTTTGTAAGTAAGCCAGTGGTACCAATGATTAGATGGGTTTTATTTTAAATAAAGTGTTTTTTTTATAGGACTAAAAAATAGTTAATATTAGAATAATCACCATAATTTGTTTTTTCAGTTATAAGATGTGAAATATTTTTATTAATGTGTACAAGTGCATGAATGAAACATTAAATATCACAGTACTCGTATTATATTATTTCAATTAAATGGATAAATGCACAATTTTCAATCCGATTTAACAAATACATAATTTTAATCTCATTAAATAAATTTCATATGACTTATTTAATGAATATATTATTTAAATAATAATGGAATGATACGAAGGTTATTTCATAATCCTTAAAAACGCAATTTCATTAGTTAAATTGTTAAATATTTAAACATGTTTTCAATTTCTTAAATTTTATAAGATTTTATTCTTGTCCTTCAAACTTGGTATTTAGTAGGGATATCAACAGGGCGGGTAAAGTACTGGTAGTAGCATGGTTCCTCGTACCCTATTTGCTGAATATTTTTATCCCGTACCTGTACCCATATTTGTCGAGTATCTATTATGTAGGTATCCACATAATCTTTTAATATCCATGGATAGGGATGGCAACGGGGCGGGGCGGGGACGGGTTTCACTATCCCATACCCATCTCCGTAAAAAAAATTCATCCTCATCCCCATACCCAAACCCAACGGGTATCAAACTTTTGTTCAATCCCCATCCCCACCGGGTAACGGGTATAATCTCGTACCCATACCCGTACCCGTTTACTTACTACTTTAATATTAATTTTAACTAATTTTTATAAAATAATAAAAATTACGGTAAAGGAAACATAATATTATTAAATATTCAATATTAGGAGTATGGTTGTTTCTTTGATATCAAATACTTTGAAATAAATTATAATTGTTTACATTTTATATTAGAATACCAAATAAAATTTAATGAGAACACAAACATTTATTAAATTTGCAAACATTAATGAAACCTAGTTGATAAACTTTAAAAATATTTTTTAAAAAAACTATAAAAGGAAAAAATATTTTTAAAAAAATATAAAAGGAAAAAAAAATTTAAATTAAAATATATTTTAAATGTTTGTTTACTTCAATTTTTTAAATTATAATGAATCTATATTTTATACACTAATAAAAGTTATAATACATCACTTGATCAAAATGATGCAAAGAACAAATAATAAACATAATAATTAAATTTTAACATAGATCTTGTATCTTTTGAACCACAATATATGTTGGATGGTGGTAAAAAAATATTCATGGCAATTACATTAAATTTTTATATTATAGTAAATAAAAATTATTTATACAATTATATTGAAAAAATTAAAGTATGATTGTAATGAGTTAAAAAATAAAAAATAATTAGATAAATTTATCAAAATAGTATTCTACATGATGAAAATAAACAAAAATAATATTAAGAAATTATCAAATGTGTGTCTTATAAACAATTTGGAAACTATTGGAAGTAATCACACAAAAAGAAACAAATATATAATTAAGGGTATGATAAGATGAAAAATATCTTAGAGATCTAAGAAAACTTTTCAAATATCAACATATATACTCAATGGTTGATAAAGAAATGACGCAAAGAACAAATAATAAACATAATAAAATTTTATCATAGATCTTGTATCTTTTAAACTCCAATATATGTTGGATGGTGATAAAAAATATTCATGACAATTACATTAAATTTTTATATTGTAGTAAATAAAAATTATTTATACAATTATAGTGAAAAACTTAAAGTATGATTGTAATGAGTTAGAAAATAAAAAATAATTAGATAAAATTTATCGAAATAGTATTCTACATGATGAAAATAAACAAAAAAAATATTAAAAAATTAATAAATGTGTGTCTTATAAACAATTTGGAGACTATTGGAAGGAATCACACAAAAGAAAACAAATATATAATTAAGGGTATGATAAGATGAAAAATATCTTAAAGATCTAAGAAAACTTTTCAAATATCAACATATATACTCAATGGTTGATAAAAAAAATGACGCAAAGAACAAATAATAAACATAATAAAATTTTATCATAGATATTGTATCTTTTAAACTCCAATATATGTTGGAGGGTGATAAAAAAATATTCATGGCAATTACATTAAATTTTTATATTGTAGTAAATAAAAATTATTTATACAATTATAGTGAAAAAATTAAAGTATGATTGTAATGAGTTAGAAAATAAAAAATAATTAGATAAAAATTATCGAAATAGTATTCTACATGATGAAAATAAACAAAAATAAAAATATTAAAAAATTAACAAATGTGTGTCTTATAAACAATATGGAGACGATTGGAAAGAATTGCACAAAGAAAAAACAAATGTATAATTAAGGATATGATAAGACGAAAAATATCTTAGAGATCTAAGAAAACTTTTCAAATATCAACATATATACTCAATGGTTGAAAAATAACAAAAATTGTTTTACCGAAATAAAAGAGTTATTGAAATGAAATAAAAATTAATAATAATAAGAAAATATTTTTTTATATTACCAAGTAAATGAAATGTTTATGCTATTAAACACTTAAATTAAGAGTATTAAACATTCTCATGTGAAAGGAAAATATACAATAAATAAAAATATTAAAAAATAATAGAAATATTCAAATGTTAGACATAATTTTTTTTTTAATTGACATACATCATTTTAACATAATTACATAAAGATTATGATAAGATAAAAAATATATTGGAGATGCGAATAAGTTTCATGACAAACCAAATATTTAGAAGAAATAAAAATAAAAAGAATATATAGGGTTACTTAATTAATTGTGAATATTTTAATAATTTAAACGATGATGGAAATATGGCGGGGACGGGTATTATGGCGGGGATATATTCATCCCCATCCCCATCCCCATACCCAATTGAAAAAATCGGGGATTCCCCATACCCATACCCATACCCAGTCAATGCGGGGATTCCCCGTCAAAACGAGAACGGGTTCGGGCAATACCCACGGGGACGGGTTTATTTGCCATCTCTATCTATGGATACACACGGTTATCAACGGGTATTTACAAAAAAAATTAAAAATTAAAAATATATTTTAATCGTAAATTCAAATAAAATACAATACATAACATTCATAAATTTTAAACAAAGTTCAAATAACTCATTTAAATAGTGTTGAATGACAGTTTACAAATAAATGAATTTTTTAATACTAATTGATAAAAAAGTAACTCATTCAAAATCAATATATTAATATTTTAATCATGTTTTTTGTTAATTTAAATTAGAGTATATTGGGTACGGGTATCCATGGGTATGAATACTATGATACTCATACTCGTCCCGTGAACAAGTGGATATTAAAAATACACGTACCCGTTATCTGCGAGTATCCATTTAAAATATTCATTTCCTATTCGTTATAAATTTTATCCACAGATACCCGCAGATACATGTTTTTTTGACATCCCTAGTCCTTACATAATTTTCCTCTAATTCTACAATCTCATTATCAAAAACCATGTCACGTGTTTTTGTTCAAAGTTTTCGAATTATAGACTTGGCAAAGAGTATCTGCAAAATACCAAAAATCCAAGTTTTAAATTTGAAATATAAAAAAAAAAGGCTTGGTCCCCTAATTTGTTGGTTTGGTTCATTTGGGTCTCCTTATTATTTTTTGATTCAATTTGGTCATCCTCTAATTCTTAAAAAAGGTTCAATTTGGTCCCTGCCGTTAAGTTGACGTTAACACTGTCTCCGTATATTCCACGTGTCATTGTGTGGAATTTTGTAATTTTTAAAATTTCTTTAAATTTTTTTTAAAAAAAAATAAATTGCCACGTGTCACTTTATGGTTATGACACGTATCAATTTGAGATTGTTTTATTTAAAAAAAAAATTATTGCCACGTGACAAGTCATGATTTACCACGTGTCAAGCTAACATTAGTTGTTTTCAATTTAGTCCTCAATTAAGCCTAAAAAAAATTATCCAAAATGTAAAATATTGTAATAAATTTTAAATCCTTCCCTTATCCGATAAGACAAAACCTACTATTGTAACAAAAAAATGTTGGAACTTATTAAAAGTTGGCTTAAAGCTTAAGGCTTATAAGGAAAGTTTCATCCCACTTATATATTATATGTTAGAAGTGAACTTAAAATCTAACTCAATCTCACAACAATTAATTTGTAAGGTGAAATTTGCACTCACTTATATATTATGAAATTGTCACTTATATATTATGAAATTGTCTTATCTTTTGTCGATATGGAACTTTCAACTGAGATTTAAAAAATAATTTAATAATTTGTATTTTTAGCTAAAACTCAAGAAGAATCTATAAAGTTGAGTTTCATGCAAAAGTAATTGAAGATTACCAACCAATGTTCGAATGGGTTTTTTTTTTTTTTTTTGATGAAAATTTACTCTTTACACGAGATTTGATGTATTTAAAAAAAAATTCAAGTTGTACTAGTCTTCTAATCTTTTTTTCTAGTAGGAATATAAATTCAAGGTTCGTTTTCATATTTTATGAACCAAGGAAAAATTAATCAATAAAAATATTTTTTGCATGCACATATAAAAGCTGACTTATATTTTATTTTATCTTTTGTGTGGGATACCCTAATATTATCAATAAAGATGACAAAATGAGTTTAACTCATGAACCAACTCACCATGGTTAGCGTTATAACGGATTGAAAAAAAATCAAAAAAATCAATTATTTTTAATGTGAGTTGGTTTGAGTTTGACTCACTTACCGTTAAAGAAGTTCTAGTTGGGTTGAAGGTGAATTAACCCATAACCCACCAGCAACACCGTTTATAAATATTTTTACCATTTTATATTAATTATTTTTTCTACTTTTAATTATATAGGTTTACAATTTGATCTTTTTAAGTACTAGAATATTGTTTAGAAATATTTAAATAATTTAGATATTTGATTTATTAGTTTGACAAGTTATATATGTTCATAGTTTAATTTTTAACTATTATCTTTATAATAACTAGTGTAACACATGCTTTCTTGCACACATTTTTAAAATATATCAATTAAATTTTAAAAGTAGTAATTAAAAGAGTATATTGAAAAAACAAAAGATGTTTATAGTTATAGATAAAATTAATTTTAATTTTTAAAATAAAATGTATTATAATTAATATTGTGTAAATAATATTATGAGTGATTATTTAAATTTGAAAAAGTAATTAGTAAAATGATAAAATAGTAAATAATTATTTTATAATGAGTAATTATTTGAATTAAAAAAAATAGTTACTAAAATGATAATACTCAAAAATAATTTTTTTATTATAAATAATTATTTAAATTTAAAAAGTAGTAATTTAAGATGGTAAAATTGGAAAAACAAAAATAGGAAACCAAAAAGATATATATAAATATTTGGAGAACAAGGTAAAATCTTTGATTTCACTACTATAAAAACTACGAATAGAGTCAATTGAATATAGTCAATCAACTTTTATTGTACTACAATCAAGATATAAAATAAATTGAAAAAATAAAACATTAGTAAGTGAGTCAACCCACTAACCCGTGATGGGTCAAATCTCGTTACAAAATTTCAGGTTCACTAAAAAGCAAGTTGAGATTGTACTGACCCCTTTTAATTCAATCAGTGTGAGTTGGATTGACTCAAATTGACACCTATAGGAGTTGCTTAGAGTGAAATTTGGTGAATACAAAGCGTGGTTGATTAGATGACAACAAAGGTGATGTTAATTTAAATGTAATGGTTATTTTTCGAATTGTGGTGGTTAAATTGATGAAGCTTATGGATATATTCAATGTATTTTTTACATATTAAAATTAAGGCTTAAATGGTACTTTGGTTACTATTTTCGTCAAATTTGTTTAATGTGGTTCTCTTTTTCCTTTGTGTGTTCAATAATGTCTAAATTTTCGTCAATTTTATTAAATTTAGTCCTATTTGGTAACACTATTTAAATCGTTGATGGGATGTGAATATTGTATGCCACGTTTCCGCTCGTGGTTTTTTATACTTTATTTTTTCTTAATTTAAACAAAAAATTGTACACATGTCAAGTAGTATCGTATCACATGTGAAGTCAGTATCATTGCCACATGTAAAATAAGTGTCACAGCCACATGTCAAGTCAATATTAATGTCATATGTTAGTGTCAGTGTCACGTGTCAATGCCTTATATTCGATTCAGTCCCAATTTTCGTTAATTATTTTTAATTCAATTCAAATTTTTTTTCAAAATGGAGCAATTTTGGCCTTTTCCGAATTGAGACCAAATTTAATTTTTATATAAATGTTATACAGAGTTTTTATTAAAATACACATTTTTATTAAATATTTCTTTCATTGTTTTTAAACAAACTCTAATTATATTATTAAAGTATAATTATTAAATTTATGTTTGATTTTTGTTACATGTAAAAAATAGGGTTACAGTTGGTTTAAAAATAATAAAGAATTTTCATTCTAATTTTAAACTAACTCTAATCCTAATTTTTTTAACCAAGTCTAACCCTAATTTTAAACTAACTCTACCCATACTTTTCGCATGTAGAAAATTCAAACATAAATCTAATAGTTATATTATAATAATATAGTTAGAGTTTGTTAAAGATAATGAAATAAATACTTAATAAAAAAGTGAATTTTAACAAAAATTTAGTATAACATTTACATAAAAATTAAATTTGGTCCCAATTTGAAAAAGATGACAAAATTGCTCCATTTTGAAAAAAATTTGGAAGTGAGTTGAACAAAATTAACAAAATTAGAATGAAATTGAATATAAGATACTAACACGTGACACTAAAATTGATAAGTGACACTGACACTAACATGTGACACTGGCATTGACATTGATAATGTCACGTGACACTGACACTTTCATTATCATGGTCACGGTCTCGCAACACGATACTTTTATATGTAGACATTTTCTAAATTAACAAAAAAAACTCACACATAACTTACATTGTTCAAATCCTTTAATAATTTAAACACCGTTATAAAAAAATAATCAAATTGAATAGAATTAACAAAATTGGGGACTTGGTTAAACACATAAAAAAAATTACATTAAAAACAAATTTGACGAAAATAAAAACTAAAGTAATATTTAAGCCTAAAATTTAGGTTTTGTTCTTTTGAGATGAATGATTAGAGGGAAAGGGAGAAGAAGAGATGGTAAGGATTAGAGGGTGAAGTTGGTGTTATTTCTTTTAAGTGATTTTAGAGTGGATTAGAGAGTGAAGTGTGTGAAAGTTTGTAACTGAATTGACTAATGTGATATATTAAAAAAAAATTAATAGAAAAAAAGTTAGATTATCAAAATGTCCCTATTGTTATATGTAATATAAAATTATATATAAATAATTTTAAATTATTTTATAAATTTTATTGAATGATTGAAAATAGAAAACAAATATTTATAAAAAATGAATAATACAATATATTTTGTATAAAAAAAAATTAATATATAAGGTGAAAAATAATTAATTTACATGAAAACTTTTTTTCTTTTTAATAGTAATTTTAGAAGTAATAATTTTTTATTATAACCATAATCAATTATTATTACCGTTAACATATAATTAAGAAAGTGAACTAAAATCACCACGTGTATTGATTTTAACTGCTAAATCACATATAACAAAAATTAAATAATGAAGGGTAATTTTGTAAATCCAGTTGTGTCATCCTCTAATCTCACTCTAGATGGTGAGATTTAATTTTTAGTCCATCCTTCTAATCATCTCCTCACATCACCTTATATCACCTTCAAAAACATACACTACTCACCTCCTAATAATTTCTTTCCATTCCTTGTGAATAGTAGATTCACTCAAAAGAACATAGCCTTAAAGATAATGATATTTTGATCAATTTTTTTGATGCACTTTTAACATGTCATTCCAATCATTCTTCATTTTTCACATCACACCACTCAATAAAATCAATCAAAATAAATAATTGAATGATGATTGAAGTAATGGATTATTAGGTCAAAAAATGATCAAAATATCATTATTCAAAATTTAATATAGAAATAAATGTTCAAAATATATTTTTTTGTCGAAGAAAATTTTATAAAATCAATTAATTGATGGGTATTAAACGAGTGTTTATTGAATACACTATTCAAATCTATATAAATAAATTTACACGGACTAATCTTATAGGGTCACATTACAAAGTTGTTTTCCTTAAAAATAAAATAAAATCTAAAGTCAAACGTGAAGACAAGAATTAGGTTTGTGATTACAATGAGCCCTGTATTTTGCTGGTGAAATTGAAGAATCAAACGGAAAAAGAAATCAAAAACAGTTCATTGAACCTGTTTGTTTATCATCACTGAGGATATCATTACATTACGCCTGTATTTTTATCATCAAGATTCTCACGAGCTGATTCACCAAGGACCCCTCCGAATTTCAGGTACCTTATTTGAAATTAATTCAATTCACCCTTTTTGTTTTCAATCTTTTTCCGCACCGTCAATAGCTGAATGTTGTGATCCCCGTGATAGGTTCGGCGATATCGTGTTGCGCTAGGGTTTTCAATCCTCAAAACTTGCTTGATTGAATAGTAACCATCAATGAAGGGGGAAGTACAGCTTCAGCCTCCACCGGTCATGCAAAACCCTAGTGATTCGGACCCTTTGCTCCCTAATCAGGAGGAGGAGGAGTCACCGGGAAGCTCCGGTGAGATCAAGGATGACGAAGAAGACGTTGAGGCAGGATTACTCCCCTGTTGTCGAATTTGCCTCGAAAGCGATTCTGACCCAGGTGAAAATTCCTCCAAAAGCTTTCAAATTTATGCCGAATTTTGTCATTTTCGGTTGGAATTGTTAAATTGTGAAATATGAGCATTTGGGCATTTCCCTGTAAATAAAATAGAGTCTTCACAAGTAAGTGGCTTAGGAGAGTGCAGTTAGAGTCCTCAGAATATGAACCAGTGTATCGTCGTCATTATCAAAATTTGTGACATTGTGATCAAATACGATATTTGTGGTTTTCAGTTTTTTCCTTTCCACTGTGAATTGTATTTGTAGAATTGTAGTGTCTGAAATTGTTCCTTGTTGTAACTTTTGTTCTTTCTGAACAAGCTATGATTTTGTTTTTACTGTACAATCGAAAACTAATGTCATGTAATTTCACCTTCCATTTAATTTTGCTTACTGTCAAACTAGAAGTTTGTGTTTTGACATTTCTTGTTCTACACGCCTTGACAGTGGAGGCTGAAATTAGAAAATTTAGCTGTTCGAGTTCTGTATGATGATACTTGGAATTATTTTCACTTTAATGCTTGAAATCATTTTCTTTTTAATTTATTTTGGTTAATGAAAGGGGATTCGATAAAATAAACTTGGCTAAGGAATTCTGAAATATATTGACATTTTATTTAAAATGTTTGCTGTTGAATTCATGCACGAACTTGTGTCCCATTCCCAAATGCTTTATGCAGTGCTTAAATTTAATAAACAACAGCAAAAAGAACTTTCTGTGCTGCACTTTCTCATTTTCTGTCAATGTTGTTAAATGGCTGTGCCATTGCCACCTTGACAGAATGATGTGGTGATTGTTTGCCATCTGCCATTGATAATAATTTCAGCACTGAATAATGTGATTAGAATTTAGAAGAAGACCAATGATCTTATTTGTCAAGCAAAAATTTGGAAGATAAAATGATGATAGGGCTATCTATTATTGAGACGTGGGCATTTCCTGTACCTTGACTCCAAACCTGGGCAACTCATCAGATTAGTGCTACATGATGTTAGCAAACAACAATATGGATGTTATTGTTTGGGTGGTGGTATTCTTCGCAAAGCTAATTGTGGGTTTGATTTTGTAGAGGATGAATTGATATCTCCATGCATGTGCAAAGGTACTCAACAGTTTGTTCACCGCTCGTGTCTTGATCATTGGCGCTCTGTAAAGGTGTATAATTTGATGCTTGTCTTCATGTATTTTTAACTGCTAGTATTAACTTGTTGAGAGATCATATAATAATCTGGTGAACTTTTATTTTTGTTGCCTTTTAGGAAGGATTTGCCTTCTCTCACTGCACCACTTGCAAAGCCCAATTTCATCTTAGAGTTGAATTGTTTGAGGACAACTCTTGGCGAAAAATAAAGTTCAGACTTTTTGTGGCAAGGGATGTTTTCCTTGTTTTTCTGGCTGTACAGACTGTGAGCATTCTTAGCTCTTCCTTATCCTTCATATTCATGATTATGTTTTCCTTGTTTTTATTAAGCTATCTCAAGTCAGATGTTCTTTGTTTAGAATATCTCATTTTCAAGTCACTCCTACATATGTTGCCATGATGAAATTTTGTTAGTTATATCTTGTAAACACTCGTTTTTTTTAGAAAGAAGATTGTGCCTACACCGTAGGATCGTTAAACTGGACTTTCGTAAATGTTTATTTGCATTGGCGTAGCAACAATAGATATGTAACGGATACTAGTGGAAAGACAGGCTTTTGGTCTACATTTTTTAATTTTTGAATTGGTATAGTTTATGGAGAGAAAAGTAACTGAAGTGGGAGGTTGGAATATAACAGTGAGGTGGTTTCTCTGGTATCAATTGAAAGTGCAAAGAAGTCAAAAAAATGTGGAATCCAAAATAGGATATCACATATTATTATTGTTTTGTATAATTATGGTAATGAGCAAGGTGACATACTCGAGAGTGTACTTAACCTTGTGAAACTTTCATATACTTGACTTGTAGATTTAACTCATAAATTCGTAAGATTTTACCTAATATAAAAAAATATTGATGATGTATAAGATAATACTCATAATACAACAATAGTTCAATATTTCCACTTCATAAGAAAGAAAAGTAGCAAATCCCAACAATAAAGTATGATAGTACAATAGTGCTAAATACGATTAAACTACATAGATGATTATATCGTATATAAATTCATGAAAGCATAAGTTCTTAATGTGAAAATAATTCAAACAAGGAGTTATTTTCTTCAAAAATTGAGTTTTAATGAAACATTGTCATTATGGCTTAAAAGCCAAGCAAAAAACATTTGATTTTAAACTCTTTGTCTCACTTCTTGACTTGAGAGTTTAGTTAAAAAAGGGTTTGATAATGGATTAGTTAATTTTCTCTATCTCAGATCTTAATCTCCTAAAAGTTGAAATGTTAATTTGAGATTTTGACAACCTTGGATGACACCAATTTATATGAGATGACGGTATTTTAGTTTCAAGAGTCTTTTAATTGCTAGGATTTTTTTTTGTAGAGATGAATTTTTGTAGTTCGTATCTATTGTAGTCAAATGCTCAAGCTAACTTGTATACTGTAACGAGTTTACGGTTCTATGTAAAGAAAACATGTTAATTCACTATCAAACTTTTTTTGAGTAAAATCTTGTAAATCCGCATACACTCCCAAGTTAAGAACAGTGTTGTCATATGGTGGTTCCTGTGGTGCCGTCAAGGAATGGAATGGCGGTTTTGCTAGTCTCTGCCATTTGCTATTCTGAAGGATATGACATCTTTGCCATTTCCATTGTGGTACCAGCTACAGGCATGGCAACTATGGCACATTATCTGCATTTTCGTTTTATTTTTGTTTATTAAAGACATGATTTTGGGCTTGGTCCATTCTAAAATAACCCCAAGCTTTGACATGGGTGAGAACGAGCCCTCTTTTAAAATAGCCTTCTCCGTCGTTGAGTCTCCTTTGAGTTGTCTATGACAATAACTTACTTTGGTGACTTGAACTGCAGCGGACCCTAAGCTCTGATGACCTAAACCTTGAAACTAAGTATTTTTTTTTTCTATTTTTTTCATGTTTCCTCGATTTGTTTTATTTTCTTTTCCTTCTCATTTATTCCTCTCTTCTTTGCTCATCTTCTCGTCTTTTCACATGTTTGTCTTCATCTAGATGTCTGTTTTATAGTTTTCTTTTCTTTTTTCAAAATTTCAGAACCAGTTATTTGCTTGTTGCTCTTATGCTTGCTTGTAAAACATTGTTCCCAATTATTCTCCATTTATAGGATAATGTCAAGTACCAGAAACCCAAGCAATGCATCCTAAAGTTACTAAATGAAATCTCAAGTGTTTTTATGAGTTATGTTTAGAACTTTATGTGATGACAATCATGAGAATTTTGTAAATGTTATAAAATTAGTTTGTCATTATGATTTTCTTAACATATTCGTCATTTATATTTAGTGTGTGTGTGTACATTTTTCTGCCATGACTTTCTTTCTGCCACAGCCCCCGTGCATTCATGATATTTATATGCTGGATATTTGGCTCACCACCATAAAATACATTGACCCAACAATGACAGTGTTTTATGCTTGTGATGCATTGTTCTTGAAGACAATGTAAATGTAGCATTGTTACTATGGGGCCATGTCATTCCAAGAAGTTAACTTTTTCTAAATCTTTTCACTTAAGGAACTTGTGTTTTTATGAATTTGTGTATGATTTGGTCAATATTTAGTTTGATCTTGTTTAGTACTAATGTACTATCTTACTTTATTATTGTGGTTACTACTTTCCCATATAATGGGGTTGAAATGTTGAGTTATTGCTGTGTTAAAGTATCATGTTATAATATGCATACGTGTCATTACTAGATTTGTCGATATTATCTTTTTATATAGGTAAACTCTTTTCAAGTTTGGAAGTCAAGTCTACGGAAGCTTAACGAGTTTATTATGTAAACTCTCTAGTTTAACAATCTTGTCATAGCTGATAAACGAACTAGCTGTCACGGTCAATGTCCATATTTTTACATTTTTTTCCCAATCTTGTGTCAATATTGATAATTAAGGTCTTGTAAATTAACGTTTTTTATACTTTTAGTTTTTGTTTTGAAAATTGGTTGATGTACCTTTATTTGTATGGAACATATTGTCATATAATGCTTACTTGCAAGTTTTGTCTTAAGCTGTGTTCTATTTATTTGATAGGTGATTGCAGCTATTGGTGGCTTTGCGTACATCATGGACAAAGATGGTTCGTTCAGGAACTCATTTGATGATGGCTGGGATAGGATACTGTCAAAGCATCCAATTCCATTTTATTATTGTATTGGTAAGCTTTTTTGGTCATCCAAGTTATTTGTTGTTAACCAATGGCCAAAATTCCTCTGTCTGTCTTATTTATGCTGTCAGCTTTTGTGAAATTAAGTAATCATATTTCTCCATATCGTCATGTAATCCGCTTTGATATTTGCCTCATCCTTAATGTTTAATGTTAATCTCAAAAGAGTTGCTAAGAGATTATTGTTCATACTGTATTTGAGTGGAATTTGGATCCATTCATTCATGTTACACTGTAGTCATGTCGGAGAGACAAAGACACATAACCAGACTAGTTAAGTTTGATTCGAATTAAACTACATATCAAATAACACGGGAGGATCCAAGCCTATTAAAGTCATTAATAGAAATAGTATACTCCATCCCTGTTTAATGGCTTTATGGAGGGGAAAAAGAGGAACACCATGATAGAAAGTTAGTTTTAACGTGTATAACATTGTATCTGGGCTATTTTGTTTGCATGTTCCTTAAAGGGTTCAAATTGTAATATCTATACAAATTTCATTAATGGACCTATTTTCACATTTAGTTAATTAATCCGTCGGTAGTAATAATTGTTTGGAAGCTCTAGCTTTTGCTTCCTGTTTCTCTCTCTCTGATGGTTTATATTTGTATGTCAGGTGTGCTGGCCTTTTTTGTACTGATTGGGTTTTTTGGTCTCATACTGCATTGCTCCTCCCTCAACACCAATGACCCCAGAATGGCTGGTTGTCAGAACTGTTGTTATGGATGGGGAATCCTGGATTGCTTTCCCGCTTCAATGGAGGCATGCTTTGCTCTTGTGGTTGTTTTCGTTGTCATCTTTGCAATTCTTGGTATAGCGTATGGTTTTCTTGCTGCCACCATGGCCATTCAAAGAATTTGGCAGAGGCACTACCATATCCTCACCAAGAGGGAACTTACAAAGGTAGTATACTGATATATTGAATGTCCATGAATCAGCTGCCGGAAATGATTTTTCATATTTACTACATTTGGTACTTTCTGTCTTACATTTATTGTTGTAAATATTTACAGGAATACATAGTAGAGGATCTTCGTGGCTGTTATTTCCCACCAAAGTTGGACCCAGAACATGAAGGCCGCTTGAAAATGCTCAAGCTTTTGTGATTACAAAGCACTTATCTGTAAAAATGCTTTTGAATGATTACGGTATCAAGTTGTTGCTTTATTTGACTTTTACAGTCATCGCTCTCTTCTCTTTTAAGCAAAGAATCTGGATCTTGCCAGATTCTGTATACTTCAAATCTGACTGAAAAATGATAAAAATGATTAGTGGACCTCTCCAAATACCTTATTAGTTTATATCGCTGTCTATATTTCTTTGTATCACATCACATATGCCCTCCTTTTCAATAAAAAAAGCTTCTTGGTATCCACAGATAATTTTTGTTGTTATATAAGGTTTGGAGGGCCACGGCAATTTTACATGCTTACCCAGAATAAGTCTAGTGTGTTGTTGTGATGAATCACTTTATCCGTTTTTATGTTGAGGTGGGGGAGAATGATGGCTAGTGGCTGCAAGAGTGCTCTGATAAGTGATGTACATCTCTAACCAATTCATAACAGTGCACTGGATATAGCTCATGTACAAGAGTGCACTCAGTTTTTAATCCAATTGATGACAGTGCCGTATGTTTTTGTAGTCTCGTGTTTTTGTCTACACAATTTAGAAAACAAGGTGGGGGAACACTACTTTGCGTGCCCCCCTTACATCTTCCCTCTTCACAGTAATCGTAACTTCCAAAAAAGTAAAGCTTTGTGTAAAGTAACAGAAGGGGAAAATATTTTATTCCACATAAGAAAAATTGATAAGAGGGCTAAAAGATTTACATTTGAGATCAAAATACAAGACCGGGAAAAAATTACAGTGATAGTAAAGACGTTTCTTATACGCATACGCATACTCTACACATGCATGCCATCCTAAAGTGGTGCTGGAGTTGGACACTTGGATTCTACAACTCACCAGCACCGAGAAAGACCAGATGATCACCATCTCTAATAACCTCTAAATCTTCAATTTGACCTCCATCTTTGCAAACAACCTTGGCAGGATAGAAACCAAATTTTTTGGCTCCAATCTCAAGCAGCTCTTGAAAGCTTCCAGGTAGTAAAACAAGCTTCCCCACAACCTCACCCCTCTCAGGGCAACTAATAATCACTCTAGCTGGACTACTACTCTTCATGCCATTGCTTCCCGTGTTATTCATGTCAAGAGGCAAAAGCAGGTCCTTTTCCCCATTATGTGCTGCCACCATTATCCCCAAGAGTGAATTATGATAATTGCTGCTCCTACGCCTTGGACGGTTCTGGCTCTGTCTCTGGCTCTGGCTCAAAGAGGCATCCGCTCCATGAAATGAACCCTCAAGGGGTAAAGGCATGGTTGGCTCACTAGTGAACCTTCCAAGGAACCTGAACGCACTCTGCTTCTCGGGAATGGAAAGGGAAGAGTGAACCTTAGGGTCCCCAGTAGAGTCAAAAATGGCTTTTATTTCTGTATGTGATTGCTGATCTGCCAGACCTCTGGCGGTCCAGCCATGCTTGTCCGGCTTGTCAATGCTTGCCCCGTGATCCAAAAGGTATTTCACCATTTCAACGTTGCCCTCCGACACTGCAACGTGCAATGCTGTGGTCCCACTGTTGATGCTCGGAAGGGTGATATCTCCTCCGTACCGCTTTATCTCCTTCAGCAACTTCAAATTGTTCTGCTCAACAGCGCTACATGCAAACTGGCCCACATCCCCGCATTGCAAGTTAGCTCCGTTTTCTGCCAACACCTTCCTCACTGACTCATGTTCTCCCACCATAGCCTCCCATAGTGCCACATTACCGTCCAAATCTGCACGTACCATTATTACCTTCTTCAGTTTTTTCTTTTTCTTTTTCTTATCAGTACTATCACTAAAAGAAACAAACCCAGGAAAAATGTTTTAAATGGTTTAAAGCAACTTGTTGGTCTAATTCTTTTTTCCCACTGCACTCCATGCACATGCATGTCATTTGATAACGACTTCTTGATAAGATTTAGATATTATTGTGTCATGAGGGGAGTGGGTGTTACAAGGTCCACCTACAGCTTGTTTGATTTGCATCGATAATTAATTACTTAAATAATGACATTCTATATTCTAATACGAAATTCGTGATAGAAAATTAATTACAATCCACGAATCGGCTCTGAATTTTTCGCAACTTGTGAATAAGATAACATGGAAAATGCCATCTCTCTATTTTTAATTTAACGAAGACTTCTGCGCACTTCTTTTTTCAACGAAATAAAAAATTCAAGTAGAGACGAACACCACCAAATAGCAAAAATTTTATTACTTTTTGGACACCAAAAGAGGCGTCGATCATTCCGCTTTGGTGACCATATACGGCTCTTCGACTTCTCGTAATAGTATGTTGATTTACAATTAGTTGGTTACCGACCATGAGAGACTTTAGTTTTCTAATAGGAGACATGCATAATGCACTCTCTTTCCTATTATTATCAAATTAATAACATCATTTTCTATTATTGGTCATTACATTGCAATTGACCTTTTTCCCTCTTCAACCTCACATTGTTTGCTAAGGACCACTAGAATGTTGACAAATATTAAATATCACAAAGTGAGGACACAGACTATGCAACGATAGATAATTTAAGTATATTAATCCTACACGAAATATGAGCACATGGGTGTAGAAAATTCAAAGATATTAAAATTTATGAGTATGGTGACCTCACACGGCACAACTTGATTGGTTTAGTGGTAATTGTTAAATAAGTTGTAGAAATCCAAATACAGGAAATCTATGCTACGTTTCCAAGAAAAGGAATTATCACACACTGACGACTATCAAAGATAGGCATGTGAGCCATAGGTTATTTATTTAAATGGTGTAACATCATGCTGATGCTAGGGACATTAAAGTTTTGGAAAATAAAGGAAATGATAAACCAAGTTTCTGTTTTTAATTTAGCAATGAAAACATTCTATTTTTGTACATATAATAGCCCTCTAATGTTTAAAAAAAAAATCTTCATTTAAATAATCACTGATTCCGAGTCCTGGGCAGTGGGACAAACGTCTAATGTGGCAGACTTAAAATAATAGGCAAGAATACAAATGCTTATTAGTTAACTTTGAAATCCTGACTTTGTAGGAATTGTCATGCATAGAAGTCTTCATTTTCCACAGTTCTTCAAAATTTTGGTACGTATTCGAATCAAAGTAATTTTTATCGTTTGATCTAAGAACATGTCTAATAGTGTAAGCGTGTAACCAATATAATTTAAGTGGTAAGAAATATGTACCTGTAATGTTAGGATCCGCCCCATAATCCAACAGAAGCAGAACACAGTTTTCTTTCCCTTGAGATGCTGCTATGTGCTGATTTTGCAAAACAAAAAAAAGCACTGTAGATTAGAAGAAATAGAAAATAAAAACCATGTAAAGAAGGTCAAAAACAAAATTATAACTATTCACCCACCAAAGCTGTCCTTCGATTGTTGTCGGATTCGTTTGGATCCATTCCTCGTTTCAGCAACTGATGTAACAACAAGTCATCCCCTCTTGCTGCCGCAAAGCACACACTCACTGGTAGGTCCATTCTACCACGAGCTAACATGGTCTCAATCTCCACCAAAACTCCCTCCATGATTGGATCGTTGAGGTCTTTTAAATGCTGCTTACCATAATAAGTCCACATACATAAATTTACTCATTGCTCTGTTGAATAAGATACTTAATATCTCTTAAAAAAAACAAGTTTTTTTACATTCGATTATTATATTTGAACAAACCTATGTACAATATATAGCAGGGCCCAGGAGATATACTACTCTGATATTGCAAGGCTATTTAACTAAATTATGAAAATGTGTGCTATTTTTCATTGTCAATATGCAATGAATGATCATGATGTTATGCAGACCTGAAGCAGATTATTCATGATAATGGTTCCGTCTCCCACGTTGGCCTGAACAATATTCAAGAAAGTAGTCCGATTTAGCCTCAGCAACTGGCTCAGTCGCTTCGTTCGAACGGTGAAAAGCTGTGGCTTGTAACAGAGCACACCAATCTCACCACAAAGATCACCAGTTTTGGCCTCTCCAACAACCTGAAATCAGTTACTAACATTACTTAGTGTCATACTATGCATTCCATCATTCTTTCTCATCATGTATTAATAAGTGAACTTGCCTGTTCAACCCCATTTTTAAGAACTACCAGTTCCTGTCAAACAATTAAGACATTATTAGAAACCATTTTTTGTAAGATTGCTTCAGAGGAAGAAAAATCTCATATTGTGTTACAATAAATACTAAATTTTGAAAGTCGGATACACTATTCACATAAATAAGTTGGACAATTACCACGGCACCAGTGACCAGTATATAAAAGTCAGTGGGGGCTTCATTTTGCAAGATAACATCTTCTTTGGGTGGAAAATATTCAGCTTTCATCTCTGACACCTTTTATAGTGAGTCAAAAATAGGGCCCTCAGTACAAATTGAAGATTAAAATTAATATTAATATTTGTATCAATTGTGAGCAGGGACAAAAGAATTGCATTTACCAATTGAAAGAGCAAGTCATTCGAAACCCCGTGAAACAAGTAGACCTTATCGATCAGAGAATAGAAAAGATAATGTGAAATGCTGGATCTGATGGCCTTAGGAAGAGAATCAAGTGTCTCTTGCTGCTGCAAACCTTCCGAGTCTGTTCTATACTTCAAACACAAGTGGGCAAGCATTTGGTCTTGCAACCGATGAGGCAATTGATTCCTTTGCGCAAAATTTGAGGCAGCTTGGATGGTATCTCTCTGATAATTGAGAAAAGTCATATAACTTTTACATATTCGTGATATTAAAATTACTAACTGGGACTACATCCTTATACTTACAAATTTTCTGGTTCGACTTGTGCCATGGACAACCAAATTGGTCATATTACCAATCAAATACGCTGTTAACCCCAGATTAAAGAGCATATAAAAGATGTCAAAGGTCATCTCCCTTGAATTCACTGGATGCAAATCTCCATAACCGACAGTTGTTAAGGTAGTAATAGACCAGTAAATAGACATCACGTATCTTGACCACAAGCTGTGTTGAAGGAAATTATCCATCGTTGAACCAATCCACGTCTTCTTTGGATCATGATAACGTGCAGCAATAAGATAATAGAAACACCCAGCACAATGAACAGCGAAGAGGGTAACCTATAAAAATCACTCACACAATCAGTGTACTGTTGAACATGTCAAATTCATCTTCCTTTTTTATAAAGATGATAAATATAATAAGTTTAGAAACTTACAGAAATAAGCTTGGCACACCGAACCCAAAAATAGTTATAGTTTCTGTCCTTCTCAAGCCTACTCAAAAATGTATTATTCATATTCACAGTTACAAGCCAAATAAATGAGAAATTTTTTTTGGAAAACATTGCATCATTGGAAAACAGTCAATATTACCGAGAAAACAAAGCACTGACTCTCCGAAGACGCCATAGGCGAAGCATGTTGAATAAACCGTAAGATTGAAGAGGAGAAGGTGATATCTTTTGTATAAGCTCTGAAGGAATGATGGAGATAACATCGAAGGCCAGCCAAGTCCTTCCATATTTCCAAGCAATCTGTTTCCGATCATCCACGATCAAATAGGTGCTTTTGTCAATGTAAGCCACAAAGAAGGTCAGAACTATATCCACGAAAAAAAATCCATTCACAATATTGTCCGTAATGGAAAGCGGTGGTTCTGGCTTCTTCAAGAATCCGAATTCGAAGGGAGAAACCCAGGCAGTATAAAATACCAGAATAATAAGGAAAGTTTCCCATATCCTGCAAAATCCAACAAATTTTATTTACCTAATACCAGTGTTACTCATCTGCGTTGGAAAACACAGAAAAGAAAAATATTTTTATACACCAAATCTCAGTTTCAATTACAGAGTCAACAACAAAACATATTTATAAGGAGTTTTGAATTATCCCTTGACACTTATTTTCGGTGGAATTCAATGCGAACTCTTCCATTGCATGCACAACAACCACCAGACTCTAGTTGTTTCAAATCCAAAGAAACAAAGTCAAACTTCACAGTTTGACTACTGCCAGATGGAAGCTCGTGCCTCTGCCTTTGAAAACTCAAGTTCAACAAAGTAAACCAAAACCGAAAACATTGTTTTTTTTTTTATATATAGATTGATACGTTAGTCAGAATGTGATTTTTGTAGCCGACCTCAAATGAGAAGGCCGTTGCAATTGGTGTATGATTTTTAATGAATTGAATAGATCTCAATGGAAGCACAATTTCTAAGAGACAAAGCAATGAAACTATTATTAAAAAAAAGAAAATGAAACGTAAAAGAAAATGAAAGGAGCGAAATTGCTCTTTCTGTAATCAGCAGGGATCACAAGGAAGAGATCCAGTGCGGTCAATTCAGGTTATGAACAACACGGAAAACGACACAGTAATAAAAACACAGGAACCCGTCAAAAGAAAACCGACAGATATTACCATTCAGCAATTAGAAAAATTATAGAATCAAGAAGAGGCCACAAAATTGAAAAAAGAAAAGAAAAAGAACGTGAATACTCGACATTGAGGAAGGAAGGAAAGGCCAGAATACTATCAAAGCAGGATTTAAGAATGGAATAGAACAAAAAAATAGCATCTAATGAAAAACAATTTAAAAGTGCAACAAAACAACTCAACAAGCTTCGCTCCGGGGAAAACAAAGAAACAGCAGCAAGTAAGCATGAACGCCATAAGTCCTTGTTTTCTTTCCCCTTCTCTCTCGAGAAGAAAAAAAAAATGTAAAAAATATATTGAAACGATGCAGAAACAAAATCTGTTAAGACAGCATTTAAACAAAGAAAACGCAATGAACATTGAATTTGAAAAATAAAAATTAAAAACCTGTAACGGCGGTCGTAGGGCGATAGAATAAAGCGGCGCAGCTTGATTCTGCGGTTGCTTTTGGCTCCGAGAGACGGAAGTATTCCGGTGGAGAGACTGTAGTGGCTGCCATCCCGTGACAGTTCAATCTCTTCTTGGCCGCAGCCCAACATTTTTGTTTATTTGTGTTTTGTAGAGTTTGGTGGTGGCTGTGTTGAGACCGTGTGTGACTTTTTACTGAAATGTTAGTGAAAAGAGAGTTTTGGTCGGCATGCTATTGGGAAGCGGTTATGAACGTGCTTTTGTTCGGAAGCGATTCTCGGTTGGAGAATGGTGGCAACTGGCAATGAACCACAGCGTCTCGTGTCCTTTATATACACACCAGGCCAACTCAAATCCGGAAACTCTCGTGGATTTTTTTTTTTAACAATATTTATTGAAATTAATTAAATATATTTGTAGTAATCATTTTCAACAATTAGAACTGGCACGTTTTTATTTTGAAAAATAAATTTATTACATTTTTACACTTTTATGTAATAAATTTTACATTAAAAAAATATTAATTTGAATGCTTAGTATCAATTTTAATTAGGATGGTAACGTGCGGTTGATCCGACGAACCTGAATGCTTAGTATCAATTTTAAGATATTTAATTAAAGAGATTGAATCTATCATTTCTGCAAAATAAAGAGTGGTAATTGATCTTGTAAACCTTTTCTTTTTATTTTATTGAATACTCGTGTTATTCCTTCAACGTATATATAAGACTTTGTTTAGAAGATTCTGCTTTTTTGGGGATTATTTTTCTAAAATTCCACTTTATTAAATATTATTATAGAAAATTTTATTATAATTGAAAAGGATGAATAAATGAATACTATTTATGTAATTATTATTCTCTTATTTATTTATTATTATTATTATGGATAAATAATTATTTGATTTTTAAATTAATAAAGCATGGTAGATTTAATTTCTAATTGGTAAAAAATCTATAATTATGTCATTATGTTAAATTTTATGGAACTATTTTATTATTCAAATATAACTTAAAAATTTAATAATAAATTAGTACTATTTTATCCTTAAATTATACCAGTACTGACCAATTTGACTTTTTTTCCACGTTCAAAGTTAAATCAGTTTCTTTGGTTAAACTGATAGAGTCTCACGTATGTAATGACTAAATTGATTATTTATTTTAATAAAATCATTATTTTCATACACATATTCAAATTATCTGTGAAAGGTGACCGTCGGATTATATGACTCTGATTTTTTTTATTTATAAAATTGAAAAATTATCTTTGTGTGTGGAAGTCTTTTATAAGTATTTAATATTTCATATGTAAATACATTATCCTACAAAATACTTATATCTAAGCCGATGAATTTTCAATAACTCCTTTATATAATATACTAGTGAAACACAGACGGTGTTGTTATCTACGTGTTTGTATTTTTTAATTTTTTTATAAATTTGAATTAAGATTAATAAAAAAATATATAATTAACTTTTAAAATAGTTATTAAATATAAAATTTAAAAAATAAAATATGTAAAAAGTAATAATTGTTAAAGAAATAAATAAATTTTTAGAATAATAATCTATTTTGGAATATAATATATATTATGAAAATTTTCTTAAGACACTAATTGAATTTGAGTCTTAAAGGTAAAATATGTGTTATTATATTTCTTAACGATTTTCTATCGGTTTTTTTATTAATAATTGTTATGTATATATTTTAAATTAAATTGAAGTATACTAATTATTAATTCACTAGGATATCACTTTTTCAATTTGTAGATTATCTGCAAAGAAATAATATCTGACATTGTTTAAAAAAAGAAATAATTCACTAATTATTAATTCACTAGGATATTACTTTTTCTATTTGTAGATTATCTGCAAAGAAATAATATCTGACATTGTTTAAAAAAATACTTAAAATATTTTTTATATAAATAAATGATTGGGTAATTCGAAATATATATTAAAAATGTACTGAGCCGTGTTCAATACATATTAACACAATATCCTTAAAACAATATACTCAAATTGATACAATTTTTTAATACAATCATTAAATTTTCTTTTTTCATTAGAGACGAAATAGAACATGTTTAAAAAGTAGTGTACAATAAGTAATCTTAAAAAAAATCATGCAGTACATGTTTTCTTTATCAACGATCAGGATAGTAGGATCTTCAGAGCATCATTAGGATCAATTATTACAATATAGTTGAGGTATTGAGAAATTGTCTACTTTAGAACATTAAACTTCGTCATAGTTTTATTTTTTTAAAACTATCTCAAAAAGTAAAAGGAAAAAGAAGTATTTAAAATGGATTTGACCATGATTCCTACACAATTAAGACTATTAGATGTACGGGAACATAAAAAATTATTAGATATTAATATTTTACATGTATATTTTTATTTTATTGTTTTTCATACATAAAACTCATATTTATTACACATGACTTTTATTTTGTCAAATATTTTGTGTGTTTAAATCATGACTTTAATTAATAAAAAAAATTGAAAGTTGTGTTCACCAAACAGAACTTTAGTAAACAAGAATAGTAAACAATATAATGTTGTTCAATAATATTTGAATAGATTGAATGTTTAATTAATTTGTTTATTAAGTTATATACATAGATATTTTAGTCTTTAACTATTATCTTAATAATAATATTTTAAGAATTAGATGAACACTTTGAATCCATTATTATAAAAAATAATTAAATCAATTCACTATAATTTTAATACAATAAATATAAAAAAAAATTACAAAAAAAAAATCGTAAGTAAGTCAACCCACTAACCCATGCTGAGTGAGTCAAGTTGCAAAATTTATGACTCACAAAAAAATGAGCGATATTGAACTGGTCATTTTTTAACTCAATTTATCTGAGCAAGATTGACTTATTCTGACACTCCTACGTAATGATGATGTATATCACATTTAGATAATCATAAAACTATGGTATTTTTCTTAAAGAACTTTATATTATACTTAGATGTTGATTTGAATTATTCTAATGAAGAATGATTATACATAAAGACACCTCTTTATATATATTAACTCTGGCATCAATCAAGTGGTCTAAAAATTTTATATCTTCAGAAATTTTGGATTATTACGCAAATAAATTACATCTTGCTAATTAATTTTTTTTTCAAATTATGTTCTTGATAAGAGTTATATAATTTAGAATGATTAGAAAGGTTTATGTAGATGAAATTAGATAAAGATTTTGATATGAATTATGGTAACTTTATTAAATGAATGTATATAATATCGGTTGGATTATTGAAATGATATGTTGAGTCAGAATTTTGAATTAAGTGCATAAAATATTACTCAAGTAAGATATTGTTTTACATATATATATATATATATATATATATATATATATATATATATATATATATATATATATATAACATATTATTAATTAGCCTTTTTAAGCATTTTGAGTATTAATTTTTTTTTATTCGTAATTGAGCTTTAATGCATGCTTTGATATATAATAAATAATAGGAACTAAGGGGTGTTGCCACATTAAATTAAATCATGAATGAAAAGATATTTCTTTTTTTAAAAAAAGTTAGAGTAGTTTTTCTTTTCAAAATAATATTACCAAAATACAATTTTTTTTCACTACTTAGTTAAAAAATAGTAGCACTCATACAGAGGTTTTTTTATTTTTAAATGATATTACCAAACTTCAAATTCTTTATTTATTATAGAATATTAGTATTGTCATGTTCCAAGTTCCAACACCTCCAAATGCAACCCATCCTTTTGGCACTTCTGAATTCAGTCTCACCACTAGATGCATTTTATACTTTTCTTTATTAAAATTAAATAATAAAAAACTTATCACATTTAATAGCTTATCTACTCTGGTCAGAATATTTTTTTTTATTTTAATTAAACCTCCGGGTTGACTTTAACTATTTTTCTTTCATTTATTGTGTGGCACTGATGTTCTGGGTCCCGACTTTCCACACAATCAAAATAGTAAATAGAATCATAGAAGTCAGCGTAAATTTATTACTGCTTTCCCATTCTTTTAAATATAACTGCTTCTATTTAATTATGGTTTTTCAAGTTGAGAAAACTCTTATCTTATTTATATATTTATTATTTTTATAATTTTGAATTTTTGATAGATTTTAAAAATTTTAATTGAATTTCTATAAATTTTTATGATTTATTGACTTTTTAAATTTTATAAAACTTTTGTTATTGATTGTTAATTTTGTGGTTTGACAAATTTATAAAATTTTTTAATTGAATTTTTAAACATTGTTATTAATTTTGTGGCTTGTTAGTTAATTTGTATTATTATTTTCTTACTCTCATCAATGTCGTTATATAATATTTTATTGTAAAAATAAAAAAAATGACAAATTTTTTTCTAAATATTTAATATATTTAAATAAATTTATTTTTAAATTTAATTAAAATTATAAAATTAAAGATAAAAAATATAAAATTATAAAAATATAAAATATATAATTATAAAATAAAAAAACTAAAAAATATAAAAATAATATATTGAATATTTAAAATTAAAATCTCTGATAATACTACAACTACCCGTAACATTTACTTTCATACTACATGTCGTCCATAAACATAGTTATTATCACATAATATCATATGTTACTGTATCACTGTATTTATAACAGTTTCTCAAATATATATATATATATAAAAGTTAATTCAAATTTAAACATCTCACACATATGTAATGCGTATCAATTTCATCACATTATTACTAACAAGTTTTATATCATAAATTATGATGGAAACACTCACCAAGATGTAAAATTTATCAACCATATCCTTGATGAAGATTAAAAATTTTCAATTGAAACCTTCCAAAAAAAACCTTGTATACCGTACTTTACCAAGGACCATAACCTAATTCATAAAAAGCATAGTTTCATCGTCACTTGAGTGTTGAATGGTGAGTCACCCTATAAGTGACTACATTCGATATCATAGTTTCTTATTTAACAAACAATTAAACACAAATTCGTAAATCATAATCAAATCTAAAATAAATAATAACTATTCTAATAATAAACTCCAAATGAATTAATATTATTATATAGACTAAATATGTTCTTAGTTGTTAAATTTATATATGTGAAATTAAAATTATTTATTGTTTTAAATTTTGATACGTTTTTGTCTTCAAATTTTAAAAATTAATGGATATAATTTTTAACATAATTGAGTTAAATTATTAGACATGTCAAACACATTTTAGAATGATGTTTAAATTATTTATACTATTTTGACACATTATTTCTCATATGTATGTTTGTAACATTGTTTAACAAACAACAAAAATAATGTCATTAGGTTAAAAATACTATATATCCATTTATTTACAAATATTAAGATAAAAAATGTATCAAATTTAGAAAAAGATACTAATTTTAATTTCGCATCCAAATTTAAAAATTAAAAACATATTTAATCTTATTACATCTTATTATATACACTTCACCTACTCTAAAATCACATATATATATATATATATATATATATATATATATATATATATATATCATTTTCTATATACATAGTAATTCAAATGTGTGCCATTCACCATCTAGACAACCACTTTCATTTATGAAATGCGAATACTAATTCCCTTTGCATTGAGGTAAGGCAAAGCTATAAATATTAAAGCCTTCTCATCTACCAAAGTCTTCTCATTTAAACAACATACCCTTTAGCAAAGTCTTCTTATCTACCAAATTTAAGGTAAATCTATAAATATTAAACACCGACAAAATCTCCTAACATTCAAACCAAAAAAAGAAAATAAATATAGTCATTAATGAAATTATAATTATTTTTTAAACTCAAAAATAGTTAAAAAGATAAATCTTAAAATGTAAAATTCTTAATTAAACAGAGAATGAACATCTATATATATACTTTATTTCTCTGTAGATTTTTTATTTTTTACTAATTTCATTTTTCCTATAAAGAAATATTAAAAACTCAACTAACTAAAAAAAACATCAACCCACGAACTTTCTTTTATAAAAAAAAAACAGATAACTTTGATTTTTTTTAATTAGGTATAAAAGAGAAAACTCAGCCCGGCTATGAAGATGAAAAAAAGTTAATAATCATAATATTTTTATTTTTTAAAAATAATAAAATCTATTTAATAATAAAAACATTTACTTTACAAAAAGATTGGCAAAAATATTTTAAAATTATATTAATTTTTGTCAGGTCTTTAAACACTAAATAAAATTTAAAGTTACCGATGAAATTTTATCGACAAAAATAAATTTATCGGTAAATTTAAATTACCAATATATTTTATCAACAGATTTATTAAAGATTTTAAATTTTCATTTATTCGTGATATACAGTTTTCAATTAAAATTTATTGACAATTACATGTCCTAAAATCTGTCGATAAAATTTATCAGTAATTTAAAATTATTATTTTTGACGGATTTCAATTACCAACGAATATATTTGTTAGTAATTACATATCTTAAAATTCATTGGTTAAAATTTTCGATAATTTAAAATTCTTGTTACTGACAAATTCTTCCATCGATAAATTTGTTAGTAAAAATAGAGACATAATTTTCGCCCAAAATTAGCATCAATAATTTAAAATTATTATTATTGATTGATTTTTTCATCAATAAATTCGTCGATACAAAAAAGAACGATAAATTTCTCATCCCAATCCAAAAATAAATTTGTTGTTAATTAAGTAAGTGGGTGTGAAGTAGAAGAAAAGAAAGATAAAAAGGGAAGAAAAGAATGAGGAGTAGTTCCCAAAGGCGGGACAAGTGTGGAGGAGGAGAAAGGAAGTAAAGAATGAGAAACAAGATGAGGAGGAGCAGGAAGAGTCATTAGCAACACCATTAGAAAATGACGGTGTTGGCAACGACAAAGGAAAAGGAGGATTGAAGAATTGGAAGAAGAGGAGGGATGATAGTAATTTTTACCGACAAATTTTACCTATGGATATTTTACGAACAAAATTTTCATCAGTAATTACTCACATCTATTTATTGACAGATTTTTTGTTGGTAATTATTGATGAAATTTTTGTTCCCTCCATATAATTTAACAATAGTGATGGAATCCATTGGTAATTATCCATAGATTTTACCCTTTTTTATCAAAAATTACCCAAAAATATTTTTTAACGAATTTTTTTGTCAGTAATTATTGATAAAACTTTAGTTTTGTCAGTAAAATTTACCGATGAAAAATTATTGGCTGATTTTTTTATCATCTTTAGGTCATCAATAATTACAATTAAGTGACATTTTTTAAGAGTTACATCAAATTTTTGTGATAAATAATATCAATTGTTTTTGTAATTAAACAAGAGTAAAATTTACATAAATAAAGCTCCCTTCAAATTTAAAATATTAACACAAATAAATATTTAAAATATTAAGTGAATTGATATGTAAGTTCTTTTTATGTGTTGCTTAAATTTTTAATTACTATTTAATATAAAACTTTGACTCAAATTTTAAAATTTAATAATTTTTTACATATTAAATGTGAGTATTATTATTGATATCAGTATAAGAATTTGACTCAAATTTAAATTTTTAATATTTTTTTTACATCTTATATGCAAGTATCTTACCATTGAAATGAGTTAGCATATTCTTTTAGGTAGAATTGATTCCCAAATTAAAACTTAATTTCAACTTATTTTTCTTTAATATTTTTTGCAAATTAAATCTTAGTTCCAAATAATTTATTAATTTTCTTTAATAAACTTAATGAAAACTCTTTTCTTTTTTATATCTTTTTACAATCTAATGGTGTCCTTTGTTATCACGCCAGTATGTTATCACTTCAAAAGTTAAGTACTTATATTTCAATTTTATTTATTTTCCCTTTGTTTCTTCTCCCAAACAGAACAATTTACCAATGTCAACACAACACCTAACTGCGGTAATAAGTTGAGTAAGTTGGTGGGTAGGTAGGAAGCGTGCACATTATTTAGTTACTTGAAAAAATTGATCTTCTCAAAGTCAATTTTACAATAATATCTGACATATTTAATGACTAAGCATGCCTTATTCCCTGTCATAAATAAAGTCATTGTTTCAGTAAAAAAAATTTATATAATTTGATTTTATTAGTACAAAGCATTATTGATTTTACTGATAATTAACCCAATAAAAAAATATCAATGGCTTCTTAACAATTAAAAGTCAACGTTTTTTAATAAATTTTAGATTAAATTATACTTTTAGTCCCTATTTTCGTAGCAAAATTTGAATTTGATTCCTAAATTAATTTTTATCTCAATCTGGTCCCTATTTTAGGATATTTGACCCAATCAAGTCCCTTCCGTTAGTGGTGGAGTAACGGTGTTAAATGGGGTGCCACGTGTCAGCTTTTGGATTTTTAGAATTTTTTAGAATTTTTTTTTTATTAATTTTTTTAAAATTTTTAAAAAAATTAAAAATTTTGCCACGTGTCAAGTTGACATCGTGCCACGTGGCAGTGACAGTGCCACGTGTCACTATTTGGGAGGTGTCATTTTCTCATTCTCAATTTGGTCCCTGTATTTTATTTTTTGTCTCAATTTAGTCCCAATTTTTATAAAAATTATGCAATCTCGTCCCCCTCCAAATTGAAACAAAAATTATAAAATGTTATACAAATATTTTTATTAAATTTGATTTTTTTATTCAAATTGATATTTTTATTATATATTTTCAATAAAACCAAGTTTCTTTAAATTTGTTTTACATTAAATTTTACTTAAAATTGTTTTCAAATTTTAAATTTATTTGTTTTTTATTGTTACATAAACTAGTTAATTTTTCTTAAATTATATAATTTTTATTTTTATACTAACTAAAATATTTGTATAGAAATTATTGAATTTTACACATTTTAAAAATATACAATTATTTAAAATATAAATTCAAATAGAAAACAATATTAAAGTATAATGTAATAAAATATCAATATAATTTATGAATTTTTTTATTAACATTATTTTCTATTAACAACTTTAAAACAATTTTAAATAAATTTTTACGTAAAATATAAATTAAAATAAACTTAATCTTGTTAAAACCATTTACTTGAAATATCAATTTTGATAGAAATATTTGTGCATATTTATATAGAAATTAAATTTGGTTTCAATTTGGAGAGGGACAAAATTGCACAATTTTTACAAAAATTGGGACTAAATTGAGACAAAAAATAAAATACAGGAACCAAATTGAGAATGAGAAAATGACAACTCCCAAATAGTGACACGTGACACTGTCACTGCCACGTGGCAGTAACAGTGTCACGTGTCACGATGTCAGCTTGACACGTGGCAAAATTTTAATTTTTTAAAAAATTTAAAAAAATTAATAAAAAATAAAAATAAATTCAAAAAATAAAAATAAAAATAAAAAATTCAAAAAATCCAGAAGCTGACACGTGGCACCCCATTTAACACCGTTACTCTACCACTAACGGAAAGGACTTGATTGGGTCAAATTTCCCAAAATAGGGACCATATTGAGATAAAAAAATAATTGAGGGATCAAATTCAAATTTTGCTACGAAAATAGGGACTAAAAGTATAATTTAACCTAAATTTTAATAGTGAACAAAGTTAATAAATGTTTTTAACCATAATATAGTATTTTGTTTTAGATTATACTGGTTAAAGTATAATTAATTATTTTTAATTTTATTATTTTTATATTGGAAATTAAAATAATTAATTTTATTAATTAAAATAATATAAATTTATATAATAAATTTTATAAAGACAAAAATATATTTTAGATTTTTTTTATACAATAATTTCAATAATTTAGACAAATATTTTTTTTATACAATATTTTAGACAAAAATGTGTAAAATTCAATAATTTCTATAAAAATATTTTTATTAAATTTGATTTTTTTATTCAAATTGATATTTTTATTATATATTTTCAATAAAACCAAGTTTCTTTAAATTTGTTTTACATTAAATTTTACTTAAAATTGTTTTCAAATTTTAAATTTATTTGTTTTTTATTGTTACATAAACTAGTTAATTTTTCTTAAATTATATAATTTTTATTTTTATACTAACTAAAATATTTGTATAGAAATTATTGAATTTTACACATTTTAAAAATATACAATTATTTAAAATATAAATTCAAATAGAAAACAATATTAAAGTATTATGTAATAAAATATCAATATAATTTATGAATTTTTTTATTAACATTATTTTCTATTAACAACTTTAAAACAATTTTAAATAAAGTTTTACGTAAAATATAAATTAAAATAAACTTAATCTTGTTAAAACCATTTACTTGAAATATCAATTTTGATAGAAATATTTGTGCATATTTATATAGAAATTAAATTTGGTTTCAATTTGGAGAGGGACAAAATTGCACAATTTTTACAAAAATTGGGACTAAATTGAGACAAAAAATAAAATACAGGAACCAAATTGAGAATGAGAAAATGACAACTCCCAAATAGTGACACGTGACACTGTCACTGCCACGTGGCAGTAACAGTGTCACGTGTCACGATGTCAGCTTGACACGTGGCAAAATTTTAATTTTTTAAAAAATTTAAAAAAATTAATAAAAAATAAAAATAAATTCAAAAAATAAAAATAAAAATAAAAAATTCAAAAAATCCAGAAGCTGACACGTGGCACCCCATTTAACACCGTTACTCTACCACTAACGGAAAGGACTTGATTGGGTCAAATTTCCCAAAATAGGGACCATATTGAGATAAAAAAATAATTGAGGGATCAAATTCAAATTTTGCTACGAAAATAGAGACTAAAAGTATAATTTAACCTAAATTTTAATAGTGAACAAAGTTAATAAATGTTTTTAACCATAATATAGTATTTTGTTTTAGATTATACTGGTTAAAGTATAATTAATTATTTTTAATTTTATTATTTTTATATTGGAAATTAAAATAATTAATTTTATTAATTAAAATAATATAAATTTATATAATAAATTTTATAAAGACAAAAATATATTTTAGATTTTTTTTATACAATAATTTCAATAATTTAGACAAATATTTTTTTTATACAATATTTTAGACAAAAATGTGTAAAATTCAATAATTTCTATAAAAATATTTTTATTAAATTTGATTTTTTTATTCAAATTGATATTTTTATTATATATTTTCAATAAAACCAAGTTTCTTTAAATTTGTTTTACATTAAATTTTACTTAAAATTGTTTTCAAATTTTAAATTTATTTGTTTTTTATTGTTACATAAACTAGTTAATTTTTCTTAAATTATATAATTTTTATTTTTATACTAACTAAAATATTTGTATAGAAATTATTGAATTTTACACATTTTAAAAATATACAATTATTTAAAATATAAATTCAAATAGAAAACAATATTAAAGTATTATGTAATAAAATATCAATATAATTTATGAATTTTTTTATTAACATTATTTTCTATTAACAACTTTAAAACAATTTTAAATAAAGTTTTACGTAAAATATAAATTAAAATAAACTTAATCTTGTTAAAACCATTTACTTGAAATATCAATTTTGATAGAAATATTTGTGCATATTTATATAGAAATTAAATTTGGTTTCAATTTGGAGAGGGACAAAATTGCACAATTTTTACAAAAATTGGGACTAAATTGAGACAAAAAATAAAATACAGGAACCAAATTGAGAATGAGAAAATGACAACTCCCAAATAGTGACACGTGACACTGTCACTGCCACGTGGCAGTAACAGTGTCACGTGTCACGATGTCAGCTTGACACGTGGCAAAATTTTAATTTTTTAAAAAATTTAAAAAAATTAATAAAAAATAAAAATAAATTCAAAAAATAAAAATAAAAATAAAAAATTCAAAAAATCCAGAAGCTGACACGTGGCACCCCATTTAACACCGTTACTCTACCACTAACGGAAAGGACTTGATTGGGTCAAATTTCCCAAAATAGGGACCATATTGAGATAAAAAAATAATTGAGGGATCAAATTCAAATTTTGCTACGAAAATAGGGACTAAAAGTATAATTTAACCTAAATTTTAATAGTGAACAAAGTTAATAAATGTTTTTAACCATAATATAGTATTTTGTTTTAGATTATACTGGTTAAAGTATAATTAATTATTTTTAATTTTATTATTTTTATATTGGAAATTAAAATAATTAATTTTATTAATTAAAATAATATAAATTTATATAATAAATTTTATAAAGACAAAAATATATTTTAGATTTTTTTTTAAATATATATGATACAAAATAAATATTTTGAAATTTCTGCGATCTTACTAAAATGCAAGAAAATATATCTCTAACATTTGAAGAGTCTCTCGGTGGAAGCTTGAAATATTTGAAAAATGTCATCTTTAATTTTTGCAAAAAAAAAAATCTCTTTGAGATTTATAATCCTTTTTAAATTATTCTATGATGAAAATATTTCTCCTTTCTTCATAATATATTTTATCACCCCTTCAAATTAATTTTCTTCTTTTACGTTTAATTATATTTTAATTTTTAATAATATTAAAATATAATTATTTACTTATTTAATTATTTTTTAATTTTTTATAAGTGTAGATCAAATAAATTATTAATTAGAGTTGTATATCACTTATAGGTATCTTCATCCTTTAAACAAAATAAAATTACATTGATGATTACGTCAAAATTCATTTAATATTACAGTTAACTATATAATTTTATAAAATTTAATACATATTAATTATTCTTAATCACTGTCAGGTCACTGGTTAGCAAGACTCCTTTTTTTTTTAACGGTGATCCTGGTGCTTTAAAGACATTGTTTAAAGTATAATTAATGAACATTGAATTTTGTAAAAGTTTATAAAGAACTAAACATATTAAATGGAGTTTGACCTTAACAATTATTAGTACATTTTCAATTTATTCAAAGGACAAAAATGTCCATAAATATTATACATCTATAATTGATAATTTAATTTTAACACAAATAAAAAATAATAAAAATGTTATATTTTAATATTACTGAAAATTAAATTATAATTCAACATAAAAAAAATAAATTAACAGAAAATAAAATATTGTTTGTTCTTCTAATAAAAAAAATAACCAACACAATATTGTTTATATTAAAAAAATAAATAATAAATTATTTTCTGTTAATTTAAGTTTTTTTATGTTTAATAATTTTTTGGCAATATTAAAATATAAAAATTTTATTATTTAATTTTTTTTTATTAAACAAATTATCAGTTACAAATATATAACATTTATGAACATTTTTGTCTCTAAATAAAATAAAAGTACATTGATAATTATTTATGATATATTTAATATTATAGTTACTTATAAACTTTTACAAAATTTAATATTTATTAATTACACCTTGAACAATGTTGTAAGGGCACCGACGATCTGTATTATCTTCTTTTTTATTTTTTAAGGTCATCTTTGTAGTATAACAAACAATTAATTAATGCGCATTGATTTTACTTATTTTATATTTTATATTGAAAACTGAAATAATTAACTCTATTAATTAAAATAATATAAATACATATAACAAATTTTATAAAGACAAAAATACTTTTAAAATTTCTAAACAATAACTTTCTCGTATAAAATAAACATTTTGAAAACTCAATAAAGTCTTAAATTGATACAGTATATTGTTTTTCAATCTTCTATATGCTTAACACTATTTTTTGTTGTTTTTTTTGTTAATTTAATTTTTTTAAGTTTAGTTATATTTTATTCTTTAATAACATTAAAATATAATTATTTTAGTAATTTATTATTTTTTCAATGTTTAACTGTAAATATTAAATAAAATATTAATAAAATTATACAATACTTATATACATTTTTATTTTTTAAATAAAATAAAAATACATTAATTATTGTTAAGTCAAATTTCATTTAATAAAAAGAAACTTCACCCAATATTAACTTAAAAAACCCTAAAGCCACATTTAAATATGTTGTATACTTATAACTAGTTCTTTAATGATATCTGGTAATATTCATTATTTTTATTTATTTCATTTGGTAATATATATATATATATATATATATATATATATATATATATATATATATATATATATATATATATATATATATATCCACTTGATAAGAGCGTGTGCTTGAATAATTAGAGGTAGGTTATGTTAATTATATTTACTAAATAATTAAGTTCAAAATAATCATTTGAGTTTGAATTTATTTTTGGTCTTCTAGCTTCAATATTTTTCCTATAGTTTACGAATGTGCAATTTTAATCCTTATAAAATAATTTGGCAATTTCTATTACTCACAAACTAAAATAGATATGTATGTTGAACTTTGTAATGATTATTCCAAAAACTTTGTTATCAAAAAATATTATTATAAATTTATTTTTATTGTTTCGCACTATAAAAAATTATGCCGAAAGTACATGGTTATTTAACTCTAAGTATAGTAAACTAATAGTATAGAAAAAGTAAAACAATTTTATTTATTTTATTCCATGACACATAATTATACTTTTCTTAATTTTCATAATAATTACATTAAGTGTAATATTAGTGATGACTTTTATTGATTCACAATTTCAAACTTTTTAAACTAGAAGTTCATTATCATTAATTTCTTATAAAAAATTTTGCATGTAGAGTTTAGGGTATTGATGAATTAGACCATTTTAATTTTTGATTTTACTATTCAGTTGGTTTGATTTAAAATTTAAGCCTCGTTTAATTTGGTTTAAAAAAAGATTCCAAGAATTAATTATTTATCCTTTAATATATTATAATTTATAAAAAAAAAGAAAAAAAGACTAACTATATACAAGTTTAGTTGAAATTGATTCAGGAGAATATAGACTTAATTAAAGAGAGTATGTAATACAAAAAGAAAATTAAAACATATATCTATCTATTCAGGAAAGCAATTTCATATTTAATTTTGTCTCTACATCACGTTTTGGTTTTGTCTCTCAATCTGTTTACTCTGATAAGGAAAATGAAGATATTTCACATTTTTCAGGTAATAAAATTTGAGCTCAAGACTTTATTTAAAAAAAAAAAATCAAATTTCATTCAACCCAAATAAATTATATTGATGTGTCGTACTTCTGTTGTAGTTTGTATTTCTTAAATAATGTTTTTAAATATAAAACTTAATAGGTACTAAAAATTTGAAAAGCAAGTATAAATCATTAAAATTCAGAGAAAGTGAAACACGTGAAATTGAAAGATCAAGAGTAATTGAGAAGAAGAAGAAGAAAACACTGAATTTGATAAATCTCCGTAGAATCAGTTTCCACTTTGCTTGCCACAAAAAATATATCAACTTTAGCATCATCAATTCATTGAACAATTCATATTAGTCTTCCATACATACACATGTCATTCCTCTATGCGTCTCCAACATAATAATAATAATAATTAGTACTTTAACACGCGATTAAAAAAAGTCATATGATTAAACTTTATTATCTCTAAACCTCAAAGTTCAATCCAATTGAAGCAACCAACTCCTCTGACTCTTGTTTTTTTTTTTTTTCTATGGTTGTTTTTTTATTCCTCGATATCTATGTTGCGATTTGTGACATTTTGTTCTTAATTTTTCTTTCTTGTTTTGCCCTTTTTTTATTTGTTTGTAGATAGAGACAATTTTAATATTTAAACGTTGTTTTCGAACACTTAATGGACGGAAATCTAAGAGTTTAGATTCAAATATTCATTATCCACATGTATTCAATTGTAATATTTAGATTAGCCATAAGTGACTATATTTATAAATACGTGTACTTATGCCTTTTAAAAAAAATCCTTACAACTTGTTTAATACAAATATAGAAGAGGAACTTAACAGAAAATTTCCACCCTTATTTAAAGACGAGTGTCATTTTCTTTGATTTGACTAATTTGTGATAAAAACTGAAAAATATATATTGGGTTACAAATTTTGAGTGTGAATTATGCGTATTTAAAGTATGGGGAAATGGAGAAGATATTTTTGAGATGATATTTGTGAAATGTAAAAGTAAAGGTATTGGGTTTACTGAGGTTGACTGCAACATCATAATTGGTCATCCTTTTGAGGAAGTGAAAGTGGTCCATGATCCAATTCAATCCTTCTTCTCTTTCTAACTTAACATGCATCCACTACTACGTAGAGCCAAGAAAGTTTATCCACCACCATGTGTCAGCATAATAACTTTTCTGAATCTTAAGATTTTCCATCCCAAAGTTTCTCAATGTCTAACAATGCACTTCTCAAGAGAGGAGGGAGGAGTGAAAGAAACGAAAAACAGTACTACGGAAACAAATTTAAACCTACCATTATCTTAGAAATCATAATTTTATCGCACTTCTTTGCATTAAAGTGTACGGGTCTTTCAATAGCTATCTAATAACCATTGGTAGGATAGATTTCCTGATTTTAGCTCAACGGTATCTTATTTGAAGTCTTTCTACATCTTTTCACAATATATATGAAAATGAGCATTAAAAATGATAATAACTAATATACAGGTTAAATTAAAATATGCAAAAAAGTAAAACAAATTATACAATTTTAAATTAAAATTGAAAAGTATATATTATATATTATATAAGACCGATGTCATCTTGATTATGATCAAGAGAGTTATATACAAGTAGTGATCATACCGATCAAAATGATCGACATTACCCAGTAATGAGTCTATTCAACATCACAATATGACATTTATTAGTATTTATTTGAAGATTAAAACCTTCCTAAAATAGGATGACATACCTAGGTAGTGTTTATTTATGATGATGAATTCTCATGCGATGCGAATTTGCCATAAAAGTTCAAAAATCAATGTAGTTGAACACAAAAAACGAAACAATTTTATTTTATAATATATTAATAAAAATTAATTTTAAAAATATATTTAATTTATTATATCTATCATATTACTTACAAACTCTCACAAATTTCCCTTTTAAAACCCTTTAGTCATCCCTTCAAATTCCTTAATTCAAAAATACCATATTCCTTTCTTTCATTCACTCACTCACCCTCACAAATTCATTCACTCACTCACCCTCACATCCACTTCCCAATCCAAATACAACCTTAATGTAGAGGGTCAGTCTAACTAGATAAGATCCAAAATAATGAAGTATATAAATGTGATTTCTTTCTTGCCAAAAGATATCTTAAAAATCTATATTACTAGGTTATCTTAACGACATTAGTTTATTTAAGTACCATAGTATTTGCAAATACCTACTCTCTAGTTCATTCAAGGATTACAAAGAAACATCTCAATCAATTAAACAATGAGAGACGGACATACCAGATCTTACCGGACCGTTCAATTTTATACAAGAACATATATTTTTCGAAAAAAAAAAAAAGAGATTATTTTTCTGAATAAAAAAAAAGTCCTTTATTAACAACTTTTTTACCCGTCTAAAAATCGTTTTAAACAGAAACAAATGCGTTGGTGGAAGTGCATTGATGAAAATTAATGATTACTCGCGAAAGATGAAAATAAAATTGCTTAAATGGTGATTATGGAAAACAATCAAGTTAAATCCAATAATGAATGGAAAGAGAGGGGACAAAAGGGAAGGGGGGAGGAAAGTTGCAAGTTATGGGCCCCAATTTGATTTCATGGCCCATGCACATTCAAATGTTTCACACAACCCTTTTCTTTCCCTCATTATCTGGATCTCTCATTTCCTTCAAAATTCCTATTATTTTGTTTTACTAGTGAGACAAAGCTCCATAATTCATGAATCTTCCGCGATGGGGTTCAGAATAAATAAAATACAAAAGCGTAGAGCTTTTTTAAAATAAAAGTCAAATTAAGTTGAATTGAAAAGTAAAAAATAGGTTAAAGTATAGAGTAAGGGCCACTTATTTTGGACCAGGTGATTCTGGTTCTCTCGTTAGTGCAGTGGTGTTTTGGTTTTCCTTTCCGTGGAATAAACTATAAAGTATACATGTTTTCTTTGCCCCGGAAAACGAAGGCCGTCGCTGAAAATTTCTTGGAACCACTTGAACATGGAGACATTACACTAGGGTTTGGTGGTAGAGTAAACCACAATAAATATTGAAACTAAAAGTTATATGGAATGAATAATAGTATTTTTAATATAAGAAAAATTTTGAAACACTCTAATGGTTCCTTGTTCAATTTTTATTTGTGTGTGAAAACTCATTTATTCATTTGATTAGTTACTTGATACTAATTATTTAAGTGAAATTAATTAATGCTACAATAAACTATAAAAAAAATAGCGGTTAATTAGGGGAACAAAAGTAGAGGAGTGAGTGGGCGTTGGCAAGAAAAAGGTGGTAGCGGTGCATTATTGAGAGAAATGTTTGGACAAACTGTTTCTTAGAAATTAAGAGAGCTAACTGTAAGTAACAAAACCACGTGAATTAAACTCACTCAGAAACAAAGTCATTGTAAAGCACTAAGAGAGTGTTAACTGTAACTAACAAGAGCATGTGAAATGCACTAATTAGTTAAAAGGTCCATGTGAGGTGGACTAGCCACCGTTTTCGGCCAATCTTGGACCGCAATTAGGTGTGAAAGACAAAAAGCCTATGGACATTTGCAGTCACTACTAGGGACAGGACAAAACCTAAGTGTAATTTTTAAGCGTTTTGCATTATTTTTAATTTAAATTAAAGGAATCTTCCACACTTATGAGGTAGATGTTTTCGGGGGAGTACTACTAGCATATTTATATTCGGTGCTAGCTTTGTATAAAAAAAGGAAGTGTTTATTTGTGGGAAATGGACAAAATCTAGGTGTAATTTTAAGTGTTTTATATTATTTTTAATTAAAATTAAAGGAGTATTTAATATGAAAATTTAGACACTTACGATGTGCTTGTTTCTTGGGGAGTAATATTCATACAAAAAGAAAGACTAGTAATTCTCTATTTGTGTTCGATGTTTTGTGAAGAAGACAAATAAAGTTGTCAAAATGAGTTGGAACACACGAGCCAACTCAGTTTATTACGAGTTCAGATTAGGTTGGGTTAAATTTTTTTTATAGATTTCGATACGGGTTGATTTTTGACCTGATTCACGTAGAATCCAGCTTATCCGGATTGAACCCGTGGTGAGCCGAGTTGACTCACCAATCCGCAGATAAAGAGTCACACAAGTGTTTTTTATTAAGTTGAGCTTTGTATTTGGGTCAAGTTAGGTTGTATTTTGTAGCGAATACATAAATAATTTGTATTTTTTGTGATTTTAGTTTGTATTTGGATTGTATTGAAGTTTATTTATATTTTAATTAGAATTATAATTTAGTTTTGACTAAAAAAAAAAATGTACTTTTTTAATTAAGTGAGTCAGTGAGTCAACCCGTTTAACCCACTAACCTGTGGTGGGCCGGATTGGATTCAAATTTTTTTTAACTCGTTAATAAGTGAGTCAAGATTGGTTTGGTTCACTAAGTGATCAATCCATGGTGAATCAAACCAGATCGAATCGGATTATCTATTTTGACAACTCTAAAAACAAATAATGATTTACAAAGAAATGAACTTTGAACTTGTCCTCCCAGATTTTAAGAAACGGGTAAAAGCTAGCTAGAGGGAAATGATTATTCATTCACTTTTATTTGTTTATGAATAATAGTGTTGATAAATGTATATTACTAAAATTTGTGTATATTAATTTAATATTTTTAATTTTATTTTGATTCGTAATAATATCAAGTTATCTAAAACAATGTATTAATTTAATTAGACTGTTGTAGTTTTAAAACAAATGAAAATATCATGTTTTTTTTTATCGTAATCGGTCGATAATTAATTTTTCATGTGAGATAATTATGAAGTTTAGAAGACTTTTAATAGTTATGCATGTTGTAATTATATATTAATTTAAATATAAAATTAATTATTAATTATATCATTTTAATCAAAATATTATATTTATTTAACCAACACGGTAAAAATAACCTTTGTGGACATTTATTATTTTTCTATTTTCTTGGTATTGTTGCAATACTCACGTGGTTTGATTCCGCGGTAACTGAATTTATGTTGTGTTTGTTTTGTATGATTTACTATTTCCAATAGTAAAGTATTTTTTCTATAAATTTGATACAAATGGAGTCGTCAAAATGCGAAGATGAAACACTGGATGACCCTCAAGTGTGTGAATAGATTAACAAAAAAAGTCACGTCATGAGTAAATATCATATTTGACCTTTAGTTTTAACAATAATACGCAATTATATGCTTTGATTTGAAAAATATCAATGAAAAAAGGACAATTGATTATCTTCTCTCCAATGGTCGATTCATACCCTCATGCAAAATCACATAATTCATAAATGTAAAAAAAATAAAAATCAATTTGATTATTATTATTATTATATATATATAAAGAATATTTTTTATTCTATGTATATAATATAAATAATATAATAAAATAATAATAACAAAATAAATAATAATTAATTATATTATTTTAATTAATATTTAAATTTATCATATTTATTTTTAATGATAAAATATTAATCATTTAATTTTATCTATTAAAATATATTTTTAATATTTATTATATAGTGTACAAATTTTCATCTCAAATACACTCGTATCACATATTTATTTTAATCTAAAAAATTTCACATTATCCTCTTTTTTCACTTCAATTCACTTCCTCAAATTCATCAAATTATAATTTCTGGATCCTCACCACTATTGCTTTATTCTTCCTCTGAAGCCTTTCTTCCTTCGTGTTTTGACATAATAGGTCAATTGTATTAATAGGTTCTTCATTTACTCATGTTCCATTCATAACGCTTTAGTTTTTTACATAAAGCCTTTATGACTCTTTTGTCGTGTTACTCCAATGTTGTTATGTTTGTTCTTTAGAACTTAAACCTCATCGATTATATACTGAATGTAATAAATTATGCTACAATATAATCGAATATAATTCCATATAATATAATAAAATAATGTTTTAAATATAAATATAGTTTATATATTAATAATATTAATAGTAAACTAAAAAAATAGTAATGAAAGTAAATAATAATAAATAAAAATTACTATTATAATAACAACAATAAAATAATAACAATACTTAAAATATTAATAAAAATAAAATTGAAATTAATATTTAAAAAAATACAACATTTATTTTGCAAAAATTTCGATTAATTTTCTTTAATATGTTATATAATTAAATCATTCTTAAATATTTCCTTCATTTTCTATTTTTTTTCTCTTAATTCAAACAATATCCCTTTTTATTTTTTATTTTTTTTTAATTCTTTCATTATTTATACTCCCTCAAATCACTTCCCAATCCAAAAAAGTGTATGATTCAACTAGTTCTTAGAATATCATACGTGTTTTTACTTAAATTTTATAAATCATTATAAATTTAAGGATTAAATATGTTTTTAGTTTCTTGAACTTTGACGCGAAATTAGTATTTGTTTATGTTCGAAACTTTGATATATCTTGGTTTCAAAATTTTAAAAATGAATGAAAATATATATTTTTAACAACTCAATTATGTTAAATTGTGGCAACATGTCAAACGCATGCTAACATTTGAGTTATTTACATTATTTAACACATTTTCACTTCAATGTTAACTGAAAAATGAATTTGACACATAAAAAAAAATGTAACATAATTGAGTTAAAATGACCACATCTATCAATTTTTAAAATTGAGAAAAAAAATATATCAAAGTTTCAAACAATAAAAAATTTCAATTTTATATTAAAGTTCGAAGAGTGAAAATATATTTAACCCTAAATTTAATTACTTTATACAAAACTACCAATACAACCAATTGGGATCATATAATAATTTCAAGTTGTTTGGTCATAGACTTTAAATTTGGTTAGATTTATTTTTAATATATTTTTTGGACAAAAAGAGGAACTTAAACCTATATTCTTTTAAGAACATCTTTTATGTTTAGTAGAAAGAATTTAAAATTTAAAAGTTAGATTAAAAAAACAAAAAAAATTTAAAAAATATTATGAACTGTTTTCTCTATATTAGTTTATAAGATCAGAATTTTCTCTATGTAAAATAAAAATATATTATAAACTAATTTCTAAAGTAAATATATATATATATATATATATATATATATATATATATATATATATATATATATATATATAAAATAAAGTGGATCTCCAACAATAATATAAACTACAGAAAAAAATGCCGACATTAGGTAGGCAACAGGAAGAAAATGATGTCAAAAAAAGTCATAAACAAAAGCTTGAATTGCGCCTCCTGTCACAAAATCTTGATTTTGTGCTGGGATTAATTTGAGAACATCTGAAGAAGTTAGAGTGTAAAATTTTATTGTATTAAATTAATTTGATAGAATTAAATTAAATTTGAATTCTACTTTTCAATAGAATATTATAATTTATTACAAATTTATCTATTATCGAGTTCTCAAACTTAATGTCTTTCAGGTGGACAAGAAAAAAAAAAAAAAATGAAGATTCGTGCATGTGGAATTGAAGGTGGTCAAAATTTCTTGACCGACATACCGTGTTACTGATTCCAACACAATTCAACTCTTAAAAAACTACCCATAATGGGTTGGTTGGTTGGTCCATCGAAACTGCCTCCATCCACCGATTTTTTCTACAATAATTATTATTTAATTACTTGTTTACAAATTATTATTTAACAGTTTTCATTCCAACTTTACTTTTTAACAAATTATTAAATTTTTATTCTCTGTGTTATTACTCTCTAATTCTATATACTATACTAAAATAAATAATTATTAGTGACAAAAATTAATTAATTATTATAATAGCTAATTCAAATATTAATTTATAAATTAAAAACTATTAATAATAAAAATAACTTTTTAAATTGATCACTAAAAAATTAGTATTTAAGTTAATTATTAATATTACTTATTAAGATTTTAACTACTAAATTAGTTATCTATTTATATTCCAGTCTTATAACCAATTTATCTAGAGACTAATTTAAAATTTATTTTAATTACCAATCCTATATTTTATTATATTTTATAAATTGGTTTAAATTAATTATTATAGTGATTGATTATTTTTTGTTACTAAGGATAATTATTTAAAAAATTTCTTATCGTGGTATCAATAAAAAAATGTTTTTTTTTAAAGACCAGTACCTTTTTTTTTAACTTTTCTAAATATTACTTTATATCATTATCTTTTTAACTAAAATATTATAGTAAATGTAATAAAAGGATTAAAACAAACAAAAAATTATTAAAAAAGAAGAAGAAAAGGTTTCAAAGTGTAAACAATTAAGTGCAATATTGATGGTGCAATTTTTCTTCAACAAAACTTCATGAGTGTTGGTGTGTGTCTTGAGAGTGGAAGGGGTCAATTCTTTCAAGCAAAAATATTATTGCATTAAGGAACAATGGTTGATAGAACTCAACATCTATAATGCCATGCCATGCCATGCCATTAAAAGAGCTTGATTGAGTGGTGGAAAATCTACACATCAACAACAATGGTGATTCAGAGTTGCTATATTGATTTACAAAACGTATACTTATTTTTAGTAATATTTCAAATTCACCAAGTAACTTTTTGTGGGAGACAAACTAATCCACTCACACTTTAACTAAAATGTTTAGATCCTATGCTACTAAGTAACCATACTTTCATCACCTTCCTATTTTTTTCTTTCTTTGGATCATAAATAATGACATAAATTTTTTTGTAAAAAGTTATATCAATAAAAAAAAATTAAAAAGAGGTTCCGTGCAATCAAGTTTGTCTAGGTTGGAAAAAAATATTTCAAAACTGAGTTAATTGTATTAATGTAATTAGAATTTAAAGTAAAAAAATAAATAAATCAGTTATTATTATTAGTATGTCATTTAAATCGGTCAACGATTTTTAATATTATCTTAATATATATTCACTAATTTAGAAAGAGTTTAATAGCTGCTTACATGGCTTTTAAGATAACGAATAACATTTTTCTTTATTTATTATTTTTAATGCAGATAAAATGTTATAATAATTTAAGTTATTTTATTTAAATATAATTTTTTTACATCATAATCCATAAAAAGCTTGCAAACGAGTCGAAAATATCACTTCATTTTTTTCCTTTACCAAATCAAATATACAAACTCTGGCTTAGTTGAAGTGTAATTTTTCACAAATAAGAGTGGAAGTTAATCCAGACTTAAAACAAAGAAAGTCAACGTCAGTTTATTATTTTTAAATAAAACACCTAGCGTTTTTTAAAATTAAAAGTCAATTGATAGCGAATTTTAATTTTTGACTCAAAATTATTTATATTTAAACAATTCTAACATGTGTCATCCAAATAGTATATGTATTTAGAATTACCGTAAACAATGATTATTTTAATATTAATGCTCATCAATTTGTTTTGAGCAAAATATAAATAAATATAATTTATAGTGTTATTTTAAATTAAAAGATTTTTCTTTTATAATTAGTGAGTATTTTCAAATGTAAACGTTCAAAGATAATATTTATATCCTCGATTCACTAGAAAGAACCTTTAAAGAAAAGAAAGAACTTTGGATGAAATTGAAAATAAAAATCGAAGAGATACATAATACCGAAAGTAATTATGTTTTTATTTTTTTTTTGTTTTTGGAGTATTATAGAGATTATATATTACAAATGTATATTCTTGGGTTTTAATTCTTCTATGAAATTATATTTACAGAGTTACAATGTAGTACTCACTACTTTTTAACTTTGACTCTATTTGTGCTAATTTTATTTTAGTTGTTATTTACATTTAACATGGTCCTTATCTTTTTGACAACCTCCATATAACTGTTTTATGAAATATTATACATATACTTTTATTTTCGACTTTTTTTAGCGAAACCACTTTTTAAGTACATTTCGTTGAAATCACTTATCATAAAGTTTTGAGATTCGAATTCATTATTAATACGTTAATGAAAACACATGAACGCATGTTTAATTTTTTCTATGATAATAAAAATTAATAAATATATTATTATTATTAATGTTATTATAATTATAAAATTAAATTAAATATTTTTTATAACTTTATTGTAAACAAATTTTATTTATTTTTGCAAGTAGTTTTATAATTAAAAAAATACTTAACTTTAAAAAAAACATAAAAAAAAGAAACTGTTAAATTAAAAAAAATTATGTAAAAAACAATATAAAATCAAAGACTGTTTTAAATTCAATTATTCGGATACATGCATTTAATGTTAGAATCACTTGAGACATGCACATATAGTGACATTTACTGCTCTGCTGAGTCATTTTTAATGAGTTTCATCCTACTACTCATAAGGTTAATCTACTTCGCGTCTCAGACCACTATCATGTTTTCAGATGATAGGACCTCCTACTACTTTAGCCACATAACTCATTTTATCCTATATGAGTATGAATGGTTATTAAAGTGTTAGGATAATCTCCTTACTTGAAATCATACATCAATGCATATACTACAAAAAACACAATAGAATTTTCTCCATGAAATTCCTTTTAATTTCACAAACTTATATATCTACTACAACCTTGTCATTATCAACTCTATCCATCATTAAAACCATGAACAATAATAATATAAAAAAAATAGAACAATCAAAACCAGTTAAAAATACAGCAAACAGTGTGTCAAAACATACAACAAAACTGACACTCAACTGTAACAAGGTGCGCTTCATGCTAAAGCTCACAAGGGCTCATTATCAAAAGAGCGCTCAATAACCAAAACTTAGAGCTCTCTGACTTGAGAATGCTTAGCAGCAAGAATCACCGCTCAACGTCCTATCACAGAAAATGTCACTAATTTAAGATTTTAAAGTTGGCGCTCAGCACCACGAGTGGTGGATCTTGATAAAAAAATTTGAAGGAGCCAAAATAATATACTCAAAATTTATATATTTAATCATTAATACTAATTTAACAAAAGTATATATATTGTACTATTGATATCTCTTTGTATGTTTCTCTTTGGAAAAATGATAATTTTGAAGTTGTATTTGATAGAAAACCCATTTTAGATAAGCTTTCTAATTTCATCACTCATTGAATATTTCCACATTTGAGAACGAAACGTAATTACTAAAAGTAAAAATATATGATAATCGAGTCACATTTAAAAAATAGTTATGAAAAAATATATAGTACATAATTTTTCCTTCTATAGTCATGTAAAAATATACAAAAACTCATGAGATGAAAAAAATATTAAATATCAAACTAATATTTCACTAAGATACAAGAGAGAGTTACCTTTTCAATCTTTAAAAATGAAAGAGCACTGATCAGAAATGAGAGCAGAGAAAAATAAATTTGTATCTAACTTTTTACTTTTTTATTAAAAAATAAAAAAAATATTTACAAGAGTAAAAGATTAATACAATAAAACAATGAGAGAGAAAAAAAATATCTCAATAAATTTAATTTTTCTCTATTATATTTAATTTTATATTTAATTATTTATTAACATTAAATATTATATTTTATAAATAAAAATCTATCTAAAATATTTTTTTTGAAAAAATAAAAAAAAAACTTAAACATATATTTTAAAAAAAAGTTACAAATTTTTTGGGGGGGAGAGGGGGCATGGCCCCCCAAAAACCCTATTAACATCTGCCTCTGAGCACCACTATGCTACTGCTTAGTGCCATGACATCAAAATTATAAAATTGACAGAATTTAGTTTACTCAATTCCTCAAATTAGCACTTCTAACTCTGTATAGTTATTACAAAATACTTCTCAAATAGCACCAATTTTGACCAATTGTTCAACCTAAAATTCTTCAATTCACAAAAAACCAAAATCACTCGACAAATCAAACAACACAATTTAACATCACTTAATTACATGTTATATGACATATTCAACAAACAAAGTGCACTACCATTCCAACCAAAGCAAAATTCCCAATCCAAGTTCACAATATGAAATTACAAACCTTACAATAACACATAATATATAAAATGCGAGAATTAGCTCCCTCACATCACATATAAAACACCTCAAACAACTTTAGATTCTCAAAACACATCTAGGTTCAATGGATATCTATATCTATATATAGAAACATTACAAAAACGATCAAGATATATTGTTTTGATCACTGATTAATATAGACTCATACTGATGATTCAAATAGCACATACAAACATGAAAAGTCCATATGCAAGACAAAACAATTTGGACAATGAAAAAAAAATAGAAAAATCCACTTACACAATTGTAGAAATTGATCGGTCCAAATAGAAGAGTTAGTCACAAGAATCACTCATACGATCTAACATCTTTAATCAGATGAACACTAAGCGAGAAATAAAGAAGAGATGTCAAATAAATATTTAAATAAAATAATTGAGTCTCACTATTTTAAAACCACTATCAATTCTAAAATATCATTTTTCTATATTTTTACATGAGTTATATAAAATGTCTCGAAATCTATATATTTACAAATTTGTCAATATTTTTTTTCTGTTTTAGTATTACTAAGATGAATGGATATTTCTATCATGAATGTTTTCTCTTCTAATAATAATACATAAGTTTAAAAGTTTATTTATACATAAATAATGAAAATTTATCTCTAAAACATCCTTAGTGTATCCACTTAAAAGTAATTATTGAGTTAATTATTCTAAATAAATATTTTAAAATATTTATTCTCTCTTCTTTATTAAAAAAATAATGACAAAATTGCAAAAACAAGTTATATTTAACTAGTTTAAATCCACTCTCATCTTAAACGAGAAACTCAAACTTTTTAAAAGATAATTACGTGTTAGTTTATGTTACTTATTACTCGGATTTGATTTATCGTTACTATTTTTAATTCTTATTGATGAAGAGAAAAGTCTAGTCTATTTAAAGCTTAGACTTTGTTTTCCTCGTGATTTTAGAAGTTTTATTTATTTCATCTTCGACCAAAACGACATTCAAATACAACGAAAAAGGATGGATTCCATTTTTCTTGATTTTTCACAAACAAAACTACACCAACCCGTGCTGTTTTGGAAAAGCAAGACAATTCATAGTCAAAGATTCAACTTGTAAATACTAACTCATATTAAGCCTAAAATATTTAGTTATTTCTTGATGAGTTTCTCAAGATCCTATTATTCCAACCCAAAACTTCTAAAGTCTTATAATACTTTTCTCTCTTTCAACTACTTCTAACCTCCTTATTTTTTTAATTATTTATATATTTTTTCGTAGGCCACTTAAAATGATGGTGTTCATAATTCAAAGATTACGTTGCAGTTTCTTTATTTATTTTTTGTTAGGTGCACATTCTAGGTATTCATAAGTTCAAGGAAAGCGTATAATTTTCTTGCGTAAAAGCTGAGACTGGTTGGTGAAATGAAAAAGCACTTTCTCGCTTGAGAAAAATTCATTTAATCTCGTCAGATCAAAAAATGCCTTTTTAAGAAAAGTGGATAATGAGTGCACAAATTAAAGATGGACACTACCAAAAGCGCGTAAGGCTTGGGTTGAATTTGAACCGCACAGGACTTTGCACTTACATGAAGCCTTATTGGTTTCAAACTTCAATTTTTTTTTTTTTTCTGAGAAAAGACTACTTAACAATCAATGGGCTAAAAATCTGAAAGCTTAATCCGTGGCGTTGAATATAATTTTTTATTTGCATAAAGTAGACCTTTTTAATTTTATTTAACAATTTTCATTAGTTACAATCATATTTTTAAATTTGTTCTTTGGGTGCAAAATATTTCAAGATTGAAGCAACTCTCTGTATATATAACAAAGCTAATTTATAAGTTAAAACACGGAAAGAATTTGAAAAGAGATATATGAAGATCATTTAACTGAAATGTAAAAGCACATAAATGTTAGTATAACTCTTTTAATGTAAGTCTATTCCATTAATTTTTATTTATATATTTGATGCATTTTAGCAATGATCTACTTGATACATTTTATAATTTTATGACTTTTAGAATGCACTAGGTCTAATGGAAGAAAATAAAGAACATATAATGAATATGTTGCAAGAGCAATATAAGAATAAACATCATCATCATCATTTGTATCAAACATTCATCCACGAAAAAGGTAGATCAAATGATCTACACTCTCATGATTAGAATTGGTTAATAAATAACAAGTGGAATGATTAAAGTTTAAGATAAAGTTATTTCCTTTATATATACTTGTGACATTCCATTTAGTCAAAAATTTCAATAAATAATACATCACATAATTATAGTAAAACAGAGCATGCGACAGAAAGTATATCAGAATTAACTATTACAGTTATCCAAAATATACCAAAATTAACAGAAGTACCATGGGCAAAAAATAATGCTATAAACACGTCTTAAAAGTAGAACAGTTTGGCAAAAGATTGCCCAACAGAGCAAAGAAATATGTAAGAAAAGCAGTTCTTCAAAAGATGCTCAACAAAGAGCAAGATTTAACATCCTAAACTAAACGGCAAAATCTCCACGGTCTTGATTATCACTAGGGATCTTCACATATGCTCACACCAAAATTGGTGATCATCGCAAAAAGAAAAACACAACATGGAACCAAACACAGAAAGAAAGAAGAGTAAGCTAGAGAGAAGTCATTTTTTTAACAGACAATAGACAATCAAGTTATTAAGCACATGCAACATGTGATAGCAAACCAACCATCACAGACCCTCCAACTCAATTATCTAGATACACGTAATGAAATCAGATTTACTGGTTACTTGCACTTGTGGTGACTTCTACTCTACTGCTCTGCAGAGCCATTGTCAATGAGTTTCACCCTACCACATATAAGGTCAATCTATGATCATCTAAGACCATTATCCTACCAGAAACTAGGACCTCCTGCTACTCTCACCACATGAACTAGTCTACTCTATGTGAGTCTGACTGATTCATTATAGTGTCAAGACGCAACCTTACTTGAATCCTCATTTCATTACATACACTACAATAACACCACCATAAAATCTTCTTGTGAGACTCATAGAATTACGTCAAGCACATACTATGTATATATTCTCACACATCCATTATCATCACATACCAAGCACAACAAATTTCAGTCTTATTACATCACATAAAATGCACATGACATCATATTTCATGCTTTAAGGGGTAAATCAATCAATTATAGAGGCAATCAAGTAATTAAAATAGTTATGTTGTCAATCTCGCTCATTCTAATAAAGAGTTCTCGCTCAAGTGATAGGAGTATCTCACTTAAGCCATTGGAACATCTACGAGTTCTCTCGCTTAAGCTAACCCATCTCGCTTAGGTGAGATTATTCTCGCTTAGGCAAAAAGTCTTTGTTCAAGCGACAACTCGAGGTAGAGAGCAGCGACAAGTTTCTGCTATTCTGAAAGCTTCTCACTTAGGCGAGGGTTTCTCGTTTGGACGAAAACTCCTCACTTAGATGAGAATAACACATTCTCACCTGCGCTCACACATGCAAAGCCAAAAACTAGAGTAGAAACACTTTCAATGTAAACATCAATCCAACAACAAAGAACGCATAAAAGGACTAAAACAAGCAAATCATTCTAAGAACTTATAAGCCATGCTTCCTTTACCTTGACAGATGCTAACCCAGTAAAAGCCCCAACGGAAGAGTACCACAACAAGACTACAACTTTAGGAGTTGGCAAACAAGAACAGAGGCAGAAAACAATGAGGTCCATGACCAAAAACAGAATCAGATCAGAACTTCAAAACTGAAGAGACAAAAGAAACGGAGGTTTGAAGTTCAACTTACTTGGGAGAATAAGATGTTCGGTTTGATCTCTAGAGAACTCTAAACAATCTCAGTCTTAGCCTCTGTTTGAATGAGTGGAAGCAACTGTATTAGAGAAAAAAGGAAGAACAAAAAATGTTAAGTGGGCTGACTTTGGACCTTTTTAATTTAACTTGACCTATACATATGAATTAAAAATGGGTCTTACAATACTAATGAAAACACATGCGCTACACATATTAATGTTTAAAATTTTTTATGATAATAAAAATTAATTAAATTATAATTATAAAAATAAATACAAATAATTTTTATAATTTAATTATAGGTAGTTTTTATTTATTTAGTAGATGATGTTTATTTATTTACTAAATGATTTTTATTTATATAATTTAGAAAATAGTTAAAATTAAAAAAAAATGGTTAAATTTAAATATCAGTTACATTTAAATAAAACGATAACTTGAATGATAAAAACAAATATAATATTAAATTACTTCTACATTTATGAGAAGTGAGCTTAAAAAATAAAAAATAAAGTTAATTGAAATAGACAAAAGATTAAATCAGTTGGCACAAAATCAACTGTTCAAAAGGAATTTGAGATGATAATACCTTTTATGTTTTATTTGTGCAAATTTATGCATAAATTTTATATGATTTTTTTTCCACATATAAGTTTTTTTTCTTCTATTTAATCTATCATCATATCATATTATTTTATTTATTTTTTAGAAGAAAGAAAGATTAAAAAGTGACCAATGACAAGTACATCAGAAGTATGGAAGGCTAGACTTATAAATAAAACTTGGTTTATTCCAATTAAGAAGAAGTTATGATAAACAAAAGTTTTATTTTAATAAATAAAAGTTATGTTTTTTTCTTGTTAACGTTTAAAATTTGATTATAAATATTTGAATTATGGGTACAAATTTTTTAAGTTGAAACATGTTAAGATGATCAAATATGAGAATACTTAGAGACATAAGTTATTTTATGATTTATTTTATATGTTGACATTTTGAGTGTCATAGTACCATTAAAATTATTTTATATTTGGAATCTTTTTATATTTGATCTAATTATATTTATAACACTTCTATTATACTATTATGAAATATTTCAAATATTAATTATTTTGTCTTAATATTTTGCATGATAAATTGAAAAAATGTGAATGTAATAAAGAAAAATATAGATAGACAATTTGTTCAAACTCCATGTAGAATGCACAACAAAAAGACAAATGATTTTAAGTTAGAAGTGCAAAAGTTGAACAAACCTATTCAAAAACAACAAAAACAAACATTCAACTTTCAAGATCAATTAATTGAAGTTGCAAAATTTGCTATAAAAACTAAGCACGATCACATAAAACAAGATATCAAAAGAGTTAAAACACCAAATGACTAGAAAGTTTATTATTTAATGATTCAAATGTTCCTTCAAATGAATATGGAGTAAGTTATAATATTAATATTTATTGTTTTTATAATTAACATATATAATTACATCTTTACATTTCTAAAATATTATTAATTATTTTTTTATTAACATTAATGATTTTTTTACAAGGATTAAAATCCTTGAAGATACCATATTTATTATTTATTGTTATTTTTTAAAAGTCTATTTAATTTAATTATTTTAAAGTATAATTAGATCTCATTTTACCTATACAGTTTGTATTTATTGTTTAATATTTTAGTTTTTCATTTTAAATGCAATGGATATTTTATATTTATATTTATATTTTATGTTGATTTATTTTAATTGATATTTATTTTTAATTTTTACATATTATTGCAATTTCTAATAATAATGATAAAATATTAATAATTAAAAATAATTAATAAGTAATTGTCACATAAACTTAACTATTGTCACAACATATTATTAATTTTAGTGGTGAATATTTATATTACTATAACTAATTTTTTTGTAATTGTCATATACTGAACATATTCTTAATTTTAATGATGAATATTTATATTACTATAACTATTTTTTTTTTCTGTATGAGAACTCCCATATTTTATACAATAATCTAATAACCATATTATTGAGCCCCCAGCAGGACACAGTAGGATAAATTATTAGTTGGAATTTGTGGTCCTTATAAACTTTTACATGTACATTAGTAATTTTATAAAAATAAAAATATATAGTTGTTTTTTATGCAGGAATTGAGTACATAACTTGGAAGTGTATAATAATTTATTGAATATGACTTCCATACAATGGAAATTGGAAGGTTGGTGTGAGAACAGGGAAATATGAACACAACTTTGAATGGGTGGAGCTTGAGGGAGAGACAAGATTTTTTCATAAGAACAGGATGGGGTATTTTCATTAATGGAAAGTATGAACAGAAATGGTGATGAAAAAAAAAAAAATCTAAGGAGCAAGGATGATGTGTCCCAAGATGTTAGGAGCTTTTGAAGTGAAGACAAAGGGATAGGGTTGCGGTTGAAAGATAAGGTCGCACGTGTCATTTAGAAGCAAAAGAGGAAGAAGAAAATCTGGTTTCTCACTCTTAAGACGCTCTTCCTTCTGTTTTGGCATATTCTTAGTTCCTTAGTCGGATGCGATGGTTGGGTTGATGGAGTCAAAAGTTGTCAATTAACGTTCCAAGCAATGAGACATGTGTAATTCGTTACTGTAGATTGCAGTTCCACGTTATCTTCGTGGTCGAAGCTGTTCCAGATGCATTTTCCTTTCCTAAAAACGACAAACCGAGGAAGGGGCATGGCAATTGGCAATGACAGCGAGTGGGATTGTCATCCTCGGTTGGGTTTGTCTAATTTTAATCAAAAAGCCCAGGCCCAAGGCCCATTCAAACACGTTCCTCGTCACTGACACGCGAATCCGTTATTATCTAAATAAAACTCGTTAGAAAAGCGTGTAAGTGTAAGGAGACAACCCTACCGGCAACTTTCCCTTTCCTATCACGACGCCACGTGTTCTATCTTATCCTTTTCTTCTTCGCACACGCTATAAATACCTCCCGCGGTACCCCATCAAACCCTAACTGTTACTCAACTGTTTACAAACAGAAATCCAATACAAAACTCTAAAAATGGCCGCCACTTCGATCCCCATCCGAGTCGCCGGAATCCAAGCCTGCGCTACTTCCGGCCACCGCAGGAGCGATGCAGATCGCCGGAAAAACTCCTCCGCCAACTGGTGGACCCCGCTCTTCGGCTGGTCCTCCGAACCGGACTACATTGAGTCCAGCAGCAAAGCATCGAGTACGCAGCCAGCCAAGCTAGAAGCTGTTGTGAAGGATTCGAAACGGCCTAAACCGCGCTTCGCCGGTGGCTTCACGGAGGAGAAGGCGAAGCAGTTCCGGATGATGACCGCGGAGTCCTTTCACGATACTATGTATCACTCCGCGATCGCTTCTCGACTAGCCTCAGACTTCAAAGCCCGCACCGATCTTTAGCATTTCGCATAGTCTTTTTTCAGGCGGATTGTATGTAGGCAAATTATAGGGTTTCAATGTACGTAACCCTTGGTGCAAAGTGATGAAAAATGATTAGACTACGAACTGCTACAGCTATGGTGTATATGTAACAAGGATGTAATATGAATATAATTGACTATTACTTGATGAAGTATGATTCGATTCATTGCGGTGATTCTGGTTTTGCGAGTTCAGTTTTATTTGTATGATCGATTTGTATTCTTTTTTTTTTTTTTGCGTGGAGTATGGAGGAAGTGTGTGATGGCATCAGCAATGGCTGTTGGTGGGGCCAATCTGACTCGGATGCAGCGATAAGCAGACAACGGTAACTAGTTAAGCAACGTTGATAAGGAATAAATTATTAGTTAATTGAGTTCTTGGGTGCAACGCAGTTAGTGAAGGTGCACGTAGAAATAGGAGTGGAATCTTTGAGAAAATAAAATGATTTAATTTTAGGAAAATGCTGCCTTAAGCATCCGTCCAGGGAATATACTCAGGCTCTGCCTCCGGGTGTCTCTGTCTGTTAATAATATTGCCATGTTAGTGGGATGTATAAAACAAATTAACCTTGTTTGGATTTACTGTAGAGGCAAATTGCCAACGGGATCGTTAAGGAATATTTCCACTTGCAGTTGCCGTGAAAAAAATGCTGACTGCAAAATAGGGGGAAACGAAAAAAACAAAACAAAAGAAACGAATGATGAAAAACATAAACTGGCAAAATGTCACGACGTCAACTTGTATTAGCGTCAAAATAAGGCAAAAGAAAAAGCAGGAGCAATGTGGAACGAAAACTTAGACAGAGACTCATACCAGAAAAGAAATCGTTTTTATATGCATTATGAACATTTTTTCAGGCTGCTGCAGAAACATACAAAGTGGTGGAGCCATTTACTTTCTACACCTTATTTTCTATCTACTCCAATTTTTTTCAAATATCCATTTTACCTTTTGTAATTTATGCATCCATACTTGAACATGGCACCTTGTGAACACGCATACTTCAAATTATAGTGCATGTTTTTGTCCAAATGCTTTACTCCTTTATAGGCCAAAGAAAATAAACTTCCGATCCAAGAAAATTTTGATATTTTGACATTTTTCACAGTAATGTGTAGAAAGGAAACCTGAAGGTGCAGGAAGCAATTGTCAGTGGCCTTAAACTTGAAGGCCCAAAAAAGTCTAAGGGCCAGCAAAACTGCAACCACCTACGTTTTGGTTGAAGATGTTAGGAAGGCTCAAAAGAATCATGAAATCTTTGATATAATTACCAATTTCCAGTTCGTGTTTTTACATTTAAATTTAAAAACAGAATAACGTTAGCATAAAATTGAATTAGTTTTTAACTCAATTTGAAAATACTTTTACCTCAATTGTTTGAGAAAAAATCACAAGAATTTTAGCTTAAGTTACCAAAATAAATCATTCAACTGTTATTTCTCATATAGACATGTAATTAATTACTCTCTACATCACCACTAAAAATTAAATGTCGTACAACTATAAACACGACTTACCATGACTGGCCAATGGGCATCATCATGCCCACTACTCTAGCCTCATCGGTCTTTCAACACCATTGCCACCCCCTTAACATTGTCATCCAGGATCACAACAGTAGTCAACCATGGTCATTTCCGTAGTTAAACATGTTATTCTTATCATCTCTGTCATTATAGCATTCGTTACTATTACCACAACCACACCAACTCCATCACGACAAGTCGATTATCATCATATCCCCACCCTCAATTGTCTCTTACCTTTATTATAAACTTGAATTCAGAAAATCGATCTGTTTAGTTTGTATTTAATTTTGTATAGTTTTAAAACTATCAATCATATCAAATAAGGACTTGACTTTACACTCTCAAACTTAAATGTAGTGATGAAAAAAATAAGGTTTAATTACTCTTTTGATCCCTATTTTTGTTCAAAATTTTAATTTGATCCTCCAGTTTTTTTAAGTTTCAATCTGGTCTCAATTTTTAAAAATTTGATGCAATTTAGTCCTTTTTGTTAAATTTCTTAAAATGAATCAATGATTTGTTATCAAAATTGACACTATAATTATATTAATTACATCAATAAAGCAAATCATTCTTATTAACAACTTCAATTTTGATGAAAAATCTTTGATTTGTTTTAAGAAATTTAACCAAAAGATCCAAATTGCATCATTTTTTTAAAAATAAGGACCAAATTGAAACTTAAAAAGATTGGAGGACCAATTTGACATTTTTGGACAAAAAGAGGGACCAAAAGAGTAATTAAACCAAAAAATAATATCTTAAGTCACTCAAAAATGAAAAACTTAATCCAATTTATCCTTTTTTCTAATATCTCAATCCAAACATAGCTTAATTTCGATCAATGTGTTGTTTAACCAACGTGTAACTCATCTGTTCCACTGAAAATGGAGGGGAGAATCAGTGCAGTTAACCAACTTGACAGAAACACCAAGCGATCATATATATTCACACTAGACACTAGTTTACTGTGATTTGTTAAATTGGTACAGCAGTGACAGACGCGGTGCCACTTAAATAAAGCACAAACCAAAATTAAATCCGAACAGTAGCTAACCTACTCATCTCTTCATGTAAAATGATGACACAAGACATCTAATCCAGCATTTTTTTTTTCATTGGACAAATAAATCAGATCCAATCCAACTACAACTACATGAAATATGAACGGAATTCACGGTGATAATGTTATCCATAATGATCCTCAAAATTCACTTATGCCATCTTATTATCCACAAATCAACATCTAGCTGACAAGAAATAGCATTGATATCAAAAGAGACAAATGGGATAAGTTTGTTTCATTCACAACACTAGAAGATCAAAGAAAGGTCTCCTGAATTCCATATTTATTCTACAGAAAGTAAAATCCGCAAGACAAGATGCAATTTTTAAAGCGTAAAGAGCATAATAATTCCAAACTAATGACACATGTTGAAAATTGGCCTATCCAACTTAAGATATTACCAGGATGTTGAGCCGCAAAAGGTGGTCAAAAAAATTTATTGAGGACAAAGAGTTGTGATATAAATGATACTTATGAAATGTCTGAAACATGCTCTGCATAATCACTTGCTCTCTTTATCATAGAGGTCTGTTCTGGATATATCCATTAGGGAGAAACAAGATAAGACAACGACAAAGTATGTTTATATCATTATGTAAGACTGGCTACATGAATCACACAACACCATTCGGCACAGTTACAAACAAAAGGAAAATATAAAAATCAAGGGAGGATGTTTCTCACACCAATTAATGTAATTACTAAGGAATTCAATAGTTATACAATTAACAAGAAATTATAGCTTGGGACTTTGGTAAAACATGTATGCGGAGAACAAAAAGTCTTCCGCCCAAACATATTGCTATTTAGTAGTTACTATACTCTAAGAGATAAAATCTTTTAAACTCCAAACTTGACAAAGAACTAACATCTATGTATTTCTCTGGCTTGCACATGTCCAATTTACTGTCATAATTTCATAAAGGTTTGTTTGTGGTTCTAACAACAAAATTTTACATTCATAAACTGATCCTTAACTTCAATGTAAAAATGCCAAACTAGCATCTTATTTGCCTTTGATCTGGGAATGCCCTTACAGTACAGATAGGCTAGTTCGCCAGAACACATAATCCGCATCTAGTGTTGATACCATAACCAAATAAAATGGAGTAGCCCTATAATGTTATTTGTCCCTTCCCAGTTTTCTGACACGAACTAATAAATCTGAAAGTTAATTATACCCACAAGAGATACTAAGGGAGTGTTTAGAAGAGTTTATACAGAGCTTATTCGGTCTTATGAAAGTGATCTATGACTCCATAAGTTCTTGTAAGATCATTTAGCTCATTGAAAAGTTTCCTGATGAAGCTTAATCAAAAGAAGCTCTTCATAAGATCTTATGACATACGACCCCATTGAATAAATACTTAATTAAGCTGCTCATCCAAATTCGCCATAATTCGTTAGAAGCCTTTGCTATCATAATGACTCGACCAATACAATCTCTAGCACTCTCGGAAAAGAAATAACAACTTCAGTTTTTTTTTTTAAAAAAAAGAAGCGACATTAAAACCCTAAAATGCATACAATCTAAAAATACAGCACACCCCATAACCATGTTCAAATCTTCGGAATCATTTAGCAATCCTACATACCAAACTCCAACCATCAGTTTCTTAACTCTTGCTGACATTTCCAAACATGCAATGACCCAAATTAAATCACACAAAAAGTCACGATGGATATGGTAAGATTAAAAGTAATGAAAGCATTAAAGTATACACAACAATACCATTGTAGCAGGACCACGAAGATCAAGAAAAAAGGATACATCAAATAGAAACCATGAGCAAAACCCCCAGCCAACACAGCTGTAAACAAGCGATCTCTCAAGACGGGTTTATGCCGCAGCGTTAGGCGAACTGAAAAAAGAAAAAAGAAATAAAAATAACCCCGATAAGAAAAAACGAATAAAGAAAATGTTTGAAAGAGAAGGGGGTGAAGGGAATGTGAAAAGTAACATACTTAGAGGGAGCACAGGGGCATATATGAGAGGAATAAGGAACTTAATTGGGGGTCCGTTGTTCTTCCTTCTGACAACAGCTTCTCTGTGGAGGTTAAAGCAAAAGGTGAAAACAGAATTGAGGAGATGAAGTTGAAAGTAATGTTAGAATATGAGAGTGAAAGGGGCAGGGCAAAGGCTTACTGGTTTGAAGGATCTGACGGCGTGGCCATGGCGGAATCGAGGGATTGGAAATTGGAATCTGGGTCGTTTGATCAGAGGCCACCGCGTAAAGAAAATTTCCAAGTTCAAAGAAAAGTCATATAACATAACCTAATCAATCACTAATAGTTTATTCTTTGGATTGGTAAAACTTAGCTGCAAATAATTAGGTGATTTCAGTGATATATTATAACTAGAATTTTAATTATAATTATATTTTGATAATATATATACATATATATATATATAATTAATTGTAATGTACATATTTAAGACCAATGTATCATACATAACATGTTAAATGCAAGACAAAATTAAAATTTTATTACCCTGATTTTATTGTTTGTTTTTTTATTGTCCTTTTAATTATAATTAATGGATAATATAAACAGGGATTTAGAAAATAATTTAAGAGTATAAATAGTTTAATAAATGATACTTAAATATTTTATTAAAAAGTTTTATTTTGTAAAATTCACCTCAATCTTTTTATCTAAGATATTTTCTTAATCATTATTTTGTTTTTTTAACTTCTGACTCCATTCTTTGTGGTATTAATTTGTACCAACGAGAATATTTTGTTTTTTTTAGACTTCTGACTCCATTCTTTGTGGTATTAATTTGTACCAACGAGAACAAAAGCTATCATGATTATGTATTTGTATTTTTTAATTTTTACAAAAATTTAAGTTAAAATCAATTAATAATATATAATTAATTTTTAAAATAGTTGTTGAATATAAAATTAAAAAAATAAAATATGTATGAAAAAAAAAATTAAACTAAATGTTAAAATAAAAAAAAGGAATTTTTAGAATAATGATTAAAGATAACTTATTTATAAAATAATTAACAAAAATATAGGTGTTACTACACGTTTGTATGTTTGCATTTTTTTAATTTACATAGAAATTTGAATTAAAATTATTAAAGAATATATTATTATTAAAATTAAAAAAAATAAACATATATAAATAATAAGTTTTTAAAATAATGATTAAAGAGAAAATAAGTTCTTACAATGGTTACAAATAAACTATTTATAAAATAATTAATTTTTAAAATAATAATGTATATGCATTTTTGTTATATATTATATTATATTATTATATTATTATAATATATTATATTATATTATTATAGATAAGAAAATGTATCTCTTTATATATTATTATACATATATTGTTATAGATGTTCAAATTGGGGTAACAAAATGGGTCAATCCTATTCATTTTTGTCCATCCATCCTTGACCCACCAAAAATGGACTCAAACGAGTTAGCTCACCACTGCAAAATGGGTCAAAAACTTCAACTCGTCCCTTGTCCTACCACATGTTCCTTGTTCCACCACATAACAGGTCAACAGGACGGAACATGTATCATTAGGTATTGATCTAACGGACTGGCCACCATTTTTTTTATTTATAAAATTGTTATATATATATATATATATATAAATATTTAAAATATATTTAATTATATAAATATTTTTTAAGATTTTAATTGATCAATTAATATATTTAATTAGATAAATTAAAATAATTATTATATTTACATGTTAAGTTACTCTATTATAACTAATAATTGAAACTTATTTGGTAAGTGTCAATTATTTAAATTATAATAATAATGCATATTTATATTTATACAAAATTATAATATAGAAAATTTAATTTTTTTAATTATTTTTAATTTAAGAAAAATGAAAAAAACAAAAAATAAATAAAAACGAGTCATCGGGCTGAGGGTTGTCCTGCCAGTTAGCATGGTAATTAGTTTTAAACTCATGAATGCATGCATTGATGTTTATTTATGTGTGTTTTTTATGTTAGCAAATATATTAAATTAAAAAACATTTAGATATATCATATTTAGAGGTTGACAAAAAATTAATAATATATATTTTTAAGTTTATAATTAAATTTTGAATAGAATAAATGTGAAGATTATTCAAAAGTTTAGAAAGTCAATATATAAGTAAAAATGTAAATAGTAGATTTTGTAAAAATATAAAAGATATAACATGTGAAAAAATATAGAGTAAACTCTCTAAAAATATAAAGGATAAAGACTATGCAAAATTACGTAAAGTATATTCGTTCTAAATACAAACTAGTGTATGGACATATTGATCTAATGTGTATTGCTAAACTTGTAAAATTAGTATATCGACATATTCATCTAATATTTAACGCTAGACTCATATAATCATATATGGACACACTTATCTAATGTGTATGGAGAGACTCGTCTATTGTGTATTGTAAAACACGTGTAAACAAAGAATGGATAAAATTATTTAATGTGTATTAATAGACTGGTATATTATATGTATAAACAGACTCCCCTAATGGATATAATGTCTAATGTATATTGATAAGGTTATCTTATTAATGTATGTTATCGATAGAGTCATCAAATTCGTGTTTAGACAGACTCCTTTTAATGAGTATTCATAGACTTGTGTAATCAATGTATGAGATGTCTCGTTTAATGTTTCTTGCTATACTTGTTTATTGATTTTATGTACAAACTCGATTAATGAATATTGTTAGACTTGTTTAATCAATTCATCGACATACCCATTTTTTGTTATATTTGTTTTTTTGTTATATTTGTTTAACTAATGAATGAGTTTACTCATCTAATATTTTTTGCTATACTCATCCAATTCCTACATGGACATACTCATATAATTATATTACTATACTTGTCTAATGTATTTTGTTATACTAATCTAATCAGTATATGGACATATTGGGCTAACATGTATTGCAAGACCCATTTAATAACTTTTGTTATATTCATCTAATTAATGAATAAAACGATTCATCTAATGTTTTTTGTTATAATCATCCACTATTAAAAATTCTCATATTGCATGAGATTTTCTTGCAAATTTGTTAAAAAAAACTGCAAGAAAAGACTTTTTTCTGTTATTTTTGTTAAGAATCTTAATTGACATGTAATTCTTTTGTGTGTAATTATTTTCTACAAAATTATAAAATTTGTAAGTATTTCTTACAAAATTTGTTGTGAAAAGTGTTTTATACAAAATATTTTGCAAAAATAATGGCAACAATTTTTTGTAATTTCTTTTTTCATAACAAAATTTATAAGTATTTCTTTTGAAAAAAAATTCAACAAAATTGATAGGAAATATGTATTTTTTTAGTAGTGATCTAATTAGTATACAGATAGTTTTGTCCAATGTATACTACTGGACTTGTCTAATTTTTTTATAATCATTTTAATCAATGCATGAATATAAATTACCATGTGCATTGTTAAACTCATATATATTTTTTTTCTATACTCATCTAATGTGTGTTTCTAGACTCATCTCAATCAATGTATGTTTGATGTATGTTTTGAGACTCATTTAATAATAATATAAATACATAGTAATATTTTAAGATAATTAGTTTGTTAACTTTTATCTTTTGATTCGGTCTTACTAGAATTATAAGTTGTTATATTTTTTAAGTTTAAAATTGTAAAAAAAAACTAAAAATGCAGAATAAAAATTATAATTCGAGGAAGTCTGATTTTTTTATTACAAATATATTTTTATAGCTTTGAAATGAATTGTTGAGTAAAATACGCATCGTATATTATGTCGTGTAACTTTTTAAATATATTTTTTAAATCACTACACTCTTCATTAAAATATTATATGCGGTTATGATTGAGATCTTATATATTTAAGTTTTGTTTTATAAATATTTATAATCTTTCAAAAAAATAAGAATTTTTAGAATTTTTTAGTAAGAAGTAATATTAATATTATTTTGAAAAGGGATAAGTTAACCTTTTTAGCATGCTAATAAGGTGTCAAAATGAGTTTAAGTAGGTATTTAAATATATATATATATATATATATATATATATATATATATATATATATATATATATATATATATATATATATATACCGGTTTCCAAAAATAACATATTTTTATTTTTAGTTTAAATATAATTATTTAAAATATAAATTAGATAACTAATTTTAAGTTAAAATTAAAATAAAATTTTATAATAACTTTTAAGAAAAACGATTTAGTTGAGTTGCATTACAAAATATTAACTTTAAAAAATTGAACTTCAATTTCATTAGTTTAAATAAAAAATATAAATACATGAAATTAAATTCTAAATAATTTTTAATATTTAATATTTAATATTTAATATTATTTGTACTAATAAATTTATTGTTTAATTTAAAGAAAATTCAAATAACATCAACATGCTGGAAACTATAATAGTCATGTTCATTATTTGAAGTATTCATATATATATATATATATATATATATATATTATCAATTTTTCTCTTTAATTATCTTTTATTTATTAGTCAACTAAAGTTTTCCTTCTCCAAAAACGTGTTGATGAATACTTAAGATAAAAGTAAAAAATATTTTAAGCGTTGATTTTTTTAATAAAAGTAGAATTTAAAATACATTAATTTATAATATAATTAAGATTTGATTATGGCTATTTAGATTTATAATCGACGGAAGAGATGTGAATAAAGTAAGAGAGAGTTTGAAAAAGCAAAGGAGCGCGTAAATCTTAAGCCGCGATGTAGTTGGTGCTTTCTCCACATAACTGAATAATGTAATGCCAGGGGCATTTATATGGCGTGAGATTGAAGCCAATTGTGCGTGATTTTCAAGTCCAAACCCCTCTCATAGCAAACTTTATAAGCATCAACATTCCCCTCCTAACTCCATCTCACACACATCACCCTCTCCTTCTCTAACGTTATTCAGTCATCATGGTATCGAGAGTTTGCATGCTTCATTTTCATCTTCGTCTTCCTTCTATATATCTTTAACCTTCTTACTTTTCTCTTCTGTATATACACAGGCTTTGCCACAGCATCAACCGGTTGATTATCCCAGTTTCAAGCTCGTCATCGTCGGCGATGGAGGAACCGGTCATATTTCCCTCTCTGCAATCTCATCAATCACTTATTTTTCTATATAAATTGGTTTTTCAAATGAAACTTAACATACATGTGTTGGTTATGCAGGGAAAACCACTTTTGTGAAGAGACACATAACTGGGGAGTTTGAGAAGAAATATGAACGTAATAATAATTCTTTCCCTTTTTCTGCTCTTCTTTAACTTTTTACCATGCCTAACATTTCTTTTTTGGATGTTTATTTTATTTTACAATAGCAACCATCGGCGTGGAGGTTCATCCACTAGACTTTCACACCAACTGTGGAAGAATTCGCTTTTACTGCTGGGACACTGCTGGCCAAGAAAAATTTGGTGGTCTCAGAGATGGTTACTAGTAAGTTTAAACAACGCTCCATGGGATGCGCTTCTTTGATCTCAATCCTCATTTATTTCCATCCAATTTCAATTCGTAATTATTAATTTCATGATTCATAATTGTTTAAACATTTTCTTGTGTTTATTATAACGTTATCTTCTAACTTCAACCACCTAGTACTTTTAATATTCTTATAAGCGAGCATATAGAAAGTAATAGTATGGATATATGAAAATTTTACCAGATCGCTATTACAATATATATTAACTCATGTACTGAAATGTGAAAGAACAGAGGAAAATGGAATAGTAGAAAATTGTTTGACAGGTTTATATAATTGTGTTGAGGGTTTCTGATGTTATTAGTCAATTCCGAATTGTGTTCTTTTATTTTGTTTTCCTAGCATGTAACCTTCAGCGTGTTCTAAGTTCTAACCCTGTTCAATAGTTGTTAAGTTATTTGGCTTCATTGCTAACAGAACATTCCTACATTTTGTTTATAAATTTATTGGAAGATTGTTTTGATTTCCTAATGAAAACCTTTGAATTATGTGTAGCATTCATGGTCAGTGTGCGATCATTATGTTCGATGTAACGGCTCGCTTGACGTACAAGAATGTTCCTACATGGCACAGAGATCTCTGTCGGTGAGCTGAGTATATTTTTCACAAATAGCTTTGGCGTTGCAATGTGTTTCTATGTTGAGTATGTCACTCTTTCTTGTTAATCATCCATAGGGTGTGTGAGAACATACCTATTGTTCTCTGCGGAAACAAGGTTGATGTGAAGAATAGACAGGTTAAAGCAAAGCAGGTTACATTTCACAGGAAGAAGAATCTGCAGTACTATGAGATATCTGCAAAGAGTAACTACAATTTCGAAAAGCCCTTTTTATACCTCGCCAAAAAACTTGCAGGGTACGTAACAGAATGGTTGATTGTTGTTTATTTTATTGTTAATACGTCAATCTCACGAAATTATTGGGTTTGTGATTCCAGGGATGCTGGTCTTCATTTTGTGGAGATGCCTGCTCTTGCTCCACCAGACGTAGTCATTGATCTAGTTACACAACAATTGTAAGAAAACTTGATGTGTTATATGAATGATTTATTCACATTAGGCAGTTGTGCCTCACTCTAGTTATTTTTTCTTTGGTTGATTCAATCTCATATGCAATACAGGAATGAAGAAGAGCTAGCTAGGGCGGCTGCTCAGCCTCTTCCAGATGACGATGATGAAACGTTTGACTAAAGTTTTAGGCTTTCCAGAAAATAGCTGATGAAAAAGAATGATATTTCCTCTGGTTTGATGCATTGCAACCTTGGGGGCAGTTTCATGAAATAGAAAGCAGGAGTAAGGGTGGGGATCTGTTTAGCAGAGGCATAAATAAGCAGTAGTTCTTAGTTCTGTTCCTGCTGTTACGCTATGGATTATAGTAATGAATTGCCTTCTTCTGTCTTTAAACTTTGGAGTGATATAGATTCCATTTCCTAATTTTTAGCTCAATGTTCCGTGGATGAAAGGGAGTATTAGACCTCATTAACCACCGCAGCGCAACAGTTAACTAGTATACAATTAAGTGTTAAATGTTTAATTGCGATGGAATATGAATCCACGAATTACCGTCGAATGATGTTATCTCAATTTTAAAAAATTTCAATCACCCAGTTTAATGCCAAACTTTGAGGTTCTATGTATTCAAGGTCATAAGAACAAACAACATCAGATTTAATGGTTTATCAGTGCCAATCTTTTTGTATGCATATCATTGAGATCCTATTAGATTTTCCATTTTTACTATGATTGATTCAGTGCTTTCCCTAATTACTGTAATTAGCCTACCTGTTATTATATCTGTAACAAATCTGTAGTTATGTCTTAAAAATATTTAGCGATGATTTGAATAAATCTAAGTCTACCATCTGTAAATTTGGTGTAAATATATATTTGATCTATACAGCAAGGAAAAGGCAATATTTGCATTTCAAATTCTTCTGTACATATTAAAAAGATTAGTTGTGGTTCATGAAGTCAAGGTTAAGACTGCAAAACTAAGATCAGAACGAGTTCCAGAGAAAGTTGATGACAATATAGCGAAAGAAGAAGGGAAATTTTGAAAACTTCTGTTGTTCAGATGGGTAAAGACACTATGGTGATTCACTCCTTTTCAGTCATGTTGCACACGACTTGCAGTTCTGATGTAAGGGCATAGTTTATCGTTTTACAATGCTTAAGGGACATTTCTGATGATTTGATGCTTAACATTTAATAATACTCGCTAACTTTTACTTTAAAAGTAAAATCTAACCTGAATTCTATAAACTTATTTTTAACATGACTCACAAAAGTTTAGAAAATAGATTTTAAATTTTAAGAAACCTTAGTGGTACGTGGTGACTGGTATAAGAACTTGTACGAAATTTATAACAGCTCATTTTGTCCAATGATGTTCTCAAGTAGCTCAACTTTAACAATCTAACTACGTAAGTAACCAATTGGAGATACCCTTAGAGGGATGCAAACGTACACTGCAAATAATTACTGCTGGTTACACGTAAAAAGAAAAAAAGAACAAACTGAAGAGAAATATCTGGTTAGTCTTAACCAAACAGGCAGCGAACAGTTTCTTATGTCTCACATGAAAGCAACAGGCGCCTAACCGTTGCAGCATGTAATTTGAAACATTCCAGTTGTAGGATGTTTCACTTGGTTTGGTTGTTGAAGGAGAAAAAGGTGACGTGTATATTTAATTTTCGATGGTACGGCAGCACCTTGCATTCTGTGTTGAAATGTGTTTTCCTGCAGCTTGGTAATAAGTAGTAAACCCTTGATACAAGGCAATAAATGATGTGTTAGATTAGGGTAGCAGTGTTTCGGTGGTTACTGGTAAGTAATGATTGGAAAAGAGTTGATTTTTATTAGGTGTTGGGATGAAAAGCTAGAAATCTGATAATACATTGAACCTTGAGTAATAGAATAATAGGGGTGTTGATTGAAGTAGAAGAAGGGTTTCCTTGTTAGTTAACTAGGTACGACCGTTTAGGTTGTTTGGTGAAAAGCAGGGCTGAAGTGGGAAATCCCATTTATGAGTGTAGCACATGGTCAATAAATTTGTGGCTTATCAGAGTCACGTGAATCTGAAGAGCGTAACACGAATTAGCACATGAGCGATGGCACCACAGCACACAGAGGAGAAAACACAAGACAACAGAGGTCACTATATATGATTATTATGCAGTAGTAGTTTCATGAAGACACACACAGAGAAACTTGGCAATTGCCATGTCTCCATAAGTTGTTACCTGGTGCAAGGTAGGCGTGCCCTAATGGGCCAAAGATGTTGATGGCTCCCTCCCTCACGTCCGAAGCTGAGGGTGTTGAGCTCCATTTGCCACAGGAGTTGTCCCTTTCCTTGTCGGTTCTAACCCACACCTACAGTCCCATTTTGCCATTACTACTCTACATACTGTAGTCACACTATGTGGCCACTAAGCAGGGGTAGGAACCCACCGGTGGGGCATGTGAAAGCTGGTCTTGACCATTGCCACCAGCAGCAGCAGCAGCATGTCTAAGAATGAATGTGAGTGAGTGTGGTGATAATAGAGAATTTTGACCAGTGTCCAAATTTTCAGGAGCTGGTTAGTGGTTACCTCTTACAACTTGTTAACTAGGCCCCAATGTAAAATTCATCTTTAAAAGGCAGAGTCAGAAGGGTGGCTTTCGATGTCGGTTGAGTGGTCGAAGTTGGGCTAGCTAGGGCCTATTTAGTTGTTATCTATTCCTCTTTCTATCTATCTATCTATCTATCTATCTCATATTCATATCATCATATATCACTCCCAGGCCCTTACTATTTCTCATTCCATTTTTCCCTTTGGTTTTGGAACTCATCTTTTCTCTTGCTGTTCCTGAACGGGGCTCACTTTCCCATGTGGCCCATCCTGTCTTCCATCCTTTTTTCTCACTGCCTATTCTTTTCTCTCCTGTTAATGCTCTCCATATGCACCTGTTCTCTGTGTCTCCTAGTTTTCTTCACTATCATGCATTTTCATCACCATTAAATACTATCCCCATCACTTATATCCTTACAGCTGCCCACCTTAATCCTCAAATCATCAATTCTCTTCAAATCAATTAATGTATGTCTACCCTTTTTATAATACCATGCATGCATGTATCTATATTCATTCCACTCTATATATTAACATTCAACGTATCCAATCAGATCTCAATTAGTCTAAACACTGGTAGGTGAGGATGAGGGATTATTTTAGGGAATAGGAACATGAGTGGTGTAAAAACTTAATAATGTTCTCTGAATTGATTATGGATAGACGTAACATAAGATCCTGGTTAAGTTGCCATAAATTTGCCTGTTAATGATAAATGTAAAACAGCAGGAGTCCCACGTTTACCCTAACCCCCAACATGAGAGGAAAGCTATAAGTGGGAAAACTGGAATGAGGAGCAATAGAATAGTAATAAGAATGTGACTTATCATCACATGGGCTATGAAGTGAGGATACATATTTACAACAAATATATATGGGGAGCCCCTCATGGGTAGGGTAGGGAGAATGGTAAAGGGAGAAATAAGACTGATTATAGCTTATTTTCATGTAAATCTGTAACAGGACATGTTCTGCAAAGGAACCATGTGCTTACACATAAACGGTAGGGGCATCAATAGGAGGATAGGTAGCAAGTGTCACTGTCTATGCCATATGCACCTAGTGGTGATGGGAATTAGAGAGTAGGGGAAACCTGAATTTATTGCCACTTCATTTTTTGCCTCTCACTCTCACTCTCTCTCTCAGCCTCGTTTTGATGATTTCGATTCTCTTCCTCTAGTACTTTTCACTTTCATATCACTTCAAAACTCATCTCCCTGTACTCTTCTAATATCATCTCAAATACACACTCATTATTGCTCCGCTTTATTTATGTTCTATCTATATTAACAGATAATCAAGTGCAGTCTGAGTTCAACTTTTGTATTAATTCAAAACTCAAATTACAAGTCATATGTTGTTTTGTATGTCCTTATCCAAACACAGACTGTCATTTAAGGGAATAACGAAACCAAACAACCCATGAAGGATACTTTTCCTGCCCCTTTATTAATTACATTATGCCACTCGAGAATGGAAAAAAAGGTAGAAGATTCCACTGTCAAAAGTTGAGGGCTGAAAGTTAGTTGTTACAAGCTAGAATTCAATTCATAAAGGTTAGCCACCAAAAATTGAAATTGGAAATATCAGTCAAATCTGCTCCTCGTTTTTTTAGCATTAACGTGCGTCACATAATTCAACTCCACCTTTTCTTTTAATATTTCAACGTAGAGTTTTGAATTCGTCACCATTAATTATGTTAAGACTACTTCACACAGTTTTAATCCTCCTACCTGATGGTCAAATCTCATAAACTACTTTTTTGAAATTTATTTCATATATGTTAAGTCTAAAAGGGTTTGAGACAGAAAAAAATGAGAAACAAAACTGAATAGGATTATTTGAAAATGAAAAGGATAATTCAAAGCTCACATATATTAAGATTTGACGAGATTACATATCCACTTTATGCATATAAATTCAGTATATATACTGTTATAAGGGTTAAATAACTATGAGTTCCATATATTTAAAACAGTATTGTGTATGTTTTTGCTGTTTAAAATGTCTAACCATCCATTGAAGACAATTTATCACGATAATTTATTTTGTCCAAGTGCCATTGAAAGTTTTTTTTTTTTTTTTTTGTTAACAGTGTATTGGAAGTTACGAGACTTCAAACTAGACAAGCTATCAAGAATTTATCCTTTACAATACCCAGCCATCGAAAATATTATTTTCAAAGAGTTAATATCAAATATGACTTTAATGAATAACTTGAAGTAGTTTCCTTTTATTTGTGGTAGAGTAACTCCTCAAGATTGTTTTTTTTTTTTTTTGAAGATTTTCGTTTTCACAAATAGTAAAGTTTACTTCGATTATTATCGAATGGCATTTTTTTCTTTCTCATATATAGGTCAACTTCAAACTCTAAATTAGTCAATAAGAGAAAGGAAAATAAATGGTATAATAAGGGACGAAATTTAGGTGCAACTTTAAAAAAAACAGTTTAGTTGTAAACAAAACTAAGTTTTGTCTTTATATTGACAGGAATTTTATTTAACTTTCATTAAGTTTATCACACGTGAACTTGTCAATTTGAACACACGTAAGTTAAGGTTAAAAAAGTTCACAAGACTAAAATGTTCACATAAAGAAAAATTCATATGACTAAAACAATCTCAAAAGTTTCATAGGTGAGGACCAACCCACGGGTTAGTCTATGTGAATTGGTCTAAGATTAAGATAGATAGTATTGGATTAGACTTGTGTTGAGTCGACTTTATCCTTGATGCAAGCCAACTCAACTATACCATTCAGGTTGGGCCAATTCACATTGATTCTCGATCCAAGTTGACTTGGATAGACCTTTAGACAAGATGACTTGACTCAACCTTCGTCCTGTGTTTGGTTTAACCAGATGACTTGGTTTATATCGTGTTTGACATTCATCTTGGCCCGTTCGATTTGACCTTTGACTCGAGTCCTACTCGACCTTTATCATGGCTTGACTTGACTTGGTCATACTTTGAACTTCAATTTGGACAAATTTAGTTTAAATTTTGATCTGGACAAACTTAGGTCAACTTTGAAGTTAGGATGAATCTTTTCTATCTTTGACCCATGATGAAATATTTAGGAATTAATTAAAATCTTATTGTTGGACCAAATCCACTTTGATTCTAACTCTAATCCACTTTAAGAGGAGGCTTTGGGAGTTTGGAATATGATTTTGGCCCTCTTATTTGGTGGTTCTATAAAAGAAAACTTATTTATAAGTGGGTTAAGATTGACCTATAAATTATGAATCAAATTGATACCTATAGGTTGTTGAGGATTACTTAATAGAAGAATAAAAAACAATATTTTCAAGTACAAATCAGAGCATAAAATTTAAATTAAAATATACAAGAAATTTAAAATGGTTTCACACCTTAAGACCTACCTCTATAAATCTTTAACATGTATTTTTTTTTTTGGAAAAAACGGTAAAGTACAATTTTCTTTTTTTGCAAAAATTGCAATATTTCTCGTGGAGCAAACCGTCTCTTAAAATTTTTTTGAAAAAATTGTTTTACAATTTCTTTGTTAAAAAACTTTGTACAATTTTTCTCGTAAACTCTCAACAAAAATTGCAAATTCTTACACAACTGCTCTGGTCTCTGTGACGACAACTCAACTACCCATACCCAATGTATATAAAAGAGAATTGTGGTAACAACTAAGAAATCCATTCTTTTATACTTCAAATATTTATTTTATTTCAATATGACTCCATGAATAACAAACGCTGAAAAAGTCTTGAAATAAATAATAGACACTGAAAATAGTATAGTAACTTTTTTCATTATTACTTTATTTTTTGTATATTCTGACAAAACTAGTATTTTTACTAAATTATCTTCTTTCTTAAACAACACTGGTTGGAGCCGAAGTGCAAACATTATTTTATAAGACAAATTCATGAGTTGAAATTAAATTCTTAAATAATATGATAATTTTATTGTAGTTATATTTAAAGGAAATTGATATCGTAATAGGATAAAATTGAATAAAGGATAAGTGAGGTGGATTTGGGGTGAAGAGAATGCAGAAGCTTGAGGATTGTGGTGTAGGGGGGGCCTGATTGAACATTGGAAATGGAGAAATCCTGATGATGCATTGTAAAAATCCATTGACATATAAAAGAGTACAATATTATTGATTCAATTCAATCATTTAATTTTTAGAGTCCAGTTTGTCCTTTTGCGGCATAAAATCCTTCGTTGCATCAACTCAGGTCAGGTTTGTCCAGTTCCACAGTTTGCTCATAACTTGTTTGTTTCTTTGCCACGCATCTTTACCATTTTGACCTATCACAGATAGTTAGGAATTCAAGGAATTCAAGTGTGAGTCTAAGTCTTATATTGACCAGAAATGAGAAAGTAAAGCACTATATAAAAATAAAGACCCATTACCTTAAAGTTTTGGGTTGAGAGTGATGTCAGTGTCTTATGTAGTTAGACTCAGATCTCATTGGTGTTGTTCTCCCCAGTGAAACCCCCTCTGTAAAACCTGACAAGTGATATCAAAACCAATGATTACCAATATAGTTGAAGGGACTCACCCTTAAAAAAAAGATTGTTAGGAATCCAAGTATGACTCCTCTGTAAAACCTGACTCAGATATCTATCATTCTGAAAAGAAAATATCAAATTTGATCAGAAATTGTTGCAACAGAATAAACAATGGTAGATACTGGTATGAAAGAGGGTAAATATGGAAATGAAAGGGGTCCAAAGAAAGAAAAAAAGGTATTGAAGTCACATGGTCCCAAAATGTAATAGTATATAGTATTTTGATGGCATCCACAGGGAGAGAGAGAGAGAGAAAGTACAACAGAGGAGTGCAGAGTGAGGTTTGTTTTGGAGTGCACAAAGATAACAACCTCTGGCAGTAGAAGTGATATATGAGAATCACAGATAGAAGGCAAAAATCCGTACTATGAATGGTAGCATATTTGTGCAGATAATGTAGACAGACCAATAATATAATAATAGTGGTGTGATGTATTGTATATTTCGACTCATCTTAACCCTCGTGAATCGAGGGGCAGTGTTTGCACTTTTTCAGTTAAAAACAGTTATCTGTGGTGACCAACTTTACTTTTTCTCCACCATCCCCAAGATTTTATTTCTTCGCACCAAGCAATACAGTAATTTATTCAACTTCTTCATATGCATGTCTGCTTTTATGCACAAATGAAGAAGCTGAACACCAAGTACTACGTTTTATGCTGTGTGTTTTGTCCCATTAAAACCATCCTTGTCCACTTATGTCTCTTCCCAATGCCCCCTCATCCTATGTTTAACATTTACTTTTTTTTTTCTTTCTTTATTCCATTAATTAACCCCTTCCTTCTTTCCTTTAACTATGGTAAATAAAGTTAGTCTATACAAATCTTATCGTTTCCGTAGGTTTGCTTGCTTCATCATTTTGCGGATCATGGCTTTTAACCTACTCTCACTAATTTATGATTATTTAATTTAAATGTATGACGCTTTTGTTTTTATATTCTTTGCTTTTAACTTTTCATTTTTTGGATTTTTATCGGGCCCACTCATTTTATTTATTTTTTAAAATTTGTATTTCATGACTTTTATATTTAAGGCTGTTTCTTTTTTTGTCGATCCTCGTTTTACTCATTTATTTGTTAATACATGATTTTTTTTTCAACAAAAAAATCTAGTTTAGATGACTTTTTTAAATATATAAAATAAACGTCAATTAATATGTTGCAGTCGAATAATTAATATAAAGTTACAAAGACGTAGAAGCTTAATTAAAAGAACATTTGGAATGTTATGATTTTATTTTTCATCTTTCATGAACTTTTTTATTTAATGAATTTTTATAAATAGTTTTGTAAAAGGGTTAGAATACCTCAAATACTCTACTATTAATATATTTTTTGATGATAAAAAAAATGTATTGTTTTGAATTAGAAGGGTATACTGAAACCTTTGAGTTTGATAAGAAAGTTGAATTTGATATATTGTAGTTATATTGATTAGATGAATATTTACAAGTGATTGTATTGTTGATATTAAATTATATAGGTAATATTGAAAAGAATGTTTTGTGTAAATGTTTACGTTGATGATTGGGCAAGGTTTATATAACCCTTTGATATTATATTTGTGTGGAAAAATTTAGCAAAGATTATATAAAATGATAAATTTCTATTTTTGTGAATAAATTGAATATTTGTTTTGACTTGAATTAAAGTAGATATATTTTTGAGATAGACCGGTGGATAAATATTTTCTTTTTTTGTCAAATAAGATAAAAATTTATCTTAGATAAATTGTTTTTAGTAATATCACTCGAGTCATATATAAATGATGATTTTAATGTTTATGACATAACATTATTTTTTAAGCCATCGTTTGGTGATTAAATGATAGAGTTTTTTGTTCAAGTGAGGAAGATATTGATTTAATTCTCTCCTCATTGAGATTTTATATGTTTAAACACTCATTTGCACATTCAAGTTATGAAAAGAGTGTGTCGATTCTCTCATGCAAGGGTCAAATTATTTTTTTCTTCTCCAAAGATATATCGCTCAAATGTAATTGAATTAATATTCAAGTTTGACATGTCCTACCATTTAAGGGATGGAAAAATAACCTATACTAATTTTTTTTCTCCCCTCAGGAATGTCACTTGAGCAACATAAGACACACCTCTCGAATTTAAAAAGCTATATACAATGAATTTAAATATTTAATTGAGATAAAGATGTGTAATAATGAATGAGTATGACATTCTTGATTGAATGTGTTATGTTATGTGGTGTGGAGAAAGCTCCTTAATAAAAGAGATATGTTGACTTAACTAATTGTTTAAATAATATATCAAATTATTGAAGGAGGTTGTTGTATTAAGTTTTCTTAAGCATGTATAATGAACTACCTTGATTGTATCGGGGCTATTATCGTAATAGAAGATTTTGACATAAGTTAGATATTGGTCTTTGGTAAAATTTACGTTATATATATATATATATATATATATATATATATATATATATATATATATATATATATATATATATATATATATATATATATATATATATATATATATATATATATAATATTATACTCTTCTCACTTCAATTACTTTATTATTTTTATTATAATTTTAGATATGTAATCATTTATACATATATGATAATATAGTTGAAATTTCATTATATATTACACACCTAAATTATTAAAAATAAAATCAGCCAAATTTCATTCAGCTCGTTTTGTTTGTCTTAAATACATACATTATGTTAGGAATAGTCCAAGTCTGAGTCAAAAAGTCCCACATTGGATATAATAGACAAAGTTAAACACTATATAAGAATAAAAACTCATAACACCATTATCTTAAGATTTTGGGTTAAAGTGATGTGAAATGTTTTATATGTGTAAGACTAATGTCATATAACCATGTGGAACCACAGTCTCTAAATAACTATAACCATAATCCATATATAACAAAAACATATGAAATAATATATAACCCAACCCATTCTAATGTCAGTCTGATATGAACAAAGACATAAGAATTGTTTAGACAATGTTTTCTATAAATGTTTTTAAATAAAGAAGAAATAAAATAAATTAATATTTTTTATAAATTCAAATTAACTTATAGACAAGTAATTGGTTTTTTAAATAATTAGTAAATTAAATATGTTTTTACAAAGAATTAATAAATAATATAACATATTTAAAACATTTTATTTGGGTTGTCTATATGTGCATAAATATATACACGTACGTGACTCAATAGTTGACATTTTCCCCATTTGTTTAGTTGTTTAAAATAATTGTATTTTATGCATGAATGATAATTTATTTATTTTATAGATTCTATTAAAAGTAAAATTGATTTATTATTTGGTTATAATTTTTTTTATGAATAGGGTAGAAGCAAAAATTGTTTAATTACGTTTAGAGCTGTCAAAATGGATTGGAATCCGCAAGTCAATTCGGCTCACGACGGATTTCGGTCGGGTTGGGTTGAAAGTTTTTTATAAATTTCAATATGAGTTGATTTTTGACCTAACTCACCTAGAACCCGGCTCACCCTTGTTGAACCTGTGGTGAACCGGGTTGGCTTACCAACCTGCAAATAAAGGGTCACACAAGTGTTTCTTGTTAAGTTGAGCTTTGTATTTAGGTCAGGTTAGGTTATTTTTTTTAGTCAACACATATATAATTTGTATTTTTATGATTTTAGTTTATATTTGAATTGTATTGAAGTTTATTTAGATTTTAATTAGAATTATAATTTAGTTTTGACTGAAAAAAATAAAAAAATAATTTTTTTTAATTAAGTGAATCCGTGAGTCAACTCGTTTAACTCACCAATCCATGGTGGACCAGACCGGGTTTCATTTTTTTTGGCTCGTTAATAAGTGAGTTGAGTTGGATTGACTCACTAATCAACCCCTAATGAGTCGAACCAGGCCGAACCGAATTATCCGTTTTGACAGCTTTAATTACAATTATATCAGTCACTTTTATATTAACAAATATGGGTTATATTTAGCAAAACTATTTCAGTCTAAAAAGGAATATTTTTCAGTTGAAAGTTATTAGCTAAAAATCTTATCCCGGCTTATCAAATTATAAATGTTTAGTAAAATTAACTATTAGAATAATTTATAAGTGTAATTTAAAATATACATTGTAAGATTACAGAGAATGGACTGACCTTTACTTCATATATGGTAACTAAAATAAGTTATCCACAATTTCAATTTTGTTTTTCAAAGTTGCTTACAAATTTAAAAATAATAAAAACTTTTTTTTTTTCAAATACTGATTGTTTCAAGAAACTTAGGATTGGGAGTGGGTGAACAATGAAGGGAAAGTTATGAAGTCGTGTTTGGTGTTGATTTGTTTTGATGTTTTAAAGTAATATTCTAACTAAACTTTTTTTCCGAGCCTTGTTTGGACGTTGAAAAGAAAAATGTGAGGATCTGACAAGAACAAAGAGAGTATTTTAATGCTAAAAATACAGTGCATTGGTAACATATGATTTGAAAGATGTAGACTTTTTCATATGTATTACCAATTTGTAAGGCATGCGCAACCGCATGCTACTCATCGTGAAATAGAACTTCAACCTTTTCCCAATTGACCCTTCAAATAAGTGCGCATTTTCTAAACACCAAATATTGCCATTCCTCTCATCATCATTACTCACCAAAGTTCATGAATTTCATTTGGCCATTGAATTTGGATTCTTCGTCCTTGTCTTTTCTAGATGTCAACAAAACCAAATAGTGAGGTTGACGCAACAAGTAATTTTTATGGAATCACAAGAATAAAGACGAATCAAGTATAAGGGGCAGAGATTTGGTACCAAATCCCTCCACTAACTCTCTAGTTATACCTTGTTTAATTATTTTTAGTTTATAAAAAAATTGTCTATGTGTAAATTCAGTATCGTATCACGTATCAATGTCAATAATACGTGTCACTTCATGGTTGTATCATTGTCTTTTTTTCAATTAGATCCTTATATTTGTTATTTTGATTTAATTCAATATTTTTTTAAATGAAACAATTTTATTTCTCTCCAAATTTAGATCAATTTTTTTTGGTATAAATATTATACTGATACTTTTATTACAATTGATATTTTTATTAAATATTTCTAGAATTCACTTACAAATTATTAGATTTAATTATCATATGAATATAATTCTCATATTCAATTATTAAATAGAATATAATTATTAAAATATTTTTTAATATAATTATTATATGTTTTAGAGAAAATGTTAATTTTAGAAATATTAGTATAATTAGAATGTAATTATTAGATTTATGTTTGATTTTTACTACTTGTAAGAATTTTGGTTGGTTTAAAAATAATTCAACAAGTATTTATAATTAAATGTAAGACTTTATAATTCAATTTTGTAAATATTTAATAAAAATATCAATTTTCATAAAAATATTAGTATTAAATTGATATAAAAGACAATAACATGTCAAGAAAATGTAAGGTCATCAGGTTAAAAGAATTATATTCATTTATTTATAAAGTTTTGAAAGTGAAATATATCAAAATTTCAGACATAATGAATTCTAATTTTATGTCAAAATTCAAGAATTAAAAATATATTTAACTCTTTAATTATATAATAATAATAATATATTTAGTAAAATTAATTAGTTGTTAAACTAGCCACAAAAATAAAATTTATATAATTATTATAATTTTTCCCATGATAAAATACTTATTAAAAGTAAAATAAAAAATGTATTAACTTTTACAGTTAAAATAATATGATTAAATATGCTAAAAGTATTTAAAAATTAAAAATAACTAAAACCGTTTGTCTTTTTTCCTCAACTGTTATTTATATTTTAAATTGAAATATTTAAATAATTTAATATTAAAAATATAATACTTAAAAAATTAAATTATACTAAAATATTAATGATAAATATAGTAAATAAAAATAAACTAGTAGCTAGAAACTCAATAGTTTTTAGAAACACTTAACATTTAATTATAAGTTTTTAATTTCCCCTGAATTTTATAATGCACTCCATGAACTCAAGTAAAAAGACCAGGGAGATTATTTTCTAAAACTTCAATTTTGTGCCATGTACATGTACTCGGTATGGTTGAAGTTTTGATCTTTAACAAATTGGTTAATATTCTCCGTTTTAAATAAAATATTTTTTATATATTACTTGTGAATATATACATTACGAGTACATTAAAGTAATTCACTAAAATTACATTCATCAAACAATGGAATTAAGAAAAAAAACTTAAAATTTTATTCAATAATTCATTATATGCTATGTTTAAGCAATGTGTGAAAAATGTGAATAAATAATAATAGATAAGGAAAACATGACTATTTATGAAGAGAAAATCTATAATTAACGAAAAAAGTGATTTTATTTATTTAGTAAAATTTGATTAATTTCTATCATTACCTCTTTTTATCAAGTTTAAATTTTTTTCATTATAAGCTAACCATTTTTTTTTTTAATTTGTAAAATGACCTGACTCTTATATTAAAAATATCAATTACTGATATATTTATCGACAAATTTTGAAAAAAGAAATTCTGTTGACAAATATATCAACTAAAATATCAATTAATAATAAAAATTATAATATATAGAGAAAATTTATCAAAAGGTCCGTTGTAGATAAATTTTTTTGTTAATTAAAATTTGATTGACGGATGAAAATTGTTGATAAAAATGAAAATTATAAAATTCGATAAATTTTATTTTATTACCACATTTGTTTTCTTTGACAAAATTATGTCTATAGTTGATAAATTCTTCTAGTATCAATTAGTATGAATTTTTTGTGTGTATAGACCAGTACATAACTTATGGTTCGTAACAAATAATGAATAATTAAGTGTCAACAGATGAATCTGTAGTTGATATTAGATAGTTGATAATGACATTTTTTTTAATAAAAAGAAACTCTAAATTAATATCTTTAGAACACTACTATTAAATTAATATTTAATTATAATTTAATTATTTAGTTATAGAAAAATTAAGCTTCAAATAAAAATTTATAAAGTGTAGATTTTACAAGGAATTACCGTTTAAACAACACTTGTGAAATCTAATTCAGTTTTTTTGGACATAAATTCTTATTATACATTTAATTTCTACTAATAGAACAAAGCGCAGTCTTTGTATGTTGAAAATTTATACGAATGTTGAAAAATAAAAAAATGATTATAAGCTAGTGACACAAAGTTGAAAAAAGATTTCAGGTAAAGAATTTACTTTAAGCTAGCAATCTGAACTTTTAGAACAAAGTCTAAAAAATATGATAAGATTAGACATGAAAGGTTGGATTTAAATTATGGTTTAATGATGGTATTGATGTGTAACTGAGAATGTTAAGAATGATTGGAAAAGTATTAATGATTGAGAGAAGAGAATTGGAAAATGAGAGTGAAAGAAAGGGTTTCCTATTTTGTGGAATCTGGCTTAGGAACATAAATTGATTGTGGAATGAAAGTGATGAGGCAGGTCTATGCCGTTGAGTTCTGTTATAAATTTGTAGGACCCATGAGGGGCACATGGCCCCAAGATGTCTTGGGTGTATTAGGACAACATTAGGGACGGGTGCCTTTGCGTGGGTACCCCAGTGTTGGGTCAACTACAGCATATTTCCCCACCTAATGCACACAAGGATACCCTAACCTAGACACTCTTGTTCCCATGTGCACAAATTTAAGAGCAACATTCCAAAACGACAACCTCCTTTGTGCTTTGCTTTCTCTTCCCCTCACTTTCTCATAACACCCATCATCTTATTTTTCCACATTAAGGAACATGGTAACAACAACCCTAAATTACCCGAATTAATATAAATTTATTATTTATCACTAAGTAACACATTCCCCTCATCAATTGAGATTACCTTTTTTATGGTAAGTTATTTGGATTAGACAGCATCCATGTGGAATGACATGTTGACTTTTATTTGAACCCATGCAGAAGGGTAAACTTATAAAAAAATTTGTATTTATGTATTTGATTATTAATATGATGAATTAGGGGTTGTATTCTAATTGTGGGTATAGGGTAGGAGTCCTTTGTCACTTTGTCACTTTCTCTTTCCCCATTTTATAAGTAGTCCAAAAAGAAAATTTACATTTACATACAAAATTATAAACAAGATGTAGATTTTGTTGTACACAAGGTGACATATCTATAACTAAATTCCCTTTTTCTCTGTCAGCGTTTACATAAACGATGCATCTGTTGCTTATGTTGCTGCTTGATTGGGGGGAAAAACCGTCTATTCACAGGCCATGGGGTCCCTTCCATTTTTAAGTGTGACCATTGCCAATGATTCAATTTCACTTACCAACACAACTTATTATTGGCCAAAATTCACCTCTCCTCTGCATTCTTTTTATTCCTTAATATTGTTTTCACCAAAATTTCCATTGCAGTGAGAAAATGTGATATATAAAAATTGGATAGATTCAAATTTCAATTCAAGGTCGACGGCAACACAAGGTGGCGAGACATTAGTTGTGAAAAATGAGAGAGTTGAAGGATTAATAAGGAATATGATTAGACTGAGACTTGGGAAGACTTTGAAAGGGATGTATGGGATCTGGCTTTTCAAAATTTCGGAAATATTTCTGTCTTATTTTACATATTTTTATAATTTTTCAAATTTCAAAATCAAAATCTGACCTTTCTCCTATTCTTTTCTCAAAATTCTTCAATGATACCTTAAATAACTATTAATGACATACATAAGTGTGCATGTAGGGTAGAAATCACAGTGTAGAATCTATAGTTCTTTTTATTAAAAATAATATTTTTTTTTATGAAATACTTATGTTATATTATTATAATTATTTTAAAATTTCGCTGCTGCCTTAAAAAAACTTACTATTAATATGTTTCACTTTCATTTTATCTATTTTGATGTAAAAAAATAGTGATAATTTTTTCTTTTGTGACTCTGATAAGGAAGATAACTTGTTTCACACCTTTAGTAAGGACTCTGGAATGAAAAAAAAATTATGAAAAAAAAAGTTGATGGTTGCAGTATTTTAAATCTCATTTCATACTCAATTTTAAGATGCAGAAAATATACGCTCATTAAAAAGATGCAATTTTCCTCCCTACGAAGATGTATTGTTCAGAAATGGAAAATTGTTAGCAAATATTCTGTTGTTAAGAAATAGATAATTTTTTGTATGTAGAATGATGATAATAAATTTTGAAACTAAAATATCGTACAGACTACACAAGTTATACGCTAATGAATTAGGTAGTAAGAAAATGCAATATTTAATATTACTTATTATTTAATGAAAAAATATTTTTATTAATCATTTAATCAACTTCTTAAAAATAGTTAACAGTAGAGTTCTTTAAAATTAAATAAAAGATAATACAAATTATAATGTTTATGTTTTTTCTCAGTTTCAATAAAATTAAGAATCAGCTGTGGTTTTGGTGGTCCTTATACAATTTTTTTATCCATCTTTTGAATTTTGAAATTACTTTTTACTTTAAAAAAATATTTTTATTCCTTCACTATCTAAAATCGTTGTTTCTTTCGTCTAATATTTCTTTTATTGAAAATAAATAATATTAATTTATAAATGCAGAGTTATTTTTATTCTCTATATAATGCATTCGACAATTCTAAGAAAAATATGAGCAGAGTCACACGTGACGATAAAGATACAATTGAAAAACATTTTCTTTATAAAAACTTATTCATTTTATTAGAACTAAACACGTTTAATTTTAAATACTTTTTTAAAAGGTGGTGCATGTAATTTACCTTAAATTAATCATCAGATGTAATTTACTTGATAAATTATTTCTCAGGTTGACAAATTCTGGACGTAGTGGAAAGTTGAAAAACGTGTTTATTAAAATTATGTTGTTTGTCTGACCCACACACTGGAAATATTATGGACATTTTTGTTGTATCTGCGTTTGATTCATTTCATTGGAGATTAAGTTGAGTAAAATTATTAAGTGGTATAAAGTGTTTCGTTTATCAGATATATATATATATATATATATATATATATATATATATATATATTGTTTGGGTTCAGGTTTAAAATTCTTAATTTATGTACTCTTGGTGATATTTCAATTAATTAACGTGCTAATTTCTTAACGAATGAAATATTTTTGTATAATCAAATTTAATAATATATGCATATTTTAAATTATATTAGAATTAAAATTTATAATAAATAAACTCTTTAAAATATATAAATCATCTTTTAGATTTATAGTAAATAGTTTAAATCATGATAACTTTTGAAGTTTTTGAGTATTTGTTTTCAAATATGAAGATTAAGGTAAGAAATATAATTTTAAAATAAATATTGAACCTAAATTTGATATTATGAAGACAAAGATATCAATTTTTTAGCCAATAGATATAATAACCTTTTTTGTTATTTTTGTATTTTCTTAATCTTATAACTTATAGTTTTTTTAACTAAAATTAAGGTTCGTATTTCTAATTTTTCTATCTTATATCAGTATTTATTCTCTCAATAAATGATTATTTATGCATCCTGTTGAAGTACCAATATTTGCTCCATATTACACACATATATATTTAATAACTTTTTTTAATACTTATATGTAACATATATATTTAAATTTTTTTATATTCGTATCTCAATATTTTTAATTAATCTTTTAACAATAGAATTTGTTCATGCTAAAATTGTATCTATATATCAATACGCCGTTACAATAGTACTATCAACGTTTGGAGTAAGAAAAGAAAAAAAAAAAAACACGTCGAAATATCATCTAAATTTACAATATAATAATAGATTTTATTTGTTAACGGAAGAAGAATGTAGACTTTTTAAGTCTGTGTTTCGCACAAAAAAAGAAGACAAAATTGGTTGACATAGAATCTAATTGGCATGCAAATCTAGAAATTTGTACTCAGAACTAATTATGAGTTAATTTTTGTAAATTATAGATGTTGGATGGGTTGGAAGCGTGACGGAGAATGATTTGGGAAGGTTGAAAAAATTGTTGGGAAGGCAAAGAGAGAATTGAAGTAGGAAAAGGTGTAAAGCGTGTTTAAGGAAAAATGTTAGCAGTAGAAGAAATAAAAAATAGATGATGGATTTGGTGTAAAATAAGAAAAAGATGTGAGTGCTAAAATCCAAAAGAGAAGAAGGGCAACATGGTCTTGTTATGTTTAAAATAAGGTTCACATTGGTTGACCCTTAGAAATGGAGTGGCGGCCCCTACGGCGTTGGCCTTGGTTAACTCATCTCTCTCTCTCTTTGTCCATGTCCTTCACTCTAGTATTAAAAACCCAAGCCACTAACAACCAACATAACAAAGCAGATAAGAAGCAAACCCAACCCAGACCCTGCTCTCTCTGCACCACTCTGTCTCTGTGTGTGTGTGTTTGTGTGCTGTGTCCACACTAAGGAGAAGCAACATTTTTCTCTCATTCCCTCAACTACAAAAACCATTTATGGACGCCCTCTTCTCCTCCCTCTCCTTCATCTTCCTTCTCTTCCTCCTCAAGCTCACCGTCCTCCTATGGTGGCGACCCAGAAAAATTCAAGGCCACTTCTCCAAGCAAGGAATCCGAGGACCCCCTTATCGTTTCTTCATTGGCAACGTTAAGGAACTTGTCGCCATGATGTTGAAGGCCTCCTCCAAACCCATGCCTTTCTCCCACAACATTCTCCCCAGAGTCCTTTCCTTCTACCATCACTGGAAGAAAATCTATGGTATATACATTCTCCTCCACTTTTCTCTTTTTTCATTTCTCAATTTCAAAACTAATGCTGCAGTTCTTTTTTTCAACTTTTCAGCCTTTTCTTTTTCTCACTCACTCACTTCCTTCCTTCCCTCCCCTGCCTCAGCTACCTCCTCCTTCCTTCTTTTCTCCCTTTTCCCTTCTCTCTTCATCACTCCGCTCCTTCCTTCAATCAATCCTTTCCTGCCTTAAATTCCAACAACCCTTCAGCTTGATGTGCAATGTAATCAGACGTTTGTTTCCCACTCACTGCGTCCTCTGTAATGTAAGGATGTCAGTAATACAAACATTGTCCATATTCTTAACTTGTTTTCACACACAAACATATATCTAGCTTGTTGACTAAGTGCCGTGAATGCATACGGTGGTAATAATTTTTATGATGTGTAAGTGCACTCTGTTGGCATTGCGGAGTTGTCATCTGCTTTTCCATTGTCCTCTTTGTTTTGTTTTTGTATGGGAGGAATTGAAATGTGACAATGTTGTTGTATATGTTTGGTAACCGTTTTAAAATTGACTTGTCTTCTTCCCACCCCCTGTTATCTCTCTCAATGTCTCTGTGCTGTAGGGTCTACACTACACTATCCATGCCCCCTCTGAAACTAATGGCTGTCATGTTTCCTGCTCCTTCCTCTTTTGCAAACTTCACACTTACTACTTGCGGGACTGTGCTACTCCCAACTTTGTGTTAAAAATCAATCCCTTTTCAAATCCTACTAAACCAAAAATTAGTAATTTTAATATTATTACTCACTTAATTATTAATTAATACTACTTTTTGATCCAGGTGCAACATTCCTAGTTTGGTTCGGACCCACCGTTCGTCTCACCGTCTCTGATCCAGACCTCATCCGGGAAATCTTCACATCCAAGTCAGAATTTTACGAGAAAAACGAAGCTCCACCCCTGGTGAAGCAGCTGGAAGGCGATGGCCTCCTCAGCCTCAAAGGAGAAAAGTGGGCTCACCATCGAAGGATTATCTCTCCCACTTTTCACATGGAGAATCTAAAAGTAATTAACTAAGCCCTACCCCGCCCCATTGTTATTGTTACCATTATTAAAACACGTATACGGATACTGAATCGTTTTTTTATATATATAAATGAGATTTGGGTGTCTAAAGATACACGTTTTTTTAATTAGTTGCTGATACCGGTGATGGCAACAAGCGTGGTCGAGATGTTGGAAAAGTGGTCGGCAATGGGTGAGAAGGGTGAGGTGGAAATCGAAGTTTCGGAGTGGTTTCAGAGGCTGACAGAAGACGTGATCACGAGGACGGCATTCGGAAGCAGCTACGAAGACGGGAAAGCCATATTCCGGTTACAGGGCCAGCAGATGGACTTGGCCGCCGACGCCTTCCAGAAAGTATTCATTCCGGGTTACAGGTAATGGTCGATTAATAAATATCCATTTAAGCGGGTGAGTGAGTGAGTGAGTGAGTGCGGTGGGATTTGTGAATTAATCGGGAATGGGGGGGTGTGCAGATTTGTGCCCACAAGGAGGAACATAAAGTCGTGGAAGTTGGAGAAGGAGATAAAGAAATCGCTGGTGAAGCTGATAGAGCGACGGAGGGAGAATTCGGAGAAGGTGGTGGAGAAGGGGGCGAAGGATTTGTTGGGGCTGATGATCGAGGCGTCGAACAGGAATTCGACGAATGTGACAGTGGATGACATTGTGGAAGAGTGCAAGAGCTTTTTCTTTGCAGGGAAACAGACCACATCGAACCTGCTGACGTGGACGACCATTCTCCTAGCTATGCATCCACAGTGGCAGGTACGGGCACGTGAGGAGGTTCTGAAGATGTGTGGATCACGTGAGCTTCCGACCAAAGACCATGTCGCAAAGCTGAGGACGGTAAGCAAATGGGAATGGAATGCACAAAAATCTTGCTTTGTCTGTTTGGGAACATCTGCCGGTCCAACAACCGCCAATAACGTGTTTTGGGTGTGGTGTGGTGCAGGTGAGCATGATCGTGAACGAGTCGCTGAGGCTGTACCCGCCGACGATCGCCACAATAAGACGTGCGAAGACGGACGTGGAGTTGGGGGGGTACAAGATACCACGAGGGACGGAGCTGCTGGTTCCAATCCTGGCCGTTCATCACGATCAGGCCATATGGGGAAACGACGCGAACGAGTTCAATCCTGGGCGTTTCAGCCAGGGGGTGGCCCGCGCCGCGAACCATCCTCTGGCCTTCATACCCTTTGGGGTTGGTGTTCGCACATGCATCGGACAAAACCTGGCAGTGCTACAAACCAAACTGGCCCTCGCAATCATACTCCAGCGTTTTAGTTTCAGGTTGGCCCCTAGTTATCAGCACGCACCAACGGTCCTCATGCTACTCTACCCTCAGTACGGCGCACCAATCATTTTCCAACGCCTCTCCACTCCTCCTACTACTCTTCCCGACGCAACTGTATAGTATAGCTACCTTCTTCACCTCACCTCAACTCAACTCAACTCAACTCAGCCACCAAACCACCACCTTCCTCTCTTTTTTCTCTTCTTTTTAAATTTATTCCACTCAACCTACTGACTCTACCACCATCGACTCAAACCAGTACATGCCTAACAATTTCCTGCTTCTCTTCACCTCTCTATCCTCTGTATATTTTCCTTCATTTTTTTCTTTTCTTTTTTTACAGGGATTTGTAATTTTGTAATGAATTTTTGGCCCTTTTCTTTTCTCATTATTTTCTATTCTTCACTCTCTATCTCTCTCTCTTATCCGTCAATATTAAAATATATTTGGTTGAATCAATATTTCTTGCGTTACGGTTTCTCAACCTTTACGTTATACAATCGCTCGTGAAAAGTACAGAATTGTGTACCCCGATGGAAGGGTCACGGGTAAGCAAAAAACAACAATATTTGAGCTGTTAATTCATACATTTTGTTTTTCGATCCTCTCCTCTGCTCTTTTGTTTTATTGGGGCGGTTTTGTTATTTCAAAGTCATACATACATAAGTGAGGAACCTTTTCTCCAAATCTGATAACTCTAAATAATGCACTACACACCACCCAGCACGACAGGCCAAACTTTTTCTAACAGGACAAGTCAATGCATCATTCGTAATCAACTCCTCTCATCTTATTCACTTGCGAATCAAGTGGAATTGGACTATTCGGATATAAAGACAGACTACATGTAACATCGAATAAAATCATTTTGTATTTTTTTATACACATACAAGTTTTTGGTGTGTGGAAGAAACTATTATTATAATGTTAAAAGACAGGCAACGGGAGGGTATGGTTATATGGCAGCAGCTATAGGTAGGAAGTAGAGGAAGGAACATTGGAAACCGAATTTCTAAAGCACTTCTACAATCTGCCACTGACTGACATCAATACCCATAAATCTTTATCACTGTTTGACCCCAAAGAAGAAGCATCGGTTTAGATTTTATTCCTGGTTTCACCCCCCATGATGAAGAATCATGAGCTTTTCAATGCGCTCTGCACTTTTGCAATCTCCATAGATGTAATTCCCCGAGTTCTAGAACGAAACTCATGAGTGGTAGTACTAGTAAGTAACCGGTTAGGAATTGAAACTCTACCGTCCTTCACTTTCCGAGAAAGACATGTCATGATATCCCTTTCTTAATTATATTGCACTGCATGGTATAGTTTAGTAGTGCCAAAACCTTTCTTGAATTAAGAGTAAATGGTATACAGGTAAGATTCCGAAATCCCATGGTTGTTGGGTTTCTAAGTTCCTTCCTTCTCATCGCATTGTTTATTCAGTTTGCACTAGTGATTTGTGCAACCCCCGTTTTCCAATTTCGTACGTGTTTGGTGGCTAATACTGCCATAGCAGTAGATAGATCGGATTAATAATGGGCAAGAAGAAGAATACAAATATAGAGAAAATAAAAGGTATATATGTAATGAAGAATTAGGATAAGGACGTATTTGGACAGTGTGAGTTATTTATTGTTTGTTTATTAAACGATATTGAAGGGGAAAGTAAACTAGTTGGGTAGCTTGGTTGTATTTATTGGAAGTGGTGTTTGGCAGGAGCATGCAGGAGAGTGTTAGATAGTAGTTTTGAGACATAAAATGTTGTTTTGAAGCAAAGGGGACATTGTTTATTGGTTTTGAGTTGTAATTTAGTAAGAAGTAAGATTTATAGGAACAGGGTTGTGTACTGGTTTTTGGGATCTTCTCATCCTCTTCCGTGGAGAGTGGGGGAGAGAATTCTAGTTTATCACCCTTTGCTGGTCCCCAAGATGCATGTGGTTAGGGGAGTTCTTCTTGTCCTCTTAATTTCAGTTTTCTTTTTAGCTTTTATTAAAGGAACCAAACCATGCCATGCCATGCCATGAACCACCATGTGGCCCCATTGCATAATTACCTCTCCATTCTTTTTTTTCTTTTCTTTTCTTTCAATTTCTTCAACTGCAAACTCGCACACTCCTACTCCTGGACGTGCTTGCCACTCATTTATTCCTCTTATATATGTGTTAATCTTGAGAATTGTGTGAATGTATTATATTATTCACGCCACCACTGCCATAGAGTGTTTTTTAATTTATAATATCATGATTCGGCATTCTACCATGTAGCAGTAGATGGATGATAATGATAATCGAAGTATAAAGCAGTAAGGTTTTTGGTGAGAAAATGTGAATGATGGGAATCGCAGATTACGCCTTGAGCATACCAATCTCACATAAAACAAGAACATAATGTTTCACGTATATATATTTTTTATCCCATATTTTTGTTGTAATTATCGCTCTGATAACTAGTCCTAGTAATCCGCGAAGAAATTTGATTGGGTGTGTGTTGGTGTTGGTTTGTGGTTTGTCTCAGCATTCTTCCGCGTTAACATCTAAGCAGTGTCCCCTGAGGTTAGCTACATGACAAAATCTACATTCCAAATAAAATTTAGCTCTGCATGGCTTGAAATTTATGTTTCTACTTTTACTTTCGACTACTACTTTATATGTTTCGAAGTTTGCACTTAAATCAATGGTTGTGTTGTTGAGTAGCCCAGAATTTAAAAACCCCATTATTCATGAGTGTTTGTTCTTAATGGGGATACTAGTACCAGGTGGCCCTCAATAATAGAATTCTTTATTTTAGTAAATGGACAGCTCATGTTATTTTAGTAAACCTAACCTGCTGTTTCATAACTATTTTGCTTCTCTGCCAAAAATTAGACCATACTTTTAAAATCCCAAGTAAATGCTCAAGATCTATGCGCACTGCTAAGCACAGTATTTTTGCAATTATAACAAAAACTGTACTAAATTAATCTTTAATGTCCCCTAATTAGGCACTAATGCCAATGCATTTGAGCTGGCTAATGTCTGCCCTTGTTTAATGACACCTTGTCGGTCTGTCACGTAATTCCAATATCAAACCACGCAGTATACCATTTTCCTCTTCTTTAACATCATTGCCTCAATCAATAATATCTCATCTCACTGCATAATCATCAACTTTTTACGATCTTTCTGAATTGAGAAATTAATTAGCAGAATGAAATGCATGGCAGTGTTTAATTAGATTTGTTATTGATGTTTTGAGAAGAAGGAAATAGAAGAGGTGATAACAGCACCCAATGTTTGAAATGGGGGTGTATATTGGGACCAATATATGAAAGGAGTTGTCCCATATAATTTGTGACAATTAACTTTGGTGTTGAGAAAATACATTTTCATGTGATGTACAGATGTTGAGGGTGACCCTAAAAACTTGTAGGCTTCATTCTCTTTCTCTCTTAGCCAGAGAGAGAGGCAGCATCACATGGGAATACCAATCATGAAGGAAGCAAATGAGACAATGGTAGAGGATTTGGTGGAGCCACATTAATGCACAACTCATTTGTAGCTTTCCTATCCGTCAACCCTTTCTATAACATTTTTTTTTTCTCTTTTTTTCCTTTTCTTTTTCTTCTCTTTTTTCTTCTCTCCACCTTCTTCCACACACCCCTTTTCACTCATGCTGCTGTAAAAACACTGCTACTTGAGAAAATTTTTAACAATCACATCAAAAAATCTATCTCACCACACAAAAAAATGTTTTTCAAACACTCTCTCTTGTGTTGTTGGCCTTTTCCAAAAGAAGATCTTAAAATGGCCCAACCTAAGGAATGGCAGTTACACAATTCACATTAAACTTTGTTGGTCATATTGGTGACAAGCCCACTTGTGATGTTCTGTACTTACAAAATGTGCAGGGATCTATTTTGTAAACACCCTTTTAATAATAATATATAAGAGATTTTACTTTTCTCAAAATAATTCACTTTTTTGAAGTTAAAAGCTGCTGTTCTCTTCAAACAGGCAGATCCAAATTGAAAAAGAAAGGTTTTTTAATAAAATGTTGGTAAGAATGAGTTGGTGAGATTGATGAGAATGCATTATAGCATTCTTTGGAATAGATGAAGCTAAAAATGGATAAGTGGGGGCAACCAAATAATTATTGTGAGATGAGGAGCATACACATCAAAGTTTGAAGCAAAGGTTGGGTTTGAGTCATTTAACCAAACATTTATGCCAATCTCATCAAACCATCATCCTTTTTATCCCGTCTTCTAGGCCAAACAATGTCGTGTCCCTTATCATTGATAATCGGGTAAACTTCGTGTCAAACGTTAAATCACTTCGGTAAGTACAATTCAATTTCTTTTTTTTTTTTTTTCATTTTAGTACACTTCAAATCAAATTATCAAACATTATTCACATACCTCACAATCTAAAACTTTAAACGACGCCCATAACATTTCTTCTTTCTCTGTATAAATCATTGGGTTAATGAAGTGAAAAACTATTCCAGAGCTGAACGACTGTTTCTTTTTTATTTTCTCAGACTTCTCTCAGACTGCACTATAGCTCTTCAAATTTAAGATAATTAATCTAGTATTGTTTTCTCGAATTTTAAGAAATTTATTTTAACATCACAGATTAATTTACAAGGAAAAAACTACCATGTCCAAAATTATACCTTCATTATTTAAGGCTTATAACTTTATATAAATGTTAAAACTAGGTTTTAATGACACTTGTTTATTTGAATAATGAAAAACTTATTCAAATAAGGAACAAGACTAGTAAAGGGAACATGTCATACATTCATTGTAAATATGATATTAGGAAATAAAGAGTTTTATTTTGATAAATAATGCGTAACTTCGATCTAAATTCTATACCCTAAATCTTAAACTTACTATAAATTCTATATCCTAAATCTTAATTCCTAAATTCTAAAGTCAATTGTCAAAATTTGGTGCATCAAGTTGGTATTTTTATTTTTCTAGACGAGTCTAAATTGTTGACCCTTTTTCAAATTAAAAATAAAAAGAAAAAGAAAAAGAAAATAAATTTTTAATATATTATATATATATATATATATATATATATATATATATATATATATATATATATATATATATATATAAATACTCTTGAACTCATCTAATGAGTATATTAAGATTTCCAACTGGTCTAAGTAATACAAAGCAATATACTTTGAAGTTACTATTCAAATTCACTATGAAAATGATACTTTTTAACATTTTGTTGATGTAATTCTTTTTCTTTTAAAATTAATGTATACTCTGTTAAAAATTTCACATCGATTATAAACAAAATAAATTTATAATTATAAATTTATAAAATCTCACAGACTAATTTTTAAAATTAAATTAAATTTAAAATTTACTTTTTAACATTATATCACATCATGAAATCACCATAATTTTACTCTTGTCAACGTTTTTTTTATCAAAATAAGAATATTAATTATTATTCACGTTTCATCTCACGCGGTTGATTTTGATTCCAAAACAAGTTTTGGGGTTTAATCAAACATTTAAACTGCAAAATAATTTTGTAGGTTCAAATTAATTTTAACATGCGACTGTAATATTTAAAACGTGGTTTATTTCTGTACTGCCTCTTTAAAACTACTAGTATATGGTTAAAGGAAAAAAAAAATACTGTTGAAGCATGAGGAAAAAGGAATTGGTGAAGTAATTGTGCAAATGGAAGAATAAATATCAAGAACTACAAACAAAAAAGAAAATCTTTAAATATGAAATTATTTATTTGATTACACTTAAGAGAAAAGGACAATTTTGTTTTCTTATAGAACATATTAGTATTTCGGGTCCATCAGACAGTTTCCTTTAAATCCTAATTAATGTCAGGTCCAAGAGTTTGGGTCAGAAGGTCCACCAGAGGTCGGGTCAATTTGGCTTGGCTGAAACACACTGTTGCTTTTTCGTCGGAAATCAGTCCAATGAAAAAGTTGTTGGAACAAGGTCACGATTGGCTCACTTCTCTGCCTATAAAATTTAAAATTTGGAGGAAGAACTCCAAAACAGATGATGCGACTAGTTTGTTTGAACTTAAAAATAAAAGCTTTTAAGAAAATTGGTTTACCTATAAATAACTCTTACTAGTGTTCGCATAGATATTTTGAATTAAAAGTGATAAAACGTTTAATTGTAATGTATTTTCGGTCAAAAGATCTGGCTTTAGAAAATGTTGGACATTGCAAAATACAAATTGTGGAAGTATTGGGAGGTAGCCATTTCCATAAACATGAATTGAATTTCCCCAAAAACAGCTTTAAAATATAGTTTAATGAACCTTTCTCCTTAGGAGACGCGTAGGAAAAGCAGTGTGTTGTTCGCACAGGATTTGGATGCCATTTCTCTCCTCATAAACAAACCCCCACCATATGTCGTACTATTTTTGTTTCAAATAGGAGAAAGTAATGTATGAAAGTACAAGTGATATGTGTCAATAACTTTATATTATCATTCATTCACAAACATATTGTGTGTTAAATTTATTAAAATTTATAACAATTTGTTAAAAACTATACTAAGAATCACATTCAATTAGTTGACCGAATTAACTTTCACATTAGCACGTTACTATTAAATTCAAATACCTTTGAGATTGTTTGATTTTTTTTCATTTTAAAAACGTAAAAGATATTTCAGTTGTAAAAGTACTTTTCAAATCCTAATTTTATCAAACCAGTTTTTCTCTCTTAAAAACAGAAAACGGTTTTTAAAATAAGAAACAATATGATTTAAAATTTGATATTCTTTCATACAGGATATACTAATGCCGGAACCCAGGTTACAACATATTTAGATTTAGGTAAACTGACAGTTTGCATCAGTCAACGGCAACAAAAAAATCTCCAACTAAGGTATATCAGAATTTTTTCCCCTCAATACCACTGTGTTTGCATAAGCTAGCCAACAGAAACCCATTTACCCAATCTTTCACATATTGCGACAGATAGTTAAGAAATTTTAGCAAAATAAAGCGAGTGAAATAAACAGACTAGTCATAGGTTTGGAGGTAGTAAATGTCAAATTAAACATGCACTAACAATGGAAGGAAAAATATATAAGAAAAAAAAATCATACTTTTAAGGAAGCTATTCAGCTTTTCAAAACTCAGGTTTTGACAAACAACGGACATGCTTCAAAGGGCACCGGATTCCACATTGATTAAACATCAGATTGAAGCCAAAAGTTTCACAAAGAACACGCAGGTATCGTTGCCCAACTGAAAGATATTAGGCCAACCAAAATCAAATCCAAGGTCTTGTTGGGAATCTGGAAAATTGAGCTCTAAAGATAGTGATGTAGAGGACACCGATAAGAGTTGAAATAACGATAAATTAGATTCTCAATTAGAAAGCAAGTCAAACATGCCGATGAAGTGCATGAAATCTATTTACTTACTGTATATGGATCATTGGAATTGTGGAATGTATGCATAAAACGAATATTCCGTTCATAGCCATACCTCGTGTCATGCCGGCTTTATTGTGGCCATGTTCTTCCAAGAGCCATTTGGACCTTGTGCTAATTGATCATTGCTGAGCATTGATGCACTAGCCACAAAGCAATGACAACTTTCTTGTGTTAAGCTTACAACCATAAAAGGAAAAACATGTTCACGTAACTTGTAAAGTAGCAGGTGCACAAGTACTAGAACAGCATTGTTCAAAGCAGTTATGTCAGGTATTAGATGAACTGAAGGATAATCCAATCGACAGATAAATAACACAAATTACAAAATAGCATGAGGAGTTGCTAAAATTTGGAAGAAAGTGAATACTTTCCATACGTATCCACATCAGAAACTAAAAATCCTTTTCAATAATGTCTACTGCATAGGGCCCTGAGGTTTTCTGTCAAAATTATCTTTATCTAAAGTTGGTGCTTCTTTAAACATTTAGACATCTTAATTATGTTTCTATTAATTAATATACGTGATTAACAGTTGTTTAGTTATAGCAAAATAAAATGGCCATTATAACCATCATAGTGCACCCTTCTTCTAACTTCTAGTTACAATTCAATTAAAACTACAAAGCTGGACATTCGACATTTTAACAAGTAACTAGGAATTGACATGTAAACATCCTCTGCATGTTATGCACGCGCAGTAACAGTGATAATTTCATTAGTAATTGATACTGAATCATGCATCAGCATGCAAAAGATATCACAATTGAACAAGCTAAGGTGAAAGTTTTCAATTGTACATTCACATATCAGGTCACCCCATTGTAGCCACAAGACTCTGAGCATGCATCCTCCGCAAAACATATATACGAGGCTCACAGGTGGCCTGAAATGGAAGAATGCGAGAACTCCACAAGCCAATGGAAGTGTTGGCTTATCAAGAGCCATATTAGAAAATCCATCCCTTGTCTAGAGCAAGAGAAAATCTGTAGACATCTGGAAGCAACACCTACATGACTCCTCAGCCCTGGAAAACGCAGGGGAAGTATTACTGGTATCTGCAAATGACTTTGTTTGTACTTCCAAATTATGGAGAGCAGAGACAAGTATTACACATTGTATGTCCCCTACATGACATTGCTTGTATCGTTGTATGTAACAAACTAAGAAAGGAAACAAAAGTTTCTCCGTTCGTTCTAATTTAAGAGCAATGATATGAATGCAAAACAATCTTCTAAAATCACCATGAAATATAAAAAAAAATTATGCAAAACACAAGTCCTATAAAGCATGTTATTCATTGAGCCTCAATATATAACAGCATTTTAGTATACCACATAATTTTAAATCAGTGGTCAGATTATGTCTTCCAGGTGTGCAAAATCTAGAATGTAACAAAGGTTCCAGGAAGATCCTGATGTTGTATTTTTACCAGAAGAAGTCCAAAGGAAATTAAGAGGATATATCATAGAACAGATTGACAAGAGTTCAGAAATTATTACTTATTCACGAAGTTTAGCCATATACATTCACATGAAACTATACCACTAAGTCATAAAACATAAATGAAGGACTGAAATATTTCATCTTTCTTACAGTTGAATGAGGCTGAGATCAAACTGTCATGAAACTCTATCCTAGGGAAAAAGTATTAAATTGAAGATGAAAAAAATTTCCTGTCATCTGAAAGGAATGCTATTTTCAGATGAAATCAAATTTCTTAGCTCCGTTAAATGTTCATCATTTGATATGTGGAGCGAAAGACGTAGATTTGTCATTAATGCTTCCTGTTCCCAACTTAAGGGTCCTGATGCATGCAATGCCTCAATTGTACAGCGATAGGCATGCAACTCTAACCTATGAATTTCTGCTGCCAGTTCCTCTTGTGTAGGAGGGGAACAATTTCCTTCCTCATAATCCCTCTGGCAAACAGACTCAGCATCACTATATGGACCATCTACATCTTCAAAAGGACCTGCAGATACAGGAAATTGCAATTTATAGGAATTCCTGCTAGTGATACTACAACTACCAACAGAGCACGTAACACTATCAGCATGATTTGATTCTAAGTTTTCTTCAAATGAACAACCCACAGCGCCAGTTTGCTTCCTCCTTCCTATCTCCACCATATTAGGAATTCCAGTTTTTCTGTTGTTTATAGAAGCAGGTAAACATTCTTCAGCGAGCACATCTCTTGGAAAACTGACACCCTGTACCTGGTTGAATGGTGTGGGTGAATTCCTAACTCTTATTCTGTGACATCCACCTTCCTTTTCAAGTGCTCTAAACTTTGGGGGAGGTTTAGCATATGCCTCAACTTGTGAATGGCTTCCTCTTTTCAATGTTTTAAAAGAGACAAGTCCGGATTCCAGAATACTCAGGTTTTTCTTTTCAGGATGGTAGTAAGTGGAACCTGACAGTTTTGTCTTTGTGGCCGTCTTCTGAAGTTGGCTAGAACGTTTTCTATTCTCACAGCTGGCAGAACCCTGAAGATGGGAGAAGGATAAATAACTATTCATCCATAAAACAGCAAGGAGGGACCAGAAGAAAAATAGGACAAAGAAAAACATGTGAAACGAAAAGAAAACAGGAAAACTGGAGAAAACGTGAAAATTAGACACAGGCAATATTGAAAGTATAACAAGAAAAACAACCTAAGAAAAATTCCTTTTTATAATTTTGTTAGTTACTTTTAGCATAGAAGACATGCTCTGAATAAATGAAATTTGAAAAATTCAATCAAAGGTTAAACCCAGCACAACAGATGTGTTACTATATTCACATCAGGAAGCCAACAGCACTAGGAAATTACGTACAGGGGAAAAAATATTCAGAAGGAAAAAATGAAGGTACCTTTCCTACTATTATCCACTTGTTGTCTTGCCAAGACTGTCTCAACCGAATGTCAAATTTGCTCACTTGAAATTCCAAAGAAGATCCAAGTAGCCTGACCAAAATGTAGTTTTTCCCCAAAACCTTCAAAACTGTAGCCATCTTCCAAGAGAAGTTCTGGAAGACCTCTACAACATCACCTGGAGTCCAATTCTCCATGAATACAGGTACTGGCGGACATGGCCTGATGTCTCTCCTGGATACCCGCTCCACAATTGCCTCACCAGCATCATCTTGATATCCATCATATTTCACAGTATAGTGGTGGCCATTACCACAAATGATCTCTGCAGATAGCCAGGAGCCGCAAGGCACCTCAACTTTGCTCAACACTTCCACCTTATTACCTTTCTTGAATCTCATAATTGCTGATATACTGCTCTAAAATTTCAACCTGAAACCCTGCTCTTCAATAACAAAAATCAAAGTAAGAAACGGAAATAAAAATACAAAAATAACACACTTGTCAGCTGCTCAAAACAGAAGAAAAAAAAAAGGATAAAGATTAAAGCAACCCATCATCAACATGTAGAAACGACTGAATCGATGGTGATAGCAATCAATAAATAAACATAAAACAAACAAACAAAAGAGAAGCCAAATAACAGGTCACAAAAAAAAATCCGAAACTCTTACATTTAATCAATTTAGATCTTGACTTTTAAAACCGGGAAAACAACTAATCATAAAGTATAAAAATTTGATCAGAAAAAAAAAACGGAGGCCAAAAAGAAAGCTAAATACAGAACTCGTTGCAAGTTTATGTTCAGAATAGACAACGATAGATAACAGTAAAATTTAAAATAAAAACGCAAAGATAGAAAAACTGGGAGAGAAACAGACCAATCAGTGAGGACAAAGTCCAATTGATCAGAAGTAGAACAAATGCCGTTAAACCGATTTCACCTCATTTGAATGCTAAACCCGATCGACAGTGCTTTACGCCAGTGATTTGCTGAGTTTCAATGTTCTTTCTTTTTGTTATTCTGGCTCTCTTTTTTTTCTCTCTAAATTTTATTTATTTTGTGAAATATTATAAGGCAAAAATAAAATAAAAAAACTAAATAATACTAAATCAGGTAACAACAGAACCTGAGCGGAGAATTGTGATTCTATTTCCATTTCTCAGCAACAACAAAAAAAAAGAGCAAAAGAAACAACAACAAGAAGAACAAATCGTGCAGAAAATTGAAATTGAAAGCTCATTGATAAAATCATGAACAAAAATAACAATCCATTAATTATGCAGAGAAAGTGAATTAGTAGATGGAAGGGGAGGAAATTGTAAGAAGGGAGGAGAAGAAAATTCACTGACCTTGTTCCGATTCAGAAGACGATCTTTTCGTCTCTGTGATTTTCACTCTCTCCTCCTTGTTATTGTGATTGCGGTTGTTGTAGAATTTTTCCCTTTTGTTTTTATTTGTAAAATTATCATATTCATTGTGTGTTTGTTCCTCATAAATTTATTTAAATTAAATTGATTTAATTACTTAATTTATTTATTTATTTTAAAAAATAAGCTGAATTTTCATTGCCAACTGCCCAAGAATAGCTTGTTGAGTTGGGAATTAACTGTTTCATCTTATTGTAAACATTCCTTGTGTCAACCATTCTTCTTCCTCTTTCCTTTCTCTCTGTGTTCATATAATTCATAAATATATATATATTACAAACAAAATTATTATTCCTTTTTTTTCTATTTTCAAATTTTTAATTTTCAACAATACCAAAACTTATTCTATCTTTATCTTTTCTCTATAGTGACATTCTTCATAAACTGCAGAAGATTATTTATTTAGTATTGTGTTGCCATTTTCAAACTAATTCAAACATTCTAGCAGAAATGTTTGTAGAAGAGATTAGAGGGTACTACCTGCTATATGACAATAACTTTATTAACATTTGATAGAAATAAATATAATATTTATTTTTTTGAAAATATGTATAATATTTTTATCCTGCCGGAAAAAGATTCCTATCATGAAAATTCTACTCCTTCAACACAAATTAGTTATTGTTCATATATATATATTTTTTTTACTCTTAGTTTTAACTTGTTTTAACAAATTTATTACATAATAAACTAAAGAGATGGACGCGTGTGTGTATATATATATATATATATATTAAGCGTGCTTATTTTATGGATATGGAAATAGATAAGAAAATCAACAGTTATAATTAAAGATACGAATGTTTAAAGTTATAAGTTAATTTCATTAGATAACTACTTAAAAATTTGTACTGATTTATATTTAAACTTTAACTAAATATATTCTAGCACATTTTTTCTATTAATAACAAATTTAGAATCAATTAGCTGTAGTTGAATATTACCATTTCCGCTATCATATTCATATTTTTTCAAGAAAAATACATTTTTAATATAAGAAATATAAAAGCAACTTTCAAATAAATCAAATGTTAACTTATTTTTATATCCTCAATTTAATGTAAAATCTATTAATGAGATATGCACTCATTTCACGTGAAGTGAAATCATTTATAGAGTTATTAACAAAAACAAATCATGCTTGTTACTTATTGATCGAAAATTTATGAGTAATGCTATTAAATATAACAAAAACTTAAATTATGTCATTTTATGAGTACTTTGAAATATAATTTAATAGTATAGTAATAATTAAAATTAAATAACTTAATTATTTTTGTAAGTTAGACATCTGTCTCTTATATAAGATAATATTAAAAATGAACCATTAGTTAAGTAATTTTGTTTTTACACCTCCATTATTAGTACAAAGGTGATAAATAATCAATTCAATCAATTTATTCATTATAAAAATATAAAAAAATTAATCAATTCTATCCGTTTAATTTTATAGATAAATAATCATTTATTATTATTTCTAAAAAATTAAGAAATTGATCCTATTAACATCAAATAGAAACTCAAAATTCTAAACAAAACTAATCCAATCAACTTTTTTACAATTATTTTTTCTTAAGTTTAGTTTTTAAAGTTTGTCTCACGCTTATTTTTAATTATAATTTGTAAAATATTTTTTAATTTCTGAAGAAAATTACTTTTATGGATGGATTGTATATTTATCAATATACAATTGCTAATACATGGATTAAATTATATTTTTAATAAATGGATCAATTTTTTTAATAAATCAATTTTTGTTTTCATCCATCTAGTTTGTCACCCCTAGTTAGTGTAATTGTTATCATATCAACAATTAACACATGTTTAAATTTAATTTTGTCAATATATATTAGGATTCAGATTAAATTTACAAAGAATAAAATTGTGTATAAGATGGTATTAAAGTTCAATAATTGAGCTCTAATACATATTTTTCCTATCATGTCTTAACAAATTTTATCCCATGGTTTTAGTGGATCCTTTCAAGCTTTCATCTAATTTGGTTGAAATCCATGAAGAAATAAAGAATCTTGCAAAATGGGAGAACATTGAATAGTAGAAGAACATAAGTGGTTGTAATGAACATGTGTGAAGCCATTGTCGGATAATAGGATACTCAATGTTACTGCAAACATGTTTTTCCATCTACTTCCAAATCAAGAGTAATGGTTGAGTAACTACTCTCATGTGTTGTAACACTTATTTATAAAAGAAAAAATAAAAATTGTTATTTTTATATTTTGTTGTGTTAGCTAAAATCATATTTTACATGTAACTAAGTACAAAACAACAAACACACGGTGGATAAAATATAACTATAGTTAAATTATATCTATTTTTAATTTAAACAACAAATTTACTAAAACAGGGCATGATCAGCTCTTCATGCCTATTCACGATTACATTTCATTTCAGGCATATACAGAAATGCACTCAAATAAAGCAATTATTCTCAGACGAGTTTTTCATAAGCTCTTAATAGGAGAAAAAAAAATACAAAATTAACTTTCGCATAAGCTAAAGTTTGTCTATATCCACAATTTCAAAATAAAAATACAAAAATTATATAAGAAAACTTCTATAACTTGACTGATGCACGAGCTAAATTTAGTTTATGGAAAAGTTAATTTTAATTTTTCTCTATAAAATTAAATTTAATGCTTAAATATATACACTGTGATCTTGACACATACTATTCTCAATAAATGGCCATTGGAAAGAAGATTATATGATATGATGAGATCACATGTTTGCTTGTTTAATATAGACAAATGTATCACCACTTTACCAACATTCCCTTCTTAACTTTTACCGTAAAAATCTCGGTATCTTTAATTTCTTTAACGACAATGATATTTTAATTTATTTTATTTGACTCATTTTTAATTCACTACTTCAATTATCATTAGATCATTATATCACATCATATTACTAAAAAGAATTAAAATAAATAGTCTAATGGTGATTAAAGTAATGGGTTAAAAATGAATAAAAAAGTTCACCTTAGTACTCTTGGTGTAAAGGACTACTCAACCAATCAATCAGTTTTGTAAATTAAGAAAGTTCATTTTTTTTTCATGGTTTGTTGTATTTTGTCCATGTGACCTCTAGGGCTTGCATGTGATCAAATAATTATGTTCTTTTGTAACATAAATGTGTGTTCAAATAATTAATTTGAGCTTTCTTTGTATAGTTAAAGCTACATGTGAGGATTGAACTGTGTATAGCCGCTATAGGTGTGAACTCTACTATTGAGGTAAGAAAAGTTATAATTTATAATGTTCGGAATTGTGCTTATGGTTTCAAGTAAAATAAATGGGATGAATTGTTGATTTGGTATGCTAAATCTTAAAATGGGTGTTAAAGATTGATTTGTTAGTTTTTGAAATGCTTGAAACATGTATATGAATGTATCCAAATTTTGTAGTCATTAAATTAGTTAATTGGTACTATAGTAGAAAGCATTCAAAGAGGCCAACAAATCAACTTGATGTGTATTTTTTAGGTTTAGAAATTTGATATGTCATCGAGCGAAAACTCATAACCATTGGGTGCAAGTAAAAAGAAAAAAGATCACAAAGCTCCAATAGTACAGGCACCGGGTGCCAATTAGGAACCATTGGACACCATCTGAAAATTTTATTATATAGTTCCAAGGGTGAGGGTGTTAGGCGTCAAGTGGCTGTCTCTAGGCATTGAGTATGGCGCAGAACATTGGTCCCTTCCGTTGGGTGTGAGTTGGAGCTTATGTTCCAAGGAACCTCTGAGTTATTTTTCATTGGGCGGGAAAAGATAACACTAAGCATTAATAGCTTAATTTCATAAAATTAATTAATATTTTAGATTTTATAATACACACACATCTATCTATATATATATATATATATATATATATATATATATATGTATGTATATATATATGATTAATTGTTAAGAATGAAAATATGATGCATGTTTTATGTTGATGATGAGAGTGTAGGGATGAAATGTTATTATGAGTTTGAGGTGTATTGTAGTGTGAATTCAATGAGATTATTCTGACTCTGCTAGCATGCTCACATAAATGAAAATATATAATTGTAAGAGTCAAGACAGGTTCCTAAAATTTAGTGTTTTGGTATGAAGTAAGATCGAACCACACAAGTATAAGAAATTTACTCTATCATACTAGAGAGAGACATTAGTTATAGTTTATTGCTTTGTTAGAGCGGACTCATTAAGAGTGTGAGATAATATCATAGATGCAAAATCTAAGAGTTGATTCAATACACATGTCTTCTGGAAATAGAGTCAAATATTTAAGCCTTGTAGGCTATGAAAGTTGAGGTTTATATCTTTGTGCTATCGATGACATATTTTTGTGTGCACATTTTATTGTTGTTAAATTTGTTGAAGTTGAATTGATTATAAATTTGTCTATGTTATGAGACGATGTTGTAAAAAATTTATGAGTTATTATAATAATACCAACTTACCCTATTATTGGTTTGATTTGTAATTTATCCTCTTTTATGACTGTATGTTATATGTGAATCATGATGTAAGTGGAGCAGTAGAAGTGTGTTTTTTCTGTTGGAAATAGTAATTGTCCTGTTTATATAATTAGATTTTGTAATTTTTTTTCCTAATGTAAAACATCATGTTTGAAGGATAATTTTATTTATGTTTTAAAAAACTTGAAGTCCACCTTGGTGCTTGTTTTGCTTAATACCCTAATGACAATACTCTAATTAGTAGTGGCATCATACTAATGTAGGATATTACATTTTACGTGTTGCTTAAGTAAATTTGTTATTAAGATAAAGAGTTAAGTTAGTTTGATCTCCTCTGTTGTTAATTTGGAGAAATAAGGTTGGATGAGAGAAATTGTAAATTCAACTTATTTATTAACAAAAACTAACAATTAACTATTGCTGATAAAAAAAATCATAAAGAGTTAAGTAAATATGAGAAAGATAATTATGACCATTTATTTGAATTAATCAAATGTTTTTATTTTTGTTTTTTATTTTCCAAACCACTGTGATAAAATAAGTAAAAGTGAGAAAACTATTTTAAATTAAATAAAAAACTACTATTATACATAAATAAACTGGTAGCATTTTTATTACTCAATCTTATATTGTCTTTCAATAAACCATTAAGGAATGCGTGAAATGACTAGTAGAATAATATTTTAATTTAAACTTATTAGGAAAATGTTATTTTAATATAAAATGTTTAATCTTTCATGTGATAAATTTTTTTGAAGACATATATAGATCATTTTCTTTTCCTTTTCTATTTTGCCATGGGCGTTGGATCCTTCAATATTAACCAACATACTCACTATTTTCCACGTACATGTATAAAAACAAAAACCTTGTCTTAACGTATCTATTACAGTTCACTAAATATTTTAACATATTAAAACTTATAAATTTATTATATTAAAATTTTGAATTAAAAATAATGTTATAATTTTTTAAATGAGTCATTCATGACTTATTTGATTTTGAATCTCTCGATGTGTATCTTGAAAAGACTAAATTTCTTTGATTGAAAGAAATTTCTCTCATTAGTTTTCAAAGAAAAGGTCTTTTATTCAAGTTTTACCCATACAAAAAAAAAAAAAATTGTTCGGCAGATTTTGATTTCACAAAGTGAAGCTCTAAAATAAAATTAACTTTTATTTATTACTAATGTTTTAAATAACTTCATTACGTATAACTTTTATTTATTTTAAAAGTTTAATAAACAGTTTATGAATGTTATATGAATTTAACTCATTTGTTAGTAAAAATTGAGCTAGGAATTGATGAAATAGATGTGAAATGAAATCATACTGTGTGACGAACGATGAGATATACGTAAATGAAATAAAGTTGTGTTTTGTGATAAGATGCTGATTGAACATTAGTGAGACTTATAAACTACCAAGAGATACCATTGTATGATGGTGTATAATGTAAATTTTGAATTGTGAAACATGTTTACGGGATATCCAAACTTTTAATGATAACTCGAATTACAAAAATAAAAACATCATGTGATAAAAAAAATTGATAAATAGTCTTACCACTTATGTTTGGATGAGAGTAGTTGAACTATTTTAGCACGTGGGTTTCCACTTGGGATTAATGATAGTGAGCAATCCAATGGCTAATTATATTGTGAACATGTTATGCATCAATCTTGGACGTTCAATTTAATTGCAATTATTAAATGAATATTGTTGACTTCATTAGATTTATTTTTTCCTACCCTAAACCCTTTTTTTCTGTTTAATAATGTTTAAGAATTTTTCTTAACATTTTATATGTTTTAGTCTATCCTTAATCATTGTCAACATTTTAATTTACATTCATGATAAATAAACGTTTTTGAATATGTAATCATATTTTAGACGGTAATAAACAAGTTATATGGTGATATAAAATTGTTTATAAGTATAAGCAATTATTGAAGTTGAATTTAAAAACAAAAATGACAAGGATAGATTGAAGAAGATGATTAAGAAAATTGAGTAAATGTGTATAAGTTTAATAAGAGTGATAAAAACTCCTAAAAAAGCGTTTCATAAAATTTGTTAAAAGTATCATTAATCTTAAAACGGGCGGTTTAACATTAGTAGAATTGAGAAATAGAGATGGGTGTAAATGAAAATATTGCTAATTATTGCATGAATTTGAAGACTGTGTTACATTGAGACCACCCATTTGTCCTACCCTCTAGTCCCCCACCCTCCACAAGCCAGATAGACATACTTCTCTGCCGCACATTTTTTTTTTTTCTTCTGTGTTTCTTTCTGTCCATACACTTCAGGTTCGTTATATATATATATATATATATATATATATATATATATATATATTATCCCATTTAAGAATCTCTCAACCTCTTGGACCAATCCGTCTAAAAATTGGAAAAAAAAATTACTGTGAAAAATTCAAAAGCTTAAATCTAACAAAACAATTAATCTTATGTTAACTTTTAACTAATATAAATTTAAGTATTATAAAGTTCGGATATATATATATATATATATATATATATATAATATGGGTTGATTTTACATAAAAATAATATAAAAAAATAGCATAATAGTATTATAAGAATAAATAATTATTTTTTTCTAACTCAGTTAGTCTTTTGGATATATAGGAACTCATATAGTTATACGCTATTGAAAGTTTGCAGTTTTATCTATAATAAATTGTATGAATGTTTCTAATTTTTGTCAGTAAAATTGCATTTTGAATGATAATATTTATGTTGAGTATTGGTGGATGTAGGTCTTGAGGTATCAAACCAAACCATATTAAATTTTGTAGGGTTTACAATTTTGTTCATAAAATATTGTACGCAGGTTTGCAATTTTTGTCAGAAAAACTATACTTTGAATGATAATATGTATGTTGAGCATTTGTGGATGTATGTCTTGAGGTGCCGAACATGTTAAATTTCTTGTGTGCTTTTATGCAATTCTATAGTTAAGATTATTTTTTTCACATAAAATATTTTTTCATTTACATCTTGTGCTTAGTTGTTTTATAAGTTCTATTCTTATATTGGAAGAGAGAGATAATTAAGATAAAAACTCCTATGATTATTGTTTTATGATTTTGAATTGAGAGATCAAATCCCTTGTATAGTTTAAGATATTATATTCATATCTTTTGAACTCTTTTTATTATGTTAATACAAAAAACATGGCATTTTAAATAAAAAAAGTTTTTAAAATAAAACATAGATTATTTTAATAAATTAAATGAGAAAGACAATTTTAGTTGAATGATATATTCGATGACGATTTCTCAACAACTATTTTTCAGCAAGTGTATAGTGTACTGGTACGCAGTAGTATTAACAAATATCGTATCCACAAGAATTTAGCAAGTATATTGCTAGTTTGATTTTTAGGTTGTTGGTTTTAATAAAGAGTGCAAGTAAAAATAAATAGTAGTAATTAGATAGATTGAGTGGAGTAGGAGCTATGAATTGATTTCATCTCATCTTCTTTTACTACACCACTACCATCTTATTTACTTATTATGCAATTCATTCAATGTCCTGGGAGTACTCTTTCTATGTAGATCTAGGTTATCCTAAATACATTAGAACCTAAGGACTTCAAACCCATTGTGATTCCTCAACTCCTAGTAGAATGAATCCTTACTTTATTGTGTAAGACTCCTTGAATGAATCCTTGCCATGTTTACGAACCTTTCATCCAGAATCCCCTTTAGCTACTTAAATAAGCACTAGTACATGTATGAAGATTTGATTGGACCACAGTTTGAGACCAGTTTCCCAACTCAATCCAAACCAGTTAAATAAATGAGTGATCAAGTCATCATTAAGCATAAATCAAACCACAAACAATTAGATGAAAGCAAAGATAAATACCCAAAAATTAGAAGTGAATATAATCATAATTGATTACATCAAAGCATCTGTACACATCAGATCTATACTAAGAGCATCTCCTTTGTGTCTCAAAGACCCTATTAGATCATATTGCTACTTTTTTAGCCTCCACTCAATGCCTAGAATTAATACATATGGCCTTTTTATAGGAATTTTTTGGATGGTACTTAGCCCAACTTTTGGTGCTTAACCATAGGGGTTTTCTCACAAGTGGGTTTTCTTCTCAACTCAACCTCTTGTCATGGTGCTTAGCACGTGACATTTACCTCTTGGGAGAGTTTTCTTGGCTGCTCAGCCTCATGGATTTGTGCTTCAGGTTTCCTTGCAAAGAAGGTTTTCTCACGAGACTCAACTTCATTCTATTCTGATCAGTCAGAAAGTCAAAATATGTTGTCCAGTCTTTTCTATTTCTATTGCTCACCTCCAGTACTATGGTATGGTTTTCTTTCATATTTATTGTAAAACAACAAAATATCATTAGAATTCATAAAACCCCAATTCTCGCTACATTGTTTTGTATCTTAAGCTAAGCATGCTTGTTTTATACATAAATAGAACCATTTTATACATGATAAGTGTAAATTTCAAAAAGAAAATTTACTTGTTATTGACACTTATCAATATCCTACTGAGTAATTTGATTTTTGAATTTGATTTTATCTTAAATAAAACTTAGTTTGTAAATATAATAGGAATATTCACGGCTTAAAAAACTCATATGATCTGCAAATTTTGTTTTAAAAAATTTTCATAGAAAATATTTACAAATTTGGTTATGAAAAAAAGATGTAAGAAATTGCTACCACTTTTTTTGTCAAATATTTTATATAAAATACTTTTCGCGAAAAAATTGTAAGAAATACTTGCAAATTTTATAGTTTTGTAAGAAATAATGATTACAGGAATTACTTGTCAATTAAAATTATTAAAAAAATTGAAAAAAAAGTTTTTTTTGCTATTTTTTTATCAAATTTGCAAGAAAAATCTCATATGTAATATGTAATATAAAAAATTATAGTAGCAATGATTCAAATATTTAAATGGTATCTATAAAATCCAATATTTATATTAATAATCATAATCATATAAATAAAGTTAGAGAAAGTTGTAAAAAAACTTATGAAAGTTTTTACTCATAAATTTCATCTAGATAAGTTTATAATTATTTAAAATAAGATTATTTATTTAAACAATAGTAATTTTAAAAAGGCTTAATTAAGATTTAAGTATATGATAAATTTTAATATTTTCAACTTAAATGATATTAAATTTTGTTGTTTTATTGGATATTCAAATTTTGTATGTTTTGTACTTAATATGCAAATGATATTTTATGGTTAATGTAAAATGATGAATGATTTTTATTGTTCTCACTACAAATGTGTTATATAAAGAGATCGTCATATTTTTCTATGGCTTTCACATCATCACCTACATCGATCAAGAGCAGTGGCGGAGCATACTTTAGGCAGGGAGGGGTCATAGCCCCCCAAACTTTTTCATTCTTTTAATATTTTAAAATTTTTAATTTTTTTTAAAATTATATATATGTTTAAAATTTGTTAAATTATTTATTTTTAATTTTTTTTAAATATATATATTTTTAAATTAGATAATAGTATATTGAAAAGTTAATAAAAATAAAATTAGGTATTTTTTATTTCTATATTATAGAGTATAACATTTATTGTTAATAAATTGTAAAATATAAAATCAAATATAATAAAGAAAATAAATTATTAAGATAATTTTCATTTTCTATTTTAATTGTCTTTTTAGTTTTTCACATGTTATATTTATCTCTCACCTTTATCTAATTTCATTTTGTTATTTTACGAAAAAAAATAAAAGTTAAGAAAAAATTTATTATCTCTGCCCTCATTTTTTATATCTTCTCCTTTCATTCTTAAAAAAGATAAAAAGTAATTTTTTTCAGTCTCACTTGGTAGTGAAATATGTTTAATATTTACCACTATCTTTTTATCTCATGACCCTTGTGTGTGTGTGTGTATATATATATATATATATATATATATATATATATATATATATATATATATATATATATATTATAGACAATTTTTAATTTTTATTTGTTTATCATAATTTTTTAGTAATTATGTCTCTCAATTATTGGTTATATTATGATAAATTATTTTTTAAAACTTGTTTTTTTAAATAGGTATATTAATAAAAAACAAAAGGATAAATTCATTTTTTAAAATTGATAAAAAAGGAGTGAAGATTAAAACATGACAACATGGTTGCTCATCGCATAAGATGGACAATCCGTTAGATAGTGTAGTTTGTTTTATAATTATAGTTATACTAAAATATTATTCATTTTTAATGAACGGGTGACAATAATGTTAAATATATAAATTTTAAGTATATTATTTTGGCTTCTCCATAAATTTTGATCAAGATCCGCCACTGATCTAAGAGATTGTTCTCGTTATCACAATTGATGGATCATTCTTATTATCCAACATGCTTTCAATAAAAACAATGAATGTTACTCGTCGTTTTATATTAATTTCAATATCTCATTGTGAGAGCCTAGAAAATTGTATTTAAGATGTAACAATGTTTTAAAATAATGAAACTTTATTATTTTACTAACTAGCGTACACACAGGCGTTGTCGCACCTGTACACATTTTTGAAATACATGTGATATTATGATGATAATATAATGTTATTAAGTTAATATATGAAATAAAAATATATTTATTAAAAATAAAGTGAAATATATAAGTAAATATGAGAGAATAATTGTTGATAAATAGAGAAAAAAAAATTTATAAAATTAACGGTCAATTTTCAAAAATTTAATAAATAATTATATTTTAAAGGGTAAAATTAGTATTTTGAAATGTGGACACAAAAGAGGGAATCATCTTTATATATTGTTATAGATAAAACACTTAAATTTAAATAGAGATCTCATAAAAGATGTCATTAGTTAAAAATACTTCACCTCTCTAAAAACTCTTTTCTATAAGTTCTCTCCCCTCTCTAAGATATCTGATCCCATGTTTATTTGATTGAAGATCGGAGACCACTATGGTAATTCTCTTGGCGAGCACTTCCTTTCTACCCAATCAGTGTCTTCAAAACATGTAAGTGGTTTTCTATTCATTTTCTTAGGGGTCTCTTTTTTCTATGGTTGCATGTGATCCTCTCTTAGTCGCATGTGAGGTATTAGTCTTCTTTTTTTAGTCTTTGTTTATCAGTGATCATGATGGTATGGTCTGATCATGTTTATGATGTTTCTACGAGTAGATAGAACATCCTTTGAGTTGAAAGGTGTGGTTGTTGTTCTAGAGCTTTGAGGTTGATCACTCAAGGTAAGGGAAGTTAGTTGTTATCTATATGGTTGAATTTGACAGGTTTTTATATTTTTGCATGCTTGTGTTTGATTGTGATTTGGTATAAAATCATCAACTTCACAAAAGTGCATATGTTGTCATGTGATATAGCGTTAAGTGACATTCTCCACCCTTGAGCGTCATGTTTTGCGAGTTAATGGGTGTTCAACGACGTCTAGGCGATGCTAAGCGTCAACTTCATTGCAGGCATCGGAGCAATTTGACTTCAAGGCGCTAAGCGTCGGACTTTGGCATAAGCGCCAGTTTGTTGTGTGAAAAATGGCGTTGAGCGCTAGCCAAATGCCATGTTTTGCTTGTTTGAGTGGTTTTGGACGTTCTATGACTGATATGAAGCATAATGTATGTTTTGTTATTATAAATTGAATTGAATGTACTATGGAGAGCATGTATGATGGATGTTGAAGGAATTTCAAAGAGAAATTATGTGGTTATAATTGTAGTGTATTAACATACAAATTCAATATGGGGGTATCATATACTCTAATAACTATTCACACTCAAGTATAGTAGAATATGTTATGTTGTGAGAGTCGTCAGAGATCCTAATCACTAAACTTGTTCGGTCTTAGGCGCAAAGGGGATTTACCTTGTGTGTGGTGATTATCCCTTGATGCCAAGTTCTAAAGAGTTTGGGAACCACCACCATCAGTAAGTCTGATATCAAGTGAACGTATCTGGATAATTGAGTTTAGTGTCAACTACATGTGTAATTATATGCATAAATATGTTCTATACCATGTTTTATAGGTTTTTGATATGAATTAATTATATATGAATATTTATTTTATATACTAGCTCACCCTATTGCTTGTTTTGTATGACTTGTGTTTTGTTTGTCTCTTTTGTAATGATCACTTCACTGTGTGAATAGAGAATGACACATGCAATGATGCTCCCCTGGTTGAGAATAGTGAGACCATGGATTAGTGCTTTGGTTTTCTATAGTTGTATAGGAGTTTAGTTGTTTTAAAAAACTCTTATATATCTATATTGGTCATTTATATATTTTTTATGTTATTATAGTTATTATTTTGGATAACTGTATTAATATCTTATATATATCTATAATTACCTGTTTTGTCTTATCAATATTTAATGTTTTATTTGATAATTTATATTATTAAATGAAATGTTACTGTTTTGGATGATTATATTAATATCTTATATATGTTTATAATTACCTATTTTCTTATCAATATTTAATGTTTTATTAGTATTTCTATATTATTAAATGGGATGTTACACTCACATCCAATCCAATTATAATGATAATATAAAAACCACTCATCTATTTAATATAAAAATTAAATAATGTTAACTTAATTAATGAATATAAAAAATTTCTTAATATACAACAAAATTTAATAAAAACTCAATTAAAAATATTTAAATTTGTCAAAAATTTGAAACTTAATTATGTTTTTAAAATTATTCGTTTTGATACTAAACAGTCTATCAATCGAATGCAGATTTACTAAGTTAACCCAGTAATTATATGCAATATAAACATGCTTTTACTTCTATAATAACATAAATATATCATATTATTCAACCACTAAACGTATACTTATTGTATTTAAATCTAACACCATTACTACAGTTGTTTTAATTTCTTATATCCATGTTTAATTTACAGAAATAAATAAAAAATGAGACATTTGCTTACTCAAATAATTGAATTATTTTGCTAACCGTGCTTCTTGTGTTGCGGTTGGCCCATATCACAATCAACGACCAACTTGTAAGCGAAGACAACCAAATCCATTGAAGTTGCTTATGTTGTACTCTGTTTCATCCATCTCCAGCTTCAACGTATTTCTTCTTCTGGAATCCAGCTTAAGAGTTCATTTCTTTTCATCACTGCGTTTATAAGGAAAGAACAAAAGAACTATTTATATGTATATTCATTTTAAAGCTGATTAAGCCTACTCATCAAGCTACATCGAATCCAAGCACACGTTCCTTACAATTCAGACAACCAAGCAACCTTTGCTATGCTTTTCTTTTTGACCCAAATTTCAATTTTTGGTTTACATATGAAATATAAGGTTTAGTAAGTAACATATGTTGCTGTCTTCTTTTCTTTTAAAGTGAAGTGCACGTTTAACAAACGTGTACTTTTTTAAAAAAAATGAAAAACTGGAAAAAAGAAAAGAAAAAAAGAAATAGAATTAGGCCCCTCTTGGCATATGAATAGTATGTTTGTGGTTCGAATTCAATGTTCATAAAAGATGCGCAAACTACTTCAGAGTTTCCATCTCATGAGTTTTAAAGTCTAACTAAACATTAGTCGCTTGAACAAATACCCGTACAATTGGAGTTTAAAGCTTTAGGAATTAAAAATGTACTACTCTCTCACTTCATTTTCGTAGTTCTATATTTTTTATGTCTCTATAATACATTTTTATTGTCTAAGATGGAGAAAAAATAGGTAAATTAAGATAGGTAATGAAAACAGTGAGTGATTATATAACATAATTGTTTATTTTCACATATTTAAATTTATAATATATTAATATTTTTAATACTTAAGTTATATTATAATTAAAATTCACATATTGATGGTTTATGGAAGACATAGTTGTTAGACTATTATCTTCTTCGAGTCTCAACTATAAACAACCAGGAAGATTATTTGTTTATATAAAGATATATGTTTTTATAAATTTAAAACTAAATATAAATAATTATATTTGATTGATTTGTTGTTGTATTTTAATGGGTTATATTGTTTTAGGATGTTTAATGAGATTTATGAAACTTGTATGAATTTTAAATTATATATTCAAAATGATGTATGAATTATTGTTTGAGTTGTTAAGTAAGTATTGACACATATTTTATAATAGAGATCATATTGTTTAATTGATATCTAAGTCACATGGACTAAAATATCAACGGTAAGAAAAAAGATGGAAGAGTTTTCACATGTGTAAATATGTAGACATCAAATATTGTTAACTTACCTTTATTTCATAATTTATTAATTCAGTTGTAAATTCATGTCTTTCATTAAATTAGATGTTAGTATTTCGTAGACCATACTTACTAATTTTTGTTGGGAAGCGTAATTAATATTTTGTTTGTTAAATTTTTTTGCCATATAGATTTGTATGTATTCTAGATGGTTTTTCAATATTTATTTATGATCGATTGAAGTTGAATTGTTTGAGTTATTTACAGTTATTTCTTTTTATCAATGTTCCTTACATTTCCAATAATAATGTACGTTACATTTACTGTCTGATGTTATCATTGTATTTAGTGAGAGACCCAGATATAGCTTAAGGTAAGCTAACATCTCCCTCTTTTTTAAAATTATTATCAAATATTTGGAAAAAAAATATTTTGCTCCCCTAATCTCTTAATTTTGCCTTTTCTAATTTTACTCTTCTTATTTTTTTAATTATTTTATTAATATTCAAATAATTTATAATTAAAATCTGAAATCGAAACTCTTAATTTTTAATTAATGAAAACACGGGTACGGTTGTATATGTGTTTGTATTTTTCAATTTTTATAAACATTTGAATTAAGATCAACAATATTTATTTTTAAAATATATATAATAAATTTTAAAATATTTTTTAAATAAAATAAATGTTAAAAAAAAGCTTTTCAGAATAATAATCAAAATAAAAGAGATTTTTAAAATAAATAGTTAAAAATAAACTATTTATAAAATAAATAATTTTTAAAATAATAATTAAAGATAAAAATAGAAAATGAAAAGTTGACAAAAACAGAAATTTTTTTATATATCGTTATAAATTATAAAATTCAATTAAATTATTATTCTTAATTGTCTCACTGACGTAGGATTTTAGCTCTGCCACTGTATGTATTATGTCATTAACTGTTTTATGTACACAAACAAAACGAGCAAAAACACTACATGAAGGACACTGAAGATTATATTTTTATGTCTTGATATATATATATATATATATATATATATATATATATATATATATATATATATATATATATATATAGTAATGTTATGTAATTTTTTGAAATATGGTATGCTGTTTACATGTCTTATATTGTATTTTGTTGGGTTATGTTTTATGCTTTTTTTTCTAGTATGTTACATTAAAGATGAACAAAATTAAAAATAAGAGAGCAAACCTTAAAGAGTATGAGAAGTTAAACAAATTAATACTAATATTTTAGTAATATTTATGAATAATTAATTATATTTAAGAAGCAATTTATAATTTATAATATTATTAATGTTTTATTGATATTTATATTTCTATTATAATAAAATAGTAATTTAAAGGTTTAAATACTGTTTTTTTTCTCTTTTAGTCCATTTTATTCAATTTGATCTTTTTTTAGTGCGTTCAATTTGGTTTCTGATTTGTTAAATTATATTTAATTTTGTCCTTAATGACAGAGTGTACAGGAGAACATTGTTTACATGATATAATACTATTCACATTATGATTGGTTGTGTTTTATTCAAATAAGTCCCTAAGTTAGTTAAATTTGTTCAATTTAGTCCATATTTTAGTTAAATTGGTTCAATTTAATCTCACCCTCCATTTCATAACCATTGATCACTATCACTACTACCACCACTACTGTCACTGCCACCACCATCACCGTTATTATCACCACCACTATCACCATAACACTAATAAAATACGTATTTTTTAAACAATAATTTCAAAAGGAATTATTGTATAAGTCAAATTATTAGTATTTTTTTTACTATTTTTTATAATTAAAAGAATTATTTTATTTTCCACTGTCTCGCTGTACATATTTGATCCCAACATAACATTAGAATTAGAATTATTGTATAAGCCTTCTTTTGTTTTCATATGTATATAAAAGGAATAAACCTTTTTTCTTATTTTCATTAATTTTATTTCTCACCTAAATTTGACTATATAGCTGGCAAGGTGCAGGCATTATTGACGGAAAAACTGAATTTAAAAGTTGTTCCTTTTTTTCCATTGTTTGAAACATGGTTTTGTTGATTGAGATAAATTAAGGGAAGACAGAAACTTAGAAAATTAAATTTTAAATTTAAAGAAGAAACATAGAAATGAATGAAGCATAGGTGTAAGTTGATGATGCCTAAAAAGACGGTCACAAAGTGTTTATGAAAGACAATGAGTAACACTCCACTTGTCAGAACCATCATTACTTGCAACCCCAAATTCTTAGACCTAAATATTGTCAGTTCTGATTAAGTCTCTCTTTCTATTTCCAATGTAAACTGGACAACAAAATCTAATTATTAAAGCATTGTCGCACATTTGTTATTTTCTACATTAAAGTATAACATATTGATTTTAGAGTGTCATATAAAATTATTTTAAATGGTTTTTGATAAATAATTTTCTATATTAAATTATTTAGACTAACCTAAATTACTCAGATTGAAATTTATTTTGGTTGGACTTTTTTAATGTTTTATGCCTGAAATTTTTTTTAGTTAATGTTTGAAAAAAAAAATTGTGATCAACATTAATCGAAGTTTTTTCAATTAATATTTTATTTTATTTTATTTATTATTTTTATTGATAAAAAAATTAAAAATTAATCGAAGGACAAAATATAAAAATTAAAAAATAATAATGACAAAAGTTAATTTAAAAAAAAGTTTAATTCACATTTATAAAAGAATAATCTCATAAAAAAAACTTAATTAATTTTGATCGGAGAATAAAGATGATCTTCATCAACAATATAATATTAACAAAATAAATGGAAAAAAATCCTATTAAAATTAAGTGTTAATAAAAAAGATTAGTCGATGTCAACTTAAAATATTTCTCCTAATATTGGTAAAAAAAAAAAAAAACTTAAGTAACAGTGATCAATAAATAATATAAGTCTAATTGATATTTCTAAAAAAAACCCTTGATTATCAAAAATAATATTTGTTAACAAAGATGGAAAAAAATATTCGTTTCACATTAATAAAAAAAAACATCCATAATATTAAACACAAAAACTCTTATAAACATTAGATGAAAAATAAATTTGATTTACATCGATAATAAAATAATTTGATGATATTGATTAAAAAAATAAACATGGTTTTAACCCGAAATAATATTCAATGACATTTATTTTTGAGAATAATGTTTAGATTGTAATACCCGAATTTTTAACAAGCGGAACAATCTACATTAATTAAGTTGTCACAATTTTTCCACTAAAATGAAGTTGTAAAAAACATGAGAGAAAAACATATATAATAAATTTGATAATATGATAATCCCAAATTTCATCAATTATATTTTTAAAATTCTAAAATTTCAATTTTTAAAACATTTCTTATTCAAACAACATATTTTATCATAAAACAATTCAAACTATTTCTAAAACTAAATTACCTTTACATTTTTTCTATTCAAATATATAGTATAGTGTCATTCAATCTATCGTTATTACACACTCATACACACACACACACACATATATATATATATATATATATATATATATATATATATATATATATATATATATATATATATATATATAATAATAATAATAATAATAATAATAATAATAGTAGTAGTAGGATTAACAATTCTCTCAACCATTTGTGTGGCTTACAATTTTCATTTCTAAATAAAAGATGGAAAAAAAAATCACTTTGTACAAATTACAGTATAAAGTTTTTTTTTTTTTTAAGTATCAGATAACACTGTTGGGGAAAACTCTATCTTAGTGTGGTGGGCAGAAAGAATGTTATAGTAATACAAATCATAATGCATGTTTCATGGAGGGTTTGGTCCACTCATCAACTTGAACAATTACATTTAACTAAACTCATAAATGATTAGTTAGTTTAAGTTTGTAGATTAGGTTAGATCTAAAATCAGCCACTTCATTAGCGAGTTAAAAAAAAAAACTTTATAGGCATAAGAACTAGTGCATTTAGGTTTCAGACACATCACTAATATAAAGATAGAACATCCCTAAAGTATGGTTTTATATGTTCTGTTCAATTTTCCAATATAAAAAAAATCCAATAATTAGATGTTGCATGATAAAAAAAGAGAGTGAACAGCTGTTATGAGAATTTTAATATGAACTATATAACTATAGTTTGGGTTGCGAAACAGGACCAATTTGCCATAATCATGCGTATCAAATGATTTTAAGATTGCTATAACTGAACGTAAGACAACATTTGAGACAGAACCATAAATAAACAAAGTGAATTTTCTCTAAAGAATTGAAGAAAGTCGCTTTGTTTCTGCATCTTTTTACATTACGTTACACCACCTTGATTAAATAAATCAATGATACACATATATCAGACAATGTTGATGAAAATGAACGAAAATTTCAGTCCTTGAGTATATGATTAGTATACGCATCACATACATGAGCATGATTTTATCTGTAAACAACAAATTTCGGAAGAGATAGAATTGAGCAGTGTTCTTATTTTCTCCTCTTTGAGCAGATGTCTAATGAGAGAAAATCCAAAGAACAAAACCGCAAAAGATGAGCACAAGAGGTATGAGATGAACAGCTTTCTGTGGAGGTGGCTTACCATGGAGTGTCATTTCTTTCTTGTTAACAACATCGGAGGCAGAATTATGATGAATTGGCAAGCCCTGTGAATCTGCCATTTTAAGAGATGGAAAAGCTAAAGCAGTGGCTGAAATGTCAACCAAGAATTCACCAGACGCTCTTGAGATACTCGAAGATCTATGCATTTTTAAGAACAGAGAATTATATATAAACCGAATTCAAGTTTTGTCTCATATAATGTGTGTGTATACTATATACTATGTTATAAGGATTCCTCTAACTCCAAGATTGAGAGACGTTTGCGTACCAACCAACCAACCCTTTGCTTTCAGAGCTGAAAAGGTTTTGTTTTAATCGAGGTTGCCATTTACACGCTACTTAGCTGTGCTTGCAATTAACAAATGAAATCAAATTAAAGTCAAACGTAGGAGGTAAAACGGATTTCATTTTATAAGAGCAATGTAGGGGTTGAAAGCTTGGCTAAAAATGCAGCTTGTAGAGTATTTAAAGGCATGGCATGTGCATGCACTTGGTTGGAACTTGGAAGAACCAAATCCCTTCATAAATCAAAATATTATTGGAGTTCATCTGGTATGGGATGATTCATTATTACATAAGGTGTTATCTGTAACTTATTCTCCAAGAAAATTTGGAGTTCGAAATTTATAAATTTGGTTTTTTGAGAACCCCTGATCATAAATTCTAAAAAGAATAATTATATTATTCTAGTAATACTTTGTTTTCTTTATTAATAGCATATTTTATATATTATAAAATAATTAAAAGGTTTTAAAAGGGGTTTTATTTTCATCAAACATAGGTCATTCTATTAATTTTCAGTTCTCAATCTCTTTCGTTCCTTTTTAATAAAATGATCACATTCATTCTTTTTTCTTGAAGATCCAAAGTCATGGAAGCAATTAGTCTCATGAATTCTACCATACAATCAATTTTATATTAGCGAGCAATTTTAATTTTTCAGATGCATGTAGCTTTCTATAGCTATATGTGATTTTTTTGTTTTTGAGTTATATCTTCATCTAGTTGTAGTCCTTAAACCATTATTCCATTGTTGATTTTAGTCTTTGGGCTGTGAATATAATACCATTGTAAGTGAAGATGTTGTGTAAGGGGGAAGAACAATGATAAGAGCCTTCGTCAAGATAAGAGAAGTTGATCATTTAAATTGTTCTACAATGATAATTTATAATTACATAACCTTTAAATGTTTTTGTGAAGTTTGATTTGATGCAATTTTTCACAGTTTTTAATGATCTGTGTTCTATTTTGAGGTGGGTATATTTTTATGGTTGATGAATTGTTGGGTGATGACATGATTGGGTTGTTTAATGGTATGAATGAGAATTATATTTATAAGTGCTAAAAGAAAATGATTCTTGGTGAAAGGGATAGGTGTGTGAATTATGTATCATAAAATGTGAGGAATTAAGATGATAGAAACTGCTATATTAATTTGTTATGGATTCTTGTATTATTGTGACCAAATGTGATGTTGACATTGTTGAAAAAGGAGCAAATTTGAGAGGTTGGTATTATAGTAAATAATAATGTTGATAATGAGTATAATATTTTGGTAAAAGGAAAAATTCAATTGTTTAGAAGCATTTTTTTTTACTAGTGCGTGTCCACTCCTGGGCGGCTCCAAATATCTTTAGGGAGAAGGGGAGGCACTCAGCGGCTGGTTTGGAATTTAGAAAAACTCTAAATTTTTGTTTGAATTGTTTATGTCTTCTTTGGCTTAGAAATGAAAAGGTTGGTTCTCAGTGGCTATTTTCAAGGAAAAATACCACTATCTAAGATGTCAAAGTGTATTGAAAGAGATTTCGATAGTGAGACTATCCTAACTCTACTAGTATCTATCATAGAGTATGATATCTAGGTGGTGAGAGTCGAAGGAGGTTTCACATGACAGACAATATGATATGAAAGAGAATCATACTTAGGGAGTCAGTGAAGTTAACCATATCATGACTTGTTAATTTAGATTTTGTTTCATCTTAATCCCTCTTTAATGATGGCCTCAAAGAGTATGACAGGTGCATAGTCTTACAAGTCCGTTCAAAACACTAATCTTTCAAAAGTAATGTGTGTGAGTATAATTGTGATAAGAGTTGGATGTGCTAATGCTTTGTAATGATAAGTGAAAGCCTAACCCTAAATCATTTAGTTTGTCTTTGTAGTAAAAGATTTATTTAATATTCTTGTATGCATTAGCTTTTGTTCTATCCAATTAGTTTTTAAATGCATTAGCTTACCATTTTTATTCTCTTTTCTTGTGTTGCTTATTTTTATGCGATGATCATATATAAATACATGAGTAGAGGTCGGAACAGATGGGGTCAGTAGCTCAAGAGCAAGAGCCAATCACCAATAATTTAGAACCGTGATTAGTTCGAAAGATTTACTGTATGTTTTGGAACTGTATCAAACATACTTCTTATATTTTTGAAGTACTTTGGGATATTTAGAAAAAATTCATTTTGAAATAAGACGTTAAAAGAGTGTAATAGTCTTTAAACTTATTTTATATCGATATGTATGACAATTTTTTTATTGATGTTATTAAGTAATGACTTTTAAGTTTTTCAGTTCAACTCTTTAGGTGTTACAATTTTTCCATAGATTATCGAAATTCACTTAATAATTATTAAAAATGACTTGTTAATGTTAATTTTTATATATTTATTATGTGAGAGTTACAGACATTTAAATAATATTAATTTATTTTTAATATTTTTAACTCCATTTTATTTTTATTTTCTTATGATTTTGGTTTATATTATTCTTGTCATATATTTTTTAAATAAAAATTAAATATTATATGATTGTTTATAAATTAATACTCCAATTAAGATTTTAGTTATGAGAGTTGCATTAATTATTTTTAATGAGATTATTTACTCCTATGATTTTTAATTTAGATAACTTAGGAAACGTAATAAATTAATTTGAATTTTATAACGTTAAACAACAAAAAATCATGCTTAGTGAATTTTATTAAATAATTATTATCAAAATCAACAAATTTGTCATACTAAATTGTTTTTGTTCCTTATAAAAGAGGTTTTTGCGTTTTATCTTTGGTGCAGCATAAATATCTATTAATAAATTCAATATTTGTAATTAACATAACATATAAATTATTTGAGTTTTCTTGATACATATTTAAAAGGAAGATAAGATTTATTGATGTTAAAATTACAAATATCATTCTTTTAACATAATAGTAATATATATATAAAAGATTATAGTATCAAATGGATTATAAACTTTAATTAATAAATGAATTATATCTACATGAGACTTAGACTCACATTAAATTCCAACAATCTCTCTCTTCAAAATTTTGACCAAATTTAGTTCTTGATCGTTAGATATACTTAATTTAGTCGTTTTAATCAAATTTGATTAAGTTTAGTTAACGTTTCAGATGTGTTTCTCAAATAACATTGAAGCGGAAATATGTGAAACGGTATAAATAATTCCAATGTACCATAAAACACGTTCGAAAAGTCAAATAAATTTAACAAAATTTAAATTAAAAATGACTAAATCCATAAATTTTCAAAGTTGGGAGCTAAATTAGGTTAATTTTTTTTTTTAAAAAAAAGACAAATTCCATTTTTTACTAAAAATTATGAGAGAAGAAAACATATTTAAATTCAAATTTCACAAAAAAAAAAAACGGTCTCCTTAATTTCTTACTTTTTTTTAATTTCCTCTTACATATTTGCGTTTTAGGTATGTTTTTTTTTTTACCTTAATTGTTATCTATACCTTACAAAAATAAACCAGATATCAAAGTACTCTCAAAACTTGCCAAGGGTTTCAATGCTTAACTATATTTATAGACGTTTATCTTTTTCTAATGGTTCTTAGTGAGTGATAAAATTTATTATAATTTAATATTTTTTTAAACCTAATTAATGTAATGACTCATTTTATGTGTGTATACAGAATAGATGACTGTGATAATTTAATTTTCTTTATGACTAAGCTTTAAATTTTAATTATATATTTAAGATATGAAGGTGGTTAATGCTTAAGGTGAGAGAAAGAGAGGTGAAAAAAAAAGAAATTTAATCATAGATCTATTAAAAATGGGTTTGGGTTTAGCTTGTTACTTGACAATTAGTGATATATTTTCGTTTTAATACAATAATAAAAAGTTATGATTTAAGTATAAATATTTGCATTCTATTAATTTTATTTAAATTTTATTAATAATTAATATAATTAAAATGTACTTACTCTTTGATAACTCTTACATATATGTTTATTGATCAGAAAATTAATATGTAATTAGACTTTAAAGAATCACTAATAATTTTAAATATAGAAGAAAAAAAAACAAAATCTAAATTGCTAAAATTGTATGGTAACAACAAAAACTAAAATGCTAAAATTGTATGTTAGACATCAATTTTTCTTTTGATAAATACATTAACAATTATTTTAAAAAATGGTGTTTAATTTGCATTCAATATTTTTATTTTTTTTTCGTCTTGCGAATGTTGCTATTTTTACTTTTTAGTTTCTATATGTTTAATAATTGCTATATTTTGTTAGTTCCTAACTATTTCTTTGACGTGCACTAATTAACATCAGTAACGATTACTCATATCAACCGATTTAAAACAAACAAATAAATAAATATTAGGAACATTTTAAAAAATAATTATTAAAATAAATAAAAAACGATTAAATTGTAGAGATAACAATGTATTTCACCCGTTAGTTTATTGCTTTTTCTTTGTTGGTTTGAATACTAAATTGTTAATTATGTTCCAAAAGTTTGGATCTTTGCATTTGCTGTGGCATCATCGTACAAACTCCATAAATAAGCACCAACTCCTGCAGACTTCAACGATCCACTTTCTTTAATTATGTTAAATGTTGTTTTCCTTATATTTAAATAAATTTCTTTACAAGTAGTTTGAAAAGCAATAGAATTTAAATTAGTTTAAAAGTTATTTTTGTTAATTAATTTAAACATAAATTAGGTGAATTCTAAGATGAATGATTGTCTTATGTGGTCCACCATGTTGCATTACTTTCAAGCGTTATATCAAATTAAGGTGTAAGATCTTATCATACACTTATTTTATCAAATCAATATCTCCTCTAATTATTTCTCTTCTTCCCTTCCTCTTTCTTTTGAACACCCTCCGCCACCACCCAACAACATTCCTTCTTCATTCTTCCTCCATTTTTGTCTCTCTTTTTCTTTTGTTGGTGGAATAACTTAACACCTTTTCGGCCTATCCCACAAGATAAAAGTTCCAGCATCGTAAAATACACTTGTAAAACACTTATTTTACATCTGAATTTATAATAATTTTTAAGTTATTCCACAATTTGAAATTTGAAAAATTCAAAAACAACAAAATAGGAGTAAAACGTATATAAAAAAAAACAAATATCGTTTTTAACTTCAAATCTTAATAATAATGTGTGAACATTATTCTTTATATGATGTTTAATTTATTTATACTATAAAATCCAGACTTCCATTTACATTCCTTTACATTCCTAAAACTATTTCATGAAGTACTTGTTGTAACTCTATTGTCACATTAATTCAATATGAAAAATCAAAAGTCAAAACCTGAGGTTTCAGTCAAAGTACAAAAAATGTGAACTAAGTTCAAACCATTCCATACGCTAGTAAAATGACACTATAAATAGCTCTCAATCAAGTGATGAAAATCACTTCACAACGTGGATTTGAAGAATCGCAAAAGTAGGACACATCAAATTATAGAAGATAATTACTAATGTGGTAAGTTGGAAGCAGTACTAAAAAATTATTTAACCCTTTTATAAATATTTATAAAGAAGTTTAAGTCTAATTTAATTTTTTTAAAATTATATATTTGTATATTATAAAGTTGTTTTATTTTCAATTGATGTAGAAAAAATAAATTTTATATTTAATTTAATATTAAAAAAATAGTTTTAAAGATAAGGTTTAAATTACTTATACATTATAATTTTATTTTATCTCTCTTTAATATATGAGTTATGGAAAGTGAAAACTACTTTTGGAATGTTTAGAACTAATTCAGTTTTCATATGAGTATTTTTTTTTATAGGCGTGATATTGGTATTATTTATCGAATAGTCTAATGAATGTGTAACTTTGAAAGATCTTTCTTTAATTTTTTTATTTATTTGCACTTGCCTTCTACGATTATAAGAAAACTGATAATCGTGTTTTCTTTTTTTCAGCTGAAGGATCGAGTTTAAAAAAATAGCTATATGCTTTTTCAAAAACATCAGGCAAGGCCCAAGATATCATTTGTTTTGAAACTTTTCCTTTCTGCACCCCATTATTACTAACTACACCTTCCTATTTGTGCGCCGTGTGTCAACCTTGCACCTCCATTCTCCTTTGCAGAAGAAAAGAAAAAGAAGAAAAATAGCTCATTTAAAAATTAAAAAGAAAAAATCATTTAAGAAACTTTCATCCAGAAAATATTTCACATTTTCCACAAAGTTTATTCTAAAGAGTTTGTACTAAAAAACTTGTTCTCAAATATATTATATATTGTTAAAAGTTTGTTTTAAGAATTCTCTTCTAATAAGCTGGTTACGAAATGCACTTTAAGCTTTTCAAAAAGCTTTTCTGAAAATCATATTCCAGAAAACTTATTTTTAGGATTTGGAAGTCACCTTTACAAGAAGGTGAAAATGGTTATTTCGAAAATTACTGAGGTACCAGTAGAATTTATCGAGGGGTTGGAGGCTTGTTTTGGTCATTCTCTCTTTTATGGCATCTTAGATATCTCATTGATAGTTCTGGGTTTGGGCTCAGACGTCTCGTAAATTTTGGGAGCTTCTCCCTGCATCCCAAACATTCTTATGAACCCCAAAAATTACATTTATGACCCTAATAAATTTTTTACCTATCACGATTGTTGAAAGAATTAAAATGCAATTTACTGTGGTTGTTCATGATTTTATTATTGAATTGCTGCAACTCACATATTTTTGTTCCATTGTTTCGTTCTTTCTTCTTCTTCTCTCTGTTTCTTCTTCTGCTTTCTCCAGTAGTCCCTCTCTGCTTTTCATCTCTTTCATTTGAAGATACTCTCTCCAGTGGTGGTCCCTGCAGTAGTCCCTGCTTTGTGAAGCATTAAGGCCATCAACAAGTTCATCTGTTCTCCTGCACCACACTGTAAAACAGGGATCAATACAAGGCAATTGAGTAGTTTGTTCTTACAGTCTTGCACAATCATTTGACAAAAGATAGGTAATACAATACAAGATAAAGCACAAGCATGGTTGCTGTCTCTCCGCTAACTGTTTGTGGTACGCGCATCGAAACAAACCAGGATGCATGGTTGGAGAACACATGCCCTTCCTCTTCTCGCTCTCACTCTTTGACGACGACGAGGATGTCGCCTCCTCTTTCTTCGTCTGACTCGTTGTTGCCACCGTCATTGAGCGCCGCACTGAAGACTCCGCACTCACTCTGCTCCACTACCAAGAATCTCACCGACGACGATGATGAAGATGATGGAAGGTGGCGCTGCACTCCGGAGTTCGCGGAGGAGTATATTTTGGGAGAGAAATTCATCGTCGATGTGGACGCGAACGCTGAGGAGTACGAGCGCAACCGCAACCGTCAACCCGCAACCGTGGCACCTCTAGTGACTAGCTAACACCACCGCCATCGCTCTGGTTCATCGGGGACAAGTGACGCACAACATCTCTTATTCTTCTTCTTCTACTCCATTGGTGCCTAGGAGGTTCTTCTCCACCTCCATTTCCAAACTCTACACCATGGACCTGCATTTTTTCCAAAAACGGGCATGCGTAATCCGTTTCTTTAAAGTATGAAATGGATCTCGAAATCTGGTTCAGAATTTTCAATGTTTGTTTTTATGAAACGGCTTTCGGGATCCATTTCATACTTTTCTGAAATGGATCACGAATTCCGTTTCACAAATTTTAAACTTTTTCCAGAAATGGAATTCGTAATCTGTTTCAGAAAAGTATGAATCGGATCCCAAAATCCACTTCATAAATCTCAAAATCCGTTTCTGGAAGTTGTGAAAGGGATTGCGTAATCTGTTTCATATAAAAAACGCAATTTTCACAAAACGGCTTTCGAAATACGTTTCTAAAAATCATGAAACGGATTTTGTAATCCGTTTCATATAAAAAACGCAGGACAGCTTTCGGAATCCGTTTGTAAAAATCATGAAATGGATTTTGTAATCCTTTTCGTTAACCTCTGTGCACCTGCCATTCACGAACCTTGCTGGAGAAGAAGGAGGAGGTACGAAACGCATCTTCACATAACCATTGTCCCTGCACTTCACACTGTCGCCTCCTACATTTTCGAACCACTATGACACGTCGGAGAAAAGAAGGATTGAGGTGCGAAAGGTGAGAGAGAGGGAGGGTTTGGTAGAGGAGCTGAGGTATCAGAAGGTTTGGTAGCTCCGAGAAACTGAAGTGGTCGAGACGCTGTTGGAAGTACCTGGTTTCGTAGTGAAATTCCAGTGGCGCGAAATGGTTTATATAGAGCTTCAAGCAGTTCGTAAGTCGTTCGTTTTTTACCAAAATGAAAACATGTGATATTTCTTATCCCCTGCATCATCTTCTCGTAATAGTTTTTAATCCAATAATAGTTAGAAAAAGTATTTTTTTTGTTGTTGTTACGCGAATTTTAAGAGACCAGAGGTGGAGAATTGCTGCTGCCACACAAAGGCCAGATCAAATGAGATTCAATATTGGGAGGTGCAGGAGGTGGAAGCTCTAGGAGGAAAGATAAATTTTACTCTTTAATCTTTATCTTTTACTTTAAAGGGCAAAGCAGGAATTAAAATAGTTTTTGGAGGTATTGAAGAACCCTTTGGAGGTGCAGGGAGAAGCTCCCTAAATTTTCTTCTATTTGTTTCCGGGGCTTTCTTCCTATACCTCCAAACATTTCTTTTGCACCTCCAAAATTTCTTTAAATTCCCAAAAAACCCTTTAACCATTTAAGGAAACTCACGGACATCACACCCTCAAAATTATTTCCGAATGTCAACTTTCGGAAGTTAAAATATATCATCGAAAGTCGATTTCCAAGAGTAAAAAATCATTACCGGAAGTCAAAAATCATTTCCCTAAAGTCAAAAAATTAATTTTATTTTAAATATTTTTAATTCTTTTTAAAATTTATGTTTTCTATCTTTTATTTTATTTTATTTTTTAAAATACGTATTAAAAATATTAAAAGTTATAAAATATATAAATTTTAAAAAAATTACTTTAGAAAATAAAAATAAGTAAAAAAAGCTAAATAAAAAAATTGAAAAATAATTTAAATTAAAATAATAAAACTTTAAATTAAAAAAAAAAAAATATATATATATATATATATATATATATATTTCTGTTTTTAGTTAAAGTTTTACTATTTTAATTTAAATTATTTTTCTATTTTATTTTTAATTTTATTTATTTTATTGATATTATTATAATTATTTTATTTATATATTTCATTTGTATAATATTTTATATTTTATTTGAATTTTTTAATTTCATTTAAAATTTAAATATTTAATTTGAATCAAATTTTTTCAATTATATATCTTTTTATAATTTTAAATTTTAATTTATTTTTATATAATTTATTAAAACTTTAATAAAAATAAAAAAGAATTAAAAAAAAGTCATATTTAAAATTATATATATTTATTTGTATATATATATATTTTTTTAATTTATATTTATTTTTCAGTATATTAAATAAAAATAAAATTATATATATAGATATTAATAGTTTTTTTAAAATATATATTAAGAAATATGAAAACGTAAAAAATAAATAAAATAATAAATTAAAAAACAATTAAAAGTTAGAAAATATAAATTTTCAAAAGAATTAAAAATATTTAAAATAAAATTAAGTTTTTGACTTCCGGAAGTCGACTTTTGGTAATGTTTTTTGACTTCCGGAAGTTGACTTCTGTTGATACATTTTGACTTCCGAAAGTCCACTTCCCGTGATATATTTTGACTTCCGAAAGTCGACTTCTCGTGATATATTTTGACTTCCGAAAGTTGACTTTCGGTGATACTTTTTGACTTCTAGAAGTCAACTTCCGGTGATACATTTTGACTTTCGGAAGTCAACTTCCGGTGATATATTTTGACTTTCAGAAGTCAACTTCCGGTGATATATTTGGACTTTCGAAAGTTAACTTCCAGTGATATATTTTAACTTTCGGAAGTCATATATTTTGACTTCCGGAAGTCGACATAATTTTGGGGGTGTGGTGTCCGCGAGTTTCCTTAAATGGTCAAAGAATTTTTTGGGAATTTAAAAAAATTTTGGAGGTGTAGAAGAAATTTTGGAGGTACAGGAAGAAAGACCCTTTGTTTCCTCTCTTAATCATGTCCATTTATTTACATTCATCCTCCAATTCATATAGGTTACATCTTCTTACATTTTCATATTTTCTTGATGCACCTCCATAATTTTAAGGAAATGACTTTATCATCCTTTATTAATAAATTATTTAAAATCCTAAAATCACTTGGTCTGTCCCACTCATATTTCACACTCCTGCACCTCCATTGTCTCGATTGATCGAAGATGTCAGTTGCATTATTTCTTCCAAATTGGGGTTGGGATGGAATCGGTGTTTCAGAAAGAAAAAATTTAATGTTTTTGGAATACTATACATCCGAAACCTATTTTTCTGAAATGCATTTTTCAAGAATAAATTAGTTTTATTTGATTAATTATTCTGAAGTAATTTGATCCTAATGATAAAATGGTTATATAATATGATTATGGTTCTCATATTTTGTGAACAGGTTTAATAATTTAAAATATAATCACATTTTTTTCTGCTAATTAGATCAATACTTATCTCTCATTTCATAATCTAACAACACATAAGTCTTTTTTTTTTTTTTTCTATTATTCATTTGTCGTGTCACACCTTAATATCATTATTACAAAACTAATATCAAAGGTCATATGCGGTCCTAAATACCTATCTACACAAATAACGTAACTATATTTCCTGTTATTACTTTTTTCATACACTAATTAAGTTCTACTAACCTCAGTTGTAAAAGGTAAAAGACAGCTCACTCCAACCAATTTATCTTCATTTTTCATTGCAAAATAACAAAATAACCTCCAATTTCATCATGCATTAATAATAGGACATAAGAAAGCATGATAAGGAAAAACATACGAAAAATAAATTTGTATTTTAGATTGTACAATTTAATATGTAATTTCGAAATGTAAATTAACAAGCTGTACAATTCAGTATTCAGGTTTATATTCTTGATTGTATAGTTCATTATGCAGAAAGCTAATATTTTTTTATTTAAGATTGCGTAATTTAGAATATTTACGAATTACACGATCTAAATTATTTACGAATTGTATAATGCAGAATTATAATTCAAACACACACAAAAAAAAAAAGCTTACCCACGATAAATCAAAACGAATGGAATGCAGATTCCTCCCACCACCACCACCAACCACCATAGATCCCAGCCAGCTACCAACAAGCACCAAAGCTAAACCATTCAACATACTTTCCATTTTTATTAATTTCAACAAGGGATATATTTGGAATTTTAAAAATATGGGGGTGGAGGAAGAAATGCCCATTCATATATATATATATATATATATATATATATATATATATATATATATATATATAAACCACGGATCTCATGATTTAATTTATTTGTTTTATGTTTTGCAAAATTTTTATTGGAAATATGAGCATAAAAAACGTTTTTACAAGTTATAAAAATAATATGCTCAACATCTCTCATTTTTAAGAATCTGTACTGCACATGTTTTTCTTCTTTTTATTCTAACGTAAAAGGGTGAAAGTATTATGTTTTCACACCGTGAAAGTTATTTTCTAAAATAATTTCTCAATCTCATCTCACTTTACCCTTTTTAAATATTTAATTTGGAATTAAATAAATTTTAAAATAATCCAAGAAATGACTCATATTTGCCAAACGTGTTTGTGAAACCCAGAATTAGTAATCCTAGGAATATCATTTTTGAAAACGTATTTAGGTAAAAAAAAATGATATCTTAAGTAAAAGAAAAAAAAAAATGATGTTGTACTGAAGACAGATGAATTTGACATCCCAAATTGAATTCTCACATGGTTGGAGGGCCATGTTATAAACAACCACACATGAGAGAGCATTGAAGTTTTCTCTCTGCCCTGAAGAACAGTTGGAGCATTTGTGCTAAATTTTGTGGAAGAGAGGGAAACAACAAAACAAAAAGTTTTGCATTTACTTCCCAACACGCCTCAAGTGCCCTCCACCCTCCACTGTTATGAGAGGAACCCAATTGTTGACCAAATTAAACCTCATCAACTTGTCCTCATTCTTCATTCCCCTTTGTCACTACATATGTTGGCATTGGATTTGGAGAACTCAATCATTGACCAAATCAAACCCCGCCTTTTACACAACAATTCTGAAAACTACAAGACCATGCATTTTTCTACGGTCTTCGCCCAATAACTTTGAGACTCGTGTCGGTTTTAATTATATTTCTTGGTTACTTCTAATGTACATAAATAAATCTTAAAACCACCCAACATTAAGGTTTTTTAGCCGTTTTTGACGATAAGAATGGTCCCCCTCACTAAAACTAATGAAATAGTTGTATTTATTTAAAAACAAGTTACACATTTTTTTTTCTTGCTGTCACTCATCACAACCTAATCTAACCTCCTTAGTCTTGTAAGAATACCAAGCTCTCGAACCATAAAGAGACCCTTTTGCCGTTGGTTTACTCCTTCACCAGAAAACAATGAAGTTCTAATGGAGGACAGAAAAGCCAACACAATCTCTGCGATAGCGGTGATTGCACTGATCATATTCATCATCGTTGCACGCGTCTCCCTGAAGCTTTCACACGCCTTCTTCCTCATATGTGGCGCTTCTATTGCTGTGATAATCGCGGTCTTTTCATGTGCATTCATAAGGCACCGTTACCACCGCCGGAGGAGGTTGTTGGAGTCACAGTTGAAGACGGAAGGGCGAGAGCTTCGAATAGAGTACAGTTTCTTAAGAAAAGTTGCCGGGGTTCCCACGAAGTTCCGTTACAAGGAGCTTGAGGAAGCAACGGATGGGTTTCAATCACTGTTGGGAAGAGGGTCCTCGGCTTCGGTCTTCAAAGGCATTCTCAGCGATGGAACTTCGGTTGCGGTGAAACGGATCGACGGAGAGGAGCGTGGGGAGAAGGAGTTCAGATCAGAAGTTGCCGCCATTGCTAGCGTGCACCATGTCAACCTGGTGCGCATGTTTGGTTATTGCAACGCCCCGACATCGCCTAGGTACCTTGTTTATGAGTACATCCCAAACGGGTCTTTGGACTGTTGGATCTTTCCCTCAAGGGAAAAGCGTGCACGTAAAAGTGGGTGTTTGCCGTGGAAGTCGAGGTACAAGGTTGCGATTGATGTTGCGAGAGGGTTGTCTTATCTTCACCATGATTGTAGGAAGAGGGTTTTGCACCTTGACGTGAAACCCGAGAATATACTGTTGGATGAGGATTATAAGGCTCTTGTTTCTGATTTTGGTCTCTCGACGCTTGTTGGCAACGACGTGAGTCAGGTGATGACAACAATGAGGGGGACAAGAGGGTACTTGGCTCCTGAGTGGCTTTTGGAAAGAGGGGTGTCCGAGAAAACTGATATTTACAGTTATGGGATGGTTTTGTTGGAAATAATTGGAGGGAGAAGGAATGTTCTTAGGGTGGAGGATCCGAGAGACAGCACTAAGAAAAAGTGGGAGTTTTTTCCTAAGATTGTTAACGAGAAAGTGAGGGAGGGGAAGTTCATGGAGATTGTGGATCATAGGTTGATTGAAAGTGGGGGTGTTGATGAGAGTGAGGTGATTAGATTGGTGTATATTGCATTGTGGTGTATACAAGAGAAGCCAAGGTTGAGACCTACCATGGCACATGTGATTGATATGCTTGAACAGCGTGTGAGGGTGGATGAACCCCCTGGTTCCAGAATGATTCTTGTTGATTTACTAGCCGTTGATGAAGACCCTGTAGATCATCGAAATCTTGCAAGGTTGTTGACCTCTGTTTCCAGCAATGTCGATTGCACATCTACTTACTCACTGGGAACAACTATTTTATCTGGCAGATAGTAACTTCTCTTTCACCCTACTTTTTGCTTCTCATTACTTACTTCAATTGTATAAATTGGGACACAGTTCTAATATTTTCAGTGTGGAAATTATATACATATACAGAGTTTATCCTTTTTTTGTTTCTCTATAATCTATTTTTCTGGGTTCTTCTGCAAACACTGCCTGTATCTAAAATGCCATGTTCATAAGTCAGTCTTGGCATTACTATTCTGCGTGTGATTTGGAGGTTCCTTTGACTAAGTTTTTGCTGATCTAGTCTTCAATTTTTTTACGCTAATCAGTCTTTTCTTGCTAAGGTAATAGGAGTGAAATAATACAGTAGAATCAATAAAGAAAAAGTGGTGGGGATATATGGAAGAAATTGTCAAACTTAAAAAAAAAAAAAAAAAAAGTAACTCCAGTTTCACTTATTGTTCCTTCTTTCCTAATAACTAACGGATAGTTTAGAGTGTAAAAAAGATAACTTTTGTAAGTTTGTGTATGATAGCGTCATTACATTAATTTATTTAGTTTACTATGAACGAGGAATCGGTTTTCTCACCTTAAGGAGCATATGGTTAAAATTTAGAGTATGAAAACAATTTTGGCTCACAAAACTAGTCCTATTATTTATTTATTCTGGATGTTTTTATTTTTTGACAAAATAATAAAGGGTACTTTCTGACAAATTAACTTTCTTATTACATGTGGAGACTTGTAATACAATGCAGATAAATCTGCAACCTCTGACTTGTTCATGACAAAGACAAATGTTGATATTCTTGATACTTCGTTTTTAACAACATTTTTAATTATAAAATGAAGTCTCATATGTTGACTTCAATGATAAAGCGCGTGAGCTTAAATACAAAAGCAGAATTAAAATGAAATTTCACCAAAAAGAATACGAATTTTTGAATAATCAAGAACTCTTTTTAAAACAGCATTAAATAATTTCAGGGTATTTTCCATCTAAAATGACCAGTCAGTTGATTATTTTCTCTTCCGAATAGTAAACGGATATGGATATATTTACATCCAAAGTGATTTGGTAATTACAATTTTTTAATTGAAAAAGAATATTATTCGATTCTCAAGTTATGATTTTCTTACTAGATATGTATCATACTACTGTCGGTGAAATTCTGAATTTTCAAGCAGTGTATTGAGTCATTGATCTTAAGAATTTGGGAAGGATTATTCAGAAAAAGTAGGCTATTTCCATTGGATAATAAATAGGAGCATTTCACGCCACTAACTCTGTTGTCAAGTTTATTTGGAAGATTGAATAATTTGTCAAAACCATGGAAAATAAGTTCAAGAGTTGGGAGGAATAGTATTGTCATGATAGGCTGCTAAATACAATCACAAACAACTAGATGTATCATGATAGTTTTAAAATGCGGAATTATTGAATAATATCCTCTATTAAAAATATTAAAAAAAATATCCACCATTTCATTTGTCTGAAAATTACTTTATTCACAAGCAAAAGTACTGAATATCAATATCACTCATGTCAAAATATTAAGTATGATAACTAATTCTATGTACAAAATGTTAGGTATGGTGAAGAAATTGTCCTTTTTTTATCTTTGAAACTTATGGGTATGGGACGTACAGAAATTTATAAGAAAATCTAAAAAAATGAAATGAAATAGCTGTGAAAATAAAAATAGGTTTAATTATTTTTTTCTATTATAATATACATATTTTTAACATTAAAAAATTATATTTTTTATTTTGAATATTTTAATTTCATTTTAAAATTTTATTTACTGATATTTCTACATAGTCATATTTAATCTATCTTTTGAATGCGTATAATAATGTAAAAGACTAATTACTATTATATTTAATACTCTAATTAATAGAGGAATATATTAAAGATCTATTCAGAGAAGATGTAATAAAATAATAACTATATCATATTTTAATCAATTATTTAGTGTACTAAGATTTCTTTATCATTTGTACATTGTAATATGCTAATCTAGCGTATATTTTATTTTAAAGGTAGTTGCTTTTAATATATTGACCGGATAATTATAATTTATCTTTCATCTTCTCATCACTCGTACTACTGTATCATATTATTGACCACCATATAAGTCCTAACGATACAACGTTAAAAAAATTACAGAAAATTTATCGATGAACTAAATTTTAGAAATATGGCTAACAAAAAACAATTTTAATTTTATAATTTTAAATCATACCGGTATGTCTTAATGATGTACATTAAGCACGTGACAATTTATCTCTTAAATGTAAATTTACATTTTTTCTTGACACTACGGTTTAACTCAAAAGAATTCTATATGGAGACCCGCACATATACGATATACGAGTAGTAGTTTTTTCGTATCTTATCCATTCAATAAATATTCGTTTAATATATGTATTTATATTCGTATAAGTATCTGTTATGCGGGTATTCGTATATTTTTTTTTTAAATCAACGAATATTCACGGGTACCCGCGGATACATATAAATAGAAAAATTTAATATTTAACAACAAATTTTAACTATAAATTTAAATAAAAATATAATGTATAACATTTATAAATTTCAAACAAAGTGCAAATAATCCATTTAAATAGTATTGAATGACAGTTTACAAATTAGTAGAGATTTTTTAAACCAATTGATAAAAATAACTCATTCAAAATCAATGTGTTAATATTTTAATAATTTTTTTTAATTTTTTAATTTAAATTAGAGTATAGCGGGTACAGATATCCACGGGTACGAATACTATCATATCCATACTCGTTCCGTTAACATGCGGGTATAAAAAATACTCATATTTGTTACCTGTGGGTATCCATTTTCAATATTCATTTCTTAACCGTTGCGGATTTTATCTGCAGATATCTGCAGGTACGGTTTTTTTTACATCCTCGTATATAAGATTTGTAGTAAGTAATTAGTACTCACAAGTATTTATTATCCGCAAGAAGTGGACGTTTGAATATCCGTTCATAAATGGATCAGTGAAAATACCATATTATCTACAAATCGTTACTCGCAAAAAAAAAATCTATTTTATAAAATTAAAGGCTTAAATATGTATTTGGTCCCTATTTTTGTTGTTTTTATTCAATTTGACCCTCATTTTTGTTTTGTATTAGATTAGGTCCTCCTTTTCGTCAAATTTTGGTCAATTTGATCATTTTTACTAAAGGTGTTTAAATAGTTAACGTTTTGTAAAAGAATATGCAACGTGTCAGCTTCTAGTTTTTTTTTTTTGAATTTTTTGAGCTTTTTTTTGAATTTTCAAATTTTTTAAAATTATTTTAATTATTTTTTTTAATTCCAAAAAAATTGTCCACGTGCCAAACCATAATTGTACCACGTGCCAATGTTAGTGTCACGTGTCTGTTTATGGTTATATTATTTATTTTTGTTCAATTTAGTTATTCATTATTTTTGTTCAATTCAGTCCCTCTATCCGTGATTTTTGTTTAATTTAGTCCCAATTTTTATTATAATTAAACATTTTTCCCTTTCAATTTTTTTATTCCCAAATTTAATTTTTTTATGAATAATATATATATATATATATATATATATATATATATATATTTAAATTGACATTATTATTAATTATTTTTGAAATTCAATTATAAATTGAATACAATTCTTGGATTCAAATGTTAAATAAAATATAACTATTTAAAATATTATTAAAATATAATTATTAAATGTTTTAAAAGTATATATTAACATTTGTAAAATTGACATTCAAATCTAAAATATCTAATATTTTTATTGCATTTTAGATATTAAATTAAAATAATTTTTTTATATTTAAATGTTAATTTTATAAATATTAGTTTATTTTTCTAATATATTTTTAATATTTGAAATATTTTTAAATATCAATTTTAAAAGTATCAATATTTTAGAATATAAATATTAGAAAGAAAACATTTAATATTTATATTCTTATAATATTTTAAATAATTGTATTTTTATTTAACAATTAAATATAAGAATTTTATTCAATTTATAAATAAATTCAATAATTTATAATTGAATTTAAAAAAATAATTAATAAAAATGTCAATTTAAAAAAAAAATATTAGTATAATTTTTAAAAAATGGTATTAAATTTGGTGTCAATTTGAAATAGACAAAATTGATTCATTTTAACCAAAATTGGAATGAAAATGAACAAAAAAAATGAATATAGGGACTAAATTGAACAAAAATAACGATTATAGGAACAAAATTGATAAAAAAAATAATACAACCACAAACTAACACCTGGCACCGACATTGACACATGACACATTATGACTTGACACGTGGACAATTGTTTTAAAATTAAAAAATTGAAAAAAAAACAAGAGTTGACACGTGGCATGTACTGATAAACAACGTTGACTACCTAGACACAGTTAGTAAAAAGGACCAAATTGACCCAAATTTAACAAAAATAAGAATCTAATTGAACACAAAACGAGAATGAAGATAAAATTGAATAAAAGCAATGAAAATAGAGATTAAATATATATTTAAGCCTATACTAAATTAAATTAAAATTAAAAGTTTATATATATTTTGTTAGATTAAATTTAATTTAAACTAAAATTTAATTTTTATATTTTTTTTAATTTTATCTTAAAAATTTATAATATATATATTTTTTAAATATCACACGGTTATCCATGATAATATGCAAATATTTTTTAAACAAATATCCAATTAATGGATAAATATTTTTAGGATTAAATATGTTTTTGGTCTCTTCATTTCCAGTAAATTTTGGAATTAGTCCATTTTGAAACTTTGAACCAATTTAGTCCTTTATCGTTTGAAATTAGTATATTTAATCCTTCTAATCATTTTTTTTATTTTTTTTAATACAAATATTGGTTAAATATATTTTTAGTCTCTTAAATATCAACCTAATCCATTGTCAGATCAGATCATATAACATTATGTAAATTTTTACCATCTTATGTAGCCACCGGCGTATCAGATCATCAACAATAATAACTGAACTACGTGGAAATTTGAAAATATTAAAATGATAATAAAATTGTCAACGTAAAAATATCTAATAATAAAAAGTCATTAGTGCATTCTGTTGTATTAATGTATTTTAACGATAATACAAAATGTCACCTTCTAATTTAAATATCAACATGTTGTCATGTAAAGTCTTCATTCTCAGGCGATTTAAATATTTATCTACAGTAGTTTGATATTAATTAGCCAAAATGTTCGGTCCCTAATAATTGTTACGATATACTTTGTATAGTTTGTATTATGAAATATAAAGTATATTAATAACACAAACTATATCCTAACCTTAATTGACATAAAATTTTACTCATTTGAAGGAAATATTATACACAATCATAGATCACAATAAGTATTTTTATCACATTAGATCATGTCAATCATGTCGAAAGCGCACGGCATTGCTATCAAGCATGCTTACAGTGATCATTTCATCTTTTACTTTTGTGCAGGATATGAAACTCATAAGAAAAACAACATTAAACCCTCGTCCTCCTCCAACTGGAAGATGTTTTTGGTACCATGTCGTCACACAAACTAATATTTCATAGCTTACAAGACAGTTTCAAACATGACAAAATACTCATAAGCCTCAAACCTCGCCCCACTTTCCACCCCTAAAAAAAATCAAACAAATAAGCCCCATTCGAAAATCTTTTGTACATAACAAATACTGGATTCTCCAGTTTCAATGAACCCAAACCCATGGATGAATGAGAAAATCTAGAAAAAATAATTACTGCAAACAAATGGATAAATTTCAAAGCGAAGCACCCGTGTAATTTCTAACGTCAAAGATACCAGTTATTTTGCTTGGCTTTCTCTAACGAAAGTAACATCCTCAGTTACAGTTGATGATGAAAGAAGGTGCTTTTCTTGCTCCTCATCTATTTCTGTTGACTCGCGGGGTGTGGCAGGTGAAAGAGATTCAACAAATTCATCTTCTGCAAACATTCGTAAAGACAGACAGCAAAAAAGGATGCAGATATCATTAGTAAGATGGAAATTTAGTACATGCATCATCTGTAATACATGTTGACTCGGAAGACAAAAAGAACATGAGATATACACACCTGAGCATTCATGGTATTCAGGTAGCTGTTTAACACTTGTTACTTGGAGACTTTCAGGAAGTAGACAACTGCATAAAGCACCTACAATTTTTACCAGAGGCTGGACTTAGGACTATGCTTATTGTATTTGAGGAGGAAAATGACATAAAATGTATAGAACAGAACTAGAAGAGAAAATCGATGCGTTCGATTATTACTCTCTGTTGATGAAATTACAATAGCAGATATCCAGCTAAAAGCAACTGATGTTTGATATTTTCGAAGTAGTTTTCTTTGCCAAGAATAACTTGAAAAAGCTGATGGAGTGAAGTTTAAAATTTATACATTGGCAAAACATGATATCATTGTCAGATTATATTCTAGACAACTGGCTTGAACTCGATTCTAATATTTTGTTATGCATAATAGAGCCTATAACTTGATGTTTCAAGACAGTATTTTCTCTCCTTGTCTATTTCAAGCATGTGTTCAGAAATATGTGAGTCCTATAATGGGCCTAAACTTTGTATGATGGGTTGGGTTGATAGAAGCATGATGTTACAAGTGTATCCCTGAAGAGATGAAAAGAGACCAGAAAGCAACTACCATCTAGTTCACAATAAGAATTCAGAAGACAAATACAGAAGAAAAATGATAATCACGCATCAAAGTGTAAAAAATAAGCTTACAAGGAATTTCCTAGTACGGTTTTACCTAGCTTTGCAAGCCGATTCACCCAACCTGGGATTTGTTTCCCAGTCAATCTATTGGAGAGATCCTCTGTAAAATGATTGCAGTTCTTAGTTATAAGGTGATAGGTATCTCCATGATACTCAGCAGCCATGTTTTCAATAAATGTACGAAACTCAGAAGCACTCATATTAGTTTGACCCAAAGTGATGGAACATCTATATATGAATCCAGGGCACTTCCTTGGCTCCACTTCAAAAACTCCACTTGCTGGGAAATCATGGGCTCCAAATCCATACTCCTTACCATGCACTGTTTCAGAATAAAAGAAACAAAGCAAGACAAAAAGCTTTAGAGCATTAGATATACAAATCAAAACAAGAGTTACAACAGCATGAATGACAAAAGACTTCTTCTGGGGTATCTTCAGAACAATTCTGACAAAATAATGATTGTTTCCAAAAATCATACAAAAATGAAATGTTTGAGAACTCAAAAGCTATTAATAAAGAGTAGTGTATCAAAAGGATCAAAATGAGTAAGTTTAAATATTCTAATTTTCGTTTTATTTATTTTATTGAAAACAGATTCTAAATCAACCAGGAAAACCACTTCTAGATGCATGAAACCTCTTATACACACAACATACAACATATCCAGAAAGGACTCTAATATGATATAATGATTTTGATGATAGCAAGGTCTGTATTGCAACTGAAGATGTATGCACGTTAGCTTACATTTGACAGTGATATTGTAACTTTTATTTCTGGAAAATTAGGGAAGAACGAATTGATTTCATTGCATTAACTCCGAACATATACATAAGAGGAGTTGTATTCTATTTTTGGAAATAAAATCTCTCTATTCCACTCTAGAATCCCTTAATTCATGGGACTTTCCTAATCTACAAAATGAAGAGATTACAAGAATATTAAGCTATTTTATCAAACAAACTGGTTTTCGACAAACCAGCTTATAAGTTGGTCGACAAGCCTATAAGTCACTACTAGAGTAGCTTGCCAACCACACTCATAGTTTTACAGTAGCTTTCCAAACACACTCATACTTTTACATCCTCTTGCAAACGGTAAAATACGATTTAGAGTACATGGGTTACTCTGGTTTTAAGTCTTTGGACACAATAACGTGGATTAGGAGAGCCAGACATGAAGATTGCAAATATACAAAATCTGCCACCATAAGCATAAGATCAAAGAAATTGAGCTGCATTTGAGCTATTTTAAGTTCAATAGATGTTTCAGTTCTCCAACTTGTTAGCCTTACTCCAGCCAACCAACCTCTGTCATATTGTAAAATAAATACTGTTGGTACTGTTTCTGAATTCAAAGTCATTACTGAACATCATAACGTCATTTGTCTTTCTCATTCCAGACATGTAATCTGGATTATTTATGATTGTTGCTGTCGATGTGTGAAATACTTGGGAAGCTTGAATCTAGGGTTTCCCGAATGGTAAGAGCTTCCTTTGGTTTTTTGTAGGAAAAAAAAAAAACGTAGGTAATGTTAAACTGTATAGTTTAAGGAAATTTGTAGAGTTTTTATAGACTCAATTTTTATTTACTTAATAAAAAATACTAAAAATCTATTAATGACTTGAATGAACAACATAATACTCTTAACACAAATATAATACAGTGTTTCACATTTATAATAAAGTCAAGTAGCAAACAACAATACTAAGATTTGATAATGTAATAGGACTACGAGAGATCAAATTATATAAATGTCGTAATCATGTATAAATTCATAAAAACATAAGTTAGTAGAGTAAAAAGATTTCAAAATCTAGCTAATCTTTTCAAATCATTTTGAGCCCTTAATTAAAAACATTGTGACTATGGAGTTAGTGAGAGGGAAAAATTATATGTGATTTGGAACTTGGTACTGGAACCTAGTGTTTGTGCGGCAAAAGTTATATGTAATTCCAAGACACTGTCACTAGTCTATCTAGAAAAGAGTTTTCCAATGAGATAACTTATTTTCTCTATTTAAAATAGTAAGAATATAAGAGTTAACTTGGAAGTAAGAGAATCCTAACTGCAATAACTTGATTGTAAAAATGTTTATTGATTATGGTGGAAAAAAATTACCAGTTTAGCAGCAGAAAGGATGCAGAACTATTAATCATAATATCACCTTCTCACTATTAAACTACTCAATATTTTTTGTCTTACTAAGCATATCTTTTACCCCTTTGGATTAAAACTAGTTTCCCTCACAGTGTTTCGCTTATATTGATTATCTAAAAGAAAGTTGTGAAAATTTAGTTTCCATTAACTAATATTATCTAAAAGAATTTCTTCATCTCTTATCCCATTAAAAAATTTACCTCAACTTACCTTACTGAGTTTAGTTTATAACCATTGAATTGACATGTTTGTTTTTCGCACTTATGAAGTTAGCTCTCGAATTCAATATCTGAGAAGCCACAAGCTGGTAAGGTGTTGTTAATCACACATTATTCAGTAACTCAGGGTTATACTCATCTCTCTGCTCTCTCAATTTATGGAGAAAAGTTGCAAACAAGCACTCAAATAAAACATACATGATATCACAGAATCGTGAATTAGGAGCCTTCTCAAAGCAATACAGAGATAGAAAAATTGAAATAGAAAAACTGTACACTAAATCAGATCTGGTACAAACATAAAAGCTAGTTAAAAAAGTTAAAGGAAACAGAGAGAGACCTTCAATGCCAGAATGAAATATGCCAAATCCAAACCAGTAGACGTAATTATTGACAGGGGTGAGATCGTAGACATTCAAACGCACGAGTGTGTTGATTTTGCTGTTGCTAAGTTGGTCATCGCATTGTGAGGTGGAAATGGACTTCGAGGCATTCTCCACACCCATATTGTAGCAGCAATCTGAAAATTACCGAACCCAACACAAACAGGACAACCTTACAAATGAAATTACCAAAAGAGGAAAGTAGTTACAAAGGGAAACACTCATTCCATGGACATGGAGCGAGAAGAAGAAATCATACAACACAGATCCATGACCACGACATACCACGCTGAAGCGACCAATCTTATGAAAACATTAGACTTCGAGTTGATTGAGATAAGCGGTTGGTTACTTTTGAGTCAAAAGACGTGTTTGGCTCTCTCTGCTATTGTTGGGTTGAGACAACTCTTTTTGTTTTTTTTTTTTTTTTCTCCGTGGAGTTCCACCCTTTCAGTTTCCTCAATTTTATTCCCTGTCTGTTGCTCTGCACAAGACCAGTTGTTGGTCTGAATTTTAGTTTACTGTACAAGTAAAATTAATTTAATCCAAACAATTATACAGAATTATTTTGTTACTAAAATAAAATTTTAAAAAAGTAATTGGACATATAAATCTAGAACTAATTTATGTTTTTTGAATTTTTAAGAATCAAATATCCTTTTATTTTTAAAACTAAATTCACTCAAATGTATACTTAGTTTATATATTTTATATTTATATTTATATTTGTATACTATTTTTTTTTTTAATTTCATTCTCTTTATAAACTTATTTGAGGACTAATGCTATTGTCTAACCGTTGGGAGGAAATTTTTTTATAAAAAGAGTAATTGTAATTGTATTTCTATGTTTCCAAAATAAAAAGAAAGTAAGAGAATTATCAGGAAAATATTATAAAAGAATTTAAAACTGTGTTTAAATTAAACTAATCAGCATCTTATATATATATATAGTTTAAAATCAACTTAAATTATGATGTAATATTATTCTAGTAAGATTATATGTAATAAAATATTAAATTATAAAAGTAAACCATATATTACTTACATAATGATGTATCTTAAATAACAGGCATTATATTTTATAAAAAAAAATTGTCGTATGAAAAAATGTCAGATTATATCCATATTCTTTCCTAAAAGTTTATCAAAAATTTATTTTATTCTAGAATTTATAAAAATTTTACATAATCGTATTGTTCGGGATGGATTTGGATTCCATTTTTAAGAGATTTAGGAACTAATACTAATTTTTTTCTACATTGTTAAAGAAGAAAAAGGTAAACAAATTATTAATACAAATATATTATTTGTAGAAACGAGAGGACCATTCATTATAATAACATGCTAATGAACTAAAAAAATATTTAAAGTAAAGAAGACCAAATATATTATATAATTTATTTAGTTTTAATATTTTGAAAATATTTTTTCATCAATCTCTAGTTGATAATAATTAGGAAAACTTTTATACACTTCTTATACTTTCAAAATGAATAAATATTAATGAGACATGAAACTAACCTACACACAAGTGATTAATAATACCTCTAACTCAAAATCTTAAAGTAATGAATTTATGGGTCTTCATCCTTATATGATGTTCAACTAACTCATTTCTACTAAATGTGAGACTTAGACTAACATTTTGGATTCTTAATAGTTCATGCTAGCATTTGAGTTATTTACATCGTTTGATATGTTTTTGTTTTAATGTTAGTTGAAAAATGTGTTTGATGAATAAAAAAATATAACATAATTAGATTAAAATAATTATATTCATTTTTAAAGTTTAAAGATCAATGTATCAAGGTATAAAACATAGACGAATCTCAGTTTCGTGTCAAAGTTAAAAGAGAATATGGATGTGTGTATGTGAGAGAGATTTGAAAAGTGATATTTTTAGTTAAAAATGGTTATATACCGATAAATATGTATTTGTGTTTTAAAATAAATGTTGATTATTTTTTACATGAACGAATAATGAATTTCGATATTAATACAAGGGATTAGTTAAAGGAGATGAGAGTGAAATTTTTACAACAAACTTAATAACGAAACATGTCATTATTTGTTTAAAGTTGGGAAAAAATATATAAGACCTAAAGGAACTTTCATGTACACTTCCTCAACGAAATCACCATGGAGAACCATGTCCTGTGCATTCATGTGGTGAACATGACATTTTTTTAATTATTACCATTGTCAAGAAGGTATGTATGGTCACCATTTGTGCCACTGGGGTTCGTCATAGTCTATTTCCTTTCTATGATGATATACAAATATAATATGTCTCACTATTTCCTATCTTTGATAATATACGAATATAACAAGTCTTGTTTTCAATCGATTTATGCTTTCATCTGAATAATGTTTTATTTTGTATACCCATTTACTTTTGAAAGCTTTCTTTTTGAGCAATCCATATTCCATGTCTCAGTCTCTTTAAAGTCTCTATTTCATTACAACACACCAATTAGAATCAATCCTATGCACAGTTAAAATTCTTAGGTTTTTTCCTTGTTGTTGCTACAAAATTTTGATGTTTGACAGAAAATTTTCATTATTTACAAAGTCACCCAAATTCTATTCTAGTAAAATTTATTATTTGTTGGGCTTATTATGCCCCCTTACGCTACATTATCATTCATTAATGTTTAGTTCTACGTTCAAAATTCAAAATGTATATACCTGGATGTGAGGGGTTGTGTTGAAAATCTCACGTCGACTAGAGATTATAAGTGAGTGTGAATCTCATTTTATCAAAATTGTAGGTCAAGTTAAAATTAAAATTCACTTCTTACGTTGATATCAAGATCCCAGAAAAATTCTAAGGAAAATTCAACCAATATTTTTAGAATCATAAGAGATTATGACGAGAAACAATGGTGGTTAGTCAGATGCTTTATCAAACTCAGGTAAGCCAATAGAAATATTTGGCATCACTCGAGCATAATTGCAATAATTTTTTCATATCTTAAATATTTTCAAAATCAAGGATTGTCTTCGTGAAAGGAATGCCATTCTTTAGGCTATTAACACGGGAGTGAAACATTATATGACAATTTAGTTTGACAAATGTTAAAAAATTATAAACATAATTGTTAGAATGGAAAATATGTCACTACTACGAAAGAGGACAATATGATTTTAGATGATAATTTGCAGTTTGATAATGTCATTCTTTTACCTCAATTAAGGAAACTTAATTTTTGTATCATAATTAATTAATATCTTTAATTGTATCATTGAATTTAATCATGAATGGTATGCATTGAATAGCTATAATGACAGTATCTCAATAATTTTAATATATCTTGTATGTATTTTGTCGTTGTTTAATAATATGGAAAAAAAATTGTTTATTTAATTATGGGGTTGAAGCCCATAATTGAGACTTAATATTTCATAGTACGAAAAATATACATTTTTTAATTATTTAATTAACATTTGAACTGGTATATGGATAGAAAGAAGTACAACTATAAGAATTTACAAAATACAAGAATGTACCCATTATTCAGAAAAGCAAGACAAAAAAAAAAAAATATCATTAAATATAAAGATATATTTTTACCTTAAAAACGAGATTGTACACAGTCAAATTGCGCCTCTCACCCTCTTACAATTTGTAGTGTAGATTTCTAAACATCACTTTATATCTCAGCTACATTTATCTAAATTAAAATCAAACCAATTTAAGATAAATAAATTATAACAAAAATTAATATATTTAATATTGCAGAAACACAATATTTCGAAAAACATATATCCTAAAACTTATATAATTTAGAATACATTATTGAATTATATAATTTAAAAACATATTTTAAATTATGTAATTAAAATATAATTTGAACCTGAAAGTGAATAATGTGTTCCACCTTCTAAAACGTAATTTTCGTCTTAATCAAACTTTGATTTCTAAATTAGAAATAGAAATTAGATTTTAATATGAAAAATATTAGACTTTCGAATTCTCGTCCCTGTCCTCACCTCATCTAATTCTCCGTTTGGGGGAGTCCCCGTGATTCCAACGGCAAAACCAACGCCGAAGCAGGAAAGAACGACAATAGAAGAAAGCATATACTAACCCTAAAAATAGCAATGGCGCAAAAAAGGCCTAAGCGGAAAGCGAAAACGTTCTTCTGATCATCCATTCCAACAGAACGATAAAATTGCACAAGGCCTCGGACCCACCAAGCGCGTCTGTACTGCCCCGATCGTCCCAATCTCCGAACATATTCGAGGAAGAAGAATTGAGAAGATTAACGGTATTCTTCGCAATTACGAATTCCATTATTTCATCGAATAAGCGTTTTTCTTCAATTTGGCCGTTGAAGAGTACGTGCAGTGCTACTCTGCTGCAACGACAGAGGATGATGTTGAAAACAGCAAAACGACATGTCGTCACGTGCCTCATCGATAAGTAAAACAAACTCCGGTTCGAAACGCAGTCGTTTTGCATTGACAATTATTATTTACTTGTCATAAACAGTGTGTATTTTCAGCACTTCGCGACTTGTGTGTTGTGGTGCGGATCAGTTGTTTGAGAAAAGGTGTAAGCATATTTATTAGAAGACAAGACATGAACCCTAGGCCACTGGCGCCATTGGTTAGGATGGCTGCAGTTATCTTCGGTGGAGTAGTCACTCTCAACTTGACTTCCACTGTTACCATTAAATTGCTTCGCTTTGCGTCTGAGAAGAAACGGGTAAGGATGAGTTCAACTTCATGACTTTATCCTATTCCTTTTTGGAAATAGATGTAATGGAACGTTTCGTGGCTTTATATGTAGGAAAAAGTTGCGTTGCCGTGTAGGGCTTGTAGAGGGAAGGGGTTTTATATATGCAAACTGTGCAATGGGAATGCCACCATAGCTTGGTCACCCATGTTCGACCCTATTGCAATTAACCCCTGCGTTTGTCCTACTTGCGAAGGAAACAGGTCTGCTTTCGTTTTGTTCTGCTTCATTTTATGCCTAGTTCGATATTCGATGGGGATTTCAAAATTGGGGTATGCTTTCGGAGAAAATGTTAGATGTGTAAGTTGTAGTTTTCTTAAATTCTAATACATGAATTCTACTGATGATAAGCACATAAATTAATAGAGGGAATTATCTTCATTGTGAGAGATGTAATGAAAATAATTTCTTCAATTTTTCTTTTGTCCAATCTCATTTCTTAGCCTTTCTCTTTTGCTCACAATTTTTTTTTATGGTTAATAGTGAGTAATCCATTATACCAATTATGTCAGAGTTAGAATCCTTATTTCTTTTGAAATTGGTGATTATTAGTTTGTTAAAAGATAGCTTCTCTTTTTAGTATTTTCTTAAATCATATTTAGATTCATAATTATATTTCACCTACTAGTATTTTATTAAATCATGTTTAGACCCATAATTATATTTCACATGAATCACAACAAACATGTATGATCACTTTTTTTTTATCATAGATACTCATTTTAATTTTAAAAATATGGTTAAATTTTAAAAAGATGTTAAATAAAAAAACGATTACTTAAAGATGAAATTAGCAATATAATTATTTTAATTTAAAAAACAGTTAGCCTACTAATATTGAAAAAAAAAATATGTATACCAGAAAGTGAATCCACCCTTTTATATAATGTTAGAAGTTATGATCTTTTGGACTGTTTGTAGTTTCCTAATGTTTCCTCTTAATTTTGTAGGGTTCAACGTTGTTTGAACTGTCTGGGAAAAGGTTATGACTGACTATTGTGAGATTGTGAGATGGATAGTGCTGCATTTATTTTGTTCCTTTATGTGATGGATGATGATTAAGCAAGTGACTTGATCAAGATTATTTTGAGTTCTGAGAGCTTCCACACAATTACCATTTTTCTGCTCTTCCCTGGTTCTGTAATAAATCTTGGCCTACAAAAATGTGGAAACATCGCAACCTTTTCTGTGGCTTGGCGGTGCTCCTTGGTGATGCTGACGGGATTTAAACTTAATTTGCCTGTAGAGTGGCTTTCATCACTAGCTTACAATTATAACTTTAAGTATATCATAATTTTTCATGTTTTTGTTTTTGTTATAGCTTACAGAAGTGGGTTGCTTTTTGTTTACACATCATGTCAGGTTAAGTTGTGTAAGAAAATAAAATTTCTAGTATGGACATGAAGTTGCAGTGAACAATAGTCTTTGAAGAAGTATAAGTTAAGGACCGGAAAAGTTGAACTCATAAATCTTAACAAGGCTGTCAGCCAATGCATTTTAGCAACGGAAGATATGACTTTAGGAGAGCATATATGTACTGAACAAGATTATTTTGTGAACCTCAATCCTTTGTTCTGGTAATGTACTCCTTATCATCAAAGAATTTGTAATTGCTTCTCCAGATGACCCCTAAGCCAAAATTTTCTCCTTCAGGAGCAGTTCATCCATTTTTGTTCTTATCCAAAACAGAGTTAGTAGACACTTAGTTTAATCCAATGTTCTATTGATTGCCTCTTGCTTAACATTTCCTCTGACTGTTCGAATTGGAGTTAAACAAATTTTCCACTCACAAAATACTCAAAGATTGTAGCATGTGGTACCATTCTTCTCAAACTTTTTATAATCACTCTTATGACTCTCAACCAAAATACTAGAGCTTTTCCCACTATCAATCAAAGCCCTAACAACAATCCTAGCATTTTTAACTGAAATTGTAATCTCAATTTGATTTCAACATATCCATAAGAATAATCTGCCGAGGAATCGTGTTATTCCTAATATTTGTACATTCGTAGCTATGGAGCACAGGCTTAAGCTAGTTAAGTAAAGGCGGTTCAACGTATTATTTTATACTTTTATATATATATATATATATATATATATATATATATATATATATATATATATATATATATATATATATATATATATATATTACTAAAATAGGATAATTGACATTTCTTAATCTTCATGTTTCAGCATTAAACTTCTAAGAAATATATCATTTGCTTTTATTTGGGAGTAACGCACTCATTCAAGATATGCCATACATTACTTAACTTTATAGAGAACATGTATCAAATATGAAAAAGGAGTAATGGTTATAATATAAAAGACATTTTAAAGGTATATAAAGGTCCATTTATAGCCAGGATCATAAAAGAATATGAGATTCTAACAACGTTATGACATGCTCAATTATCTATTGATCTATATGTTAGGCTCTTTGATTCATTGTTGTAACTCATCATATGTATTATATGTCTCCTTATCCATACCTAACTAGTGACTATGGTACACAATTATCATTGTTTACACATTACATGTGGATTAGTGCATTTCTCATAGTCGATACTGTAGTACATGCAACGATTTTTATGATAAAAAATTATAATCCGACTATTCGATATAACAATCTATTATATTGTGTTCTTAAACATCGTGATTCAATCATATCACATTTTAATTGGATATATATCTTTTTAAATTTTCACATGTATATTCATAATAAAACAGCGCATTAGGATGCCCTCAAAGATTTTGATTAATTGCACAGTTTATAAAATATAAAATATTTTAATAGATTTTCATTGTAAAAATAATATTCTTAGAAAACACATAATAATTTTATTTAATTTTTAAATTAAAATTGATTTTAAAAAAGTTATTAATTTTAAAATCAATATCAAACTGATATATAAACATCCAAAACTATTATTTTTCAAAAAACAAAAATGGATTTGAATTTTAAATCAAATCGGAATATTTAAATTTAAACTTATAAAGATCCAAAGTGATTTATTAGAAAATATAAATATAAATTCAATTTCAATCTAATTATTTAGATATAGATTCGATTTGAATTAATCCATCGAAAAGCATAGAAGCCGCTATCTTCAAGTAAGTAGTTGCATTCCTCCTATCATATTTCACTCACAATACCCCAAGAATAGTATTGTCTTTTCTTTGGTTTCACAGCAAATGAAAATTTTTATACTCCTGTATTCCTTTAACATATGTTATAGTCCAGTTTATTTTCACTTATGGCATCACAATAAAATTTGAAAATTCAAATGTATAAATAGATGTGAGAAAAAAAAAAAACTCAAGCATAAAAAAATTAACATTTTTCTCTTAATTTCAAAATAGCTATGTCCCCCTAAAAAAATATGACAACAGCAAATTAGTTGAGGTGTAGTGTACATAAATCAAGTTAAAATGGCAAACATATACAATGGTTGCGCACAAGTCCTCTCCTAGTTCTTGGACTTGAAGAGTGCAGGAAAAACATTTGATTCAACTTCATTGACCACTGCCACCACTGCACAAGCCTACCAAGTCGATGAGTGTTGCGTATAACAAATCAAGAGACAAGTGACCTAGGAATTTTCTATACTCAGATGCACCATCGGTGATGTTCATATGAAGCTTTTGCTCCTCGGCAAAACTGTCCTCCATGACCAACCACCAAGATATACACCCTTCACTATCTTCCGGATCAACACTTGCAACTAGGCCTAGTGTTTCACCCTGTTCTAGCTCAAAAGACAAGCATAAGAAGTCCCGATTTGCTTTTATCCCAACCATCAGAGCTTCCTGATATAACCAGTTAATAATTTGGCTCGCAACCTGCATGGTTTCAATTGTAGAAATAAACAACTTTTATTATTACAAGTATGACTCCATTGTGAGTCAGTTACATACATGCAGTTCTCCATTTAAAAGTCATTGCAAGGGCATCAAATTTACCTGCTGCAGAATAATCACTGGAAGATCAGCTAAGTTGCAGTTATATTTGTTTATTGAGTGGGTTTCCTCAATTTTTCCCTTGAACAGGCCTGCGACATTTGGAGAACCTTCCGCTTTAACATTGATACAATTGTCATTTACCACCGCCTTAATCCAAAACTGACGCTTGACAGCATTTTTCTCCAAACAATCTGATGTTTTAATTTGGCTACCACGAAGGATAGACTGGGGAACCTCCATGTACAGAGTCCACGATGAAGCCCGAGAATGCCACGTGGGATTAGAAATTAACTGCAGATATGGGACTTTGGATACCTGCAGGCATCAAAGACTTAACAAATGTCTATTTTTCAACCAGCTAAAATTTAATTTTGAAAAGAGTAATACCACGTTTTCCAGCTCCGCAAGAACTTTGGCTGAAAAGATCCTGTGAGACAAAGACATAAAAAAATGACCAAGAAGATTGGATCCACCATCCTTTGTCTCCTTTGCCTGAACCCCAGACAACCGACTTCCAGAGGAAATTAGTTTTTCACCGCCTTTTCCGAATATATGCTCATGAAAAATCTGCTGAATGTAAATTTCATAGCAGATGGAAAACAGCCCTTTCTTAGGGGCATTCTGCTTGGCTTCGCGCTTCATTCCGTCAGACGATTCTAGAGGTAACACTGCATTTTCTGAATTATTGGTGACTTCATTTTCAACAGTGGAATGTTCTTGACCATTGGCCACAAGTGCTAAGTACACAGAGGTTCCTTGACCTAAACTTAACTGTAAATAGTTTTCCCGTATTCCAGTCACACTAACACCCGTAACTGTGGTAAATGCTTCTCGATTCACCAAATCAAACACCTAAAAGAATAAGAGTCAAAAGCAACAAACCACCAACAGGAAATGGTCAAAGTATATAGGACAAACTAGCCTGGATACAGTAAAGCAACAATAATAATAATCAAAGAATTCGTTACCTGCTCATTGAAAATTGCTTCATGTACTTCGCGAAGGAGTGTATGTGTTTTCTTAACACACTCTTCATCAGATGAGGACTCTTTGCCAGTTTCACCCAAACTATGGTCAATTGAGAAACGAGACTTGTTTTGCTTGGAATTCCTCAGTATATCATCTGATTGTGCACCAACAAAATCAAATTGGAGAGAATGGCATAAATCAGGAGACATATTTATTGCCAGCATTCCAGCAGCATCATGATTGACTCGAACAGTGGACATAGACAATGACCGGATAATAGAAGCTTGATCGTATGAGTTATCAAAGAGATCAAAGGTGAAGCCTTCATTCCCTGGAACAATAGCTGCCTGACGTTGCCGTTTAACCTTCCAATTTTGCTGCAACCTGCCCATTTGTTAGGACATGTGATAGGTATGATGTGAGCTAAGTAAACAACCAAAGGAGAGTTTCTTTAATTCATTGGTGAAATGGACACAGGCAAGAACCAGCTTTTTAATAACATGTTCTCAAATATGTGCAAACATCAACCCATATAAATGAATATTAAAGTGAAAGTTAAGAATTGGAATTCACCTGATAAGGGCACCATAAAACCTAGCTTCCCGAGCAACCTGTTGTTCGAAAGCCTTGGCAGATTGCTTGAAGTATTTTCCAACTTGCTGCACATGGTAGAAAGCTTGTTCAAATATTTCATAACATACCACAGTAAAAGCTAAGAAAATTGTCACATAGGCAAGTTTTGAGAGACCCGAAACTAGCCACTAGTTGAGTTGTATTCTTTTTATTTAAGCAAATAAACTGGCCACAGTAAAAAGGGGAACTAATCTTGACTTATTATGAATAAAAATAAACATTAAAAAAAGTAGGATTTTTCTTTCAGAAAAAAAGAAGATAGAAGAATATTTACACGGTAACATTGCAGCTTGGTGGCTGCAGATACAGCCAGATCAGACAAAGCTTCATTTGGTAATAGTTTTGGTCTTGTCATGCTAGCCACTGTTACTGCATCATTTGCTTCCACCTAAGCACAATAATTTGAACAAAGCATATTTGTATTGTCAGCCTCTACCTAAATTACAGTCACACTGAAAACAACTATGCCAAAAGATCCCAAAATAAAATCTCAATCAGTATTCAAAACAAACTTGTCACCCAAAATTCACAAAACATGGTTATAAAGGGGAGATTTCCATTAACACCATATAAGGATGATGCCTCGTGATGAAACAATGATAATTAGTTGCTCTAGCGTTCTCAGTTGAAATTATAAAAGTTCTCAAACACTTGATTCCACTTTAAGAATGAAACTAACACCCTCTCCTATAAGCCACAAAACAAGCATTTTCTTCTAAAGAAAGTTCCATTAGAAGCAATCTCTCACCAGTGTCAAAAATTAAATACCCTCAAGCTTACTGCATTGTTTAAAACAGATACCCAGGGAGAAAATTAAACTTATAAGGGTTCCAAAAGAATAGAGAAAAACATAAATATCAGTTATTCAATGCAAAAGGCAACATGCACCACTCACGGTATTGATGAGATCAATGATGACAGAGAGCTCCTGATGTGCCAATTGCAAATTCTCTACCATGCTCTGCCATTGCCATGGTGTTGAGGTCTCCTTGGAGCTTTTCTTCTGCTTCTTCTTCTCCTCATCCTTCTCAATGGCCCAAGCAAAGTCAATTCGCCTGATTAGAGAGAGTCGCTTCTCTTCATAGTCCACATCTCTGCAATAAAATAGGGCCAATGTTCTCGTTCTTGTAAATTTTTTAAAGGGCATCATCATTAGCAAAATGTTTTCTCTTTAAAAACAATGAGGATCAAGAGGAAAGCATACGGTGGGAATCGTTCCATTCCATTTTCTTCAATGGAATCCAACCGCTTGATTGGTAGCTTATCCAGGGAGATTTGCAAGTCCATGTTGTCATCCATGTTCTCAGAAAACTCCACCAAATCCTATAACTGTTTATGCTGTAGCGTGAAAGTCTGGCTCAATAGTAAAACATTACTTACAGTCAAAGCACAACTCAGCATGAATTACATACTACTCTTCCAATATGCGCAGAAGACAGTAACCAACAAGACAATTAATTCCTTGTTGATGTAATACACATGACCTGTCTAGAAGAGTTTGTCCATATGCACCTATAGAAGAGAAAAATAAGAAAATTGAAATCAGTTTCTCCTTTAAGTTAAAATGAGTTTATGCGTAAGCTAATCTGTAAACACTCTCTTCTATAATTTCTCTAAACTTTTTTTATTTTTAACTTGTACACAAATTATTTTAGTTTATAGAGTAATTTCTTCTTATCTTCTTATTTTTCTCTCCTTATGAGAAAGTCGATACACACAGACTCCAGTTAGTTTAATCATACATAAAATACATAATAATGTGTGCATATATGAATAAGTAACAATAAATCGATCCAACTCAGGAAAAACACTTCCAGTGTACAGCTGTGTTGAGACAACATCATAACAAATAAAAATGCACACAAGAATACTTATAAGAAGTAAACAGTGAGCAGATGAAAGAACTCAAGCTTATAATATACAAATTGAACACAATTGAACATCAATGTAAAACTAATGGTATCTGGGCAAACAGTCCAAAAAAGATTGGAGTTAGGGAAAATGAGACCCAAGGACAATTGATCAGGTAAGACAAAAGCACGGATTTTAGTTTTTAGTTACCTGAGAAAAATAAGGTGCGACAGAAATGGAATCTTTGAGATTGTAGGAGGTAGTTGATGAGATTCAGGTCCTGGAGTTTTGAGTGTCACGCCACCACTCCTTCAACCGAGTCTTCACAAACACGAAAAGGAAAATATATATAATTCAAAAAACACAAATACAAAAGAAACAAAATCCCCAACAAACAAGAACCACAATCCCTAAAAGGAATTGCAATTCAGAATCCAAAATAAACGCCCAACAATCATAAAAGAAAAACAACAGAAGCACAAATCTTCACCCTACATAGGAGTGAAGCGGATGTCGAAACTAAGAATTAATGAGCAAAAATGCACACTCTGGGACGCCAAGGCATTCAGTTTGCAGAACTGGGTCTTGTAGGCAGAGGGGGAACCTAAGATGCAGCTATATAAAATATATTTTGCAGACATCCAAATTTATAAAAATGTTGTGCTAAAATATTATTCAGATAATATTTTATTTATTTTTCTTAATTATACTTTCAAGTTTTATTTCTATTAATTTCATCTGAATCTAGTTTTAATTTTTTTAATTTTAAACAAAAATTGTCTTTTACATTTAAAAATAACATTTTATTTCTCAAACCTGTTGTGCATGCCCTAGAAATAATACTTGATCCAACTCGTACAATTAGACATTGCTAAAAAGAAAACAGTAACAGTTAAAAAGTTATTGTTTTTAGAAAACATGACAGAGTGATTAAAATTAAAATAAATCAATAGTTCATGAATAAGTTTTTCCATATTTTTATTCCTTTTATATAAAATTAATGTGTGTTTTTAAATTATATTATTTTATACGTATCATTCATTATTATTGTCTTAAAAATTTTAGGTTAAGATTCATCATTAGTCCAATCAAACATCATTTAAAAAATAAATCAGTTTAGATGATATTATACTATTCTTAAATTATACATAATATTATAAAAATCGAAAATATTCAATGTAGAAATTTATTTATTTTATTATATCATACAAAATAAACAAATAAGTAAAAATATTATTATATTAACAAATTTAATGCTCGGAAAGTATTCAAAATTTCTGAGCCAATTTCAATCAAGTTGAGTGGTAATGATATCTCCAGTATATCCCAAAAAAATCTCCAGATTGATTCCATAGTGTTTAGTATTAGTATGAGAAATATTAATATTACTTGTTTATATAAAGATTTGAGTAATTCTACAATATTAAAGGGTTTTTTTTTTCTTGTTCCCTCATTTGAAATGTTCTACTTTCTATGTATTCACAATTTTAAAAATAGTATTTTGTTTTCTTATCTAAATAAATATGTCATCCAATAGTAATGTTCTTTCAGCAAATAATATAAGACAAATAAATGAATAATAAATAAACAAAATAATCTTTGATATTTTTAGCTATTTGTAATTTTTAATAGATATTTGATGAATTTTGATCAAAGTCCCTTTCCATGATATAAAACATAACATTGATTGTACAATTATTCAGAAATATCACCCTTAATACTTATTATCACATAGAGGGCAAAGATAAACAATTTATAGATATCCTTATTTATTTATTTTACTTGTAGGAGTACAAAAAATTAATGAAATGAGAAGAAGAAAAAAAATCAAATCTACTCATATCCTTTTGTGTGTGTGTGTATATATATATAGAGAGTCAAACAAGCAGTGCATTTCCTGACAATGAAATTTAGTATTTTCCTTGAAATATTAATCTTGGCATCGAAACAGTAGGAGCATCACATTGTAGTCTTGTGAAATAAAATTGGTGGAGAGTTTCAAATCATGCTATCATCATGTTTTGAGAAGAATGATAATAAAAACATGTGTATTACAACAATTAGGAAACCTGTGTGTCCAAGATTGTGCATAAATAAAATTATTACATTTTATCCTTATTATAACTATTACTATGTCTTATTATAATTATTACTATGCGTGCTATCTTTATCTGAATCCTGGGAGAGTCAATCCAGAGATGAGGACGTGCTATCTTTATCTGAATCCTGGGAGAGTCAATACAGAGATGAGGACGACCCTGGAACCATAGCATTTGTGTTCAATTGCACTTATGCAAATGTACCCGTCTCTGGTGGTGAATCCAAGTCAGACAGATATAAAATAATTGGAAACAAGGATTGAAAGAAAAATTATTCTTCAGGACAACTCTTTCGTGAATTGACTAAAACTGTCGATAATTAAGTTCAGTGACACAAGAGGATAAGGCATCTTTCACTTGCATGTTATTGGTGTCCATATGAAGGGCATCTTCATATAGCCTTTTAGCCTGCTGTAGTAACTTCACCTTCTCTTTACTACTTCCTGGCCTTAATTGAGATCGCTGCTGCAATGCGACACCCCATCTAAACAAAGCTGCAATTCAACAGGTTAGCAGGACTTCTTTTCAATAACAAGAGGACCTTGGAAACACTTAAAAAGGGATAAATGAAAGAGAAAAATTGATAAGATCAATGCAGGAGAAGTGTTGGTATCCCGGAAATAACTTTTTCAGGTTTAAAAATTTCCATGATCACAATGTCATCAATCATTGCGAGCAATTAGCATGGAGTTTGTGTTAAACTGTGAGCGTATCTCAGGCTGCAGTGCTTGTGTATGTCATAAAAATATAATTTCCTATTCTTAATGCCGTTTTTCCAACATAGATTTTTTATGAAATTATTATTGAGCTAGATACATGCTTTTGACCTTAACAGTCCATAAAAGGCTATAAAATTTATGCAGAATCTTTGAACATAGTATTCTCTAGTTGCACCTGTACGTGAAATCATAAAATGGTAAGTTCAGAAATTTATAGACATAATACCATCTGGCGCATAAACATTGCCTTTTAACAGCATAGCATCGAACTTGTCAATTGCCGCCAGGAATACTCTTTCAGCCTCAAATGCAGCACCCTGTGATGTTTGAATATAAATTAAATTTGATTTGGAAACAGAACTTACAGCAAAGGTATGCATTAGCAAACTGGAAGAAGAATCATGTCAAGGAAACATTAAAGTCACAAAAGCTTTAATATTAAGTTAAACAAATTACCAATTTGAGAATCAATTTAGCAGCATTCTAACATGTATTCTAATGAGAAAAAAAACACCCTAACAAATTGAGGAACAGAAAAGGTAATTTAATGATGTCAAGAATAATGCTTACCGGACCAATGTCTGCTATCAATTGGCCTCTGAAAGAAAGAGCAAGACCCCAATTATACAGGGCTCTCACATCATTTGCATCAATTGACAACGCCAGCCTATACTTTCTGCCTGCCTGAACTAGTAGCTCTTCACACTCTTCACAAACATCAATAAGAAATGATGCAATATCTTCTTCACTAGTGATTTTATTCCTCAGTCCCTTCAATATTCTACCATGTTTTCCAGACGATGGTTGGATGCTGCCAGAAAGAAGACTTCTCAATTCACGACTAAACTTCAACTTTAATTCTCCATGAAGAAGGTAAGTGTTTCCTAACTGGCCTACAGCCAACAAACTCATGGGCTTCAAGGCCACAGCTTTGGATAGTATGTTTGCAGACCTGTATAGCATGATTTCAGCTTGCTCTTCATCCTGCCTGACTTTTATAAACTCTTTTGCTTGTTTTAAAAGATCTGTTGCTTCATCAAGATATCTATCGAACATCATATCATCTGAAATCTTTGCAGATGAAGCGGTATTGAATTCGTTCTCGTGTGCAGGCAAATCATCATCTGCAAGGTGGTGACGATCATCGTAATTCACTGTATCATCTTTATATTGGGACCTGTCAGAACCACCCTCCCTCAAGTCACGAGAAGACCTGAAAGTCTTTTGACCTTGGTTGAGAAGCTGCTCACGCGTAAAAGAGGACTCACTTTCCATGCGTTTCGTTCTGACATTAAAGCTCTCAGAGTCAAGCAGATTGTCATGGGATTCCCACATGTCTGTTATGCTGCTGGAATCCATCTTCAAAGAGAAGCTACGGTTATTTGTGAACCTCATTCCTTTGTTCCGGTAACTAGGCTCTTTATCGTCAAAGAATTTATTTTTGCTTCTCCGTATGTCCCCCCCTAAGCCAAAATTGTCTCCCTCGGGAGTAGTTCTTATTCTTCCACTTTTTTTCATATCCAAAACAGAGTTAGTAGACGAGCTTTGAGTAGGATCCAAATCCAACTCACGATTTCCCTTATGTTCATCAACAAAATTCAAAGCCCTGTCTTCTATAACAGGCACTGTACCATTTCCTCTAGTTTGATCCAATGTTCTATGCACCGCCTCTTGCTTAACATTTTCCCTGACTTTGGTCGAATTGGAACTAAACAAATTTTCCCCAAACAAACTGCTAAAAGCCTGCAACATCTGGTCCCCACCTTCTCCAACTTGTTTCTTTCTTTTACCACTCTTATGGTTCTCAACCAAAACACCACCAGAGTTTTCTTCATTGTCTATCAAATCCCCAAGTACATTCCTAGCATTCTTAAGTGAAACTTTAATCTTATCTGTGACTACAACATAACCATAAAAATCATTCACCCGAATCTTATTATTCCTAATAGCACTTTCTACTTCACTCTTCAAGTTACTGACCACAAGATCAAGCTCGTCAAAAAATTCCACCAAACTCCGCAATTTTTCTGAAGACAGCTTCGAATTCGAATTGTCCTCCTTTTCCCTCCTCTTACTCCCGCTCCCACTCGCCCTCACCTCACCGAAAGCTCCGTTTCGGAGAAACCCTACGGTGAAACCAACAGCAAAAACCAACGCGGAAGCAGGAAGAACGACAATAGAAGAAACCTTAACCCTAGAAATGGCCATCGCACAAACGAGGCCCAAGAGGAACACGAAAACGTTCTTCCTATCATCGATTCCAACAGAAACGAGAAAATTGCGAAAGGCGTGGGACTCACCAGGCGCGTCTGAACTGCCGAGATCGTCCCAACCTCCGTACATATTCGAGGAACACGATGAAGAAGCGCACCGAGCTCTCAAGGAAGAAAACGAAAACATGAGAGGCTTGGAGCCAAGGGTCCATTTCGCGCTCGAACTGTGAAGAAAAGTGGGTTCAACGGAAGGAACGCCAAAGGGAACAAGCGAACTGTGAGAGTTGAGGAGATTAACGGGATTCTTCGCAATTACGAATTTCATTATTTCATCGAATAGGCGTTTTTCTTCACTTTCACCGCTGAAGAATGCGTGCAGTGCTACTCTGCTGCGACAAGGGAGATGATGTTGAAAACATCAAAACGACATGTCGTTACATGCCCCAGCGAAAAGTAAAAAAAATATTCCAGCTTGAAACGCAACCGTTTTTGATGGACAATCATTATTTACTTACCATAAACGGTGTCTATTTTAGTACTTCCTGACTTGTGTTTTGTAGTGCGGATCAGTTGTTTCGGTGAGAAAAGGGGCCACTTATGCCATTCGTTATGTCCGAAGTTATTTTTTTTAGTAAATATTAGTTAGACGTTATTTTCTTATAATTTTCTTTAAGACTTTTTAGTTAATATTTGTAAGAAAATTATTTTATATCAATTAACATTGTTTTTTATTAACGTTGGACAAAATTATTTTTACTTTTAAGATATTGATGGTTGAAGATTTTGTCAACTATTTCATCAATGTTGATCGAAAACTTCTTCTAATTAACCTTAGTAAAAAGAATAATCATAAATAACATTAGTTAAAAGTTTTTCGATTAGAATAGAAAAAAAAAACTAATATTGACAGAAAACAATATATTTGTTGATCATAAAAATAATCATTGCAAATATCGATAAAAAGATGATTACGACATACTTAATTTAAAAAATGTAATTCACACTAGAAAAAATAGTTTTTTTCCGATATTAGCATACAAAACTAATTAATATTAAGTATGAAATAATAACGATCTAAAATAATATTCTAACAACTAAAATAACAAAAAGGTTTTTATCAACATTAATAAAAAAAAAAAACTTGATTGACATATGTCAAGAAGTAGTTATTTCAACAATACGTTTCGGTCTTAATAAATAAAGTTAATATTGTCAAAAAAACATAATTAAGATGAGGAAAATATATAAAGAAAAAATTATGAATTTGAAAATATGAAGAAATTTAAATTCTTATTTTTAGGTGAAATTTGGTATTAACTAACTTAAAGTAATTTAATCTCGACTTGAGCCGTGATTCAGATTGATTTTCAGTTTGGATGACTCGATTCGACATTCAACCTATGTAAACTTAGGTTGAATTTTGACCGGAGTTAATTAGGTTTCGTATCATGTTAGTTTGTCTCGACCATTAACCTAAACGATCCAACTTGACTGTTTCAAACTTAGGCACTAGTCAACCTGTCTAGACCTTTGTTTCGAGTCGGATAGTCTCGATCTTTGGTACATATTAGTCTGGGCTAGCTCATCTTGACTAGGAGGCAAAATGGGTTGGGATTGACCGATCGACCCCTCAGTATGTCCAAAATGGGATGTGCCTGTTTGAAAATTTCAACTCATCAACTCGTTTTACCTTAACTTGTGTATCTTATCAATTCGATGAGCCAAAATGCAAGCTAGCTCGTTAACGATATTATATTTTTTAAAGGTGTTAATATATACAATATTATAATTTAAATTACTAACACTTACAAATTAAGTTCCACTTATTTGTTATAATAGAGTAATTTAATATGTAAATGTAAGAATTATTTTAATTTTTCTAATTAAAAACATTAATTAATCAATTAAAAGTTTAGAAAATATTTTATATGATCAAATATGCTTTTAATATTCATTTGTATGTATATTCAAACAAAATTAAAAATAAAAAGTTTCAAAATTTTCAAAACAAATTGAACAAGTTAAAAGAATTTTTTTTTTTGAGAAAGTGACAGGCCAACCTGGCCCGACCTGTCAGCCTGTCATGTGTGGGGGCACGTTATCACTAGTGATCAATTTTTTTATCGATTATCTCGACCTAACATTTTTTTGACAAGTCGAATTGACCTGTTTTGCCACTCCTAGTCTTAATCGTTTGTCTTGACATTTTGCTCGAGTTGGCCTATGTCGACATTCAACCTGGGTGATCGCTCTTGATCTTCAGCCTTGGTCGACTGTTATATATCTTTGGCCTAGGTCAGTCCATCTTAACCTTTGGTCTATGTCAATCTTCTAAACCTTTGATTCTAGTTAACCCGTTTTAACCTTCGACCTAAGTCGACTTGTCTCGACCCTCTGTTTGGGTCAGTCTGTGACGACAGATAAGTGAATAGTTTACTTAAAATCACATATCATTTAGACATTTATCTTACATAATTTTAATATAAAAAGTAGTAAAAAAACCCTTTTACCCTTGACTATAGAATGAGGAGTAGAAAAATTATGAAAAGTGGCATTTTGATATATTTGTGCCGTTTTTGCAAGTAAAATGAAGGAAAATGAGAAGTTGGCGTTGAGCCCCAAAGATGACATTGAGCACCGTAGGATGGTTTGTTAAAGATTTAAATATGAGTTCTGCGGCTAAGCAGCAATATTGGCCTTTAGCCACACATGAAGAAACCTTCACTGCAAGGAAACCTCAAGCCTTGAATTGACATGTGGGCTTCAAGAGAAACCCACCTGGAAAGGAAAACTCCATTGATCACCAAGTTTGAAGATCAAGCATGGAAAAAAACTCATTTAAGAAGGAAACCTCATGGTTGACCAACACTTTCGGAGCTGAAATAATACACTATTTTTCTTATAAAAATAGAGCATGCAAACTGATTTATTTGTTCAATTTTAGATTCTTAGACATCTACTATAATATCTTTAAAGAGAATGGAAGGAAAGAAGTGACTCCTTATGCCTATTGTAAAGATCATCATGAGTAATACCTTCTTTCTATTTTCATTCCTACTTTAATCCAAACAAAAATAAAATATGTATAAATTAATTTGTAAAACTTTTTAAAATAAATTTTTTAATTTGTGGGCAAATAGTAATTTGAAGAAACACATTTAAACCCAAACTATATAGTTTATTGTATCATCCATAACCCCTTTTTATTGCTTTAAACTCAAACTCACATGAGGAAATAAAAATAGATATAGTATTAGTTTGGTTTGGAACCCATGAGCAGAAGCTGGCGTGCCCATTATGACATGTCCCAGACAACAACAAATGAAGATCGCATAAGATTGCCACTGCTGTTTTCCCGCTATATGCATCCGTACGTGTCCTTCTACCGTTCCTCCACTTTTCACTGAAATTCATGCTTCCCAATATTTTATACGCTTGCACAATTTTTTAATGCTATTAATTTTAGGTCCTGATTCTGAATTTCACTTCTGCTATTCTTCTTCTTCTTCTTTATATTCATTCTGGTATATGATTCATCACTTTGCACGGTTGCCAGATTGGCCACGCTTTGTTCAGTGTATGCACCAAATTATTAAAGGAATGGAACTCTGACTACTCTGCTGCCTCTCAGAGATGTTAAAGTTGGTTGTTTCTGCGTCCTCTTCCGTTGCAGTTATCCTCTCACCATTTCATGTCGTTAAATCTACCACAATCTGTCAATTCATTATCAATATTGCCGAGACTCATAGTGCCAGTGGCAGGTTTCTATGTAGAACTCAACAACAACCCCACTTCAGATCTTACACCATTAAATAAATCGACTCTCATTTGGACTTTTCTGCTCCTTTCCTTTTATGGCATCCTAATAAATGGGCTCCATACATAATCCACTTCAATATCCTGCTACAACAACGTTTATCACCATTAACCATAGTCAAATAACAAGACTTTTCTTTAAGTACTAACATAATCGTGAGTCTGAGTGTTAATTAGTTACTACACATTCTCCTTAATAAAAATTTGAAATTTATGCATTGTGAATAAAATAACATGATTAGAAGAAAAAACTCCCAGTGAGTTTAAACCCGGACGCTAATCGCTAATTAAACTGGTATAGTAACCAGTAATTTTATCTGTTTAGCTTTTCTTTTCTTTTCCTATTTCAAAGTTTTTGCCTTTTTTTTTCTCATCAAACTCTTTGTGGGTTGTTTTGCTTCATGCAAACAAGTAGACATCATAAAGGTGGGTCGTTGGAGGATAGCTGATGGCACTTTTTGAAGGTCCGGGGAGAAGAATGTTATGGAGCAAGTGATGGAGCTTCGAGTCTTCCTATATGTTTGCCTCTCTGCATCACTGCAATTTATGCTGGGTTGCTACCAGAATTGTGACCAAAAGTGTACGCGACAAGATCTTGCAGATAAAAAGGAGAGAAATGGAAAACAAAAAAAAACAAAAATTTATTAATGTACTTGCCGAGACACAGTTACACACACTAGAATGATTAGAATTATTGCCTCCATAAGCAACAATTCAAAGGGAATTCTGTAGAATCACAAGTGACACAATGCCATCAAACGAGAAACAAGATCTGGTTTGACATACATCCAATTCGGTTCCAATCAACCCATATCACGGTTGAATTTGTTTTGTTGTTCTTGTGATCCATGCATAATTATTAACCTAATAGGAAAAAGGAAAAATGACCGTTTGAGGGTCCACGGGATGAAGATAATGAAATGGATACGTGAGAACTAGTCAGACTACTTTGAGAAAGAAAGATGGGGGGATAAGCCTTTATTGACTGATGTATAAAGTTTGAAAAGTGAGGTACATGATGGTGCATTCGCAAAAATGCAATGAAGTGGGATTTACGAAGAGATAATAATGCAATGCAAACACGAGCGTTTAAGATGGACCATATATCATAGTTTTCACTTGAAGTGATTAACTTGTTACATTATGAAACAATATCAGATTGTGATGCACGAATGTTTCATCAAAACAGGTTCGATTCAAAATCAAATCCTTGAGCTAGAGCATTTCTAAGAATCATGATTAAGATGACATCATTGATCAGTCGTAGCAATGGTTGTAGTGCACCACTTTTTCCAAAGTATATATACGATATTTCGTATCTGTGAGGTGGGCGCGGGTGTGGACCAAAGTGAGTGGCCACCCCACACACCTGCAAAGGTAATATTGCTTCACATGCATCCCAAGGATACCATAAATTAAGATCAGTATGTTATACTATACTATACACTGTACCGTATGACTAATAATTACATACATTAATATACGGGCACACCTAAGCCAAAAATATTAATGTTACTTGTTCCCTTCCCATCCAATTTCAAAATGGGGTGGTGAATTCAATTCGCAGCACGGGTTCTTCGTGCATTCTCATTCCTCTGCAGTGATTTCGTTGCAGGGAGTAATAGGTGACAATTTATTGCTCTGTTTTGTTCAGTGAATTTTGTTTTATTTTCTGTGTTTCTTTTTCTTTAATATCACATGACATAACATTGGTTAGTTAATGCGAAGGAATACACATTTATATGATATATCCTTAAACAAGAGTTCGAGTCATCGGTTGATCAGACAAAAAGAAGCATCCATGGCAGAGTTTACGATGTCGTCTGCATGCTGCTTCAACTTTCTGCTTTGTTAGCAGAAAAGAAAACTAAAAGAAATAAAATGTTCTTGATTTGCGGTTGCACAAGCTTTAACACAAAGAGAGGGTGCTTTTGACCATCTACCTTTAAGATGTTTTTTCTATTATCGTTATTATTGAACGGTGATAAAAGAAAAAAAAAAAAGAAATTTTTGTCTTGGATTCAACTTATAATCTATTTGCAATCATCAATGCATCACAAACTTTCCTTTAATTCTATTTTTGGCCTCCGAAAAGGCACAGCATTTAAGATTGAGTTTGCTTATAAATTGACAAGTTTTTTATATACAAATTTTATATATTGAATTTTTTAAATTTTCAAAATAATAATTCCATTTTTATACACAGCTTTGTCATTTTGTCCAATAAGCGGATATGAAAGGAAACAATAATTGTTTCAACAAAACCAAAAGATACATTACCATGCATGGTTGGGTCACGAGTAAAATTTTCATTACCTACGATATAACTTTTCAACTGTGATTCGTGCAATTCGTAACTTAATATTTAAGTTACCTGTTAATTTCTAAATGTTTTCTAATTGATAGTTTTATATTCTTAATTTATTGTAAAAAAATAATTACTGGACGCTTATAGATGCAATTTGATTTATATATAGCAATTTTAGCATTCCAAAATGTGTGTATCCAATGTCCCAAACATTCATATGTGGAGACGTGGAAGTTAAACCAGGTTGCTGTTTCCAATTAATCACTTAGACATTTAAATTTAGTGGCATTCTATCTATTAAACTAACGTTTTTTTTTTACCAATATTAAACTAATGTTTGAGTTAGCCTTTTAAACTTTTTTCTTCGCTTTGAAAATACTCATATCGAACATAATAAAAATAAGAGTATTTCTTTTTTCTGATCAACAAAAGTCTTAAAACCATGATTTTTTTATGAGACCTAATTATTAAAGCAACTTCCAATTTTTCAAAACAAAAAGGGAAATTAAAATAAAACTTAACACACGTTACCTACAATGATATTGTCAATGATTTAATCATATACTTAACTCATTAATAAATACTCATTTAACGCCGTGCTTCATGCTGTCTTCTTGTGCATTATTGCTTCCACTTTCATAAATCTAAAACTTGGTTTCCAACAACATGAAAACTGTTTCAATACATAACATGTTTGTCACTATTGACTATAAATTTCAAAAACATTATTTGTTCTTATTTTCTCACCTTTTATCTAATCAAAGCATATTATTCATCAAAGTGTAGCATTTGTTTGTCCATTTTCACTCGTTAAATCAAACTATTACATTTCCAAGTAAATTAAATTATACTATTAGTTAACCCATCCAACCCACAAATTTCATATATTTTACATGAAATGATAATCATAAATACATTCGTTCAATTCATTTTTAGAATATCCAAAAAGACAACATTCACACTCATATTACTTATCCATTGTCTAATCTAAGGACGAAAAACCTACGCTGCCTTTTATAGTGAACAAGTCTTATCATATGTTAACATCTAATTCATATCAAATTTTATTATCACACTTTCATGGCTAATGCAGATAGGACATACAATTACATTTTATCATCAAAGTTCATTGCAAAAACATTTTTCAAAATTTCAACACATAATAATGTTATAATTTATATAATTTATACTATTTGTCAAGTAAATATATCTCATTTTGTTAATGTGTTCCAATACAAAATATATTCAAGTAAGAATATCATTTCATGTATTTGTTATTTCTTATCAAAATAAACACACATGTTGAGAATATTGAACATGAGAATAGATAAATTAATAGTGGATGATAGGACATGCATTTGATAAACTTTGATATCATCTAATAAAAGTGGACCTAAAGTCTAATTTAATATTATAAAATAATCCACTTAAATATATATATATATATATATATATAATAATAATTTGATCATATATTTAACGATGTATGATTTTTAACCTATCCTCTCATATTGAGGACATTGAGAGTGAGAATAGGACAAACTTATCCTACAAATTCAGGTACACAAAATCATTAACTTTAATATGAGATTTTCACTCATATTTAACAATATTTCTACGTGAAATATTCAACATTAAAAATGTTAAAATGAATTAACTTAAAGATTGGTAAACTCAAACAAACCATCTCTCACTTTATGACGAGTATAAATTTCTCAACAAAATTGATCTATTACAGGTTAGTTAATTGATTTCCTTAAACATGTTTTATTCTCAAATCATGGAAGAATTCAAAATTCATATATAAAAATTACTTATAGGTTAATCCACCTCTAAATCGACTCGAACTTATTTAAGTTTATTTTTATCCATATTAAGAAAGTGTAATTTTTTAACTAAGCTGTCAAAACAAGTTAGGTTGGTCCATAAATTTATTTGGACACTTTTAACTTGAGCGATCTTTGTCCATTATAAAGAAAACACTTAACAGATACAAAACCATATATAAAAAATATAAGTATCTAAGTCACAATAAATTAAATTTAAACAGATAGTTTTTTATATAAATAAAAAATGAATTAATTTCATAAAATTTTTATTCATAGAATATAATTGAGCTTGGAATGAGTTATTATGAGGAGAAGTCTTAGAAGGAAAATTATGCGGACATAATCTTAATATATACTGAAACAAATAACATGATGCATAGAGCGACAGTAGATAATATAGTTTTTTAATACAAAAAAGAAAAGTGAGATTTTATTAAAGTTTAAGGTAACAGAACAGAATAATCGGTTTTGGAAATAAGTTTCGAGGGTGAACAAAAGGTAGTGGGTTCGTCAGCAGAAGGCCTGGTGCGTGAGCTAACATGCCTCAAACATAAACAACTTCTTCAAAAGCTTTAGTTGCTACACCTTTTGCTCCTCACATTTCATACAATTGATACCCTCTTCCCACCACTCCTTCACAACACAATATCTCATATCTCAACCATCAAATATTAATCCAATGCTTCCTCGCATCAAATCTAAGGATTCATTCACTCCCAAACATAGCCTATCACACAGAATATTAATATTTCAGGAATCTTCACTGTTCTTCTTTTGACATATTTTCTTCCTAGGATCAACATCTTCCGTCCTCTACCCTCTCATTCAGTAAAAAAGATTCCATTTCTATTTCCATACACATTCTCTCAATTTATAAACCCAAAAAATAACACATAAAATCGACAACTAAGATACTGTAACTTTCGTCGCTCAAATATTGGCTTTAATGGTTTCAGTGTAGGTTTTACTTAACATGCCATTCAATTAATTTAGTAAAAGCGACCTTTGTAAAATTCCTAATTGGTCGTTGTTCCACGTCACTATTTTCTGGTCTCGCATGTGCAAGGTACCACACCAAAGCCAACTTAAGCAATATAAAAACCCCACTTCATCACAAACCCACACACTTTCAAAAACTCTCACACGTACATGTTATGATACCCTGCACCCACCATGAATGCTCCTACCACCGTAACCGCCATCAACACCACACCGCCGAGTAGGGATGAACCCGACTACGACAGCAGCTCCTCCTCCATCACCGTGCCGGAATCCAGCCGGAGCTGGATGACCAACCTCAGCTTCGGCAGCCGGCGCCGCCGGAGCTCGGTCTCCGTGTGCTCCTCCACCCTGGAGAGTCCGCACGCGAGGCCCCACAAGGCGAACCAGGCTGCATGGGAGGTCATGCGGCGGCTCCGGCGGGACAAGGGGCAGGTGGGTCTGGAGCACTTCCGCCTGATGCGGCGGCTGGGGAGCGGCGACATCGGGAACGTGTACCTTTGCCAGATAAGGAACCCCGTGGTGGGGTTGCCGCAGTGCTTTTATGCGATGAAGGTGGTGGACAGAGAGGCACTTGCCATAAGGAAGAAGCTGCAGAGGGCGGAGATGGAGAAGGAGATTCTCGCCATGCTTGATCACCCCTTCTTGCCTACTTTGTACACTGAGTTTGACGCTTCTCATTACTCTTGCTTGGTCATGGAGTTCTGCCCCGGTGGCGACTTGTACGCTGCACGCCAACGCCAGCCCGGGAAGCGCTTTTCCATAACATCCACTAAGTAAGCACTTTTCCCATCTCCTTTCTTACCCTCTTTTTTAATCATGTTTCTCATACAAACTTTTTATTACTTCACTCATCACTAATCCAACTCTCTCTTCTCAATCATGCTTTTTAATTCCCGTGTAGAGAATCCGAAGCCTTATTATACCTTCTCTCCTTTACGAACGTTTCAACTTATTTTTAGAGAACCGGTGTTTATTCTTCTATCAACTTTTTAATATTGCATTTGAAAAATAAGTAATTATATCTGAGTACTCAACCACTAACAACTTTATATAGTAATATTTTAAGAGTTAATAAAACTTAAGAAGTGATTTATGGTTGAATGATGAATTATGATGAGGTGAGGTGTTAGTATGATGGTAATATTATATGGAAAACGCTACACAGGTTTTATGCGGCTGAGACGCTATTGGCATTAGAGTATCTTCACATGATGGGCATAGTGTACAGAGATTTGAAGCCAGAGAACGTGCTTGTGAGAGAGGATGGACACATTATGCTTTCAGATTTTGATCTTTCACTGAAATGTGACGTTGTTCCGAAGCTGTTAAGGAGTAAGACGAGAGTGGAACGCAGTATCAAGAGTACAAAGAGATCTGTGCCAGCCTGCACTGCCCCCATGCAGCCTGTGCTGTCATGTTTGTTGGCATCAAGCAAGAAAAAGAAAGCGACAGTGACAACAGTTATAAGAGAAAATGTTGAGGTGGAAGAGCTTGATCCGGAGCTGGTGGCTGAGCCTATTGATGCCAAGTCGAAGTCATTTGTGGGGACACACGAGTACTTGGCACCAGAAGTGATCTTGGGGCAAGGACATGGGAGTGCCGTGGACTGGTGGACGTTTGGGGTGTTCTTGTACGAGATGTTATACGGGAGAACACCCTTCAAAGGTGAAAATAATGAGAAAACCCTCGTCAACATTTTGAAGCAACCATTGGCTTTTCCCAGAATCGCTGTTAGCAGCAGCAAGGATTATGAAGAGATGGTGAAAGTTCAAGACCTTATAAGCAAGCTCTTGGTGAAGAATCCAAATAAGAGAATTGGAAGCTGTACGGGTTCTGTTGAGATCAAAAGGCATGAGTTCTTCAAGGGTGTAAATTGGGCCTTAATTAGATCCGTTAGGCCACCTGAAGTCCCCAGTGATATGAACAAAATTAGGAGTAGTAGGGTTTTGCTACCAAAACTAAGCAAAACAGAAAGGGATCAACCATATCAGCTTAGAACTCATCATTTTGAATACTTCTAACGCCAAAATATGTAAATATCTTAGCAAAAATAGGATTTCCCGCAAATATGTGTTTGCCATTAAAGAAATTAAGGGCTCTTTTCCCCTTGTTTTCTGTTTTTTTTTTCTTTTTTCTATGTACCGATGAGAGAAAGAATTAGAAAAAGTAGTATATGTATGACCAAGGCACTATGCATTGAACTCGCAGTTTATTTCTCATTATAATAATATTGATATGTCTCTACCAATAAAATTATCAGTAGTTGAGGATTTGTAGGTGTAAAAAAAGTGGGATCCCATAATTGTCCTAATGTGATTCTCATGAAAGCTTAAGAAGTCATGTGATGACAATAATTACACTTCTCATTGATGAGAAAATTGCAGGGAAGAAAAGATGAAAATCGCTTTATTCTAACAATACTTTATAACATTGTATACCTTTTTCTCGTATGGCTATTTTCACATCTGCGCATTCACATGTCCTTTTCACCGAACGAACAAAAGAAACAAAAAAGAAAACGTATTTTGGGGCTCTTTCTTTGTCATTGTTTTTTGCTAAAATATTGTAAAATTTAAATTGTGGTGATTATCTACTACCCTTTATAATAAACTAAGCCTCTTAATGCTTACTCGAGTTTTTATGATCATTGTTTTGGAGAGAGAGATGCAAATTTCTGAAATCAGGGGTAATGAATGTCTGAAATTAGTTAATAATATAAATAGAGGCGATTTGGGAATGTGTTGCTAACAGTAATGATGAGGTGAGAGGGGAATAAAAGGATTGTAGGCAGTGTGGACCATTTTGAATGCAGTGAAAAAATGACAGCAATAATTTGATCTTAACATTTAAACCAAAGAAAACCAATCAAAATTCAACAGGAATCCTTTTACCTAAAGTATCAATAAATCAAATACCTACTATGAGTCAGTGCATTATGGATGACAACCCAAACTTTGGTGCTCTCTTCCATGGCAGCTCGAATTACAATAAACCTTCATTGCGTACTTCGAATCCCTTATTTTTCTCTGCCTCCGTAATCAAAAGAAAGGAACTCTTTTCCTCCCTGGAGTAAAAGTTGTTCATTTTCTATTGGTTTTGAAAACACACACTGCTATCTTTTATCTGTATATGTATAGAGAGAGAGAGAGAGAACAACTTACTGCAACTTTAAACATAACTTCCTAAGATTAATTTCACATCTCAAGCAAAGAATATAATGAGAAAAACTTGTGAAAGAATTAAAAAAAGCATATTCATACATACTACTAGTAAAGTGGGAACAAAAACATGATGAAAAATGGAAGCACACCCCTTTAACTAAAAAACTATATGGGGGTGAGGTGACTTTCTCCTCCACAGAGAAGAGTTTCCTAAATTTGACACATCTTCTGTCATTTAGGTGGTAAATTTTGCCATATATCACTAAAAGGAAGACAGCATAAGTCACCGTTTAGATTTGCATTCTAATGGAGTACAGCATTATATGGGCAAGCATCAGCTTTTATCATGTCATTGATTCAGTTCTTTAAGCATGAATGAGCTGTAAGATTATGTGTGTCCAAATAGTCAAGTACTTACATCACTTTTTCTCATTTCTTTCAGGCCTTTTGTTTTCTTTTGGAGGTTAGATCTTGGGGTGAAGTGACTCAGGACTGAGGAGTTTATGTCAGTGCTTCAGTTTTTTCCTTCTTTTTTTTTCTTGTGACAGCGCATGGTAGGTTCAATCTCGGGGCTCTGAAGCTTCTTCATCAACAACTTCATTTTTTCCTTATGATGAGACTTTCCATAATCTCTTCAAAATAAATTTATCATCATCTTCGTGAAAATTTTTGTTAGATATATTAATTTTATCGAAGAATATTTGAAAATGAGTTTGATTGATAAACTCTCAGAGGTGACATGTCTATTATCAGAAACAGACCCCCCAGGTTACAGACAATGTCGTCCAATTGCAGACATACATACATACATAGTTATCCCTCTCCTCTCCTTCAGCACAGAACAGAAAATCACAACTTTCACCAAATAATTAGAGGCAACAAAAGTAATCATGCTTTTAATGTCCATCAGATGTGTAATGTGAAAAAGCTTAATTATGTTGGAGCCATTATAGCATTCCAACCCAACTAATACGATTTGATAGTTCTTTTTCTTTCTTCGATCTCCCTCGTTACTCGTGATCTCTCTCCCATCCCAGCCTAGTTTCACCTTCACTTTTTTAGCATGTATATCCACGCACTTCAAAATTTCCTTGTTTCCCCCCCTGCAAAATTAAAGCATAAACAGGTCACAACTCAGAACAATTTGGTCACGTAAGCATTGTAGATTAAGATTAAAAATCAGATTTTTCAGCTTTTCTGTATGGTCATTATCTAATGTTTTCTGAGGGGGTGTTGCTTTACTTACTCGAGTTAAAATGAAATGCGTAATCAGTTGTTAAGTTTGGTAATAAAGGTAACACGCTTTTAAGAACATATCAGAGTTAATTTAAACTCTATAATAAAGGTAATTATTACAGTAGTCTCCTAATCGAAACAGAATTTGAAACACTGATTTCACAACTTGAATAGATGATTGATGAGAAAGAGGCTAAAGTATACGCGCAAAAGAAAAGGGTTTTAAGTCACATTTTCTAATACTAATCTTGCTTAAGCATACTTAGGGGCAAATTTTATGTGGAGATCTAATATGATAAAGTCTAAGTTGCCTGTGTATCACATAAAGGTATCCCGGTAAGAATTACTTTTTGAAGTTTAACGTCATTGAATAAACCTACTTTTGCTTTCAAGGTTGGTTGTTGATGAAGCAGGGAAGGCCACAAAACAAGACACCCTTGTTTGCTTCTATTCAAATACGATGATTTATATGAAAAGTTGTGAGGATCTTATGTACCTTCTCATCTAAGGGAAACCTTAGTCATTTATAAGGAAAGACAAAACTATTTGAAGTTCCAAAATTATTTTAATAGTAAACAATACATACAATACGTGAATTTATTCTCTTTGTCGTCAACACCACAATAATATTGTAGCGATTAAAATTTAAATTAAACTTGTACAAGTGTGTGAAATAATTTTTAAGTGAAAATCACATTTAAAATTTTGGACACTACAAGAAAATTCTTAAAAACTGACCAATTTTAGTGACAAAAAAATAATAATAGTCACTATAGTGATAAATTTGAATACTACTTTATAAACTAAAAAATATTGGTAACAAAAATAATTTCTAATATGAATATAAATTATATATGGTTTTTAATTGGTAACTAAAATAGTTTTTCTTCTGAATTGGTCTCTAAATTATTCATTAACATTGCTACCAAGGTTTTGGGTACCAAAAGAATTGGTCTCTAATAAGTTGTTATAACGGGTCACTCAACCCGACCCAGCCTAGCCCACCACGGGTTGGCCACTTAGTTAGCTGACCCAACCTGGTTCACTTATTAATGAACTAAAAAAATTCAAACCCGGTTCGGTCCACCACAGATTGGTGGGTTAAACAGATTGACTCACTGACTCACTTAATTAAAAAAATATAATTTTTTCTTCAGTCCTAACAAAAATAAATTATAATTGTGATTAAAATATAAATAAACTTCAATACAATCTAAATACAATCCAAAAAATAATGTTCAATCCCAAATACAAACAAAAATCACAACCAATATTAGATTTGCATTTGCCAATCCAATATGTTGGCTAAAAAAATAGAAAACACCCCAATCCAACTCGAATAAAAAAAATTGTGTGATCCTTTATCTACAGGTGGGTTGGTGAGCCAGGCTGGCTCACCACAAATTCAACTCGGATGAGCCCGGTTCTTGGTGGGCCTAGTAAAAAATTAACCAATATTGAAATTTGTAAAAAAGTTTCAACCCAATCCGACCTGAACCTATGGTGGGCCAGGTTGGCTCAGAGGTTCCAACCTACTTTGACAGCTCTAGTCTCTGATTAGTCATTTGGAGACCAATTTAAAAACCAAATACTTTAACATCAACAATTTTGATAGCTAATATTAAGAACTAATTCATATTTAAAACTATTTTAGTTATCAATAATTTTTAAGATATAAATTGGTATCTAAATTAATTACTATAGTGGTTAATTATTATTTTTTTACTCAAATTAATCATTATTTAGAAATTTTCTTGTAACAGGAGTTTTAATTTATTCGAAGATATAGCTTATATAATTAATATATATATATATATATATATATATATATATATATATATATATATATATATATATATATATATATATATATATATATAAAAGAGTTATAGATACTAAAGAGAAATTCAATCTTAAGATTTGAAGTTATATTAGTTTTGCGGAAAATAGCGTTCTATTAGAAATTTTGACATTTTCATTCTTCTTTTCAATAACAAAGAATATGTTCTCATTCTCCAAGTTAATTCATTCACTATTTATATTCTAATCAGTTATAATTTTTTTATTAATAAAAATTATTTATCAATAACTTTTAATTTATAAAATAATTTATAAATTAGTTAATACAATAAATAATTATTTTTTATCTCTACATTTATTATTATTTAATTATTTTCTTGTGCAATATATTATCTCGAAGTTAATACAATATATTATAAGATAGCAACTTCCAAACTACAAGCTAACTTATAATCTAATTTTGTCAAATAAACCTAAATCAAAAACAAGTTTAGTACACTGTTATATATTTTAATTCTGAAAGTGTATAATGATCACAGAATAATCTTAAAATTATGAAAACTCCTATAAGTATATGAATATATAATTCATCAATTACATTAATTTAATATTTAAAGTTTACGCGACTTAAATTATAATATTAATTAGTAAGTGCAAAATTAAAACAACGGTGAATGATTATGTTTATGAAGTTAATTACAGAACTAAAAATTTTAAAAAATTATTTAATTCTTTTTAATTTCAAGAGTTAAACAAATAACACATTATACTTTGCAAACCAAAGGTTACTGCAAACAAATCTCAAAAAGCAGTTAGGATCAAGAGACCGATAGTGGCAATATTTCTTATTATTTAGCTTACTTTCATGGACTCATTTTGATAAAAATAAATATGTTATTACTGGAAAAGTTGTCTGCAAATGGAAAGATCTAAATCAGGGTCCAAATATGTGTATGAGAGGATTCACCTAAAAAGACTTTCCCATGTCTAAGTAAGGAAATTTCGTATAAGAGTGTTTAAATATGAGAAGTAGAGATTACATATCTGATTTTTTTTTTTTAACAAAGAATGAATAAATTAAAGAAGAACACTTATGAGATGCTCTAACCATTTTACAAAAAATTCAATAACATGTATGAAAAGATACAAAAGCTTGATATCGAAATCTTTCAAGACATGACAGTTAATAACTAGAAATCCATCAAAAATTAAAAAGACCCTAAAAAAAGATGCACATGGGACTAAAGGAGTAACCACTAACTTGTTCTGCTGCTACAAAATACACAACCAAAAGTAGAGACAGAAAGACCTTACACATGAATACATATATAAATCAAGTTGAGAAGAAAGTATATATAGAGTTAATAATAAACTTGATTTAACAGGTTGTAATAGATTGACCCTTTTCTGTTATACTACTAAACCGCTGTTGATACAAGTCAAGGTTGCCAAACATATTTAAATTTTGTAAAATTATAGACAAAACATTTGTTTATACCTATTTGACCAAACATTTTCAACGAATATGACATAAAATTATAAATGTTCTAATGTAGTTTTCTAATAATGCTCGAGCTCGAACTATACGAGCATGCGCTAACACAAAAAATACATCGTACTAGTTTTTTTTACTATTTTAATATTAATTAATTATTTTTTATAAGATAATAAAAAATTATAGTAATAAAAATATAATATTATCAAATATTTAATATTAAGAAGAGAGTTATTTTTTTATGTCAAATACTTAGAATGAATTTATAATTATATACCTTTCAAATTAAAGTATCAAATAAAAATTGATGAGAACCTAAACTTTTATGAAATTTACAAACATTAATGAAATCTAGTTGACAAAATTTTAAAAATATTTTTAAAAAAACATAAAAGGAAAACAAATATTCAAATTAATATATATTTTGAATATTTGTTTATTTCAATTTTTTAAATTTTAATGAATCTATTGTTAATACACTAATAAAATTTATAATACATTACTTGATTACAATCGCGCAAAAAATAAAAATTAAACTAATAATAATAAAATATTAGTATAGATATTGTATCTTTTGAAACTTCAGTATATATTGGATGGTGATAAAAAAAATTCATGACAATTACATTAAATTTTTATATTATAGTAAATAAAATTCATTTATACAATTATAGTGACAAAAGTTACAGTATGATAATGAGTTAAAAAATAAAAAGTAATTATATAAGATATATTAAAATAGTATTTTACACTATAAAAATAAGCAACAAATAAAAATATTAAAAACGTTATCAAATTTGTGTCTTAAAAACAATTTGAAAGACTATTGAATGAAATTGCACTAAGAAAAAGAAGTATATAATTAAGGGTATGATAATGTGAATATTACCTTAGAGAATTAATGGTTGAATAATAACAAAAATTATTTTAGCGAAATAAAAGAGTTCTTTAAATGAAACAAAAATTAATAATAATAGAGTAAAAAATTTAAACTTTTTATATTACCTAGTAAATGAAAGGATTGTGCTATGCTATTAAACATTTGAAATGAGACGATTAAACATTCTCATGTGAAAGAAAAATATACAATAAATAAAAATATTAAAAAAGAATTGAAATATTCAAATATTTAATTGACATAATCATTATAATTGCAAAAAGGTTATGATAAGATGAAAAATATAGTGGAGATGTAAATGAATTTCATGACAAACCAAACAATTAGAAGAAATAAAAAATATAAATTGTGTGTAATAATATATATATATATATATATATATATATAATATGAATATTTTAATAATTTAAACGAGGATAAGGATATGACGGAGATGAGTATTTTAACATATATGGGGACGAGACATATATGTATATCTCCATACCCAATTGAAAAAAATCAGAAATTCCTCATACCCATACTCATATCAAGTTATAATGCAGAAATTTCGATCAAAATAGAGATGTTTCAGACAATACCCATGAGACTAGTTAGTTTATTATCTGCTCACATAAAACTCTCGTATAAAGACTCATTTATTATGGAAAAAAATTATTACACTAATCATTGCATTAATTATGATTCATTTCAGAAAGAAACGTGTATTAAATAGTTAAAATTGCTGTAAAGACAGCGAAATAATTAAAATTAAAACTAATAATAACTCACCTATTTCACTTTGAATATCATAAGTATATCTATCCTATCATTTTCTCGTCCTTTAGTGTCTCTTTCACCGTCTACATCGTGACCTTGCTATTCTTTTAAATCATTGTTGGCTAAAAACACATCTCTCTAATACTCCATAGAGGCATACAAAATTTATTCCGTTCTCTAACTTTGTTTATATACACGTCTTAGTCTTTGCACAGGATTAATAACAAGGACAATTACGACGATGTTGAACAACTAATTCATGCATTATTATTTATTTAATCTAGAGTTAGGGCTACATAGTATTCAACCTAGCGCTTCATGAATCATTGGAGGATGCAATAACAACAAATATTCAAATAATTGTTGCCATGTGAATTTCTGCATGCCCATTGCACCTTCCATACCTATGAGCCTAGTTAGGGATTTAGAAAAAAAAAAATACTTAGGAGTTAATTGCAGCATCAAAATCTTGTCCAAAATCTTCGTGGCTGAGTATATTAACAAGTTATTAATTGTTAAATTGCATATATTCTAATCTCTTGTATACAATTCAATGAACCTGAGACGTAGTGAATGAATGTTGGGGAAAACATTTCCGTTAAATGGTCCATGGTGGAAACGCATACACATACTACATAAAAAATGAGACATCACATACTAGTTGTCTACATTTATAAAATATTTTGTCAAATAGGTTGGTTAAAAAATATGCTTGAAATTTTATAAATTAACAGTATTTTTTTCTGATTTTTAGGATGAAATATATATTTTTAAAATTTATAAATAATGTTCTTAATAACTAGAAATAACTATTTTATGAATAATGTTACAGAGCATTACTTTTTTCTGTACTCCAAATTTATATTTAATTTTTTTAGATTATTTTCTTTTAATAAACATGATAACTGACTACTCCATTTTTATTCTATCTAACCAGTTGGGCCTAGTTGCGGCATCTTCATTAACCTATCTATCTATTTAATCATGGATAAATTATAGGTGAAGGTATATGGAACATCCAACTATATCTGATCTTCCCACATTAATTATAGGTAAATATGTTTTTTTTTTACCTAAAACCTTGGTCTTGTTAGATTTCTAGGTGGATTCTCTAATTTATTTATTGTGAATATATAACTTTTGATTTATTCAACTCAGAGAGTAGGTAAAAGGTAAAGGTAAAGAAACCAGATTTTTTTTTTTTTCTGTAATGTGACTCTTAAACTTTACATGTATGCACCTCTTTACATACCCCAATGGAGTCTGATATAACTATTCTGTCCTATTTAAAGTTAAATTCATCATGTATAGCAGATTTCATATAAAAAAATTAGAGGATGTTATATTTATTAAAGCCATATCAAAATTAAAATAGATTTATATATTTAATGTTTTTAATGCAATAATACTCCTACTTATATGTTTTTAATAAATATCACATTTGTTTATATTTTAATAAATGTTCTTTTTTTTTTTACATTTTTAATAGTGACACTCATGTTTGAGACTCAAAGTCAGTTTCAAGATCAAAAGGATATTATGATATTTTAATTTTAAAATAGTTATTTACTTTTTTTTTATATTCTTAATAAAGTAAACTATATTACTTATATTTTTATTTATCATGATTTAAAATTATATGTAAATACAGTAAAACGTTAACAAATTTAGTAATATATTTATATCTATTTATTTATTTGATATCAAATCATTATTTTCACATAAATATAATATTTTTTAAGAAATTTATAATTTAGTTTTTATGATATTTTAAAATGCAATAATTAAATATTAAAATTTTATATAAAAAATATTTATTTCATATTTTAAAAATGTAATATTTGATTTTAGTTTTATATGGCATTTTAAACAAAATAAAGGATAAAGTAAAATTTATTAAAATTAAAATTAAAATGTGATGAATGTTATTTATCATAAACATAGATGTCTGCTAAAAGATTAAATATGTGGGAATCTCATTTTATAATAAAATAATAAGAAAAAAATATACATGTTTATTTAAAAACTAAAATAGATATAAGTACATTTAAATGACTTGAACAAGTTCAATTTTTGCAATATACTATAATTATATATTATTTAAATAATCCAAGAAATCGTACTTGATAATGATAAGTATTCATCAAGTGAACAATTTTGTTTTACTAAAAAATTCTTTTTCAAACTAAATTTTTACTAAATTATCTATTACTAATGGTAATTAAGATTGTGCAAGTTAGAAGAAAAAAAATATTATGGCAATGATTAATAATTTAAAAATAAATTTAATTTTTGCAAATAATTTATGTAAACAATGACCTTTAGTTTAATTTTCAAGATTTATACAACATGTGTAGATTAGATTCTTGTATTCTAAGCAAAGAAAATTACCATTGAACCCTCGCAAACAAACTGATTAAAACAATATCAAAATCAGAAAAAATAAAGAGAATACAAGATTAATTAATAAAATAAATAAATATTTGTTGAAGTTTTCATTTTTGAAGTACATGTAAAATATTATCTGCAGATAAAATATGTGATGGATAGTTGGTACTCGCAAGTATTTGTTACCTGCGGGTAGCGCGGGTAATGGGTATTTTAATACCTGCTTATAAACGGGTTAGGTGTGGATATTATACTATCTATACCCGTAGATACCCGTTATCCATAAAAAATTAAAATTAAAATTATATTTTATTAAGTTAAATTTAATAAAAATTAAATTTTAGTTTATATTTTATTAGATAAAATTAAATTTATATTTAATATAATTTACATTTTATTTTACATTTTTTCTAATTTTATTTAAATTCTATTTTATATATTTATGAAATATATTTGTTTAATATTTGCAGGTATCCACAGGTTTTAAAATATCCGCAGATATTTTTTAAACAGATACTCGTACGGGTAGCAGGACGGGTAGCAGATGAATTTTTTTGTCGTGGGTCGGGTTGTGGTTAGACACTATCCGTGTCCGACCCGACCCGTTGTCATCCATAATTATAATATTTAATTTTTAAATTATTATTCTTTTAATCATTAACATACTGTCTTTAATTGTTAAATTGATATTTTTTTAATTACTAAAGCAATTATAATCAGATAATAAAAAATATTAATAAATAACTTATTTAAGTTAAATCATTTATAACTTTTGAAATATAAATAATGAAATGTATCGGTTAAAAGAAAAATAAATAATACTGAAACACTTATTTAAAAAATAGAATTGTTTCTACAATAGATTATGAAAATGGATAAAATATCATTAGTTTTTGTTGTTAAATTCCTAAGAAAAGATTACTGTTTCATTGTATCGTTATATATGAAATAGATTACTCTTCTATCACTGTATACGAAATAGTGATTACTGTTTTATTTTATTTTTTTCCTGTATCGAGAAGATGGTGTGATTATTGTAAATCTGAATTGAATGACTGAGTTTATGTACTTTGAGTTATATAATAGAAAAAAAAAAAGATTGGAAAGTGAGGATGTGACAGAGAATCAAAGTTAGATGCAGAAATGGCAGAAAAGAATTACTTAAATGTTGACACTCAACTTTACAATTAGCCACCCACTTCATTCAAAACCATGACCTCCTTTCTTTGCAACAAAAACACGCCAAACACGTCCTATATTCCCCCTCTCTGCTGTGAGTGCGATTCTCTGCATTCAATTCAACACGTGTTGCAATCTAAAGCAACATAGCAGAACCACTCCCACTGATCCAACGGAGATAAGTGCTGACCCACCAACTTCAATCCATTGTTTTACAACAATACATGTCCTCATGCTATAACCAAATGCAAGACATTAATTAAATTAAAATATTTTTTGAAAACTATTATTAGATAAAATAAAATAATTAAGAAAAAAAAAATTTCTACCAGTGACAAGAGAAATTAATTCATCTGCTATTACATGTAGTGTTTGGTTTTTAAATATTTAGTTATTTATTTGGATCCATCAATAATGTATCGGAGATCAATGCCCATTGTTTTTGGGCCCATCTCTGATCTAAATTCTAAACCAGCAGTTTGTACCCTTGCAGTTGAAAAAACACAAAGTAAGATATAGTAATTTTACTTTTATCTTTTTCTTAAACGAAGCAAGTAAACAAAGACATGCAGATCACTAGTAAAAAGACGAAATATTTGTTTTATCAATTTATACGTCAGGCGTGAGGATAATGTAAGCACGTTGTTTCTTGCCTGCTTTAATAACAGGATAAGGAAACGTGTGCAGAACATATAATCAGATTCAAGAATATAGATGAGCAAAAGTTTCAACTTAAAATATGGTTTTAAAGTTTAATTTCACAGTCAAATGATCTACCATTAGACTGTTATTTTACCAGATTAATTGTAGATATTTGCAAATTTTGCATTCAATTTGTACTGTGAGGCACGGACCAGTAATATATGACTAAATTGAAATATAAATAAGAATAGACTTTATTTTTAAATTTAATTTTATATGCATGAAGTACTTCTAATCACAATCTCAGAGGATGGACCACAATCCACTATAAAAATTTGGATAAAACTAATTTAATTTGCAACCTTATGAAAATACAAAGCAGTAATGTAGGAGTATTTTGGGAACAGCAAAAACATGAAGTATCAACCGACCCAAACCGAAAACAAGTGTCCGAGACTCTGGTTTCATTTGAAACCATCAAACTGCACCTGCCAAAGTCCTCTCTTTCTCTTTTTTCGAAAATAGTTTTTTTAAGTAAATGATTTATTTCTTCACCAAAACTCAGTATAAATATGTCACCAACATCAGCAGCTACTCAACCAAACACACTTCACTTATTCATCTGTTTTTATCAACACTTGTTCCATTCTTAGCTTTTGTCCAACCAAATTTTGGAAGATGGCCAATAGAAACGTTGCTGCTAATTCTTCTTTTGAAAGAACTAGCTTGGCTTCCCTGGATCAAAAGTTGGCCTTGGCCAAGCGCTGTTCTCACGGTAATAATACATGCACAACTTTCTGCAAATTTCACCATTTCTGAATATTGTTTGGTTACATTTACACTTTTGTTTTGTGCGTAAACAGAGGGTGTGATGGCAGGAGCCAAGGCAGCTGTTGTTGCTACTATTGCCACTGCAATCCCAACTGTAACTATTACTTCCACCTTTTCAATTTCCTTTGTTTCATTCCATTATTTTTTAGACATAACGTTGTCATGAATCCTAATCTGTTTACATTTGTTTGATCTGCAGCTGGCTAGTGTGAAGATGCTACCTTGGGCAAAAGCGAATCTCAATCACACTGCTCAAGCTCTCATAATTTCCACAGGTAACCATTATCATCCTAGGATGCTCCAATTATCTCCTCGTAACAATTACTGTGGTTGTTGGAATTAGTGATCTAAGTAGCACATTGTGTAAACAGTGGCTGGAGCAGCATATTTCATAGTAGCAGACAAGACCGTTTTGGCAACTGCAAGAAAGAACTCCTTCAACCCACCCTCCAATCCATGAATTCCAAATCGACAACTTGGTTGTTGGATTCAGCTGCACTACTTTAATCGGGATATCGTAGCATTAACCCGATCATCCAAATCATCACATATGTATATGTATTTAGAAGTTACAATAAAAAAGGATTTGCATTACTTACAGTGAGAGAGCACTTATGTACCAAACATCACTTAATTATAAGACTGCAAATCAATGGCCTTTCTTCTATGCAAGTGCAATTATCTTGGTATTTAAAATCTTGGATATGGATTCACTTATAAATTGAACTTTCTTAAAATATATATGTATTCTCAATCGAGTTTATCACCTCATCCTTTAAAAATTATTTAGGAAGTAATATCCTAAAGGCTCTTTCAATAATTTTGTTCTTCTGCTATATTATTAATTAAGAGAGAATATTATTATTTAAAAAAAAATGTATTTTTTTTACACGATAAAATTAAGTTCCTTATTTCTTTAATTCATGTCAATATTGCATGCATTGATTAATCAACGTAAAATTGATAATAAATAATTAAGTAAAATGCTGAAAATAAATAATGATAAAATGTTTCAAAAACAAATAAGTGGTAAAGTTTATAAAATTAAAATGCTTAAATAATAAAATATGTAGTAAATTTTTTTATTCATTTATGTCAGATTAAAAAGTGATAAAGATAGATGAAAGATGGAGACAATAAGACAACATATATGAGGTCATAAGCATTGCTGATAAAATATGGCTTCTTCTGTTCTAACTGTCATCAGCACTGCAGATAAAGCCTGGATAAAGCATGGATTATAAGGAAGCATTAATCACGTGAAAGCATGATCATCTAAGAAAGTAAATGGAAACCAAACAACGGAATTAATCACGCAAAATTTAGGAGAAAGGAGGAACAGAATATAAAACTCAAAAACAAAATATTAACGTTATATAAGTCTCTTTTCTCTGGTTTATTTTAAATTTATAACTTAAAAGTTAAAGTTAAAAATAAAAAAGTAAAATTAAGCTCAAAATATTAATAAAAGGCTTGCAACCCAATTGTTGATTGAAACAAACGTATTTTTATCAAATACATTTCTCCGTGTATTTTAAATTCGTTTCCAGACCAACCTATTTATTATAAGTTGCTGTAATTTATAAAAATAAGTTATTTTTAACTTATTTATTAATAATTTATTTTTTCCTTACGTTAAAAGTTTGAATAAACATCTTGATAATATAACTTTTTATTAGAAAATTATTATTTCTTCTTAAAACAACTCATACAAACTCACATGAAGATTTGAATATGGATTATTGATTAATACATACACCCAAGAATGGTAATCACACTCCAATGGAATACTTACGGTGAACATTCTTACCATTTTAATTATTTTAACAACTAAGCAAGTGAATGGGACTCTCTAGCGGGTCTTTAGGCCTAAAAAATAAAAACGTATAATTTTATTTATTTATTTTAGTAATAATATTTTCTATTAAATTAATTATAAAATTATATTTTAAAAAAATATTTTAATTTTTTAGTATTAATATATTTTTATTAAATTAATTATACATTTTTTTAAGTTAAAATGACTTAAAAAATTTATGACTAATATATCTTTATTAAAATTACAATAAATATATTTTCTTTCGTAAAGTATTACATAAAATCGTAAAATTGAAAATGATATCTGATCAAAATTTTAATGTTATTTAATCCATGCTCTCTCAAAAATATTAATTTTAATACCTATTTTTTCAACAATATTAAAGTTTATTCAACTTCATAAACGAACTGCTGACATATAAGATGACATGTCTCTCTCATGTGATGTGTATAATCTTTATTTATTTAATAAAAAATTAATTTAAAAGAAATAAACCTAATTACAGTTGCACGGTGGACTCAACTTCTTCTCCTCCAACACAAAACACGTCCACCCATTTCCTTCCACTTCAATCACCTTCATCGATGTTTATAGTATTTTCTTTAATTTATTTATAATTTTTTTAATCTTTTATTTTTTATTTAAAAAATAAATAAAGAAAAATTATCAGGTGTCATGATGATTTATAATGTGACCGTGACAATGTGATATGACAATAACAATGATAATGTTAACAATGATAATGTTATGTGTAACTATCACACCATATATCATTATCTTAGTTTTAAGTTCATCACTATATTTTTATTTATTTTGATTTCGTTCCAAATTTTTTTAAATAAAATAATTACGTCTCTTTTCAAATTAAAATAAAACTTAATTTTAATATAAATGTTATATGATGTTTTTATTAAAATTAATATTTTTATTAAATATTTTTAATAAAATTAAGTTTATTTAAATATATATTTTATGTTAAATTTTATTTTAAATTATTTTAAAGTGGTTAATAGAAATGAATATTATTAAAAAAATAAAAATTAATTTCAACTATGTTAAACTTAATTATCAATTTCATTTTATAAAATAAAAGAAAATTATCAATTTTTTTACTCTGTAAATTTTAAAATGTGTAAATTTTAATAATTTTTATATAAATGTTTGAATTATTTAAAAATAGAAATTTTATTAAATTTATTTAAATTTATATTTATATTAAATTTTATTTTAATCTCTTTTAAAGTGGTTAATAAAAAGTAATGTTATTAAAACAATAAAAAATAATTTTAACTAACAAATGTTAAATTTGTTTATCAATTTCATTTCATAAAATAAAATGAATTTATCTATTTTTTTTAATCTTTTAAACAATTGTAAAAGAAATGAAAGAAAATATATTGAGAATAAATTAATACTTTATAAAAAATACCCACAAACAAACCCTTATTTTCTTCTCATTTCACATACTATTTTCTCAAACAACCCCGTGTAAATTATCTTTAATCAGCTATATATTTGATAGTGTAAGGTAAGATCTAAGACCAGAGAACAGAGAAATAAATGCTTAATAAATTAAAGTCATCAACACTGAACACTTCAGAAGAGAAAGGGTAATAGTTTAAGATTTAATTTGCTGTGTATTACGATTATATTTGAGGCTATGCATTTTCAGGCCACTATATTAAAATATAGGAAACTAGAAAGTAACTATGTCATGTGGTGTATTAATCAACATAGAATAGAATCACTTCAAATACGGAAAAGTTGAAATGATAGAACTCAGGTTGTTGGCTGTTTCAACTTTTACAATATTATATTTTAAGCAACTATTATACCTTTGGGTATATGTAAAATACGTTTCATTAATATTTTAATTTCATAAATAATTTTTAAATTAAGATAATAAAAAAAGTTCTAGAAAATAATTTCCTAAGTTTTTCTCTTTAAAATAAAAAACTTATCCCACTGTTTTCGAGAGTCCGACATCCAGAATTGTAGCACATGCGGGTCAACATGTGTGCAATCTAACTAAAGATGCCGATGTTTTCTTATTGCAACTTTAACAGAGATGAGTCCTAAGTTGAACCAACAAATTTTGCAGACGGTAATGTAAATAAAAGTATTCATGCGCCTTTTTAAAGAGAGGATTATAAAAAAGATAAAACATCAATCGAAATAAAAAAACCAAGTATAAGAGACTAATATTATTTCAAACTCAATTATGGATTTACGGATCTTCGTCACGGTGTTCAGTTTTTTTAATTTTTAATTAATGTAAGATTTAAATTTATATTTGAAATTATTTAACATCTAAAACAATTAGAATCCGTCACTAAAAATAATTCATATACAAATTAAAAAATAGATAAATTATATAAAAACAATACATTAATTTATGAATAAATTAAATTTAGTGTATAAAAATAAATAGATTAAACATGTTTTTAATCATTAAATTTTGACGTGAATTTAAAATTTGTTCTCCTAAAATTTGATACAATTTGACATTCAAATTTTAAAAACAAATAAATATAATTTTTTAACTCAATTGTATTAATTCTTTTTAACACATGTCAAACATAGTTTAACAAATTTAAATGTCAATTTTAAACTTTATTTAACAAACTAAAAAGAGCTAACACTATAACTTTAAAGATTCCACCTTTCATTTTAAAATTTGAAATATAAAATATGTCAAAATTAAAAAAAAAATCAAATTTAAAAAATAAAAATATATTTAACCTAAAATAATTTGAATTTATAAAGAAACTTTATCCCATCTTTTATCTGTTTACTTTGTTTAAGGAAAAGGACTCCAGATGCAACTACAATACTTTATTAGCCTACCCTGAACATGTATCATGATATTGATTCCAATATCTGAGTGTTTGTAAAATATTTAGTTATTGGGATTGATGTACGAGAAATGCCCATGGTTTTTGTCCATCTTCAATTTAAACCACCACCCTTAAAAAGGGGCGGAGTAACAAAGAGAAAGGATGTAGGTAAAAACTAAAAGGAGAGTGTAATTGTTTTTGGACTTTTCTGGCACCTGTGGATAAGAACACTACTTCACTCCTACTGCGCTGTATTAGAATAAGACACATGGTCATTCCCACAAAAACCCTCACATGCCCAAATTTGGATAAAGCATGAAAATAATTTAGGGACCAACAAAACATCAACAAACCGAAACCGAAGCTGTAGTGAAAAACCACTGTCTGAGACGATGGATTTCAATTGAAACCATCAAACTGCACACTACCCAATTCCTCTCCTTCACTTTTTTCGGAAATAGTTTTAAGTTTTCTTCACCAAAACTCAGTATAAATATGCTACCAACTTCAGCAGCTATTCAACCAAACATACTTCACTTATTCATCTGTTTTTACCAACACTTTCATTCTTAGCTTTTGTCCAACCAAATTTTGGAAGATGGCCAATAGAAATGTTGCTGCAAATTCTTCTTTTGAAAGGACAAGCTTGGCTTCCCTGGATCAAAAGTTGGCCTTGGCCAAGCGCTGTTCTCACGGTAATAATACATGCACAACTTTCTGCAAATTTCACCATTTCTGAATATTGTTTGGTTTTCATTTAATTTTTGTTTTGTGTGTAAACAGAGGGTGTGATGGCAGGAGCCAAGGCAGCTGTTGTTGCTACTATTGCCACTGGAATCCCAACTGTAACCATTACTTCCACCTTTTCAATTTCCTTTGTTTCATTCAATTTTTTAGACATAAAGTTGTGATTTATCATAATCTGTTTACATTTGTTTGATCTGCAGTTGGCTAGTGTGAAGATGCTACCCTGGGCAAAAGCAAATCTCAATCACTCTGCTCAAGCTCTCATAATTTCCACAGGTAACTATTATCATCCTAGGATGCTCCAATTGTCTCCTCGTAACAATTACTGTGGTTGTTGGAATTAGTGATCTAAGTAGCACATTGTGTAAACAGTGGCTGGAGCAGCATATTTCATCGTAGCTGACAAGACTGTTTTGGCAACTGCAAGAAAGAACTCCTTCAACCCACCCTCCAACCAATGAATCCTAAATCTGACAACTTGGATATGGAATTCAGCTGCATTATATTGAACTATCTGAGCTTCAACCTAATCACATGTATATGCATTTCAAATAAAGAAAGATTTGCATTTCAGATCAAATATGTATCGATTATGAATGCAAATAGTTGGTCTTTCTTCTACCCAAGTACGTGTGTTATCTACCATTCATCAGGTAGACAAAGTTTCTCACCATTCATTGCGTGAACAAAACCCGTCTGTGAAAAATGGTGAAGATAATTTTATTTTGCTAAAAAATTAGATTTAAAGTGGCACATTGAATTAAGATAACAAATTTAACAATACACAAACCAAACCAAGAAGAGGAGCCCCTAAAGGCAATAACATACAAGAGATAATCCGTTTAAAACAGGACCCAGCATACGATTAAGAGTAATTAATAAACATCAAATAATTAATTATATATTAAATAAATTTTTATTTTAATAATTATTAATATAATTTTATTTTATTTAGAGTAAAAAAAATGTTCATAAATATTACACACAGTTATAATTTATAATTTATTTGATGCACAACAAAAATAAAATAATAAAATAATTTTAATATTGTTATAATGTTTCTCTTTTTCTCTTTTAAATCGTTTGTCTATCATTCTAACGTTTTTAAAAATTAAAATATAACTAAACATAAAAGACAGAAAAAATAATTTTATCTTTAAATAACCTATTATATGATTTTATATTATTTTAATTGTTAGAATTCATTATTTCATATCTCAAACAAAATATAATGAGATAAATTATCATCATTAATTATATAGTAAATAGTGTCATTAGATTAACATTATCTTATCAGCAAAGTGGTTAAAATCGAAATGAGATTAAGATAAAAAAATATTCGTATAATTGTGATATCATAGATTTTATTTTTAATACAAACACATGTCTATAAAAATAAAATTAATTCATTATCAATACTTATTCAAATTTAATGGTGATGCATCACTGTTTTGATAAATAAATGTTTCAAGAAATTTTTTTTGATAGTAATTATATTAATTTTTAATTGAAAAATCAATTTTAATAATAATTATATTAATTTTTAATTGAGAGAATTGTGACGTAACAATGAAAGTTTCTAATTACATTAACTTTGATTTTGTAAGCTCATATTCTTGTCTCCAAATCTCCTATGGTACAATTATGCTTGAAATGTAAATCGTAAATACGATGTAAAATTGTGAATCTCTTATGATATAATTATGCTTGGAATGTAAATCGTAAATACGATGTAAAATTGTAAAATTTTATTATTTAAATCTCAATTTTAACTATTTTACTTAAAAAATTATTTACTTTATAAAAAAATTTAAAACCAACAGAATAAATAGTTTAAATGCAAAATTTAAAAGAATTAAAATTTAAGAATTTAGAAAAATAATTAAATTATTAAAAATAAATAAATTTTATCTAAAAATAATAACTTTAAATCTTTCATATTTTCATATTCATTTGTTTTTGTATTACTATTTTCTCCTTACCTTTATTTCTATTGGTATTTGGTGATAATTAGGAATGAGAAATTACTTTTTATTATTGATTTGTGATAAAAGTTAGTTTTATTTAAATTTTTAGGATTATTTTTCTTTTCAAATCCTATTTTTATTATTCTTGTTAGTAAAAATACATGTGTTACATTTTTATTAAACTTTTTTCTATGATAAAAAAATAATAAAAATATTATTATTATAATTATAAAAGTAAATATAAATAATTTTATAATTTTATTATGAATAACTATTTTAATTTTAAAAAAGTGTTTAAATTTTTTTTACTAAGTACAAGATATTTTTTTACATTTCTTTTATTGACGAATGATAAGAGTTTTTTTTAATAATATTATGATTATTTTTTGTAATTGTAGATCATATTATTGTTTCTTTTATTCTTTAAGTACTGTTTGGATTCATGAGTGGATTTGAGAGAAAGAAAGAGTGAATAAATTAATTTAATGAGGGTGGAGAGAAGATTGTGATGTGTTTTGGATTAAGGAATTTTAAATGATAGATGAAGGGATTTGAAGAAAAAGATTTTGAGAGTTTGTGAACGATGTAATAGGTATAATAAATTAAAAAAATGTTTTAATTGATAAAAGTAGGTAATTATCAAATTATCTTGTGAAAAAATGTGATATAAATTTAAATATATGTAGTGAAAATTATATTACAATAAAATCAAATTTGTTATCATTTTATTACATTCTTTTAAGTGTACAATTTTAAGTAGGTTAAATCTTAAAGTAAAATAATGGAGGTGTGTGTATGAAAATGAGAGGTGCATGATGTAAAGATGGGTGCTGAGAGTAAGGCTGGCATACATAGCCCAAACCCCATTTCATGCTTGCTTCGTCTCCAACAGTAATTCCCTTCGTATGTATGAATCCTTCCCTCCTTCAAACTCTCGCCTGCAAATCGTCACAGATCGCTTGAAACAAATGTGAGAGACACTTCAGCTTGAACAGTCCATACTCTGAAACAAACACACCTTGACCAAAATATCCTTTTTTATAATTGCATAGTGAAAAAAAATCTATTTCTTATATATATATATATATATATATATATATATATATATATATAAAATCAAAGTTTATTTTATTTTGTTTATATAAATAATATAATAAAATAAATAATAAATAATAAATATTAATATTAACAATAATAAATTATACTAATTATAAATAACAAATTCAATATTCCATTTTAATATAATTTCTACCATTTATATTTATATTTATATCACATTTATCTTTAAAAGTAAAATAGTAATCATATAATTTTATTCATTAAAATATTATTTTAATTTATCATATACATCACATCATAGACAAACTTTTATAGACTTTTCTTCATTCATTCTTTCAAATCCCTTAATCCAAATAATGTAATAATTTCCTTTTCATTATCTCAAATTCATTCACTCTCTCCCCCTCAAATTATTTCCGCAATCCAAAGACACCCTTAAGATTTTCTTTTTTATTAATGCCACAAAGCAATATATGGTGAACTATTTTTCTTATTGCTGTCTTTAATAATTATTTGTTGATGTTTGTACTCATTATTTTCTTATCATAAATATCAATATTTTTTTTGTCAAAAATTTGTTAGAAAATTTTTTCTAATATTGTTTGTTAAGTGATAAAATTTGTTAGGCAACATTGATCTAAAACTTGAGAAAAAAACAAAAACTAGTAATATGAAAAAATTATTTTGGTTAATGTTAATTTAAATATTTGTGCTTGATATCAATAAAAAAAATAATCTTAATCGATGATAATTGAAAAAAGGAACTTCATCGATACAGATAAGAAAATCTTGATAAACCTTCACCGAAAAATAACATCGTCTAAAATTCTTATCAACATATATGTTTTTTAATTATTAACTATTATTTGATAATTAAATATATATTTGATATTTTTATGATAATTAAATTATTTTATCCAAATAAGTTTGACTTGTTCATGTTTAGTTAAATTTAAATGATATCATAGAATATACATTCAAGGGAAATCAAATCAAATTAAACTTGTGTTGAGTCAAGTTGATTGAATCAAAATCAAATTAAGATCATCTCAAACTAAATAAAATTAATTTCATCATGTTTATTAAGTAGATTTAAGGTAAAATTAAATTTAGTTGACAAAGTTAATCTAATATATATTTAATTCAATTTAAATTAAATTAAAAAATTTAAGTCAAATCAAATAGATCTAATTAAAATCATTTGAATTATAAATTTAATTTATTTTATTGTATTTGGATTAGATCTAGATTTTGAAAAATCTAGTCATCCCTAAATTCATTGATTATTTTAAAAGAAATTTATTTATTAGATAGATATTATGAGTTCAGATAGTTTGGTTATAAAGAGGAATTGCATGGTATTTACCTTCCATTCATTCATTTAAAAATGTCCCAAAAGAATTATTATAGTTAAACAGCGAAATGTTTAGGAATATCAAAGCAGGTCAAGTTTGTCGGATCAGTCTGTCAGGCTGCCAAAAAAAGTAGATTATGTTAAAATTTTTAACCTGTCAATTCATTGTAGTCTAATCCGCCTAGTCTGTCAAACTGACAAGTCAAAGGCAGATGAGCTCGTCCTGGCTCATTGACCCTTTTTTATGTTTAAAAATTAAAAATAAATAACAATTTTATATTATATAAAAAAAATTGTATATATAAACAAATTTTATAAACAAAAAAAAACTAAAAAATTAAAAAAAAGTAATGGGCCAATCCGTCGGCCTGCCTACTCTAGTGCAGAATGAGTTAAGGGTCTTTCTTTCTACACCTCCAAAATTTCTTCTACACCTCCAAACTTTCTTTAAATTCCTAAAAAACCCTTTGACCATTTAACAAACTCCGCAAACACCACACCCCCAAAATTATGTAGACTTTTGGAAGTCAAAATATATGACTTCCGGAAGTCAAAATATATCACCGGAAGTCGACTTTCGGAAATCAAAAATCATCACCGGAAGTCAAAAATCATCACCGGAAGTCGACTTCCGGAAGTCAAAAAACATCACCGGAAGTCGACTTCCGGAAATCAAAAAACATTACGAAAGTCGACTTCCGTATATAAAAAAAATATATATTTTATTTTATTAAATTTTTTAAAATACGTATACAAAATTATAAAACACTTAAATTTAAAAAGATTACATTAAAAAATAAAAAAAATAAATAATAAAATTACTAAACAAAAAATTGAAAAACAAAATTAAAATATAATTTAAATTCAAATAATAAAACTTTAAATAATTTAAAAAGAATATATATATATATATATATATATATATATATATATATATATATAAATATATGTAAACCGGAAGTCGGACTTCTGTATATATATATAAACGGAAGTCGACTTCCGGTATTAAAAATGATACAACATATATATTTTATAAAGTTTTATTATTTTAATTTAAATTATTTTTTAATTTAAATTTTATTTTTACTTTTACTTATTTTATTGATATTATTATAATTATTTTATTTATATATTTCATGTATATTATTTTATATTTTATTTAAATTTTTTAATTTTGTTTAAAATATAAATATTTAATTTTAATCAAATTTATTTTTTTTAATTATATATTTTTTATATTTTTAAATTTATATTTATTTTTATACAATTTATTAAAAATGTAATAAAAAAACAAAAGAATTAAAAAAATGATATTTAAAATAACATATATAAATAATATATAAATAATCAAATTTTAAATAAGAAAAAGGAATATTCTTGAAAATCGAATTCTAATGATATATAATTTCTTTTAAATTTGATTATTAATATATGTTATTTCAAATATAATTTTTTAATTCTTTTTTATTTTTATTAAATTTTTAATAAATTATATAAAAATAAATTTAAATTTAAAAATATAAAAAAATATATAATTGAAAAAATTTTAAAAATTTGATTAAAATTTTAAACAAAATTAAAAAATTCAAATAAAATATAAAATAATATACATGAAATATATAAATAAAATAATTATAATAATATAATAAAATAAGTAAAAGTAAAAATAAAATTTAAAAATAATTTAAAATAAAATAATAAAACTTTATAAAATATATATGTTTTATAATTTTTAATGCCGGAAGTCGACTTCCGTTTGTATATATATATATGGAAGTCCGACTTCCGGTTTATATATATATATATATATATATATATATATATATATATATATATATATATATATATATTCACTTTTAAATTATTTAAATTTTTATTATTTGAATTTAAATTATTTTTCAATTTATTTTTTCAATTTTTTATTTAGTAATTTTATTATTTATTATTTTTTTATTTTTTAAAGTAATATTTTTTAAATTTAAATGTTTTATAATTTTGTATACGTATTTTAAAAAATACAATAAAATAAAATATATTTTTTTTTTATATACGGAAGTCGACTTTCGTAATGTTTTTGACTTCCGTAATGTTTTTTGACTTTCGGAAGTCGACTTCCGGTGATGATTTTTGACTTCCGGAAGTCAACTTCCGGTGATGATTTTTGATTTCCGGAAGTCGACTTCCGGTGATGATTTTTGACTTCCAGAAGTCGACTTTCGGTGATGATTTTTGACTTGTGGAAGTCATATATTTTGACTTCCGGAAGTTGACATCCGGAAGTATATTTGGGGGTGTGATGTCCGTGCGTTTCTTTAAATTGTCAAAGGGTATTTTGGGAATTTAAAGATTTTTTGGAGGTGCATAAGAAATGCTTGGAGGTGTAGGAAGAAAGACCCACGAGTTAATATGTTTAATCCATTTTTGGGGTTTTCTTCCTGCACCCCCAATATTTCTTCTGCACCTCCAAACTTTTCATAAATTCCAAAACTACCCTTTTAGTATTTTTAAATTTTAAATCAATTAATCTCTATTTCTCTCTCCTATTTAATGCTTCACTTGTTTTCACTCAACCCTAGCCGTCGCACACCCCCCCAATCTCTCATCTGCCCCCACTCACCTCTCTAACGTGCCTCACTGTCGTGCCCCACTCCTTCTTTTTTTTTTGTCCGCTCTTCCTCTTCCCTTCCCCATTCCTCTCCAACATGTAAGTAAAATTATCCTGTTGTATATTTTAATTTTATAATTTATTGATTGTTTCTGCCATGTTTGCTATGTTTGCTGTATGTAGTTATTATTTTTTATTTGAATATAGATATGTAAAAACACAAACCCGGAAGTCGTGGACTTCCATAGAACCAGGTTGGGAAGAAAGAAAAAATGACACTTACGGAAGTCAACATCAATACCGGAAGTCGACTTCCGTAGTTAAAACTGAGTTCCGTGAAAGTAAACATTATTGATTTTCGTAAGAGCATATGACTTCCGTAGAGTATGGCGTGACTTCCGTAGGCGAGTTCCACTTCCGTAGGCGTGTTCCACTTCCATAGGCGAGTTCCACTTCCGTAGGCAAGTTCCACTTCTGTAAGGCGAGTTCCACTTCCGTAAGGCGAGTTCCACTTCCGTAAGGCGAGTTCCACTTCCGTAAGACGAGTTCCACTTCCGTAATAACGTAATGACGTGTTCCGTAATTTTTTTTACTTAATTTTAATTTTAATGTAAATAATTTTGATATTAATTAATTTTAATTATTATTAATTATAATTAATTATAATTTTAAAAAAGTAAAATTTAGAATAATTAAAATTTTAGTTATTTACGATTTTGAATAATTTTAATTTTATTTAATTTTATTATTGAGTAAATATAATTTTAAAAAATTATAATTTAAAATAATTAGAATTTAAAATAATTAAAAGTATAGTTATTTACGATTTGGAATAATTTAAATTTTAATTAATTTAATTATTGAGTAAATATAATTTTAAATAATTATAATTTAGAATAATTAAAATTTTAGTTATTAACGATTTAGAATAATTTTAATTTTAATTAATTTTATTATTGAACAAATATAAATTTAAATAATTATAATTTTAAATAATTATAATTTAGATTAATTAAAATTTTATTTATTTATGATTTTGATAAATTTTAATTTTAATTAATTTTATTATTGAGTAAATATAAATTTAAATAATTATAATTTTGAATAATTATAAATTTAGTTATTTACGATATTGAATAATTTTAATTTTAAATAATTTTTTATTGAGTAAATATAATTTCAAATAATTATAATTTTGAATAATTAAAATTTTAGTTATTTACCATTTTGAATAATTTAAATTTTAATTAATTTTATTATTCAGTAAATATAAATTTAAATAATTATAATTTTAAATAATTAAAATTTTGGTTATTTATGATTTTTGAATAATTTAAATTTCAATTAATTTTATTATTGAGTAAATATATTTTTAAATAATTTTAATTTTGAATAATTTTAATTTTAATTAATTTAATTATTGAGTAAATATAAATTAAAATAATTATAATTTTGAATAATTAAAATTTTAGTTATTTACGATTTTGAATAATTTTAATTTTAATTAATTTTATTGTTGAGTAAATATAATTTTAAATAATTATAATTTTGAATAATAATAATATATTATAATTTTGAATATTAATAATTATAAATAATTATTATTTGTAAAAATTATAATTATTATTTATAATTTTGGATAATTTTAATTAATTATATTGTTCGAATAATTTTATTTTTAATTATAGACATGGCTAGGACAAGAGGAACTCATCGTGGTGGCTCAAGTTCTCCATATGCTGAGGCTTCTGAGCAAGAGCCTAGGCAGAGACCTACTGCATCTGTTCGTAGAAGAGGTAAGAGTCATCATACAGAGAGTGGTCCATCATCTCATGGGGTAGGTGGTTCATCAACTAGTCATGGAGAAGCTGGTCCATCATTACCAATTCCTACTGATATTCATGAGGAGCAAGAAAATATAATTCAGCATGAGGAGGTTGTTGCCGGGCAGGACCACGATGTTTTAGGAGGATTTCCTGGAGGACCCGAGGATACATCTTTGTTGACCGGATTTGCTGATCATGTTGCATGTGCTATTTGGGATGGCCAGGTTAGTATTGTACTTTAATAATTTATTTGTTGAAATTGGTGGATGAATTTATAATATTTGTATAATGGTTTTTATTAGGACCGAGTGGACATGAAGTTAGTGTCCCATGGCAAGAAATTGAAAAGATTCGAAGTTTGTCATGCAGCTATTCAGCCATTTGTTCAAAATTCAGGGTTGATGCCACCATGTGATATAATATATGAATATCCTAATAAGGGTCTGATACTAGCTTTTGTTGAGAGGTGGCATAGAGAGACCAGTAGCTTTCATCTTCCTTTTGGAGAGATGACTGTGACATTAGACAACGTCTTTGTCCTTCTTCATTTGCCTATAGTTGGAGAGCTTTTAAGCAATGAAGCATTAGACTTCGATGTTGCTCTTCAGTGTGTGATTGATCTTTTAGGCGTTGAACGGTTGAAGGCGTCATCTGAGTTGAATCACTGTTGTGGTCCTTATGAAAGACTCAGTTGGTTGAGAGACGTTTACACTGAGTGTTGTGACAATCAGCAGTGGGAGTTTGCGGCACGGGCGTATCTGCTGCATCATTGTACGATGGATCACGCTTAGTGGACTGTTCTGATCGATGACCTTTTTTTGTTGTGCACCTTTGGTTTTAACTTTTTGCGTTGGAGCCACCATTGATGTCATTGCAGGACACGCAATTTCATGTAACTTTTGTTTGATTGTTACTTTTCCTGCAATATCGACTTCACTGAAACGATTGACAACCATATCAATTTCTTTGTCTATGCATAACCTAGGAAGCGATTCATTTGATGAAATATTTGAGAAGTTTAATCTAGTCCACATTATATGAAGAACAGTCGGAGGAATCACCCCATAGACATATCGTGCTAATTCACAAGCACATGGTAAACCATATGTCGCTCTCAACACACATCCACAACTCCCGCTGTCAAATCCTATATGATTGACTCGTTCAACCTCATCAGCAATGAGTCCTAAAGCATGTCTTGATACAATTCCAACCAATCTTTTATACATGCCTCCCTTATACGCGTCACTGATTAGATTTATACTTTTTTTCAAAAGATGCCTTGATTTCATTATGTTGGAGGATAATAACGTTATGGATTGCATCCCAACACGAGCATAAGTCTCCCATACTGCTTCCTAGAACTTTCTTCAGGCTCCAGTGCGCTGATTCAACCCTATTATATTTAACAAACAATATTATAAGTGAATTAAGAACATAACTGATGATAATAACAATGAAACATACCTGTTTGATGTTGTGTTTCCTAAATGCATTACTCGATTTGTCCATGCCTTTACAAAGAATTTTTTATAAGGAATTATCCAACTTTCATTGACATACTCAAAGAATAAAGGCCATGAGATACAAACATGACGAAGGCGGTCAACACAATCATTAAAGGACGACTCATCTTCACAATACATAACATTTTCCCATGCTTCCATCACAACATCCCATGCGTCAACAGAATTTACTAACATTTTACACTTCGCTTGCACATTTTTCTGAATATGGAATCGGCAGAGGAGATGATAAAAATTAGGAAAAACACTACCAATAGCATTCATCAAAGCAAGGTCTCTGTCACTCACAATTACTTGTGGACCACCCTCAGAGGTCATGAATAATCCTCTAAATCTTTCTAGGGCCCAAGTGAAATTAGATTCTCGTTCACTAGATATGAATGCAAACGCAACAGAGAAAGTCAACCCTGTAGATGTCACCCTAACAATCTCAAGTAATGGCAATCGATATTTGTTGGTTTTGTAGGTGGTGTCCATCAAGAATACGATATTAAATGCATTCAACAATTTAATAGAATCAGGATGTGTCCAAAACAGATCACTAACCACTTCAGATTCTTCTAGACATCTACTCAAATGGATGTAATTATCACGATCTAACAACATCATCAAGTGTTGTAATTCAGTTCTTGAACCTCTCAACGATCGTTTATAAGTGTATCTTACATTATAAATTTACTTTATCGTTGTGACATTACACTCACTATTTTCTTTGAGAGTGAGTAGAATATTTGCTGGCTTGACTTGACTCTTAGACATGTCAACAAGCAAGGATTGTTCAGAAGATTTTAACCTCCCAGCAAATGGGTGACCAACTAGTGTATGAGACACATCATGGTTATGATATCCACACATTACCTTCAACATCCAACCATCTCCATTACTAATTGGTTTGCCTTTGAGTTTAAATGGACAATCACATTTTCTTGTGCCAGAGACACTAGGCTGAACATCAGATTTATACTTCCTATACTTACCACCCCTTTCACAGCCTAACAATACATACGTTTTTCTCCCAGGTTGACCAGTAGCTTTGTCAGATCTGATAGTGACAACAACAAAACCAAGATGAAATGCTATCCCTCAAACCCACTGAATCAGCTCATCTCGTGTTGAAAATATCTGATCAGTCGTAAAATTATTTGTATAGTCTCCATCACTCATCTCATTTATAAAAGAAGAGAAATCTGAGATGAAACTCGAATTTACTTGTGAATACATAAAATTTAAAGGAAGATCGTTCATCTTAGATAACTTTAACCACCTATAATCTAACATTAGTAATCAATACCACTTTTTACAAAATAAAATAAATATAAAAAAATTAAAATATTCCTCAAACAATTAAATAAATATAAAAAAAATCAAATATACATAAACACTCAACCATAAAAAAATAAAAAAAAAATAAAATTAAATCGATAAAAATTAAAAATATTCATTCAAAAATATAAAACAAACACACAATAAATAAATAGTAAACTTAAACAAATAATAATTAAAACATACAAAAATATAAAAAAAATAAATATTCATGTAAATAAAAGTTAAATAAATAATATAAATAAATAATAAATAAAGCATAAGTTATTATTCAAACCGTAACAAAATTATAAATTACAAAATAAAATAAATTAAAATATTACTAAGTCTAAAAGCATGGAAGTAGAAAAGTGAAAGAAAAAAGAAAAAAGGTAACTTAGTATAGCAAAGTGGAAAACTGAAAAAGAAAAAACAAAGAAAAAACAAAGCTTAGCCATCTACGGAAGTGGAGTGGAAAAGTGAAAATAAAATAAAAAAAAAGCATGGTAGAACATAGAAAGTATCGGAAGTGGAAAAAAAGAAAAACAAGATAAACCACTAACTACGAAAGTGGAAAAAATTTACTCATCACACTACTTACCAAACAAATACTCGACTTCCAGGCGAAATATTTACTTTAAAACTGGAAGTCCACTTCCGTAACACTATAAACATTTTACTTCAACGGAAGTCCACTTCCGATTTAATCATACACTTTCGGAAGTCGACTTCCGTTTCACACATACATTTTCGAAAGTCGACTTCCGTAGAAGGAAAAAAATTATTCGATTTTCGTAAAATTTCACTTGTCTCCGGAAGTCGACTTTCGTTTTACATATACACTTCCGGAAGTCGACTTCCGTATATGGAAAAAATAACTTGAGTTCTGCATGACACTTCCGTAAATAAAAATGACTTCATGAAATATTAAAAATGCACCAACATTTATCTCACACATAAACTTATCAAATATAAACTTCTATTCTAAATGCGCGTACCTCTTTTTCTGAGAAGAAATGAAGCAAATGAAATTTCACACCTCAACCACGAAATTTTTTGTAGTGAAAGTGAAAGTAAGTGTAAGTGAAACTGAAGAGGGGTGCAGAGTATATAAACGACTGACCGGTAATTAATTTAGGCAGCCAACTAACTCTGCCATTCATAATTGCGTCTACCTAATTAAACTTTTTTTATTTATTTAATTTTCCAAGGGCATAAATGGAAAAGCATGAATATTTGGAGGTGCAGAAAAAATATTGGGGTGCAGGAAGAAACCCCCTCCATTTTTTCAGTGATGGGGCCACCTGTTTTTGCGGGTCAAAGGCGGACCAAATTGGGTCATACTGACCCATTTTTGACATCCCTATAAATGATCAACCAACCCTAACACAACCCATGTGAAAACAAGTGTATGAGACGGTGGACTTCATTCGAAACCACTAAATTCCTACCTTGTCAAAGGCCCACCCACCCTTCTCGTTTTTGGAGAGTAATTTTAAATTAATGATTTATTATCTTCATAAAATCTCGGTATACATATGTCACCAACTTCATTAATCCTTACCTCAGTTATTCATCTGTTTACAAGGACAGCTTCCATTGTTATCTTTCTATCAATCAAAGTTTTGAGAGTAGTAACTAGCTTCACTGGATCAAAAGTTGATCATGACCAAGCGCTGTTCTAACTCTAGCGTATTATACTTCTCTGTTCTGCTTTCCCTTATCTCATGTCTTGACAAAAACTTTTGCCGCATATACAGTTTCAGAACTATTGTCATGGAAGAGATTTGCATTTCCAGACATCTGAATATTGTTAGGTTTTAATTTACATTTTTTTTTCATTTGTGTGTAAACAGGGTGTGATGGCAGGAGCGAAGGCAGCTGTTTGTTGCCACTCTCGCCACTGCCTCCCCCTATTCAATTTTCTTTGGTTCATTCAATTACTTTGGACATTAAGCTGTAATGAATCTCGATCATTAGTTTACATTTGACATAACCATTTCTTAATATTCAAATCAAGAATTTTATTTATAAATAACTAACTGGAAATTATGTTCGATATGCAGCTGGCTAGTGTATGTATGCTGCTACATTGGACAAGTGCCAATCTCAATCACACTGCTCAAGCTCTCATAATTTCCACAGGTAAATGACTCATCCTTAGTGCTGCCAACGATTTCCTCGTGATGACCATATTACTACTAATGTTTGAATTAGTCATCAAAATATCGTATTATGTAAAACAATGGAGGGAGCAGGGTATTTAATAGTTGCTGACAAGACCGTTTTGGCAACTGCAAGAAAGAACTCCTTCGATTCAACCCACCCTCCAATCCATGAATTCCAAGTGGATCACTTGGATGTTGGATTCCGCCGCAATACATTGGGCAATTTTAGCTTTAACCCAATCATCGAACTCACCACACTTGTATGCATCTATAAACAAAAGGGTTTACATTTCAATAGAGCGAGAACATATGTACCAATTATCAGTTAATTATATGAATGCAAATCATCCACCTTTCTTCTACACAAGAGCAAGTGTTATATACCATTGAAAAGAGATGAAGTTTCACCAGCAGTCATTGCATGAGCATAACCCGTCTTTGAAATGGTGAAAACGGTTTCTATCTCTCGCAATTATTTCCCTATTGAAGATCTTGGATATTAGCTTGGTAGCCGAATGGCAATTTCTACAGACACGAAGATTCTTGACGATCCTAATTGTAGTCCCAGGTTTTGTGCTTATCAAGCCGAAGGCAATAGCCAACTTCTCACTGTGTTGACTCAAAGCCCCTTCTTTCCATTCCTCATCCATATCATAGAGTACCTCAGAAGTATCAGGCACAAACCCAGACTCCTCCAAAAGCTTATCGACCTCGTCCAACATTCTATAAATATATTCACTCTGTGAGTGCAACTTATCACCAACGAGGAACTCATGCACAACACCATCAATCTCTATGGAGGTGCATCCGGGAACTTTCTTCATTCCTTTGTCGTTTAACCTGGTTCTTATCCTTGCAACATCGTCCCACCTGCCAGCTCCTGCATATATGTTTGACAAAAGCACGTATGCCCCAGAATTTTCTGGCTCTAATTGAAAGAGTTGTTCTGCTACATATTCACCGAATTCAACCTGTCCATGAATCCTACAAGCATTAAGCAGGGAACCCCAAATGGCTCCATCCGGTTCCATTTCCATATTTCCCATCATAACTTTAGCTTCTTCGAACTTCCCACTTCTAGCTAGGAGATCTATCATGCAACCATAGTGTTGCAATTTTGGTGAGATCCCGTAATCTTGGTTCATTGAACTAAAATATCGGTGTCCAACATCTACCAAACCAGCTTGTGTACAAGCAGACAATACTCCAACAAACGTGATATCATCGGGCTGGAACCCCTCTTTGATCATTTCTTCGAAAAGTGCAAGAGCCCTCTCTGCATGTCCATTCATAGCAAACCCTGATATCATGGCATTCCAAGAAGCCAAACTTCTAGACCCATTGCTTCTAAACACTTGTTCCGCCACCTCAACGCAGCCACACTTTGCATACATGTCAATGATACTAGTCCAAAGAGAAACATTATTCGTCCCTTTCAAGATTTTATCAACATATGCATGAACCCACTTACCAAGGTCAAGAGCACCTAGGCAAGCACAAGCCGGAAGAACGCCCAAGAACGTTACATCGTTAGGCGTCACTTTTTCTCTGAGCATGAGATCAAACAAAGCTAAGGCCTCCGCGTACAAATTCAAGTAGGAATAACCACCAATCATAGTATTCCACAAAATCAAATCTTTTTCCCTTATCCCATCAAACAGCTCACGAGCCGTATCAATTTCACCACACTTACAATACATATCAACGAGCGCGTTAACAAGCTGAATATTCGAACCAAGCCCCTGTTCTCTAACCCAAGAGCCAATCCATTTTCCCAACTCCAGCGATCCCAAATGCCCACAAGCAGAAAGAACACTCACCATTGTACTCTTATTCGGCGACACGTCAGCCTCCTGCATGCTACTAAAGCAAGCCAAGGCTTCTTCAAAGCGACCACCTTGAACATACCCAGCAATCATGGCATTCCACGAAACCACATCCTTGGCGGGAATTTCATCAAAAAGGCGTCGGGCATCGTCCACGTGGCCCTCGGAGACATACCCAGTAATAAGAGCGGTAAATGACACAGCATCTCTGAAAGCACTTTTATCAAACACCAACTGCGCATGCTGCAATTCACCCAATTGGGAGTACATGTGAATGATGGAAGTATGAACGTGGGGATGACAGTGGAGGGCGAGCTTGAGTACGTGAGCGTGGAGCTGTTTCCCCAGGTGGGTGGCTCTGGCTTTGGCACAGGACTTAAAGAGAAAGGGGAAGGTGTGGGAATTGGGGTGGAGACCAGAGTGTAACATGTGGTTGTAGAGGTGTAATGAGGAGGTGGGAGAGGGGGTGAGGGAGTGAGCGCGGATGAGGGTGTTGCAGATGAAGATGTTGGGGTGTTGGATGGAATGGAAGAGAGAGAGGGCGTAGGAGAGGTCCTGGGAAGGGGAAAGGGCGCAGAACTCGATGAGCTTGCTCTGAGCGAAGAGGGTATTGTGGAGACCCGTTTTGATGAGGAGGGAATGGATTTGTTTGAGGGTAGCGATGTTGGGGCAATTGGAGAGGAGAGTGAGATGAGGGTGGTTTTGGAGAATGCTGTAGGGAGGATCAGAGGCGGCGGGGAGAAAGTGAAGAATGGAAGAAGACACTGAGACACACGACAACGCCATGGTTTTCCCAATGTTCTTGATGATAACTTGTCTGCAACACAAGCCATTGGCAAGTGATAAGAGTTGGTTTCAGAGCATGTCAAAACACGTTAAAATATCACTTGTTATTTTTTGATTATTTTTTCGTAAATTGTATTTTCAAATAATATATCACATGAATGTTAGTTATCTTTTATATTTTAAGAAATGGACACTAGTTGTCAACCATAAGTATAGTAATTCAATTATATTATTTATTATGGACAAATTTTAAAATTTTTATAAATTTAGTTAAAGTTATTATGTTTTTACAACTTTTATTAGGACCATTTTCATTAAGTTACTTTTTCTCTTCTTTTTTTTTTTCAAGAAATTAATGTTTACAAATATAATTTCGTTTTTTAAGCTTTTCAAATTAGTCAAGTATTTCTTTTTTATTTTATTTTTTTAAAACTGTGTTTTTTTTTCCTGTCCCTTTTAATTTTTTTCTTAAAATCATGCTTTTAATTGAAGCAGTCACGTGTCAAAATATAAAAGGTGTCATGTGTCAAATAAGACGAGTTTCAAGATAAAATATAATTCAAAATTTGATGTGTAACACGTTCAAATAATATTAAAACATATTTGACTCAATTAAGTAAGAAAAAACTATAGTGCATAATGTTCCTAAATAAAGGGATAAAATTACTAATTCAGTCTTTGCATAATGTGGTTTGTTAGACTAGTAAACTCAATAAAAAAATATTAAAAGGACGAATAATTTAAATAAACAAAAATTGAAAATTAAAACTTTTTATTGTGTGCATGGATTATTTGGTTCCTGTTTTTGTTCAAAAAGTCAAGTTGATTCTCTAGTTTTTTTTAATCTCAATTTGGTCTTGATTTGTGAAAATTGCAATTTAGTATGAGTTTTTTAAAAATTGATACAATTTTCTTTTCGTTAAATTTCTTGATACAAATCAAAACTTTTTTCATCAAAATTGACACTTATGTTAATTACACTAACAAAATAAATCATTCTTATTAATAACTTCAATTTTGATGAAAAATCATTGGTTTGTTTTAAGAAATTTAACAAAAAGAATCAAATTGTATCAATTTTTCATAATTGATAACCAAATTGCATCAATTTCCCCCAATCGAGCCTAAAACAAAATTAAAGAATCAACTTGACACTTTGGACGAAAACAATGACCAAACGAGTAATTAAATCTATTCTTTTCATTTCAATAAGAAAAATATTTTTTGGCTTTTCATTTCAATAAGAAAAATATTTTTTGGCTAATTTTGAATTGATCCATCCATTTTGTTATAGATATAAGTAGAAGTTTATCTTCATAACATTATTGGACATGTGACAGTCAAACTGAAATATGATCTATATAACATGACCAATAATCCTTATTTCAAACAAGATAAAACTAAAGTCCATAAGGTTTGTAAATGTTTACTAAATTATAAATTAAGATAACACGTGTTAGTACTTGCAAATGGCAAAAGAAACAAGACAATGACATGAACAAAGTAGTCGAAGATCTTGAAACTCCACACAAATACATTACCTGTCTTTTAATTTAATTGTTATTAACATTGGTTGTCAACTAAGTTGGAAAGTTACTATCTCTTGAACATCAAAGTTATAATTTTCTCAATTATAACTTTAAACACGACTCATGCTTGATTTTTGTTTATATTTTATGAGTAAAGTGGTGATTGAAATATTTGCTTTTTCTGGATTTAAAACAAGCGTGACAATGTGGCTCAGTCCAAAATTTTAATAATCTTGAGCAATAATATTTGACAAACAAGTATGAGATGATTCAATTTTTTTATCTCTCATTAGAAATGGCAAAGCGAATTAAACCTAATTGGTTAACCTACTAGCCCACAACAATTAATGATTCTGGGTTGGTATTTTCAACTTGTCATCATGTTTGTCTCATTTGTCTAGGAATTCTTATCACCTTTGAGTTAAACAAATGATCGTGATTAGTTCACAAGATGTTAAGGAACTCCAAAACCTATAGATGAAGGACCATTAATGGCTTAAGCATGAAAACAATGGGTTTTGGTTACAAGTTGAAGGAAAAATAAAGGAAAAATAAAGAAACATGGACAAGTTGTAAAATGAAATAGAAAATAGATTGAAGGAAGCACATTTGGTAGAACACTCCACCTCCAAGAGAATTCCCAAAGGGCAAGTGTTACAAGGATTCATTACTTGAAAAAAAGAATTCAAGATAATAAAAAGTACGAGAAAATAACTCTCAAAGTTTACTTAAAAGGAGAAAATTTTTATTCGATCTTCAAAAAAATTTTCAAAAAAGACATAAACTTTTTTATATAGACAATGTCATATCTAGGAGAGGGAAAAACATCTCAGGAGACATTAGAAATATTAGAATACCAAATATAAAGATAAGATTATTTAAGTTAAAGTTAACTTAACTAATCATGCGATTAACAGTTAGCTAACTTCTAATTACGAAAACATACGAAATTCTTTAAAATTAGAAAAAAAGACACATTGTAGTTTTCATAATTAAGAAAAGAACTATGAAGAAGCACATGTGATTCACGGAGTGGTTAAAAAAATATGTAAAATAGGTATAATCATAGTTACACTTATGAAAGTGACATGTGTGATTAGAAACTCTTCATATTATTTCCAAACCCTACAAAACATTCTATGATTCAAAAGTTTTTCAAATTTGAGAATTTCTTTATTTTCTTTTTTTAATCTTTTGATAAATTCTTCTGTAAAAATTTTTAGAATCTTTCGTTAATTTTTTTGTTCTATTTTTTTGTCATGCGTTTTTTATTTATTTTTAAAGCTTATTTTATCTTTCTTTATTAAATCTCTCTCCAAACATACTTACATGAACAAACACTTAGATAAAATGAAAGAAAATATGTAAATATATCCGACAAGATAGAAGGATGAAAATGAAGATGTAATTGTTATTTTATTAAAAAATTAAGGGATGACAATGTTTTTTAACATAATCATATAAAGCTAAGTGTTATTTCTCTCAATATTAATATTATTATAATATTATATTTCATAAAAATTAAGCTAATGTAAAATAAGATTATCTTAAACAATCTTAGGAGTGACAATGTAAGTTTGGCTTGGTGGACTGATTCGTAGGTCTGCAAAAAAAGTACGGGACGAACCAATAGATTGAACTCGCTGGCCCACAAAAGTCCGGTTTGCATAACCTGTAGCACGAGCGGACTAGCCCGCAGTCCACATAAAAAAAAACTTGCACTTATGTATATTAATTACTTTCTTTATGAACTTCTCCATGAATCATGAATGAAAAACTTTTCTATTAATGAAAAAGATAAGTGTTATATATTTTTGAATACGCAAAAATTTGAAGAAAAGAACATGTATGTCAAAATGCAAATATAAATATAATAAAAATGTTAAATTATCAATTTATCATCAACTCCACAAAATTTTTGATTTTTAATTTTAATTTTATAAATTTGCTAAAGTTTCTTAAATTTATTGAACATTAAAAACTTTAACATCATGATTTTTCTTAAAAAAAAAAAAGGCGAACCCACAAACGTACCAAACTTTATTTTGAAAGTGGAACTAACTAACTGTACTTATATTTTGTGAGTTAATACAGGACGGACGGATCTAAGCACACCGGACCGACCCACTTTACCGATCGTAATGAGATTAATAAGAGAGAAGACAGAATTGAATGGGTATTAAAGTGGACCAGGTAACCTGATGCAGTGGTCGTTTTCATTATACCTGTGTTATATGGAATCTGGAATTATGTATCCATAGCATGGTTTAGCAGCACTTTTGTTAGTAGCAGATACTCAAAAACTTTGAAACAAGTGACAATTCCACTTCTTTTAACTTTTAAAATCAGCGCCATGACGCCACGCTCAAAAGCTTCACCCATCCCATTATTCTTATCCTTCCATTCATACGTTACATCCAATCGATTAAATGCATATAGTATGGGATTCCCATTTCACTTTAAGATTTTTTGTTTATTTAAAGGCATCAATAAATCACGAGATTAAAATATTATACATTTCTCTTCTGTTATAAAGTAGAACGTTATTTAGGTGTACTATTTTAAGATTTTGAAAGCTCGTTTATGTAAAAATTTCAACGAAATTTAAAATAGTTTGCGAGAAAGTAATACTTTATAAAGTATTTTGATAATTAAAATCTTAAAGAATTTATAAAATATAAAATGATAAGAATTGAAAGGATTATATATTTTTAAAAGTTCATCTTACTTATTATCCTATACAGATAAATCTTTATACAGATAAATTTTTCCTGTCTTTTTTAATTTTTAAACTCCCTCTCTACAGGACAACGGTCCAAGAGAATTTCATACTTCACTTCGAAAGTCCTCTATTCAAATTCGGGAACAATATTAATAATTATAATGTTTATTTGTCTAAAAATCATAAAGTAATTTTATTAATTTTTACTTTGTTTGTAACATGTAATAACTAATAATAGCACACAAAATACATAGATATAAAACAATATTTAAAATTGGAAGAAAGAGAACTACATATATTGTTGTTAATGTTGAGATTAAGTCTAAATGAAAGTTAAAAAAGTCATAATGAAAATAGAAAAAAAAAAGTTACATATTTAGATGAGATTATATTATATGAAATTACTCTTTATTCGTATAAATAGAAAGTCACAGAATATCCAATATAACAGTACAACAAATAACAAATATTGTTAAGAAAGATCTTAAAAAAATTTAATATCATCGTAAGAAATTGACTTTAAATCTAACTTAACCTTACAAATCGGTTTGTAAGGTAAAATTTGTACTCACTTATATAATGTACACTCGTCTTATTTATATTTGACGTAGAATCTCTAGTAATAACTAAAAACACTTAGGGTTTGTTCGCTTTCGAGGATTTTCTGTTTTAGTGGAAATCAAAGGATGGATCAGTAGAGAAATAAGGTGTTCGTTTTGGATGATATATGGGCGAGTGTTTACAATGATTTGGAGGATGAATGGTTTTTTTTTATCCCGCATGTGCAGGGTAGATTTGAAGGATTGCTTCAACAAATGACCATTTTTCCCATTGTTGGACATTGGAATGAAGTTGGATCCGTTCCCAATAAGGTTGAATCCAATCCAATGCAATGGGATTGATCCCAATGATATTGGATCCAATCCCATGATGCTTAGATCTGATTCCAAGTTTATATATATATATATATATATATATATATATATATATATATATATATATATATATAAAATAAATAATAATATTAAATAATAATGATAAAAATAATATTAATAATTATTGTTTTATTAATAATAATAATAATAATATATTAATTTTAACGTTAAAGGCAAAATTGTAATCTTCCATTTTAATACACTAAAACTTTATTTTTTATCTATCACATCATTCAAATCACTTACAAAATTTCATAAACTTTACTTCTAAATCTACTTACCTTCACCTTCAAATTCCTTAAAAAAAAACAACACACACTTTACCATTTAATCTACTCAAATTCATTCTCTCACTCTTCCTCAAATCCATCTTTTGAAGTGAACAGAGTCTTAGATTGTGTTCTTTTGGATGGATTCAGTATTCAAGAGGAATGAGAAGCGAGTATTAGAAGGTGATTGTCTTGTTCTTTCTGGGATGATGGAAAGGGATAGAGAGGGAGGATTAGCATGATTCTTAATAAATGTCATCCCTCTAGTCTTGGTGAGATTGGAGGGTTGGCTGATGCTAAATGACTAATTTATCCTCTTCATATTTATTTTTTCCACACTACCTTCGTAATATTTACTTATTTTTCACCTTACATATTAAATTTATTTTCATACAAAATATATTGTATTATTCATTTTTTTAATTTCAATCATTGAATAAAATTTATTAAAAATAATTTTAAATCATTTATATATAATTTTATATAATCTATAGCAATAGGGACATTTTGGTAATCTAACTTTTTATCTATTAATTTTTTTTAATATATCACATCAATAATTCAGTCGTAAACTTTTACAAACTTCACTCCATCCGGTATAAAATCACATATGAATCCCTTAAAAAAAACAACAACAACCTCACCCTCTAATTCATTCAATCTCTTCCTATCCTTCTTTATAAAATCATTTCTCCCAAAAGAACACAACCTTAATAGTCTTGGTTCAATCCAAATTTGTCATAAGTATTTTTCTTATAAAATAAAATCTTGATCGCAGACACCTCCTAATCAAAATAATGTATAAAAAAAACTAATACTTTTGTGTAAATTAATTTTCAGTTGGTATATATATAATGTATCCACTTGGTAAAAAAGCATTAAATTAATTTAATGCGAAATTATTTGTATATTTAAATTGATTTTATCTAGTCAGTCAATGTGAGACTTTTAACATATCCCTTTACATCAAAGTATATATAATATGTTCAAGAGACAATAAATTTCACTAATATAAGTTTGCATGACAAAATTGATTAATAAAGTGAGATTTAAACTCATATATATATATATATATATATATATATATATATATATATATATATATATATGAATTAATTTTGTTTCTCATGGATTTGTGTCTTCAAACATTCACAAATAAAAGATTTGATTGTACATGACAAGTGACTGGAACTACAACATTTTTAATGAATATAGAGATTAAAAATATATTTTGAAGGAAAAGCACATTAATTACTTTTCTATTACTTCTCTGCCATAACTTCTAAATGCAGAAATATCTGGGAAATAAAATAAAAGGATGACTGAAGGTCTGACTATGACTTGGTGTCTTGTTATGCAAAATTTTATTTGGAACAGCATGACATAAGGAACTCAATTAAATAGATGCTCCTACACAATTTTTTTATAAGTAGAATATGGAAAACAATATGGTTTTCATAAACTACCTTAAACTACAGCTAGTAATTAGAAGCAATATGACATAACATCTTATTTTATCCTAATGAAAAAGCAATTCTATGACTATTTCCAGAGAGCCTTGATCAATGATTTATCATAGAATGTCGTTTGAAGAAGAAAGTTGAGGGTAATCATCCATATTGCTGTTCATCTGAAATTTCTTCCTTTAGTCTGCAGTACCAGGAAGTAATGTGCAACTGAGGTTAAATAGCAGTTGAAAAATGAAAGATTATCCTTAGAATACTTTGAACAAAGAACAACTGAAAGGTTAAAATTTAGAGTACCCTACCAAAATCCCTAGGCATTTTGCATTTAAAGCATTCTTCCCTGCTAGCATAATTATGCCCTCCACAGCCAATTCTGTTACCCAAGAAGAAGGAAAAATGTTCAGTATGTTCACTGTTAGGTATATTCTTCGGTACATTGTGTTGAAATTGTGTTAAAATTTTAAGTGTAAGTCTAAGTATTATATTAAATAAATAAAAAATATCAATGAATCTTTCAAGATTATATGATGAAACATGAATTCGAACATAAAATATTCATTATCATCTTTTAATCCATAATCCAAAATCTTAAGACAATAAATTTATAATTTTTCTTTCTTTTTCAACTTTTTCATTTTTATTCATGTGATACTTGGATTTTCAACACAGTTATTAAAAGTGATGGTAATTGTAATGTAGGATAAGAAAGAGATACTATTTTGAGCAGTGAAAATGTGAATGGACCTTGTGCAAAGCCAGTCTCCATTCTTCCATCCTGGGGGGAAAGTGTGAGATCCATATTCTCCAGAGTTGCTGCCATATACTGAAGAGTAATGATCTTTGACTGCACCACATTTATAGCACCTTGATCTACCGGCATAGTTATGACCTCCACAGTTGCAGAACCAGTCCCCTGCCAAAGCTTCAGTCTTTTTGTATCTGTAGGTTGAAGGGTCAGGTCCCCCATACTTGGGGTATCCACAGCTCTGGCATGCTTCCCTCTTTTTGAAATTTATATGCTCACAAACACCACACATCCAATCTCCTCCAGACCAGCTCATTTTCCTGATCAATATCTTCAATTGTGGTCCTAAATTAATAAACTTGTGTTCCATCATTTCTCAATGCAACAGAAACGGGATATATATGCATGTAGCCTAGTCACAAAAATGGCAGATATTATCAATCCTTCTGTAATGCATTAAGAGTTATGATCCAAGCTTCTGTTAAAAGCATGCAGTATTTGGTTAATCTGCATAGGAACTGCAATTTCCATTTGTCCTTCTCTACTAAATCTATTCATAGGGGTTGAGCCTATATGAAGTTCCACAGCACTCCATTAACAAAGAAAGATCACGCATAACATCCACGTATAAGAAATTGTTTGAGATTCGAATGACGAGTATAGAAACAAAAATTTACCTTTCAAGGAGAATTATGAACACTATAAGTATTACGCATGTAATGACTTGTGAGCTACTGTAGTAGTAGTTTTAGAGTCGCACGAGTCAAGATGATGACTCTGTTGGTTGTGTTGCCAGACTTTATATACTAGTTGTAAAACACATTGTGGTGGGAGCATAAATACAATGTCTCTTCGTTCCACGTAATCTCTTAAAGTAGGAATTACTTGAAGGCCTAGATAAAAGACACTTTACATGCAATAGAAATAATCACACACAAGTTACTTTCTGCAGGTTCCTGTTTATAAAACAAACAATTATAATTTATAAAACTTGCTTATGAACAAACTAGTTATCAAATGGTCTAAGGTCCGGTAGATGCTAAGAAACTACGTGATTTAATGAGACCATGACTATTTAGAAACATTTGATTAAGATTTTATCTAGTCATTCTTCGTTTAAAGAATCTTCAAATTTAGGATTTTTCATATATATATAGTGAACTAATACGAATATTTTTTTGTTTATATACTAATTATCTTTTTCATTTATATTCGATGTAAAACTCGCAGTAATATTCATATTTAGAATCTTAATATTATTATATTACATATAAAAAAAAGTAATTAAAATGACTTGGCCACGTATTGAAAAGACAAATAGAGGCATCGAGGAGGAGTAAAATGTATGAATTTTAGCCATATGAAAAGAATAAGAAAGAAAAGGAGAGGAACAATTGTAAATTGTTAATAAATTCTGATAATAAATAATATTAATAGGAAACTGGCTGCTAAGTCGAATAACATTGTGACATCTACATAGGCTATCTTAATACAATTAGACTAATGGTGTTGTTAGTGGAAAGTGGAGAAAAAGGGTAAGAACAGTGCATGCATACACGTTTGTTTATCTAGTCTTTGCCCATCTTTACGTGATTCCTATGCATTATTGAGAGGAACATATCCAAGCTAGGTAAGGCTAAGAGGGACAGTTGCTATGTGATAGATATGTGTTCAATATTTTTTTATTCTATTCTACTTCTCCTTCTACTCCATTTTCTCACTTCTTCATTTTATTTATTTAAATGAGACAAAGAATCAGGTCATGAATTGCTGCTCCCTTGGTCAAAAATGGCTTCTTCTATGCTGAGTATAAGAGCAGGGGGCATGCAGGGGTAAGCATGAACTAATGTTACAAAAGCATTAATCATGTGAAAACAAGAACAACCAAGAAAATTAAATGAGAATCAAACAAAAAAATAGAGCTTCAAAAGATTTGCTGCGAAGGCGTGGAGAAAACATGAAACAGGCATGAAAAAGGGTGGTGGTTCTTATTGGGTACACATCAGATGAGAGTATAACAGGGAGAGAAAGAAGTGGTGGAACAAGTGAGAGTTGGGTTGATACTCTCTGAAAATCTTTCCCTCAAAGAGAAGGAAAGTGCAGAGATGTGAATGAGATTTTAGACAACACTCCTAAGTCTCTTTCCCTGTTTACTCTCCTTTCAATGTTGGGATATTTGTATGTAGTAATACACTTATTATTTAATTAATATATTCTATGGATGATCTGCCATTAATTCATTCATGCTAAATAATAACTATTAAGTTAACTTTTTTTCATAATATTATGGAGATAATGAAAATGTAGAGAAGGGAAAGAGGAAGAAGAGACTAGGAAAGATACGAAAATATTTTTTAACATAGTTTTTTTACAATGTTGACGTGATAGCATCTTATTGAATAAAAAAAAGATTTTGTGTAGTTTGGAAAGAGAAGAAAAATGTTCGGTGTAACTTAAAAATAAGAGTCGGTGTAACTTAAAAATAAGAGTTGGTCAAAGTTTGTTAAGAAAAACTTTGTCAAACTATCATTGTCTCGAAAAATAATAGAAAATGCTCATGTAGGATTTTCATCTCATATCTTCACGCCAAAACATATACATTTTAAGCGTGAGATCAAATATTATTGGATTGACTTTTTGATGGTTCTCATACTATCTTAAGAAATGTAAGTCTAACTCAACCTTATAAAATCAGTTTGTATAAGATGAGGTTTGCACTCACTTATATATAATTAATTTATTTTATCTCTAATTGATGTGAAATTTCAAACACATTGCATTATACATCACTTCACATTCTTTCCGTAATGTTATGGAATACTTAATATCATAACAAATCAACTATTCAAATTCAACTAATTTCATTATGAAAATTTAAAGGACTAAATATATTTGTATTTCATAAACTTGGACGCACAGTTAAAATTTATGTATATCTCAAATTTTAGTCCCAAACTTTAAAAATGAATTAATATAGTCCTCTTAACCCAAATTTTTCAATCTTATTCACTTTTAAGATAGTATTTGCAACTAATTATATATATATATATATATATATATATATATATATATATAAAATATAAATTGATCTTATATTTCGTTAATTGGAACTTCCAACACACCTCTTTCACACTAAGACATATATATATTACAAACATGAGACTGTAGGTAGTTCAATAAAAATTTGATAATGGATAAAACAATAAATCCAACAAACAATAAACTTTATTAGAATTAGTTCAACTTCATGACTCTCATCATCCTGTAAAAGAAATATACAACATAATAATATAATACATAGCAAATGCTAGTCATACATAATCCTATGATTATCACTACCATTATTACCCCACATACAAGAATATGTATCCAAAATATATATTCCTGTCACCGTCCTTATACTTAAATTAAAATAGATATTATTTATATTCGTACTTCTATCCGATCAATATAAAATTTCTCCATCAAAATCATCATATGAATACTTTCCCAATCACTAACTAATGAATACTCACGAAAAAAAAAATCTTAATCCAAGCAAGCATTAGATACAATAAATGTTAACCTATAAACATAACTTCCTCGGCGCCTAAGATTTTCAAATTAGAAACCAAAATGAAACAGAATTTGCTACAAATCTCATTAACGATAACGTGGAATTCGATGTGTGAAACAGCACTCAAAACTCATGAGATACCCTAGTCGGTGACGCAACCTTGATTTTTGTTCTGGAAAATCCTCTAGCATTGCACATGTAACACAAGGAAAAACCATGAAAATTGATGGATCTGATAATTCATGTGCCTTCAAAACAAAACTTTTTTTGTAGTACCTATTGAAGAGAAAACATGTAACAAAAACTTCAAATTATATCATTATTTTGATGGTGAAGGCATTGGCTTATTGGTACAACATGAGCAACAAAAAAGGGTTGGAAGCAAATACGAGAAGAAGGAAAAAAAAATTAGTGTGAAGAGTTTGCACCATTGCATTGCATCTCTTACAAATGTGATATACAACTTCTCATTAAAAAATTGACAATCTTTCTTACTTTTTCTATCTCGCATGTGGAAATTGTGTCGTAATGTTTACAAATAGATACATCTTAAATGCTAATTGCGTGCGTCACTTCACAATGTTTTAAATTTGATAGACTGAAATACTTTTTCAATTTTTAATTAACTTTAGTTATTCTATGTATTGATTAAATAAATTAACGCATGGTATTCCATATAAAGATAGGGTCGTTGATTCAATTCGGAATGGGTCTAAAAAGTGATATAAACAATACTTTTTTGAAAGCATAAACAAAAGTATACTATATATTTACATGTGACTTTATCATATTTTGAATTTTATATAAGATGATCCATTTGATATAATGCATTACATGTACGAACGGATGAAATCGATTGGGTGAGTTTATCTTCTGTTTTAATTCTTTCTTCTCTTTCAAAACCATGGAGAATTAATTAATTACTTTGGAATAACTCAAATCAAAGGATTAAATAAGTAACACTTGATTTTGTTCATGCATTTTTATGATTTGTTTAATCTTATATATGTATTTTAAGAAAAATTATTTTTTCCCCATCTATCTCCATCCACCTCATTTTTACTTTATCATTTGTAGGGTTGGTAGTCAGTCTGTCCCGTTTAGACCCGTCTTGCGTTGAAAAATATAAATTGAAAAGTCTGGTCCACGCTATCTAAGTTCTGGCCCGTGGGCCTGCAGGTTGGTTTGTTTTTTTTTTGTAATTTTTTATGATAAATTTTTCAATGTTCAACAAATTAAAAAATTTTAACAAATTCACAAAAAGTAAGCAAAGACTTTATGGAATTGAATGATAAATTGATAATTCAACATTTTGATCATATTCATACTTTAACATACATGTTCAACATTTCAAATTTTAACACATTTAAAAATACATAATTTTTCATTCATATAAGATTTTGAAACATTCATGAGGAGTCAAGAAGAAATATAATCAATATATACAAATGTAATTTTTTTTATGTAGACTGCGAACTCAGACTTTTTAGACTTATAAACTCAATATTTCAATTTATCTCACTTTTTTTAACGTATCAACCGTCGGACCAAACACATGTTGCGGCCACTATATCATTTGTATGATTTGGTATATATATTTGCCTCTGATTGCAATATATGTTGTGGATTTTCAGAAAACGATATACTTATACGGTGGTGTGACACATAACATTTTATAGATATATATTTTTTTATGTAAACTTGATGTGACTTTGCAAAATTCTTTGAGATGCCAAGTAGCTTATTCTGTGGTAAACATAGAGATGACTATTTTTGGGTTTAGATTGGCGTAAGGAGCTTGATTATGCTAATTTGTGATATGGTTAAAATTCGAAAAGCAACGGCTATATTTTAGAGGTAGTGTGATTGGGTTGTGGATTCTCCAAGTATTATTGAATAGAATAGAGAGAAAAGGTTGATAGTGGGGGTATGAACTGTGTGAGTCTAAGGTTTTATTTGATGTCAATACATGCAGAATATTCATCTTGTCTGCAGAAAATTAGTGATTACGATTCCTCCTTATCGAACCTGGGCCAACAACCCAGTATTCAGCCCACGCTGGATTCCACCCATTTCAGCCATGTCAGCCATGTCAGCAAACCCACACCATCAACTTAAAATATAACTGCTTCTTTACAATATAAAATAATTAAGAGCCACCACAAAACTAAAACACCATCCTGCTTAATTTTACCTCTATTTTTCTTTTTCTATCAAAATCTCTCCCCTTTAGGCTGAAGGATTTGGTAAAAAAAGTTTAAACTCACATTTATATACATCTTAATGTCATTAAAAATGCATTATGTATACTAAACTGTCTTATGGAAAGGTTATGTTAAATATTATTTCGGGAAAAATACTCTTTAAACAAAGAATTGAGACAGTGAAAAAAAGAGTGATGAAAATAAGAAACTAATAGAATCTTTGCGATACAAGTCTTACATATGACTTTGATAAGTATTCATTTATGCTTTTTGAATTTTTTTTTTCTCAGATATTTTGGAGGAATAAATATAGGGATAGAGTGAAGTAACCAAGAGATATGTGGGCGGAAAGGGACCTTAGATCGAGGCATTTTAGTTTTCATTTATGATGCATAAAGAAATGATATTAAATTATTTATAAGGTTAAATCTTGAAATTAGTTCATTCAAAATTTTGAATTAATTTAGTCTTTCATCTTTTAAAATATGTAAATTTAATTATTTTAATCAAATTTTGTTAGATTTATTTGATATTTTGTATGCATTTCAGAATTATATTTGAGTTATTTATATTGTTTGACACATTTTTTCTTTAATGTTAAGCCAAATACTATTATGAAACGAGTTTGAAATGTTAAATAAATTTAACAAAATTTGATTAAAAATACTAAATATACATATTTCAAAAGTTAAAGAATTAAATTGGTCCAAAGTTTCAAAATAAATTAATTCTAAAATTTTATGGTTGTTTTTTTTTTCATATATCTAATAATAATTTTAATAGAATCAGGAAAGCATTTGTCCACACTCAATTATGTGTGGAAGAAAATGTCCACTATATATTAGCGAAAGTATACCTCTTAAGATACACTATTAGCGTCATGAAAATGAAGTAACATATATTTGGTTTTCTAAACCTTATAAGTTTAATTATATTATACTTTAAACTTCATTTTTATTTTTACTCCTGTAAATAAAGAAATACTTTTAATAAGATTAAAATAACTTTTATAAATATGTTTTATTTATCTTTATAAAAGGCTATTCTGGACATCACTGTAGAATTTTGGTGTTTCTATCATGTTCATCATGTTCATTCTCTAAGTTCATTAATTATGTGCTCTTAAAGAAAATGGTATTAAGGAAATTAAAGAAGAAAAAATATAAACAAGTATTAAATACAGGAGCCAACCAAAACTAACTCGTGATATAATCATGAAAATCTATATTCTGATAGTTCAAACCGATTTCGAATAAATCTTGGGTGATACAGGTGGACAAGTTTTCAAACTAAACAAAATTTTCTTATAATATTTTCTAAATTTGCCACTTTATTATTACTTGTTTATGTACATGATTAGAGACGGTAATCGGCGGGGCAGGGACATGTTTCGCTATCTTATACTCGTCCTTACATAAAAGAATCATCTATCTCTCCATATTCAAATTTAAAAGATATCAAACTTTTGTCTTATCCTCGTCTCATCGATTAACGGGTATAATCTCATACACATGCTCGTACCTATTTTCTTACTTTTTCAATATTAATTTTACTTGATTTTTATAAAATAATAAAACATTACGGTAAAGGAAACATAATATTATCAGATATTGAATATTAAGATGATGGTTGTTTATTCGATATCAAATATTTGAAATAAATTATAATTGTTTACATTTTATATTAGAATAACAAATAAAATTTCATAAGAACCAAAACATTTATTAAATTTGCAAACATTAATGAAACCTAGTTGATAAAATTTAAAAATATAAAAGAAAAACAAATATTCAAATTAAAATATATTTTAAATATTTGTTTACTTCAATTTTTTAAATTCTAATGAATTTCTTTTTTATACACTAATAAAAGTTATAACACACCGCTTAATCAAAATGACGCAGAGAACAAATAATAAACATAATAATAAAATTTTAACATAGATCTTATATCTTTTGATCTCAATATATGTTGGATTGTGATAAAAAAAATTCATGGCAATAATATTAATTTTTTATATTATAATAAATAAAAGTTATTTATACAATTATAGTGAAAAAATTACAGTATGATTGATAATGAGTTAGAAAATAACAAATAATCAGATAAAATATATCAAAATATTATTCTACATGATGAAAATAAACAACAAATAAAAATATTAAAAAAATAACAAATGTGTGTCTTATAAACAATTTCAGGGATTATCAAAAGAAATCGCAAAAAGGAAAACAAATGTATAATTAAGGATATGATAAGATGAAAAATACCTTAAGATCTAAGAAAACTTTTCAAATATCAACATATATACCCAATGGTTGAGAAATAACAAAAAATTGTTTTAGAAAAACAAAAAGAGTTCTTCAAATGAAACAAAAATTAATAATAATAAGTAAATATTTTTTTTTATATTACCTAGTAGATGAAGTGTTTATGTTATCAAACACTTAAATTGAGAGTATTAAATATTTTCATGTGAAAGGAAAATATACAATAAATAAAAATATTAAAAAATAATAGAAATGTTGAAATGTGTGACATTAAATTTTTTTAATTAACATACGTCATTTTAACATAATTACACAAAGGTTATAAAAAGATGAAAAATAGATTGGAAATGCGAATGAGTTTCATGACAAACCAAATAATTAGGAGAAGTAAAAAATATAATATAGAAATATAGAAATATATATATATATATATATATATATATATATATATATATATATATAGATGAAAAATAGATTGGAGATGCGAATGAGTTTCATGACAAACCAAATAATTAAGAGAAGTAAAAAATAGAAATATATATATATATATATATATATATATATATATATATATATATATATATATATATATACATATACATATATACATATATACACATATATAAGGTTACTTAATTAATTGTGAATATTTTAATAAGGCTTAAATATCTTTTTGGTCCTCATTTTCGTAGTGTTTGTTGCGAATGATCCTCATTTTCACAGAATGTTTAAAATGGTCATCATTGTTACCAAATGTTTAGAATGATCCTCATTTTCGCAATTCGTGTTTTATTTGGTCCTTTTCTGTAACGCCGTTTAAATCATTAACGGAGCATTATACATTTGGCACGATTTGTATTAGGGTGTATTACGTGTACTGTACAGGTGGCTTAATTAGATATTTGGGGATAAATAAGTGAGCTAGGGTTTTGGTAGGGAATGTTTGGGCAGTTGGTGAGTTTTGGCAATCTTGTTCCTCCATTCCCAATTGGTATTGCTGCAATCTTCTTCTTCCTGCAATCCCATTATATAGGTATGTTATGGTCCCAATCTTTTTCCTTTACCTCTGATTGTAATCGTTGGAGGCAACCGTGTTGTATCACTTCATGCACTATTGGTGGTTCAACAAGAAACGAATTAACCTCGATTTGTAGTTGCAGAGATGGCTGTTTTGAGGATGGCAAGAACTCCAAAGAATATATTGGTAGAAAATTTTGGGTACAATCTATTTTTATTTTTGTGTTAATAATAAATTGGTTTTAATTTTTGGTTTATTGATTTACAGAGTGGTGGTTCCAATAATGTGGGCTGCAACTTTTTCAAATGATGGTGTTGATGAAAAGGATGTCATCATCATGACACAAATGAGGCAGATTAATGAATTGGAGAAGTCATTGAAGGTTGTTGAGAAGAGGCTGCAATTAGTAATAGGGTTCACTTGAGTTGTTATTGTATTATTCGTACTGTTATTGTGTGTAATCTTTTAAAGTCCAATCTATTTTGTACTATTGTTAAATGAAGAAATGAATTAGTTTGATTATGTTGATATTAGTCCCAACATGTTCAAAATGACATCTTAATCTGAGCATTGAAGTAAGTGAAATTGATTTAAGTTTGGGAAAAATTAAATTGATATAAGTCTGGAAGAAGTTAAATTCATAACATTAATTCATCCTCATCAAAATGCACTACATCAATGTTTGACAAAAGTGAAACTGAACGAAGTTTAAGGAAAGTCAAAATGCAGTACATCAATAATGAATTCTACATCAGAAATTCTAAAAAATAACTAAGACGTTTGTAGCTGCTATCATGGCCTTCTCCTAATCTGTAATTTCATCCTAAACTGCTGAGATGGTTCTTCTGGTGTTGGTAGTGGTGTTGCTTGACTCTCCACTTCATTCCTTGGTGGTTGAGTTGTTTGAGTTTCAGCAGTTTGTGCATTCTCAGCAGTTTGGGCATCTGGTGCATTCTCAGCAGTTTGGGCATCCACAGGCTTATCTGGGCAATTGTTCTTGTTATGTCCAATCTGACGGCATATGCTACATTTTTTTCTATGACCTCCTTTGCTGATTTGTGTGTTATCCTTTCTCAACTCCCACTCTTCCAACCTTCTTTTTTGCTTGGGTCTTCCTGGTAAGATTCTCTTATGAGGTGGATGGACGCCAGGGTAGGGAGTTCCCCTAAATTTCCCTAATTGCAAAATTTCCCCTAAATTGAAAAAATTAACGTTAATTAGCCACTTGTACAGTACACGTAACACACCCTAATACAAACCATGCCACCTGTACAATGTTCCGTTAATGATTTAAACGACGTTATAGAAAAGGACCAAATAAAACACGAATTGCGAAAATGAGGACCATTCTAAACATTTGGTAAAAATGAGGACCATTTTAAACATTATGTGAAAATGAGGACCATCCGCAACAAACACTACGAAAATGAGGACCAAAAAGGTATTTAAGCCTTTTAATAATTTAAACGGGAATGGAGATATGGCGGGAACGAGTATGATGGCGAAGATATATACATCATCATACCCATCCCCATACCCAATTGAAAAAGTCGGAAATTCTCCATATTCATACTCAGTCAATGCAGGAATTCTCCGTCAAAATGAAAACAAGTTCTGATAATACCCACGAAGGCAGGTTTATTTGTCATCTCTACTTGAGATATAAAAGATTTTAAAATACTACAATTAGTTAAAAGAACAATTTCATCTTCCTCAAAGTTTAGGGAACCATTGTTGCTTCATCTGAAAATATCAGGATTACAAGGAGCAACCTTATTAATATTGTTTTAACAATATCTATCCTTGGATTATTCTACTATAGCACGAGTACTTTAAAAATCTTTCTATAATGGCATGTAATGTTAAAGTACTTAAAAATAATGATATTTTCAATATAGTTATTCGTCACTCCTTTAAACATTAATTATGAGTTACTGAAAATACGTAATATGATAATCTTAAAATCATCGTGGAAGAAGAAGAGGTTAATTTTGTATTTAAATAAATCCTACATCCAAAACCAAAAAATAATCATAAACTTTACCATTAAAAACTAGCTAGTAGTATAGATTCAATGTGTAACAAAAGTAAAAAATAAAAAATAAAAAGACAGAGATCCTATTTTTATACAAATGATCATTTAGAAATAATATATTATAAAACACTTTCCAGTCAACCAACTATCTATCTACAAGGAAAAATATGCAACTTTAATGATTAAAAAATGGTATTTTTAATACATTTAATATATATATATATATATATATATATATATATATATATAACACTTTTTGCAACTTATTCAGCATGTCACATCAGTAATATATACCACATCAACGATCACGTGACAGTCACATGGCAACATATGTCATTCTAGGAATGGCACTTAAATAGATATATCATTACTAAGCAAAACAATGTCAAGTATACTATAGAGAATGAGGTAATTGAGATATAATATTTTGTTGATTCTGACGTAATATTTTGTGAAACAAATAAACGTTTTATGACAAATACTAAAAAGGATATTTATTTTATGATGATGTTTCAGCCCATCTTTTAGGTGAATTGGAACAGCGTAGAGAAAAAGAGAAAAAAAGAAAAAAACAGTGATAATTAGTGTATGATCCACTTCTACCACTCGTGTGTATGTATATTAGTTTGGAGGTCCAAAGACTTTGATTCCGCTGTAGCACTTTTTTGAAACCTACACAAGTAGGTTCACCTGTCGAATTTTCCCGGCGTCGACCCGCTGCATACTTTTCCGCAAAATATTTCTTACCACTTTCCTTTACACTTAAAAACAATAAGAAAACAGTGGTTGTCTCTGATTGGAGAATTTATTTTTTGACTCCAATATCTTGTGGAATATTTAAATGTATTAAGAGATTGAGTTTTTGTGTGTGGATTTTATGGATGAAAAGAAGAAAGACGAGGAGGTTTAAAGTGTATAAAAATGGAGAATTTTACGGTGAGATGAATAGATGTGTTTAGAAGAGTGGTATGTAAAGAATGAAAAGAAAGTGTTGGCAATGAATGGATGTGAATCTTGGAATGGCATTTCAATTATTGTCCTAAAGGAATTGAGAGAAAGGAAAGAAGATGGAAATGGATGTGCATGAGGTTGGAATCAATTCCCCATAATAATAATAATCTCACCATCACTACTCCCCCTTTAACTGCACAGCATAAGCCTACCCACTGAAGGCTTACTCAGAATGCATTGGGTGGGATGAGTTCATCTGCTTGTTAAGCCGTAGGTGGGGTTAAAGAGATATGGGATTCTGTAGTAGATTTGCAGCCTACCACATAACAACTACCCCTCATATAGCCTTACATCCCCTGGATATGTTCCTCTCAATAATGCATAGGAATCACGTAAAGATGGGCCAAAAAGACTAATACAGAAAATAAACGTGTATGCAAATGCAAATGCATCAACTCCTATTCTTATTAGGATTAAATATATTTTAGGACGTGAAATTGTAATCTTTTTTTCAAATTTTGATATATTTCGATCTTTAAACTTTAAATTCAACAATATGTTAAAGGATAACGATACTATGACTCCCATTTATTTATTCTGATCCCTTACTTTCTGACATAGTTCAGTGTGGATCATTGATTAATGTACCACTATCTTTTCCTTTGAAAGAATCAATGACTCAAACTAAGTCACGTCAATAAATAAAAAATGGAAGTCAAAAAATGAGAGTCAAAATATAATTTCCTATGTTAAATGTTCGAATTGATATTTAAGTTATTTATATCATCTTAGATGTTTCAACTCAAATGTTAACATGAGATTAGAACAATTATATCAATTTATTTCTAAAATTTAGAAAACAAAATGTATCAAAGTTTGAAACAAAAACAAATTTCAATTTCGTGTTCAAGTTTTTAAACTAAAAATAGATTTAACACTTATTATTATTATTATTGGGTATTACTTCTCTTTCCCACCATTTCTAAGAATAACAAGCCAAGGCTGTACACATTTTATCACAACTTCCAGTAAATTCTTTCTTTCAGAATCCCTTGTCAAGAAATCCATTACCATGGAACCAGAACTGGCATTTATGTCCCACTCAATAGCTCTTACAACCAGTATATAAAGCTTCACAACACAACCAACACATTCACCATCTTTACTCTCAACCTATCCTAAAACATCTACTCATTTCTCGCCTGAGACTTCAATTATTCACATAATTCTTCTTCAAGGGTAAATTTCTTGCTTCTATGCCTGTCATTTGCATTTTAAATCATTTCTTACACGCCGACGTTATGTGTTAGTTTCTTTGTTAATGCAGTGGTAGTGGTAGTGGTGTGGAACCTTATGGTTCAACTCCTATGAATAGATTGAGTAGAGCATAAAAATTGACAAGATTGCTATGCTATGCTATGCTATGCTATGCTATCACTAACACAGTAGTTTCTAATGCAAATAACCTATATGTGGATAAAAAATTGCATGCCTTTTATAGAAATTAGGGTGATATTCATAATGCATAAAACAAGGATTCTGACTAGGCTGCATGCACATATAGCCCTTATTATCTGGTTACACTGAATGATCGAACAACAAACTTTGGTTGATAAAGTATGTGTATTGATGATATTGATCAGGAAAATGAGCTGGTCTGGAGGAGATTGGATGTGTGGTGTTTGCCAGCACATAAATTTCAAGAAGAGGGAAGCATGCCAGAGTTGTGGATACCCCAAGTATGGGGGACCTGACCCTTCGACCTACAGATACAACAGGACTGAAGCTTTGGCAGGGGACTGGTTCTGCAACTGTGGAGGTCACAACTATGCCAGTCGATTAAACTGCTACAGATGTGGTGCAATGAAAGATGATTATTCTTCAGGATATGCCAACAACTCTGGAGGTTATGGATCTGACACTTTCCCCCCAGGATGGAAGACTGGAGACTGGCTTTGCCCAAGGTCTTTTACTACTCAAAATACTCAAAATACTCTCTCTATTTTCTTCCACATTGTCATCACATTTTCACCTGTTTCACTTCTGTAAAGACCCTGCATTTATTTGTATCTACAAACACTAACTACATCTCCAACTAGTCCAAGTAAAAATGGGGTTAACCCTACAACACCAATAGAGTTTTCAACTTCATTTTACTTGGGTTGAGTTGGAAGATCCATCCAACTATCATAAAATCTGAACAATGTAATTTAATAACATGTGACTGGTGTACACACCAGCTGCATTGTATCCAAGGTACAATCTCTTTTTCTTCCTCCCATAGGCATGTAGAGTGACACGATAATTACAGCACGGATGGTGGCCAGTGTTATTTTATTGCATTCATCAAACAAAATATGAAATATGATACAAATATTTTTCTTTTTCTGATATAACAGACTTGGATGTGGAGTGCACAATTATGCCAGCAGGACAGAATGTTATAAATGCAAAATGCAAAGGGATTTTGGTGAGAAAAGTTTAGTTTTCTGACGTTTCATCTGTTCTTTTTGAAACATATAAGTCAAGATGTTTCTAAAACGTACCATTTAACCTAAATTCCAATGACATTTGTTACTCTTCTTTCAGGTGGTGCAGATTGAAAGAAGAAACTTCACAAGACCTGCAATATCATTGACTTTTCCCTTGGCGTCTTTCTTATCCTAACAATACCCTATCTTGTTTTCCCTATGTCAAGTTCTAGATAAATCATGGATGAAAGCCTCTGTTAGAATCATAGCAATGTTTTTTCATTAGGAAGGAATATGGTATCCGGCTGTCATTGTTTCTTGCTAGATTATGTACTGACAAGAAGGTTATGAAATCCATACACTTTATTTTCTGCATTCGATACTCATGTTAACTTTCCTCCCCAAACTTTCCCTTCTTAGCTTCACCAATTCAAATGCAAGTGTTCATAATACTTGCTTCAGTACTTTTCACAAACGGTGTGTGTGAAAGAGAGTGGAAAGAAGAGACTGAGACATTGTGTGCTGGTGGGGAACATCTGTTTTATTCAGTTGCTGGGGTGGTCCAAAGACTGCTTTTCATAATTCATACATCAGACTGAGAAATCAGACCCAAGTCATGAATCACTATGAGCACCAGATTCAACAACACTAAGGGAAACCAATGAGTTTACCACCTAAATGAAGAGCTTAAGATACAGCTCTTAGACCTTCCAAACATGCAAGAATCCAATGCAACATACATGTTTCAACTGAACTTCAAACAAATCAAACATAATTATTTATACTAATTAAGTTGTTGCTGGGGCATGAGTACTGTCTTGATTGCTAATTGAGCACTAAAACTGGGAAGGAATTCTAAATTTCAAATCATGATAGTGCTGGATTATCTTTTTGTAGGCTTCACTGACTTAATAGCAACTTTAGAAAGTGGAGGTTGACTAAAAAGCATATATATATATGTTCTTTGTTTGTCACTGTGCTCTGTTGTAAAATATTCTGCGCTTTCATTAAGCAAGCTTTTGGTTTATATGCTTTGAAGATGTTAAGATAGGACCCCACTTTTAATGAACTAGTTCCCCCAGCATATTGCAAGGATCCAAAGTGTTGGACAATCTATCTGAATGTAGTGGCTGCTCTTCCTTTCTGGTATCCTCATCTAGGAAAAAGACGCACCAGATTAAGGAAGTAATACTATTTGTGGCACAGGATTTATAAACAATGACTTTCTCAAGGTTCCTTTATCTTGTTGGGAGCACATTAGATGATGCAAAATAATGAAGGGATTAAAGGATTTTCTTAATTCAAAAAAAAAAGAAAAAACTAAAGAATCACTTTCAAGAGGCATCTAAAATCTATTGCAATGTTACATTCCTTAACTATGCTTTGTACATTGGCAAAAAAAAAAAATCAAACATTAAATTTTAAAATTATCATACCTCAAAAGTGTTCCATCCCATGAAATTTTCCAGACATACTAAGAGACTTAAATTTCTTATAACAATTGGGTAATGCATACTCTTTTGTTTCTTCCTCCAGTACCTTCGTTGACTTTTATTTTCTACTTTGGTCCATAAGTGATTTTTCATCCACCATCAATCTCTCCCAAATGATCATTAAAGAATTTACACACGAAACAGCTCAACAAGCTAAGTGAAAAGGACGGTATTTAACATTAAGAGACTAGTTTCTCTGATTTTTGTAGTTGCAATGAAGAATCACCCAAAAAGGTATCCTCTTCAGACAATTCCTGTCATAAAAATGTAAGAAGAACATAATTACCTTATGGCTCATGCAACATCACATGCAAGCATGAATCTCCCATGAATCCAAATATCCATTCTCTTTTCTCCACCTTTTCTGTAAACAACAGCTTTAAACACTCTGACTCCTTTAGCTTCGAGCCTTGTTGGTAGTGATACTAATAAATAACACTGAAATGTGGCTCTTGGAAATTGGAAAGGGAAGAAAGGCAAATAAGAGTATCTCATCTAACAATAATTTAAACATAAGTTTTGGAGTGAAGTTATTGGATGCTTTTATACATGTATAATTATTGATTTATTTCCCTGATCGTTTCGTTTGGTTCAATTTGATTTCTTTATTATTGGTTGGTTCTATTTAGGGTTCAATTTGGTCATTTCTGTTAGATTAGAATTAACGTGTTCGTCCAATAAACGTGTGTCAGACCGTGAAATTTTTTATTTTTTTTATTTTTTTTTTTCTAAAAATTTATAAATTGTCACCTGTCAAGTTACCGTCGTGTCACGTGACATTTACAGTTGTGACAATTTAGTTATCTATTTAAATTTTTTGTTCAATTTAATATTTTTATTCTTTTAAAACAATCCAATTTTGTCATTTTCAATTTGAGACTAAATTAGTAAATAAGTTTAGTTATATCTTATATATAATTATTTATTCATTTTGTAGAGAATAAAAGTTATTTTTTTAGGTTTTCTATAAAGTTATTCTAATATTTTATATTTTTTTATTTCACTTTATTTTTAATAAATTTAAATTTATTTTATATATTAATTTAATAATATTATAATAATGTTTGTATTTATGCTAATTATACTAATAATAATTATAATAATAATAATTTTATTATTTTTATTATCATAAATAAAATGAGTTATAACCTTTTTCACGTCTATAATAAAATTTGTTTTTAAAGTAACAGTAGATTCAATATTTTTATATCTTAAATTTACTAATAAAGTTATAAATTGAATATCCTTTGACCTTAAATAATTTTAATTTTAAGAAAATACTATAATTAATTTCTAAGAGGTATTTTAGAAATTTATTTAACATCTAAAATATTTATTTTATATCTGTGAATGTGTACTAAACTAATTTTCAGTAAATTTATTATGTAATTTGTTTTTCATATTCAAATCGTGTATATAGTCGTATATTTTGCTTTTAATATAATAAAAAATAATTTAAACATACAAATTTTAATTTTGTTAATTTAATTTAAATTTTACTAATAGTTAAGATAATTAAATACTTATTTGATTTTTATATTAAAAAAATAATAATTTATACTTAGCATTTTAATAATCATAACTCTATTCACATGTATTCTAATTCTCCAATTTAAATACCGGATAATTATAAAGTTAATTATATATTAATATTAACTTTTTCTTTATCTTCTTTTACCAAATACCAACGATCATGATTAAAGATAAACATATGATTATTTATTTTAACTATTCAAGAAAATGAATAAAATTAAATTTTTTATATTATAACTATTAGTTTTTATTATACTAAAAAAGATAATACGTGAATATTTATTATATTGAATTGTTTTAAAGTCATTATGTGCATCAATTTATTTATGTTATCACTAATTTTGAATATTTATTAATTACTTTATTCTATTGTGTTTTTTAGCTTTTATTTTTTTTTCTTGAATCTCATAAATCTCGAATATCATCTTTTCATATACAAAATTATATCATGAACTAAAATATTTAAAATTTCTTATTACCATATCATTATCCCACTTCAACATAATATTAACAATCTATCATTATGATGTCATTGTCTCACTTCAACATAATATTAACAAAATAACAATATGAAAAATAATTACAAATTCTTCTTATTTGTAGATTATAAATAGGGAAAATAATTACAAATTCTTCTTATTTATAGATTATAAGTAGGGATGACAATATGGACCTAGTTCGTCAGGCCAGCCCGCAGGCTTGTGAAAAAAAGGTGGGACGGGCCAGGGTAGTAAACCCGCAAACCTGTAGTAACTTGCAGTCCGTGCGGGCCTGTCCGCAAGCCCACATAAAAAAAACTTGCACTTGTGTACATTAGTTATTTTTTTATGGACTCTTGCATTAATTCCAAATTTTTGTATAATTGCAAATGACAAGTATTATGCTTTTTTGAATGTGCTAAAATTTAAAGAATACATTGTGTATGTGATAGTATGAATATGAATATGATGAAAATGTTAAATTATCAAATTATCATCCAACTCCCCAAAGTCTTTACTTAATCTTGTGAACTTCTTAAAGTTTTCCAATTTTTAAACATTAAAAGTTTTATCATAAGAATTAAAAAAAAAATGGTTAAGTAATGTGCAGGACGGGCCAATGATTACAGGCCGCACAAATTATGCAAGACGAAACGGATCAGCCTACGATGTGCGATCCTTATGTGAACCGAGCTTAAACGGTCGGACCGACACGCATTACCATCTCTAATTATAAGAAAGGTATAGTCATCGGGACCATAACTTGAACTCTATTTGCATAAAAGAGATTACTAATTGTATTAATAAATAAATAAATTACAATATAAAAATATATAGTTTATTTTTTACACATAATAATTGTTTTGTACAGCCTATAAATCCAAAAATAAGGATGAAATATAGTGTATTTATTTCAAGGATAAGGATACACTCCTTACACGAATCTAGGTATTTAAATTACCATCTCAAAGTTTTTAAATTTTCTTTTAAGTATAAATGTTGATGAAAAAGTTATCATTTTTATTGTTACCATATTTTGCTATATTTTTCTTTCACCAAGATTTAAGGAGAATATGACATCTTTATCAGAATATAAAGAGCTTGATACATATGAAACGTTCAATTTTATTGAAATTATTTTATTTTAAAAATAATAAATCGTAATCAATTACTCCTTTTAAATATAGATAAAAACAATATTTCTATTTTCAAAAAAATATTATTATTTTTTGAAGTATAATTTAATTTTGTAAAACAAGCATTCCTCTGAATCCTGTTGTTACCAAAATTAGATGAAGGACATGTTTGATTTTTTAGATGACTTTATATATATATATATATATATATATATATATATATATTATTTTTTGGATGTTTGATTTAATTAAAAAAAAACAGAAATAGTTGAAAATTCATTTCAATATTTCACAAATGTTTAATAAAAATAAGTTTTTTATAATTTTAAATAAACCTAAACAATTTTTACTTATTTATTTGAAGATAAGTATAAATACTTGTAAATAAACATATCATTTACCTTTATTTTTTAAGTTTAAATAAACTTATGCAAAATCCAATTGAATAAAATGATATGAGATATTTTTCTCATCAAGATCACCGTAAAAATCGAACAAATATTTTCATATACAAACAATTTGAGATGTTCTTTTTTTTTTTTCCTGTTCTCTTTATATAATTTAATTTTGATTTGTTGTTTTTCTTGTTAATCAGTCAATCAGGGTTAGATAGGCGGCTAGGGTTTTGACTTTCTTATGCCACCAAAAGGCCTAAACCTCGCATTTGCCTCCCAACATTCCCTTCCTTTCTCTTCTTCGCCCTTTTATTAAATACCGGTGATCATCAATCCCTTAAAAGATCAAAACTTTGATCAACCCATTAGTTTCTTTCCAACATTCTCATCTGGGTCTTCCCAATCTTTTGATTTCATCTTTCTCCCTCTCAGAAGCTAGCCACAGTTTAGACTCTCACAGTTTCTTTATTGTCTGTTCAGTATTGATCATTCGATTGAATATCAGTGTTTTCAATCTGATAAAGTTATTGATTCAGTTTATTTTGGGCTTGAAACACACTACTGGTTCTTTAAGTCCATTAGCCAAGAATCAAATCAAAATAGAATCAAAATTTGATTGAATTTGATCAAAATTTCGCCATGAGTTTCTCTGACCACATTCCATCCTTTATGATGTCACCGCCGTCATTTTCGACAGACACAGATGCCATTGAAGTGAGGCTTCAATTTCCAATGAACAACGATTTATTGGAGCCACATTCACCACAGGATCAACCCCCTTCTTTCAAGAGGGCAAGAATCGGTGATAACAACCACTCCTATCCAATGGCATGCCCTCCAAGGATGATTCAAAACCCCAATTTTAATAAGGGAACCAGCCACATTTTCTTCAAGACTCGCATGTGTGCAAAATTCAGAGTTGGGGCTTGTAGGAACGGTGAGAATTGCAACTTTGCACATGGAGTTGAGGACATGAGGCAGCCACCCCCGAACTGGCAAGAGCTTGTTGGATTGCGCAATGAGGAGCGGCTGCCCTCCGGAAATTGGGATGATGACCAGAAAATTATACAGAAGATGAAGCTGTGCAAGAAGTATTATAATGGGGAGGAATGCCCCTATGGTGATAAGTGTAGTTTTCTTCATGAAGACCCTGCCAAGTTTAGGGATGATTCGGGGAGGTACAGAGAGAGCACAGCAATAAACATCGGAACTAATGGATCTCCCAAGGCACATGGTGATCCTTCAAATTGTTTAGAGAGTAATAAGGTTGTCAACACTGGCTTAAATGTTTGCCGGTCGAATGCTAAGTCCACTTATTGGAAGACTAAACTGTGCATCAAATTTGAGACAACAGGCCACTGCCCCTTTGGGGATGACTGTCACTATGCTCATGGGCAAGCAGGTACTTCGAATTTCCCTTTTTGATTGATTCATTGTTGGTTTTGGCTCTTCATTGTTTTGATTTATTCTGTTAGATCATTTGAAATCAGTTCTTGATTTAGACCAGATTTGGTTAAAATTATCCTTAATCACTTGTACCAGAAAAAAGTAAGTTGAATTTCTTGTGTATGTTAAATTCAATTTGTGCAGTTTATCTTCTATGAATATTGTAGAAAAAAACTATACAAACATAGCTCCTTCTAGGTTATATTTAGAACCAGAAGGTCATTTTCTATGATGCTGTTGCACTTTTTAGTGATCTAACCTCCAAAGAGATTGCTTCCTAAACAATCAAGATACGAAGACAGCGTACTTGATTGCGTGTCATTTGGTTGTTGTGTATGAGCATTGAGTATTTTTTGGTGCAACAGATGTTGCTTCTGTTAAAAATTAATTAAACACTTATATAGTGTTTATTTAAAATCTTTGGCTAAGGCACATATCACATATTCATGGAAATATACATTTACCATAAACCGTCGTTAGGAATTTTCTGTGATAGAAATGTCCTAGATTTTCTCTATAATTAAGTAGTTGACCATCTCTTTTGTAATGCATTAAAATGCAAAGAGTGTACTTGACTGAAGTTTATAGTAGTTTGGTTTGGCATACTTTGTGAAAAAAAAAAATCCCGAGTGTTACCAGCAATCCCCATGCTGAAGAATTAAACATGGTGTCATGGCTCACTTGATTATTTCTGTCTTTGAAATATATCACAAGATCAGGATATTGCCTCTGCATAATTCTGAACGATCATCGCTTGATTTCTGCTAATGGCTTACATATTTGATCCCTGCCTCGTAAAAAAATTTGGATGTACCTTCATTAGCATGTGTTAATAACATTATATTCTTAGTATGAGCAAAATGTGCATACACTCTACTCTAGAAGTACCATGTTTTCCTTAGCGTTTTTGTGTTGCAAACCCAGAACTACAATTTCCTGGTGGACGCAATGAGGCAGAAACAGCAGGTGCCGCTCCTATTTCAGCTAAAGCTACCATTCCAACCTTACCAAGAGCTGCACCAGTTCCTTTTAATGATGCTCCTCCAAGCCAGAGAGCAAGTGTACCTCCTGCAAATGAAGAGGAGCAGGGCAAGAAGCATTTACTGAAGTGGAAGGGACCCAAGAAAATCAACCGAATTTATGGTGATTGGCTTGACGATTTACCGCTCGCTCACAACTTGCCAGGTAGAGTTGGAATCTGAATTGAAGTCTGTCTTGAAAAGTCTCATCAATTGGATTAGGAGATTGAATTCTTCATTGCAGACAGAATTTTGAAGTGTGATCACTGGTTGATGGTGATCAATTCATAGATTTATTTGTTCTTACTTATTTTTTCTATTAATTGTTTTAGTTTTCTTTCTCTAATTAGAGATGTGCAATTCTCATTGTACATTGAGGTTTTGATGGATTTAGGAATTTAGCCAAATTGGTGAGAGAAAAAAAAAAAACAAATTCTGAGTTGTGTGCGATCCTGATTCGGGTTCATCAATTGTCAAAATTTCTGGACTGAGCCCGGGTCTTAAATAGTTAAACTATAGTATTCTATTTTTACTCATACATTGAATATGATCATGTGGCCCTTGGTATGTTTTCTTCTTCCACAGTTCCATCGCACCATAAGTTGTTCTCTTAGGTTTCAACGTTGGATAAAGCTTATTGCAAATGATCCACATAATTGCATAGAAAGAAATGTTAGGAAAACACTTATTGTGTGAATTTTTTGCAAGTTTACTTAAAATAGAAGGGTTGTGTACTTTCATAAGATATTTATCTGCATCGAAATAAAGCTGTGTGAGATTCAGGTTTGGCAGTAATTCTCTGTGATTTGTTATCTCTTTGCTATAATTGGTTATGTAACCAACCTTTCTAAAATGAAAATTAATTAGCAAACTAAAACTAGTTATTAATGATTGGTTATAATTTAATTATATATATCTTTTATATGTAATATAGTTATTAAATAGTTATAGGTATAGTTAGAGTATTTAAATAACCCATGAACACCCCTGCTTCCCTTGGTAACAATGGATATTCCATCTTATTGTATTAAATTTTTTTAAGTAAACATTTTTTTATACATGTGCAGTAAGATTTGAATGCAAATGTGTAGAAAACAAGAACAAATTAGAGCAGGGTAAGGTAGCATATATTTACTTTAATGAGATCACAATTTAACTTCAAAGTTTTAGGTAATCACACAAATGTAATGCCTGTAAGAGTTTACATAATTGAAGTGTTAAAAGAAACTTAAACATTACAATATAGCAATAGTCAAGATTATTTACACATCATGTATAAACACTAAAAAAATGACAGAAATCTTTTAAGCCTTGTTAATTCTAATAAGAAATATTTTTCAAAATATTTGTGTTATTCTTGTCACACGACATTTTAATGAGAAAGAATATCCCTTTTAATAATAATTTCATGTACTTAATATTACACATTACATATTCGTTAACACGTAATTCCATTGACATATTTCAACTAATTAAAGCATCACCCAAATCAATCAAACTATTTTTATTGCTAATTCAATTCATTTATCATTTCCCATATCCAAACATAATAATCAAAAAAAAATTCAACATACACAGCTCCAATAATCAATATTTCTATTCTAATCATACAAAACTTAATCATTATTCCATTCATTCAAAATTAAAGTTTCTATAGCAAAATTTCCCCCCAAAAAACTATGCAGCTTTTATATGCTTGCAAAATTAAAATCCAATTCTTAATCAATTTTTCATTCAAATTTAAATATTTTAGTTTTCAATTTAATATTGGTTTATATTACTCCAATTTTAGTATTCTTTAAGAAATTGTTCCAAAGAGTAAGAAAAACTATGAAACTTGAAACTTGTTCTTAAAAAAAGGTATAATTCAATCCAAATATATCAATATGGACCTATATTCAAATTATTCAATTCAAATCGCCTAAGCAAGCACAAAAATTATACATACATGTATAATTGTTAAATTAAACTTAACCTAACGCACATAATTAAAAATATGTAAAACGAGTTAGACCAGAAATATGACCTAATTTAAATCAGATCCTGTTTTACTTTTATCCTATTTGACCTGGTCTAAATGGATTCAGATCAATTCATTTATAAGAGAATAGTTATAATTAAAAAGTTAAAATAATATTATTTTTTTAAACTTGAATACATATGTTTTAATTTATATTTATTTATATATCAACTTTTCATACCTAAAATTTAAATTTAAATTCAATAATGACTTAAATTTAAAAATTTATATTTGTGTTTTTTTTTTTTTAATTTCTACCAATATTCATTCAAAACTTGGTTTTCAAAAACATGCATTATAAATTCATTTTATTAAATCAAAAATTGTATACAAAGATTCACGTAAAATATTTTAATGTTTTTGTATGGTTTTTAGTGTAGCCAAGTCATGAGTGGGACCGGAAACTGAAAAAGTGACACGTGTCGTCACTATTGATATTTTGCACCACCATTATCACCACCAACCACTGCGAGTCTCCCTTTTGACCTTTCACCTATCAAAAATGGAAGCAAAACTTGGACTTGTGAAGTTTCTTCAATGCTTTGCAAAATTCTTCTTCCATAACAGACTCTCCCAGCAAACTCCGGTATCTCTAACAAGATCTTTCTCGCAAAAGCAAGGCTTCTCCCGCCACCATGTCCATAAACGTTCACTCCCATGCCTTCGCCGGCAACCCTCTTCTCTCCAAATTCTCATTTTCAGGCCACCCCCTTCCACCCTCTGCAGCTCTTGAAGCCCTCAACGCGAGAATTGGGCTACCAAATACTCATTCGTATCCCTCCCTGAGCTTCAAGGTACTACCTTTCAGAAATGGGAGGCCCTTGGCTTCGTCCGAGGCCAGCTCCGGCGACTCGCCGCCGATTTGGCATCTGGGTTGGCTTGGCTTGGACGATCTCAGGGTTATTTTCGACAATTCCGGTGCCCAGTTGAGTGTGGACTCGTTGGTGTATCTGAATTCAAGTGCCGAGGACGACGCCGTTTACTGGGCAATCGATGTTTCTGCTGAGGTAATTGAATTGGGTAGCAAAACGGGTTTGCGTTTTGTGGAGCTTCGAACGCTCATGGTGGCTACCGACTGGTCGGATTTGCAAGCTATGGGAAACTTGGCTATTGCTGGTCATGTAAGTTCATTTTTTGCAACATGATCAAACCACTTAGTTTTCTTGTTACATAATATACACTATCACTAAAATAGTTACAAATTCTAATTATTATATCAAGCATATAAAATAAAACGTCTTATTACTATCTGATATAAAAATTATAAATATAGTCTATTAAGTTATATTTGGGTTATCAAAGTTATCACTTTAATTGGTGAGTGCCACTCTGCATTTTAATCAAACATTTTATACCGTAAAATGCGTAATTGTCTTAGAGACGCCAAATCATAGATATCTATTTATCTTATTTTAGTTGGCCTTTTATCAAATTATTATTATTTTTATAGTGAATTAGTGTATGTATGATACTGTCGGAACAATGTCAGTGCAACTTCTTTATAACTGGGTTTGGCCTGGCCAGGCTAAGGCACTGCTAGAATGGCATAATGTTTCACGATTTTGTGGACATTGTGGTGAGAAAACAGTTCCAATGGAAGCTGGGAGACGGAAGCAATGTCCAAATGGTTCATGCAAAAAGAGGATATACCCGCGTGTTGATCCGGTTTGTTGTCTTCTGTTTCTAAGTGTTGATTTGATAAAAGGATGATCAAGTGTTTGATCAAATATTTGTTGCTTACATCATCTTATGTAGGTGGTCATTATGCTTGTAATTGATAGAGAGAATGACCGTGCTCTTTTGGCTAAACGACCAATGCGTCTACATCGATTGTATACTTGCTTATCAGGTTTCACAGAGGTACATTTCGACAATTTTTAGAGCTTTCATTTTGTAGGGACTCAAAAAGGTTTTCTATTGTTATAGCATGAAGTAGCATAGCTTGGTAAATTGCAATTTTTCTGTTTGTGTTCCTTGAAGCCTCCCATTTATGTGGTCTGGAATTCTTGAACTTCCTTTGGTTCTGCAAATTGGTCACTGTTATAGGTGCTGACAGACCAAAACTCTGTACTTTTTTTATCTGTGACTAGTTCAACTTTCTTAACAGGAAAAATGATGCCTGTAAGGCCAGGTTTCATGAGCTTAAGAGTTCATTTTTGTCTGGGATCGTTTCATAGTTGTTTTCAGTTTGATCCTTTTTTTTTTTTTTCCTTCTATACAAAAATATAATTAGTTTCTATCCCCTTGTTCCATTTAGCCAGGAGAAAGCTTGGAGGAAGCTGTGAGAAGAGAAACATGGGAAGAGACTCGTGTTGAAGTGGGAGAAGTTGTATATCACAGTTCTCAGCCGTGGCCTGGTTATAACTTATGCATCTTCACCTAATGTTAATTAAACTCTAGTCTTTGATAATTTTATCATTTCTCTTTTGTTTGCATGTGAAACATTTAGGTTTGAAAGATTAAAAGAGACTCACAAACATATCCTTTGAAATTAGGAGTGTAACCAAAAAATAAACATAAAGAAGATCTTAAAGCAAGTTTGTTTGAATTATATGGTTGAAGCATTGGGTTACATGCACAACCAGAAGTTTTAGAAAATGATAGTCTGGTGATTTATTAAACAAAAGGTGATATGGAAACACATTATTCAACACAGGTGTGGGCAGCATATCAATAATAGATATAGAAAGAAGTAAAAGCTTCCCCCGTAACTCATAGGTAAAGACGATCCAGCCAATAACGATTTTGATAGAACCATTTTGTTCATGTGTATATGTACAAGTTAGGCGATGACATATTCCATACTCACGTAAAACAGTAGAAAAGCATAGAAATTCTTAAGTTTATCTGTTTGATTGCGCTTTAGTTTGCAGCTAGTTTGAGTTTCTGGAAAAACTTTGAACAGTTTGAAAACAGATAGCACTTGAGATTTGGAGTGTATCAAGTATAGCCAACTATAACTGAGAAAGCATCAAGAAACGGAACCCTCATATATCAATAAACACTAATTATAAAGGAGCAGTGTAAACAGTGTTTGATCTAGAAACGGAAGCTGATGTGACTTAGCAAGAACACACGATTCACAAATAGTATTCAGTTTATTACAAGATATATTGCAGTACGTGATCACACTTTGAACAACATTAGATGATGCATGGCCAAGTCTTGAGTGCCAAAGAGTAAACGTAGATTTCACAGGTTTATACGTAGCAGAGTGGACATAGTATTTGTTTGCATTCATAAAAGAAGGGAAAACATATAGGGCATCTTAAGATTTCCATGTACAATTATCTCCTGAATTGTCCTGAGTTGCCTGGTTTTCAACATAGCATGTGTTAGAGTGAAATTCAAAAGAGACATTATTGTATTTAGCAAATTTAGATACACTCAAGGTTCTTCGTAATTTCCGGAACATGAAAAGGATTATTAAGCAAGATTGGTGATTGTGTGAGTGGAAACTTAAATCGTGCAGTACCTACATACATCATTGGTAATGTGATGTGGGCTCCACTACCAGGATACCACTACGGATCATTAAGTGTGGAGGGTGTGCCAAGAATTGATGAATCATTGTCACATGAGGGAAAAAGTTGAGAGGAGTTAGCTGTTATAGAAGTAGAATTGTCTTGTTCATACTGGTGCCAACAGTTCAGAGCGCTATGACCATTTTTTCCACATATTTGACATTGGGGTCGATTCATGTGGTTAGTATTATTTGTTGTTGAGTTTCTGGTATTGTTTCTGAAGGAAGACCTTGAGTTTCTGTTGTTAAATCTGAACCTGCCTCCTCTATTTTGACTAGACGGAGATCTGGAAAAATTTCTTGAAGTATTATTCGAGGTGAAAGCGACATTTGCTTGCACTATCTGTTGTTCTTGGAGGCTGTGTCTGTCAAATCTTTCTTCTTGGGCTAATAGAAGGGCTTCGATATCTTGAACACTGTAAGGATAGATTTTGGACGTAACAGACTTGACAAAACCGTCATAGTCTTCAGATAAACCATCTAGGATAGCTGCAATATGGTCATCGGGAATAGTAGGAGACCCAACAGCAGCAAGAGTGTCAACTATTTTCTTGATATCAAGAAATAGGTGGTAACAGATCTGTCTTTTTTGGCTTGACGGATTTGGAGAAGCGTGGAGGCGCACAAGAACCATCCAAGAAGTGCGTAAGATTGAGGCCACAAACGGTGGCAAGGACTTGTTGCTGCCAAATCAAGTAGTTGTCCTCATCCAATTTGAGATTGATAGGGGTATTGAAGGTGTGGGGAATAAAGGAAGAATGATCAATTGTTAGAAGTGGAGTGCTAGTAGTGGAGGAGGAGGAAGTCATTGTGACAAAAAAAAAACGGCTCTAGATACCATGAAAGATGAGAGAAAGGAGGTGAAAGAATAGGGTTTTGCATTATCAGAAAATGATTGAAAAGTACTTCTGAACCGTGCACCAAAGACGTCTATATATACTAGTTTTTAAGATAACCCATGCATGTGCCTATGCATATACAAAGTTGCGTAATAAGGTTTTTTTAGTAAAAGCATATTCAAATATATTTGAATATGCTTTTACTTGTATGGTATTAACTAGGGCTGAAACAAATTGAGTCAAGCTAAGCATTTGAAGCTCAAGTTTCGCTGTATAAAAAACAAGCTACTCGAGTTTGGTTGATTTCAAATTAAGTTCATATTTGTGATTGAAAAGGAAGAAGAAATTGAAATAATTTTTTTTCTTTTCTTTTCATAATTCATTTTAAGGTAACTTTAATGATCTTATATAGTTTTTATTTGCATATTGAGTGTGATAATTATAATGCCTCTTTCTTCACAAGTCAAACTAAAATTACTTGGTCAATGTATTACTTCTATGTACGCACTCATGCATGCTGATAAAAAAAGTGTACACACTCAAGCACGTGTAGAAGGGCTATTCGTTAGCTATTGACATCGAACTTTGAATTAGAAATCTTAGCTTCAGGCACAAACTTACAAATGAAATTGGTCTAGCTTGAAAAAGCTCAAATAATTTGCACTTAATTCATTTAGATACCCGTCGGAATAACAATAATTGACCCTGTCCATTTTTTTACACCTTACTTTAATTTGCGTAGTTGCATGTGGCTAATGGAGAACATGAGTGAATTCTTGAAATTAATTGCTGGTAGTTCTGCTGTGGTTTGAACATGTTCAAACTAAATAAGAACTTGGTGAGACCTTAATATGTTTGAAACTCTTAATTCTTCTCACACGTGGGCAGCTTTCACAGGTGAACATAATCTCATGTAATGATGAGTTAACATAATTCTGTGTATTTTACCATTTTCCTTATCAGTTTTGTAATTATATTCCTCCCCATATTGTCTATTAATATCACAATTTGTATTGTTTTTTGTTTCTAGTTGGACCAAGTGGCATTCCATGCCAGTTGATGGTTGGGTTCTTTGCATATGCAAAATCGCTTGAAATAACTGTGGACAAGAAAGAGTTAGAAGGTGCATTGACCTCGCTTGTATATACTAGAACTTAGCCCTCATACTGCTTTCTCTTTTTCCTATTTCCCATTTATTTATATGCATGACTTGAAATGGTGAGTTAGTCTGTAAAACCGTATTTGTGAGACAGATTTAGGTACAACGTTTATATGTTTGTGGAGTGGCTGATTTCTCAGTTGTACACGTGTCACTTTTGTTTGAAACTTCAGCTGCACCATATCCGTATATTTGGTGTATGCAATGCAAGTATTTTCCTTGAGTTATAAACTTATGCAGATAATTTCTGTTTATCTCAATTTCTTTTGTTTGGTTTATTTAATTGGCAACAACTGATTCCGCAACATGCTTTTCTAGATGCTCAGTGGTACAGTAGAGAAGAAGTAAGAAAAGCATTGACGTCTGCTAAATACAAGGAAACCCAAAGAACTGCAGCAGAAAAGGTCGAGCAAATATGTAAGGGACTAGAAGAGAACAGAAGCTTCGCTTCAGATTTCAACGTGGAAAGTGCTGGTGAAAATGCTCCAATAGTTTTCCCTGGACCCTTTGCAATAGCCCATCACCTTATTTCTTCTTGGGCGTTCTCAGATAAAGATGTGGTTCATCATTCAAAATAACGCATCAGTTCTTTGATAAATTCGTAGGAATTTCAGAAACTCTTTTTCAAGGAGCCTCTGGAAATAAAATTTGTGTTATTATTGTTAAATGTCTTTTTATCCCCAATAATGTAGGGGGTTCTGCTGCTGGTGATGATATTTTCTCGTCAAATTGTTTTTAGATTCTGCAGTCCTGGAATTGAAGAGCTCAACTTTTGATTTTGCATTATTCTTTCACGTACTATTCATATTGTCTATTATCAACGATCTTATTAATATTATACATGACCATTTGCTTGTTATGGTTTCATGATGTTTCTTTGATTAACTTGCAGTTCATCTTAAATTTTGTTTTACTAGAGTTTTTGAGGTTTGTATTTAGTAATGCACTTATGTTGTGCGTAACTTACTAGGCTTATTGTATGCCATGTGATTGCTTTGCATGGAGTGATTTCACGACATATCATGACTTAAGTGGTTTCTGCGGAGATACCAAGAGAATTTTATTGCATACAAAGGCACGCCAAAATCTGCAATATGAAGTGCAGATGAGCTACAACTATCAAGTTATCAAATGCTATTCTAACTGCAGTTCCTCATTTTATTCCTCTATCTATCAAAGAAAGATGCAGTGGCAAAGGAGAAATTCTATCTACACGAAGCCACGGTTCTTTTTCTTTTCACAGAGATAATGCAATCACTATGGCAAGCTTTCGGAAGAAGGGAATATTACAATTTCTTGTGCACCTTTGCCGTTGTTTCTGCCCAATGTATAATTGACCTGGCCAAAGCATCCATGGGGTCAATACATTTCCTGAGAAGAGGATCATTGTGAGGGAGAACCCCCAGCAAATCATCAGATGCCAGAAGCACCAGGTTCACTGCCCTAACCAACAGAACATGGATTGCAATTCTCAATAGATTCCTTGCCCCTTCGATGTCCTTTCGGTACAATGCCTCCATTGCAGGAACCAATACATGCTCCTCGGTTGCCTTATCTAGCAACACTACTTCAAATCCCTGCAGATAAATTCTACCATCATTTACACAAAAATAAAATTCAATCTGGTACACCAACAAAAGTACCGATAGTATTGAACTCGCGAAGTGTTTGGATTGTTTGTTAGTTTCTGTTATTAACACGAGTCACTATGAATACCTGGCTTTGAAGCTTCTCCTGGTAATAACTAGCTACAAAAGCGGAATCCGTAGTCAGCAGTCCAATCCTCACAGTATAAGCAGCATGGATTGGTTTCAACTTGGCGTTCTTGAGTTCCAGGGCCACACAATCACCAACATGAAGAAAGGGTAGGGAACTATCCTCAGAAATTTCACTGTGCCACGCATGTGAGAGATGGCAAGGCATGGCCAATCCCTGAGCTCCAGACTGCTGAAGAAAATTCCTTTTGCACCTCAAATTCTCAATCACAAAGTCCTGATTCAATTTGATTCGATCGACTCTGCTTCTTGCAGAAGGGAGGGGACCACGAAACGAAAGCACTTTGCTTAGCACATCATCACTGGAAACAACGAAAGGTGGGCATTCCCTACCATTTCTTGAACCCCAACAAGCAAGCTTCTCCAAGAAAATCAGAGTTGATAGAACTGACACTCCTCCTATAACACCAACAGTGTTTGGTTGGCTTAGCAGAGAACCAGCAGAGCTTTCACATCTCATAAGGGAACTACCTGCCTCTGCATATTTTCCATTCTCTTCAGAAGATAACTGTAAACCTGTGCTTAAATTTGATTTCGCTCTGCACCGAGTCTGTGTCCTCTTTCTAAAGGCATCACCCGTAAGAAATGGAGGGTGATTTAGCGTCTGCAGAGACATCAATATGCCCCTCTCTAACATCTCTAGCATCCCGGTTTCTATGAAAATATTTTCTCCTCTAAATGGCAAGAGTCTATTTACCATCACCAGTGAAAAGTCGACAAGTGCTCAAGAAAGTTGTCACAGTCACGTCACTAAATACCAGGACCCTGTTGCTTGGGTTTTCATGGTTTCGGTGTTTGGCCTTTGGCAAACCTATAGCAGATTTTAAAGCCAAATCAGAAAGAGCACAAGCTGACATCACTTTCTATACCAGATTCCCCAGAACAGAATCTAGGACAAAAGGACAATAATTCAAATAACCACAATGGATCTTATATATATAAGGTGTTATTTTTATATACTCCAGTAACCAATAATTGATGACATGTAAAATGCAAAAGAGTAGGTAACTAAGTAAGAAGTAACAACTGGCTTATAAAAAAGTAACAAGTAACAGCACCACCCTCCCACATTTCCTTGTTTAGGTCTGTGGTTGTAAGAAATTTAAGGTACTACTCTGAGAGTGTTTTGGCTAAACCAACATAGTTATCATTTGTGTGAGACTAAATCCTTTAGGATGTGATTGGTATGGTTGAGAAAGATGGAGAGGAAATTAATTGATTTTGTGTGTTTGGTAGAGGGGAGAAAAGAATAAATAATCTGTGGGACTAAGCATATTACTTTCACACATTTTTTTTTATTTAATCAATCAAATTACATCATGTTTAAAATATTTTCTCTTTATTATCATGCGATAATACATTTAATTTTATTTTCTTAATTTTGTTATTTTCCTTCTCTTGTTACTTTCTTAAAAAATCCAAATTAACATAGATTTTTATATTTATTATTAGTATTTATTTTTCCAAGTCTCTGGGCTAGTACATTGTACACCGTTGAGAAGATCAATGAATGCGATAGATGGTGGAACCAATAAAACTACTCTAAGTTGTAATCTTTGAATCGAAGACATGTGATCCGTCATGTCACAACTTATTTGTTTCACTGAATTATTAGATATTATTTGTTTCTTTCTACAATAGCACGGAAAGGAATAAATACTTGACGCGAGTCTTTAGTGTTGTTCGATTAAAAATTATGCACATAAAATCCATTTGCCATCCCTCCTCCGTTTGTTCCATATGCTGGAGCCAATGAAACACATTATAGTTCTTTTCAAATTTAAAAAGGAAAAAGTTCATTTGTCTCCTGCTCAATGATTGTCCCCACTCCCGCTAATTATTAGTTTGCAATTTTGCTCAATAAATGTCTCTATCTGTGCCTGCATATTATATTCATATATATATAACGAAATAATAACATATTAAATTAAAATTGATGGATAGGAATTTATTTTTATTTAGTTAAGAGACTATTATGAGGGTAGAAAATAACATTGTTAGAAAATTTTTAATTGTGATCAAATAAATTTGATTATACATGAATCTATTTAAAAGATAATTTCAAAAATGAATATTAAGAATAAATTAAAAGAAAAGTAAATTAAAGTAAAAGTATTCCTTTTATATAAAACTGTAATGGATAAAAGAATTATATTTTAGATGTTTTAGTAATTTAAAATACAAATTAGAAGGAAAATTATTTTTTAACAAACTTTTGTTAATAAATTTTTGACAATGTATACTTGACAACGTCTCAATAGATAAAAAAAAGTTTGATGTGATTTGATAAGAGAAGAAAAAACTTTATTATGTACCGAAAAGCTAATTTTGCCAAACTTTATAAAAAAAATTGTCAAGAATTTATATATATTGACTACATATTTAAGAGAAATTATCTATAATAATATATAAAAAATTGATTTTTATATCTGGTATTCCTAATTTACTTTTAATTATATTTTAAATTAGAGAATTAAAATAAATTATCTAAGTGATAAAGAAAAGCAATTATACACATGTTACAAATCACGCCCTTATTTTAACAATACAATATATTTTTTAATTTTATTTTCTTTAAGAAATAAAGCGATAGGAAGTATACCTTATATCGAGCTTGTAGATGTTTTCTTATTATTTATAATTATGAGAATTTGATAGAAACTTGTAGAATTAGAACACAGGATCTACCACTCACTTTTAAGAAATAACATATGCAAAGGATAGTCACGGCTCAAGAAGGGTGCAAAGGTAAGTGATTGATCATAACTAAAATATTTGTCTAATTTAATTGGTCATTGGATCCTAGCAAATCAATTTAGAAAATGTGACAAGCAATAATTGATCAGGTGATAATCATAAACCAAACTCATCATTTGACACTGCTTGGAGTAGAACATGATTGTTGGGAACAACTCTGAAGCAATGACACCTGGTTGTTTCTTATTAAAGTTATAACATTCAAGAATATCACATCAAAGTTACAAGTAATGTTTGAAGATTATACCAAATATCACCGGTTCAAGACTCACATGTCCACGGTTGAAATTAATAATAATAAAACAATACAATTTATTAAATAACATCGTATATTTCTAATATCATAACTTATTAATACTAAAAACCTAAAAGTAAATATTTTATCCGTTTCCAACATTCAAATACATAAAAATTATATATATATATATATATATATATATATATATATATATATATATATATATATTGTGGGAAGTGAATGAAGTTAATTTGAATATAGTATTGTTTGAACGTTGAAATGTAAATAATACATGAGAGTACGAAGATTTTGTGAAATTTTGTTATGGTATTTGTGAATTCGTCTTATAATGTTATATTATGATATCAAGCAATGTATATTTAAGAAAGGTTAGTAAAAAAAGTTATGAATTGTGTTTTATGGAAGTGTGATGGTTTTAAGATAATGAAACTGTATCAATGAAATGGAATGTGAAAAGTTTTGAATTGTATGATTGTTTGGGGTTTTGTCTTATAAGGAAGAAATATAAATCTTTGTTAGTTTAATGTTATGCATCGACTAGAGATACATGTTAGGTTGAAACTATATTATACTTGGCTAGACTTACATACTTACATATAGTGTTGTAATCTAAGTGGTGAGAGTTAGAGGTAGAACTTCTCATTTTACCATGTCATAAGTAACTTACTTTGTCATGAGGAATTGAAATCATGCAGTCAAGTGGCTAGTCGACCATGCAGTCGAGTGCTCGATCGACCTTGTAGTTTAAGGGTCAGTTATGACATTTTTTTATGATCTCATGATAGGTGCATGATTTCTATTGTCCAAATCGATGCATAAATCCATATTTGATTATAACTAGTATATTTGTAAATTCGTTTATAACATATGAATTGTGTTATTATGAATGTTTGATTTATGGGAATGTTAGTATTTTTTGCATGATTGACGCACATTAATGAATTTAGAAACCAAATTAACATATGTTTAAAAGCAGACACTAATTTAACACACTACATTTGTTTAAAAGTAGAAAATTTGACGCACATTAACAAATTTAGGAAACAAATTAACATATGTTCAAAAGTGGAAAGTTATTTGAGTAATTAAATAATATATATATATATATATAAAGTATATTTTAATTGTATAATTTATAATATACTTTTAAATTATATAATTCGTAATACATTTTCATATTTCGATTACAAAATTTAAATTACATTTTTAAATCTTAACATCTAAAATATGTCTAAGCTATATCAATAATTTGGATTCTTTTTTATTGGAAGAAAATATTGAAGTGTAAAAAAAATAAATAAAACCCCTTGTTTAATCGTTTAGTAAGCTGGATACCAAACCAATTTAGCGATTTTTCAGCTGAATTGGTCGTTTGATGATGACTACAGAGACAATTATTAATAAAATTAATTAATCATTACAAATTTGTTTAAAAAAAATTAAGTAAGTGTATAAATAATATAGGATTCGAAGTAAATGACTTATTAAAAATGAATTAATTACTTGAAATAAGTTTTTTCATTGAAAATGTATGATTTTAGGTATTTTTTTAAGGGCAATTTTAACTGATGTTCATAGGACACTCTTTATAATTCATGATTTTTTTATTTTAAGTACAATTAATGATTATTGTTTTAAAATACTTATGTTGAAATATGAAATAATTAACTTCTTTAATTAAAATAATATAAATTCATATAATTGATCCCTTATCCTACATTTGGATTGGGGTGTAGATTTGGAAGAGTGAATTTGTGTTCGATTTAAGTTGATTTACAGGTGAAGATGAGATTATTTGGATTAAAGAAAGATAGTATGAATTAAATAGATATTAGTGAAAAGTTTATGTATGATATGTTCGGTAAAATTTAATAAATTTTTACTTTTAATAAATTAAATTGTATGATTATCATTTTACCCTTTAATGTAAATAGGAAAAGTAATATTAAAATAAAATTAAAAACTGTTATTTAAAATTAAAAAAATATAATTTATTGATATTATCATTAATAACCTTAAATAATTATTAATATTCTCAATAACCTCTGAAATAATTTATAATATACGTTATTTAATTTAACACAAAAAAAAGTCTCAAGTTATATTTAAATGTATTTAATTTTATATACTTAATTCATTTAAAATCTTTTACACATAACATATTACAAAACCACATTTGAGTTTTGTGTCTCACTAATAATAATAATAATATAATTATTATAATAATGATTGTTATTATTAAAAAATAAATATTAATTATATATATATAATTATAATAATATATATTAATGGATTAGATGATAAGAAAAATCACGTAAATTTAATGTGATAAGATGACTTTCTTAGCATGTCTTTTTAGTGAGAAAGAGTGACAAAATTTGAAACTCTCTCGTAAATCAACATTTTCAATTTCCAAGTAGACAAACAAAAACATCTCTCTAACATTTGAAGATCGTCTCTCAATGAGAACTTAAAATGTGAAGGCTTAAAATGTTTGAAATGGTCTTTAATTTTTTCAAAAGAAAAAAAAAATCTTTTGAAATTTTTAGCCTTTTCTAAATTCTTTAATGATAAAAAGATTACACTTTTTATGAAAAAAATTTCTCTTTCTTTATATTGTTTTTTGTCACTCATTCAAATTAATTTTCATTGGTTTAAATGATAAATAAGATGATAATTTTTTTCCCATTTTTATATTTCTTTCGATTTTTAATATTTTATTACTTGATAGTTGATATACTCTATTGCTTATTTTTTTAATTTTGTATGTTGCTTTCTATGTTAACTATGTTTAATTATATTCTTTTAGCAACATTAAGAGAAATAGTATAACAACGTTAAAATTATTTTATTATTTAATTTTTTTTAAAGTATAATTATTAACATTGAATTTTGTAAAAGTTGACGAATGAAATATTAAATGAATTTTTACCTTAACAATTATTAATGCACTTTTATTTTATTTAGAGGATAGAAATGTTCATTAGTGTTATACATCTATAATTGATGATTTAACTACTGCACACAAAAAAAAAACAAGTAATCAAATAACTATATTTTAATATTGCTAAAAAGTAAAATATAATTAAACATTAAAAATATTAAACTAACATAAAATAAAATATTATTTTTTTAATATAAAAACAATTAACATAATAGTGTTTGTATTAAAAAAACAATATCTTATTTTCTGTTAATTTAAGTTATTTTATGTTTAATTATATTTTAATTTTTAACAATATTCAAATATAGTTATTTTATTATTTTTAATTTTTTTTATCAAATATAAATATATAACATTTGTAAGTATTTTTTTCCTTTAAATAAAATAAGAATACATTTATATTATTTTATTGTTAAGGTTATGATTAATTTAATATTATAGTTATCTATGAATTTTCATAAGATTCAAAAATATTCATCAGTTATACCTTAAATATTGCTATAAGAGCATTAGTTGGTCCCGATTAGCATTTTTTTTAAATTTATAGACATTTTTGTTCTTTAAATAAAATAAAATTACATTAAGAACTATTAATGTGATCATTTATTTAATGTTATGATTAATATTAACTTTTGTAAAATTTAATGTTGATTTATTATTCTTGATCATGTCGCAATATGATTTTCTTTTTCCTTTATTTATTTGATTTTTACTTTTCTTAACTTTTTATTTAATAAATCATTATTATTTGTTTTTTTTATAATGTTGTGCTATAATATCCGCTAAAGTATAACGATGACTACAACCAAATCAATTGATGATTTGTTTTTCTCCTCTCACTAAGAATGTCAATGGGGCGGGTAGAGTACGGGTAGTAGTTTCCCTGTATCATATTTGCTGGATAAATATTCGCCACGTACCCGTATCCATATCCGTTGGGTACCCGTCTATTTTTTTCATATCCACGGGTATCCACATGTACCCGCGGGTATTTACAAAAATATTTTAAAAAATAAATGTTTAACCATAATTAGTGCTTGGATCAACAAGTCCCTTTTCTCCATGAAAAACAAACAAATCAAAAATTACTACCAATTTATATTGTAGTTTATTTTTGAATAAAATATTAAAAAAATTATTAACTTCATCAATGTTCACCTCTTGCAACATTGTATAAAGTTTCATGTTGTCCAATTTTAATTTAGAAGAGTCTGAAAACATAAGAAGTTCATTAAAAATTTATAACAATCACTTAATTAAAATATCTAAGTAAAAATGTTAATTTCATTACCTTTCATGTTGGTCCATAACCAGTCTTAGAGACACATCAATCCCTCCACAGTATCTGGAAGTAATTTATTCCGTTGTTGGGTAAGAATTTGACCACATTATTGAATGAAGACTCATAATGTTTTTTACTAATATATATATATATATATATATATATATATATATATATATAAGGGTATTTTTTTGAATTAAAGTTTATCGGATACGGGTATCCACGGGTACGAATACTATGATACTCGTCCCCGTCCCATTAACATGCGGGTATCAAAAATATCCATACCCACGGGTAGCGGGTATCCATTTTTAATATTTGTTTCCTACCCGTTACGGGTTTTATCCACGGATACCCGCAGGTACGGATTTTTTTTGACATCCCTATCCCTCACTGAACTAGTACATCTAATATAATATTTAATAATATAATATCCATAATTATTATCCATGATATAATATTTAATATAAAATAAAATTATTTTAACTTAAGAAGCTCGTCTAATTTCATTAAAATTAACTTGGTAGATGAAGTGTTGCACATAATAAAGAAACTTCAAAACAAAACTAACATAAAACTGAGTTAGTCTAGCAAGCTGCCGAACTATACAAGCAATGTTCACTTAAAAAATTAGATACATAATGTCAAAATTGTAAAATGAAATGGTTTTTACAATAAGAGTTCAATTAGGTTTCTGTTAAGTAAATAATCTATGCATTATATTTTTAAAGAGTATAAAAAATGTAAAAAGACATTTATCTCATTATATTTCCTTCACAAATTATCGTGTACTAAGGATGAAAGTGATCTTAATTTAGGCTGTCTTTGTTTAGGAGAATTTAAAATCTTAAAAGAAGGGTTTATGAAGCAGTGGCAACGACTGGTCGTTTAATATTTGCACAAGAGAAACAAATAGAGCATCTAGAAGGAGGCGTGAAAGTGAGAGTTAGGGGTTGAAAATCTTGATCCCTGGGTTTGCCTTGCGTTGCGCGCTTCTGGAATCTGTTCCTAAAACACAACCCAAATGGCTGCTCTCTTGAGAAGGTTTGCGAGAGCCACTCCGATACCATTCGCCGCCCAATCCAACTCCTCTCACTCCAATCTCCGCCTTCCCTTCGCTGCTATCGCCGCCATTTCCGGCGGAGTCTCCTTCCTTTACTACCATTCCTCTCCCGACCTCGTAATTGTTCTTTCCTATTCCTAATTATCAATTTTCTAAAAAAAACGATTCTAGATTTTTAGATCGATTCTTTTATCGTGAACACTAACACTAACGGAATAATAAAGCGGTTACGGTGACTGTTTGTTTGCAGGTTCATTCGCAACAAACAGGACAAGAGGAAAGTAGAAATACTGGTCAGTGTGGGTGTGCATTTGATTTGGAATTGCCTTTCGCTTCCAATGCGTCATAAACAAGATTCTGTACTTTTCTTTTTCAGCGCTCAACCCGGACAAATGGATCGAGTTTAAGTTGCAGGACACTGCCAGGGTTAGTCACAATACTCAGCTATTCAGGTATGGCAAATCGTGAATGGCTGTGTGTAGAAGACATGTTTCTATCTATCAATAGTGAAGCCTTGTTTCTTATCACACCTAGTTTTCTGTAGAAAATGCTTGTCTAACTATTACTTTGTAAAATATTCTGGTTAAGAGAATTGAAATGCGTATCATAATAAGTATGTCAACTGAAGCAAGGAGCTGGAAATTTGGAGAAAAAGACAGGTGTTTAGAAGAGATTCTTAGGAGCTTAGTTAAGCTTATCTGGTCTTATTAACATTCAAGCTAGTGCTTGGTTTGGTTAAGTTTATGAAAGTGGTTTGTGGCCCTTCTTGAATTATGCTCTAATTATGTTATCGAGCATGTTTCGTTGCGAGACTGCTTATCAATTAAGCTCTAAGTTCTCACGTGATAAGGCTCCTATTTAAAGAACTTAATTCAACTGTTTTGACATATTCAAGCCAAACCATACAAGGCATGATTTCATTGTTGATGCACATATTCATTAATATTTTAGTTTCATGCGTGCAAATGCATTTTCAGCTTTTATATTGTATTGGTATAACTGTGTCTCTTCGCCTGTGATTGGTGCCAGGTTTTCGTTTGATCCCACTCAGAAATTGGGTCTGGATATTGCTTCTTGCATCCTTACAAGGTTTTGCTAGATTTTTCAATAGTTAATATGTTTCTTCTTTGTTCCAATACTATGTGAACTTAAAGCATCTGTATAACTGCAGGGCTCCATTGGGCCAAGATGCTGAAGGAAAACCAAAATTTGTTGTACGCCCGTAAGTTTTCCTGTTCAGACAATGATTTCATCTCCAGATCATTTTCTATTGTGGCTCTTGATCATGTAACCTTCTGCCAATCTTCGGTCTAAAACATTCACAATTATTTATTATCAGTTTATTAAATTGTAGGCTTCGTATGCTTTTTCTCTAAATTTATTTTTCTGTTTGCCACGATGGCCTTAGTGTGATTACTCAGTACAGCTTTTCAGAAGGCTTGTTGTCGTCTTAACACCCTACCTTGTTGGTTTTAAATGAATATGAAAGGCATTCATATGCTGTGTATTCTTTTCCACTTATTTTCTGGACCTCAGAAATTCGTTTAGCTATACATTCATTATTAAATGAAAAGATTAATTTGCCTTCTCACTATTTCTTTATCATGCAACTTCTTCCTGTGTGACCTTTTTTTGGGTCCCTTTGAAATGAGTAGCATTTCTGTCCTCACAAGAACCTTTCTCTGGATATGTTTGAATACTATTTGTCTTTTGAATAATGTAATTCTAATCATGTTATGTTTTGTTTCCGTTAACCTTTAGAAACCATGACAAAGGAATTTTTTTTTCTTACTAAAAGATGCAGTCTAGATAATAGAAGTGCAACATGTATACACTATATATCATAGTACCGGAGCGAAGGATTTATCTTATGCTTTTGCTGACAATATTTACTATTTAGTAAAATAATTGCATTCTTAGTTTGTTAGAGTGTATGAGATTCTCTAGCCCAGCCCCGTGTAGGACTAGATTTCGTTGGGAGGCTAGCTCCTTAGATCTCAACTTCTAAAACTTTCCGATGACATCTTTGTGTTTATCTGGATAAGTAGTATAAGGTTACTTTCAAGGAGAATTAATGAAAAGAATAAAGTTTGTTTTTCTGGTTCCTCTAAACATAATTTGTGTAACAACGTATATGAAATAATATAACTCAAAAAAGTTTAATATAGTTTTATCACAGCATCTCTACACGTGGCAGTAAGGCTACAGACGTCTACTCTCTCTCTCTCTCTCTCTCTCTAGCTTCAAAAGAACCCATTAGTTATTATTGTCTGCATTTGGTGGAGGGAGGTGGTGTGGTTCTGGTAAGGTCATATAATATAGGAATAAGACCCAAAAAATTTCCGCTCATTGTCAAGATCATTGTTGAGATACTAATAATTTATAGCTTACTGTTGATATTTCATGGAGGTTAATTTAAAAGGGCGCTTGTTTCTGAATCTTCAGGTATACTCCTATTTCAGATCCAGATTCGAAAGGATATTTTGACTTGCTTATCAAGGTGTGTCAACATTATGAAGGCTTACGTTTCTCATCTTTTAGATAGTCTATGCTTGGAAGAGATTCTCCACAAGTGCTTGTGGGAGAGAGATATAAGATGAAAAAAAAAAGGAATTAACTTCTCCATAAGTTGAAGTTAACTTTGCAGAAGTTAAAAAAAAATTAAGATAGTTATACAAGAGAGCTTTCACAAATGAGCTCATGGAGAAACTAATTTCAAAATTTCCTCTTATTTTTCTCTCCCATAAGGAGCTTACAGAGAAGTTTTTTCGAACAGACCCCTAGCCTACCATTTTAAAGGAGCACTTTGGTGATTCACTTTTCAAATTGTTTCAGGTGTATCCTGGAGGGAAGATGAGCCAGCATTTTGCAAGCTTAAAACCAGGTGATGTTGTTGAAGTGAAAGGGTATGTCATTTGTAATAACAATTTAAGATCAGAAGAATACTTTCCATATTTAAAATTTATATAAGAAACCCTTGTTATTTTCAGGCCCATTGAAAAACTCAGATATACTCCTAATATGAAGAAGCAGATTGGCATGGTAAGCATATTCACACCTGTAGCCATGGACAATACTGAGATATGGTGTTCGGTATCATCATTTTAATTTATTCTTATGATGGACTATGAGTTTACTGAATGTGGCTCCTAAAAAGTATATACTTCCTAAATAAAAAGTTCTTTTCAACATATATAAATTAAGCCTATTTTGTCACCTTGTCTATCAAAATGGAAAAGCATGATATTAGGTACTCCTCTCAAAAGTTTGTTTGGATGCCTACACAGAACTCCTATTATAAGCCTACACAGAACTTTTTTTAATCGCTTTATTTCATGTAGATATAATGGCATGAGTGATACGTTGAGTTTGTACAAATATGTTTGCATAAATATTTCAATTTGCTTTCCCTGCTATACTTGCCTGAGCTCTCTCTTCTTTTTCTTTTTTTATTGTTTGACCCAGATTGCTGGAGGCTCGGGAATTACTCCTATGCTTCAGGTAATTGAAGCTATTTTGAAGAATCCTGACGACAAAACTCAGGTAGGTGGTAAGCGTCTGCTTTTCATTCCCTGAATATATATAGTTTTTTGTCTACTCTTAATTTTGTTATCAAATAGCACTATATGGACTGTTATTTTTTTATTTATTTAAACTTTTGGGCATCTTAATTCATATCGGTATATATGGACTGTCATTTTGTTTATTATGGATATTAATTTGTCTTTTTAATTTATTTATTTCTGATGAACACAACTGCATAAGAAAATCACAGCTTCTATTGGCCTTTTACATGTACAGGTATCATTACTTTATGCTAATGTCTCCCCAGATGACATTCTGCTTAAACAAAAGCTTGACATTCTGGCAACAAGCCACCCAAACTTAAAGGTAAAATCTTTAGCAAAGATGACATTATTAGCCAATTACAAAATATTTTAATTGGAAACTCTTTTCTCTGAGAAAATTTGCAGATATTCTACACTGTTGATAATCCAACAAAAAATTGGAGAGGAGGTGCAGGTTACATATCAAAGGATATGGTTGTGAAAGGCTTACCTGCTCCTAGTGATGATACTCTAATACTGGTGAGTTTTGCTTCAAGTAATACCTACACAGCATTGACAGAATTCTTTTAATGTTGTCGTACTGATGATCTACTTAAAAATTTAATTTGAACCTTTAGGAATATAATAACATGTTTTTTCTTTTCTTCTGAGTGCAATAATTAGCCATGTGAGTTACTACATTGGTTGTCACTAGTGGTAGCTACTTGTGTTTCTTAATTAAGTGATTTACAGTTCAAATTCTGGTAATACCACTTTGGATATGGAATAAATCATGTTGAGAGGAAAATATTCATTTGGTGTGTGCTTAAGATCCCTGGCAGTGTCGGTCATCGTTTTCAGCGGTCCAAATTAGTACCTCTGTTAGTAGAAAAGTCATTCATGTCAGATAGCTGAAATATGCCCTGGATTAAATGTTGCATTCATAATTTTTTCAAGGGGTGAGGTGGACAAAGGAGAGGTCCACCTCCGGAAGTCATGAGGAGAGTACTCTAAAGTGGGGGCAACCATAGGGATTTGGACCCAGGAACAAATAGTCCCCGTTAGGATCAGGTGCTACACGGCTCATGGCTTTTGAATATTGAATTCATAGTCTGGTCAATGCTTTGTAGTTGAAACTTGAATGTATTTACAGCCCCTTCCATGGCAAATTGTTGCACTAGACCATTATTTTTATATTGAAATCAACTTCCCATATCGTGCTCTCGTTCCAATGTAAAATTTGTAGCTGATCTTAATCTGGTCACAAATCTCAATTACTTTTTAACAGTTCATAATCAAATTCTATTCAATTTTAAAACGAATGGACACTTAAACTTCTGAAGGTTAGCGCAATCTGCAAATAGTCTTGATCTGTGTCAGAAAGCCTTATGCCAAAACTATCGCCTTGTACTATTTTATGCTAATATTCATGTTTCAGTTTTTCTCCGGTAAGGTTTATAGATGGCTTAGGGTGAATGTTTAGCAATACGATTATTATTTCGAAAGTTTCTCTAGTTAATTCCGAACCATTATGATCACCTGCGTTTCAGGTGTGTGGACCTCCTGGGATGATGAAACAAATATCTGGAGAAAAGGCCAAGGACTGGACACAAGGGGAGGTATGAAATGATTTTGTGTGATGTGTCTGATTTTATGGATCCCTGGACTTATGCTCTTTATTTTATTGTTGATTTGCTACAGGTTTCTGGCATCCTGAAAGAGGCTGGATACACTGAACAAATGGTTTACAAATTCTGAGAAATTTATGTTTCTCGCCTGATACTAGCATTCTTGTCACTGCAGAATTCGTTACTGAAATGGTTTTCTGAAGAATAACCGTTGGCTGCGCTTGAAAATTCGAACATGAAATAAATATAGAATTACAGAGCACTGAAAATGATTGATTGTATGTATTTTCAAAATTTTGTGGACACTTAGTCGTGCGGTTGTTTAGCATGGATGTCAATAAAGGGCATCTGTGGGGGGTAACTTTACTTCTCCCACCCTACATTCCAACATTTTCTCAAAGAACTATGACCCAGGTATGAGGCAGTTTTAGAATTTTTTATAATTATAAAATTACATAATTATGATAACTAGAGTATGTGACTCGTGCTTTGCATTGGTAAACACTGAATGCCATTATGCTATTATTATACACACATTTTTACTATTCAAACTTGCCCACACAATAAAAGAACAAAAATTATCTATAATCTATAATATTGAAGTGTCTTTCTATACAAATATTTATTACTTTATAAGTAATTTTTTTAAAAGTTTTTTAAATTAAAATAACTAATTAAGATATAAAAGAACTACCTACAAAATCTAAAATTATTTTATTTTTGTAATGATTATAATAATGATTTTTAATTAATGAAAAAGTGGGTATATATTTTCACTAATAATACTAGTGGAGAAAAAATTTCCTTTTAATTACAATTTCTTTAGTACAGAAATTATTATCACTTTAATTTTTCACATACATCTTTGTAACCTCTTTTACAAAATTATATATTTTATTAAAATTAAAATTTAATGTAATAAATATACAAATGTGACCAATTTATACTTATTAATAGAAGAAATTGGTTTTTGTATCATCTCATAATTATTAAGTTTATATATTTTTTTGTTCTTTCTAATTTTATCTTTTCAAGGTAATGATGTATCAACTTTGATTTTAGATAAGTTAACACTCCAAAATTATTTAATATAGATATTTATTTAATTTTTCTGTTTAAATTTTATAATTACTTTTTAAAATTTTAATTAATTAGCTATAAAAATTAACCTATTATAAAAATTATTTATTTTATATTTTTTTTAATAATTATGATGCATTTTTTTTTGTTATATTAAAAATAAAAAAAAATACATATGACAATAACATCTATATGTGATAAGTAAATATATCTTAAAATATTCGATCGAATCTCCCAATATCATAGAGAATATTATGCTTGGTATAAACTTGTAATTATGTGCAAATGAAAACATACTTTATTGCATATTTAAATAAATAAATAAATAATATTATTTTAGGATAGTGATATTTTAACTCTTTTTTCTATCTATTATTAACTTACCACTTCAATCATCCTTACATAATTGAAGAGTGATTGGAATGAATTAAAAATAGGTCAGAAAAAATTGTCAAAATATCATTATCTATTATTTTAATGATTGTTAAAATAAAAACACTATTAAATTATTGAAAATTTTATATGAAATAGTAATAAATAAGTTGTTTAATAATCTAATTTTAGATTGTTTATATTTATTTTATTGTGATAATTAGTTGAGTTAAAAGAATAATTTTGGATGAAATTATAAAAAATTGTCTATAAAAATAGTCATGAAAAAAATGTGTTATCCATTATAGATTTTTAGTTAACTTTCTAAATACTCTTTAATTTTAAATTTGTTTTCTATACAATTAAATTACTATATAATAATTATTTAAAAATAAAATTAAAATATATTTGTAAGATAGTTATAATAGACTACAAATTTCTAGAAAGATATCATTTTTTTAGCTGTTATGGTGCATTCTATTTGAATGAATGATTTGAACGAGAGGTAGATGGTTGATTTGGGTGGATATAAGGATAAACTTTATATTAGTTTGTGAAAATTTTGACTAATTAAAAATAAAATTTAATTAGATGAAAAAAATAAGATTATCAAATTATTTTTGGGATTAAAAGTAATATAAAATGATATTTAGATGAGTTGTAATTATTTCTGAATTTTTTTTATGATAAATAAAATTATTAAAAATAATTATTAATTGAAATAAATAAAAATTATAATATTTTCGGTATAAAAATTTTAATATTTTTTATTTTCGATGTTAAAGTTCTAAAAATTAAATATTTGTTATAACATTTTTTAGAAAGTGGAATAGGTTACAAAAAAGAAAAAAATAGAATTGATTCCGAACATGTGTACATTTTTTAGATCCGATTTCAAAACTCCTGGAACTGATTTCATTTATGCGTGTATAGCCTCTATTCATGCACCATTTTTGGTGACGCCTAATCCATTTTCTCTCCATGTTGGGCCACATAGCCCACCTTGGACGGTGGGTTCTTCACCATGCACCTGACCTCCAACACATCCCTCATAATACACAGATATATGGGAGATGGAATCGAATGAAGCAAGATGGGATGCAAGATTAACTTGATAAATTACCAAATTCACTCACAAATCTTATTAGATAAAGCGCTCGATTGTTATTCTCTATTAATAATACATCCACACAAATGAACACGGTATTCATATACATCATTTAATTTTTTTCCACTCTTTCCTTATCTAAGATAAATTTTCTTATCTAAACTAGGTTTAAACCTTCGTTTATCTATTAATATTATTGTTGTTATAATTATTATTTTTCTATATTTATTTAATTTTTTTTTTTTTGCATTTATTTGATATTCTTTTGTAATTTTATGTATAGTCAGCGAAAACAAATGCTCTGTGTGTTTATTTTTCTATGATAATAAAAATAATAAAATTTATTATTATTATTATTATAAAAATAAATAAAAATAAATTTTATATCATTATTGTAGGTGAATTTTATTTATTTATGTAAAAATCTTTTAGTTTAACAAAATAGTTAAATTAAAAAAAATAAAATTGGAAGAAAAAAACAGTTAATTTTAAAAAATGTGCTAATTAAACAATAAAATAGCAAAATAATTAATTTAATTTAAAATAAAATATTATTTAAAGGGTAAAATAATAAGCAAAAAATGTAGATACTAAACAAAGAAATATCTTTATATAATTATATAATACTAGGTAAACATATCCGTATATGTGTCTACACAATTTTTTAATATTCAGCTATTGTAATTTTTTAAATTCCATTAATTTGATTTATAAATGGTAAAATGAGATGCTAAAAATATTTAAAAATAATACATAATTAATGAAATTATTAGAAAAACATTTAAAAAAAATTAGTTACAAAATTATCGATACATAAAATAGAAAATGTAGGTTAAATAAGTAAAAGTAACTAAATTATAAAGATAAAAAAAATGTGAGTCACAAACATATTATTAAATAAAATATAAATAACTTTTAGAAAGAAATTTAATCCAAATTTGAAAATACAACAAACAACAAAATATTACCAAATAAAATATAAATAGTTTTTAGTAAAAATTTTAATCCAAATTATAAAGTAAAAAAAAAAAACTAAATAAAATATAAATAAATTTTAGTAAAAATTTTATTTTAAATTTAAAAAATGAAAGTTGGTTGGGTAAATGGATTAAAGAAAGAATAAAATTGAAGCTGTGATGTGAATAGTTCCATACATACAGTTACCCTTGACAAATAAGTTAAAATATTGTATTATAAAGAATAAAATAGGAAAAGTAAGAGTGTACATACAAAAGAGGTGTATTTTATATATATATAGGTATAAATTATAGGTTTAATTATGCCTTTGGTCTCCATTTTGGAGTCAAAATCTCAAAATGGTACCCAAATTTTTACAAGTCTCAAAATAGTCATCTTTTTTGTTGAAACGTCTCACGTTTGTCCTTTCTGTTAAGTCAAGGTTGACGCCGTTAGAGGGTGCCACGTGTCAGTTTCTCGATTTTTTGAATTTTTTTTTTATTTTTTTTTTAAATTTTTTTAAAAAAATCAAAAAAATTGCCACGTGTCAAGATGTCATCGTGCCACGTGGCAGTGACAGTGACACGTGTTAGTATTATGCCAAGTGTCATTTTCTTAGTCTCAATTTGGTCCCTTTATTTTAATTTGTCTCAATTTAGTCCTAATTTTTGTAAAAATGAGCAATTTTGTCCCTCTTCAAATTGAAACAAAATTTAATTTTATATAAATGTTATACAAATATTTTTATTAAATTTGATATTTTTATTATATATTTTTAACATAGCTAAGTTTATTTAAAATTATATTTCATATTCAACTTTACTTAAAATTGTTTTCAAATTTTAAATTTATATGTGTTTGATTGTAACATGAACGAGTTAATTTATGAATTTTTTTCTATTAACATTATTTTCTATTAACAACTTTTAAACCATTTTAAATAAAGTTCAATGTAAAATATGAATTAAATGAACTTAATTTGGTTAAAAATATTTACTTTAAATATCAATTTTGATGGAAATATTTGTGTACATTTATATAGAAATTAAATTTGATTTCAATTTGGAGAGGGACAAAATTGCTAATTTTTACAAAAATTGGAACTAAATTAAGACAAATTAAAATAAAGGGACCAAATTGAGACTAAGAAAATGACACGTGGCATAATACTGACACGTGTCACTGTCACATCACTCTGTCACTGCCACGTGGCACGATGACAGCTTAACACGTGGCAATTTTTTGATTTTTTTAAAAGAATTAAAAAAATTTAAAAATAAAAAAAATTAAAAATAAAAATTAAAAAAAAAATTAAAAAAAAACGAGGAACTGACACGTGACACTCCTCTAACGGCGTCAACTTTGACTTAACGGAAAAGACAAACGTGAGACGTTTCAACAAAAAAGGAAACCATTTTGAGACTTTTAAAAATTTGGGTACCATTTTGAGATTTTGCTTCTAAAATGGGGACCAAAGACATAATTAAACTCAAATTATATTATAGTATAATTTATTTGATGATTTTTATGATTAAATGTTTAATAATCTTTTAAAATGTTTATAATTCTAATGTAATAAAAATAATAAAATCAATTAAAGCAAAAATAATATTTGTTTAATTTTATTTAAATTTATATTAAATTTAAATCGAATGACATTAATTCTTTTATGCTTAGTATAAGTAACTATTTAGTAAAAACTTATGATAACGGTTTATTATAAGTAAACTTTTAGCAATTAAATAATTACTTAAAATTTAAATTTATGAAGTTAATTTTTTACAATATTATTTTTAGTTAAATTTATGTTTTTTTACCCAACTTATTTAAATATATTTTCAAAAATATTTTTTTTATTTGCATTCATATTTATTATTTATGAAGTAATTTTATTTTACTTATATTCAAAGATCAAATATATATATATATATATATATATATATATATATTTTTTTTCAAATTATATTTTTTAAATAAGCTTATTTAAAATTCATAACAAATTTGTCTACAATAATTATTTTTCAAGTTAAGATTTCCAAGTTAATGCTTAACCTGTAACAAAATAGATAACTGTAACAAAATAGATAACGGTCACGAGATTTTTCTTGCAGCTCCAAGATTTTTTCGGCACCTCCAACAAAATTTCAAATTTCAAAAATATTTTTTAACCATTTAATTATGGTAACACAAAACGAATCCCTTCGATATGCTTTTCGATATTGACTTCTAATAAAAGATGCTTTCAAATGTCGACATCCAACAAAGAATTTAGACTTTTGAATGTCAAAAAAAATATATATATCAAAAATAGACTTAATATATATATATATATATATATATATATATATATATACCAAAAATCAATATCCAATAATATAAATATATATATATATATATATATATATTTTTTTTTTGACATTCAGAAGTCTACAATCTTCATCGAATGTCAACATCCAATAATGTATTTTATTGAAAGTCGATATTGGAAGGTTGAGATCCCCTTACTCTATCAAATGATTAAAAGGTATTTTTAAAATTTAAAATATGTTTGGGAGTGAAGAAGAAGGTTTGGAGGTGTCGAAAGAAATCCTCTAAAGTTTAATTATGGGTAGATAGATGGGCCGAATTTGAGCCCAAAGGTTGGAAGTCCAACTAAACCATATTGGTGGTTTGTTTGTCTTTGTCCACAAACAGTGAAATGTGAAATAATCAGAATGGTTGTTTCTTTGGGGTTGCTAATGCCATTCACCACTGATTAACATTGAACGGTAATGTGAGAGCGAAATTGGAACGTGGTGATTTCCTTCTTCTTCTTCTTCTCTTCCAAATACCCCTTTTCACTCTCCCAATATGGACGAAGATTCGCTCAAACGCAACACTGATTGCGTTTATTTTTTGGCCTCTCCCCTCACTTGCAAAAAGGTTCTCTCTTTCTTCTCGCTTTCACTTGTTTGCAATGCAATTCTATGTCCTCGTTTCGTATGCCGTTTCTTATCTTCTTCGATTGTGGGAAACCTAGTTTTATTTTACCCTTTTCGATTATGTTCTGTTTTCGGTTTTCCAGTGCTTCGATTATACAATGCTTGGTGTTCTGGAGTCTACGTGACTTTACTTTTGGTAATTTCTGATGTTTCATTATCTTTAGATTTTATGCATTTTGCTCTTTGTTTCCCAGGGGGCTGAATGTGAGTATCGGCACAATGAGATTGCGAGGCTTAACCCTAGGGATTGCTGGTACTGGGTATCTGGCCAATGCCTGAATCCAACGTGTGCTTTTAGACACCCTGTGAGTTTTTTTAATCATTATTTATTTTATGTCATGAATTGAAGGCTCGCTCGCATTTTTCACTTCTCATTTGCTCTTCAATTTATTGCTTAAGTGAAACACTGATATTATGGACAGTATTTGCACGTGTGTGGTTGAATAGAAGTCTGCTTGTCTCTGTTGCTGTTTTTTCTATTACGGTTTCTGAAACAAGCGTATTGGTTATTTCTCAAATATATGCTGAATGAAGGATGTGTTTCTGTTAAACCCTTAGCACACTGGTACATGTCACTCTCGTGCAATATTTAAAAAAAAAAAACATGTATTCGATATCCATTTGGTTACTGTTATCTCTTTCACGCACCCCCTCCCCATGTATTTGATATCCACTTTGTTATATTTTTTCTTGTTTAACACTAATCTCTATCTCTCAGGCCAGTTTTAACCTCCTATGACTGTCTGATTGATTTTTATCCTTTTTCTCAGCCTCTGGATGGGCACACTGGAGTGCCAGCGCCATCTGAACCTGCACAGAATTCATTGCCTGCAAACAAGACAATGGTTCCGTGTTATTTTTTCTTCAATGGATTCTGCAACAAAGGTGACAAATGCTCTTTTTTGCATGGGTCTGATGATAGCATTTTTACTGTAAAACCTGTGAAGAATGATAATGGAAGCACCGATGCACTCAATCTAGAAAATAAAACATCATCAGGAAATGGAACTGGTGTAGTGTCAGTACCAACTCACCAATCTTTAACTGCTCCAAAGCATTTGTCTGATTTTAAGCGTCAGCCCAAGGAACAGTTACAGTTAACCAAAAATGTTAAGCAGCAAGGCGATCCCCTAGTGATATCTGCTTCTGAATATAAAGAAGCTGCAGTGAGTAGGTCAGACTCTCCGTTTCCAGATGATGGCTTTGTTCATAATGTATCTCATTTACGCACTGAGCAGAGTTCGGAGGAGCGAGTAAATAGTCAAATTGAGCCTGAGGAGCGGTGGGAATCATCCCCTCATTCCCCTGGATTTGACGTTCTTGTTCACGATGAACTGGAGAACATGGGTTACGAGGAAGATTCTGAATATTTACCAGTGCTTGATAGGAGTGAGCAAGAGCTGAATGAACAGTATTTGGGGTATGAATTTAAGGATCCAGTTGAGTATGATACTATGTGCCAGGAAGCTGATATTCTGTATCCACAAGAAACATATGATGGTTACAGATGTTTTGACAGTGACCTTGCTCATGGTAATGGCAGAACAGTTCGTACTTATTCCAGAGATATATTCTTAGATTCTATATTCTCCAGGAAAAGGATACGGATGTCAGCTGAGATGGCTGCCTATGACAATAATTTAGATCTACGTGACCATCTGAGGAGACGTAGAGAAAATAATGGACCTCCCATTGCAGGTTTCTTAAGAAGACAAGAATCGTCTTCTTTGATGATTCGAAACCAGGAAAGGCATCAGAGGCCTGACGTTGAGCAGCGGCCAAGTAGAAGATTGACATCACAACTGGGATATAGTGCTATAGATTCGATTGGAGAGGTTGAAACTCTTTCAATCGCTAACAAGCACAGGTTATTCAGGCGTTCCCAGCAACCCAAACCAAGGAAGCATTATAGAGAAAAGCCAGCTAAACGACCATTTCTGTCATCTAAAATATCCAGGAAACCAGTTTTTAAACAAAGGGGATTTGTTGAGGAATCTACTGCATTTTCAGGACCTAAGACTCTTGCAGAAATTAGAGAAGAGAAGAAGAAGGCTGAAGAAGGTTTACATTGGCAACGTACATCAACTGATTTCCAGGATCCCAAACCTCTGAGTGAAATTCTGAAGGACAAAAGGACCATGGATTAGTGAGACGTGGCTGCAAGACATGCAACAATTGAATTATGAGATTAAAATGACTGATGATTGATGATACTAATATGTTTACCTACGATAAAGGATAAAGTTGGCTGATGGCCGTGTTTTCTTAGCATCCTTTACCGTGCTAGGTACAATGACCCTGTTTTTGCCATTGGTAGATGGTGATAGATTTTCGTTCGAGTGAGTGGAAGGTTTTTTTGAGGCCTGAGGCGGATAAGATAGATATTAGATAACCAGTGTTTGACTAGAACTGTTATATTCTGTAGTTAGTTCAATATGTTGATTTGGACAGGACATCTTAATCTAGAGAGCATATTACTGATTTACATTAATTTTACGTGTGATTTTAGCTGACCTTTTTTCATGTACACACCTGCTGCTTAGATTCATGACTTGCTTGGACAGTGTTTTTACTATATGATGATAATTGTCCAAAATTCAGGATTTTGACAATTACTGTTGCTCGGGTAAGAAAAGAAACCTTTTTAACACATTTGTAATATTGATTGTTGATTAGTAAGCGTGTTGCTGCTTTTTTTCAGCTTCAACTGAAACAATCTAATTATTTATTATATTAATCTTGCCCAGAAATGAAACATTTTTCTCACCACATAATAACCAGGGTGGTTCAATGCTGTAGGAGGTCCATAATTAGATAAAAAAAAGTAAAATAAAAACAACGGATCAATTATTCCTTGGGTTTTCGAACTATTAACAGATATTCGGACTATTTGTTTTACTGGGGACTTTCATCATGTAATTTTATTTTAATTGAGCTCATTGTTTCTAATGCTGTCAGAATTCATTTTTTAATAGTTTCAAGTGCTATAACCTAACCCTTATATCTTTCTTTTTAATCTCTAAAAACATAGTATTGAAACACACGATAGGGTGTTTCTTTCTATACTATGTCCATCCATATAGATTATGAAACTTTGGTCATGGATTTACTTAAAATTTAGGATGAATGGATATATCTTATATATTACTTGTCTCGTATCCGCGTCTATAATTATTTAATTAAACTATTTTACACAATTTGGATTGATTAAATTATGTTGATCTAATTTATGAAATATCATGATATTTAATATATTTCGATCGAATAATATATTTTTTGAAATTCACTGTTAAATTATTTTTTCAAATAGGTTATATGTATAATTTTACATTAGTCTAAAATGGTTCTATTTTTAAAATGATTTGATATTTCATTTACACAAATAAAAAAATCGACATAATATGCATTCTTTAAAAAATACTAAAATATTAACTATTTCATTATTACTCTTTTAGAAATATATATGTAGAAAAATGAATTGTGAGACAGGGTGATTTGAATGGTTGGATTTGGTTTACACAAGAAGTAAAATATTATGGAACCCTGAAAATTCTGACGGGGCTGTAAAAGCAAACCCAATAACTCAATCAAGATGCTGATGACCCTTTGACTCTTTTGGCACTCTTCATTTAATCGATACAGATAAGTAGTATCACAAATAATTGACAACCAATTTACTTTCAAACCCCATTCAAAGTATTATAAAAAATATGCTCACAATACTTTCTACAATAAATGAAAATATTCAAAAGAGAACAAAAATACAAACTATAATAAATAACGTAATAAAAAATAAAAATAACATCATTCTTCCAAACGTGGATAGTAAAGATTCATTAAGTTGGGTCAACATAGGTTGAACAAAGAAATCTGTGGAAACTGTGAAGGCCCAACTCAAATGGTTCAACGATCTTATTAACAGACACAACCCTTGTCCCTACTCACTATAAATAAATTAATGAATGATCTGAAATCATGAAACGCAATATTACATCTGTGAAAATTGACCAAGTCCACCAAATGGCACCTCCTCATACAATAATTTTTCCTACTACATATGTAGCTTGATGACACAAATTCTGAACACCTGCTGCATATGTTACTCCATTTCGAGTCAAAAAAAGTAGGATGTAATTAGTGTGAAGATTGTCCAAAACTTTAACAATCAGAGGTAACAAACCCAGAGATTAGATTCTCCACTGCTTTTCTTCTTCACAATATATATTCTTATATCTGTCATTTTCCCCAATCAAAGGTCAAACATCATCATATACCTCAAAATTTCTTCAAATTGAACCACATCAGACACAGAGAGAGAGAGAGATGACTGAGTTTCAGAGGTCAGTAACATCATTTAGAAGACAAGGATCTTCAGGGTTGGTGTGGGATGACAAGTTCATCGCAGGCCTTGAGAACCAGAATCCGAACCAGGAAGCTAAGGCTAGTAATAATCAGAACCAACAAGGTCAAAGGGAGGTTCAAGGTGTTGAATCTAGTGTCAGGTTGGAGCGGAGCAGATCAGACGGAGCACGCCCTTATCGGACGGTCAACGTTGCACCGGCATCCATGGACCCACCTTCTCCCAAGGTAGCAACCTGTGGCTTTTGTTCTGTGTTTCGGAAACCAGGTCCTGCAAAATCCACTAAAGCTAAAAGACGTAGGTGATGTATCACTCATCACCATCATCTTCCTTCTTTCTGATTTTCTCCAACTTGTAAATCAGTGCTTCTGCTTCATCTTTTTTGTTCTCTGTTTCAATTTCCTGGTTTGGATTTGGGTTTGTTAGTTGTAAATTCCTTTGACATATCGTATGGATGTGTAATAAACTTATTATGCCAGTTACATCTATTCCTTTCACTGCGCTGAAATATCCCACATCGCTTAATTCTCTCGACTACAAATAAAGGAAAATAGTTATAAACTAGTTTTAGTTTCATTTGATGCTTTTCTGATTTCTTCAATACAGACCCCCACAGTGATTTAGGTTAACACTCCGTTTTTCTTCTCAATCTGTCTTGTGATGGTAATGTTTTTCAAATTCAGTTGACCTTTATTTTTCGTTGCTGGTTTTCTTCTTTGCTGCAAAACTACTTCTCCATATGGTTTTGTCTTATTACAATAAAATATTGCAAAATGTAAGCATTTTTCTCTCCTATTTAATAATAATTTACAGTTATTAATTACATGCCAAACCTTGGACTTTTGGATTTTGTTTTCTCCTTTTTTATAATAATTTATAGTTATTAATTACATACCAAACCTTGAACTTGGTACTATTGCCAGTAGGATTGAAGCTGAAATATTAGGAAAGAGTAGATTAAATCAATGTTGTCTATTTGTTTTAAGTTTATAATCCTTACATTTTGAATGGCTTTTTAGAGGTAACTATTGTAATTTTTTTTCAATAAGATAAGGATTTTTTTAATATAAAAAAATCAATTAATTAAATTTTTCTATGAAACATTTATATTGTATTTAAATTCACATCTAATAAAGAAACAAACATCTAAGTAGTAACATATATAAGTGTTAAGCACAATGGTTAGTCTGGTTATATTATTAAGGTAACATTGTTGTTTGACTATGCTGCAGAAGAAGTCAAATAAGAACAGAAGATAATATCTATAAGATTTGAAGGATATTATCATGGTCTCAAAAAATTAAAAACAAAACTTATATTTCCGAATTAAAGTTGGTCGATGAGAACTAAAATCCAGATCAAGTATGTATATAAATGTAAGTTTCTAAGTAACAATATATGTAGTAATAATTTACAAATGAGCTCATATGAAATAGAAAAGTGAACTTTAAGATAAAAGTCACAAGGGTTAAATAAAAAAAAAATATTAATATGTATGAATATAATATATATGTATATATAATAAATTATGAAAATATTAAAAGTATTCCTTTATAAATGTACATAACTAATATCTATAACAAAAAAAATATTTTATTTATTACTTGATGATTTTACCTTTCAATATATACTGATCTTCATCTAAACTAATCACCACTTAAGTACTGTCACTTTCATCAATCCAAAAAAATGTCATTATAAAACTCAATTTTCAGTAAATATATAATTTTAAAAATTATATCGATAAATTTATTAAATTATAATTATAATTGTCAAAATTATCTACACACTATAAGCAAATAATAATTTTTCATCTTGTATAACTTGTGTCAAATAAACATCTAAATTTTACTTTTGACCATTCTAATCAAATTCAACTTAATACTTATTACACAATATAAATAATAAAACACCCATTTCCCTAATTGTTTCCAAAAGCATGATATTACTCATTCCTCAATAATTTTGAAGTTTCTAAACTCAAAACAAAACACTTTAGCAACTTAAGTTAGAATTTTTTTTCCTACCAACTTAAGGTTCTTTTAGTTTTGGGAATGCAAGTAATAAAATTTTGAAACAAGTATGAAAAGAGAAATAAAGAAAGAAAAGATAAGGAAAATGATGAAAGAATTGTTGTCTTATCACTTTTGATAAAGAAGCGAATGAAGATATAATGACTTGCTAAGGAAACTCTTTTTCCAAATTCATTAACCACTACATATTCAAAGTTATTGATGATAAGTGTGATAATTACCTCTTAATCATGTTTATTAGAATCATTTATTTGGCTTTATATCATGTGTTTTGTGCTATTTTTATACAAAAGTATAGGACTTTAATTTTTTTTCTCAACATGGATATAATTCTCTTTTTGTGATATTATTTTGTAGGAAAATGAAAGATTGAAAAAGAATAGAGTTGTTTGTCAGAACCTTCTCAACCAACCACTCAATTGCTCACACAATGAGAAGCAAGACACTCATCGAATGAAAATGTTGTCTCGCCCAACGAGATAAAGTAGTTAGACAGGAAACAAAAAGCAATATATCTTGTCTAGTGAGAATCTATGCTCAACCACCGAGAAGATACTTTTTGGAAGTGGTTAAAATATCGAAAGTTAAACAAAATGATGAACTTTTGATTGTGGAAATGTAGCAGAGGCCAACACATGGACAGAGGCACTTCTAAGGCTTTGAAGCTTCATCTTCCACCATCCATTCCACTAGTTTGATTCCCTTTTGAGCTTTAGATGTATAGGAGTAGCTAAACTTCCATTTCATTGGGGTTGGATGTAATGTACGTAAAACTCTTTGTAGTTTTTTCCTATGTAATATAATCTATTTCATTACTTTTGTGTTCTATCTTTACTATTAATTTGCTTGATGAAATGTCAATTTTGTTGTACTATCTAATCATTGAAAAATGTTTTGGAACCTATACATAGATAGAACAACCAAGAGGTTGGGTTCTAGACATAAACTTAATCTCTAGGTCATTCTAGACATCTTTTCTAAATGCAAATCTTGTGTTAAAATAGCTAAGGAATTAGTATTTTTATATAAAGATTTAGAACTTGCTTATAAGGAATTAGAGTTTGTATGCTTATGATGTGAATTTTCTTGAGTATGTTAGAGATATATTGTGTAGAGTGTTGCATAGAGTTTGGTTCATGAAATCTAACTTCGATGAAACTTTGTCATAATTACTTTATAACTTTAATATTAACATGTTTTTAACTCAATTTCATATCTGCAAATATTCGAATCAATTGGTATTTATATTCATTGCTTACATCGGTAAACAGTTTCAATTAGTTAAACAAACGTATATATCTTAGGAAAATTTACTTGAGCTTTTCACTTGATTATTTGTACGGTGTTACATATTTGCAAGAAAAAAAATTGAGCTTTTCACTTGATTATTTGTATGATGTTACATATTTGCAAGAAAAAAAAAATTAACAGTTACATTAATATTCTTTTTTTATCTATATAACATAATAAACTCATTATTTTAACACAAACAAATAAAATTTTTAATGGATTAGATTCATTTCAGACATATTCCAAAGTTCATATATATTTTTAACTCAACGCAACTTAAATACGAGTTGGGTTATATGAACTCATTGATCTTAATTATTTTAAAAACTTTGTAAACAATATAATAAAATAAATATAACATAAATTTCCATCTCAAAACAAATAAATTTACCATAATTCTAAAAACTTAAATCCTGTGCAGCCATCAAAACTAACTATGACTATTAATATAAAATAAATATTAATTATTTTGTAAGTACATTAATGTTTGGAATTTGGATTTAATCTAATTTTGGTCTCTTAAATTTATAACATATTATTCTAGTCCCTTAACTTAGAAAAAGCTTTAAAAAATAATTTTAAGGAACTAAAATAATAATCTTTAAACTAAATTTAGTTAAATGTGACAAATTATAATGGTATTTTTAGATTTTATTATCGACATACTAATAGAATTTCCTATATTTAGTACACGTAGAGAAAATTTCATTTACTTTCTTCAAAGAGGTGTTAAATTACCATTACACATCTTTTTAGTTTTAAATAATATATTGACCGTGACTTTAATAAAATAAAATAAAAATAAAATAATAAAATTTTAAAATATATGGAATGAAAGAAATTAAAGAAAAAAATTAAATTCACCTATGTTGTTAGCCACGTAGAAAAAGTATATTATCAGTCTATTCTAAATTGTTCTGTACAAATTCTATATAATATTTTTTTAAGAACATTAATAAATAAATGGCTATAAAATGTATGATATAATTTATTAATTTATTGTTATATTAATGTATTATTTTAATACATTAATAACTATAAAGAAAAAATTAGAAATATACTTTATTAAAAATATAATAAAAGTGAATGTATATTATAGGTAAATGCAGTTTTTCAGTGAAAACAAATAAATTAATTAGATTTAATAAAATATTATATTCTATGGTCACCGGTGGGTGGCCGAAAACTTGACCCAACCTGGTGAGCAAATGGAATGTAGCTGGAGAGCCGCGAGATGTATCTAACGGTTCAGAAAGTTGGTGCGGAGACGCAGCACAGGGACTTTCCTGCAAAAAGATCCTGAAGCTAATTTTATTATTTTCATATTCTCTCCTCATTTTTCTTTTCATTTTTAACTAAATATTTTTAACTTTTATTTTATTTTTATTCAATTATTTTTCATCTCTTTGTCTCCCATAGCATAGAAGTTATTAGAGAAAAGTTATTCTTTAGGGAACCAACTTTTTTTTTTATTTTGTAATATTTGAATATTTATAATGTCAAAATTACCTATAACAAAATAAAAATAAATTTATTTAAAATTTTAAAAATATTTCCCAATAATAGTAATATATAATTAATTTTAGCAATTACTATATTTTCATTAAAATATTTCTTTAAACTAATGAGTCAATATTTTTGAGCATCGACAACAATGATTATGCATATAATTCACATGACTAATCTGGACATGCAAACATTTATACACTTGTATCTATGCTATAAAAGTAATATTTAATACGGGTGACGGAGAAATTGATAATAAGATAAGCAAGAATGAACTTTGAAAAATATTTATAAATTTACAAGACCACTACATAAAATGAAATTAAAACCTAATAAAATAAGTTAAATAACTTTATTTTAAATTAGTTATATAAGTTACTTTATTAGAAAGATATAAATATGATATGAAGAAGATATAAATACAAAGATTTGATTTGTTGATAAAATCAATTATATCCATATATATATATATAGGTTCCAAAACCAAAACTTTCACATTTCACACGCCAAAATTGTTCTCCAATATACCCTTTTGCCACGCATTATTTTGTATTGAATAAAGTAATCTTAACACTTACTATAAGTACTGGTAAAGAAGGACACATTATTGTTAATAATTGTATGTCTCCTCAATTTGTCAATTAATGATGCAGTACTTCAATGACAAATAAATAAATTTTCTTTCGTAACAATTAAATAATTAATCCAATGTATAATAATGTTTTAAATTAATAACCATCTCAACTGGTTATTTTATTAATCATTAATATTATATATTTTTTTTCCTTACATTCATATTCATTTTGGAGAAGTCAAGTCCAATACAAAAGAATACACGCCTTTACAAGTAACGATCGATCCATCGCAACAATATAATAATAACTGATATAATTGAATTGGACCTGTTCGTCCAACAGAGAATTGGTCAAAAAAATGAGTTTAGTCAATTTTCAAAATCTGTTTTGCAGAGATTAAGCGTAAAATACTTTAAATTTATTTTAAAAAGATGCATATAAGACAAAACAATAATAAGTTCAAACTGATTATTTTTCAAAAAAAATAATATTTTTGCTTAAAAATTTTAACCAATGATAATTGGTTGATATAAGTCTAATATGATATTTTGAGATGGATGGTTACATCTATTCTTTTTTCCATTGTAATTTGTAAATAAATATTATATGTACTATTGGAATTAAATATTATAAAATATTTCATTTTATTTCGCATTCAGTTTTGAATACTATGTTTGTCTTACAAGTGGTGAGCACCAGTATTTATTAGCAAAACTTATTTGGTTATGTTATATGAAATAAATATTGGATTTTTAATGGAATATATATGATGTTCTTATTCAGTATGTTTAAAAATTAAAATAATGGTATTTAATTATTACTGAAGCACTGTTCATTTCTATTTAAACCATTGACTTTGTCCCGTTAATTCTGATTTTAAATTTAAAAATAATTTGATGCTCTGTCTCGTCACTGTTAAACAAATGATGTACTGTATGATACTCCAATAATGATTTTTTTAAAAGTAATTTGAGATATTAAAATTTGATTTTAAAAAATGAATACTGTTTTGATTTAAAACTGCACACCATTGAGTTCAATTATGAGCTGTAGGGATCCAATTGCCATTGATCAGTCCTTCATTGATTGGATGGGGGACCATAACATTCATAAATTTAACGGTCTGTCATCTTCTTTTATTTTTTAATCCATGTGATTCATAGTGCTAGGTAGGTATACTTTTCTATGCAATAAATTTATGGTATATAATATTAAATATAATAAGACACTAAAAAAATATTATTACTGAAAATACTTAAATATTTGAAAAAATAAAATACAGTAAAATGACAGATAAGGTTAACAAAAAATTATTCCAGTTGTGTTAGATTCCAAATTGAAGAGGTTCACTAATTTGGCAAATTTCTTGAAAACAAAAGGCAAAACTGAAAGAGAGAAGAATATTTGTATGAATAAAATGTGAATTTTCATTTACAGACAAGACATCTGATTTGAATATATAGTGAATACAAATTTTTGGTAGCATAAGAAGTGGTTGCTAATTAAATCATATATGTATAAATTATATGTACCTTAATCCAGAGCTTTCTTAACTTTGGTCTTGAAGAGTAGAATATATAAATTTTCCATTGAAAAATAAAGAAAGCAGCCAGTTGAATGCGTGACGAATGAACCAAAATTTGAGCCTACAATGCAATGCCAGACAGGACCATACCCTTTGTCAAATTCCTGCACATGAACATACCAGAAATAAATTGTAAATAAATAAATAAATAAACAAAATTATCACCGGTTAAAAAAGTAGACGAAGGAGACACTATATTTTATAGATCTTTCTGACCAGATATATGAATAAGCCAACCCTAACTCTATTTGCACATGGGTTAGGCTCTGCATAAGTCATTAATTGAAAATGCAGCTTTTAATGGCAAAAATAATCCATGATTAGGTACAATATTTGTTAGGGGTAGGAGGGTTTGACACATGGGGTGTTGGGGAACTTTGTAATTAGGATTTTATCTTTACAATGTACTCTCCACTTTAGCCTATTATTAGTCACAGGTGTTTGGCATTGGACCAGTTTCAAATACTCTGTTCCTATCCAATAAACAACAAAGTAAGAGAGATACAAAATGTCAACATATCATTCGTCTAGTCGCCTTTCGCCATTAATTCTTCTGTGGGGTTCCTTCAACTTCAACAATTCTCAATCATCCAAAAAGCATAGTCCCAAAAAGAACCCCCACAAAATAATCTAAAATCACTTTTCAGGTTTTTGCCTCAAACTCTATTCAATAACAATACCAAGCCATGGGCGCCACACAACTACAATATTGTGTAACCATGTACATCAAAAGCTTAATTTGTAAAGATCCTACATATTTGTTTAGTTTATATAATTTGTACACAATATTTCTTTTTATTTTTTATTCTTCAAAAGTAATCTATTTTAATCACTACACATTACTTTAATATTTTAAGTAAGAATAATAATTCTTTGATACATATTACATTCGTTTATCAACAAATTATAAAAGTAAAACAATTTTGTAAAGGAAAATAAAGAGTGAAGAGGAATAGCGTGTACCTTCTTTACGTTATGAGCGATGTGTTTTGCGCTGAACTTCTCCAAGCTATCGAATGTCCTTCTCGCACAACGAAACGCGTGCAGTTGCATGAAGGACGGCATGTCTGAGACCAAAACCTTTACTTGAAGATATGCAGCCACAGAGGAGAATGTTTCGATGTGGGACACGGACTTTCGTGCCTCAACCATTTCCGTCACTGCAAAGTGTTTGTCTATGTGGGACACTGATTTTCTTCCCTCTTCAACCGTGAATCCTCTTGCGGCGGGTGATGCAGCTGTCTCTATGAAAGATACTGATTTTCTCCCCTCCACAAATCCTCCCGCAGGTGATCCTAACTCTAAGCAAGATGTTGATTTCCTGGCCTCCACAAATTCTTCCCCTCTACCTCTACCTCCAATGTCCACGTCTCTGTTACCGCCACCACCGTTAAAAACTCGGGTTCTGGAAATCTTGTGCAACCAACTGCGTGAATTGGATTTCTTATCCTGCTCCAACTCTTTCTTCTTCTGGTTCCCTATGCCACCTTTGTAGATGTACATGAATCCTCTCTTGTGTTGCTTTTCCTGGTTAGCCATTTCTGAGACACTCTTCTAAGACTAGATGAATAATCGGTGGACTAGATCCAACTGGGACGACTAATGAAGCATCGAGATACGTAGCAAATATATATATATATATATATATATATATATATATATATATATATATATAATAAAATGTTTGGCAGGGTATGTAAGTATGTATTTGGAATCACGAGCAGTTGGAAGAGCAATTATTATAATAATGGTGATTCGGGAGAAGATGACATGTTACGAAGGCAAAGCCATGTGTGTGTGCCTGCGGTGAAGAAAAGAAAGATAATAGTTTTACCCAAGATTTGATCTTGTGGTTTAAAATGAAAAATAATAATGAGAGAGCATTGTGGTGTGGGGCTAATGATTAGGGTCTGGGGCATATTTGTCTGGGAGTGAGTTGCTGGTAAAGATGGAAGCATGGATGGACCCCTACCCTTCTCAGTTATCACCGTGTATCTGTCTACTATCTCCTACTTTCTATACTCTCAAAACCTATCCCCCCCTAATCATCAACATGCACCAACACTTGAATGTTATTGGGTGTACATGGGTTAAGCCAAAACAGTGAATAACGACCAGGTCACTTGTGGTTCAACATATTTATGAGAGAGAGAGAGTGATAGATAGTTTGGTAATTTGTGGTAGGGTTTTTTGGATACACTCTAGCACACCATATGTTTATGTTGTCATTTTTGGCCCTTCCTTCTCGTCTTCCTTCCCTGCCTCCTCTCTATTAAATCATATAAAATATACTTTCATTTCCATTTTTTTATTTTTATCTTTAACTTTCTGACGTGATTTTGCATAAATTATTCACTATTTTATTTTTTTAAAAATTAATGACCTACACCAATTTATATCAAAAAATAAAAATTAAAAATTAAAAAATAAAATCATATTGTTGAACTGGTAAAAATAATATATTTTGAAAAATCTCACATCATCTAATATAACTTAAAAAAAGTTTCTTATTTTTAATCAGAAAAATTTTAAATTTATATTTGATTCTTTTTATTATGTATTTTTTGTATTTATTTTATTTCTCTGCTAATAAAGAGATTATTCATAGTTTTTTCCAAATACATATTATATTTTTCTTAAATTATATACATGCACCTAAACTCCCTCAAACTAAAAAACAAATGTGTCAACAGTGCTGCAACACGTATCACCATTTGCAACTTCTCTAACCATCTAATCATCAACCACTCCATAAAAGAAATTAAGATAATTACAACATCAAAACTGTTAGTTACAACTATGGACTACCAAAATTAGTGGTCAACCTAATATCTATTTGAAATCGGATTATCATTATTGCAGTGACATGATATCTAGCTAACTCTACTCTTCCTTCTATTCCATCTTTCTCTGTCTTTAATTAAATACTATTTTTTACCGCTTTATACATATATGTGTTGTAAGTAGAATTAGTTGTTGAATATTTTATGTTTTCCTTACCTAGTGGTGGAAAGATTTCGAAGGTACAAGTTATAGGATGGATGATATCTTTGGATGAATTACTAACAAAAGATAATTTAATTCTGACGGTTCAAATACAACATAATTTTTGCGAGTTGTGCCTAATAAGTGTGAAGAGTGTAGACCACCTTTTCTCTTTTTTTAGAGTAGCTTAAAAGGTGTGGAACCTATGTGATAACTAGCTGAGGGTGAACTCTGTGCACCATTTTAAAGTTAGGGAGAATTTTAAACACTTTTCTATTATTAACCTTAATACTAGGCAAAACTCTATATGGAGAGGCATGTGGTTAGCAATAGTGGAGGAAATATGAAAACATAGGAATGGGGTAATCTTCAAATAAAGGAAAGTTGATCTTGACAAAATATTTGGTTTAGTATAAGTGACAACTTGGGTTTGGATGAAACACAAAATTCTCTCAGTAAATTTTTCATATAGTGATTGGGTTTTTTCATCTCTCTCATGCTTAAAATCCTTATGATATGATAACTAACGTGTGTTCTTAGTCTGACAAGTGAGAAAGATGTAAGATCTTTTTAACAGGGACGTATATTGTTTAAGTGGAACCTGGAGATACTTGGGATAAGCACAACCTTGCCTTTCTCTCATGACTATGTTCTTCAACTTTTCTCCATTTAGATGAGGACTTTGAGCTCTTCAGTTCGGTGTGAAAATATGTCCAGGCTATGTTAATCATGTCTTATTGCTTCAGGTTATGTTTGGCTCCTGGTTGGGTTCCATGGTATTGGTGACCTTTAAATGCATCATTCTATAAGCTTTGTCTATATCTATTCATGTGTAGGGTCTTTCTGTCTCTGTTTTTTATTGTATATTTTGGAGCAGCAGAACAAGTTTATGGTTACTGCTTTAGTCTCATGTGCATCTTCTTTAGGGTCTTTTTAATTTTTGATGGATCTCTAGTTATTGGTCGTCATGTTTTGAAAGGTTTCGATGTCAAGTTTTTGCATCCTTTTGTAGATGTTATTAATCTTTTTGTAAAAGGGTTAGAACACTCCATAAGTATTCTTCTTTAATTTATTTATTCTTTGCTGAAAATAAAAAAATTCCATAGTCCAATTGTATTATGATAAAATTGTTAACTTATATGACAATATTATTTTAAAATATTTATTTGTATTGCTTTTAATTCATTAATAATGTAAAAGAACTGCACTGGAAAAGTATGAAAATCTTACGTCACAATTTTAGTGGTTTTAAAATTTGCTTTATTCACTCGTGAAGATTCTTTTATTCACTAAAAAAATTGATAAGTTTTAGATTTAGTTGCTCTTTTAATAATCTAATCCTTAATAAAAATAGTATGGGTTTTGGTGTCCCAAAAACTATTTTTAGAGACTGAAAGAATAAATTTTACTTTTCATATTTTCATAGCCTTATTTTAATTTCTTTTAGTTTATATTCATTATCCATTTATCACATAAAATATTTTACTAATTACGAAGTCCATTAAATTGAAAAAATGAATTATTTACACAAAAAAGCAGTGAAGGTTTCAAGAAATTGTCATATGACAAATACATGCTAAATGTTATATGGCAAAAAAAAGAAATGAGTAAGCTCGAGACACGTTGATAATTCCCATTGTTCAGCATAATCCAATCTAATCACTAAATTAAACTAGAATATTATGATGGCACAACAGTGAGATCTCAGTTCTATAATGTAAGTCTAAACGTATTATAGAAAGATCATCACAAAACAAACACATCAATTCTTGTATGGTGGCTTGTCAAAATCAATCTCTATAGTGGCCAAAAATCTGTCTCCTTGAGATAAGATCAGGGAGTGCCAGAATTTTAGTTGGGCGAAAATTAATCTTTAGGGTGGACTGATTATAGAAATCAAGTTATTTTATAATACATAAGTGATGGGTGCGAATATCAACATTCTAGTAATTTTAGTAATTTTGTAGAATTTAGTAAATTTTATTTGGAAGTCCACGATAAGATAATTTTTTTTATAATATATAAGTAATATGAAAATTTTATTTTATAAGTCAAATTTTACGAGTGAAGTTAAAGCTAAAGTAACGTCTTAATATTTTGTAAAATTGATTTACTTTAAAAATTAATTTGTTTTCTTGAGACTGTATCAAAGTCTCGTCTAAAATCTTTGGTTGTTTATTTTGTTGTATATTGGGTATACAGTATATCATTAATGGGGAAGATTTGTTTGTTGAAGGTATTGATGGGTGGTTTTGGAGTGTAGTTTGTTAACTTGGGAATAATTTGGTTAGAAATCCTAGGAGGATGGTTTTGGGTGAAGAGGAGACGCAAAAACATGGGTTTGGTTCATGTGCATGCTTGTGTATAGTAGCTACCTAAGTGGTTGAAATGAGCCCCACCAACAGTATCGAATCCCTGATTGAAGCCCCTCCAAAACCAGCTCAAACAATCACTGGTGATGACGAGAGCAATAAGCCTGATACACTGTTTCCACGTTTGACAGTCCCATCCTCATCAAATTTAACCCATGACAATAACAATAAAGCGTTGGTCGTACAAGGTTACTTGCTGTTCGTTGTTGACACAAAATCTCTACCCACACATGCTTTTCTTACTCTCGTACGTTGTATAGGTGCCAAGCATAAAATCATCGTATAATCATTCTTCTCATCTCTTTAGACTGACACTTTCCCCATGAATGTATGTGCAGATTATCCTTCACTATCTTCCTGTCCTTTCTATCCATCTCTGCTAATAATGGGGGAAATTGTAGAACCCAAGTACGTTGGGGACATGCTGTATATAGATCAGTTTTGGGGCTTGCTTTTATGCGTATGTCTTTGGTTAAGAAAAGTCATCTTATCCAATTATGGTTTTGCTTTTAATTGGTATTTATAAATGAGGTACTAGGTCCAATATTGGTGATCAGGTCAATAATTTGATTTGGTATTGAAAATTTTTAGTCTTATGCTCTTCAATGATAAACTAATAAAGAGACTTTTTGGTGTTAAGTTCAATATCAATCGGATAAATGATTGGATTTGGTTTAAATAATTTTTAGTCTTACGCTCTATGATACTAAGTTTATGACGGTTGTGTTGTATTAAGCTCAATACTGATTGGTCAATGATTAGATTTGATCTTAAGAATTTTTAACCTTATTCTTTGCATTCCTGAGACTAAGGAACTATGTGATGTTAGATCTAATGTCGATTGAGTTAATAAGCTCAATACCGAAGGGTATGATATGTAAAATGTCAATTTGATTCACAATCATTAAGGTGGTTATACATAGAAGATAAATGGTGGAATAATATAGATGGTATGTTAAAGATATGATGCTCGAGTAAATATAGGGTTTTTACAACAATAAATACCAAAGAAAACCCAGTAGGTCGCAGAATGATGAATATAAAGGGACTTTGAGAAATAAAAATATATAAATTACTTTAATGCTCTTAGGTGGTTGGTCGTAGTACTATTTTGGCAAAAACAATAACCAATTCATTCAAAGTATAGTTGGATTATTAACATAGAAACATCATACATCACATTTTCACATATGTTCTTGTATGAAGCCAAATTGTCCTGTAAGATATTGTATTATTTTTTAGCTGCTTGTTGGGATATGCCCTGTCTTCAAGATTGAGATGTCTTTACCAAGTCTAATATAATGCACCACGAGGGAGCAAAATATGCAAGAATAACAAGCATAAGATTGAGTTTTCCTCTCTTTTTACATGTAGTCTGAACTACCTTTATATACTTGTCTTTTACTAATTACCTTAAGTAACGTTTGGATTCTTCCATGAATGTTAACGAATGTCTCATTGTAATTGTCTTAACATCCTAAGTTAGTCTATTATCACGGTTACTATAGTTCTTACCTGCTTTTGTTTGACATACATCTTTTAGGCTGAGATGTACTCGCTCTACGTGATAAGTGTGATATGGTTCTTGATGCTGCACTATGAAGATTGCTCTAACCGAGATATGTCAAGACCATCTTGGCCTAGATGTATTAAACTTCACACAATTGGTAGATTGTTTTGACTGAGATGTGTCAGGACCATCTTAACCTAGATGTATGAGGATCATCTTGGACTAGATGTATCAAAACACAAGAGCCTTACACCATACATTAGCTTCCCAGGCTCGTAGCAAATGAAGTGTAGCAATAGTCTGGATCAAGCCTTACACAATATATGAAGGTTGTCATGATCGAGATGTGTCTGAACCATTTTGGCCTATATGTATTAGGATCATCTTGGATTAGATGTATCAAAACCTTCATGGAAAAAAGGGAAGGAGTTTGAAAAACAATCATATCTTTAGTCAATATGTACTGAAACCATCTTAATTGAAATATGCAAATCAACACAATCTAACATGTGCAAGTCCTACACAATGCAATAATCAATATTTTTAATCAAGATGTATTGAGACCATCTTGATAGAGATGTGCAAGTCCTCCCAATACATCTAATAAATTTGTATACTCATCTTAAATTAAAACAAAAAAGAAATCGGATTAATTTATACAAGATGTAACTCAAATCAATTTAAAAATTGAACTGAATTAAGTGATTCAGATTTTTACTGGTATATCTAACTTTTTCTTTTAAGATGCACTCGTTATGAATAGAAAACTAGCACTTTTTTGGTTTCCCGCCAGTAGTGTTCTATTTTTTTTCTTTGTTAGAAAAAAATAAAGAAAAGGCTTTGCTTTTTTATGGTTTATTTCAATGACCTCTCTTCTAACTATTTTACCATTCTAGTTGATTATATATATTTCAAGTGAAATTTGACACATAAGCTACCTATATTAAAGTTTTTAAATGAGACAGCTTTAGGCAAATGATATAGACAAATAAATATCGGGGGCCAAAATAAATTTCTTATACATGTGTTGCAATTTAGAAAGTTGAAAGATAAAGGTATACTGGAACTGATAAATTACGTTAAAGAGCACGTTACATGATACGAATGTTTTACACACAAATAAAGTGGGAAAGTCTTTTTTATTGAACCTTTAATAAAATAAAAATGGAAAAAAAGTTGGAATTCTAAAACGAAACGCAAACACCAACACTCATACTCATGCATATATAGTTTCGTCCTAATAATAAATACGATTAAACAATTCTCTACGTTAAAGAGCACCGCTAAATAACACGAATGTTTTATGCAAGAAACAATGCGATATCAAGTGGGAAAGTCTTCTTTTTATGATTCTTTGATAACAAATGAAGAAAAAATAGGTTTGAAATGTGTACCTATACTCTATAACTGAATAAGAAATGACATCTACCTAAACTATTAAATTCGAATTAAGAAACAAAACAATTACCCTCAAAATGCGAATTAAGACATCATTGTTCATTCATTCTAGAGGCTAGTGTGGAGAAAAAATTGGAAAACGAACAATAATTTCCTTTATACGCAATTTTATTCACATTATTCATACAATTAAGCAATTCTACTATTTTTTTTTAAAAGATTAAGTTGCTTAAGTTAAAACTCCTTTTTCTTTTAGACGTAAATGCATTCCCTATTTTGTGGTTAATCATGCCATCACCGTATGAACGCAAATCTCATCCTTAATCATTCATGAAAAGTTTGCTATACATCCAGAGTTTTTAGTTTTTATAGGGGTGAGGTTGAAAATGTATTCTTTTATGTTTAATTTATTATTAAAAGTAATATTTAAAAAATATTTTAATGGTTTTTTTTATCTTCTATATATAAATTATGATTATGGAACATAAAAAAAAAAGTCGCGTCTTTTGAGATGCAGCATATTATTTTTCAGTGGAGATCCTATAGAAAAGAAATTAGTGAGGGATAAAATATCTTAGTCAATTAGTCGTATCATTGTTTGGAAATATATATATACCTTGAAAAATTATCTCACATATACTACTTGTTTCTTTATATCCTTTCTTCTTTCATTTATTATAAACTCTTTTTTAGTAGTTTTTAAATGATAAGATTAATATGAAGTATTTACAAAATTTTCCCTCAAGATATATCCATTTCAAGAAAAAACAATTCCCCAAATAAATTTATCTCTACATTAATTTCTAAACTAAACTCATTTACTATTCACACATTCCGAATTCATAATAGTGAATACTGTCACTAAATTTTCTTTTCCTCCTTTTTTCCAAATTTTTAACAAACAATAGAAAAATTAGACAAAAAAATCGATTTTCCAGGAATCAAATTTCGTTCGGTTTTCAGTACGGAGTAGGTATGTTGAGAATTCCGTTTTTAGAGTGTCAAGTTCTGAACAGTAAATAGGTGTAGTTTAAAAATTAAAGTAAGAATTGATTTATTTGGGTAAATTTTTTTAAAATTAATTTATTTTGAAAAAAAAAATAAGTATTTAACGGAGAAAAAAGAAAAAAAGTATTTTAAAAGTGGTAAAAGAATTATTTTTTTTCTCTTAATTTATTCTTCATTGTTTTCAACCAAACACTTGTTAAATTTTAATTTATATTGCTAGTACAATTTTATCGTATTTATTTATGTTTATACCTACCAAACACGACATAAATAATTTGTTGAACAAAAAATACTAACTTTTATGAAGATACAAATTTTGTGAACCAGAATAGAAGCGGAGGTACAAGGAAACTTACTATATCTCAAAGGTCAAAGAAACACAGAAAAAATAACCGACCTATTATTAGTGCAGAGTGATTTAGAACGTTTCCAACAAGAGTTTCTTACCGTTTCCCTAATTTTAAGGAACTCGCATCAAAACAGTATTATATTCTGAACAAATAACGCTTATAATTTAATGTTGTTAAAAACTTTCTATGTTGGTGTTAATTTCCATAGTGTAAAAGAATGAGTTTTGTATTATATAAATATATAAAATATTAGTCTTATATTCCTGAATTAAAATAAAGTAAGAAATTTAAGTTATGATAGTAAAATGCATCCCTAATGTATCATGCAGTTGCATGTAATATTTTGGAAGTGATGAAATGAAGCATCATTTTACAGCTACGCCTATGGTGGCTAGGTACTATCCCTTTAGGGACAAGTAAAGCATGAGTTGTAAAAAAAAAATAAAAATGGAGGTACTCTGTGGCTAGTAACGGTAGGTTCAGTTATAAATGAGTACCTAATTTCTGTTTTCTAGATGCACCAAATTTAATTGAACTGAATTATTTTGACCATTAATTGAATCAAAGGTAAAGTGCTTAAGACAGTATATAAAGGACCTTCTTTTCCCTCTTACCTACACTCTCATTCATTCCTGTTTATTCATCTCTGAAAGATGCAGAAATAGGAGTTCTCTTGCAGCCCAAAACACTCTCTGCATAACTTCATCGTGCTGTTTTGGACTGAAGGGAGCTCCTTCTTCTTCACTTTCCTCTATTTACCTTCATTCCAGTATTAAATTTCACCCATTTTCAGGTTTGCAAAGGTAAAACCAAAATATTTCGTCATTTGCTCAATCTCTTTTTTCATGTTGCAGATTCCATCACAAAGGGATGTTTTACCGATCCAAGATTTCATTTCAGAATGAAACTTTTCTTTTCTTTCTCATGGATGGACAACCGCTCAAACTTGTTTTTCTTTTAATATCTTCACTCTTTATTGAATATGCTTCAACATGAGTGTGATAACTAAAGATACTAAAGGATCTGTCCATTGAACTGTAATTGGTTTATTTTCAAATACAGAGAGCTTCCTAGTTGCTTAGCATTCTCCAATAGATCTTCGACAATTTTTAATTTGAGAAATTCTACCTCATCTTTAAATTAAGGAACTTTCTCTGCATCCTTTAGTGTATCCAAATTCATTCAATTATTGAAAAAAAGAAAGAAAACAGATATATTTCTATGTCTATTTTTATTTTGATCGTACTGGATGTGTAGGGTGTTTGCCACGAAATTCCTTGCTGTTCAAGAACTACACCACTTGTTCTTTAAACCCATTTCTTTATCCACCTTAATTCCTTAAAAATATACACATCGTTTGTGCAGTAACCTTCTCTATGATAATTTCCCAAGATTAGTTTATTTCTCTCTGCAAACATCGGGCTGAGACACTAATTAAGGTTTAATCAACCTCCCTTTGGACAAACCACCACACTAGTTTTGAAGGGTAACGTTGCAGATTTCAAATTTTATTAAACTGCAAAATCTTCTTAAAATATTTTAGTGGTTATTAAAAACATATTTAATTGGATCTGATCCTGCTGAAACTTAATTTAAGATTTGCTCTAAACTTATTCCTTAACTTAGTTTACAATAGATTTAATAAACACTTGGTATAAATAAAAGAGTTTTCTCATCCTCTTCTCTTCCGCGTTTTCTTCTCCTTTTTGATAATTTTAAATTCATTCTTAAACTCGATTTTTAGAAGATTTAGAAAAAAAAAAACACCTAGTATAAATATTCTCATGTTTTTCTTCCTTCAGTGTGTTTCTAATCAAGCTTTACAAGACACGGTAGATCTGTTGTAGCAAATTATTATTGGAAACCATATTGTATACCTAACTTGCTCGTTTTGTAAATAGTCTCCAAAAATTTTTGCGAGTTTCTGACTCAGTTAACGTAAAAACGTATAAATTTTGTCAGTTTTATAAAAAGACTTGTTAGTTACGCCGTCCAAATTATTGTCGGAACATGTTACATCCTGAAAGCATCTTTTGCAATTTCCTTGAAGAAAATGAATGACTTTACACGTTGAATTCACGAAACTGGAACTCGGGCATCAGGCAGAAAAAAATCTTGTAAAGCATAAGTTTGTACGTATAATTTTATCAAAAGTTCGCAATCTATCAGAAATTGTGATCTTAGACTGGTAGGAGTAAATGGGTTATCAGTTCACACGCACTGAAGGTAGGTAATGGCGTTGCAGGTACTATAACAGCTCGATAAACGACAAAAACGTTGAAGAAAGATTTTTACTATCGTAAAGAAAATTTTATTACTATTGCTAACATACAACATAATTTACAAGCCATAACTTTGTACAAGGAGACATGTGATTGCAAGTGTTAGTGACTTAGTACTACATTGGGATCATTTGCTGAATCTGGCGCTGCTGGTTTGGAATATTGCAATTGAAGCGAGAGCATGACCATAGTTTGTCCTCTGATAAAGGCACCACAGGGATGTTATCACAGTTGCAGATCTCAATCATCATGCCATCTGGGTCATGGAAGAATAGCTGATCAACGTAGATTCCACTTTCCTCTACTCTGCTCTTCACGTACTCTATCTCCATTTGCTGCAGTCTTTTCTCCACGCCTGCTATACTTTCACACTGCAACAATGCATAATATGTATTAATGACTATGCATCAAAGTTGAAATGGAACAAGAGAAAGAGAGAGAAAAATACTTGGAAAGAAATGTGGTTGTCCTTAGGATTAATGGGAGTAGTTTTGGGCATGCCTCCTGGGTCTTCTGATTGGAGAAGGTGTATTCCAATGCCATAATTGAATAACCTACCACGATCAATATCAAACAAAAAGGCAATTAATTAGTATATTCAATTTTTATGCAACTTTCTGTTCATCACATGCTTTGGCTATTGAATTAACCAAAATTTCTGTCAACGGTGGAAACATATCTCCTAAAGTTTATGAAATTTCAGTAATACAAATGATTAAGCTTACCATGCACCATTGAAGTCTAACGAACTAGGTCTTTTAACAGGAGAAAACCCGAGAACATTTACGTAAAACTCAACGGACTTCTCCAGCGATGCACACACAAGTGAGATATGATTCAATGACTTGAGTTGCAGAGGGTTCGACATTCTTTCTGTCCCTTTTGGGTTCTATCAATCAGCACAACAGTTAAGAAGAAAGAAGATGAGAAAGTGGTTGTTCTGAGAGGTATATGGCGGTGCAAAAATTGGTTTCAAGCGTATGAAAGAATGTTGTTGATAAGATAGAGAAAAGCGATGCGTGCTTATATTTATAGTGGGCTGTTAGGGATATGCAAATACTTGTTCGTGCATGTTTTAGAAGTTTCATGTTTGAAGTTGGGATTGGATTCAAACAAGGATTTGGTTACACGTAGATTTCTTGTTGATGAATCAGGTATGGACAGCAAGTAACACTTATCTTGTTTTACCGACACGTTAGTTTGTGTGTGTCTTAGTGACCTAGTCTATTACTTTTTGTTGCGGACAAAAACATGTCATTGCTCAAACTACGGATAAGTACTAAGAAACTTGCAATTCAAACGCAGATAACTGTCAACACAAACCTTTTTTCCTCCTTACAAAAGCGTTTGTAGCCGTTCAACTTTTAAATTTCTTTTTTTTTTTCCGATTCTTAACAAGTGAAATTTGTTTCTATTATTTCAGAATTATTACTTCTATCATTTTAATTCGTGATTAAAAAAATAAAATATTTTAACTAAAATTAAATTAATGACTATTTTGAATCATATTAGTTTATACTCAAAAGTAAAAATACCACGCTCTTTCGTGGATTAAAATAATAATAAATTAAAAATTATAAAATACTGTAGATTTTAATTAAATTTCAAAAATAATTCATTTAAAGTAGTGAAAATACAGGAAGAGATAACGAGGATATTCGTAATGTTAGAAACACATTCTTTGGCATGTTTTTTAATTTGTTTAAATGATATCAGTAATAAATAATTACCAGAAGAATAAAACACATGCTCAGAGGTAATGATGAACAAACTTATTCGAGTGTGTATTTACAATATTTATTGCCAAAAAAAAATCAAGCTAGCATGGTGAATTGCACGAGTTGAAACATAAATCAATAGTAAGCAAATAGCAAACTTGCTGATAAAAAAGTGGAAATGAGTTACTCACAATTATTCAAATCTATCAAGTATATACAATGTAAGGATTTGATGATATATTTTTTAGGTTCAACTATGTTTGGTCTTCAAATTTTGGGGCTAATTTTAATTCTTTTTGTCTTCAAAATATTTATTTAGTTCCTAAACATTAATTTAAAAGGATTATAGTCAATTTTATCTTAAATAATAAAAAGATTATTTAAATTTAGAGATTAAAATCATTCTTTTAATTTTGAAAGATTAAAATTTAAGACACCAAAATTAAAATTATTCTTAAAAACATAATTCAACTTTATTCACGCAAGAAAATATAGAACCGAGAAGAATGCAATAAAAGATGAGTGATTGACACAAGAAATTTCAGAAGAAGAAAAAAGTCAAAGTACGTCACCTAATTATTTGTTTTTCTTAGCGAAATAAGCCCACAATTTTCGTTTATTTGTTTATTAATGAAGAAGGTAAAGAAAAATACAAATTTAGGTTATCTTTCATTTATTGACGCTGTATTTGTTAATATTGTTATTATAGAATTTTTTTAATGTACTACCTAAAAATCTTTATGCTTTAAGTGCAACGCCTTTTTTCTATTTTTCAATCATAAAAAATATATAATTTACTAATTAAAGTATAATATGGTTTGAATGTTCAAATCGATAATCCAAGTATAAATTTAATTTATATTCATGACCTACAAAGTTAAGAAATCTTAAGATTTTATCTAATTATATTTAAAAATGGTAGTAATAAAATATGATGCTTTCTGAGCTTTTGAAGGACTTGTCAACTATCTGTTAAGTTTTTCTTTTCTTTTTATGGAATTCACCCGAGATTTTGTGTATAAAATGCGTTGAATTCTTAGATTGAAATGGAATAGTTTTTATTTAAATTTGTAACTAGTGTGAGAATGGTCAAAGTAGTATCAAGAACCTTCTAAATATTTTTAAAATTGAAGATGTTCTTAATTCCAGTTCCACCTTGCATCGTCATCATAATAATAGTTTGAGTAAAAAGGTTTAAATTGAATTGATTAAAACAACTATTGAATGTTTAATAGTTTAATGGATTAATCAATATAGTAAAATAATATTAAAAAATAATATAATATTTTCAGAGTAAGTATGAGATAGATTGTGGTAAACTTATTTCTGTTATGTTAAATTATTTAATAAACAAGTAAAACTTAAATCATTGTATAATATAAACTAAATAATATCATTTTATATAAATAATATATATCTATTAAAGTGGAAACTTTTATCATTACTAGATAAATGTTTAAAAACAAAGTATATTTTTCAAAAACATTGAGTTGGGTTGAAACAGCCTAAAGTTTCGAAAGTATTTTCAATACTTAAAACTCAAACTCCTAATGTTTTTAATAGTATCTTTGATAAAAACATGTTATTATAGCATTAAGGTAGTTTGTTTCTCATGATGGATTCTCACACAACACGGATTTGTCATAAAAGTTTGAAAACCAATATAGTTGAACATGAAAAACATAATTTTTTTTTTAAACTATATTTTGTGTTGTGCAAAGATTTGCCAAATAAAATATTATATATATAATAAAAAATGTGATTAATATTATAAAAAGTAATATAATATAATAGAAGATAAAATATAATAAAATATTTATTTTTTCATTCTAATAAATATAATTAATTAAAACTTAATAAAATATTTATTTTTTATTCTAATGTAATAAATATTTATAATATATTAATAAAAACTAATTTTAAAAATATATTTAATTTATTATATCCATTACATCATTTAAAAACTCCCACAAATCTTTCTTCTAAAATTCTTTATCTATTTCTTCAAATTCCTTAATTCAAACAATACCACAATTATTTCTTTGTCTCCTCAAATTTATCCACTCATTTTTCTTTCCATTTTCTCAAATTTACACCAGATAGTAGAAGATATTCTACAAAATGCCCTTTCTTAGTAATATGTATTTATGAGAACTATATAAGTGGATCCACCTTAAGCTATTACAAAAAGAATTTATTGGTAACATTTTACAAAAGATTGGAAACTGTGAGAAATGTCAATGATTTCAAAACTTTCATGAACATGACATTGTTATAGGAACTCCAACTTAATGACAACTAGATCTTAGGGAGATTCCATGAGAGAAAGACAGGTGTCAACAATGTAAACATACATTGCTGGACAATGATCAAATCACAAGTTACCTTCCAAAACCTTAGGAATCTAATGTTGCTATTTGTATGGCATAACAAGTTTCAAGATTACATTACCTTTTTCCTTTCCAAATTTCAAAACCCAGAGATTATAAGAGAATATAAAATTGAATTAAGATGGATTAATATGTTAATAAAAGTCTAAGTATATGGATAACAATAATATTTTGAAATATAAAACAATTAGACATCAAACTGAAGTAATTTTGAAAATCTCTCCAATCCATTATCAATTATAAGGGTTACCTTCTTCATTCCCCATCACACACTCGTAATGTTTAAACAAATTATTTGGTCTCTTGTAAAACATATTTCCCCATTCCATTCAACCAAATACATAATAAGAAAAATAACACTTCTTAGGTTATGAAATTTCCTTTATTATTTTATTTTAAGCCACCAAACACATCTACATCTTCTAATGGAAAGTCTCAACAATTTGATTTTTTTCTAATTGAGAAAATACTAATTTTCTAGCATCATTTGAAGGAAATATTTATCCATCGAAAGTTTTCTTTTTTTGGAATACATTCCAACTTCGTCCCGAGAACCCTGTCAAAAAGTTTTCCTAGGCTTATTTTTTATTAAATTTATCATTGTTGTAAATGAGAAAGTGCATTTTGAAGATATTTCTGGGAAATAAGATAACGTGAAATATATCAAATATAAATTCTTAAATCCAAATTTGCTGAGAATCTGTTCAGATCATCCCATATTGATGAGATAGATGTAGTTATGAATCATATTTTTTCAGAAAAGAGAAATGGAGTTTGAATCAAGCTTCCACGTGTTTTGGTTTTGTTTAATTAAAATTGAGCATGAAATGATTTTGAAATAAAAAAGAGTTGGAGGAAGATTCGAAGGGTTCCTGAATAAATAGAGACAAGAAACGAATCTCCCTTATTTACATCAACAAATCCTTATTATTTTTATGGAGGAACTTGGAAGAATACCATAACAACTCTCATATACCTTTGTCTTTCCTATTTCCTACTCTATCAGGAGAAAAAACGCTCACGCATGTGGGTGCGCCTACACCCAACAACTGCCAAACCCTCCTTCTTTCCACTCTTCCCTGTAACCCAATCGCAGATTCTGTTTTTGGTAGCTCTAATCAAATCAAGATCGTGTCTTTCTTCAAGATTCAGTGTTATTGCTCCCCTGCGTCAACTGGGTTTCCGCCAATTTTCAGTTACTCCTCTTCGGCTCTGCTAGATTATTCAATTCCCAATTCGCTTTTCCCCTTTTTCTTTATTATTGTTGGTTGGTGAGATTTCCTCGAGTTTTCGAGGTTGGCGAGGGTCATTGTTAGACGTCCTTTCCTTCCACCGGTGTGATCATTCCTTGGTTCAGATTTCTGTATGCGACGATGATTTCTATGCCCCGGTTGCTGTGGTTGCTGTTGTATTTGGTGAATTTGTAGGTCATGAAATTCGTCAAGAAGGGATTGCTTGGTGACGCGTAATTGGGATTTGGAAAGTGTATCATTGGTTTTTGGAGTCATTAAATTAGATCAGAGGTGTTTTATTTGTTGATTTTGTGGAAAATTACATTTTGTATTGCATAATTTGATGGTTGGTCTTGCGAATAGGAGGGTGAGGATCTAGGTAGGTTGTGGTGGTTTGTGTTTGTACTAGTTGGGAGGTGGTGTTTCTGCAATTTATTTGCAATGTCTGGTGGAACACCGCGAGGGAGTGGTCGATTTATGAGGCAGAGGCATAGCCAGGGGTATTCAAGCAGTGGTGATGACCTTGAGGATGATGCATGTTCGAGGCACCGTCCCTTCTTGTCCCCTAGTCATCCACCAAAGACGTGGATTGAGATGCTGGAAAATTTTCTTTGGCTTGCTTCTGCTGCTTTTGTTGTGTACTTTGGCGATCAAAAATCCAATATGATACATCTTTTGTGCCATGACAATCGAATTAAAAGGTAACATCATTCAAATTGCAGTCTTTTATGCATATTGGTTTGAATTATAGTCATATACTGCCACTGGTATTTCGACAATCTCAGAGTTCATCGTTTCAAAGCGGCTATTGTATGCATTATTCACGGAAGATTATTGTATCAACCATGATAGCAACAAATAGCTGCAAATCCTTGACTCATGTTTAACCTCATGGTTTGGGACATATAGTTGTTCAGGAACACGTTGAATATATGAATTATATGGCGTTGAGTAAACTTTTGCCTTACCTATCATTAGTTTAAGTGCTTCTTGATCTTTTCTACTATCATTATCAAGTTGACAGCATTATGAGCCATGAACAATTGATGAGGACCAAGGAACTGAAGATATTGGTCAATATTTTGTATCTTCAAGTGTGATTTGTTACTTTATTTCCGTGGCAATGCTTAGGCCAAAATGTGTCATTGGGATAATTGTGAAATCGTACAGTTTAGAAGGTGTAGACTGTAGGAAGGATAGGGAAAGCAAAATTTATTTTACTAGCATATGCCCTTTATTTATAAGATAAAAAACAGGTTAGCCTTTTCTTCTATTTCTTGGATGGAGGAGAGGGGATGATATTTATGTGCAATTAGTTGGAGAAACTCTAGTATATGGTTTCTTTTCGGTTAGGACATTCATATCTTGATTACATTGTTATTTCTGTAACTTTGGCTTTCAAAGAACTTATTGATTGTTGTCGTAGTTAATTTGAAGCAAAGATTAAATCATCAACCCTGAACATAAAAATAGTCCGTACTTTGTAACCCATGACTTGATCCTATAATATGACATGACTCATTAAATCTTATCGACTCCCAGCCATTGACATGCATATATCTGCCATGGATATATTAAGCTAAACAACATCCTACCGGATATTTGGACATGAAATGACCTTTATTATCCTATTTCATTGGATCTATCCGCTCTTGGGTTATAGGAAATAATACCTATTTTGATGATGTATAACATGAGTGTTGTTGTATATGTTAGTAGATGTATAAATTTGAAATAATGAAAGGAATCTGAATATTTAATGGTTGTGATTCTGATAGACTAGATTCTACTGCTACTTTTATCATTATCATAATTTTCACAATCTTCATTTTATTGCAGACTGCCTTTGTATCTTGGGATGATAGGTATTGGTTTGAATACAATGATTTTCATTTATACAACTTTCTTGGCCTGGAGTGCTCGAAGGTTTGATGAAAAATGGGGATTTAAAAAATGGGAAATAACAACCTTATCTGTGCTGCCATTCGCCACGGCATTTGGAATAATCTCCTTTTGCTTGTAAGGCACTGCCAGATCTTCCATGTTATATCTCAATTTTATTTTATGTTAAGGCGTTTTCTTATTTTCTTGACTCTATCCCTTGCTTCTTCTCTAGGTTCTCCTTTGCTTTGTGGCCAATATGGAGTTTTTTGACACTTCCTCTTCTGGTATATCAGTAGTTTTGTTTCTCATTGTTTTTATGGTTTTAGTGCTATATATATTCTTGTTTTATTATATACGGCCAAAAGGGTAAAGTTGTGCTAATCACCTCATTGCCCTATGCTCTGCAGTTTACACTATTTATGGCAAGCATGATAATAATCCCTTACCTCATTATTGGGACACTGCGGCCTGAATACTATGATGAACTCCGTACAGATTAAGCCCTCTCATGATTGAAGCGAGGAATAGTACTGACTTAGATGATAAGAGTTTCTAACACATGTCAATGAATGAGTGATTGGTTGTTATGTTGTTTGAAGTTTTGTCTCCGACTAGCATGATGTGTATTACATGTTATGCTTTCCTAAACCGGCGCTAACAGTGAGCTAATATTCTTTTCATCCATACTGTTTCATTAGGTTAGAGTGATGGTAATGCGGCTACAGGTACAGATATAGGACTTGTTGCTAAAATATTCAGTTCTATCAGTTGGTTGGTTACCTTCGTTTTATGATATCATAGCAGCATTTTTACACATTTTCTCGGTGGCAGTACAAGAGTTCGTATAAGCTCTCAAAACTTTTTTAAGTTTCTCATTTTAAGACTGCGATTGTCTTAAAACTTTTCTCATAGGTAACATTGTCTTCTTACCAGTTCATTGTGAGTAGCTTTAACATCTTGTGAATGAAGAATTACCATATTTGATTGATCTCCGCACATATAATGTCACTTTAAGTTGGGAATATCCTGGCTCTGTCTCCCCATAGAAATAAAATTGAAAATCATTGGCCATTTTCTTAAAAAAAATGTTTTTTCTACTTAGATTACTTTACTCTTTCCTAAATGGGGTTGCTTTATATGGTTGTTGGTGTGACTAAACGAAGTTCAATTGAAGTTATGAATTTAGGGGATATTTTTTCTCCGATTATGCGTTTTTAATTTCTTTTCCTTGTAAAATTGAATAAAATCAAACTGTGTATACACTGTTACACGTCGGTACTAAGATTTTTCTTTTCTTCTACATTTTCCCTTTTGAAATAGAAGTTTTTTAATTGACTGTTTCATATTTTTAACTTTCACCTATTCAAGAATAATTGAGCAAACACTACGTGAGATGAGTTTGTTCTCCCACGTTTTTGTACGATTTCAGGTCTCTTTGGATTGGTTATGCCATTAAATTGGTTTCGACTACCAGTTTTTTGGCTGCACGCCGAAGTCACTTGGATTCCCAGCAACTAAATAAATAAAGAAACAGTGAATGATGAGGGGTGTACTAAAGCTGACCCAATAGGATATCCCTTCAACATGAAAGCGGAATATAAATTTTCATATTTTTTACATTTAATGGTATGTTTTATCATTAAGTTTTTAATTTCGGTACATTTTATCACTTTTTCTTTTCTGCACATTTTACTTTTACATTTTTCAATTGCTATAAGTTTGACCACAAATGTTAGTCGGAAAGTGGGAAAACGACTATGATTTTCCATATATATATATATATATATATATATATCATAAGATGATGTCATTTTATAGAAATAAAGCATTACTTTCTTATACATTTAATACAGATAGTTAAAATGTGTGCGAAAAACTTAAATTGGTAAAATTCATTAAATTATAATAATTGGGTGGGAAAATGTTCAGTTGAAACTTCTTAAAAATTATTTATCATGTGAAGAGTATAAATTAGATTTTGATGGGAGGAGAGTAATGTCTTTTTAGATATCGAACTTATTTCGATGTCAAAGTCTTCTCATAAATATATAGTATGTTAAAATATATAGTATGTTAAAAGTGTATTTTAAGCAGTTTTCATATATATCAAATTAGCAGGATGAAACAAGATAACTCATCAGCCCATTTTTATTTTAACATTAAAAATTAAAATTTAAAGATATAAACATATTATAATATTATAATTTAAATATTAATACATATAATTATACTAATTATTTATTATATAAAATAATCCAACATATAATTATACTAATGATTTTAATTTTTAATTTATTCAACTAGAAACATTAAATAATGAGTTAAAAATTTTGAAAAATATTTAAATGATTGAGTTTATTTTTATTTTATATATATATATATATATATAATATTTATATATAAAAATATATATATATATATATATATATATATATATTAAATAAATATATATATATATATATATATATATATAAAATGATTGAGTTTATTATATATATATATATATATATATATATAATAAAAAAAAATTACATACTAATTCATCAAATACAAGTTAAAATTTTCATTTCTCTTTTATTATAATGGTTCCATCCTAGTTTTAGAGGACCAATTACAAAGATTAAATAGATTAAATTGACTTGTTTTTGTTACTTTTAAGCCAATTATTTATGGTTCGATACATTTAATAGTTTCACATTTAGGGATTGAGGTCAAGTGAGTTTAAATACTTATTCTTCTTTATGTTCTTTGAGAGGTCTTTTAAGAACAAAATCGTGACAAAACTCACATCTCAATGCGAACAATATCTCGGAAACGCAGTGGTTGATCATAATAATGTTGTCGAACTTGCGATTGAAACATTGGCGGAACTGGTGTTCCGATACACCTAATAGTCTCATATTACTTAGGAGTCAAGGTCAAATACATTTTAAATACTCTTGTTTCCGTCCACCCTCCGAGACACCTTCTAAGGACAAAACCGTGACAGAACTCCATACTCCAAAATAAATAATACCTATAGAACATGATGATAACGATGCTGCCGAACTTGCTATCGATGAACAATTTATTTCTTAATTATCTAATAGGAACACAGTGTTTACTAAACTATTAAAATAAATAAATAAAATAAATAAATAAAATAAAATTGTTAAAATTAAATATGTATGGCTTGTCAAATTCCTTACGACATCATCATCTCACAAAAGGATATATTATGTATTGTTTTAAAAACAGCTATCTCAAAAACAGTAGATATTATACTTTTTCATTTGTTGATTGTAAAAATACTAGTACATAAATATTAAACTTAACTGTTCGTTAAAATTGGTTTTTATTTGAATTTAGTCTCAAATAATTAACCAAAATTAAGCTACATACCTCAGAATTTAATGGTTGAGGTTGAGCCACACAGAAATAAGCATGAACTGTGCTCCTCCCACAACACAAGGACCTCAACATGTCTTGTCCCCCGAGGTTGAGAATGACATCTCTCCACATCAATATCTCCTTCTTCAAAAAGGAAAAGTGGCTCCATTCATCCTTCTCATCCTTAGTGCTCAACACATTTTTATGAATACCATTATTGGTGTACACTGAATTCTCAAAGTTATATAAAAAAAAGAAAAACTGAAACTGTTTTGATAGGGAGGCACCGAAAAAGAACTCTGCTTTTTGCGAAATGGGATGAGAGCATTAGCTAAATATGATGGCGACTACCAACTCTCCACACCCTGCTTCGTTTTGTGACAAATCTCTGTGTATTTGAGAAGGGAAATATAGATAGTAACGTTCTTGACAACGATAGGGTTGAATTATGCAGCTTTTCGAAGGATGCACATGGCCTTGCGTTGGCCATCTTGTTTGATTTCTAACACCACTAGTAGGTTCAAATGAAACGGACAATTCCAGTGTATATGTAATGTTTCTGATAGTGCTTACGTTTCCTTCATTGGACCCGCCATTGTTGAATGCAAAAAGGGTCATAACTTTTCAATTAACCGAGCTAAGTAGGTGATAATATATTTGCTCACATCATTCACTTGTAGAGAGCCATGGAATTCAGGTAGAGATCAATTGCGATTTTAACTAACTGCTCTCAAGTATTGTATTGTGCATCACACAACATGATGATGAAGAAATTGTTACCGAAAGTGGGGTTTAATCAATACCATATTCCATTAGCCGATCTGTCTTAAACTTTTGAGGAGTGTGGAAAGTTTTTGGCAGAAAGAAATGGAGTTGAGTGGGGCCATTTTAGTTACGTCATGTAATTGGAATTATTGCTTCAAATGGGAATATAAAAAGGACATTGTCTGCTTAATGGTCATGGAGGTTGAAAGATTATACTCCTAAGTTGCTAAAGCCTAAAAGAGCTCTAACATGTGATAGGAGTGTCCAGCTGGAAAGTGTTTCATGGTAAGGACTTATATGAGGAATGAAATCCCACTGATGTGGAAAAGCATGGCTCACTCCACAAACGTATCTTTGCATATAAGATACTGTACTGCACTCATATATGCCATTTCTTAGACCATACTTAGAGTTGTACCAGATTTTTGGGAAAACTTCCAACCTAAAGCTAAAATACTTCAACAACCAAGGGCAAATAGGAGTACTACTAAACCTTTTTTAAAGTGCATGCACCTTTTTCTTCACGTTTATTCAATAAGCATGAGAGACTGATAAGGTAATCAACATATAGCGCGTTACTTCATCTACAATGCCATTATTTATTTGTGATGATATACACTAAATATAAAAGAGGGGCCACAGTCCCTTCTTGACCCCACCGATAGCCTCTGCTAAATTTCTAATGAGTGAAACACAACATGCATGATCACGAACCACGCTCATTAACATAAAAGTATGAGTGATTCAATACTATTCATTAGCATCTCTTAAGAAAATTTCATTATTTTAGTTGAAAAAACTATCCACGATTATAAGATATAAAACAATTTAACACTACTTGAACCATACATGCTTGTTAGATTTTTATCCTCTCAGCTAAGGTGATTTTGGAGTTAATATGATAACACTGATACCAACTTGTTACCGACCTACTAGCAATCTGCTTTATCTAAATGCGACTTTCAATTCTCTCATCAGTAAAATAGCATAATATCTTCTATTTTCTATGCATTGTAATGAACTTATTGTTTTTGCACGATGTAAAGATGAATTAAACACAATTATTACTGATACCGAAACTAACTGAAAAGGAATTGAAGTAATTATACATCTAGAAAAAGATAAATAAAACTGCAAAAGCATATAGAGGTAGGCTAGTTATGATAATCCAATCAGAATAAGAATAATATTGAGTGCAGGAAGGAGGGGAAAAAAAGAGAAATGCAAGTAAGTAGTTGGTAACTGAGCGGTAAACCCTCTAGCAGGGCCCGTTTCTAATCATATGCAAAGGATGATAGGACACCCACCACCTTCCCAGCGAGCAGAACTACCAAAGTACCCTTGGTGGAGTGGGAATAGTTACATGATGTGTGTGTGTGTGTGATGATGCAGATGCAGTGCGGTGGGTCAAACAAACAAAACATACACCCTGCAACATATCTTACATTACATTATTAAATATATAGTTGGTGGAGTATTATTCTTTTTTCATTTTTTCTGCAGAGGTGGACCCATGTTATTTTGTTCTGAATCTTTGTCTGCCTTTGTAGTGTTTGCATAGTTCAATCTTCAACTCCACAGTAACAAGGAGTGGTTGTGGTATTTGTATTGTATTGTATTTGATTTGGAGTTTTGACTTTCCCATTCCCAAACCAAAACCTCCCTAGTCTCCAAAGAAACAAACAAACAAAACAAAAGCTATCTTCCAACCCAAGTTGTCAAATGTTCCTCTTTTCTCCAATTCTCCAATGGGCAACCACCAAGGTGTCATCATTTTTTCTCTCCTGCTTTAATGGTTTTGCTTTGCTTTCCTTTTTTCAAAAAAAAAAAAAACAATTTCAATTTGCTCCTTCTCTCTCTCTCTCTAAAGTCTTACCTTCCCTTCTTCTAGTTCTCTTGCTGAACACACTCTTATGCTTGGTAGGTTGTGCCGTTGAGGAGATGGGCCCTAAACTCCACTGAAGTTTGATGGTAAGAACCAAAGGGGTCTCTTTTCCTCTTTCAGTGCTTCCCCTTTGCCCCAATTTCGCGCTGTCTCGCATTTAGGTTTTCCCCTCTTTAGACTCACCAGATAAGATTTAGGGCATTTGATTTGACTAGATTCTTGGAAATTTTCAATGTGGAGCTTCTCGTATTCCACATGGCTCTCCTTGATCATCCTTTGTGAGTGATTTGTTAGGCCATACTTGCCTCGTTGTTGTGAGAGAACGTGCTTCAAATTTCGCTCTCAAGTTTCAATTTTCTTGCAAGTTAAATTGAACTGGGACGGAAGTAGAAAGGGATTATGGGACTGGATTCTCTCCAATTTCGTGTTGGGTATGGAGGTTGAGGGATAAAGACTCGATTTTTAGTGGTGCTGATTGTGGAGTTATCTTTGTCGGAAGACGTGAATTTGAAGCCGAGTAAGATGGACAGAGTTATTCAGCCTCCTTTGGTAATTGATTTATACGCTTTTTCTTATCCCTCTCTCTTTTTTCTAGTTTGTATGTCATTTTCATGTTTAGGTTATGAGGTAAACCAATGCTAGGTTGGTTTGAGTTCCCCTTTTTGTATGGTCATCTCTTTGGAAAGTATCGTAACTCTTGCTATTTAGACCATTTGGGTTTTGTCTTTCTGTGTCCATGTTACTGATCTAACTGCTGATGTTTGCCTTGACCTAATATGTTGTTTCAAAAGAGCTCTAGAAGTGTTTGTCGAAAAAGAAGCTTCAAGAAAGACCTCTTTTTAGGGTGTTGTGGGGATGAAGGGAAGACTTTTGGAATCGATTCGGGTGGTTTTGTTCTATTGCATGCCATTGCTTACAGAACATTTATTTTTTTACCCTTCGATTTTCTATTTGTTGCATTTTAACCTCTGTGAAAATTCTGTGCTTAATTTTCTTTAATCGATGAAATGTTGCTGCAGGCTTTTGGGCCATGATAGATGAGAAACTCTTATATTTAAATGCTGTAATCCGGGTATTTAGACGGGGACAATATTTTGTATAATCTCACTGCTAAATTCTCAGTAATGTGACACCACTTGTGTTTTTTCGTTAATTGTTAAGCGTGCTGCACATTCAGAAGTGTGGGGATGGTTGGATGCAAAACTAATGGATTAAATTTCTTTCTAACACGGGCCAAATATTTCTGAGGCTTAAGATTTGAAATTACCCTGGACTTTATGAAGGTTTGATTGCATAGGACCTTTCAAATGCCTTGTCAAATTGTGTCAAGTCAACTCTTGCGGTCAATATTCATCAAAATACGATAAAGTATATTGTAAATTATTTCTCATGATTTATAAACTGGTGATTGGCTTATGTTAACATATGACTTTATCTGAGCCTGAAAGATAGCTGTCACTGATTAATGTTTAAGCTATTACTCATTAGTAAACAAGGTGCTATCCTTGCTGAGAGGCATCAATTTGTCGTGTTCGAGTTATAATTTATCGTACTACAGCAAAAAAGAAATATATGCTTCCATTTTAGGTGTAGATAAAGAATTTTTGTGTTTCAAATGTGTTTATGCAGGTGGATACAACTGCATGTCTATGCAGAGTAGATACGGGCCTGAAAACTGTTGCTGGAGCAAAGAGGTATGTCCCTGGAACGAAGCTCTGTCTTCGGCCTGATATAAAGCCATCTATTCACCCAACTAGAAACAAGCCAGCACGTGGTGACAGAAGCCGCAATCAATCCCCACTACTTCCAGGACTCCCTGATGATCTAGCTATTGCATGCCTAATTCGTGTCCCCCGTGTGGAGCATCGCAAACTCCGGCTAGTCTGCAAAAGATGGTACCGTCTTTTGGTCGGTAACTTCTTTTATTCTCTCCGCAAGAGTCTTGGAATTGCAGAAGAATGGATATATGTTATTAAGAGGGACAGAGACGGGAAAATCTCATGGCATGCCTTTGATCCTGTGTACCAACTGTGGCAACCCCTGCCACCTGTTCCAAGGGAATATTCTGGAGCTCTTGGTTTTGGCTGTGCTGTTCTCAATGGCTGTCACCTGTACTTGTTTGGTGGGAAGGACCCTCTAAAGGGATCCATGAGACGCGTCATATTTTACAGTGCTAGGACAAATAAGTGGCACCGTGCCCCAGATATGCTTCGAAGGCGGCACTTCTTTGGCTCCTGTGTCATAAACAATTGCCTCTACGTGGCTGGTGGGGAGAATGAGGGTGTGCACCGATCCTTGAGATCAGCTGAAGTGTATGATCCCAACAAGAATAGATGGTCGTTTATTTCAGATATGAGCACTGCAATGGTGCCTTTCATAGGAGTTGTCTACGATGGGAAGTGGTTCCTCAAGGGACTTGGTCCTCACCAGCAGGTTCTGAGTGAGGTCTACCAGCCAGAGAATGATAGCTGGTACCCCATTTATGATGGAATGGTTTCTGGCTGGAGGAACCCTAGCACTACCCTAAATGGAAAGCTCTATGCCTTGGACTGCAAGGATGGCTGCAAAGTTAGGGTTTATGATGAGGTCACCGATTCATGGAGCAAGCATATTGACAGTAAAATGCATTTGGGGAGCTCTCGGGCTTTGGAGGCTGCGGCTCTTGTTCCCCTGAATGGGAAACTCTGCATCATCCGGAATAATATGAGCATTTCTCTGGTTGATGTTTCAAAACTTGAAGATTTGAAAGGATCTTCCGCAGAACAGTTATGGGAAACTATTGCTGGGAAAGGCCAGTTCAAGACATTGGTCACAAATCTGTGGTCTAGCCTTGCCGGGAGAAACCGACTCAAAAGTCACATAGTTCACTGTCAGATTCTTCAAGCTTAGAGGCTGTATAGTTCTAAACAATCACAATGAGCTTTGGTAACCGGTTGAAGTATCTCATCTTGTGGTATATGTTGGTGAGAAGCTGGGTCAAATCTTGGCAGAACACCATGGTGCTGTCTATTATTTTGTTTCATCTGGAACCCCTGACATCACGCTCATCACAAGAGGTGAAACATTGATGAGATGTTTTACTTATCATATAGAGTTACAGATATTGATACACAGCTGCTACATTTTGAAAAATTTGACTAGGTTGCTTACCAGATCACATGGTTTATCATTAGCTTGTCTTTTGTGTTGCTGCAACCAATGTATGACTGGCGTGTTGGAGGGAGAGATGAATAATGCTTAGAGTGAGTTTGGTATTCTTATGAAATTGAGGGTGAAAAATTCAAGAATTACTTTTAAATACAATTTCATATAAAAACAAATCTATGAATTTTTCACCCTCATTTTCTGTAGTCACACCCAACTGACCAACAACCCTTTTCATAACGTGTTTATATATATATGTGAGCACAAGTGGAGTCAAGGCTGAAAAGAATTTAGGGTTGCCTCTAAGTTTTGTACTGTGATGAAACACTACTAGCCTTTTTGAATTAAAGTTTGCACCCCTCAAACCCTGCACGGAGAGTGCAAACGTTTACGATTGTCTTGTTTGGCAGAAAGTATTGTTAGGTAGTGTATGAACATGATTTTTAGTTTAGAACTATAATTTGTGGGGAGAGACCTAACCATCTCATAAAATGCAATCTGAACATGAAATATGCTGTATATTTTCAAAGTCAGAAACTTTAAGCTCCATCAATCAATTTAAGGGTACTTTTAGTGTAGAGTGGTGTGAACTAGACTTTTATGTGATTTCTGAGGCCACATGCTGTAAAGAGAAAAGAGACGGATGAAGCAAACCGAAATTACACGTATCAACGTTAGGTTCTTATCAAGTTTAGCCGAAATTGCGCGTTTATCGTTTATTCTGCTCTGAACTTAAATTAACCAATTTTTCAATAAATTGTATAAAAGGTCAGATTTCATCTTTGTCTAGAAATAGAGAAATAGGACCAAATATATCCCAGTAGCTACCATGATTGTAACGTGTCCATAATTGATAATTTTTTCTGTGCCCATTATTTAGACTATTGCTAATATAGAAACAGAAGTTAAATACAATTATTACAAATATATAAATAAAAAACAATTCTCTAAATTTTTTCGTCATGATTACGAACCTTGGCTTGTCTGTCAAGTTGGATGTAATGCCTGAAAGAATGATACGTCCATTCAAATTTTAGTAAGTGCATTAAAAAAGAAAAGAACGAAAAAAGTTGAAGAGCCTATAAACAGACAATGACTAAATATAGAAGAAGGGTGGAGAAAAATAAAAGCTGGATATAGTGTTCTGAAAAATTGAAATTTATGAACCCTTCTTTATTACAGCGTTTCTACATAGTTTGTAAAATTTTAGACATGTCGATTAGGTAACTCACCCTAATCCATAAGATGTCTACAAAAGTTTCACCACGAGTGAACAAGAAAAAAAAAATCTTCTTTAAAAGTGAGAGTTCTAAATAGTATATATAACGATATATAAAGGGTATTCTCCTTTTTGTGTCCACATTTCAGCCTTTCCTTCGAGAATGAACCACTCTTATCATTTAGAAAATGTACAGAAAAAAAAATCTCTGAGAAAATAACTAAAAGCTATATTTGAAAGAAAAGGAATCAATAAATAATTTGTGGGTCTTTCTTCCTACACCTCCAAGCATTTCTTCTACAACTCCAAAATTTCTTTAAATTCCCAAAAAATCCTTTATCATTTAATAAAACTCACGGACATCACACCCCCAAAATTACTTCTGGATGTTGACTTCCGGAAGTCAAAATATATCATCGGAAGTTGACTTCCGGAAGTCAAAATATATCCCCGAAAGTCGATTTTCGAAAGTCAAAATATATCTCCAGAAGTCGACTTTCGGAAGTCAAAATATATCTCCAGAAGTCGACTTCCGGAAGTCAAAAATCATTACCGCAAGTCGACTTCCGAAACCAAAACAATTAATTTTATTTTAAATATTTTTTTTTAAAATTTATGTTTTCTACCTTTTATTTTATTTTATTTTTTAAAACACGTATTACAAATATTAAAAATTTTAAAATATATAAATTTTAAAAAAATTATTTTAGAAAATAAAAAATAAGTAAGAAAAAATGCTAAATAAAAAATGAAAAATAATTTAAATTAAAATAATAAAACTTTAAATTTAAAAAAATGAAATATATATATATATATATATATATATTATTTTGTTTGTTTTTAGTTAAAGTTTTACTATTTTAATTTAAATTATTTTTTATTTTATTTATTTTATTTATATATTTCATGTGTATAATATTTATATTTTATTTGAATTTTTAATTTTATTTAAAATTTAAATATTTAATTTTAATCAAATTTTTAAAAATTTTTCAATTGTATATCTTTTTATATTTTTAAAATTAAATTTATTTTTATAAAATTTATTAAAACTTTAATAAAATTAAAAAAAATTAAAAAAATCTTATTTAAAATAATATATATATATATATATATATATATAAATAATGAAATTTAAAATTAAAAAAAAACGAATATATATATATATTTGTATATATATTTTCTTTTTTTTATTTAAAGTTTTATTATTTTAAAATTAATTTAAATATTAAATAAAATTAAATGAAGCAGAATAAATTTTTTAATTTTTTTGTTTTTTTATATAAAGTTTAATATTATTTTAATTTTACTTATATTTATATTTATATTTAGTTTTCAGTATATTAAATAAAAATAAAATTATATATATAGATATTAATTTTTTTAAAATATATATTAAGAAATATGAAAACATAAAAAAGAAATAAAATAATAAATAATAAACTAAAAAAATAATTAAAAGTTAGAAAAAATAAATTTTAAAAAAATTAAAAATATTGAAAATAAAATTAATTTATTAACTTACGGAAGTCGACTTTCTAATGTTTTTTTACTCCGAAAATCGACTTTCGGTGATATATTTTAACTTTTGAAAGTTGATATAATTTTGGAGATATGGTGTTTGCGAATTTTTTTAAATGGTTAAAGAATTTTTTGAGAATTTAAAAAAAATTTGGAGGTACATAAAGAAAGACACTAATTTGTTTAGTCCAATGGACATAAATTGGCCCAAGACATGATTAAAAATCTTCTTCATATTTTATTTATCACAAGCTGACTTAAGTACTGTTTTACAAAAGAAAAATACTTATTTTTATTCTTTTTGCACAGTAAAAAATGAAAGTGAGTATTTAACAAAATTAAATTACCTTAAGAAAAATAAGATTGAATATTTTATATATATATATATATATATATAGAAAAAACTATAAAAAAATAAAAACTAATGTAAGTATCATGTTTCTTTTTTCATATTTTATATTTATCTCATTGCCTCTCTCTAGTTCAAATTGTTTTCTTTTTCTCTTCATCAATCTCCAGTATGTTTAAAGTATTTTCTCATGTTTTACATGATCAGAATTTTATCCACAAGTAGATAATTAAAACTAAGTCTTTTATTCTAGGTTCTTCTATTCTTTATTGGTTTTATCTTATTTTAATATTTCAAAGTTTTACCGGTTTTATTGAAAAATTAATTTCTCAACTTATCCATATTTAGATAGTTACTTTGGTAGATTTGATGACGTTTTCTTAAGATTTAATTATGTCTTTGATTTCTATTTTTATAGAGAAAATTGATACAATCAAGTCTTTTTCGGTTAAACAGTAACAGCGTTAAATGAGGTGTCACGTGTCAGTTCTTAGAAATTTTTTTTTTTAAATTATTTATTTATTTTTTTGAATTTAAAAAAAAACAAAATTGTCACGTGTCAAATTGTCGTCATGTCACATAACAGTAACAAAGTGATGTGACAGTGATAATGTCACGTATCAGTATTATGTCAGGTGTCATATCCTTATTCTCAATTTTGTCCCTATAATTCAATTTCTGTCTCAATTTAGTCATAATTTTTGTAAAAAATATGCAATTTATAAATGTTATACCAATATTTTTATTAAATTTGATATTTTTTTTCAAATTGATATTTTAATTATATATTTTTAACATAACTAAATTTATTTAAATTTGTGTTTTACATTCAATTTTACTTAAAATTGTTTTCAAATTTTAAATTTATTTGTTTTTATTGTTACATGAACTAGTTAAAACTATTTTTAAAATTTTTATAATTCTTATTTTTACACCAACTCAAACATTTGTATAGAAATTATTGAACTTTATACATTTTAAAAATATACAATTATTTGAAATATAATTTCAAATAAAAAAATAAAAGATAATATTAAAGTACGATGTAATAAAATATCAATATAATTTATGATTTCTTTTTCTATTAACATTATTTTCTATTAATAACTTTAAAACAATTTTAAATAAAGTTCAATATAAAATATAAATTTAAATAAACTTAATTTTGTTAAAAATATTTACTTCAAATACCAATTTCGATAGAAATATTTGTGTACATTTATATAAAAATTAAATTTGGTTTCAATTTGGACAAGACAAAATTGTTATATTTTTACAAAAATTGAGACTAAATTAAGACAAAAGTTAAAATAAAGGGACCAAATTGAGAATGTGAAAATGACATCTGGCGTACAAGTGACATGTGACATTGTCACTACCACATCACTATATTATTACCACGTGACACGATGACAGCTTGACACGTGGTAAATTTTTTATTTTTTAAAAATAAATAAATAAATTCAATAACTGACATGTGACACCCATTTAACATTGTTACTGTATCACTAACGAATGAACTTGATCACATCAAATTTTCCAAAACAAATACCAAATTTTGAAAAGAAAAAATATAAGGATCAAATTGATATTTTGCTACGAAAATGAGGACTAAAGACATAATTAAACTTTTTCTTAATTTTCCAAAAGCATGGTATGTTTGTCGTCCTCTTATTTATCTTGCTTGTAGTTTTTATTGTTTAAAGGGGGCAAAATAATTGTTAAGAAAATTATTGTAAATTATAAATAAACTTGATTTTGTCTATTGAAATTTTCTTTAATATTATTTTGTTAAAGTTAGTACGATTATAACTTTAAATATTTAGATAATTGATATCAATATTTTTTATTTATGAATGTGAAATATAGTTTCAACCTCAAATTGAATTAGTTACAGCAGTAGTGTAACAACTCAAAAATATAGACTAAATTGTTATTCAATAAAATATTTCATTATGATATTCGTTAATCGTTACTATTACTAAATTTTGAACAAGAAACATGAAGGAAAATATATATATATATATATATATATCGAACATTTACTATAATTTACTTAAAAAGAACTTAATCCGATAAAAAATTGTAGTTTTGAGAAAAGAGAATATAATCAAATTTATTTTATTATTTAGAATCTTCATATATGTATGGATAACACATACATTTTTTTTTCTAGTTTATTTTATTGATATAATTGAAAAATTTATTGTAGTTTTGAGAAAAGAGAATATAATCAAATTTATTTTATTATTTAGAATCTTCATATATGTATGGATAACACATACATTTTTTTTCTAGTTTATTTTATAGATATAACTGAAAAATTTGATTAGTGCTCGAGTCGAATGATGAAAAATTATCATATTTGGTTCTTTTGGAGAATGAATCTATAAGAATTCACCTATCCAATAACAAAAAAGCCTGACTTGAATGATCCTCTATTAAGAGCTAAATTGGCTACGGGAATGGGTCATAATTATTATGGAGAACCCGCATGACCTAACCATCTTTTATATATTTTAGGTACTATTGGCTGTAACTTAGGCTTAGCGATTCTATAACCATCCATAATTGGGGGACTCCACTTGGTCTAATCAATCTTGAATCAAATTCCTGTGGACAATGTAATTTAATTATGACATTACCAAATGAGGAGTCTCACCCCTAATCCCACCAAAAGAACATCATTCAACTCTCATCACTTAGACTACGACACTCTGTGAGTTTGTAAATCTAGTAGAGTATAAAGTGACTTTTGCCCAACACATATTCCTAATGAATGCATAACACTAAACTATAATTTATACTTCTCCTTAGAAGCCAAAACCCCAAATAAACAAACAATTCAAACACAATATTCAATTCAATACAACATTCATCATACCTGATAACACCTTGAAACATTTCACTACATTCCTCTCGAACCATGTCATAGGACATTTCCTCCTTTAAACTTTTCATACTTGATACTCCTCGTTCATATGTTCAGAACACTTATCCACAAAATATATATGTATATATATATATATATACATATATATATATATATACATATATATATATATATATATATATAATTATTTCAACACATTGGCATATTTTACACTTCATACCACACACATTTATCATTTCCAAAATACATACTTTTACTTCAAGGTCAAACCAAGACCACAATCAAGAACATAACAAACCGTTAACACATCAAGTAAAATTAATTTTCGCAAAAAGATAAACCTAACAAAATGGAGCAATCATAAGTGACTAAATTTTCTAACTACACACCTCAAATCAAAGTTTTCACTGGTCAAAATGAAGAATCATGTGTTTAAGATCATGTGGAATGGGAAGCAAGGCTTAGCAAGTGATTATCATGTTTCTTTGGAGTGATAGAAGGTGATGTCGAGTGATGATCAGAGGAATTCATTCCAAATACAATTCCTCTGTGCATGGTGAGATTAGGGAGTGACACACTCCAATTTACAAAAATACCCCTTCATATTTCAATTTTCCTGCACGTGATTTATTCATTTCTCTTGAAAACAACATATTAAAAATTGGTAACACAAATAAAAATTTATTAAGGTTATAATAAAAATTTCTTACTTCTAAAATTAGTATTAAAAAGAAAATAAAATCTCAATGAAAATAAATTATTTTCCACCATACATATTAAATTTATTTTCATACCAAATATATTGTATTTTTCCTTTTTTATAAATAATTTTTTCACAATTTCAATCATTCAATAAAATTTATAAAATTAATTCTAAATTATTTATATATTATATTATATTAATAGAGACATTTTAGTAATCTAACTGTTTCATCTATTAATTTTTTTTAATATGTCACACCAATCAATCTAGTAACAAACTTTCGCAAACTTCACTCTCTAGTCTATTCCAAAATCACTTTCAAATCCCTTCAAAGAAACAACAATAACTTCATTCTCTAATCCTTTCAATCTCTTCTTCTCCCCCTCCCTCTCCCTGAAATCATTTGGCCCAGAAGAATACAGTCTTAGTTTTTTTTAAATTTTAAAAAATATAGGTAGTATATAATAAAGAATAGTATTTAATGTTTATAAATAATATAAAATTAAATATAATAAAGAACACAAAATTTTATTAAGATATTTTTGCTCTCATTTCTTGTTAGTTCTCTCTCATTTTTTTAAGGATTAAATATTTTTTGTTCCTGAATTTGTAGTGAAAATTGGAATTAGTCTATTTTCGAAACTTTGGTCCAATTTAGTCTCTCAACTTTAGAACAGCGTGAATTTATTCTTTTCAACCAAATTTAACGTTTCAAATACATTTCATGATAGCATTTGAGTTGTTTACACCGTTTGACACATTTTTCTTCAACGTTAGTTAAGAAACTACCATGAAACGCATTTGAAATATCAAATAAACTTAACAAAATTTTGTTAAAAGGAGTAGATCCACAAAGTTCTAAAGTTGGGAGACTAAATTTGGTCAAAGTTTCGAAGAGGGACTAATTCCAATTTTCACATAAAGTTGAAAAACCAAAAACATATTTAACTCAATGTCACTCTCTCTTGTCTCTTGATAATGCAATATTAGTTTAATATTTAGTATTTGTTTCATCTCATGATTTTTTTTTGTATATTTTTTTTATATGAATATGGAATGAAAAGTGATATACTATATGTTTTTTCACAACTATTTTTTTATTGTGACTTGATTATCATATTTTTTTAATAATTACGACTCTCAATTTTTTATTAGATTTTGATAAATTCTTTTTTAGTTTCATTGATTTTTAAATAGATATATTGATGAAGAATAAAATGATAGATTATTTTTTCAGATTGATGAAAGGAAATATACGCATGAAGATAAAAAAAAATACATATTTACTTCACATCTTTTCAAGCATGATATCAAGGAGAAATATAGAAGGACATGTCAATACTAAATTATATATACTTTTGTTATATTAGTGAGAATGATTAAATATATAAGTTTTGAATATATTATTTTGGTCCTTCAAAATTTGTTGTTAAGATCTGCCACTACTTTTAGGATAATTAGAATCTATGTTATTTGATATTTAAAATATTAAGAAAACGAGTACAAATATATTCCTTGCTTGGTGGGAATGAAGATAACATGTTGAATATGGAAATGAGGATAAAAGTGAATTTTTATTATGGAGTGAGCACTCAAAATTTATATATTTAATCATCATTACCAACAAGAAAAAATAAATAAATTCTCTGATCATTAACATTATGCTTCATATTAACATTTTAATCTTTACATCAATTTCCTTTTATCATTTAAAAAAATCTATTCTCTTATATTAAGAATATATCTATTAAAAAATCAAGACTAAAAAATAAATTATCAAAATCTAATTAAATATTGGAGACAAAATTACTAAAAGAAAAATTTACAATAATTAAATCACAATTAAAATCGGGGTTATAAAAAATATAATAATTAATTTTTTATTTTATATTCATAAAAAAATCCTATATAAAAGAATTACCTTATGACATAAAAAAAATATGAAATAAATATTTTAGTATCATGCGGGATAATAGAGATTTTTTTTTCTTCTCAACGAAAGAAAACATTTAATAAATGAGTATATAAATAAGTAGTTTGTGTTAAAAAAAAAATTCAGAAACAAGCATACAATAGAAAGAATGAAAAAATAAACGATAAATAAATGAGAGAAAATTAAAAAAAATATATTGTTTATTATATTTAAATTTAAATTTTATTATTTATTAACATTAAATAACATATATAATAAAAAAGTTAAAATTTATCAAATTTAATTGCTTTTCCATAAATTTTCATTACACATATAATGAATTTTTAAAACTTGAAGACCATGCTATCTTCCGACCTATAAAATATCCTCCTTATAATTCCATGAGTCTTCATTCAAACTTTTTGTTCTTTTCAAAAGTCTCAAAATAACAATTCAAGTATATAAAATAAAAACCAATCATCCTTCCTAAAAAATATTACACAACAAGCAGCTTTTCACTTATGTTTTTTCTACTTTTTTAACACAACTGATTTCATAACTTTTTATCCTTCCCAACAGATAACCTAACAACATTCAACATCACACCAGTTCACGAATTCCCCAGGCTTCTAAAAGCATTCTATGTATTACTCATATGTTTTTTCCTGTAGTAGAATAAAACGTATATAAAAAAAAATCATAATCTACTCAACATCAACTAATACACTATTCTTTAACTTCGCATATTTATTATAAATCACACAATTATTTAATATTATCTACACATTCTTAATATATGCAAAAGTATGATTTCAATTATGTACTCCACTCCCTTTACATTTATAACATAATTTTGATCTTATATTACAATTAACCTTTTTAGTCAAGTACATTTTTTGTCTCATTATTTGTAATAATTATTTAATGTTTTTTTTATTCAATATAGTCTTAATATTTAGTAAAAGAGTGAATATAATTTATTTTATTCAATGAGAGTGTTAATGCTATCTGAGGATGATACATAATAATACATCTGTGTTTTCAACCAGAGAAAAAATGTCTCATCATCTATAGTTAACCGTTTTCCGATATAAAGAACTGTACTGATCTATTTTAATAAATATTATGAGTTAAAAGAAATTGAACAAAAAAACAAAAAATATTAAACCTAACTTCTTCTTTTTTATCTCATTTTCCATAGATTTAAGGTATTTAAGCTTTGAAAGATATGAAGGGTGCAGAAACTCCTCAAACATTGTTTTAAATCTCAAAACTAGTCTCGTTCATGTTTTATTTTAGATAAAAATACGATAGGAAGGAGTAATTTGGTTATTAGAATTACCAATGTAATATAAATTATGAATATTATTAGTATTTATGGATAAGATTAGTTTTTGGTATTATTATGTAGTCTTGTTTGATTTAATTGAATGACATAAGTTTAAAAAATCTAAGAGATGTATTTGATTTGATGGTATAAAAAAAAGGAATGAAGTATGTAGAGAAATATGGGTGTGAAATAGATAGCAGAAATTAAGAAAGAAAAAGGAGAGATTGAAGAGGAAAGAGGAATAAAGGAATATGAAAGAACAGTAATAGAGTGTAGTAGTGTAGTACTAACTAGCCCCAAATCGTTACGAATATTAGTCATGCGTTCCGGTTGTGGTTGGTTGGGGGTTGTGCTACATCCCATCTCCCACCACGCCAACATTTATTTCATGTTCAGACCCTGCAAATACCCACCCCATTTTCTATCAGCTTTTCCTCAAATCCCCTTTCGACACGTGCCCACCTGGTCCCACCACCCAAAAGATATTTCACGTGACCCAGGATTCTGCACGATGCCTCCATCCCACGTCATCCAACTGGGCCCACCCCTCTTTCTCCCTCTCCTTCAATGTCTTTCTCCTCTGCACTTCACCCGTCGTTTTCAGAGCCACTCTGCTATATAAACACCCATTCAAACCCTTCCATTATTATTCTTACTACTACTCTACTGCTACTACCAAACCAAAACTCCTCCTCTTCTTCCTCGCTTCACCCATATAAACAACAACCATTCACCATGCCCTGGTCTTATTCTTCCCCCTATGTGCCTCCGCAACACCACTCTAACTACATTCCACCTTCCTCCGATCATCCCGCACAAAACGGATTTCCCCGTGCTGCCGCTCCCCGTCCTCTACCCTGGCATCGCGGTGGCGCCGGCGGCCGTGCTGCCTCCGCCGGTCGTGGATTCTCTCGCCCCCGTGACCCTTCTCACCGGAACTCACGTTTCCCCGCGGAGGAACAAGAAAATGGCGACGCTATCAACTTTGACGCGTATGAGTCGGTCCCCGTGGAGGCGAGTGGGAAGGACGTGCCTCCGCCGGTGAACGTCTTCGACGATACGGACTTGGACGAAGGGTTGAAGAGGAATATCAAGCGATGCAAGTACGTGAAACCCACGCCCGTTCAGCGTCACGCGATTCCCATAGCTACCGCGGGCCGCGACCTCATGGCGTGTGCACAGACCGGGTCGGGGAAAACGGCGGCGTTTTGCTTTCCCATCATATCCGGGATTTTGAAGGGTCGCTCCTCTCCTGGGTTTTCGCCTGTATCTCGTGGTGTCGCTGTTGCATACCCCACTGCGCTTATTTTGTCTCCTACAAGGGAGTTGTCTTGCCAGGTTTCTTTATTTTGCTGTCCGCTCTACTACGATATTAGGTTTTGTTATTTAAAACATGGATGAATAGTAAAAACTGCTCAAATATTCTATTTTCCTTTTATTGTGTATTTTAAATGTATGTTTTTTTGTTAGATACGCGATGAGGCCAACAAATTTGCATTTCAAACTGGAGTGAAGGTTGTTGTTGCCTATGGTGGGTCTCCTATAATTCAGCAGGTGTGTTTTTTGACATGCATGTACCCCTGTACAAAGTTGGTGTTTTTAAATGTAAATTCAGTTATTGATTGTGCATTTCATTGTTTAAAAATGGTAAAAGCTGCGCCTTTTGGAGAAGGGGGTTGACATATTAGTTGCCACTCCTGGGCGTTTGGTGGATATTATTGAGAGAGAAAGGGTTTCGTTGGAGAGGATTAAGTACCTTGCATTAGACGAAGCTGATCGTATGCTGGATATGGGTTTCGAGCGTCAAATACGCAAGATTGTGGAGAAAATGCACATGCCACCGCCAGGTATCAGACAGACATTGTTGTTTAGTGCAACCTTCCCTAATGATATACAGGTATGAAAATTATTGGGTTGCCCTGCTTTAATATTTGTTTATATTCGTAGAGGTGCGTTTTTCATGCTTCATTGTAATATTTTATTACCGTTTCTTGTTAAGTCCTTTTGATGTAGCATTTCATTGATGACTCAGAAACTAGCTTCGGACTTTTTGTCGGACTACATATTCCTGTCTGTTGGGAGAGTAGGATCGAGCACTGAACTCATTGTGCAGAAGATTGAGCTTGTACAGGATACAGACAAAAGAGACAAACTTGTTGATCATCTTTGTGGCCAAAAGGTGCATGGGACCAATGGGAAGGTAATAAGTGTCTATGCTCGTTTGTCAATTGGTTTGTCAATTGGTTTTTTGGATAATTGATTTAATTGTCTGTTTCCTGCATCGCAGCATGCTTTGACTCTTGTATTTGTTGAAACAAAAAGAGGAGCAGATGCTTTAGAAAGCTGGTTATCGAAAAGTGGCTTTCCAGCTATTGCCATACACGGTGACAAAGTTCAAATGGTTAGCTATTCTGCCTTCTATTTTATTCTCTGGTGCTTGAGATCTGTGTCTTTTTTTTGCCATTTCCCAATGGGTTTTGGTTTTATTGGTAATGAATTACTCCAAACTGAGTGTTAATGAAGCGAATTAGGAACGTTGTACCCAATAAACACGTAACATCCTTTTCCTTTCTTCAATAAAATAGATAACGTTGTACAGTCTCAACACCCTTCCATGCATATTAGTGTAGTTTGTTCTGTTCTTTACAGTTTTCAGCTCTCGAGCATTAATTTTATTCCATGTTTTTCTTGGTAACATATTAATCACTGAATGGTTCTTGTTTCGTTGTTTAGGAGAGGGAACGTGCTTTAAGATCATTTAAGTCTGGACACACTCCTATTTTGGTTGCAACCGATGTTGCTTCGAGGGGATTGGATATCCCGCATGTGGCTCATGTCATAAACTTTGACTTGCCCAGAGACATAGATGACTATGTACACAGAATTGGACGAACAGGCCGTGCAGGCAAATCTGGTTTAGCCACTGCTTTCTTCAGCGACAAGAACAGTCCAATGGCAAAGGCTCTTGTTGGACTCTTGCAGGAGGCAAACCAAGAAGTTCCTTCTTGGCTCAACCAGTTTGCAGAGTGTTCCTCCTCAGGTGGCCGTGGTCGTGGTTATGGATCACAGCGTTACAGCAGTGGTAGCTATGGCGGTCGTGATTTTCGAAATCCATCTGAACCTGAGGTGCAAAGCTACAACTGCTACGGTTCTCACGGCATTGCAGATAATGCTGTGGAATCTTTTAGTACAACCTCATACGTTGATACCTCGTACGACATGCAAAACTCCCTTGTAGAAACCTCTTTTGACAATTTGAATATAAGCTGCAATTATGATGAAGGTGATGTTAACTCTGTTGAACTATGTGGAGGAGGTGTTGCGGTTGGTGAAGAGGGGCCTAGTGGTTATGCATCTATTGTTCCCACTGGATGGGACTAGACTTGTATAGTTGGTAGTGGAATGTTTTTTTTTTTTTGTTTGAGGGTTGGCGTTTGAGCATCAAATATGTTTGAGCATCAAATATATAATCTCCATACTATAGTGATATTAGTGAAGTTGGTAGCCACTTAGGTAGCAAACATTCCTGGTTCCGAATTATGCCATACTTTTTTGTGCACCCTCTAGTCATAATACAATAGATGATTATGGATGTAATTTGTTTTGCTTATTGACCACTCAGGACTTATTTAATCATTAAATGTTGATTGACTTTTCTATAACTCATTTACTATTGTTACTATATTCAATTTATTTGGTCAAATGCATTTTTTTTTTATATCAGTAAAATCCCTACTATGTAATTTGATCATGTTTTTAATATTTAATTCGACATTTTGCTCATCTATAATTTTTAATGGTCCGAGTAATTAGACAGTGTTAATATTTTGAAGTTAATAGTTTCTTGGTCTAAATGCTATTATTTGTTGAGGGAAGGTTTGAATTTAAAAGATGATGCTAGTAGTGACAAATGTTTCTTTTTAAATTATAAGGACCCTTTAATTTGAAAACTAGAATGAGATGTTATTTATTATTACTAAAGTTGTGTGTCATTTAAAATTCAATACAAAAATATTGAAATTGACTTTTAATTCCCTTTTTATTTTTTGTTTATATTTGTATAAACTTGGAGAGTTAGAAACAGAATAATCTTTATTGAGGTAATTGAAAATAATTTTAATATTTTGATATAAGCCAAGAAAATTAAGAAAATATTAAAAATATTACTAATATACTGTGGATGTTAACATCTGCTGTCTCTTATAATATAAAAAAAAAAAACAATAATTTATTGATTATTATTGAAAGAAGTAACCGTCGTGCATATTATTATTACATAATTATTTGAAAGTGGCTCCTACCCTGTATTTAAATCGGTTAATTTAATTTGTAATAAATATTATTACCAGTAAACAATCTATAGTTATTATATAAATTGGTTACGAAAAATGTTATTATGAAGATTTAATTTGTAGTAAAGATTTTAATTACCAGCAAACAGTCTGCAGCCTTTTCACTTTGAAAGTATGTCTTCTTAATTATAAGAAGTTTAAAAGGTTTTAGTCCAGTTTTCTGACTTTTACTATTTTTTCAAAATATTCTTTAGTGTTTAATACAGTGACTTATATTTAAAATAAAGAGATAAAATATAAGTACAGATTACAGTCTAGAAATATTTTATTTTACTTTTTTGGTATATTTCTATTATAGTTTATTTTAATCCTTACCTCATTCTCATCAAAGACCTTTGTGCCTATAATAATTTTGTAGACGTTAGACAAATTTTATATTTGATTCATTTTTTATATAATACACTAATTTTCATAGTATTTTTCTAACTTTCTAAATTATAAAAAATACTAATTGAAATTTTAATAATGAAACAACTTCTACAATGCTCATCTATATATATAAAGCGATTCTTTTTTATGTTCATCATCCAATTTTACCGTTTGAATAATTTTTAAATCAAAATAATTATTTTTTTCATCTATACTTATATATAAAAATAAATAGTATTTATCTTTTCAGTATCCATATTACTTTCTAATTTTATTCTTAAAATAAAATACTTTGTAAATTAAAATAATTAGTTTTTCAATTTTTTAAGTGACCGTTTCTTTAAATTTATTTATTTTAATTGCCTATATTTTTTTAACTTTACTATTTTTAAAAGAAATAAAATCATTTATATTTAATCTACACTATTATATAAGGAGAATTCATTTTTTTACATATATTTTGTTTCAAGTTTACCTAATTGTTTATCAATTTTATCCTTTTAAGATACCGTTTTTTAAATTTAAGTGTGCTTTTTTTTAAATTCAACCATTTTTTTAAAATTAAAAGAACTATTTATAATGAAATATAATCTATAAAATAAATAAAAACTATCTACAATAAAATTATATAAAAAACATTTACATTTACTTTTATAGTTATAATTTTATTATATTTTGTAATTATTAAAAAAAATAACAACAGATGCACATGTTCACTCGTGTAATTAATTATTATACATTTTGCATTATTGCAATGATCAATGGCAGATCCTTACCGATAATTTGAGGGAAATCAAAATAATATACTAAAAAAAGTTATAATTTTAAAGTTGTATTTGATATGCACTTCATTTTAAATAAGATTTTTTAATTTTATTCCACAGTATTATCATATTTGAAAATTTATTTTCTCATGTTCTAAATAATTAATATCAGATTATTCATTTCTAACTTTTTGAACCTTGAGAAAGACTTTTCTAATTGAACAATTGGATATTTAGCATGTTTCCTAGGAAGTTGAATCTACTTTTAATCTTCACCTATCACTTTCTTTTATTATTTAAAAAAAATAAATTTATTTATTTATTTTTCGTCAATATATATTTTAAAAAAAAAAATTGATCATAATATAATAAAAAATTTATCAACATAATTACTAAAGGAAAATTTTGATAACTAACCCACAACTAAAAGTTAGAAATGAAAAGTCACATGAAATTTATTATTTTTTCTTTTATATTGATAATAAAAGAATAAACAAAAACTCGTGTCATAAACAAATAAATAATGATAATCATTAAACTAATATTTTATTATCAAAATAAAAAAAAAATACTTTTTTTAAGAATGTAAGAAAATATTTGAAAAATGAGAACTAGAACAGTGAATACATGTCCTTTTTTTTTTCAAAAAATAATATTAGTGAAAAATCAATACAATAGATGAAAACTCAATAGATAATAAAAAAAATAAAAAAAATATTCTATTTAATTTTATATTTTTTTATTTATTAACATTAAATGTTATTATTTATAAAATAAATAAAAAACATACTTAATTTAATCATCATCACTTATCATTTTTCAATATAAGCTATGTATAATTTAAAATTTTTAAAACTTTTTAATATATAAAATTTAAAAAATTTTAGGAGGGCAATGATAGCTCTGTCGTCGAAAAGATCCGCTGATCTAAATTTGAAATATAAAACTTTATATTTTTTATTTCTGGTAATTTTAATATTTACAAATTATATAATATTACATAAATTTCTAAATAATTGCATTTCAATATAATTTAACATATTTAATCGGACATTTTTTTATTTTGTTAATATTTTTACTAAAACCAGATCGATTCAGAAATAAAAAATTGAAGCAAATAATACCAAATTAGTATTTCGGAAAACCTAATTTCTTTTTTAGTTAAAGAAAAATATTCCAAAGTAAATTGCATACTTTAAATTTTGTTTAAATGAGCAGTGTATAAATATATATATTATTTTCTGTTTATACACAAAATAATCCAAATTAAAACAATAAATTGCTTTCTTATAAGATTTTATTTTTTACTGAACGTATCATTTACATCAAAATAATTTTATGGATCGTACTATTTTTATGAAATTTAACTTCAGTTCTCCTTTTTAAGAAAATAAAAATAAATTGAACTGATTTGCTTATAACTTTTTAAGTGATTAATACAAGTTTTCAAATAATTTAAATAATATCTATGCATATTTTTTTCTAATTTGTTTAAATAAACATATTAGCGAATGATATAATAAAGTATTGTTTAATAGTTTAAAAATTGAATTGTGAAAGGGACCTGTAATGAGTTTGGATTTTGGACTGAAAGAACGAGGGATAGTGAAAAAGTGAAAAAGTGAAAAAAGAGTGAGAAAGATATATCTAAAAAATAAATAAATATACTTATATAAAAAAATTAATTAAATACTTAAAAATGTTTTAATATGGAAGAAATAATTTCATTAGGAATACACGAACAATTCAAATGTTCTATATATGGCAAACACTAAAAATTAATATAGACCAATATGAATTTATATATCAAAGGATATTGAACAATTAAAATATCATTTCATATTAAATATATTTTGTTATAGACTAACATCTAATACAATGTCTAAAACTTTGTTTTACTAGCGAATCTAAGAGAAATGATAAGAATAAATTCATTATAAATCAAGCTGCATATCTACTCATGTTATTGTATGTAAAAACTTACAAATGAATCATATTGATTATTTGACTTCAACTGATATTTTTCATCTCTTTTATCAGTCACAACACGTTTAACCAAGTTTATCCTTAATTTTTCTTCAACCTCATAAAGCATTTCAAACCACTATATCATACTAATATTTAACAAAAGTAAATCATAATTACTATATACATCTCTTCAGAGATTTCATCCACAAATAGTGTCATAAGATATAAAAATCAATAACAAAAATAACTACTTTTCCTTACCTGTAATGACTATAGTCAAATCAAATTTTCCAAAGTTCAAAACTCAAAATTTAAACACCTAAAGAAAGTTATCCAAATATAATTGTATCTTGGTTTAATTACTCGTAAGGTACCCAATTTGGATAAGGGTGTCAAATTGGTACCCCACGAAAAAAATGTGTCACTAACGCCGTTAAAGTCATTAATGTTGACCAATTAAAAGAGTATGTTGACACAAAAATTTGACACGTGGAATACCAATTATTTGTGACGTGGTAATTTAAATAAAAAATTGGAATTTTTGAAATGAATTAAAAAAAAATTGTAATGTTCGAAGTGGTCCTGAGTCAAGAAAAACAGAAAAGCATAGTGAGAAGTGAGAAGGTGATCGAGGTTCATGCGATTTGGGGGTTTCTGCAATCTCAATCTCATTTCGCTCCCGTTTTCACCGATTTTCATCTTCTAGTTTTCACCATCGACGCCGAATCTGAGTCCTAAATTCCCATTTCCTCTCCCTTCTGATTCATGACACAGTCACGTTAGACCAAGCTCCTAATTTTTTCCTCTTTCATTTTTCTGTTGCTTTTATTCTTTGAACTGTATAGCAACATTTGTTGCTACAATAGGGTAATTTCAATTCCAATGCCAATTTCAAATATTCTGAATTTTTTATGTATCTTTTTAGGTTTGGGATTTTAGGGTTCTGAAGTTTTGGGATTTTAGGGTTCTAAAGTTTCTAGACCTAACCCTGGGGGATATTGATTGGGAGGAGGGGAAAGGAACCCGAGATTATGGTTTCCTCATAAGCTTTGTTTTTATTGGAAAAAATCAAAAGGGTGTATTTGAGATTAGGAAGAGGGTTAGGTCTGAACCAGCAAGCAAATGGAGAGGAAGAAGAAGATGATAACGGCCACAAATGACATAGGGCAAATTCAAACTTTACCATTCATTAAATAATTTGTAAGACTGTACAATTGTTTTTTTTACACATCTTCTTCTTTCAATGACACGTATCTGTTATATATTGCCACATCACTACAAATTTAACGCTGTTTTTGAAAATCTAACGGGATGCACCTGATTGATGCACTTAAACTTATTTGGGTATTAAATTGACACCTTTTTATCGCGAGGTACCAATTTGACACCCTTCACCCAAACTGAGTACCTTACGAGTAATTAAACCTTGAATCTTTGTATATAGTAAAACATGTTAAGAGAATCAATCTTTTTAATTGATCCCACTAAAATTAATGACAAAATTGTAGAAAACGTAAGAGAAGAAGAAATCTATAGAGTAAATAAAAATTGAAAACTTTGTCCTCAATTAGTGTGAGTTGCATTCAAAACCAAAGAGATGAGAACTGAAAGTGAAAATTTAGAGAGAATGGAGAGGAAGTATGTCAAACTATATTTACAACCTTTTTTACATCAGTTTAAAACGCAAAGAAGAAAGAAAGTGAATCCCATACCTTTTTCTTTATTTATTTTCAAATTAGTGGATCTAAATACATACTACTTTGTACACTAATTAGGGATTAACACTAAAATCTTTAAATAATTTATTGTTGTTGTTGCATTCGATAATTATATTTTAACCTACTTTTTTTGACTTATTTTTAACTCATCACTTTTATCACCTTTAGATCATCACATCACATCATTATAAAAATTAAAATAAATGATTTAAGAGTAACGAAAGTGATTGGTTAAAAGTGAGTCAAAAAATATGGGTTAAAATATTTCTTTGCATATTTCGTAAAGGCATCGGCACTGGGAAAAAACTACAATTAACTTTACATGTCAAAGATTCATACTTCTGTTCTTTAAATAATTTAATGTTATTTTCAGAAACATATGCGTAAAACTATACAAAAATTTGTATATTATGCGTCAATAAACTTTATATTTTAAAAACAATTTATTATCTATTAAAATAAAATAAGGTTACAAAAGTATTAATCATTTTTTAATATCAATGATTTGAATAAAAGTCTTCAATTCAATAAAAAAAAAATTGAGTATAAAAATTAATACTGTGAGCTGAGAATTTGGTTCCTAATGTAATAAATAAATATTTTTTCCTAAGAAGAAAATGAAGACAGGTTTAAGGAAACACCCTGGTTGAAATGGTGAAAGTGACATGCAGGGAAAAGCAAAATCTGCAAAACAAAAATTTTCCCAATTCCAAAACTCTTAGTTTCAATCTTGTTCATCTTCAACAAGTATCCTCTTGCAAGCTTCATAGCACATGAAAGAAATGCCAGCAGCAGGAACCAATTTTAAGCAGCTTGGTCCCAAACCTCGATAAAGACCTGCAGCTCCTTCCTTTTCAAGTATACTAATCAGGGCATGAAGCACGTTACCGTAATGTCTTCCATTCAGAGCCCCTGCTTGCATATGCTTACGAGCCACCTCAAGTGGAAATGTTGCACTGCTTGAAAATGCACCAGCAGCTGATCCAATTACAAGAGTCATCACATTCCCTATCTCCTCCTTACCAAAAATTTTCTTGTACCCTTTTCTAAGTGTGTCATATGCAAAATAGTTTGTTGCAGCATAAGGAATCACACCGATTAGACTAGGAGTGAGGCCCCTGTACAGTTCTGCAGGACCTTCCTCTCCAATGATTCTCACAAATGCATCCACCAAGTTCTTGTACACTCCTCTCTGCAATTTTTTGGAGTATTGCCATAAATTTACATCAGTTCAGAGCAAGATAAGATAATCAGAGAGGTGTGAGTGCGTACCTGGACTGTAAGACGAGTTTTGAGGAGTTCAAGAGGGTATGTACATAGGGTAGAGCTAACACCAGCAACAGCACCTGCAATTGATGAGGGAGGAAATGGAATCTTTGGCTGTTCACCAGGTTTTGGAGATAGTTGCTTCTTGACAGTGTCATACGCAAATAACTGCATGTTCCACAAGATGTCAATAGCTCATGTGTGTAACGAATTTAGATTACAAAATCCACTGATGGACTCCTAGTTTTCAAGTGATGAATAATATGCAAAATACAAACCCCTTAGATAAATATGCATACTAATCAAACATTTGAAGAAAAGAAAAAGGACAATTCCGAACATGTTTACTCACCTCAATGGCCTTGCTAGGCGCAACTCGGATGATGTTCACGAAATTGCCTCTGAACAAGCCCTTCCATCCATCGGTCTCCATAATAGATTGAAACACTTGAAGTGAAGTGTGTCCACAGCTCCCCACCATCAAATGGGTCCTTATGGTCTCCAACGGTGCCACGGCTGTTCTTGACACTGCACCAGCAATTGCCCCACTCATCAACCTCCTCAATGATGGATTCCCAATCTTAAATTTCAATTTAAACGCCTTCCTCTTCTTTTCCTTCCTCGTACCATGGCCTTCTTCATCAACTTCAACTGCACCGCCACTCAATAACCCTTCAGAACCCGAGCTTCGAAGACCAGCTTCAGGCATTAAAACATATTTCGAAGAAGAATAGACCATGGATGGTTTGGTGCCACTTTCTCTGGTAGTGGCAGCAGGAGGATTTGGTGAAATCCCAAAACCGAATCCTGCTTGACCAACGCTTGCAAAGAAGCTAGTGGGACGAACTTTACCCTCAAGAGAATCCCATTCAAACTTGATTCCGGAACTAAATATTAGATCTTTGTTACCTAATTCAACACCTTGCACTTGCAACCTACCTCTACCCATGAATCCTTGTTTTCAATACAGATATACGGAACTGCTTCTCTCTTTAAAGTTTAAGCTTTGAAAGTATTACAAGGAAAGAGATGATTAAGAAGAAATGGGCATGCAAGAATATGCGAATTTGAGATGTTACACCAAGTAGCTGAGAACGAGTAATTCAATTCAACAAGAACAACGAAGACCAAGCCACACAAGATATCGAATAAAGGAATGAAGGTGAATTTTCGTTGGGTGGAGAATTTTGTCTAACGGAAGCTACAAATTCAGTCTATATCTATGAATCGGCTATGCAGATAAAGAAGGGAAGAGAGGTGTAATTTGCAAGAGAGGTGTAATTTGCAAGAGAGGTATAATTTGCAAAGCTATACTTAACTCGTCTGTGTGACACAGCCGATGCAAATTATGAATATTTCTTGCTGAATAAACTGAATTATCCAATTATTTTCTCCTGCTGAATTAAGGTCTTCATCGGCCACACAAGTTGGATAAAACTTATGTAATTAGAAGACAAAACACTCGCGAGTCACCACCTATATTTGTCCCAAAGGAATCTGCAAAAATATATTTGGTCTCATGCGCAGCACATACTAGTTTATGCACGTGAGGGCCCTTTGGTCTTAAGCCCCAAAAGCAAATGACATGTGACGCTTGAGAAAAAGTGTTATCTTCAAGAACTTTAAATATCCACTGCTGGTTCTCTGGCTCTGAGGACTCTTGCTCGGGAATTCTAAACAGAAAATATACGGAGTGAATGTGTCTGCCGCACGCAATGCATTGTAGTAGTTAATTTGATAAATTAAAAGAATTCTGTGAATTAAAAGATCTAATTTAATTTTACATAGATGGTAAATAAAGAGGATATCAACCAATGAAACTAGTCTACAAAACTTGAAACCAGTAAACCGAGTTTCCAATAACTCTACAAAACTTGTTTTACTAAAATCTAAACTATTTCCCTTTCGCCTTGCCTTTCTTGAAATTTCCCTTTTTAAAAGACTTTTTCTCGGTTTTCAATTTCTTGTCAGCTGGTGAAGCCTTCCCATTCTCGCTCCTTCGCTTCTTTTCTTTCTTCACGTTGTGCATTGTGACGGCCTAGAATTCAGAGAGCACGATTTTTACAAAAAATTGTTAATAAAATTGGTAAAATTTGAAATCCATTTCACTGAAAGACTCTACTGTACCTTTTCAACATTCAATATGTTATGAGAATGCTTGGAGATGATCTTGTTCAATATTTTTTCAGTTTGCTCCCTCTCTTGTGATCCTATCCCGGTTCCTTCCACCACTGGCAGGAACTAGATGAAAACAAAACTACGGAAGTTAATAAGTCAATTTAGTTAACAATGTGTGCTTCTACGTATAACAATTTACATGGCTAAGACAAGCAGTTATCTGAGAGTATACAGTGCACAACCTTCCGATATTTTCCTTCATGTTTTGCAGGCTTTTCACCAGGCAATTTCTTGTCAAATTTCCCACCACTGGCTGTTGCAGTTGCTGCAATTCCTGCTACATTACCTAGTTCATCCTTTGTAACTTTCTTTGGTGCTGCCTGAGTTCCGGTTATAGGCAAAGCTGTAGCTGCCAACTGAACATGGCTGCATAATAATTTGTTCAGATTTCATCACAATAAAGAAATAATGAAGATATATATTCAAGAAAACAAGAAACACCAGGTCAAAGCTCTACGACAAACAAGTCAAAAGTTGACACATTGTTTAGGCAGGGCAGTTGTCACTAGATCACTCAATTGCTCCTAAAGCTGGGGAAATTACCACATGCCATGATAGTCAGACAAATGAAGTTGAGATGCCACCATAGCGGAAAGATTTTCTATTAAGAACATCATATAGAACAAGTAAATGTAATTCGGGCATTGGAGCATGTACGGCCATCATATTTCGGGTCGACTTGTGCATATTATCTAGTTTTACCTTTTTCTATTTCAGCACCCACACTCTAATCCAGTACCTCAAAAAAATTTAAATGGGTCTCGCTAATAATTTCATTTTATCAATAGAAATATTGAACAAGGTTATGAAAATGAAAAGTACAAAATTATTTAAGTTTTAAATTTTTTTAAAAATAAAAACTGACATGGTTTCACTCAAAAAATTAAGCAACTGGTGCGTATTGAAATAAAGGTACAAAGGAGGCTCTTCTTAGGCACAGGTGCTTATAAGTAAAAGGAAGGAGTTAACCACCTCCCAATGCAAAGAATTGCCTAACAAATAAAAATAAATAAATAAAAAATCACTAGTGTATTCATGACAGTAGCATAAATATGAATTGTTTCTATCATTTGGATTTTGTTAAGTTTAGCATCAGAAACTTCAGTAAAAACTTTGTGAATGAGAAAAGAAAGTGGGCAATGGCTGAGTGAAAGGCCAAGGTCCATGATCCATGAAATAAATTATGCACACAATTATAAGCCGATGATGTATACTATAATAAACAGTAACAAATTGAATTCCCATGCTACGAACAAAATCTTCAACGTTAATTGGACAACGTTATGTTACAAACCTTGGTAAGGCACCAAATTTAGCAGCTTCTTTCAAGTTCTGTAGTCGATTTTTATCTTGTTTTTCAATTCTTTTCTTCTTATTTTCTCTTCTTTTGGCAAAAGGATCCTCTTCTGGATCTGAAAAATGTTACAATATCATTATTGATATGCAAAACATATAGTTCTGATCAGTGTCGAAAGGAATCCCAGTAAAATGTGAATTACAAGTTTGTATTCATGAAAATACAAAAATGTTAAAAGTCAACAGAATAATAACATTAAACATCAGCAGTCTAAATAAACATCACATGTGATTTGAAATATAGGTATATAAATACTACCTAACTTCCAGACTTCACATGAAAGAATTGTCAGAACCAAAAATGACAACGTGCCAAAATATGGTAGGAAAGTAAAATCCTCAAAATTTTGAAATCTTAACTGATGGGTATTCCATCAAATAGATGTCTGGTTTAATGCTTTGGTAACCCACAGTGTCAGATATATGTTTTCATTAAACATTGAGCATGCCCTGATATATCTAATTGTTTCCATTTTACAATCTGGATTTTCTAAAAGGTCAATGATGGTCTGGTTCAGATTTTTTCTCAAAAGAACAGTTTCGAGTACGCAAACCTTATGCAGGTCTGCCATGAATCATCCTATCTTAAAATTTTATCATATTCTGAACACATTGTAGTGGTTCTGTTTGTGCCCAAAAGTGATAACGTAAAGTAGAGTGTCTACGGTCTACACCTTATTCATGACCATTAAAGACACACGGTAGCACTTCACAAGGAAAGAGATGTTCGATTCTTTACCATCAGTTTCTTTTGCCTCGATGATAGGTATTGCATCTTCATCATTTGCACGATCATACCCATATCTGCGTTTCCAGGTTCCTGATTGTTCATCGTACACAATCTTGTCTTTCTTCCGGTTCTGTATGCCTGCATAATAACACAGGATAAAATTCATCGGTTCAACTAGCAAAAATTAGAGAGCACTAAACCTAAACACAGACTACGTAAACAGCATTAAGATAATTTGAGGGTCACATGGGCAGCATGAATAGACAAACCTTTCTTTTTGGCAAAAACTTCCCATTTAGTAGGAGGCTTAGGTTTTGGCAGCTGAAAGCATCACAAAAAAATTATGAGCCGGTGTTTTGAAAAATTGGACATAATAAAAATACTGGAAGCAAAGAACCGACGAAGGAATCAGTAAAATTGCAAAGCAGACACGTATATGAAAGAAGAGGCTTTGGAAAGTTGCAATACAATAGGAATAAGGATTAGGGTTACGAGCATCAAAGTAAAAAGTAACAATTAGTAGAATTTATAACCTTTGGATTTAAAAAAAAAGAATAAAGATTGGAGTGTGGGATTACATGTTTTTCTCTTGGCAATTTAGTTAGTGGCGGCGGCAAGTTGACTAGGGGGCCATCTACATCTTCAGTCGATGGTAATGTGAAGAGGGCATCTGCGATAGCTTGAACCAAGTGAGTGCCTTTCAGCAAACACTGCTTGACGAGGTCCTCCCTGTGTTCAATTAAAGTAAGCAACGCAGTTTCAAAAACGAAAATAACAAAAAACCCTGAAGAAGAAGAAGAATACAGTACCTGGAAAGAGGTGGTTGAGAGGGGAAGGTGTGATTGGAGTCGAAAGCCATGAGGTTGCCGAGGTCCACATTGAACTTGTGCTGTTTCTCACCCTCAATCTCCATCTCCATCACCTTCAACTTCAACAAATGAAACCAATATCAAACCTCAGCGGCGTCGGGCAAAGTGGGTAAGGGCTTAAGGGCTTGTGATATGTTGTGAGAGTGAAGAAAATAGAGAAAGCAAAAGAAAAAAAAGGGTTTTGGTGGTTTTGTAAGCAAGCTCTTCTAACAAAATTATCAGTAACAGTAATTTCAATACTATATCTTCAACAACCAATCTTATTTCAATATTTAGAGATTATAGCTTCTTTTATTCTTTGAGAAACAACAACAGTTATTACACGAATCAAACAAATATTGCACATACAATTATTCTTTTTCTGTTGTAATCTATCTTTGTTTTATTTCTTTAATAAAACATTTTTTCTCATACAAAATAATTCTAAAAACTAATTGTATCATATGTAAAATTTCATATGTATTCATATGTATGCAATGCATATGTATAAAAAAATTTATTTATCTCCAAGATAACTATATATATATATACTAATTTTGTTAGATATGTCTATATATTTTATTTGTATATAATTATATTTGATTACAATTTTATAATAACATGATGAATAAAATAAAATATAAATTATTAATAATATTAATATGTATAGACATGATACTTGTATCGAATATAACACGTATCTGATATATCGATATGTTTATTTTGAAAATAATAGGATATGATACGTGATATATACATATTAAAAAATGTATAAATATTCTTAAAAATATGATAAATATATGATTACTATTGTGTGTATCTAAATTAAAATCAAATCTATAAATATTTTTAAGATAAAAAATTATAAATTATTGTCATCATAAAAGTATTATTAGTTTTTACATTAGATACTTCATTGGTAAGTATCATAAAGTATTGAATACCAATATGTGTCGGACACGAATATGTTATACAAATTAATGTCTTTGTGCATCATAATAGTAATATAAATAATAATAACAATATTATTAATAGTAACAACTATTTACATATCATTTTCACATTATTTTCACAAATTATATTTTCACAACTATTTTTCAATTAAAATAATTTTTTTACTTATTAGATTTGTCACATCACTCACAAACTCCCAAAACTTAATCTTCAAATTCCTTTATTTATCCCTTCAAATCCTTTAATCCAAACAACACGGTAATCATCTTTTTGTCCTTTCAAATCCTTTCACTCACTTCGTATCATCTTCCCAATTCAAACACATCCTTAGGTTATGTTCTTTTAGAATGAATGATTCGAGTGAGAGTGAGAGTGAGAGGAATAAATTGAAAGGATTAAACGGCGAAGTTGGTGTTGTTTCTTTCAAGGGATTTGAAGGTGATTTTGGAGTTGATTAGAGATTAGAATTTGTGAAGATTTGTGACTGAATTGACTTATGTGACATATTAAAAAAATGTTCCTTGAAATGATTTATAATTATTTTTATAAATTTTATTGAATGATTGAATTTTTAAAGAAATGAATAATACGGTATATTTGGTATGGAAATAAATTTAATATGTAAGGTGTGAAATAATTTATTTACCTGAAGATTTTATTTTATTTTTAGTAGTAACTTTAGAAGTAATAAATTTTTATACTAAATTTTTATTTGTGTTATTAATTTTCAAAGAAACTGAAATATGAGAGGCTAATTTCACAAATTGGAGGGCGTCACCTTCTAATCTCATCATGTAGAAGGATTGCATTTAGAATGAATTCTCCCTAATCATCGTTTGGCGTCACCTTATATCAATCCCAAAGGAATGGAGTAATCACATGCTAATTTTCTCTTCCCAATCCACATGAGTAGTAAATATTTCCAAAATAACACAATGTTACTTTCCGTCGACGAAAATAAACACATGCTAAGTTTTACTTCCCTTTTTTTGTCAAACTAAATTAATTTAAGGTAAAGTCTTGGTACTAATTAATAGATTTGATGAACTAAATAAATTTCCGTGAAAAGAAGCAAATTTACATGAACTACATAAATGATAATTTATATAATATGAAATATCACATTTAGATATGTTTGCTTTAATTTACCAAAACATAAACACATCAATTTAATAAAAAATGTTAAATATTTTATCATTAAATTTGTCAATTAAAGATTGATAGGTTTTTCAAGAAAGGATCTTTAGAGATATACAACACCAGTGAAATACGAGCTCAACACACACAAGTAAGATTTTAGTTTAGAGGTGGTATCAATCCTTTATATGTGAGTTGAGTTTATGTCTCATTGGTGTTATTCCCTAATGATCACCCTCTTTTGCAAAACCCAACAAAATTATATGAAAATTAATTATTTTTGTTGATTATTGTTGTTTTTATGATTCTAGATTTGTTATATTTATAAGGATAATGATATTTTAACTCACTTTTTTTGATCCACTTTTAATCTATTACTTCAATCACCATTAGATTATTACATCACATCATTAAAAAAAATCAAAATAAACTATCAAAGGGAATTAAAATAGTGGGTTAAAAGTTGGTAAAAAAAAGTTAAAATATCATTATCCTATTTATACAAGTCGAATTTATAATACAATCTTTCTTATATGTAAATTTGACTCATATTTCATGGATATTATATTTTTTCAATTATAAATCATGTATTATATAGGTGAAAAAATAAAAACAACCTATACATAAAATATAATAAAAATCATAAAATATTCTAAAAAGGACATTTATTTATGTTGAGTTAGATAACAAACTTTTAAGTCTATAATATTATATTTAAATGTAATGGACGATATTGTTCGATTAATATTTTTTAATTTAAAATTTTAACAAATAGTTGCATAAGAAAAAAGCAAATTTAATCCATTTTCATTGTTTAGATTATTATTATTATTATTATTATTATTATTATTATTATTATTATTATAATATATAAAAGTACATATTTTATATTTCTATTTCATCTTTGAGTATATTTTAAAACTAAACAAAAATTATAACAATAAAGAAGCATATATATATATATATATATATATTTAATATTTTTATTTTTATTTTTATTTTACTCTTAACTGGGGTTTAAATGAAAATTAAAAAAAATTATTAAAGTGACTATGTAATCTTTTCTGTTATTTTTTTGTATATAACCACTATTATTAATCTTGATGAAAAAATATATGAATATTTTTTCTTTAAGGAATATAAAAGCATAAAGTTTATATTTTTTTATCACTGTAACATAATTTTCATATTAATATATAAAAATACACATTTTATATTCTTATTTCATCTTTAATCATATTTCAAAATAAAAAAACAATAAATTAAATGATACATATTTCAATTTTGTATTTAATTCTTAATTATATTTTTAAATAAAAATTAATATAACTATTCAAATACTAAGGTAATTACTGGTATAATAATATATTTTTTATATAACAATTAGTATTAATATTATTTTTTCTTTAAAATATATAAAAGCACAAATTTTACTAGTATTACATTAGTGTAAACACAGGCGTAACGTATGTGTGTACACATTTTTTAAATATATGTGATATTATATTAGTAGTTGATGATTATATAAAATAAAATTATATTTATTAAAATTAAAGTGAAATATATCAGAAAAGATAAAAAAATAATTTTTGATAAATAAGAAAAATAAAAAGAAATAAACGATTTTATAAAATATTTATAAAAATAACGATTAATTTTTAAAAATTTAATAAGTAATTAAATTTTAAATAATAAAATTGATAATTTAAAATATGAACAGAAAGAAAATTTTTTATATATTGTTATAGATAATTATTTATTTATAAGCAAATATTAGAAAAAAGATTTTAAGTCCTTTTGTATGTTGCTGGGCCTTGAAGTCAAAGAAAGATCCTGCAACGGCGACTTAAATCCGCATAAAAGCCCAACATTTGTTATTCCTCGTTCTGTTGAAACGAAAAACCCTAACGCCCTCCTGCCTCCGTTCAATCAGCAATGGTATCTTCTTCTTTTCTGCTATTTTTTTTTTTTCATTCTATTCTCATTGTTTGAAAGGTTTAATTGATTGTTGAATTTCGTTGTTGTGTTTGTGTTGGTGCAAAACGCAGACAGGAGAACCAGTGAACCCCAAAGCTTACCCTTTGGCTGATGCTCAGCTCACAATAACCATACTAGATCTTGTTCAGCAAGCTGCAAACTACAAGCAGCTCAAAAAAGGTGCAAATGAAGGTAACTAGCTAATTGTATTTTCTTAGTGTTAACTTTTTTTTTGTTATTAATCTTCACTGCGTATGATAAGTGGATAATGTGCTTTTTGTATTGGATTTGCAGCCACCAAGACCCTTAACAGAGGTATCTCTGAGTTTGTTGTAATGGCTGCTGATACTGAGCCCCTTGAGATTCTTCTTCATCTTCCTCTACTTGCTGAGGACAAGGTATATTATTTTCCTTATAAGTAGCCACATGCTATTTATTATTTGATATTGTTTACAGTTGCATCTACAATTGTTTGATAACCTTGTTTTGAGATGTTTCATTTACTGCTAAACAAATGTTGAACTTTAATTTGTGTTAGCGTAGCCATGAGCGATAATGAGCCAAATCCATAACCTTGAATGGTCTGCATAGTTATGATATTAGTGAAACCTAATCAGTTCTGTAAATCTTTCTTGCCTGTGTGGCTAATTGAAAAATACTAGGCTTTTTTAACCATTCCTGCTGATTCGTTTTAATTTGATGATACTGTGATTTTTGTTTCTCACTTGTTTCAATTTTTTAGAACGTGCCCTATGTGTTTGTCCCATCAAAACAAGCACTTGGGCGTGCCTGTGGGGTCACTAGGCCAGTGATTGCTTGTTCTGTGACAACCAATGAAGGAAGCCAATTGAAATCTCAAATCCAGCAACTAAAGGTATGCATATGCACTTTGCTTTTCTTTCTTAGATTTGCCCTGTTGATACCAAATGTCTCTTATATTATTTATTGGCACACACAAAAATATATATAGTTTATTGAAATTGGTTTCTGAGTGTTTTCTATTTTTTGGTTTGCAGGATGCTATTGAGAAGCTTTTGATCTGAAAAATTCATAATCCGTATGATGGGCTTCTTGAGTTGTGGCAATTGCTCCTTCTGAGGCTTTGACCGGACGAGCTGTGCTATGTTTACCCAATAGGCTTTATGTGTTAACCTAATTGATTTTCTTTTATGTCGTCAAAAGTTATTTGCGAATGGTATTTTTGTGATAACTGGTATGAGTAATGTTTTAAATTGATACAATGCTATTTAATGCGATTCGTATCAGTGAGTTTTTAGAGTATCTGCATATATCTTGTTATTTTTAATTCAACAAACTACAATAAAGCAAACTGACTATAATATTTTTCAGAAGAATTCTGTGGTAGCCAGCAATACACATTGCTACAAATTTTAGGAGTATCTGCATACTTCGTTTTCTTTTTAATTCAACAAATTAAAATAAAACAAAAATAATTATCATAAGTTCATAGTACGGTTGTAGCTACGCAAAGTCTCTGGCAATTAAATTCATTATCTTAGTTTTGGTATATCAACGATAGAATCTTATTATGAGACCAAAAGTTAACTTTTTTAATTAATAGTGTAATAATTTGATTGTGACCTACCAAATTTCTGTCACACATATTGATACAATCTATAATAATATAATAATTTGTGGCGCTTACGAAATGTTATATCACCAATAACCTTATTTAAAAAAAAAAAAGTGAATCTTATTCCTCCAATCATTGTTAAATTTATTAAAATTAAGCTCAATGTATATAAAAAAAATATGTATTATGTTTATTTTCATTCATATAAATAAGATATTAAAAAACATGTGAACATATTTTTTCGTAAACATAATTCATGTGATTCTTTCAATCCAATAATAGGTCTCAAAAGATATTATCTAATCAAAATATATTAAAAGGTATAATATTTTATATAAATTTATGTGATGTAATTTGATCTATTTTTTACCTTTTATTAAGGTGACATATAAAATTATTTACTTAGATAAATAAATTTAAATTTCTCACATATACAATACAATGTAAGAATTGTTTATATATATTTTTGTTCTAAAATGGTTTCAGAACAATGATTTCTTTTATTACTTTATATTTATATAATATAAATTCTAAAAATTTAGAAGCGACGTCACTGAGTGGGCGTGCCGGAGTGGTTATCGGGCATGACTAGAAATCATGTGGGCTTTGCCCGCGCAGGTTCGAATCCTGCCGCTCACGTTTTCTTTTTCTCATTATCTGACGAATTTACAAAACTTGAAAAATTGTAAAAAACACCTCTCTTAGAAAGACATCATGTGGGCGTGCCGGAGTGGTTATCGGGCATGACTAGAAATCATGTGGGCTCTGCCCGCGCAGGTTCGAATCCTGCCGCTCACGATTTTGTTCGAAATTTTAAAATTTGATCTCGTGATTTAAGTGTAGAACTTGTAGTTATAATATGTTATCTTTTATTTAAAATAGTTTAAAGTTATCAAAATGAAATTACAATCACATTATTTTAAGATTTGATTTAGTTATTGGATATCCAGGTGAGGAAATATGTTACCTCTCCATTTTTCTTTCCATCAATTTTACTATGACCTTAATTAAACTCTTAATTGCATATTGTTTAGGTAAAAAACAAAACTAAATCAATATAAACACCAACCAAAAATTTAGGTACAAAGCAACAAATATTATTCACAGTATTTTGTAATAAAATTTATATTATGTTTTGAGACCTGTGTGTTATTGCTAGATTATAAAGACATTAGTTAACGTTTTGAACGAGTTTAATGATTTGAATATAAAATATTCGTTTACTGCACATTTTTTTAATTCATTTACACGTGTTTGAATCACAAACTGTATTCAAAGATAACTAGTTAGAATTTATCTTTTATTTTAATCTTACAAAGATGTTAGAGTATTATTCTTTAGTTTCAAACTCACTAAACTAGGTTAATAAAAACACTACCACGAAATTCCCAAAAAGATAGCAACAATGTAAAAATATTGGTGAAACAAAATAAACCAAGCATCAAGCTAGTTTCTAATAGTTAATAAATAAGAAAAACAAAGTTCTAAAATCCAAATATAGGTCCTATTCATATTTACACAAAAATATCATATTGTAATTATGACAAAATGCTTATAAAATAACAAAACTAGCAAATGCATTATTTGTATGGAAATCCATAAAACAAAAGCACCAAGCTTGTATTGGACCATTAAAAAATTAAATGGAAACAAAGAAACATGAAAACATGAGTATTAAAATAAATAGATTAAAGTTTCCAAAAATAAAGTGTTTTGGATAAATTAATTGTTCTTATCCTTGGATATACCTTTGAAATAGAAACAAATCTAGCACTGGCTGGGACACACGTCCAGGTGAGCCTTCTAAAACGCAGTATTATTAATGGCACTGTCGGCCATTTTATTATTATTGTTCCTTCAAAGTTCAACCAAAAGCATCACCAGTCCCATTTTTTTTTGTCTCAACCATTTTATCAACTCTGTTTTTCTTCACTTATTAAGTGAACAAAACCATTGCAGGTGAATCATTGTTTCAACTCCCGCTTCATGTTTCACAGTTCGTGAATCACATTTATCTTCTATGCACAAACTACCACCATAAAAGAAAGAAAGAAAATAAAAACATTTATTATGCTATTTCAAAAAAATTTAAATCCATTTCTAGTGTAGATTTAAAAATTTAGCATTAATTTCTTATCTAATACTAATATTTTAGAGATACGAGTAAGTGTTTGAAATAATTGAAGTGTGAGTCAAAAAGTCTCATATTAAATAAGATAGACAAAATTAAACATTATATGAGAATAAAAACTCATAATACCATTATCTTAAAATTTTAAAAATAAAAATAGTATAAAATATTTTATATATATATATATATATAATAACAATCTCCCATGATCATAATTCAAGATAACTATAACCCAAAACATATCAACGAATATAACCCAACATGTAAGTCCATGTACATAAAACTAAGAATAGAACAAGTTCTTTTATTTTTCTCTTTATCTTAAGTTGAGGTCTATTCTTAATCGATTGTTTAAGGTGGGAGGTTGGAGAGAAAAGTCAACAAATTATTGCTCAACTTTTAGCAATAATGGATTACAATATTACACATCACTTAAATAATGCATTACTTACCACGTGTCTTGGAAATTATATATTAAATACTACCATGTGTGTAAATAAAATTTATATAAGTTTATTTCAAAATAATAATTACTTTTATCACTTCAATTATCACGAGATATCGGCTTGGATATTGGATTGGGTGTGTTGTAACTTGCATGGTGTGGTGTGAAGAAATTAAACCAAATTTGATAAAAAAATTTCGGCATGACCTATAAATTTAGTTTCAAGACGTTAGAATCATAGGGTGAAATATTTTCCTCTCCTCCACATTTTCCTTGTGTCTGGCATTTTCATAATTAACAGTGTCAAAGTGTTATCAAGTGCCTTTCTAAATACTAATTTGGTGAGATTTTAATTGTTCTAAACCACGATTATATGATCAAGAGCACACGATACCGAATATTAGGAAAATATAGTGATGTTAAGTCTGAACAAATTATCTAAATGGTTTTCTGTTATTTAGATTCTATATATGTAAAGTTTTGTGTTTAAATAAATCTATTATTTATTTCTTTTTAATTGTTTTGAACGGGGTTAGTTTTTAACCACACCAAACTAATTTTGTAATAAAATTCAAGAGTGTGTTCATTTGTGAAGATTGATTTGAAGGAGAGGAAAAAATGAATTAGAGAATAAAGTTTGTATTGTTCACTTTAAGGAATTTAAAAATGCAAGTGGATGGATTTAGAAATAAATTTTTTAAAGATTTATGAGTGATTTGATTTATGTGATAAACTAAAAAATAAGTTTAATTGAGAGAAAAATTATATTTAGATAAGTTAGATTTATTTTATAAAAAATATTTAATGAATAAATCAGAAAAAAATTACTTTAATAAAACATAATACATTACAATATATTTACATATTGATTTTTTTTTGTAAACAATTTAAAAATTTAGATTATTAATTGTTGTTGTAATATAATTTTAAAAATCATATATTTACATTATTATGATAATTATATAATATTATTAGTGATAATTTTCATCATTAACTTACATAAATTAAGAAAACATACACATAAATCAACTTGAATTAAGAAAAATAATGAAATCTCTCAATTTCTTTAATTTTTCTTTTCTCTCTAATCTTACAAAAAAACACATCAATCATCCTCAAATTATTTCTCTCCCACTCTTCTAAAATACTCTCAAGTGAACACAATATAAGTGTGCAGGTTAAAAAATTTTTGATAATTAAAATTTCCACATCTTTATAATTTATTTCAAGAAATGTTCTCAAAGTAAAAAAAAAGGCTGCATACTTAAGTACACAGTTTTTAACCGAAAGAAATGCATGTTAATTTTTATTTTTTTTCAGTACTAGACAATTTATTTCAAAATTTGAATAGAACAATTGGTACATTGTCGTTAATATTCAAGTAATAGAGTAATTAATTCCTTTTGAGAAACTAAACATAGTATAACCAAATTACAAGTTAACTAATTTAAATAAATTTTGTAAAAAAACACTAGAATCTACACTAAAACATGTAGCTTCAAAACAAATTCATCATAATAGCACAAAACAAGTAAAATGTCATTTATCTACTTTTTAGATGCTCTGTCAATTTTAAAACATCAAAATACAACTAATACAAATATACATTTTATTAAGTATAGATTGTAGTATGAAGTGACATTTTATTACAAACATTTAATGATTTTTTTTATTGAATTTTATTACAAACATCAAAATACAAACAATTTATATTACCATTTAATGAATTTTTAGTGTATTTAAATAAAAAAGCTTGAAATAAATTATTTGACAACAGGGAATATGATTATTATTGTGTAAATCTTATTACATTTATATTTTAAATACATAAAAAGGTAATTAGTTATATTTTCATTTTTAATTTAATTTTACGATATTAGTTTACATTATTGGATAATTATAGTCCAACGTCTATAGTAACCAAAATTACATTATATATAAAAATATTATAATAATATAAAAAGGGTAAATACACATGGATAACGTGTGTTGGTGCGAAAAGAATATTCCAATTTAATCAGTGAAAAAGTTTCATCTAAGCATCTTAGTGATGATTCTGTTTCCGCTGATTCATTATCGTCATTCACTATTTTAAATTGATGTCGGTCATATCTTATAAATCAATTTAGTCATCCATGCTAATGAAGACCACTAATTTTTTTATTTATAAAATGGTAATGATTGATAAGTTAAATATTGGTTTTTTTTGTTGTACATAATAAATTTTATCCGATTAATTTGTGAATTTTTTCACAACAAAACTTATTTTGAAAAAGATTAAATCTGGACCACTTATTTAATTTTCCTTTTCAAAAATTAAGTTTGGATCCACAATGTTAAAATTAGTTTTAACTCATGAGTCAATCCGACTCATCATGAATTCAATTGAGTTGAGTTAAAAGTTGAAATATTTAATTTTTTCATAAGTGGATTGAACTGAACCCGACTCACTTAACACACTCATTAAACGGATTCGAACCGAGTTGAAGGTGGGTTGACTCATTTAATCCACTAACATTTTTTTACAATTTTTAAATTTTTTTGTTATAATTGTTTAATTTGTTGTCAAGTTATATACATTGATATTATAATATTTAGGTATTATTTTTATAATAATATTTTGAGAATTAGGTGAACACATTGATTCCACTATTATAAAAAATAAATTAAGTTAATTTACTGTCATTGTAATATAATCAATAATTAAAATAAATTGAAAAATAAAAAAATAAATTGTAAGTGAACCAACTCACTACTCCATCAATTCGTGATGGATTAGATCAAGTTATAAAATTTTTAGCTCACCAAACAATAAACCAAGTTAAACTAACATTTTTTTAACTCAACTCATGATTAGTCGATCTGTATGAGTCGAATTGACTCACTTTGACACTCATACAAAATGGATTATTATTTGAACCTTTTTTTTTAAGTTTTTTTACTGCTTTCTATTCATTTATTTACAAAAGAGTAAGTTTCATCAAAATTCGACTCTTTTAAACTCAATAAACATTATTATTTTGATAAATAATATAGACAAAAAGTCCATTTGTAGATTTTTTTTTATGGAAAATGTTTATTGTGAGTAAAACAATGATATAAACATACCAAGGATAAGAAAAGCGTAATAGTCTACAAAAGAAGAAGGAATTATTAGCGTTTCTCAAAATGTTCTATATGGAAAATATTATTTTTTAAAGCATCTTTTTAAGAGGTTTTAAGTAATTCGATCTAAGCAGCCTTATTTAAATATTAACTAGTTTTAGATAATTTCATAAAATAACGATGGCAAAAGAATAAAATTATATTTCAAAGTAATTTTAAAAACTAGTTTAAAATTATTTTTATTTAGATTATATCAAACTACTTATATATTATATATTATTTAAGATTTTTGAAAATATTATAGGAGTATATTGACAATTTAATCTTAAGCCGGTAAGAATCGACTAATATTAATATGGAAGAAATGGTAGAATGAGCCTCAAAATTATTGATGTTAATTAATTTTGTAAAACATATGACTGAATTGATGTGTTACGTGTTTGGATGACATGTAAAGTTGTAATTAGTATGTAATAAAGACAAAAATGAGTGAGGTTTAAGCGAACCATGTTTGACCAGTCGATCAACAATCTCTTCTCACTTTTAAATTTGTTTTAGAAAACCAAAATTGATTTCCTTTTCTCTCACACGTCACTCTTTACCCCTAACTTTCAAAGGCCTTTTCGCCTTTAGAACATGCTTTGCAGTATAAGGTCTCTTCCAATATTGTTGTCCTGATTGAGTTTTTATTTTTTTATTTTTTAGTTTTAACTTCTTTTTTTTTTTTTTACAAATAGAAGAGATCATACATGTAAATTAAAGCGAAAAAAAATTTAAAAAGTGACATTTGGCATTTTTTTTCCGTTAATATATTGTTAGTGTTGGAAATAGTCTAAATCAAAAATCTCACATTAAACAGAAAAGCAAAGTTAAACATTATATAAAAATAAAGACGCATAACACCATTATCTTAAGGATTTGGTGTAAAAGTGGTGTCAAATACCTTATATGTGTAAAATTAATGTCATATAACCATATGAAATCACAATCTTTCAATGACTACAATCCTATAATCCATTAGTGATATCAAAGACGACGGTTCAGAGTGACTGACCGCATAACCATAACGAAAAAGGAGTCACCATACACCTGAAGAGAAATATATCATATGAAAAAAAAAGAAAAACAAAATAAGGGACTTACCCTTGAGGGAAGATCGTTGGGAATAGTCAAAGTATGAGTCAAAAATCTCACATTGGATAGAAAAGACAAAGTTAAACACTACGCAAAAATAAAGACCCATAACATCATTGTCTTAAGATTTTTGTGTAAAAGTAATGTCAAATATCTTATATATGTAAAACTAATGTCATATAACCATATATGGAACCACAATCTCTCAATAACTATAAACATAACCTATATATAATCAAAACATATGAAAGTATATATAAACCCACGGTTAGTTACGAAGTTAATAATTTATATAAATTTTGAAAAGACAATAATTTAAGTTTTGCTTATAAATACAACAAAGACCGAAAATATACTTAATTTTTATTAATTTGTTAAGTTCATTTAAACTACGGTCTAAAATTTTTCTACCATCCTATTTCCTTTCTATTCACGCTGAAAGTTGATTAAATAATGTCGTAACTCAATAATTTGATTCTTAGTGGAATAATTATTAAAAGAAATTGTATTGCTAATTGTCTCCTAAAAGTGGTTTAGTATTATTATCTTTTTTGCAAGTTTAGGTAGTTGACAATCTCTCCTTTCTTTTTATAACAAATATGATATTTTTTAAATGAATTACTTATATATATATATATATATATATATAGTTAAGTGGGTGAAAATAACATGTCTTAAAAAGTTTCATATAATTTAAAATAACCAATAGTGTGAATATTAGTGACTATATAATGAACTTTAAGTCCATGATATTTCTGTCCTAGTCAAACACACTTTAAACTTATATTTGACTTTTCTTATATTTGTAGTAAAGTGTTGTAAGGTTTAAGTTTATTTATTGTTTTGGAGGGTGTGTGAATGTACTTAAGATCAAAGGACATTAATATTTTTAATTGATAATGTATTTTTCTCAATAAATGAATATATATATATATATATATATATATATATATATATATATTAATTTGTTTCTACGTATAAAATTAACTTATAAATATAGTGAGGTTATTTTGATTTAATCAATAGTTTAAAAATAACATTTAAAAAATAAAATGGTTGTATATTTGAATAATTATATGTAATAATTATATTTATGTATATATGGAAATGATATATATTACTTAAATGATTTTTTTTATCGCTCGTAATTAGAAAATAAAAAGTTTGCGAACTATGCATTGTAGTTGTTAGTTTCATGGTATCTAATCCAATGAGGTGGACTTTATCTATTTTATTTTACGAGACCTAATATAATAATTAGGTTGAATTATTAATTTGGTTTTATTTCAAGGAGGGATATTATTGTTATATTTAAAAAATATTAAAATTTAATTGAGTCAAAATTTGAAATATAAAAATTAAATTAAATATAAAACATTATTACGTGGATAAACATGTGACTGTTCACGCGACAAAACATAAAAATTAAAAAATAAATATGATTGAAAATACTATAAACTGATACGCAACATTTACAATTATGATGTTAACGTTAATCTAATGAAAAAAATATGTAATTTGATTATTTTTAAAAATTAAAGAACTTAATTGTGCCAAATAAGAATTAGGACTATAATTAAAATTTTTAAACGAATTAGAGAAAAAAAAACGGATTTTAACCTTAATCCAAATGTTTATTATACTCCTTAGTTTCACGACCTTTCCTCTTAATCCTTGCTGCTAATCCTTTTTATGACTAATCATATTATTCCCTTTCTAATTTCATTTTATGCATGTCCGTAAGGACACAAAGTTCCTTCATTAACATTAATTTTATCTTGATTTAAATCAAATCGCTTCTGACATATGATAAATGTTTTCTGAAAATAAAAAATAGTTAACTGCAAAATAAACGTGCCTTACCCACCCATGGGATGAATTAAGGTAAGAAAAAACGTGAACAATGAATTTTAAGATTCACTAAAGTTAATGAACATTAAAGTTTAAAAAATGATACTTATAATGTTGTATTAGTGGGGATAAAATAATGTTTTATTATACTAATGATGAGCAATTAGTGCACACTTCACTAATTCTCCCTCAATGGTAATGACTTGCACAAAATTATATTTAATTGAGTGATGTTAAGCCATCTTTCTCTTTAAAATAATCTTTATATTATGTTGGTAAAAAATATTAAATGAAATAAACACTTTTAACCTTCTAAAAATATAAAATATTTAATACTTTCATAGTTTATAAGAGGATAGACATGAATTGGCTCTACTCTTTCAAAACAACAAGTAAAATTTAATTATTTATTTCATTTTTATAGATAATACAAGTTTTATCCTGAACCCTTTAAAAATTCTTTGATTCCTATATAAATAATCTCTGTTTCGTTTTGGTTTTCTGTCATTACAAAAATTAATGTAGTTAATTGTATACATTGTTTTATGTTTTAGTTTTTTAAATCTTCTCCTAGTTCTTCTTGCTCTATGTCCTACTTATTTTCCTCTTTTTAGGATTAATTAATGATTTTGTTCTTTAATTTATTATTTTGATTTATTTTAGTTTTTTTATTCGATTTAAATTAATCATTTAATTTTTTAAAAATATTTAATTTGGTCTTTTTATTATTTTTTATTCAATTTAATTTTTTAAATGATTAAATTTTATTTGAGATCAAATTAATAATTAAACTCAATTACAAATTATATATACATGTTAAAATATTTTTTTATAGTTTATGCATCAAATCATTACACCTGAATATTCAAATTATTTAATTTTTTACACTCCACCTAAATACTTAAATTTTTTATATTTAGATGAAGTGATTTGATGTATAAATTAAAAAAAAAATTATTTTAACATGTACATATAATTTGTAAGTAAATTTAATTACTAATTTTGTCTCAAACTAAAAAGGATAAAATTTTATGATTTTAAAAAAAAAAGCCTAAATTGAATAAAAAATAGTAAGGAGACTAAATTTAAATTTTATAAAAAAATTTAGAGGTCAAAATTTAATAAAAAATAATAAAGAGATCAAAATAAACTAAAACATCAAATTGAATGATTTTCATATCTAACACTCTGATTTTGACTTTTTCTTTTTTGTTTTAAAAATATGAATTATTTACTTTAAAGAACAATATCCAAAAAAAAAATTAAAAATATTTTTCCTTATCAAGACTTCGATTTTGACTTTTTTTTTGTTTGTTTTAAAAATATGAATTATTCACTTTAGAGAACAATATCCAAAAAAAAAAAATTAATGGAACCAACTACGCTCCTTTTACGGAGTCAAGTTGCAGGTTTTTGAGTCCATCCTCAGTTGCACATGTTCTGCATTATCGCCAGTTGTTTCCGCATCAAGGGGAGGCTTATCATATCACTTTACAAAATAATTTATTTACTTCCCACTAATCACAACATTCAACACTCTGGCCCTCACTCATTGGAACTTCTAACCCTTTTCAAAATCACAGCTTCGGATGTGAAAATGAAAACCAGTACGCAACACAAAATCATTCACATTCTTTATCCAACCCACTTTACACCTGACAATACTTCTATACAAACCACAACAACCATAGTACGCGCTAATCAATCAATCAATAATATTCCTTCGTATTCCACCAAGCACATCCTCAAAATTTGTCTGCTTACAACACTTTGCTGCCACTTATGCCATTTTTGGTTTTATCATAATAATATCTAAGCATATTCCATTCCACCCTGAAGTGATTGGAAAAAATGTTGTCCATGAGATCAACACTATCAAGATATACATTACAGCAATAAATGCAGGCATGTTGGGGAATAAGTAAAGATTTCAAAGGATACGCTCTTGCAGTTTTTTATGGAAAATCTGAAATCGTGCTTTTTTATTTTTTTGTTGTGTCAAAAGAAGACGATGAATAAAACAGAAAAGTTGTTGAAAATGATGAGGTGTGAACATTTAATAGGCAAAGGGAGGGTCTGTATCTGTATCACTTTATTAACCTGGTTCGATAATTAAGAAGAAAAAGGTGAATCTTTTTTCTGTAATATCACCATCCTTAAAAAAAAGTAATTGAGATGTTTACATATGTTCTCAAAATAATTGAATGAATAGATGAGTGAAAAGAAGCGAAGAAAAGAGTGAAAATTGATAATGAAGTGTTTGACTTGACAACGATCTTAGCCAGGAAATAGAGGTTGGGAATTATGAGTTTGAAACTTAGGAGGCAGAGTACTCTGCATATTGAATTATGCGAAAACACAATGATAGACAGAACCCACAAGCACATGAGTGGCTTAGTTGGCAAATAAGGTCACAAGTGGGTGGACTTTACCTGTAGTGGCGGATTTAAGAACATACCAGAGAAGTGGCGTCAAGAGAAAGAGTGTTACAAAAGAGGGAGAACCCACATAATATGAAACAAAATTGAAAATAAAGTCGTTAGTAAGAGAATATAAAAAAAATATCCCATACTGGGATATGCAGGGTCGTGAATCATGATATGCCATGATAAGAAAATGGACATGGATATGCTGCGAAGTGGTTGGGATTGAGTGATAAAAGTAATGAACAGGATTGATAGCAAGAACACATAAATTAGTGAGTGGTACATATTTGTTGTCTGGAAAGTCTCAAGGTTAAGTAATATGTAAGAAAACATAAACATTAAGTTTTAAGGATTTATGTTAAATGTAATGTCAGGTATCTTATAAATACTATTCCAGTAAAAATAATTTAAAGAGTTGTTAGTTGTTGGTGTTGCATTTTTTGTGATGAAACATTGTTTAGAAGTTTTTTGAGTGGTAGATCCACAAAAGGATTGCGTGTTTGATTGGGCACTCTGGAATTGATACAGTGGAATGCGATTTTTCCATGTTGCATGTTGGTTTAATGGTTGGACGGCAAAGCCAGAATTATGTTGTTGTTGTCTGTTGGTACGTGTGGCAGTGGCTTGCACGTGAAATATCGGCCACATGGATCTTGTGTAGTGTGGGCAATGGCTATGGGTTGTAGTTGAACATTATTGTTGTGATGTTCATTTTTGAGCTAAGGTCGATGTTCCGCATGCAACGGTTTTATTTAGAGATAGGAATAATGATTCTTTCTTTGTCAACTTTGAGGACCCACCCAATATCAATTATTTGAGTCAACACTCGTTTTCAAATTGTTTAACTCATTGTGTATTTGAATACACCAAGCTACACCGCTTTTTCCTATTATATCAAATAAATTCTCCTTCTCTTCCTCAATCGCTGATATTATGATTGAGACAGAGAAAATCAGGAGCTAACCAAATACTAATTTTGCAACCCCCGTGGCACCAAGGAACAAAGTGGTTGTTAGAATACAAGAGTGGAAGTTCATTAACTAAAGCAACATATATATCATGGGTGGGTAAGAGAACTTAACATGTGTAATGAAAACAACTGACGGCAACACTGATTTCCGCTAAATATTGTTATCAGAACTGGTTTTTGTTGGCAGAGATAAGTTAGACCAAATACATATGGATGAACACGTGTAAGAGTTTTATGACAACACTGTGTTTAGCAGAAAACAAGGGTTGGTGATGATATATATGAATATGATTTGTTTTTTATGGAAGGATAAGTGTTTGGAGTGAACCTACCTAGCTCTCGGTTCTTTCAACTTCCATAAGAAATTCTTTTATGGTTATCTTTCACCGTAAAAACTATCTTATTAACATATGATATTAACTCATTATTATAATATATGACGCACAATATGTGTATCAGATACGACACATTTAATACGTATGTTTATTTTGAAAATAATAGGATACGATATGTAATAGATATGTGATATATAAATATTGAAAAATGTACATTAATTCTTAAAAACATAATAAATATATCATTGTTAGTAGCTAATGTTAGTGGACAATTTATAAATTAATTATTTTGGTAGTCAAAACATTGGTAGATCATGTTAGTAACTAATTTAGAAATCAATTCATAATAAAAATTATTTTAATCATCAATTTAGATATCAATTATAATTGTTTGGAACTATTTTAGTTGTCAATAATTTTTAATTTTTAAATTGGTATCTAAATTGGTCACTGTATAATGACTTATTGTTGTCACCAAAATTTGTCATTATTCAAAAATTTTCTTGTAGTGTAATACGACTTTATAGATTATATACTTCATTAATAAGTATTGATAAAGTATCCTAAAATATCGGAACACATCTAGTATAGATGTATCAGTGATGATCACATATAAAGTTCTACGGTATTTAATGTAGGAAAACATTTTAATAATAAATAGATTATACTCTTCTATCTTATGTTTTCTAGATTTAGTTCGATATTTCTTTTTTTTTTAAGGGACACAAAAAATCTCTTAGAAGATTATGTTTGGAAAAAACCCTGTTAAAAAAATAATTAAAAGTTAGTTGGCTGTTTAAAACCTTTAAGTTGGCTTATTAAATTATAAATGTTTCACAAAATTATCCATTCAAACATAAAATTATAAAATTAAACATGTTAAAATTCTATTTTATTGATAAAATATATTTTTAAATTATTAACCAATTATTATTTTTATTTACATGTCCATTATTTTAATTATATTTCTCATATTGCGCATCACACTTTTCATTTTGAACTATATCCTAAAATACCTCCAATCAAATTTAATAAAATATAAATATAAGTTTTTTACTATAGGTTTAATATGTGAACCGGGGATAATCCAATTATTTGCGTGGTGGAGAAGAATTTATATATGTTTGTAAAAAGGTTGACACCTACATAATCGTGAACATCTTTATTTTATTATTCTATTGGTAAAAAATACTTAAAAATAAAAAATAAAAAATAAAATTACATAAGAGTGTTTGGTATAGAATGAGTGGCTTGTATATCACCACCAATATATTAAAGGGCAAGCAAATACACCCGTTTGAAATAAAATGTTGGGATCGATCTTTTAAGAAAAAATATTTTCGGTGGATTTGGTCAATGAGTTACCAACATATTTATATAAAAAATTATAATACTCTTTTTTCAAATGGAACTATTTTTTAGTTATGAGTATTTTAATATGATTTTATTTATATTATCCCTTATTAAGATGAACCGACAGTTTTAATATTTTTTGCCGAATAGTATTTAAGAATTCGAAATAATTTAAGAATTTACTTAATTAAGAGATTCCTTATTTGACTATAAGAAAAACTCTACATATAGATAGATATATAGGGTTTTATATTTGGTTTTCTCTATTTTTATTAATCCGAACCCATTGCTTCCCAATTTTTTTATGCATTTTATTTGAATTTTAATGTTTATCCTCATAGCTAATAATTATTTGTTAAAAGATGTATTATTCTCACTACTACTCAGATCTGAGATCCATCACTATTCATAGGGATAAATTACCATATACACAGATCTCAAATTAATCCACACATTTCAGCATTTTCCAAATAAAACACTGCAACTTCACAAGTCCTATTAAAAGTGAGTAGGCAGAACCCACAAGTGTTAAACCAAAAAAAGGAGTTGGTGGGGTGCACAAGAAAAAGAAATTCAGAGAGTGTATATGCTTGTCAATTTACGATTTGATTCTCCCACCATTAATTCCACAAATGTTTATCCTTCATAGTAGTAAAGTGCGTCCAGATATAACCTCCTTTTCTTGTAGAAAAAATTGACGGTTGGTAAGATCTGTCTGTTTATAGTTAAAGTGACAATAACAATGATTAATGTTAATTAAACACATGAATTCATCGTCATAATGTTTTATTTTCAACTCAAAACAAGACACCTTCTGCGGCTATCTGCATATTCTGTCCATATCTACCTACACACAAAAACCAAAGGTAGAAATCCTTTTCCGATGTGGGGTAGCAAAACCACTTCAAAGGGTTGGCCAAAGTGGAGTGGCTCACAGCCTTCATAACTCAAATCAATGTATTGTACCATAAAAAAAAAAAAAAAAAGATATTGAAATATTATATGCTTGCATGTTCTAGATTCCACACATTGTTCCCCCAATTCTTCCTGGTCAATCAACATTGTTTCTTACCTTCATATTTACTTAATTAATAATATTATTATTAATAAATATCTTATCAGAAAAAATAAGTTCAGTCTAGGTAGCCTTAAACCTTCCACTAATTGCCTCAAACCTAATCCTTCTAAACTTTATGAAAAAAACCAAGCAATGATCTGTCTCAAATGAATAGTGGCTTTTGGATTCTCATTTGCCTATAAATGGGGAACCTCTCACCACAAACCTACTTGTGAGTTTAGAAGAGCAAAGCCTCATACCTTTCTACCACTTTAAGTCTTTTCTAGTTTCTTCCTTCAGAGAAAAAAAATGGTCAGTGGTCTTTGAGATCTGTTGCTGAATAGTTTTTTGGTACATGTTGCATGTAACTTGAAATGTTATATGCTTTTTTAAAACATTTTGATTCTTTTTCAGGAGGAAAAAATGAGTTGGATTGTTGCAGAAGCTGTGGACTATAAAGGCTTCCCTGCAGATAGATCCAAAACTGGGGGTTGGATACCTGCAGCTCTTATTTTAGGTTTGTAGAAATAGCCTTATCTCCACCACTTCATCTCATGTAGGTCATAATTATGGAACTCAATTTTTGGAACATGTCATACATTAGACTTAACTCACAGAATATAACATTCAAAGCTTTGGTTGTTTTGTTTTATTTTTATCCTTTTGGTCACAAGTTGGAGATTAGGGTGATTCATCAATCAGCGATGCAGAAATAGATATAGGGGGTGCTGTTGGTGCATACAAGTTCGAAGAACTTTGCTTCTAAAGACTAACTCAATGAATTTAATTTAAATCAATCAACTATTTAAAAGTTTATTTCACATAATTTATAATTAGTTTTAACTTGACAGGATTTAAAATTAAACTATTAAATAATTTTTTTCGTTATTTAAATATTTAAAACATTATCTTCACATTTTTTTTTTCATTTCAGTTCACATCACTTTCGTCTGTTACATCTATCACTTTCTCTGTTTTTATTTTATTTTCTCTCTACCCTCCCAACAAATATGGGATATATACTCTCAGCGTTTTCCTTGTCATTATGTCTCACCCACTGTTCTTTCACGTTTATTCAACAAAAAGATTCTCACTTACAGAAATCTTTCGGCACACACAAATTTCAAATATACATCCCAAAAGTGATGTCGATATTTTGTTATCCTGTTTTAATATTCACAAAACAATTTCCCTAAAAGATTAAGACATTATAACTAAAGTCTTCTGAATGGGTATTATTGTTTCCAATTCCGACACGCCTCCTCGTAGCAACAGTGACTTGAAGGAGATAAGGCTCCTAAAAGTTTTATGGTGTTACCATAGCATAAATGGTTTTACAGATTAACCTTCAGTATAGTAGTGGAGTTTTTATATCTAAAGCTTTTAGGGGCAATGATTGCATATGGGGGAGGAGACAAACCAATTGGAATAAAGCCTTGCATACCTGTGATTGAGCATAATTTTTATATATATGTCACCTTCTGTTTGGCCTCTGAGGAAAAAAAGCATATTATTTTATTCCCTCTTTATGATGTGAATGAATCCATCAATATTCCATTCGTCTCCTCCTTTTCATCTTCCCTTTTCACTCCACTTTCTAAAAGTTGACCATACTTTATTCATTTGTTTTCGGCTTTCACAATATATTAGGTGTCACTTTTCATTTACAGCCTCTACTTACGAACACAACTATTTTACTCTTTGTTTTATGACACATGCTTTAATCACTTGCTTCTCTGCAACCTTTTTCGGTCCCTTTTCTGTTGCAACAAAAGACTAAAGATTAAGCCAATATTAACTTCCACATAATAAATGATTAAGTTACACGAATTGTATTCTAACAGTGGAAAGTGAATTCTAAATATTCTTCAGGGATTGAAATCGTGGAGAGGCTCTCCACCATGGGGATTGCAGTGAACTTGGTAACATACATGATCTCAGTCATGCATCTGCCAAGCTCAACTGCAGCTAATACCGTCACTGACTTCATGGGGACATCATTTCTTCTGTGCTTGCTGGGAGGTTTTCTGGCAGATTCCTTCCTTGGCAGATACAAGACAATTGGAATCTTCGCTTCGATACAAACACTGGTTAGTTACATTAATTATTAGTCACTACTTCTCTCATAAAAGTCAAATCGTAATGATACATGTACACTCATTTATATAAAGTTGAAAGCTTTGGCTTTATGTGTACGTTCTCCCTAGTTTAACTTTGAGGGAATGGTTATTTCAGGGAACAGCTACATTAGCAATCTCAACAAAACTGCCACAGCTACGTCCACCATCTTGCCCTGCCAACAGTGACAGTTGCAAACAAGCCAATGGATTTCAAATGGGAATCTTATACTTGTCACTGTACCTTATTGCACTAGGAACTGGTGGCCTAAAATCTAGTGTTTCAGGATTTGGCTCCGACCAATTCGATGAGAAAGATGAGAAGGAGAAATCCCAAATGGCATATTTCTTCAACAGGTTTTTCTTCTTCATTAGTTTTGGAACTCTGGCAGCCGTCACGGTACTCGTCTACTTGCAAGATGAAGTGAGTCGCAGTTTGGCGTACGGGATATGTTCTGTTTCTATGATCGTAGCCATTGTGGTGTTCTTATCAGGAACTAAAAGATACAGGTACAAGAAGAGTTTGGGAAGCCCCATTGTCCACATTTTCCAAGTTATTGTTGCATCAATAAAGAAAAGGAAGATGCAACTCCCATACAATGTTGGTTCTTTGTATGAAGACACTCCTGAAGCTTCAAGAATAGAGCACACCGACCAGTTCCGGTAATTAAGCTTATTATCTTTGCTACCCTTGTGGGAGCTAGCCAAATCTTTAATGAACTTGTTTGTTTAATGTTTTTAATTATGTAGTTTCTTGGAGAAAGCAGCCATTGTGACAGAAGGTGACTTTGAGACAAATGCATCTGGTTCTGCACCAAACCCATGGAAATTATGCTCGCTAACAAGGGTAGAGGAGGTGAAAATGATGGTGAGACTTTTGCCAGTGTGGGCCACAACCATCATATTTTGGACCACTTACGCACAGATGATAACCTTCTCGGTTGAGCAAGCCTCCACCATGGAAAGAAATATGGGGAGTTTCCAAATCCCTGCAGGCTCTCTCACAGTGTTTTTTGTGGCTGCAATACTAATCACTCTAGGTGTTTATGACCGACTCATCATGCCCCTTTGGAAAAAGTGGAAAGGCAAACCAGGTATACAACACATTATTAGATTTAGTTACTTCAAAAGTACTACACTAAGATTCCTTAATTATCTACATTATAACTTAAAATGAAATTCTGCTGTCATGTTAATCATGACATTATTATATACATTGCACTAGCAGAAAGCTGCATGTGAAAACATAGCATGCATGTTGTTTCCATGTTTCACAAAATTAAATGCGTATATAGTATAAAATCAACTTATTCACCAAAATATTGTTTTGTTCCATCTTGTCCCAGGTTTCACCGACCTACAAAGGATTGCGATTGGCCTCGTACTTTCCATTTTAGGAATGGCGGTTGCTTCTGCGTGCGAGAGGAAACGTTTATCAGTGGCAAAAAGTGTAGGTGGGAACCATGCAACACTTCCCATAAGCGTTTTCTTGCTGATCCCACAGTTCTTCTTGGTGGGTTCTGGTGAAGCATTCATATACACGGGCCAGCTTGATTTCTTCATAACACGGTCTCCAAAAGGAATGAAAACCATGAGCACGGGTCTGTTTCTCACAACGTTGTCTCTGGGTTTCTTCGTGAGCAGTTTCCTGGTCTCAGTTGTGAAGAAAGTTACCGGGACAAGAGATGGTCAGGGGTGGCTAGCCGACAACATAAACAATGGCAGGCTTGACTTGTTCTATGGACTACTCACTATTCTGAGTTTCGTTAATTTTGTAGCATTTGCAGTTTGTGCAGTTTGGTTTAAGCCTAAGAAACCTAAACAAGCAGCTATGCAAATGGGAGCAATTAATGGGTCCACAGCTGAGGAAAAGTGCTGAAGACTAGAGCTTTTAGGATTTGGTATTATAGGCATTGCTGTTATCATGGTTTTGTGGAATTGTAGATAAGCCTGTTATATGCATGCATCCATCCGAAGAATAGGTTGATTTTGGGTTTTTCATTAATAATGTTTGGGTTGGGTTCTAAGTATGTATAAGCATGTAACATAGTTTCTACTCTTTCAACTCCTTGTTACACTTTTTTACCAATCAGGCTTTGTTGTCAATACTAATATATTTGTTGTCTTTCTTTTTTTGTGACTGTATATAATTTAATTGAAACTAAGGATGTGTAAAAAAAAATTCCTAGCATATAGCATATGAGTGTCGGAGAGATATATGTCTACGTAATTTAATAATTAATTATAGAAAAATAATGTTTTGTCACCCCTGAAAGAAATACTCTCACTTGACAATTAGTAATATAATGATTTACAGTAAAATTTTAAGTTAACAAATAAAATAAATACAGTTAAATATTATTGTTTTCAATTATTAAATTATTTTAATTAGATAAACTAGATTTAAATTATAAATTCAATTTATTCTATTGGTTCTAGATTAAATATTTGAAAACTTTATAATCTATGCCCAAATTTAATGAAATTACGAACTTTAAAATTATTATAATTTTAATATACTTAACATATTTTTACATCTACTATTTTATTTTTTAACTTTTTCTTTTTAAATATAAAATATAATTTTTTTACTGATGAAAATATTCTTAAAAGTAAGGTGTGGTGGAATTAGTGATGAATTTTTTTTTATGGACAGACCAAGTATAAAGAGAGACTTGACAATTACAATTTAACGTTTTTATGCCAATGGGAGGTTCTTCATAGTTTGTCTCTTTGAAAACTTTCAAAAGTAATGTGTCACATCAATTTGATTATTCTTTTATGGAGAAGTTTCAAAATTTCAGTAAAATATAAATTGAAAATATGGAAAACTATTCGGACAACATTTCTTTCCTGTCCTACAAACTCAACTCATGATTGACTCAAGAATTAAGACTTTGTTTGTTTTAATGAGTAGAGTCAAGAGAGTAAAAAATCATGAAAATGAGAAATAAAGACGTGAAAAATTAAGTTATTTAGATTAATTATAAGAGAATAAATAATAAAAGAAAATGAAAAAAATATTGGGAGTAATTTTATTATTGTGATAAATAAAATAAATAATAATATTTTGACAATTAAGTTTTAACGATTTCTTTTATAATTTAGAGTAACATTTTCTAAATTATCTTAAAATATAATAAAATAAAAAAATAAAAAATAATTTAAAAGATGCATATGAAGTTGTTAAAAAAATATTTTTTTAAAAAAATTAATTGATAAATTAGTAAGATAATCATTTTGGCATTATGTTTAAATTGAATGATGATAAGTTATTTATATTCATTAATATATATTTGCTCTGATTATGTTTATTATTCTCGTAATAAGTTAGGACCCTTTCAATAATGTTTGAACGATTCTTTATCACTCAAGTGTTGCATGGTCGCACGTCTCAAAAACTCGTGCTTGAACATCATTTTTTAACTCAACCTCTCTTATGTTACGTTACATTTTCAAAGAGTGATGGTATAATGACATTAGATAGGACAAAATTACACACACTTGACACTGAAAGATAATATTATTTTAATTATATTTATATTATTTTTAATTTAAAAATGTAATATATAATTATTATATTAAAAATGAAGTGTCAAATGAACTCAATTTTAAGAACAGTGTCAACATAACTTTTTCGTTTTAACTAATGCCCATGCCGTTACTCGAGATAATGAACAATGCAACTAATCATTACACATTCATTAAGCATTGCTTTACTATATAACATTTTCATATAAGTAAGCTTTCAAGTTTTCTTTCCAAAAATTAAACTTAGTAAATACACAAAAAGTCCACTTAATTAGAACAATATGTATATTATGTTAAAGTACCAAAATATTATGTTGATTCCAATTTAACATTTTATCCTAACATATATGATCAGTATTAAATCATACTTTAATTTAACATATAATTATATCTCATCCAAACATATATTCACATATCTAAATCAATATTCACATCTTCTTTAAAAAGCATTCAAAGAGGGAAAAAAAGCGATAAAATCCTTTCAATATTAGTTAAAATTGGTCATTACTTATTAACATCATGTACAATATTAGTTAAAATATACTATCTAAAAATAAGATGAAAAAAATCGAAATTTAGTAAGAATAAATTCTAATAAAAAAATAAACATCTATATCTATTTATAAACTTTTCATTTTTATTTATTTAAAACTTACTTTTAATAAATATCAGGTCTTGCAAGGATTGAAATTTATTGTTTACTGTACGCAAATAAGAAAATATTATACTTTAAACAAATAAAAAAAATCTAAATTTATAAATGGAAGTATAAATGATGATACTACAACTTAAAGCTATAAATTTATCAATACAATCAATTTTCAATAATTAAAAAGTATTAATATATTAATAATAATGAACTTGATTATTCAATTGTATTAAACATAAAATTAATTATAGAAAACAATAAATAATTATAAAATTTATGTGAATTGATATGTGGTTGTCCCTTGGTTTCTTTTTACTAGGGATTGTGACACAGCATGACCCACCACTCTTCGCCAACTTCATGGTCGGTTCTTCTATAGATTTCTCATTTGTGGTGTTGCTTCATCTCTATCTTCCAAACTCTTAATAATTCTATTCCCAACCATTGACTCAAAGAGAAAAATGTTATAATTCTTTTTTAAGAAAAGGACAATTATAATATTAAAAAACCAGAGAAAGTATAAAGAAAATTTGAAATATAGTAGTTATTTTATACGCATAATTTTGTTTATTTTTATATAGTAATTATTTTCTAGACATAATTTTTTATTATCTTTCTTCCTTTTTCTTTGCTATATAAGTATAGTTTCCTTGCCTAGCTATTAGTCAAGTTCTTACCATTAGTGTCTGCTCTATCATTTGGTATTTGAATTCTAAGCATTGCCTTGAGATGTTATTCTTGTATGGAAAATGATGTTTTCACAACTTATTTTTAAGGTCATATAATCTTGTAATTTTTGTCTTTTTGTTTAATGTTACTCAAAATAAATTATGAAATATATAAAAGAAAAACTATGTATTTTTGTTTGTCCTTTCTATTATAAATTGTAGTATATTTAGTTTTGTATCAAATATAATTATAACAATTTCACGTAAGACTGAGTTATAATTTAAACAATCAACACACAACATGATATATAATATAACATATATTAGTATACATTGCATTGTCATCCAAGAGAATATTACACCAAATCACACTACATCATTTTTATTCAATATTACAAAATTGTGAAATGCATATCAATGATTCGAATATTTATTACATTCGTGCCTCCTGAAATACTCGGTGAGCATGTCTCAAGACTAATATGTCTCAAGAGTAATATTTGTTCCGTTCTGAAAATTTAAGTGTGAGTCTAAATTTTATATTAAGTACAAATGAGAAGATTGAACACTATGTTAAAAATATTATATCTCTTGATTTTAATTTTATTGATAGAGATATTATATATTTTATTCTCTTTTATTATTATCAAATATTATGTATTATGATGACATATTAGGTTTTATTTTTTCCTTTATATCATAAGATATTGTACTCTATATATTAAACAAGTCCAAGTTCTCGTATGAAAAGTAAGAAAGTTCTTTGAGCTACTTTTCATCAAACACCTCTTGTACATATTTTTTTTTCTTACTTATTCATAACTTATACATATCTATACAAGTCGGTTTTGTAAGATTGGGTTAGGCTTAAACTCCACTTCTAACATAGTATCAGAGTCATTGTTTACAAAAAAAGCCTATCTTAGCGAGATTTTTTGAACATTCTGTTCCTTCCGCTCTCGGGCCGCTAACAGACCACCCATCAATATCTAGGCACACATCGACTAGAGACAAGAAAATTTCATAACATATAAGTGAGATGCAAACCTCACCTTAGAAACTGATTTTGTGGGATTGAGTTAGGATTAAACTCCACTTCTTACACACCGTACCAAAATGAAGATCCATGAACTTATTATTTTCAAATTTTGAGTTAAGAGTGATATCAATTCTTTATGTGTGAATTTGATTCATGTCTCTTTGTTAAGTAAATTGCTGAATGTTGTTTCCTTACAAATATAATAATTTAAGCGCCAAGATTTTGAAACCACCAGTTCTGAGTTGGGTGATTCAACCACAGCAATTTTGAGAATATATTCCAAACTATTCATTCAGAGGAATATCCCAAAAGAGATTGTTCATAAATCAGTGATTATTAACCTAAGCCTTATCTGGTATGTTTTATCTCGAATCTTTTTTTTCCTTTTCGTCATGTCAACAGTGAAAATTTTGACAATATTATGATTGGTCATGCCTTTGTCAACTTTAATCTAATTCAAGGATAAGAGGAATGTTAATGTTCTACGGTTTCAATATTCAAAGTCTAAAATATAGGATTTGACATTTGCGGATTCCAGAGGAATGGAGTTGTGTATTAATTATGTTATGGAGTATAATACTCCAAAGTTGAATTGAAAAAGAGCATATTTTTAGGGGTTAGAATTTAAAACATTCTTAACCCCAGAATTTAAAGCTAAACATGGGATGGTCTCAACTTTTTACTAATCTTAACTCACATTTCCATTATTGGATCCACATTCATTTTCAGCCATTTCTTTGGCATCTCTCAAGCACCGTAGGGAGAGAAACGTCCTTTCCACAAATACAACCTAATCAAATATAGGTATCAAATGTATATATACATACAATTAGATGCAATTATTTATATTGGACAAAATTTTTGATAAATCGTTTTAGAAATAAAGGTAAGAAGAAAAAGAAAAGCTCTTTCAGTATCTAATTAATTTGTAAAAAATATTTTATGTTGGTTCTTGTAAAGAATGACTTTTATAGTTACTGCATCAATTAGTTTTAATTTATAGATAGTTTTAATTTTTCTTTAATGATGTTCATGAATTTCCATAAACACATGTTATATTAAAACTTTTTTTTAAAATTGCAATTGAACATTACAGTTAAGCTTTTCCAGTTATTAATCAATTTATTTTATATTGATTATTGTTAATGAAAATTTAACTGATTTCTTTTTAATAATATTGGTTATTGTTAATGAAAATTAGCTAGTTTCTTTCGAACATTAAATTATTTGAAGAAATGGACTAATATAGTGACAGTGAAGGATTTTGATGTGAACCGACACATCTTTGTCAATATTGTCAATGTAGTGATGAATCTATGATTATAAAATAAATTATTGTAGAGTTGAATGCGATTTTTTTTCAATGGTGAACATTTATCATTTAATTGTAGAAAAATTAAAATTAAATGATGCAAATCGGATAAAGAATATGAACCTACCATTAATTTAAACTAAAATGTAATTATGTTTAATTTGTAATAGTTATTACATTAATGTATTACATCACTTTTGGATTTTTTTTATCATTCTTATTTTTTAAATTAATAATTTTAATATATATATATATATATATATATATATATATATATATATATATATAATGTATATCTCTGCAATAACATGCTCTAATTAATTGAGTATGACTACTAGTTAAATTTAGAGGAAATCTTTTAAGCAAAATTAAATATGTGATATTATTAACTAAAATTAATTAATTTAACTATATTCATTGAACTTGATGAATTAATTATATTTTTAATAAAATAACCAATAGTATAGTTTTCAAGACTTGTGAACATATCAGTACACTTAAATTTCATTCACTTTTTTATCATTACTTTTTTTAATCTTTATCTGCTACAAAATATATTGCATTTTAGCGACTAATACTTTTGTCGCAAAAAATACTTACATTAGTAAGTGAAGTGTTTAGGGACTAATATTGGGACCGAAAATAAATGGTGAAAAAAATCTTAGTCGCAGTAATCGATTTTTAATTCGGTCTTTAAAAAGTGATCGAAATTTTATTGGCTAAAGTGATCACTAAAATTTTGTCTCATTTGGACATAGATGACCAATTTTTTGTGACCAAAATTGCTACCTTATCTTAAATTATAACATGTGTATGTATTAACAAAATTAAAGAACTTGAATCCGTATTATGATATTCATTAGATATATTAATATTCTTTACCTGAATGTTCCCCACTTGATCTTGAAGTTATAAAATTTAGAGAAATGAATTCTCTCACTGAATTGATAATTAGTCTAATGCTTCAAAATATGTGAAGAAATAGATTTTATCTTCTTTTCATCAATAGTTTCTTTTCTATCACTTTTAAAAAATGAATTTATTCTTTTATTCTTTATCAATATATTTTTCTTTTGTAAATAACATTAAAAAAGAATTTATCATAGTATTTTTTTTTTATAATTGAGACACATAATTATTAAAATAAAAATATATTGTAATCAAGTCATAATTAAAAATCGGTTATGAAAAAACACATAATACATTATTTATTTTTCTTCTATATTTATAAAAAAATGAATATAAAAAAAGCTCATGAGATAAAAAATAATGTTTTTCGTTATTGAGACAAGACACAAGAAAAGATGCGATAAATGAGAAATGAGAGCAAAAATAATGAGTTTGTTTTTAACTTTTTTTTTCTTCAAAAACATAAAGAAAACATATGAAAGAAATGATTACAATATTAGAGTGAGAAATTATTACAATTTGTGAAGAACTAAAAGATAATGAGAAAGAAAATAAAAATTATCTTAAAAAATATTTGGTTTAATTACTCTTTTGATTCATGTTTTGGTTTAAAAATGTTAAATTGGTCTTACAGTTTTTTTAGTTTCAATTTGATCCCAATTATTGAAAAATTGATACAATTTGATCTTTTACAATAAATTTTGTTAAATTTTTTAAAACATATCAATGACTTTTTTATTAAAATTGAAACTCTTAATATGGATATTTTGCTTTGTTTGTGTAATTAACATTATTGTATAATCAATTTTTGACAAAAAAAGGACCAAAAAAAAATTAAACCTAAATATTTTTATTCTTTATTATATTCAATTTTATGTTTTATTATCTATTAACACTATATATTGTGCTTTATAAAATAAATGGAAAAATACATAATTTAATTTTCATAAATTTTTAAAATATACTACCTATAATTTAATAAATTTTAAATATATATATATATATATATATATATATATATATATATATTATAAATTTAAAAAATTTAAAATTTTGGGGGCACCTCCCTGCCCCCATTAAAATTCGCCGCTGCATGAGATAAAAAATAATGTTTTTCGTTGTTGAGACAAGAGACAAGAAAATATGCGATAAATGAGAAAGGAGAGCAAAAACAATGAGTATGTTTTTAACTCTTTTTTTTCTTCAAGAACAGAAAGAAAACATATGAAAGAAATGATTACAATATTAGAGTGAGAAATTAATACAATTTGTGAAGAACTAAAAATAATGAGAAAGAAAATAAAAATTATCTTAAAAAATATTTGGTTTAATTACTCTTTTGATTCAGGTTTTGGTTTAAAAATGTTAAATTGGTCTTACAGTTTTTTTAGTTTCAATTTGATCCAATTATTGAAAAATTGATATAATTTGATCTTTTACAATAAATTTCGTTAAATTTTTTAAAACAGATCAATGACTTTTTTATTAAAATTGAAACTCTTAATATGGATATTTTGCTTTGTTTGTGTTATTAACATTATTGTATAATCAATTTTTGACAAAAAAAAGAGACCAAAAAAAAAATTAAACCTAAATATTTTTATTCTTTATTATATTTAATTTTATGTTTTATTATCTATTAACACTATATATTGTGCTTTATAAAATAACTGGAAAAATACATAATTTAATTTTCATCAATTTTAAAAATATACTACCTACAATTTAATAAATTTTAAGTATATATATATATATATATATATATATATATATATATATATATATATATTATAAATTTAAAAAATTTAAAATTTTGGGACGGGTCGGGGCACCTCCCTCCTCCCATTAAAATCCGCCGCTGGATAGAAGTATATAAATATTCAAATAGAAAGAGTTGCATATGAACTACGTGACGAAACTTAATGTACTTAGGAGGGTTTTGGCCCCTCAATTTCTTTTTCACCTATATAATAAATAAAAATCATTCTTTTAAATTTTAAAATTTGTTATGTATTTGATCCCGTCAAAACTTTTGTAAATTTAATCTAGTCTCTACAAATATTTTCCGAAGATCAAGCATACTCACTATCATCAAAATAATCATATTGTTTCATGGAGTTATTTATTAAATATATATATTGTCATTGTCAATATAATTATATTACTCCGACAACGCCAATGTCTTACATTAGTTAAGAATCAAACTAATGTTGTGTTTGGATTGGAATATGAATTTGAGTGAGTGAATTTGCGTTGATTTGAATTGATTTGTAAGTGAAGATGAGATGATTGGATTAAGGGAAAGATAGTGTGATTTAAGTGAATGTGAGTGAAAAATTTATGAAAATTTGTATATGATGTGATTGATAAAATTTAATAAATTTTTATTTTTAATATATATATATATATATATATTAAATTGTATGATTACTATTTTACCCTTCATAATAAATGTAATGTAAATAAGAAAAATAATATTAAAATAAAATTAAAATTAGAAAGATATAACTTATTAATAATATCATTAATAACTTCAAATAATTTATTAATATTTTCAATTATAATTTGAAATAATTTATAATATACACTATTTAATTTAACAAACAAAACATATCTCTACTTCTATTTAAATTTATTCCATTTTATATAATTTATTTATTTTAAAAAAATTACATATAACATATTACAAAACCATAATTATTTTAATTTGTGTTTCTCACTAATACTAATACTAATACCAATACTAATAATAATAATAATAATAATAATAATAATAATAATAATAATGGCTAAATATGTTTTTGTCCCTTAACTTTTCAGTGAATTTTGGAATTAGTCTATTTTAAAACTTTGAACCAGTTTAGTCCTTCATCTTTCAAAATACATAGATTTAGTCTTTTAATCAAATTTTGTTAAGTTTATTTGACATTTCAAGCGCATTTCATAATAGTATTTGACTTAACATTAAAGCAAAAATATGTCAATCAATAAATCAACTCAAATTCAATCCTGAAATGCGTGCGAAACATTAAATAAACCTAACAAACTTTGATTAAAAAAATTAAATCCTTGTACTTCGAAAGATGAAGGACTAAATTGGTTTAAAATTTTGAAATGGACTAATTCCAAAATTCATTGAAAGTTAAGAGACTAAAAACATACCTGACCCTAATAATATTATTATTATTATTAAAAAATAAAAATTATATACATATATAATTGTTATATTATATATTATCATTATAATATATATATATATATAATGAATTGATTCATGTTTTTAATTATTATGTTACAATAATAACAAAAATATAATTAATTTTTATTATTTTTATTTTCTTGTAATTATATTATTATTATTATGTAAATAATAATTATTTTTTTATTTTATTATATTATACTATTTTATTACTTATATTTATTTTATATTTATTGATATTATGTGAATTAAATTTATCCAACATCGAACAAAGGAGAAATATGGTAATTGTAATTTTTCATTAATATTTTATTATAGTTCAGCAAGTTTCTTTGCAAATCTTTACTATCTTGTGAAGAAAGTTAGCAAAGAAAGTTATGCTTCATTTTTTGTTTTTAATTACCTTTTTGTTCATCTGCGTTCTCTTCATTTTTTGACTTTTCATCCATGTACATAAATCCGTCTCTTGAACCAAACACACTATTAGAAAAATTTAAATACAATTTTCTTCATTACACTTTGAAACATTTTCTTTTTTATGGATAAATTATGACATGACCACCAAATTCCAAAATAAATAATACTTTAAATAGAGTAATTGACACTAACACTTAGGCAGTTCGCATGTGCACATTTTATAAATCTACTGATTTGCGACAATGAGTTTTCATTCTTTTCGTGTTCGCATGAGGAAGTTTAAGCAGATTAACAATGATGGATTTACGATTAAATGGCCAAATATCATCTCTTCAAAATTGTAGAGATTTACAACAATTTATATTAACTTTACCGTTATAACCTTTCATTACGATTAAAATAAAAATTGATGAGGTGATGCTCGGTCCATGATAATTCTATGTTGTTACTATAATAATTGGTCTCCTCATTTTTATCTACAAATTATATATATATATATATATATATATATATATAACAATAATTATTATATATATAATATTATTTATTATTATAATTTATTATATATATAATAATTATTATTATTATTAATATATGTATATAATAATTAAACAACATAAAAATAAAAATATTTATAATAATTAAAATATTGTTAAATTTTAATATTTTTTATTTATTTAATAATTTTTTATTTTTATCATTAAGGGTATTTTGGTAAATACGAAATTTTATCTATTAAAATATTTTTTTAATCTATCCCATCACTTAAATTATTCACTAATTTTCATAAAATTCATCTTCAAATCCACTCACTTTACCCTCTAAATCCACTCAAAAACACACATATATTCATCCACTCACATCAACACAAATTCATTCTTACACTCCCCTCCAAATCCATTTACTAAAAAAACACAGCCTTAAATATAGTAATGTTTTCTTAACTGACTTGAAGTCAACACTTTCCTTGAATGATTTTAGCCTAGGTTGATTTATGATCTATATAAGAAATTATATCAAAATCATGGAATTCTAAAACAAATTTGTCATTAAAAGGTAATATGAGAGAAAATTTACATTTGATCTCGAACTTGTTTCTTGATCAGGGAGTATATGAAATTGGACAATAATATTTTAACCCATTTTTTTTTCACTCACTTTTAATTTACTACTCTAATTATCTTTCAATTATCTATTTTAATTTGTTTTAATGGTATGATGTGATGATTTGAGGATGATTAAAGAAATGTATAAAAAAAAGAGGATCAAAATATTATTATTCTATGAAATTTACTAGGAAAAAAAAGTTTGATAAAAAAAAAACGTGTTTTGTCCATCCAAAATTGTAAAGGTTAATTCTACAATTTGACAATTTTGATAATCAGTATTGGACTTCGGGAAATGAAGACGGTGACAAAGATGTTGGGAGAAATACTATTATATATATCAAGCTTGAAACACATTTGAACTACCTGAGAAGAGACAATGCACTTGAAAGATTGTCAAACTTACTACTAATGGTGGGCTACTTCTTTATGCACCACCCTTTTTTCTTCCTGCACACTCACAAATTTTCCCATTTTACCCCTGCACCTCTATCTTCATCTTCTTCTCCGATCCCCTTCACGTATCCACACTGTTACACTCACTCCCATCCTCATCTTCTTCACCCGTTCATCACCTCCATTTCATTTTCTTCACATTCATCTCTAGCCAATTTTCCATTTAACTCACTTTCATCACAAATTCAATCCAACACACCTCTATTCTCTTTACTCTCTACCTCCATTCACCCGAACACAAGTATGAGTGATGGATTTTGACCAAATATTTTTGAAAAATTAAAATAATATATTCAAAATTTATATATTTAATTAGTGTCACAAATTCAATAAAAATAAATATATAATTTAGTATTAATTGAACTATAAAAAAAACTATACAAGTTTGAAAGATAGTTCATCCTTTTTCATATTTTTAAACTTGTCAATAATTGAATTATAATTAACTTTTTTAGTTATTTTCTTTTCGATGTAAATAATCATATTATCTACAAAATATTCATCTTTTATTTTACTAATATACATAGATCGATTCAAAAATCCTCACAAGTTTTCAATTCATTGTTATACGGTGAGAAACCACATTGTTTTATTTTCATATTCATCGACAGTTTCTCTTTTATTACTTTTAAAAAATAATTTTATTCTTTTATTTTTCATCGATGTACATATTTAAAAAAGAAATTTAAGACTAAAAAATAATTTATCATAATTTAATAAAAAATTGAGAGATGTAATTAAAAAAAAACTATGACAATCAATTCAAATTAAAAAACTATGAAAAATCACATAATACATTACTTTTTATTCTATATTCATAAAAAATGAATGTGCAAAAAAGTCATGAGATAAGAAAATAGTGTTAAATATTAAAGAAATATTTCACTATCAAGTGAAATAAGAGAGTTGTCTTTTTTTCTCTAAAAATGAAAAAAAAATGATGAATGAAGACATAAATAATAAATTTATATCTAACTTTTTAGTTATTCTCCGATAATAAAAAATACATGTAAGCGTGAGAGATATGTACAACATGTAAAAAACATAAAAAGGATAATGAAAAAGAAAATAACAAATATTTTAATATTTTTTCTTTAATATAATATTTTATTATTTTTATTAACATTAAATGTTGAATTTTATTAAAAAATAAATAAAAATAACTAATTTAATTTTTTTAATTTTCAATATACTGTTACCTAATTTAAAAAATTTCAAAATGCATATAATTTAAAAAAAATTAAAAGTTTGGGTGCATGCCCTTTTATCCTCCGCGACTGCATAATACCATGGAGTGGGGAGGATGGAGAAGAAGAACTGGGAAAAAGAAGAAGAACCGAGAGATGGAGGAAAGAGAAGAAGAATGGAGAAGAAGAAGTAAAAGCGTGGAGCTTATAAAGGGGGGAGCAATAGATTTCGGAACAAGAATATATAATTCATAACATATTTTTCGAAAATATCTTTCGAATTACATTATTTGAAATACATTTCGAAATGTGTAATCCAAAACACATTTGTAGATAAAAAATACTTTTAAAATTATACAATCCAAAATATATTTAAAAATGTACTTTGAATTATGTAATCTAGGTACTTTTAGATCAGAAAATGTATTATAAATTACATATTCTGGAATGTAATTTTTTTTAAATGCATTTCAAATTATGTAATTCTCCAAATTACACATTCTAAAATGTATTTTTTTTTAAAAAAAAGACATGAAATAAATGTTTCATAAGCTATTTCTCATTCCTTCCTCACCCTACGCCTCTTCTTCTTCCCTGATCTTCTTCTGCCTCCTCCCCCGTTCTTCTTCTCTTTCCTCTCCCACCCCCATGGTTGTGTGTTCTGGTTAATGGAGGTGAAGAACAAAGGTGGAAGCATGTTTGATGGAATTAGTGGTAAGCACAAATGGAGTGAAACATAGTGCAAAGAAAGATGTAAAGAAAAACGATATGGAGGTGGTGATGAACGGGTGAAGAAAAAGAAGAAGATGGAGGTGCAAAAGTGTAACTTGTGCGGGGTAAAATGGAAAATAAAAATTTTGAGGGTGCAGGAAGAAGAGGCCCTAATGGAGAAGGAACTGCCATGGAAATTTGGTTTGCTTCATGTAATTTTAAAGCTTTCATTTGAACAAAATATAACAGGGGTTGCATGTTACATCCACGATTTGATCCAGTACAAGGTAATCTAATTTTATGTTCAAGTCCACTAGGAAAAATAACAGTTTTTACTTCAATGCATTCATAGAAGCCGATAAATCGGAGGATAAACCCGCTGAAATGAAGATGATTTGTTATTGGGGAGAACCAACGCATTCCGTAGTGAAAGTGGGGTATCAAGACTTAAAGAAAAATGTAAACAGAAATACCCATACCAAATGTTAAGGTGCGGTATTTATTTTTGGGCTGATGATAACCACCTTACCCAGAGTAATTAAAGTATGAGTAGAAGCCCGTTTATTTTTATCCAGAGATGTCAGCTCATATAAATGCACTCGGAATACTGTTGTATGACACCTCTCTTCTTTATTTCCTATTTAATATTTACCAACAACTAATAAAAGGCACCCCTTGCATCAGATCCTAAGCTCGTCTTGTTAACCACTGGACTAACATAACCTGTTGGTATTTGTAATTGGATGATAATATTTCCTACCTTCCGACCAAAATATAAGTAACCAATATCAGAGGGTAATTTTGACTGATTCCTTCTTATAAGCGATTGACTAACGTTGTGTATCGTCTTTGTTTTTTATCCATGTTAATGGAAGTCTCAAAGCTCGGCACTTAATCTGGATAAAGATGCCCCTTTAAGTAAATTGCAGAACTAACACGTACCCTCCACAAGCAACATATCAAGTTCCAAACAACAAAGCAAGAACTGGCAGCAACCACAACCAACCAAAAGTGGAACTAGAAATCCGTGACGAAACGAATGTAATTGCAAAAATCAATAATGCGTAAGTATTAATCCCACAAAAGTCTAGTAAAAGTCCGAATGAGCAAAGCAAATCCAACGAAACAGAATATCAAATACGTGATGAAGAAATCAAAGTATCAACAAGCAGCTAGGGGGATGTTCCAATATTAGAACCTGACGGTAGCAAACTTAGTGGTTTCTAAAAGAAACGGCTGGCCATCATGCCGAAATTAGTGACTAAACTAAAGCCGTGTATCTCAGGGGATGTCGAGTGTAGACACTAAAATTCCTCCTCCACTATAAACAGTGGATTTTGATCTCAGAAAAATGAAATTCAGGGGAGTGCATGAAGGAACACGATAACTATATAATATTAGAAACATACAGATACACAGAATTCCTTCCTTTTCCCCAAAACTTGGAAGCCAGAGACAAATGGTATCACATTAAATACCTTGACTCAACAGGACAAAATGAATGAAGCGACACAACAGCCATAAACTAGCGGAACATTCATCATGCAATTTCATTTTCTAGCCATAACCACGAACTACAGAATCAGTAATATATATGGGACAAAGACAAACATAACTACAGCGACGAAAGAAGCATATGATAATTAAACTGGCAGAAGTAACACAATGATATAATAATGATAACGGTAATAACAATAACAATAATTATAATAATAATGACTCGATGATGACAATAATTACCTAATAGCAGTACATTACAGAACAAAGCCATAAACAAAACCTGCCTCATCCAACTTTATAGAAGAGTGACCAAAAATGAGACCATCAGTTGAATCAGTTCTGGTTGTCGTTCTTCCTTCCAGTCCCATCCCCATCCTTCTGTTCCAACAACCTCCCAGCCTCTTCATCAGCCTGCTGAGCCTTCTTCTGCGCTTCAGAAGCCTTCAGGGCCTGCAACTTGCAGTGATTATAGTACGCAACCCCCAAAAACGCCAACCCGTAACCCAACAAGTTAAGTGGGGTCACAGTGTCCTTTATCACAGACCAAGAGAACGCAATCAAGAGCCAATCCTTGACCACCCCAGCAACATTCATAGTCAAAGCCGAGGTCTTTCCCACCAGCAAGAAAACAGCAAGGTTCAACGCAAAAGCGCAAGCAGAATTGGTCCCGAAAATCCCGAAATCCAAATGCAGGCTGGAGTTGTCCCTCAACGAAGGGTACTCCATGATAATCCACGGCACGGACAAGAACACCAAACAACAGGGAGCAATATAGTAAAGCGAGGTAATAGGGTTCAACGAAATTCCCTTGGAATTAAGCAAAATCTGAATCAGAACCAACCTAGTGGCCTCAAACGCAACTGCCAGAAGCTGCAGCGTGACACCCCAGGAATCGAATTTGGCTTCCCCGTAAGCAGCAATTGCGACCCCAAGCGAAATAGAAACCATGTTGGCCATGGTCTCGTTCTTGAAGACCTCTTTCTTGAACATGACCCCAATGGAATACACCGCGACAGGCATAAGCGCCTTGAGCATCTGAATGAACGAAACAGATAGGTATATATACGCGGAATTGGAAAACCAGAGGGAAAGTGAATAGAGTGCACCGATTGGGACAACGGATTTGAAGTACAGATCCCGAGACATCGAAACCGGTTCCACGAGCTTGAAGACGCGAACGAGAAGGTAGGCGAGGGAGGAGCAGAAGGCCATGTGGATCATGGTGAGCGAGATCGGAAACGGCCAGTTGTACATCTTCCGATCCAGAATGTACTTGTTGTAGACGATGACGGTGAAGCTGAGGAAGATCCATATGGCGACGTAGGTGTAGGAGAGGACAATTTTCCTGACAACACCGTCGGAGACCGCCATTGTTTCTGGTGGCTAAAACTTAGAACCCAACCCTAACCCTAACCCTGACGGTGGTGCGGAGTGATTTGTTCTGTTCTTTAAGAGCGCGGAAGAGGGAGATCTGGCGGAAATTCAGGTGATCTGCATTCAATGCATTTGGATTTGGATCTCCTTCAAATCTCAACCCAGGAGGTGATTAAAATGAAAATAACTCCCAATTGAATCCCAAATTTCTATATTTCACTATTATATCCCCTCTATCTCACACCTTCACTTTGAGTACACACTAATCCATGGTTAACTATAACGTGTCCTTTTTACAAGACTTGGGCTATTTTATGGGCTTTCCCTGTTTCTATTTTTATCTCCAACTTTTTCATACCAACAATGTCCTTTGGGGATTACTTCCAAACACAACATTTTGGTATAATGTTCCACACTCTTACTAAATTAAGGGTGGCCACCGTTTTGGCCCAATAATTTGGGGAGTGTATACAAGTTACTTCATCTTAACTCTAATGCCCAACAGTAAAAGTGAAACCAGGTTTGAAATTTAGACAAGGTGGAGTGGACGAAACAAACAAGTGGCGTGTCACGTGTTGGAGTTAAATTTGAAATTTGGGCATGAAAGTCGCGTTCGACAAATAGTATCACGTGGGAAACCTGACTTTGAGGGCACTTGTGACCTCCGCGAGGACGATTAAGGTTTAAGGATTCACAAGAGTCGCGATGTTTACTCTTTGCTCGCATTGCACTCTAAGCGTGTATCTCCCCCCAAAAGATGCAACTTAACGTTATCTTTTGTTGTAACATGTTCTGACCCCTAAAAAACCTGGTTTTGGGGATAACAGAATAAAGAAAACTCCCTTCCACGTTCTAACATTGCCTTTCCTTGAGATGAGGTCCTCGAATTATATAATATGAAAAAGCAACAGAAAGAAAATCTTACCCATGTCCTCACTTTGGAATAAATTAAAATTAAAGGTGCCAAAAATTAAAATAAATTACGTGTTATTTTTAAGATGATTAATGTTTTGATATGTGGGGGTAATATGAATTAGTGGTAATGAATTAGATGGTATTGAATCAGATATTTGTTAATGTATTGAATAATTGTTAATAATTGTTTAAGCACATAATCTTGAGACAAAATTTAGGGGTCAAAACAAATGATTAATTATGTTTTTAGTTTTGAATTTTGACTTCTAAATTAAAATTTATCATGGTCTGAAATTTTAATACATTTTAATCTAAAAACTTTACAAATGAATGGATGTAATCTTTTAAACTTAATTGTGTTAATTTTTTTTTATGTATCAAACGCTTTTCTAACATATATTAAAGTCAAAACGTGTTAGACATTATAAACAATTCAAATGATATCATGAAACACATTTAATACTTAAAAAAAAATAACGTAATTAAGTTAAAAGAATTATATGAATTCATTTTTTAAATTTAGGTACAAAAATATATTAAAAAATTTTATGTGTCAAACACATTTTCTAGCATATATTATAGTTGAAATGTGTTAAACAGTGTAAACAATTCAAATGATAGCATGAAACACATTTGACACTTTACAAAAATTTAACATAATTAGGTTTAAATTATTATATTCATTAATTTTTTAAATTTTGGGACAAAAATATATTAAAATTTTAGATATAGACAAATTCTAATTTTATATTAAAACTTCAATCCTAAACAAATATTGAAATTTAAGATAAATATATAAAAGTTTTAAAAATATCAAATATATTACAATTTAAAAAAGATATATATATATATATATATATATATATATATATATATATATATATATATATATATATATATATATATATATATATATATATATATTACATGTTACTATTATACATTATTACTATTATTACATGTTACTATTATATATTATTACTATTAGTATTATTAACATTATTAGTAAAGTTATTACTCTTATTTATAATATATAATATTATTAATATTATATATTTTTGTTAGTAATTACGTTTCAATTTTTATTAGATTATGATAAATTATTTTTTTGTTTTTAACTTAAAAAAAAAGTATATTAATACATATATGATTAGTTTAAAATTTCACTCCAACATTTCATTGTTAATGTTCATAACCATTCAAATTTGAAGGATTTGTTAATCATTATTGAATTAGGTCAATCTTTGACAAAAACAAAAAAATTAAAGATATTTTACTTAATTGATCGTCTAATTCATTTTATTTAACTTTTAATGTTTTTATTTTCTACAACAAAGATTTTCAAAAAAAAATCGTAATAAGATGAAAGATGAATTTCTTGAACACAATATGGTTATTTACATTGAAAAAGGAATAACTGGAAATTTTTATTCCGAATAAATTATTAATGAGTTCAAAATTTTTTACTATAAATTATTTTGGCTCCTCCAAAATTATTGGTCAAGATCCGTCACGGGTTATTATTATCAACTATAATTAATAATAATTATTACTATCAAGTATAAATATTATTATCATTATTATTAATTATAATTATTTCTATTATATTACTATTATTATTAAGAACTATAATTATTATAATAAATATTATTATTGTTATTGTTTTTATTATTATTATTAGATACACATTTTACTTTTACTTACTATGTAGGAAACATGTTTCAATTACTTATCATTTTTATTTGTTTTGTTGTTCATTTATCTTTCAATTTGAACAATTATTTCAATTTAAAAAATAGTTACTAAAATTAGTAAAATAATAAAATGGAAACATGATTGTTTTGTTGTTGTTGTTATTATTATGGTTACATACACATTTTACTTTTACTTACTATCTATGAATCATGTTTCAATTACTTGATCCTTTTATTTGTTTTGTTGTTTATTTATCTTTACATTTAAATAATTATTTCAAGGGTTAAATATGTTTTTGGTCCCTTAACTTTCAGGGTGAATTTTAGAATTAGTCAATTTCGAAACTTTGGACCAATTTAGTCATTCATCTTTTGAAATACGTGAATTTAGTCCTTTTAATCAAATTTTGTTAAGTTTATTTGATATTTCAAGCGCGTTTCATAATAGTATTTGACTTAATATTAAAGAAAAAATGTGTCAAACATTATAACAACTCAAATACAATCCTAAAGTGTGTACGAAATATCAAATAAACCTACAAAAAATAGATTAAAATGACTAAACCCACATAGTTCGAAACATGAAGGACTAAATTGGTTCAAAGTTTCGAAATGGACTAATTCCAAAATTCACTAAAAGTTAAGGGACCAAAAACATATTTAACCCTTATTTCAATTCAAAGCAATAGTTACTAAAATTAGTAAAATAATAAAACTGAAAAATAATTTTTTATTTTAAATAATTATTTAAGTTTAAAATATAACAATTAAGAGGATAAAATTGATAAAACAAAAAAGGACACCAAAGATGTTTATCTCTTTATATATGTAGTTGTATTATTATTATTATTATTATTATTCTTATTATTATTATTATTATTATTATTCTCACTACACGATATTATTTAAGTGTTATTATTATTATCTATTATTGTTATTGTTATTATTATTATTATTATAGTTAAACATACATTTTACATTTATTTACTACGAGATTATATCTCAATTACTTGCACTTTTTATTTATTTTGTTGTTCATTTAATTTTTATATCTGTGTAATTATTTGAATTAAAAAATAGTTACTAAAATTATTAAAATGATAAAATGGAAAAATAATTTTTATTATTTATTTGAATTTAACAAATAATAATTAAGAGGATAAAATTGTATAAACAAAAGAGGACACAATAAATGTATATCTCTTTATATATGTACTTATTGTATTATTATTATTTTTATCACTACGAGATATTATTATAATGGTATTACTATTATTATTATAGTTAGACACACATCTTAAATTAATTTACTATGGGATCATATTTCAATTACTTGTCTTCTTTATTTGTTTTGTTGTTAATGTATATCTTTATATATAATTATAGATTATTATAGTTGACATTAACCTTGTTAGCATTAATATTAATATTTATAGCATAAATATTATTATTATTATTAGTATCACTATTATTATTATTATTATTATTACTATTCATAATGCTGTTATATTACAAGTGTGCTTTTTTTAATTATAGAAAACGTTGCTAAATACTTTTTCTAAATATAGTTTTAATCTTTTAAAATTTTTATAATTTATAATTTATATTAATAATATTATTAGTATTTTTAATGGTTAAATAAATATAATAATAATTATATTATTATTCTAAAAAAATTAAAATAAAATAAAAACAAAAAAATATTCGCATGGATCATAGGCTATTATAATCATTTCGTAAAATCAATTAATTGTATTATATTGTGATATCAATTCTATTTATTATATTTGAAACTGAAATTTTTATTACATCACTTAGATTTACTATTTTATTACTTTAATAACAACATTTACAACAATATACCTTAATTTTCATAATATTTCATTAATAATACTTTTACTATTTTATTATTTTAATATACAAAATAAAACAAATACATCCCGTACGTACGCGCAGGTCAGTGTACTAATTTTATATTAAAACTTCAATACTAAACAAATATTGAAATTTAAGATAAATATATAAAAGATATATATATATATATATATATATATATATATATATATATATATATATTATAGAAAAAGAAAAAAATTGGAGGGGCCCTTACCCCTATCATTAGTGTAAGGCCCGTCATTGCTCGTATACTTCATTTTTATTTGAGTGCTTTTAATTTCCTGGTTGTAATAACTGACAATTGTTAAATTTTTTAATTGTTAAAGTGGTTGAAATTAGTAAAGGTGCCTTTGTCCATTTGAACTTATAGCTACACAAACCTGTATTTGAAAATAGTTTGGGTATATATTACTTGCATCTTACATAACTTATTCTCCTTCTGAGTATTGCATTCAACACACAAATTATAATCCAATTAAAATATAATTACTAAAAACATCTCAGATATCCAAATTGCATTCAATCAACATTCAAACAGCAAATTTTAAATCTAAGTAACAAAATAAAAATATTAATGTTGAAATATAAAATTACATAACAGAATAAAAATAATATTATTTTTTATTATTAATGTTTAATTTTATTATCTATGTATTTACTAATAAAATATTTTTAAATTCATTTACAATCAACAAATTATATATATATATATATATATATATATATATATATATATATATATTCAGCTGATCAGAAAAGAAAAAAATAGTAAATTTATTCAAGATAATTATGTATTTACAAAATATTGTCTCAATTCATCATATTTCATCCTAACGAGGATGTGATATGGTTTCAAATGGTGAATTGGACATTTCCAATAAAATATCATTCTTGAACAAAATATGATAGACTTTTTAGAAAGAGGGTCTCATTGGCGTGCATCCAGTAGGAATATATATATACATACATATATATATATATATATATATATATATATATATATATATATATATATATATATATATATATATATATATAATTAAAATATTAATATTTTGGATTATTAAGTTCATTAATTTTTTTAGTGTTATCACCATTTACTAAAAAGTTTTATAAAAAAGTATTTAAATTTAAAAATTATGGTGTTGGTAAGAAACAATAAAATAGTTAAAAGTAAAAGTGATATTTTATAAATGAAGTTTAAATATTTTATTATTAAAATACAAAGGTTATAGATAAAAAAAAATCAATTATTTGAATTTCATTTTATGAAGAACATTATCTTTATGAGTTATAGAAAATTTGAGGAAAAATATTTACTTGAAGTTTATAATGTGCCATGAAGGAGGAATCTTAAAGAATATAAAGATCATGAACACATTTGAAAAATTCATGTTTTTATGTTTTTGGTCTTTTTACTTTCTTTTAAAGTTTTTAGGTTTTTTTAAACTTATGTACCTACCTATATATAGAGGTACAAAAAACAAAAACTAATATAGACATTTTTAGTCATATAATGAATTTTATTTAATTAAAAAGAGCAGTCTCTTTGTTCTTAGCCTAGGCCTTAGGTTCTTATCAAAGATTAACATCTTTTTGACAAATATTTACTTGATTGGTCAATCTTCTACATTATGGCGTCTTCCATCTTTGTCTTATTTTGTGTCATTTTCTGATTTACTTGACTTATCAATCTCTTAGATTGTAGCATCTAAATCCTTGTCTTATTTTTTATTTTGCATTCTTCTATGATTTATTTTTGTCGTCCATCAAGAAGATTCAAATTTAGAAACGATGGTACTCTAACCAGAATAGGATCGTATCAATAAATATTTCATCTTTTCTATTTTCTTTTTTAAAGATTCCCACTCATTTGTTCACCTTTTTAAAATTCTGAATCCACTTTAATTAAAGTGTAACAATCTTATCATTAACTATAACCTTAAAGCTATTAGAATATTTATACTCATTTGAATCTTTATGTCTTCTAGCTTCCTTTAGCTCTCCTCTTATAAATATTTCTTGAAATATTTGTATTATGTTATTAGTTACATTCTTTGCATTTATCTTTCATTCATTTTTTCTACTCAGTCTTCATCAAGTTATCCCTTGTATTTATTCACATCATCATGTATACCTATGTATAAAGATAATTTTTCTTTTTGGTGTCCACATTTGTTTTTAAATTTTACTTTTTATATGTACTTAAATATAAAGTTATTTATATTTAATTTTATAATTATAATAATTGTTAACAAGTGGATTTAAAACTAACTCAAACCTACGAAACCGTTTGTAAGTTGAGATTTGTACCCATGGTGAGATATATACATCTCGTGCGTGAAACTGTACATTGATGGATAGTCTAATAGTGGTCCGATAACGAGTGAAACAATATGCCCAACCAATGTAGATAGGACACACACACACATAATTTTCAATTTTATCCTTTTTATACACAAAAAATAAAAGCTATTTATAATAATAGTTATAAAATACTATTATTATTATTATTATTATTATTATTATTTTGTAAACAAACATATAACTCACACATGTGTTTTCACCACTAAAGAGATAAATTAGATGGATACACTCAAGCCATGATTATAACTACTAAAGAATAAAAACTATTTTCTTTATTAATCGGGCTTCAGAATTTAAATCTAAAGTACTTGTGCCTATATATATGGAATGTATATAAGATAACTTGTGTTTTTCAAAACATGCATAAGTGTTGGAAAAACGCATCATCAATTAAGAATATTACCGTCTTTACCCCCAATAATCACACTATTAACATATAAATAAGATAAAAACAATGAACATAAGAATATAATCGTGAAAATCCCAAAATCGAAGGAAAACCACTTCACCAGATAATAACACTATGTGAAAATTTGTACAACACATAGACTACCCTCTCATGCTATGACCTCAAGTACACCCACATTCTCCAAAGCAAAAATTAAACTCAAACCTCACAAGACTATACTACAAGAGTATAAGAAAAGTCTAATACAAGCTTAAAGTGTGTTTGATTGGGGTAAGGAACATCATAGACTTAGAGTCCATTATATAGTCATTAACATTCATCCTCTTAGTTATCCTAGATGATGTGAAACTTTTCGAGACATGATGTTTTTATCAACCCAACAATAAGATGGTAATGTAGACATTTAGGTCTATACATGTCCATATTAATTATAGAAAAGGTCACATATGTTTATATGTGTACATAATTTAAAGAATGTTCGAGTAACAAAATTTTTCTTCTCTCATGTATGATTGTTGCAACTCTTTCATTATCTCTAGAAATTGGACCTTGAAGAGATCACAAAGCCAATGAGATACTTTGATTCTCTCTTTTAAAAGTTTCACCTCCAACCTAACCTTACTTTTCGTATTGTCTAAGTGATAAAAAATTAATAATAATGGAAGACAAAACTAAACATTTAGGAATTGATAAATACATAATTGTTTTATGATAATATCTTTTTGAGATAATGTCAAATTTTATTTTTTGACGATAAAACCGCATTTTCTTTGCTCCACCTCTTTTTTATCTCTTTCTCTTCAATCTCATCATTATCATCTTCTTTAGAAGAAAAATAATTAAACGTAATTTTATGTTTCATGTACATTAGGAAGAATGTATCAGTAACACCATGATGTATGATATTTCTCTCACGTTGTCATGACCATCTTAATAGTAAATGACTTTATTTCATAGCAAAACATCACATAAAATTTACCAATATAAGATTATACAAGTACTTACCTTCACTTGATCATTGTTACTTGTAAGTCTTAACATAGAGAATAATGACAAGTTTGTATACTATCATTTGACTTGCTACATTGGTATAATTTTCTCAATCAATAATAAGGGTTGCGAGTTTTATTCATGATTAAAGATTTAAAATGAAAAATATTTTTTCTTTTACTTTTTTTGAAATTCAACATGTCCATATATAAACACAATCGTTAATAAATCTCTTCCACTTATAAACAATTCACATTTTTTACCATTTGAAAACTTTCGTTCAAAGAAGAAAATAAAAATAAAAAATGTTTTTTTTAATATTTTCACAAGAAATAAAAATAAAACCAAAAATGACTTTCTAAAAGTACTTCAATTTTTTTTTAAATAATAATCAATTTTAAAGATAAAAAATAGTTTATCATTATAATAACTAATTTAGAAACCGTAAATTATTAGTTTTTAAAATAATTATTATGATAAATAAAAATTATAATTAATTTATGAATTAGATTTAAATTAATTATTAATATCAGTTACGAAAGTTTTGATTAAAAAAAATTAGTGGTGTCTTGATCATTATTATATTAATTAGTGACGAATGGCTTATTTTTAAAATATGGTTTTGATTTTTGTAGCTAATATCGTATTTAGAATTGCGATGTGATGTATAGTTGGAATTCTTACTCCCTTTCAATTAAATTGCAGTATAAGCACTCAAATTGGATTGCTTTGTTTTTTCTTTTTAATTAATTTCTGGAAATTGCATATCTCTGGAATAAACCGTACTATTATATTTCATGAACTTTAATTTTGAAATACCGCCAGCTAGTGTGAAATATTTAGATTATTTATGTAACAATCTGTAATCGCATTTGAATTAAATTCCACTGCTTAGCAGCAAAATGAACTTAAGTATAAAATCAACCTAACCAACAATAATACACGAATTAAACATTTTTTTCCCTTCTGAAAGCCCTTTTCTAATTGCGGAAATTGTACTATGAACCTTGAATACGTCATTGAGGAGGAGGAGGAATCAAATTGGATGAGTGGTTGAACCTTGAATTGGAATAAAAGCGCGTTTATGACTTTTGAACCAAATGAACATAAGGAACCTTATTTGTGCCAAACAGTGAAAAGATTAGTGACCACCAGCGTGCCTACACCTTTTTTTTTAATCCTTGCTTTGTTCTAAAAAGTTTGGTGCCTTCTTTGGCTGCTGATTGAAATATTCAAGGTGTTTTCTGATTCGCTGTTCCATTTGTCAATGGATTCTATCATTATCATCGATTTGGTTTTTGCCCATTAAGAATCATTGATTTTTTTAACAATCTAGTAGGTCAAACAAATTTTTATATTAAATTCTTTGTTTTTGTTTTCAAATGATAACATTTTTAACTTAATTACTTTTATTTATATTTTTACATTTTCTGTTCTTAAAATCAAGCACTTATTTGTAACGAACAAAACATTCATGTTTTTAAGCCATTATTTTAATTTTTCAAATGATATTTCTAAAACCGGTTTAGTTTACTTTAAATTAATTGGAAATATTTTTATTTCAGTCAAATTTATTAAGTTTTTTTTTTTCAAAATTAAACTTACTAAGTCTAAATTTTAAAATGTGTTCCCATAAGATATTGACCAGCGTTACGAAGGGAAGACAAGGCAATGTACCTAATTTATAAACGAAAAATATGCATGGATATGGATTTAAAATTTATTTTGATGATTAGACGTTTTCCACCATTTCAATATATATATATATATATATATATATATATATATATATATATATATATATATATATATATATATATATATATATATATATAAAAATAAAAAGGTAAATAAAAAGAAATTCAACCCACATTGTTAGACACATGGTTGTGAATTTTTGATTTTATAAAACATGTCAACTCATAATTTTTGTTTTTGTTGAGCTTGAATATCTGCAACACCGATCATATAAACTCACGCTAAGGTTATTATGTATCGAAAATTGTAACTGTGAATGAAAAGGTTCTTATAATTTGTTTATTAGAGAAGAGGTACACAAAGAAGTTTTTTTAACTTACATATATGGAACTCCATGAATACATAGATTGGTGAGTTATTTAGTATCTTTTGGTTATGCCACTTTATTTTTTTAATTTTTATTTTTATTGGTAATCATTTACCAGCCATTTTTTAAAATAAGTAAAGTTAGGTCAAAAGTTTTATCATGTATTTTTTAAAATTTTTATTAATTTTAAAAGATTAAAAAATATATTTGCTAACATTGTTAACTTATTTTTGGTTCTCTAATGTTAAAAAATTCATATATTCAAATAAAATTGAAGTTAAATTATTAATATATCTGGTTTCTTTAATTAAATTTGTCCACTTAAATTAATTTTATAAAATAAATAGTTTAATTCTTTTCATGTCAACTGTAAAGCCCGTTAAGATTACTCCTTATCTTTCAGCCCTAAACTAAAAGGGTTGTCCTGGTAAGTGGGCTTAAGGGCTGGCCCAGTAGATAAAACCATCATTCGTTGTCCTAAGTCTCACTTTTCACTCATTTTCACAGAACCTAGGTCTGCAGCCATCAACCCTTCTGCTAGGGTTTATTCACTGTCACGTTGAGCTAAGGGAGATTGCTACTCCATGTAAGTATTCCTTCTTGTTTGTACTGGTCCCTCTTCACCTTATCAAAATTTCAATTGAGAGCCTCTGCTAACTCCATCCCCTGGTTTTGTCCCACTATGTTTTCAGCCCCATAGTTCGTCCTTAGAGCTGTTGTAACCGTGGTCGTGCCGCCAAGATCTCTACTAAGCTTTTCCAGGTACGGGGAAGTTAGAGTTTTCAAGTCTTGAACGATTTTCTGGCTGGTTTGATGTTTGTTGGATATTGCATGAACTGTATGTCTGTGATGAATGTGTGAACGATCTTGGACTATTGCTTGGGTATGGATATGTGTTGTTGCAGGAAAGGCAGTGGCGAGATCTGTCAATCTCGCCCAAGCTAGGGTAACTCGCCTAGGCGAGACTTGCAGGAGCAACCAGGGTTGGCGGAGGACTCTGGTTTTGAGCGAGGCCAGTCTCGCTCAGGCAAGAGCCACTCGCCTAAGCGAGGAGGAGTGAAGGCCTGGAACGCTGTTGTGGTCTAGCCCAGGCGAGGGACGCCATTGTTGGGCGAGAGGTTGTCTCGCCCAGGCGAGCCTGGACTCGCCTAAGCGAGCCTGCGAGGAAATCCCAGCATTTGTCGCGATCTCGCCTAAGCGAGGGTCTATCGCCTAAGCGAGAATACCCCTCTCGCCTGAGCGAGGGCTCTTGGCTTGAGCGAGATATGCTACAGGTTGGATGACTCTCTTAAATTGGTAATTAGATTGTTGGTTATGATGTGTTTTGTATGAGGTATGAATTTTGTGAATTGAAAGGCATGGTATGATTTGTGTTATAAATTTTTATAAATGATTATGCATGTTGGGAGGAGATTATATGTGGGGGAATTGTGAGCTTGGCATGATTTCTACATGAATTGTACATGAGAAGTTGGATACATATGTATGTGCGTGTGGTCACAAACCTGGCATGAGCAACAATGGATCTTGATGGTTGGTAAACCTTTGGTATGGTTTTGGTATGAGGATAAACACTTTACTCATGATTGGGAATAGCGAGTTGGTAATGATTCAACATATGGGAAATGAGGATTTGGTTATGGATTTTGGTGTGAAATCTTATGTGCAACGTATGTGTAAATTCTTGGCTGTTTATGTATGTTGGTCCGTGTCAGTGCTTAATTCCTTGGAGTCTCTAGGTGAGACTTTCAGGGTTGCGCTTCAGTGGTCGGGACGTAATTCCATGGCCCCTGTTAGTGGGTGTCCATGGTGGTGCCCCATCTGTATAACTAGGTAAAGATTCAAGGTAAGGTTGCATCCTAACGCTCTAAGGGGTTAGTTAGTCTCACTTAGAGCGGACTGACTCCTGTGGTGAGAGTAGCAGGAGGCCTGAAATTCATTAAGGGCTAACCTTGTGGTGAGGGAAAATTGATTCATCGTAACACTTGTAACACATAGCTCGGGGGTGAGCAGAAGTATCCACCACAAGTGCGGGCATCCGCTGAATCCGACCAAGTTATACGTATCCGGATGAGTAGAGTCGAGTCGTAGTGTATTGATTGAAAGTCATAACATGCCTGGTTGATGTATGGATAATGAATGGTGAGAAAATATATTTTCACTGTATGATAAAAATGTTGTTGGCTCTAGCTTACCCTATTTATTGCATGGTTGTCTTGTATGTGGTTCTTCTTTCTTGCGATGATCATCAATTTAATTGATGAGAGCAGATGGGCGAGGTTCCAGAGGTCAGCAACGAAATGGAGATTCCACTGCATAGTCCGCGTGGACTAGTTTATATTTTCTGTATGAGTTCATCTAGGGCTGCGACCCACGAAATAGATGGTTTTAGATTTATATATTCTTAGTTAACTTTTTATCCCGTTTTCTTTTGGGCATCGTGGTGTGCCATGGATCGCTGGAGCTTGGTTTCAAACTCCCGGGCTGCGCTTGGATGTTATCTTATGCGACACTACATTTAATTTCACTTATAAATTAAATGGGGTGTTACATCAACTTACTCTCTAATGAATGAAAACAAAATTTGTAGTTTTAAACCGGAGTTATTTTCGATAAGTTGGTGAATCCGAGTAACCCTATTTTGTCATAAATAACACTTGAAATCAATAAATAAACCTCAATAATATAGTTGTTTAATAGAGTTGTTTACTGATGATAATCCATTAAAATGTTAACATTTCCCTTTCGAATAAAAGTTTAACTCAAACATTTGTACAAGTTAATATAATTCAGTGGCGGAGGATCGTTAGAGCAGCAGACCTCGGCACCGCTAACTTTTTCAATTTTTTTTTAATTTTTTAATTTTTTTTAAATTATATATTTAAAATTTGTTAAACTATTTATGTTTTTAAATTTTTTAAATTATATGTATATTTTTAAATTAAATAATTGTATATTGAAAAGTTAATGAAAATAAAATTAGATATTTTTTATTTCTTTTATAAGTTATAACATTTAATGTTAATAAATAATAATATATAAAATTAAATATAATAAAGAAGTAAAATTATTAATGTTATAAATTAATGATTGTTTATTGATTTGATACATTTACTCATATAATTGATAGTCATATGATTCATTACTTTATGTAAATATTTGTAAATAGTTGTATTAACTAAGTTGATTTGTTTTTTTTATGGATTACATGTTGTATCTATAAATAAGACTCTTCTCCCAATGATAATACACAAATGAGTTGCTACCTATTTTCTCATTCTCTCTACTCTATTGTTTCTTCTTTTCTTTATTATCTATTATTCTTTATGTTATTTGCTTTATTTCATAACAATTAAGATACTTTTTATTTTTTTTATTTTCATTGTCTTTTTAGTTTTTCACATGTTGTATTTATCTCTTACCCTGACCTGATTTCTTTTTGTTACTTACCACAAAAGAAAAAAAAGTAATCTCATGTCTCAAAATTGATTTAGTTATGATTGAATTATTTGATAAATTTAAGAATATGAAAAAACGATGGACAATCTGTTAGATAATGTAGTTTATTCAATTTTATTGAACGAGTGACAATAATGTTAAATATGTAAATTTTAAGTATGTAATTTTGGCTCCCCAAAAATTTTGGACAAGATCCGCCACTGATATAATTAGATTAGACACAATTCTGTAAGTAGCAGACATTTATGAAAAAAAGAAGAAAAAACTATATCAAAATTATAATTTTAGAAAAAATATAAATTGTTTATTAATTATTATAAATTATGGTGTATATTAAGCAAACAGCGGAGCATTAAAGATGATAGGAAAAAGTGTATTAGGCTATGTATGCTCTTTACCTAACATCGAGTTGGTGTAAAAAGCAAAACGTGATTGGGTAAAGCACACAATAATCGCGTTTGTGTTGTGCTGTGTTTGGTGCTCATGCATTGCTGAGTCTTCTGCCGACACTTGTTTAGTTTTGCTGTCATATCATGTCTTGCCTTGCTTTTCTTCCATTCAAATTCGCATTGCACATATTCCTTTTCACATTTTTAACACTTCCACCAATTTATCCTCCAAAATCATGACACCTGTATATTCTCTTTATTAAAAACAACCTTTATCTTTTTTTAAGCTTTCTTATTATTGCAAAATAATACTAAACTCAGAGAATAATGTAAGTTGTTAGCTATTTGGATCACCAAATATATTCCAATCACTTAAAACAGAGTTTTCTAACCTGAAAGTTTTATTTGAAATCTTAAGTTTGTTGTATTTAGTAAATAAAATTCGGTGGTTAATAAAAATATAGTGACAAACTGAAGATTCTCCACAGATAGTCTGACATACTTTCCCCTAATTTAAATATAATCTCATAAGAAGTATGTTGATGGTATATAACATGATATATCTATATTTATATATAAAAAGTTATAACAGTAATAATTAGGATATGATCAGTAAATTTAATCAGAACACATTTGTACATTCTTTATATCTTTATCTAATGAATTTATATATAGTAAGAAATTATATGGACCCTTGCAATGACTATTTTAAAAACTATATTTAAATGATTTATACTACAAGCTTTTACATCTTACTAAAATGGAAAAATAAGCTGGTATAATTCAATTGGTTTAACACTTCTATTTTATTTGAATTAAAAGATAAAAAAATAAATAAATCCAATAAAACATTTCAGACGATCCAGGCCAAGAAAAAACAGAAACATATTCTTGTTTTTTTCTTTTCATTTTTGTTCACGAAGAGGTTTCCTTCCCTGATATTTTAAACAAACAATAAAACTATTTTCATCGATCAAAACTATCAAAGGTTTTCTTTTTTTTATTTGGGTGAGTAAAGGAGTTATAATAATGATTGTTTAGTTGTAGTTTTACATTAGATTTTTTTTAATTAAATTAAAGGAACTATTTTTTTGAAGGGAAAGAAAGAGGATGGGAGATTTTTTTTTTTAAATAAGTCCATTTTAAAAGAATTATACAAATACACTTATTTGTATTGTTTCTAAATTAAATATTTTTGTTGTGTATATCGTGAATTCCGATTATTTGGAGGCCATTTCCCTGTGCGAAACTAGCTCTTATTTTCTTTTTATTTCATTTTTCTAACAAAAGTAGACAAAAATTCAGTTTAGAATTGGCTGTGTGGAGATATAAAGATTTGGTTTTTCTATTTTTTTAAATGATATAAAGAGGGGGAAATAAAATTTTATCATCGTTTTGGGTGTGTGAATAACAGAAAGAACAAAATGAAGGAACCGTGGGAGGAAGAAGGAAGAAGAAAGGAAAGCGACCCATAATTTATTTGACTCTTGTATTATGCCGAGTACAAAAGTACCCTAACTCATAACGATAACTAATATTTTATATTAGACTATTGCTATTAATGATAAACGAAGGTATTAGTATTACTCGCCCTATTTATCTCTTTCTCTTTCTTTCTTCTATTGTCCTTGCAACAGAAACAAGGAAGAAACCCCAGCAAGGAGGATTTGCAACAGAGGTTGGCACTTGGGACATTTGTACCTGCAAAAACGTTGTTTATCAATGGAGACCAACAAACAGCAGAGGAAGAAATGGTTCCTGCCACTTGTATTGTCTCTACTGTTGTTAACCTTACTCATACTCTTTTCCATCTTCGTCTCCTCCGATTCTTCCTCTCTGCTCTACCTATATCGTACACGTGCCAGAGTGGAAGAGCCTCGTTTCGTGGAGTCAAAGCTGAGGGTGTCTTCCACGTCATCCAGTGAATCCGTTCCCAGGATCGCGTACCTGATCTCGGGGTCAGTGGGTGATGGCGAGACTCTGAAGAGGACCCTCAAGGCCCTTTACCATCCCAGGAATCAGTACGCTGTGCACTTGGACCTCGAGGCTTCCACGCAAGAAAGATTGGAGCTTGCCAACTTCGTCAAGAACGAACCTCTCTTTACCAAATTGGGCAATGTTAGAATGGTTGTTAAGGCGAACTTGGTCACCTACAGGGGACCTACTATGGTCACTAATACCCTTCACGCTGCGGCCATTTTGTTCAGGGAAGGTGGACTCTGGGATTGGTTCATCAATCTAAGCGCTTCTGATTACCCCTTGGTAACCCAAGATGGTACGCTACCCTCTCCTTAACTTTTTTTTCTTTTTCTATCTTCCACGACCAAAACTAGGTACTGTTTTTTGTTAGATTCGGTGGAGATTTTTTTGATTCCTTATCTTTCAAACGGGGCCGGACATTTATTTCTGTCTTGGCTGTTTCCCAGGTTTAGATTTTGTGTTCATGGATTTAAATGCTGGTTTGTTTGGAATGCATTTCTGATATGTGATGTGAGAACCGAACTTGTTATCTTGCTGCTAATTTTAAGATAAGTTTAGAGACTTGCTGAATTTTAAGTTGGTCTGATCTGGCCCCAATCCGTGTCCAAAGTGTTCTATTTGTTGGTTTGCTCATCGATGAGTTGTTTGTTTTGTCAGCTGAGAGGCTTGTTCCTCTCTCTCTTCTTGTGGCCCGGGGTGGTGGGGGAGGAAGAATGCCGGGTTTCAGATAAGAGTAAAATTGCTTATAACTCCGTTTCTGCTTATGTTTTTTTGAGAAAAACCACTGCCAATGTTATTGGATGCACAGCAAGAATTCATATAAGATAAATTCCCATTATGAATTTTATGATGGTTTGTTAGTTAAATGCTTAAATCTGTTCATCTGTTGAAACGTACTAAAGAATGTGAACTGTGAATTATGTTACCCTGTTTTCACGATCACTCACTTCATCTATTTTGCTCAACAGATCTGCTGCATACGCTATCATCAACTCCTAGACACCTTAACTTTATTGAGCACACCAGTGACATTGGCTGGAAAGAGTAAGTTGCTAATCCTTTCATCCTTTGTTATATTGAGTGATTTTCTTTATTTCCTTCAAAAGTAACGTGCAATTTTGGGAAATATTAAAGATACCTATTCTTTTCAAGTAAGACTTTGCTGTTTCCTTTTTTCAATAGAGATCAGAGGGCCAAGCCTGTTATAATTGATCCAGCACTTTATAGTGTCAATAAATCTGATTTATTTTGGGTGACAGAGAAAAGAAGTGTTCCCACAGCATATAAGCTGTTTACAGGTATTGTATCTGATGACTTATCTTACTTAAATCTTTATTTTGTTATTTTTCTCATTCCGCGTTTATTAGTTTGCTTTTTCACATTTGTAGAATGTTTCAGTACTATGAGACATGCTGCCGTAGAATAAATTGATGATTTTACGGAAACCAAAATAGGAAACAATTGAAAATGAAAGTCAAACAGTGATGATGGAAATAGAGAGAGGGGGAGGTAGAGCCTTTGGTTTTGAGTATGATTACCCGGAACTACTGTGACACCTTTTCACCTTTCTCCATTCTTCCACTTTTCTCTTATTGGCCACAGTTTTCGCACCCCTCTTGAACTCAAATATCTCATAGATGTACTACTTATTGCCATTGGTATTCCTAATATAGATGTGGCAATTATCATGAGCTGTGTGTCTCTTACCTGTAAATTTTTTTCACTCATACGAGAGGTCTAATTGCATGCGCTTATTCTGGTGTCCTTTCCCCTATTTTATGTTGACAATTGCTAACATGTACCGTAAGGACATTGATAAATGGAAGAACAGAAGTAAGTAACTGTTCATTTTATTGAAAATACAAAAATATTTAATACTTACTTTTAAAGTAGTGAACAGCATTTACTGAAGTGTATTAAATGCACCTTAACCAATGTCATTAGGTCCTTTGTTAGCTAGCATGACCTTTTAAGTTTGTTTCAAAATGAAGCCATTTGCAGTTAAACATCCCCACAATATCACCTAGTTTACTTATGACATACCACACTTTATCATCTCAAGTTTTTAAAATAGTTTTCCATAAGTTGAAAGACCTAGTAGTAGTATCCAACTCTATGCTTTCTGAGTTTTGTCATGCTACTTGATTTTGCTCAGGTTCTGCTTGGATGATGCTCTCTCGCCAATTTGTTGAATACCTGTTATGGGGATGGGATAACTTGCCTAGAGTAGTGTTGATGTATTATGCCAACTTTCTATCCTCTCCTGAAGGGTATTTTCACACAGTCATCTGCAATGCTGATGAGTTCCGGAACACTACTGTAAATCATGACCTCCACTTCATATCATGGGATAACCCTCCAAAACAACATCCACACTTCCTTACAATTAATAACTACGAGGAAATGGTGGAGAGCAACGCTCCATTTGCTCGGAAATTTGGAAGGAATGAGCAACTCTTGGATAAGATTGATACTGAACTCCTGGGACGAAATGAACATGGTTATGTGCCTGGCAAGTGGTTTGACCGGACAAATTCAAACACCACCAAACCATATTCTGCCATAAAAAATATCACTGAACTTAAGCCTGGCCCTGGAGCAGAAAGGCTCAAACGTCTTATCAACGGTTTATTGTCATCAGAAGATTTTCACACGAAGCAATGTTCTTGACTCCCAGTTTTAAACACCTTGCTATGCTCATTGCTGTTTTTCCATCCCTCAGCGGCAACAGGCAAACCATTATGATGTCCAGTTGACTCCCGAGGATGTTCTGAGACAAACACGAAATATGAGAAGATAGATCAGAAAACGGAAGGGACCATTTCTTCAATAGCACGTCTTACCTTCAATTTCTATTTTCACACAAATTCTAACGTGACCACACATTTGTAGGTAATACGTATCCATTGATTTGATTCACATGATTTATTGAATTTCATGGATGGCAATGACGAGTCATCATCTATGCAATTGTTGTGCTCTGCAGAATGTCTTTATAGTAAATAAGAGATTCATTTATGTAGCATGGGCAGAATGCTTGCCACTGTTAGGTTGGTAGTGGCACAAACCCGTGAAAAGTACTATCCTAACGAATCTTTTTACAAGAACACGCTCAAGTAGCTGCCACTTGCTCTGTTTTTTTTCCTTCTCTCTCCCTTCTCTTGAGTTATTACCTCATGAATTGATGAACTATTAGATCCATTAGTTTCCTCTAAATTCACCTTGTTGATAAAAATAGTTCCTTGTACACTTTTTTTGTGTCTGTGATGGGAGGGAATGGATCCCCTGCATGGAACTCAACCAGTTCAAAAATACTAAGAAAGGCAAAGACTACATTTTTTTGTTGGGAATCAAACATTTTCTTTGCACGAACTTGTATTAATTAAAATTAGACTCTTCTTTGTAACAGTTGGGAAAGGAAATAAAATAATCTTGACCTGACAATAGATCGAAAGAGTAACGCACAAAAAGAGTACATAATAAGCCTTAGAACAGTTTTCTTATTTTTCCGTTATAGGTAAACATGATGAGAAAGGTATTATTGTGAAATCGAAAAATAAAAATTATTCTAAACCAGTATATGACTGTCATGAAAATTAAGTTTTAAGACTTCATACAAACTATTCAAATCTCCATTGGGCTGAATATATTAAATTCCAAGTTTTAGTTAGCATCAAAATATTATTTACTATCATTGTTAACAATTTTTTAGCAAAGTAATAAAGTACCAACATAGATAATTACATTTGAAGTTAAATATCGCTAAGAATAACTTTTATATGCTTTAAACTTAGAGTAAGTTTTTCTTCTACTTAAATTTATAAATATTTGTTTGGTATAATTACTCGTATAGTATCCAGTTTGGGGCTAGTGTGTCAAATAGGTACCCGGTTTTAAAAAAGTGTCAATTACATCCCAATTTTTGAAAATTGTTTCAATTAGGTCCTTTCAGACAGAGTTGACTAACGCCGTTAGTCAACGTGCCACATGTCAATATGTGGTTTTTTTTAATTTTTTTTTTTATTTTTTTTTAATTTTTTTTAAATTAAAAATGCCACGTGTCAAGTCCCTGTGTGTGACACGAGACATTGTTAGTGCCACGTGGCATTGTAATGCCACGTGTCCGTGTCACTATCAGATGTCATTGTGTTGATTTCGATTTAGTCCCCATATGTCTTTTTGTTTCAATTTAGTACCTAAGTATGTGTATCTGATTCAATTTTGTCCAATTTTTTTTTAATAATTAAAATATTTTTGTAATCCATTTTTTATAAAATTAAAAATAATTAAATATAAATATTTTTACAAAATCAAGTACTAATATAATGTTTCTCTCCATTTCAGATCAAATTTATTATTTGTATAAATGTTATACTAATATTTTTTATTAAAAATGACTTTTTAACATATTACTTTATTAATTACTTTTTTATTAAGTACTCATGTTTTGTTAATTTTTATTTTTTTTTCAAAAAGAACAATATTGTCTCTTACTAATTTTAAATCAAAATTTCTATTGGTATGAATGTTATACTATTTTTTTTTATTAAAAATGATTAATAAAATGACTTTTACCACTAAATTTTAATATAAATATCAAATACTTAATTTTTGTAAAACTTTTATACTTAATTACTTTTAATTTTATAAAAAATATTAGGTCAAAATTGAATCAAATACACATAAGTAGGTACTAAATTGAAACGAAAAAACATAAATGGGGACCAAATCGAAATCAACACAATGACATCTGATAGTGATACTGACACGTGGCATTGCAATGCCACGTGACACTGACAATGCCATGTGTCACACACAGGAACTTGACACGTGACATTTCTAATTTTTTTTTAAAAATTAAAAAGTTAAAAAAAATTAACTTTTTTTTTTAAATAAAAAAAAACCACAGATTGACACGTGGCACGTTGACTAACGACGTTAGTCAACTCTGTCTGAAAGGGACCTAATTGAAGCAATCTTCAAAAGTTGGGATGCAATTGACACTTTTTTAAAACTGGGTACCTATTTGACACACTAACCCCAAACTGGGTACTATACGAGTAATTAAACCTATTTGTTTTAATTGGTATGTGCCAAACACCCTTTTAAAAAATCCTAATAAGAATAGAAAAATGTTGATCAATGCGGGCTTTTTTTATTTCAAGGTCTGTTTGACTACAAAATTGTAAAATAGGGTTTGTTGATTTTTTTTTTTCATAATTGGGTCAAGTTGTTACGGGGGAGGACCACATTAAGGGTGAAGTTGTCCTCCACCCGACCAGTTTCGTCTTTTTTTTTTAAAGCAATGTTGTCGTTGGAGACGACGACTTATGTTTCAATTGAAAAAATGAAGTTGTTATCTGACATGACGAATTCACTTTTAACTTTTTTTTTTAATTTTCAGTTTTCATTATTTTTTTTTCTTTCAAATTTTTCACTTTTCGTTATTATTATTTTTTTTTCAAATATTTCATATTTCATTATTTTTCCTATTTTTTTTTCAAATTTATTAGTTTTCATTATTTTTCCTTTTATTATGTCATTTTTATTATGTAATTTTTATTATGTTATTTTAATTACAATATATTTTATAAAATTAATTTATTGTACCAATAAAAAATAATTACCAAAAAAATAAATATAATCTCTACGTTAACAAAATTTTGTAATATATATATATATATATATATATATATATATATATATATATATATATATATATATATATATATATATATATATATATATATATTGGTCGTGTATTAGCAAACGATATATACAGAAGTTCACGATGCATTGTCATTAGAAATCAAGATATTAAAATTGGACTTTTCAATCGATTGAAAACCTTTCAAACACAACCAATATCTATACAAACTCCTTTTACCTGTAGGAATACATCTTGGATCTGTCGATTGTGTTATGGTCAAAGTCCTACTCAAGGTCACCTGGTGGAATTAGGAGAAGTTGTAGGTATTATTGCGGGCCAATCCATTGGAGAACCAGGCACTCAATTAACATTAAGAACTTTTCATACTGGCAGAGTATTCACAGGGTATATATATATACTGCAAGGTAAAAAAAACTGAGAAGTGAAAATTTTTAAAAATAAAATAAAATTGTACCGTTATAAAAAAAATAAAACTGAAGTCGTTATACAAGATGATGACTTCATTGTGAGATCTACAAAAACCGGAGTCGACCTTGACAATATTACTTTTTGAAAAAGAAAAATAAGAAACCAGCTGGGGGAAGACGACTTCACCTTTACTGTCGTCGTCCCCCATGACGACTTAACCCAATTTTGCAAAAAAAAATTCAAGGGACCCTATTTTACACATTTATGATCAAATTGACCCAAAAATACAAAATAGCCACCAATGCCAAAGGACATCGTTTAAGAAGTAATTATTGAACATTAAATTTTTGTAGAAGTTCATAATTAAGCATAATATTAAATTAATTATGACCTTAATAATTATTAGTACAGTTTTACTTTATTGAGAGGACAAAAATATTCATAAATAGTATACAAATATAATATGGGTCTTGATAATCAGTGTCCTAAGGACATAATAATTAATATGTATTGAATTCTATAAAAAAAATACATAGGTAAATGTGATATTAAATTAAATCTGACATAATTACTATTAATGCAATCTTATTATATTTAAAAGATAAAAATGTCCATAAGTGTTGTACAGTACATGTGTGTTTTATATTTTATTTAATGTTCACCAATAAAAGTTAAAAAATAATTAAATCATAAAATAATTCTGTTTTAATGTTGCTAAAACTTAAATATAATTAAACATAAGAAACTTTAAATTAACATAACAATTAAAAAAATTAGTATTAAACATCTAAAAAATCTATAAAAAAAACTAAAATATCAAATTTTGAGACTTTATCGAATTTCGTTTCTTTAACCTCCCGGTAATCTTTTCCAACATTCTTGTTAACTTAACAAATTCTCTTGTATTAAAAAATAAATAATATTTAAATATTTGAAATTATTAATTATAAATACGGTAGATACATTAGAAATTCAAAAGTTATTATTTTGTATAAGTATACTTATTGTCTAACAATTTAAAAATATATTATTGTTTTTATAAAATTTGTTATATACATTTATACTATCTTAACTAATGTACTTAATTATTTCAATTTTCAATATAAAATTGATAAAATCAATATATATTAATTATCCTTAATCAGTGTCCTTAGGGATAATGGTCAAGAAATAATTAATGCGCATTGATTGTATCATTTTTTAAGTTCACTAATTAAAAGAATATAAATGTATGTAATAAATTTTATAAAGACAAAAAATATCAATTCTATGATATCAATAAGCATTTTAATTGTTTAATTTTTTGTTTACTTTTTAGATATTTTAACACTGTTTTTTATTGGTTTGTATGTTAATTTAAATTTTTTATGTTTAATTATATTTTAATTTTAGCAACTATAAAATATAGTTATTTTATTATTTAATTGTTTTTAACTTTTATTTGTGAGCATTAAGTAAATATTAAACAACACTTATATGTATTTTTGTACTTTAAATAAAATAAAATTGGATTAATGATCATTAAATCAAAATTTTTTTAATATTACAATTAACTATGAAATTTTGCTAGAATCAATGAATGTTAATTATTCTTAACCAATGCTATTAAGGTTGGTTAGGAGACTAATAATATAATTGATAATTTATTTGATGCATAAAAAAGTTAAAAAATAATTAAACAATAAAATAATTGTATTTAAATGTTAATTAAAAACTAATATATAATTAAACTTAAAAAAGATTAATTAACAATAGAAAATAAAATGTTAATTAATTTTAATGTTCTTTATTCAAAATTAAACAATATTTTATTTTATGTTAATTTAAGTTTCTTTTTATGTTTAATTGTATTTTAATTTTCAGTAACATTAAAATATAATTATTTTATTATTAAAAATCAAACAATATTTTATTTTATGTTAATTTAAGTTTTTTTATATTTAATTGTATTTTAATTTTAATAATATTAAAATATATTTATTTTATTATTTAATTATTTTTAACTTTTTTTATTGTGTAACAAATAATTTTTCAATTGCAGTTGCTTAATATTTATAAATAATTTTTTTTTAAAATAAAATAAAATTATATTAATAATTATTAAAATTAAAATTCATTTAATATCACTTAAAAAGTTTATAAAATTTAATGTTCATTGATTATACTCAAAATAATGATCTTAGAAGATCTGTTTAAGGGAAGTAACTTACTTTAACTCACTTTGTGTTCGTATTTTTATTGTCAAGCACTTAATCTAATATAGTTTTATTTTATTTTAAGAAGTATTAATTTCAACAACACTCAAAATAATTTTTTTGTAAAATACGGGAATTAAAAATAATAATTTCAAATACGAGGGAAAAAAACAGAACTCCCTAAAGTTTTTAGGAGTGAAAAACATAAAATGATTTTTATATTACTATTTTGGGACATTTGTGTTCTTTTGTTTTTGCAAAATATGTGTACATGAAAAGGATTTAAAAAAAAGAAACAGAGAAAATGAATGTTTTCAAATTTAATGATAAAAAGAAAACAAAAACGACAGACAAAGCTTAGTGTTGTTATGTTGAATGAAAAACACTTGGGAGGAGTCCTGGCACTGCAAGCAAGATCTAATCTGAAATAGAGAAAACCTTTCTCTTTCCATCGAAAGAAGAGACCAAGCTCTGATAGCGCAGACACTCCTGTTTCATGGCAAATGCATGGAAAAGAGATAAGCCCACCAGATTCCTCTCCTCCAAGTTCCTCTTTTTACTCTTCCCTTCCACTCTCCTCCTTCTCTTCTTCGCATTCCTCACCCCGCGTTTCTCAACCACCTCCACCTCTACCCTCATCGCCACCACCACCTTCCTCTCCTTAAAAGCAGTCTCCCCCTTCGACTGCTCCGCCTCTCCTCAGGCTCACCCCGTCGTCGCCAACACCGTCGAGGGCGTGCGCTACCCCTTCCTCTTCTCCCTCTCCGATTTCGGAACCCTCCCCGACAAGCCTCACAAGAACATCGTAAGGATGCTCAAAGGGAAGCCCTTTCGCAAACCCGACATCTCCGTCACCATCCAGGACCTGCTCGAGAAGGCCAAGAGCGAGGGCAAGGATGGGTTGGTCGTCGACGTCGGTGCCAACGTGGGTATGGCCACCTTCGCCGCCTCTGCCATGGGGTTTCAGGTTGTGGCGTTTGAGCCTGTGTTCGAGAATTTGCAGAAGATCTGTGAAGGGATTTACTTCAACCGAGTTTCGGATTTGGTCACTGTGTTCGAGGCCGCTGCGTCGGATCATGTTGGTAACATTACCGTTTACAAGGTCATATTTCTTGCCTTATTTATTTTTTAATTTAATTTTGATGTGCTCAAAATTTTGAGCTTGAATTGAATTTTGGTTTCCTATAACTTATGTTGGGTTTATAAGGAAAACTGTGATAAAGGGTTCTAGAAGCTGGCTTGTGTTAGTTGGGTACTAGTTTAGTTAGCTGGGAAAGAATCATTTGAAGTGCAGAGAGAAGAAACGTAGAGGAAATTGCTCTTGATGGAAATAGATAAATTAATAAAGAACTATTTTTATTAGTAATAAATAAATTTCTGAAAATGGTTTTGAGAATTCACTTCTTCTGAAGTTCTAGTTTGGTTTTCCATTTATGCTTTGTTCTCTAAAGGGAAGATCTGAATGAGCACAAAATTTCTGTTAGGACGTTAGACTTTCATGAGAAACTTGGATTTTAATCCTTAGTTGCAACAATGACCACGGTATGACATATGACCTGAAACCAGTTGAACCCTTACATTGGATATATTAGCTTCAATCACAATTCAACGAGGAATAGAAGAAAAAGGAAAACGAACGAAAAGTGGAATTCAGTGGGGAATGTGAGAACAATGCCGCGCTTCTTTTATTTGTCACGGTGAGTTAGGAAATTTAAAGACAAGAATAAAAAAGTAGCCTAAAAAGATTATAGATTTTCTCTCAAAAGCACAAAGTTTAATAATTCACCAACGAGTCAAAACTTCTTACACAATTCAACAAATGACTACTTATATTATAAGACTATTAGACTTGTCTAACTAATTAGACCCACTGGTTCTACAAACTATGCGAGAAGCCTACTAACAAATAATGCCCGATTAGAGGTGTTAATCATACAAACTTGAAAACAATTCCCAAATGGTTCAACAAAGATTCAATACAATAGTATATATTTACTTATATTTAACATCAAATTTAGTGTCGAATCTCTTTCTTAGCTCTATTATTACCATATTTAAATACAATTAATAAAGACGTTCTCGGAGTTTCTTCTAGTTTAAGAATAGGAAACAATTAGTGGTGATACTTCAGTTGTAGTCTCTTTAGTTTATGATGCAATAGGTTAGATTACATGATGAGGTTATATATAAATCAGTCAAAGCATATTTTGTAAGCTTTTCTTGAAGTACCTAACATGGTGTGTAAGGCATGCCCATGGTGCTGTTTGTATGGAACTTTTATCCTGAATATTTTGCACTCTTGTAAATAGATAAGGTGAGGGTGTGGTCATATTCTCTAAATCATGCGCTGCATGAGGTTAACCATTCTTCAGTATGTAGTCCTTACATTGTTATCTGACAAATCTGCTGTTAGCTTCATTAGGACAAGTCCTCATTGTTTCGGACATGAAAACTAGAAGGACAAGAAAATGAAATTAATTTATTTTACATCTCAACTTCTGCTTGTCTTCCAATGCTGATTATTCAATTTCTTTATTTTCCAGTTGCTTGGTAGGTTAGACAACAGTGCGATTTCTGCCACAGGTGCAAAGTTGGCATTTAAGTCCAATGAAGAGGTAGCTTTTCAAGTGAAGACTGTTCCTCTTGATGAAGTGATTCCGGAATCCAAGCCTGTTCTTCTGCTAAAGATAGATGTTCAGGGCTGGGAATATCACGTTCTAAAAGGAGCATCAAAATTGCTCTCAAGGAAAGGAAGCCAAGCCCCATATCTCATATACGAAGAAGATGAGCGCTTGTTACAGGCCAGTAATAGCACTGCAGAAATGATTCGAAGCTTCCTCCGTAGTGTGGGTTATCATGATTGTACCCAACATGGCACAGATGCACACTGCGTCAAGAAGGATCCATCGTAATATTGGTTTTCTGTTTTGCAGCCCCAAGATGGAAAACCAAGTTTTTGCCAGTTGTAATGTCAGCTAATTCATGAGTGTTGGATTCCAATGCTGAAAGAAACGAGTTATGACGGGTGGCTACTACATCGCTAACTGCAAGCTGCTTCGTGATCTCTATCAGTCCATGAAGTTTGAAATGCATGTGATTTTGGACATGCATTGCCTTAAATTATGATTCTTGGGTAGGCTTCGTGATTTTCTATACAGGCCTTTATTTGTAGGCATTCGTTTAATGTATTCTACAATTATATTATTGAAATCTATTTATAAAAATTACTTTCTCACGTTTGATATGTCGTAACCAATACGGAGCCATGAATTATACAGAGAACTACATCATCTGTGGAAGCCAACACAACTCAAATATTGGGTACTGTTAAATTATACATCTTCCAAAATGAAGTAAAATCACTGATCAATCTCGAAAGGAATAAGACGAACTATATTCATGCGAAACAAGACTTACAAATAATTGAATTGTATTATTTTTGTCGCTTAGGAAACTACATCTGAATTATTTGTTAAACCAAAGCTTTCCTGCTACTTGAAACAGAGAGAACAGTGTTTCCTCATCTCAGCACACTAACACAAACAAATAGCAATCTCAACATATAAAGTCTCTTTGCCGAGGCTCCCTTGATTTCAATGGTTTCCGAGACACCCCACTGTAAAACACGTGCATTTAACAAACCTTAGAGCCAATGTATTATATGGTATAATGATCAAATAAACATTTCCGTAGGCATTGATGCTATATGTTAATAAAATGAACAATTCTAAATGATTTTTAAGGTTTTTATACATGGGGCTCTAACCACTCAGCTCCGTCCTTAGGATTCCTTTGGCCCACTAGTTTTTGAAGGTCCAGCTCTTTCCACCATAACCTCATAAAGCTGCTTACCATTCTGCATAGAAAAATAAAATACCAAGAACAATAAAAGAAACGCCGAAGCTTAATGTCTGCAAATGAAATTTATTTTTTAGCCATCTCCTATATGTGTATTGGCTACACTTGTGTCCAAACTGCTTACAAAGATTATGGGAAAGAAATGGATTTGTCCTTCGGGCTTTGTTTGCGTCTCCTTGAAGTAAACCAAGATCGGGAAGTTCGGCCACCAGAATTCCCAATTAACAAATGTTGAGTACCTGCAGCATATCAAAGTAGTTTTTGTCCTACTGTTCTGAAATTCTGGTAAGCGTATACAAGAAATCAGGGACTTACTTCCAGCGGTTTTCTCCTCCAACAAAAACATTCTCACCTGATTCCTGGAGTTGTTCACCTATCCTTACCTCCTAAACCAGAAATTTTGTATACAACTAATATGAATAACTAAAAAGAGAGCATGAAAAACAGCCTGGAATGATAAATATAGAGAAGTACATGAAGTCATGCAGACAGATATAATATGCCGATGAAGTTACATATAAATAATCGTTACAATCGATCAAGCTGCAGAACTTTAGCACGTAGTTTGTTTAGTCATGCAGTTTACTCTTTTGCATCAAGTTGGTCTAATCCAATAATACACTCATGCAATGCTTGATGGAAAAGACGCATTGAATTGCTACTAAGACATAAATGTTTGAAGCAAAATTGTTCTCAGAAAAATCAAGAGGGTAATTCTCTATTTTTGGTTGCTAGGATTTACAATTACAAGCTCTACTTGCTTGTGGATATATAGAAAAAAAAACTGAGATGGATCCAGTTACATAATGGCATGACATTTTGTGCTCTTAGATTTGAAAACTGAATAGAAAAACTCAATTAAAAACTGCAATATGTATTCTGAATTTTAAATGTTCCTTAGCGGTAAGAATGTAAGTAGTGGACTTTTCTTATTAATTCAAACTAACGAATTTCAACACACTAATTAGCTGGAATAAGACAAAATAAAAAGGTTTTTAAGAAAGTAAATAATGATGTTTAAGTGCCAAGAGAGTAAATAATACTATGCACAGACCACACAGATTTTGGAGAACTAAGAAGGTAACAAACCAGGGCATCATCTTCAAAGACAAATCTCACTCTAGTAGTCTGAAGAAATAAGAGAAAAATGACAAGAGAATAGAAGTTAGTTTCTGAAAATGGAATGGTGCGTATAATGTAGCTTGTAGCATACAGAGTGAAAAGTCATCAGAAAGGAAATGTCATGGCCTTTCCGAAAAGAAGGCACTTGAGCCATGCTACACCTTTCTTTGTTACACCGTCTTTTACTAATAATCACCTGAAACAACAGAAGCAATCCAAGGAGACCAACAGGTACTGCAGGTACTAGATTATCTGTGTAAATCAACCCACCAGCAATACCTGATTGTACAATTTTAAGCCACATCAGATTTTAGTATGTTAGTGCGCACGTAAGAAAAGGAAAATAAGACTGAGTTATAGTGTTCAAAAGATGTTAAAAGTCTTAGTTAAACTCATTTGAAAAGACTTGAATTCACCAAGTTCCAAAGAACCCAAAACTAAGGCAACATAACGGTCAGTAAGGGTGCTTAATTTTCAATGAATGAAATTCAATCCTTTAACAGATTGTAACTAGCCCAATAAAATGGCCACCAACCAAACTATGTAGTTCTAGATAGATTATTCAGCAAACTCTACAAATTATATATGAAAGTATGCTGGACTATGGGATGTTCATTTGGGAAGAACAAGATGCACAATCCGCTCAAATATGTAGGATTATACCAAGTCATTATCCTCAGTTACAGATAAAATCTATACAGTAAGCATTATGCTTACATGAAAGTCTAAAACTATGTTGTAAGACACATACAAATAAAGAGAGAATCAGTAACCACCGAGTAGCACAATTGAAATCCTGTAATCTGGTTCAGGAATCACTGTCTCTCTTTTCTTCACGGACCTCACCTTCCTTCCAAGCTGTCAACAATGAAATGCCAAAGTTATAATTCATAGTAACTACACCAGGACTTCAGATAAATGCAAACCACGATTATAAGCACCGATAGATGAATTGACAGAGAAAACAGAAAGGGTGAAGTGGCAACCAGTGAATGAACAACAAGACGTTTTCCATGGCTTCCAGCTATTTGTCTCCCACAAAAACTTGAATTGCACGGAGCTTGGCCACGAAATGAAGATCTGAAAGCACTCATGTAGCCAATATTCTCCCTCTCTAAAATAACGAAAACAAAACATAATAGTAAAAACCAACATCAGAATCAAATTTTCCCACGAGTATTTTCTTGAAAATATCCACGCTTTATTGAAAAGGGAATGAAAATTTTGATAAAACTGACAAAGAACAAGGACGAATCTGAAGAAATTGCACGCAATTAAGCTTACTTTGGGAGGGAAGAAAGCGGTGTACGGACAGCAGAGTGCTCGCCATTTGTTTGTGTTTCAAAAAATCCATGTCTTAGTTTTATGCACACTAAGAAGGATTTTACCAAAATGCCCACCATTCATTGCAACACGTCCAAGGGCGATATAGTAATGAAAGCACGAAAATTACCCACAAATTCGAGGGCCTTATCTGCTCAAACTCCTATTAGTTGAGCTCACTCCTTCAGTTCACTTCAGAGTTCAGACCAAACTTGGCTACATCGTTTGATATTTTGAGACCCTGTGGTTGAGAATGGCGCACTCTCTTTGTTTTGCTCCTATTTGTTCCTTGATATCCCCAAACAAACCTGGTATTAATAACTCCCTCTGTTTAATTGTTCTTTCTTGGGATTTGCGGTGCTTATACAATTGAATGAGAATTTGTTTCACTTTAATAGGTACAATTATCGGTACTTCAGTTACCCGAAAGGCTTTTAGGGTGAAGGAAGCGTGTCAGAGTTCTAGAGCTCCAAGCTTTCAGTCTTTGAAGGTTAAGGTGAGAATTTTAGTTTAATTTTAGCATCCCATTTGCAAATAAGGTGCTTTGTATTCAGTTTTCTTTCTCCTTTTTCGTGTCATCATGCTAGCATGTGTGGTTGGTTCATTGGCCGACAAGTTTTGTCCAGTAACATTTGGAAAAAGTGTCTAAGAAATGGGATATGGATATGTAGCTTGCACATACGTTAAATATATCTGCTTTCTACTGTTGTGTTTAACGATTCATAATTGCTTATCCTTTGAATCTCTCTCTGATTTCTATTTAATGCAGGCTACAGAAGATGACACTAAAAAAACAAAAAGTAGGAGCATTGTTTGTTCTGATTGTGATGGAAATGGTAAGTGAAAACGCAGAATTTAATTTCTTTTTGTTAAGATTTTTGGCACCTTTTCTTATTCTTTGTTCAATGACGGTTCAAATGAATTAGAGCCTTTGTATGATATACAGCAATGGCTAGCTTTATACAAAATTCAGAACAGGACAACCTTAGACCTCGTTAACATTTGCATCTTTCAGTGCTTCTTGTTTTATTGAGAAATTTTACACTTCAAAATACACAGTTTCAGTTAGCTATTGGTGATGATGGTCTCTACTGTGCATTTACATTCAAAATTGGGAGTAAAAGAAATCATCTTTCAAAGAAATGGTGGAAATGGTGACTGATTCAAACAGATGAAACTGTCTATTTAGCACTTGGCTAAATCCTATCTTATCTAGTCTTCTCCTATTTCTGTGTATTCCTATATGCCTTGGGTAACATGCGAAGGTAGACTTTGAGTGGTCTTGGTTTGCATTTTGGCTTGATAGCTAGGTTAAGGCCAAGGCTGGAAGAAGAATACATTTGAAATCGGTCTTCATCAATAATTCTTGATGAAGAATCAGGATTTTTTTTCCATGCATATTTGAAGCTTGTTTCCAATTCTTGGAGAGCTAGCTGATATTTGAAGTATTTTCTCTCTTTCCATCATTAGAAATATCACTATCAAACTCACTCGGTTATGTTTTTGGTGAATCGGAAGGTGCAATATCGTGCACTCAATGCAAAGGTGCTGGCGTTAATTCTGTAGATCACTTCAACGGGCAATTTAAAGTCGGTGGATTGTGTTGGCTATGCAGGTAACTGAACCATGCTACTAGAACTTGTATATTGTTCAATTGATCTCTTTTGATTGCTTGACATGATGACATGCAATTACTTTCAGTAGTCATGATTTGTGTTGAATATAAGACTGTTAATATATGTAGTCCAAGTCTCAAATATATTTAAAGTTAAACCCTGCAAAATAGAGCATTTGTATAATAACCATTGCCAGTGCCAAAGGTTTAGCTTCAATCTAATTCTATACAACATATTTGTTCCTTGCAGAGGTAAAAAGGATATTTTGTGTGGATCTTGTAATGGAGCTGGTTTTATTGGTGGATTCATGAGCACATTTGATGATTAAATGTTTGGCTAGATTGAGTTAAAGATTCCTAATTGCTATACTGAGAGAAAAAAGGTTGTAGGAATCTGCGTGTTCCTTTGTTGGTCTTTTTGTAATGTGTATTCAATAATGTATTCTGCAGTTGTACCAATAAGATTTTGTCTTAATTCATTGTTGTTCCATGTTTGAGTTTTGTATGTCAATCATATAGTTATACCCATAATGTTAGTTTTGATTGAATTATGCAACATTGAAAAAATAAGATCAAACAGACTTAAAATCATGGTAGGCCAAGTAAAAAACAAAAGAGAAATAAGGAAACTGTCTTTTCCTTCCAATTTATGCCTTTTGTACTCTTTTAAAAAACAAATCTACAATTTGGTAGAAACAGATTATTTTTGAATAAAGTCATATCTAATGAACTTTAACGTGGAATCTCGTTACTATTACATATATCTGGCAATAGTAAAACTAACAATTTTATCTTCATATTTATATAAATGAAAAATAAATGGAAATTCGTATTTTGCTATCTAGTTCTTGAGTTTTAAAGAACATTGTTTTTGTTTAAAAAGAAAAAACTTGAAACATAAGCATGAAGTCACTCTTAATCGATAGCTACTGTCAATGCTTTTCGATATTACAGGTAACACTTCAGCATGAAGAGATAAAAGCATAACAAGAAATACAGAAAAACGAATCCATAAAATGTATGAATTAAAAATATATCGTTAGTGTTCGTATAAACGATTTGCCTTATTAAAGTCAATCTTAAAGACTAAAATTCCTTAATTCGAACCCTCTCACACAAACCACCTAATTATGCTGCAGTCTATAAGAAATTTTATAACATATTAATAAAACTAAAAACTGAGATTAAAACATCAAAGTCGCTTTGGCCGAGTGGTTAAGGCGTGTGCCTGCTAAGTACATGGGGTTTCCCCGCGAGAGTTCGAATCTCTCAGGCGACGTAAATTTGCTTTTATCATTCTTGAAGAAACTAACATCAAATTTTGCAGCACTATCTTTCTGAATCCATCTACGTTTATTGTAGGATCAGGATGCCCAAGTTGTATGTGCACCACACACATCAAATTTATTATTATTGTTGTTTTCAATTCAGATTTCTCAGTTGCATGTTCAATACTAAATGTCTGTTGTTATTATATATTGATTTAGTTTATTAATAGACATTTTTAATTGACCCATTAACCAAGTATTTACAGACCTAATTTTATGGGTTATATTGTCCACAATATTTTATAATTAATATTGTGATGGATATGTATCAGGAGTTTATTATATATATATATATATATATATATATATATATATATATAATGTGTTTATTGTTTCTAATGATATTAATAATATTGTGAGAATTTAGAGAACGGTATTTTATAATTGATAAAGTATTAATAAGTATTTTATTGTTTCTATTGAAGTTTAAATGAGAAGTTTATAAACACGTTTCATAGTTATAAATAGGGATGTTAAAAAAATTCGTACATGCGGGTATCTGCACATAAAATTCGCAACGTGTAGGAAACGGATATTAAAAATGGATACCCGCTATCCTGGGTACGGGTATTTTTGATACCCGCATGTTAACGGGACGGGTACGGGTATCATAGTATCTGTACCCGTGGATATCCGTATTCGCTAAACTTTAATTCAGAAAAATACCCTTATATATATATATATATATATATATATATATATATATATATATTAGTAAAAAATATTATGAGTCTTCATTCAATTATGTGGTCAGATTCTTACCCAACAACGAAATAAATTACTTCCAGATACTGTGAAGGCATTGATGTGTCTCCAAGACTGATTTTGGACCAACATGAAAGGTAATGAAATTAACACTTTTACTTAGATATTTTAGTTAAGTGATTGTTATAAATTTTTAATGAACTTCTTATGTTTTCAGGCTCTTCTAAATTAAAATTGGACAACATGAACCTTTATACAATGTTGCAAGAGGTGGACATTGATGAAGTTAGTAATTTTTTTAATATTTTATTAAAAAATAAACTACAAGATTTGTTTGTTTGTTTGTTTTTCACAGAGAAATGAGACTTGTTGATCCAAGCACTAATTATGGTTAAACATTTATTTTTTAAAATATTTTTGTAAATACCCGCGGGTACCCGTGGATACCCGCGGATATAAAAAAAGTAGACGGGTACCCGCATAACGGATACTCGACAGATATGGATACGGGTATGGAGCGAATATTTATCTAGCGGGTAGGGTATGGGAGAGCTACTACCCGTACCCTACCCGCCCTGTTGACATCCCTAGTTATAAACGTTTCATATCTCTAGAAATTTCATCTTTCTAAAAACTTTTCTCTAGAGTTTCCTCTTTCTCTCTAGATTTCTCACTTTTGTGTTCATATGTCTGAAAATCAGGACCGTTAGGGTGACTCCTGTGACGAGCTCTCTAATTATGTCTGATCAATTTCTCAAACTGAGTAAGTTAATTTTCTACCTTTTTTTCCTTGTCTAGTTTTAATTGTTGTGCATGTGGGAAATCTTTGCCCACATGTGTCATCTGAGTTTTCTTTGTGAATTTTCACTGATCAATGGTTATGATGATGTTTCACGATCATGATTATGTTGTTCCTAGATTGAGTTGTCAGCTTTGGTAGCTTTGAAGGGGGGTTTGGTACTCATTTGGGTTATCTGAGTTGTCTAAGAGTTAAGGAAAGCTAATTGCAATATTTACAAGCATGTTAGAATTATAAATTTTATAATTGTAATGTGATTGGTGGTTGTATTTGAGTTTTGGAATATGTTAGAAAGTGATTAAACAAATAATATTATTAATAATAAAAATATGAAATAGTATAATAATATAATAATAATTATTAAGCAATAAAAACACTCAGACATATATAAAAATCAATGAATATTAATCAAATATCAACAATTATAATATCAATAATAAATAAAAAATAAAAATAAACAAGGAAAGGAGTAGGAATATATTGGGTTGAGGCACGCATAGCGCTATCCTTAGAGAGAAAACGTTCCTGCTGCACAGGGCAAAACAAAATCACGTGCGCTTCTCTTCAAGATACAACAACCCGTTAGATTGATCGAGTGCAGCAAAATATCTTTGAACCTTATGAACACCAATGTCTTAAGATAATATCGAGAAGAAAAGAATAACACTTCTGAGTAAACTCTTGTGTTTGTGGTTGTTTTTGTTTTGTCTTTCCCCATACACCTAGGTTGTATTTATAAGTAGAAAATGGAGACACAATAGTCGATCGTAATAAAAATATATAGTCGTTAACTATAAATAACATTAACCCATCAAATTAAAATTCCATAAAAAATGTTAGTAACAGTAGCATTTTATTTTATTTTATTTAAATTATACTAAAATATTTCCAACAGAATGATGTGTTATGTGAAAAGTATGAAATTTAGGTTTTTAATCTGCTCATTTGAGAATGTTTGATGTTTTAGTATTGCATCTATGATTAATTGACATTGGTAACTGTGATGAATTTGAATTTTAATATTTGTGTGGCATTACTAGATTGGTGTTGAAATTAAATGTTTTCATTCTTTAGGATGCTCTTTTACTTTCAAGTGTGCAGATGTCAAGTTTCTTTATTTCAAAGTATGTGTTTTTGACCTATGTCAAGCCTTTTATTTATAGACTTCCATGGATTTTATTTTGTACTTGAATAGATTGTAATAGATAATCCTTGATATATCTTTTAATCTTTGAAGATTTCATACTTTGATATATTATTTAAATCTTATTATTGTGAATTGAATAACTAACTTTGTGGATATATGATATTGTTGATAATCTTTGACTCATTTAGTTGATAATCTCCCAAAATCTCTTATATATTTTCACATATTTACAAAATATAATCCACACATTTATCTCTTTCATTTTTATTGAATAAAACCTAAAATATCAAATAAAATAACAATAAAATATTAAAATAAAATAAAAATTATAATGCCAATTATCAATAATCAATTATTTCATATCTGAAAATATTTCTTTTGGGCTAATAATTGATTAACCTATATTTTCTAGGATAATAAATTATTCCATAGTCATATCTAAAAACTGAAAAATATTTATAATAATCCATTATCACGGTACGTTTGGTAAAATCAAAAATCTTCCGAGAGAGTTAAGTGCAAATTATTCTCTTAAGAATTTCTAAACTAACTTAAATATACTAAATACAAACAATAACTTACTATAAAAGGCTTTAAATAATAACAGAGAATTCTTCCATTATTTCCTTGAAGTTCCTAGCAAGTGTCACCATAAAAATCTTGCAACAAACATTATTGTTTTACCAACAAGAGTATGTGATTGATTCTTTGACGTGAAATAAAAGAATGACATGACAATTTGAAAACTTTCATTTAATGCTATCAATTCTTTGAATAGTAATCACTATATACAGATGCTAAATTAATTATGATAATATAATTATTACTTAGAATGTAAAAAAGTATGTCAAAATAAATATATGATATTAATATGTTTAAATATAATTTTAGTCCTTAAATATTAATGGAAAATTTAAATTTGATTATTTTTTAAAATTTTGATATAGTCTAATGTCCAAATTTAAAAAATATAATAGAGATAAATTTTGTAATCTAACTCTTTATACTAGTTAATAAATTTCAGCTTAAACTAAAATATTATTTAAAACGTAATAAAACTTAATACTAAGAAGATTGTATTTATTAGATTTCAAAGTTTAAACAACAAAATGAAATTCCAACTTCATTTATACGAGACTAAAAAGTATTTTACTTCTATTAATATTACTTGGAATATAGAGATTCTGTAAGAGTGTATGTTTTATTGTTTGATGTGAAATCAACAAAAATGATAAGAATTTGAAAACCTTCGTTTATTTTTGTGTGCCACTTTCCCGTGCCATGATTCTGCCGATAATTCCAAATTGAACCTATGAATTCTCTGATATAGTGATTATTGTTTATGGATGCTAAATTAATTATGATATAATTATTTAATGAACTGTCGATATTCTAAATTGAAGCTATGAATTATCTGATACAGTGATTATTGTATATAGATGCTAAATTAATTATGATAATATAATTATTTCTTAAAATGAACGTCTGTTTAATTAACTATATTAATATAAGTTTAAATGTATTTTTAGTCCTTTAATTTTGACGTAAAATTAAAATTTATTTATTATCCAAATTTTGATATAACTTAATATCTAAATTTAAAAGATGAACATAAAATTTTCTTAATCTAATTGTTTACACCAATTAATAAATTTCAGCTTAAACATTAGTTAAAACATTATTTAATACATAAAAAAATTAATTATATTTATTAATTTTTTAAGTTTAAACAACAAAATGAAATTCCACCTTCATTTACACGTTATAGGATTTTACTTTAATTAATATTACTGGGAATATAAATATTTAGTAAAAGTGTGTGTTCGATTGTTTGATGTGAAATCAATAAAATGACATGTGAATTTGAAAACCTTCATTCACTTTATTGCCGTGTGTGCCACTCTCCCATCCCATGTCATGATTCTGTCGATAATTTCAAATTGAAGCTGTCAATTCTCTAATATAACGGTTACTGTATACAAATGATAAATTAATTATGATAATTTAATTATTACTTAGAATACAAAGAATGTATGTTAAATTAACTATACGATATTAATAGGTTTAAGGCAAAATCAAAATTTGTTTATGTTCCAAATCTTGATATATTTAGTATCCAAATTTAAATATCGAGTGGAGATAATTTTTTTAATCTTACTGTTTATATTATTTAATAAATTTCATATTAAATATTAGTCTAAAACATTATTTAACACGTAAAAATTTTAAAACTAAATTAAGAAGTTTATGTTTACCAAATTTTAAAGTTTAAACAACAAAACTAGAATTCCAACTTCATTTATACTTGTGCGACTAAAATATATTTTACTTTTATTAATATTACTCGGAATATAAATATTTAGTAAGAGTGTGTATTTGATTGTTTGATGTGAAATCAACAAAATGACATGAAAATTTTTGAAAACCTTCATTTACTTTATTGTGACTTCCCATGTCATGAAAATTTTGTCGACAATTCCAAATTTAAGCTATCAGCTCTATGATATAGTGATAACCTTTTTATATAATTAATTATGATAATATAATTATTACTTAGAATATAAAAAACGTATGTTAAATTAATTATAAGATATTAATAAATTTAAATATATTTGTAGGTCCTAAAATTTAATGCAAAATTTAAAATTATTTTATGTTACAAATCTTGATATAGTTTAGTATCCAAATTTATAAAGTAAACAGAGATAATTTTCTCAATTCAAATATTTACACCACTTAATAAATTTTAGGTTAAATAGTAGTCTAAAATTTTATTTAACATGTAAAAAATATTAATACTAAATTAAAAATATTATATTTATCAAATTTGAAAGTTTAAACAACAAGAATGGAATTCCAACTTTATTTATACGTATGGAACTAAAAAAATACTTTAATTTCATTAATATTACTAATAATATAAATATTTAGTAAATGCGTGAATGATTGCTTGATGTGAAATCAACAAAAATGACATCACAATTTAAAAACCTTGATTTACTTTATTTACTTTGTTGCCGTGAATGCCACTCTCCCATACCAAGAGATTATTATGATAATTCCAAATTGAAGCTATCAATTCTCTAAACTTCTTCCTTGCATTGAGAATTGAATTTGAACGTGTGAATTACTTCAGACTTTCCAATCTCACAACCGGTTAAAAACCGTCAACTTCATTTCTTATCCACATTGGAAGAGAGTGGAAAACTTTATCTGGAAAGATGAATTCCATTTTTTTTTCAGAAAGATATAAACATAAATCTGACTCACACGAAATTGATAATATTTCTTATTTAAAATCTTAAAATAATTGAGTCAGCGATGGTACTCAATTTTTTTATTTTTAATTAATTTTAATTGAAGTGAAATTTAGATTCCCAACTTACGAAACGTCTTTGTGGTGGAGACCGTAGCATGTGCATGAAAGTCGGTCAACTTCTGAAATCAACGGAGAAATGTTAAGTAATCCCTGTAATAAAATTTTGTTTGAGTTTGATAAGGTAGAAGAGTTTTGTTTGAGTTTCCGGATCCTATGGCCTTCGAAGCCGTTGTGTTGTGGGTGTTATGCATGCTATTTGCAAAACAAGGTGAGAGCATCATAAAGCCAGGGTCTAGGCTCTATGCTACTGAAATTGGGAATAACAGTTCATGGGTATCACCTTCTGGCCACTTTGCTTTTGGCTTTTACCCACAGGGTAATGGCTTTGCTGTGGGTATATGGCTGGTTGCTGCTCCTCAGAAAACTGTAGTCTGGACTGCTAACCGTGATATCCACCCAGTCCCCTTGAATTCAACGTTGAACATCACCACCACTGGTATGCGGCTTTTCCCAAGTGGGAGAGAAAGCCTTGCTCTCATTTCAACTATTAATACAACTTCAGCATCTATGCTTGATTCTGGTAACTTTGTGCTCTATAGCAATGGCAGTACTGTTGTTTGGCAAAGCTTTGATAATCCAACTCACACCTTACTAGGAGGTCAGAATTTAACTTCCGACGCCAAACTGGTTTCCAGTGGAGCTTTCTTTATCATCATGCAAGAAGATGGAAACCTCGTTGCTTATCCAAAGGACAGCGCAGCATCTGCCTCTGATGCTTACTGGGCTTCAAACACTGCTAAAATGTTCGCAGAGCTCTGGCTTAGTGCCGCGGGCTCTCTTTGCATTGGTGAGGGGATTACCTGTTTGCACAAAAACATTAGCCCTCCAAACAAATCACACAACACAAGTTCAATCTACCGTGCAACACTTGCTGCAGACGGGAACCTCATACTGTATGAGCACCAATTTGAGAACAGTAGTAGCGAGTCTACACATGTCCGAGTACTGTGGAGTACCTCGCTTGAGAAATGTCAAATCAAGGGGTTTTGTGGGTTTAACACTTATTGCTCAAACGTAAAAGGCGATGCGGTGTGTGAGTGTTTTCCTGGCTTCGTCCCCTCCAACACCAGTGGTAACGTGTCTCGGGACTGCGTATTAGCCTATGCACAAGATGGTTGTAGAAGCAGTGAGGCCCCAAACCAAATGATTTTGTATAATATTGCTGAGTTGGAGGATGTGTATTGGATCGCTACACCATATTCTGTCGTACCGATGAAGAAGAAAGAGTGCGAAAACTCTTTACGGGATGATTGTGATTGCGTGGCAGTGTTATATTGGAAGGGAAACTGCGAAAAGTACGGACTGCCGCTAACATATGGCAGACGGCTTCAAAACTCATCTGTGGTGGCACTCTTCAAGAATGCTTCAGGAACCGTCCAAAACACAATTCCAGGAACCTTTTTTCAGAAGCCTAAATCCAAGGTGGTTACGGATAACAAGAAAAGTGTGATAATGATTCTAGCCTTTACTTTGGGTTCCATTTCATTGTTATCTTTGATATTTGCTGTGTCCATTTTCTTCACTTACAAGCGGAAGGTGCATAAGTATACAACGTTGTCTGAAAGTGATCAGAACCTGGGATTGACTGGAGAATGCTCTCTGCGTTCGTTTTCTTTCGATGAACTTGTCAAATCCACTGGAAGCTTCACGGAAGAGATAGGGAGAGGATCATTTGGAGCGGTTTACAGAGGCGAAACAGGTGACGACAACCAAAATATCGCTGTCAAGAGATTGGAGAGAGTTGCTGTTGGTGACTGGCAGAGGGAATTCCGGAATGAGATTACTTCCATTGCTCGAACACATCACAGGAATTTGGTTAAGCTGATTGGTTTTTGCATCGATGGAGCTGGGAGTCTCCTCGTTTACGAATACGTAAGAAACGGGTCTCTGGGAAGTCTTCTCTTCAATGATGAGAAACAGATATCCTGGAGAGACAGACTAAAAATCGCATTGGATGTTGCTAGAGGAATCCTTTATCTACACGATGAGTGTGAGGTCCGCATCGTCCATTGCAATATAAATCCTCGAAATATACTTATGGATGAAACGTGGACTGCAAAGATCTCTGATTTTGGATTTGCAAGACTACTGAAGTGTGAGCATTCAAGAATGAGAAAAGAGGACGATGGGACAAGCAAGTACTTGGCACCTGAATGGCAGAAGGAAGCACCGGTGTCGGTAAAATTTGACATTTACAGTTTTGGGATGGTGCTGCTGGAGATCGTGTGCCGCAGACGCAGCATAGAAATGAAAGTTTCCTCAGCAGAAGAGATACTTCTCTCCAGCTGGGTATATAAATGTTTTGCAGAAGGGCAATTAAATAGGGTTGTTAAGAAGGATGAAAGTGTGGAGTGGAAGATAATGGAAAGAATGGTGAAGGTGGGGTTGTGGTGTGTGCAAGACAATCCTTCTCTTCGTCCCTTGATAAAGAATGTCATCTTGATGTTGGAAGGATTGAAAGATATTCCAATTCCTCCCTCTCCAGCCCACCCTCATCGTTAAATATTCCTAGGAACATCTTCTATACCATTGTTCTATGTCTCTACTACTGTAGTTTCATTTTCATCTTCAGTTCTTCTTCTTGTGCTTCAATTATATCAAAACCCACCTTCTCTACTCGCCAGTTCCCACCTTCAAAGTTCATGAAATAAAAGACCTTAATTTTCGAGATGGGTCTCAATAGGTTTTATTGCTGACTTCATCTCTGTCTCTATTTAAATGCAATCATGATTAGAAGTTTATAAATTAAAAATATTATTAAAAAGGGACAAGTACAAATTATTTTTCTAAAATGAAGAGATGATGACTTACAATACTTTAATAACAGTATTAGCGAGTTAACCTTTTAAACCTGTATGAATCAAGAGTTATACAAATAAAGATATTTAAACTACGAAGTTTCGAAAGCGATAAAATCTAATAGCTCCATAATTAATATTGGTACAATTTTATATATGATAGAAAAACTCTGGCACAAATTCACCTCGTCTCTGACATGGTCTTCACCATTCTCGTCGTAACTTATCAGGAAATAGAGATTTTTTTTTCTTCTGTATTTTATTCTTTTATTTACTTGGTCACCGAAAGACTTGTCCATAACAAGTCTTGGAGTGTTAATTACCTTAAGATGTTCTTTGGTAGGGACAGGACGATGTTGATTTGAAAAAATGACCAAGAAAAGCAAGTCTTGGGAGACCAATTTGCTTAAATTTGAACCAGGCAAGGGCAGTGAAACAGAAAATAGCGATCTTGTTTCTGGTTTCTCAGACTGAAATCATCAAATTCTAATGTTATGGACATCATTGCCGTGATAATAACTTGCCTGTTGCTCATGTCTGTGGGCACAAGAGTTGAAACGCAACAGATACCAGTCGGTGCCACACTTGCTCCACAGAGTACTACTCCATCTTTCTGGCTTTCTCCTTCTGCTCAATTTGCATTTGGTTTTTATTCACTAGAACAAGGTGGTGGGTTTGTGGTTGCAATTTGGCTGGTTAGCGGGGAGAACAAGACAGTGGTATGGACTGCACAACGGAACGATCCTCCGGTAACCTCAGGTGCAAAGCTACAACTAAACATGGATGGAAAACTAGTAATCATAGACGACCAAGGAGAAGAAAAGGTTATTGCAGCTAATTCCAGTGCAAAAGCTGTCTCTGCCTCCGTGCTCGATTCTGGAAACTTTGTGCTCTACAACAGTAAAAACGACATCATATGGCAGAGCTTCGATTACCCAACAGATACTTTGTTGGGTGGTCAATCTCTTCCAAACGGACATCAACTGGTGTGCAGTTCATCACAGAACAATCATTCCAGTGGACGGTTTCGTCTCAAGATGCAGGATGACGGAAATCTTGTTCTGTATCCAGTGGACACAACTGACACAGGAACGGATGCTTACTGGGACACTGAGACTCGTTTTGGTCTTAATCGCGATGAGGAATATCAGTACTCTCTCGACCGAAATGGTACTCTGCGGATTCTGAATGAAAGCAGCAATGGGAGGACCAAGGTGATTCTAAGTGTAGTCAGTAATTCATCTTTAGCTAATGATGGAAACCGGATCATATATCGTGCAACCCTGAATTATGATGGGATATTTCATCTGTATGCGCATTTTAAGAATGGTAGTACCCAAAATTTGAAACAATGGCCGCAGGTTAAAGACATGTGTTCAGTAAAAGGTTTTTGTGGCTTCAACAGCTACTGCACATTAGATGACGATCAACCACTATGCTCCTGTCTTTCGGGTTTTATCTCCGTACATCAAAATGACTCCACTCTGGGCTGCAAAAGGAGCTTTCTGAAAGAAGATTGTAGGGAGAAGAAAGACAGCGCAACCTCGTATGAGATGAAGTCAGAGGAGGATATTGGGTGGGTGGATGTTCCTTATTTCATGGCTGAAATGTCACAAGAAGAATGTTCCGCTGCTTGCTTGGCTGATTGCGAGTGTGAGGCTGCATTTTACGACGGTGCAAGCTGCATGAAACAAAGGCTGCCTTTGAGATATCTCACACGACAATTACGCGATTACAGAACCTCAGTGTTACTATGGAAAGTGGGAGACAGCCTCAGCAATCGGACGGAAAACGATAATCCTGTGCCTGTGCCTGAACCACCACCAATCAAGGCGACAAGTAATAAAGCAACGGTGCATATTATTGTCATTACATCCGTATTTTCTCTGCTTTTGTGTTCAACCATTGTCATATCCAGTCACTACACGTACAAGATTCGGATTTTGAAGTATAAAAGATTGATGGAAACTGGGAACCTGGGCCTGAATGAAGAGGTGACTTTGAGAAGGTTTTCATACAGCGAACTAAAAAGAGCGACAAATAATTTCAAGATAGAACTGGGAAAAGGGTCTTTCGGAGCAGTTTACAAGGGGGCGTTGGAGAAAGGTAAGAGGTTGATTGCAGTGAAGAGACTGGAGAAGTTGGTGGAAGAAGGAGAAAGGGAGTTCCAAGCAGAAATGAGAGCCATCGGAAAAACCCGTCACAGGAATCTAGTTCGTTTGTTGGGTTTCTGTGCGGAGGGTTCTAAAAGGCTTCTGGTGTATGAATACATGTCCAATGGCTCCCTTGGAAATCTTATCTTCGTGGGTAAAAATCAGAGGCGTCCAGAGTGGGATGAGAGAGTAAGAATAGCGGTGGAGATTGCGAGAGGGATAATGTATCTCCATGAAGAGTGTGAGGCTCCAATCATTCATTGTGACATAAAGCCTCAAAACATCTTGGTGGATGAGTTCTGGACAGCCAAAATATCCGATTTTGGGCTGGCGAAACTTCTCATGCCTGATCAAACCAGAACCATGACAGGGGCTAGAGGGACAAGAGGGTATGTGGCCCCTGAATGGAACAAGAATGTCCCAATATCTGTCAAGACTGATGTTTATAGCTACGGAATAATGCTGTTGGAGATTTTGTGTTGCAGAAGAAACATCGAAGTTCATGTCCCTGAACCTGAGGCGGTTAGTCTCTCCACCTGGGCTTATAACTGTTTTGTTGCAGGAAAACTCAATAAGCTTTTTCCTTGGGAAGTGGTGGATGACAAAACTGCCGTGGAAAATATCGTTAAGGTGGCACTTTGGTGTATCCAAGATGAAGCTTTTCTGCGCCCAACAATGAAGAGTGTCGTATTGATGTTAGAGGGGGTCACCGACATAGCAATTCCTCCTTGCCCCGCTTCCTATTCTACTTGAATTTTCTCTGTCAGGAAATGTTGCAGTGTTCATGAATCGTGCGCTTTTCAGTTTATTTGTTTGTCTTCTGTTACGTGCTGTTGTCTTACTTTCACTTGTTAGGATTATTTTATCGTGTTGTTAAGGTAGCTGAACTAGTAATTTCCCATGTTAATTTCTGTTCAAGCAGCAGATATGTAAGTTTGCTTGACGCTTTTGTCCAATAAAAATATGTTTTACTATGTAGTTGGTTTATCTTTAATTTTTCTTTTCTGTCATGAGACGGTAGTTTTGAAGGAAAATTTTCATCTTAATGTAGTTTTTATTTTTAAATCACGGCTTTACAAAAAAGTAAGATGTTTCATTACAAAATTTTAACCATTCATATAACCTTCTTTTAAGTTTTTCTGCTTATAGTTTCTTCTCACTGAAGTTATATTTATAAACATCACTTCAGGTGTCTTTTAGAAGTCGTATTTAGAGTTTTTTTTTTCTTTTGTTAAGTGTTGTATTTATAAAATGATCATGTAACTATAATCGTCCCTTTGATGATAGTTTTTTTACTTTTTATTTAGGAAATAATTATTCTGTTTTTTGTATCAATTCAAATTTGATTAATGAATTAAAAGGTCATATTAATTGAATGAGTTGAGAAAATTAAAGAAGCTGGTAAAAAAAATTGTTGCTCTACTTGATAAAATGTAAATTAATGAGAAAACAAATATTATAATATTTAATTTTCATTAATTAGACAAGGTTTTCTATATGAGCTCTGTTTTTTACAAACAGAACACTTTTTTTTAACTTATGTTAAACTTATCCATTCATTTACATAATCTTTTCTTAAACCCTTTTATTTTCAACCATTATGTCTGACGTAAACAATAAAAAAGAACAAGTACTTATATTCATAATGAATTAATAAATTAATTTCAAATAAACAAATAAAAATTCTTTTGTTAGAATAAATCTCCTGACTATGGAAATTAATCATGTAGTGAATGAAAAGGATATATAATAATAATAATATTATTATTATTATTATTTATTTCCTCATTAATTTGAATTTATTTTAGGTGAATAATACATGTTTTACTCTCTTTTTTTAATTTTATCATGTTTTTTTCAATTAATATAATTTTTTAATTTATTAACCAGAGTGAAAAATGTATATAAAAAATTATCATTTCAATTTCATTATCAATTGAAAAATGTATATAAAAAATTATACATTATTATGACTTCTCAGATTATTCAATATAAAAAATGAAATTAGAAATAGTACATGCAAACATGACTTCTAAGAAAATGAAGTCCTCTTACCAATTATGACTTCAGGAGTCTTCCTCTTAAAGAATTATTTTGATTTAGTTTTTCAAAAGAAAATAAATTTGAATTAATATATAAATTTGATTACACTCTTTATTTTTTAATGAAAATTGATGAATAATTTATGAGTTTGTTCATTTTATCTTTTGGGTTATAAGTTTAGTTATTATGTATCTTATCATTTATGATAAGATTCAATTCATCTAGACGGAAAGTTCTTCTTATAAGAGGGTAACATGTGTCTGGGAGCATTGTTTTACTGAGAATAACTGATGATTCACAAATGATTGCTTACATTTCATAATTGGATAGAGTAATCCACAAAATGTCTTGGTCGCTACATCTAAGTGTTTTGAAATATAAAAAAATAAAAAATTATCTAAAACATTAGTCAAAATTTAATTATCAAAAATTTAGTTATCCTGTCTTAATTTCCTTCTTCGTCTTTTTCAACTTTCCACGTAAATTAAAAACACGCTCAATGATTCACGATTTCATGAAATTACCATTAATCCTACAACTACCACCATCAAGCTTTTCTATAACGCCAACTTCCGATTGCAGCTTCGAGCGTCATCTACTATTGCCAAGTAGAAAAACTAGACGTGAATACAGGGTTCTAGTAAATCTGATCTCCAAATGCATCCTTATATAAACCAGATACGTAATATATGATTACATTACAACAGAATACGAATGTTAGCAAAATGTCAAAACATAACTTCTTTAAATTTCAGAGGTTTTATTATACGGAACCTATAATTCTATAAAATTAATTCCATCTTTACATTTACCATCTTACATCTGTGTTAGTATCTAAGGCATGCATAACAGAGGCATCCGATATAAAGGGAAAAAAAAAAAGTGATCAGAAAATAGTCATCCCACTACTTTGCTGCCAACGTAACCCAGCAGGTTACTTGGCTGCTTGTTCAAGAACCGGAATTTTCTTCCATGTTTCTTCTGAACCACTTATCTTCAACGGTGGCAAAGAAAACATGCTAACAGTTGAGCTTCCACTTCTAATTTCCTGCAAAACATGCAAAGCTGATACTGTACTCTTCATATATAGGCTCTCCATGTACTCAATCTCAGCTAATTCCCTGGGAATCAGCAAACCACCATCACTCTTGGTAGTGGTTGAAGTTGAAGGATCACAACCTTCAGCTTGGGGTGTTGTCTCACCAGAAACAGGAGGAGGATCATTCTCAGGGAAAAGACGGTCCAACATTGTTTCACACTCCTTTACAAGCTTGTAGAGCAAGTCAGTGGTAAAGAAAGGTTGTTGCAAGACCTTCTGAATGAAGGGCAAGCGAATGAGAGCACCAGTTCTCTTGTCATACTTCTTCAGTATTTTCACTAGCCCTGTGGAATGAAAATTGAGGCAATTATTAGATACCTCGAATGGAACAATTGATTTAAAGAAAGAAATATCATAAGTATCACATTCTTCAATTTATGCTCAAGTTAACTAACTGCGGGCTGATCATAGAAGCGTATATCTTTAGAGCTAGTTAGATCTAAAGCTGACACTGGTTTCCAGATAAAAAATGCATAGTAAAGATACAATTATCACAGAAAATCTGTCTGAAAACCACATATTGTTCATATTCCATGTGCCTTTTTAGCATTTTCAAATCAGAATCACTCTCGAGTGGCAAGAAAAAAAAGTGAAACTCCCTGATCGTTTATGCTTTAAGATGATGTGACCTTTGCGTATATTTATTAAATCAACATCATATTTAATTAAAACATGACATACTCTTCTTGAACTGGCTTGCTTACCAAGTAGATAGAAGGAAGCCTGATTATTGGGTATAAAAGGGCCAGATGTCCAATTTCAGAAACATGGACATGTTCAAAGTAGATTCTTTATTCCAAGAAAAAGCATATGCTTTGTCCTACCAACTTGGCCAAGGAATTTTGAGGAGCAATGGACAATATGTATGGGAAACGAATCCTATTCCATCCCATTACTTGACCATCCATTGTACTTATATAAGTGCCTATAAGTCTAAAAATAACTATTTTCGTAGCAATGGACAACTTGTATTGGAAACGAATCCTATTCCATCTTATTACTTGATTTTCCCACAGTACTTAGAAGTTCCGTAACGCTACGATGAACTTGGGCAAAGTTTGAAATGTAAAGAAAGAATCCAGATTTCAATAACAACAAAGAAAAATAAGCAAATATAACAATACATATGAAAGTTAAAAGTACCTGTATAGTTCAGAGCACTGTAGTTTTCCAGCAAGACCATCTCTCCATGGAAATCCACAATTTCCTTTCGGATTTTCATCATCTCTTCACTAGAATCCTTAACTTTGTTCACCCTATCTTGTAACTCCTGTATATTTCAACGATAACAAACATTAGAGCTTCCGGTTATCTAACTATTTTATCATATAAATCACCCTGCACCAGCTTAAATAAAAATTAAAAAGATCATACAGAATATGCATAACCAGCGGTTACAATAAATAAACAGAAGACCTAAAAAAAAGGTCATAATATTGTGCAGAAGAAAAACAAGACAAATTAGCATTGCCAAATTGCAATAAGAAGCTTCACGCCTAATCAAAATCCCAATTCTCTTTTTTAACCACAACGTCATCCATCCATCCACGTTCATAGCTTGTGAATCTACAAGTTTCTTCACTAATTAATATTAAACTCCATAATAACATACCGCGAAAAATATAAAAACCCACTCATTTGATCAAAAGCCAATAATAATGTCAAACTCCTCCAGGCAAAAACTAAAAAGCCAAACAAATCGTAGAAATTCAGTATTTAGCTATTTAGCATTGAATAGAAAAAACAAACCAAAAACTACAAAAAGGAAACAGATCTTCCACACAGCAGCGAAAGAGGAGAGGAGACAGAAAGAGAGGAATCACGGAGGAGAGTACCTTGAGTCTGATAATGTACTCTTCCTCCTTCTCAACGAAGAAGGTGTTGAATTTGTCGAGTTCATTCTCGAGCAAGTCGTGGAAGTCGGTCTCCTCCTTGGACATGTCGGCGGCAGTGGGTGCGGCATCAGACTTGAGGCGTTTTCCGGGGCGGTCATCGGCGGCAGCAGGAGGTTCAAATTGTTTAAGCTTCTTCTTGAGCTCCTTGTAGGAGAGGAACTTGTCGCGCCACTCCGGCAGGGTTTTCTCGATCTGGGTGCTGAGGCTCTTTCCGAATTTCATGGCTTCTGTTAGGAAAACGGTGGTAAGAGAAACAAATTGGAAAGAGAAATTTAATTTTGGTAAGGAGAGAGGAAGGGAGGAGAGGAAATAGAGGATGAAAGAGGTGATAGATATAACGGTTGGAGGGAGGGAATATTCGAGGGTATTGTTGGAATATCCGTAAAAACAGTATATTTGGGGTTTTATTCCTTTCTTTCTTTCTCTTCAGACTTACCACACTACTTCTCCGTTGTACTGTACTGTACTGTTCAGCTTGTTCAGCTTGTTCAGTGTATATAGGAAGGAGAGAGGAGTGATTTTTGTGATGTGTTGTGTTGTCGTCCTCTGCTACCTACCTGTGCATTTGGATTTTCTTTCTTTTCCGAAAAAGAAAGTTTAGACTAAACTCAACTAATATTTATATTTATTCTATCAAATTGTAATCTTCTGCTCTGGACCTGTATGCAGTTTCTCATGATTAAAATACACTGGATTTTGTAATCATCAAATTTATATATTTGGGAAATTGGTAGTTACAGTACTTAAAAATATATATATATATCGCTGAAATAAATCGTTAAACTATCAAAAAGTTCTTGTTGAAAGACCAACGAAGTATTAGTAAAATAGATGCGTAGATTTTTTTTTTATAAGAAAAAAACAGTGATGAAAGAACTATAAGTAAATAAAAAGTTTTAAGTTTCTTGACAAAAAAATTTTACGACAGAAAACAAAATTCACTTTGGCTTGTGGTTAGGAAGAGTCCTAACACGTTAAAAGAGGACTACTAAATTTAAAATAGCCATTATTAGAGAAAAAATTAAAATAATTTTATTCTATGTAACAACTAAAATTTCTTTTATATATCGCATTAGAAAAAATAAGAAACATATAAGTGTAAAAGTAAATTATCACATAAATAAAATTGATGAGTAATAATATATCATAAATAGTAACATATCAAACTAATTATAAATAATATCAAAATATATTTGATAGAAAATAAACTTTTGAATCATCTTATCATTTTACTTCATGTATTATTACACAAATACTCATTAAGTGACTATTCTTATTAAATATCAACGTAAAAACTCACATAATACATTTAAAAGAATAAGTTTACTATAAAAACAGGAATAACTTATAATAAAGATTATCAAAACAAATCTTTGCCAGAAATTAATCCTTAACTTAGTTTTTCTTTTTTTTTAATCATTTATACAACTCCATTACTTAATTCTAGTAACTCATTCACCAATACATTTCATTACATGAATCAATCAAAAAAGACAATTAGTTCAAATAAATAAGTATAATCACCTCATTGCACCAAAGACACTCAAACAACCAAACCCAAAGAAATTATTTAGTCATACAATCACAAAAATCACATTCAATTAATCGAGTTTATACTCATCTAACTCTTTCTTCACTTCTTTCATACCAACTTAGGTTAGAATACCAGTATATCGATTTTATATTTAGAATATTATTATAATAATATGCTCCCAAATGTATAGTCTGAGATATCTCATCATAGTCTTGTCATTAATCGGTTTCCTTCATTATAAACTAGGATCTCTATTCTTTGATGATAGCCTAAGATCTCTCCTGTAATAGTTATATACAATCTCTTATGCAAATGGAAATAACATGAAATTACTTTTTTCAATTTCATAATGTAATAACGCCGGTATTTTCACCCCCACTTAGAAACTTTTACGATACAAACCCAAAAATCTCTTCCTCTCACAAATTCTTGACTTTCTCTAGTCCAAAAAAAATATCATCACTACATATATTGTATTAAACTTGTACTTTTCAGAAGTTTTTTTCTTTTTTTAACAATATTCAATCAAAACAATCTTACCATCAATTAGTATTTTTTCAAAAATAAAACACTAGATCGTAAAAGAACGAAAATATTTATATATTTATCAATACAAAATCATGTTTTACAGTGTTAAAAACTTAGACATCTCAAATAAAAGAATAGATGAATCCAATAATAAATATAAGGATAGTTCTATCAAATTTGACTACAATAATAAGCTAAACTAAAAAAGAAGAAGTGCTCTAACAATATATTAGTATGTGAAATGAAATAGTCTTAGATAAAGAAAAAAAAAAGAATAAAGTAGTAAATTAAAATTATTTTCTTGAAATAAATGAAAGTAGACATTTGGTGAGGATGATGAAAAGGCTAAAGAAAACAGGAGAGAGAGTGGACCTTTTGTTTTTGCTAATTAATGATGAATGGTATAATTCCAAGCCATTCGGAATATCCTCCCCATCCTCCCCATGGATATTTTTTAGTTGTCCACGTTTCATTTGTTGCTTTGCTTTCATCTCTAAATAAATTCACCATCTAATCAGATTAAATTATCAAATAGGACTATTCCTAACGGAGTCTTAAGAGTCCTACTCAGAAAATAAAAGTATAAAAGTTTGAATAATTATTAAAATGCATTTTTTTATACATTTTGTAATTTTTAATCAGTATTTTCAAAAAGTTTATTAGTTTCTGCTATAAAAGAAAATGAAGATATACTTGTGTTTTTCCTTCTTTCATCAAACTTTTTTTGGCCACGTGTTCCTTGTCTGTTGGCTATGTGAGAAAGTCCGCATCGTGGTATGGATATTCTTGCATCACATTTTTTTACTTGGGTGAAGGAAAGAAAATTATTTTATCACTTTATCGGAAGCCACGGGAGATATCATTGTGAAACTGTGAAACTGTTTTGCTTTGATGTTATATAACCTGTTTTAAAAAAATATATATATCATTTGATACATTTGACGATTTATGACTACTTCGTAAAATGAATTAGATAACTATGATCATAGTAATAATTATTCAATTTACTACTACAAAGAAAAAGAAAAGAGAAACAAAAATATGTATAATTCAAATAATATTAAATTTATTTTCCTCAAATTAAACTTGTGTTATTTATGTAAAAAAATCAATATTAACACCATTGAAAAGTTTGTTTTTAATTTAAAAGGCTTAATTAACACTTTCAAATTTAGGAATTATAAAAGCTTAAATTTGTAAGACTAAAAAAGTTATTTTTAACTTTAAAGTATTAAAATTATCGAGTTTACAATCAAAGGAAAACAAATCACACGCAAACTTCATTTTTTTTAACTGAGATTAGTTTTTCAATATGTGAAAAATAGCCTTAACATAAGTATAGACCTAGAAACTGTAACTTATTTTGTAATTTCCATGCAATAATACTTTATCATAAAGAACTATTATAAAATCATAAAATTTATGATTCTTACATGTTCACGCACATAATTGTACATAATTACGTATATTCATACACATAAATCATAATAGGATACTAACCTTGATTTATAAGAGACTCAATAATAATGCATTCTTTGATCAAAGACACAACCTTAATATCTTTATAATCCAACATCCATCAAGTTAGACTAAGCTTTATTTGATTTTATTACGTTCTTATAATAACTAATTGGTTATTATATTTTATTAAATTACTATTAAACTTATCATACTAATTCAAATAAGTCACGTAATAGAATTAATTTGTCAATTAATTATACCGTTAACAACTATAAAATTAAGACAAGAAACTATTAAATATGTAACCTTTAATATCATACAACAAAGAGCGTCGACGTATCTATTTACAAATATTTCGTAATAGAATAATATTTACCATATCAATAATTTAAATCCCCTTTATATATATATATATATATATATATACAATATGAGTAGAAATATAAAAGCTCTAGCATATTCCTTTCTAAGTCCCTTTATTCTCTAATGGAAGGCTTCAATTAAAGGTGTGCTCCACCTTTTTCTCTATCTTATCTCTTATTCTTTTATATTAATTAATTGCCTATCAATGCATCTCATTAACTTCTTTTTTTATTAAATTCAAATTATTATTAGTCTATTTTTTTTTCATATGATTTATCTTTTGTTCTGAAAGTAAAATGAGTTATTTTCTTAATTCAAAATAAAAATATACTGCGAAAATAAACAAAACTTTTTTTTCGGATTTGCTTGATGGGTAAATATTTTTTACTTACATAAAATAAATTTTTATTAGAAAAAAAAAAGAGAAACCATGGGATAGCAAGTTAGGAGAGTCATTAATTGGTTGTACAGCAAGTTGACCAATTAGCTTGCATTTAACCTGGTGAAATTCAGAGCTATCTATCTTTACTATATGCGAAAAATGTTAAATTTAATCTATTTAAATAAAAAAAATACAAAAAAAAATAAATATAATATTTATACGGTTTGAAAGATATCAATATACAGTATGATTTTAATTTAAATTACAAATTAAAATGGTTGATCGTAGAGATAACAAGAATATTCACGCCTGATTGTAGAGATGAAAATAATATTTGCATTCGCAAGTATTTGCAGATAAAATATGCGATAAATAGTTATTAGTCGCGGATATTTATTATCTGCGGGTAGTAAATATTTTAATACTTGCTTTTGAACGGGTGAGGTGCAGATATCATATTATTCGTACCCTCGGATACTTATTACCCGCATAAAATTAAAATTAAAATTAAATTCATATTATATTCTAATTTTTTATAATTTTATTTCAATTACATTTGAAAAAATTATGAAATATGTATATTTTTTAAATATTTACGAGTATGCAGGTATCCACGGATATCCGTGAATTTAAAAAAAATTACGGATATTTTTTAAAAGCAGAAAAACAGTATTTGTATCCGACCCGACTCGTTATCTTTATTTGATTGTGATTAAGAATTTTAATATCAACTAATAATTTTCTCAATTTGACATCAATGAATCAAGAGTAAACAAATATTTTTAAATATACTCATATGTTATTATTATATGAAGATTTTATTAAAAAAATTATGAAAGATCATATCAAATCTATGGTAAAATTACATCACACACGTTAACAAATAAATATATTATGAATAAATTAAATAAAATCATTGATAAACTCAGGATTATATTCACAAAAATTATCTCCATAATTTAAATTTCATATGCCTTTAAAACTCTTTTTGTTTTTTTAGAAATCATTATTTTGTTAGATTTAGTATTAACTTCTTTTTTATACATTCTTACTGGGTTTTTTTATAGTTTATTAATTCATTAACAAATTATTTAAGTTTTTTTATATGTACTTTATTAAGTTGGATTAAACTCGAATCATTTCAAACATTTAGAAAATGATTAAGAGCGGTTCAAGAATTTAATAGACCAACAAAAAACTTAAAAATAACTTAAAAATGAAACTTTTTTTGAGGTCTAAAGCAATTAGTATAAATAAAAATTTAAGGCCTAAAACAATTAGTATAAAAAAATGTAAATCAAGTCTTAAAATAATTAATACTTAATAATTTTTTAAGATTTTTTTTAAGTATAAAATAATGACTTTTGATAGAAGACTATCTTTGGATTTTGTACAAGAAGAAATTAACCTTTTATCATTCAAATGACATATACCAAGGACAATGATCAAGAGACTAGAGTAAGAAATTAGAAGAACAAATCTATTAAAGGGTCACGATGTTACAAGAGCCTGGAAATTCAAAAGATATAAAGATCATGACTTGGAACACATTTGAAATATACTTTTTAGGAAAATTCATTTATGTTTTTTGGACTTTGCGCTTTCTTTTAAAAATTAGTTATGTTTGTATGTTTTTGAGTTTTGGGCTCTCTTTTAAAAATTAGATTATATTTTATGTTTTTAGGCTCGAACCTTCTCCTAGGTTTCTAGATTTTCTTAAACGTATGCACTTATATAGAGGTACCAAAAACTAATTTACATACTTTTGAGTCATGTTATATGCATTTGCATTCTTTGAGAGAAGATTCTATTAGTTCTTGGATTAGAACTTTGATTCTTATCAAAGATTAACATCTTTGCGGCAAATCTTTACTTAGACCTTATCAATATGTTAGATTGAGGCGTTCTTTATCCCTGTCTTATTTCACATTTCTCTCTGATTTGTTTTTGTTGTGTCTATGGAATATTTAAATTAAGAAACAATCGTACTCTTACCTGGAGAGGATTGTATACTTATTAGAGTCTTGTCCCGTCCTCGATAACAACATAAAATAAACAATATATTTTATCCTATAATGCACAAATATGACATGTGACATGTATTTGATAAGCCAATATGTTTATTTTGAAAATAATATGATATGATACGTCACATGTATATTGAAAAATGTAAAGTTGTTCTTAAAAACATGATAATTATGTGATTGTTATTGTATGATCCAAATTAAAATCATATGTAATAAAAAATTATCAACATAAAAATTATATATTATTGTCATCACAAAAATATTACTACTTTATAAATTAGATATTTTATTGATAAATATGGTCAAATATCCTAAAGTATTATATATATATATATATATATATATATATATATATATATATATATATATATATATATATGTACACACGTACGTACGTCTGACACGAATACATGAATATCTGTACATTGTAGATTTTATCTCGTGTAGGTCCGTTATACTTTCTTTACAAAAATTTTATTATTGAATTAGTACTACAATTTAAATGTTTTTAATTATTTATATAACAATTTCAAATTATACACGGTGTTAGATAAGAATCTACAACACAATGAAATGTTGTAATTGATTGGTGATCTTCCACCCCCAACAACATCTAGGGTTATTTGGATAATGTGATAGTTAATAGAGGAAATTTGTTACCTTTCCTACTTTAACTGCAAAATATCTTGTAAAATAATACTAGGTAGACCTTTTTGTATTCCGAAAAACATGTAAAAACTTGTTATAAACTTTTGTAGATTTAACTCTTTTATCAAATGATGCATATCTTTCTTTTAGTTTATCATCTTTTTCCTCTTCCTTAACAACACTGAAACATTAATTTTAACAGAAACATTAATTAAACAGATCATTGTAATAAAATATCTTTTAAAAAATTACTATTTTTAAAAGAATTATAATAAAATTGTAATATTATCGTAGTGTGTGAAGTGCAAGTGAGCCTGCTTGCTTACAGCGGTATTGTTTGGGCCTGGACACCTTCTTACGGGCCCATTTTTTTTATATCAGGCTGATGTTAATCACGCTCACACAACTTTTATCCCTTTCACACCATCTTTTCTTTTTCTTACTAATACTTATTATCGCACAAATTATATAAAAAAATACGTCGCATGTTTAAATGATAATTTTTTACACCACAAAAATTATTTCTCGCAATAAAACCTTTCCTATAAATTATTTTTCATAATGTAACTTTTTATATTACGAAACTACTTTTTGTAATATAATAAAAGCTGTATAGCTTAGGTCATTTTTATTTTCATTTTGGCTTTCATATTATAAAAGTGAATTGAATAATGAAAACTAATTAATGCGTTTAAATATAATTATTTTATAAAAGTAGGCTTCATAATCGTAAAATAATATAACAAAACTAATTTACAGCTTACTTTATGAATATAATACAATCAATAATTTTATTTTTGTCGAATTAATTGAACTATTTATCATCTTGGACATCTTACTACCATGGTATTTTATGTTTACGTACAAATAAAAAATTAAATAGACGAAAATAATGTTGGAAAATATTCTGTATAATTGTTCTCGAAACTGTCGATTGTATTGGTTCTATCCTGGAAAGTACAGTACTTTTAAAATTCTTCCGAAAAAACAAAATGTTCCAAAAATTATGAAAACAATGAATTTGTCTTAGTTTTTTCACGCAAAATGTAAAAATAAAAAATAGTAAAGGTGTTTTATAAGAATATTAGATTCAGTAGAAGATAACATTAAGAAAAAAAATTCGTTCCTATGGTAGAGAAAAGACACAAAATAGTAGGAAATTTTGCAATACCAATTATAATTGATCCTACAATAATAGATTCCACCGTTTATACTTTTTCTTAAGTATCACAAAATTATCTTTAGTAACCAAATAATAAAGGAAAATAAGTCTAGCAATTAAATTGTAAATAGTAAAACCTTGTTTAGTGTACACATAATACAAAAATACTTAAAAGAACATTTGTTTTTCAGGTCATTTTAATCCCACATGTAAGGAATCCATAATTTATTATTAAAATAAAATAAAAACAATTAGCCTCTATCACTATGTATTTATAATTAATTATTACAATTTAATGAGTTAACACACATGATTTATTCTTGTATTTTTCTTTTTTTTATAGAAAGTAAAATATACCACTATGTGAGATATCTTTTTTTGACAAATCAAATTTGCAACAACAAAACCCCTTCGTACAATAAAGACAAATATAAAGAACTTGAGATAAAAGCATATATTTATATTTGTAGTTAAATATGATTTTGTCCCTCAAGTTTCAGAAATTTGTAATTAGTCTCTCTTCAAAAAATTTGACCAAATTAGTCATTCATCTTTAAAAATGTGTGAATTTAGTTATTTTAACCAAATTTTGTTAAGTTTATCTCACATTTAAAGCGCATTTCATGATAGTATTTGAATTGTTTACACCGTTTGACACATTTTTGCTTTAATGTTAACTAAAATATTATCATAAAATGCGTTTAAAATGTCAAATAAATTTAACAAAATTTGGTGAGAATGACTAAATTCACACATTTTTAAAGATGAAAGACTAAATTGGTATAAAGTTTCGAAAATAGACTAATTACAAAATTCACTGAAACTTGAAGTACCAAAAACATATTTAACCCTTATATTAATTTCAAACTAGATCTAAGTCTCGCATTTATACATTGAGTAAATATAAGAAAGTTGAGTACCACAAAAAAAATAATCATAACCTCATTATTTTAAAGTCTTAAATTAGAGGTGATGTCAATCCGTTATTTGATTTGTGCTCATATTTTATTGATGTTGTGTGATTTTCCCTTGAAAAATCTATGAAAGGTATCACATCATAATAATTTTAATAACCAACTCATACAAGATGATGTTAATTTCTTATACCGAACTTGTGTCTTATTAGTTTCATTTCTCTCTAGTGAATCCTCTTTAGAGATCAATCAATATCTTATGTAAAAATAGAATAATCAAAATGTCATTATTAAACATATTTGAAAGTGTATTTATTTTTTTTAATTGTATATTTTACAACTAATAAAATAAAATAAAAACTATAATGAAATTTATGTTAAACTGAACAAAACAATTTAAATTTCATTTCCATTCAAATTATTATTATTTTTTACATTCTAGACCATTCATTTACGATGTAAAGGTCTTAAATATATCTTAAATTTAAAACTTATATCCTTTAAGAAATCTTCATATTAGAATATGTGAAATTGAAATATCATGTAAAGTTTTTCTATTTGTACTCTAACTAACATGATTATCATTAATTGTAAATTACTACTTTTAACATTTTGAAAATTTGAAACATAAAATAAAAAATATCTAAAAAAACTCTTCAGAATTACTCTCAACGCCGAAAATTTCTGTTTCACTACAATTTTTGTCTACAACATATTTAATAGATCATTTTGAATTGACCAACAAATTGTTTATATGGTAAAATTGTTGACTTTCCTCATATCCTTTTTGTGTTATAAATTAAAAATTTAATTAGTCGAATGATATCAACTTTCATTTAGATTTGTCAGTTTGGTCCCTATTTTTAAAAATATGTCAATTAAGTTCTAACTTTTGAAAGAATGCCTCAATTAGGTCATTTTCAGCAAAAAAATTATTAACACTGTTAAAATGACTTACAAAGTTAAGTATTGATATTTATATTAAAATTTAATGGTAAAAGTCATGAATTAAATTAACAGCTTTAGTAATTTTTGTCTGAAAGAGACTTGATTAAGACACTTTTTTAAAAGTTTGGATTAGATTGATACATTTTTAAAAGCGGGTACCAAACTGACACATTTGAACGAAAGTGGATATCATCCTACTGATTAAACCTAAATTAAATGAAACTATACAACTTGAAGAGTGTGTTCTCCTTTTTTAATATTTTCTCAATTCTCTTATTTGAAAATGTATTCACATATTAAACAGTTAACATTATATAACGTAAATGAAAATTTCATTTATTTTCTGATCAACAACTACTGAGATTAATTACTTAGTTTCACTGTATTGGATAAGTGAAATCCCACTAACCTAATATTGGTGGTGGAAAGGGATGTTGAAGTGTAGATGAAAAAATATGATGTTAGTTAAAAGGGAATATAAATGCAAGACCTTACAATGAGCATTATTATAGATATAGGTTTTGCGTGTTAATTAAATCCCAATAATTCAAAGGTTATAACGTTAGCACGTGAATATGTCGACAGAAAAGTAACGGAAGGTACGGTGGCTATGGTAGTAATTTCAAAGCATATTTAATGAGTTAAATTATTGTCATGTGGCAACAAACCAAAGAGAGAAAGACAGCAATTATATGTAACTACACTCTCAGTTTTTTTAGCTCAGCTACTTATCCTCTTCCTAACTCATTATTGCCTTTCTCATGCAAAACCAAACTTTATTACATTTTCAATTTTCCTTTTCCAACGCAACACCTGATTCAATTCTTTTGCGTATTATAAATGAAATATTGTTTCATGCATTTTTTTTGTGTGCCTAAATTAACCATTCTCTAGATATTTATTAACATTTCAACATGTATTTGTCGTGCTAGTATCAAAATTTAATTAATTAATATTATTAAATGTATATTTTGTTTCTTGAATTTTAAGTTTGTGCTGAAACATTTAGATTTTTTTCTTTAATCCAATTTTAGCATTCTTCTTGATTTCTCTTTTATTAATTTTATTTATACAAAGTTTTTAACTATTGCTGTATTTTAAAAAGAAACATATGTTACTTTGAGTTGATTCAATTGGCCTTTTGAATGAATCAAAATAGCATGAAGATAAAAAAAATGAAGCCATTAATATCAACAACCAGTTTTGAAAGTGTTCTATTGTTTATTTTATCTCAAATGTATTACGTTATTATTTCAATTATTGACTTTCTCTTGTAATTCTTATTTCACAAAAAAAAAAAATCATTAATTTATCTTTTTCTTTTATTTCATATTACAATGTGATAATTACACAATGAAATACAAAAATATAATACAAAGTAGTTTTTTATGAAGGATAATGAAACAAAAAGAAGAAAAAGAGAGAAATGGAAAGAATTTGGGTTATTTCGGTAAATGAAAGATGAATTTATTTTGTTTTGTTAGCAAACTTTTTTTAAATAACAAAGTACTAATACATAGTTAAATAAAGTAAATGAAGGAAAAAGAATACAAAATATAAATATTTTGACGCTCAAATATGTTTTCGTCTCTAATAATAGACAGAAATTTGATTTCAAAGTGATTTTTTTTTTTGTTTTTGAAAATTTCATGTTAAAAATTATTTCAATTTTTGTTTGGATACAGTTTAAGAAGTGAAATAAAAATATTTAAAGGATATTGTTGAGAAAAAAAAAACAAATTAAGTCATTCATTATTACTTCTGTCCCAAATTGTCTACATGTGAACGTTCGTTATTCATTTACTATTACAAAAACTCATATTTCCTACCAATTTTGTTTTCAATTTTTTTTTGTATGAAACACTTGTAAATTTTGTTATGAAAAAAAAATTGTAGGAAATTGCTGCCAATTTTTTTGCAAAATATTTTGTATAAAACACTTTTCACAACAAATTTTGTAGGAAATACTTGCGAATTTTATAATTTTGTAGGAAATAATTATCCACGAAGAAATTACCTGCCAATTAAAATTCTTAGAAAAAAATAGCAGGAAAAAGTCTTTTCTTACAAATTTTTTTAACAAATTTGCAAAAAAATTCTCATGTAATATGAGAATTTTTAGTAGTGATTATAAATAATTTTCTCAGTTTACAATGCATTATTATTATTATTATTATTATTATTATTATTATTATTATTTAATTTGTTATTTTGACCTCAATAATTAATTAATAAATAAATAATTAGAGTCAAAATTATGCATTTAATTATAAAATAAGGTTATTGTAGTAAAAGTGTATATATTAAAAAATATATATTTATTAGGTTTAATTATATTTTAAGTTTCTAATAAATTTGTAAACTTTGAATAGAGTCTTGATATGTTTTTGTATTCTATTGAATATTCAATAAATTTAATCTTTTTGAATTGAGTTTTAGTATTAATTTTTTTCTAACTAAGTGATGGTATTGTTAATTGATGATAGTATTGTTAACTCGCTAATCAACATGATTATTATTTTGTCATCTCACCTTATTTAGTTGTTGACACAAGTCATTTTATTATTTATTATTTTAAAATTTTAAATTTTAAAATTTATGTTTTTATAATTTATAATTTTTTAACTTTTTAACTTTTTATTTTTAAAATTTTCTATTTTAATTAAAAAATGTATAATTAAAAAATTATGATTTTAATATTTTAATTAAAAATTAAAAATATATCATAATTCCATATTTCATCCTATCGAATATAACAACATAAACTCAAGTCTCGTTATCCTATGACTATACGATATATTTTTGTAATTTCAAATCTTCAGAGTTTCGTTATCAAATATCTTTCACGACCTTCGCATACAATCCTAACTACATTTTTGTTCTACAATGTCTTATATGTGTGTAAGTGTTCTTAGTTTTGAAGACTCTATAAATGATTTTGAGTTTTTATAGCGTTATATTTTTTAAAATGAAATATATAGTTATGACACACTTTCAATTTGTAATTCAAATGAAAAAATCATCAATTTATAATTATAAAATTATAAAAATTAAAATGATACAATTATAAATTTATAAATTCATAAAATTTAAATTTTAAAAAATATAAAATCATAAATTATAAAATTATAGATTATAAAATTTTAAAATAAAATGATGTGACCTAATAAGATAATAACTAAGTCAAAACTTAACTACCACGTTATCTGATTAACATAAAAAATTAACTAAAGAAACTTAATTGAAAAATTAAATTTATCAAGTACTCAATAAATTATACAATTTTAAATATTCAATTAAATTTTTTTAAATTTATGTTGAAATTTATATTTTAAGACCTTTTATTATCATCACTAATTTATGTGTAAAATTCTTAGACTTGGACGAAACAGAGTAGTATAAGAGAAAAAAAAAACATATTTTAAGTCAAATATTTTATATTATCTAAATTTATGATACAAATGATTTCGTAAATGTTAAAGAGACCGACATTCATTGACATATATACTTGCGTGTGAGGTGGAGTCAAATGAGAGATATATTTTATAATTATTTACAAAAAGTTTAAAATATTTAGACATTATACCACTTATAGTCTCATCTCAAAATGAAATAATATGAATTAAATTTGGATTAAAAACAAGAAAAGTAAAGGCTAATTGATAATCAGTACTGATACTAAATATAGTGCAAAAAAAATATTAAAAGCAGTATCCATTGACCCACTTATAGCTTAAAAAAATCACATGTATAAATAAATATAGCTATATAAAAAAAAGTAGAAGGATAATATAAAATGTTAATAAAGTATAAAAACCGTTATTTTTAACTATTTTTGAACACCAAAGAAAATACATACAAAAACAAAACTACGACAATAAAAGATTTTTACATAAGTTATTTTATGAATTCTAAAACTCGATCATGAAATCGATATAATATTTATATTTTTATTATCAGGCTTTGAACTTATATAATAAAAACATGTATATTTTTTTATCGATCAAAATTATAATTAATATAGAAAGGTTTCAACCTCGGTTATTAATTTAACTATAATAAAATGTTTTTTTTTCTTTTAAAAAAAAATGCAAAGTTTGTTTTCTTTATTGGTTGTCACAATGAATAACAGTCGAGAAGGTTACAAAATGGAAGCACCTATAAGTTATAAAGAAAGATAAAAAAAATCATAATTTTTTCTTATAAGATAATTTAAATATATTGTTCATAGATATAAGATATAACGAGATCTAAGAATAGTAAATGTGATCAGATGTTGAAATTTATCATAATATGAAAAAATAAGTGAATATTTTAAAAGTAAATTAAAATTCTTAATTACTTTACTTTACCATTCTTAATTCTTAATCTGACTTTCACAAATTATCCATCATGAAATAAATTTTTATAGCAGGCCTAAGATTTTTTTCTATTCTCATTTTCATATATGGTGATGACGTTCTAAGATGGATGAATTTAAATGAAAAAAATTATCTTCACAACTCAATTTTACTTTGCTTCAAACAATAATAAAATATAAAATTAATTAATTTAATTAAAAACATGAATTCAACTATTGAATAAAATATTTATTTATTAAAACCAGTTATAAAGAAAGAGCATAAATTTTGGCAGTTATCACACATCATCGCTAACTTTAACTTGTGAGAGCACCTGTTGACTGTTGAGGTTTGTTTGCTTGCACATATATATAGTTGTGACGTGATCATAGATAAAGGATATTAATTAAATATATAAAGTGGTATATATATCAATGAATTTATATTAGTTAATTTTATCAAATTTTTTTCAGTTGAACTAACAAGATTGTAAATGTTCAACTTCACTTAAGTTGTAAGTTAAATTTTGTGAAATACATCCCAAGTAAAACTAATTCCTTAACAAAAATAAATTTTGAAATGTATTGATTAATTTAAAAGGATTAATTTTAATAAAACCAATAATACTAAAAAATGTATACTAGCAGTTACTTAGATAACTTTCAAACTGTAATTAGTTCAACATTTAACAGATTAATTGAGAGTGAAACCAAATTAAAGGAACAAATTTAAACATTAAAAAATTGAGAGCAAAGTATCAGTTTTGTTTACATTATACATCAACTCTTAAAACATGCATTAAATTTTAGAGATTATTAAGAAAATTAGATATTCACAATTAAATGATTATTGTTGGAGTTAGAGTAAAAGTAAAGTGAAGATAGATGAGGGGAAGAACCAAAAAGTAAGCTTGGAAATTATGAGATGAAAATCTAGCAAAGCTAAGATAAGGAGAAGTAAAAGGATATTTATTATAAATGGTAAATAAATGATGAACATTTCAAACAAGCAGCAGATGGTGGAGCGCTTATATATGCACTCTGAAAATATTATATAATCCAGTATACATATCTGTCTTATTTTCTTATGTGTATATTTCCCTATGCATGCATGTATATGAATATGTGTATATATATATCTACACTTATAATAAATATGACACATGAAAATAGATATGATATAAATTATGATAGATATGATATGTGGTTATATATAGCCTATAACTATACCACTTTTGTTTTCTTTTTATTTCCCAAATAATGGCAACCCTCGTTGAAGATGAAGATCAAACATGCATGTGATACCTTAACACTGTGGGGGAAAGATGCTTAAAGAAAAAAGGTGTCATCATCACCACCATCCCTTTCTTGAATGTTGCTGAATGAAGGACTAGGGCAGTTTCTGTCGTTGAGGAGTTCCTCTATCATCTGAAGGGCGATTCTCTCTTCTTCATCGATCTCTCCCCTCACCACTTCTTCACGATGGTGATGACCTGTCACACCCGACGGAGACTCACGGTGGTGGTGGTGGTGGTTATGATGATCGGAAGAAGGTAGAGAAAGAGAGGTGGAATTATCAGCTTGATGAGTGTCATTGTTGGTACCATTCTTTCCCAGCTGAACCGTCATGACCCAATTTGAATCCGAACGTCTCCCAGCGCGCTTTTGCCACACTCCGATGTGGGAGTTCTCTGTGTCAAGGCGCAAGCAGGTCATAGAAGGTGAAGGCACCTTACCACATTTTCGAAGCTTGGCATGCAGGATTTCCTCCAGATCCTTGGAGGTGGAGGAGGGGGTGTCCTCACTGGTAATGCTCTTTGGATCACCTTCAGGGGTTTGAGTTATTGGGAAATTTGTCTTGGCATTTCTCCCACTCATCAGAATAGCAGCTTGATCATAGGCTCTGGCAGCTTCTTCCGCCGTTTCAAATGTCCCCAGCCACACCCTTCTCTTACTGTTTCACGAAGAAAATAAAAGATTACAGTGATTTTGGGGTTTTTGTGGAAAAAAAAATGTGGAAGAATGATTAGTGGAATGAACTTACAGAAGTGGGTGACGAATTTCGGATACCCATGAACCCCAATGGCGCTGCCTGACACCTCTGAACTTCTTTGTTTGTACCATGATGGTGTTGTTGGGGTTCAGGGGTATGATGGTGGGAGAGTGAGAAAGAGTGATGGCGAAGTACAGAAGGAACAGAAAATAGCAGTGGATATAAAGGGGGAAAAGGAGTGGAGGGAAGCAGGTTTTCAACGAAAAGAAAGCCACACTGGTGTCGGCTAACTAAACCGCTCTAGTACAACAATTAAACATCTTTACCTAAATCTTTTCCTCAAGCAGTCACCCTTCAATAAATGTTTGTGCTTGACTTGGTTGCGACTCGTGAAGTCGCTGCACTAGCTACTTAATTTCTTCATGTTTTCTCTTTCTACGGCACATGGTGTGTGCACACTGTACTTGCGGCCTAAACAGTACACAGTTAACCCAAGTGTTAAAGGTGACATTCACCGGAGTTATGTAAATCAAAATGCACCTTTGATTAAGTGCGGTAATTCCAAATAAATTGAATCTGTAACTTCAAAACCAGCTTTTGCATAATTGGCTTATAAATGTGGGTTTTATTTTTGAACAGTAGATCTGTACTGTGTATGAATTAGCTAGAAAAGAAAAAGAGAAGAAAAGCGTAAAGGAGACGTGGAGGAAGTAAGAGCGTGAAGAGTGACACAAGAGAAGGTGTTGCTATTATTGGGGAGTGATGAGTGGTGGTGAGCTTGGGTCGGGTGCAGGTGGTCACGGGCCTATGCTAGCACACAACACAAATGGAAAACCGATCCAGTGTTGTAGCCATTCATCCCCTTATGCTTCACCAATCTAATTGGATGATCTTCCTAATACCACCCACTCCTGGAAGAAGAAGGTTGCATCCAATCACCACTCTGTCCAATTCAATTCACAATCACTTTCATTTAATTTAGTATACTCAATTCAAATTCATTTTTATATTTATTAATTTCAAATCCCATGAATCCAATTCAATTAAATCATAAATATAAAATTAAAAATATTATTTCACTACTCACTTCGTAGTTAATTGTTTTCAAAGTTAATTTGTTTTTTTTTTCTTCTGGAAATACTCCGGTGAAAATCTTATAAATGAATAAAAATAATATGAAAAAGTGTATCTTAATACACCCTAAACACTTAAATTATGGTTAATTCTTCTTTAGAAAAAAATTCTTAAAAAGTCCTATATATGTTAACAAAAAATTTATTATAAAGTTACCTACATTTCTAATTATACTGTTTTAATATTTTTTAAACACGGTGAATTTAAAAAATAAAACACGATAAAGATATTACAGGGTTGTTTTGTCCCAACTTACAAAAGCTAAAAAAAAAGAAAATATAAGTTTGTAGGCTTTTTCAAATAATATAAAATTGCAACTGTAGCTTCTGTGCACTCGTTTCTATACATTGTTGTAAAACAATATTAATCATCATATTGTTGAATAATTGTGATATTATTGTTTTCTCTTAATATTGATGTGAGAGATTGTTGGAATTAACTTGGTTATTTTTTCTTTCTTCTACGAATGAAAAGTATGGTTCCTTTTATTTATGTGCTCAAAATGAGAAGAGAAACAAAGTACAAAGTATCACAAGTGATATATATTTTTTCATTTTAGTATTGTTTGATAAGTGTCGCTGATATTGTTTTAGATATATAATGAGTTTAATCATTGAAAAATGTGTTTTGACTGTTGTTTTCAATTAAGAATTAAATTCAATAATGTGATTATCGTTAAGGATTAATTTTATTAATAAAAATAAAGTTAATTGTGTTACATATTTTTTTAATAACTATTGATTGAAGTTCGTACTAGAACAAGACCCCATCGAGGATTAGGGAAGGTTTAATATAAGCTTTCAACGGAGGGCTAAAAGGTAATCGTTTTTGTTTTCTACATATGACATCAATGTTTCAATCTCAAATTTGTTGAGTTATATTATTATGGTCAATCACCGCATTTGATATATTGTTTGTTTTAAAGTCTGGAACTTCGTCAAACTATCATCATTGAAAAACAGCTCAGAGAATTGAAGGAGGAAAATAAATTTGAACTACTATTGACCTCAATTTCTAAACAATATGAAACTATCAAGTGTACTAGAACAACTATTGTATCGTTTGATTTTGTTGAAATATACTCTTATTAATATTAGTATGAGACATGTATATAAATATGTTAATGTTTTGACCATCATATTTCAATTATTGTATAAAAAAAATTTAATAAAAGAATTATCTAATACTTTTATATTATTGTGAAAGATTAATTAGTTTATCCTTAACAATGTAAATAGTATTTTATAAATGGTATTAGTAATTTTTTTATACTAAATATGATATTTTTTATTGGTAAATTGCAATATATGGTTATTATTATTGTTTTAAATTTCTTGTTTTCAATAGATCACTGTGTATGTTTGTATTTCAAGTAATATTGTTTGAACTAATCTAACTTAATTATAATTGAATTTAGATTGAATTAAATTGTTGAATAGAAAAGACAAATTCAGTCTAACTCGACTCTATACAATTTAAATTTAATTGAGTTAATTAAAAGTTACACTAATTTGAATGCTATGCATCCCTAATACTACATAATAAAACACAGTAAAGAAAGAGAAGAGTGCGGCTTATATGATGATATCTATTATGCACACACTTTATGAGATTGGACGTGATCTAGTGCAATTATGAATTAAATACACACATGTGAACCTTCTAATATTTTTCTATTTTCATATCATTCACTTATTATTAGCCTAATTTCTTATTTTATTTCTTTCAACAGATATTAACGAAGTACACGACACAAAGAAATTAAGGCTAATGGCAAGGATCCTTTTCAATCAAGCATTGTTGTTTAACAAAATGAAAACATATATGATATGACAATGCTTTATATATAATGCTCAATTTCTTTAATATGTTGAGAGAGACATTAATTTTTTTTTAATAATTTTATTATTTGAGTGAGATTTTATATGAAAATTATAAATTTATGCAAGATCCAACTCATGTACTTATCTATGTACAACAACTACGCTAATATATTTAATTAACATTGTTTGAAGAAGTGAAGGGACAAATGCGCCAATTGCATTAAAGAAAAAACTACTGCCATAAATGTGTCTACGTAAGGTGTGGGTTGAGATTGAAAAGTTTTTTGGGGGTTAAGTAATGAATGCATGGAGGCCAATTATGCTGCCATACGTGATAATGTTATAACAATTTTAACGGGATTGTCTTTTCCTTTACGTACAATAAATAGAAATTAATTGGAAAAAAATTGTCATTGAATTTTTTTTATTGCACTGTTTACCCAAATAAAGCTGTTATGGGTTGATTAGTGAGTTCATAAACATGGTTATTATTAAAGCCATTCCATTTCAGAGTAACCCAAGCATATGCCATGCCATGCCATTTTTACGTTACTAGCTCATGGTGTTGGCCTACCACATGACATTAACAAAATTCATTATTTCGGTAAAGAATAAAATTGAAGTGAGTGAATAATATTTATTTAAATGAAAATCAAATTATGAAAAGTAATACATTTTCCTAGAGGTTTGAATAAATATTGCATAGATTGAAATATATGCAGGAAGTGGTGTAGGGGCATCTTTGCAAGGGGCAGCCCCTGAAATAAATATTTTAGTTTAAAAAAATTAACTTTGCCCCCCTAGTATTTTAGTCTAGCCTTCGGCTTGAAGGATTGTCCACAAAATCACTGTTTGCTGATCTAGTTCTTACAAAAAAAAAAAAAAAATCTGTTACAAAATTAAGTCGCTGACTTTTATTTTGTGCCCCCGTACTCTAACCATATCACAAAATCCAATGAAGCAAAATTTAAAACTTCTTTTATATCTTTAATAGTAAATATAGTTTACAGATAACTTTGAGTTTGAGTGGTGGGTTAACTAAAATTTAAATATGTAAAGTTAAATTAAATTTAGAAAATAAAAGTTATTTTATTTTATTTAAGAAAATCACGTTTAAAATACATTTCTTTTAATAGTGATTTTATTTTTATAATTTTTTTTAATCTTGCCAACTTCGATTCGGTTAATGGTTTTTTTTACTAATTTTTTTAATATTTTACTAAAATAAGATCAATCATATCAATCAACATATAAGAATTTCAACACTAAAAAATACTAGATTATCATTTTCTATTTTACCCAATTGAACCTCAAATTTCATCGAAAGAGGATCGTACAATTCAATTGTTTTACCAAATACAATGTGCTCCTCCAAGAAATTTTGAAACGTATTATCCAATACGATCAAGTCATGTCAACATATATCAACACAATATTATATAATATGTTTATCAAATAATAATAAAGTTCACTTGGTATGGAGAAAAGGAGAAAAGTCCACCCTGAAAGATTAAAAAAATCTTGAAGAGAACATAGGTTGAAGTGCAAACCTTATATCTCCTATATTAGGATAATCAAATTCAACTCAATTCAAGTAAAACACCCTCATCTCAAAGTAGCAATCTCCAAAGAACAAGATTGTGACATAATAAACATCATAATTCAAATCATAAAAAATTAAAATCTCGTCTGAAGTTCTAAATTTTCTATCATAAAAAATGAATTCCCTAAACTCGATATTCAACAGAGAACATAAACTCTAGCATTATATCCAGCGAGAAACAACTGCCAATATATAACTATATAAACATGCAAAAAAAAAAATCATCTATAAAATGTCAACTTCCAGAAATTACAGTTACAATAAACATTCAACCAACAATGGTTGTCATTACATTAAGCATCACAAACGATGATTACATGAAATCAAATGAACAAAAATCAACAAACAACGGAACTCAAATCAACATAGACGTACCTCATCAGGATCAAGGAAGGAGACAGAGTTCTAGAAAAAAAATTTAAACTGTGATCCTTACTACTGTCAAACATCTTCCTCAAAAACACATAGAACAACTCAAATACAAAACTAGACAACAACTAAATAAGGTATGAAATGAAACCTCCAAACAAAACATCACATACAAGTCAGATGATAAAGTAATAAAAATTAGGCAAAAAAGACTTTCATCTTTAACCTATAATTTTTAATGGGTCTTGGACAACTAATTTAATTACTCTTCCACCAAAAGAATCTTTCATTGATAAGAGGTTCCTTTTTGTTCATGTCATAGACACCTATCACTTTGAAAATTACTTTTCCATCAAACCCTCCTTATTCACATTCTTGCAAAATTTCACTTTTCTGGTCTTTTGGAAAAATAAAATCCTAGCAATGTTGCTTTACAACCCATCCTGAAAATGTGAAACTTTATTAGACTCACCAGAACACAAAAAATTATTAGAGAATAAGTGAAAGTTTTCAAATTTACCATGAACCCAAAATATGATTAAACATAAAATAAATGTTAAAATAAAATTTTATCTTATAAGATATTTAATTATTTTATTAAAATTAAAATATATAGTATTTTAATTTTTTTTATCAAAATTAATTATTTAGAAGGTGAATAAAATTTAATTACAAACAATTTGTATATAATACATCTCAATTTTTCATTATTATTGAAATGTCTGAAACCGAAGATAAAAATTTGTCATTCCCTAATACAGTTTTAGTTGAAATAATATATATATATATATATATATATATATATATATATATATATATATATATATATAATCATCATTAATGTGAAGACTTAAAAAATAAAATAAAAGTCATCATATAACTTAAATTTTAACATAAATATTAAAATTGACATTCATCTTACGACATTATCTAATTTTATAAATTTTAAAACACAGGCCCATTACGTAAATTTTAAAAAAAAAATCGACCATTTACATAAATTAACCATTTTTTTACCTCTACCAAATTTTCTGTTCTTTGAAAATATTTAATACAAGATACAAAAGTGTACTTTGACGGCTCAAAAAACGATGTATTTTCTTCTCTTTTTGTTTTTTCTTATCCTTTTATACAATTCTCGGGCTCTTGATTCAAAATGCCCACATATTCATGGATGAACTGTTGCCATAACCTTTACCATTTTGAGCAGCCAATCGAGTATCACTGTATCAAGTTCTACAACCATTTACACGTCACTTTATTGCATTTTTCATTAAAAAAAATAAAACACACACACACAGTAAATTATTGTTTGAATGAAAAGATTTTGTTTTGCAAAAATATGTTTATATATATATATATATATATATATATATATATATATAATAGAGTATTTTGGGTACTCTAATTCTTATTATACACACACTTACAAGATTACCCAAAGATATATGAGGCCGTATTTTATATAATTTTATTATATAAAATTGTTATTCTCTATTTTGTTATTATTATGGATTATCATTAATCAATAAATTAAATTATTTGTTAATATTATTGATATTGCACGATTCTTATTAAATTATGGATAATAGACATTGAGTTTCTAATGAACAGTCTATGATGGATTTAATTATTCAATGAACATTGTGATGGACTTAAGTATTTGTTGAGAGGTTCTTGGTCTCTGCTGATAAAGATATTCCATTAGTCAGTTTTAATGAGCAACGTGAAAAATATAATTGTGAGGTCCGTTTTAGAATACCCTACCAAAAAGATAGCAGTATGGTCTCACACACACTTTATTGATTTCAGGTGCTCTACATGTACCAATCTTTCGTCTACTTTTCCAATGATCCAATGACAAGGCACCGCTTCCACAATCTATTCTTTGGGTATCGGGAACTACTCAATTAATTTAGAATTTATTGCTCTTTTATGAATGATCTTTATTTCATGATCTAACATATGAAAGACCTTAAGGCTATATTCTTTTGAGATGAAGGATTAGAGGGACAGGGAGAGGAAGAGATCGAAATGATTAGATGGTAAAGTTGGTGTTGTTTATTTTTAAGTGATTCAGAAGTGATTTTAGAGTGGATTAGAGAGTGAAGTTTGTGAAAGTTTGTGACTGAATTCACTGATGTGATATATTAAAAAAAACTTTTAATAAAAAAAAAGTTAAATCACCAAAATGTCCCTAATGTTATAGGTAATATAAAATTATATATAAATAATTTAAATTTATTTTATAAATTTTATTGAATGATTGAAAATATAAAAAAAAATATTTATAAAAAACGAATGATACAATATATTTTGTATAAAAATAAATTTAATATATAAGGTGGAAAATAATTAATTTACATGGAAATTTTTTTTTCTTTTTAATAGTAATTTTAGAAGTAATAATTTTTTATATAACCATAGTAAATTATTATTATCGTTAACATAGAATTAAGAAAGTGAACTAAAATCATATATATTGATTTTAACTGCGAAATCACATGTAACAAAAATTAAATAATGAAGGGTAATTTGGTAAATTCAACTGTGTCACCCTCTAATTTTACTATAGATAATGAGATTGAATTTTTAGTCAATCCCTCTAATCATCTCCTCCCATCACCTTGAATCACCTCCAAAAGAACACGTTACTCACCTCCTAATCATCTCTTCCCATTCCTTGTTAATAGTACATCCACCCAAAAGAACACAACCTAAAATTTGTACTTAAGCAAAAAACCTACGAAAATTGTACTCATGCGTAACAAAACTACCACAAACTATAATATATAACTAGACAAACTACTTAGAGGAGAAGCAGAACACAAAACCTCTACTAAAATTTCACTTCACAAAATATGTCTTCATATACATGCATGTAGAGAGCTTTTCATCTTATTTAAACACCTACAACAACTTTCTTAATGACTCTCGTAGAATAATGTTGCATCCATGAAAGATATCCATAAGTGAGTCTTCTTAGGTAAAAAATGAACAATACACCTGTAGCAAAACAAAACACTTTAGATCACAAAGTCTAGATGATAAATCATAGATATCTCTTTACAAATATCATATTATTCTTCCTAACTCACAAATGTCCTATTCCTCTTCCATACTATACTTAGACCACAAAATCTAGGTGATGAATCAGAATATTAAGTGTGTTTTCTCTTCTTTCTTATCCATCCTATTTAACATAATATTTAGCAACTATTTTGATGTACATATTTTTTATTTATTGTAATGAAAACGGATAAAGTGATAAGATCACACACCTTCTTTGCTAACTAAACAAATAAATGTAATGATGAGCATCTATTGAGTCAAATTAAAATAATTTTTAATTTTGGATTAACTCAATTCATTTTTATTTAATCTTTTAAGTGAAATATCATTTTAATAATTTTTTTATTTATCATACTTGAACCGGATACTTTATTTAAAGAAACCGATACTAGTATATATCATCAAAGTAACAATTTATTGGTTAAAAGAAAAAGGTCATAACACCTATTTTGATACTTCCATTTTAAAATATATATACCTAGATTTATATATTGACATAACTAACAAAAGTAGTCATACATTTCCTTGATAGGTGCTTGTATACCTGTATTTAGTTTCATTACTCGAATTTCAGTAAACTTGAATACGAATTTTTATTATATGTTTATTTAAGAAATTAATAACACATTAATGTCAATGCATCTGTTAAAACCTAATGCAATAATTGGTAGCACAAAATTTGACTATTTACTTCCAACATGTATCTTGAAAAGGAAATTTTCATACAGATGGACTTGTCAAAAGTTGGTACTTTTCAAGATTCCGACTTTTCTGCACCTAAATTATCACCTGTTATGCGTATCTCATTATTAGAATTTAGCGTTTGATTTTTATGGTGCATAAAAAAAGGCATTAACCTAAAACACTACTAGTTTTGGAAATGAAAGCTAAACAAAATACAATTGAAATATATAAATAAATAATTAAAAGCTGCTATCAAAATGTAATTAAATTTATAATACAATACAATAGCAAGGTCTGGCCATATATAGGGTAAAGAATAGAAAAAAAAAACATTTTCAATTCACCATGAAACACTCCCCTGCAACTGGATCGATGTTTTGACTAAATTGTTGTATTTTGCTTTTCAATAAAGTAAAAAACTTTAAAGTCACTTAATCCTATATAAAATTGGTAAATAAATTGAGTTTTATATTTATTTATACATTGTAAATTTTTAATTAATATAAATCTCTAGTACAATCTCTCACACAGAAGTATATATATATTGTCAATCATAGAATTAGATAGTCATTGTAGTTTCATAGTAATTCAATAGATAATAGGACAAATTCAATAAATAATAAATTTTTAGGGTAATTTTTTTAAATGATTATGAAATTATCTTAATAAATAGATTTTAAATTTAATTCAACTTTACAAATAAATTAATAAAATAAAATTTACATTTATTTATATATTTTGTCTTTATGTTTAAACAATGTAAAACTTTAACTTAATTATGTTTTAAGTTAAGTTCTTAAACTTGAGAATTTTTAACGGTCTCTAATAAATTATTGTTATTTATTGAACACTCAATAAATTTAATTTGTTCAGTTGAGTTATTGCTGTTACTTTTTCTGTTAATGGGGTGATATGACTTTTAAGAGACTGACATGATTATTATCTTGTCATGTCACATTGTTAATCTGTCAGCACATGTAATTTATTATTTTATTATTTTAAAATTTTAAAATATATGATTTTATAATTTTATAAATTTATAGCCATATAATTTTATTATTTTAATTCAAAATTATATAATTATAAAATTATGATTTAATTATTTGAATAAAAATTGAAAACATGTCATAATTTTATATTTTATAAAATCATAATTTTATAATTATATAATCTTGAATTAAAATATTAAAATTATTAAATTATAAAAATATAAATCATACAATTATAAAATTATAAATTATATTATGAAATTTTAAAATAATAAACTAATAAAAAGACATGTGATGACAACCGAGTAAGTGATATGACAACATAATAACCATATCAATCTTTTGACATATACATTACCAAGTTAAGAGACAGAAAAAAGAGTTAATATCAAAATTTAATTGAAAAAATTTAATTTATTGAATACTTACTATACCATCAAAATTGATTAGGATTCAATTAAAAATTTTTAAATTTATGATAGATGGACTTAAAACACAAGTAAGCCTAAAATTTTCAATATTGTTGAAAAAAAATAATAATACTGTGAGTGGTTTAATGAGAAGTGCAAATGGTGTCAATTATTGTCAGTTTGCCCCCATGATGATGAAGTGTTTTAATGGCATGCCATGATAGGATTTAATTTCATACTTTAGTACAGTTGGATACGGGGTTTTAAAGGCGTGCTATGTCATTAAGTGTATATAAATGTAGAAGGGCCACAGGGTGACTTTTCTTCAAGAGTCAATAAATGGCTTATACACCAAAATAAGGAAAAACATACATAACTCACATACTACTATGTCGTCTCTCGCTATGTATGTATAATTCAAGTACTACTTTAATAAATGTATTAGTTGGAGGCTTTAAGGGAAAAGAAGGTGCTTATTCATCTTACGACTTTTGTTTCAAATCTTACATTCTGGGAATTAGGTTTTACTCTAATGCTATTTACTCACTCATAACATCTTCTTCTATTACCCAACGCATTCTCAGTGTTTCTAATCTACAACGTTAGACAAAAGGGCCCAAGCCCAAACATTTCTCATTCGGCCCATTCCACAATTCTAAACACTGGCGCGCGCCTACCTGCTATTCAAACTTACCTGCTCCCACAACTACCATTCTTCTTCGGAGTAACTAACTGAGTTTGAGAGCCGAGTCATGGAGAAGAAGAACCCATTCTTCATCTCTCTCACTTTCAAACTGCACTTCCTACCACTGTTTCAACTCGGTCGAGTCCTCTCTGTAAACTTGGTCTTAACTCACCCGTCATGCTCAAAGGCAAGCTCAAGCTTCCAGCTCCGGACAAGGTTCGGAGGGACTTTCCCGACTGGCTTGGAAGCTTGGTTGCTGGATTCGACGAAAAAGGAAACGAAATCAAAGTATTAGAATTCGAACTCGAGTCCGGCGAGGAGCTCGAGCCGATTCAACCCGGTGAGTTAGGGTTTCATAGAGGAAGTGACGACGGTGACGAAGCCATGGATGATGATGATGACAAGGACCAAATATTTCGGCAAAGGCCGAATCCGGTTTCGGTGTTGAAATCCATTTCGGACGAGGAGAAAAGATCGGATCTGGAATACGAGGTTGGTCCTGATTGGTGAAGAAAAATGGAAATGGTTTAGATTTTCTTTAATTTGTGCCTTCATTACGCTTTCTTTATCCAGCTTTCTCAAAGGGAGATTAATTTGGAAAAGCTGCAAAGAATTGCCAGTGCTGGTATTCCTGATGGAGGAGGTTTGCGTGCTACGGCTTGGAAGGTAATGTTAGAAAAAAAAAGTAGAAATCTAGATCTGCTGACACAGGTAATGGTATTTCATATAGCATTAAAATACAAATAATATTTATGATAATCTATCAAAACAAAGGTTAAATATAACTGATGAAAAGTGTAGAGAAGTTTGGATCAAAGTGCAAAGTGTTTTTTTAGGAGGAAAAACTGTCCCATTGTACAGGTATTTTAAATATGATGAGCTCCTTTCACAAAACAATGAACAAAAAGTGCTCTAAATTATTTTTCAATACCAACAAATTAGGTACAACAATGAAGTGTTTTTATCCTTGTTTCTGTACGTGTGTGTATCCGTGTATATTTTTCTTTACAAAGAGCTGCATGCAAAACACCTCTTTTTTGGTGTTGTTGAATCTAGGTTATCCTGGGACGAATTCAAAAACTAGAAATGATTATCTATTCAAGGGATTGGAATCTTCCGTTCAAGGACTCGAAAATAAAACTCCTGTCACATATAAACGAGATATTGATTACCGGTCTATCAGTTATATCACCCCAAATCGACACAATAGAAAGTAGACCTTAATGGTTAGAAAACTTACAATAGTGAGGAATATGATATATCCTATGTTTATGACTTTTCAGCCAATTGAAGATATTAGATTAAAGTTCCATTTGCAATAGTATAAAATTCTTTGATTGTTTTGCGTACAAGCAGTTGATTGTCCGTTATGATTTCAACTACCAGCTATTATTGGGTTACTTACCTTCATCACGTGATTTGTGGGACGAACAACTAAACGAGAACAGACAAAAATATGCTAATTTGAAAGAGGACCTTCTCCAGAATCCGGTAATACTGCTGATTCATACGTTTTCTCGTTAGGAGTTATATTCATGTGAAACAATTATTGGATATATCTGGTGTGGTTTCTACTTTAGCTTTCGAGTTTTCGCTGATAGTGTTGTTAAATTTAAGACAGTCAGAACATGTGTGGAAAGAGTATGAGGAAAGTTCGACTAAGCGAAACGAGGAGAATGATGTTGATGGCCCCCTTAGGCGACATGAAATTTCTCATGAAGATCACCCCTTGAGCCTCGGAGCAGCTAGTCCTTGGAGTCAATATTTTCAAGTAAGCTTTTCCTCAGAAAACGAAGTTACTCTTGACTGAATCCCTTCAGAATGATGAAGTTATACTTATCACTGTCTGTCCTTCTTGTAGTATACAGAGATAGTAGAACAGATAGATCGAGATCTACAGCGTACACATCCAGATTTGCCATTCTTCGCAGGGGAGTCTTCATTTAGTTGCAAAAATAGGGTAACTAACTGCATCCTCAAAAAAAGTCTACGGGTTTACTGTTAATTTGGTGTTTAAGTTTTAGCTTAGACATTTATCAAACGATTCTCAATTATTTTTCGAGTTTTCAGCATAGAGTGATTGATGATATAGGGGCTTTGACTCAAGTTTTTGTTGATACTTTGACAATAGGAAGCGATGAAGAGTATCCTTCTCCTTTTTGCAAAGTTAAATCCTGAGATCCGTTATGTACAAGGCATGAACGAAGTCTTGGCACCAATATACTATGTCTTTAGTACTGACTCTGACAAGCAAAATGCTGTAAGCATTTTCCTGGAATAACTGTATTATGTGATTTGTGGCAGTTCGCGTTGTTTTTCTTTGCCTAGGATAAAGGCATCGGGCATGATGACATAGAACGTGCACATGCATTCGACAGGAAACCAACCTTAATGGTCGGAGGGTTACTTGTGTGTTGGAAATTTAAATTTTAGTGTTATATCTTACTTTCATAATTACTTGAGATGCTACAAAGGCTTCTTTTGTTTTCATCATCCAGTGCAGAAGCCTGAAAATTTTACTGCCAGACAATTTGGTGCTTAATTTCTCTGTTTTAGACATGAACCAACACCAACCAACTCCGTGATGCTGACAAGTATCCATTACACTGAACAACCATAAATTATATAGTTTAATTGATGGGTTATTTGTTAAACATAGCCATTAAATTTTCATCATGTTGTATAACAATTGTCATCCTCTCGCATCATCCAGCATATTTATTTATGTTCTTGAAGATATTCTGCAACACAAATTAACTATAGTTTTATCTTTTATATACTTTCTATTAGGCAAATGTAGAAGCAGATAGTTTTTCCTGTTTTGTTCGAATCTTGGGCGACTCAGTGGATCACTTCTGCGAACAATTTGATAATAGTTCAAATGGCATCCTTGCTACTCTTTCTCGCTTGTCCGATTTACTAAAAGTAAATGATGAGCAATTATGGCATCATCTTGAATTTACAACAAAGGTGAGAACCTTTCAACTTTTTCACTTCGACAATCAACAACTTGTATAGCTCTAAATTGATGTCTCTGAACCTCATGAACAGGTTAAACCACAATTCTATGCATTCCGGTGGATTACATTGCTACTCACACAAGAGTTCAAATTTGAATCTATCTTGAGAATATGGGATACACTACTTAGTAACCCTTTCGGTGTTCAGGTATCTCACTTTCAACCAAACTAATCGGCAATCTTTCAGGATATTAGTACTGAATTTCCAATATTAGGGTTCATTTTAATATTGTTGGGAAGATGACAAAAATGTCAAGTGGAAGTAAAACTCATTAATTCTTCTCTATAAAGATAATGTGCAAAACACTGAAATACACAAAACAAAGAAGAGAAAAACTGATAAATAGCACTTACCATGAAAAACTTTAACACGAAAGAAAAATCCACGAGACACAGTCCAATCAAAACTTCCGGTAATAATTATTAATTAATACATTATTCAAGATAACAGAAAAATATTCTCTTTGAATAACAAAAAAAAAATTAATGAGTATTTAACTAAACAACATAAGGAACAAAATATAGAGATGCGGAACAAACCTTCTTCTCTAAGCCAACTTCTCTGCATACATTATGTATATATAATTACACTTTTTTTCTTTTTCGGTCTCTATCTTGATAGTTTTTTTTCTGTTTTTCTCACCAAAGACACGCAGAACTACACTCTTTCCGTCTTCCTAAAAACCTAATATAAAAGAGTTGCATTATTTTAAATTATACAATATACCGAAAGCTAAAAAAACTTTTGTTTTTCTTAACTAAGTATATTTCCAATAAATTAGTGACCGAGGTGAAAAAATTATGTTTGGCTGCGTCGTAATAATTTACTTGGCTAATAATATGATTTTGCAGGATATGCTTCTTCGAATCTGTTGTGCAATGCTGCTTTGCGTGAAAAGCAAACTTCTAAATGGTGATTTTGTGGCCAATTTAAAACTTTTACAACACTACCCTGATGATATCAACCTAGAATACCTCCTCCAGGTTGCCAAGGATATTAGTCCTGACACATCTTATTATTGTTTATCACTTTGATTCGTTATGCTTGCATTTTTTATATAATCTCATCAACTTATCAAATTTGAAACTGAAGTACCGAATGATGAAAACATCCATTGCAAATAGTAAGGATAGAGTTCATAACCAAAAGGAATACAGTTTTTTTTTTAATCAAGGATATAGGAGGAGCGTTGCCTCTGAACTTGACGCCGATTGACCAAAGAAAGGAAATAAAAACTGGTTAGGTTTGTGAACCACTTGGAGAACCAACCCCAAATTTGGTGTATTGTATTTACATGCAAAATCATCAAAATAGTACAATTTTCTTTTAGAATTACCGAAACAAATGGATTTAAAAAAAATAAAATAAAAAATTGTACCAACTTAATACGATTTTATTATAAAAAAAATTATGTCAGCTTGACACAATTTAAATATAATTTAATATAAATTGAGTCCAAAGTAATGCTTTTTACGAATAAATGATAACAAACTCACACAACTTATCCCGTCGTTTTGTAATTTTCTTGAAATGTTTAATGCAATAATTTAAATATATATATATATATATATATATATATATATATATATATATACCATTTTAGTGTTTTTGCCCTTCAAAATATGCCATCTTTTTCTTTTTCATTTTTCATACAACAAATAATTTAACCTTGACAATAAGTATATTATGAAACGATAAATATTGATGAGTATAATAGTCAAATTTAAATTAAAAGGTATAAAAGAGTGGACAGTTTAAAAATTTTAGAATTCTTTTTATTGAAATAAAATATGTCATAATCTATCTTTAAAGTGGTTTTTACTATCCGTATTAATCCACTTGTAAACTTAGTTGTAAACTTAGTTCTGATACTAATTATTAAAATAGAGCGTTTATTACTGTCCAAAATTATAATGAATAGCCAGGTGTAACGTTTTTACTTAAGGGCATAATAACTTTTTTACAACACACTAAAGCTAATTATCATTTTTAATTTATTTCACACACTTATATTCAACACAAAAACGAGTACTCATAGAATCTAATAAAAAATATAAAGATACAACCTTCATATTGTATTATATATATAAATGACTAAATTGATTAGTTTAAATTAATATTTTCATAAATTTATATTTTAGAGTATATATACCACAAAATTAAAGTATACGATTGTACTTATATTTAATAATACTATGCATAATCCAATACATCATTTCCAATCAATAAAAATGATTTATATTGGCAATGACAAAATAAATGTATTCACACTCATGATAAATGAGTGAACATCTCATTTCACACTAAAATTGTTATACATAAAATAATTTATTCTTCTAAGTTAAAATTGGTTTACAATTCAAAAGATATTTTTCATTATAATAATTGTGTGTGAGAGGGAGAGTGGAGGTTGCGTTTGGAACAGGGTTACGTATTTATTGACGGGAAATAATAACATTGATTAATGGATTACTAATGCTTCCAAAATCCCTAAGCTACTACAAATTATACTCAACATATGATAATAAGAAGAGTAAGTTAGTAATACGAAATGTTTTATGGTTACATTTTCTTCACCAACTTTTCAGTCTATTCTAAGGGAATTTATCGACTACAAGTTTTCTGAAAATCTAGTTACAACTTCAATTTTGTCACATCTCTTCTGTACCATAGGATTCAAGAAAAATCATCTATCATAAAAAAAAAAATACTAAAAGAGCTAATGTAAGATAAAATGGACGGAGAAAAAAATAATGACGAGAGAAAACTCTTTTAAAAATATTCTGTTTTTGTTTTCAATATTTATTTTATAAAACCATTTCTAGCAAGAAAAAGAAATATTTGTTTAAAGAAAAGGAAGAGATGAAAGTGAGGGCAACACCAAGAGAGATAATGTTTTGAAATTGCAGAAGATGTTATGAAATTGGTGGAAGAGGTTGGTCAAAACAAAGAGAGAAAGTAAGAGGTGAGGAAAATGATGGAAAATGATTGTAGAGAAGGCTTCTGATAAGGAATATATTTTTTCTTAAAATTATAAAATATAAGATTTCTAAAATTAGTATTATGATTTAAATACTTTTAACTAACGATTAATTTAAAATATTTCAATTATATTAATTACATGTATAACTTATCTATTCTACTTAACCTAGTTCACATTTTTTAAGATAAGAAATATACTATACTTTTAAAATGAAATTAAACGTAAGTCGATGTTGAAAGAACCGAGTTTAATTCACATTTAAAATTCAAAGTCTACGAATGTAGTATGATGTAGCTGGTTCTGGAATCATACGTAAAAGTTGTTCATTAAAAAAATGTTATAAAGGCTTTAAATATTATTTTTGAAAAAAAAATGTGGGCCCAGTGAGATTAGACTATGGGCCCAGTGTGATTAGAGTCTATGGGCCTGACATTGACGTCATGGATGACAGAAGATTGGTTTATTGGAATAAATGGTGCTTTCCTTTGCTTTTTCCCATTTCCTTTTCTTCTTCTTTACTTTCTCTTTCTTTTCTTCGTACGATAATGACATTCACGCTTATGCTGACACTCACATTCTTCTGTTTCAGACATTATTTTCTGCCTTTCTTTCTGCTTCTGCTATGCAAGTTGTGTATGCAAATTTTAAGCTGTTTTGTGTGCACAATATAATGGAATAATTATTATATTTTATTATTTATTCTATCTGCATGATATAATATAATTAGAGATGGTAAAAATTAGGGGTGGACAAAAAATTTAATTTTCTTGATTCAATCCATTTTTGCTCCAATCCACTCCATTTATAATTCATTTTATTAAAAATCTAATCCATTTAAAATTCATTTAATGGATATGGATTCCAATCTAATTTACATTTGATATATCTTATGGATTGGATATCCATTTTATAAATCAAGATTTTTAAATATGGATAATCCAAAAAATCCAATCCAAATTTTCAATTTAAATTTTTAGTTGGGTTAGACTAAAGGTTGAGAGGAACTATACTAAATTCAGACTTGGATGGGCCTTGCTCGACGACCTATACGGATCGAACAGGCCCGACAACCATAAGAGGTTGGGCGGGCCTAAAGATATGAACGAGATAGGCAGGCCCGACAAACCGAACGAGTCGATCAGGCCCAATGACCTGATGAGTCACACGGACTCGAAAACCCGAACGGACCAGGCAGAACCAATGACGAAAACAGGTTAGGCAGCCTAAAGACTCGAATGAGTCAGGTAGGCCCAAAAACCTGAACATGCCTGACAACCTGAACGGGCCCGAAGACCCGGATGGGCCGGACGACCTGGCGACCCGGACGGGCACGACGACCCGGATGGGCCTGACGACCCAGACGACCCGATGACCCGGACGGGCCCGAAGACTCGTACGGGCCTGACGACCCGGATGGGACTGACGACCCAGATGGCCCGATGACCCAGACGGGCCCAATGACCCGTACGGGCCAGACGACCCGAATGGTCATGACGACCCAGACGACCCGATGACCCGGACGGGCCCGAAGACCCGTACGGGCCCGACGACCAGGATGGGTCTAACAACCTACACGGGCCTTACGACCCGGATGGGCACGGCGACACGAACGGGTCGGACGACCCAAATGGGCCCGACGATCCGGACGGACATGACAACTTGGACGACCCTAACGGGCCTGGCGACCCGGATGAGCCTGACGACCTACACGGGCCTTACGACCCGGATGACACGATGACACGAACGAGCCCTACGACCCGGACGGGCCCTACGACCTAGACGGGCTCGACGTCCCGAACGGGCCCTATGACCCGGATGGGCCCGACGACTCAGACGGGCCTGATGACCTTGACGTACCTGACGACCCAGATGGCCCCACGATTCGATCGTGCCCGACTACCCGATTGGGCCCGACTATTTGGACCTGTCCGTTCGGGTCGTCTGGGTCGTTGGTCCCATTCGGGTCGTCCGGCCCGTTCGCGTCGTCGAGCCTGTTTGTGTTTTCGGGCCCGTTCGGATTGTCCGGCCCGTTCGGGTTGTCGAGCCCGTTCGGGTCATCGGGCCAGTCTTGATCGTCCAGGTTGTCGGGTCCGTCCGGATCGTCGATCTCATCCGAGTCATTCGGGCCTTAATGACACAAGTTTTAAGAAATTCAATTTAAATTTCTTTTATTAAAAATGGATTCTGGATTTTAAACTTGATCCAAATATTTGGATTGGATTTAAATCTTAATCCAAATATTTGGATCTGGATTCTAAAAAAATCCAAACTACTTTTGCTAAAAAAATGGATTTGGGTCAAAAATCTAATCCAATTATTTGGATATAAAATGGATGTGGATTGGATCATTAAATATCCAATCCATGCCTACCCCTAGTAAAAATATTGGATATCTGCTGATAAAATTCGTGACAAATAGTTGATATTCATGGATAATTGTTATTCTCAAGTAACGAAAAGTATTCATTTACAAATAGGTTGGATACGAGTATCATACTACCTGTACCTGTATCAGTGGTATCTAAAAAATTAAAATTAAAACTAAATTTATGTTTTATTAAATTAATTTAATTAAAATTAAATTTTATTAAATGAAATGAAATGAAATTTTAATTTAATTTAATTTAATTTTACCTTTTTTGTAATTTTATTTACATTTAATTTTAAATATTTATAAAATATATTTTTTTAAATATTTGCAAATATCTATAGATATGTTTAGATTTTAAAATATTCGCTTAGACGAATACTAATATGAATAGCAAGTAAAATTTTTTATTGCAAATTAAGTTGCAGGTATTTATGTCTAACCGACTCGTTATCATTTCTGAATGTTAATTTATTATATCGATCGAAATAAAATAGTTATTTTAAAGAAAAGTTGGATTGATTTAATAAGATTGACTTTTTATAAATAATCATGACCTGTATGTTTAAATTATAATATGATGGTTTATACAATTAGTTTATACTTTTAGGAAAAAAGCTGCTATATAAAAAATATAATTGGGATATTACTAATTTATATAAAAAAAATGGACAAGTTTTTATTTATCATATTATGTATGTATTATAATTATTGTGGCACACAAATTCAAACTATATTATCCACCGTTTTATATACTATTATGATTTATTCTTTTATTATATTTTTTATCTTATTATGTTATATTCTCTTATCCTGTTATATAATCATTAAATAAAGTTTACATCTGTTTCATGTGTCGGTTTTCAAATGTTGACGAAATTAAAGACAGGGCAGTTTCTTGGCAAAAGATAACCTTCTAATAAATTATTAACACAATTATATAATTCGTTTAATAAAATAAGAAAAACAAATCAAAATAGAAAACTAGTTTTTAGAAGCAACATTGCTTTATAAAAAAGGCATTTTTATGTTTTATTTTTCCGTTATTTTTAACTATCGCCATTAAACAAACAAATATATCTTAGATTATAACTGAAATATTGGTATTCGATGAGTAGTTCTAGGTGAATAATAATATCTTTAATAACATTTTACATACACTTCTTCTATTAATTCAATTTTTAATATCATATCAATGATATGTATATTGATTTTGACAAATCAGATATCTATAATTATAATTTTTTATGCTTTAAAAGTTTATAATATAACATTTCACTGCAATTGAGTGTTGTAATTGTTTAATAAAACACAGAAGGTTGTAATTGTGTGGCTTTTTTAAAATAGAAAAACATGAATGTAGATTTATAAAATATATAACAATATCATTATTTTTAATTTAATATAAAATATGTGTTTAAGATTAAGTGTAGTATAGTTGTGTAAACTTTTTAAGAAAAAAACAAATGAAAATGAAACGAGATTGAGATAATTGGGTGGAGAAAAAAAATAAAAGCATGAACCTGTTTCGTTAATATGAGCAAAAGGCATGAATGTGTCTGTTTTCAGCATTTGTCACGGTTTTGAAATGAATAACTAGTCATAAAAAAATGTAAAATTTTGTATATTAAAAATTGTTTTCATATCAAAAGTGAGGGATGCAATAAAATAGTCTTTCAAATATTTTAAATAAAAAGTAATCATTCAAAAAAATTGCATTTTTTTGTAATATTTATTCCTGTTATAAAAATGAAATTTGTCTTTTAAGTATTATGTAATTTTATACTCAAAGTTTGAATTCGAGTTTATTGATAAGATTGAAGCAGTATCATTTAAGTTGATTTACGTGTTCAAAGGTTAATAAAGAAATGCATTTTATTATATACATGAGTTTGAGTTTTATATTATTTTTTTTTCTACTGCTTTTCTGTTGTTTCTTTCCCATATAATCATTAATTTTAAAATATATTAAAATTATCTTTAAAGTACTACAATAATGTGTTTTTAATACTAAAAAAAATGACACAAAAAAATTTAGTAAAAAAATTGAACTTAATCTTACTTAAATACATTAATAGATTAATGTACTAATAATGTTCATTTATTCGATGGACATGTAATTAATAATATGACTTATTATTTAAGATGTTGTTAGTAGCTAATTTGGTGGACATGTAATTAATTTTGTAATATTACTATTGTTATTTATTCTATTTTTCATTTGTATTTGTATATATTACGTTTGAAAAAAAATGAAATAAATTTTGATTTTTTTTGGCATTATTAAAATCAAAACACTCTTAACAATAAATTGTAATCTATAAGATTTGAATGTAAAGATGATTGTGTTATGTTCGGTTGAATTTTTGTTCCAAATGTTTAGACAATTTATTCATAAATACTCTGAGGACAACTCAATAAAAATAGAAATAGAAAGCAAAAAATATTTCGTGCATATGATTTAGTTTTTGAATAAATTAAAAGTTATGTAAGAGAATAACGATAGAATAATTGATAAATAACTTAATTCTAATCGTGGAATATTTATTTATAAAAATACTTTTACTCATCCAAACACGTGGAATGATAATTGGAATAATAACCTTAATAAAAATGAATATGTTTACTCGTATTCTCACATAACAACTTTGGAGAAGAAAAACACGTAAACAATGTCAGACAATTTAAATAGTTAGGGTTTTAAAAATGAAACAGAGACAAAAATCTGGGATCTGTCAAATTAAATTAGATGTTAATAATGAAGCTGAGACAATTTATCCATTGTGAAAGGAATCTTCAGTGGTCTTTTATTCTCACATCCAATAATTACAATGTAGCTTATTATCCATTTCTAAAAGGAGTGTGCAAGCCACGCGCCACTCAGTACTGTGGGTATTACTGTGCATCACATCATTGGGTTGCAATTTGCAAAACCACATCCTATCCTATTGTCTTTCCTTCTTCCTTCAAAATCAAATCACACAATCCTTATTTTCACAAGCTTTAAGAACAAATTTTTATCAAATATTCTTGTATGAACATCGTTACTAATTAATCAATCACCTTAAATTTTATAAAAATATTAATGCGACAGTAAAGATATAAAATACCAGCAACAGGGCGTAGTATTCCCCGTCTACCTCATCTCTGAAGTCATTCTTTAATATTAATAAATAGTGTTGTGTTGCATTTATTTTATTTTGTTTAAAATATTATTAAGACAATATTATTATTATATTATAGTAATTATCGCTGGCAACTGCTGCTGCACTTATACTTCACCCATTACTATATAAAATTGGTCATCCCCACACACAAAAACTTCGCATTCATCATTCTCCACTTCTTCACAACAACCCATTCATTCATCACAACCCAAAAAACTTCTCTTTTCTTTCTTTCACCCATGTGTTCGATGATAAGCGCGCAAGGGGTGGCGGTCGCCACCGCCATGGCCGTCTCCGGCACAGTCATCCTCCTCGCTCTCCGCCTGCAGAAATCTTTTCCGCCTCCCCAGTTCGCCCTTCACCAAATCCCGCCTTCTTCGCCGCCGGTTCTGCGATCTTGCATATCCAACGGTGGGTCCCCGCCTCCACTCTGTTTCTCCACGCTAACACATTCACAAACACACGCCCAAGAACCTGTCTTTTGTTTTTGCACTGCTATATTTTGCTGACACAGTTGTTGTGGGGTTGTTCTTGTGCAGCTGGGAAGAAGAGCAAGAAGAAGAAGATGAAACGCGTGCACTTCGCGGAGGACGTGGTTGAGTCCTGCAGAGACGGACAAGAGTTCAGGAACCGAATATCGCGATCGAAGAAGGTTCTGAAGAGTTCCAACGAGGATATGAAGAATGGAGAAATGCCCACGAACAGGGTTGCTCTGTATAATGGAATTCTCAGGGATCGTGTGGCCCAGCGATTGGCCTACTCTTGTTGATTTTGGTTTTTCTGTGACTCAAAAGACTGAATATTCTGTGATTATGCTTCTCTCTTTCCTCTTTTATAACAACTAGTGTAGAAGCTGCTGCGGGAGGGTCCACCACAAACCCTCACGGTTGCTCTCTTCGATGAGGTGATTGGACACAGGGTTTAGTGCCTTGTGAATCGTGAAGAGGATTTTATTCATATTTTTGGATAATCTTCTTCTGCCCCCTCTCCACATTAATTTCTGCTCAACACATCCATTTCTCGCCAGATTCAAGTAATTTTTCTTGTACATATACAACTACTTTTTCTCTTTCTCCGTAGAACAATTATTTTGTGTTCACTTTGAATGTAAAGAAAGAACTGTGTGGTTTTTATTGATGGAGGATCCTAACACGGATGCAGTTGCTTGTAACTTTCTGTTTTTCTCCTTCATATATCTCTGCCTCGCGTGGGATAATTTTACAAAATGTTGTGTGCTTTTTATTCGTCAAGATATTTATGACTTCTTCTAAGTTATGTATAGTTACTGCAGTATGAAGATGAGCATGGGCAAAACAGAGTTGCCTTTCTTTCTCCACAAGCAACGCACTTGTTAAATTAAGAACTGAAATTGACCTAACCTCATTAACGTCACTTAAACAAATTCTCGTGTTCACCTCATGATAATATTAAATCTAACAAATTGTCCATTACTTTCCAAATTCACCCAAACTCACAACCAAACATTAAAAAATCTGAGACCTAAATTTGCCCGATATTTTAAGGTTGAATTTTAGTCCTTTTCTTTTTATCACCACTGGTTTTCAGGACCCAAGTGAAACTCATGGACTGTTTCTTTTTATCTTTTCCACTGAACAAGACTTAAGTGTCTGTCTCAATTTCAGTTTCATTCAATACAATCTATTGGAGAGTGTATTCCCAAAAACATTTTTAATTGTAAAATCGACAACTCCAACGTTACCAGCCCCAAAAAGAGAGGGGGAAAAGGATGAAAGCAAGAAGCTATTGTGTAAAATCTGAAATTTGTTGGGTTGTCGCCAAAACCAGCTTATTAAGACACATAGACATAGCTAATGGGTGTTGGAGACAAGCAAAAGCAGAAGGGCTCCAGAGAGCAACATGGGCAACAGAAAAATTGGTTAGTTAAGTTGTTTTGCATTCATTGCGGAACAGAATCTTTAGATCAGCTCCTTTGTCTCATTCCTTCTAGCCCTGCATGTATTTGAAAGCAAATTTACGAGTTTGCAGTGTGTGGGGGCTCTTACCCTATCTGTGCGTCCCATAATTTCTCGCTCTCTTTTTTGTATCTTACGTCATTATGGTTTATTTTAGCAATAAATTATTCGGCATTGTTGGCGTGAAAGTAGTTGCATGTTCCAAAATTCCAAGGGGTCGGTAGCCAAACAAACACATATTCAGTGTTTGACTGATCAGCCCAACCAATCAGAAACAAGAGAAATTGGAATGGCACCACCATGTCTACATCCCCCTTTCATCACCCCAACATGCTTCTGTTATCATTGGACAACCCATGTGAACTTCTCGTGCCACTGGTTGCAACTTGACCCAATCATATTTCACCCCAGGGACAAACAATCAAAAGGTAAATTCTTTCGGCTGGGAAAACCAGCAAAATAATAATATTAAAAAAAACAAGTAATAGCGTTTTATTGTAAATGTCTCTGCATAATTACCACTTAACTATGAGTTTAGGAGGTCTGTTTACAAATTACAAGGATTTCTGATTGATTTGAACCGGTTAAAATTCATAAATTATAATTTGGGACCAGAGTGATGTTAATAGCAACAAAATTAGGAGAAAGCTTTTTTGGTAAGGGGTAAAATTATGAACTATACAATAAAAATAAAAGCAGTGTGCAGCATGACAGTGCGGCAATCATTCAGTTTGAAATATAGAAGGCAACAAAACCATGTGATTTGTGAATATAAAATATTTTAAAACTAACTTTGGCCCTCCAGGGCCCGAAAAGTCTTGAACGTTGCATTAAAATACTCTTATTTCTTTCCTTGGCAGGCTCTTCTGATTAAACAATGGTTAAAGAAGTGGAAATCCCTGCAATTATGGAATTCTCTCAGCTTCTTTATAGCTTTCTTTGATCTGCCAAAACAGACATGAGAGAAACAAATTACCCATTATCCATTGCACACTCTTCGAAAAGAAAAAAGTTGATATTAATGGCCCAACCGTGAAATCTCATGTTGGAAAAGAACCGCGACACTTTTTAGCTAAGGATAAGAGTAATGATCGGTGAGGATATGCTTTGTTCCAACTTTTTCCACACAAATTTTTATCTAACTCGTATGATTTTGACAAAAAATAGTTATTGTCAATGAACATATTAGCACATATTAGCTATAGATGAATTGAGATTTTACCTGTGCATGGTCCCCTTGTCTAATTATCCTAACGAGGGTATCTTCTATGGTTATTCAGTAATGCGAAAAATTGAACAGCGTGGTTGGATGGATGTTCGTTTAGTTTCTTAGTCCTAGGAACTTGGAAGCATATTATTGGTGTTCGCTATGCTGCTATGATTTGAAAACTAGAGTGACAAGGGATCCCCAAGATAAAGTTTTTTTATTCAAACATGTGGTGCGCCTTGATATATAATATATTACTGAAATCATTGGTGGTCGTGGTGACCCTTTACCTTTGAGACTCTTATTGGCAGCAATGTTGTCCGTGGTTGGTGATGTGGGGGGTTTTAAGTGAAAACTAATGAAAACTCAGTTGGGAAAAGCCAATTTGGGTGGGGTGTGACACACCCTCGCATTCAAAAACGGCAGCCACAAAGCAATATGACATATGCAAATCTGACCCATTCATAGTAGATTCACTTTCTCTGTGACTTCATCAACTTATTTTTTGTAGAAGGAAAAGAAAAAGGAAGCTTCTCGGAAACATAGGGTTCTTTCCATGTGGGTCATGCAATGGGTACGTGGCTCTCTCTATGTTGTGAAGAAAAGAAAAGATGGCATGTTTTTTACCTAGATGGAGGTTATCGACCATTCCTTCTTTTTATGTGTAAACAATGCCAACCAATAATGTTCTCCTGATTTACCTCTTCTATATCTATGATAGTTATGGTTGTGTTGTGTTTGATATGTTCGCCATGTAAAAAAAGTTACTTATTTTGTCTGGGAATCGGCAAGCAAGCACCTATTGGGATAATTATACAAGGGTTTAAAGAAAAAAGTGAATTTGGAAAATTTTCAATTTATATTGTTCTTTTCAACAATCTGCCATTAACCAACCACCTTTCATTTTTTAAAGAATTATACACAAGAAAATACGTTTCTTAAAAATTATTTTTCAATCAATATCAAATAGAATTGTCTTTTTTTTTTAGTATCGGAAATGGTTATCTGGTATTGGACAAATCAAAATCTCATACACGTCAAAGTTTTTTTTGTCAATATCAAGTTTTTTTTTTCAGTATCGTATATGTCAAAATTCTTCGAGGTTCTTGAACTTTAAATTACAAGTTGCACTCAATGGTCTTTTTGGTGACGCTCAAAGTTAACAAGTTAGTGAGCTTTGTGCCACATTTGCATCCACAGAGTACTAAAGTTTCGCCTAGTGCAATTAAGATAGTGAGATAGTGTTTGATTGACGTCAAACGTAACTACATTAGAAAACTATGTTTCTCTATGAGATTTGATTGATCAATTTGATTATTTTTGAGCTATTTACCACCTAACATATTTCACGTGAATGAACTATAACTCTATTTTAACTCAACAAGTATAAATTTGGTAAATTTGATGTTTCAACAATTTCTGATCATCAGTCAAACCAACAATATAGACAATTCAATTATATATTTGCATCTAAAACCTATCATAACAAATTGTCAATCCAATACATCTAAGTATGATCAATCTATAGTCATTCTTAACTTAAAGATTATATCATAAAACCATTTAAAGCAATCAAATATCACATTAGATATTCAATTAAAGCATATACCAAGCATATAATCAATCATTAAATTTCTCAATTAATTTTAATCTCAAAATCAGATCATCAAGGCTCACAATCATTTAATAGTGCTATTTAAATTTAATTTAGCTTCTTTTAGCTCGATAAACTCTTCTAAACTCAAAATGTGTTTCACACAATTCTACCTCACACAAGTTTATCTATCTCACATACAAAACTTTGATCAACGATCAAAACACACTTATAACTAAATAAAGATTCACCTTGAGTTCTTTAACATTACACACAAACCCTTGTACCCAACATGTAGCAAATTTACTGACAAGAATTAAAAGAAGAGGAAGAGATGAATTTACTTTGTTCAAGATTCTGATCGGGTAGGATTGTAGATCTTGACACCAAAAGTCTAATGATGTACTCTAATTTTCAAGCAGATGAAAAATGAAGTCAAAGATACAGAAAAAATGTATATACAACGTTTAAAAATAATGTAATGTGATGATAGTTCTTATAAAATGAAATATATACTTATTTCAAATTAAAAATCATTTTTAAAATATAAATTTTGAAATTATGTCAATCTTATTTATAAATATCGAAACTCTTTTTTTTAATATGAAGTTAAATTGAAAATATAATATTATAATTCATATTTAAACATGTAAAAATTAACTATTTTAAAAAAATATAAGTATAAGTTTAGTCTCAATGAAATTTTTAAAATTTAAATCATGTAACGTAAGCAAAGAGTTTCTTTACCATATGACCGGTAAACAGGGGCGGCGTCAAATGCCATTTAAAAATAATTTGGAATGCTTGTGCTCTAATGACATCAGTTAATCTGTTATTTATGTAACATGATTTGAATCTTTGACCATTGTGAGAATAAAAAATGTTTCATCAAATTAAAGAACATATTACTGAGTGTATTTTTTTATATATAGGAATTGGATCTATGCAACATAATAAGATCGTCTATCTCCTAAAATTAATTGATAAATTAGTTGTGATTTAATAATTTTCTAATTTGTAAGTTTCAAGTTAATAAATTAATCCAATAATTTAAAAAATGTTTAATAAACTAAACTAGACGATAAATATAAAATAACGTAAAAGAATATAATTATGTTTGGTTAATACTTTGGGAAAAGACGAATATAAATCTACGACAAGTACTATATGTGAGTTATAATCCCTTTTGAGTTGTTTTGAGATACAACATGTGTCATACGCTATTGTTTTATGATAATCAAACTCTTCTACATAACGATTAACCTAGTTTTACACATAAATGAATTAAAATATCGAAATGCATTATTATTTTATTGATGATAGCTTGGAAGATGAAGTAATTTTTAGTTGGCATATTGATAGTGGTACTGGTACACAACTTGCAAATATCTGAACAAAAAACTTTTAGTAACAAAGTGTGTGGCTGTGTCTAGTAATTTCCTTCCAATTTGGACACGGATGTTACAAATGGAGGAATGGGAGCAGGTAGGGCGAGAATCCGTGTACAAAATTATTCATAATTAACACAAAGCTAGCGTTGTTAGGAACAGAGGTAGGTCTTTCACCACTTTAATACCAAATTTTCCCATATGCTTTCGCCTTTTAATTCTGTTGCTCTTTACTCACTTTTTCTCCAAATATTCTCTCAAATATTAAAGAATTTACAGAAAAAAAATCATAGAAAGTATTTTTCTTTTAAATTTTTCTGTATTTCGATTCATTTTATATAATTTTTTGCGGTTCTTTAATTTGAGTGAAAAAAAAAAAAACATGGTAAGCTGTTATCCATTAATAAAAACCGACGCAAGTATTTTGGCAAAGAAATTTTAAATTATTTAAATGTTTATTCTGTGTTAAATTTAAACGTGTGGCCAGATAATCACAAGAATAACAAATAAAAAGCACAATCAAACCGCTAATTTCACTTTAAAAAATGTTGATGACTTATAACATAGTGTATGTATATGGCTAATCTGGATCATAGTGAAATTATAATTTAAATTTAAATTGCAACTACTGTAATGTGAAATTTTCATCTAGACCTAATTTAATAGAATGTTAGTATAAATGATATTATTTTTTTTTATCTGTGTAGCACTTTAATATCGAAAAAGTTAAATTATTATTTTACTCCTTGTATTTGTCAAGTAGTGTTAAATTAGTTATTCAATATTTTGTTGTCTCAATTTGGTTCTTGTTTTTGTAAAAATGATTTAATTTGGTCATTGACGATAATTTTTATCAAATGGTGTTAAAGTCAACGTCACGTGTCCATTTATGGTTTTATTGAATTTTTGTTTTTTTAATTTTTAGATTTTTTTTTAAATTTTTTTTACACATGTCACTTCACAATTGTGTCACGTGTCAAAATAATTTAATTTGGTCCCTATACTTGTTTTTAGTTTCAAGTTAGTCCCAATTTTTGTAAAAATAAAGTAATATTGTCCCTTCTTAAATTGACACTCAATTTACTTTTTTATAAATCTTATGATGATATTCTTACTAAAAGTGACATTTTTATTAAATATTTGTAGAAATATTTTTAAACAAATTTTTGTTAGTGTTATTATTAAACAAAGTTAAACCCCAAACTTAATTTCAACAATTAACAATTATGTCATCATATATAAATACATCAAATGTACCATATGATATTATACAAACTTAGTGAAGATTAAATCATATAACTTATCACACATAAATTTAGAAACTAAATTTCAAGTTCAAAACAAAACCAAAGTTTAATGTTTTGTATAGAATTTAAAGTTAATTTAAAATATTTCTAAAAATAATTAATAAAAACGTTAATTTTAGTAATAATATCACCATAGGATTTATAAAAAACTAAGTTGAGTGTCAATTTAAGGAGGGAAAATATTACTTAATTTTTTACAAAAATTTGGACTAAGTTGAAACTAAAAATAAATTTAGATACCAAATTGAATCATTTTGACACGTGGCACACATGTGAAGTGACACGTGTAAAAAAAAATTCAAAAATTCAAAATAATCAGAAATTGACACATGACATTGACTTTAACACCGTCCATTCAAACTAACGGTAAGGACTAAATTAAATCATTTATAAGAAAATAAGGACCAAATTAAGACAAAAAAAAATTGAGAACCAAATTGATATTGCTTGACAAATAGAATGACAACCAAATTGATATTGCTTGACAAGTAGAATGACATAATTTAACAAAAAAAAGTTAATATAAATAATCTATTTATTCATTCTAAATGCTCAAATGAAAAAAATTATAATTTTATAACTAACTTACGTTGGTAATTGTAATCAAAATTACAATTAAGAACTACAACTCTGATTTCCCGCGTCAAATAAAACCCAGTGTCAAATTAGGTTTATGTTATCTTATGTAAAAGAGTTGTATTCATTAATAAAAGTTTTATGATGAATGCAAATTAATTTATTAAAATTGAAATAATCTCATTAGGAAGATGAGATGACGGGCTTTATACCCACTAGGGGTGGCAAAACGGGCTGGGCCCAACGGGCCAGCCCGTCAGCCCGTGCTAAAAGGAACGGGCTGGGTTGAAGATTTCAACCCGTCAGCCCATTCTGGTCCGTCCCGTCCAGCCCGTCAATTTGACGGGCCAAAGTACAGGCTGGCCCGTCCTGGCCCGTTGGCCCGTTTTAAAAAAATAAAATAAAATAAAAATAATTAAAAAGATTAACTTTTTAGATTATATATTTTAAATGTAGAAATATATAATAGTATTGTAATTTAAATCATCAACACCTACAAATTAAGTTTGAATTATTAGTTATAATTGAATAATTTAATATGTAAATTTAATAATTATTTTAATTTATCTAATTAAAAACATTAACTAATCAATTAAAATTTAAAATAATATTTTATTTGATTAAGTATGACTTTAATAATAATTTATATGTATATATAAACAAATTTAAAAAATAAAACAAATTAAAAAATTTGAAAACTAATTAAAAAAATTAAAAAAATTAAAAAAAAAAAACTAGACGGGTCAGCCCGGCCCGGTCCGTTAGCTCGTCCTATACGGGACGGGTTGTGATTATTGGCCCGTTTCTATTTGACGGGCTGGCCCGTCCCGGTTCGTTTTTTGACGGGCCACATACGGGCCGGGCCAAAACGGGCCGGGCTGGCCCGTTTGCCACCCCTAATACCCACTGATGCATAGTGGGCCTGATTCTAGCCACAATCCATTTGCCTTAGGCCCATTATTTCCTGCATTCCCATAATTACTAAATGCACCTTACAGTACTAGGAAAAGACTCGAATATTTTTCATCATTGCACCACATCACACCATCACTTTCACCATCGTCACCTCTTGCTGCAAAACAAGAGAAAAAACTGGGTAGGAAGAAAAAAAAAATGCAGAAAAAAAACTTATACACCATCATTTTCTCCATAGTCACCGCTTGCTGCAAAATTAAAAGAAGAAAGAGAAAACTGCGTAGGAAGAAAAAAAGAAAAAATGCAGAAAAAAACTTTAATTCATTTTTTTTTTCAAAATATATTTCATGTGTTTCGGAAAAATCTTTCCGAAATATATCTCATGTACAAATATTTTGGAAAAATTCTAAAAATCATTTTGTAAGTTTTGGATTTTTTTTTTCCGAAAAACCCATTCTGAACAATTTATTTCGAAATATATTTTGGAAATTCTGTTTTGAAAATGATATTGTAAAAGTTTATTTCAGAAATTTTGTTTAGAAATTTTTATTCTTGAAATATTCTTCCGAAAATTTCCAAAAATTAGTTTCAAAAAATTTCCGAAATATGTAATCCCAAATAACTTTTCCTAGGGGTAAAATAGTTATTTTGAAAAGTTGGGGATGCCGGAAGTAATTGAGGGGGTGTAGGAAGTAAAATCTTAGTCTTTGTTGCCCAAAGCCCAGAACCTTTTTTCTACTTCTCAATCTATCCTCACTTTTGACGACACCGCTTTGAAATATTGTCATAGCTGTTTCAGTTGCCCTATACCCTCTCTCTTCACCTCTTTCGCATTCTCTCACTACAAGGTTCGTCTCTTTCCCATGTTCCCCCGTTCACATTCTCATTCGACTTTTTAAAATTATTCTGTGACCCATGTATCTCTATTCTTTCTTCCCTTTCTTTCGATTTTCTCACAATTTGTTTCTTATGCATCTTATTAGCAGAAGATCATCAGTGACTCCATACCTTCACACAATTTTATTAACTTCCAATCTCGCACGATATACCGATTAGGGATTTATTAGAAACACTCACCATTTGGTTTGCTTCATAAGTTTTTTGTTTGCTTTAGGTGCACAATTATACAACGAATCAACATGGTTATGATACTGAAATTGATAGTTATATACTTAATTCCATTGTCGTATATTTATGTGCTTGTTGTGGAATGTTTTGTTTCTATAACCCGTCTAAGGTGTAGTGTAATATGCTTCTGAATGTTTATCGTTGTTTGTTGGTTTTTCCTTCTTCAGAAGCCATGAAGGTGCGGTCATCTGTGAAGAAGATGTGTGTATTTTGTCAGATAGTTAAACGTCGAGGACGTATCTATGTGATTTGCTCAGGGAACCCTAAGCACAAGCAACGGCAAGGCTTGGCAACATTTGCAAGTGAAGTCCCACCTCCTCCCGTGTATGTCTTCTGTTTACCTTTTCTTTTTCTGGTTCTGAATTGCCATGTGGTGTGTAGAACGAGCAGTAGTTGTTGATTTTTAGGGATATCGTATTATAACTCAATTTTAGTTTTCTTGCAAGAGGAATCCTAGCAATACATTCTTTTTTAGCATTTTCTTCAACATGCTCCTTGGTATTGAGGGAATTACATTCCGATTCCACTAAATTACTTGAGTATGCATTCAATTTTGAAGTGCTCGTTTTATTTTCCTAACAGTAATTTAGTTTAACCTCTACGCTCTTTCTGTATGGAAATTGAAGGTCAACTAATTAGAAATCTGAGTATGTCTCTTAGGATAATTGTTCTCGAAGTTAACAAATTGACTATTACTTTGCAATCTGTGATTGAAGGACTGAATAAAATCCTTATACAGAGACTATTTCCTGTAGTAGGGTGTGTTGCCATCATTTTTTTTGCAACTCTCTCCAAATTCCACTTGTCATGGATATTCACTTGGACCAATGCTGTTGTGGATCTGCATGAATTTCTTCTACTGTGCTTGTTAACAGTCTACCATAGAGATTGCTGATTTATGTTTCATGCGCTCTTAATATAATACCCATTGAATTCATGCGGAAAATAATTATTGAATTCTCTTAAGTATTAACTTATGAACATCCAAATGCTGCTCTAATTCTGTATGTTTCATCTACTCTTGGTATAATACCATTGAATTCTAGTTACTTGATTTCTGAACTTTAAAATCAATTCAGGTCCTCCTCAGAGACAAGTAGCTGCAAGATGGTACTTAAGCCCTTTCAAATTCTGAGACCAAGTATGATTTCTGCTACTCCTCAAAGGCACAGCTTGTCTACGTTGTATGGATGGAGGGTGGGATTGGCCTCTATTTTTTCTATGAAGTAGCAAAAGTAATTAGTAACCTTGAAAGTCCGAACATAACAAGAAATAAGTGTGAAGAGATAGATAGTCAACGGTTCTAGATGAAGGCCTATGTCTTTATACTCTCATTTCTTTGTATTGGTTGATGAAGTTGTCTCAAACTTTTTTTGTTATGAGCAAGTTATGTACGTCAAGAATTTTGTTTCTCCGTCAAGAATATGGTCATCAGAATGTAACCTCCTAAGAATATTTGGCGTTTAGTGTTAACTAAATCAGCATGTAACAATTGACAGGACTTTATATTTTAAAATTAAATAATAATATTCAAGCATTATTGTTATAAACTTTTTAAAATAAAAAATAATTGTACATATTTTTTTCTTTGAGAAAAAGGTAGTTTATTTCTTTCATATTATATATTACAAAAATAGTATGTTATTATTTTTTTTTATAAAATATGAGTATTGAACACTATTTTCTAAGACCTTGCCTTTTTAAATGTTATTTTCAGCTAAATTGAAAAGTGGTTTCAGTTAAACCAAATGTGCATTATGATTATGAATGAATTTATTTTGGGAACGTTTTATGGTTATGAATGCAGTTAGTTTGGAACCTTTCGTGATTACATTGGGATATTTTTAATTTATTTTATTTTATTTTTTTATGACTGTTCTACAACTTTTATGAAGATAATTTTCCTAATTCAGTATAAAATATTGTTTAAAAATGGTTGTAATGTTTAGGAAATAAAAGACATTATATAGGCCTTCTCTTACGCCTGGTCGCACCCCACCCTATAAGCAAATATATGATGCGATTTCTTTTTTTCTTTTTTTGGACAGAAATCTTACATCTCTAAGGACACAACCACACTTACAAGAGTGAGTTCTTTTGAACAATTTCTATCTTAATGTGTCTTCCTTATCTTTGTAGTATAATTAACCCATGTGGCACACATTAAAACTATTACTACAATTTTTTTTAGTTTATTTTTAAGTATGAACATATATTTTAGTGAAAAATTTTAAACTTTAGTATTCTAGTAATTGCAATTTACAATAATCTCCCAACCTAACTACAATCAAATATTTGATCAATTTAGACGCGGTAAGCGTAATAAAAGATCACAATTGACATATATTAATGACCAAAAGTGTTAGACCCTATCACATCTCAATTAATTGTTGCAAAGGGTAACCATTAGTCCCAATTCTTTTTTATTTGGATATATTTTTAAAAATCAAGATATCAAAATAAAATTATCAGTGTAAAAAATATCAACTACTAACAAATTATTTAGAATTTAATTTTATAAGTTTATATTAATTTCTTTTGAAGAAATTAATTTTGTTTAGACTTATACTTTATTTTATTGTGCAATTTATTTAATTAATTTAAAAGATAATAATTTATTTGTACTGATATTGTAATGTCCCATTTAATAGTCTTTCACACTATCAAACAAAACATTAGTTCGTGATCAAGCATAGCAGATAGTAGAGTTAGCAGTTATATATATATATATATATATATATATATATATATATATATACTGTATACGTGTTTGGTACAGTCATCCAAAAGTATAAGAAGGGGGCCTAACAACTTGTCTAGAAAAGACTCCTCAAAAGCCTGGTTCAAAACTACTACAGCTTTAAGTAAGAAAGGTCAGTTCCTGCTCTGAAGGGGGGCATCATCAACTGGGCTAGGCTCTGCTCACACCGACAGTAGGCGATCATAGCAAAGGAGAAACCGCGAGCGCAAAACCACATGAACAAAAGAAAGGGTAAGCTAACTGAAAGAAAAGAAAGATAATGCAAAACATCATGTACATCACTCACAACACATAGATTAGTAATTAAAATTCTAGACTCGATATCCGGATTGTGTAAGCGACATTGGAGCTCTTGGTGGTTTGCACCTGCAACGGTTCCCAGACTCTGCAGAGTCTGGACACAAGGGGTTATCACCCGACCGTTCCCAGGGTAAGTCCCCTTCGCATCTAGGACTAGATCAATCCAAAGACTAGGACCTCCTGCTACTCCTCACGACATAATCCATTCTACTCTATCTGAGCGTGAATGATTATTGGAGTTTCAGGATACCAACCAAATATGGATTCCACACGTCCTTACACTCTAACAACTCACATGAACTTCCCTTGAAATTCCATTACAACCATCACATTATATATTCATACTCTTCAAATCTCATCACACAATTCAATAATTAATGACTTATTAAACATGTGAAAGCTTCCTCGCATAGAATCATGGCAAAACATGTCATTTTTTTCCTTTAAAACAGAAGTTGAGGTACTCTACTGCAGTGAATCTCGCTTAAGCTAGGCAATCTAGCCCAGGCGAGAAACCATCTCGCTTAGGCGAGGCTACCTCGCCTAGGCGAGACATCAAACAGTGGCAAACATTAAAACTGAGCGAACTCTCGCTCAGGCTAAACTGGCTCGCTTAAACGAGAGTGTGTCTCGCTTAAGCGACTCCAGCTCGCCTAGGCGAGATTTCACTTGGTAGCAGAGAAGGTCTTCCTGATATTCTCGTTCAGGCGAAAACAGCCCGCCTAGGCGAAAATAACAGATCATCCCACTGTTTTTACATGCAAGAACGAAATTTCGAGACAAACATGATCATACACGCGCACAAACATTTCCAGAAATCAATTCAACACACCAATCTCATACAAAACATAATTTACAGCTCAAATGGACAAAATATCGGTTAGCTTCCCTTACCTTAAAAAAAAACACCACAAGCAAGGCTCTAACACAAGGGCACCTCAAGTCCTCAACCTAAGGGGCTGAAATTCATAACTCAGGGTGAGTTTAAGACCTTAATTCGGTTTGGTAAGCATCAAATCCAAAAATCCCAGAATTGAAGAGAATTGGGAGGAACTGAATTTGTCTTACCGGAAGGGGAGATGGCTCAGCTTGAGGAGAAGTTCCTCTCCTGGTTCCGGGTTTCAGCAGCTGCAACAGAGTGGAAGTGATTAGAAGAGGGAATGGCTTGCTTCAGAGGGAGGTTGTGAGAGGGTTTAGAGAGAAGGAATACATGGAGTGGAGTGTTTTCTGTGGTAGAAGAGAGTGTGTGGAGAGGGGTAGTTAGTGGGTTCTAACAGATATTATTATTATTATTATGTATTTTTATTTATTAAAAGAGTAACAAAACAAAATTTTAAACAGGTCAAGTAACATCTAATTGTTACGAGTATTAGTAATCCATTCGCAATCTAATTATACCTACAGTGAACGACTTTATCAATAGAATTTTGTAGTATAGAAGGAAAAACAAAAGTGGTGGACAAACACTAGGTTTGGTAAAAAAAACTGATACGAAAATACAAAGAAACATAGAGCAATAAAAAGTAGGTTAATAAAAGTGTTTGTTTGATGACAAATTACAGAGAATAAAGAAATAAATTGATTGGTCCAAAAGAAATAAAGTGTTGGGGTCAGATCAGATGTGTGAAGTAATAGTTTTATTGCAGAAAAATAATTATTGTCAACACCAAAACCAAAATATTGTTGGGAAGAATCAAAGAAACGGAGGCACAAAATGAGCTGTACTCTTCATCCAAGTCCCACAATTTTTTTATAATATAGAAGGATAAAAATTATTCTAAAAAATACATTAAAAAAAGATTTTTTTTCGAGAAAGTAAAAAATAAAGCATGGTTAATAAGTTTTATATTTGGTCAGAAAAAAAAAATGTACTTTTTTTTTGTGAATTCAAATTTGAAGACTTGGTTGGACGTCTTTATCAAATGGTTCTGCGTTGAAAGAGTTAAATTGTGAAGATTATTATTTATTAATGGAGGTGGCAGGTGGCGATTCGATGGTGTTGGTCTTAGGTATTATTGGTCAGAGTAAGAGGCAATAAAGGAGACACTAATAATTGGTATTCATCACTGCATTAGGTTATCTTCACTTCATCTCTCACTACCAAAATCAAAAACCTTAAGGTGTTTGTGTTGTGATGATGGTAATATTGGAATCAATGAATGAATAAAAAAGAAAAAAAGAAGCGAGGCAAGTGGTGTGTTATGTCAAGCGTCCGTTAAACGACAGACAGTGACAGTAGTGCAGCAGACACGATAAAATAAAAGGTAACAAACCCATTCGTTTATCAGTTTCCACTGCGAAATTTCCTTTCTTCTTCTTCTTCTTCTTGTTGCTGTGGCTCTTTGCACCTCTCAAAATTCTATGTGGTGGTGGAGATGGTGATGATTACTGCTTGGATCGCTGACCTCTTCGCTTGTATGGGGTGAGGCCCTCCATTCCCAATATTGCTTATTTATTTTATTTTATTTTATTTTTATATTCTTAGACTCTTGGATTATGAATATTTGTAATCAATTTGCTTGCTTTGATTCAATTCAATGAATGGGTTTACGTTTTGGCCTTTTGGGTATATGGTCTGTCATGTGCGACCGAAACTTTAGGTAAATTCTGGTTGGTATCAAATAAGAGTGGATTTGCCTTCACCTTTCAATTGTTCGTGGAAAGGATTCCGGGGTTTGGGATTTTGGATTAAAGTTCTCTTGAGAAACCGAGTTAGGTTTTCGGTGATGACTACTCAAAGCAATGCAGTTTGTGTACTATTTTGAAGCTGACGTCGGTTGTTTCATCCTTGTTGGTGATGACTACTCAAATCCTTGTTTGATGATTTGCTTTGCCGATTAAAAATGGACCAAGATTCATTAGCGGTTTAATGTTATTTTGCTTCCCAATGACTGATTAGTGGAGGAATGGAAGAAGCGAAAATCGTTTTCTTTATTGGCTGTGTCAGCATTTGACTCCAATTTTAGTTATTGAGGGTTCATTGATTAGTGGATTTTAATTTCTGATTGAACCTAACGTAGAAGAGTGGATTTCTACCTATAGGACTCCTTACTTAGTTCTTGGTTATGTATTTAATTCCTCTAGCCTTGCAGTATTGGTTATTAGAGTCTGCTAGAGAGCTGAAAGTAGAAATCTTGTCTTCTATTTTTTCTTTTTCTTAAAGTATTTAAATGGAATAACTCTAAGTGGTCAGAATATTTTAAAAGATAATCCCTTCAATGGAGTATTCATAAAAAAAAATATGGATTGATTTTTCTTAGAAGGAGCTCGTTTCTGTATTCTACATCGTCCATTATTCACTAGTTGTGTTTAAAAGCATATCAAAGGTCAACTTTAATATACTGCTAGCATGATGAGGATCACACAATAGTATCAAACATCCCTTTGATTGTGTAAAAATTTCTCCCGGATTTTGAGATTGTTTGGCTTTGCTGTGAAATGAATAAAAACTACTATTTTGTGTGAGAAAAAATACTTTTATTTTTTTGAGGTGTTAGCCTGCTCGGTCAAAGTATTAAAACTGAAAAATGTACTATTTAGGTGAAGCAATACAATACTTTTTAAGAGAATGTTACTTCTTTCTGATAATGCTCAGTGTTAGACTCCCAACATTGTCACTCCCATTAAGGGCCAATATCCATGGAAGCATCATTAATTGGATACTCAATGTAACACTGAGTCGGTGTTAGCCCTTTTCTCTTTGAGAAAAGGCTTTACTCACATCAGTATTCAGTTTGCACCTTAATTCAACCTATAAGTAACCCTTTCTGTGGTTTAACACTCAATGAAAGCACCGATTGTAAGGCTTAAGCACCAGAGGAGAGTCCAACCCAATAGAGTAATCTATTTAGGTGGGAGAGTCTCGAGGTTTAAGTTCCACATCACATAAGGAAACAAATCAGGGTTGAAAGAAATACATCACATAAGGAAAACATGCACTTGTTGTCTTTATGTTAGCCTTTGGTTTTTCTGTTATTTAACTTGATTTATACAGAACAGTGGTTGCTTTGGATGTTGTATGAAACCAACACCAATTATTGCTGTGGATGAGCCGGCAAAGGGACTAAGAATTCAGGGCCAGACTGTGAGAAAACCACATATATCAGATGGTTTCTGGAGTTCCAGCACTTGTGATCTGGATAATGCCAACATTCAATCTCAGAGAAGTATCTCGTCTGTCAGTACATTAAATCAAATTCTCTATCATAGTGGTGGAACTTCTACTACAGGCACCAATTCTGAATTTGTAAACCCAGGCAAGTTCTATATTATATTTTTCTATTTTCCGGATGAATTAATATTGAAATATTCATCTATACTTTTACCATAGCACGAACTCCATCCCGTACGATCCATTCATGTTACCAAGGTTTGCATGACAAAAATGTTGGAAATGATATATTATTGTACTATACATTTTGACTGTATATTGTTTGCAAGAATTACTTTCCTTATTTCCTTACTTAAGGCGAAAATAAAGACATACATGTTGCTTATTTCAGGTCTTCTTCTCTGGAATGAAAGTAGGCTTCAGTGGATTGGAAGTGAAAAATCTAGCAAGCCTAGCCAACAACAAAAACGTGAACCCAGACTGAAGTATGTCAAATGCATTTCATTTGGTCCCCAATTAACTGAATATTCTTTAAGCCACTCTAAATACACACGGAGCCATGATCTTACCTTATTCACTTTATATTTTTTGGGGGCTGGTGGAACACTTAATATGATTCAAATGAATATATTTTCTGTTTATATATATGGCCTTTTACAAAGCCAAAGTCTCCATCATATTTGCTTTCCCTTTGTCATAGTTTCTTCCATGTAGATGACTTAATAGTCATTGTGTTTGTTGTGTAGTTGGAATGCAACTTACGAAAGTTTGCTTGGGACCAGACAACCTTTCCCCAAGTCCATACCTTTATCTGTAAGTGGCCTGTGTATATTTTTTCTGGGATTTTTGACGTGAGATTGCAAAATTACAAGTTGATAATTTGATCTTCCATAAATAGGAAATGGTGGAATTCCTGGTGGATGTTTGGGAACGTGAAGGGATGTATGGTTGAAACTTTGAGAAGTGAAACTGCTGAGTGGCTTTAAGTTTGTTTATATTTGAATGATGTATTTGACTGGTGAAAGGCTTTCGTGTATAGTTGTGCAGAGAATATTAAAAGATCAAACACAAGTTTGTTCTTCCTTTGTAATTTAAAACACCAAAGGCAATCCTTTTGTTTTTGCCCTCATGTAAATGAATCTATACCATTTTCAAACTAAAATCTGAATTGCTGAATGCACAAGTTATTACTGTTACCATTAAGGCTCTAACTATGCATAATTGTGTTATATTTTCTGAATATACAATTTAGCTATCCCCATATTAAAGTTAATATATTATATTAACAAGTTGGATTGATCTAGTTTCGTTTCATGTGTTATGTTTTGACAGTAATTCACAGTAGTAAAGGGGAAGATAAATTCTCATAAATTATTTGATAACTCTTTGTTATAGTAACTTGGCCCGGTCCATTGCAGGCCGACCCCAGGTGGGCCGAACAACATGGTTAACTTGGCCCAGTCTATATTTATCAATATACTTGACGTCGCTATTTTTATAAAAGAAAAAAAAAAAAAGAAGTTTTAGTTATAGCAGGTAAAAAGTTTAAATTGTTGCAATCGTATGGGATTATTTTTAGTGTACAGTGATGATGCCAAATATTTAGCAAAAGTAGGTAAGTGTTTACCAGCATTAATGTGAATTAATACATAAGGTACACACATTCAAATATCTTTTTCTTTATTTATTGGGAAACTGTCTTCAAGTCCCTGGAAGTTTGCAACTACCTCCTCGCTCAGCCACTTTTTCTTACAAATAAATAATTAGCTGAGCTTTAAGTTAAGGGTCTATATTTCTTTTAATTTACGAGTTTGTCTTCTTAACTATTTTGAGCAAAGTTTTTTTTGATTGACTAAAACAATAGTATTCGCGACTCCAAAAATAATTAATTTGTGTTTGACTAAAAAATTAGTATAGAGGGCAGCAAAAAAGAGATTGCCCAGGATGTGTTTATCTAAGTCCAAGCCCAGAAAAAGGAGTTTGGACCACAAAGTGAGATATTTTGGATCCATCTCTTCACAATTAAAGGGCTCTACAACTTGTGCTCCATTGTTAGGCTTCTAAAATGAAAACGACGTAACAAACAAATAATAAGAAACATGATCATCGTGGCAATTGTTCGTATTAAGGTTGAATTCTTCAACCGCTTCACCGTTCCAACAAAGCACGTACAATATCTTTAGATACACAAAAGAAGCATAAAAGGAACATTATTTCACATTAAATATCTATATTTTCTTTCTCTTGTCTCTCCATTTTTTTTTCTCTCTCACTCTCTCATTTAATAACTTTGTATTAGGAACACGAAACCTCTGCATTTATTAAATAAAACACTCACACTTACACATATACATCATTTTGCAATACATGAAGGTAACTAATATTAAAAAAAAAGTTATAGTAAATTTTACATTATTTTATTTGGTATTTATTGTCCGTCTTATAGTATAATACATGGAATAAAAAGATGTTATATATATATATATATATATATATATATATATATATATATATATATATATATATATATATTATTTTTTGTTATATCTTAGTATTGCGTAGCCAACCAAAAAATAAACTATTTTACATAATTTCCTTTTAAAAAGCATCGTGTAGTAACAGTGATATCACATTTTAATCACGCACGTATGTATAAATGAATTGATTTCCTTAGATACACTTAACCAATGCAAAATGATGCATAAAACTTTAGACATATATTTGAAATTCTTAAAATCTGGACGGCTGGTGTCGATAGAGGACCCATATGCCAATGAGTTTTTGACGCAATGTTTGATGAAATGTCATAAGTCATATGGTCTAAAGAATTTAAAGACGTGCACATCTGAATTTAAATCACGCTGGCAAATCTATTATTTGGTGTGAAAATATTTAAATTTTCTCAACTGAACAACAATAGAACAAACATTGTTCACATGGTTACATTGTAATTGTCAGAATCTTACCACAACAATCTGGTGATCCTATGATGGATTCCAAGAGAAAAAAAAAAACATGGATGCCACAAAATTTATGTGTTTTTCTCTCTTATTTCACTCTTCAAAAGTTAAATTTTGACACCCACTTAGTTTTATTTGCTTTGATTGAACAGGTGTATGATTGAGGATAAGGAAGAATTTAATTAGTGTTTTTTAGAGATAAAATCAGATTGCTTGCGTGTCCATTAAGAACAAGATTTGTGACCGTTCATTGTTGGCCTCACAAAGTGAAGAATCTGAAAAAATTTGTGAAAAGGGAAAATATCTGATGCAATCACAACCTCCTCTGATTGCATCAAACAAGGGAACAGGGTAAGATTTGGCTTGTTTGTTTTGTTGAATATTCAAATAAATTCTCGGAATTTTCTAAGTCCAGATTTGGTTGTGTCTCTACCATACTCTCTCGGTCATGCGTGAACCTCCAAGAGATGAAGATTTTTAACGCAATTCAAGAAATCAGCCTCACCCAATGAATCTTGACAGAACCCAAAATAATTTTTTCAATGCTTGTATAATTCAAGTTTTGATTCATTCTGAGATACTCGTGATACTGTACAAATAATAATAATATTGCATATCACTCTCTTAACATTGCATCTATCGGTTGAAAAATTGGTCAATAGGTACGATGAATCTCGCATAAAAGCTAATGATCCTGTAATAAAAGTTGTCTGAAAATGATATAACACCAAATGGGAAACTAAACTATCATCTAATCTTTACAAAAACAAAAATAATCACGTCCATTATCACGCAACTAGGTTTTGATTCAATTTGGGATTCTCGTGTAAGTAATGATACGCAACAATAGGGTCACTAAGTGCGATGAATCTTGTCGTAAAAGCTGATCCTCTTCAAGAAACACTTTGATAGAAGATATAACACCACATTGTGAAACTTTCGTGTATATAATATAAACACAGTATGCTATTATATGAAAATGTTTTCTATCGAGATTAAATGGTAAAATTAAAATAAATATAATTTTTTAAGTAGTTAGTTTGATTGATAATAGCATATAATTCGATCACCGTACGTGCTACTGATATGATGAAGAAATCTGCTAACACTTGAAAATTATGTGCAAATAGCATTTGAAAAACTTTGTTTGGTCTATTATCGGATCTTCATTCATTTTTATGTTTGATATCTTCCTAGTGTTACACACTTTACATCTTCATTCATTTTTATGTTTGATATCTTCGTAGTGTTATACACTTTACATCGACTAAATATATATAAGAAAGATAAATTCCTTAAATAATATAATATCATAATCATTTTCAGTCTATTTTAAATTAAATTTTGACTATTTTTTACTTTATCTCAATTTTTTATGCTTTATAGCCTCGATATAAATACCATATTTTCTTGGTGCGAGAGAATATAAATTATAATATACACTACAATATTTTTTTTATATTTTATGAGTTTTTTTTTACAAATTTATTATTAAGTTTTGCAAGATTTTTTTAAGAGTTTTAATCAATAAATAATTACTTTTTGGATAATTATTTCTATAAAATTATAAAACTTACGAATATCTTTTACAAATTATTTTATAAAAAATGTTTTTAAAAAAATGGTAACAATTTATTTCAAATTATTTTTGATAACAAAACTAAGACATATCTATCTTTTTCGTAATATAAATGAAAACAAATATCTCATTTTTAAACTAGTTTAATGACATTGGGTTAAGCCTGATTTCTATGGTTTAATATATGAAAAATACTTTCTCATTCTGTTGCATGGTAAATGATATTATTTTATAATTTGCACATATTAGATGAAAAAAAGATTACTGTAGATTTTTTTAGTACCATCCTTCATAATTACTCTGAGATATATTTCGTCTAAACCAGTTTTGTTTATGAATCTTCTGGAATAAATTTATCTGAATTAATCAGAATTTTTTTATCAATCCAATCGGATTCAAATGCATAGCTAGCCATGTTATTTGACTCTAATTAGTTGCGAATGAATGCAATGTAATGGACTCATTTTCTGTTTGGATTTTGGTGTGCAATTTAGTCAATAATATACGCACACAAATGTACAACTCGGGTACAAAACTGTGAAAAATGCATGCATTTTTTTTATCCAATACAGTGGTTGGTTCCAGAAGTAACGAAGAGATTTCAAAATGTTTTGGTTCACGCAAGTATTCATGTAAGAAAACATTATGAAAAATCTTATAAAAGGTGAGGCTTTGACAGAAAACTCATGACATAATACATTAATATAAAACATTACAATGTATCCGGTCTTTTTGACTCCTCTCTTAGTAGGCTCGTCTTCTCATATTTTTTAACTTTATCATTCTCTTCTCTCTTCTCTGAATCAGTCTTCTTTTCGTGTCACGTTCTTTTACGGGTCAACAGTTTTATCAAGAGTTTTATCAAGATATTCTGGAACAAAAAAGCTATTTAATTTTATTTCAAATAAATATTAATTAAAATGCAAGTTGTGTAAATTTTAAATTTCATTAATATATATATATATATATATATATATATATATGAATTTTTAAGTCATCGGTTCATCAGATAAAAGGGTTTCCGCTCTTAAGAAAAAGTTGATTTAAACAAGTGGAGTTAACAATTTTGTTTTCCTTTGTAAATGATTTTTTTAGTATAAATATTTATATTTACAATTGAAAATATCAATATATTATTTTTTTAAATATGAATAATATATCTAACATATATTTACAAATAAAACATCGTTAACATAGCTTGATAAGTTATACATAATATAAATTATTTATTGTTTAATTAAAAAATATCGCAATAAATATATTTTTAAAAGTCAAACGTGTATATATATATATATATATATATATATATATATATATATATATATATATATATATATATATATATATATATATATATATATATATATATATATATATATATTTTATTCACAACTTTCCATGTTGGTTATAGGTCTGCTATTTAAATACGTAGTATCATTTGCTCTTGTAATAGCTGTTATTATAAGTCCATAAATGTAATGTAATTAATTCAAAAAAAAAAAAAACACAAACATAGAACTTTCACATAACATCCTTTCTCAAACATAGTCATTCCCTATTATTATTCTTCTATAGTCACAAATTTATCTATTAACCGAGGTCTAAAACCAAAATTAATTATAATTAGACTTGTGACTCAACACATTCTAGCAGAAATGTATTAAACATGTTTATCAAAAATCAATACCTCACTCAAATCAAAACATATTCTCTCATGATAGTCCTCAAATTCATTCAGTTTAATTAAATTACAATAATTTTTTACTTTTAAATCTTGTGTTATTGAAGAAAAACATTTTGAAAACAAGAGAAGAGTTAAGAAAGTCTTAATGAAAGGAAAGCTCAACTCAATAATCAACCACATCACTATAGATTACATTACCATAAATTCAATTTTTTTAACTCAAATTATGTATGCAAAAGATTAATAATGCCCGTATAAAAAGAAAATTGAAACACCAAAAAGAGAAAAAAGAACTTAATCAAAAACAAAAAAAAAAAAATTATCAGTTATACTAATAAATATCGTCCATTCTAGGTCATGTGTTCTAAATAAAGGGGAAAATTCTTTAATGTTATGTTGGATGAAAGAATTTAAGAGAGTAATTTATTTATTTTGAGATTTTTTTTTTATAAAATGACTTTTAGATGAGGAAATAAAAAAGAAATTAAAATTGACGAATTTTAAAAAGATATTTCAAATAATTAAAAAAAAATTGAAATTCGTTCCAAAAAAAATGAAATTGAAATTCTACGAGTTGTAAAAATTTTTTATTGGTCACGATAAAAAAAGTTACAAATCCAAAAAGTTGACTCATACCAAATTTCAGCTCAGACCGAGTTGTTTTGACATCTAGTCTAGGTCGACTCGACTCGACTATGAGCCTAAATCGACTTGACTCAACATTTGCTAAAGTTGACTCGTCTTTATTTATAGCCATGAGCAACTCATCATGACTTTCGTCTCGAGTGACTTGGCTATACTTTCAATTTAGACCTACTATGTTTGACTTGTGACCAAGATAGAAGGTAGGCTCAAGGCGAAGGTCGAGTCGCGTTGAGCCCAATCATCTTTAACCAAAGTTCAAGTTGAGTCAACTCAGCTTGAAAGTCAATTCGAGACGGCCTAGGTCAAATGTCGAACTGAGTTGACTCGAACCAAAGGTCGTGCTGAAGTTTGTGTCATGTCAGTCTGGGTAGAACGTCAAGATGAGTCATCCCAGGTCAAAGCTTGGGCCGAGTTGGCTGAAGCCAAATCGTCTCGAGTTGACTCGGTCCAAAAGTTTAAACGAGTCGTCCCAAATCAAAAGTTGCCTTAAAATACAAATTAAATTATTTTATCCAAACAAAAAAAATGAAATATAAGATATTTGTATTATTCTATCCAAACAAATTATGTAAGAAATTAAGAGAATTCAATTGTAAGTAATTAAAGTACTATCTATTTTAATTTCTTGAAATTGTTGAAATTTTCTATCCAAATACAAAGTAAAAGAAATTGAGGAAAAATTGAAGATTTTGAGTTTATATATATATATATATATATATATATATATATATATATATATAATTTTATGCACATTATATATAATTCTTTTTAAAATGATAAAATATTTATTTATAATTTATCTTAAACATTTTTTTCTATCGAACCATTTTCAAATAATTAAAAAATACAAAAGAAATATAAAATTTTCAAAAAATTAGAAATCGATTTTTCTCAAATAGTATGTAAAAACTATGTGATTTATGATTGTTCTTTGTGAATGAAAATACATAATAACAGGATAATTTTTTATTGGGTTAACTTTTAAAAAAAATTAAATATATTTTCATTCAGAACTACATAAATTCTGATTTTTTTTTACTGTAAACGAAAATATGTTAAAGCGAACCTTAACCTTATGAATTCCTTTAATAGAAGTGTTTCTTTTTTCGAGTGTTTTCTTATTTTTTGAAAAAAAGTTAAATATTGAAAACAACAACTATTCGTAAACAACTCCTGGTTATAAAATCCAATATTTGCAGACTATATCTGATTTTATGGATTTTTCATAATTTTTTCAGAATTGATATGAACACATCTTTATCCCTAACCAACTCGTAGTTATAAAATACAATATTCACATACTATATCTTATTTTATGAATTTTTCATAATTTTTTCAAAATAAACTATAATAATGACTAAAAAATATATTTTTTAAATTATTTATTCGTCGTAACATTAAAGAAATTTTAAAATAAATATTTATATATTACGAATTAATTAAAAGGAACCTTCATTTCAAAATAATTATCGCAAAAGATTATATCTTATAAAAAATAATAAATATAATTTTTGGAAGTATTATAAGAAACTTTTTAACTTATTCTACTTTTATGACTGTATGTCACTTGTTTTATGACCGGTTATTTTTACTTGTATGATAGGAAGTTACCCATGATTATTTGAGGGTTTTAATTTTCTTACGTTCATTTTTTTCTACTTTCACTAAGTTAAAAATTATTTTCTTTTTTTTCATGTTTTTTTTGTTATAAAGTGAATGAGATTTTATGTATATTGAAATGGGGGACGTGTACACTAAAAGTGAAGCAAAGTTAAAATATTTAATTTATTTATTTATTTTGAGGTTTGCATGGTGCAAATGCAGTGGAAGGAGCCGCGAAGTTGGCGTGGGTGTCTGAAAAAGGCAAAGGCAGGTCTTACACACATTCAAAATTCAGAAATACATCGCAATGAATGATGCAAAAAGAGGTCATCTGAATATTGAAATTAAAACAAATGCTGAAATTCCACATCCAATTGGGGAAAACGTTGCCAAAAGAAGAGACAATATTATATAAATGTGGACCAAGCACAGGTGGAGAAACATTCCAAAACAAACCTACATGAAGGGACATGCCATCTTTACAATTTCATTGCAAAAAAAATGCCTTCATTTGTCATTGCCATCATGATAAATAAATGCATATTCTATTTATCTTCGACAACCAAAAGAGAAAAACAAAAAAATTAAAATATGATAAATAATTATTTTTAATAAGATTAAATATATTTTTAGTCCTTAAATTTGGACATCAAATTTAAAAAATAAAGGCATATAGTATTTTTAACTTAATTACTTTAATTTTTTTTAACATATCAACCGTGTTTTTCAATTAACATTGAAACGAGAACGTGTCAAGTAGTGTAAACAACTCAAATATTAATATAAAGCGTATCTTAACACATAATTTTTTTTAATATAATTAGATTAAAATAATTATATTTATTTATTTTTAAAGTTTAGAATTATAATATATTCAAAATTTCGAACGTTGACAAATTTTAATTTGGCATCAAAATTCAAGGAAAAAAAATACATTTATTCATTTTTAATATGATGTGATTGATGCAAAATATAAAATAAGACAAGACAAAAAATCATTTAAAATAAACAGAAAATGTAGTATAAAAGATGTGAAGAGCGAGTTACCTTATTTAGTGTGTGTTAGTTGATGCAAGTAATTGTGGGCAAGTGGTGGGTTACATGCTTGAGCAAAAGAGTACTTAGAAGATGTTGTTTTGGGAAAAAAAGAAAATTGAAGAGAGAATAGAGGTTGTGGGAAGTGGGGAAGGTGGGAAGATGGTTAATTAAATAAGAGAGGTCCAATGTTTCTAGCCATTCATGTAGCAGTTTTGCTGTACCTTTTGATATGGTCCCATTCATCATCTTCTTCCCAATTCATTATACTTTTTTCCTAATTAAAAATAACACAAAGGAAAAACTCTTATCTATGAATGTCAGCCATGCTCAATCAACAACCCAAACTGACTGGGTATGGGCAACCCGTGATCGCATTGGGATTTGTCATTGGTGTGAAATTCATTTTTTTTTTAATTTTAATATACTTTGATTCAAATTTTAAAAATAAATAGAGACGTTAAAATTTTTTGAGGTATCAAATAAGATTTTATATTAAAATTTGAATTATTTATCCCATTTACATTTCAGTTCAATGTTAGTCTTAAAAATCATTTAATATATAAAAAAATGATTAACGTTGTTAGACTAAAAAGATTATATCTAATTTTTTTAAGTTTTTAAACCAAAATATATAAAATTTAAGATATGGATGAATTTTAATTTTATCTCCAAGTTTAGGAATTAAATATATTTTTAACCTTATATTAAGATTTTCTTATATATTGGTCAAAAAACTTTAATGAATAGACCGAAAAAAAATGGTACAAAATTGAATATTTGGATCTATGGAGTGATTAGTCAATTTATGAAAAGAAAAATATGAGATTAATTTTAATTCAAAACTTTACATTAGTTAGAATTAGGATGTGAGTTTTTTTTATGTTGTTCACCGAATTTGTTTTTCTGTTTTTAGGTAATGTAAAACTTGTCCCTCTGCACTTTGAAATATTTACAATATTTTCACTAATTATGAGATATAAAATCTTCCAAAAATTCTCATATTCTACCATGAACTCATGTAATAATACTCTCATGGTGTACATCAATTATTGTTGAGTTTGGACACCGGTATTTTGTCACAATTTTTTTTTTACTATTTGATACTGTTCCTCATAACTATTTATTTTTTCTTTTTTTTAAAAATATAAAAATTAACTTTTGTTAAAATTATTTTATTTTTATACAAATTGTCAAATAGTCATTGAATAATGTCAAATGGTGTACATCAATTATTGTTGAGTTCTTTGAGTGACATGTCAAAAATATTTATTATTTATATTAAAAATTTCATATTTGATAAGTCACAAATCAACTTACTAAAGCAATCCAAAATCATTTCAAGAGAATTGTTGATAATTAATTTTTTATTATTCAAGTGTACCATTCTTAAATATTTAAAACCGAAAATATTGAAATTTTAAAACCTACAATATTAATCATTTAATTTTTTTCTGAAATGAAGTTCATTTATTGAGACACCAAAATTAGGTAATACTACTAATTATGAAAGTTAGTGAGTCTTGTCAAGAATTCAACAGAATTTATATGAATCCTAACATTGTAAACCTAAAATATACATTGTTTTGGAGTGTATTTCATTAAAGTGTCAACATATTTGGATCACATCCATTAATGTATATTCCATTGATGTCATTTTGAAAAAGAAATCTTTGATTTCGTATCTTGTGTTTGTTTATGGTAGTTCAACGAATATTATTGTTCATGCACCAGAAAATTCGTCAGCAAAAAAATTTATTTCAGTTAGAGTAATTACATCAAAGTTACCAATCTCAATATTATATACAAATAGATTATTTCTAAAAGAACTTATTGCATAAATTATAAATTGATGGTGATTGAGAATGTAGCAAATGCAATGGATTGGGAAGAGTCGAGATGATGAAATGTGTCCTCAAATGAATGTTTATATGTTATGCTACTTTTTTCAAAGCTTGAATATAATAGATTGACAACTTAAGTAGGACTTATTATTTTCAATTATTTTTAATATGTTATATATTTGTTTATATTTTTAACGAAATGAAAAATTGAATATAAATCATAAAAAAATATTAATATGAGAAATCACACATGAATAATTTTTTTTTATAAATAATGAAACATAAAGGAAAATATTAACACGAACTTAATTTTTTTAATATAATTTTGAATGAATACATATGTGAAAAATTATAAATAGAAGATGATAGATGTTTATTTTCTATTTCATTCAAAATTTTATCTTTCTGAAAAAAAATTATTTAAATTTTCTTTAAGCTTATAAAATATTTTTACGGTTGTTATTTTGTCGTATTATAACTCGAAGAGGAAGCTCGTAATATGAATAAATTGGAATTGAGTTTTAAATTTGATTTTTGGAAACTTATCTAAATTGTCCTTGGAGTTCTAAAAGGTTAAGCGAAAATGTTTATTAAAAGGTAGCAACGTTTGAATTTAGGTAAAAAGATTTAATATTTTTATATTTAATCAATGTTTTGAAATCGTTGAATGTGTGTGTTCATGTGTGAATGGATACATATTTGCATTTAGAAATTTAGAAAATAGGAAGATATGTTGATTGTATGTATAATTAGTATTGTTTTAAATCATAATAATAGTTTAAATGGTGTTTTGAATGGTTTGGAAATATGCAATTTAGTTTATATAACTTATTACTCAACTAAGAAACAAAATATTTAACAAAACAATTTTCACTGTCGTTGTGTTATAAGTTTGGGTTGACAACTTAAAAGAAAAAATAAATATTATTTTACCTTTTTCTACCAAAATTTGTATCAAATTTTTTAAAACAGAAATCAAATTGAGACTCGTGAAAAAGAAAAAAAAAACAGAAATTAATGGACAATATATAATTTGAATTGTTTTATAACAATTTGAATTGTTTCAACTAAAAAATATATAATTCAATTTATGAACAATTAAAAAATAATGGACAAGTTTTATACCTTTAATAAGCAGAAATCTAAACATGTGCAACAGATTAATCCTGAATATTCGAGAATTTAAAAATGAAGCTTGAAATGAGGCTAAAAATCCAGGAAAATTAATAAGTGAAGATAAAATAGATGCATTGATTTTAACCCACTGCGTGTTGTTATCGTCTTGGAATGTTGTACACGGTTTGAATAATTTTAAATATGTACAAGCTGGTTGTCCCTTTGTAATGGACCCCACACCATTTACTATAGGTAAGATGAAAATCAAATTCATTGTACATCTCAACAAACGGAGTACCATCAAAGTTTCAATTGCTATACATACACTTGTCAAAATTGAGACCTATATCCATATAATATCATATCTCTTTTTTTAAATTTTAGGTAAATTGTCTCACTTCTTCCCATCACAATATTAAAAACGATAAAACGGATCTCTCCTGATCTATCAACTCATTAAAAAAAGGTAAATTTATTAAACTAGTCAATCTGTATCAACCAAGTTCATTTGGTTTGTTAATCCGTTAGGTCATAAAATGGGATGACCACAAGTTGGCTTGCCGGTTGTCTCAATCTCTTCATCTTCTTCTTTGTCAAATTCGGAGGTTTTTCCTCTATTCATTATCAAGATTTCTTTTTCTTCACTTATCAAAACATAAACCAAAACCTCGTTCATCACTGCCGCTTAGAAGCTTCACTAACGTTATATTGTTGATCGGCGGTGTCGCTAGGATTTCCCCCTCACACAAACTGAGATTGGACACAGCCTAACATGAGATTAATTATAGTTTTCTTCTCAGTGTCATTGTAGTCGACTCACTGGTGTCACCATTTGCCACTTTGTCGCGACTAGAGTTATGATAAGTGTCACTGGCACCACTCTCACCTCCTAGCGTGAGACTTTTCTCCTTCATTCACACCTAGATGTACCTTCATTAATATTCTTCAACATTGTTCGTTGTTAGCATGCACTTGATCGAAAACATAATTGTTGATCATAATCAACGCCAGCATCAACACATTCACGGTCACTCACTTAATCTTTTATTTTCCTGCAATTTTATTTTATAAAAAAGGACGGGCTAACATTATCTCGTCAATCAATCCAAAGACAGAATGAGTTGCAATTTTTGACTTGTGCTATGTTAACATATTGGTTCGTCCCAGACTATTTTTAACAAATCAAAACAGAACATACTATCTCATTTTGTTACCCCTACAAGATATGTAAAATTTATTCTCACATCTTTTTAATACATTTAATTCACTTACATGGACCAAAATATTATAAATCTTTTCACCGATATTTAGATAAAGCAAATCATTTTAATTTTAAGAAACATACCATGAGAAATAATTAGAGAAAGCAAATCATTTTAATTTCAAGAAACATACCATGAGAAATAATAATATGTTTTTATTATGCGGTTGAATCATATAAAATATATAAAGTGTAAAATTATAATTATTCTAATTTTATTCTATTGAGATATTATTATTGTTATACTCAAATATACATAAAAGTATACAATATATATATATATATATATATATATATATATATATATATATATATATATATATATATATTAGTTATTGGTTATTTTTAAATGAATTGATAGCAGGTATTTTTTAAAATTTGAATCATTCCAAATAACTTAACTAATCACATATAAAATAATTATTTTTTTTATTCAATCTTATAAAATAGATAAATTTTGGAGAATCAAAATTGTGTAATTTGTTCTTTCTTGTTTTATATAAAATTTACAATATTTTTTCTCACTTTTACATGTTTTATTTTCTTCTTAAAAATGATAAAATAGAAACATTTGAATATATATATATATATATATATATATATATATATATATATATATTACACATAAATAGATAAATTTATTTTAGCTCGTACAATTTTTATTTCTAATACAAATTATATTTTCGAATATACAATAGGATATGGACATCTAAAACAATATCGTGATTTTTAGGGGATAAGGGTCAACACTTATAACAGTTCATGATCGTTCGACACAAATATTTTTGACAAACCCATTATTGCTACTTTCATCATCCCCACCACATTGTCCATATGAATTCGTTGTACAACGTGTCACTAGATAACAGTGATCTTTAGAAAATGATTTTAGGGTATTATTGAGATAGATGAATAAAAATTTTAAAGGTGTTAATACGTAAAATATACTAAAATTGAAAAAATTGAAAATATGAAACTTTTATTTCTGTATTAATTTACATATTAAAAAAAAAAATTAAGAAGATCAAGGGCCTCCTATAATCCTTCTAAGCTTTAGCGTTGCCGCTAGAATGATATATCTTAATAAAGATGAAATAAAGTCACAATCTCGGTTAGAATATATGTTAATATGTATATTTAATATATGATTATAGTTAATAACCATGTAAAATACTATATAAAAATAAAGATATGTGAAATATTTAATAAATAATTAAATTATTTTATTTTATCCAAAATTATATAATTTATAAATTAAATTATTATAAATATAAATATAAATATCTATAATAATACATAGAAATACATAGAGATATCTTTTTTGTCTTCATGTTTCGTTATTTCAATTTTACCCTTAATTATTATTTTAAAAATTAATTATTTTATAAATATTTTACCTTTAACTATTATTCTAAAAACTTCTTTTGCCTTTAACGGTTCATTTAAAAAACTTCTTTTGCCTTTAACGGTTCATTTAAAACATTTTTTTTATACATATTTTATTTTTCTAATTTTATATTTAACAAATATTTTAAAAATTAATTATATATTTTTTATTTATTTTAATTCAAATTTATATGAAAATTAAAAAATACGAACACACAATCATGACAACATTTATGTTTTCGTAGTCAATATAAATAAACTTATTGTATGTCATTTTATTTATTCTACCTAAAATGATAATTGTCTTATTAATTTAGGAAGTAAATTCATAAAATAATGTTTCTTTTAACATCCGGATATATTGAGGTTTTGATTTGAAAATATTAAATCATTTCATTGGTCTCCATTTTTTAGAGAAATCTTATATCGTTTTTTTTATTTGTCTCAATTTGTCTCTAGTTTGGAAAATCTGTTGCAATCAAGTTTTTTCCATTAGTAGGGCACTAACCATGTTAACTTACGTGTAACGTGTCAGCTTGTGTTTTTTTTAATTTATAATTTTTTTATAATTTTTGTTAAAAATATTAACTTTGTCACATGTCAAATTGACGTTGTGTCATGTGGTAGTGACAATGTGATGTGAAAATGACAGTGTCAGTGCTAGGTCACAGTTGAATGTGAAAAATATCAATTTAATCTCTATATTTGTTATTTTGTCTTACTTTAGTCCCATTTGTTTGTTAAATTGGGGCAATTTCATTCATATCCAAATTGAGACCGAATTTAACTTTTATATAAATGTTACAGTGATATTTTTAACAAAATTAGGTTTATTTAAACTAGCTTGTGTGTGTACAATTTTTTAAAATATGTATGATATTATATTAGTAGGTGATGATATTATAATATTATTAAATTAATATACAAAATATATTTATATTTATTGAAAATAAAGTGAGATGAATGGAGAAAATAATAAAAAGTAACTATTGACGGATACGAAAAAAAAAGGAGAAGACAATTTCACATAAAACATATAAAAATAATGGTCAATTTTAAAAAAGTTGAAAAATAATTATATTATAAAGGATAAAATTGAAATTATGAAATATGAACACAAAAGAGGAAATCCTTTAATATATAGTTATAGATTTATATTTTACATTGAATTTTATTTAACTTTTTTTTTCAAATATTTATATATCAATAATTTTTAGACAAATGTTTAAGTTGATTTAAAAATAACAACTACATAAATTGAAATGTAAATTTTTAAAATAGTGTTGTAACAATTTAAAATGTTATAAATTGTTAAATAAAATTTTAAATAAATATATTTATTTTAAATTTTAAAAAAATGTTTTAAAAGTTTTTATTTAAATTGATAAAGTTGTTATTTCTAATTAAACTCTAAAATTTGTCTAGAAATTATAGATATATAAATATTTTAAATAAAATTTAAATATAGTTAGATTCGAAATATAAATTTAAATAAGCATAATTTGACTTAAAAATATTAATTATAATAAAAATATCATTTTAATATTTATATAAAATTTATACTTATTCTGAAGTTTGAACGAATGAAATAGTTTTAGTTCATAAAAAACTTAGGATGAAATTAAGATAAAATAATAAATTTAGAGATTAAATTGAGATTTTTTACATCAATTATACATATAATATTGTCATTACCATTTCATATTATCTTTGTCATGTGACATATGAAAAAATTTATATTCCTTTTAAAAAATTATAAAAATGTAAAAATTTTAAAAAATGAATAAAAAAATATGAGCCGGACACATAAATTAATATTTTTAATATACTATTAAAAAAATTTGATTATAATAATTTTTTCTAAAAATAAATACGACATTTAGACAGATAAAAAAACCGACTTGAGATCTCTTTAAAAAAAAATCAATAGAATGATTTACCTTTTTCTGAAAAAAAAAATAATAATTTTGAGAAAACTGGACACCTACCGAGCTTTATTGCACTGTGGCGGAGAAGTGATGAGATTAGGGATTAAAAACATTATGAATCTTATGTTACAGATTTGCCCTCCCAGCTACACCACGTGCACAACTAGTTGGTGAGGCTCATCATGTGCTAGGATTATCTCTTCCTTTGCTTTTATACAATCATTTCTTATGGCCACCACACTATAAAGATTTTATAATGACTTTTGTAATTTGATTTAAAATTATTTCAATTTCACTTTATATATATTTTTTTAAATTATTATTTTTCGTCAAATTAATTATTTTTACAAAATTACCAATATCAGGTTTGAAATAATTAACAATCATTTTGTAAGAGAATATTCGAACCGTAGTAGAGCATATTTTTAAGATAATCTATGTGATGAATATTTAAATATTTATTGATATTTAATGAAATATGATCTATAATACAATAACAATTTTGTCATTCTGTAATTACTACAATTTTTTTTGTTCTATTACATTAAGCAACTTATTCATAAATTTTCTATTAATTTATTATCATTTGTCAACTTTCTTTTCCCTTAATTCAGATAAGTTTATTTTTCATTCTATTTCGTTTTGTTTTCTTGCTTTTCCATTTCCTATTCCAAAGGCTTAAACAAACATTCTTATTTTTATTTCATAAAATAGAGATAGACAAGTTTAAAACAAGTCAGAATAAATTTGTAAATTTATAAAAATATATAAGAAAAATAATTAAAACATATAAGTGAAAGCAAAACTAAATAACAAAAAAAAAATATAAGTGAAAGCAAAATTAAATAAAAATAAGTAGTTATTAACTATAGTAACGAGGATAAGTTTGATTTTTAAACTTATAATAACGGTTAAAAATATATAAAAATATTAAATAGATTATTCTTGTTATTTATGAAAAATAAATGATGAATAAAATTAATTTCAAAAATTTAATAAATAATTTTGCATAAAAAAATTTGAAAGGTAAATTTTAAATAAAAAAACATCATTTTTAATTTTGGTTTAGACCTTTCAAATCCTTGAGTCATGTCCCAGAGTGTGATTGACGTCCTTAGGGTGTTCCTATGAATAAATGAATTTAAGAGAGGGAGAGCTTGTAAATGAGTTTGAGTGGATGAAGGCTTTATTATTTTGGGATGAATGATTTTAAGGAGGGGGAAAGATCGGAAGGATGAAAGGGTGAAGTTGGGGTGATTTCTTTTAAGAGAATTAAAGGTGATTTTGAAATGGATTAGAGACTCAAGTTTGTGATTGAATTGACTAAAGTGACATATTATAAAAAATCTTTTAATAGATAGAAGAAGTTAAGTTACCAAAATGTCCCTATTGTTAAAAGTAATATAAAATGATATATATATTTTTATAAATTTTATTGAACGATTGATATTATAAAAAAATGAATAATATATTTTTAATAGTAATTTTATAAGTAATAATTTTTATTATAACCATAATAAATTTTTATTATGTTATTTTCATAATAAGAAGAAATGAATAATCACGTGCAGAAAAACTAAATATGAGGGGTAATTTTGTAAATTGAAGTGCGTAACCTCTAATCTCGCCAAAGAGATTGCATTTGGAATGAATCCATCTAATCATTACTCGAAATTACCTTCTATTACTCCCTAAGGAACACGTTAATCACCTATTAATCATTGCTTCCCATTCCATATGAACAATAAATCCTCCAAAAATAACATGATGTAAGAGATTTGGAAATAAAAGTGAACGAAGTTAGGAGTGAAGTTTGTGAGTAATTTGATTGATATGATAGATAAAAAAATGTAATTAAAATATAAAATTACTATTTTACCCTTATAATTAAAGTTAATATATTATTATAATTTTATAATAATAATAATAATTTATTGTTATATTTAATTATTATTATATATATTGTATTATTCTTAACTATTATATACATGTAGTATTATTATTAATTATTATGTATATAATTATTACAATTATTAATTATTATATATATTTATATATATTATTATTTTTATTTATATTTTTTATTGACTATTATTATTATTATTTATTATCAATACTTTTTTAATACATAATTGGTTTCCAACAAAGTTATTAATGTAAAAATTTCATTAATCCTCTCATATCTTCTGTATATTGGTCAGATGAAAAAAAATAAGTGATCCCTCAAATCCGTGGTTTTCTGCTCTTGCAAATTCATAGATCGGAACGTCATTATACTCGCAAATCCATCATTCAAAATTTTTCTATCCCGCAAATCCTTCGTGCGAACACATCTTAATCTTTTCAATAAATGAAATAAATAATTCTATAAATATTAGAATAACTGGTGGATTAATGTATATGCTTAAAGGTGAAATTCACTATTATAATTATATAAATAAATCATTATACTTATTTGTTAATTTTATTTAAATTATTTAAAAATTTAATAACACTTTACTAAACTCCAATGAATATACAAGTTTTCAATAGTGGATAGATTCTCAACTCAAAATATACAAACATTTCTTTATAAAACAGTTTAATTAATTATTATATACATGTTTTATCATTTGTTGTTTTACTTTTTGTAATGAATGTTAATCAATATTTCGGAAAAGATAAATGATCTTTCTACTACTTATTTTAGAATTTACTTAAAATAGTGAAATTAATGAATTATTATTTTACGTGGAAGAGAGAAATACACATGGAGCTAAGTTCATAATAAATAAGAGAGAACATTTCAACGAATATTTATTAATTACATGCATATTTAAAATTGATGAAGACAAATAATGAATAAAATTCAACCTGTGTAAGTTTGGACAATATAGAAAAGTTGTTAAAGTGTCAAATATTGAATTATTGAATTATTGAATGAATGTTAATGATCCATCCACCACCTATATTTTGTATGAATGCTTTGTATTATAGAAATATGGAAGGACATATATATATATATATATATATATATATTTGTTTTGGGAGTGACATTTTATCATATGGAAAGATGAGACACTAGACATCTAACTGTATTTTTGTCCTTTCATAATTTAAAATGAAATTGAATATAAATTTATCTAAAATTTTGTAAGAAAAAAGTAGTACTTTGATAATTAAATAAAAAATAAATAAATAATTTTAAAAATAGGTGTGCATGTAACAAGTTGCAAGTGTTTTTGCAATGGTGGCAGAAATGGGGGGATGAATTTGTGAATTAAATAATGTGTGTTAAAATAAATACATAATCTGAGTGCAACTAACAGGTAATGGTTTCAATTCACTTTTTTGGTTAAACGGCTGAATACATTTAATCACACGTTCATATTGATGCACTTGCACTTTCGCATGTCTTTTTATTCTCTCCTTTCAAGTTTTCTAGCTGTCTATTCTCATTTTACAAACTCACCACATTATCATCAAATCCAATTCAAACCCTACCAAATATAAACCTATTCATATTAATCAACAATTTCATTCACTCTGCCTTTTATTCATATATATATATATATATATATATATATATATATATATATATATATATATATATTCAAATTCATTTATCAAGGATCGGTATAAAATAAAATGAATCTTAGTCGTTTATTTGATTATTAAATATCAAGATAAAAACAATAAATGTGAACAAATGTAAAACAAGTATTACATATATGATTATTTAAGTTAAATTAGATAAAGATATTATTACTCATTTTACTTAGAAGTCTAAACTGTTACAGTTTAAGTATTATTTTTCCTTTCATCCTCTACGACATCTTTTAAGATTGTGAACATGACAAAGAAAATATTTCAAAAGAGACAATAATTCAGATACATGGTAATGGACATAACGATATTCTGAGATCAGAATAAAAGAAAAAAATATTTATGTAAAAAACAAAACTTGTGATCAAATTAAAAAAAGACATCCTTTATTACATTGTTATATATATAAATTCAGGTTCTTCATCCTATTGTTGTTACATAATTTGATCTGAACCTAATTAAATAATTAATAAATAGCTTACTAAGGTGTTTCTTTTTACCAAATGAGATGAACTACAGTGAAGGTGAAGATAGATAAAATTTTGTGAAGAATGAGATGGAAAATAAGACGTATATATTTAATATTTTCCTAAGAATAATTATCCGAATGAGATGGAAAATAAGACGTATATATTTAATATTTTCCTAAGAATAATTATCCTTCAACCTCTTTTAAAAGGTCCCACGTGATCAGATTCATACATTTTTAATATTTTTATCTCCCTTATATAATGAGTTGCTCTCGAAGTGTTTTAGTCATAAGAAAACAATCACCAACGAAAAAAAAAACTAGTATCACCTTGGTTGAATTTTTAAGGAATAACTCTGGGACTCCTCATTATTTGATTTTCAAGTGCAAAAGGGCTTGGTGCAGAGGTGAGTTTTTTTGCATTCTGTTTCATTTTTTTCCCTTCTATTATTGTTTAAAGTTTTTTATTTATTTAAAAGTTAACTTTTCAACTAATACTTTATTTTATTTTTCAAAAAATTCTCCTAAGTCGTAGCACCTTTTGTTGATTTATACACCTTATTTTCTTTCGTTCTTATTCAAATTTTATATATTTTTTAATAACTCTCCATTTTCTCGAAGAGACATGTTTGAAACATCGCCAAACATTGAATGTGAACATTTAATATATTTTTTTTAACAGATATATATATATATATATATATATATATATATATATATATATATATAGATATTTTTATTTATCCATGTTATTTTTTTAATAGGTCGAGTAAATATTTGTAAATTATAATAAATTTATTTAACTAATTTGAGACACTTATTTAACTTTAGAAAGCATGATGTATTGTCAATACCTCTAATGACGTATATTATTATTCTTATAAAGAAAAACAAGTGTCCATACTAAAGTTTTTCACTTCGTTATTAAATTAACTTTATACTATTAATTAATTTTGTGTAAAACTTAAAATTTTTACTAATTTATTGCAAAATTTATCTTGAATGTGTAAACCGTTTAAAATTAAGTTTTACTCTGATATGCGAATTATCAAATATATTTTTTCAATATCCATGCGAATTATTAAATATATCCATGATACAACTTACATAATTTTTCCTTATCTTGTATACTCAAATATCACATAGAACAATACTAGTGTCTTAATAAAATGAATAATTTTTTAATAAAACTATTAGTTTAGTTTAGTGTGAATCATACGGTGAATGTACGATTGGTTTAAAAGTAAGTTATAGATATGGTTAAAATAAGTTCGGCAGAATTTCCTATTTTATATATTGTACCTAATATTTTAAAAACGGATGGGTTATCAAACAAGTTACAGCATTTTATTTAAGATTTAATAATTCAATCATAATTTTACGATTCTATAATTTGAGATAAAACATAAATTTATGAGTTTTAAAATTTAAAGTATATAAATATTTAAATAAATATATTATTATAATATTTAAATTGAAATTTCAATAAAATAATTTGAGTTTATTTATAATTATTTTATGTTTATTTTTTTAAAGTTAAAATGATTTACTATTAAAATTTTTCAATTAAACCGATTTTTAAAATATTTTTACCAGCTTTATCCTATTCTTTATCCATTTTTCTTTGGATGGTCTTAGTGATCTATTGAATCGGTTTAGTAGTTCACTGATTTAATTGACCGGTCTGATCCGATTATGAAACTACGGATTCTTTTTATTTTGGTAAGTTTTTAAGTTAAGCTAATTTCGTAATTTTGAAGGTAAAAGTAGTTTGGAGAAAAAAATAAATACTTTTCTTAGTCTGTGTTGTAATAAATATAAAGCTGACATCTGCACGCGGCGTATATTACCAAGTTGACATTTTTTTGTAAATAAATCTTCTCAGTGTATCGTATAAATTTTGTTAATTTCAAATACCAAATAGGCATATTTTGTTAGCATATTATAAATCTTGTTTATTAGCATATGAATATTAATTATTCATTATTAATGTTATACATTTGAAACAAAGCCATGGATGACCAAGAACACATGGATGAGCTTTATTTAATTTTTGAGATACATATATTCAATAAATTGTGTGAAAGATGAAATATTATTTTAAAGAAAGTATTATTAGGTCTAACAGACATAGAAGGTATTGATTTGTAGTTGTAGGGGCAACCTAAGAAGAGAAAGACAGAGTCATATTAGTGTATGTCCATAGTATCTTCCTCAAAGTTCACGCATCAGCTGGTTTCGAATACTACACAAGTTGGAGTGATGTTAATATAGTTTGATTAATTAAATAAAAAAAAATTGGGAAGAAAAGAGAGAGAGAAAGTGTAGGTGGTATTAGTTTCTAGGAAATGGTATTAGGATTACTAGAATGTATTACAAAATGCTGAGGTGGTTGGTTTGGTTGGACCAGAGAGAGAGAAAGAGAGAGATGTGTTGTATGTGGGGAATAACCGGTTTTAGGGAAGGATTCATTGCATACTGAATGTGCAGTAGCAAAGCACCTGTGGGGTGGTGGTGTCTGTGGACGACACCTATATCTTTTTCTTCCTTTTTCAATATAAGACTTTGTTTCTTCACGATGCACACATATATAAACACAATACATTCCCCCACACCCCAAACCTCACTTCATCCATTTCAAACTTCCTTCTTCCTCTTCTATTTTTTGCCCTGCTCCGTGGGGTTTACACTCTCAAATGCTCTGCACCCTTTTCTCTATAATCTGTTTTTTCCTTCTTCTTCTTCTTCTTCTTCTTCTTCCTCTCTCTGATCTTAAGGGCTTTCAACTGCTGCCTCGCAGATTTTCTTGCTTGTGGACTCATCCTCTGTGCTCATGCCTGCCCTTGTCAATTACAGCGGTAAGTTTTATCTTTTTTTATTTTATTTTATATATGTGTTACTCATATCTGTTCTTCGATTTAATATGTGATTGCTCGGTTTGCATGTGGTGATTCAATTTATGTATATGTTATGAGGTTTGTGAGTTGGATGGGGAGGAAAATACCATGATAAGAGAAACAAATGTTTTTCTTTTTTATTTTCATGGGTGTTGTTGTGAGGGATGCTTAGAAACTGTTTTCTTAGAGCTTGCTTTGATCTACTACTCATCAGAAAGTGTTTACCGAGAACACTTCATTTTTTTTTTTCTCTGAAGAAAATATTTTCCCTTTTCTTTCTCTTTGGTGGAATGAGCATGCACGAGGAAAATCTTCTGTTGAAAGCTTCAATCTTTCTTGTATGATTTTAGGTGAATGTTGAGTTTTGATTGTGGCACATCCTATTGTGTTTAATGTAGAAGGCTGTTGTTTTGTTGGGCTGATCTTTGGTTTTGTGGATGGGTTTATCAGGTGATGATGAACTGTACCCAGGGGGTTCTTTCTGCTCAAGTCCAATGGAGTTGGGTCGCTTGTACTCTACTATTGGCTCCAATTTGGATTTGTACTACCCTCCTAACAAGAGACCTCGCTCCATCCTTGAAGCTATTGAGGGTGAGCAACATTATCAAGAGCCTGGTATTGAGGTTCTTCCGGATGAATGCCTATTTGAGATATTCAGACGGCTACCCGGTGGCAAAGAGAGGAGCTTATGTGCCTGTGTATCTAAACGGTGGCTTATGCTTATGAGCTCTATTTGCAGAGATGAGATTGAGAGGACTACTTCTTTTGCTGCAACGGTTTCTTCAGATGAGAATCAAGATATTGAATGTGATGGTTACCTTACAAGGTGTCTGGATGGGAAGAAAGCCACTGATGTGAGGCTTGCTGCAATTGCAGTTGGGACTAGTTCCCGTGGGGGACTAGGGAAGCTATCTATCAGAGGAAGCAACTCTATGCGTGGTGTCACAGACCTTGGCCTTTATGCAGTTGCTCACGGTTGCCCTTCTCTCAGATCGCTTTCTTTGTGGGATGTATCTTCAATTGGGGACGAGGGTCTGTCTCAGATAGCAAAAGGGTGTCATATGTTGGAGAAGCTTGATTTGAGTCATTGTTCCTCGATCACCAACAAGGGTTTGATTGCAATAGCTGAAGGCTGCCCCAACTTGACCACCTTAAATATGGAATCATGTCCAAATATTGGAAATGAGGGCCTGCAAGCTCTCGCAAAGTTATGTCCCAAGCTGCAGTCAATCTCTATCAAGGATTGCCCTCTTGTTGGGGATCACGGAGTATCTAATCTGTTGTCCTTGGCTTCCAACTTGTCAAGGGTTAAGCTTCAGGCCTTGAATATTACCGATTTCTCTCTGGCTGTTATCTGTCATTATGGAAGGGCGATAACAAATCTGGTCCTCTCTGGTCTAAAAAATGTCACAGAAAGGGGGTTCTGGGTCATGGGGGCTGCTCAAGGTCTGCAGAAACTGGTGTCACTTACTGTTACTTCCTGTAGGGGGGTAACTGATAAAAGCATAGAAGCCATAGGTAAGGGTTGCATCAACCTGAAGCAGATGTACCTTCGCAGGTGTTGCTTTGTTACTGATAGTGGATTGGTAGCATTTGCCAAAGCTGCAGTATCTCTTGAGAGCCTGCAGTTGGAGGAGTGCAACAGGTTTACTCAGTCTGGGATTATTGTTGCTCTTTCAAACATCAAAACGAAGTTGAGATCTCTTACCCTTGTGAAGTGCTCTGGAGTTAAGGATATCGATATGGAAGTATCTATGCTTTCTCCTTGCGAGTCGCTTCGATCTTTAGCCATTCAAAAGTGCCCTGGTTTTGGTAGTTCTAGCCTGGCCATGATTGGAAAATTATGCCCCCAACTTCGGCATCTTAATCTTACTGGACTCTATGGCATAACTGATGCTGGCCTTCTCCCCCTCCTGGAGAATTGTGAGGCTGGACTTGTCAATGTAAACCTTGCCGGTTGTTGGAACTTGACAGATAACATAGTTTCAGCCTTGGCCAGGCTACATGGTGGAACACTAGAAGTACTAAATTTGGATGGATGCATGAAAATTACTGATGCAAGCTTGATTACAATTGCAAACAACTGTCTGGTGCTTAATGATCTAGACGTGTCGAAGTGCGCAATCACTGATGCCGGTATTGCTGTTCTCTCTAGGGCCAGCCTGCTTAGCTTGCAAGTACTTTCCTTGTCTGGTTGCTCTGATGTATCAAACAAGTGTCTCCCTTTTCTGACCATATTGGGCCAGAGCTTGATAGGATTAAATATTCAAAACTGCAACTCAATTAGCAGCAGCACAATGGAGTTGCTAGTGGAGAAGTTGTGGAGATGTGATATTCTGATTTAATCAGGGAAGGAGATGGAACTGTACAGGTCACATTCAGCACTCAGCACTCAGCACAGGTTTTGGCTGATATGTCTATCGAGGTGGATTGGTGGCAGTTTGTTGACTTAGTTGTTTTCCGGGGGAACTTTGGCGTGTTCCTTCATGACCCATTTTTTCACAAGCTTGAAAATGCTTGTTCCAACCTACAACAACCCTTTTGGCCTTGGGCTACTTCTTTCATGGCTTGGGTCCCCTGAGATTGCAGTTACTAAGTCCTGGTTGATGGTATCCACTGCTAGATAGTGCATGCTTATGCTAGATCTTACTTTGTACCGCTGGATGTTGATAATAATAAAAAAAAAAACAGTTTTAGCTTCTGTCTCACATTTACTATGATGTTGCTTAGATTTGAGCTTTAGTTCATGTCCTTTGATGTGGTCTGTGTCTTTAGTTTATACCAATGAAGCTTCTTAACCATGTCTTGAATGTGGAAGAGAGGTTTAACTTGGTTTCCTTTGGTCTTGTGAGTGTGGTTATGTTGTGCGATTATAAGGTTAGGTGCCTCAGATTCAAGGGCTTCGGTCTGCCACAACACAACAACCCCATCGTCTGGGTTGTTTTATTTTATCGTTTTTTTTCTTTCCTTTTAAATCAAGCCCTTGTTATTGTACGCTTCTCTGGCTTTTGAATTGTACTCAGCAGACCACTTTGCTTATCGTCAATAATAAAAGTGCAATTTTCTCTTGCACCTATGTTGTCGACGTTGTTTCTTTTTTTGTGTTGAATTATGGAATCTTGTACTGGTGAAGTGAATTTGGATGGCAGAAAAGATGGTAGGTGGGGTTGTTCAAAACTCTTAACCTGCCTCGATCTAAAGTTAATTACTTTTGACATATTTCACCTTTAGAATTTAAATAACACGTCCTACAGTTTCGGGGACAGACACGAGTTATTCCTCCGATGGTTTAACTCCGTATGGTTTCACATATTTTATGTATTTAACTCTTTTTTTATAATTATGCAATTAATAATATTTTTTATTTCATTACTACTATTTTATATATGCTATATGCAATGATATAGCATGTGTTTTTAGCATTTACTTTACTTAAAACGGCAACTACTGTCTTTTTAGCATTTGGTTTTAGTGCTTTATACTCTCTTTTTTTACGATAGTATTTTTAACTTTTTAAGGCATGTTGAATGGGAATTTTATTCTCATGGACAATTCAAGGAAGGAAATAAGAATTTATACACGGTATGTTTTTCTCTTCTAGTGCATGTCGAAATGGGAGTTCTAGTGTCAGGGAGAATTTATGTTCAATGGAAGGAACCAAAAATTTAAATGCACATCTCTAAGCCAATCTATGAGTATTGTATCAGTTCACACATTCCAAATCAAATTCCTTTCAATTCATAGGTGCAGTATCCTTGAAATGAACATTTTGAAGCTTCTAAATAGAAAATCAAACACCCTATAGAGACATGAACTAGCATTTAGAAGTGTATTGAAAAGTAAAGCCGAGTGAAACAAACACAAACTTTAAATGTGTAATACGTCGTTAATAAAGCTTTTACAATATGCTTTGGTACCACCAAACTGAAATCAATGGAAGATATTGGTCAGGTAATGGGTGTTTTGTGGATGTCAATTGTCACATTCCGCATTAGTTATTTCTTCAGGGTAGCAAATGAAAATCTGGTTTAGAAGTTATATAGTGCAATGGAAAGCTATGATAGGCAATGATGAAAACAATGATTATGATGTGTTTGGTTTCCATTGTTGAAATAAATGGTGACGACCCTATACAATTAGGAGCAATAACGTTGGTTGAGTTAAGGTCACCAAAATGCAACTTTTTGTATTACGAGAAAAGCATGGGTGCCCCATGCATGGTTATGGTATGGGAGGTTAAGGTCTTGTTGGGACTTGAAATGGTGAGGATTATGCCCATACGTTGATGGAATGGCATGGTTAAAAGGGGCCAAAGATGAAAGGTAAATATTATGAGAGTGATAGAGAGATAGAGAGAGGGAAAATGATTGTGTAATTAACAAGATACATGCATGATAAACTTTGTTTGGTGTGTGAGAAAATGTGTGTTGGAGAAAAGGATAGTTTGCAGAGGATCTGCTACAACTGCTCATAGTCTTTTCCTCACTTTGTCCTACTCAAAAAGGCAAGAGCAAGCAAAAGACAAGGACCTTCTGCACCACTTTTCAGATTTCACTCTCTCTGTTTCTGTGCCTTGTGCCTTCCCATTACCATCTGCCTCAATGCTGAGTTTTAACTTCTCTAGTATTTATGCATCATGAATATATGCGATTTAAGTACTTATATGTGAAAAAATCTGTCAAAACAAAACCAGTTTTTAATTCTATACTTCAAAGAAATACTCTCTCAGAATGAACAATACAACAAGTCATTGTGATGAAGTAATTGCAATTTCTCTTTCTTAGGGAGTAGATTTCACTTACTGCATAATATACTGCTGCATGCAGAAGAGAAGTGTGTATTGCTGGTGTGCTATAGTAGAAAAGAATATACACCTATTTACGTTTTTCTTGCTAGTGCAACTTTCTTAATTAAGTATTTTTTTTTTTAGTTTATAAAAAGAAATTAACTTTAGATTTTCGTGTGTGATTCGTAAAGTTAACAAAATGTTGGACTGCGACTTTCGCAAACACACAGGTCACCTAATCGATAAAGCAAGAAGTAGAAAAATTGACAAGTTCTTAGTTATATTAAAAGAACAAATTCTTAACTGCTTGCTAATTGCTTGATTACAATTATTCAAGCAACAAAAAGTAAGGGTAGAGTTGAAAAGAATGTGCAAAACTAGAAGAATTAATACGGATATGAAGATTAATAATTTATATTTGTTTTACCCAAAAAAAAAAGTTGTGTACTTTTAAACCGAAAATTTTGAAGTCTATAATTTTTTGTTGCCCTTTCACCATTCACCATTATCTAGATACATGGAATGTATCTAGCATTTGACCAAACACATGATTAATGATATTTTGTTATACTTAAAAATGTGAAATTCGAATATGTTAACCACTCTATTTTCAATATATAAATAAAAACACAATTAGGATATCACCCAATCATGGATTCTAACTTGAATTGGGCACATACAAAATTCTTACTAGTTGATTATTTATGATTTTAGTTTGTGGCAAAAACCCTAACTTGATTATATGAAAAAATCCCTAACTTTAATATAATAGCCTATGTATCGATATCAATTAATTACATGGACTTTATTTGAAACGTTGCTTTTAATGGCTTATAATTCAAACTGCAATCAACAAGATTTGGATCTCAAATATATGTTTCCGTCTTTTTGGCTAAAATCGTTTACACAAAATTGTAGAATAGTTGATTCTTATATCTTATGCACAATTATGGTCTAAAATTCAAATTCAAGTGTATAATTCAATTGGGTCTTTCTAATTAAAGTGGTTCAATGTACAATTCAAATCACAGAAGAGTATGAATAACCAAGTCAGACTTAGACTTCTTTAGTTCGATTGAATAATTTTAAATAATAATAATAATAATAATTTATTGAGAAAAATATCTCAAAATAAATATTTTAACAATTACAAAATAATGATAATATTTATGATATATATATATATATATATATATATATATATATATATAAAGAAGATTTGTTACTTTTACACATTTTTTTTCAATTTTATTCTGTTATTTTATATTAAAATAATAACATTTTTATTTTAATTCTTTTAGTGACCGTTAATCTAAATTTAATTATTTTATAAATTCAAATAATTATTTATAATAAAAAATTACAAATTATTTTTTTTATAATTAATTTTAATAAAAAATATTTTATAGTTTCATAATTGTTTTAATAAAATGATACACGTAACATATATGTTTCCACTAGTGTATATATATAATAATTATTTGACAAAATATAAAATTAAATAAATTTCTTTGTATTATATATTTACTATGTACTCATATTACGTTAAATTGATCTTATTTTAAAATCTATGAATTCATTTTCAATCCAGTTCTAATTTGGTGATTTAAAATAATTTTCAATGAAAAAATATAAATTTATTAAGTTATATAGATTTAGAAGTCCTTGCTTACACCTAGATAGCATATTAACATTGAATAAAAATATCTTAATCTAAAAACTAAAAAGTCAAATATACAATTAAATTTTTATACTGTGCCGTATACCGTATATAAAGGTTTATCTATTCATGGTCGTATAAAAACATCCTATGGATAGATTGTATGTAGGGATGTCATAAAATTTCGTATTCGAAAGTATCTTGGATAAAATTCGTAACGGGGAGGAAATAAATATTGTAAATGGATATCCGTGGGTAACAAATACGGGTATTTTTAATACCCGTATGTTAACAGAGCGGGTACGTGTATCATAGTATCCGTACCCGTGGATACCCGTACCTGTTATATTTTAATTTAAATTAAACAAAATAAAAAAACATGATTAAAATATTAACATATTGATTTTGAATGAATTATTTTTTTATCAAGTAGTTTAAAAAAAATTCATTTCTTTGTAAACTGTCATTCAACACTATTTAAATGTGTTATTTGGACTTTGTTTAAAATTTATGAATGTTATATATTATATTTTATTTGAATTTATGATTAAAATATGTTGTTAAATATTTATTTTAATTTTTTTAAATATTCACGGATATCCGTGAATATCCATAGATATTAAAAAATTATGCAGATATCCACATAATAGATACTTGATGAATATAGATACGAGTACGAGATAAATATTTATCTAACATATAAGATATGTGTGGAGTTATTACCCGTATCCTACCCTCTTGACATCCCTAATTATATTAATTATATTACATAACATGTAATGTAAAAAATTTGTTTCCACCACCACGGTAAGTATCATAATGAACCCAGTGAATTGCAGGGGGCATTGGAGGTAGGTTAAGAATTGGGTGGGGGAACCTGTGCATATTAATTGGTCTCTATTTGGAGAATAAAATAACCTAATGTTGCTGACCTAACCTTGGTCATCTTAGGATTCAAACCATACCGGTAATAATAATCTTATCCTTTTCTCCTTGCTGTTAGTTACCATAACCTGGTCATTGCCACGATACCATATTATGACACAATACTATAAAATGTTTTAAGGTTTTGGTCATAGTGCGTGTTACATCCATTTCTTCTTAAAAACGATAATAATATTATTTTATTTAAAAAATGACTAGTTTCTTAAACTAATGATGTTATAAAGTGTATAAACACACAAAGCCACTAATTACTAGATATATCAATGTTTTGTTGTCTTTGCCAAATGGTGTTTGTTCATTATCACTTTAAGAGCGCGATTTCAAAAAGTAAAAGATACTCGATTAAGACTTATGAACTTTGGCTGATTAAAAAAAGACAACCTCGTCACTGTTGTTGTCCTTCTTGAGAATATTTTATTTATAATTTGCTTTTATTTACGCCTTATAATATTTTGCAAAATTTTATTCATACATTAAATCTATTTATTCATAATATATATATATATATATATATATATATATATATAATTTAAAAAATAGTAATGATTTCTTCTAAAGTTTGTGTTTCCGTGTAAAATAATAGATGATCATAAAATTACAACAATTTCATTTAGGGATGACAAAAATATTTGTATTTGTGAATATCCACAGATAAAATTCGTGACGGATAGTTGGTATATGTGGGTATTTATTACTTGCGAGTAGTCGGTATTTTAATATCCGCTTATAAACGAGTCGGGTGTGGGTATCATACTACTCCGTTACCTGTAAAAAAATTAAAATTAAAATTATATTTTATTAAGTTAAATTTAATTAAAATTAAAATTTAATTTATAATTTATTTAATTTAATTTAATTTATATTTACTTTTACATTTTTTTGTAATTTTATTTGAATTTAATTTTAAATAATTATAAAATATATTTTTTAAAATATTTGTGAGTACCTACGGGTACCCGTGAGTTTTAAAATATATGCAGGTATTTTTGAAACAAATACTCACGCAAACAACAGGAGAGGTAACAAATAAAATTTTTTGTTGCAGATCAAATTGTGAATAGACACTCTCCATACCTAACCTGATTTGTTGTTATCCATACTCATTAAACAAAAAGATGAGATGACATTTTTATTAAAATATAATATAAGTATATTGCCAACTAACTCTATTAAACAAAAATATGAGATGACATTTTTATTAAAATATAATATAAGTATATTGCCAAATAACTCCATATGATCTATTAGAACAGGATACAAAATAAAATAAAAAAAGTCAAAAAAATGCTTTTAGAATTAGAAGACTTAATAAACTGTACCACAAGATACAAACACTTATTAATCCAAGACTTTGATATACAACAGATCATAGAATCAAACATCAAGAAAAGTTCATTGTAATTAATATTTATACATTTACAAATGTTTTGGATATATATATATATATATATATATATATATATATATATGAACTTTTTTTTTTTACCTTTTGATCAGTTGATCTCTTAATTTTCTTGATTTAGATCATTACATTAATTTGATAATTAAATATATCTTTTTAAAGGTATATATGTTTGAATATATGAATGCATATATCTTACATAATTAATTAATGACATCTTCATAAAAAAGTCATCTACTTACATATACCTACTCATAATGTTTTTAAATTTAAAAACATTAATTTCATCATGTAAAAGTTGTTTGAGTACAATAATTTTCACTTAAACAAAATTTAAAGGAGAATTTGTTTTTTTCACAATTTTTAATTGGAGCGAGATTCAAGTTTGAACAAAAATACATAAAAAGAAAAAGACTAAATCTCTTTACCTAATTTTTGTTTGAGTAAAATTATATTAATTTGATACAAAAATAAAATATCTGTCTTATTTTTGTTTTTGTTTGAGGTAGCATATCTTGCTTAAGAAAAACAATATATACATATGAAGGGGAAAAAAACATTTCAAAACCTGCTTGTTCCACACCACTTATAAATATTAAAACAACATTTTGCATTAGGTACTTCAAAATCAATATAATACTCACCTAGCACAAAATGGTTTTCATATACTTAAAAACTAATATGATCATAACTTAATCGCCTAAGACATGAAACCTTTATCATATTCCTAAAATTGAGTCTCACAAAGCATACATTAAGTTACTTTCTAAGAAGGAAAGGGTAGGAAGAAAGTACAAAGAAAAATAAATTAATATTATGAGTTTGGAGATTGGAAAAATAAAAAATATTTTTGAAAAGTAAGTAAAAGTCATTTTACCATTTTTTTAACCTATTTTTATTCATACATTTCTCTTCAAATTTTTTTAGATTAATTAAATTACACAAAAAAATAAAATATTTTCTTTTTATTCCTCACATACGCTTACTTTACCAAATAATTAAATATTTAATTTTATTTGTTTACTGTTTTTCTCAGTTTCTTCCTCTCCTCGTAAAATTGCCTAACTTGTGAATTCTATGTTAGAAAATATTTGTATAAAATTATTAGGTGATAATAACAATAACGGTACAACTGAAACTAATTATACTAATATATCACAAAAGTATTTAAGAAATTAGTATCTAATTTTGTACAAATGTCAATAACAAGCGTGCTTTAATGAATTTTATTTTCATTAATTTTTTGTTGTTGTAATTATTCACCTATAATAAGAAATATTTATTGAAATATTTTCTTAATATAATTTTTCTACTCTCTTATGAATCAAATAATATTTTTAACAATGTCCTGTTTGTCTATTAATCAAACCACATCTTTAGCCATTTTTAATAAGATCATGTAAAATAATGCGAAAGAACCCCTAAACAAGATCAATCAGTTCAGTTTAATTATTTATCTGGGATATGAATCTCTTAAAGAATAAATTTTTTGTTGGTGATCATTTCATTTGATTTAAATAAGATTATCTCTTGAAAACAGTATCTCATATCTGTGTTCTCAAACAAAAAGATTAAAACAATGAGAAAGAAAAAAGATGCATGCATGTTTGAGATTGAAAGCAGAGTTATCCTTTCGATGACGAAAAAAGTTAGCAGCATTCAGCAGATATATACTGTGGTAATATTAAGACGAGCGAAACGACACCACTGCTCTGCTCCTTCAAGTCACTGGAATCTCTCATCTCATCTCATGCATATATAAGACATAGCCATAGCTATATAGCTGTAGTATATATATATAGTTATATATCTATATATATGTATATGTATATATATAAATATATATCTACCTTGTAAGCTACATGCAGCTTTGTGTATCTAAATTTGTTTTGTAGTCACACTCATTATTCATGAACCTATTGAACTGTTTTATCGCTGTATTTTTCACCCTTCTAATTAAGAATCAGAGGTAAACGAATGGAGGTTAGTGGGAGCCTTGCCCAAAATAAAATGTGTAAATAATACAAATGTTGTGATATAGAGGTATGTTAAAGAAATATGTTCTTGAGAAAAAAGGAAAATCTATTTTCAGAGAATCGAAAGATTGTGTTCCTCTCTCACTCACCTTACATTCTTGGGCGATTATATATATTATGTTCCTATTTTCTGATTCTGATTCTGATTCCTGGGTTAAAGTGATTTAGAACAGTGGGTTGAAGAGAAAGTGTGAATATTTGAGGAGCTTGAAAGAGAATAGAAATAGTAACTAGTATGGGGTTGAGGCTTGTATTGAATGAAGTGGTCCCTTGTGGAAAGGAAATAATAGTGATGGAATGGAGTGGAATTTGAATTGATTTTTTGCCCTCTATTTGTTTGTTGTATTGAGGCAAACACTGTGTACACTGTGTAGCGGTAACATATAATAGTAGTATTAGTAATAGTATTATTGAGGAGCAGAGCCAAGTGCAAATGACCAAAAGCTCATGGCCATTCCTTAGATGATGACAAGGGAAAGATGGTGTAGTACTTCAATAATTTCAAAAGTTAGCATAGGGTAGTCAATTCAGCCAGCAAAAGATGAAAAGAAACTGTGACTTCGGTCATTCACACTGAAAACCTCGAGTCAGAGCACCTGTTGCTCTTAAAACACTTCAAACACCAAACTCATCTTTTTGGGACCCTTCAATTTTTCATACATATCAATATCAATGATACCACATTCAATACCAACCCCCTTTACATCCATATTATTGCACAACCCATTCCTCCCATTTCTTTCTCCCACAACCCCATCTTCTAACTTCTCTCTGTTGATCATTACTTTTTTTTATAAGACTGATGGATTCTCCAAACGTATATCTCAGTGGACTAAAAACTTTTGTGACTCTGATTCTCATAATTTCCCTCACCCTATTTCCTTCTAATTCAGGTAAAACATACACACCATCATGAGTGTCCAAATATTTCTGTGTCAACATGATGGAATCAATAACTTGTGTGTGTGTGTGTCATTTCATTACTTGGTGTGATTAACATGGTTATTATGTTCTTGACTTGACTTGTGAACAGTAGGGTCAGGTTCAACGAAAGATGGGAAGGGTCTGAAGCAAAAGAAGTTAGTGTTGGGGTCAAGGCCTCCAAGGTGTTTGAACAAGTGCTTGAGTTGCAAGCCTTGCATGGCTGCTCTTGTAATCTCCCCTCATCACAGGGTCAGTCACATTCACAAGGCAACAACAGCTCAAAGAGACGAGGGCTACTATCTTCTCTCTTGGAAATGCAAATGTGGTAACAAGTTCTTTCAGCCCTGAAATTAAGTTGATCATAAAAGCTTTTAGGTACACACTGTAGCGGCTTGCCTATAGTTTATGCTTGAGCAATTTTCAGTGTACTTGGTGTGTGAACTGTGTAGTATGAACTAATTAACATTATCAACCTTCAATCAATCCCATATTAAAAGAAACTCTTTTTTGGCAACTAAACAAAAAATCTGGCGGTTTAAAATGTTTTCAGAGACGAATGGTTTGTGTATGTATTGTGCAATAATAAAAATAATATATGTAATTGTGTAAGATATCTGGACCAACATAATTTTATTTACATTCTTTATACGATGTACCCTTTCTTTCGTAAGGTGTCCTTCTACTTCTTTCTCACTCATCTTTGATTCATTTTGACCCAGTTGTTAATGCTGGCTTAGTTCTGCAGAGGGGCCAACCTTGTTTTGTTGCTCAGCCACACACCAAGTGGGTCTCCTTAGTACTTCCTTTAGCATGTCAGGGTTTCCCTTGTTCTCTTGTGGTTAAAAAAACTAACAAAACAACTATCTTTCCATCAAAATATAATGTCAACCACATCAACCGAAGTTTGAACAAAGAATCAATCCCATATTAACTTGACTGTAATATGTACTTGATTCTTTGTTCAAACTTCGGTTGATGTGGTTGACATTATAGTTTGATGGAAAGATAGTTGTTTTGTTAGTTTTTTTAACCACAAGAGAACAAGGGAAACCCTGACATGCTAAAGGAAGTACTAAGGAGACCCACTTGGTGTGTGGCTGAGCAACAAAACAAGGTTGGCCCCTCTGCAGAACTAAGCCAGCATTAACAACTGGGTCAAAATGAATCAAAGATGAGTGAGAAAGAAGTAGAAGGACACCTTACGAAAGAAAGGGTACATCGTATAAAGAATGTAAATAAAATTATGTTGGTCCAGATATCTTACACAATTACATATATTATTTTTATTATTGCACAATACATACACAAACCATTCGTCTCTGAAAACATTTTAAACCGCCAGATTTTTTGTTTAGTTGCCAAAAAAGAGTTTCTTTGGAAATATATTTTTCTTATGCTGGTATAAATATGAGAATATTTTTGTCAGATTACATTTCTTGTTTCGTTAAGCTGTGTTCCTTTAGGTTTCTGGATCCTCAATTCTTCTGTGAAAGAATTGTCCAAAAAAATTTCTGGTGTTTAGTGGTGGGTGGGTGTGGGTCTGACAGTGTGAGCCTATAGGCAGTGAAGACTTACGAAATTCCGACAGCGAAGTGGAAGATTTTTGTGGACATGGATGAGTCAAAATCACCCTTTCTCTGTTTATGGGGAGAAGCTACCAACTTAATTTACTCAAAGAAAAAATGGCTGTTCTCTCTATAAAATTTATGAACTATTGATTTATCACAAAACATTCGTAAGTTTAAATAATTTTTCTCTCTCATAATATATATTACATATCTTGAATATAATAATTTATAAATACTAGATGATCTACTCACACTTTTTGATTTCATTCTTTAATAATCAATAACGTAAGTTGTATCTATTGGAAAAACATATTCTTAGCTTTCAATTAGGAGCAATAGAAGACAATTATGAAAAAAACACATTAATAGACAGGACAGGTGGGGCAGATAGGATACGCGTACTCGTATTCATATCTTATCTATTAGATAAATATCTGTCCCATAAATATCTGTCCCATACTCGTATTCAGGTCTTATCTATTATTGTACCTTATCTATTAAATAAATATCTGTCCCGTACTCGTATTCATATATGTGCGAGTATCTGATAAACAGGTACCTGCATATTTTTTTAATATCTACGGTACCGCGGGTATTTACAGAAGAAAAATTTAATATTTAACGATATATCTTAACTATATATTTAAATAAAAATACAATGCATAACATTCATATATTTCAAACAAAGTGCAAATAACCCATTTAAACAGTGTTGAATGACAGTTTACAAAAAAATGAATATTTTTTTGAAACCAATTGATATAAAATAACTCATTCAAGATCAATGTGTTAATATTTTAGTCATGTTTTTTTTATTTTTTTTATATTTAAATTATAGTATAGCGAGTACGGGTATCCACGAGTACGAATACTACAATATCCGTACTCGTTAACATGCGAGTATAAAAAATACTCATACCCGTCATCTTTGGGTATCCATTTATAATATTCATCTTCTACCCGTTACGAGTTTTATCTGAAGATACTCACGGGTACAAATTTTTTTGACATCACTAACTCAAGTGGTGATATTTTTACTTTTATATTAATAGAACAATGTTTCTTGAACTATAAATGATCTCATTTGATTTTGAGCACTCAAACTACTAATAGAGAGAATTAATGCCGATTTTGTTGATAATATTTACTCAATATCTTTTATTTAATTTATTTTTAGGAAAATTTTAGTTTCTTTAAATCTATTTTACACAAAGATAAAAAATTATTTTTATTTATTATTTAGATTTAGGAAGTTAAGACTAAAATATTATTAATATTTGATATTTTGTTATATTTTTACTCTATAAACAAAGTACATGAACAAAATAAATCACAAGCTGCTTCATCTTATGTATTTTTTATATTTTCAAAACTTAAAAGATTTAAAAAGGACAATGATATTTTGACTCCCACAATTTGACTCTCGTTTTGTATTTCCTGATGTGGCTTAGTATTGGACATTGATTCTTACAAAGGAAAAGATAGTAGTATATTGATTAATGCTCCACACTAAGCCACATTAGAGAGTAAAAAATGATAATCAAATTGTGGGAGTTAAAATATGATTTTCCATTTAAAAAATGGTATCAAACTCTAGTTTTTACAACATCAATGAAATAGAAGGAGAAAGAAAATAAATTTCTTACAAGTCTTTATCCATTCTTTGATGGCAAAAGTTATTATCTCTGAGTTGCAAAAATGCAAACTTATCAAGAGGAGTTAGATTTATGTGGAAGAGAATTACATTGTTGATCTGTCAACCTGAAAATCTCACTATAATCCAAATCAAAATGTAAAAGGAACAAAGACAAAGAAGGATCAAATCAAAAAGAAATATAGATATATCTTGAAGAAGTTTGACATCCAAGAGCATAAAATAGATGAAGAATCATACTTTAACATTTATCATGTTAGGAATCTAAGTGTTAGTCTAGGTCTCATATTAAGTAAAAATAAAAAAGTTAAATAACATGTAAAGAAGATGACCTATAAATTTAGTGTGGTCAGATTTTGAGTTGAAGAGGATGTTAATTTCTTATGTGGCATTGATTAATGTCTCATTGGTTGTATTTCCCTAAATTTTAGGAAATAAATTAATTTTTAGATTTTTTAAAATTTTTTAAAATATATTTTACAAGATAAAAACATATTTGTTTATCATTTATATTTAAAAAGCTAACATTTTACATTGTCTTTTTATTTTATTAATAGAGTATACAAATAAAATAAATTAGACATTCCTCCATATAGCATATCTTTTTTATTTGTAAATTTTAACAGTTTTTTGTTACTAAGCATTATTCATTACTTATTCTTATACGAGTAAACTATGATATCAATGCTTATTGGTGTTAGGTCTTTCTAAAAAATTGAGAATATTTGCTTAATATATTTTCAGCTTATTTATGTTTTGAGTCTTTGATAAATTTGAGAATTTTTAATTGAGTCTCTAATAAATATTTTTGGTCTATTGAATCTTCAATATTTTAAAATTTTCCAATTGAGTATGTTTCTGTCAAATTTGTGATGTGACAGTTATCTTGCAGTGTCACCTTTCTTAAATGTCGTCACATATCATCATATAATATTTTATTACAATAAGAGACTATGCTGACGAGATTTTTCCCAAATACTTACTGTATTTAACAAAAATTATTTTTAACTTTAATTAAAATTATAAATTTCAAAATAAAAAGATATAAATTATAAAAATATTAAATATATGAATATAAAATTATGAATTATAAAATTACAAAAATCAAAATTAAAAAATTACAATTTAATAATTTGATAATTTTGTGTTTCCATAATTTCATAATTTTATAGTTTTATAATTATATAATTATATAATTATATATTTTATAATTTTATAATTATGAAATTATATATTTTTATAATTTTGTAATTTGTTAACTTTTGTAATTTTGTATTTTTTAGATTTTTAATTTTATAATTTTAGAATTTTGTATTTGATAATTTTATAATTAGATATTTTATATTTTATAAATTTTTTTTATTTTCATATTTTTTAATTTTATAGTTTTAATTAAATATAAAATTATTTTTCATTAAATACAATAAATATTCAAAAAAAATATTGTCATCAAGTCTCTTTAACAAAATATTACGTGATGACGTTCAAGTGAGGATGCAAAATAATTGCCACATCACAAACAATCAATAGCAACAATTAAATATAGGGATTGAATTAAAAAAATTTTAAATTATAATGACTCAATAAACAACAAAAATTTATCACGAACTCAATTGAAAGTTTCTAAATTTACTAGGACTCAAGACATAATTAAGTCTATATTCTATTTAAGTTGGTATTTAAGAATATATTTTTTAATATATCTCTTACATAAAGATAAAAAATATATTTAATATTAGGTTATTTTTTTAATTTATTAATAGAGTATATGAATAAAATAAATTACAATTTTTTAATATATATCTCTTCTATTTCCAAATTTCAACATATTCTCCCTCACTCAAGCATTGTTTCATCACTCAAGCATCCAAAGCTACAAAATCTCTTTACAAAACCCCATCTCGTTTGAACAACTAACAATTGCTGGAGGAATGAAAATTTCAGAGGACTTATAAATGTTTTAACATCTCTCTCACTTTAACTTCAACCCATTACTTGAACGAGGAATTATATTGCTTAAAAGACCAATAATATCCTGTACATAAAATAAATACTATTTTTTGAGTGTCACTGAAGTGGCATATATGCCGAACAAAAAAATTATGCAGATTTGGCAAAACAAATTTTCAATACCTCTTATTCATTCAGACCCATTTTAATCTCAACGACAACTAAAACAAACAATTCAAACCACAATTATATCATTTGTTGCTTATAGGTATTTTCAACACTCCAATCCAATCCAAAACAAAACACTGATCATTAATTTGAAATCATACGTCATACTAGAAATTATTCATTCAAATATCCATATGCAATCTCAGTAAATAGAATTACTTTAAAACATCATATACACAGTTTAATTCTCCTTACGTGACAGTTGTTTATTTATCAAGCAATAATAATTTCAAATTGGAACAAAGAACTAGAACCCCCTGTCCCCTTTTCCAAAAAAGTCTTCATACCTCTAAGTTATACTACCTAACTAACCAAAACATTGATTATGAGAGTTCAATCAAAAGAAGACATTTTCAATTCATTAAACCTGTAAAACCCTGTGATATTCACATATAAAACCAACAAGAAAAAGCAAGATAAGTTTAAAGTGAAGGAGAAACTAACCTAAAAATAAAGTATAATAAGATTGGTCCAACGGAAAGATAGAAAGGGAAATCTATTTGGATAAAGGGTAAAAAATAGTTTTAAAAAGTAAAGAAAAGATAAAAAGTATAAAGGATTTATTCTAAAAAAAGTATAATTTTTTGGGATGAATAACTAAATAGTTAAATGTGTGTGTGTGTTCACAACTTACTAAGCTTTGTTCATCATCATAATTTTTTAAAATGTTATGAATTTAATAATGATATATAAAGTAATTAAAATAACTGACTTTCAAAACAGTAAATATGTATATGATAAAGTTATATTAATTATACAATTATTAATTCACACTTATTCATTATATTTTCAAAATTTCCATGCATTAGTTTCCTTTGATAAAAGGCCACGTAGCTGTACTTAGAATATGATTCCAATGTGTTTTCAAATCAAATTCTCAATAAAATCATCAGTGTCGTTTGTAGATGTGATGAGTTATTAAATTATTATCGCATGTCGCAATTGCTGTTTGTGTAAGCAGAGATGATGCAGTCTAGATAGTGACCACACAAGTGGTAAAGTAGGTACGTACACTAGTGCTCCGACAAATGTCAAATAAAATGCGTAATTTTGGGGTTGAGTACACAGGACTACACTTTGCACCCACAAAATCATGGTAGTAGTATGGTTAAAAATATTGAAATCAGAATTTTTCTTACAGTTTCACACTATTCTTTACCCTTTAAAAAATAAAAAAATAAAAAAGTTAACTTAAATTTCACTTCATACTTAATCAAACACGCATATTTTTTTATACATAATGAGCATGTCTCAAACCCAGAGACATAAGTGGAGATGAAAAGCAAGATCATCGTTTCCATTGTGTTTATTCTTTATACATATTTCTCCCTGAACCCAATAATGGATTACAGGTATTTTTCCTTCCTTCTCTCGAGATTATTAAGCCAACAAAGCATGCATGCCAGCTTTTTAGTATACTCGGGGACCAGCTGAAGCTCCCGGTGCACTTCTAAGCAGATTTGCATCGTTCATAACTTCAAAGGATTGGATTATATAGTCAGTTGCTTAAGCGTGTTAGAATTTCGCATGCTCCCTGCCGGTTTCCAAATAATGCTTCCGAGTTTGCTACAAAAACTCGTATAAAACTGCAAAAAGTACAGATATATATAAGTTACTGTCAGTGGGTAGCACAATCGAATTAATAACTAAAGCAAGTGGGTTTGGCAAGTAACAAGCTTTAGACTAGCTTATTTAAGTAACTTAGATCAAATCAAAATGTTTGATGACAAAATTCATTAATGAGCTTATAACTTAAAAAATTGTGAATTATCTAGCATGTTTATTTTTTCATTTAAACCCTCACTTATGATAAGGGCATGAATGGAGAAGAAAATGAGCAAAAATATGCAAAGATAATTCCAAGAGTATTAAAGAGCTAAAATAGTCGGTCAATTTATTGCAATTTTGGACTTTAATTATAGTTGTATGAGACCTAAAATTGGGCTCAAATTAAAGACTTTATTCAAGCCCAATTGGAGCACCAAACTTTTGGCCCAAACTATATAATTCTCAACAAATGATAATTCTTAATGAGTTTTTTCCCCTCCTTTTAACTAAAGTTGGAACACGAATATTGATAAGCAAAAATGATGTCACTCTACATGCTTGTATGAACAACTGTGCTGGTAACTCTCCCTTTTGGCATTAGCCATATTTCATTTTGGTGATTCCCATGGCATAGCTTGAAAGCATTTGAGAAATAAAAAAATGTGGATAAGTGTAGATACTGAAGCTAACCTTGTGGTAGTCAAAAGTGTCCCCAGCTGCCTTTCGAATATCAACCATGAAAAGGGATGGTGCGACTTCAAAAACCTTTCAAGAAAAAACAAACATGATTTAATCATATGATCAAGCAGAAATAAAAAATAACAAACACGACAGAGACAAAAGAAAAAACAAACAACCTCCAAGACCACTGCAAATTGCCCAACCTTGTTTGCAGAAACACCTTCTAGCCTCACCTACAAGAAAATTACATTTAGGGAAATGATAGGAAAAGAAAATAAAAGCGAGAGACACATTTATTCCCTAGCTGGTCTTTAGATTAGAGAACCAAATAATCACCTATCTTGAATTAGCAATCCCTACTTAGAGATGTAATGTGATTGAAACAATAATGTAAATTTGCTAATATGATACGATAGACATTGCAGACTAATTTAACAATAGTTAATTAGAGCAGCAGAAGCTACAAACAACAAAGATTGCATTGTTATATGATGAAAATAGGATTAAATGAAAGTACGTCTGCTCATAATTATGTAAAAAATGCCTGGTACATCACGCCACCATTTATTATCCGCTTAAGGCATCTTGAGCCAATGGATTATCCACTCAACATTATAGCATAAAGTAGAGAACTGAAGTTATACCTTGTAATTGCGAGAATGGACCTTAAGACCCATTGACTCTGCAATAGCTTCAACAGAAGAAATTATAACTTTTGCTGGTTTACGGGAGACAAATCGTGTTTGCCGCTTTACATAATCCTGTTAGAACAGCAAAAGCATATCAATTGGGGCAATGCATAAGACAACCTTGAAAAAACGACTCTCAGCCAACTTGCCCCACTTTGATTCAAACTTGAAATCAGATGCCCTCTAATGCCCACCTAGGCAGGTGGAAGTATAAAATGTTACATGGCAGCCAGAGACGCAGAGGAACCAGGAGATTCTAAGGCAGGAAGATGAAACTAAAACGATACCTGGTGCCTATCAAACAATGGTGAAAGATTCAATCCTTGTGATAAGGAAATCATCTCAAATGCATTCATTATCAAAGGACCTCCTTCGGTAATTTCTGACTGTTCAGCAACATATTGGTCCTATAAAAATGTAAAAGTGCCAACTATCCCAGATCAGTGAATGAAGCACTTACTACTGTTGGATAACAAGCAAAACATATTGTACACTCACAATGTATTTGCAGCTATGGATATGCAGGGGTTAAACATACAGTTGCAAAAATAAATTTTGTTTGTATAAATTGAACAGAACAAAAAAAAAACAGCAAACCTCAATATCATCAAAAACAGCCCGAACATCATCCAAATTCACTTGCTCACATTCCCCGAGTTTGACAGGAAAATAGTTTTCCTGGAACCATGGATCTTTCCTTATTTCTTCAATTTTGACCCTCTGCACTTCCATAATTAAATTGGAATTAATATGAATAATTTATTTAATTCACAATTATTTGTCAATAATCAGGTGTAAAATTTCCCAGATAAGGGGAATCCTTATAAAACTAGTAAAAAATGTTTATAGATACGAAAATATAATTATTCTAGTGTTAGCAAAAATCATTAAACCTTACAGAAGCATAAAAATGCCACAAAAGCTGAAAAGTAGGCCATAACTAATATTAATATCCTTTAATGAGAAGAACATTATTTATTGTCTCAATTTTTACTATTTGCAATTTTTATGTTTCTCAAATAAGGAAGAAATAAAAACCAAAAAATTCAAAAATAAAAGTATTATACTTGTTTTATAGAACTCACTACATAGTTGCATTGTCATAGGAATAAACACACTTGTAACTATGAAAGTGTGTCAGGATAATCAGTTACAAGCACACACACTTCATAACGAAGCATAATGCGTGTATGTCTGTATCAGAGGCTATAACAAATTGCATCTCGAAGAAATGAAAAATTGTACTCACTGTTTCTGGATTAGGATCTAGAATTTTACGTATGAATGACTTTGCCTTAGCAGAAAACCAGAATGGGCAGACATACTCTGCAGCATTGATCTACAAGTTAAAAAAAAGAAAATTCAATAACAAGTTAACAGCTGGTTAACAATTGACATCTGCCAATACTCCTAAAATGAACATTAAACACACTCACAAAAGATTCCTCATGGAATCTAATAAGAAAGACAAGAGCATCAATTTTTCATAAAAGTAAATAGTAAAAGTCCGAGGGATTATTATCACTTGAATTTGATTATTACATGGCTTACCCCAGACAGTCCCGGACTGTTTGTTTCCCCTTGAAGGGAGGGGGGTACCTATTCTTCAGCCCAAGACTCAGCTTAATCCTCAACCATACAAAATAGAATCCCTTCCCGCACCCACCCACTCCCTCTAAAAATCTACACACACTATTGTTGCCTAACCATATCAATGTCCCCCTTATTAACACCAATCCATCCATCGTAATTACTTTCTCACATTTACCTTCTTAATAATCAGGTTCAAAACAAGTTCTCAACAAATGAAGCTCTGCTATATAATAAGATTGAACATAAGAACAATGCATCTCACCTTTTCACATTACATAGTTAAGCATGTAAACAACTACTAAAGCTTGAATAACCCATTAAAGATAAATGGTGGCCGCAGAAATATTTTCAACCTTGGCAATTTTTCTGTCACCTCTAAAATATCCGTGAATTTAGTAGCTCATTTTATTTTTGTCCATATCAATTATTAAGGTTGTTTGATTAGGATCTTGTTATTAATACTTCAATTACTAGATGAATGTTGTATAATGTTTCTTATTATTTTAAAAGAGTATTTTCTCTTCAGTTAGATTAGTTCAATATTTAAAATATAAATAAAGTTCAAAAGTAGTTAAAAGTGATGCTCCACTGATCTTTTCTATTACATTCATAACCAATATTTTTCACTCTTCTCTCTAGCTCTTTCAAGTATACTTCCAGGTTATAATGGAAATGTAGAATACCCTTCTGTACAGAGTTGGAAGGTCAGGCTCCTCAAAAGGAAGATATCCGGCCATTAGAACATATAGGATGACCCCACATGACCAAACGTCAGCTGCAGCACCATTATATCCTCGATTACCGAGCACCTACAAAAGATCATTTCAGTGAGAAATCAAAGCACATAATGATAAATGAAAATTATTGCAATAAGCGGAAAATAATCAAATTTATATGAACTCATAATTAAATCACTTAGAAGAAACAATCAAATTGCAACCTAAAATAACTATCTCACCTTAGGCATATAAATTGAATATATCAATGTCATGAGATGAAAAAAAAAATGCAATAATTACAAATCCAATCATTAAATGTATAAATAATTAACTGTGCTGAAGACACCTCTTGTTCCTAGATAAGGGTTTGCGAGTAAGGTCTAATATTTAACCCTATATATTGAATCATATCAGACTACTTTAACTTTGAAGTGGATTAATTTCTTATTTCTCATGTCCTCCTTAATTCCTCTTTTTTAAATACTGAATATAAATTAAATTCTGATTAGTTTTGTGTGTGTGTGTCTATATGTCTATATGTCTATATATATATATATATATATATATATATATATATATATATATATATATATATATATATATATACCTCATATCAGTTTGAATATCGCTTATAATCTATATATTTTACTATTCATGCTGAATTTAGAGAAAAACAAAAGGTCGTCGAAATGAAGAGAAGAGAACACCTCAACTTGCTACTATTATCTATTTCATCACCAGTGATTTGTCCATAAGACCGTAAATAAACTTGATAAAGAGAATTGTATCAAACCATCAATCCGAGCCCATAGGAAGAGGATCAAAAGATAAAGGCAATAATTAGGAATGGCATTAGAGTTGTGTATAATTAGTTTTACCTCAGGGGCAACATAATTTGGGGTCCCACAAGTGGTGTGAAGAAGGCCAACACCCTATAAGAAAGACACGGAAAAGGATGGAGGCGTTAGTTCTGCACCTTCTGGTATTTCTAAAATCTTTATTCTGAGACTAGGCACAATAAGAGGCTAGTTTATTACCTTTTTAGTCAATGCACTCAATCCAAAGTCGGAAACTTTCAAATTTCCAAAAGCATCAAGAAGGAGGTTTTCAGGCTATCAAAAGGGAAGAAAACCAAATTGATCAAGACAAAAACAAAAGAAGGTTAAACCATTTACCACAGCAAGAACATAAACACGTGCACACACATATACATATACTATGTACTGTTTTTCACCTTCAAGTCTCTATGGTACACACCCTTTTTATGGCAATGATCAACAGCGTCTATAAGTTGTTGAAAATAGCGCCTAGATTCATTTTCAGAAAGCCTTCCCTGCTGAACCTACAGATCCAAAAGCAGTGTAATTGTAACATAAACAACAAACAAAATCTAATAAAAAGCCTAATCAAATCATTAACAATAATCTGTTAGCATCTCAACAGTGATTACTAATTTTAAGGTCAGACCGGAGAATTGTCAAAGTTTAGAAGAATCATAATATATAAACATAAAAACTTACAATTTTGTCATATAGTTCCCCTCCCATCACAAATTCTAGGATTATGTAGATCTTGGTCTGGCTAGCCAAAACCTAAAATTTGAGAACAATGTGAGAAATTCGAGAGGATGAAAGATGGTGTAAATCCTGATGTATTGGATATCTCTAGACATACCTCGTGCAGTATAACTATATTAGGATGCCTGACAATCTTCATAATGGATATCTCTCTTTTAATCTACGGTATCATGTTTCTAGTTAGAAAAGCTAATAGCAAGAGATGGAAAGAATTACAACAAGCATTCAGTACAACGAACTGCATCATTATTCTGGCATAAATGCACAGACAAGCATATAGATTTAGATGCACAACTTTGACTGCAAATTCAAAATATGAATGTAAAGAATATCAGAATAATGATAACAATGCTATTATTATCATTATATTACTTCTATTTATTTAAACAGGTCAATATTTGGGGTCCAAAAGTCATTTCGAACGGTGCAGAGCTTTATCTTTTTTACCAAACAGGTTTTTCTAAGAAAATCTTCACTTGACTCATTTTGGAATAGATTTGATCAAGGCCGGAGTGATAGACAATGTCATATGCCTCAAAATCAGCCTCCCTCAAGCAACCTGACCATTTCCGTCTCCAACATTTGACATTCCCTCTGATTCTCCTTCTCACAAACCAAAGACAATCTAGCCCATAATAATTTCACCTCTAGTTTGTTTTAATTTTATTATTTCGTTTTTTGGATACCAATTGAAGAATGTAACTTCATACTCGTTACTAACAACATGAATTTGAAGGAACGAGAAACCAAACAAGACTCAAAAGCTAAAATCCAAAACATAAAGGTTATAATTTATAAACCATCAATATAATGGAAATTGAACACATAATTTCCCTTTGGAGCAGTTGGAAGTAAAAAGGTCAACCTGCTCAACCATTCTGTGCTCGAGAATGGTGGCCTTAGCCATAATTTTAATGGCCACGCTCTCCCCTGTTTCGGAATTTCTGGCGAACTTGACCTTGGCGAAGGTGCCTTCGCCAATAGTTCGCCCCATCTCATACTTCCCGATCTTTCTCCTCACCTTCATGTTCTTTCGACGTTCATTCATTCGCAATTGCAGCTCCTCGTGGCGAATTCCGATTCAGAGAAGATGACCTAGAAACGAAATTGGCTCCGAACGAATTTCAAAGAACACAACGTTGTTGAGTTGTTGGAGACCAGCAGTATGATTCTGGAACCTGATCCTCGCTTACTGTTAGACCTTCAAAGAGAAAAGAAAAGATCGCAGAGAGTTGGAATATTCTAGAATTGTAAAGAATAGAAGAACGGATGAAGCGGCAATTCATATAAGAATGGAGTTAAGCTCCAAAATGGAGACACGTGAGACAAGATAAAGAGAAACAAAATGGCGTGGCAAGTTGCCAATGTCCCCATCGTCTTAAGCCTCAGTTTTAACATGCGTATATAAAAGGAACTTGACCTTTGTAGCGTAAACTTTTTACAGATAATTAAATGTGAAAAATGACGAGAAAAAGTAGGAAAGGAATAAAATAAAAAATACATAGGATAAATGCAGACGTGTTGTTTAAATCGATAGAAGTGAAACAATGTATCTACTTTTGTTTGGATGAATGAAAAAATAAATAAGAAAAAGAAAAAAAAATTATTTTTTAGTTGTTAAAAATTAAATTCCTCCGTGTAAAATATGTCAAAAGCACTTCAATCCAAAAAACAATTAACACTTGTTTTTGTATTTTATGTTTTTATGTTTACATTTTTGTATTTATGTACCTTAAAAACATTTGGAACATTTAGTGTCAATCGTAGAGCTCAAATCTATAACCATAAGAGTAAGAGCCTTATTCTCCTCTAAATTTGTACTCTTAAACTCTTATTAATCCTAATTTTAAAAACTTTGTCAATATCACTTTTTTAGATAGTGCCTACCCTAGTTGAATCATCAAAGCTTAGCTAAAAACCCAAAAACTTTCTAAAAAAGGACAAACATAGTATAGAAGAAATTGTCACATAATTAAGTTGATGACACACTACACCACTGGTAGATAATAAGTCACATAAACAATTACACATGAAATAGAAAAAATGTCCATAAATTCTATTCACTCTTACTATTCATAAGTAAAGTTAAAACTTGTATACTAAGCAACACCTTTTATTAATTGTTAGATAGTATTTATCTAATATCTAATAAGTATAATTATTGTACCCTTCACATTTATAAACATTAAAATCCTATTAAGATATGACATTCCAAGACTAAATAATGTTATAGATAATATATTGCTTCTTAAACTTTTCAACCTTGGAGTCACATCATAAGATGTGTAGAGAACACTTGTCTAAAGAAATAAAATTTTCTTTCATCTAAAGTCTTCATTTAATTTTTTGAGTTCTTCAAGCTAAGGACAAATGTGTGTGACATTTGTTGACAACACATTAACCAAATAAATGATTTTTTTTTCTTTCACTCAAAGACTCTACATCGCTCCTTGAACTCCTTAAATCTAGAAAGCAAGTGCGCAAAATGTGTCGAGAACAATTCAGCCATAGAAATAAATTAACCATTACCTCATTGAATTAAAGGTTTAAACAATATTGCATGTTAATTGATGCATTAGGTATATAATGGAATTATCGCACTATTAATGATGAAACCTACTCTAGAACAGAGTGGTTAAATTACATTGCTTTAAGATGGTAAAGTAGTGTAATTTCATATTGATTTAACCTCATGGAATTTGTTTTAGGATGTGGAGTTTGCATTCACTCACATGTCTAATACTTTTTATTATTGAGTACATGAACATATGATTAATAAAGACTCCATGTTTCACTAATAGTTTAAATATTGTAAATTAAGACATTATGTGATGACAAACCAAGAAAGAGTTACGTTAATATTATAAGAGCATGTGCATAAGATGTAATAAATTTATCTTGATTATTGATTTTGTGATCTATTTATAAATCAAATCTTGAATTGTGTCAAGTATTAATATCTAAAAGTATATTGAATAACAATCTTTTAGAAAAAAATAATAAATAAGTTTGGTTGAATATTCTTTTAATGACTAATATAAGGTTTATGGAAGGAAAAAAAAGATTGAATTATGAAATTATTTATATATTATGTATATTATTTATTTTAGTATAATTATTTTAGTAGCTTATCATTTTGTTTTATCCGTAAGATAGTATGATATAAATATACTTGGTACACATAGATGAATAATAACACAAATCTAATAAAGGAGGGTATTGATGATGTCCCGGTTTGAGATTAATCACACCAGCAAGTGCATTAATTTGATTGTGGTACTAAGTGTCATATACACATGGATGTGAATAACTTTCATCAAAACTCGTGATACTATTTGGATTTGTGATTGCTTTGATTGTAAAGTGATAATAATCCATAACTCTTACTTAACACTAAATAATTCAGTGGTATAAAACGTGTTAGGATTGAATTTCATTACTATATTATTATGCATAGTTAGTGTTTCATTGAATTAACAAAGTTCATTTATTGTTCCTGAAAGTATAGTAATGTAATCCTGGGCCCATGTCTCGAAGACTAGGATCTAAAGATATTCAAATTTTGCATTAACGATTAAGACCCTTTACACCAGCTAAGTCATATAAGGGTATGTCTGCCTCCTAAGAGCTTGAAATGATTCAATTGGATCTATAAGATGAATTAACTTTTACATAACTCAAGTTATTTATGCAATGGATGATTGATCAGTTCATCACACATGAAATGTAAACTTAATCACTAAGATATGAAAGAATAATTGAATAAAACAGTACCAAAATAAAAAGAGTTACATCCAATCCTAACATGAGGAAGTTCAACAACTCATGATGATCCTAACATTCAATCCTAGGAGAAGTTGTCCATTCCTCATGTCTCCTCTAACTTAAGATATTACAAGTGAATTGAGAGAGGAAAACTATAATCTACTATGGAATTCTGGTTCATAAAAGCCCTTTAATTTATAAAAATTTGGGGGTTGGTTTTAACTTCAAACATGGTGGCCAAACTTGTGAATTTTCTTTCCGTGGAAGGTTTCCTCAAAGCTTGTTCCTGTTGTTTGATCATGAAGCTTTCTTCAATTGTGAATTTGTTTCATGATTGAGCTCTAGAACTTGGTGTTTCAAGTTGTTTCATGGTAGAGTTTTCCTCATGTGGCTTAGGCACCATCTCCTCTACTTAAGCTATGGAAGCAAATTTTGAATTTTTTTGAAACCACCTTTGAGTTGCTCAAGCTTTGATTTTTGAACTCAAGCTGTTGTACTATGTTTCTTCTCATTCTGCAAGAATTCGTCAAAAATACATCAATTTGACCGTACATCTTCATATCAAAAAGCTTTTAGTTAACTATATATAAAAGGTGATGAATGAATAAAATGAACTCTTATCAACTATTAAGGTGACATTAACATATATTATCATCTCTTGTACAAATACATATAGAATTTATATATAACATCTTCAACATACTTTAGTATTTTTTAAACTTTATGTTAAGAGAAATTTTTTTAATGTGTTTATTTGTAGAGAAATGGAGGATAATAATTTTATTTTCTTCTAATTCAATGAAAAATCAGATTATTACAATTTTCATTTAAACTTTTGAAAAACGCACAAAAATTCATCTCTAGATCATAAGCAAAAAAGGATTTCTCAAATGGTAGAATCCATGAAATTCGTGAAATCACTTTTCTTACTTCACTTCGTCAACATTCATTTCCACTTATTTTCTTTATAAATAAATAAAAAATATGATTATTATTTTACTATAAATATCAATATAAATAAAATAAAAATATGATTATTATTTTAGTAATGATGTAAAAAAATAAATGTCTATTTCAAAATTTAGAATTGACAAAATAGATGTGTTGTCCCTTTCCTTCTTTCTTTTTTCTTCTTTTGTTTGTGTGAAGATAGCCTTACTTTTTGCAACCAAACTTTATTCAATTGTATACGAGTGAAAGTTGAAACCAAACTTTATCATTTTTGGAAAAAAGAAAATTTCATAATACACTTTATGATTAGAAAGTGTTTGAAGTGAGAAAAAAAAAAAAAAACTGTCCCGTGTTCATTGATGTCAATTTTTAAATTATTGCCAACTCTGGTCTTCTCCTTCTATGTATACTTGGAATAATGAATAAAATGTCATCAATTATATTAATGGATCATACCTATTCATTGAATAACTTTAGTTAAAGTATTAATTGTTTAGAATAATATCTCGCCCTTCAGCAAAAGTAGTTGACATGTTACACCTTGTATTGTATAACTAAAAAATTATATTATAAAATTTTGTTTTATCACATGTCACATCATTCTCTGAGATATTTTCATTATAGTTGGTAAGACTTATATTCCAATAATACATTTATTTATATTTAAAATATTAAAGGTTACTTTAATATATAGACACACGTATATATGGCGTGATCGAATAAAGTGTCTTCTGATTACAACTGGCTTGCAAATGCATTTAGACACTGGTGTATGTATCAATTAACTTGGTCCTAACAAATTTGTTTAATTCAACAAATAAATAATAATATAAATTTTTTTGTCTGATATATTTGAATAAAAAAATAGTTAACAAAATGGTATAGTTGTAATCTTAATTGATTTTATATATTTTTAGAAGACCATAAATAAAAGTAGAAAAATAAAAATACATAATAATAAAGTGTAAACTTTTTTAGCAAAAATTACGACATACAACTATTCAAATTTCTCATACACCTAATAGTTGTGATGATAATTACAAAAATAAATTTTTATTTTTATAATAATTTTTTACTTTTTTTTTAGATTATTTCATGTGTAACTTTGATGAATATTCACTCAAAAATTAACAATAAATAAATAAAATTTTCATAAGAAAAATCAGAAAAGAAAGGAAGAGCAACTATAAAAAGAATATAGAGAAAGAATTTCAGTTTACGGAATAAACAAAGAAGTAGTGGTCGAACTTGATTAAAATGCATGTCAACCGAAATTGAAAAATAAAAAATAATAATAAGCTTAGTAATTATATGAAAACTTTGAATTAACCACTATATGTTTTTTCTTTCTGCACCTTTTAGCCACACCTACATAATTATTTCAAATATGCATACGAAAGTGAGAGTAAAGATAGTTGAAGAAAGTGTGTTTGAAAAAAAAGTGAATAAAAGAAGGAAAGAAAAAAAAAATTGACCGAAGGTTGCACAGTTACCAAATAAATCATAATCTCTCATTATTATCACAAAATAGTAGTGAAAAAACATGTTATACGCGTATGTGGTATGTGTTTATTTTCTTACGATCGTAATAAAATTACTATTATTATTACTATTATAAAAATAAATATAAACAAATTTTATAATTTTATTATAAATAATTTTTATTTATTCTGTAAATAATATTTTAATTAAAAAATAATTAAATTTAAAAAATGGTAACATTGCAAAAATAATTTAATTTAAAAAAAACAATTATTGAAAGGATAAAATTAATATAATAATTGTTATAATTTAAAAAAAAAAAATATATATATATATATATATATATTTAAAAGATAAAGTTAAAAAACAAATATAGAAAAAATAGATATAAGTATTACTATTTAATATAAAATTTATAATTGAGATATTTTATATATTTAAAATATATAACGTTTTTTGTGTTCGCACTTTTTGGATTTAAAAAAATAATTTAATTTGTTATTAAAAAGCTATAGAAAAAAGGAAATATTGTCTTTTTGAAAATTATAAAATTAACTTAAGTTATTATTAAATATTGTAATTGAAAAAGTATAATTAAATAAATTTTTAAAATTGTATTTTAAATTGTCTTCATCACTTACAAAGATTTTGAAAAATAAAAATTGAATAAAAGGATTGTATAAAAAATAGTAATAGTTATATGCACGTGGAAGAAATAGTTAAAGATAAAAGATAATTTTGGGGGAAAAAGTTTGAGTATACAGTAGGAATGATAACATGGGTCAATCCACATGAGAAGGGTTTTTCTTCATGCACCCTCAATTTTTCTTCCTACACCCCCAATATTCCATGCTACCCTTTTGGTTTGTAGTTACCTGCTTTCAGAAACTAGAGTTACCGACTTTCAGAACCCGGTGTTACTGGCTTTCAAAATTCGGTTTTATCGATTTTCAAGATACGAATAATGGCAAAACATGAATAAAAATTTTAGAAGTGCCAAATTTAATTTTTTTATATACAAATTAATTTTCTGGTTAAATAAAAAATTCTTCATTTTCTTTACTTAACCCATTTTCATAGATTGATTCACGTATGCACTTTTCAATTTCTAATATTTCTAAATCATTGAATTCACGCAACAGAGATATTCTAATTTCTATTCCAAATCAAGGTTATCCAACTAATTCATTATGTGTAGCAGAATTTGTAATGCAACCTAAGATATATCCATAAATTTTACCATTTCAGTAGAAAACACAACAACCTTTAAATTTCATAATTTAAGGTTGTACTAATTTGGGTAAAAATATAATTAAGGTTCATGCCAATTTGATAAAAGAATTCCTAAAATCATAATTAGGGTTCATACTAATTTGGGTAAAACTTAATTTGGAGGAAATATCATAGGAGAATCATAAATTTAAGATACATAAATCATAAATTCACTAGTTTTCAGAATTCGATGTTACCGACTTTCAAAAATCGGCGTACCGAATTCTTGGGGGTGCGGGCTACAAAATATATTTTTTTGAAGGATATAATGGTCTTCACGGTCAAATTTAGAGGTGCAAAAAGAAAAATTGGAGGTGCAGGAAGAAAAACCCCTTGAGAAATACTGATTAATTTTTTTACCTGTTTTGTTCAATCTTCGAGTTTGCAGGCCGACCTTCGGTCTACGTAAAAAATTATTTGTTTTGTAACTTTTGTCTTATCTATAATATTAGTGTGCAAGATTTTGATAACTTTATTTTCATTTAATTAAATTAGTTGTAATAATAATTTTTATAAATTTGTTGTTTAAAATAAATAATTTTATAATTTTTAACTTTTAATTTTTAAGTACAAGCATATTTGAAAATATAAATGAGTGAATTACTTTTGTATTAATTAATGAAGAATATGAATGAGTAAATTGGTTAAAAGAAATATAAATTTTGATAATTAAATTTTAAAAATATAAATCAAAGCAAATTATGCATGTGAATCCAATGTTAACCCACGAAATTCAAATTATGTAAAAGAGGCCTAATTAAAAAGAAGCAAACGAAAACTTTATTTTGAAGTTTGAATTATGAGAACAAAAAATACAATTGATAAAATTTATTCTCCATTTCTAACTAAACATATTCAAGAGATTTGAAGAGGTGTTTACAAATATGCGTTTTAATTTTTTTATAACGGAAATGTAACCCTTTTTGTTTAAAAAATAGTTGATCAAAATTTTGTTAAAAAGTCTTTAAAATTAGGTTAAGTAAGTGATATATACGTACTAGATAATTATAAATAAGGTTGCAATAATATATAAATAAAATAGTCTAATAATTTAACTTTTATAAATGTTAAATAAAATCCCTATATCTTTAAAAATATCATATCAATTGTTTTTTTTTTATTATACATTCCCTTAAATTCTAAAATCATTAAACTTAACTTTTTTTCTTTTTAGCACATAGGAAACCATTATAGTAGAAAGAAATAATGTAAGACCCCTTTTATGAATTTGAAAAGACTTTGGGTCTGGCCTTACTAAAGAGTTTAGGGTTAGTCAATTAGGGACTTCCAGAACTTCATTTTTAAGCCATTAACTCTCGTTTCTGTTTCCTTTCCAAAAATAGTCAATCTCTTTTCTTCCTTGTCTAAAACAATAGCTATGCTAGGGTACAATAATATCCTCCCTTGAGCTTACTAAACGTTATCCTTCGCGTAAGTAGAACTCTAAGCTCATGCTCCTTTTGTTTCTTTTCTGTTTGGAAGCTTCAGTTCCACTTTAACCTCTGTTAGGGTATCAATTTTCACCTCCTTTGGTTTTGTTTTTCAGCTCCGTAAGTTGTAAGTTGTAATTGTGTCGTAGTGCTATTCTTTTGGGGCTTGTTATTGGGTTAACACCTGTCAAGGTAAGGGAAGCTATAATTCATTATTTTTCTTTGAAATAGAGTGTACTTATTTTCGTTCTGAAATGTGTTGAGTATGTTTGATTGATGATTGCATTGAATGAGGATGAATTCCATGTTTGGGTATCTATGGGTTAGAGAATTTTAGGTAGTTTAGAATGCAATTGGAATGAGAGATATTGATTGTTGCAATTGATCAGTTTGATATCATCTACAAACCACTTATAAATGAGTTTGAGAAGATAAAAGTGCAAGATACCAAATTGTGTAGTGGAACAAGTCAAAATCTCACAACCAAGAAGCATATGGTGAGGCGCTACTCATTTTCCTACACTGCACACTTTTTGTAAAATGAAGGTTATACTTTTTTAACCGTTGGATCGAGCTGAAATTTTAACAGCTGATCCTTAACACATAGTTCTTGACTTTAATCGGTCGGATCTTGAATCAGAGCTCTATAGTGAGAGAATTTTTTATCGCAAGGTCCTTGTGGTTAGTTGTTGACAACATTGACCTTTGTTGCTTGTTTGGTGCATAACTTTCTTTAAAGTTATTCAATTAACTTGGTTCTTGTTGCATTTGATTCTTGATTCAATCATCTTTAATTTGAATATAAATACAAAATTTTTGGAGCTTTACACAAGCTGCAGTTTTATTTCTAAAATCCCAAATCGTTTGCATAATGTGTTGTTAAGTTGGATTGGATAAAAATTAAAAGAATTAGTTATTTTCCAAGAGAGACATATGTTATATGGCTTTTAATATGTGTTTTCAAATGCTTGTGTGAGAATATAGGAGATCCCATGGGGGAGATCCTATTTGATTTAGTTAGTAGTGTGTTAATTAATGTAAGGAATCAGTATTGGAGGTTTATCTTAATACTCTAATGTTCATTCAAAACTCATGTAAAGTGGAATGAGTCAAGTGGTGAGAGGGGCAAGAGGTCCTGTCTTTAAGAACAACCCTAAGTTCTTATGACAGTTAAAGGGATTAACCTTGTGTGGTAGGGTGAAATTCATTGACAATGACTATATAGGTAGTAAAGGCCATCACAAGTGCAAAAACCACCAAGAATCATACATCAATGTCTAGATCCGGATAATTGAGTCTAGAGTGTCATTTTGTGTGATGGGTTAGTTGATATTGCTTAGCTTGGTGTAATTGGTGCTGCGTTGTTCTACAATTCTTTTGAGTGTTGTATATATATATATATATATATATATATATATATATATATATATATATGTATGTATGTATGTATGTATATGTATATAGATGTAGTTCTTTTTCTTTTTGCAATTAGCTTACCCTTTCTCTACTTGTGTTATGTTCCTTGAGGTGTTTTTCTTTTTGCAATGATAACCAAATATTTGGTGTGAGCAGATGTGAGAGCTCGCGGTCAGGGGCGGAGCTCTTTGGGGGCAGGGAGGGGCCTGACCCCCCCAAATTTTTACTTTTTTATTTATATATATATAATATGAAAATATATTTAAAATTTATTAAAATTTTTAAATTGTAGGTAATATATATTAGAAGTTAATAAAAATTAAATTTTTTATTTTTTATATTTAAACATAACATTTAATGTAAATATATAATAAAATATAAAATTAAATATTATAAATATATATATATATATATATATATATATATATTCAGGTTTAATTTTTCTTTTGGTCCTTGTTTTTATTTAAAAATTGACACCAGGATTAGGTTAATTACACCAATAAAGTAAATCATTCATATTAAGAGTCTCAATTTTAATGAAAAGATCATTAATTTGTCTCGAGGAATTTAACGAAATTGATGTAATTCAAAAATCGGGTCTAAATTGAGACTAAAAAAAATTGGAGGATAACATTTTTAAACGAAAACATGAATCAAAAGAGTAATTAAACCAAATATTTATTAACACAATTTTTATTTTCCTTTTCATTGTCTTTTTAGTTTTTCACAAATTGTAATAATCTCTCACTTTCATATGTCTTCTTTTTGTTTTAAAAGAAAAAAAGTTAGACATAAACTCATTATATTTCTCATTTATCCTCTTCCTTTCTTGTCTATTGTCTTACTTGATAATGAAAACATTATTTTTTTTTATCTCATGACCTTTTTGTATATTCTTTTTTTTATGAATATAGAAAAAATTAACAGTGTATTATGTATTAATAATAATGAATATATTTTTCTTTTAATAATTACGTGTCTCAATTTTTATTAGATTATGATCATTTTTTTAATATTATTTACAAAAAAAGTATATTGATAAAGAATAAAAGAATAAATTAATTGTTTAAGAGGGATGAAAAGAAAATTATTGACTAAAACAAGATAGATTCTACCTCTTCACATATTTTGAAGCATTATACTAATGATAAAAAAATGTTCAGTTAGAGAAGTCATTTTTTGAAACATTATACTAATGATTGAATCTAATGATCTCAAAATTATATTACTTTGGCCCCTCCAACACTTTTGGTCAAGATCCGTCACTGCTCACGGTGATCGTAGTAATGATGGAGATGCTGCAATTTAGTTATGCTCATTGGGTTTTGCTCATGGAGTCCCTTTTTAAGTACTGTTATCTTATAGTTTTCTTTATGAGCAAATTTCCAATTTAAACTAATATGTGTTTAAATTCTGTGTATGACATGTGTTTTGTGCCTTAGTTTTTCTGGTCAGTATATTTTGAATAACTGTAAAAGGTTAATTTTGATATGTTGCTGTCTTGGTTTATTATGATTAAGCGAATTTTTATTTATTAGATTTATCTATTAAATAAGATATCACAAATAAAAAAGCTAATTTAAAAATATCTCAAGTAGTTTTATCATCATTTATTCTAAATAAAAATTTACCCCTTTAAATAATGCTTACATATTTTTCAGTAATGTTAAGTTTACAGAGTTTAAAACCAGCATACTCCCTTTTAGAAAAGAAAATTAACAGGCTTAAATAATTTGAACGCGATCTTGCGCTTAAACTAATTTCTAATTAGGAAAACCATTGATTAAACCTTTAACAAGTAAGATCCAAATAATACATAAAAAAACGTAACTCATTTACACTTTTATTACGTTGTAGCACACTTTCTATACGTATTTTTTTCCCAGCTTTTCATTACGCATCTTTTGTAAGGTCTTGAGATGAAAAAAGACAATATATAAACACACAATAATAATAATAATAATAATAATAATTCATATTGCATAACTTGATTTCTAAAGAGATATTATTGTATAACGAATACATATATAACTGGCCTACAGTTTTTTATTTTAAATTTTCAGGAATTTAAGAAGTAAATTTATTTATCTAGGTTGGTACTGTATTTTAGCTTTTATATCGAAAGGGCCAAGACACACTAATGATATTATAATATGTTATTAGTTTGAGTGGTTCAGATTCATTACGTAATATCTCAAATCCTTTTTTTTTTTTGATAAAAAAAAATGTACGCGTTACTTAATTAAGTTCTTCAATGGAATGAATTATTAAAAAAATAGTAAATACGTTAATCACGTTTGAATAAGATATTTGACGTGTTCCTTCTCTTTACTCCATTTTAGAAATTTGTATTAGTTGTCCATGTCGATGAGCTAGTGCTTTTGGTGTTTGAATTTGATTGATAGCCAATAACAAACCATCTTTAAGTAGATTGGGGCTTTGTGGTTCTTGTGTTCACTAAATCTTTATTTAATGCCAAGATATTATGAGCCAGCAAAAATGACATTTTTTTAAATGTGTATCTTTTATTTTATTATTATTAATTAAAAACATATATAGTGTTTGCTAGAAATGTGAAATAAATAACGGAAAATTGTGTCCAGAAATAGTAAAAAAATCATATGTATACACTGCACGTGATACACACGCACTCCATTCTTTCCTCTGCACTACTACACATGATGCATGACATAGATTCCTTCTTGAACATGCAACACTCATTAGGCCTAGGTTTTTCATTGTTCCCTCCTTGGTCAAGCACACAATTTGAGGAAAAACACTTTAAAAAATGCATTTTTTTACTATTCTTCTCTTCATGGTTCCATTCCTTTCCTCTCCTCAACCACATTAGGTTTTTGTTCCTTCCTCCCTTCAAGCATGACTACAAGGGAATCCAACAAACCCTCACAATCTTTCTGATTCCTTACTCGTTTAATGCATACTTTTTTTTTTTCAGTTTTCATCGTCAAACACACGTACACACTTGGTTTTCGTTTCTTCCTACCTTTAGCACATAACATTCACGAGGAAACTAGAAAGAAAATCTTTAAATAATAATTAATTTTAGTAATAAAAGATCGTTAATAAATATAATGATTAATTTATAAAATAAAAAATTATTTATTATTAAAATAATTATTATTATAAATACAAAATTATAATTAATCACTAATTAATTAAAAACTAATTTATAAATTAATTTGTTTAGTAATCAAAATTTTGATACCAATTTATAAACTAATTTCTTTAGTAATCAAAATCTTGGTAGTTAAAATTTACTGATCAATTTAAAAAAATAATTATAAATTTTTATTCATAATAATGATTATTTTAGTAATTAATAATTTTTTATTTAATAAATTGATATATAAATTCGTCATTATAGTAATTAACAATTTTTTATTATTAAAATTAGTTGTTTGATGAGATGTTTTATGATATTGAACAAGCCCATGGCCATTTTTTCAACACTTCAGAAAAAATTTCTCTTGGTTATTGAACCAATATACTTAGTTTCTAGAATTTGGATTTAATATAGATATCGCATTGTGTTTTTTTTGGTTTACAAAGATTATACATATTGTTTTGAATTTGTAATTGGGAGGTTTTCTTTTAATTTTAATTGTTTAATTTTTACTTGTAACTTGTTAATAATTTGAAAATTAAAATAGGTTAGGAGGATATCAATCGCCTCTTCCTTGTAAAGGAGTAATTGAGGAAAGCGATGATGAATGAAAATTATTCAACTTCAAACAAAAGGAAAAAAAATATAGCATAGCCGATTTTTTTAAATATTTATGGATGGAATAAAATATGTGTAATTGGTGGAATGAAATATCTTCACGTGATTAAATGTGATAAAAACAAAAATAAAAAATGTAATCAAAATAACTCAAGTAATAATACATCGAAAATGGTTGTTTAATTCTTGGGTGTTATTTGACTTATAAATTTGTTGAGTACCTAAAATGTAGAGCTTAAATAAACTACTTGTGTCTAGAAGTAATTTTAGCTTCTATAAACTACCTAGAAAATATTATGATTAAGGAATTGTCTATTTTCATTTATAGTATGATTTGTTTAACTTTTAATTTATAGACATATAATAATATTGAATTTTCCATAATTTTGACAAACCTTATTGTCATCCTGAATTGAAAAATTATAAGTTTCTTAACTTTCGTCATATCATACGCCCCCTCATAGAAGTTTTGATTCATTTAAGAAAATATTTTTTTTGCAAGATTGAGGATAAGAAAGAAGTTTTTTCATCAATTTGGACGATGTTTCTATTAAAGTATTACAAAATTGTAATTCTTTTAAATTAGAGTTTTTTTTTTTAATAAATCAATTTTAACATCCCTTACTCAATTTATTGCCTGACTAGCTGGTGGATTATAAATGTTACCTGAATTGCCAAATTTCAGGCCCAATCTATTTTTCCATGTTTGGAAATGAGATAAAATGATTAGTGATGAAATTTAAGAAATATTGGGATGATTGTAATATTGTAATTGTATTTAGTGAATTTTTGGATTCAATGATGAAATTAAAAGCATAAGTTTTTGTTATGAAAAATTTATCCACTTACTTGAAAATTAAAATTAGAAAAATCAAGGAAAAAAATACAATTTTATCTACAAAAGTTCAATATTAAATGTTTGATTTGTAATGAACAATCCATCCCTACCTACTCCCAAACTAAGTTTTTTTATTATTTATTTTTATGTAATTGCTTACTTTAATCTAAAAAAATATTATTTTTTGTTTTGTTTTTACATTTGTTCATTACGTATTTGCTAACTTGTTTTTTTCTTATCACAAGGAAGTAAAAATGCATAAGTATCAAGTCGCTACTAAAACTGAAATAACTAAATACATATTCCAACGTTAATTATTTTTAATTTAATAAATGTGTTACAATGATGGTAGAATAACAACACGTGTTATATCTTTCCATGATGACTAACATCTAACGATGCATTTTGCCTTATAAAGAAGGTAAAAATCATTACTTGTACTTATATTTGAAGGAACAACTATGTTAGATTAATTCAATTCATTCATACGAGATTAATTTTATTGTAGTCTTTTTATTTTAAATTAATTGTCTGTCACTATTTAAAAGCACGTAGAAGATAATAAGAGGAAAATTTTCTGAAACTACATTTAAAGCCATTGAAACATAAGGAAAGTAGAATATTTAACTCAACTAGTACTGTGTTATTTGATAATTTAATCACTTTAATTGATACTTTGTTAAGAATCTATTGTGTGCAACTTGTATTATTGGAGTGTTTTTGTCGAAGATTTTTATTTTTTATTTTTAAGAAAAAGTATATCATGACCAAATTAGTCGATCACGATGCAAGTGGGTCATACAAAGAAAGTAAGATAATTATTGTACAGTCTCAATTGATAAAAATATATTTTATTTTAAAAAATTGAGAAATTTGACGGAGTTAATGAGTCTTAATAGGAGAAATATCAGATCAAATGATTAAAACTAGAAGGAAGCAAAAACAATTATAAAAAATATAAATATCTGACAATAGGAAAACATCACAACGCAACAAAGAAGGGTGAAATGACAAGAAAACCCTACTCCATAAAGCGGGACCCACAACAATCTCTCGCGGCGCGGCTGAACCAAGACTCGTAGCATAGATCCAAAGCAGAGGCCCCGACGAAGGCGACCCCAACGTTTCCCAGCCTCACCGGTCACCCTTAAAAAATCTGCATCACTGCAAACACCCCACACCACACCTCGTCCCTTCGCACCATCCCCACCGTCCAAATCAGATCCAACGCCTCCAAATCCCGTCACGGGTCCCACTTCACGTGAAACCCCCGGCCTCATGTAAGGACCCCACTCCATAAAAATCAACGGCCCAGATCACTTATCACTTCCTTCTATAAAGCTCCGTCGCCATTCTCCTCCACCATCCTCACCTCTCTGACGCGTGAGTCAGCGAGTGTTCCACTTTCTTTTCTTCTCCGTCATCAACCAGGCTTTCTTGCTTTTCATTTGACCGTTTCAGAGAGGACGAGAACGACATTCCTTACACCCATGACAACAACCGCAATGCTTCTGCGAAGCTCGTCCACGCCGATTCTCAACTCCTGCATCCCAAACCCAAACCCCAACCCAAGCCTCAAGGATTCACCTCACGAACACGAAATCCTTCACCGGATCCCGCGGACGCGCTCCCTCACGTTGTCGGCGTCGTCTAGTTCGCTGTCGCCAGTTGACGCTTCCCCGAGCAGAATGACGCGGGCGCTGTCGGAGACGGATCTCTCCGCGCGCTCCAAAACGGCGTCGTTCGGCTCCGCTCTGTTTTCGTTTTCCGAGTCTGACGAACGAGAGAGTGCGTCTACTGAAGACGGCGGAAGTAGCGGCGGCGGCGGATGGGACAACGGTGACGGCGGAGGGTCGGGGTTTTGGGATTCGAATAACGGGAACGATAGCACGGACTTGTATTACCGAACGATGATCGAAGCTAATCCAGGGAACCCTCTGCTTCTTGGGAACTACGCGAGGTACTTGAAAGAGGTACGTGAGTTGACGAATATTTGAGTGGCTTGTATACTGTGTAAAGCGATCGATGAGAATATGTGTAGTTGTTTATTTGATGGCAGGTTCTTGGGGACTATGTGAAAGCAGAGGAGTACTGTGGGAGAGCGATATTGGCGAATCCAAATGATGGGAAGGTGCTGTCGATGTATGCAGATTTGATTTGGGAGAGCCATAAGGATGCTTCGCGTGCGGAGACTTATTTTGATCAAGCAGTTAAAGCTGCTCCTGATGACTGGTAACAATTATCAAATCTTCTCTTTCTTTTGTTCTTTTTTATGCTTGATTCACTGATATGATTCGTTAATAATATGTATGTACGTGTGTGGCATGTTTGTGGCTTCATATTATCGTGTATCAGTAGATGGACACGTATGGAACTTTTTTTTGTAGTAATTACGGACAAATTTCACTTGTTTAACATAGTGTTTGCATATTAAGGCTTGTTTGAAATTATACCTAAAATAAGTACCAGAAATTTGTAATTTATAATTCGTTTAAGTTTTTCTCATGCATATTATTGTTATGAAATAGTAATCATCTTAAAGTTACTTTTAAAGAAACTTATTTAAACAAGTACTGATTTTTATTATAATTTATTGTTAATTATATTTATAATCCAGTTACTAAAATATTACAAGTTTTTTAACTTTTACATATATGTAGTTTCTAATTGATTATTGATGGACTGTAAATAGTGCTTAGTGTTTAATTGAAGAAACTTATTTAGAATGAGATGATTGCATGGATTGAATATTACAAATAAGTATTACTTTCGTGAATTTTGTGAGGATAATAAAATTTCTGGCTGACGCGATTTTCCTATCAATAAAAACCGCTGGTATAGAAAAACAGCAATTTTTGGTTCAATAATTTGGAGAGGGATGGCCCCTAGATCAGAAATTAAGAATGTGTTTGTCGTAATATGATTAACTCGTTCTGTGAATTTATGAAACGCTTGCTTTGTTTTGTAGTTATGTTCTGGCATCCTATGCTCATTTTCTTTGGGATGCTGAGGAAGAAGAAGATGAAGTTGAAGAAGATTCCTGCGAAAAATCTGGCGGTTTCTTACATGGAGATGCTCCACCCCCTCCTCCTTTAGCTGCTGCTTCTTAAGGTTGTTTCCACTGGTGGCTGGCTTTCATATAATATAACTTTCTAACCTTTTGTTTATACGACCTTAACCTTCTAATGTTTTTGGCCGATGAGAACAGTCATAATGATAAATGGTTATTGTCCACCTTGTCATTAATGTAGATTGATGTAGCCATACAGGAGAATAAAAGATGGGGGGACATTATTCTCCTTTCTGTTTTGCATTTTGATTGATTTGTCAAATCTTGCCTTTACTTTTTAAAAAATTTCTTCGACAAAATTTATAATATTCCGGAGATAAATGAGTAGAGTCTGCAAAGCACGCAATTCAAGTGTTAAATCGTCTTTCTGAAAATAATTTCTGTTTTGGTTAAATAGAACTTGATACACGAGTTTAGTATTATTATTTTCATTTAAAGTTGTGCTGTTTTGGGAATTTGCGTTATTGCACACGACTTTAACTTTTTTATTTGATAGAGGTCGTCTATGATTTCATGACTGTCATTTTATTTTTGTTCTCTGCTGTTTTTGAATCAACTTGAGTACTTTTGTGGAAAGAAAAGTGACGAGAGTTTGGATTCGGTGTGGGCAAGGAAAGGCCTAGGTGATTTTTACTTGTTTTTTTTTATCCACCTTCATGTGTACGAGAAGAAAAGGTAAAAGTGAGGTCTGGGTTAACGAGATTATAAATTTGACATATGTAATTGTTGCAACTCAATAATAATAATAATAATAATAATATTATTATTATTATTAATAAAATTAAAATTAAAGAGAATAGTAATAATATAGTTTTACAAATTTTTAAATAAAATAAATGACTCGTTGTGGCAATGTCTTAAAGTTGAGTTAAGGTATTAGTGTGTGTTTAGTTTTCGGTTTTTGAGTTCAAATCTAAATTTATGTTGTATTGAAAGTCCGAATTGATGTTTGATAAATTTTTATTTTGTCTTGTTGAACTTCAAATGTGAATTGTATTTAAAGTAAAATTATAAATTTTTTCCTTTAAATGATATTTTTAATTTTATTCAACTAAATTTAATATTTTTAACTATAATTCAAACAACTAGTTGATTCATATTTTAATGTTGTTGAATCTCTCTACGATTTTTTTTAAAGACCTATCTCTGGTATTAGATTTTGTAAAGAGAATAAATTCTTCATTTTTAACAAATTAAAATTATATCGTTATAGTTTAATTTATGATTTTAAACTGAATTCGTGAATCGAAATACGGATCTAATAAAAAGGTTAAAAAAATTAATATAAAGAAATTGAGTTTGAGACTTTCAATTTGATTTTTTTTTTCTGACTTTTTTTTTTCTATTGGGCAAAATTAAAAGAAAGTGCACCGCTCTGGAAAAAAATCTGAAATCTTTCTCTTGTGGCACTATGTCCAAGAAAAATGCCGCTTGAACCGCATTTGGAGGTAGGTCACAGATTTTGGTTTTTATACAGCTGCCATTAGGCTGTTCCATCCAATCAACTCATACCAAGTCCAAAGACAAATTTTCGATTGATTTTGCTATTATATCTTCAATGTTATAATTGTAATTGATTTGGGTTTTGAATCTGGATATGTAATTTTGACTCAGAAACAATTTATACTTATATTTTAATCCTAGTAGTTTTCTAATTTTATATCTTATTATAAATTATCATGTTAACTCGAGAATAAGTTTTTTTCTTCTTCAATTTATTTTATTTTTTTCCTATTTTTTAGGTTTATTTTGTTATGATATTTCGAAATATAAACTATTTTTAAAAGTAAAGAATTATTATTATGCAGATGATAATGATAATGATGATTACGACTTAATATAAGATATACATTCACCTCAAAATAATTTACATCCATATATTGCAATAATAATGAAAAGAAAAAAAATATCCGCAAGTCTTCTGCATGAAAAAAGTGTCTCACGTCAAATATGATTTACTTGACTTGAGTTGCTACAAAAAATCGAAAAATCTGAATAAACTAGAATTACTTAATACTGATAGGTTAAAATTTAAAATTTCGAAACCCAATCTCCTCGTGCAAAACAAAATCCAGAGGTGTAATAGGTGGAATTTTGTGCTTATTACTAATGTTAATTAATGGAGCCTTCGTGGCTAGTGTTTTTGTTTTTGTGAAATTGCTGCTACAGACCCTTGCTATTCAGCCTTTAGAAGGTTTTGAGACAGTTCACAAATCTTACCAATGAGGGACATTTTTTTCCCCTTTTCTCTTTGATTGTCAAATCTTTCTCATCTGGCATGTTTGTATTATGTCCAACAATGGCGCTGGTTGTACAGTTTTGGAGTTATATTATTCACACGTGCGGATAGGTGGCATGATAGATTTTGATTTTTAGACAGCTGGCACAATGTCACGTAGGGACAAATCAAAATCCCCAGGTGTGTGCTATCATGTGCTTTTTTTTTTTTTTTTGTTAATGGAGCATTCCTTTCTCGTGTTTCATTTTGTCAAATTGCTGTGATAGATCCTAGATTGTTCGCAAGACAGCTGCAAAGTTTCGATTTCTGAAAATTGTTAGTTTAAGAGATTCTATATTATCTAGCGAGAAAATTAGTTTCTGGGTTGAATTAGGTCTAGTTTAGATTCTAAAATAAAATAATAGTTTGTCTTACTGGTTGTTCTTGTTCTTAGGTTTAGTATGCTACTTAGTACTTATTATGGAGTTGTTTGGTTACAGTTAATTTTAAAGTTTGAGTTAGGTTAGAATCAAAACTTGAATCAATTGAATTTGAAATGCCTAATTGTGGAAGAGGAAACTTGTTTGCATTTGTGTCGAGAAGATAATGCTTCTATTAATGCAGATCTTAGCTTCCATTCAGGCTATGGATTCTTACAATACATATCTAACCTACTATTTTCCTAATAATCTCGAGGTTTCTCATGTTCTGGCATGGTAAGATATGGCACTCACAACATTAGAGAACAAATAAAGAAACAACCTAGTGGTGGCAAGGTAACTATGGCTTTCTTGGCTCACGATTTACAACGAATGCCACTACCTTTTGCTCATTTTATTACAGCACAAGGAGACCTTCATAAGATCCAGAACCAGCCAAGAACTGAACCACCAACTAAGCCAAACCCGAGGAACCCTGTCATCACAATAGCAGAAAACTCTGCTTCTGACAAGGGCACCGTTTTGGGTGTTAGAATCATGAGGACACTAGTGAGGTATCCATTGCTAAATCCTAGCAGAAAAGTCAGAACCACCATAGGTACTTCTGTTTTCAGCCACTTTGGTCCATGAAGACAAATAACAAAGAGTGGATAGAATAGTAGCCTAGATGTGGCAGCCCATATAGCCCTTGTCATGGATTGAATAACATAGAAGGCAGTTAATGACTTCCCCATTAGATCAGCTAAATTGTAAACTGTTATCAGTAAAATAGGATACCAATCCCTTAGAAGCTTGGATTCAAGATCTTCAGCAATGAATCCTGGGAAAATAGATAGGGTCACTATGTAGATAATGAAAATTCCGAAAGCTGCTCCCTTGATTTTCCCTGCCACTGCCCAAAATTTTGTCCCTGGGCATAAGGTGCTCTCCTGATGAACGCTCTGACGGTACTGCTGCATCACTGGTAACTTGTGCTGCAAGTTGCTAAACACAATACAAAGTAGGAGAAAAATGGTGGCAACCATGAAGTACAAGTGAGCACTTATTTTGAGACCCTTGGGGGTTTGTGGAAGTGATGCCTTGGTTATTATCCTCAAGATTGAAATTATAATACCTGTCACCCAAAAAAAAAAAAATTATTTGGGTAAGTCCAAATTTTAACAGCACCTGGATATCAAACTAGCAGTTGAATTTTACTTCAAACATCAAATGAAAACTATAGCCCGACCAAGTACAACTTATTTAAGCGAGAACAGCAGCAGTATCAGTTACAGTTTCAAACCTCTGAAGTATTTAATATTTAAGAGACACTTGGTGTGGGTAATAGTATAGCTCTATTACCAGATGGATAGGATTACTTTATCGATTATAGATAAAAGAATATGCTAAATACGAAAAAAAGATCTTGTCACGCAGATACACTGCCCAGTTAAAAAACTAAGAAAACGAGACCAAGGAATCTACATTAGTTTTTCTCCCACCCTTTAAAAGCATGTATATCCTTACAAGAATAAAAGTACACATCAGGTATTGTTTAAAACTTCTATACTTCTAATAAACTGCTTCTTATGTTTCTAAGAATTTGTCAAAAATAGAAAAACATAATCTGCCAATGGGGAATGAAAGTGAATTGAACTTGGGGGGGAGCAAAGAATGAATTGTCTTGGTACCTGAAGAAGCAGTTCCAGCAAAAACTGCTTGCATATACTGTTTTGGGAGCTTCCCAGCTGACCCTATCAAGCTTCCACCTACCAAGCCATCTGCTAAACCACATATCACCACTGCTGCAACCGTCAAACCATAGGCACCACTCGGTCTGTCATTGAGCTTGGTGCTGCTTGAGGTCCAGTCTATGACTGGGGCTACCATAAGAGACATAACAAACATGGAGAACCCCAAGTTCATTCTCAACCTCAACGTTGTTTTGCTCCAACCTCCCCAACCGATCATCCCAAGGAGCACCACCACAGAAGAAATCATGTAAGCCACAGAGAAAACCCTCTCTATGTGTTTGGTGGGATAGAGGTAGGCAAAGTAATCCACTGCAGTGATCAAGGCATTCCAGGGAAGCAAGTTACCAGCACCAAGCAAGAAATGAATTATGTAAGCAACTCGATAGGTATCTTGTCTCTCACTTGGATCACTAGACACCAACTTAACAGCTTCCATCTTTTGTTTTTCTCACCTTGTGGACATTCGTGGTTGATACCTGATACTATACCAACTCAAGTGCTAAACTATGATGTTTGTTTGATTAGAGTGAGAGGATGAGAACTATATGAGGAAGTGGTGGTTGATATAGGCAGTGAGGTAGTTCTACTTATGCTAGAGCTAGTTTGGGAGGGACTAGTTGACAGCTTTGGTAGGCTTCATACGTATATATACGCAGAGAGGCAGGCAAAGGCACAAAGAGACGCACGCATTTGATTGATGGAGTTGGACATGGAATCGATATGCTTAATGTATGAATAAGAAAATTTGTGCTCTGTGGGGACAGCAACGAATGGGTGATATTAGATATACCTTTTGGTCATACGGTCACACATGGGTAAGCTGTCGTTGCAATCTCTGGTACTTGACCCTCAATTAACATAAATTGGATGCTTGATATTCATGATAATGATCCTTTTAGTAAAAGCCTTGTCTTTCTTGCTCCCGAGTTATCCATCCACAAGTTGCAAAAGATGTTCAGTTAAAAGCAGTGTAATAAGTCGATGATAATATGCCACCAACCAACGGTTGTGTTCACTCATAGTGAGAGTAGTCAATGAAATCATGGAGATAAAACTGACAAGGGGCTTGTCAAGCATGACATTTCACAAAAGAAAAGGGTCCCTTGAATCGTGTCACTCGGTTAATTGCTAGTTTACCTCAGCAGAATTTGATACTGTTTCAGAGAATTTATACAGTTCAGGTTAATCACCCCCAGCTTGACGTATGTCACTTAGCCGTTATTCCAGGCTTTTATCCTTTTTTCACATGGTGCTGGTTTCTTGAGGTCCATGTTACTCACAATCACCCTTAGATAAAGCACTTCCTCAACATACACTGAAAAAGAAAAGGGAGTTTAACATGAAGTGCTGTGTTACCTAAATCATCAAACAGTAACAGCCATCAATTTTTTTGGTTAATTGTATGAGTCATAGTATGTGGAGCTTTTCTTTATTTCATCTAGTCAGTGGAGGAGACAAACCAGTACTCGATGATAGTGATTGCCAAGAGACTTAAACCTAACGATGTGCAAATACAAACTGGATGGACACAATTTATCAACTATAAAAGCAGTAGCAATGTGCCCTCCATATTGCATTATCTAACATGAGTCAAGTTTAACCATTTTTTTGAGTTTCCTTGTTTGACTTTAGTTTTTTCCAATACAACTTCAAATAAATTAAAAATGAAAGAGCAATCATTACGTGGTCATATTCCTTAAAAATAATGTGGCTTGGCTTAGACAATGATGTGTGTTTTGCACCTGTAGCAGAATCATCAGGTCCAGTGATCCATTATTCACCCAATTAGGGTCATAACTTGATTTCATGTTAGATGCTGAAATTTCTGTCATAATTGCGTCATCAACCTAAAATATTATAACTCGTTCTGCTTTCATATTATGTGCTTGGCCTAAAATAAAAACTTTCCACAACATTTCTTATACCAAAAAGTTTGGATAGCCAATCTCCCATGCTTAAGTAACCATCACGCTAAATAAATGGGGTCTCCCGCACTCACTGTGACTCTTTTCTTTGGGTTCAAATATGATTTCAACTTAAGTGTTTGTGGGAAAACGAATTCTCAGTATGAGAGGTATTTGGGTTTAGTGTCTAAATTACATCTCAAAACTGAACACAGGGAACAACACTTCTCTCTGACCACTAGTACTACTACCGAAACATGACAGTCCAAGTCAGAACTGTGACTAGATCCATGTGAAAGTGACTTATCAATACAGAATAATGGATTATTAACAAACGAGGCACAAGTTTATGGTAGTTGTAGAAAATGATTTGAAAACAAAAGAGAATGGAAGATATATACCATCTCCTTATGTTGGGGAACACAACCATGCGTGAGAATCACGTGATTCTAGGGCGTTTCCAGACACCAACCTCTTGTCTCTTAGTATCAAATTCTCATTGTAATGTCTTTCACATATAACTGATTAATTAATAAAGTAAGAAAAAGGTAAAGTAGAAAACATTGACGAGTCCACAAAGACGGAGCTTATAAATAATGGCTTGGAGCTTTACCATTATTGGATTGGAAGAGACCCAAACCCAACATTTTTGAAGTGCTAACTGCCAAATTTATGTTGATTGCAACAATAGATTGTATTATTGGATTGGTACTATAGGTGGTTTGGGTGAGAAAATGACAACATAAGTAACCATTCATGTATTTTCTATCAGTTTATTACTAAATATGGTTGAAAAGGAGAATGGGGCCTAAGAAACAGATAAAAAAAGTAATTTTCCCGACTGGGATTATGTTAGAGGGCAAAGCTTTTTAGCCCTTTGTCTCATGCGATGAACCATTTAAAACAGTGAAGTTGAAATGAGCTTTACCATGAAGATTTTTAGTGGCGTGATTTTAGGATGTCCGATGTGAGTCTGTGACTCTGACTTTGATTGGATTGACGTTGTTAGCATTTAGCAATAATGGTTGTTTGCTTCTTAGCCTTTTGCTGAAGTATTAGAAATGTCACCAAATATGCACAAAAGTAAATGAAGTCATTAGTAAACTTTGAAGGTAGAGATAGATATGCATAATAATCTAAGGATAAACATGTTGTTGGTGATTATTTTTAAGAACCATTTTGCAAGGAGGAATGAGTGCAGAAGGGAAAGTAACTTTGAGCCATGTTGTGAAAAGGAAGTTCCCCTTGTCCTTTTAAATCCCAATTATTCTTATCTCATAGTTACACACATATCTGCCAACACATCATTGGCCGGTGAATTAGAATATTCTTTGGTACAAATACATTATTGGTTGAGCCAAACTTAGAATGATGTCCCATGTTTGGAGTGAAGTCCTTTAAGCTCAAAAGAAGAAAGAGAAATCTGCGTGTACTAGAGAACGAGAGTAACCAACCACTTCTTACGAATCAATTGAGTTTGTGGTTTAACTTTGTGGATACCCACTAGTTCATCTGAAAAAAGGGTGTCATTTTGTCTCGCTTCTAAAATGTTCACTTCTGCATAATTTCTACAGTATAATAGCAAAATGCGAAGTTCTATTTGTGTATAGGAAAGTTTTGGGGTACCAAATTCAGCACCTTCTTCCTTAGTCAAATTAATTGCTACTAAAGCTAGCTTCCACCAACAAATAATTGACGTTCTCTGTCAACGCAGAATGTTTCAGCAACACACAGAATCTTTCTTGGTTTCCTTGGTTACTCATTCTGGTTTTTATGCAAACCCCTGTGCATTTTGGGTGGATGAAATTCGACACGTACTACAACAGCATTCTCTTCTACTTCTTGTTCTATTGGAACAAACATCACCTGGTAATCACCGCTCAGTTCATATCTTAATTTTTGTAAAATTCATTTGTTTAGATAACTGTGTTCAGATTATGTAAGTTGATGTACAGTAAATATATATATATATATATATATATATATATATATATATATATATATATATATATATACATGTGCATGTTAGTTGATGTTATTTTTTTAAAGTAATAATAATAATGGAATTATTACAATTATTTAAGTTGTTTAAAAAATATTTTATAATCTCAGTTCATGTGATGTAGATAATTTTTTGTTTGTATGAAACAGTTCAATAAAATTATTTTTACTAGTCGAGTTTAAGTTAAAAAGTAATTCTATTAATTTATGCCTTAATATTCTTATTATCATATTTCAGATGAACGAGCTTTGCTTTGATGCCTATTTTTTTTTTTGAAAAAAATGATATTATTTTGTAGAATTTTAACTTTTAAAAAGATAAACAATAAATTTATATACGTGGTTCAATGTTTATCCTCCTTTGTAAATACATTCAATCGAAAAAAAATATGTCAGCAATATCTCATTTAGTTTCCAAGATTATACGTGTCGTGATCTGAGAAATTAAGATAGCGTTTTGTTTTGTCTTAAAAAAATTCTGAAAACTGCTTCCTCTTTTTCTTTCACTTTCATCTTATTCCTCCCCTTTTCTCGTGGCCCTGACTCAGCATAAGCATTGTGATTATGCTCTTTTAGAATTAAACGCAGTTCTCTTTACTTCAGAAAAAACAAACCTTGGAACCCACTCCAAAACTTTGGCTCATCATCATATCTTTCACCACTGCTCAAGCATTTTCCATTGAGAGCTAATGATTAATTTTTGAAATATGAAAATTCAGTTAAAATTTTAGGTTTTTAATAAATACTTTTCTATGCACTAAATCATGATTCATGACAAACTATTCATTCAAATTGGCTCCAACGTGCTAAGTTATAATGCATATATGAAAATAGATCAAGTTAATAAAGAAAGTTACTGCATGATTTAATTTTTAGATCAAGTTAATACATTATTTATTAAATTAGTAATTACTCTCTCTTTTATTTATTTATTTATTTTATTTCCAGGTTAATTTCAAGGTATTTTAGAGAATTGGTAAAAATTATTCTTTAGTTAATAAAGAATTATGGCAAGTATTCGGGTTGAGAATAAATTTTGTTAGAGAGAATATTATTTTTAAGGTATGTAAAATCCAAATCTTAAAATTTAATCTATAATAATCTAAATTTATATTGCTCTCAATCCATTTAAATCAATTTATCTAAAATCGAAATTCATGTTTTTGTATTTTAAATCAAATACACTTAATTAAGGAGCGAATATTGAACTGAATCGGTCTAAGACGAAAATCGAGTCCAATTGGTCTTGATATATGTTGGGATATATTTTTTTATATGATTTAGTTATAGTTATTGAGAGATTATGGTTATATATATATATATATATATATATATATATATATATATATATATAAAAGTTATTTGTCATATATATATATATATATATATATATATATATATGACATTGGTCTTATACATATAAGTTATTTGGCACAATTTTTACTCCAAAACCTTAAAACAATGATGTTATGAACATTTATTCTTATATAGTGTTTAACTTTGTCTATTATATCAAATGTGGAACTTTTGATTCACACTTGAATTATTTTCAACAATATAGACTAGTTTGTCAAAGCTGAAGTTCAAGTTGAGTCCGTTCAAGCTAAAAATCGAGTTAAATAGATTCGGACAGAAAGGTTAAGTTGAGTTTTTCTAAGTTGAAGGTTGAAATATGTTTGACCAAATGAAGACAAGTTGGCCAAACATCCAAAATTAAAATCAATAGTTTTCATTTTATTTTAAGAATAATTGAGCTCAAATTGAATAAAAAGATAAATTTAAACTAAATTGGTTGGAGATAAATGAGTCAAAGTATTATGTACGTTTACAATATAGTTCTTAAACATGTATTTTTTTCTTTTTATATGTAATGAATTAAAATATGTCTTACTTTATTTAATCCATGTAATTAGTCAATATTAAGTATCGCAGTTAAAGTTTTTAAAATTAAAATTTGAAAAATTGTAAATAATTAAAATTAAGATAGATTGTCCGGAAAAAGTACAATACGCCAGAGTTATACATGGGTCATGGTTACTTACGTATTAGCCCATTAAGCTAAATATTATTTTTTTTATATAACTTGCAAAAAAATGGAAACCTGAATTTATAATATTTTTCATAAATTTCTTCTTGCACTCCCATAAATTATTGTCAAATTGTTGAATTTAAGATGTAAATCTTCTATTTTAAAATATATAATTTAAAATGTGTCTTTTATTTAATATTTTGGAATACAAATTTAAATTTTATAATTTAAAATATATTTATATTCTAAGTTATGTAATTAAAATATATTATATTTTAAATTATATATTTCAAAATATAAAAATTTATGTACCTAGGTAGGTTGAATTGGTGCAGGAAGAAATGACTAAATATGAAATACTTGGGTGCTGTTATGTTACCACTAACATAACATCTGTCTGTCAGAATCAATTTCTTCAATAGAAAAAAAAAATGGCGATGAGAAAATAATTCCTTGTTTCTTTTCCGCCGTAATATCTCATCGCCCGTCGAATCGGAAGGGAGAAGTGCAGGGGCATAACCGCCGCCAATAAATTCGACTATGGGTCCTCATTGCCTCTCTTCCTCCCACTCTTACCGCCTCTATTTCTGTTCTGCCGCCAGAAGATCAATACTGGTTAGGTCTCACTTCCATTATCAATTTGAATGTTCAATTTCAGAACTCTTAGTATTAATGTTTTAGTTGGTTCATGAATCGGCTGTTTTGTTTGTTTGTGTTATACTCTTGGCCTGTAATGAGAAGTGGGTATTTGATTAAACATCCTTACTAAGGAACAAACTCCTACTAATACCATACTATATTTTAACTTTTAAATGTTTTCTAATTTTACACTGATGATAACAGTTAGCGTTGAAACAGGGTTAGCCAATTGGTGCATCCCTTCATCACTAGTGGTTCTGCTCAACTAATTTGTGGTGTACTTATCAGCATCATGGTAGAGGTTTCCTTTTTGCTTGCTTTTCTTTTTGTATAACTTCTTTAGTTTCTGATTGAGGAATGCTAACACTTTCTATACTATTGGTTGAAATTTATAGGAAATTACAAATTTTGGTAGGTCTCACTTCTAAATCAGGTGAGAGGCTTGGTAAATGAGGTGGAGGGTGGGACTTACCAGAGTGTGTGGTTTCCGCTAAAGTTTAACCGATAGTAGATAGTTGCTAACGTTCCTCATTTTAATTAATTTTTCTGCATTATTTCCCTTCTCTATCATCACACACAGGATTTATATTAGTATCTCTTGTTGATTAAGAAACCGGACTGGACTAGTTCAACCGATGAAGTGGTTTACTAGATAGGTTTCAAGTCAATTCAACCCAAAATCCTAAAATCATCAACGAATCTGTGAGAATAGATCATAATGGAGAATGTTAAATTTTGAGTTCAATCTGAAATATTTATCTAGCCAGATTAAGGTCCAGTGCCCCTGGAATGAATTGTTATTGTTCAGCCTCTTGTGGACGACTTCTCATCTTCCAGGACATGAAATATGATCAGTTATTACTTTCAATCATGGTTTCACCAATAAATTGGGAATTAGTGGTAGTACCTTTTGATTTTTAAAACATTGGTATTTTTGTGGATGAAATGGAACTAGGTCATGAAATCTAACATTTTGACATGCTTCTTCGGCAACTGTTGGCTTATTGTCTTAATGTACATTATGATGGCACTGGCTAAACGTTGATGAGAGATATGGTGTTATGCCGTGGAGAACAAGCATGGTGAATGCACTGTTATCAGTTATTAGTATTCCTGGTTTAAGGAATGTTTTTACAACTGAGCAGTGAGCACATCCGGATGGCTCGGAACTTCAACTATATCTATAAGAAAACAATGTACTTGGTAAGTCTCCAAAATGCCCATGTTTATTTTCGCGACAATTGGCCATTTTGTTGGTTTTTTGGTCTTTCTAGCTACTAAAATACCAGAATTACCCCTGCCTATTGTGTCCACATGTGTCCATTTAATCGGTTTTTCTGTCATTTAGAGAGTTCCTTCCACTGCTGAAGGGAAATGTCGCGTTAGGACATGTTAGTGTTCTCAGAATTGTGCTTTTGTTGGTTTTATTAACTTTTCCTTTGTTTCTTTGTACTTGTGCTTGATCTGTTGCAGTGTTCTACTCATTCTTCTTGGTGCGGAGACTGTTGATGAATGACTGTGATGGACGCCCTTGAAATAGTATAGTAGAGGTTGCGTTTTGTATTGTTTTGTTTTGGTTTTAGTTGCTGTTTACATTTTTATTGCAGGATTTCTGCATCAAAGGCGAAGACAATGGTTGCTTGTGAGTGGGAAGGTATGATTTTAGGTTTTGGGATTTTGTTTCGTTCATTTTGGTATGCTTTAGGTATGTTTTTATGGTTGGTGTGTGTTGTTTGTTTATACCCCTGTAGTACCTTCTGCATTCTTCTTCTGCGTCTTCCTCTGCAAAGGTCAGTTATTAGGGTTCGTGGTTTTGTTTGATTATCTGGTGTGTGTTGATGTCTTTATGTGGATGTCTTACTTTTGTTTACAGGTTTATCTGTTACATAAAGTACATGCTTACCTTTGTGATTCTGAGAAGTTTTTGCAAATATGTATGTGTTGCTTATTTGTTGGCTTATTAAATTTTTGCAAAAAGATTATTCAAAGTAATTACAGAATAATTACTTTGAATAAAATTTTTGCAAAATTTTAGTAAACCAACAAATAAGCAACACAACATACCAATCAACATATCAATACAAAAATTTCCATCCTTGATATCCTTGACGCTTTTAAAGTTGTATACTTTGAAAGGTGTAGCGGGAGTAGATTGAAATTATTACAGTTGCACTAATAAACAATAATTTATAAGGATGCTGACATACACAATATTGCCCCTGATTATTTAAGATTTTGAAGTATTATCTCATCCTTAACCAACTTATCCTTCCACGATATTGCCTCTGATTATTTAAGGTTTTGAAGTTGTGCATGACATAGCTCTCACCCTTTACAACTTACCCTTCCACGTAGCTAAATCTTCCTTTTTAACCATAGCATCATACAATACATGTAGAATAATCAATACATTTGGATTAAGCGCAAAAAACTCAGTATATATTGTATATGCCTTATCATCCATTAGAGTCATCTCAATATGCTTACTGCAATCCCTATTCTCAACAAACCACGAATCATTGATTGATTCTAACACCAAGCTTCATTGTCTCCCTCTTACCATCAATATCTTTTATGATATCAAATTTCTTGGCCATGCTGTACAATATATAACAACTAAAAAAAAATTCCAATAATTAAATTGCAATAATCTTTGAAATTCGATTGATTTTCAACTTCCATCATAGAAAAAAAAATCAATCAATGAAATCAACAACCAGAGTACACATGGACATAATTACTAAATTAACATACATAATAATATATACAATTAAGATTTGCTAGTGAAAATGAATATAACAATCAAGACATGCATATTAATGGATATTAATACCAAGTTAACCTAAACAGTAGATAGACTAAATTTGACAACCATACAACCATAATCTTGAACATAGCATAGACTAAATTTGATAACCATACAACCATAACCTTGAACATAGCATAACCTGCAGAGTAAATAAACTGCCACAGTAAAACATGAATACTCATAGAAAGCATATTGTGCAAACAAAATCCGAAAATATTGTACATGCATAACTAAGAAGACCAAATCATAACATCAAGTACTACAAAAAGAATTACCAAAACTTTTAACAACCCCAAATTGAAAACACGCTTTAAAAACCAAAAAGTTGAAGTAACATGCTGATAAGGACTTCAACACAAATACAAAGTATTTCCATACCAAACAGCGAAAAAAAAAAGAGTAAGAATTACCAAAAGTTATAACAATAACTGTACATATAACAAATTGAAAGCAACTACTTTAGTTAGCTTAAACAACAATAAAATAGAACCAAGACATGCACATAAAGAACAAAGCACCAATGCAAACTATTTCCTATAGCAAAATACTACAAAGTGAACTTGTATTAGATGACTATACTATATATGAAAGCATCTACTTAAGGTAAATCTAACAAGCGTAAAACAGAAGTAACACATGCACATAAAGACTTTAACACCAATGCACACTATTTCCCATACAAAAAGCTAAGCAGCGAACTTATATGACCACTATGACCAACACAATGACAAAAACTTTTAAGAATTACAAAGGTAGACATATACTTTAGGTAACAGTTAAAATCATACAAAAAAGTAAGACATGCACATAAAGATATCAACACACCCGATAATAAAAAAAACCCCAAAACATAAAAACTGGCCATGGCAAAGGAAAAAGCTGAAGAAGAATTCAGAAGGTCATGCAGGGCCATAAACAACACATACCAACGAAATTGGACATTTAAAAACGTAGCTAAAAAGAGAATTAAGACATGCACATAAAGAACAGAGCACCAATCCAAACTATTTCCCATAGCGAAACACTTCAAAATAAACTTATATTAGATGATTACAAAATGAAAAGCATATACTTCTGGTAAATTTAAAAAACATAAAACAAAAGTAACAAATGAATATGAAGATCTCAACACCAATGCAAACTATTTCCCATACATAAAAGGTAAGCAACGAACTTACATAACCACTACTACCAACACTAACAAAAGCTTTCCAGAAACACAAAGGTAAACATGTACTTTAGGTAACAATTAAAACCATAAAAAAAGTAAGACATGCATAAAAAGACATCAACACATGCTAGATAATCAAACAAAACCACAAACACTACAAACCGACCTTTGCAAAGGAAGAAGAATGCAGAAGGTCCTGCAGGGGTACTATAAACTAACAACACATACCAACCATAAAAACATACCTAAAACATACAAAAATGGACGAAACAAAACCCCAAAACTTAAAATCATACCTTTCAACTAACACTAAACGATTGTCTTCGTCTTTGATGAAGAAACCCTACAATGAAATATAAACACCAACTAAAATTAAAACAAAACAGTACGATACACCAACTAAAATTAAAACAAAACAGTACGATACGTAAGCTCTATTATACTATTTCAAAGACGTCTAATCACTGTCATTCATCAATAGTATTCGTGTCAAAAAGAATGAGAAGAACTCTGCAGCAGGTCAAATACAGGTATAGAGAAACAAATGAAAAGTCAATAAAAACAACAAAAGCACAATTCTGGGAACATGCGGCATTTCCCCTTCAACAGTGGGAGGCCCTCTATAAATGACAGAAAAACCAATTAAATGGACAATGTGGACACAATAGACAGGAATAATTATGGAATTTCATTAGCTAAAAAGACTAAAAACCCAACAAAATGGACAGTTGTCGCCAAAATAGACATGGGCATTTTGAAGACTTCTCTTCCCTAATACATTATTTTCTCATAGATATAAGTTGATTGTTATATAAATCGTTTCATTGTTGTTTATCACATTTCTGTTTATTTGTTGTCTTTGTTGAGCTAGAGCAATGTTGTTGGCTTCCTTTGCTTCTTTGTCTAATCAAATGCACTCACATCACATATAATATCTCTCCTAGTTTGCTACATCTTTTTTATTCAATTTATCAACCATTGGATGGTACAACCTTCTTCATTTATGTATTGTATATTTTAAAAGAGGATGGACTAATGGATTCCAAACGCATTGATACACCTATGGATCCCTTTGCTAAACTTCTACTTGAGAGATACAAGATATTAGTTGGTAAACTGAATTACCTCAGTCATCTTGGCATTTCTTTTGCAGTATGGTCAATCAATTTCTTAATCCTTAATTTGCAAGGCATTGGAATGCAGTCATTAACATTCTAAAGTACATTAAAATATCCTGGCAAATTGTTGGTTATATGGACACACTAGTCATACTTGAGTCACAGAATACTTAGATGCAGATTGGCAGACTCACCTATTGACGGGAGATGCACCTCCGGATATTGTGTCTTCATTCTTAACAACTTGATCTTCTCGAAAAGCAAGAACTAGAAAGCGGCAAAATCTAGTGCAAAAGAGAGTATAGAGTGATGACTTCTGCATCTTGTGAACTTAACTGACTCAAACAGTTGTTTGTCACTTCCTGCCACAAAAGATAATTTTCATTTGGAGACATTACTATTGGGTCTGTTAATTTCAATGATTAGTTAACAAATATCTTCTCTAAATTGTTGCAATGCCCTATGATTTATTATCTATGTAATAAACTTGGTGCATATGATTTATGTGCTTCAAGGGAAGTTTTAAATGTGTTAAACAATATTTTGTATATAGGCTTGGGTCCATCCCTATGTGATGACTTGTATGATAATATGTATATATGTTCCTTAGCTGCCCTAAAAAAATCATTAAGATTATCTGACGGATGTATGATATCATGTATTATGTTCCTTAGCTGCGCTAAAAAAGGCAATGAGATTATATCTCACGGATGCGTACCATTTCTCTCTACAATAATTTCTTGTATAATATTCTTCATCTTAAAGCCCTTTATGTTGGTGCACTCTTTTTTTGCATTTCTTTTCTTTGTTTTCTTAAAGCTCATATTTATTGATACGAGCTCTGTCTAATTTCCGATTTTTGTCAAAAGTGTCTTAAGTACTTGGTGTTGGATATTGTATCTAATTCTTCCCTCTTACGAAGGTTATATTGCCTTGCCAAGAAGTAATTTTTTTATTGGCTTAAATATACACTTGGTCTATTTTCGTTGTTTTTATTCAATTTGATCATCATTTTTGTTTTGTGTTAAATTAGGTCTTTATTTTCGTTAAATTTTGGTTAATTTAGTTTTTTTACTAACGATGTTTAAATAGTTAACCTTTTTGAACAATACATGTCACATGTTAGTCTGGTTTTTTTTATTTTTATTTTAAATTTTTAAATTTTTAAATCTTTTTTCATTTCTTTTATAAATTTTTAATTTTTTAAAATTTTTTTAATTTTATAAAAATTGCCCACGTTTTAAATCATAATTGTGCCATGTGTTAAATCATAATTTTGCCACATGTCAATGTTAGTGTCACATGTCAATTTATGGTTGTGTTATTTTTTGTGTTCAATTTAGTTTATATATTCGTTATTTTGTTCAATTTAGTTCCAATTTTTGTTAAAATGAATCAATTTTTCCTTTAAAATTGACACTAAATTTGATATCTTTTATAAAAATTATACCAATATTTTTTTTAAGTTGACATTTTTATTAATTATTTTTGAAATTCAATAATAAATTATTATATTTAACTCTAAATTGAATATAATTCTTATAATGAAAAGAGGTAAAAGTAATAAAAGGTTTATTTTTATAAGGTTTAATTATGCCTTTGGTCCCCATTTTGGAGTCAAAATCTTAAAATGGTACCCAAATTTTTAAAAGTCTCAAAATGGTCCCCTTTTTTGTTGAAACGTCTCACGTTTGCCCTTGCTGTTAAGTCAACGTTGACGCCGTTAGAGGGAGTGCCACGTGTCAGTTCCTCAATTTTTTGATTTTTTTTATTAATTTTTTTTTGAATTTTGAATTTTGAATTTTTATTTTTTATTTTGAATTTTTTTAAAAAAATTAAAAAAATTGCCACGTGTCAAGCTGTCATCGTGCCATGTGGCAGTGACAGTGACACGTGTCAGTATTACGCCACGTGTCATTTTCTTAGTCTCAATTTGGTCCCTTTATTTTAATTTGTCTCAATTTAGTCTCAATTTTTATAAAAATTAGCAATTTTGTCCCTCTCCAAATTGAAATCAAATTTAATTTCTGTATAAATGTACACAAATATTTCCATTAAAATTGATATTTCAAGTAAATATTTTTAACCAAATTAAGTTTATTTAATTAATATTTTACATTGAACTTTATTTAAAATGGTTTAAAAGTTGTTAATAGAAAATAATGTTAATAGAAAAAAATTCATAAATTACCTAGTTCATGTTACAATAAAACACATATAAATTTAAAATTTTAAAACAATTTTAAGTAAAGTTGAATGTGAAACATAATTTTAACTAAACTTAGCTATGTTAAAAATATATAATAAAAATATCAATTTGAATACAAATATCAAATTTAATAAAAATATTTGTATAACATTTATATAAAATTAAATTTTGTTTCAATTTAAAGGGGGACAAAATTGCTAATTTTTATAAAAATTGGGACTAAATTGAGACAAATTAAAATAAAGGGACCAAATTGAGACTAACAAAATGACACGTGGCGTAATACTGACACGTGTCACTGTCACTACCACGTGGCACGATGACAGCTTGACACGTGACAATTTTTTGATTTTTGTAAAAAAATTAATAAAAAAATTTAAAAAAAAAAATAATAATAAAAAAATTCAAAAAATCGAGGAACTGACACGTGGCACTTCCTCTAACGGCGTCAACCTTGACTTAACGGGAAGGGCAAACGTGAGACGTTTCAACAAAAAAGGGGACCATTTTGAGACTTTTAAAAATTTGGGTACCATTTTGAGATTTTGACTCCAAAATGGGGACCAAAGGTATAATTAAACCTTTTTATAACTTATAATCAAATTCGAGATACATAAAATTGTAAAAAAAGTAATAGACAACTCTCTAATTATTTGTTCTTTGTACCCAATTTATTTGTCTACCTGGTTTGGCCTAGTTTTTTTCTTCCACAGCTAGCCACAATTGTAACTTATAATCAAATTCGAGGTACATAAGTACATCCCATTAGATTATAATAAAAATATTGATTAGTAAATTTTAAGAAGTTGTACGAGAAGTAATACGCAGTTCTCCAATTATTTGTTCTTTGTGCCTCTTTTATTTGCCTGTCTAGTTTGACCTTTTCTATTTCAAGCCAACCACCTAGTGCAAGTTGATTTTTGTAACTTATAATCAAATTCGGGGTACATAGGGTATCTTTTTTCTTCAAACCAGCTACCTAGTGCAAGCAATAAAGGTTGATTTTTGTAACTTATATTCGGGGTATATAAAAGGTACATCCATTTTGATGATAAAAAAAGGTTAAACTACCTTTTTGGTCCCAATTTTTGTCAAGTTTTTTCAAATAAGTCCTAATTTTGGTTTTGTGTTCAAATAGGTCCCAATTTTTGTCAATTTTGTTAATTGGGTCCTTTTGCTAACACCGTTTAAATCATTAATGACCATGAACAGTGACTACCATGTGTCACTTTGTGGTTTTTTGAATTTCTTTTATTTTTTTTTTTGATTTTTTTTGATTTTTTTAAATTTTTTAAATTTTTTTTAAATGTACACGTGTCAATCCAGGAGTGTGTCACGTGTCACTTCGTGGTTTTTTTTATTTTTTTTATTTTTTTTTTGAATTTTTTTTAAATGTCCACGTGTCAACCCAGTAGTGTGCCACGTGTCAAAGTCAATGTTCTAAATTCAATTTGGTCCCTATATTTGTTATTTTTGTTTAATTAGGTCCCAATTTTTGTTAACATTAACCAATTTGGTCCTTCTCCAAATTAAAACCAAATTTAATTTTTATATTAAAATTCACATTTTTATTAAATATTTTTATATAATATATTAAAATTCACATCATTATAACTTTGATATAAAAATTAAATTTGGTCACATCTTCGATAGGGACCAAATTGGTTAATATTAACAAAAATTGGGACCTAATTGAACAAAAATAACAAATATAGGGACCAAATTGAATATAGAATATTGACTTTGACACGTGGCATACTACTAGGTTGACACGTGGACATTTAAAAAAAATTCACAAAAAATAAAATAAAAAATTCATAAAAAAACCACGAAGTGACACATGGCACGCTCCTGGGTTGACACGTGTACATTTAAAAATATATTAAAAAAATTAAAAAAATAAAGATAAAAAAAAATCAAAATCAAAAAATAAAAAAAACCACGAAGTGACACGTGACAGTCAGTGTTCATGGCTGTTAATGATTTAAACGGTGTTAGCAAAAAAGGACTCAATTGATCAAAATTGACGAAAATTAGGACCTATTTGAACATAAAACCAAAATTAGGACTTGTTTGAAAAAACATGACGAAAATTGGGACCAAAAAGTTATTTTAACCATAAAAAAAAAAGATTAATTAGCAAATTTTAAAACAATGTACGAAAATTAATACGCAACTCCCCATTATTTGTTCTTTATGCCCCATTTATGTGCTTATCTGGTTTGACCTATTTTTTTCTTAAGTCAGCCACCTAGTGCAAGCAAAAAGGGTTGATTTTTGTAACTTATAATCAAATTCGAGGTAAATAAGAGGTACATCCCAATTGATGATAAAAAAGGATGGCTTAATAAATTTAGAAAAAAAATGTACGAAAAGTAATTTGCAGCTCTCTACTATTTGTAAATTATAAAATATTGTACGAAAAATAATATTAAGCTCCCCACTTATTTGTTTATTATGCCCATTTATTTGCCTATCTGATCTGACCTATTCTTCTTTTTCAAGCCACCTAGTGCAAAAAATAAGGGTTCATTTTTGTAACTTATAATCAAATTCGGGTTACATAAAATGTATATCCCATATGATAAAAAAAAGATTGATTTGTAAATTTTAAAATATTGTACGAAAAACAATACAAAGCTAAGCTCCTCACTTATTTGGTATTTGTGTCCCGTATATTTGCCTATTTAGTTTGGCCTATTTTTTTCTTCAAGCCAGCCACCTAGTGCAAGCAAAAAAGGTTGATTATTTTAACTTATAATCAAATTCGGGGTACATCAGAGGTACATCCCATATGATGATAAAAAACAGATTGATTTGTAAATTTTAAAATATTGTATGAAAAACTATATAAAGCTCCCCACTTTTTTGTTCTTTGTACCTTGTTTATTTTCCTATCAGCTTTGGTCTTTTTTTTTTCAAACAGCCACCTAGTGCAAGCAATAAGGGTTGATAGTTACATCCCATATGATGATAAAAAAAGATAGATTTGTAAATTTTAAAAATATTGTACGAAAAACAATACAAAGCTCCCCACTAATTTGTTCTTTGTGCCCTGTTTATTTACCTATCAGGTTTGTCTATTTTTTCCTTCAAGCCAGCCACCTTGTGCAAACAATAAGGTTGACTTTTGTAACTTATAATTAAATTCGGGCTACATAAGAGGTACATCCCATATGATGATAAAAAAAGACTGGTTTGTAAATTTTAAAATATTGTACGAAAAACAATACAAAGCTCCCCACCTATTTTTTCTTTGTGCCCATTTTACTAGCCTATCAGGTTTTAGTTAATTTTTTTCTTCAAGTCAGCCACCTAGTGCAAGCAAAAAGGGTTGCTTTTTGTAACTTATAATCAAATTCGAGGTAAATAAGAGGTACATCCCAATTGATGATAAAAAGATGGCTTAATAAATTTAGAAAAAAATGTACAAAAATAATTTGCAGCTCTCCATTTATTTGTTTATTATTCCCCACTTATTTGCCTATCTAGTTTGACCTTTTTTTTTTCAATCTAACAACCTAGTGCAAGTAATAAGGATTGATTTTTATAACTTATATTCAAATTCGAGTATATATAAGAGGTATCCATTTTGATGATAAAAAAAAAGATTGGTTAGTAAATTTTAAAAAAATGTACAAAAATTAATACACAACTCAGCACTTATTTGTTTATTATGCCCCACTTATTTGCCTATCTAGTTTGACTTTTTTTTTTCAAGCCATCCACATAGTGCAAACAATAATGGTTGATTTTTGTAACTTATAATCAAATTCGGGGTACATAAGAGGTACATCCCATATCAAGATAAAAAAAAGATTGATTTGTAAATTATAAAATATTGTACGAAATATAATATTAAGCTCCCCACTTATTTGTTTATTATGCCCATTTATTTGCCTATCTGATTTGACCTATTCTTCTTTTTCAAGCCACCTAGTGCAAGAAATAAGGGTTGATTTTTGTAACTTATAATCAAATTCGGGGTACATAAAACGTATATCCCATATCATAAAAAAAAGATTGATTTGTAAATTTTAAAATATTGTACGAAAAACAATACAAAGCTAAGCTCCTCACTTATTTGGTCTTTGTGTCCCGTATATTTGCCTATTTAGTTTGGCCTATTTTTTCCTTCAAGCCAGCCACCTTGTGCAAACAATAAGGTTGACTTTTGTAACTTATAATTAAATTCGGGCTACATAAGAGGTACATCTTATATGATGATAAAAACAGATTGGTTTGTAAATTTTAAAATATTGTACGAAAAAACAATACAAAGCTCCCCACCTATTTGTTCTTTGTGTCCCTTTTATTAGCCTTTCAGGTTTTAGTTATTTTTTTCTTCAAGCCAACCACCTAGTGCAAACAATAAGGGTGGGTTTTTAACTTATAATAAAATTTGAGGTATATAAGAGGTACATCCCATATGATATGATAAAGAAAAGATTGATTTGCAAATTTTAAAATATTGTACGAAAAACAATACAAAGCTCGCCACCAATTTGTTCTCTGTGCTCCTTTTACTAGCCTATCAGTTTTTACTTATTTTTTTCTTCAAGCCAGCCACTTAGTGCAAACAATAAGGGTTGGTTTTTAACTTATAATAAAATTTGAGGTACATCGCATATGATCATAAAAAAAAGATTGATTTGAAAATTTTAAAATATTGTACGAAAAACAATACAAAGCTCCCTAGCTATTTGTTCCTAGTGCCCCTTTTATTTGCATGTCACGTATGGCCGATTTTTTTCTTCAAGCCAGCCACCTGGTGTAGATAATAAGCGTTAATTTTTATAAATTATAATTAAATTCGGGCTACATAAGAGGTACATCCCATATGATGATAAAAAAAAAGATTGATTTGTAAATTATAAAATGTTGTACAAAAAACAATACAAGGCTCCCTACCTATTTGTTCCTTGTGCCCCTTTTATTTGCATATCACGTTTGAGCTATTTTTTTCTTCAAGCCAGCCACGTAGTACAAGCAATAAGAGTTGATTTTTGTAATTTATAATCAAATTCGGGGTACATAAAAGGTACATCCCATACCATAATAAAAAAAGATTGATTTGTAAATTTTAAAATATTGTACAAAAAACAATACAAGGCTCCAAACTTATTAGGTTTTTTGTGCCCTGTTTATTTTCGTATCAGGTTTGGCCTATTTTTTTCTTCAAACCAGCCACCTAGTGCAAACAATAATGGTTAATATTTGTAACTTATAATCAAATTCGGGGTACATAAGAGGTACTTCCCATATTGATGATAAAAAAGATTGATTTGTAAATTTTAAAATATTGTACGAAAAACAATACAAAGATCCCCACCAATTTGTTCATTGTGCCCCTCTTACTAGCCTATCAGGTTTTACTTATTTTTTTGTTCAAGCCAGCCACCTAGTGCAAAAGGGTTGGTTTATAACTTATAATAAAATTCGAGGTACATCCTATATGATGATAAAAAAAAAGATTTATTTGTAAATTTTAAAATATTCTATGAAAAATAATACAAAGCTCCCCACCTATTTGTTCCTTGTGCCCCTTTTATTTGTATATCACGTTTGACCTATTTTTTTCTTCAAGTCAACATCCTAGTGCAAATAATAAGGGTTAATTTTTATAAATTATAATCAAATTCGGGCTATACATCGCATATGATGATAAAAAAAGACCGATTTGTAAATTTTAAAATATTGTACGAAAAACAATACAAAGCTCACCACCTATTTGTTCTTTGTTCCTCTTTTATTTGCCAATAAACTTTTGCCTATTTTTTTCTTGAAGTCAGCCACCGAGTACAAGTAATATATGTTGATTTTTATAAACTATAATCAAATTCGGACTATACATCCCATATGATGATAACAAAAAAGATTGATTTGTATATTTTAAAATATTGTACGAAACACAATACAAAGCTCCCCACCTATTTGTTCTGTGTTCCCATTTTATTTGCCTATCAGCTTTTGCCTATTTTTTTTCTTCAAGCCACCCATCTAGTTCAAACAATAAGGGTTGATTTTTTTAACTTATAATCAAATTCTGGGTACATAAGAGATACAACCCATATGATGATAATAAAAAGATTGATTTGCAAATTTAAAAATATTGTACGAAAAACCATGCAAAGCTCCCCACCTATTTTTGCTCTGTGGCGTTTTATTTGCCTATCATGTTTGACCTATTTTTTTCTTCAAGCCAGTCACCTAGTGCAAGTAATATGAGTTGATTTTTGTAACTTATAAACAAATTCGGGTTACATAAATGATAAATCCCATATGATGATAAAAAAGATTAATAAGTGTTGATTTTTATAAATTATAATCAAATTCGAGCTACATAAGAGGTACATCCCATATGATAATAAAAAAAATAATGATTTGTAAATTTTAAAATATTGTACGAAAAAAAATACAAAGCTCCCACCAATTTGTTCTTTGTGCCCCTTTTACTAGCCTATCAGGTTTTACTTATTTTTTTTCTTCAAGCCAGCCACCTAGTACAAATAATAAGGGTTGGTTTTTAAGTTATATTAAAATTTGAGGTAAATCCCATATTATGATAAAAAAAGATTTATTTGCAGCTTTTAAAATATTGTACGAAAAACAATACAAAGCTCCCAACCTATTTGTTCCTTGTCCCCTTTTAATTGTATATCACGTTTGGCCCTTTTTTTTTTCTTCAAGTCGCTTAGTGCAAATGATAAGGGTTGATTTTGTTAAATTATAATCAAATTCGGGATACATAAGAGGTACATCCCATATGATAATAAAAAAAAAGATTGATTTGCAAATTTTGAAATATTGTACGAAAAACAATACAAAGCTCCCCACCTATTTGTTCCTTGTGCCCATTTTATTTGCATATCACGTTTGACCTACTTTTTTTTTTCTTCAAGCCAGCCACCTAGTGCAAATAATAAGAGTTGACTTTTATAAATTATAATCAAATTCGGGCTAAATAGAGGTACATCCCATATGATGAAAAAAAAGATTGATCGGTAAATTTTAAAATATTGTACAAAAATAAATACAAAGCTTCCCACCAATTTGTTCTTTGTGCCCCTTTTACTAGCCTATCAGGTTTTACTTATTTTTTTTCTTCAACCCAGTCACCTAGTACAAACAATAAGGGTTGATTTTTAACTTATAACAAAATTTGACGTACATCCCATATGATAATAAAAAAAAGATTGATATGCCACTATTAAAATATTGTACTAAAAACAATAGAAAGCTCTCAACCTATTTGTTCCTTGTGCCTCTTTTATTTGCATATCACGTTTGCCCTATTTTTTATCTTCAAGTCAGCCACCTAGTGCAATTAATAAGGGTTGATTTTTATAAATTATAATGAAATTCGAGCTACAAGGTACATCCCATCTGATGATAAAAAAAAGATTGATTTGTAAATTTTAAAATATTGTACGAAAATCAATACAATGCGCCCAATCAATTCTTTCTTTGTGCCCCTTTTACTAGCCTATCAGGTTTTCTTTATTTTTTTCTTCGAGTCAGTCACCTAGTGCAAACAATAAGGGTTGGTTTTTAACATATAATAAAATTTGAGGTACATCCCATATGATGATAAAAAAAAAGATTGATTTGTAAATTTGAAAATATTGTACGAAAAACAATACAAAGCTAGGCACCTATTATTTCCTTGTGTGCCTTTTATTTGCATATCACGTTTGGCCTATTTTTTTCTTTAAGTCAGCCACCTAGTGCTAACAATAAGAGTTGGTTTTTAACTTATAATAAAGTTCGAGGTACATCCCATATGATGATAAAAAAAAGATTGATTTGAAAATTTTAAAATATTGTACAAAAAAAAATACAAACCTACCCACCTATTATTTCCTTGTGCCCTTTTTATTTGCATATCACGTTTGACCTATTTTTTCTTCAATCAAGCCACCTAGAGCACATGATAAAGGTTGATTTTTATAAATTATAATCAAATTCGGACTATATAAGATGTACATCCCATATGATGATAAAAAAAAAGATTAATATGTAAATTTTAAAATATTGTACCAAAAAAAAATACAAAGCTCCCCACCTATTTGTTCTTAGTTCCCCTTTTGTTTGCTTATATTGTCTATTTTTTTCTTCAAGCCACCCACCCAGTTCAAACAATAAGGGTTGATTTTTTTAACTTATAGTCAAATTCGGGTACATAAGAGATATATCCGATATGATGATAATAAAAAGATTGATTTGCAATTTTTAAAATATTGTACAAAAAACAATGCAAAGCTCCGCACCTATTATTTCTTTGTGGTGTTTTATTTGCCTATCCTGTTTGACCTATTTTTTTCTTCAAGCCAGCCACCAAGTGCAAGTAATATGGGTTGATTTTTGTAACTAATAAACAAATTCGGGTTACATAAGTGGTACATCCCATATGATGATAAAAAAAAGATTGATTTGTAAATTTTAAAATATTGTAGGAAAAACAATACAAAGCTCCCCACCAATTTGTTCTTTGTGTCCTTTTACTAGCCTATCAACGACCTAGTGCAAACAATAAGGGTTGGTTTTTAACTTATAATAAAATTTGAGGTACATCCTACATGATGATAAAAAAATAGATTGATTTGCACATTTTAAAATATTGTACGAAAAACAATGCAAAGCTCCCCACCTATTTGTTCATTGTGCCCCTTTTATTTGCATATCATGTTTGGGCTATTTTTTTTCTTCAAGCCAGCCACCTAGTGCAAATAATAAGGATTGATTTTTATAAGTTATGATCAAATTCGGGGTACATAAGAGGTACATCCCATATGATGACAAAAAAAGATTGATTTGCAAATTTTCAAATATTGTACGAAAAACAATACAAAGCTACACACCTATTTGTTACTTGTGCCCCTTTTATTTGCATATCACGTTTGTCCTATTTTTTTTCTTCAAGTCAGTCACCTAGTGCAAATAATAAGGGTTGATTTTTATAAATTATAATCAAATTCGGGTTACATAAGAGGTACATCCCATATGATAAAAAAAAGATTGATTTGTAAATTTTAAAATATTGTACGAAAATAAATACAAAGCTCCCCACCAATTTCTTTTTTGTGCCCCTTTTCCTAGCCTATCAGGTTTTACTTATTTTTTTCTTCAAACCAGCCACCTAGTTCAAACTATAAGGGTTAGTTTTTAACTTATAATAAAATTCGAGTTACATCCCCTATGATGATAAAAAAAAGATTGATTTGCAAATTTTGAAATATTGTACGAAAAACAATACAAAGCTCCCGACCTAATTATTCCTTGTGCCCCTTTTATTTGCTTATCACATTTGACTATTTCTTTTCTTGAAGTCAGCCAGCTAGTGCAAACAATAAGGGTTAGTTTTTAACCTAATAAAATTTGAGGTACATTCGATATGATGATAAAAAAAAGATTGATTTGCAATATATAAAATATTGTACGAAAAACAATACAAAGCTCCCTAACTATTTGTTTTTGGTGCCCCTTTTATTTTCATATCACGTTTAGCCTATTTTTTTCTTTAAAGCGAGCCACCTAGTGCAAATAATAAGAGTTGATTTTTATAAATTATAATCAAATTCGGGCTACATAAGAGGTACACCCATATGATGATAAAAAAAAGATTGATTTGTAAATATTAAAATATTGTACGAAAAACAATACAAAGCTCCCCACCAATTTGTTCTTTGTGCCCCTTTTACTAGCCTATCAGGTTTTACTTATTTTTTTCTTCAAGCCAGCCACCTAGTGCAAACAATAAGGGTTGATTTTTAAGTTATAATAAAATTCAAGGTACATCCCATATGATGATAAAAAAAAGATTGATTTGCAATATATAAAATATTGTACGAAGAACAATACAAAGTTCCCGTCCTATTTGTTCCTTGTGCCCCTTTTATTTGCATATCACGTTTGGCTATTTCTTTTCTTAAAGCAACCACCTAGTGCAAACAATAAGGGTTTGTTTTTAACTTATAATAAAATTCGAGGTACATCGTATATGATAAAAAAAGATTGATTTGCAACTTTTATAATATTGTACGAAAAACAATATAAAGCTCCCTAGCTATTTGTGTTAGGAACAAGGCAATAAAGGAAAGAATAAAGGAGAGAAAAATAGACACAGAGAATTTAACGTGGTTCGGCGTACAATATGTATGCCTACGTCCACGACTACACTAGGAAGTATTTGTATTTCTGGTGTATCTTAAAGCTTTACATAGAGTCTCTTATATAGTAAAATAGAGAACCACATCTCACTATTCTAAGCAATGTGGGACTAAATCAAGCACTATAATTCTAACAATTCTTCCACTTGGGGTTTGATTTACATTACCACCTAGTGTAGTGCCTTCATCATCAATTTTCTCGAAGGCCAGTTGAGGCAATGCAAAGCCTCAACTTAGTTGTTGTGACAGTCTTGGTCAACATCTCAGCTGGATTCTCTGCACCTGGAATCTTCAATAAAATCAAATCTCCATCATTTATCAAGTTTCTGATAAAATGATACTTCAATTCAATGTGTTTGCATCTGGAGTGAAGAATTGGATTTTTAGCAAGACAAATGGCACTTTGACTGTCACTGAACAATGAAGGTTCATCTTGCCTTTTTCCTAATTCTTTTAGAAGATTCTTCAACCATATCATCTCTTTTGCTGTTTCTGAGATAGCTATATATTCAGCTTCAGTGGTTGAAAGGGAGACTCTTCCTTGAAGTTTGGACTTCCAACTGATAGCTGTGCCACCCAATGTAAAAATATAACCTGTTGTGCTCTTTCTACCATCCAAATCACCTCCCAAATCTGCATCAGAAAACCCCTGTAAAGTGAGATTACTTCTTTTAAAGGACAAATGCATCTTTGAAGTGCCCTTCAAATATCTCAATATCCACTTCACTCCTTCCCAATGCTCCTTTCCGGGATTGGATAGAAACCTGCTCACAACTCCCACTGCATGTGCTATATCAGGTCTGGTGCAAACCATAGCATACATCAAGCTCCCTACTACAGATGCATATGGCACTTTAGACATGTGATTTTCTTCTTCCTCTGTCTGAGAAGATTGCCTTTTTGAGAACTTTAAGTGAGTTTCCAAAGGTGTATTCCTGATTTTAGCATTTCCAACATTGAACCTGCTAAGCAATTTTTCAATATATTTTTCCTGAGATAAATTTAGAATACCTTTAGATCTATCCCTGGAAATTCTCATACCAAGAATTCGCTTGGCTGGACCAAGATCCTTCATTTCAAAATTTTCTGACAATTGTTTCTTCAACCTTTCAATTTCTGTCATATTAGCACTAGCAATCAACATGTCATCAACATACAAGGCAAGAATGATATAACTGTCAACATATTTCTTCACATAACAACAATGAAGATTCTCTTTGCCTTGTACTTCAAAACCTTTTGTTTGTGCCATAAAGATTTCTTCTTTAAGATCTCCATATAGGAATGCAGTTTTCACATCTAACTGCTCTAGATGAAGATTTTCTGCAGCTACTATACTCAAGATAACTCTGATGGTAGTCATCTTGACAACAGGAGAGAAAATTTCTGTGAAGTCAATTCCTTGTCTCTGTTGGAACCCTTTCACTACGAGTCTGGCCTTATATCGTTTGTTGTCATCTGGTTCTTCTTTTAACCGATAGACCCACCTGTTTTGTAAAACCTTCTTTCCTTCTGGAAGCTTGGTTAAAGACCATGTCTTATTCTTCTAAAGAGACTTTATCTCATCTTCCATTGCTAGCTCCCACTTAATAGATTCACCTCCTTGCATAGCCTCAGCAAAATGCTCTGGCTCACCAGCATCAGTCAACAACAAGTAATGCAATGAAGGGGAGTACCTTTGTGGTGCTACAATTGTTCTGCTAGACCTTCTAGTCGGTAATTCAGGAGTTACTGACTCTACTATCTGTTCAGGTTCTGACCCAAACTCTGACTCGGGCTCTGACTCAGGCTCTACTTCTGTATTCTGCCTTCTGTTGGCTACATCACTTTCTGAAACTTCTTCTAATGATACCTGCTCTAGCTTTTTATTTGCATTTGCAAATTCTGCAGTCCCGTCCTTATAGAACATGTTTTCATTAAAAGTAACATTTCTACTTCTGATAATTTTCTTGTTTTGGTCATTCCAAAACCTGTAGCCATACATGTCAGATCCATAGCCAATGAAATAGCATCGCTTTGCCTTAGGGTCCAATTTATCTCTACTATTAGAGTTCAACAAAATATATGAAGCACAACCAAAAACTTTCAGATGTGAAAGGTTTACCTCATTTCCAGACCATACTTCTTCAGGTAACTGATAGCCTAAAGGAGCTGATGGTCCTCTGTTTATGAGATAGGCTGTTGTGCTTATTGCATCTGCCCAAAATACCTTGGGTAATCCTGACTGGATTCTCATACATCTTGCCCTTTCATTCAAGGTTCTGTTCATTCTTTCTGCCACACCGTTTTGTTCTGGTGTTCCTGGAACCGTCTTGATCATTCTGATCTCATTCTCTGAACAAAACTCCTTGAATTGATTACTGTAATATTCTCCACCATTATCAGACTTCAAACATTTAATCTTTAAACCTGTTTGAGTCTCAATCTCCTGTTTCCACCTTTTAAACACAGAAAACACATCAGATTTATTTTTAAGAAAATAAACCCATACCTTTCTTGTAGAGTCATCAATGAAGGTTACGTAATAATGTGAACCTCCAAGAGATTTCACTGGAGCTGGCCCCCAAACATCTGTATGCACTAGTGCTAGTCTTTCAACTTTAGACGACTTACTTGTTTTGGAGAAGCTAACCTTTTTTTGCTTTCCAAAGATACAATGTTCGCAAGGTCCAATGTCAACATGCTTCAAGTTAGGTATTTTACCTTTTGAGACCATGAGCTTCATTCCTTTCTCACTCATATGCCCAAGTCTTTGATGCCACAAAGAGGAATTGTTGCCAACTTCTGCAACTGATATCATATCCTCATCTGCAATCATGTAAAGAGATCCTCGCTTCTTTCCACGAACAACAACAAGATTACCTTTCATTACTTTCCAGTGTCCATCTCCAAAGGTGGTGTAATGTCCTTCATCATCCAACTGCCCTATAGATATTAAGTTTCTCTTTAAGGCAGGAATATGTTTGACATTATTCAAAGTCCACACACTTCCATTAGAGGTTCTGATATTGATATCACCTCTTCCTATAATATCAAGAGATTTCCCATCTGCAAGGTAGACCTTCCCAAACTTTCCTGGAACATAGTTAGATAATAGTTCTAAGGAAGGTGTAGTATGAAATGACGCACCTGAATCCATAATCCATGAGTCAATAGAACTATCTAGACTACATAATAGTGCATCTTCAATTTCATCAGTTGCTGCATTTGCTGATTGATCATCATCTTGCCTCTTGTTGTTCTTCCTTGGAGCCCTACATTGATTTGTAAAGTGACCCCTTTTCTGACAATTCCAACAAGTGATATCATTCCGGAATTTTGGTTTTGATTTCTCTCTAGACTTTGATCTGCCTCAGCCTTGATTACGACCTTTCTGGCTACTTCTTTCTCTAGTTTCAGTACTTAATGCTGAACCGGAACTAGAACTGGAAGATTCCCCTGAACTTTTCCTGCGAACATCTTCGCTTAAGATCAGGTCACGGATGTTATCAAGCTTCAACTTACTATTACTTACAGAATTACTAACTGCAGTAACAGTTGCACTCCAACTTTCTGGAAGAGATGATAATAAAATTAATGCTTTCACCTCATCATCAAATGTTATCTGCACTGATGTCAACTGCGCAATAATTGTATTGAATTCACCAATATGATTAGTAATCGAGTTACCTTCACCCATTTTTAGGTTGACTAGTCTGCAAATCAAATACACTTTATTGGCTGCAGATGGCTTCTCATACATATTTGACAATGCCTTCATCAAATCTACGGTTGTGTTCTCGTTCATGATGTTGAATGCAACATTCTTGGCTAATGTCAACCGGATCACACCGAGTGTCTGCCGATCTAACAAATCCCATTCCGCCTGCTCCATGTCAGTTGACTTCTGCCCTGTTAAGGGTAGATACAACTTCTTCTGATACAGGTAGTCCTCTATCTGCATCTTCCAAAACCCGAAGTCATTGCCATCAAACTTCTCAATCCTCACCTTCCCTTCTTCCAATGCCATTGCTCTTGCTGCTTTGACAAAAGCTCCTGCTGCTTTTGACCAAAGCTCCTGCTGCCTTTGACCAAAGCTCCTGCTGCAGCTTTTGACCAAAGCTCCTGCTGCGGCTTTTGACCAAAGCTCCTGCTGCGGCTTTTGACCAAAGCTCCCACTACTTCTCTAAACTGAGATCCCCAAGAAAAAAAATAGAAACCAAATCTTTTCTGATGTGGAAGATCAGACAATGCTGCAACCACAGAGCATACTAAGAAAAATGGCTCTGATACCAATTGTTAGGAACAAGGCAATAAAGGAAAGAATAAAGGAGAGAAAAATAGACACATAGAATTTAACGTGGTTCGGTGTACAATGTGTATGCCTACGTCCACGACTACACTAGGAAGTATTTGTATTTCTGGTGTATCTTAAAGCTTTACGTAGAGTCTCTTATATAGTAAAATAGAGAACCACATCTCACTATTCTAAGCGATGTGGGACTAAATCAAGCACCATAATTCTAACAATTTGTTCGTGGTGCCCCTTTTATGTTCATATCACGTTTAGCCTTTTTTTTTATTCAAGCCAGTCACCTAGTGCAAATAATAAGGGTTGATTTTTATAAATTATAATCAAATTCGGGTTGCATAAGAGGTACATCCCATATGATGAAAAAAAAGATTGATTTGTAAATTTTAAAATATTGTACGAAAATAAATACAAAGCTCCCCACCAATTTATTCTTTGTGCCCCTTTTACTAGCCTATCAGGTTTTACTTATTTTTTTCTTCAAGTCAGCCACCTAGTGCAAACAATAAGGGTTCGTTTTTAACTTATAATAAAATTTGAGGTACATCCGATATGATGATAAAAAAAAGATTGATTTGCAATATATAAAATATTACACGAAAAACAATACAAAGTTCCCGTTCTATTTGTTCCTTGTGCCTCTTTTATTTGCATATCATGTTTGACCTATTTTTTATCTTCAAGTCAGCCACCTAATGCAAACAATACGGGTTTACTTTTAACTTATAATAAAATTCGAGGTACATCCCATATGATGATAAAAAAAAAGATTGATTTGAAACTTTTAAAATATTGTACGAAAAACAATACAAAGCTCCCTAACTATTTGTTTCTGGTGCCCCTTTTATTTTTATATCACGTTTAGCCTTTTTTTTTTCAAGCGAGCCACCTAGTGCAAATAATAAGGGTTGATTTTTATAAATTATAATCAAATTCGGGCTACATAAGAGAGGTAAATCCCATATGATATGATAAAAAAAAGATTGATTTGTAAATTTTAAAATATTGTACGAAAAACAATACAAAGCTCCCCACCAATTTGTTCTTTGTGCCCCTTTTACTAGCCAATTAGCTTTTACTTATTTTTTTTCTTCAAGCCAACCACCTAGTGCAAACAATAAGGGTTGGTTTTTAACTTATAATAAAATTTAAGGTACATCCCCATGATGATAAAAAAAAGATTGATTTGCAAATTTTAAAATATTGTACGAAAAAACAATACAAAGCTCCCCACCTATTTGTTCCTTGTGCCCCTTTTATTTGCATATCACGTTTGGCTATTTCTTTTCTTGAAGCCAGCCACCTAGTGCAAACAATAAGGTTTGATTTTTAACTTATAATAAAATTCGAGGTACATCCATATGATGTTAAAAAAAGATTGATTTGCAATATATAAAATATTGTACGAAAAACAATACAAAGTTGCCGTCCTATTTGTTCCTTGTGCCCCTTTTATTTGTATATCACGTTTGACCTATGTTTTTTCTTCAAGCCAACCACCTAGTATAAATAATAAGGTTCATTTTTATAAATTATAATCAAATTCGGGCTACATAAGAGGTACATCCTATATGATGATAAAAAAAGATTGATTTGCAAATTTTAAAATATTGTACGAAAAACAATACAAAGCTCCCCACCAATTTGATTTTTGTGCCCCTTTTACTATTCTATCAGGTTTTACTTATTTTTTTATTCAAGCTAGTCACTTAGTACAAACAATAAGGGTTGGTTTTTAACTTATAATAAAATTCCAGGTACATCGCATATGATGATAAAAAAAAGATTGATTTGCAAATTTTAAAATATTGTACGAAAAACAATACAAAGCTCCCCACCTATTTGTTCCTTGTGTCCCATTTATTTGCATATCACTGGCGTGGTTTTTTCTTCAAACCAACCACCTAATACAAATAATAAAGGTTGATTTTATAAATTATAATCAAATTCGGGCTACAGGTTCATGCCATATGATGATAAAAAAAAGTTTGATTTGTAAATTTTAAAATATTGTACGAAAAACAATACAAAGCTCCCCACCTATTTGTTGTTTGTTCACCTTTTATTTGCCTATCAGCTTTTGTCTATTTTTTTCTTTAAGCCACCCACCTAGTTCAAACAATAAGAGTTAATTTTTTTAACTTATAATCATATTCGTAGAACATAAGAGATACATCCCATATGATGATAAAAAAAATATTGATTTGTAAATTTTAAAATATTGTACGAAAAACAATCCAAAGTTGCCCACCAATTTGTTCTTTGTGCCCCTTTTACTAGCATATCAGGTTTTACTTATTTGTTTTCTTCAAGTCAGCCACCTAGTGCAAAGAATAAGGGTTGGTTTTTAACTCATAATAAAATTCGAGGTATATGCCATATGATGATAAAAAAAAGATTGATTTTCAAACTTTAAAATATTGTACAAAAAACAATAGAAAGCTCCCCACCTATTTGTTCCTTGTGCCCCTTTTATTTGCATATCATGTTCGGCCTTTTTTTTTTTTCTTCAAGCCAGCCACCTAGTATAAATAATAATGGTTATTTTTAGAAACTATAATCAAATTCGGGCTACATAAAAAAAAGATTGATTTGTAAATTTTAAAATATTGTACGAAAACCAATACAAAGCTACTTCCTTGTGCCCTTTTCTTTGCATATCATGTTTGACTTTTTTTTTTCTTCAAGCCAGCCACCTAGTGCAAATAATAAGGGTTGATTTTTATAAATTATAATCAAATTCGGGCAACATAAGAGGTACATCCCATATGATGATAATAAAAAGAGTGATTTGTAATTTTCAAAATATTGTACAAAACACAATACAAAGCTCCCCACATATTTGTTCTTTGTGCCCCTTTTATTATACTATCAGGTTTGGCTTATTTTTTTCTTCAAACCAGCCACCCAGTGCAAGCAATAAGGTTTGATTTTTTAAACTTATAATCAAATTCGGGGTACATAAGAGGTACATCCCATATGATGATAAAAAAAAGATTGATTTGCAAATTTTAAAATATTGTACAAAAAACAATACAAAGCTCCCCCACCTTTTGTTCTTTGTGTCTCTTTTATTTGCATATCATGTTTGGCCTATTTTTTTATTCAAGTCAGTCACCTAGTGCAAATAATAAGGGTTGATTTTTATAAATTATAATCAAATTCGAGGTACATAAGAGGTACATCCCAAATGATGATAAAAAAAATATTGATTTGTAAATTTTAAAATGTTGTACGAAAAATAATACAAAGCTGCGCACCTATTTGTTCTTTGTCCTCCTTTTATTTGCCTATCAGCTTTGCCTTTTTTTTCTCTTCAAGCTACCCACCTAGTTCAAACAATAAAGGTTGATTTTTTTAACTTATAATCAAATTCGGGGACATAGAGATACATCCCATATGATGATAAAAAAAAGATTGATTTGCAAATTTTAAAATATTGTAAGAAAAACAATACAAAGCTCCCCACCAATTTCTTCTTTGTGCGCCTTTTATTTGCCTGTCAGGTTTGACCAATTATTTTCTTCAAGCCAGCCACCTAGTGCAAGTAATAAGGGTTATTTTTATAACTTATAAACAAATTCGGGGTACATAAGAGGTATATCTCATATGATGATAAAAAAATGATTTATTTGTAAGATTTAAAATATTGTACGAAAAACAATACAAAACTCTCCACCTTTGTGCCCCTTTTACTTGCCTATTAGGTTTGACCTATTTTTTTCTTAAAGCCACCCATCTAGTGCAAGAAATAAGGATTGATTTTTGTAACTTATATTCAAATTCGGGGTACATAAGGTATATGATGATAAAAACTTATTGATTTGCAAATTTTAAAATATTGTACGAAAAACAATACAAAGCTCCCCACCTATTTGTTCTTTGTGTCCCTTTTATTTGTCTATCACGTTTGACCTATTTTTTTTCTTCAAGCCAACCACCTAGTGCAAATAATAAGGGTTGATTTTTATAAGTTATGATCAAATTCGGGGTACATAAGAAGTACATCCCATATGTTGATAAAAAAAAGATTGATTTGTAAATTTTAAAATATTGTACGAAAAACAATACAAAGCTCCCTACCTATTTGTTCTTTGTACCCCTTTTATTTGCCTATCAACTTTGGCTTATTTTTTTCTTCAAGCCACCCACCTAGTGCAAGCAATAAGGGTTGATTTTTTTTTAACTTATAATCAAATTCGGCATACATATACATCCCATATGATGATAAAAAAAAGATTAATTTGTAAATTTTAAAATATTGTACGAAAAATAATACAAAGCTCCTCAACTATTTGTTCTTTGTGCCCCTTTTAGTTGCTTATCAGGTTTGGCTTAACTTTTTCCTCAAACCAGCCACCTAGTGCAAGCAATAAGGGTTAGTTTTTGTAACTTATAATCAAATCCGGGATACATTAGAGGTATATCTTATATGATGATATAAAAAAGATTAATTTGCAAATTTTACAATGTTGTACGAAAAACAATACAAAACTCCCCACCTATTTGTTCTTTGGGGCCCTTTTGTTTGCCTATCAAATTTGGCCAATTTTTTTCTTCAAGCCATCCACCTAGTGCGGGTAATGAGGGTTATTTTTATAACTTACAAACAAATTCGGGGTACATAAGAGGTATTTTTCATATGATGATAAAAAAAAGATTGATTTGTAAGATTATAAATATTGTACGATAAATAATACAAAGCTACCCACCTATTTGTTCTTTGTCCTTTTTATTTACCTATCAGGTTTGGCCTATTTTTTTCTTCAAGCCACCCACCTAGTGCAAACAATAAGGGTTAATTTTTGTAACTGATATTCAAATTCGGGGTACATAAGAGGTACATCGCATGTGATGATAAAAAAAGATTGTTTTGCTAATTTTAAAATATTGTACGAAAAATAATACAAAGCTGCCCACCTATTTGTTTTTTGTGCCTTTTTTATTTGCCTATCAAGTTTGGCATGTTTTTTTTCTTCAAGCCACGCACCTAGTGCAAATAATATAAGTGTTGATTTCTATAACTTATAATCAAATTCAGGGTACATAAGAGGTACCTCCCATATGATTATAAAAAAAAATTGATTTGTAAATTTTAAAATATTGTACGAAAAACAATACAAATCTTTCCACCTATTTGTTTCTTGTGCCCCTTTTATTTGCTTTTTTTTTTCTTCAAACCAACCACCTAATGCAAGCAATAAGGTAGATACATCCCATTGGATGATAAAAAAGATTGATTAATAAATTGTAAAACATTGTACGAGAAGTAATACACAAATCCGTACTTATTTGTTTATTATGCCCAACTGATTTTAGAAATAATTAATAAAAATGTCAATTTTAGAAAAAATATTAGTATAATTTTTATAAAAGATATTAAATTTTGTGTCAATTTGAAAGAGACAAAATTGATTTATTTTAATTAAAACTGGGACTAATCTGAACAAAAATGAATATAAGGACTAAATTGAGAAAAAAAATAACACAACCACAATTGACACGTGACACAATTATGACTTGACACGTGGATATTTTTTTTAAAATTAAAAAAATTAAAACAAAAATTAAAAAAATTAAAAAAAGAAGAAAAAAAGGAACTGATTGGTGGTATGTACTTTTCAAAAACGTTAACTATTTAACCACGTTACTAACAAGGATCAAATTGACCAAAATTTGGCGAAAATAAGGATCTGATTAAATACAAAACATAAATAAAAATCAAATTGAATAAAAATAATGAAAATAGGAATAAATGTATATTTAAGCTTTTTTAGTTGTTGAGAGAAGGACTTGGCCCTCTTTCTTCCTCTGCATATAAAATATTTACATTTGATTGTGCTTATCCTTTGGCCTCTTGAGGCATCTAAGTAGTCTTAAACGACACGCACTAATGAGATCGGCGATACCCTGTAACCCCGGAGCAGTTCTGAATGCTTTTCTGTTGATGTGATAAGTTGTTTGCTATCGTTCTTTTTCGTTTTCTCCTAACTTGGGTGTAGGAATAGCTTCAAGTGCAACATGCTTTTATTAGTCGTGTTAGTCTTGAAGAAAAGCATTTACTGTGCAGATAACAGATGTGACCATGCCTAAACGATTAGCGGAGTTATTAAACTAATTCAATGAAAAGTTTCCTAATGTTGAAAGCTATGCTGTAGCCTGTTGGGAAATATCATAATTCACAAATGGTATGGAGCTGCACAGGGGCTTCCAAAAATATCCAATGAACAAAGACAATGGAATGTAGGAAGAAAAAAAAAATCAGGGTCGAATAGAACGGAGCATATGGAAAACTCAACAAATTTAGGTCTGATAATGATGAGCTTGCAGCTTAGTATATTTTTAGGTAATTACTTCCGGCACTCCATCATTTCTGGAATTTATTTTCCGGAACACAATAAACAGTTCTGAAATTTTATTTTTGGAAGTCAAACATTCCCTTCTTTACGGAAAGCATTTTCCGGACGTTTTGAGGGGTGGGAGAAGAAATTTGATGAGGTGAAAGAAGCAATTGCTTTTTTTTTTTTTTTGTGGTTGACATTTATGGGTAAGTGACAGTCCTATAGTGTGAATAGTGTGAAGTGCAAATTTATACTAAATTAGTTTTTGAATGAATGGTCCAATAAAACTTTGTTCTAGGTGTGATAATACTTTATGATGGTCCAATTTCATACTGGGCTTTTATTCATCTTTTGTGATTTTTAAATATTTGCAACAGTACGGTGAGGGTTTACAACGATGTAAACAGCAAAATTTTGCATTTCGAGAGCAAAAAGTTATTGCATTGACAATATGGAAAAGTGAATTTTAATGGGTGATTTTTTTTTTGTTCACATAGTACTATTTAGAGTATGAATGAAGTGGAATGTTATGAATTCCCTCCATTGAAAGATGAACTCACGTGCAATTGGTATCAATCAATCACATTTGACACTAACGTTAGTGCGTTGTGGGCGTGATGAAGTCGCAGGTTTTCAAGCTTCGTTATTAGGTTGTGGCCAAAGCCGAACAGAGAAGACAGAAATCGTAGTTTCTGTGTGAACTGCTGACTCATCTTTTCCATTTCGTTTATTAGAAATGGAACATTCAACTGGGATAAAACACGACCACTTAAAACAACAAACTGTACCAAAACAGGCGTTAGAAAAGGAGATTATAATACAAAATCTACTCATAATATCACATGTCGTCTTTGTTTAATTCAAGATTTATACGCTTTTATATTAAGATTTCTTATTTCACCGTTTCGAAACTCAGCAGATTATAATCTTAAATCATTGATATTTTTTAAATCTTACTCCTTTTTTTGTTACGGCTTTACTTATTTCTTTTAATTTAATTGTGTCTTTTAAAAAAGCTCCCGTATTTATAAATTTTTAAATACTATATAGTTTTTTTTAATCACCTATCTGTTTTCTTCTTTCAGACGTATTTATTATTTTTAAATACTATACAGTTTTTTTAATCATCTATATGTTTTCTTTGGAATGTTGAGTTGTCAGTATTTTATATAATGTCAAAATGGATCATGTCTACGGATCAGTCTGTTATGTCGCAAAAAAAAGTGGGCTGGATTAAAATTTTAAACTACTTAATCCATTTTGACTCGACTCGCATAATTTGTTAAATTTGTGGGTTAGAGGACAGACTAGTCCGATAGTCTTTTTCTTTTAATTTAAAAATTAAAATTAAAATAATTTAAAAAATTTATCTTTTTATATTATATTTTTTAAAATGTATAAATAATATGATAATTTAAATTTAAATTATTAATATTTATAAATTAAACTTAAATTTTTAGTTATAATATAATAATTTAGCATGTAAATGAATTATTATTTTAATTTATTTAATTAAAAATATTAATTATTGAATTAAATAATATTTATATAATTAAATATAGTTTTAATATTTATTTATATCACACATTTGAAAAAAAATATGGGTTGAGCTGAATAAGATGCATGGACCATAAATATCTCATTATCCTTTTTATTTTAGTATTTACATAAGCCAACTTGTTAAAATTTCAAAATAACTCAAATGAGAGGTATTTGTAGGAAAGTCCTCTAGAATTCTCTAGTACACAGAACAATTAATAACATGTCTATGTTTTTTTTAATAATGAGTTTCTTATCTTGAAAAAATAATTCTATCATTAAAAGAGCTCCCATTTAACACATCCAGTTTTTTTCAAATTAAGAAAAAATCATATAAAAATAATTCCTTAAAAGTAGAACACAAATTTCCAGCTGGACAAATTAAACAAAATCTAAAAAAAAAATTATTTGAAATATAACTTAGTAAAAAAAAGTAACAGTTGAAAATTTTAAGCATGACATAAAGATTGAGAGTGAATTTATCAACAATGACATAACATTGGAGACGAGAAAAAGTTGTGCAGGGATGACAGATAAATGGTTTACGAGCCTCTTGCAAGAAACTCCCGTTAGAAAACTGTTATTTGGAGTCACATGATTGATTGTCATTGTCAGAATCAGTGATTACACAAAGTTATGTCCAACAATAATTATATACATATAAAAATGTAATACATGGAAGTATTATATAAAGAATTAAAATGTGTTAGATGTATAGAAAGCAATTAGAAGTGTAATAATAGTATGAGAAAGAATGAAATGTGGAGGAGGCAGATTCCGGTTGAGAAGCATCTGAGTGGTCCTGACAGACAGCATCCACGCGTTGGTGTGATTATCACAAAATGGAGAATTTGGATTAAAGGTAGGAAGCAATCCTGCGATAGGAACGGGATGCCATACCCCAAAGCTAAGGAATCACGTGCCACTGCCACACTCCTCTTCATTTTCCATTGCTTCCTTTCCTTCTTCTTCCTCCTATACTCCATCTCGCTATTTAGCTCTCTCCAAATTTCCCAATTACCAACTACAACCTTTCTACATAATTACCCCATTTCTTTCTAAAAAGATAAATAGTAGATAGGAGTGACATCATAAATTCAACAATAGTGACAACACCAAACCTGATTGAATAGAACTAATAGTTGTTCAAATTAAAATTAAATTCTAATGGGACTCTTGCAAAACATAAATCTAGGTCTGTCTCTCCTGGTTTTTCTCAACAATTTGGAATTGATTTGCAAGAAACCTTTTAACCTGTTGCCAAGATTACTACCTTTAAGCTTCTTCTATTGCCATCTTTGAAAATTGAAATCTTACTCAACTTGAAATCAACAAAGCTTTTTTAATATGGTAATCTTAGTGAAGAAATCTTTATGCATATTCCTCAAGGTTATCATCATAATTGTTATTTTCCCACTAATTAACCTTTTGTCTATAGATTGAATAAGTCTATATTTAAACAAGCCTGTAGAAGCTGGTTTAACAAATTTTGTTCTACTCTCACCTCTCAAGGTTTCACTCAATCCAGGTATGATTATTTTCTGTTTACTAAAGGGACTGATTGCAATTTTATAGCTGTTATGGTTTATGTTGATGACATTGTGCTTGTGAGTCCCAATATCTTCTTACTCATTTTATTACTAATACGCTTCACATTCATTTTAAATTAAAAGATCTTGGAAATCTAAAGTTTTTTATTGGATTAGAGCTTTCTAGATCAAAGCATGGCATTTTTATGTGCCAAAACCATTATGTTTTATCTATTCTTGCTGATTGTGGTATGGTGGGTTGCAAACCCTATTCTATTTCTATGATGCCAAATGCTAAACTTCATTCAAATCCAGGAGATCCTTCACCTGAACCAAATATTTATAAAGGCCTTATAGGTTAAGTGTTAGTTGTTTTGTTAAATAGTAGTTTTTTTACCCTTGTTCTGTTTTTATCTTTCTAGTTCCCTTTAATATACATTGGTTTTTTTATCTTTGATATATGTAAGACAATTAGATTATAATTCCTTTTACTTTGTAAACTGGATAATGAAATTGGTCCATTTCTAAATAAAGTTTCCCTTTCTTGTTTCGTGTACATTATAATACACATTAGATAAAAAGGTCAAGGCTAATATTACTGAATTATATTTTTTACATCATGTAGTACTAAATATTTTGTAGTTAGAAGATTGATGTAGTATTTTAAATGGTATGTTCTAAAAATTTTTTATTACAACTAAATTGTTTCAATTATCCCAATATTTTATTTCGGCTAACATTTATTCATTTAAGGATAGTTTGACACTTGAAAATTAAAAATTGTTTGTGATTAGTGATAAAATAAAATAAATTTTATCACAATTAGGAAATTAACATCTTTGATTAGTTTTAATTTGAAATTTTGTTGATTTTAATAATTTTATCAAATTTAGCAAATTACCTTAGAGAGATTTAGAGTTCACTATATAGAACTATACTTGTTAAGGACTTCAGACTTAGCAACTATTAACTACTTGAAATACTTATATCATCTAAAAACCATAGAAACATGTGAAAAAGAATACCAAGTCAATTATGTAATAATTTTATGGTAATTAAATTTATTCTTCAAAATTGTAGTTTTTATTTTAGTTATTTTTTAATTTTATTAGTTTCATAATTATTGTTATCCTAAATTTTATTAGGCATCACAAACCTGTTTGGTATTTTAATGGGTTTTTATCAAAGTCTCACATTGACAATGGAGGAGGATAATGGTGACAGGGGACATGGTCCCCAAAAATTTTGAATTTTTTTATAATAGGTATTTTAATTTTTTTTCAAATATTAGGTATTTTGATTTTTTTATTATAGATATTAAATCAAATATTTTATTTTATTTCAAAAAAATCGTTAAGAAAGAATTGTAGTTTTGTCCATAATAGATTGTAAAAAAGGGTTTGCAATTTTGTCTACAAAAAATTGTATGAGAAGGGTTTGTAGTTTTGTCCAACATAGGATAAGAGTTTCAATTTTGTTTTGCAAAAAAATTGTATGAAGGTTTGCGATGATTGCCAAAAAAAATTGTATGTTGAGTAATAATATTTTTGTTGAGTATTCGTGAATGTAAGTCTTAAGGTGTTAAACCACATTAAATTTTTTGTGCAATTTTATTTAAATTTATGCTCTTATTTGTCCGCTTGAAGAGATTATTTTATTATTACGTGATTTCCTTTCTTATTGAACCTTTGGAGAGACAATAATTTTAATCATTTTTTTGTGCAATGACTTTTCACTACTAGAAAACTCTTACATAATGACGAATTTTAGTGAAAAAAAATGTTTAGAGACCAATTTCCTAATTAGAGATTAATTTAGAGACCAATTTCTTTGGTAGCCAAAACCTCGGTAACTAATGTTAGTGACCAATGTATAGACCAATTCATAATATAAATTATTTCAGTTACCAATTTAGGGACAAATTATAATTTTTTAGAACTATTTTAGTTGCCAATGATTTTTAGTTTATAAATTAGTATCTAAATTGGTCACTATAATAACTAATTACTAATTATTTTTGGGTTAAATATGTTTTTCGTCCTTCAATTTTTAGTAAAAATTGGAACTAGTCACTCTTGGAAGCCTTGAACCAATTTAGTCCCTCGACTCAGCAAATGCGTGGATTTAGTCATTTTAACCAAATTTTATTAAGTTTATTTGATGTTTCAAACACATATTATTATAGTATTTTAGTTTGTTTACACCGTTTAACACATGTTTGCTTCAATGTTAGCTGAGAAACGTGCTTGAAATATCAAATAAACTTAAACAAAATTTGGTTTAAAGGATTAAATCCACACATTTCTAAAAATAAGGGACTAAATTGGTTCAAGGTTTTCAAAAGGGACTAATTTCAATTTTCACTAAAAGTTGAATGACCAAAAACATATGTAACCCATTATTTTTTGACACTAAAATTGGTCATTATCCAATTTTTTGTGTTGAGTTTCACCTTGAGTATTAGTGAGTTGTTAGTGACAATTTTGTAGGAGTAGCCGACAATAAATTTGATGTGCAAGGCAGTGAGGGTTGATCATGGAGAAAGATTGTCATCATCAATGAGTCTATGTAGATTACCAATGGTAAGAGTGATTCAAGAAAATCTATTGTTAGCATGCCAAATATTTGTTTTAGAGCATCGAGACTTTTGGTAAAAGGAGATACACTGATTCTTTTAGTGGATGTTCACCAAAGTCTCACATCAAATAATATGTAAAAGAGAACAACAAAGAAGTACTATACAAATAAAGAATTTATTTTTTGAAGTTTCACCACGACTCAACATATCTCTTTTAAGTATATGGAGGACTTGGTAGTAATTGTCTGTCATCAAAAGGTTTACATCTTTTTTCCAGAGAAATTGTCTCAGGAGAGTTTGTAATTTTATCTAAAAAAATCACATGAGAATAATTTACCGGTTTCTCAAAAAAAAAAGTTGCAAATTTGTCTAAAAAAAATTGTACGAAGATTTGCGACTTTTAAAAAAAAAATTGAATAATAACATTTTTGTGTTGAGCAACAAACCACATTAAATTTATTTTGCGATGTTATTTAAATACATTAAATTTATTGTGTGATGCTATTGATTTTTTCCTAAACATAAATATGTTTGACTTGCTAGGTCAAAAGTTCATAGGTGAAGTTAGATGGACTTATATGCTTTTTCTGTTTATTACAAAAACAATTATTTAAATTGTTATATTTTTTATGTGTTATTTAAAAATATACATGTACAATAATATTTAAGATAATAAATAACTATAAATTGAAAACTTAAAAAATTTATAAAGTTAAGTACATTTTGAAAATATATATTAAAAAGTATTTAAAAAAAATAAGGGATGGAAATGTTTTTTTTACAACAACTCAGGAACTCATCTAATAAATAAATCATACGGAGTAGCCCATCTTATCATTCTAAATTTTGCATATAACTTAAAATATATTAAGCACATGCTTAAAATATATATAACGACTACCTAATTTTTGCATATAACTTAATTCAAAACTAAAACAATGCTCCACTGTATCCGGTTATAAAGACTTTTTAATTAGTTAAATTAAAATCTTCTGTTTATCCCTTTTCTCTTTCTCATTTTTTTTTTTTAAATAGTTGTACAATGATGATTGGTGGCAATGTTATAGTATCGATTGATCTGTCGTAATGATTTTCCCTACCCTTTTTGATTTATTTTTCTCGTTTTTGTATGGTTACTTTATATGCAATGATGAGATTGCGTATAAGTGACAATGATTTAGGAAAAAGAAAAAATTGAACTGTCAATAATGATAGTCACTTTATTTTTTCATATTTTTACCATCCTGTGACAGTTCAAATCATTCAAAAACTTCATAAATTTTGAGTAACACAAACAAGTTTATTAGTCATTGTCACTTAGTCAAACTTAAAACTAATGCTATTTTTGGTCTATTTTTGGCAATTGAGTAACTTGTAATCAATGATTATGTTGTGGTAATATTTGGAAAATCTCAACACAAGTCTATTATGTTTTCTTAACTAACAAATCCTTCTAGAATTTTTAAGTCCTTGCTTCTAAATACTTCCTCCAATCTTTCAAGTAGATTTACTTTGACTTAACCTAAATTGTAAGAACACACATCGCCTGGTACACACTCTACATTGCCATAACTTTGAAATATATTTGACATGAAAAATACAAGATAAATAACCTACAAGTTAACAAATATGAGATTTTATAAATTAACTAATTAACACCAAGCGGAAGACTTTATGATCATTATTGCAATAGGCTAGTCACCTTTTAAGTCCTCAACTTCTTTAATATTTTTGAAGGAGATAGTCTAATTATCAGTTCAAAATGAATTTATCTAACGAGCCAATCTCTAACGATAACTAAAAAAATACATTGTAAACACTTTCCTTTTTTTATTTTTTTTATTTTTATGCACTATCAAGATAAAAAAAAAAAACTATAAAGAACAAAAACTTACCGATAAATATTTCAGGTAATAGCTTGAAGGGAAATTTGATACTCCTTGAACATTTGGAGTAATGTTTTAGGTAAGGGAAACTAATGATTTTCTAGAATGAATAAGTTTGACGTTACATGTTTGTGGTTATCTTAATTTGATGGTTTAAATTATTTGTGTGGTAAATTATTGATGTGTATAATTCTAGTACGTTAAATCTGTGTTTAATCATTTGAAATCAATTAGTATTGATGATGATATTTAAATTTAGTTTAGTATGTTTCTAACATCTATAATACTATTGGAATGCATAAACTAGACTTTCTATAGAATTATGCATATTCATTGATCGAGTATGAACTTACTAATTAAATCCTATGTCAGGGAGTTTCTAAATTAATTAAATAAAATATTTTTAATTGATTATCAGTTTCTAAATCAATTTTCAATTAAATCTGATTATTTTAAATATTTAATAGTTTTGTCATGCCCTCGATAATCACTACGTAATATAAAAATCAATTGCACCAATTTATAATTGCTTTACAATGTACTTCTCTTATAGTACACAGCGATATGCATTATTTTCTAATGTTAGATCGGATAAAGTGAAGGAAACAAAAATGTAGGGCAGAAGTTTCTTTTTCTTGATAAAAAACAGACTGAATGGCATGTTCCCATGCCCGGAACTGCCCGAGATAAGGGATGCCCCATTCATAAGGGACCTATATTTGTTCATGATGAGACTAATTCAAATTTTGCTCTCAAAAATTCGAAAATATAAAATATTATCATGGCTTCTAGTAGATACCTTATTTTGCATGTCTTATCTTCTAGAAGATGCACTTTTTTATATGCATTATTCCTTTTTAAATATTATTAAAATCATGTTATACAAATCTAGTTATCCATACCTATCTATAGCGGGAAAAAAGAATTGGACAATAATTTTGGAAGTAATAATTCTCATGTTCCCACATGATGCAAATGTATTTTAAAAATTTATACAGGAAAGAAATGGGGGAGAAGGGTTAATTTTCTTAACGACAAAAGTAAATATTTTCTCTATTCGTTGATTATAAAGATGTAATTCTTACACTCTTCCAGTAATTAGTCACAAAGTAATTAATCCCAAAAAATTTCACAATTAAACATCCTTCAACTATTATTCTTTTGAATGCATATCTTTGATATTCTTCGTTACTTGTCTCTTTAATAATGTGTTGTTTTGGATGGATGTACTTTTCACAAAAAATATGAAGCGATGATTAGAAGATAAGTAACATGTTCTTTTGAAAGTGATACAAAATGATGAAAAGAGATGATTAGAGGGATTCACTGAAAATCCAATTCCATTATCCATAATGAGATTAGAGGACGATATTATCGGATTTACCAAAATTATCCCTTTGCTTATATTCATTCTTCTTATTATGAAAAAATAACATAGTAAAAATTAGTAATGCAAATAATAATTTATTATGGTTATAATAAAAATTTATTACTTCTAAAATTATTATTAAAAAGAAAAAAAAATCTCCATGTAAATAAATTATTTTTCACCTTATATATTAAATTTATTTTCATTCAAAATATATTGTATCATTCATTTTTTTATAAATAATTCTTTTATATCTTCAATCATTCAATAAAATTTATAAAAATAATTATAAATCATTTATATATAATTTTATAGTACTTGTAATACTAGGAACATTTTGATAATTTAATTTTTTTATCTATTAAATTTTTTTTTAATATGTCACATCAGTCAAGTCAGTTACAAATTTTTACAAATTTTACTCTCTAATCTACTCTAAAATCATCTTCAATTTTCTTAAAGGAAACAATACTAACTTCACCTTCTAATCCTTCCTCTCAATCCTTTTAATCCTCCCTTCCGAAAGAACACAACCTAAATTTGTAATTGTTTAAACTCAATCTCAATATTTAAAAAATATCAATAGTTAAAAATAATAACATTAAATCATTGTTTAAAAAGCTTTTATAAATATCTAAAAAAATAGTCTATAGATTCTAAATATATATTATTTTACTAGAAAATTTAATTGTCATATAATTGTATATTAAAATTTGTTTAGTTTCGAAAAATGAAAATAAATATTTTTACTATAAATTCACTAAAACAATGCATACACAATTGTATTAATAAAATATGCTATAAGCTAATAATATTTTCTTTCGTTATCAATGGTATCATTTCACCGAGTTAAAAATTAATTTTACTGTACAGATAAGATTTATCCGAAAAGTTAATCTCCTCACAAAGATTCTTTACATAAATAAGAACTTAAATAACTTAATAATAATTTTAGACTTAATTAAGTTTCAAGTATGTGATAATTTTGAAATCTTTCATTTTTTTTTATATTTTTATGATATATTGAATACTTAACAAATTAGAATTTTATTAAACTATCTAAGCACTTCATTCTTAGGTTAGTAGTCTGTCTTACTTGCAAGCATTTTTAAAAAAAATGTGTTAAAAAAAGAAAAAGAAAATGATGAATGATTGTTCGTATAACTTTTTTACTCACATAAATAATTTTAGTTACATTAATTTGATCATTAAAACTTATTTTAAATTTAAGAAAACTTTTGAAGTTATATACATAATATTTTAAGAGATAGTGATTTTTAACATATCTATAAAAAAAGAACACAATTTCTTTTACCACAACCATGTTTATTAAATAGATCATTCTAACCATGGATTGTAGGTTGTTGCCCCTATGGGCTAGGCTTTGGGTCCATGTAGTCTTTCTCTGCCTGATCTCTCGTCTCAAGAACGACAAATTGAAATACGAGACAAAAAAATTGTAATGGGTATTTTTTTAATTTAAGTAAACATTTAATAAAATGGTCACATGCCTAATAATGACTTAAACTTTGGAAGATAAAATAAAATTATTTTACATTTATATATATTAAACTAAATTGATAATGCATAACATATTGAAAAATAAAATTTTTGCCATTCAAAAAATTTCAATCAATCCTTTTCATTCTATCTCATAATATAGCACACACAGTATATTTTCATTATTTCTGGTGCTACTAAAAATCTTTGATTCCAAAATATTTTTGCAATATGTTGAATATCAAATCTTTCCATCGTTAGAATGATTAATTTAAACTTATATGTAATATATTTTTAATTTTTTCTATTTAAAATGATTAGTTTAAATTTATACATCTTTATGAAATAAATAGAAAAGTAACTTTAAACACTAGTCATTTTAGTCTTTTAGAAAATTTCAAATCGATTGACTTGTTCATCTTTCGCAAATTCCTTTTTTAATTCTAATTTATTTTCAAATAAATTACTTCCTCTGTCTTAATTAAAGTAATACACTTTTTTTTTGAAAGAGAGAATAGTTTAGTAAACGTTAAAACTTGTTTCTTAATATATGTAAAAAACAAAACTTACGTTGTCGTAAAAGTGAGTGGAATGTAGTTTAAGGTTTTTCTTACATATTTCAAACAGCAACAAAAGTATATCATTTATTTAAATAATTACTCCAAACAACTTTGTTCTCCAAATCAGTTTATTACTTTTATTTGTTGTAAACATAAACAATGATGTAATTTATGTTAAAAATAAAAATAGTAAGTTGCTGTTTCATTAAAAAAATTATGAACTGGTTTAACTTTTATAAAAGTAAAACTATGTAGATTTGGAACGGAAGACAGTAACATTTGTTTTATTATATTCCTTACCATGTCTCACAGTAAATACATAGATTTAGAATTGATGATTAAATACGATAATAAATAGGCATGAAGCATTAAATGGTATGAATTAAGATGGGTTTGAAGTTGATGCGAAGCAAATAGTGAAAGACAAAAATGGCATTAACTTCAAGGCAAGGGCGAGTGCGAAAAGGAAGGGTTCTGCTTCTGCTGTGGCTCTCTATGGCAGTAAGTGGTGGGCTGAGAAAGTCAGACATGAAATGACATTCAAAAGAAATCAATGCTTAACAGACATGACTTTGACGTTTCAGATTCTCATTGTCAGACATAACTTAATACTATAATACTATAATACTCCAACTCTCCAAATACTATAATCAAATTTAAAACTATATATATGTCTACCCTAATATTCTCATTTCTTACTCTAACAACATTATCTCACTTCACTCTCCCTCTCCCTCTCCCTCTCAACTCCTATACCTAACCTACCTTACTTTTTCAAATAAACATCTAATTTTGTATTTTTCTCATATCGACCACCATAGACTCTACAACAAACAACTCTTGTAAAAGAAACTCTATAGTTGTCAAACTTTTTCCTAGTATACCATAGAATCTATATACATAAGATGCTTGTAGAACTTATCCTAGTGTGAAGCATGTTTCTTCTATTCCGCCAATGGGGTTAATTTTAACTTTTTCACAGCTTTTCTTGCACTAGTTTTAAGTGATTTTTGGGACCGTGAATGGCGATCTTATTTTGTGTTATCTGTTTTTTCCTTTGTCCGTGAGTAGTTTCTAAGTGGGACAACACACGAGCTGGTCAATACTCAATAGTGATAAAAATTGTAGCCAAATTTTTGAAGCAGCCTGCAAAAGTAGCTGCTTCATTTTTAGTGCTTTCATGGAGATTCCTGTGTGTTTTTGATGGGGATGCCATAATGCCAAAATGGTGGTCCAAAAATTCCTTTTCGAAAAGGCCTTTGTTAATTTATGAGTTGGATGTGCTTGGTACTGGACCAAATCTTGTCTTAGATATTTTACTTTCAAAAGTAAAAAGAAACATATATTTTGTAGTCTTACCCGTCCATTTCATAAAACATCTCACACTCACAGAATTACGTTATATATAACCTAAAGAGAAAAAAAAAAAAGACAGAAAAAAAGCTTTTTTTTTCCCTCAACTCTCTCGTTTGCTACTAAATGTTTGTTTCGATTTTAAAGACCGTGAACGTTAGAATTTTGTTGTCCCAAGATGGCAAGTTGGCTACTAAAAAAAGTGCATTCCACCTTTCTTTTAACATTATTTGACATTCAAATGAATCCAAAACAAACAGATGCTTTGATTTGTTAGGGTAGGTCAGTGTTATTAATTATCCAACAGTAATATTTATAAAGGAAAAATTAATTTCGAAAGGAACTGATTAATGCTCTTAAAGCACATATGATATGTTATAATTAATAAGCGAATCGGAAAAAAGTTAAAAATACTTTTTAGGTAATGATACTCAATTGTAATGAGAGAGTGACATACAAAAATTAGACAATTGGTGCTAAAACATAAAAATAGTTGCACAAAAAACCACCATTGACTGATGTTTAGTAATCCTTCCAGAGTTGAATCTCTATATAGAACTTAATTTTTCTCCTTCCTTAATTACTATATTGATACCTTAATTAACATTAGTAAACTCCGAAATTAAGAGAAATCAATAAGCAATATTTGCGGATTTCACAAACAAATGTCAAAACTTATACCTTTATGATTTTTCAATTTACCAAGCAAATCTTTAGTGGTTTTTTAGTTAGTTAATAGAGGACTTTAAAAAAGAGATACTACAAATTCTAGATAAATGAGACCGTGTTTTGAATATAAATTATTTAATGAGAAAGGTTATTAGTTCACTTTTAAACACATTCCTTTTTCTTGATTGTTAAGATTTAAAAGGAGAGAATGATATATATTATTAAGATATTAATTAAGTTTCCTTAATTTATAAATAGTGCATAGTTTTATGAGTTCTTAGTTTATCTACTCTCTATATCTAAAATAAGCTTCGCAAATAAATATAGTTAACTATATAATATTTGGGGTTTGACCAACAAGTCATTTAGTTAATTTTAAGGGTCATAGTCCCAAATGGTATGTGAAATTAATTGAACTAAATTATGTGGGAGATGTATTTAATACATGGGTATGTGTTCTTTGTGAAACTCTTGTTCCAACAGAACTCAACTTACTAGAGATAATTTCTTGATTTCATTTGACTAAAGAAGATTAAGACATATGCATTCTTAATTTGCTAATAAACAACCTTAGGTAATGATACTCTTTGTCTTTCTATTGTGACAAAGAAACAATTAATTCATTATAGTAATACAAAAACACATTTTATGTTATGAAGTCAAGAATATCCGATGAGGACCACAACAAAAATGTTATGAGTACTTACATGTTTTTAGTCTGATTTGTTTGAATTTGACAAGTTTATTTGAAGGGTATAGGGTAGAGATTTTTTGAATTGAATTGTGCGGGTACTATGACGTAATATGAGGGCCTAATGACATTTATGTATATTTTAGTTAGTGACACTAACTTCATCACTCTTAATTCTATTATTCAATTTTTTTAACAAATAAATTAAACAAATTTATGACTAACAATTGAATACATGTAATAGTTACAGCAATAATAATTTAACAATCCATAAAATATCATTTACTAATTAATTATATTAATATTTTAATCATACTTTTATTTTTTAAATTGAATAAATACATGCATATATATATATATATATATATATTATTCAAATAAAGTTAAGTGGTAAAGGTGTTAAAATATAATTGTTGAACGTAGATTTCGCAATAAAATAATGATGCAATAGACTAATACGTTTAAAAAATAATTTTATGTTTATATGAATAGTTACCCTATGATAATTTAAAGAAAATGTCAATATATTGTGCTCCAAATAAAGGATTATACATATAGATTATTAAGCTCAAGAAGACATTATATACTTGATCTTAAACAGGTAGAAAATAGAAGTTATTATAAAAGATGACAAGGGAAATTAACGTTCTTGCTTGAAATTAAAAGCATCCATTGAACAAGTAGTAATTAAGTAGTGACAAGTACATTAACAAAGAAAAGTGCAGATTGTCCTTAAAACTCATTATAGGTTGGACATTTTTTTCTTGACAGACTCAAACGAAACTCAGGTCCCATAGTATGATATGATGATGAAGATAGCTTTCATTTATTCATTAGCGCAGCCCTCGACATTAAATGCTTCTCAGAAACCTGAAATCAAATATCATCTCATCAAACAATGTTTTGTAGCAATGATCCTTAACAGTTTCTTTTTATTTATTTATTTATCTTCTTCAGATTCACTCCTTTTCTGTTCCTCCAGTTAAAAAATTGATGCTATATTAAAAACTAATATTAATTCTCTTGATATACTTTTTTGCTAAGTGTTATGTTCTTTAATAGAAAAATTGAAAAGGAACAAGGTTTTTTATTAATGTACACAGGATCAAATAAATGTTGCTATGGAGGATCACAATTATTATCTCTTGAAATAAGTCATGTAAAGAGAAATATCTGCCTCTATGTATGTACTTACATTTTCCATCTTAGCCTGGTTGTTGCTGTCCAGCATGAGCCCGAAGTGAATATGGGGAAAATGTGCCCACTAAAAAGAGAAAATTCACTAATTAAGAAGATATATACTAAAATAGGGTAAAATAATTCCAGCAAATTTTATCTGGTACTAACGTTTTTCGCAGCTGTACTGAAAGCTTCTCTGTGACTGATATCAGGATTATTGGCTTTGATCCTCTGAATCTCTTCCCTGCGTGACAACAAAGACGTTTCAAAGGGCTTTATGCAACCAATTACATCTTATATATACAGTGAAGTTATTCGTAAAGCTTTACTTACTTTATAAACTGATTATAAGCAGAAGGTACGCGCTGCCTCTTCTCGGGAGCTGGAAAAGAAAATAACAACACAGATGAGATCAATATCGTCAATAACAATGTGGATATTTTATTTTATTTTATTTAAGGAAACTAAGTAAATATGTGTGGCTATGATGAATTTGAAATTGAATATTAAGCTTGTTAAAGCCAGATATATATATATACTCACGCCTATTCACAACCCTTTCCTCAGTTACATTAGTGGTGGGTGGACGCATTGCAATCCTGTTGTTGCATTTGGAGGTGGAGCCAGTGTCGATCCTGTACTCTGGGTTGCAGTGCCCGGGTCCCTGCAAAATGAAAGTCTTAATAAGCTTGGAAGATAAACATGAAGAATTGTTTACTTTTTAATCATTAAAATGTTATTTAAAAAAATAAAAATAAATATAGATCGAAATATGTGAAAAGTAATTTTGGAGTGAAAAAACTGAGACGGGGACCAGTTAGTTTGCATGAAATAAAATGGGGTGAATAAATAAACTGACTAGGTATCTGGCAGCAGCAAATGTGGGTTTACTGTGATTCAGACGTGAAGAAATAATGATGGCCTCTCATAGAGAGAAACGAAAGTGCCTTTAATATCACTGAGCAATAAGACAGGAAATGCAACTAATCAGATGAATGAAAGTACTTACAGAAAACCCAGATGGACAGTTGTGGAAATGAAGGGCTTAGATTTTAGGGATTTACACCGAGCAAGATACCATTTTTAAAAAAAAAAATTGAGAATTGAGTCATCTGATCCACAGGAGTGTGGTTGCCATGGAGACGACAAGGATCTTGAAAAGAAATCATTAAACCTAGCTGAGGCTAACATAACATACTTCCCACATATACATACATAGATACATGTCAATCAAATCGATACCCAAAAGCCATGAAGAGAGAGAGATAAATAGATTTTTCAGTTGCCTTGATGGGTTAGGACAGAACCTGACGCCTCTACTAAAAGTGCAAAAAAGAAAACGAATAGGTTTTGCTTATGGCGGCTGCAGGTAGCTAGGGCTTTCAGTACTCTTTCTCAGGTAGAAATAACAGACATGCTTGCTTTGAAATACTCGATTTAGCACACAGAACCTACCAGAGGGGCTTCGATTTTGTCAAAAGGAATAACTCCCACAAACCCTACCCTAGGATCCAGAAATCAAAGACGCTATTTTTTTATTTGTGTTATGTTAGTACTTGTGAGTATTCATCATAATCAAGTACCAATTAGTTGGAAACGTGGCATTTATGTGTTATTATATTGCACCTTACCTGAACATCTTGCCATGACAGTGACTGAAACGCGGCGGCCATGTTCACGGACCATAGATTGGTGCAGTGCCCGCATCGAACGGTCACAATGTCAAACAGGCTGCTGCATGGAACACTCACCTGTGTCCATAACACAATAATATTCCATTATACAAGGAGGAAACTTGATTAAACACCCAGAGAATGAAAAACAAAATAAATTAAACTAGATCACGCAATTATTTCATATTTGGGATCATCTCGTCCCCTTAAAGATAAAAAAAAAAAAAAAAGTGGGGTTTGCAGAAAAGGGTGCAGCTTGGTTTTACTTGAAAAAGAAAGAAAAGTTGTCAACTTGAAAGATGCTGGGATCCATGTGTTAGAAGTGGTGAAGAGATTTACATTTTTGTTTTCCTATTTTACAAAGTTGAGAAAGCAGGTGGATGTGTAGTTCAGAAGAAGTTGATTTTAGCAGAAGGTAGAGAGGTGAATTAGGTTAGAGATAGGAAATCAAAGGGTGGAGAGGAGTTGTCCTATCAAGAGTTTTAACATATAGTGCCTATGTTGGCGTTTTCAAGAGGAAACTACAATATTTCTCAAAACAGCTAGCTAGCTAGCACAGTTGGCACAATTAGCCTCACCCGCACTTGCTCAGAACGAGAAAGGGAAAACGCCGTGGGTGTATGGTTTTGTTTTTGTGTGTATGTGTGAAACCTTCTTGAGGTCCTCCAGATATGACTTTTATTTGACTGTAAAAGAAGAAGAAAAAAAGGAGAAAAAGAAAAGTCCGGAGATGGAGACATGACTGTAACAACAACAACTAGGAACCCAGAAAGAAAGAGGGAATTAAAACAGCAGAGGCAGTGGTTCACAAAAGCGCAAACACAGAAAGAAAATAGCTTTCTTTTCAGGATCTGATTGAATTGTTTTGCCCTTGGAAGAGGCAAAAGAAAGCAACCAAGTATATGTGAGTGGTGTAAAATACAACAGTTTGGCATTTGAAAAAAACAAGAAGATATTATATGAATTAGGTAACATGCAAGAGGCGAAAAGCAGATCTCCGAGTAAAAATCATAAAAGCTAGCTTTGAAATGAAAGATACCGCAAGAACAATATTGCAAAAGTTGCAGGGGATGTAACAGAGCTGCTCAGGCGCAACATCGATGCCGCAGCTTGTCATGGCTGATCTCAAAAGATGGATGAAAAAGAAGAAGAAGAAGAAGAAGATGAAGATGGATGAAGGTAATTGAATAGCTGGTCCTTCTCTCTTGCAATAGCAAAGGTGAAGAAGGCAAAGGGGTTTTTAATTATTCTCTCTCCCTTGGATGGATAGTGAGCTGTGTATGGGGTGTGTATATATAAGTATATGAGGACAGTAAAAAGCGAAGGAAGAGATTGTATAAAATAGAGTAGAGAGAGAGGTAGAAGAAGGAAAGAGAAAGAAAGTGAAGAAGTTGAGAGTAAAAAAGTAGTTTTAGTAGTGCCCACGGCAGTCAGGGAATGCTGGGTCCGTCAAAGGAAAACAAACTGGTTTTTAGTTCATATTGGAAAACTTCCTCAACTGCCCAATAATCATTCTTGCAAAAACTCAATTTATTGCAACTCTCACATCGACAAAATATTAACTAATCTTTACTTATTATTATTTCTCAAAATCATCAAATTTTTATATCTTTGATTACAAACACAGAATGTCGATTCACCATAGTTTCTCATTTGATAAATATAAAAACAAGATGTAATATAATAATTTCATTATATACTTTTATCGGCAAAATATTACTTTCTTTTTCTTATAAAATTCAAATTAAAAGAAAAAAAAAGACGTTTCTGTTTGAATAAACCGAAATCAAAATATCGTGATTTTTTTTTTTAGAGAACACACTTAACTAAAGTGTTCCTCTTTGGTGTGGAATACATTAATTTTAAATGTCGTAACTGGTTTTTTTTTTTGGATAAAATAAATAAATTTAAGACATTTAATATTATAAACCAAATTAACTCGTTTACTTAGATAAATTAGTTAATTGGATTTTTCTAGAAAGGACCAGAAAGAGTGTTATATTAGGAATTAAAGTGAGAGGTACTCTACTCCGACAAACAACATCATACATGGTCAATTCAGAAGTATAAAATGTAACAAGTACATACAAGGGGGAAAAAGGATTAAACAGTATTCATCATAATAGAGCTTAATATTGGGCATAATGAGTAGAAATTTTATAAAAAAAAATTGAATATCCAAAATATGAATAAACAAACTACATTCTAAATCTAATTTGTTATCAACCAACATAAACTAAATTTTTCTTTTTGGTGAATTAAACAAGATAAAATATAGGTGACGAATATCTTTCTTTAAAGAGAGTAAATTAAAACATACAAGTATAGGTGATGAACTCGAGACAACATTTTTTTAAATAATTTAATTCAAGTTGGAACCCTATTCAGAATGATAAGCCAAACCAAGTTAATTTTCTGTGTAATACAAAAAAAAAAAAAAAAAAGAGACAACTGTAAAATAAGTATACATATTAGGGTATAAAAAATAGAATTGTAATTTGTGAACTTCTATTTTGAGTAATTAGATTAACGATATTCGTGTAGGCCTGGATTTGTTGTAACTCGTGACACCTATATATAAAAAGGCTATTACTTTTAAGTTTACCTTTTCTGCAGTATAATAAAAATTAGTGGTCAAACAAAAAAGAATCTATAAATGTTAATAAGAATAAGTGATGGTTTGTGAAGAGAAAAATCATGTAGTGAGTCACAAATAAGCAGTTAAATATAGAATATAAACTTTTACTACAATAATTTTGAGGCTGAAAAAAAAAACCATACATACATATAGTTATGTTTGAAGTAATTTTGATTGAATATAGAACTTTATAAAATCCAGTGTATTGAAGCATCAAAAGTTCAGAACAAAGCAAAGGCTTTGGCTGCATTACCAAATCTGTACAATATAATAAGATATATTATATCATTATGATAGCTTGAGAGTGACCACTCCATTCTCAGACAAACCTGCAACTCCACAGCGGACGAGGGGGGCGATCAAAAATTTACTATTAAATACTATACTGCTTTCTTAAACACTACAGAGATTCTAACAATACATGTTTATGTTTATGTTTTTTTTTTTACTGAAGAATTTGGCACATGAATTTTTTTAGGAATGATACTTTTTATTGTGAATTTTATACTATTTAAAAAAAAAACAAAAGATAAGAGGAAAAGAGGATAATAGAATTATTGATGTGACATCAAGCACAAAAAAAAGAAGAAGGATTGTATGAGTAATATATAAATCTAAGAGTAGTGGTAACAAGTGGACAACAAAATGTCCTTTTCTTGTTTTAAAAAGAATTATTAGAATAAGGTTTTTTTAGTATACGGTTAGTATATAAATTTTTAATGAAATCCTACATACAACTCTATAAATTAACAAGTTATCATTTAGGTGTAATTTGACAATATTGTAAACATATTTTAGCTGACTTCATTCTCATATATGCAGAAAAGATATAAAAGGGTTAGGGGAAAAAGGAATAATTGTATACTATACATATATAATGTTAATTTTTCACTGAATTTATAAAATGCAGCTGGTGAATTTTGAATGAATAGGTTACTTTGAAAGAAAACACAGACAATATTAGTGTATTTTATAATATAAAGAATTACTGAAAAGTTCCAATATTGTAGTCCATACATGCATTCTTGAGATTTGATTAGATAGGTGACATAAAATTTGGAATTTATTAGTCAAAGAATATAGTGATAGTAATCACATATCTGTGTTTATTCTGTTTAGATTATACTCCACAGCACACACTGGTTTTTCTTTGGGAACATATTATATTTAATGTTCTATATCTAGTAAATGTTGCTGTCATTTTGGGTGGTAAAAAGTTAACTGGGATGTCTTTCATTTTCTCCAAACGACTTTTTCTTGCAGCTTTTGTTTCCAAGGGCAAAACAAATCAATCATAAAACTTCAAAACAGTTACATCAAATATGACAGTTGAAACCCTAGGAGCCACTAAAATTGCCCCCATATGCTTTTAGCTTTTATTGCTTTTTTGTTTTTATTTTTTTTTTCATTGAAAAAGATGAACCATATGTGATTTACACTAGTGCTTATTAGACTTAGCTATAAAACCATACTCATTCTGCAGTTGAATGCTTCGTATCGATCGGTAACATAAAATTGTTTTTGATTTCTGACCCTATATGATGATTTAACTTTTAGAACTTAAAATGTGATAGCTATAAGGTAATTCATAAAAAAAGTAATGCTTCTTTTGAGACTAAATTATTGTAAAACACAATTAATATATAGATTTAAGAAAAAGTGTTGGAAAATATAAAGGTACAGAAGAAGATGAGAAAGTCACAACATTATTAGGATCTCTTCTTTGTCGATTTAGCCATGTTAAGAGCGCTGTTCCATTGCACATTTAGCTTCGGTCCCTTTCCATGTCTGGTGTAATAAATTCTACTTAACTTGCTTTGCTTCATCACCTCCTTTTGTAATTATTGATAAATGCTAACCTACATATATCTTTTTCATTTTTCTTAATGTCTTTTCCCATTGACTCCTGGATCTTATCATGTTAATATAAATAGGAGTGTTCATATTTCCTTCCTCAACGTACCATGAGCTCTGTCACCAAAAGCCCCAATTCTCATAACACTTTGAATTTCTTTTTGTAAAATAACTCAATGTTTATTGTAATAATCAATTAAATCAATTAATCAAAGTGTTGTCTACAATGCATATTTTTTATCTCTTATTTTTCTGGCATTTAGCTTCTGATACTGTCAACACATTCTTTTGGACTTTTGTTTCATCCCAGGAGTTAATAAATTTTGATATTTGTCTAGTTTATGTATCTTTCTATTCTAAATCACTCATGGTAAAAAATACGGGATTTATTAACTTCAAAATCAAATCTAAAATCTCTCTCTCACATATACAGATAGACATATCCTTGTTGGTTGGATCTTTGTGAAAATTGTCTCATTTAGAGTTTTGGAGATTTTTTTTCATTGTAAGGATGAATTTTTAAATATCTTCCAAAATAGGTTTATGTATATTTATTTATTTATTGTGCTTAACTATTAATGAATAGATGCATGTATATTTATTCTGTGTAGGGAGCCCCATGAGAAACTTAAAAAAATGAGAAAAATAAAGAAGAAGAGTAAAGTTGCCCAAAGTAGGAAACAATAATAGGGATATGAGAAGGAGGAAGAGGTAGGGATAAAGAACAAGGAAGCAATCTCCATCTTCTTTCCAGCACCGTTCAACTGTCATAAATTCCTAAACACGTGTAAATTAGTCGTACCATTACCAGAAATTAGATATATCTCATTGTTTTTGTCAATGTAGATTGTCGTTTTATTTAGATTTTTTATTTTATCTACTTTTGTTTTTATTAATTTATATTTCGTTCTGATTGCACCATTTTGAACTACGTGATGCTACTCTTAGAAATGAAAACATGTGACTGTGGTTAAACAAGTATGATATTTTTAATGAATATATATAGATTAAGTGAAACTCTTTCTTTTTTGAAATAAAAATATATAATAGTCATAGATAGATGAATGAATTAAGAAATTTTGCAATCCAATTTGGTATGAGTCAAAGAATATACTTCACTAACTTTTTTCTTATTCATAATTATTGTTGGAGAATTGAAAAGTTGATTATAGATGGAGAAAATAAATGAAAGTATGTATATAAGGTACAATGTTAGAAGTGATAAAGTATAAATAACCATATTACAATTCATTGATGACATGATTTTCTTAAGGAAAAAATCTAGAAAAAATATAGAGGTTATGCTGAGGCACTATGTATTGGCATCATGGCTAAAGAAGAATTACCACAAAATAGGTTAAGGCCACTTGGGTTGGGAGACTAATATTACAAGAAATGGTTGATAAACTACTTTAAAGTTATTTATCTCATTTACTTGGATATTTTAGTTCGGGCTAATACTAAAAAAGAAGAAATTTAGAAATCAATTATTTTTGTAAACTTAGCAAATAAACTATAAGGTCATAAAAACATCAAGGTATTTTTTCATTTTTTTTAATTTTTTTTTATCAACAATAACTAATATATAAAAAAATAGACATTAGAAATATATCAACCCATATACAATACCAATAAAAACATAGGAGATGAGAAAATGAAACCTATGAATACTATCCTTTTGAGCATACAAAACCTACAAACAACGCTCAAATCCTGAACAAGACAAACCATAAATGAGATGTATCTTATAATCTCTACCGACCCAAAATATTACAAATAATTCATGTATGCAATTGTATGGTAATCCAACCAAGATAGATCTAACGTTCTATATATAACATACAATAGATTTGCAAAAAAATTGAAGTCCAAAAAACTCCTGTAAATCATCCTTTCCACTAAAGTTAGCAAGAGATAATTTCTTTTTTAGAGTAGCTTGTTTCTGATAATTCTAAGACATATTTATCTCCTTTGAAAAAAGTTTGCCTAAAATCCTTAACAACAAAACAACACATAGCATAGGTAATGACAATAAAGGGTTAGATAAGAACATTATAGCATGAGATCCTTGTTTTTATCTCACTTCTGAATCAATGTAGGACGTATTGAATATACGATTTTTGACATAGACACTAATCAAAGTATACAAATTTTGTCTTTGATATTTTGTTTCTCAACCATGTCCAAGCTTTTAACCATGTTAACTTTCCTCACCATCCCTTTGGTCGTTTATAAATACAATGAAATTCCTATGGTCCTATATACTTCCCATCATATCCACCTGCATCACCTTCCATAACTTGTTTCCTGTTATACTCAAACCAAACATATAAAAAATGGTCATAATGTTGTAAAGTTTGGTTATGTTGTATTGTTAATACTTCAAACCATTTAAAGCAAAGTTAGATATCATACTCTCAAAGAAAAGATGTTGAACTGATTATTCAGATGTACCACGTAGGACGTATAAATTGCAAGATAATTGCACTGTTCTATTACCTAAATTATCTTTTATGGTTATGCAATTCAAACTCGCCAATCAAAGTGTTGTCTTATATACAAAGATTATGTTCTATGGAACCAATTTTGATGTGTTTACCTATCTTTCATTTATTTCTTTTCAAAATTTCTAAGAAGACCAAGAAGCCAAGCAGACAATAAAGTAACTTTTTGTGGGAGATTAAGAGAAAAAGAAGATTTGTCAAAAAGCTTATAAGAGAATTTGTTTTGCAAAGAAGCATAGGACTAGGAGTAAAATGATGTCTTTACATTTTCGATAAGGCTTTATTGGAAAAATACAAACAAAGAAGGATAAAAATGAAAAATATTGGTGTTATATAATTTAAGTATGGTGGCCCTCACAAGAGGAGGGTAGGTATTAAAAAACTCTTCAAATAGTGAAAGGAGTCCAAAAGGTGTTTTGAAAAAATAATTAGTCAAAATGACTTGATAATAACTTAAAAGACTAGAAGATAGAATTATCATTAAATTTTGAAGTGAGGCATATGAGGGAGATGGATATGTCTAGGTGGTGGAGAATGTTTGATTGGTAGAAAAAAATTACCAAAAACTAGAAAAAAAGTTCATAAAAGGTTGAGAACAAAGTAGGAGAATTTTCTTTTTATCATAAAAAAAAATTATATATTTATAAATCAGGTATTTGGATTACTCCAACTTTTATACATGATATTTACGAGAGGGATTGTGATAATATGTGACTTTAACCATATTTCTCTACTCATCCTATACTAAACATAATATATTGTGAACCATTTGGGTACACAAAGGCAAATCTCATTTTGAGTTATTAAGCCAAACAACATGTCTTACCAACCCTAAATATGGCACATAAAAATTCAAATTGTTGTATAAAATGAGTCAATCTTTTGTATTATATATGTCAAGGAGTAGATAGTATCTTCATAGGACTCCAACAAATTTCGTTAGTCATCACATAAGATTTTCTTTCAGGCAATTGAGTTGTGCTTCTCCGTACCTTCTTTCACATCCACTTTGTACTCCTTCATAGTGGGTGTAGAACTCTTTTTTTTTTTATAGTTTCAAGACCCATGCACAAAAGTTAGAAACAAACACACAAATAATTTTAATAATTTATATATCATTTCCTCTTTTCTTTATTACAGGTTAGTTTATCTCTCACATTCTTAGATACCAGTATGTTTATGTTATACCCCTGTATATTATCTATATGATTGATCTAATATACTCATCTGGACATTAATGTCATTCAATGTACAAAAATTTTACATCAGGAATTTTGTATTTCATCTATGTCCAAACTCTGATCAATTATGTCATAAAGAAAATATTTTCATTTGTGTCAACTTTTCCTTGTCTAGAGAAAACAACTTTTCTTGTCTAGAGAAAACAACTGTATTCCTATGATTCCATATGTTCCATATATATGAAGTTCATATTCACTTCCATAGTTTGTTCGCCTTTGTTAAAAGTCATAGGAAAAGTGTTGAAAATGAACATAAAGTTCATTAGGGTGTGTTGTGCTCATACCTTCTCATTTATTACATATATTCTATACTATGTTAGATATGTGTTGCGTTTGTACCGACTCATTTGTTACATATATTTTATACTTAGATAGTTATAAGCAATAAACAAGTGAGTTACAATTTCCTCTTCAAACCCACACTAATAAGTGTTTTATAATGTTGTTGTTTTCCTCCTAAGATTTTTCTTTGTTTCAATTCTATTTAAAATTATCCTCCACGCATAAAATTATGCAGATGGGAAAATAACTTGAACATATCATAATATTTCCTATTAAATGTCTTGCAATTTTATGCATGTAAATTTTATCATATACTCCTCTCCCTCCTCATCTTTTCAAATTCATATATTCTCACCTTTTCTATGTAATGAATGATCTGTTAATACATGCATGAATTCTATTAGTTGAGATGTTTTTCATTGAAATCTTTCTCTCATCTAATTCAGTTCTCAATTCCAATTGATTGTTAAAAATCCAATTGCTAAACTCAGTTCTTATTTGTTCCCTTTTATTATAATTAACATATAGTCCAGAAAATCTAACATTTAATTTCACATATCTTTGTAACTCTTTTTTAAATTTTATCTTAGTCCTTAATCTAACTTTTCACTCAATATTTTGATCAAACATATTTTTTTTTTTACCTTCACCACTTATTTCGTTCAAATCTTTTCAAATAGGATTTTATTAACCTAATATCTGTTATTCCTACCTCTCCCTTTTCTTTATAATTAATATGCGATATGTACACTTATGCACTTATGTGTAAGATTTGTGTACTTGGTTATAAAAGGATCATCGCTATTATGTTAATGTGAATTTATTGTTTTTTCAAAACTATATAAACTAGTAAAGTAGAGGTTATTAAGTTAGGACTGTAATTTTGTTTGGTTTATTAGTTTGTAAACCTCTTATCTATACCAATCATTTTATTTTATCATTAAAACTCTGTTATTATAAAATTAGATAAAAGCTCCATAGTCAGACCTTCTATGGTTTAGAAAGCTTAATTATTTATTGTAAAAGAAATTTATACCGAAAGATTTATGATTTTGTCTTAGAATGAGAAATAAATTTATAAGAACTTAAAAGAACAATATTAAAACATCACAATATGAAGAAGGCTTTTAACACTGATCGAAATACAAATAGAAGGAACATGAATAGTTGACCATAGACTAAAAGAAATATTTCAATAAGAGAAATAATTTTTAAGAACATGTAATACAGCAGGAGAAAAAAATGACTATTATCTTTGATATATCAAAGTAGCATTGTAGTAGACTAAAACAGTGATGAATATGAAAGAGGTGTAGCATTATCTGGCATAATCAAACAATGAAACAGAGCTTCTTAACTCACCAATTTGTTTTTGGAACAAAATTTCATTGAAAACTTAAGGTACTAGTCTAATATTAGTGTAGTAGAGTTTTTCTTTTTTTGGGGTTGATTTTCTCTTTAGTATAAGAATATTATAAAATGTTATATCATTTTGTTGTGCAAATTTATACAAAACTATATTTTTTTTATGGATTAAAATACTTTTACTGTTATATATATGAAGACAGATTTTATTTATATTTTACACTTGTACACATATTCTATTTTTTCTTTTTAAATATATATTGAACAATATTGTATTCATGTTTAAAGTTCCCTCGTATTTTTTGTAAATGATTTTTTTATTACATAAAATATAATATTTATATTTTTTTATTGGTAATATATATGTTGAAGTTAAAAATTGAAGTATTATGTTTTTATCCTATTTCAACATGATTGTGAAAATATATGTAGCTTCTTAAAAAAACCTAGAATGTTCACAATAACTTAATATAGAAGAATATAATATATATATATATATATATATATATATATATATATATATATATATATATATATATATAAACTTTATGGCATAAAATTTTATAAAAGTTAAGGGGATAATCACATACAACTGCATCCATCAGAATGTCCAACATCATCTTATATTGAAAGAATATAATTCAATGCATTATGACAAAGATCCACATCAACACGTGATTATGCACACCAACATTATTTGTAAATGTCTATATCATCTTAACAGCATATGGTGTGATATGCTTGTAAAATGTTAATAAAAGAAGTTTCCTGCTACATCCATGTTTTACTAAATATGAAAAATATTTAATAAAGAACATAATAGAAAAGAAAATTTGTCTATTTTATCTTATTATTAAATTGTATAGCAAACTTATTAAAGAAACAAGTTTATTTGCATTCAAAATTTTAAATACTTAATTTTACTAATCAAATGTAAGAACAAATATAATATTGAATCTTCACATTATATATAGTATCGCAAAAATGAGAAATCATTACGAATCACAAAATCACAATGCAATAATCATATGTTATTCAATAAATTTAGAGATCAAAAGTTGAGCTCGAAACTGAGATATATGCTGTCATGACACCATAGAATACCAAGGAAGGCAAGAGAGGGAGATAAATTTGGTTAGAATATATTATGATTATTTTTACATGGATGTAAAGTATATAATTACATTGTTCAGAATATCTTAACAACATCAAATTTTTTGGTGTCCAATATACATAGAGAAGATAATGGTTATGTCAATGAACTTGTTAATTTTAGTATTTATATACAGATGTAATAATTAAGGTGAGATATAATTCTTACTAGAGAGGACTGTTTAAAAAACAAAAAAATTGATTTACATGTATACAGTTTATGTCCCTAAAGTTTAAATTGTTTTTGGTGTTATATAACCTTTTAATTACAAATATATTTAAATAAAACGTAAAAATTTAGTATAATTTGATTTAAATATAAAACAAATAACCCAATTTTGTTAACTTTTTTTTAGGTTTTGAACGCACTTCTCAGTAAATATTGAGCCGAGAATGTTTCAAACGGCGTAAACAACTTCAATATTAACATGAGACACATTCCACATGTTGAAAAAAGTCAACGTAATTGGGTTAAAAGGACTATATTCATTCATTTTTAAAGTTTAGAGACCAAAATTTATCAAAGTTTCGACCAGGGACGAATTCCAATTTTTGACCAAAGTTCAGGAACTAAAACATACTTAACCCTTAATATAATTATAAGATGTAAATAATTTAACAATTTAATATCCATTAAAAATTTATTAATATTATGATGTTGTAATTAGTCGAGGAAGTTACTCCAACTGTGCTTCAACTCACCAAGCATAAATAAAAAGTGCAAATTGATTGTCAAATGTTTTTTGCTTATGAAAAGTTACACCATAACAAATTTAAAATCTGAAGTAATATACAAAGAGTTTAATGAGATAATAACAGGAATTTTGAGTGTATAATTAGCATGAATGACAATATTAATAAGTCATTGATTTAGTATTATATCTACCTCTACCTGCATGCATATATATATATATATATATACTTTGCTATGATGGTTGATGAGGTTATGATTGAGGTGCTTTTGTTGGTCCACATAACAGAAGTTTGCATGTTATGGATACCACACAAATATTTACATTTAATCTAATGAGGTGGGTTCTCAACATGTTCAAGTGTACTATGTATGGTTAGTTAGGTAGTTGTAATATCTTGAGATAAGAAACTGAGTTTATTCATGAATTCAGTTTACTATTTTTAGTGTGATATTAGGGAAGATTTTAAAGGGTACTTTGAAAAGTTATACAGGGTGTGGCTGATTTATATTTTGTGACTTTATTTGCTAACATGTAGTGGCTGAGAGACATACTCTAGTACTGTACTACACTCCACTATGTGTCCTTTGTTATCTTGATCATGTGTAGAAAACTTTTGTTTGAAGAACATATTTTGTGCAACACAACGAGGAATAACAAGTCATGGGTAAGAAGACATCACTACAACAATTTATAGTTTAGACCACACTAAAATAGATAACGGCTAAATAAATGTAGCCTAAACATATAATAAACAATATTTTTATAAATGATGTATAAATATTATGAAAGTCCATGATTATATAATTGTTGCTTTAAATTATGTGGGCAAAATTAGTAAAAATGTGGTCTAAAAACATAGGTAAAGTATAAAATCAACATGTAAAATTATTGTCTATTGTGAGAATTTTAAGCAACGGTTTTAAAAATATTGTCATACTAAAAACCGTTGTCTATTATCTATAGTTGCACTCACCTATACCACGCCTAAAAAATTATGGTCTAATCTTTAAATCACGGTTTTTATAATTTATATCATAATTTTATGCCATTGTCTAAAGTGATTTTTGTTATAATGCATTTACCAAGGAGGAAACAAAGACAATGACAAAAGAACACATTATTTTTTTTAAGAACATTTTAGGGAAGCATTATAAAAAATTTGGAACAATATGAAAAAGTAGTATTATAATATTATTCCTACTAGTTTTGATATATGATGTGTAAATACATCTAAGTGATAGACAAAAAAATGAGTTAACTTCTTCACAAACGAAGACGAGGATGTTACATATTTGATATTGCTAACTATATGTACATATTACTTTATATATGGCTTTAGACAACCTAATTGTCCTATTCTATATTTTTGTTGTTGATAAGAAAAATTACTAAACTTTAATTACAACAATACCTTGTATTTTTTTTAGAAGTAACAAAAAATTATATCATACCAAACTACGTCCAAGTGCATCAACTAATTAGATTTAATATTCAAATTCTTCTTGTTTAATGGTGAATTTCATCAAGGGTAAGGGTTTAATGAATAGTGTACTAGTAGCTAAGTAAGTAACCGAGGAGGTCAAGAGAAAAAAATGAAGTTGTCATTATAGTAAAAGTTGACTTTAAGAAAGTCTAAGATTCAATAAAATGAAATTTTTTATATTATAAGATAGGAAGGTTGGGATTTTGTCAAAAATGAGTTTATTGGATTAAGGAATGTCTTGAATCATCAATAAATCTTTGTGAATGGTAGTCCGGCAAGTGAACTCAAACCATCAAAAAGGTTAAGAGACAAGGCGGTCCAGTAGCTCCTTTCTTATACTTGATAGTGGCTAAGGGTTTAGCGAAATTGATCAGACAAACAGAGATGAAACAATCGATGAAAGTATTAAAGGTAGGATAAAAGGAAGTGAAAGGGGACATGTTACAATTTGCAGATGACATCATTTTCTTTTGCGAAACAAGTACTCATAGTATCGTGGTGTTGAAAAGTATCCTTAGATATTTTGTGCTTGTTTCAGGACTTAAGGTAAATTCTTTGTAAAGTAAGGTTGGAGGGATTGGGGTGGAAAGAAGTAGGAAACATATGTTCGTTGCCTTACTAAATTGTAGCATTATGACCACTCATTTCACCTACTTAAGAATTGTAGTGGGGAAAACTCTAGCAAAGTACATATGATAGAAAGGAGTTTGTGTGGTTGAAGTATATTAGAATAGCATGTAGGAAGAGTCAACTGGGTATTAGTATGATGATAATATACAGTGTAGAAAATAGGCACATGAACAAATATAAGGATGTGAAAAGATGTGGTTAGGAGACAACCCACTTAGATAAAAGTACCCAAGATTGTATGCAAACTCAATCGATAAAGAAGCAACAATATGTGAGTTTGGGGAACTGGGAGGAGAACATATGAGTTTGGAAGATGAAATGGAGGAGAAAGTGGTTTGAGTGAAAATAGAATAGATAGTTGATGCAAGAGATTGACAATCTTGAATAGGAAGAAGGAGGAAATTTATCTAACGGGGTCATGACAAATGACATTAAGGAATTTGCGATTTTAAAACACTTCAACATTGATATCCATCCTATAAAGGCCAACAACATAACCATTATTAATGGGAGACCTCCTCCAATGGGTATGATTAAATGTAATGTTGATGGAGTAGCAAGAGGAGCACCTAGTCCAACAGCCTATGCTAGTATCTTCCATGTCAACACTAATGATCTTATAGGAGGCTTCACTGCTCTTATTGACAATTTGGTAAAGCATATGCCATTAGAGCAAAGCTTATGAAAACCATTTTTGCACTAGAATCAACAATGAGAGAGGATGGTCCAATCTTTGGCTCGAAACTGACTCATATTGTTCCTTCGGACATCAGAAATAGATGGAGAAGATTTTTATACAGAGTTACAAACATACACTTTATGATTACTCACATTTTTAGGGAAGGAAACAAGTGTGTAGACAAACTGACCAATTTGGGTATTGACTCACGAGTCCAATTTTTTTGACTTTTCAGTCTACCTTTAACTTGTTCGTTTGACAATTTAAAAACAAGCTTGGTATGCCAGAATTTAGATTTGATTAATCTAGTTGTTTGTTTGATTCAACATGAGCTTTGGCTTGATACTCCCATGTTGTAGTTTCCTTTTTTTTATGATATTTGACCTTCTATATTAAAAAAAAAAGGAGAAAAAGAAGAAGGAGATGACCGGCGTTGGAGAATGATGAGAAAGGTCTATACCATTAGATCAGTAAGTTCACAACCACCAATTTATTGGTGAAGAATGCCAAATATATAATATGTTCTAGAAAATAAAATCTCTATCCCCAATCCAAACTATTGTATGAAGAATTAGAAAATAGAGTTTTAAGGAACGATAATTTCTATAAAAGATGGATGGACTGATGTATGAGTACCTATAAGGTCATCTACTGTTTACCTATAAGGTAACCAGAAGAGTATGAGATATGTTGTATAATTGGACTGATGTTACATTACATCATTATATAACTAAACATTATGTTACTCAATTTAACCCTTTTTGATGCTAAAGAGGGAGGAAAATTAATGTTGGGCATGTATGTGAGTGAATATAGTATGGTTAATATGGAGAAAGAATAATATAATCTTTAAGAATGATAGCTTTGGATGTTCAAGAGATATTCTCCATTGACTAATCAAAGGTATGAACATAGATCACATGTACAGAGCTAAATGAAATTTTTTCGTACTCATATCAGTGTTTAGGCTCCATAACATGCTTAAAACAGAGATGATCTTTCAAAATGTCATGTCACTAGTTCAAGCAAATATATCTAAGTATTATATTTGATCTTCTGGAGATATAACTGACACATAACATGAACTAAAAACCTAAATGAAGTCATATTTTATGTAAAAAAAAAGTGTGCAAATAAATATATATATATATATACCGGAATATTTTAAAATTCTATCGTAGATATATATTATATATATTTTATATATTTTATATATTTTATTTGGTGTTTAAAAAATAATTGAATAACTGTGTAAAGATAAACGGGTTTTGTGCATATAGTTAGTGATTTTTCAACTTTATGTACTATGTTTCAATTTTGTAATTTTATTTTTAAAAAATCATAAAAAATGTATAAAATTTATATTACAATTTAAAATAAAGTTATTAACTTGTTAAATATGTAATGTGTTCTGAATTATTGAAATTCGAAGAGTATCATTTATAATTATATTATCTTTTATCTTTTGTGTTCATATTGTACTTTTTTTACATGTATTTTAAGATTCTTTTCATAGGAATTATAAAATATAACAAATTTTATTGATTTTAATAAAATAGTTTTATAATTTTTCCATCTAACAAAATAAATGCACATTTAAATTATTTAAAATTATTATAAAAGCCAAGAATACAATACAGAAAAAAAAAAGTATCTTATTGAAAACAAGTTATTAATTAAATGCATAGAAAACCAAAAGATCAATTTAAATCCAAAATAATGGTCTACAATTTGTGAACTTTATCTCAAGACCGGTAATGAAAAAAGTTATATATCATACTATTACTTAAGTCATTTTGCATGATGTATCATTTACTTTAAAATACTATAATTTGATAATTGTTTCTAGGTATTCTATTTTTAACACATCTTGGACTGTAAGGTAATGAGATATGTAAGCTAATTAAATATTATTTACTTAAATTAAAAAAAAAAAAAAAAGACATATGAGAACTCTGTTACAACGTCATATTTTAGAAAAATTATTAAATTCTGATTAAATATTATTTTATTAAATTGAAAAAAAGACATATGAAAACTCCTCTGGTACAACGTCATATATTAGACAAATTATTAAATTCTGATTTAGAAGTCTGCACCTCCTCTGATGAATTTTTCCATTAAGAATTAACATTAACAGTATTATATATTTATACAATTAATAACTTCTTCATCACACTAAACAAATCGTTGTATGAAACATGGTATCTTTCTAAGTACAAATTGAAGGATGGTATAATCACCAAATTACCAATTTTATTTATTTTTCTAATGCAAACCATGTCAAAATTAAATGTTATTGTGTATGAGATTTTATTTTTTTACAAAAAGACACTTAAATCTTAATTTAAAATAATGACGACCACAAAACAATATGTAATCACGTAACACCAGCCACAACAAGAGACAACATCTCGTAGTAACAACCACAACAAGAGACAACATAATTACTGAATAATATTTAATGTACATCTTGAATATGAAAAACTATTTCTCTGAAGTTTTTATTTTAAAAGAAAAACTAGATAATTTATAATATATTAATAAATTTGTTTGAGAAGAAAAAAAAACTAAGATGTCACTGTATCACAGGAACACAGTTCAGAGTGTCAAGCTACAAATGGATGCATGGCTAGATCTACCTCTAACTTTACACGCGAAAAGATCACAGGTAACTAGCAGCCAACCTATCTTGCATGCGTGATGGATCCTCTATCTCTGTCATTTCTACTTCAAAGCTAAAGTAAAAACGTACACAAGATCTAACGGAGTTAACATCTATAATTTTCTCAAACACCTCCTTCTATATATTTACAAGATTTTAATTTTTATAAAATGATTTTTTTAGTTTATATTTATAAATAAAAATAAAAATTATTGTTTTTAGTTTCAACTAATTTTATTTTTCATTAGTAAAACATTTAGTTTCTTTTATTTTAATCCCATTCAAATTTTAAATTACTATTATTGTATATTCTTATATACTTTGTTTAATAAATAAACAATTTCATTTTAAATTTTCTTTTCTTAAAACATGATAAGAATTATTTTGGCACTTCGATCTTTATTTTAATTTTTTGCTAGTCTTTGCTAAAACTAAAGAAATTTTTTTTTCAAAATTAAAAGAAAAATAAAAAAATAACAGTTTATTTAGTTTTTGTTTAATTTAGAGAACTAGTATGATAAGAAAAATGTTTCTCTCACTAAATTCGTCAATAGTATACATATTTAGAAAAGAAGAAGAAAGTAGAAAAAGTTGAAGCACAGGAAATAATTTGGAATTTTATAGATGATTGATCGGTGGATGGAATTTTAGATGATTGATCGGTAGAAGCGGTGACAGAGAAAATACAATACGAAGCTTATCAGGGATTGAGAAGAGTTAAGAGATGTTGGAATATGTGAGGGGTTTTGAGATTTTAGCAAGCTGTGCTGTGTGTGCCTTTGTACTCATCTATATAAACTATGAATGAGACTCAGAGGCCATAACAGCTGTGAATGGATTTATACACACGTATTATATATATACACTATGCATGAGAGTGAAAGGCCATAACAGTGGTGAATGGGTTGCAGAGGACTGCATTTATTAGTTTCTGCATTGCAGGACTGTCTCTGCATAAATTTTGGTTTTTGCCGTGGGTGGGACGTGCTGTGATTCTCTACCTTATCAAATAAAACACCTATATTATAAATGTTTTTTAATTTCGTTTTCAAAATAATTTATTTTGAAATTTAATGAAGTAAAATTAAATATATGAATGCAAGAGAAAGTTGTGTTTAATTTCTTCTTTTTATGAGGTTTTGGAAAGAACAGCTGTTGTTATCCAACAGTAAAAATATAGACAAACTCCCTTTGACTCTCTCTCTCTATCCTTGTAGATATCGATAATGTGTATTTAATACCCAGAACTATGCTATGTCAGGAGATGAGGTTCTGGTTCACTTTTCACAAACTTTTTTAATAAACTTTTCTTCTTAAAAATTGTACTTTTGATCTGTTTGAATGCATATGTGAGATTGAGTTAGACAGTTCCTAAGATCTTTCTTAGTATTTCAAAAAGAGACAACTGCTTTAACTAGATAAAATAGTGATTATAATTAATAGAATTCTAAAAGTGGGAAAGATGTTTGATCTGTCTAAATCAATTAAGTAGATCAGGCTTGTAATCTGTCTTCTTTTAAAGTCATCAACGACATGATTAGACATATTATAGACACAACGTTGGTGCTATGTGCTATGTAACTAGAGAGAGTTCCCATTGTCCATTTCTTTTGACTTTTTTGGTACTCATTCAGTAGATAGCATTAATCTTGAATTCTCATAGGTTTCGAAACCAAACTATCATGAAGTCAACCATACATGATTTGATTATATATTATAATGTTTTTCTTCCAACAAAAGGCTTATGAAAAATTAAGCAATTTATAAAATCGGGTTACACTAGTTGTTCAAAATAGTTATTAACTAGCTAGAGACTAAATGCAGAAATGGAACTACCCAATTGGATTTGTTCTTTTCAGTTTCTTCACTGTTTCACGTGCTTGTGTATGGAGAATCCCTCTCTCTTGTCCATTGGACAATTTCGAAGAAGGAAAGCTCTTACCCATGAACAGTATCTAACAGTTTATACCAGCAGGACCATGATCAACATGTACCCTTCATGTATCCGTACAAGATGAATCTGGTTCAAGTTGGATCAGTATAGTTAGAAATTGATTTTTTATTGAGAATGACATAAAATAAAAGAGAGAAAAAAAATGGAAGAAAAAATTAGAAGTAAAATAGTAAAGTTGAAATCTTTAAAATATAATAGTTTTATTTAAAGTGCACCTTAAAATGGTAAAAACTAAACATTTCATCCATTTAAAAATGAAAAAATGAAATCATGGTAATTTAGTGAAAGAAGTAACATGTTTTAAGAAGTAACATTTTTGTTAAAAATTATATGGATGGACATAGACATCAAATATATTATCAGCCTAACCATAAAAATAATAGTTGTTAAATCTTCTCTTTTGAATAACCTGAAACTACCTAATTAGAGGGATTTCATATCAATTTACATTCACTATCTAAGTGTGTCTCTAGGTAGTTACTAATTAGGTTTCTTGCATATCATAAAAGTACCTAAATAAAGCACCAATATGGCAAACAGAGTCACATTATGATTGTTTGGAATCTTTATGGACACTTAGATAAATTACAGGAGGAAGAATCAAGCTAGAAGGAATAGCATTCCTGAAACTATGACCTTTCAAAAAGTTGTTTCTTTTACAAAGGCTTCCAGTGGGGACTACTTGCGACTTGATGCATTTGGAATTACTTCAACATCACGATGAGCAGGAATGATTCATTCAAACTTGTACAAGACCTTAACAAATCACAAACACATACACATAATTCTCTATAAAAAAACAAAAACATATATAATGTTTTCAGAAAATCCACAACAAACACGCATTCTTCTTCTCCAACACCGAATTTAAACATGCAAAATGCAAAAAATAGCATGCCAATCCATCTTTCTTAGTCTCATCATGTGTACTGTGAAACGCGTTCTACAATCACGGGCGTGGTTTTCCCTTGCATACTTTGGGACATACATAATGCATGTTCATCTAGTAGCTACCTAGACTTGTGGATCAACAGTGCATGCAATTTTGAGCTGTGTACTGTGAACTCCAAAAGAAAAAATAAATAAAAAAAAAAAAACGCGTCTCTGCAGTGTGAAAGTTGAATATAGTAAATAGGGAGAGACAAGAGTGCGTATATGAAGAGTTTTGTCTGTGAAAGATGCTGCACTAGTTGATGTATGTTGCCTGGGTACAAGTATAGCTGAGTTCATAAGTTCATGTCTCCGAGGAAAATGTACTTCATTTTGAGAATGGCAACATCCTCATACATTCAAATGTTTAGACCTCATGAATTGTTTAGACTAACTGTGTATACAAATTTACAATGATTAGCTTATTCAGAAGGAAAATGATTTTTTGACTACTAAATTTTGATAATTTTCTCTTACAATCTTAGGTGTCATTTTTTAAGTGGTTTTTCATCTTTGTATTTTCTCATTCTCAACATTCCAAAATCATTTAAAAGATGTCACCTCATATTGTAAAAGAAAGTTGTCAAAATTTAATAGTTAAAATATTATTGTCCTATTCAAAACAACTTGTGTATGACTTTATATATAATATCTTCAAATATAGTAAGTAATTGATAGTTGAATACTTTTTTTATTGTAATCAAATATAAAGATAAAAGGATGAGAACAGAGGAATGAAATTGTCTGCAGAACAAAACTTCTTTTAATGCTTATTAATTTAGTTTAGTACGTTAAGTTTTTAAAAAATCTAAATTATGATGGACTAAAGTTTAAATAGTAATTGAATGAGATAAAATTATATAACTAATTAAAGTAAACGTGACGATAAGAATGATGAAGAGGAGATGCTAGAACATAGTTTTCTAGTTTCAAGATATCCTATTAAAATTATTCTAAATTGATATTAAAACAAATACAATTATAATTAAAAAATATTTTTTTAAGATTAAATTAACTTTAAATATAATAAAGTTGGTTAAACGGATTTTAATAATAATAATAATAATAATAATAATAATAATAATAATAATAATAATAATAATATCGTTAGTCTAGTTAAAAGCGAATTAATATAAATTAAATGTAATAAAAGATAGCTTCATTTAGTTTTTTAAAATAATATTTTTCAAGTGTGGGTTTAGCCAAATATTGTAGTTAATAATATATCAATGTCAACTTCACCAATGCTATTGAGCTAACGTAAAAAAAACAAAAAATGTAATAAATTGTTTTAGCACATATTTTAATTGGAAATTTAATTTCCCCTCGCAAAGGTTGTTTCTTTTCTCAAAGTCGTTGAAGGTCAAATTTCTTTTCTTCCTATCTCAGATAACATCTTAATGAATTGCTCTCCTCTGAACTTGATTGTTTTCTTAAACCCAGTATTTTTGTGTTTGTGAGTGCATTAAGAAGCCTTAATACAAAGCCCTAAAATTCTAAACGTTATGAGAAGGTTGACCATACGCACCAAGGAGCTGAAATACATGGTATCGTGGCTGGCCTAGAGCTTCGGTTGTGAGTTTTCTAAGTTCATATATTCTAAAATTGAAGTGCATTTTCTTTTCTTTTTTTATGAATCCTTTTATTTCGAATCATTATTTGGTTTAGTTTCTGACCTTTTTTTATTTTTGGTATTCAATTGGGTTTAACAATGTTGTTTATGGTTGCGCTTATATCCTAGACGTTATAGTCTAATGTATTTGTTCTCCTTGTAGTATGGATTTAGGTTAAAAGATGAATCAGTAATATAACTATTCAGGAAATAGTCAATAGGAAAATGAGCTGAAAGTCTTAGAAGAGAGAAGCAATCTAGTACTAAGTCATGGTTATAAAAGCATAAAGAAGAACATCCCAACAGCAAGTCATTTGCTCCTGTTCCTAAGACATCACTAGAATGTTGGGATATTTATTTTGTTGTACAGTCATTGTTGCTTGTGCCTGGTCAAACTCAACTTCATATTATTATACTTGATTTAATATCTTAAGATTTTTTCTGATATTTAGTATGGTGACAGAGTGGGTTTTTGGTGGGGAATTTTGAAGAAAGATATTTTCAGTTTCGTAAAGAAAGTTTTTATATTGGTCGTGATACCTCAATTAACCACATTTATATATTCTTGTTGCCAAAAAAAAAAAATCTAATCATACAACTGTGAGACATAGACATAAGTTTGAGTTTAAGTCTCACATTAGGTACGGATAAAAAAGTTGAACATTTTATAAAAAAAAAATCTGCAAATCTATTGTTTTAAAGTTTTAGATCGGAAGTGACGTCAAATCTTGTTGTGTGAGTTCAATTCGTGTCTCATTAATATTAAGTATTTCCTATGAATCCACCATCGAAAGATCCATCAATATTATAAGAGTTCATGGTTCATCTTATTAATATACTCAAACGAGTATAAGATGAGTATTTCTAATAGGGATTTAAGACAACGGTGTTCATCATTTAAGTGGATTGGATTTATATTTTATTGGTATTGAATCACTTTTATGAATCTCTTTGAAAGATCCATCAAGATTATAATCTGTTTAATTTTTGTAATAGGATAAGAGTGTTTGATATATATTAAAAACAGAGGCCGTAAACTTAATTGTATCGCTAAAAATATATAATAATTTCAAATTGTCCCTTAAACTAATACAAATTTGATGTGGGTTAAAAAAATGAGAATTTGCTCACAAAACAAGTTGGCAAAAGTTTTGTAGCACGAGTTGAGTTAGATTTTTAAAAGTTTTTTTTGTAGGTAATTGACAGTAACCTATTTAAAGTCTTATCCATGATGTAGGGTTAAGAAAACTCTTTTTTCTCCTAGGATGGAATATATGATATTTTTTGTGTAAATAATATTTTTCCATGTCTAGGTGAAAGTCCTTTTTGTTGTGTTCAAATCAAAGGTTATCCTTAGATATACCTGAATGGAAGTGATATTATATAAGAATGAATTTTCACTAATACAGAATAACTTTTCTACGTCAGAGTTTTTATGTCCGGTAAAAGAACAATCCACTAAAAATTGACTGGTAATATTTTTTTAGTTATTGTTCAAAATTTACGTCTAACAATAAATTTGCTCTTTTACGTTTCAGCAGTATCAAGAGTAAATTTAAGTTTAACCTGAGTTAGAATTTCATGTGACATCAATATATATTTCACAGTGATGTACCAACACATTCAAATGAATTATCTTATTATTAGCCTAAAATGGAAAGCAAATAAGATAAAATTATTGAAAAGTTTGTAAATGAACTAATTAGTACCACATTTAAAACATCATTTTCCTTAAGAAAAAATGTATTACATAATTAGCGATATCAACCACTCCTGTAATTAATTGAATACTTTTTTTAAGTGAATAATCTAGTTTAAAATCAAATGTGCTTGAAAATAATTTAAAACTTAACCTTGTAATAAACTTTTTATTTCATTGTTGGATTTGCAGTTTAAAAAAGAAAATCACATAATAATGTAGTTCGTAAATATAAGGATAACTAATGAGACTTACATGAGTAAGAAAAAAACCAATTAGTTACGTAGTTAACATGATTATAAAATAATAAATTATTGATAATTGACACATCCATATATAAAGTTATATATAGTTAGATAATGTATCTTTCTTAGTCACTTCATCCATGTAAGTATTGTTAGGTCTTCATCTCGAATTTTCAAGACTTTTGAATAGTTAAGACTCAAGAAATTCATACATCACTACTACTTCCTTATGATGATGCACTAAAGTAATCACATAGGCTCCAACCACCATCTGCACCATACACATTCAATATTCACCGTATCTTTGACATATGAATTAAATTTGGTTAAATGATTTTAGTCCTTAAATTTTGATCTAAAATTAAAACTCATTTATATCTCAAATCTTTATATAATTTAGTTTTCAAACTTCAAAGTTAATTAGATGTAATTCTTCCAACATAATTTTTTTTTATGTGTCAAATAGTCTTTCAAACTGATGTTTGAGTTATTTACATTTTTGACACATTTCAACTCAAATGTCAATCAAAATGTTATTTAACATGTAAAAAAAACTAATATCTTTTGATTGAAAAAAATTATGTTTATTCTTTTTTAAAGTTTAAAGATTAAAATGAATCAAAATTTAAGATAAAACGTTCAATTTCATGTCTAAGTTTAAGAACTAGGTACATGTTTAATCCACTAAATTTTAACAATAATATAATAATATAAAGATATGAAACACCAAAATAAGTGACGTAGGATTACAAATGGAGACACGCCAATATGTTTAAACAGAAATGTTTAGAATGCAAAATGGAGCAAAAGGGGAACGGAAGGGATGACTAGAGCATTGACACAAAGTAGCACAAGGTCCAAGTTCACCAAATAAGATAAATGAAAAATTGAAGATTCATTTATAGCAAGAAGTGAGAAAGAAAACAAATCAAATATAGTAATAAGACTTTGAACGAGAATTAAAAGAAATATAAATAGACGAGACACCCAACATAGAATATCTTCCTTACAAATATTTCAATACACTTTTACTAAAAGAATTTCATAAATTAAGAAAGTAAAAGAAATATCTCTTTAAATAAGTACTTCAAATCTTAAAAAAATTGAATTATTTGCTAAAGTTTTTTTTTTGTTAAAAAAGTTAAACTTTTTTAATATTGTTTTAGGGGGAATAGTACCATGACCCCATTTTTATGAAAAGTTTGAAAAGAAAATAAAAGTTGTACCTGAAAATTTATTTATTTTTATAAACTTTACCAAATAAAATCCCGAAAAAAAAATCTCAAAAATGAAAACGGAACCACATAACATGATAAAAGATTCTTCTTCGTATCATGACCACGTTTGATTTCTCCTTCAAAAGCAAAATCATTATCTATTTTATACTCACCTTGATCCCACCTTCAAACTTTGAAGTTTTGTTGGTAGCACCAACTAACTTTTGAACGTGGCCTTCAACGTTAGGATGGAGGGAAGAAATAATATGGAGATTTTTAATTCTTCAAATTTACACAAAAAAATTATGATCCTCATAAAAAGATATGTTCATTCCTCACCTCAATTGATGGGGCACTTGTGTTCATACAATATTTGATTTGGTAACATGTCTGTTACTTCAAACTCTCAAATGTTTTTATGACCTTTGACCAAATTTAATGTTTAATAATGCCTCAAATTAGGTTGCCTCCAAAAAAATAATACATGTAGAAATAAATTATCAATGTTTTACACAAATCATAGAGTTATCAAATTTTTGTTTTCAGTTTTTTAACGAGATAAAATGTGTATCGATGTTAGAGAAATACAAGTAATAAAATAATAAGTAAAAAAAAGTGGATGATTGATTTTATTTTGATGAAAACCAATGAAAAATAAAAACAAATACTTGAGGAAAACAAAAATCATAAAATAAAAATAAGTAAATATTAGAATCCTCTTAATTCATGTTAGGAATTCAAGTGTCACTCTAAGTTTTATATTGGGTAAAAATGAGAAAATAAAGTATTATATAAACTCATTGTCTTAAGGTTTTGAGTTGAAAATAGTATCAATGTATTTTGTGATTGGATTTAAATCTCATTAGTGTTGTATCTCCGATATTGGATCTCTCCAGAAAACCTCCTCTCCCTAAAGACCTAACACTTCCATTATCTCTCAAAGTTCGGTAACGGTTCAATTAATTTAATTTTTTGTTTTTGTTTTGCTCTCTATTCATTGAATTAACTTTTTATTTTTATTACAATGTTAATTTCACATTTTTTTTTGTGTGTGATTTCATTTAGATAATATATTATTTAAAAATATAATTTTTAACTTTATTAAATTAAATCATTATTATGACACATATTTAATTATTTTTATTTTTCCTAATATATTTTACTAGTTATTTATTTAATTAATATTTAAGATAATAAAAAAATAAATACAGATATAATATTTTTTTTTATAGAAATGAATATAAGACAGCACTTATTAAATATACAAGTTAGAATAAATATAAAATTGTATTAATAAATAATACAAGTTAGAATAAATATAAAAATCATGTCTTCTTTTTTCCTACTCCTTTCTCCTACTTACCAAATAAATAAGTGCAATGATGCTAAAATAAAAATATTATTCCTTATTTAAGTTACTAAATACCAGTATTTAGCCTTTATACTTTATCATTTCAACGCCTACCCTAACTGTGATCATTTTACATTACAAGGATCAAACTCAAATGTTGTTTGGGAAATTTAGGAGCTAAGATAAGATTTTTTTAATAATTAATTGAGTATATTATCTTTTCTTTTTTTAAGATAATGATATTTTGACTTACTTTTTTATTCATTTTTAACTTATCATTTCAATCATCTTTCAATTTTTTATTTTAATTTTTTAATTGTATAATGTAATTACTAAAAATGATTGGAGTGATAAATTAAAAAGGAGTGAAAAAAATAAGTTAAAATATAATTATTCTTTTTTTTATCATGGTGTACCACTCTATTACTATTGGAGTTCAGTTGCCAGAATATTTGGTGTCGTCCAACCATTTTTTAAGATAAAGATAAAAATTATGGTTTCTATAGATCCAACAACGACCATACTTTCTATGATTTTTTTTTATAGAAATAGCATGGTTTCCCTTTAATTTGACCCACATAGCATATTGCATATAAAAATTACTTATATAGCACAGTTTTGATTTGCAAGTGAGAATTCGATTTTAAGGGACCCGAATTCTAACCTGTTATGGTTCATTTTTTTTTAATTCCTCAAAATTTGGTTCCTTGTTAATTTTTATCATTATTCAAGTTACATTTTATTAGAAAAATCATCTCTTCCAAAGCTTTTAACCTATTTAATCCTTAATTTTATCTTATTTTTGTAAATAAATACATTTTGATTACATTGATCTAAATATATCATTAATCTCCATTTTTGTATCTATTTATAGATTGGAAGCTTTGTTCCAAAAATCCAGATAAATGAGTGATCCGGAATAGCAAGAAGAAGAGCAAAGATGTCAACAGGAAGCGTCTGGCGACACAAAGCCAGCGCCAGGCGCAAGAGGCCGTCACCGTCAGGCGCCAGCCAAGCGCCACTATCGCTCACCGCCTAGCGGAACCTGGACACCGTCGGGCTGTAGATGCAGAGCTTGCCCACTGTTTGATAGCTAACGCCTGGTGGTGAGAGGCTTCCGTTAGGCGCCAGTTTTCGCTGATGTGTCAAGTTGATCCTTTTTTCTTCTGTTTTCGTGAGGGAAAAATCATCTTTGGCACTGGGAGGCGCGAGCAAACCCGTTTTGGAGAGCTTGTAGGTGTGCTAGGGCTTGTGGGAACGGCTCCTTCTTCCTCCTTGTATCTCTTTCTCTTCCATTTCTTCCATTTGCAAGCTTGAGCTCTCCATGACAATGGAGAGCTAAACCCATTTTTGTTGGGGTTAGATGTAGCCACTGCACTCTTATGTAATTGCAATGCTTTGAATTTATAAATGCCTCTTTCATTGAATGCTAGTCTTCTTGTTTCTTCACTTAATGTTTGCATTGATTTAGCCATCCATTGCATGATTTTTGGTTCATTGGGTGTGGAAATATCTTTTGATACCTTGATTTGGAACAAGAAAACTCAATGGAGCTTACCTAGGAATGGGGCTTGACCCATTGGTTGTATTAAACCCTAGTGCATAAAGCAAATTTGCTTATTAAGAGTTCAAGGAATTTACTCTTAATAAGAAAATTTAGGCTCAATCCATTAAGGAATTAGGGTTTGAGTCAAATTGTGGGTTAGCATTAGCATATTAAGGTAGAGGATGTGAAATTGTAGTTGCATGAAAGCATAGTTGGTGAATTCTAACCCCGACAATATCAATTCATATCATTTCTAATCTTTTCCATTCACTAAGTGCCTCTAACTTCCAAAGTTCAATTTTAATCATTTATGCAAAATTTAATTTCATACAATAAACTCAAAATATGGATTCATTATTTAGTTTAAATTAGTCACTAATTACGCAATTATTTAGTATACATGAGTCTCTTAGGAAACGATATCCCGCTCTTTCCGGTTACTACTTACGCGACTTGGTACACTTGTCAAAGTCATAACACCTAGGAATTCGAATTCTAACATGGGTTAATTTTTTTCGTTTTTTTTAAAATGATTGAATTAGAATTTTTGAAATTTTTTTAAAGGAGATAAATTTCAAAATTTAGATTGATTAAAATATTGTTAAACAATATTGTTTTAAAAATAAAGTCAACGACCATTAACTACATTTATTAAACCTAAAATTATATTGAAAACAATTATAATTAAACAAATTTTAAAAAGAAATATCGAAGTAGAAAAAAGGTTATAAATATATTTAATAAAATATAATTATGTGTAAGAAGTGAAAAAAATATTGCAAATTTGTAAAAAAATAATTTAAAAATGAAGAAAATTACTAAAATAATTTAAAACCATTTTATTATTGTATTTTAATTAATTTTTTTATTTGTTTTTAGTTTATGTAAAATAAGTAACAATAAAAGATAATAATAAAAGATATACCATTGAATTGAATTAAGGATAAATTTATTGAACACAATTAGAAGTACAACATAAAGTAAGTGGTTCTATGTGGGTCATCTAAGTGCAGGGTTGTTAAGACATGATTTATTGTGTGTCCTTCAGATCTATAATAAGAACATTTTTTTTATTGTCTTTCTTCCCTAATGTTCATCTCAGTCCTAATTCTACTTGATTTAGGACGACCCTTCTCACTCCCAAACCATATTCTGCATTCACCATCAAAGTTATACTATGGAGGACTTCTTAGACAGACAGGCATCACAGATAGTCCGTATGGTTATGAACTATACTTTAGATCAGACACTACTGTGATGATGTCAATTCCCCACAATTTCACCTTTGATGAGCTTCAACACAAAATAACACAGAGAATAGATTGTGAGAGTCGTTTCGTAATAACTCATATTGACTACCTTCATCCTGTGAGGGTAATCGACAAAAAACTTATCCATGATACGGCTGAAATCAAAACAGATAGTGATGTTGCACAAATGATCAAGCGGTGAAAACAAATTCAACATTTGGACCCGTCTGTGACACATCCTAACACTTGGTAATATATTGAATTGTTCATCCCAGCAACATATTTACGTCCACCTAATAGAGATCCATGTTGTGTGAAATTTAAAAATTCATTCCATCAACACTAGTTTAGTTAGTTTTATTTATAATTATATCAATTATGGTACTTGTAATGTCTTTCAATAAATAAATATATTTTATGTTCAATTATACTTTATGAATTTCAATTAAAAAACATATATATTACAAAAACAAAATTTCAAATTAAACAAAACTAATTACTTTCAACCAAAATTTTAATTGTTTATTTATTAGGATATTTAAAAAAAATTAACTATATATTTAAAGTTAATAACTACTATTTTTATTTCACCATATAACAATAAATGTTACATTATTAATTTGTGTGAAAAAATAAGCACTTTATTAATAAAATTCTTATAAAGAAATCAAAGTACAAAAATATAAATAAAAAATAAATTCATACTTTCACATACTTTTTTAATCTTAAATATTTAATAAACTTAAAAAAATAAATAGTACAACAACACCTTAAACATTATACATTAATTTTTTTTACTTTTGTTACCTCTATTATAATTCATAATTTTTTTCCAAATTCACTATTATAAAAAAGATTACTCAACAAATTAAAAAAAATATTAAATTTACTTTTATATTTCTAAATTACACCTAAAATAACTTAATACACAATACTATATCTATTTTTATCTCAACAAATTAAAAAAAAAACATTTATTTTTTATTTTTCCAAATAACACTTAAAATGACTAAAAACATAATACTAAATTTATTTTTAATTATATTTTTTTAACCTCTAATCAATATTTTATTTAAAAACGAAAAATAAAAAAAAAATACACCTAAATCTATTTTTTCAAAAAAATTCAAATATCCTAATTCTAATTCATTTTAAAAAAATGTCAGAATTTGAATTCTAGAACCAAATTCTGAATAGAAAATTAAAAAAAAAAATTGTAATTAACAGGCTAGAATTCGAGTTCCTAGAACCGAATTCCCACCTGCGAATCAAAATTGTGCATAGGTAATCTTTATCCACAATATACTATCCTCTTAATAAAAAAAAAAAGAAATTGTGTGTAAAAAAAATATACTTTCTACACCTCCCGTGAGTATACCTCTTTTCTTCTTTTTTACATTTTATTTTTCAAATGTTGTTTAACCACAAATTTTCCTTTATTGTTCTCTAAACCTTTGCATCTACTTCTCATCTTTTTTTCTTCTTTTTTTTTTTTCTGAATCTCCATCAATAAACACACACTGCATTGCATATATGTTTTTCACTAATGCACCTCTCATTCACTGGCATCCCTCACCCACTCTTTCAACACACTCTCAAAATTCTCATTACAATAATATGCACACAATTTACGTGAGAATAAAACCCTCTCTGGAAATTTTCTGAAAAATGGTTAGAAAGGTATATTTAACAATATTGTCTATTTTTTTCCACTTTATCATTTATATTATCACTTTCCTCCTAAACATTTTGTTCCTTTTATTACCGTGCGGAATGCATACATAAAGCATATGTTGGATATGTTAAAGATATCTTTGAATTCTCTGTTACGTGTTTATGTTAAGATTTATATTATAAGTTTCTGATATTTTTTTTATTATATTATTATTTGTTGTTTGTATTTTCTCTTTATATACAAACATGTGTAAATGGATTTATTATCATGTTTTCAATAAAATATTTTTCTTAAATTTTCTTTTATTTGTGTTTTATCAAATACTAACACACTAACATGAACTTTTCATATATTATGCCATTACTTTTCCTTTACTGTTTTACTCGTGACAAATTTTGTTTCTTCTCACCGTTTGTTTTTTATATCTTTGCAAAAAAATTAATGTGTTTATTTTTTTATATATCTTTCTTTTGTTAATAACAATTATCAATAGTGGAAATTGAAGAAAAAAACAATGTGTTTATTTGTTGTATATATGTTTCTTGTTGATAGTAATCATCAATCATGAAAATCTATTGTAAATTTTTTAGCAAGTGAAACATGCTTATATATAAAATTAAAAAAAAAATACAAACAACAACAAATAATAACGTAATAAAAAATTATAATATAAAACCTAATATAAACTTATAACAGAAATCTTGAACACCTTTGTATAAGAGGAACATGTTTATGCCTTGATTCATAGGTGGATTGTGATCAAGTGGGGTTCTCGAAAGGAATCTGGGAATTAGTTCTTACAATACAATGGAGGTTTATATAGGAAAAAGAGGTATAAATGCATGGATAAGGATAATTGTATTTGTCATGATTTATTCCTTATGGTTACGTACAAAGAGTATACAATTTATAACACACAATATTGTTGTGGTTTTACACCATGGCTTCAAGGTGTGTAACATTTGTGTTTGGGCCTTTTTTTTCCTATTTTTTAGGAATTTCTGTGGGCCTTTAGGAATTTCTTTGGGCCTTGTTTTTGGTTTATGTGCTTATTATTTTGGTCTTAATTAATTAGATTAATATGTAAATTTTGGGATTTGCTATAAGTGCAGGTGGACTCAATTAAAGTTTACTGGGTTAATTTGTTTAATTTATCAACTCATTTATAATTTAGATAATCAGGTTAGATAATTAAAAAATATTATTATACCTTTTATCATCAGGTTTTGAATTTTTATAAATTAACATATATAATAATTATTAAAATATTGAGCTGTAAAAAAATGAATCATACATACATGTATCTAACGTGTGGTGTGCTCATAATACTCATCTGACAATATGACAATGTTTATATGTTTTTTTACTTTAAATTGTGTATTTATATAGAAAAAATTAGAAGATGGATTATGTCTGTTATCATTGGGATTGATTGAATTGAACAAGTTTTTGAAATTCACAAACTTTCTATCTATTTAGATGAAAGTTAATTCAATAACACAACTCATCAAAAAGCATAACTGATTTATTTTGAGTTGAAAAGGTTAAAGGATAGGTTGTAATAAGTGAGCTTAGAAGATTGTTTAAAGAGTAGAAATGGTTTTATAAATGATGTTTGAATATTTTATTATAATAAAATATTTAATTACTCCCATGGTCTTTATTTTTGTTGAGAAGTGTCCAGTCACTTTTTTAGTTTTTTTTTTTCTCAATTTGGTCATCACTTGTTTAATCTGATTTAATTTGATCTTTATTTTTTTTTTAATTGATTCAATTTGATCATTGTCGTTAGTATTTTACAAATAATGATAAAATTAGTGTTACGTGTCAATTTGTAATTTTTTTTTTTTTTACAAGTGCCACTTCTAAAAGTGTTAATTAGGCCAATGACCCTTTGACTTGTCTCATCCTTCGTTAAGACCCCCTTTAAGGAAACCCCAAATGAGAGGAGACAAAATGTTCATAATCAAATTCATAACATAAAAAAAATGCTCAAATTATATATATATATATATATATATATATATATATATATATATATATATATATATATATATATTCATATGTGTATATAACATGTTGTATGTAACTATATTTAAAATTGTTATAAAACAACATTTTTTAATAAATATTTCTTAAAGCAATTTTTTTTTTTTGTAAAATTAGTGTTTTGAACCTCTTTAGTATTTCCCATTTTTATGAAGATTTATTGAATTATGTTTTACCTTTTAATAGTCTATCCCCTTTAAATAATTTCTAGTTATATCTAAATAATACGAAAAGATAAATAGGTACATTCATAAAAGAAGAGGAGATTAAATATTTGAAAAGAAAACACATAAATGTTTATAGATTTGTCTAAAAATCTGAAGATGATTGGATAAAAGTGAATATTGAAGAATAAGCAAGAAGGAAAAAATATTGGGTGCGAAGAAAGAAATAATTAAGGCAAATTTGGCAATGAAAAATTCTACAAGAGTAAAGGAGATAGGAGATAGGAGATAATGATTTTGATGTCAACTATTCATTAATACAACCTAGTATTGGAAGGAGTGAACATTAAAATAACTTTTTTACTTGAAAATTTGGAGAAAACCATTACATTGAATAACTCTGGGGTTTGTTGAAGATTAAGAAAATGTGTGTCACTTGTGAAAGTTTATGTACAATTTAGACAAATTTAATGACAGTGGTACAAAAGAAATAGCGATTCTTTGCCAGTGAGCCAGTTTATTACTAAAAGATTTTTTGAAAGTGCTATATCGATTAGAGATAATGTTATTTCATAATATATATAAGTGAGATGCAAATCTTATTTTACAAACTAATTTTATAGGATTAAGTTAGGCTTAAAACTTTACTTTTGACAAGATTACATATTTTTTTGTTAATTTTATTTTGATTTTGTTTTTTAAAAAAAATACTTACAATTTTGTTATTAAAATAATTTGTAAGAATTTGTTACCAATTTTATTTTGCAAAATATTTTTCACACAAAAATTTATAAGAAATGCTTACAAATTTTATAATTTTGTAGGAAATAATTATCTACGAAAAATTACTCATTAATTAAAATTCTTAGAAAAATAACAAAAAAACCGTCTTTTCCTACAAAAGTTTATAACAAATTTGTAAGAAAAATCCCATGAAATATAAAAATTCTAGTGGTGGTTCCATATGAGCATATATGATAGGCCCGTCTACATTTTGATAAGAGAAAAAATGAGTATGGTGTTTTTGTTCTTGAATGTGGATGACATCCTTATAAATAATCAATATAAAGATGAGACGAAGTATCTCAGAGAATAAGTTCAAAGTTTGAGATTAAAGATCTTAGTCCCACAATAAGATGAATACTTGGGAAAAATATACAATAAGATGAATACTTGGAAAAAAATATACAAAAAGGATTAGACAATTGGAGTGTTATGTCTATATTAGACAAGATGTTTGAAGAATGTTGTTACAATATTTAGAAAGCATGAATTTAAAGATGTATGTACACCTTTGGGTAATCACGTAAAGTTCTTGATTAACCAAGCTCCCAATTTTGGGAAGAGAGGAAAGAGATGAAGGTTATTACATATTTCAATGGAGTAAGGTATTATATATGAAATGGTGTGTAGCAAATCGCACCTGACACATGTTTTTGTTACGATTAACATGTTCATGACAAATCATAGAGTGTTCATTAAGAGACCTTGAAGTGGGTGATAAAATATTTGAATAGAATAATATCGTTTAAATTAGTTTATAAATGATATACCTTTAATAGAAAAGTCATAGAATGGATTGTAAATGTTAATTATTCAAGGAATGATGACAACTTAAAGTTGATGTATGGATATATTTTCACACGATTTGGAAACGCAGTTTGTTGGAAAACCATTTTTCAATTGGTAGTGACTTTATTCATTACTAAAGCTAAGTATATTGCATTCACATAATCGATCGATGAATGAGACTTTACAGTAGAAGGGGATGATAAGAGACATGAATATTCTACAAGACTATGTGACTATTCATTGTGATGGTCAAAGTGTCATGCATCTAAGTGATTATTAGATACATCATAAGAAAATCAATGTTAGACTTTACTTTGTCAAAGACATTGTTGAGTTTGTGGATGTCAAATTTGTAAAACTAGCTCCAGCATAAAATCCTGCAATTATATTTACAAAGTCTTTACTAAGGATGACAACAGGATGGGACGGAGACGAGTTTCGCTATCCCGTACCCATCCTTGTAGAAAAAATTCATCCTCATCCACATACCTAAATTCAACGGGTATCAAACTTTTGTCTCATCCCTATCTCTATCGGGTAACAGGTATAATCTCGTACTCATACACATATCCGTTTTCTTACTACTTCAATATAAATTTTAATTAAGTTTTATAAAATAATAAAAAATTATGGTAAAGGAAACATAATATTATCAAATATTCAATATTAGGAGCATAATTGTTTCTTCGATATCAAATACTTTGAAATAAATTATAATTATTCACATTTTAGATTAAAATATCAAATAAAATTTTATGAGAATCAAAACATTTATTAAATTCGCAAATATTAATGAAACCTAGTTGATAAAATTTAAAAATATTTAAAAAAAATATAAAATGAAAACAAATATTCAAATTAAAATATATTTTAAATATTTGTTTACTTCAATTTTTTTAATTTCTAATGAAACTATTTTTTATAAACTAGTAAAAATTATAATACATCACTCGATCAAAATGACACAAAGAACAAATAATAACATTTTTTACATAGATCTTATATCTTTTGAACTCCAATATATCTTGGATGGTGATAAAAAAATATTCATGGCAATTACATTCAATTTTTATATTGTAGTAAATAAAAGTTATTTATATAATTATAATGAAAAAATTACAATATGATTGATAATGAGTTAGAAAATAAAAAATAATTAGATAAAATAAATTGAAATAGATACATGATGAAAATAAACAACAAACAAAAATATTAAAAAATTAACAAATGTGTGTCTTAGAAACAATTTGAGAGACTAGTGAAACAAATCACACAAAGAAAAACGAAAAACAAATGTATAAGTAAAGATATGATAAGATGAAAAATACCTTAGAGATCTAAGCAAACTTTTCAAATATCAACATATATACTCAATGGTCGAGAAATAACGAAAATTGTTTTAGCAAAATAAAAGAGTTATTCAAATGAAACATAAATGAATAGTAAAAAGTAAATAATTTTTTTTATATTATCTAGTAAATGAAAAGTTTATGCTATTAAACACTTAAATTAAGAGTATTAAACATTCTTATGTGAAAGGAAGATATATAATAAATAAAAATATGAAAAAATAATAGAAATATTCAAATGTGAGACATAAATTTTTTTTTAATTGGCATACATCATTTTAACATAATTACAGAAATGTTATGATAAGATGAAAAATATATTAGAGATGCGGATGATTTTCATGACAAACCAAATAATTAGAAGAAATAAAAAATAGAAAGTATATATATATATATATATATATATATATATATATATAGTTACTTAATTAATTGTAAATGTTTTAATAATTTAAATGAGGGCGGAGATATGGTGTGGCAGAGATATGACAGGGACAGGTATTATAGCGGGGATATGTACATTTCCATATTCATCCCGTACCCAATTGAGCAAAGTCGAGGATTCTCCATACCCATACCCAGTCAATGCAGGGAATTTCCGTCAAAACGGGAACGGGTTCGGATAATACCCACATGGACGAGTTTATTTGTCATCTCTAATATTTACCAAAGTCGATATTCAAACATGACTTAGAAATTATCAATTTTTTGTTTATAAATAAAACATGATATGAAAGTTTAATGATTGGAAGTGGATATTATGATATAATAACTATACATCATAAATGAAGAAGACAAGATATAATTTACTAAAGAATATATAATAGTCTTAAATTTAGTTATGTATAGAGAATATCTGAAACTACATATGTATACCATATATGTTGTGTTGTCATGATTATCGTAAATCCAACATTGTTAACATAGAGTGTTCATTCATTCACAATTGTTCAAAATATTTTTCCTTTTTATAAAAGTAAATAAAATGTAAAACTTATGAGTTTAATATTTTTGTTAAACACTATGTTATAAGATATATAAACGAAGTCATTTTCTTCTATTTGGTAAGATATATAAAGAAAAATGCAGATTGAATGGTTGTAACATTCCCAGTTAAGATACAGTTTGATTAAAAGGAAACATTTTTTTTATGTGCCAAATAAATACGTACCAAAAGTACAAACAAATTATGGTTTTAACTTTTAAGATCACAACATATTTTTGTAATAATTTTTTTATATATTCTTTAATTATTATATTAATTTGACTGATACTGGTTGCACCGAACTCAACTACGGAAGAACCTTCATCAAGACATTTTTCATTTTTTAGTTGAGTGTGGGATATAAAAAGAAAGGTATTAATCAAACTGATAAGAGGCGTGTCTAAACGTAGTTGAAAAAAATTGGAAGCCGAAATAATAATAAATCAAAAAATTAAAAAGGAGATTCGTGGGACAGGTGGCACAAAGAAAGAAGGCTGTCACGGTTGGAAGTACCCAACACAAATATCCACTCACAAACTCTTTGTGAGAGAACCATATTTTTGTGTCATCCTCCAAGGTGTCCCTTCACTGCTTAATTTTAATTATAATTATTGCAATAATTAATAAATAATTAATAAATAATAATTAAGCATTAAATATTGTAATAAATAAATTCAATCCCTTTTCTCCCCTTGTAATTCAACTCTTTCTCTCTCTTTAGGCACACAACAAAAAGACCCAATTCGACTCCAAAACACAACCGAAATCAAAACAAAACAAAGTCCAAGTATTTTCTTGCTCCCTCTCGCGTTTCCTCATTTCCTTCAATTATTTTTAAAATTATCCAAAAGACTTTACAAATTACAAATTCTATATTACTTTTCCAATTTTTGGTACAGTGCCTCTTCCTTAATTTTCTGATTTTTTTTGTTAGGGAATTGTTAGGTGAAAATGGCAAGTTCAGTGGAGAAGGAGGTTGGCGCTGCTGGTGCTGGTGCTGATGTTGGTGCGGGTGCAGGGGAAGAACCTCTGTCGTTGGAACTTCCTGCTCCAACTGGTTGGAAGAAGAAGGTTCCACTTCTGATTCCTTGTCTTCCTTCTTCTTTGACTATTCAATTTTTTTTTGGGAATTCGTGTTATCCCGTGCCTTTTTGTGTGTTTTTACTGGAATTTCTGTGGGTTTCGTTTGTTTTTGTGATTTGTGTTGCGTTGTGCTGTATGGTACCCCAACCTAGGGATTTTATTTTCTCTTTTTGTATTTTACTTGTTGCTTATCGAATTGTGACGCGCTGATTACTTATGCTGCGAAATTCGCCGCAAAGGTTCGGGCTTTTTGTCTTCTGAATTCGTAAAGTTGTCTCTCTGCTGAGTGTTGAGTGGCATGCTAGGGTTTTCTAGATGTGTTCTTTGTTTCTGTGTAAGGAAAGGGATTTTGATAGGTTTGAACTGTGTATCTTGCAAAATTCCGTTGACATGTTTATCTCGTGGCATTTCTGTAGTTTTGGAAGTTTCTGCAAGGGGTTGCATTAATATTTTTTGCAGTTTACCTGTAGTAAAGATTTTATTTATTTTTTGTCCAAAAAAAAAGATTTTATTTATGTCGTAGTTACAAGAAAGTTTCCTTTTTTTATAGCTAATAACTGTGACCGAAGAAGTTTGCTGCCCATGTATCACTGCAATTTTGTGCAAATATATTGTGCCTTACTTTCTGGAATTTTCTTTGTTTTTTAGGTTTTTTGTTTTTGGACTTGATGTCATGGATATCATGCTATTTACTTCATTGTTACTGTTCTTGGTGTTTATATATCATTGATTTTTTTCTTACACATTTGGGCATGGAAACTCCACGAAGTTTGACTTATTGTTTATTGGCAGCTCCATTTGTTCTAATTGATCTTTTGTTGCTTTATTGTTGGTTCACTTGGTTGTTTTTATTTGATTTATTCAGTGATAGTATTAGGATGTGCAGCGTTTACCAATTAACTTCCTTTTTCACAATCATAGATGAACTTCTAGTATTTGCTTTTTAAAACAACGGGAAAACTTGGTTAAGTTGAACTACTGGTGAAAAGACATCATTCTACATTTTCTAAGTCTCTTTTCATTAATATTCTTTCATGGGCAATCATGCTTGTGTTATTCTTGTCTCAGTATCAGCTTTCGCTGCTTAATACCCTCCTGGTTCCCCAAAACTAAAGCGGTGTGAAAGGAGAAGTGGCAGAAATCATAAAATATCTTAAGATATTTCATGTTTGAGCCCTACATAATTTCTCATTCTCAAATTTTGTTCTAATGCTTTTATAGGGTTCGTTAGTCTGTGATAGTGAGCATATTCTCTGGTTTTCCTTTATCATATTTTTTGTTGACTGTGGCTCTTTTAATACATTGCATAATTTGTTAGACTGAAAATATTTGGTTTTGTGTGTCACAGTAGATGAGGTTGGACTCCAGGATTGTGAGTGAAGTTATCATTCTCCATTTCACAAGATACCTTTTACACGTTACCATTGTTCAAGAAATATGAATACTGAATAGTTTTATTTTTGTATCGAAAATCAGGATCACCTGCCAAGTTCTTAACAAACATTCCTCCCCGTTCCCTTAAAGTAGGTGAAAAAATGAGTTGCTGAAATTATAAACAAATCTTGAATAATTTAGTGTTAGAGATCCCAGTACAGTTTCTTGTTCAGTTCTCAATTTTCCCCCCATCCTATTTAGTTTTAAGGTGTTCAGCTAAAACTGTCGCAGACTTAATGGTAATTTAGGATTTATTTTGTGTGGTTCTTAGCTGGGCTCTGGACATTTCAACACTTGTGGTAAGGAAGGGATCATATAGCTTTAAGGAAATAGTGCAACTTCTGTGTTAATGTATTATTTGCAACAAAATCAGCTTAATCCGGGATTTTTGGAGCTGTTATGCTTCCTTGTGACTTTTAAATCTGCTTATTTCCTTGTATAAATTTTACTTCTTATACTGAATACCTTATTTATATGATGCTCCAATCATGCCTGGCAATCTACATGAAACATTTAATGTTACTTTTGTAGGTGAAGCTTTAATGAGCCTGAAAAATCATTTTATGAATATTTTTTTCCAGTTGTTTACATTCATTTTTATTACTTTCTTCTTTGAGTTGTCACTTTTCTTTATGAAACATATCTTTCTTACAAAAAAGTAGTTAAAATGTCATCCACTTCTGATTATTGACTGGAAGAAAAGTAATCTGGTTTTACCATGTAAAAATAATCATAATATTATCAATATCATGTTTGCATCCATTTTTATGATGTTATGCAACAGTTCTGCAAATTAACCCCAGGTCTTTCTCTTTCTTTCTCCCCCATATTGTACATCGTAGTAACCCACCGTGTAACAGACTATCATATTCTTGAAGTAAACTGCACTGATTTCCTGAGGTTTACAAAACATCTAAACCTTTACAAAATCTAAGCAATCACCTCATGAAAAATATTACAGAACACTTATTGAGAGTTTGAGCTATCTAGTTGTCCTCCATTAGATCATTGTGGAGATACTGGCATTTATTATAACTTGATTTCATATATAACAAGTTATTGCATATTTTTGGGGTGATCTAAGGCACAGAAGGAATCTTGAGGGCTCAACCTCCCTACAAACTCTGAAAATAAACAAACTACAAAAAGGTCTTTGTATAATACAAAACTAGATAGGTTTTTGTGAGTTTTGTAAGGAGGTGTTGTCACCTTATTCCTGAAATAAACCGTGGGTCCTTTCGCTGCATGATATTGTCTGTTTACTTTCTATACTGCAATTTTAGATTAGTAAATGGTTCATATACAGTCCATATGTGTGCATTTTGTTTTTGTTTATTGGTCACAGTATGGGCCTCGGATACTTGCCTTCACATTTTTCGTCTCCACCGCACCATTCCATGAACTTTCACTTTTCCCAGGTATAGCCTGAATGGAAGAATTAAAGGGGGAAAGAAAAGCCTTCTGACTGGAAAAGGTTAATTTGGTGCCATGTTACTCTTTTCCTGAAGTTTTAACAGTAAAACTGCTAGCTTATAAATAACAGCCTGTGATGTTTAACTAGCCACATATATGCTTAGAACTGTAAAAACATTTTTTGAAATAAAGGGAACAAGAAAACATAATCAAGTTTTGTCAAGGGTTTAATTTGCTATTAAAATAATAAGTTGTGTTTTAATTGCATTAGTACCAAATACGTTAGTGTAATGTTATTGTGATATGAATATTGCACACTAGGGATTACCTGTGGAAGTCAATAACATAAACAAAAATCTTGTATGTATTAAAGTTGCTATGTATTACTGCTGTTAATTTGTTGTGTGTTTAAGCATATAAGATTATTCATAAATCATATTTCCTTTGCAGTTCTTTCCGAAAAAGTATGGAACCCCAAAGAAAAATGAGATTGTATTCACTGCTCCAACTGGAGAGGAGATCCACAATCGGAAGCAACTGGAGCAGTATTTGAAAGCACACCCTGGTGGCCCAGCTGTATCTGAATTTGATTGGGGAACTGGTGAAACCCCAAGAAGATCAGCAAGAATCAGTGAGAAGGCGAAGACTACTCCTCCCCCAGAATATGAGCCCCCAAAGAAACGTGGCAAGAAATCGCCAGCTTTGAAAAAAGAAGCTTCTCAGGAAGATGAAAAAGATGAAACAAAAGAAGTGCAAATGGAAGAAGCTGATGAAACTAAGGATCATAAAGATTTAGAGCAGGAAAAAAATGTTGTGGAGGAAAACCAAGATGAGAAGAGAGTAGAGGATACAGATGGCAACGAATCCACTCATCATGGAGAAAATACTGATAAACCTAAGGATGATGAAAATTTCAAGATTGCTGAGGCAGAGGTACATACCTCAAAAGAGAAACTCGAGGACAAAGTAGTTGAGGGCTCTGAAGTTGTTCAGAGTAAAGATGAAGAAAAGATTGAACAGCCACTGGAGGAGACAAAGAAAGATGATGGAACTGATGAGAAAAAGGTTGAACTGGAAGGAGAGAATAAGGAGGAACATAGTAAAGGTACTCAAGTATCTCAAGTGAATGATGAAGAAAAGGTTGGACAGCCACTCGAGGAGTCAAAGAAAGATGATGGAACTAATGAGAAGAAGGTTGAACTGGAAGGGGAGAATAAGGTGGAACATAACAAAGGCACTCAAGTGAATGATGAAGCACATTTTAAGGTTCATGATATAAATAAGAAGGCTGAATCAGAGTTGACCGAGAATGGAAGCTGAACTGGTTAGGTGAAACACCCAAATAAGGAATAATAAACTTGGGTTCTCTTTCTCTTTCTGACCCCATTAGATCGGGTATGACCGTAGTTTTGTTGTGATGTTATTTATCTGATTGTTTATTGAAACTATAGACAATTATAGAGTAGTTCTATAATGTACCATCCTTCTATGTGTTGTAGAGACGTGTAGCTTCTAGTTCCCTTCGTAAAGTTATGTTGTAAGATACCTGTATGTGATGTGGACCTGTAATCGTGTACGATCGTGAACCCAAATATTTCATTTCTAAATTGTTATCTCAGGATTTATAACGTAATTTGCTGTTTACTGCCATTTGTGCGGGCTGAAAGATCGGTCCAATTTACGCTGCAGGTATTATATTTGCATTATATTACTAAACCAACACATCATGAGAGTGTATTTATATAATCACAAGAGTTGTGTAAATTATTTAAAGGAAAAGGCTCTGCTTGTTCGTGTAAGAGTACGTATGGTTTCAAAAAAAGAGCAATAGTTGTAACAATTAGCCGCGAATATGTGTAGTGTTGCTCATGACCCTCGGCGTATTTTTCTGCTCTTTTAGTGACCAGAGAAGGGGTGGTAAAAGTAAAGATGGTGCAGTGAATAACAAAATAATCAAAGAATGATTTTTTATTTGACCCAAACCACAATTTAATTTTGGTCTTCCTACATCAACTTGAAAGCCTTTTATTTGTGCCGTCTGTTGAACAAGAAAAAAACATTTAAGTTAAATTCTCGTCAACATCAAAATTGCAATTTTGCGCAAGACTATTCACACTCAAGCCCAGAGATTTTGAGCAACGAATGATGAGTACGTTGGAATTTTGTAGTGGTGATGGATAAAGCTGAAATGAGACTGCACCAAGACACCAATTAGGTGACCCAGACGAGAAGTTAATGTATTTAACAAATTTTGAGATGAGATAAACTGTGTTGTAGTAGCTTCCATCAAAGCCCTTTAAGCTGAACAATCAGCCCTGTCAAGGAGGTCCACTTCTCAAAAGCACTGGCCGAAGACACAAAGGCAATTTTGGACGACTCAACATCATTCTTAGCAACTGCCACAAAATAAAAAATACAAATAAGAGTTAGCTTAAGGCAAAGGATCTCGTACCCACCATTTTTAGTGCGCCCTGACTCTTAATTACATAAACCTGAATAAAAAAAATTACTTGTGTTGTGTATGAAAGTTGATACCTGATGAAATCAATGAAGCTATGGAGGAATTGAATGTGTCAACCTCAGTCTTTTCTTCAGGACTGGCACTCAACTGTTAAAAAGATTACCCAGAAACTGTAAGATATCCACTTAACAATATTTGAATAAATAAGTACAAAAGTTCAAACTTTTAAATGGAGATTAAAGAGTATATTCCAATATTCAACTTCATTGTACCTCACACACAAGGAGGAAAAACTACTGCAGATTAAGTGATTGACAAAGAAAATAGATGATTGATGTTATCATAGCAAAGTACACCATCTACGAACTTCTGATAGGATCACACTAGTATGGTGATAATAGTGGTATAACTGCAACTGATTAGTAACTGACACGTTTTGCAAAGGAAAATTTCATACAAAAGTGTTCATAAGGACTTCAACTACTTGAAAAATCAAACTAACCTTATTCAAAGCTATATTAGCTTTCTGGACCCAATCAGTATCAGTGCCACTCCCAAAGACAGAAGCGGCTTTAGGTAGATCATTGTTTTCAATTGCTTTACCAACTTCACTCAGTTTATATACCAGATCCTGAAGATACCCTGCAAACATTTTTCAATTTTTGAGTTGCTAAGTCACTGAGGGAAATTGAGCTGGCTGAATTTAACAGTTTAGTGAAAAAGAAGGCAGCCTAAACATTTTCTTTTAGTACTACCCCTAAAAGACTGCTGTTTTTGGTACCATGAATGGAACTTGAGCACATAAGTACAAGAACAAATCAATAGAAGTTCATCATGTAAGAGAAATAAGAGTTCTATCTCACACTCTTACGTGGTCTCTTCAATGTGTGCACTTTTGAGAGATTTTTGTTCGTTCACACCCTCAAGAATTAGGCTCAAGTACTTCACTGCTATAGTTTGCAAACTCTAAACTTAACAATATAACATTTATTTGCATTCCAGAGAGAACAGAGTCAATCAATGAAAGGAAAGAGCCATGAAAATGAATTTCAGGTTCAGGAAACACATAATAGGGCAAACCAATAATGTAAATTAGTGGTCATCTTTAGGTAAATTTGAAAGTACATCCACATTCACCCGATAATGTGATCTAGGGAGAAGTAAGATGTGAATTTTGCAGGATCAGACCTGTTTCTTTGGTGGAGGATTTGATCACACCTTGTCTTTCAAGTCTCTTTTTCCTGTCCCTCTTCACTTTTTCCAAGAGCTCCTCATCATCATCTGCTTCAAGTATAGCTGCATGAGAACCCTCACCAGCAAATGAAAGCACAAAAGTGGTGAGAAAACTGATGGATAAGCCTCTTTTGGTCAGAATTGGGGGATGCACTGATGGCTGATTAACTGCTCTGCAAAGTGTTAATTGCCTTTTCACACTACAATTGATGGAGCGGTAAACTTGTGATTGTGTTGCCAATGACAAAGAAGGTGATGATGGTAGACAGAAGGGGTGTGCAGTTGGGAGAAAATGTAATGCCATTTTTCCCTTTCTTTTTTTGCCTCTCTACCCTTTTTTCTTTTCCTTATTTTTCTGTATTTTTTGGCCTGAAAATGCAGAAGGCATTGCAAGTTGGAACCTTTGAGGATAAGGTTGTTGGATTCTGTAATCAGATCCAGTCATTTTTTAGATTCCGAAGGGTACTATGGTAATTGAAAAGTATCCACATAATCGACTACCATTCATGATGGCATGGTATCTTCCAAATTTCAAGTGGGTGAAATTTCAAGGTTGGAACTTTGACTGTGAAAAGTTGGCTAGTATGCATCTTGTTCCATCAATTATTAATTCATTACCTTAACCATATGAAAAAAAAAAAAGGATTTAGCTTAAAGCTTCATCAAAATCAAGTATAAACAGTAATGAACCGTACGAGAATGGGGCATGTTCTAGAAAGTTCTTTATCCATGCTGGTTTCTCAAGCATGTATTGTAGTTAGTAACTTCCATGGTAATTTGGTTTTTGAATATTTTTTACAGGGTCTGAAGATAAAGCACTGCCCCACAGAAAAGTGTGCTTCGCTAATCGTTAGCACCTTTTGAAATGAATAATATTGAGAGAATACGTAAAAAGCAGATTCTCCCTTACGTGGGATGAGAACAATCGTAGAGCCTAAAAGCTACTTTGGTTGCATTTTTGCGTTATTAAACGAAACAATGGAGTTCCTAGACAGCTCTAAAGGAAGTCATTGTGAATGTTATCTTCATCACATCACTTTTTCACACTGTCCTTACTCATTAAGTGAAAGGGGAGCCATAACACTGTTATCGTTTTAAACACCACTTTTATGCTCATCATTCCTCGCATTCTAATATTTTAAACTCACTCCACCTTCTTAAATACTCTTAGTTTTTTCTTCATCTTTTCTGTTGATCATTTGTAATTATAGTATATGCATAATTATAGTGTGCATGTCAATATATATGTATAATGTTTTAGCTTTGTACATCGTTCTTTTTAGCTTTAATCTAAAGTGCTAAAATGTATCCCCAATCAAATTGTTTCAATAAATTGTACGGAGAAAAGAAGTAGGTACAGGTGGGATCACACATTGGATAGAAATTTAAGGCTTTTAAGTCTTGACTTTCCAGAAAAGCTAAAATAGCTAACATTAATTTCACACCATTAGACGTTCTTAACACTTTCAAGTTCTTAACCTAACAGGTTTATGAGTTTTATTTATTTATATATTGATATTTTATTTATTTTTAATATAAGAATTTTAGCTCATCTTAAATTTTTAATTGTTTTTTTTCAAGAATAAGTCTCTTTATATTATATAATATCTCCTTTGAAGCATGATAAACTATATCTCCCTTATAAGATTGGGTTTTTTAGAGAAAAAAAAAATATTCAAATAGAGCGTGAGTAAGTCTATATAAAAAGTCAAATAAACATTTTCAGTTCAAAATTTTAAAATAATAACTTTATGATTTTTTTTGTTATATATTAATTATCTTACTTATTTTTATCTTATATAAATTTACAACTCAATCTTAATTTTGTAACGCTGTGTTCGGTCATAAGCGAGTACAGTCCATTGGAAAAAGTTGCACTTTCACTGATTTCTTTAGTATTAAATGTTGTTTTATGTGTACAATCTGACTCGAGTAAAGAAAATAAGACACGTAATAATCAATAAAGATGCGATCAACAAGTATTGCTGATCCATGACACCAATAAGAACGTACGTGGTGTTAATGTTGTTATCTTTTTCTTTTCTTTTCTCTTTTAATCGTTGCCCCAGAAACTTAGAAGAAAAAAATGTCAAGAATGCTTTTAGGCAGTGACAACACTTTGGTTCTTTAGAGTAACTGTTCACTAAAAAGGTTGATGAACACAAATGACAAATGATTTTCATGTTATTATTATAATAATTACATGAAAAATGAGCACTCAAGTCATGTACCTTCCTTTCTCCCAAGTTGGCTTGCTGGCTAAGTTCTTGACAATTTATTTATCAAATGCCAAAAATTGATCTTCACATATGACCTCCTTTCATGAAATTAAATAAATAATAATATCTTCAAATTTTATATCCTAAAAGTGTAGAACTAAAATAATAAGAAAACTAAATTAAAATATTTAACTAAAAATCATAGTAGATTTAACTATAAGTTTTGAAGAGTTGCACACAGACATATATTATTGCTATTTAATTACAATGAAACAAATTCTTTTACTGCATCAATAATACTTTGTTGCATAAGCCTTAAATTTTATGATCTCTTACGTTTTGTGTGATTGCCGATTTTAAACATTCTCTGAAACATTTTTGGAAAAAACAAACATCCACTAAATAATTTATTCTAATAATATAATATTATATATTAATAGTGTAAATAAAAATGTTAAATTTTAAATTATCAAAACATATTTTTATTAAATGTCAAATATCCTAAATAAATCTTATTTCAAGCAAAAAATCACACCAAGAAGAGTATCAAAGAAGTACTTTTTGATTTGATGCCAGGAGTTGGGACGTCCTAGTCTGGAAACAATAATATAATAGTATACAAATAGCTCTAAATAGTTATATTTTACTGTCACAAACTTTTATTAAACATCATAAAAGAAATTCTATCATCTTTTTATTTATGTTTTTACTAAAGAATATTTTTCTTTTCATACAAAATAACAATAATAATTTATAATTATATATAAAAAAATTTACTCTTTTATATTTATAACTATTTATTTTTAAATTATTTTGTGTAATATAATTATTTTTTTTAAAGACTAATAATTACTTTTACATCTTTTTCATAAAATTACTTTAACAGTTATTTTTTCTTTTCATTATTTTTATTTTTCTATTTATTTATTTTAAATGTAATTTATTTTATATATTAATTTAATAATATTATAATATTATTATCTACTTATATTATATAATATAATATAATATATTTAAAAATCCGGGCACACAAATACAATAACACTGTGTTAAGCTGGTGTTAATAATAGCTTTTCAAAATTTTCTTTTAAGGAATACACATAATAGAAACTAGAATTTAAAATAAGAACAAAAAAAACTGATGAAGATGGAGTGGAGTATCGGGCATCAGAGTGTGTTTTATTTTCTTAACATCTGGCATCATATTCATTGATTCAGAGTTGGATTGTCACGTGATTTTACAATGTTAACTGGGAGAGGTCACGTGATTTTGTTTCTGACAGAAAATGGAGTTTACCAAGTTACCCACAGAGCGAGTGACAGTAGCCAAGGCTAATAATAGGCTATATAACGCGTTTGCATCACTATCACACCGTCACCAGTCCACACCGTTGATCAACTTTCACTCGCGCTCTCTTATTGAGTTAACACGCGCTCAAATGAAATAAATAAACTTATTTTTATTTTTTTCATACGAAGGAGAAAGGAACAAATAAAATTATATTATATTAATTAAAAGATTGTATTGTGTGAAGCATTATTTTGTGAAAAGGATTAACATTGATACAAATAATGACCATTTTTCTTATATCCTAATATTTAGATTGAATTGGAGTTTTTTTTATTTTATATTTTCTAATTTAATCTGATTTAAATTTATGATTCATTTCCATACATCTTAAGTAATTAAATAAAATACTATTTTTTTTTTTAATTTTTAACTAAACAAGCCTCAAAACTAATATTTTTATTATTACTTTTGAGTTAGGAATAGTAATTAAAATATAAATATCAATAAGATGAGATAAAAAATGAGAAATCCATCTAATATGAAATATTTCCTTGTAATATTCATATCACAACATTCATAGGTTTAATTACGATATTTTATTTTATTATCTTAAACTATTAAATAAATAATAATTTTATTATTTATTTATTATATAAGAGGATTATATTCGATTAAAATTATTTATTTAAAATTTGAAAATTTATTATTGACTTAATTTTATTAATTCAAACCTTTAAGGTTGGTCAGAATAAGTTTACGATTCTATCAAAAAAATATATAATTATTTATGAATTTGAATCTTCAAAAGACACAAACAAAAATAAATTAATGAAGAATGCATAAATAAAACAAAGATAGACACACCACAATTTAGCATATTAATTAAGCATTGAAGATTCGGTACAAAGATCGTAATATTTTATAAGAACCAGAGTTCTATAACAAGAGCCAAGAAAATCATCTCTTAAATGAAAACTAATTCATATAATGACTAATCAAAGGTGTCTACATATGGATGTATTTGGTGTCACACAAATGTTTAAGCAACCTAAGAAACAATAAAAGGAAAATCCAAAGACATCGGGTTCAAAAATAACTTAAAAAATTCATCTACAATACTTGTGCTAACCATTAACCTTGGTTGGCATTGGTTCTTGTTTTCACAGCTCCCATTGCAACTATGCTCTCAGCTTTACTGACTTATGCTAATGTAATGGTGGCAAGAATCATTGAGTGGAATGACATAAATTCTAAACTCAGAAGGCCACACAAGCATGACGTACAATTATTATCCATGGACAAATCCAATACTCTTAGATGCTCCACATGTGAAGGTTATGGACTTAGAGCTTATCAATGTCCTAATGGGAATGCAAGTCCCATGACTTGGGAAGATCTCCTAAATTACATTAACTACTTGCAGGAGGTAGAAGGGAAATCAAAATAAGAATTCCAAATGTTAAAAGAAGTAAGCCAAGTGAAAAAATTGAAGAGAGAACAATAGAAGAAAGAGTTCAAAGAAAGAAAAGAGAAAGAGCTATGAGAGAGAGAGAAGAGAAAGAGCAATGAGAGAAAAAAAGAACAACAAAGAGTAAAACAAGAGAATGAGTCTCTTCTAACACCCCTTACACGCATGGTTGAGACGAAATACTTAAAGGAGAATTACAATACTTTGGACTATTATTCTTATTTACATAATCATTATGCATTGTCATAGGAAAAACTTACTAATTTGTCTCTTTTTGTCTTGATACCTAAGGAAACATATACATTAAGGAGCAATGACATAAGCAATGACATAAGCAATTATGTGAAGAAAAGATGGTAGAAAAAGAAGAAACACGATTGAAAAAATATGAACATATTTTTGATACTATGCTTGTTTGTTTGTCATGCAGTGAACATATTTAGAGACTTTTTTTTCCTCTATGGGTTATTTGAGTGTCCTTCTTTGTTGTTCCATTGTGCATAGAATAATTGTGTTGAAACTCATTGATGTGTTTTTCAGATTGGGTTTTGACCTTAGAGGACGATCTCAAAGCACCTTGATAATAAGAGATTGACCTTTCTCAAGATCCCAATATCAACTTAGATAGCGTTTTTGTGTTAAATTAGTATGGTTTAAATTTGTGTGCTTTCAACACTTATGTTTGTGTGTTTGTTTATAAGTAACAAAGCACTAAAATTTGAGGTCAAATTTTCTCCAACCCGGAGGAAATCATGGAAACATGACTAGGATCGTAACATGGATCTCAGAGAAGTTGATGGAAGCATGTCCAGGACCTCCACAAGAATCTCGAATTAGCTTCAGATTATAGAATATGATCTTTTTATAATTTTATAACTTTTTTATTTGGGTTTTATTGGACCTTTTAGTCATGTTCGGCCTTTTGTGTTTAGGCCCATAATATATATTGAGTAAATGAAAATTTAAATTTTTCTCTCAAGTCTCAAGTTTCCTCTTCGAACCACTGATCCTTATCTTTGAATCTCTAATTCAAAGTGGTGGATCTTCCTCATTTATCTGGAATTTCCTTGGCGTGACTTTCTCTCATTCCACAAATTCCCCAAATCAATGTCCCCCACCTTCCCCTTGTTTGATTTTCGTTATAGGTTTTTCACCCCCTTTTTATCCAAGACATTTTTGTCCAATACAAATTTCCCACCCCAAAATTTGAAATGAGGAGTCCATCATTTTTCTTGTTGGTTGTAGTATATTAACTAAGAAAAGTTGTCAAAATATTTGTGTTGTGTGAGTTCCTTTGACTTCACCTTTGCGAAAGTTGTTGGAGAATTCGGGAGCTGAACAGAAAGATGAAATTACAACTTACAAATCACTTAGAAATGTGAGAAACAAAATGACTTCAGAACAATTATATTTGACTTTTCAATGAAGTTTTAACTTTTATTTTAATATACATAATATTAAATATATATATATATATATATATATATATAATTTATATTTTTTAAAGAGAGAGATCATACCTACGTTTGTCCCATCTAGATCTGTCTTTGTTCATAGATATTATCATGTTCACAAACAAAAAGTGAACATTTTTGTCAATATGTCTACAATTACTTACATTGCATCATGTTCTCTCACAAATTATGATAAATGAGTAATCAAGTCACTATCAATGTTATTTCGTTTTGAATCAAGTACTTCTAATAATTGCAACAAAATCATCTAGTATTGAAACTAACATAAATTAATCAAGGTTTCCTAACTTTTCATATACTAAGTCACCTTATTTTTTTCTCTTATTTATTAGTCTCCTCTCCATTTAAGAGGTAATCATATTTTTTTTATCTATTATAATTATTTAATGTATTTTATGAAGCCTACATAAAGATATTTTCATAAATTTTCTAAAATGACAAATGATGAGTTATTGAATAATGTTTTAGAAGTTCTCATCTTTGTTTCATACTTTTGTGAGCATTAATTTTATTGAAGTATTATCATGTCCTACTGATGTAATCATGGTCCTTTAAAAATTCATTCATCTTTTAAAATAAGTACTTAAACTTTTATAATAGTTGAATACATCAAAACTTTGCATCAACACACATTGATGTGATATGACACAGAAAATCTAAAAAATGTTTCATGTAATCTAAAATATCCAATACTAGTATACTCATCAAGCTGTGTTTAAACTCTAAAATGTTCTACTCGCATTTATTTATTTAAGAAAAAGGTTATCTTTCCTAGTTAGTTATAAAAAACTGACAATATATCACAAAATCCTTCAATAAGCCTCTATATTATGTTGTCTAAACAAAGCTGTTTATATCTCTATCCTAGTCAAGACTTCCCTAATTGTAAGTTCACCTATACGTTTAAGTCTTATGATTAATCACTATTAAAAAAATAAAACGGGTTTTCTCTTTACTCATTAAACTTATATAAGACATTGTCTTTAATTTTACTCTTTTATCCATAAATCTAATACTTTTTTTTCTCATTAAACTAAGTTTATAAGAATTTAATACTATTCTACCCATTTATTATGGAGTTTGGATTCTCTACTGACTTTTCTCTATTGTTAATCTGTTGTGCCTTCAAACTACATTGATGACCATTAATTTTAAAATTTTAAAATATATTAAAATTATCTTTAAATATCAAAACATTATGTTTTTAATGTTCAGCAGAAGACAACACAACAACATAGAAAAATTGAAATTTATTTATTTAAAAATAAAATTATATAACGTTTTACAAGTGAAAATAATTTTTAAATATATGATAAAGAAAGTGTTAATGTCACAGTAAAATTTTAAATTGTTAAATATTCTCCTTAAATTTATACCTACCAAACTTATTGTAACTCATTCATGTTTTCTTATATTATATATGTGAGTAACTAGTAAATATTATAATGATTTTTGGGTTATTAAAGAATATATTTTTTTCAAAGAATGAAAAATTCAAAGATTTTGGACTTTTTCTTCTAAAAAGATAAGAGAACACTTCAAAAGAAATATCCTTATCTCCTCCTTCACAAGTATTTACTTCTCTCTTCTCTACTCCTTCTAAAAAGTTGTCCTTTCATCATCTCCTGAAGATTGAAGCAATAGAAGCTAGTTCCTGCAACAATCTATTTTCATTTTGTGTCTAGGTGATTGTAATTTATCCATTTTCGGTAGTCACCCTAATTTTTCGATGCATGCAAAATTTTTGGGTTGCATGTGATTTTTTTATTGTTTTAAGTGAACCCTCACCTCATGATGGTCATGACATCGTAATCTGATTGTTATCAGGGTCTTGTTTTGTATGTAGTTCAAGCTTGACTGGTGTGGTGGTGGTGCTCAAGGAAGAATGTTGGTGAGATCCTCCTTTAAAGTGAGGGGAGTTAATCATTTGAATTAATTATTGTTTTTTAATTTTAAATGTAGAGAAATCTGAATTTTTTGGGAGTTAGGATTGAATTTAAAAGGTTGAAATTTTATGTTCTATGTATCTTGAGTGTGAAATGCTCATAGTATTTGCAGAACTGTAGGATGGTTAAGATGTGAATTGTAGAAATTGTAGTAAAATGAATAAAAATTGTGCATTAGTATTTTAAAGAGCATGAGTGTGGGATTTTAGGGTTAAAGCCGAAAGATGAATAGATTGAAAATTTGTAATTTCTAATAAGAGGTTTGGACTATGAAGATTGAAATGATGAAGAAAAATATTTGGTGTGTTATCTTACTATGTATCTTTATGCGTTTCTCTTAATGTATTATAATGTAGAAGTGATTCATGTTTGGTGAAAGGAATTGATCATTTATATGTTGTTAATTTTCTTCAAATGTTGAGTATTTGTTTTGAGATTACAATTGGAATTTCGTATTTTGGAGTGTGTTTGGATGCTGGTGTGGATGGATGATTGTGGTGTTAATTTGTTATGTGTTTAGTCTGTTAGTGAATGGGAGAAATGAGAATTAAACATAGTAAAGACATGAAAAAGTTGTGAAGGAGTTGTATATTGACTTATAATTCTTTTAATTGTGAACCAGCATAATTGGTGTATTGTTATTATGTGTGTTGTGGTGTTCTATTGTTAACTTAAGTTGACAAAACTTAGAAATAAGGGCATAAAATTATTAAGTTAGAGTTTTACATGAGGTAGAGATGTGTGGTTGAGTTCTAATAGCTATTTTCATGGAAAAATACTACTCGGGTGTCAAAGTGTATTGAAAGGGAATTCTGAGAATGAGACTATCCTGACTCTACTAGTATCTAACTCACATAGGAATATCTAACTGGTGAGAGTTGAAGGAGACTTCACATAACAGACGGTATGATATGAAAGAGGATCATATTTAGGGAACTAGTGGAGTTTACCCTATCATGACTTGTTAAGTTAGATTTTGTTTTATCTTAATCCCTCTCTAATGATGGTCTTAGAGATAGTAAGTAAGTATGACAGGTGTAGACGAGTCTGTTCAATACACTAATTTTCAAAAGTAACATGTGTGAGTATAATTTTGATAGGAGTTGGATGTGCTAATGCTTTATAATGATGAGTGAAACTTTAGTAGTTATTTCTGTAAAAACCTAATAGTAAAGTATTGAGTTTGTTTTTTGGGTTGTCACTATAAAATATTTATTTAATATTCTTGTATGTCCTTTTATTATATACAACTTTTATTTTAAATGCATTTGCTTACCTTTTTTTTCTTTTTTTTCCTTATTGATAAGTTCAAAAGATGAAGTCTTTGTCTTTTTTGGAAAACTGTATTATTGAACATGAATCTCATATTTTGGAATATTTTAGGATGTTTAGAAAAAATATTTTGAGATACAATTTTAAGAGACATTTTAAGTATTAATATTATTAAATAATGACTTAAAAAAAATTTAAGTTCAAATTTTGGAGGTGTTACAACATCAATGTAATAAAAGTTATAATCAATCATTCTTATATTTGGATGCGCTTTAAAAACATAAGAATTAGGTTAAAAAATCATTATATATATATATATATATATATATATATATATATATATATATATTATTGTTATCTGATAGACATATAAAATACAGTGATATTTTTGGATGGGTAAAATAAATTGTACAAAAGTGTACAAGTAGTGTGTTGGTTTGGTTCAAGGAAGATGTGAAAAAAAAAAAAGTGAAAAAGAATGACTTGGAGGTGGTAAAATGGATGTTGGGGTATATAGATGGGAAGACTGAAACCCATGTACAGTACTTTTCATGTGTGATTGTTAAAAGAAAAAAAAAACATATTGCATCCGAAATTGAAAATGACACTTCTACCCTCAGCACAAAATTTCACTCACCCAGCTGACTTTAACCAAGTTTCCACCGACTCCCGAGTCCAATGTAAAACGAGTTTTATTGTTCCTATGACCACATGACCAACTACATTAATTAAAATGTAAAAATAGAATAAAATCACAAGGAATATAAGCTGTATGTAAAAAACAAATATCTTTAGGAAGATAGTATTCGAATTTCACTTTTATAAAGTTAATGATAATATAAAGTCAAGTACAAGAATATCAATATAAAGTTAATGATAAGAGTTTTGATCAAAGAAGTGTAAGAATTTAATTGAATAAGTGTAATAAAAGAACTACATTTGAAACGATAAGAGGCGGAAACTTTGCCCATTTATTGGAACATATACGAGTTTGGTAAAATGGTTATCTAATTTGATTCGGAAATAATTTTATCTATATAAAAGTAAGTAGTTCTTTTCAGTAAATAGTACTTATCAGTAGTGATATTCACTATTGAATTACGATTTAACAGATAATTATATTTTAAATGCGGCACGTGTTACCATAGTATTAAGTTTGTTATTTATAAAATAAAAAAATGTATCATTTATTGTATTTTTATTATTTATAAAATATATATTGGTAGATATATGTATATCAATTATTGTGAAAATACATAAAAATTATTAATAATATTTATATACATTTAACTTATTTATATTTTTAATATATTATATAATTTTTAAAATTTATATACAAATGAGTGTTAAAAATTAGATTTGAATCTTCTACAAAAATAATTAGAACATCCCATTTAATAATATAAACTATTAAGTAAAATGGTATCAATTGATAAAACAACAAATGTAGGTAATACAAAAACTATAATAAAGTAATTATAGTTATCCAAAATAGTATACTTATAATAATCAAAAGATATGTCTACATTAAGAGGGATCTGAAAACAAAAGTTACAAAGTCAAGGGTTTTTCTATATTATGTAAAGGAACTTAGTTTAATTATATAAATTTATTTTTATTTGGTGAGTGAATCGTGGTGATAAATTAATATTGTTGGTAATTTCTGATGTGTATAATGTTATGTTAAATTAAATTGATTATGTGAATGAACAAAAATTGGTATTTGCGGAGTTGATTAGTTATAACATGATTTTCCATTTTGCTTATTTCAAGGTTTACTTTTCAATTAAAACATGGTATTTTGAACTAAGGAAGTGATAAAATCGTCTAGATAAGCAAATTGATATATCTGTTGTAGTTAATCAGGATCTGAATACTGATATGGCAGATGTATATTTATGTATGAAAGTGTTAGGTTTAAAGAGGGGATTTCACTTGGGAGACACAACACCAATGAGACCTGAACCTAACCACATAAGGTATTCACATAACTCTCAACCCAAAACCTTAAGGCGATGAGGTTTATGTGTCTTCATCTTTATATAACGTTCTACTTTCTCATTTTTAGACAATGTGAGACATATACTCACACTTGAATTCCTCAAAGAAAGAGAGTCATGAGGGCCTTTGTATACATAGTATTCTTGATACTATTAATGATTGAGTATGATGTGTGAAATTGAAAGGATGAATAGTTTGTATGAATTAATGTTAAATTTTATAAGTAATATGATTTAAATTTACACTAGCTTGTACTGTTTTCTTGTTTGTTTATGGTTTATCTGTGTATGATAGTCGTATGTTGTATATGAGGTGGGAGGATTGAGAAGCGGTGGAAAGATTGATGGTTAGTTATAATATATATATATATATATATATATATATATATATATATATAATTTTGTATTGTATAGATTTTGTAATTGTTAAAAAAATTATATATTTTGATTAATTTATCACGAGTTTCATATAAGAGTGTAAATACATATTTTATGTGGTTGTTTATTGCTTAATATCTAATTTGTAATAATTCAGTTAGTAGTGTAGGTATGCTAAATTTTGATATTACATAATATTTTAAAAAACAAATTTTAAAATTTTTAGAGAATAAAATTTTGAAAAAAAAATGGAAATTAAAATTTATACATATAGTTTATTTCATTTTTAAAAATGTATTATTTTCCAAAAGATTAAAACCAGAGAAGCCCTAGTAGAATGCGAAAAACATATTAAATTCTAGAGATCGAATTATTTTATTCGAATAAAGTTTTTAATTTCCTTAAATTTTTGGATGTTTGGTTTCATGCTCTTTTCCTGTACTTCATATGTGCTGAAAGATATTTTGTTCTTTTCTCTTTTCGTAAAATTAATACTTTTTCATTCTATGTCTATGTTGTCAACGTGTCCACATTATTCCAAGAGAACGTTTCTGTCATACTCAAAGTGCTATATGGTATAAATTAGAAAGGGACATTAAAACCTAAGAATATCGGATCCAATTATTCCTAAAACTATTTCTAAATTAATTTAATATTTGAAATATAAAAGAGTTTGTTTGATATAAAAATATTATTAGACAAGACACGAGTCATTTAAAAAAATGGTTCTTTCTTACCATAGTTAAAATGATTAAAATAACATTTTATAATTTTTAAAATTAAGTTAATTGATACTAATATTATAGCAACTACGAAATTTCAGAACTACAGCACATTTATTTGATAAACCGAGGGGGTTGAATGAACGGATAATTTAAAACTATATAGAAATAGACAAATTTTCAATTTATTACAATAATGGATGAATACGTAAATACGTTCTAAAATAGGACTTCATATTAAAAGATTAATTTAAAACACAAATTTCCTTTTTTATATATTTTTTATTAAAATTTGTAAGTTGTCCTAAGATATTCTATTTAAATTTTTTAAAAGAAAAACTTTTTAAAGATGTTTCATCTTATAATGAACTTTAGTAACTATAATGTCCCCAAATCACAACTTCATAATATTTTCTTTTAAAAAAAGTTAAAACTGTGTACAGAATCATACGTTTGTAATTTAAAAAATGAAAATAGAAAAGAACTTAAAATTAAATTTTTTTACATATTAAAACATAATCATATTTTGAAAGACGGGTTTTTTAATTCTTTAAAAAGTAGTAAAATTTAAAATGTATCGTTTCTGTTACTTATAAAAAGAATAGGAAAAATAAAGTATTCTTCTGTTTGATTATTTTAAACTTCGGTAGTAATATTTTTTAATCTAGTGTACTTCAACAGCTATCAAGTAGTTAAGGATGAGATTAAAATAATAATATAAAAATATTTTCGTTCATATTTTAATTCATTCTAGAAATAATTAAGATGTGAGTTGGTGAGTATTTTGTCATAGATATATAATTATATTTTAATAGTAATTAGCAATGATAGTCACATATTATTATGCAAGTGTAAAGGTTTGATGTGTGTTAATCGGTGATAGGAGGAGCGCGTGGGAAAGAAGAAGAAAACAATACCTTAACGCAGACCGCATAACAAAAATCGCAATATGAGGAACAAGTGCAATGCATTGACCAATGAAGACGAGGTTTAGTACAAACCCACACCGCACTGTGTTCTTCCCTTCTTCTGCCTCTGCCTTTTCTTACTCACTCACTTCAACTCAATTATAAAAACCCCATTATCGCTCTCACTTTCTTCCCTTTTCTTTTCACCTCTCTTCAACCTCCACAACCCATTCCAACCCTCATCTTCTTCCTTCCCATGCCCTTTGGGATTTTACAGAGAACAAGTAATGATATCAAGGCATGGTTCAACGCGGCATAACTAAAAAGCGTTTCTTTCGTCTTATGGCATGTCTCAAGATGAAGAAGCACTGCGTGCAACCCCAACAACGCCTTTCTCTTTCAATTCCCAAATTTATCGCCAGATAAACCCCACATCGCTCATTTCTTTCCCACCCCATGACAATCTTTCCCTTCTTCTGCCCCTTCTTTATACTCTTCTTCACACAAACAGGTACCTTGATGCTTTCTTTATCTATTCTTTTGTAACCTCCGATTGATTTATTTACTTTATTGACTTTAATTGATCTTTATGATCTTGCATGATCATGGGTCGGTGCTTTCAGCATCTTATTTTGAATCAAGTTCTTAAGTTCTTGGTACTGTTATTATTCTTGTTTGTATTTTGTATTTTTTTGTGTTCTTGGCCTGATTGCTTTCTTTTTATTCTGATGATATCAAGTTTTTTCTTTTTTCTTTCATTCTCCCCCTCCCTTTTTGGGTGAGATTTTAATTTTAGTTTCCTATTTTAAATATATACATATTGCTTTCCTTTCAAGTTATCACTATGATTGCATTGATCAGTGCCTTTCCTTCATGATTTCACATGGGACCACTATTCCTTGGACATATCATGATTGTTCGAATTGTGTCAATTCGTGGTTCTGATCATGGATGGTCTTTCTAATTGGGGTTTCTAGAGTTTCAACTTTTTGGTCTTTCATCTCATTACCAATTTTGTTCATGAATGGCCTAATAATTTTAGGATTGTAGAAGTTCTTGGTATGTTCTTTTATGTTGGAAACATCAGGTTAATGGAGCTCTGCCCTCCCTGTTCGGTTTCCAGGTTACGTGCAAGCGTTCACCGGAACCTATGGTATAAATTACGGGAGGATTGCAAATAATATTCCCTCACCTGATGAAGTTGTTACTCTTCTCAGAGCAGCAAAAATAAGGAACGTTAGAATCTATGATGCTGATCACAGTGTTCTCCAAGCATTTAGTGGAACTGGGCTTGAAATTGTAGTGGGACTTCCCAATGGGCAGCTGCAAAACATGAGTTCGAGTGCAGACCATGCTTTGAGCTGGGTAAAAGAAAATGTACAGACATTTCTTCCAAACACAAGAATTCGTGGAATTGCAGTAGGCAATGAGGTTTTGGGTGGGAACGACTTTTCGCTGTGGGGAGTTCTTTTGGGTGCTGTTAAAAATATTTACAATGCTACTAAGAAGCTTCATTTGGAACAAGTGGTTCAGATTTCCACTGCAAATTCATTTGCGGTTTTTGCGACTTCCTACCCTCCCTCCTCATGTAAATTTAATGATAATGTTAGTCAGTATATGAAGCCTCTATTGGAGTTTTTCCAACAGATCGGCTCTCCTTTCTGTTTGAACGCTTACCCTTTCTTAGCCTACGCAAGTGACCCTGAACATATTGATATAAATTATGCACTTTTTGAACCAACAGAGGGAATTTATGATCCAATATATCGTCTGCATTATGATAACATGCTCGATGCTCAGATTGATGCAGCCTATGCAGCTTTGGAGAATGCTGGATTTCACAAAATGGAAGTTATAGTTACTGAGACTGGCTGGGCCTCAAATGGAGATCAAAGTGAAGCTGGAGCAAATGCAACTAATGCAAGGACATACAATTATAATCTGCGGAAAAGGCTTGCTAAGAGGAAAGGAACCCCACACAGGCCTAAAAATATTGTGAAGGCATACATTTTTGCATTGTTCAATGAGAATGAGAAGGACGGGCATTTATCTGAGAAGAACTATGGACTCTTCAAGGCTGATGGGAGTATATCATATAACATTGGTTTTCATGGACTTAGTGCTGGACATTCATCTCTTTTGTCTCTTAAGGTACTTTAAATTCCATTTCATGCTACTTGTTTGTTTAAGCCCATTTAGAAGTTTTCTCACACCAAACAAAGAAGAAAGATAAAATGAAACCAGGATCTCCCCCTATTTATTTGCAGTCTGTTCTCATTATATCTTTTGTAGTTTTTGCAAGTGGGCTGGTTTATTGGAAGAGAGGGGGAGGGGAGAGTTATTTCTTAACAAAATGTAACAAATCTACTAGATGATGATGATGATGCAATGCCATTCAATATACACTAGCATAGACAATATCAACTTTTTCACCACACCATTTATATGAGACTAACTTATTGGAAACTGATGCATCTTGGTAACCTACATGATAGGACTATATGGATTTGGAAGTATGTAATTCTGAAAAGTGTATTTGAAGCATGCTATATAAAGAAGTAACAAAGAAAGTATTGAGAAATTTGCGCCACAAGTTGACAAAGGATGCCGGGCCATGTCAAGAAATTGCACTTCATTCAATATGCAGTTATCTAATTTGAATTACTCTAAGAAAATAGAGATTGTGAAATGTGTTTTTCCTTGGTACTACTTTCCCTACTATCTAGTTATAGACTAGTAGCAGAACTTCTGGCACCAGTACTTCAATTTGTTTTCCGTATCTGTATTCTTACCAATATTATAGAATACTTCATTGATAGTAGTATCAAGGAAGTATCCAAACCTATGAAATTCAAACACGGTGTGAAGCTTATTGAGTGAGGGAAAAAGTCTATGGCTGGTCTGAATTGATAGGTGGTTTAATCAATGAATATTGAATTCAGTACTTGCACTAACAGTTGGAATTTTAATTTTGCTGATAAAGAAGTTAGATTATGCAATGTTTCATATTCTGTGCTTTTGGTGTTCACTGTTTGGTTTTAATTTGACTTGGCAGAGTATCTATAGTGAAGGTTTGTCCTGGTCCTACACGATGGTATTCTGTTTACCTTGTTTGATACTGCTGAATTGGTGGAGTTAGTGATCTTATGTTACCAACCTGCTCAGCATACCAGTTCCTGCCAATGAAATGGGTTTGACTTGGCTACTATTTCATGTCTCACCATAGATCAAAATTATACCATTGATTGTCATATTTCATAAAGCAATATCCAGAAATTCTCATGTTCCCCCATATTCAGCAAATGTGTAATTATTTCACTTGAGAAAGCATTTCCTTCCTTTGATGAGAACTAGATTTTTCAGTTTTTACTAATATATTTGAAATTTTGGACACATTCTAATTTTATAGAATACACTGTAAATTTTGGTATTCTGTTTGTTTATCAAAGCATTTAAAAATATAGAGAGCCAAATTGGTCGTAAGGGGGAAAAGTATATGTTGGAATAGAAATCATGAACTGCTATTAATAATAATAAATAAATTGTTATTACTTATTATTATTATTATTAGGAGTATAGCATAGCATGTCACTGTGGCACCCTGAAATGACAATGACCTCTCTGCCTAACACTGTTATTTTCCTAGTTTAAATTTTAACTTTTTTTTAATTTACTTTTTTATGTTTAGTTCCTGTAGCTGTCTTTATCAATTAAATTTAATGGAGACTATGTCATCATGATGTCACAATCACGTCATTATATTACATTACAAATTAATAAAATTATCAATTCAACAGTGTATCATGATTAAAAATATCATGTCTTTTGTGGCTAAAATTAAAACAAATTATATCAACTAAATAAAAATAAAATAACATATTGACAAAGACTATTAGCAAAAATAAAAGTGGCATAATTAACCCTTTAGTCCATATACTACGAGTATTTTGATTATGATCTCTTTTTCTTTTCTTATTTGATTTTTGTTTCTTTCTATAATTTTCTGTAGTCCCCTTATCATTAACTTTTTTTTTTATTTCCGTAATAATTACGTAATTACATCGCACATCTATAAAATTGTCAACTCAATATGCATGTTGTCAAAAGTGTAATGTTAACTCAAGATGTTACAGAGACTAAAATCAACAGTGATATATTTATACACATTAAAACAAAAAGAAAAATATTTACAGGAATTCAGCGACTAATAACAAAAAAAATGATAAAGTCTATAAATAAATAAAAATAACGTATTCTATAGTGGATGAGATAAAAAAGTGACACATTTACAAAATCATATTTAATTAGGTTAAAGTTGATTAACAGTTGTTAGACATCTTAAATTGACTTAAATAATCTATTTAATTTTTTTTTAAATTAGTCATTTCTACTATTAACATAATTTATCAATTTTTTTCATCGTGGTTCTGTTTATTATTATAAAAAATTTGCAATAATTAACTAAATATATTTTTATTTTATTTATTTTTTATTTTTAATTTCCAAATTCTATTTGTTTCAATTTTTAGTTGTTGGTAATAAAAGTACTAAAATAGGTCAATTAAGTGGCTTGAAAAGTTAGTGAAATAGATCAAATTAGAAAGAAAAAAAGTTACAACATAAATTGGACTGTTCATTCTTTTGATGAAAGAAAACTTGTTCAGCAGGGGAAAACATGGTGACGAACCTGATCTTGAAAGATTGATCAACAATTTCAATTCCAACATCCAACTTGACAATGAAAGAATGATGTCAAAGCATTTAGTCCATAAATTTTACAGTTTTTGAATAAAATAGAAGATATTTTGTTAATCCGGAAATTCAATAAGTTTAGAAAAACAAATATAAAACAAAAACAAAAAAACACAAAAAAGTTTAGACCTTTTAAGGGTAGATATTGGGATTGATCATATGACAGAAAATAGAGAGCTAGAAGGAAAAAAAAAATAGAGAAAAAGTAAAGATAAAGCATAAAAAGGAGGATTTGTATGAAATTTGGATTCAAACGGATTTTAGCATTATTTATTTATTTCTTTTCTACTTTTACTTTATTTATTCCTTCCTGATGTTAAATTTTACTTACGTTTTTATTTATCGATTCTGCATTTTCTTCTGGAATTGAGAGTTATGGTAATGGTTTTAAAATTAAAGTATTTATTAAAGAATAGTTTTTAGTTTAATTCATTTTCATAAAATCATTACATAAAGTGAGAATGATCTTTACTTGATGTAAAAATTTTAATCTATTATTTTTACATTGATGTAAATACATTTATTCTTTTTAAAATGAAGATCCCCTTCTTATATTTTATAAATTATCTCATCTATAGTGTAATCGAACCATTTCTTGTAATAAACTCCTTCAAGTGTGGTAGTATATGATAAATTCCATGGTGACTTTAGGTTGTTAACTTTAAGAAGTCATGGATGGATTTAGTAACCTTCCAAATTGGGCTTCATTCAACATATTGGGTCCGGTTCTGATGACTTAAATAAAATTATTACATACTGCACTCTATCAAATTTCTCGCTGCCCCCTTAAAAACTTCCAAAAAAAATTATTTCCGGAATAGAAATGGAGTGATTATCTTTCAAAAAGAATTTTAAGGTGTTCCGGCAAATAAAATCCGGAATGTAAGGGTGCCGTGTTATGGTGCAGGAAGCAATAGCCCTTAAATAATAGCAAGCTTAAAAAACAACTATGTTAATGTGGTTGGATTTTGTTTCTTATGAACAATTATGGTGATTCAATTAGATTCACTTTATATAAGTTACTCTTTCTCTTCCCATTTTACAATTATCTTTTATATATATATATATATATATATATATATATATATATATATATATATATATATATATATATATATATATATATATTATAAAAGTCCCACTACTTTCTTCTTACTTTACCATTTACAAATATATTTATTGGGATGTAAAAATGACGATAAAAATGGTAAACTAATGTCTTATTAAATATATAATGTAAATAATATATAAATAATTATAACAAATAATAATATCAATCCATATCAAATATTCACTTTTACACGTAAACATACATTCATACAAATTTTAAAGAAATATACACTACTATAGCATAGATTATTCTAATAATTTTAGTTGTTTTTTTTATTAATTATTAATTACTTCTACTCATAGTATGGAACTTTTATAGATTCTTTATTTTATGATATATTGTCTATTTAATTGAATACAATGATTCTATTTAAAGAGATCATATCTCACATTATCAATCAAAAAAAAACATTTTTAAACCTTTCCATATATTATTCACACATTTACATGTCAATTGCGCCATATAAAAGTCTATTTAGTGACACAGTTTCAATTAAACGAAATTCAACAATAGAAAAGAAAAGTTGGTTTTAATTGAACCTTTTAGCTTGACTGAGAAACCTTCCGTTTAAGAAAAAATCTCCTAATTTCATTTTTTTTCTTGAAGAAGCAAATATTTCACTTAAGCTAAAATATGCATTAACTCGTCATAATTATTCCATATCAATTTAGGATCAATTTCACACAAAAATCCAAAATGAAGTAAAATAAAATTATTAGTTATTGACACTTGTTTCCAAGCTACAACAAATATTCTTGTAAGAGTTCCAAACATCTAAGAAACACCTAAAACAGTTAAAACATCAAAATTAAAAAGATAATTTTCATAAAACATCGTCTCTATCTCACTAAACTCGTAAGAATCCAAAGCTCAACCTAAACTCATAAAATACTATAAAAGAGTTATAAAAAAAAATTACCTTATTTTATTTGAAATTCTGATTGATCAAACATTATCATTATTACTATTTATATTTACGAATATTATTTGATAAAAAAAATTAATTCTATAAATATTTAAAATAAATAATTAAAAAATTAAAATTAAAATTTATATAATCAGCATAAAATAAAATATTAACAGTATTTTTTAAATTGTTAATAAACTAAACTCAAGCCTCACCATCCTAAATCATGTCTTAACTTTAAATTCACAAAAACACTTCACTCTCTATTATTTATCTATTTAAATTGTACTTCTAATATTTTCTTTAAAAATTACCATCAAAACGCTTGCTTGAACTTTATATGATGATGATGAAGATGATGAATAATATATTACAAATCAGTTTTAGCATACTTAATTTTCAAAAGCATTCTACATTATGTTGCTTTTCATCCAGAAAAAACATTTTAAAAATAATATGTAAAAATTAATTCACATTAAAAAATCACTTTTTATATTGCAGTATTATTATTCTCTTGAATAAAATACGAACCTAATTTAATCCCATAAAATTAGATATCAACAGGAATAATAATAAAATAAAAAAAATCTCCGTGCATCGGAGGAGTTAAGTTCAGTTGTTGGTTCATAGAAGCAGTAATCTCATAAGTCCCCTGAAACAGTATAAAAGGTAGGAGAAGGTTGAGTTAGCGTCTTCCTCAGCATCTCAAGGAAAAACATTATCCTCGCTTGGAAAAGAGGCATAAACGGAACAGGGGCAACCTGAGACAGACACACACACACACTGGTCATGGCCAACGTCGAAATCCTCTTCCTTCTTCTCACACTCAAATTAATGTCATTGCCGTACATCACAGAAGGTGAAGAGCATGTAGTTGGTGGTAATTCCGGTTGGATTATTCCTGTCAACAATCCTTCCCTCTATTCCTCCTTCGCAGCAAGCACAACCTTCAGAGTAAACGACACTCTTGGTCATCGTCATCATCATCTCTCAAACCTTACATTACCAACTTCATTTTTTTTCTTTCACCCTTAATCTAACTATGTCCTCTTTCAGTGTTCAACTTCAGAACAGGAGCTCACAACGTTGTCACCCTGTCGCAGAAACACTACGAAAGTTGCAACGTCACCGACATAATGGAATTATTCGACATGTCGCCAGCCAAAATCACTCTCAACCGCGCCGGCGACTTCTATTTCGCGTGCGCCTTCCCGAGTCACTGCAGCCTCGGCCAAAAGCTCAGCATTCATGTCACCGCAGGAGGCTCTTCTTCCCTCACGCCATCGGAAGCTCCACTCCCACCCCCACCTCACTCGCGTGCACCCACGCTCCTCGCCGTCACTGTCCCCGTTCTTGTCATGGCAGTTGCCACAAATCTCTTGTTTCATTGTTATTAAAATCTTGTAAAAGCGGTTATTTTTACGTATGTGGTCTGTCTTTCTGGTTGTTTGTATTTGTTTTTGTGTTGTGGTAATAAATTGATGTTTTTCATTTTCCAGCTGCATTGACGGGGACATTGACCGGATTTGTGTTGTAGTGTGAGGATTGTTGATGAATAAAAGAAAATGTTGAATTATTGTGGATTGTTGCACGACAGGCTAAGGAGTAAGAACCGTTCGCTTTAAATTCCCTATCTCTATTCATTTTCTGTTATCCACAAGTTATTGAACCGATTAAATGCATGTAATTTGGTATTTCTTGAAGTGCACAAAAACAAAAATGTGTTTCTATCATCATCTTTGCGCATGTGTCCTACCATAGCCTTCCCCTGTTAATGAGGAGTAAAATACAATTTTGTCTCTAAAGATTTAGCAGTGGCATAAAATTTGGAAAGCCAAAACTTCCTTCGAGAATATCAATGTTTATTAGTATTAACACCTATGCTTTAAATTTAACTCAAGAAGACATCATATTCTGTAATTTAGTTTTACCCCTTGTAGATAGAGGGTTTTTAATCATTACTCCTTAGAAAGCCCAAAGTATATCACCTTTAAACCTCCCACACACTATTCTTAAATAAAGATGTCATAAATGAATTTTAATTTATAAATATAGGTTGAATCCAAACTACTTAATCTCCGAGTTATTTGAATTCGAATTGAACGTGGATCGACATATAATACATTAACAAGAATTTTTTATTAATTTGTTTTTATAAGTTTTTAAATATAATTGTTTATCATTTTTAATTACCCTTTAGTTAGTTGAATGATTGACAATGTATTAATTTAATATTCATTTTTAAAAATATTTTAATTCCATCCCAACTCTAACAAAATGTGTCAATTATAATCCTTTAACAAAATTTTTTCTAATAACGTTAATGATGTGTCACGTGTCAATTCTTTTTTTAATTTAAAAATTTCTCATGAGTCAGGTTCTCCTGGTATGATATGGGGCACTGTAAGTATCACCTGACAAGACATGTCACGTGTTAATGTCATTGTGAGGTGTCATTATCTAAATTTCAATTTAATTTTCATATATGTCTTTTTGTTTTAATTTAGTCCCTAATAATTCAACAATTAATATTACATGGTGAATTAAATTTTATGAACTAATATATTATAACACTACTAAAAAAATCATATTTCCTGCCAATTTTGTTTTGAAATTTGTTTTACAGGAAATACTTACAAATTTTGTTATGAAAAACAAATTGTAGGAAATTGCTGCCAACTTTTGCAAAATATTTTGTATAAAACACTATTCGCAATAAATTTTGTAGGAAATACTTACGAATTTTATAATTTTGTAGAAAATAATTACCCACGAATTACCTGCCAATTAAAATTATTAGAAAAATACATGAAAAAAAGTCTTTTCTTCCAAACTTTTTTAATAAATTTACAAGAAAATTCTCATGTAATAATAGAATTTTTAGCAATGTATGTTAAAAAGTTAATTAATGTTTGACTTTTGAAAAATTTAATTAAATTTAATTAATTCAAGAAAAAATAAATCACAAAATTTAATTTGTATAACTACAAATATGTATGATATTAATAATTGATGTATTAATAATTAGTAATTCAACAATTAGTATTAAATGCTGAATTAAATTTTATCAACAAATATATTATTTTAAAAAAGTAATTAATGTTTGGCTTTAAAAAAATTAATTTAATTAAATAAAGAATTAAGCAAAGAGACATGTCTCGAAACTAAATCGAATCAAATAGAGATATATTTGGAAAGTAGATTGAACCAAAGACATAAGAGTGGAGACTAAATTGAAAACAAAATAATGACCCCTTGACAGTGATATTTGACATTGTTTTGCCACGTGACACTACCACTGCCACAAGATATTAATACTATCACGTGTCACACCAAGAACCTAACACATGACAAAAAAAATTAAAAAAATATAAAAAACCACAAATGTAATGCCGTTAGACTTTTTTCTTTTTGAAAGGGACCTAACTAAAAGTTTTTAAAAGTTGAGATGCAATTGAAATGTTTTTAAAAACGGAACCAAATTGATACATCCTTACCAAAGTGGGTACCAAAATTGACACGTCTTCATGAAAATATGTATCATCTCACTAATTAAACCTTTAATTACATAGGTTGATATTTTGATTTTTTAAATACCAGAATATTGTTCATTACATTAAATAGTTTAGAGTTAATTTATTTGTTTGTAAATAAATTGATAATTGAATTTTTAACTACAATCTTTATAACATGTGAACATTTTGATTGTACGTCAATACCAAAAATGAGGTTGAGTTACTCACTTTAATTTTACTATAATAAATATATAAAATAATTTGGAAGCATAAAACATTCTTAAATAAATCAATCCACTAACTTGTCAATTTGTGGTAAGTCGAGCCGGGTTACAAAATTTTCAAATCACCAAAAAAATGAATCATGTTTTGTCACTCAATTTTAGCTAAACTTGAACTAGGTTGAACACTATTGTTTTAAAATATAATATAGAGAAAGAATGCAAAACACTTCTTGTATGAGATGTAATGTTTGTTGTGTCTTTTCCTCGTACAAATAAGTGGTATTTTTAAGGAGAAGAGAGACTTAAGAGTTGATCATAATAAATTTGATTTAAAATAAAATAAATGTAATAAAATTAAAAGTTGTTTACATATAAATAATATTTATCCATAAAATCAATAATCCATAAAAACGTAATAGTAAGATTTTATTTTAATTAATTAATTTTTAAATTATATTAAATATATATTTTCTTTTTAGAATTGATTACATAATTGATTATGGTAGGTGATGTGGGATAAGAATATTATGGTAAAACATCAACTTATCTCTATAAATCTCTTCATTTTAGTGAGATGGTGATTCCGTAAATCATCTCCGTCACTCGCTCACAAATAATTAGAAGTGAACAAACTTCATCTTTGCATCAGCTAACTTAAATCTATTTGCACACTAAATCCGCGCAAGCGAACTTACCCTAATTAATTCAAACTACATTTTAGTAAAAAATGAATCCAACAAAATATTGACCTAACCTAATTATTCAATTAGTTTCCAATTTAATATAATTAATTGGGTTAAATTTAAAATTTAAAAAAATATAACTTTGTAAATAAGTCGACGTGATTCATATGGATATAATTATGAATTGAATTTACATATGTGTTTTTAATCCCCCATTAAATGTCATAACAACCTCCTATTCTTTTGGACTTTTTTTTCACTCTCAGCATCTGTGTGTGTGTGAGAGACACACATGGGATAAAAAATAGAAAAAAAAAAAAACCAGAAGTTGATAGGTAATATAGGATAAGAAAAATAGAAAAAAAATATGTAAGATAAAATATAAAATTTGCTGCATAAGAAAACTAAGGTTTTAACAAAGGTTCGATGAGACTGATATTTAGTTGACATAGGACCCAGTCTATAGCTCCGTCGTATCTGCTAAGAAGAGTGATCTGGTGAGGGCACCGACTCGGCCCCACTTTCACAACATCAATGTTCTCTCCCACTCAAAATAAAATTAGATTAAAAATTACAGATTGATTACACAATAATAATGCAATTTTCCAATGAAGTGGTTTTCTGAATTATTTACAAGAAGGGGTGTATGGTATATGGATACAACACAAGTGTCATTTAGAGACATGTTGTTGCTGGACCATTTCCATTGACAGGTATATATAGTTATTTATGATCCAACAACCTGGTATAGAAATATAAAAAAAACATTCAGTCAAACGGTGACCAAGTGTGATATGCAACTACGAGAACGTTTCTTCCATAACCAATGTTTATCATGGATTAGCCTTCTTCTATATATTCAATAATCAACAAGGATTGAGGCACCGAAACATCCATCAAACACAAAACAAACGACATATGATGATGGCTCGATCAAGGAATGTGGGAATTCTTGTAGTAATAACTGTAATGTTACTAAAGACCACAGAAGCTGAAGATTACGAGGTGGGTGGTAGCACAGGTTGGACAAGCTTTCCTCCAGGAGGTGCTTCTTTCTATTCCAAATGGGCTTCAAATTTTACATTCCAAGTAAATGACACTCTAGGTAAGTAAGTATCTATTAATTAAGAAAGTCATCAAATCCAAAAAGTTCTGTTCTGTAACATAATCATGAAGCATTGATGTTTGCAGTGTTCAACTTCGAGTCTGGAAGCCACAGTGTGGTGGAACTTACGAAACCTAACTATGAAAACTGTGCATTCGACAACAATATCAAAACCTTTAATATAGGACCAGCTAGAGTCACTCTCACAGCTCCAGGGGAATTCTACTTTTCCTGCCCCTTCTCCGGCCATTGCAGCAGTGGCCAAAAGCTAAGCGTAACAGTAATCACTGACTCTTCTTCACCACCACCAAACAAAACTCCAACTCAAGCTCCTGCACCACGCACTGCTACAGTTGAAGGTCCTTCACCTTCTCCTTCTGCATCTGCTTCAGTTCCCACTACAAGAGCCCCATCACCCCAAACTCATTCAACTGATATAGCCCCTCCACCACACGGCTCAGCCACCCCTCTGACTTCTACCTTCTCTCTATTCATCATCACCATTCTCATCAATTTTCTCTCTCAATTTTAGGACACTTGTTACTATATGTTATCTGTTGAAGACAGTGTTTCAGAAAGAGGATATTGGAGAATTCATTCATCGTGTACTAGTTTGTAGTGTACATCAATTTCATGAAGCGTGTTGGGTTTCCAAAATTTTGGCTTGTGATATATTGTTTCATTGATTTTCCAGCTACGTGGACTCGATTGAGATGATTGTGATTGAATAAACAAATCTTCTATTGTGGGTTTTACCGATTCAGTTGCTTCTGTTTATGTGTAAAATGTTGTTCCACCAATGTCTTACTTTTCTGCTAATGAAAATTTGAGTTGAGGTTGCGTTTTAACTATTGGGTTTACTGTATAAAATGGAACGTGTGAACGTGTCGTGTTCAAAAAGTATACGCTCCGAGGTGGCCAGCTTTGTCAACTAGTATATAAAATAAAGTAAATATATTTTGACTTTTGAGTTTGTTACAACTTATAAACAGAAAATTAAGGTGTAGAGAATGACAGCACAAATGTTTTAATGTAATTTGTTGTGGTATGATGTGAGTGGTCCCAATAATTTAAACTTGTACTATCTCCCTTCCCAAATCATCTCAAGAAAATTTCCAACTATCTCAATAAAGTATTCATTTTTCTTTTCAATATGATCTCCAAATTAATTATTTTTAAGAAATAATATATTTATGAAAAAAATCAGGATATTTCAGTAAAATTGTTTTAAAAAGTTATTGATTTTTTACTAGTTGAACTGAAATGCTTTCTGTGATGTGTTGGATGAAAAGTTTTTTCATCCGTTTTGTTTCTAATATAATCAAGAAAGAGGTCAATAAACACAATTATTATGTTCTAAACTCTATTTAGAATTAAAAGTAGTGTCAAAATTAATTAGACTTTATTTGGAGTGGTTTTATGCTTTTAAGAAATCAATAACAAAATCTTCTTATAGTTTTCATGTTTAGCTTTTTTGTTTTTCACAATTTTAATTGTGGATTGAATATGAATAAGTGAGTAAACATAAAGAAAACACAATTATAAAAAAAAAATCTATTATAAACATATTAAAACATAAAAAATATTTATAAATTGCATAGAATAGTTTAACCAGATAAAATATAAAAAATGTCAAACCAATAAAAATGTTTATAAGCCCCTCTAAAGGTCTTGTTATATTAATCTTTCATTGATAAATAGTTTTAACACGTATAAGTTTTGCTCAAATTATTTGTTTTCTTTTACAAGATTCACACTTTTATAATTTTTATTTACACTTTAATTTATTGCAATTTAAATAATTAATTTGATTATTAGGCCATGATTAAAAAATATTTTTTTATTCTTACAACTATAATTTTGTTTCAGATTTATTTCGTATTAATATAAATTTCTCCAAATTTTTAATATAAAATCTTGACCATAACTCATAGATGGTCTAAAAATAATTGTGTTAATAATAATAATAAGATATTATTATTATTATTATTGTCGGTTAGTAATAATAATGTTGTTTGTTAATAATAATATTATTATGGGAATGGTGATTATCAAATATTCTAACATTAGTATCTTTTTTAAGAATTAAAAGCTAAATTTTCAATTTCATGAAGCTAAAATGGGTATTTTTTTTATTTATTTTCACTTAAAAGCTAAAACCTGTGAACATATTTAAACCGGTGAGTGTTATTCATATCAAACTCAACTTTTTCGTCCTTTTCCTTACTTTTATTGTCATACACTTTACCCTATTTTATGAAATCAGGATTTGGGCCATTGGCCCAACAGATTATTTTGTGTTCATTTTCACGGATATTCTTTTTTGTTGCTCATTTTACCTATTTCAGCTTTTATTGTTACAAGACATTTGTGAATGAAAAACAAAATAATAAGTTATAAATAAATATATAAGCCATTTTTGTTAGGGGTGGCAATGCTGGCCGGCCGGTCCATTTAGGCCCGCACAACACGGGCTGGCCCGCCCCGCCCCGCATACTTTTTGGCCCGCGGGCCGGTCGGCTTTTTTTTTTCTTTAAATTTTTATGATAAAACTTTCAATGTTTAAAAATTGGGAAACTTTAAGAAGTTCACAAAACTAAGTAGACTTTGGGAAATTAGATGATAAATTGATAATTCAACATTTTCATCATATTCATACTATGACATACACAGTATTCTTTAAATTTTAGCACATTAAATATAAGTTTCAAATTCTTGTCTTTTCCAATTATACAAGAATTTGAAACGTTAATGCAAGAGTCCATAAAAAAAGTAATTAATATACACAAGTGTAAGTTTTTATTTTTTTATGCGGGCTTGCGAGCCGGACCTATGCGGGCTTGCGGGCTTACTACCCTGGCCCGCCCCGCGTTTTTTCTGCGGACCCGCGGATCAGGTCCTAATTGTCATTCCTAATTTTTATCTTTCAAGCACATCTTTGTGTAGTGCTTGGAAAAGAGAAAATAAATAAACAATAGTAAGTAAAGATAAAAAAAAGTATTGTCAAAATAAAAGTTTGAAAACAAAGTAATAATTTTAGTTTGGTATTCTTTTATTTATAATTATTAATTATTACTATTATATTTATCATAAAAAAATACAGAAATTTGTATAACTAAAAGTAATATTATGTTTAACTTAATTGTAAAATATAATCTATGTAATTTTTTACTTTTGTTTTGAGAATAGATAGTATATTATGCACTATTTATTTATTTTTATTTTTTTTCACATTTATATTTTATCAAAATATTTTTTTCTTCCTTTCTCTCCTTATTTTTCTTCACTTCTACCGAAAGGAAGCTACTAGGTGACAAAATTTTGGTAACGAGTTACATTATCATGATAATACTCTTTTTAAATAATTTTTTTTTTAAAAGTGGTTCATTTTAAAGTTTTACATGAATGAAAAATAACGAAATTTTATTGAACATTTTTTACGGCTAAAATCTTGAATTCCCAACCCTTATTAACGTCCGAATGGGTTGGTTTGATCTTACGTGAGATGATCTAAGATTTCTTTTTCATGATTACAAAACAAATTCTATTTTCTAATATTAACGCATCAAACTTCCGTGTACACGTGGCAGTTAAACATCGAGAAGCTCGCCAAACTCTTTTAAAATCTTAATAAAGGTGTAATTTCAATTTTTCTAAACACTTTTATCACTTAAAATATCGGAGAATTATCTAGTTATAAGTTTTATTTTGTTTTTTCAATAACTTTATCACTTAAGATTTGAGGAGATCAACTAATATATTGTGTCTCAATTTATTTGGTCAACTAACTCATTCACCTAGCCTAAAAAAATATAAACTTATTTTCAAAAGATAACCAAATAAATCAAATTCCAAGTAATATATTAAAATAAAATTATTTTTCTATTAAGATTTAAACTCAGTAAATAATAATTAAATTAAAGTAATAATTCATAGAGATCAACGAAATAGTTAATAAACAAAATCAGAAATCATGGGTTCATACTAAAAAAATATTATCTATAATGAAAAATTAGAAATAAAACCTTTATAACCAACAGAGAACAAGACGTAAATATTAATGACTTTTATTTAAGAGATTTTGTATTTTTTGTTAAAATATTTAACTCACTTTAATAATATTACATTAACAAATTTGGTATTAAACCATTAATATCTTCTGACTGAAATTATTAACTTTTAGAAAATAACAAAACCCATTGTACATTATAGATTCGCTTTAAGTTTATATATTAATATGGGGGGATTTGATGCGGGATTTAACTATAATGCGAATTTACCAAATTTTAAGAGTTTATATAATTACAGTAGAGAATATAAAAGATCACATAATAAAAGTATAAAATAGTGTGGATTTTATAAATTTTTAGGAATTATAAAAATGTGAAAGATCGAGTATATTAGTAAAAAAAATTATTATATATATATATATATATATATATATAAATGTAATAAAATATCAAATATAAAATATTTACAATACTTCAATCTTAATTTTGTAATTATGAAATAATAAATAATTTTTAAAATTGAAAGATATTTTAAAAAAAATATTAAGTAAATATTCTCACCAATAAATTATATAAAAAACTTTAGAAGATATTCAACAAATAATAAATAAGATTATATTACATATAGTCAATTGACAATAACACTTGAATAATAACACTTGAATGAATAAAAAATAATCTTCAAGTAACTTTAAATAATTTTTTCTAAAGATAAAATCACAAAAAAATTTATTCATTTTTATTTTCAAATACAAATTTATACGAAATGTAAATTTAGACAAGTACTTAAATAAATGTCTAATATACATGAGAATTAATTTACTCTTAAAATGTTTGCAAAATATAAACGATTTAAATAGAAAGTAAATGAAACTGGAAGTTTCATCTTGATCGAAAAACGACTCCTTATTAATATTCATCCTACAGGTAGTAAAACAAAATAAGAATTTAGAATTATAACTTTTTCAGAAATCTACAATTCCCCGCATTATTAGTTTGTAAGAAACGTAAAAATATTATATATCACCATGTATTATTGAAGTAAACACACTTTACTGTGCAATTTTTTTTTTTTTAAATTTCAGCGAAGGGTAAGTGTATCAAGATGGTGCGATTTCAATATAAAGAAGTCGTGTCAAAATTAGATGATTTTAATTAAAATAAGCTGAAGTCGTATCAACATAGAGAGATTTTTGTATTATACAGAAGTCGTGCCATATTCAGACGACTTTAATTAACATTTTAAGCAAAGTCGTGCCATTATGGAAAGATTTCAGTATTAAATTGTTAATGAATAAGTTGTCCCATATTGGAGAGACTTCACTGTTGTACTGATAATGAAGAAGTCGTACCATATTGGGACAACTTTAGTTCGAATAAAAATTAAATATTTTTTAGTCATATTAATTAGTTAAATAATAATGCATATAAGTAATTAAAAATTTCATGAAGATTGGTTTCTTATAATATAATAGGGCATGAAAGTTATCTGAGTGGTGGTGTGACTGCGGAGAGTTTCAAGCTCTTCACCTACTTTGTACTCATGTAATGGCTATTTGCTCATCCTTCCATTTACAGCCTTTGACATTCGTGGACCCTGTTTATAGTCTCCAAAATATTTTCAAGGCCTATGAGGTGCAATTTCAGGCTGTTCAAAATGAAGATTATTGGTCTACTTATACTGGTCCAAATTTAATGCCTGACCCTCACATGCAAAAGTATTGATCATAATAGAAGCAACTGCCCAAATAAATAGTGAAATTTTATTTTATGTAACTCTCGTATCTTTGGTTTATCGACTTTGTTGTTCACTTTTATTTTAATATATATCAACTAAAAAATTATTGGATCTTATATATTTGTTATTAAAAAACTCTTTTTTTCTTTTCTTTACTTTTGTATATCTTGTATACAATAAAAATTTTAACTTCTTTATTCAATTTAATATTATCATAATTCAATAATTTTTTCTCTTTTTTATTTTACTTTTTTTTTTCTTTATTCACGTATAACTATGAAGTCGTGCCATTATGGCAAGACTTCCTTTATACCCAAAACACTAAAGTCGTGCCATAATGGCAAGACTTTCTTAAAAATCTAATACTGAAGTCGTGCTATTATAGCAAAACTTTCTTAATAACCCAATATTGAAGTCGTGCCAATATGGCAAGACTTTCTTAAAACCATAATACTGAAGTGGTGTCATTATGGTAAGACTTTCTTAATAACCCAATACTGAAGTCGTGCCAATATGGCAAGACTTTCCTTGTTATGAAGTCGTCCCATTATAGGACGACTTTGATTATTCTCGTAATTAATTTAAGTAAAGTCGTCTCTGTTTGGTACGACTTTATGAAAAATATTGAAGTCTCTTCTGGGGCGACTTCAGCTCGAATTAATCAAAGTCGTCTTAATTTGGCATGACTTCTTCAAAATGAAATCGTGCCATTTTTTCACGACTTACCTCTGACAGAAATTAAAAAAAAAAAACTGCACTAATTTAAGAAATTGGAAAAAAAATTGCACTTTGGAGAAAAAAACCCTCCACTGCTACTGTTTAACTTCAATGACTGGAACTGTAAAAGGACAGAAGTTCAACAACTAACATTAACCATGTCATACAAATCAGAGAGAAATTAAAACGATGGACGAAGTAATTCTTAAAATTTTTTGGTAGTGTATAAGTGAGTATTCATTAAAAAAAAAAAGTGAAACAGTATTTTGATGGAGGAAAATAGGTGCAATTACATTGTACACCCTCGTACAAAACAAAAACAAGAACAAGAACAGGCACGGCATTTTGGTATGTTTGAAAGTGTGTGCAGTGTGGTGTCCTTCCGAGATAGTCAAACTTTCGAAATCATGAAGCTTGAACCACGAACGTTGACCAATTCTCATTCTCATCCTCACAAAACAAAAAAACCATTACTTCTCCATGGAAAGTGGAATTTTCCATCCAACTTCTCCGCCACCCTTCTTTGTCCTGTTCCCACACAAGTGGGCCATAAACTTGTGCTTTTTTCACTGTGCCCTTTCTTGCTATCACTTTATAAACCAAAAAAAAATCAACTTTACAACCTCATCGCAACGAAGAAGCATATAAAACAATGTTGAGGATAATAAGATATTGAACCCACGTCCATGGCTCGTGTGCAAACAAAGAACCGGAGACTAGTCAAATCGATTTGGTGAGATCTGCTTCGCTTCACGCGGCTATCGCTCATAATTTTCTCCAAGTCTCAAATCTCGGCACCAGGCTCCAACTTTGCCACATCACACCAATTTTGTTCACCTAACTAACTCTATCAATTTATTAACCCTAATTATTACTTTACCACTCTTCCCCAATCATTTATCTTAATGCTTTAATTAACTGTTTCCGTTAAAAACTTATCAAAATTAAGTTCTTATCTTTTGTGAAAACTTAAACATTATCTTTTCAAAAATAAATAATCTACATCTAATACGTATAATCTCTCATCTAAAATGGTATTTTTGAATAATATTTTTACTAAACTATAGATCATCTTATATAATTATTATCTGAAAAAGTATTATATATCATTTTATATAATCTAATTATATCTTAAATAATCTTAAAATAATTCTACGCGTCATCTCACTAACGACCAATTTTCCCTTACTCTATAAATACCAACGTAGTGCATTGGTATTCGACATCCAAAATTTATTTTCACCGGAAAAGAAAGAGAAAAGAGCAACACACAGAACCAGGGGCGACTTACCTCCAAGAACACATCCATGGCCAGAAGCTTCTTTCTTGTGCTATTTGCAGTAGCCACCCTGCTTCATGGCTCCGCCGCACAGACCAGACACGTCGTGGGTGATTCCATCGGCTGGACCATCCCTTCCGGTGGTGCTGCAACCTACACCGCCTGGGCTTCCGGCAAAACCTTCGTCGTTGGTGACACTCTTGGTACGTTAATCTCCCGAATCCTTCAATTAATTGGTTTATTATGTATGCATCGGTGTGGGCTACAACTTAGAATTTTTCATATTGATGAACTTTGCAGTGTTTAACTTTACCAATGGCCAACACGACGTGGCTAAGGTGACGAAATCAGCTTACGACGCATGCAACGGTGCGAGCACCATCTTCACCCTTACCTCCGGTCCAGCGACGGTGACGCTGAACGAGACAGGGGAACAGCATTACATTTGCACCTTTGGATCACACTGTTCCCTCGGTCAGAAATTGTCAATTAACGTTGTTAACAGAGCTTCTGCCACTCCTTCCCCTGCCCCTCAACCCAGTAGGAGTGGTTCTCCACCCACGGCTAGCCCTGTCCCCGCACCGACCACGGTGCCAGCACCGGCACCGGCACCGGCATCAAGCACTGTCCCAGCCCCTGCTCCAGGCCCATCCACCGGACCAGTCACTTTCACTGTTGGAGACAGCTTAGGCTGGACCATTCCTACTAACGGTGCTGCAGCTTACACATCATGGGCCTCTGGCAAGACCTTCAGGGTCGGAGACATACTAGGTAACTCAACATCCATCATTAATTTTAAGGAGATTTATAGTTGATCAAAGCTTGAAGCAAACAACTAACGACAAAACATTTATTGTTTGTGTTTTGCAGTGTTCAACTACCAATCTAACGCACACAACGTAGAGGAATTGACAAAGGAAAATTACGATTCTTGCAACTCAACCTCTCCTCTTGCCGTTTACACCACTCCACCTGCGAGAGTTACCCTCAACAAAACCGGTCCTCACTACTTCATATGTGGAGTTACAGGGCACTGTCAAGGAGGTCAGAAACTCGCCATCAACGTCACGGGCACCGGCAGCAGCGGCACCTCGCCTTCCCCCGTCGCCACCCCTCCTTCCGGCACCACCTCTCCTTCCACCAACCCTTCCACCCCTTCTCCCTCAGGCTCTCTCGCCCCTCCCCCACAGAACTCTGGAGCTGCATCTCTCGGACTTGTTGGAGTTTCTGCCACCCTTCTTTCAATTGCCGCGGCTTTCTTCTAGAGACATGAGATTATAGTTAGAGTGTTTGGAACTCGCGATTATTACGGTTCTGTGTTTCATGAATTCACTTTTTTTATATATTTTTTTAGGATTACAATAAAGTTAGCTCTCCCTTCATCCGCTACAGTTTTGTTTTTTTCTTTCTTGTTTCTTGTACTATTGGTTGCTACTGCATATATCTGGAAATTGAAATCGGAGATTCATAAATATATTTCTTTGAATGTTTACCACGTATGTCTGCGACGCCTCTCGCTGTCAATCTTTTGTTTGGTACCAAAATTGGTTTTGATTATTGACTTAGGGACATGGTTGATGACTTACCCTCTCTGAAAATTTAATTTAAGTTGAAAACGGAAGTGGTGGCAAAAGAAAGCGTGACATCTAGAAGTCATAAACGATGTCATCTTTTTCTAGGGAACTGTGAAGTCCTATTTGTAACGTGTTTTTCTAACCTCCCAACTCAAAATCATCAAATTGAATGAATTAAATTTAATCCACGTAAAAAGTAAATATTATTTTTAACTTAAAATAAATATTTACATTTTTTTTGTATATCATATTTGAATCCAGTAACACAGTGATAGATCTGTCACTTGCACTTAACCATTAGATTATATTAAGCTTTGAAAGATGGGTTTTCAGTTATCTTCTTTTGATGTATTTAATAGAAGGATTAGGTATCTGGGACTGCGTCTTCATTTTGGCATCCTATGCAGAACCCCTTTTAAATAAAAAAGCTAATAAGCTATGCAACATGCACACAACATAGTGCTCTGAATCTATAAATTAAAGTAACCATTTAGTTTCTCACGTTTCTTTTCCATCACATTCTCTCTCACTAAAATCCCTTTTATATAAATATTCTTCTTTCTCAATGATTTTTCTCATTATTTTTAATTTCTTCATGTCTTACCAATTATTTCGTTTCCTCTCTTTGTCTTTTATTTTCATCTTTTACTTCTTATTTCTGTTCCAGCATCACTTACCTGATTTAAATTTCTTTGTTTTTACTTAACAATTTGACTGCATAAAGTCAGAATTTTATCTCCTTATAGTTTAGAACTGAGCAGAAATTTAGACTTTATCCATAGTCAACGAGTGGTAATTTCTAGTTTATTCTCTGAAAACGTTAACAATTTAACAAATCTTGTGATTGTGCATCAATAATGCAAAATAGTTATATACATTAAATTAAATCATGGTAATTTTTTATATGATTATGAAAAAAATTGACAAATATACTAAAAGATTGTTATTATCCTACTATAATATTTCATGTTTTAAATCTTGATATCAATCAACCTTTTATTATATGTTTTTTTCCTTTCCACTAGAGATATAAATGAAAATAAGTCAAATTTGGGTGGATCTAAGTTAGCCATCATTTTAAAAGACAGTTTGAATCAAACATATTTGTCAATGATAGGCTTTTTCTCGAAAACTTATATACATTACCTGATTATATTTAAAAGTCTATGTTGTAAAACTTATAAAAGAACTGGTTTATTGGGCAGGCCTATGACAAATAGTAGAATTTCATACCATTATATATATAATATATGCATATTATATGTAAATAAATAAAAAATCTCTAAGGCTTTTAGCAAAGTTTATAGTTTAATTGGCAGGCCTATAAATAATTGTACATTTTTATGCCATTATCTCAGGATAACTATTAGTTATATTATACATTTAAACTATCAATTTTTCTATTAAGATAAATGCATTTTTACTACTATTCATTCGTAAACATAATATGAAAAATTTCATCTTCCTATCGGCTTAAGGTGTATTTTATTAGTGCAATTAGGGATTGTTTTAGTTTGGTTTCATGTGTTATTTTTAAAGGAAGTCGATCGAAGTAAATATGTGAGTAGTTTTTTAGTTTTTTTAGAGATATAGACCTCTATTTATGCCGAATTTATAGAGATCATTTTTGTATTAGAGCATGTTTGGAGGAAGAGCTTTTAAAGACTTTAGTTGGATAGTAATGTGTCATGATTTATTAAATCAATGAGTGAGTAGTTTCTTAGAGTCTTAAAAGAAGATGACATCGATGTTTATATTTTTGTAAATACATGCACTTCACAGTTTTTCAGATTATTAGGCTAATAAGTTAATTAATTTATCTTTGATTCATAGAAATAAATATAAGTGGTTTAATGTTTTATCCCCGTATATTTATTTAGATTTTTTTCATAATAATTATAATTTGTCCCACATAAATTTTATCATGATCACTTTATATTCTTTAATTTTGTTTTATTTTTTTAAATAAATTTTAATGTGATGGAAAATGAATGATGATGACTTTTGGAGTGTCGTCATAGTGGTGATATTAAAGTTAACAGTATGTCTAATAATGTAATAATATCAAATAAAAATAAATAAAAAAATATACACCGTGATAGTTTTAAACCACTAATATTTTTGCATTTCTTTTATAGTAAATTTACCGGCATTTATATGTGTGACATACTATTTCTATCACAAATAAATCTCACACGTTTATCTTAATTATCAAAAGTGTAATTTATAAAAAATTAATTATTAAAATTTACAATTTTACTCATCACAAGTATCACAATTTATTGTAGTAATATAAATAGAACTGTCTTTTTGGGTTGACCGGTATTTATTTGAAGTCTAAAGTCTTGCATTTTTTATTTAAATAAAAACTTGAATAAAATTACTTTTAGCATTGATTTAACGAGGTAAGTGGAACAGTTTTTTTTTTTTAAGCATTCACTTATAATTATATATCATATTTTAACACCGTAGTAATATTAATAATTATAATTAAACTTAGGTTCATTACTATTTTTAATATTACATTCTAAATGAGATCAACATACTCAGAACTACAAAAAATGTGAACTAAGATTTTAATACAATTTTTTAAAAGGTTATAAAAATACAACATATTTTTAGATTGCTCTTTTCGTATTTTGTTTCCGCTCTAGTGCTACTATCATCGTCAACTTTTATATTTACTCCCTATTTAATATATAATTATCGCAAACGGAAAGAAATGAACGACACACACAAAATTGTAAGGGTAAATTAATTACCACATAAATAAAATCCAATTTGAAAATTCTATAATTTTCATAAAAAATTGTCAAAATAAATTCTTGAGATGTATAAAATAAAAAATCAGTGAAACATCAAATTAAAGAATAATATCTAGATTCAATATTCTGGAAGACTAGTGTATTGATTAGACTAGGGATGACAACGGGTCAGGTCGGACACGGATAGTGCCTACCCACAACCTGACCCGCAAAAAACAAATTCGCCCGCTACCCGTCCGTTTACCCGTCGGGTATCCGTTTAAAAAATACCCGCGGATATTTTTAAAACCCGCGGGTATCCGTGGATATCCGAAACCCGTAAATATTTTAAAATTTTATATTTTATAAATTGTTTAATATAAAATTATAAAAATAAAATATTAAATTAAATTAAATTAAATTATAATTATAATTAAATTTGACATAATAAAATATACTGCAAATTTTAATTTTAATTAAATTTAACTTAATAAAATATAAATTAAATTTTAATTTTAATTTTTTTTGTGAGTAATGGGTACCCGCGGGTACAGATAGTATGATACCCGTACCCGACCCGTTTATAAGCGGGTATTAAAATACCCGCTATCCGCTACCGCGAGTAATAAATACCCGCGAGTATTAACTATCCGTCGCGGATATCCGCGGGCACGGGTATTTTTGTCATCCCTAGATTAGACTCATTAGACGTTGCACCTGTCATACCGTCCCTCTCTCTTCTTTCTTTACAACTTTTTTATCACAGGTAACTCATACATTTTGTCCAGTATTGATAGGGTTAACTTCATTAGTTCCATAAATCCTCTTTCATATCATATCGTCTCCCAAGTGAAGCCTCCTTCGACTCTCACCACCTAGTTGTCTTCCTTTGTGTGAGTTAGACACTAAGACACTAGTAGAGTTAGGATAGTTCCACATAGCAAATCCCTTTCAATAGACTTAGACTCATCCTAGATTAGCATTTCCTCTTGTAAATAACTAATTTGACAACCCAAAGACACTAAATCTTCACAATTACTCATGAAGCATAACTCAACATAATTGATGGCATATAAAGAAACAATTAAGTAACATATAAACCATTTCAAATAAAAAAAAATTAACGACATTATAACAATCACATAAACCTACTACTTTTTTAAAAAATATACACACCATGTCACATTCAATACTACATTATTCAACGCATTCTTTCATTTTTACTCTTTACACAATTATCAGTTTAAGCATGTCTCTAATTAATTCATCAATTCTATAAGAATCACTATATCATATCAAATACATTCCGTCTTTCAAATGCCAGTAATAACTCCACTATAGCATCATCAAGGTCACACTCGTTCCTCACTTTTCTTATAATTCAATTCTTCTTTACCCCTTTTATACAATGTCATATTATCAATATTTCGTTCATAACTAATTTATGTATTTAACACCATCATATATTTATATTTTCAGAGTTTAAATCTAACACATTTACTTAAATTTTCATTACCTTCTCTATTCATAAAACACATACTACTAACATGGAAACTCACTCTTCTTACAAATATTCCCAACTTTATGCAAATACACCATTTTTACCACAATTTTGAATTTACATATAATAAATTAAAATTTAAAAAAATATTATCTTCCTTTACCTTAAGAAATATGTCTAACATTGTTCTTCCCTTACACAGTTCCCCACTTACAATTATTCTAGCTAAAGATGAGATTGATCGAAATATGTTGCGGGTTGCACAATTGTCTCGTGGTGGAGGCTGTGTAGGCCAAGTCACAATCCAATAGTGGGATTCTTAGTAAGACAATTATTGTAGGTGGCCTGAGTTGCGCCCTAACTAATGACTATAGTTTTTTTTATAGTGGTAAGCCTTCGATCCTAACAAGATATTAGGTAGAAATCTTCACAAACCTCCATTTTATGGCCTTAGATTTTCTAGAAGATAAGGTATCAGGTTTAATTTTCAGAAGGAGAAGGAAAGGAAAAGAGAGAATCTAAATTTTCTTGTAAAGATGGAGAAGTTTTCTCTGTTATAAATACTAAACTCAACTTTTTTTAAGAAATAAAAAAAAAATCCTTTCTATTATAAAAAAAAAATGGATTCTCATCCTAAGCATAACATTATGTAATTTTCTATTTTATTAGTTTACTAATTTTTACCCTTAATTCAAATCATTCCCCCCATTTCCTTCCATTTTAAAAATTTACTTATTTACTTCTCGCAATAGCTTGGTTTATGGGCTTCATAAGAAATTAAATACATGATCATGCATATATTCATCAACATATGCACAAAACTAGTAATGCAAACTTGAACTTGTGACTTGTTCTCTATATACATGTGTTGTGTTTTTGTTTATGTTTATGTTAAAACTTATATTCTTAATACACAAATGAGTTTTGTGATGATAAAGAATTAGGAAATAAAATGATAAACAAAATGTGTGTAAGTACAAAAATTGCTTGGTATAGATAATGTGTTGTGGAGGTGATAAAAAATTTGTATAATTGGAAAAGTGTAAAAGGAGAAGTTAATTGGCGTAAATTGCAGAACTCTGAGACTACACCAAAAATATTAGACGTGAAACGTGATATAATGATGTATACTTAAATATCCAAGGAATTTCTCGATGCTCAAGTCATAAAATTTTAAAATAATAATAATAATAATAAATCATAAAAAAATATGAAAAAGCACTCTTAAATATATAAATATAAAAGTGCCAAAAAAAATAAAATGTTAATGATTTAAAGGGCCCGGTGACAGTTCATACAGACCAAAAAATGTCTTAATAAATAATAGAGAATTACTTCTAGAAAGAAACGAATATTACTTTTTTGTCAACGAGTTTTTACTTTCCACTTGTTCAAAGTCAAAATGAAGCAGCTATGCGTAGAATTTGAATATTTTGTTTTGTATGTCAGAAACTGAAAATATTCAGCAAAACACGCTTATTTATTAATTCTGTGTTGGAATTTTGATGCACACGAAAAAAACCATCAATATTATTTTATTTTATTACAAAATAAAATTTGTGAACATGTAAAGCACCTTTACATATAATTTTAAACAAAAAATAATAATTTTGCAAGTAGACATCATCCTAAGGCCAAAATCAAGTAACTAACAATCTATTTTAGAAAAAATAAAATTAATTAAAATTTAGTCATTTACGTGACTACTACTACTAATACTCTTCAAATGTTGGGCTAACAAAAATATAAAAATAAACAGTAGTCTCTCGCATGGGCCTTTCGTGCCCACCAAAAAGCCTTAAAATTTGGCTCACCATTATGAATTTGAAAGTGCATTTAATGGAAGAATGAGACACGTTTTGGGTCTTTTAAATTTATTATATTAACTTTGTGGAGACCTAATTCAATTTATTATATTAATTAACTTTTGGGAGTGTCATATATTAATATTGTTTGTAGACATACATAGACAAACAAAAAAGTTGATCACTAACAATAAATTGTGGAAGCACATGGCTTGCTTTTGTGCATATTCCACTGTTATAATTCTTTGGCTTCATTTTATACAACTTGATTATTATTAGAGAGCATTGAGAGAGGCTATAAAAATAAATTATTCAATGTCATTTAATTGTTGGATGAGTGTGCACAAAAGCATGAAGGATATTTGAAAAAAACAAATATTTTTAAACAAGTTTAAATGCATAAAATAGCACCAAATTTTTAATTAACTAATTATTTTTAATTTAAGTAAAAGGTAGGCAACTACTTGAAAGAGAAAGTTATCATGAACAATATTACCTGTGTGATATATATAAAAAAAATACTTTAAATGCTTATTTTATACTTTAAACAAAGAACTGAAAAAGTAAAAGTCTAGGATGCTTCCGTGACCTCTCCATGAAATAATCTTCCAAAAGTTGTCCCTTTTCCACTTGGTAAACACTTTGGGAGACTTTAAACAATTATTTATTATTTTGGGGAGACTTTAACTAAAATTATTAAGAGACTTGTAGAAAAATCTTAAAACACTTATTTTTAAATAATAATATATAAATAAACATGTTTTTGAAATATTAAATAAAGTATCGTCTACATTAAACAATATATTAAGCTATATGATTTCATAGTTTTACTAAAATTAATTGATTTTACCATATAAACATTATTTAATTTTACTATATTTGAAGTTTCACATGTTGTGTTTTTAATATTTAGGATAGTTAAGACAAATCAATATTAAATTGTGGTTTTTTTTTTCTTGTAAGTGTCCCTCATCGACTAAAATAGAATAAAATTAAAATCATTTATCTTTCAATAGTTTTGGTCTTTGTATAGGGAGGTCAAGAAGGTCGAGAACATGTATACAGGGGACTAAGTATATTTTGGCCCATTCGTGAGGAACATGAGTGGTTGGTATGAGAGAAGTTGGACATCTGGACCCATGATTGTATGGGAGGCCCAAGATGGTTACAAGGGTAATGTATATCTCAGTTAGGCAAGGTCAGAAGACCGAGTATATTTCAGTCCATGTGAGGGGTATGGGTGTCTCAGCCCAATACGGGCAACGTACAGGCATACGAGTATTTACATCCCAAGCAGCGTGAGAAAATATAACGAAGCGCTCGACAGTCGTGGCAGTTGCAATGCAATATTAATGAGATTTATTAATGTTTATGAAAGAATAAAAACCGAACTAAAGGTAATGAAGTCAGGGTTTAATAACCAGGTAATATAAAGTAAGATTCAATGTCTAGAGAAGATATGTTTTTCTAAGTTTAATCATCCCTTAGATGTCATATTGAAACATTCCTAACTTAAATGTCGGAGTGCCTACAAGTGATTAGAATGTGAGAAAGAAAAAGTTAATATAAGACTGAAAGAACATTCAGTTTGAAAGAAGAGGAACACTAAAGATCGAAAAAACCCTTCATGGAAGTGTCCCTTATTGACTAAAATAGAATAAAATTAAAATCACTAATCTTTTAATAGTTTTGGTCTTTGTACAAGGAGGTCGAGAAGGCTAGGAACATGGTCCACAGGGGGCAAGTATATCTCAACCCATTTGTGAGAAAGATGAGTGGTTGGTATGGGAGAAGCTGGACATCTAGACCCATGATTGTATGGGAGGGTCGAGATGGTTACGTGGAAGGGTCGTGTATATCTCGGCCTAGTTAGGCAGGGTGAGAAAGCCGAGTATATCCCAACCCATGTAAGGGGTATGGGTGTCTCGGCCCAATACGGGCAACATACAGGCATGATACAATATTGATGAGAGATTTATTAATGTTTATGAAAGAATAAAAGCTTAAGGTAATGAAGCCATAATTAATAATTAAGTAATATAGAGTAAGGTTCAATGTCTACAGAAGATATGCTTTTCTGAGTTCAATCATCCCTTAAATATCGTATCGAAACATTCCTAACTTGAACGTTGGAGTGTTTTCAGGTATCCACCATCCAGGAGTGTCACCAAAGAAGCAGTCTAGAAACAAGTCTCTAGGAGAACAAGCAGTCCAAAAGCAAGTCTAGAGAAAAACAAGTCAATGAATGAAAATTCTTGAGATCGTTTGGTTTCATACAAAAACAATCCTCCTCTTCCAAAAGCATTTTGTTTGTTCACTCATTATTAGTACAGAACATAGAAACATTTATCAATAAATTTCAAACATTAACCCTCTTTGTTCTTCTTGATCTTATATTACTTTCAATAACTTATAATTTTTGTTCCCATGAACAGTTTTTTTCTGAAATTACATGCATGAGAACATCTGATCACGGTAACTTTATTCATGGGAAATTATAAATGAAAGTTGACATCCAGTAGGTCTATTTAAAGCAAAATTTAAAAAAATTTGTCCCATTTTGATTGCAGGAATAAATGTAGCACAGTTGCTCATCTCAGTCTTCTGTGAAGGTGCAGGGTTACATCAATTCTGAAACATCAGGATCCATGAATATTGTCTGCCATGGTGTGTTTTGAGTGTGACTTATGATAATAACTTCATTAAGTAACATATATCAATCAATGCCAGCTTCAGGCTTAGTAATATCAGTTTGCTAACAACCGTAACGCTTAATCCTGCATGATGTTGACAAAACTCAAGATAATACTAAATGTGATGGAGAGGGGAGAGATCTGAAGTTCCTCGTTTATTTATGTTGAGAGACGAAGTATACAAGAAGGAAAGATCAAGAGAGATGTGTGAGAGGTAGATAGAAGGCAGAGGTAGATAGAAGGCAGAGGTAGAGAGAGAGTGAGTAGAGTTCTTGCCTAGCATAAAGGACTTAAAGACTCTTTTATAGAAAAAGTTTGAAACCTGTAACTTGTTGAACCGGTTTTTAAATGACCGGTTACTTAGAGTCTGGGTCACCTGGTGTCAACTCCAAAATGATTGAGTAAGAAAATACACAGAAAGTAAAAAGTAAATGAGATAAGATATAACTGAATGTGTATGGTTAAACTAGGGATAGTGTTTGATTGTTGAATCATGTGCCATAAAATTATCTAATATTTGAAGAAGACAAATTTGTAGAAAGTAGTTTATCTTTTTATGAGCTTTTATCTTTAAGGGTCTTAGAGCAATAAATTTGAAGATTCAAAATAATATATTAAAATTAAATGTATGTTTTTAATGCTTAATTTTTATGTAAAATTATTAAAATTTATTTTCAACCAGTTTTTTTTATTAGATGACTTTTACTTTATAGATGAACAAATAATATAAAATAAAATTCTTTTTAATCATCGATAACACTATTCAAACTCAGTTTTAAAAAAGAAATCCATGAATGATAAATCTAAGTACCAATTAGATAATAAAGTTACCTCCACTCCTTATAAACTACACCATTACCTTCTACCAACAATTAATTTGTGTTTAGATACATTACTTCAAAGAAAGTCGTGTTCTACTTATTATCTTCTTTAATTACTTCCATTCATTCATAATTATACATTCTTTTTTAAAGAAAATATTTATAATTATAAGGTGTAATTAATAAACTCTAGAAAAAAAAACATACTTAATATTGAATAACTGTTTTTTGAATTCACAATTTTAAGAGCAAATGAATATTAATATTAGAAAAACATAATTAATGATAATTTAATTTTGTATGAATATTTTTATTTATTTTTAAATAATTGGTTGAATTGATGTTTATACTTTCTTGATTATTATAGTTATTAATTAAAACAATAATTATTAACATTTATAACTTAATATTTTTATTTTTAAATAATCAAATTCATTTATCTAATATTTTTCAAATAATTAAATAAAAATTAAACTATAATTTTATTAATCAAAATAACATCTACCATTAAACAAAAATTAAATAACATGTAATAAATCTTACCCGAATGTATATCACAAAAAAAAAAGTGAAATATCTTTAACAAATTCTTGCACTAAACTGCATTCAGAATTTTTTATAACATTTAACTCTTCATGTTCTCTGTCTTTGCTGTCAAGTGATGATGATTTTTTCTGTCATTCCTGCTGCAACGTGAACCAATAAAATAATTACACTTTTCCATGTTACATCTTCTTTCATGTCCATGCAAGATTGCTACATCTATTAAATTATTATATTAATAAAAGAGTTACTGCAAATTCAGCGCCAAATGAAATGTTGGGATTAAAAAAGGAAATCATTACATTTAAAAAAAATTCTTCTCAAGCAGCTAAAATAGTTACTATATATACTCAAATCATTAAATAAATATCAGAAGTCTAATTAAGCTATCAAAATTTCAAATATAGGAGGGGATTAATATTCCAAACTCTTTATACCTTGCCTTGACAAAAATTACTTTTCATACTGTTTTTTGTAAAAATTACATTTTGAAAAAAAAAAAAAACACAAGAAGAATTGTGTTTCAGTTTGGCTACTTAGTCTTTGACACAAACGAAAGACACCCCAGTCAGGTTCAGCCGAAATCGAAATTCTACTAATGAACCCATAAGACATCTCAGTTTATTATCCTTTATGATGTCTGGAAACTCGCTCCCTAATACATTTGAACAGATAGACTTCAAATGGATTCCTTGTCCATATCCAAGGAATGCATGGAGATGGCTAATGTGGTCCCTATATCCGACAAGTACACAGGATCTCGAGAAAATCTTTAGGCGAGCAGTTCAATAGTTGACAGGTGTAAAGGCATTCTTAACAAATAATTGTATTTCTCATCCAAACACCAGAACGTAAATGTGGGTGTGGATCTAGTTTATGGTAGACAACAATGGCTCTCATTCCATCATCTCATCCATTCATCTCAGCTTTGTACACAAAATTGGAGATAAGTTTCCTTCCACCTCTGTTCACTGACCTCAATCTTCCATATACATTATTTGTTCATGTCAATTATATTATAGATTTCTCCTTTTTCCCCTGTAGTTCACTTTCCCTCACCCAAAAAGAACTATGTACATTGAATATATTCCAAATAAGAGAAACCCACCCTCACTAGTCTTGAGACGCTATTGACAGAAAAATCATAAATTTTACCATTTCACAGTATTACAGTGCCTTTTATTATTTCTCTAGTTAGCAACTTCCTGTCCAAGATTTTAAAACCAGGATTCTGGTATTGCTTAAGGGGGCAACATGCTGTTAAAGAAGGTTGTCTAAAATGCACCTTCCAATTCCACTACAAGATTAGGATGATATTTAAATTATCAAACATGAAAACTGTAAAGTCAGCGGCGGTAGAAACAAGTGCATTGACAGTATTTTGGTAGAAACAAGTGCATTGACAGTATTTTACTATTGTAGAACCACTTCTCAGTGGGTGTGGTGTCACAAGCTAGATCACAGTTTTACATGTGACTAGATAATAAACAACACACCTTCGGGCATGTAGTAGATTGATAGTTGGCATAAATAGACACCGGTGAATGTCAGAAGGCTATTTGAGGAAACAGAAATCCAAATTAGAAGGATAGGAGTCTGAGCCATCATGAACCTGCCTCGGTCCAGGTAGCAGGCTTACCATTACAGACCAGTCATATTATAGATATGCATCAAAGTTAAATTAGTCTTGTTTAATCTTTACAAGGAAATATATCTGATTCCTTTTATACAGCCCCCATCACTTAAGCCAAGGAAATATATCTGATTCCTTTTATACAGCCCCCATCACTTAAGCTCACATTTTATTTCCCCTTGTTAATTATTTCAGATCCTGGCGGAAATTAAACAAAGCAAGCAAAGATTTATATACAGTTCAATCAGTAACTCAACGCCAGATTCTAAAATTTTTCACAAGCAGAGCTGCACATAGAGTCTACATAGGAGGATTACACAACATTAAGGATCATCTAAAATTGCAAACGCATATATGATACAACAAAGAAAGGCTGCCTACGAACCTGGCCTACCAGTAAACCGATGGGATGGGACCCCTAGATGCCGACAAAATTGCCCATCCTCCATGTTGTTACCTAAAGGTGCTTTGCGCTTCCCAAGAGTTGCCTCTAATCTCCGATCGTCGCCCTCTACATAACATTTAGAACTAGATTCAATGTTGCCATAGCCCGTTTCTCTAGGATAAAAACAGAATTCTTTATTTCTTTGCAAAGATAGATGGCTAAACTTGCTGCCCTCGGGTGAAGCTACTAAACCAACATCATCTATTTCATATGCTGAACTACTCTTGCTGCTTGAACATGGATGTAGGCATTGACCCAACCTCAAAGATAAATCACATTCCCTTCCAGGTGCCTCCCCCTGAGTGACCAAAGCATTTTCTTCTGCCAGTCTGCTTGCAGCGTGACGGAACTTACCATCGGAATAGCTTTGCCACATGACAATTCCAGAAGGCTCCGGGACTTGAACGACTGGTCTTCCAACAAAGATTGTGTCAGAGCACGGTGTATCTCGAGGGGTAGTCCTTGGTTGAGGTTCTCTGGCTTCATAACCGTAGTACAAGGGATATACTGAACCCATGTTCAACGAGGGTCTAGTTTCCATTGTCAATGGCTGGTGATGAGCAGAAGGGAGACCTTCGGAGAAGTGGTAGCTAGGGGAACCCATCAGCTTGCCACTTGGGTGGGTAGAATCTGGCACGGGAATTGGTGACACCGCAGAAGCTGTGACTTTGCCATAGTTCAAGGGATTTCCAACAACAGGTTTGAGAGGCACAGAAGGGGGTGGTTGATATTTAGGAGAGAGGTAAGTTCTGGGGTTATTGTGCCGATCGCTTCTGGAAGTTCTCACAGGCTTGCAACCCAGGTTAAGTGCAGCTGTCTCACCACAAAAAAACCAACCCAGAAATCCAAAAAAAAATAACATCACTAGCAGTTCAAAGTCACTAATTTCGACTCTACACAATGGCTTGTCTAAAATTATGAAACATTCAAAAGTGCAGAATCTACAGAAGATAAAAAATCGAAGTACCTTCAACACATGGGGGCAAGAGGTCTCCGGTCTCGGATGTCTCATCCCTCCGTATGATTGTGTTAATAGCATCATTGAGGCGGTCCCAGAGAGTATCAGGATTCAAGTACTCTGCCTAAAGCAACAAAATCACAACAGGTTAAGAAAAGGGTTTTACCCAACACAGTGAAGATCTAAGAATCCACATTCCGCGAGCATTTGAGAAACTAGAAAAACCTCGGAATTGGCTTTGGAGTACATGATTTCTTCGGCCCTGAGAACAACTGCGGGGAGTTTCTCCTGGCATTCCTTGTTTTTCATGGTCGCGGGACTGTGGGCGTCAACGACGACCCTAATCAAACACATGGAGTGCAAAAGCGTAAGAGGAATGCAGAGTAGCGAGAAAAGGGGCGAGAGAAAAAAAAGGGGGGGAAAAGGAAAAAAAAAAAAAAAACCCGAAACCTGAAAATCTGCTGAATGATGGAACCTCTCAGTGGTTGGTGGCGGTCGCTGTGCCATGCCCTCCTGACGCACTCGTAAGGCCTAGGCCCTGGGCGTGGCATCTCCGAAATGGAAGTGATGAACCAGGCGAAACCACCCAACACACCCTTTCTTTCTTTCTTTTTCTTTCTCTCTCTCTCTCTCACTCACACACACTCACACACACACCAATAACACTGACACACAACACACGAGAACAATATGGGAAGTAGAAATGGACAGAAATAATTGAGAGGCGTGTCTGTCTGTTGGGGGGAGTTTACATACTCCTATATACACAGTGACAGTGCTCACTTACTCTACAAATACAATTACATTACATGGGGTTATGTTTGTTGTTTGTTGTTCGATGGGTCAATTACTTCTCACTTGTCTCGCTGTTGTTGCCATTGCACAATTTGTAATGGGACGGTTTTGTTTGGGGGTGAGGGTAGCGCAAGAAGGGCACCCCTTGTTTCTCATTCTTTTGTCTTCCCCCAATAATTTAGAGGCTATACCATTACCACGGTCACTCTTTTTCTTTGATGTATCTTTGTGTTCAATCTTTTCTTTTGTGTAGTAGGGGTGGGGTCTGGTCACACACCTCTTGGGAAAAGGAGAGTGGGAGAGTTAGGTTACTATCAAAAAGTACCTCTATAATAAAGTCCATTAAAATTCTCCCCTTCCCAATGCTATTCCCTCACCCATATTTAATATTTGGGTTGGTTGTTACATTCCATGCATCATATCACATCTTTCCCCTCTCTATTTCACATTATTGCACATCCATCATCCCCTTCAACCGCACCATCACGGCAAGGAAAATGACAAAACATAACCAATATCAACTTCGATACAATTACATCACTTCCGCCCTTATTCTTCCTAAATAAAGCCACTAAGATTCTTTCCTCTCTTTTTTAATTTTAAAAACAAACCCCTTTTTCCTTGTTTTACCTCGGGTTAATCCTCGTTTCACAGTCGTGCTTTTATTCCGGGGACAAACATCGTTATTTCGGTTGTGGTAAGCTCTCGTGTGTGCCACCAACAACGTGCACATGGTGCTCTTTCAATTGTTGTTGGTAGGTCAGGCTTGAAGAAATTAATGTGTATGACTACGTTACGTCAGTGAGTGACCTTGGACCGTGTCGTGTCTATCGAGTACAGTAAATAAAATAAATAAAATAAAAGTAGTGTTGTTGTTGCATTTGCATTGAATGTGCAGTGAAGACATTGATGGGTAAAGAGGTACATTCTGCAGCCTGGGCGCTGTAAATAATTCCCTTTATGTGATGAAAACAGCCTTTGGCATAAGACTGACGCCGCATGGGCCTTCCCCACTCTCTCATGTCACGTCCACTCTTGACAACGGCTGCACAAAGCCAAACTCCTTTTTCAGATTTTATGTAAGCCTCGAGCATCCCACTTCCAACTTCAATCTTTTTTTCTTTCGGTACAGTACTTCTCAAAACCCCCCCCTTCATCTTCGTCTCCACAAACTTCTAACATCAAATAAATCAACACCATTCCCACCTTCACAAGGGACACATTTTTCTGCCATTTATTTTCCACCCTCTCTCTCATTCTTCCAGTAGGACCACTTCTACCCATAGGATCGGATCGGATCCGATCCGACCCGATCCGATCCAAGTACTGCTATATTTTGGAAATGAGTAAATAAATAATTGTGTTGATGAGTAGGAATTGAAAGGGATACGTGCCCAGTCTGTGGCAGGAAATGAAATCAGTATCCACACGCTCAAAGACAGAGAGGGAAGGGAAAGAGTTGAGAAAAAAAAAAGTGTATTTATTGATTTTTGTTAATTTACTTGGGCAGGATGAGAGCAGATGTAACAGATGCATCATGCATGTCATATCAGTGATGGTGTGGGTAGTAGTAGGGATTGTACCAACTTTTGTTGCCTTTCAATTCATTTTTATGCATTTATGGCGGGGGTATAAGCAAAATAGTACCGTGGCTAAAGACAAATTGTGGCCAAGAAAGCTACTTCCCTCACCCAAGATTCTCCACCCAAACCTCCTTTTCCATTTTTTTCATCCATTTTTTTTTTATCACTTCAATAATTACTAGATTCTATTCTCTCATTTCCGATTATTCATAATAACCCTCTCTACATTTCCAATTAAACATAATTTCAATTCATTTACGAATATACCCGTCTTACCGTCTTTAATCTTCTCCGCTTCCTTTTGCTCGCATTTGCCACAAAATGGTTTTTTTTTACCCAAACGCTGATGTGATGCGATGATTTTCGAACGAGAAACCTAAGAAACGTTTTCTTGATGTTTGTAATTTTGTGTGTGACTTTCAATAATTTCGTTCATGTCTTATTCTTCAAGTATTCCCTTTTATTTCTCAATTGATTAAGCATCACTAGCTTCATTCTTCTTCTGAGTCCCACTATTAAGGCTTTTCTTTTTCTCCTGTCCCACTATCACCGCTTTCCTTTTCATACATTTCGTTCAAACCATACCACAAAATCCATTCCAGTTATCTTCTTCACCTCAACTCAAATACATATCATTATCTCTGTAATTTCAGCTTCCATTTTCTTCTGGAAATCTACTTTTGTCTCTTGTTCCATTTTTAAGAAAATCTCCTCTTACTTACAAATTCAAATAAAGAGTAATTTATAAACATTATTCATTTTTTAGCCCACCAAAATATATGCCAACTCTAATAATAGAGTTGACTTAACTTCACTGCATATAATCTCAACTCAAACATGGCCATTTATGTAAAAGTTAGCAACTTTAATATCATGTAAAATATGAAACTCTCTTGAGTAAGATGGAACGAAATCATAGTTCTTCTCACCAAACAATTTGAAATAAATTTATCCTTTTTCTTTGCCTTGCACAATTTACCATGTCAATCATCTCGATCAAATTTTACCTAACTGACATATAGAACATGGAATTGAATTGACTTATTAACATTAACTGTGAAATAGTACACATAGGTAACTAAATTCAGAAATTTAAGAAGTTTATCAATACAGTTAAAATATATATTATACTAGTCGTAAATGAAGAGAAGGAATAATATCAATAAAAATTGTTGATGTTAATCAACTCATACTCACTTATACTCAAAACAAGAACCACATAATCCATTCTATATCAGTTACTCTTTTGTCTGAATGGTGTTGATGGTCGATATAATGACTTATCCTTTTCATATGAACGAACGCTCCTACAATCTTGGTCTTGTAGTCTCATTTGCAACTAGAAAAAAACCATCCAAGTATAAAGAATCGATGTGTACAATTTATTTTATATGCAGTGATTCACGTGCTGCACTCTGCACTGCTTCTACAGCATTTACCATAAGCAATGAGTGCATGAACATTCTACCTTCAAGAATCATTATTTATCCACATGGTTCTTTGCATCAACCTCCACCTCAAGTGGATTCTACTTCTACATAGCACAGTAGCCATTGGCAACGCATCATGACTCATCACTATATCCTATAATCACCTACCACCTTTATACGTCTTCACCCTTTTTCCAATCAATCATTTTTCTTCCACTCATACATATACTATCTCTGCAAGACATGCTCATAATCAATGAATCGCAAGTTTATATAAGTGTGCGTAATATCTCATCAACAAAATCATAGCATTCAAAATACTACGCCTCTAACACAAATATATCTTTTCTAATACAAGTATCTGAACTGCTATTTCTTTTAGCAGAATAGTCCATAATTTTGTCCAGACTATTGTGAAATCAGAGATAAAACTTGTGTGTTATGATTTCATTAAATGTTGAATCACTTGTTTGTTCCAATTATTTTTGTGTTGATGAATGTTTGAAGCTTTTTTTTTAAGTATATATTGAAGCTACCCTATTCACTGTATCATTTCAGTGTAATTTTGGATCTACTGAAGTGACATTGCTGATACAATAATGAAATGGCAGGGCACATGGTACAGATAAAGCATAAATCTCAAACCCCACATTTGGTCCGTACCATCACCAAAATGCAAAACCCAAACAGCGTTACTCAAAGAACGGACAAGATCATTGTTAACAAATATGGGTTGTTTGACTAATTTTTACTTACCGAATAAGCTTATTTTTGACTAGTACAATCATTTTAATGAAGAAATGTACTATTTGTCAGTGTTTTCAAATTATTGTTTTTTAATATTTTATATTTAATTTATTACTTATTTTTTTAAATAAATAAATGATGTAAAAAACCTTTTATAAATTAGTTTATGTAAAAGTTTATTCAATTTGTATTATCTTATTTCTCTTAATAATGCTTAGGAGAAAATTGATCTAGAAGTAACCCATATTAATATCTATCATAATAACGAAAGATACAAATATAGAACAGATGTAAGAGAGGTATTTATATATATATATATATATATATATATATATATATATATATATATATATATTTGATTCTAAGACTAACTTTTAAAAGTAGTTTATTATTTATCTAATCGTTTATTTTCTTTTATATTATAATAATGTTATAATTTAATGGGACAAGTGTTTTTGCAGGTTGTGGTCTTCTTTATTGGTGGTTGTTCAGACGGTCAGATTGCATCATACGATCAGTTGAAATTTAGAGAATATTTGTTCATACTCCTCTTGTTATCATTATCATTGAAAAATCATACATTTATATTTATTAAATTATAGTAATTTTAATAATTTTATCACTAAATAAATGATAACAAATTTTAAAATAAGAGAAAAGATATCATAATGTCCCATCTGAAAAACTTGAAAAGTAATAATTAATTTTGTAAGAAAAATAATTCAATTAATTTACGCTTTTTCCGTAAGTTTCTTGTTTTTACTGTTGGCGTTGTCCTGTTAAACTTTTTTCTTTATAATTTTGCAGGGTTAATACTTTCTTTAAATTAACACAAGTTTCCGTGCTGTAATATCTAAAAAGTTTCTAATGGAATTATTTTTAAGGGAAATTATTTTTTTGATAAATTTTCCTTTTGATAAAGTTTTTATAGATAGAATTAAATAAATTACATTTTTATTTTTTAATTAAAATGAAGTAATTAAATAGTATTTTATTTTTACCTAATTAGGAAATTCGACAAAAATTTGTCAATTTTTTTTGTCAACATAACATTTGCCTATTTTTAAATATAATTGTTACTTCTAATTTGTCGAAAATACTTAATTTCCTAGTTATAGTTGACTATCTCTTTTAGGCTAATTGGATTCAAGTTATTTTGAATATTATTAACTATGGATGGAGGATGGATTATTCGAATTTAATATTATAAATTTCAAGATGTCTTTCATATAAAAATAAGTAAAAAAATGAATTAAAAATATAGGTGAATGTTATTTAAATGAATATGATAATAACAATATAGATATAGATGAAATCAACAATAGAGAAAGATAAGTAGTTACTGACGAGGATAATTGTAATTCTTAAACCCACAATAATTGTTAGAAATCCAAGTATGAGTCTAAGTCTCACATTAGCTAGAAATGAGAAAGTAGAACACTATATAAAGATAAAGACCCATAAACCCATTGCCTTAAAGTTTTGGGTTGAGAGTGGTGTCAGTGCCTGATGTGGTTAGGCTCAGGTCTCATTGGTGTTGTATCTCCCTAGTGATACCCCATCTTTATAAATCTAACAAGTGGTATCAGAGCCGATGTTTAAAATCGACTCAGATGAGTGCAGTATGGTCCTAGTATCGAAAGTCTTCCTAGCAAGGGTTCTAGTTAAGCATGTCCCGTTAAGAAATGAACGGCAGTACAGAAAAGGGCAGAAATACTCGTGATTGGGAATGCTTCCGCTGGAGGGAGAGTGTACCAATGTGGTTGAAGGGACTCACCCTTGAAGGGGAGATTGTTAGGAATCCAAGTGTGAGTCTAAATCTCACATTGACTAGAAATGAGAAAGTAGAGCATTATATAAAGATAAAGATCCATAAACTCATTGTCTTAAGGTTTTGGGTTGAGAGTGATGTTAATGTCTTATGTGGTCAGGTTCAGGTCTCATTGGTGCTGTATATCCTCAGTGATACCCCTCTTTATAAACTTAACAATAATAAGGATGAGATTGAGATACTATATGATAATTATACTTTTGATAAATCTAATGAAAATTTTTAAGTGTAATTGAAATGATTGCATAATTTGATGCAATCATGCAAAAACATATTTGTCGAATTAAAGATGATGAAATTCACAACCATTACCTTGTGCATAATATAAAAAATGAGTTGATAAACTTGTTAGCAAGTGAAATCAAAAAAAAAATTGAAAAAAAATAAGGGAGGCAAAATATTATTCAATCATACTTGACTCTTCTCCAAATATAAGTCATCAAAACTAAATGTTTTTTTGTATTACGATGTGTAGATATTTCATCAACTCCAATACAAGTTAATGAGTATTTTTTAGAATTTTTAAAAGTAGATGATACAAATGAAAAAGGTCTTTTTGATGTTATTGTAAATGGATTAAAATATCTTCAACATGATATTAAAGACCTTAGAGGACAAAGATATATGAAAGGAAAACATTAAGGTGTGTAGAAAAAAAAAATTATTGATATTAATCCTATATCATTTTATACTTTGTGTGGTTATCATAGTTTAAACTTGATATTTTGTGATATGACTAACTTTTTTCCAAAAGCTACATCTTTTTTTTGTGTGTTACAATGTGTGTGTGTGTGTATATATATATATATATATATATATATATATATATATATATATATATATATATATATATATATATATATATATATATTACAATACCGTATACACATCTTAGCTATTAAATCATCCTCACAAACACATTGGAAAAGCCATATTGAAAGTACGAAAGTGGTAAGATTTCAAACTTTATAAATAAGAGATGTTTTATTTGAAGTAGTTAAAGCTAGTGATAATCCTAAAATAAAAAGTGAAGATGATTGTTTAACAACTTATGAGGTATAAAACTTTGATTTTTGTTAAGCACGAAATGTTTTGTACGACATTTTATTTGCAATTAGTTCCGGTTAGTAAGAATTTACAATCAAAATATATCTGCATCGATGAAGTTATTGAATAATTAAAATATTTTGTTTTCTTTTTTTAAATACATAGAAAATATATTTGAAAAATGCATTTTTTTCTGCCAATAAATTTGTTTTTAAATGAATATAAAATATAAGTTTTGTGAAAAACCTATTAGTCGCAGAAATAAACAATTTGTTGAATATGTTGAGAATGAAAAAATAAAATCTCTTCAATAATCGTTTTGTATTGATTACTTTTTGTATATTGTAGATAAGGCAATTACCACACTTCAAAGTAGATTTGAACAATTTAAAATATATGAAGATATTTTTGGTTTTTTATTTAGTGTTAAAAAATTAAAGTCACTAGATTTTACACTTTTTAGAGAAAAATGTTTAAACCTTGAAATATCTTTAAAACATGATAATTTGTTGGATATTGATGAATTTGATTTATTTTCAAAGTTAAATATCTTAAGGGAAACCATAGGTTTGGAAAATGTTAAACAAACTAACATTTTTAATTATATAAAAATAATATATTCATTTCCAAATGCATGTATAGCTTATAGAATAATGTCAACAATTTCAATATCAGTTGCTTCAATCAAAAAGAGTTTCTCAAGTTTCTCAAAACTCAAGATAATAATAACTTATTTAAGATTAACAACGTCTCAAGAAAGATTAAAATGAATTATCCTTATCATCTATTAAAAAAAATATTAAATGAAATTAATTATGATAATTAAATAAAAAAATTTACATTAAAAAAAGTTAAAAAGGATCTTACTTTTTAAATATACTTTAGGTCTTTCAAACTCTTAAATCGCTCCTGTATCGGACAATCTTATTTAACCAAGTTTAGTAAAGAAATACATCAGACAAAACGTTTCCTTCGTTTATGCTTTAACATTATATCTGTTCTCATTTCCTTTCAAATTTATTGTCTTTTCCTCTTAATAAAAACGATCAGGATCTCCACATATACACTCACATGAATTTCTCAGAACAATTTTATGTTATAGTTCACACCACATTTCCTAACCTCCAGTGGAATGTGAATACTAAAAAAATAATATAGTGACATTTAGGAGACAAGGATGATCACTATTAGTGTTTTCAAACGGAGTCACTACAATTTTATAACGAGTCTTGTTACATTTACGAAACATGTTAACCCATTTATACCATACATTGGATTAATTCATTTAGGAGATATGGAATCAAGTTGTGATATAAACAACATAGAAACACAAACAGGAGTTGATGTTGGTTATGATAGGGGAACCATGAATCCCCACACCAGGAAGTTTTCTCATCTTATCTTTTTATATATATTTATAGATTTTTTAAAATTATATTTATATATTATTAACATTATTTATATCAAGTTTAGAAAAGTTTGTCTCATGTTGTTGTATGATTCTCCTACAAGTTTTCTCAAAACCCACGACTATACCGAGTCTTTTTCTCACATCTTTTTTTTTTACTTTACAAGTTGAAGAGTAAAAATGATAGAAAATTGAAGGTTATACGGTTGCTTCGTTGTCTCGAAAATTTGTGATCATATTTTCATCTTTGAAATTTATTGAATGTGACTTGCATTGCATGTAGCTTAGTTGTTCCCACTGTTCTTGGTAAGGTGTTAAAAATCGTTGTTTTCTCCTCATGGTATATATCAAGGTGGTGTAAAGTGTTCTCCTTAAGTGAAATGAAACCGTTAGTGGTTTAATGTTTTATTTGGCACGTGAATTGGTGCTTGCTTGCATAACCAAGGTTGTAGATTTGATGTCATTAAGGATATTCTCTCGTTGAATTAAAATGATTTTATTATTATGTTGTTGTGTTTGTGATGTTTAATGATAGCTAATCAATATACTTGATCTAATAATCTTTGACATTTATTGATAACTTACGATAGATAGTTATTTTATGATATAATACTGAATGATAATTAATTTTTTTTAAGATTATACTATCAGTTGTACATGTTTTGAGCAAATAAAACAAATGGAAAACATAAAGAGTTTTTTTTTTTTAATTAAAAACTAATAATTTATATATAAAAAATAAGGTTAAATATGTTTTTGGTCCTTCAAGTTTCAGTGAAATTTGAAATTAGTTCCTCTTCGAAACTCTTACCAATTTAGTTATTCATCTTTAAAAATGCATGAATTTAGTCCTTTTAACTAAATTTTGTTAAGTTTATCTCACATTTCAAGCACATTTCATGATAGTATTTGAATTGTTTACACTATTTAACACATTTTCACTTCAATGTTAACTCAAATATTATCATAAAACGTGTTTGAAACCTCAAATAAAGTTAACAAAATTTGGTTAAAAAGACTAAATTCACACATTTTTAAAGATGAAAGACTAAATTAGTTTAAAGTTTTGAAGAAAAACTAATTTCAAATTTTACTAAAACTTAAGGGATCAAAAACATATTTAACCCTAAAAAATATAATTTATATATATAAAGACACACAGATTTGATTTGTGCATGTAAAATTGCATTTACACCTACATTTGTGCATATAGAGTTGCATTTGATGGAGACTATACAAATTTAATTCTAACCGTTTAAATAAAATCTTATCCAAAAAAATTTTAAATAAAAGCATTTATACCTGACTCATCAAAGCACATACACACATGCACACCTGATCATAACCACACATTTTTGTAAAATTAATTTAGTATAACTATTGTTTAACTATGTAAAATCTTATAAAAAGATAAAATAAACAAGAAATTTGCATCTAACCCATCAATCAAATAAAATTAATATATAACTTATTAATATATAACTTGCCTTAATATGTTAAATTCAAAGGACATATACATATGACGAAACCTAATATTTATAACAATCATGTATCATGATGTGCATTTTATTGGATGTGGATCCAACGTATTTATAATATTTCGTATTCTACAAATTAAATATTAAATTAGTAAATATGATACAGTAAAAAGATGAGTTAAATCTATCACGTTGATTAACACTTGTATTCTCTCTAAAAAGTAAAAAAAAAAATAAAAATTGTGTTATCTATTTAACATAATAGTTTATAACAAAATATGTCGGTAAATGTCTCAGGATCCGGATAAATTTTAAAGTTCGATAGGAAGACTAAAAACAGAAAAAGTATTACCGAGAAAATGAAAAAAAAAAAAAAAAAAAAACTCATGTTTCAATCCTACTCCTCCAATGTTGACGTTTTATTTAACAATTAAGTTATCCTTTACAAATGTCAATCAACAATAGCATAGAAGTAGTTTTTTTTTTTTTTATCAAAGTACCGAACAGAAAAAAAAAATCCAAGTCATATACAAAAGTCACGAGGAACCAACAAATATTTGAAGCTTAAATATTAGATTTTACTTGAAAAAATTGCTTTCGAAAAACAAAAGAAATAAAATACAATGTATCTTTTTATATTTATTTTGATTTGTCTTCACCATAATTTATTTCAATTGTTTTTTTATAAATTTAGAATCCATTTTAATATTTCTAGAATCAAAGTTCAACGATGATATTATATGACTTTAAAGTGAAATAAGTATTTAGAACATTGTAAAAAGAGGATGACTTTTTGGTCTAAGTCTATGATCAAACTAATACACTTGTTCCTACCTTCCTTCCTTATGCTTTTAAATTATATTTTTTATTTTTTTATTTTTTTCATTTGGACTTAGATTCATTCTTTGATTATAGTAAATTGTGTTCATAAAATTTAAATGAAGAATGTGAGAACAACAAATCATATCTCATTCTTTTTCAAAAAGCTTCTTTTTCTCTATAGTCTTATTTTCTCTATGACAATCCTCTTTTCTTACCATAAATTTATGATTTAATTATAATCCTTTTACAGATTCACTATCGCTAGAGTAATCTATACAAAGAGTTTTACCAAAACTCCCATTCAATTTATCTTAATTGTGAGTTTGAAATTTTACTCATTCTTTATATGTAACAATTTGTTTTCTTCTACATGCAATCCTTTCTACTTTGCATGTTACTTCCATTCGTCCTTAATAAAATTTTCTGTGTTTGAGACCCTAATGTTATGTCTTGATAATCATTTGGCACATTGTTGTGTAGATAGAGTGTTTTAATTTGTGAAACTATTTAAGGAAAACAAAACAATGTTAGGTAAGACTGTAAGGTAAGGAAAACTATTTTCTTTGCAAATTTAGTGCTTTACTGTTAAAGTATAAAATAGGGGTTTGATTTTTGTGTGTGAAAATGTTGATAAAGCTTGAAAAAGTCTCCAAAAGAAATGAAACTATAACGAATGAAGTCTACAGTGGTGATGATTTTATTTTGTGTAGAGAAAGTTAAGGCTATTGTAAGAGGAAGAAATTTGATTTGTGATTTGTAATTGTTAAGGGTGGGTGAAACTACAGGGCTAGATAAATTAATTTGTGGTTGTTATTGTTAGTGTTATGAAATTTGTAAAAACAAATGTTGGAAAGTTTTTATAGTAGAAATTTTGGGAAATGAGTATGATTTTTGTGAAATGTGTGATTCGATGGTTTCTATGGGTTTGGTTGCTTGAATGACTTTGATGTAGTAAAATGATTTTACTTATGACCTCTATCATGTGTAAAAGAAGGAGTTATAACTTTCTAAATGGCTTTTCTTGTGTGTTTCCTATGTGATTATGAATGTATTACCATATGTTTGACAATGCATGTATATATGCAAAGATTCTTAGTGTTGGGTTGTCAAATTAGCTATTTACAGGAAAAATGCTAATATAGGATGAGTCTAAGTATATCGGAGGGGACTTGTGATACGAGATTATCCTGACTTTATTAGTATCTGACTCATATGGAGATGATAACTAGGTGGTGAGAATTGAAAGAGCTTCACATAGCAGTCAATATGATATAAACAGGATCATATTCACAGATCTAGGGAAATTAACCATGACAGTATTGGATGACTTTTAGGATTGTTCCACTTGAGGCAATATGACAGGTGCAATGTCTCATATGTCAATCTAATACACTAGTCTAAATTTATTATGGTAGTTATATGTTTCTTTGATTTCCTATTTGATATTTATATATTTCAAATATTTAATTATATAGTCTTTGTAAAAGGATATAATATTTAGATTGAGATTTATTCTTGTAATAATTAGCTTATTCTTGCATTTTGTGTGTTCTCTTTTTTCCTTGACTTTTGTGATGATCGTATATTCTCTATATACATGTGAGTAGATATAGGAGCTGATGGTGATAAGTGACACGGGAGATGTGATGAAAAAATAAAAAATTAGGATAAAAATATTACAGGAATTATAAATTGTAGTTTTGAAAATAAAAACTATATTAAGTTCTTATATTTATATTTTAATGTAATTATGAATTTTTTAAATTTTTTTAAGTATTTCAATATTTATGAAGATGATAAGTATGAATTTATTTTGAAATACCTTATTAATATTATGGAGACATGTGATACTTAATAATTACTAAATGTTGTTTTTAATTTTTGGATTGTTACAAAGAAATCCAACTTGGAATAAATTTTAATAAAATTTTAATTTATGTTTTATTTTTTAAAATAACGATAACATGTATATAATATTTTTAAACATAAAATGATTAAAAACAAGGAATAAATAACATTAATACATATATAAAATTTATCTATGCTATTAATTAAAATTATCGATGTAATTTACTAAAATCTATTTATTTAATTATTGGGTTAAAATTAATAGAAACATGTATGCATGTACTGATTTGTCATATAAATTGAGAATAGGAAGCAAAACTAAAGAAATTATGTTGCCGTCTAAATTAATTTAACACAGAAGAAAAGTAAAACGTTACACTATACAAGACTTTCATTACCTATATGTATAAACATTTTTACATTTTTAGAATCAACCCAAACCAAAATTAAAAACAATATTCAAGATTTATTATCTAAAAAATAATTGAGCATATCTTAAAAATAATTAATAATCCAAATATTATTTCTGAAAATAACATTATCATAATTTAAAATATATATCATAAAATTTTCTAATAATTTTTTTTAGGAATGAAGTCATTGATACTTTAACGAATTCTTTAAATCCTAATTTTTTAAATTTATCCAAAAACTAGAGACAAAATTATTCTATTGTGATAAGCCTCATTATCTGGTCAAACTATTTTTTCATCTACTTCTCAGAACATACATTTTTGTTTATCAAAACAAATTAAAACCACGATTCATGTTTTGACTTAGCAAAAATATGTTAAATTAGAGAAGCGTTTGACTATAAAATTCTTATACGTACCAAATTTGTGTACTTTTATTTACTTTAAAAGTCATACTAATAATCACGTAATTTTAATTGACAATATAAACAAAGTTTGGTTACAAAATTCTATCAGGACATATTAAATTAAAAGTTAAATTTAGTCTCGAATCAATTTTTTACACTTTCACTTAATTGAAAGTAACTTTAAGAGCATCTTAAAGTATAATAATTTATAGATAAGCTATTTTGCTACCGTAAAGATTTATAAATTAAAACTTATACTAACTTTCCAACCATGGTTTCTTTTTCATTTTACTACATAATTTTGTCTTGCGTAAAAGATAATTATTTGTTATAATCAAACGAAATTAATTATTTTAAATTACTTTCCAATAAACATCTCTGCACATACAAAATTATTATTATTAGTAATTTATAGTTGATGGTTTATCTATTAAAGAAAATGGAAATGAGAATTTAATATTTTAATGTTAAAGGTACCGTTGAAAGTTTTCATTCATTTCTTTAGCAGGAAGGAAAACAACGAAAATCGGAAGCGAGCGATCAAAGGCAAAACCAAAACGGAACAGAAGACGTTTCAGCGTAGAATAGTGGAGAGGGTGGTGGCACGGTGTGGATCGGAATCGGAGTGGAGTGAAGTGAATTATGCTGGCGAGTCCGAGAGCACCACCAACAGTAACTGCCCAGCCGCAAGAGTCATGGGAATCAATGCTCCCAGGCCCACCCAGTCGCAACAACTTTGGATCCGCAGATCTGAGCCCGCACGGCCTATTGACATTCCCCTCCGGCAGCTCCATCTCCATCGTCGACACCCGTTCCATGCAGTTACTCACCTCCTTCCCCATCCCTCCCCCGCCTGCATCCGCCGCTCCCTTCGTCACCGCCCTCCGCTGGTCACCCCTCCCTCTCAGCCGTCACCTCCTCTCCTCTGAGCCCTCCTCCAACCACCTCCTCCTCGCTGCCGGAGACCGGCAGGGCCGCATTGCGCTCCTTGATTTCCGCCTCAAGTCTGCCATCCTCTGGTTCGACACCGACTCTAAACTAGGAGTCCAAGACCTGTGTTGGGTCCAGACACGCCCCGATTCGTACCTTCTCGCTGCTATTAACGGACCGTCCACTCTCTCCATCTACAACGCCACCAGCGGACGCTGCGTTTGGAAATACGACGCGTCTCCCGAGTACTTCTCCTGCGTTCGCCGCGATCCCTTCGATTCGCGCCGCATCTGCGCCGTCGGACTCCGTGGCTTTCTGCTGTCTATCGTTCTCATCGGAGACTCCGATGATGCTATCGTCATCAAGGAGCTTCAGATTACCACCGACTCAAGCGAATTTCTTAAGCTCGAGAGAGACTCTACATCCGGATCGTCCTCCGCTGCCATCCCGTCGCCTGCGGCGGCGGCGTTTCCTACCTATATCGTGAGATTGGCGTTCTCCCAGCAGTGGAGGCACATTCTGTTCGTCACGTTTCCGAGGGAGTTTGTTGTGTTTGACTTGGAGTATGAAACGGTGGTTTTTTCCACCGCGTTGCCGCGGGGTTGCGGCAAGTTTCTGGACGTGTTGCCTGATCCGAGTAACGAGTGGATCTACTGTGCTCATCTTGATGGCAAGCTCAGCACGTGGAGGAGGAAAACGTGAGCATTTTTCGTCTTCAATTAATTATTTTACCTTTCCTCTGAACTCGGATGAGTATATATGTAAGTGCAATCACGAATCGGTAAAAACACTGAGTAGTAAGTTTGTGTGTGTTAGTGGTAGCAAGAGAGTAACAGAAACGTGTTTTGTCAAGACGTATATACTGGCTATTCGTTTGAAATTAGATAGCAAATATTGTTTTGCAAATTTTTGTTTAACTTTGGTTGTTGTAAGTGTGAAGAATCCTTTATTCCTCGTGTTTGAGATAACTGCATGGAGATGCTGGCATTTGTAATGATATTCCCCTTTTTTGAAGCTGTTCCTCCCTGTCCATGAGATCTGAAAGTGAGGTAGTGAAATGATCAAGGGTGATCATGAGATTTCGATGATAGCTTCCTTTATTGGCATTACAGGCCTATTGTTTTTCTACTTGTAATTTGCTCTTTTAGTTTTCAGGCTGGAATAAGTCTATTAATCATTGTTACAAGCAACTGTATATAATCAACTTTCTTTTAAATGTCTATTTTCTTTTTTGAATTGCTTCAGTAACCATATTGGGTTTGCTCTGTTATAAGAGGTCTGTGATCCTCAAATTTATAGTCATCATTAGGGTTTGAAGAAATTTATGATATTTTTTATTTACGACTTTTTTTTCTTTTTTAACTTCATCAAAGTAGTGTTACATTTTTTTTTTTCTGAAACTAAGAGATACACTTATCTGTTTGTTTTCACAGTGGGGAACAGGCACATTCTATGTACTCATTGGAAGAGTTGATGCCCTCAGTCGGTACCTCTGTCCCTTCTCCTGCAATACTCTCTGTCCTTTTATGCCAATCAGATTCGACATTCCAGAATATTGACAAGGATTATTCTGATGTACCTAGTTCTCCTTACCTTCGCGAGGATTTTGATAATCCTTTTGATTTTTGTTATGAGTCTAATATTGTTTCTAAGATACATTTGATCTCCATTTCTGATGATGGAAAAATTTGGAACTGGCTCTTGGCTGCTGAAGGGCTTGCAGACACGCAAAAAGATGATAAGAAGCTAGATCTGGTCAATGATGACCATAAAGTATCGCTTCCTGGGGCCAACTCTACTACCTCAGCATCTTCTGTGGGTGGACGAGACCTAAATGTAGGCAAGCAATGGGAGGGTGGCAACAACAATAGAAACCATTTGCAGAGCTCAAGCTCCGACCACGAGGAAATTGCAATGAAGGCAAGTTCATACTTACAAACTTGCTTTGCTTTGTTATGTACGGTACATTGATGATTGGTGGTTCATAATATGAAATGAAGTATTGAAGTTTCAAAATGTTAATAATAGTACGGCAAAAGTACTTTGTTATTCTGGACAAAAAGGGGATCAGCCAAAATTTATATTGATTCTTGATATATTCTTATGAATGTTTATAATGATAATTTTTAGGTAAGCGTATTAGGCTGTTTAGTATTATAATATAATGATACATCTACTGCAACTTCGAAAGATTTGTAATGGAACAATTTTGTTTGGACAAGGTAAAATGCATGTATTTTACATTCCTCATTAGCTTTACACTTTTATGGGATGGAAAAGTTTTTATGGCTATTCTTTGTTGCTCAGACAATTACTCTTTCAAGGGAACCTTCATATAGGATTCCCTTCTTACACTGATGAGAAGTCTTTCTGAGGAGGATAACTTATTTTATTCTACTTGCTATACACCTTTCCTTCTCTCTCTAATTTTCCTTGTGTCTCGGTTGGAGTTTGTGTACTACTGCAAGAGCCATATCTAGTTGATGATATAGAGCTGAATTAGAGGAGTGATGATGTATGTTAGATATTGTTTATATATTGATTGATATTATTAAGATATTAAACAATATCTTTTATTTACTCTATTTATTTTCAGTTACTCTTTTTAATTGTACTCTACTATAAATAGATTACCCTATGTGTGATTTATACACAAGGGAAATTAATCTCAAACCCTATTTTTTTTTATTCTCAACAATGTACTATATAAAATTTCTTACATTAAATACATAGTTTGAAGCAATGGGAATATGTGGGAGTCCATATGTCAGTCCCAGAAGGTGCACAAAATTCTTCTGGTGTTTTGAATGGTGGTATGTAAAACAAATAAGAAAAGCTAGCGGATGCTGAAGGCTCTTTAGAATGTGAAGGTATGGAGGATAACTGAATATAATTTGCAGCCTTATTCTTGCATGTGCAATAGCTGTTTCTGCATTCAAACCATGAAAAATAAAATTGAAGATGGATATATTGAAACCCCTTTGATGATGTTGGATCTGCTACTAAAATGGCATAAGGTGGCTGGAGGTTTTAGGTGGTGTATTTTCTATAAGGATACTGATCAAACAACGGGGGATAATGTGTGAAATTAGATATCTCCACCAGTCGACCATAGCTTCCCTGACGATATCCTTGGAGGTAGTCTATCTAACTTTGTGGAGAAAGAAGTAGTTCTTTTTTTGAGTTTAATCAGCTCCTGGAGTAGATCAAGAAGTAACTTTTATGACCCACGGTTTTTTGAACATAAAATATGGTAATGCAATAGTTGTGATTTTCTAGGTTTGATCATTTGATTCTATTATACTTAAATATCATTTAACATTTGATCAAGCAAATCTGTCAAGCATTGATGTTGATGAATCTGGGGAACAAAGCTGGAAAGAAATTCAAGTTCTTCAAACATTCCTACCGCCTACTATATATGGGCTGGAAGATTTCTGATAACAATAGAAGCTCGAGATTGAGTTTTCTTTTCAATTGGAGGATAAATAATGTAAGGCCGGTTCAACAACACTTATACACCAACTGTTGACTTTACACTCCTTTTGAGAAATATTGGGGTTATTTTAGGTAATTTGAAGTTACCTACACTATATAGTCAAATAGGTGTTCCGATGGACTATAATAGCAGCACAATAGGAGACATTTGTTATGGGCTGTATTAAATTAAGCATGTATTAATTATTGTTACATATTGAGAAAAATTGTATAGGGTTGATCTCCCTTGTGTCTAAAACATACATAGGGTGGATGTATTTTTAGTAAAGAGTGATATAAGTATATATGGCAACCAAACATAAATATGGTAAATAGAAGATATTGTTATAAACAATATCAACGATAATATCAACAATATCTACCAATATCTAACAATGTCTATTTTTCCTTTATGTTTTCCTAATTAACATAAAACCATATATCTAACAGTTATCAAATGTTGATACATATGGGAAACAATAATGCAAGAATATGCTAGAAAAAAGTTATGTTTTATGTAGTTGTTTTGTTGTTATATAATTATTGTGATTGTGAAGTAACTATTTTTAAAACTTGGGCTGGTGGCCCAGTTTGTGAAGGGCTGAGTGGGGCTGGGTGAGCTAATTGTCGGTGTGCATCTGAATTGAATTGGTGCAAGTCCGGTGTTAGTCAAATTAGGTGTCACAACGGGCTATAATAGCTGCACCATGCCTTAGATATATTTTTATTTACATATCATATGCATGCAAAAAATGCTAAAAAAGTGGAAGTGTAGTAGACATTTATTATGAGCTGTGTTAAATAATGTATGTATAAATTATCAAATATTGATACATACAAGAAACAATAATGCAAGAATATGGTCGGAAAAAGTTATATTTTATATATATGTTTTCTTTTTATATAATTATGGATAAATAATCAGTTGAGTACAACAAGTACTTTTAATTTTTAGTACAATAAAAGAAAGTCTTATTACAAAATTACAGTCTCAGTTATGAATTCAATTCCTAGGATATCCTTGTTTTTATGGTTATCTCCAAAATTTCAACTTATTGTATTCTAGGGCAACTATTCTGGATCAAGTTTGGCTACCACTGAGAAGTACATCAAACATGATAGGCAATTACAGTTCTATAATGAAATCAGTGAACAATGGTACAGTACCTTCAATTTTGCATCTAATTGAAGAGAAATCAATTTCTGCACCGAGTGGGACACACTGTAAACATTAATCTTGGTGCATAACCATTCTTCCCATTGTACTCTGTCTCCCAAGAAAATAAAGAAGCTATAGAAAGATGCAAAATATATTATTTGGTCAAATTGTAATTAAGTTCCTGCATCATTTATCCTGCATGGAAGTAAAATTTCACCACCAATGGAATCTTTTCGAGAGGACGATATTAGGGTCACATCTTCCAAACCTATGGTTGGAGTTCTTATTACTTGACTTATGACTAACGTTTCATGTGATAATCTGAATCCTGACTTTTATTTGCTGATAAACAGCATCTAAATGCGAAATAACACCTATTTGGATTTCCTGTTTTGGTTTCAATTTCTTAAGTTGACTGATTCTGCTAGGCTTCACTTTTTTCTTACTTATTTTCTAATGCAGATTGGCTTAGTTGGACAGCTTCAGCTTCTTTCCTCAACAGTGACTATGCTGGCAGTACCTACCCCTTCTCTTACAGCTACCCTGGCCCGTTAGTTTATCTTCCCACCAATTTGTAAATTTGTTTGAAACTTTAAATATAGTGGTTACTATATATACATGTTTCCTGTGTTGATTAGTGACTAACGTTATGTGAAGGTGGAGGAAATTATCCAGCAGCAGCTGTTCCCCTGGTTGCTTTGGGAACCCAGAGTGGGACAATAGATGTTGTTGATGTTGCAGCCAATGCTGTTGCTTCAAGTTTATCAGTTCATAATGGTACTGTTAGGGGACTACGATGGTTGGGAAATTCCAGGCTGGTTTCATTTTCTTATACTATGGTATAAATTCAGTACTTGTCTGAACAAGTTTTTCTTTATGTTAATTCCTGCATAGTTTCATTCTTTCAATTGCAGTTTGTTTTTTTTTTGTAATTATGTTTAGATCTTACTGCTTAATGCCTCCTTCAATTTAGAATTTCATGGAGATTTTTTTGGTTGTTGTCCAATTGTTATGCATATTCTTTTGGACTCAGGCTAATGAAAAGTCTGGAGGATATATTAACAAGTTAGTTGTTACCTGCCTTCGAAGCGGCCTTAACAAGATGTTCCGAGTTATGCAAAAGCCAGAACGCACACCTATTAGAGCTTTGAGAACATCTTCATCTGGAAGGTGAATCTGGAAGCTACAATTTTGTTATTATTATTTACTTTTCTGTTTAGTTTCTGAATCTTCTTTTGCTTGCATGCTTTTCTGTTTCTATTTTATATCTTGTAATAATAATATTGACAACTTTGTACTAGGAATATGGAATTTAGTTACTTAATAAACGATAGAGTTTATATGGAATCATACTTTGTTGAGGCATAATATATGCTTCGTTCGTGTATCTCACCTTTGAGATGTTAGTATATGTTACACGTCCCTCGCTGATTGTGCAAAATGGTGTCCTACAGAATGTTGTAATCCTTGCTGTTGATGGGGCTGTTGGGACTGACTCAGAACTTATCTTTTGTTGCTCAAATGCTGATATCTTTGTTGGTGTTAGAGAACAGTTTTGGTGTCTAAATTTTTTTAAGAAAAGATTTGCTTCATTTATGTCCTTTTTGTTTTTCACATCCAACATTCTGATTGATAGTAACTGGTTTGTGAAGATTTTCTATCCATCAAATATGCTAAAAGTTCTATTTGATAGCTGTTAAATATCGAGAAAAACTGTATAGGATTAATCTCCCTTGTGTTCACCATAAGGTGAATATATTTATAATAAAGAGTGATACAAGTATATATGACAACGAAACATAAATATGGTAAATAGAAGATATTTGTTACAAACAATATCAACAATATTTACCAATATCAAACAATGTCTATGTTTCCATAATAAACAATAGACCAATGTTTCCCTAATTAACATGAAACACAATATATCTAACAATAGCAAAAGAAACAAGTTCCTCCCACCCTCCCTCTTTTTGAAGGTGGGATCTATGCCAGAAGTATTAGTTCAATTTTATCAAACTCTTGTACTAAATGTTTATATGTCCTTTCCATCCTGGATTTGTTATCTTTTTCCACCCTGTATTAATATATAGATTTGTGATTACATAATGGCTCTCAATAGTTGGATATCCATAATATTTCAGGTATCTTCTAATTTTGTTTCGTGATGCACCTGTGGAAGTTTGGGCAATGACTAAAAATCCCATCATGGTAAGTTGGTTTATGTACTTGAAGTCCCTGGGCTTTTTCTCTCTTCTAACCTGCTTTTGCCACCATCATTCTCCCCTTCTTTTTCTAAGTTTTCCTTGACTGTTGTATGGCACCTTTTTTCCTGTCTTTTACTGGAATTGTTTTTTTCCCCTTGATATATAAAGGGAAAATTTATTAAGAAGGAAGGGAGAGATAACAAAAGCTAGAAGTAATAAATTATGATAACTATGTCAAGAAAGAGGATGACTAAATCACAAAACATGTAAAACAGCTCATTAATCTCATTAAAGATCTACAAAAGACCCCTTCCCTAGAAAGACCATTAGCAACCACCAAGAAGCTAAGTAACACTCAAATGAACTTGATAGGCAACAATCCCCAAATAAAAAATCTAGCATTTCTTTCCTACCAGATACACCAAAAATCTACAAATTGAGAACTTTGCCAACGCCCTTTATCATCTGTATTATTTCCAAAACCTCTTAAAATTAACTCTATGGAACTTCTGAAGATCCTTGGTGCAAACCTATTCACTGCTAAAAGACAAACAAAGTATTCCATAGAATGGAAAAACTACTGAGGAACGCAAAAACAAATGAGAGTTATTTTCAGAATTTGACTGCATATAACACAATAATTAGGATTCCTAAATTTGAAGTAGAACATTGGTAATATTCCTGCAGATCTAAATACCTTCTTGCATATCTACATTTTCCTCCTAATATTCTTGTTATGAATGCACGTAGAACTTGGTTATCACGAATTAATTTCCTGTTTTCATGAATGATGACTTCATTTTTTTTTTCTTTATTTCAAAGCCCTGCTTTACATAGTGTTTTCCTTTTTAATTAGGAAGGTTAATTTGGAGTCTTCCAAATTCTACATTTTCCTTTTTTCTTTATCTGTAGAATAGTTATTTATTTTCGGTGACACTACATGTTCTCTATCTGGATATTTATAATGCTTGCTCTATCTATGTAGCTTAGATCATTAGCTCTTCCATTTACTGTACTGGAATGGACTCTTCCAACAGTCCCACGTCCTTCTAAAGATCAAGCATCTGGAACATCAGATGAAGCACCTAACGTTTCCAAAACTTCCTCTTCTGATTCAAGTAAGTTGTTTGCTTGAAGTTCCTAGATATTATTAGCATAGCTGCTAATATAGAATTAACGATTCCTTTATTTTTTGCGCATGATTAAAATAGCTTATGAGTTATGAGTGATGTTGATTTCCTTAAGCAGAGGGTTCAAGTACTGAGGGATCTCACGATGAAACGTCTGAAAGTTTTGCATTTGCTTTGGTGAATGGGGCACTTGGAGTTTTTGAAGTGCAAGGTCGAAGAATTCGTGATTTCAGGTGTGAACTTATTCAATGATGAAAAAAAGTTTATTACTGCAATGGTGTCGCTTTAAATGATATATGGGGCCATTTAATATGCATTGATCATTATTTAATCATCATCAAAGCACAGATAAGTTTCTTTGTTTTGTCATTCTTTTTGGCAGCTATTACTTATTAGTAGTTGGTCTCTGTTATAATCTATTAATTTGTAGTGCTTTTTCTTCACTTCAGAATAGTAGTCATTAGTGTGCTATAGTGGGGTAGCGAAGTCAAGGGGGCCTAGGCTGCTACAGGATTCAAAGAGCAAAGTGATTTTCAATACAGCCATTATGGAGGCAAAAGTTGCTTTTTGCACACTAAAGTGCAGCCACTTATATAAAAGTTTTGAAAACCCATTTTTACCCATGAAACAATGTCAATAAGTTTTTTGGGGTAGCCTAGTACTTTCTTGCTTTAAAAACTTGTAGAATTTGAAACCCTTCTTCCTTGGCCATTCTTACAACTAGTTACCTCTATTTTGACGACCCTTTTTCCTTCACACTTCACAGACCCATTTTTTACTGTGTTCAGTTTTTTCTTCTTTTCCAACTAATATTTTGGTAATTTTATCAATTTTCTTGTGTTTCTTTTCTATTATATTTAACTTAGTTTATCAGTTCTTTTAGTTTGTTACTTTGTTCTTAGGTTGATGGTCATTGAGAGTGTAAATTGTGACATGACTTATTATTTATCATAATTTTCTTTAATTTAGGGTTTTTCTTTTTGACTGTTTGTATTATAGTATAAATTGTTGTATTATAAGTTATAATAGTAAAATAGTGACAACCCGGTTTTGCTATGCTGCTATAGCGTTTAAGAGCTGGCTGGTATGCCTGTTTCTGGGATTGATAGATATGCAATCCTTCCTTTATGCTCGCGTTCTCTGATTAAGTAAATTTTCTACAGACCAAAATGGCCCGCTTCTTCATTTGTATCATCGGAGGGATTGATAACAGCAATGGCCTACCGCTTGCCTCATGTGGTATGCATCGTTACTTCAGAATTCATTCTCTATATATCTATTTAATTCAGTTTTGCTATATATTGAATGATGATTTTAACCAATTTAGTTTTACAGGTCATGGGAGACAGAACAGGGAGCATAAGATGGTGGGATGTGGTGACTGGACATTCTTCTTCATTCAACACTCACAGAGAAGGAATCCGGCGAATCAAATTTTCACCTTTTGTTCCCGGGGACCAGAGTCGGGGGCGAATTGCTGTTCTTTTTTATGATAATACTTTTTCTGTATTTGATTTGGTAAGATGGGAGTTCACGTTTTTATTTGTTTTTATGGATCATTGATGTAACTTAATTTTTCTTTCATGTTATATTTGGCTTATATATTTGTACAGCTTATGCTTATGAACATTTTCATAGCTTTGGTTAATTTTTATGTAACATTGGTTTTTACGCGGGGTTGAATACTGATAAACTTAATATTATTATGTGGTTTAAATATGTTTTTAGTTTTTGATAAAATAGCAAATATTTTTGTTGTTCCCAAAATTTTTATCTGAATCACTTTCTTTCATTATTTAAAGTGCCATGTAATATGATCTAGGTAGAAAAAACAAAGTAGAAATTTTATTAAGGACTCGAGCAAAGTCTAATAATTTATTAGGGCCAAAAAGCTTGCTGGTTTTCATTTTTCATTAATCTTTTTTGGGGCAGAACAAGTAAAGGTCGGAAAGAAATTTTCCCTTTTTGGAATGCTGGGAACATATATTGTAATTGTTTGATCATAAAACTCAACATGCTTTTTTGCAGGATTCGCCAGACCCCTTAGCCAATTCACTTTTGCAACCCCAATTTCCTGGAACCCTTGTATTGGAACTTGATTGGTTGCCCTTGCGAACTGATAAGAATGATCCTCTGGTATTGTGCATTGCTGGAGCAGATGGTAGCTTTCGTCTTGTTGAAATTAATGCGTAAGTGCCACAAATCACTAATAAAAAAATGATTTTTTTTGTATTATTGTTATTACTGCTATTATTGTTTTTATTATTACTATCATCAATATAAACATATGATTGGTGGTCGTAATGGTGTTCTAGTGACCTGGACTAATTTTTAGCAATTATGAAATCGTTCATCTTGACGTTTAAATGTCTTGATCAAAACTGTGTTCAGATAAATGACGTGATGCCACCTAATTGTTGTATTTAAATCTGTCTGTATTCAATCTATCCATCTATGTTTTTGACTATATAGGGGGACATATCTTGTAATGGCACGACAGGTGAGGGAGAGAGGAGTTAATCTAAGTCATATAATCACCCATGGATGGATAATTTTATTTCAGTTAATCCAATCTTATCCTCCATTTTAAATATATAGCCTGGTATCCGTCCTCTGTGCGTGCAATGTTGAACATATTTGTGTTCACATGCAGTGCAACAGTAAGAGACATTTAGTTCATTATATTTCTAACCTTTTGAAGTTTTAGTATTCTTTTCGAGGTGAATGAATCACCAAGTATTCGACATCATCTAGATGAGAGCTAATAATAGTTGTCCCAATTTCAGGGGTTTTAAAAACGGACTGACTGTGAATTACACGTCTTTTCATGCAGAAATGATAAACGATCCGGTTATGCACTCCACATCAGAAATACAAAGGAGAGATTCCGGTCAATGCCTATATGTTGTCCCATACTACTTCCTTCACCACATGCCCTGGTAGTGATCGTAACTAAATTTAGTGATTCTACATAATGGACTAAAATATTTTTTCTTTGCTACGAAAGTTCTATACCCAACTCCAACAGTGAATGTCTGCATTTTATAGACAAAAATATTGTGAACACCGGATTTCATGTCAATGATGGATATGAGAAGTAGCATGAAAATATTAAAGAATGAAATGGAAATGATTTCATATAGTGTGAATCCTTTTGAATTTCTCATGTCATGGCAATATGATATCTGTTTTCATTTAAGATCAACAAAATCTCTTACTGGAAAAAACAAATTTGAATTTCATATTCCACTTCCCTTGAACTTAAGTTAACCATAATCCCTGTTTAGTCTGTCTGTATAATTCACTCAAATGGGTTTTCTTTTACTCGTTCTTGCAATACTTGTACAAATTTTATTAGTTTTGTACAAATTACGATTGCATTGGTCATCAGCTCTTTGTGATTTTTTTATAGTACTACATTTTAATATGTATTAATGTTGCTACAGGCGTTGCGCATGATCTTACAATTGGGTGTTAAACCTTCTTGGTTTAATACTTGTAGTACGACCATAGAAAAGAGGCCTCACTCACTTCCAGGAACTCCTACATCTACAGGGGATCTTCGCACATACATGATCAACATTCCACCTCTTGGCGACTCAGTGGTGCCGGAGATGCTTTTGAAAATATTGGAACCATATAGAAAAGAAGGTATATATCTCTTAATAATGATAATTATTCCGTTTGCCATTTGTATACTTTTGGTGTTTTAAAAAGCTACCAATATGTCCATTTCTGAAGGTTGCATTCTTGACGATGAGAGAGCAAAGTTCTATGCAAGTATTGTGGATAAAGGTTGTGCTGCAAAGTTTGCTTTTGCAGCTACTATATTTGGTGAATCCTCAGAAGCTCTGTTTTGGCTACAGTTGCCTCGTGCACTTAAACATTTCATGAACAAGTTATTGAGAAAGCATCCACCAAAAAATTCCACAGCGGCACCTATCTCTGATGTTGGTAATGGGACATCTGTGCACTCTCGGATATCACCAAAAGGAAAACCGACAGAAGAAACAGGGAGAGATGTATTGGTATGATGTCTTACAGTTTCCTTTAAGTTTCTATCCGGTGATATATGTTGTAGTGCCCCACATTCCAATTTTTGAAGTTGCTGTTAAAGTTGAGTGCCAGATTCTTTACCTGACTGTAGCTTTCTGGTTAGCAGAGTCGAGGACAACTACGGTTAATGGCTTTTGACAGAGAAGAGCTGTGGAAAACTGCTAGTGATCGAATTTCCTGGCATGAAAAATTAGAAGGTGAAGAGGCTATTCAGAAACGTATTCATGAGTGAGTAAATTCATCATTTCTTTTTATTGATTTGTTGGGAGTGTCAACATATGTCTTAGTGTGACATAATGTTAGAAAGTATTTTAGTTGTAGTCCAAATCCTTCGGTTTTTTAGGACTGCATAATTTGATATTATAATATCCAAGATATTGTATTTGTGGTCCTTCACTTCACAAAGTGGTGTGTTGTTCAAACAGAAAAGATAATGCTGTGATAGAAACCAGTGAAGTTTCTTTTCTTTTGCTATTTTCAATGAGATTATACTCTAATTATAATACTTATTTTTTGGTGCTCGCAGGCTTGTGTCTGTTGGAAATCTAGAAGCTGCAGTTAGTTTGTCACTTTCTACACCTCCAGAGAGCTCTTACTTCTATGTCAACGCTCTTCGTGCTGTTGCTCTCTCTTCTGCTGTTTCAAGGTCTCTTCATGAACTTGCTGTGAAGGTGAGTATAACTGTGGCATACATGTGTTTAGGCATCCAAGAATATAGTTGATATATTCAGTGTATCATAACATCTGATGTATTTTTTAGGTTGTTGCAGCCAACATGGTGAGGGCTGACAGGTCACTCTCTGGCACGCATCTTCTATGCGCTGTTGGACGATATCAAGAAGCATGTTCTCAGGTCAGGCTGCATTCACAATATTTTTTGTTTACTTTCCCTGCTTTATTAAATTTACCATCAAACGGATACACATAATTTAAAAGGTCTCTAAGCTGGTTTCAGTTTGGAAATTTTACCAACTTGTAAACAGGAGCCTGGTTGCTTGATGGTATTACTTTTTGGTGATTTTCAAGGGCAAGTTTAGTTAGGAAAATTTAATTTTTCCATTTAGATAATAACCAGATTCATGATATATAATTTTATCTATCATTAAAAATAGATTAGGTTAAATATGTTTTCGGTCCCTTAACTTGTAGTGAAAATTAAAATTAATCTCTCTTCAAAACTTTGGTTCAATTTAATTCCCCAATTTTAAAAATGTCTGGAGTTAGTCCTCCAAATTTAACAGTGTTAAGAATTTGCTGAGCTGTCTAACAGTCCGTTACCATGGACTATATAATGTTTGGACACCTCATTATCCACATGTCAATCAACTTTTTTTTGAATGAATTCAATAAAAAAAGATTTTGAAAAAAGGAAATTCAAAGAGGTTCGTCTTCTCACAGAATAGAAAACCCCAAAGGGTTTTTCTCCTCTTCCCTCGTGTGGACTCCTGCTTCCATAGGTCCTATGTTGTTGCGCCTCCCCCAAAGGGTTTTTCTCTTATGGTATTTTGTTCTATGGAAGTTGTTGGAATGGAGGGCGCTGAGGGTGTAGTGAATAAATGATGGAGCAAGATCATATCCTGAGTGTTGTGTAAAGATGGAGTTGTGATGATTGTGCCTAGGTGATAAGAAAAGATGATCAATGGCAATGGAGAAGGGAAATCGTGGAGTTGAGACGTGGAGGAAGAAGAATAACTTTTGAAAAAAATTTCAATGTAATTCATTAAAATAAATAAATTTAATTGACATTTGTAGATGCATTTTTAACATTGTTACATTCTGAGAACTAAATTCATACATTTCTAAAATTGGGACTAAATTGGATCAAAGTTTTCAAGAGAGACAAAATACATTTTTCATTAAAAGTTAAATGATCAAAAACATATTTAACCAATATATATATATATATATATATATATATATATATGGGAAAGAGTGGCTGCTGAATTTTAGTGTTAAGAAGTTAAACATCTTAGGTAAGGTAGTTCCTTTTCTGTGTGTACTATATCCTCTACTCAGTAGCACATCTGTCTGAATTCAGTGTAAAATATTCAAGACAACAAATGGTTAAACTGTTAAAATTTGAATGTTACAGACTTCCTTGCACTGCATTCTCTTTTAATATCAATAATTTATGGAAAATCATATAATGTTTGTTTATGATATCTTAATGGATGCTTTTCAAAGTTGATGGATCACATTAACGACTGAAATCTGCAGATGCCAACTTTCTTTGCTGCAGGATCTGCTAAGCATGGTTCCAACATTAATTAAGGGGTTTTCTATCTTGTGCCTGTAGACACATGATAGGAAATAAAAAATAAAAAACTGAATCTTTTGTCAAGAAAGGATTTTCATTTTATGAAAAATACAACAAAATAGATCTATGAACTTCAAAAATAAACTCTTATTATGCAAGTTCAACCGAGGAAGCTTTCTGAAAATAGAGCTTAATTAGAAATTCTGGATTTTTTGGAAAATTCAATGAATACTTAGTTAGCTTTTGCAAATTAAAAATTAATAGTCTGGTTATCTCTATAATGGGCTTGATTTTCTAAGAGAAATGCAATGCCATATCTTATGCAGCTACAAGATGCTGGGTGCTGGACTGATGCTGCAACCTTGGCCGCTAAGCACTTGAAGGGGTCAGATTATGCAAGGTTCTTACTTGTTCTTGATAACATAATTTTTGTTCACATTAACTGACTGAATAACCTCCAATCCACAGGCTAAATGACAAAATTATTAATGGATAAATTTTGCATTAGTATTTATGATATCACATCTCTAAGTATTCTGTTGTCTAATTTCTAGAACCATTTTGAATTTTACAAAAAATTTAACTTTTACTTTCCAGTGGTTGCCGACTCCCCCATTCGTATTAAAAATAACATTTCAATTGAATACCATCATGACTAGAAGATCTTCCCTACGTTTTGTTATTCTTTCAGGGTGTTGCAAAGATGGGCTGGACACGTCCTGCACACTGAACATAATATCTGGAGGTACCAGCGCTTTCCTTTCTATAAATTTTATCTTCTTGCTGGACTTTTCTGTTTTTGATCTCAAATGACCCGATGCAGGGCCCTAATTTTGTACGTTGCTGCTGGTGCACTGCAAGAGGCTTTGGCTGCTCTTCGTGAGGCTCAGCTGCCTGACACAGCTGCAATGTTTATCCTTGCATGCCGTGAAACACATGCAGAAATAGTTTCTAACCTTGCTGACGAAGAATCAAGTTCATCGGTCAATGATGAGCTACTAAACTTGCGTGCTTTAGATCCAAAGAATGAAGATGTCATTGCAGTTGATGAATATTTTGGACAATATCAAAGAAAATTGGTGCATCTATGCATGGATTCGCAGCCTTTCGCTGACTAAGTGTTGGAGGAGCTACCAAAATTGAGTGCTTTATGAAATGAATTCGATTTTCTCACTTACATTCATGGAAAAATTATTGAATTGATCAACTCTTGCCATGAAAAGAAGTATTGGGCTGATTCCCATTCCAGTACCACCTGAAGCCTGCATTTTTTGTGTCAAAGGATGGATGTTATTGCCTATGTTGTTGTAAAAAGTGTGTATAATTGCGAGAGGGATGGCATAGAGCGACAAGGAGTCTTGGAGGGAGGCGGATACCAGAGCCCCTTGTTATTAATTGCAGTTAAAATGATTTACCTGAACTGTTTACTTAAAAGTTGCAATTACATGGGGTAATTGACCCCTTTTAGCTCTTATATATAAAATTTTGTAGGCATCAAATCATTAAATTGTATTTGTATTTGATTTGATTCATAGGAGAAGGGTTGCATCTGTATCTGCATGCAACGTGAAAATAGTATGTTAATTCTATTGTGTTAATTAATTGTTATACTCGATTTTTTACGGTGTTTGATGAGTTTAAGTGCTTCTCTCATTTATTTTGCTTACCGACGGTAATATGCTACCAACGTTATGCTGCCTTTTCGTATAATATACCTTTTTGTCGTCAAAAGGATAAAGTATATATATGCTATTGCAAGAGTTTTAGTTTGTACAATTTAACATCCAAATAAATAATTAAAATAAAATATTGAAGTAATAAATAAAATAAAATAAATAAAGAAATTTAAATTTTATAATGTTAATGGAAGCTAAAACAAAATCTACTCTACTCCTTCGATATTTAATCTCACCACCCAACCTTGGTTGTGCTATAAGTAGACGCAGGTATCAGGTAGGTAGGTGGGTCCATTTTTATGTGAGCCACCGCCATTGTTTAGAAACGTGTTTAGGTAGTGACATTGTCGCACATTATATATGCTACGAGAATAACATCTCATTGGCCGTGTCAAAATTACATGGCAGGTAGAGAAGAACCAGTAAAGATATATATATATATATATATATATATATATATATATATATATATATATATATATATATATATATGGATTTAAATATTTGATTATACAACATATTCTTTATAACATGGCGAGCGAGTATGTAACTCTTCCAATAGTTTTTCAACATATATGTTATCCCGAACGCAAAGACAGAAGAAAAATAGAGTTCGAAGGCCCTGTGTCCATCGCACAAAACAATCCCTCCCTCACACGAATTCAATAAAAGGGTGCTTGGTAATAATAGCCTCCACCAAATTGAGGCATTCCATAAGGCATCATAGGTTGCGGTGCAGTGGCATAGTAACCAGAAGGAGCACCACCACCAACTCTAGTCAAACCCACTTGCCCTTGCATCCCATCCACCCCATATTGCTTCCACACCTGTTGCTCCTGCACAAACAACTGCTGCTTCCTCTCCATGTCTGCGATTTGCACGTATGAAGGTGGCGGCACCGACAACGATGCTGCAAACGGATCCTGCGCTCCCACAACTTGAACTGTTCCATCCGGTGCAGGCAAAGCCAGAATTGGAGTGCCCCTCTTCCCGAGTCCAGGCAGTGCCACGCTACTAGCACTGCCGCCACTTAGCTCACTAGTGCTAACGTGTTGCCTCACTGCCCCTTGATCATACATCCCGTTCAGTAACAACGGATCAAACCCCCCTCCCAATTCACCCTTCTGCTTTGACAACATGCTACCGTTCTCCACCAATGCCACTTCCCAATCTGCTTTACCAACTTCAGCAGCTGCTGTTTCCCATGCAGATTTCACTTCCGATTCCTCATTTGAAGGAAACGCCTCCCAGGAACCTTCACCCCTCACCGTTGCACCCCCAGAGAACAATGCCAAAGCCAGCTTATTCCCTTGCTCCTCAGCTGAAACCCCATCATCCCTGAGATCCACCAGATCACTTGTCTCCTTTTCAGAACCAACCACCTTATTCGGCTGTGCAACTGAAGGGGCTTCTCCAGGTCTAAAACTCTCACTTTCCGGTGCTGGAAGAGCCTTCACCTCATTCATATTTGCCTCTGCCTCTGCCTCTGACTCATTCACAGTTATTATTACCTTCATCTCTAATTTCCTCTCCGGGCTCTTTTGCCTGTTACTCATCTCCTTCAAGAAACCCTCCAGTGTCCCCAGAAGCTTGTCAGTGATCTTCTGCACTTCAGGGTACTCGGAAGACCTTGCGATCCCCATATCCTTACACCAACCATAGAACCCCACCAACTCATCCATCATCTTGGCAGCACCCACATAAGAATCAAAAGCCTTCACACAATGCACATACTCCATCTCCGTGAACCGATCCAACAACACCCCCAAAACATCACAAACCTCAATATACAACTTAAAACTATCCCTCACTACCTGGTAAAGCGCAACTAGCACCAACCTGTTGTTCTTGGCAGCACCACTAGGCCTACAGCCCAAGACACGATCAAGCATCCGCAGCAAATGCTTCAACCTTTCCAAAACCCTCTCAGCTCTCATTTCCCTCACAGGAGTAACCTCACTCCTCTTATTACTCTCCTCCTCTCTCTCTTCCCTGAACTCCTCAGATTCAACACCGCCTCTGAGCTTCCTCCGATACGCCACAAACTCAACCTTCTCGTCAAGATACAACGCGTAAAGCCTCACGAACCCCGCGTGATCCCAAGAACTAGAATGCGCCTCGTCTCTGAAATCGGACATGTTGAGAATCCTGGTCCCTCGGCGAGTGGCATGCACGATCTCCTCCTCAAACGCGGGGTGGCCATCCACCAGGAGTCTATGAACAAGCATGAGAGCCTTAACAGCCACAATCCAATCACGAGTCTTTGTAAGCCTCTTGGAAATGGTGATCAGAGAAGCACTGATGTAGCCTCTGGAATGCGATGTCAAAGTGAGGATTTCTCTGATGTACTTGTCATCAGCAGGAACCTCTTCATGGCTCGTGGCTTTGACGACCAAGACTTCGAGGTCAGGGGCCAAATTACCGGCGACTTTGGCTATGCTGATGCTGGTTTGGTCCTTCACCACACCAATCGCCTTACGGATTGTGCTCGATGCCATAATGGGTGCTTGATTCGCTTTGCGGAAGCGAAATTCAGATCAAATTTCAGATTTTTATTTTTGTGGGATTGAGTTTTAAGGTTACCTGAGTGTGATGGAGACAGAGGGTGGAACAGCGTGCGAAGGGGACGGAGGATTTGTTGTCTTGTGTTAGTGGATGAAGTGGTGCGTTGTGTTTTTTTGTGTGCAGTGTGATCAAATCAATGCAGCGTGCGTATGTTTGTTTAACTTTGTGACCTGTGATTTGTAACAGAAAGAAAGAAAGTGAAAGAGAAAGAGAAGAGAGAAGCGGAAGACAAAGCAGAGATTGCGAAACCGCGTAATCAATGGGGAAAAGGATTTTGATTGTCTACGTTTTTTATTATTTTCACTTTATTTAAAATTAAAGTGACCAATTACTTTATCAATCACTTAAATGATCCGGTGTTATTAATATATAATAAAGAATTTAATTAAATCATTATTTAATATTGTATGAGTCTTTATGTTTTGTCTTGATAAATAAATAGGAGAAAATTTTTCATAACTAATGAAAATCTGGTATATTGATAATATTTTCTAAAAGACGCTGCCATGTCTTATTATTACAGAAGGTTTGCATTATGAAATTTAGGTTTATTAAAGATTAATTTTATTAATTTTCGTTGTTATTAACTTAAAATACTTGATTATATAGTTAACACTTTATATGTTCCAATTAAATTGTCTTAATGATACGACGGTGTGTCGGCGAAACGGGTCGTGCTGACGTTGTTATCCACTCAACGGATGAAAAGTATAGTAAATACTTTTTTTTTTTTTGAAATAGTAAAGACTTAAAATATCTTTTTCTTTACATGTATTTTTGCTGTGGGATCCTCCACTTTTCGGAAAATATCTGCATATATTTCATTAGTTTAATTCAACTTCCTAACTCTAAAACCTCAGTTATATATAGAACATTAATTAATTTTTAACATATTGTATTGACGTTATGAAATGTTTGTTTTAACATTTAAAGAGATAGAATTATTATTTATAAAAAGATTAGTTTCAAATTTAACATTTGTGGAGAGTTTCATTTGGCATTTGTACAATGATTTTATTTGATCACATATCTTAGGCTATAAGAAATGTGGAAACATAACTTTGTTTTGTGTTATGATAGCATCTAATTGGGCATGAGAAAGTAAACGTTACAAACACGGTTGCCAATAATACATGTATACGTTGTATTACCTACCATCACATCATCTTAAGAGCAGGGATGTAAAAATAATCTACACTGACACAGTACCTACAAATAAAATTAGTAATGGATGAGAAAAGAATGTTATAAAATACCTACAACTAATAATTACGGATATATTTTATAATTATATATTAATAATGTGGGTACGAGTATCATAATATTTATATATTTGAATATTTGTATCAATTTAATTTAAATTAAAAAAATATAATTAAATTATTAATATATTAATTTTGAATGAGTTATTTTTTATCAATTAATTTTAATTTGTAAATTATTACTCAACACTATATTTAAATGAAGTTATTTAGATTTTATTTGAACTTTATGAATGTTATCTTTTATATTTTATTTGAATTTATGGTTAAGATCGTTGTTAAATATTTTAATTTTTTTTATAAATACTTATTGGTAACATGGATAAAAAAATATGTGAATACCTAATAATGAATATCTCGCACGTATATAAACGGTACGAGACAAATATTTATTCAATGAGTAGATTACATGAAACTAGTACCCATACCTTATCCACATCTCCTATTTCAAATACTTTGCAAATAAATATCATCGATCTTTAAAAGAAAACAAATAAAAAACTAATGAAAAGAAATATTTAATTATTATAAACTCTAAATATAATAATAATTATTATTATATATATAAAAAGTATTTTCTCTTTTATATTCACATTTCATACTTCTAGTTTTACCTTTTATAATATAATTATTTATTAAATTTTTAAAAATTAACAAATTTTTAATTAAAGTTAACTAACAATAACATTAAAATACTAAATAAAAAATATAAAAGAAAATAAAATTGTTTTACTTTCTTATCGGATTAGTCTAAAAACAATCTCATTTTTTTATTTTTTGTGTTTTCTTTTTATTTATTTTTTCAAATCATTTCTTCAACCAAAAAAAAATCTGGTTAATCTTAAATAACATTAAGCTGCATTAGAGCCGTAAAAGTATCAGTAAATATTGAGATTCAATTTCACATATATTACAAACTTTAAATTTCAAAATTATTTCAAGATATCTCATCTTTATGATCATCTTAATATTTTATAGAAGAATTATCAATTTAAGAGTTATCGAACAAGTTTTTTTAAGAAAAGTTTTCTTTTGTTCTTTAATCTATTAGAATTCAATGTCTTAAATAATTTTTCTGATTTATTTTTCAATAAATTTTATATTTTAAGTGTGCTACATATTATTTGTGGTAGATTCAAATGAAACTAAATACAAATTTAAGAATGATCAATCCACTATAAAAATGTCTATATTGTTATAAACATTTTAACTATTTTTGCTTTTCGTTATTTGTACTCAAACAAAGTTTTTAAATTACTTCCAAAATATAAGTTAAACAATTCAAGAAAAAATTATTGAAAGTCAATTATTTGTTAAAGCTTTTTGAACTAGCTATATTTATTTTACTGCAAAAATGTTGTCAGATATCCGAATGTTAGCGTCTGCATTTATAATTATTAACGCTTTGTGGTTATTTAATATGTAATCAATTAGTTAAATATATATTTACGTATGTAATTTTGATTTTGGTAGAAATTAATGCGAGTTCCTTTCAATTAATTTTCGTTTTTCAGACGAACCTATAAAAATGAAAATGGTTGTAATCTGAAAAGCAATTTTCATTATCAGTACACATTAACAGACCCGTCGTTGAAGTTCAGAATTCCGGCGAGCCATGTTTTTGCTCCGCGTCCACTCAGTGGACGCCGACCACCCTCTCGATCCCCAAACCATCTTCCGATCCCATTCCCAATCCAACAACCCTAAATTTAGCGAACGCAGAGGCGCACTCCACTTGTTCCGAACCTCTCCCCGTTCCTCCCTCCCAACCCAAACCTCCCCCTCCACTCTCCTCTTTATCCTCGCCGTCCCTAACTACCTCTCCTTCCACGACTTTATCCCCTTCTGCGGGCCCCACCTCGACAACTTCTACCACCTTCTCTTCATCAGGTTCCCTTCATTTCCACTCTCTCCCTCCCCTTTCGTGCAAAACCTAACTAACCATTCATTTTCTTCTTTCATGCAGGAACGACGGGACGGAAGATCGCTATAGCGTGTTGATCAAGTTTGCCGATCAGTTCGCCGCCGATGAATTTTACAGCTATTTCAATGGCAAGAAATTTTCTCCCGCTGAGGTGAATTAATCTTGATGACCTTTTCTCATTTCAATTTTGTTTTCTGTTTCCGAACATTTCAAATGATAATCAAAATTTAGGCAGAGGTGTGCCATATTTTGTTTTTGCAATCTGTGGAGTATTCGGAGTATGCAGAAGTTGCTGGGACTCCTCCTCCTGGTTGTACGGAAATACCAACTTGCCCAGTTTGTCTTGGTGAGTTTAGCGACTCTTTTTTTTCTCTGTTTTCTGTTTGTTCCTGGCAATGATGTGAGGAATTGGTTATGGGTTTATGTATTTTACTTTTATGTTAACGCTAGAGAGATTGGACCCTGATACGAGTGGAATAATGACAACACTTTGTGATCACTCATTTCAATGCCCTTGTGTCTCCAAATGGACGTACTTGTCTTGCCAGGTATTTACGTTGTTCATACCTTTAAATAATTTTTCCGTGTTTTGTTACACTTCTGGTTTTGGTTGGTTTAGGTGATTCTAAATTCTTAACGTGTTGGTTTAAACTCGATTCTACTTGGAGTGTTGTGAGACTTTATGAGAGACTTGGCCATTAATGTGCTACAATTGTTTTTGGGTTGTATAGGCTAACTATGAAACAAAGTGGAGGTTAATTACTAGTGTTTTGGTAGAGAGGGATAGAATAGATGAAGTGAAAGTAAGTAGGTAAGAAGAGAAAGAAAGAGAATTCCGTAATAGACTAAAAAATACAGTTTGGTTTGAAGGGAAAAGGAGAAAAAAGTTGCTTATTTTATGTTGTTTAACACAACCTAATTTATATGGCTTTGTGAGAACGATTACCACGCATTTTCTTAGCATCCAAGCGCGTGGAAGGTTTTAGCCATGAACCCCACATGATTTTTTAAAGATTGCTTCAGCTTTTTAACTAGCGAAAGACATTCGGACCCTCTCACTTATCTTCTCTTCTTCTCACATCTGTGCTATTTTGATCTTACCAAACAGAGTGTACAGGTAGCAGGTTGTCATAAGCTCCCTATTCTGTAACATAATATGTTTGATGGATTGTCTTTGGAGTTAAAAGTATCTTGTAAATTTGCTTAGACATCTCATCAGTTATCATCATGATATATAAGGATTTCACACTACGTCCAAAATGAATGGTGTGAGGTGGGTGGAAACTTATAGCAAAAATGTTTTGATCTCATCTTCTCAAATTCATGCATCAAGATGGACTGTAGACTCCTATTGATGCACATCCGGGATATTAAAATCCACTCCCAGTAATTAAGAATCTGGAATATATTGTTCAATTTGATTTTCTTAAAAATGAGGAAGTAGATTGTCAGGCAGATATATCTCTTCATATGTGATTTCAGATAAACTACATTCCAATCGATTGTAATTTGTAACACAGATGCGCCATTGATATTTAATTCATGGACTTGTCTCTTTTAAAGTTGCATTTTAGAAAATAGAGTGAAGAGTTATGCTTGGGAAACTAAAATGTTCGGTTTTAAACTCTATAATTAAGTATACATATGCATGTCTTTTTCTATCAACAATCATAACTTCACACTCTTTTGTCTGAAGTGCAATTCATTATCTCACATTAGGGGAGACAAATCCTTATGATTTGTTTACTTTGACAAAATAATTTCTAATTTTATTTCTTGTTTTTTCTTTTAATTTTAAGTACCACCTTGCTTTTGAATTGTTTTCTATTGTTTTATGTCATGTTCATTATGCTGTAATTTCCTGCACAAAAAGTCGCATGAAAGCTGTGCTTTTATTTGGAGCGCAGTTGGAAGGATTGCCTTATCGATGCAGAATTCTATTGTAAAGAGCCTTTGCTGTTTATATTGTAGGTTTGTCAATTCTGCCAGCAACAGGATGAGAAACCAAATTGTTTTATTTGTGGAACTATAGATGATCTCTGGGTTTGTATGATTTGTGGGTTTGTTGGATGTGGAAGGTAAACATTACATTTCTTATATTTTCTCTGATAACTTGTGTATGAAAGCCCCTAATTAATATAATAAGCAATTCCCAATTCATTGAACCTGAAATGGCATGCTTTTGTTTTGTCGGGGAAGACTTTAACACTGAATTTTCTTTTTTATCTAGATATAAAGAAGGGCATGCTATTCAGCATTGGAAAGATACTCAGCATTGCTATTCTCTTGATTTTAAAACACAACAAATTTGGGATTATGTGGGTGACAGTTATGTACACCGATTGAACCAGAACCAGTCTAAAATTGATGGCAAGTCGGAGGAGATGAATTTTCGCTGTATGTCACTGGAAGGAGATTGTGATACGTGTGAATGTCGTGAAGATTTAGGAATTAACGGGGCCCTTTTCAACAGCAAAGTTGAAACAGTATGTTTCTAATTAGTCATACACGGAACTCTTGTATTTCGTTTTGTCTTGTATTCATGAATATTATATCGTCCTACATTTTCTCTCAACTAATGCTCCTACATTCTAAAAGAAAAAAAGTGTCCAATAATTTTTTATTTTTCCGAAACATCGAGTGTGTTCTGCATTCAATACTTGATAAAAGTATCGAGAGAATTGGCAGGTGGATATACCGTCCTGCTTTGACAGATTAGCCTGAAATAGCAAACCTTGACATCTCTGGTATGCTTTCATATGACTACCACTAGACACCCTTTTCACATAGCCCTTGGTGCAAATACTATCTTGTAGTAGAACATTGGCTCAAATAGTTAATTCGAATAGAATATAAGGATGAAATTTTTAAAGGCAATTTGTATGAAAGTTATAAAATCATTTAATGATCCCACATCTCAACAGCTTGTTGTTGTTTATTATGTGGTACTTGATGTATCTTGTCTCCTTGCTGTTAACATCTTACTCTTAATTTTGCACTCTTCACTGTCCTGCATGGTCACTAATTGATTTTTAAATATGAGAACAGATTGTGGATGAATACAACCGTCTTCTTACGTCTCAGTTGGAGACACAAAGACAAGTGAGTTAACCTTTTGTCCTTATTTCTTTCAGAAATATGAATAAAACGGAGTCTTTGAATTGGATGTACAGAACAGAACTGCAGATTATTTATGACTTCAACTCTGTCTGAAAATTACATTCTTGGAGTGTCATTGGAGGGTGATGAAATTACTATTCGTGTGGGTTGTGATTGGGAACATTGAGGCTGGTTCCTTTGTCTCATGATGAATGGCTTTGGCGCAATTGCTATTGATACTTTCCATATGTTGTTGGTCTTTGAGTCAATAATACTGGTGGTGGTGTTTGTGAAATCTAGTAATGTTAATACTTTTTTCGTTTCAGTATTATGAATCTTTACTGGTAGAGGCAAGAAGTAAAATGGAAAGTTCCATGACTGAAGCAGTCGAGAAAGCTGCAGCTTCTGAGATGCAGGATATCCAAAATCAACTGGAAAAGTGGACAGAAGAAAGAAATGCCATTGCTGAGGTAAGTTCTTTGTTCTCTATATCATTTGGTATATTATTTACTTGAATTCTATGCTATTTAGCCATTCTTTCTGACCTAGGTCAATCAGAAACTCATAAAAAATCAAGAGATTTGGCGAAAGAAAGTTAAAGAAGCTGAAGAGAGGTATGTCTGCCTTTATATTTTTCATATAGTTTAAATTTGTTCTCTAGCAGTAAACAATAAATTTTCACTTCAGATCAACACTTCATTCTGAAACCTGTCTAAATATATAATCATGTAGGGAAGCTACATCAACTAAAGCGATGAATGAGAGGATAATTGATTTGGAGGAACAGGTATTGCAATTAGCTATAATGATTCTTTGTACGGAAGTTCTCTAAATATATTGTTCTTTGACGCGTTAAATATGATATACAGATTAGAGACATCAAGATCTTTCTAGAAGCGCAAAAAACAATTGATAAAATGTCAGATTCAAATGGAATCAAGGATGGAACAGTCCTACCTGTGGCTTATGAGTCATCTCCAGGTCACAGAAAGAGAAATAAAAAGTCTGGTCGAAGGCGGAATTAGTTGCAACGCAAACCAGAAGACTTGTTCTTTCGAACTTATGGATATATAGAAGTAGAACCAATTCGTGGCCTTGGATGGTTGTTTGCATGTTTCAGATGTTGTACAGTTGATGCTTGTAAACAGTTAATTCGACGAAATTCGTAGTTCTAAGCCATACCAGCGATGCCCTTCGTAGATATGATGGTAAACTGACCTGCCCGAATTCATAAAGATTTACGAATGATATGAACCTTACCCCATATTTAACGAAATATTATTTCTAAGTCTTCATAAATTTTAACCCGCGCAATATAATGTATACTTCCCGTTAGATAGAGTGGCAAGTGATAGTTATGCCCTAGACAATGATTGAATTCCCTCCATTTCCATCTCCATCGTTCATTAGTCTGTACACTCCACAACGAGAACAAAGTTCATTTTATGCTAGATAGTAAATTTATGATATCCATTTAGAGCATAAATGGAGAAGCTAGTTCAATAGTTTTTGCAAATGATTTTTAGCGTACTTGATTCCGTTGTGTAAAATTATTATAAATCCCTCATGGAATTAGAAAGATAAAAGGGAACAAAGAACATAGAAGAAAACATGGAAACAGGAAAAAAAGAAAATGCACGAAGAGAAACTCAACGTGAATTTCTTCCTTTAAATTTCTTTTTCTATGTAATTTCATCCATTTTGTTTAAAGAGGGCGCCCTTCGTTACTGTAGTAGTAGTCATCTGATAATTGTTATTGCTAAATCTGAATGAACCAAAAACAAAATCCATTAATGAAGCCATGGTTGCCTGAAACATTCAACCAACTCATAAGGATGGTTCTAAAAGAATCTTTGCATAGAAGGCAAAAGTATAACTGAATATAAGAATAGGTTACTTTAGCTGGAAAAAGAAAACTATAACTAGTTCACTATATATATTTATATATTAAAAAAATACTACACAAAGAAAGGTAGGACCAAAGGAAAAAAAATAATAAGAATGACCCTCCACTCTGCAACACTCCAGCCGAATTTACGCCAGTTATCCTATGTGTCTGCCAGTGCCAGTGCCAATGCCAATGCCTATCCCAGGAGCATAAATTGGTTAGGAAAGGTGATTGGTTCAATTGATTTGTCCTAACCTACAAACAAACACCTAGGTTCCGCAGCTTCCCTTTGCAAACCCGAATGGAGGCACCAGGGAGCGGGATCATATGCAACCAAACACACACTCAAAGGTCCTTTTAGAGAAGAAAGTACTACATCATCATCATCTTAATGTGCCATCCATCATCTTTGGGGTTGCTCTGAAGCAGCGGCACCTGAAGCAGTGCTAGGACCAGCACCGTTCTCGTTTGGAGGTGGAGTACCCCATTTTCCTTCCGTCTCTAGGGGTTCAAGTACATGTACTCCCCCATCTGTAAGTCCTAAAGCAAATTGATTTGGTTCAGAGGGATGTGCAGCAATCACAACTGGATACACTCTCAAGCTGTCAAAGAAAATTTTATCAGGTATCAGAAAATCAAATATCAATAACAGATCTTTCACTACATTTGATAAAAAAACGCACCTTGGGTTGGGATGGAGATAAGCAGTTTGACTTATTCTACATCTTAATCTGAGTGCCGGGACGGTAAGAATGCCAACACTTCCATCCTCAAAGCTTACATATATTGACTGACTATCGCACGAGTATGTAGCATGTGTGATTGGATTATTTTCCCGCGACGAAAACTAATCATACAACAATGAAGCACAATGTTAAGCTAACAGAGACCACGTTGAAATGAAGAAAGCCAAATAGAGCTAATAATTAAATATATAAGTAGCACACACCTGCTTTATACATTCCAACTTTGGTGCCTCGTATAATGCTATTTGAGTTTCATGAACAGCCAGTAAATGTGTCTGGTCTTGATGAAATTGGACCCGAGTATCTGCAAGAGGTGCTGGAGGTCGCCCACTGGGCATCTGTAGGAATTTACTTGCTTGTTTTTCCCATCCATCTGTGCTCCAAACACACAACTGTTGAAATAAAGAAAATAAGAGAATGCCTTCATGATTTCTATTGAATAACTTAAATGATTTTCAACATTCTTCCAAAAGCAGTCACTATAAGAGGTCTTTTTGACCCAGTCACATACCTTTACAATTCCTAATAATAAAAAAGAAAGAAAAAAATAGCAAATGACTGCAGTGGAACAGAGAAGACACATAGGAAACATTTCTGACAGCCACAGCAAACAAAAAGCCCTTGCTTCCATGAAGGTCGCTTCAGCCATTAGCAATTACTGACAAACAGCTAAAGTTAAATTCCTTACCTGAGAATCAGCTCCGGATGACACAAGCACATTGAGAACGTGAGAAAAGGCAAGACCGGTGATTCTCTTCTGATGACCTTTTAGCTTGGTTTTGACCTACATGGAAACGAAATTAAACAAGAAAAAGGGTAAATGCCAATTGTTTTTTAAAATACCCCACAGTGAATGAAACTAAAACTGATATCTTTAGGCAGAGTTTAGGACGGAGGGAGGAAGGAGAGGCTAATATCAATTTTTGAAAATTACTAAGTTATGAAACTTAACCAACAGCTGTAATCTCAATCATGAATAGAATAATACCTCATCCACTCGAACATTGTATATTTGTATGGAAGAGTCATCCATGCCAATGGCAATAATATTGTTGTCTTGAGGATGAAATGCAAGGAATGTAGCAGCTGGTGGAGGCGGCATGAAAGTTGTCATTGTCTGCAGTTGATATTCACAGAAATTAATGTGACCGCAATATACAATTGCAACAAAAAATTAAACAAAGAAGCAACGGTTAGGGAACAATAAAATAAACCATCAAAAGGATGCTTGCCGAAATCTTTGTATAGATTATAGTCTGTCCATTTTGGCAATACTACTTTATAACCCAACTGAAGTAGTCAAGTGGTTGGCAGACAGTTAGTTAAGAGTGGACTGTTGATGATAAGGAAGATTTTGAAAAAGAAAAAAAATAATATATATATATATATATATATATATATATATATATGCAGAGAGAGAGAGGACAGAATTATTGATATCAACTAAATTAACCACTTTCCCTGATTATGATGAATTAGGTAATTGAATCTTATAAATAAGAATGGAGGAAGTAGAATATAAGAACGTGCAAAATGAAAGCTACATACCTTAAAGGTCATCATATTGAACAGGGAAATTTTCCCCCCTGAAGCAGACAGAACATATGAGTCATTCTTTGACAGTGCAAAGCATGACACAGCATCCTCTGGGTTAGTATCACTTATATCATTAGTCATCAACATTCCACTAGATGGTTGCCATAGTTGTGGTAGAATGTTTGCAGAGGCCTAAATAAGAAATACATGTTTTAAGAATCTTAAGGACATTAACACGTTGAAATGTAATCACAAACAAGTATAATAGATGCTCATTACCTTCCCGGAAGGATTCCGCTCATTTCTCTGCCATTTCCAAAGCTTGTGAACAGCATTTGTTGCCAAAGCCAAAATTGCAACCCCCTGATTTGTATAAATTAACCTAGAAACCTGAAACAATATCAAATGTATAACCAGTTGAACAACTATTGTAAACTTGTAATTGGAAGTATGCAACCTAAAAAGAAAAAGAAAAAAAAAAAAGAGGGCAATATCCCACTAAAACTTTGAACACAACAAGCGAACAGAAAAGCTATATACGCAAGATATCGAATAATATATTTGCTTTGCTGATATGTTTGTGATTCAATAGGGAAGTGGAGGATGAATTCATCGGTGAGAATACAATACAAGTTTATGCATTGCCTTCACATGCCCCAAAAAAGATTGAATATATACGATTCTAGTATGTCTAACAATACCCTCATTGATGACAAACTATCAGGAAGTTTCAGGGAGCGGCACTGTGACGGTTCATTAATTTCTGTCAGCTTCCATATCCTAGATTTATCCACAGCTTCATCAACAATTCTTGGTTTCACATCAGCTAAACTTCGTGTATCATTATTCTACAAAGAAAAATAGAATAAAATTAAACAACCAGAGAAATAGAATCCTCGTTCATTAACTGAGTTATGTGTGAAACAACTCACAATCCCAACCATTGCTGCTACTGGAGGAGCTCTCTCAGCAAGGCTGGTTCCAACAGTTACATTGGTAGAAGGAAAAGCTCCAATAGTAGGTGCCTGAATTAACATGAAGTATTCAGAAGGATATACTTGCAGAAAATTAACTAAATATCAATAGCTTTACCTTCACAACAGCCGCAGAAGCAACTCTAGAAGCATCAAATGTACGATTCTCCACTGTCCGAAGCAGCCTAATTCCTTCCGCATTAGCAAGAATTTTAACTCCATTGTCATTTGTGGAGACAGCCAACAATATTCCATCCTTGTTAAATCTAATACAGGGTGATGCCTGCAGATTTCAAAGGCGTGTTATTAAATAATGAATTCATCATTAAATGAATAAAACACAATGTTAGTCCTGTAATTACCTGTAATCCACCATCTGCATCAACACTTGTCAACAAGTTTGTATTATCCATGTCCCAAAATTTGATCGTAAACTCATCACCAGCAACCAAGAACCGATTCTTAGTAGTATCAAATTGAACAACACCTACAGATCTCTTCCCAAGACCATGATATGTACGCTTCACAGCTCCTTCACTTTCATTCCATTCCACTAGATATGATTCTCCTTCTTTATTCGTGCCACATGAAAACAATCTACAAACAGACATAAATTAATTAAACTAGTTCATGCATCAAACAGTGCAACTGAAAATATAAGAGGCAAACAATTATCTCCGAACCTTGTTCCATCAGCACTATATGCCATTGTAGTAGATGAATGACCAGGTGCATCATAGTCAACCCTAGAACCCATGTTATCATACAACCATGCCTTTATTTTTCCATCAGTTGCAGTTGAGAAGATGAACTGCAGAGCCATATCAGAAAACAGTTGAAATTTTTATAACACATTCAAAAATATAAATAAAAGACAAACTATAAAAAATATTTTGTTATCAAGGCCAGAGCATCCAACAATTTGAAAAAAAACACAAGCACAAGTAGTCTTCCAGATAGAAAAAATATTTGTCCATGTTGTAATGCTATTATTGATCAAGCATAAACCAGTTAACCACTATATGGCTCACAGAGAATTAACAAATACTATGAATTATATAACCTGAATATAACTTGAAATCATATTTTTGTTTTGGGTGTGGCAAAGAACTGTCAGCTAGAGAAACGTTGATTTGGAGAGGAAATCAATTAAATTGAATTATAAGCATTTTATTTGAATAGGGAATTCCATTTCTAAATGCATCCCCACTCCCCCAAATTCTGATTTCAGATATGCAAACGTTCAAGACACATCCAAAGAATTAAAACATTCACTGTTCCGCATTTCAGGAAAAACCTGCTGGAGCTAGAGTTGTGACTACACAAACATCATCCTCAATAAATTGAAAGGACATAACTTTGGATAAGAAATATTCCACATGTAAGCTCTCTGAAAGCTAGAATATTCATAGACAAACATGTGAATATACAGAGGCTGACTATTATAGGCAAAAGACTATGTTTGTCCCTTGCACGTGAAGGCATTTGAGCAAGATTACTACTTCAAAAGTATCTACCAAATTTCTCTTTTGTTTTAGTGTGTCTGTCTGACTGCTCCCTGCACATTTCTTTTCTTTTTCATTTTTTGATCTTACTAAGTTCTCAATTTAGAAAAATGGACATGTGCACACAAACATACATACACACTTGTATAAGTTATTACCTGAATACTTTCTTTGTGATGAGGGCATACAGAGTATACAGGAGCTTCATGACCCTCAAATGTATACTGTTTCGCACCAGTAACAGCGTCCCAAACCTGCAAAATTTCTCTTGAATGGTTAAAATCGATTTCTACTGATATTGATCGCTATTACAAAATGCACCAACTAACTAACCTTAATGACTCTATCCTCTCCACAGGTCACAACACAGAGCTGTTTGTTTGGATAAGAAAAAGCAAGATCATTGACACTCCCAGTATGAGCTTCAATCTGAACCACAAAACTTATCAAGCAGATTAGTGGCGGGTCCTTTGCTTTCAATGAATAGAATGGACGTAAACAGGAACAGACATAAATTTAATAGAAAAATAATGAGCTTATAAAGAATTTTATGGGAGTCAAAGGGATAAAACAAACCTCCAGGTGGTTTCTAAGATCATCCCCACCATGATAAGAATATATGTGAACAATATGTTTAGAATAAGCAACACCTGAAATATCAGTGACGATAAATCAGACTTTAACTCCTAGCAAATGTGTGCTCAAGGAAAAAAAAAACAAACATCACAACACAAATCCGTTAGAACATACTGCAAAGTGTTCCATCAGGACTCCACACCACCCGGTTGACTGATGCTGAGTAATCATTAGAAAGAGATGCCTATAAAAAAATCAGGGAATTAGCCATCACCACATGAGAAGCAGTCTTCAAAAAACAAGACAAAACTATGCAGAATTGACAAATTTCATTGAGTCATACTTGTAGAGCTACAGAGCATGCTCCAAGTTCCCAGACTTTAAAATTTTTATGTGCAATCCTTTCACGGCTGCCTATATCCCACACCATGACATCACCCATGCTTGTTCCAACTAACAATCAACAGAAATTAATAAGAAAATATAAACAAAATAAAATCAAGGGATATAACGTATAACAAACAGAAAGAGAAGAAATTATCAGGACAAAACTAACACACCAAAAAGGGGCTTACCAAGAAGTAGAATTTGCTGAAGTGGGTGGAAATCCATACTTTTGACAATTGAACCTTGGCTGAGAGTCATCACAACAGTCTTGGGCAAGTCGTCAGATGAATAAGAGCTCTGGCCATGGCTCTGGCTTGAGTATGCAACAGGAAGCAAATTTACTGGTAGATTACTGACCTGGGAAAACATTTACCAGAGATCTATCATATACAATGAGCTATCACTCTAGTAAGCTGGTAGACTTTTCATTGCAAAGAGTAAGGAGGATAAAACTCAGAACTTAGAATAGAAAAACAAGTTGTTGCATTACATAACACAGCAACATAAATTACATCAATCACCACCTAAGCTGTACAGGAAACTCTGTTCTCTACTTAAATGCTATTCGTGGAATGAAAATATTGTCAAACAGATGAAAAACACTTGTTATTCAGTTGTGCTCTCGATCTGCTAACAAACACGACAAATGGTTCGCCAAAAAAGCATTTTCGAACACGTTTTGGATTTTGAAAACTAGAAGAAAAAAAAGTCAATAGAACTCGGTTGTAAAAGTGGACCATATGAAAACACAACAAAGGACATTTCCAGGCAAACCCTGATTAAATATTCCCTTCCATCCATAATTGAAGAATCAATATCTAAGCAGTCCCCAAATAGGCTGCAATTAATCCTGGTTAGAAATGACAACAATTAAGGCGATTTTTCAATAACACTACATTCCAGGGCTATGGGCGTGGTGTGTGGTGATGCAAGTTGCCCAACAAAGAATCTAGCAAATACTCTTGTACAATCTTAGAATTTAAACTTGCATTTAACTTAATGCAATAAAACCTACTTATAAGGTGTGGTGGACGTTCTACATATTATATCGACTACGTTGGCCATATCTCTGTTGGCCTAACACGATTATACACATAGGACAGCCTAAATACGTCCCCTCAAAGCTTCACTTAAGGCAGAATCCCCGGAGAGGATGCAATTAAACCGAGTTAGGAGTAAGCACATTTTAGGCAGCTTTGCAATAACTAGGACATGCAATGATGATAGTATATTAAGGTTAGGGTGTCAAATTCAGACACTACCACAATGTAATTTGTAATGCCAAGTCTTCCTGCTACACAAACTTATAAAGTCTCAACCACCAAAACAGACACAAACAGGTGCCCAAGCACACAAACAACAATGAAACAAATGAATACTCGAGTATAAATAAGAACCAAACTTTCATTTTCAAATTAAACATATAAAACACAGAAAATAAAAAGCAGCTACTGTACTTCATCTGATATTCCAAAAGGTCTTGTTCTCTTCAATACATGATCTGAATCTGCAGTTTGATAGTCCATAGCTGGGTTATTGGTAGGAGGGGTTCTGGGGCGCTTTAAAATAGCCGCTAGCATTATCACAAGTAGAAATCCAAAAAGAGCAAAAGAAAATCAGTCTGGTTATATATGAAGTTTGGGATCCAGTTAAATGAGTGATGCAACATTAGCTGCAACTGAATACTGCATGTGTTTCTCCGTCATGATATAAGTGAATATACTTATGGTCAATAGCTGACCAGATATTGTAATATATAGCTGATGTCAATTCTCTGGCCATGTGTTATAAGGAACACTGAAAAACAGTTACTTATGGGCTTACCTGCAGTATTAGCTGCGGCCAAACCTATGGGTCCGGCAGAAGCTGAAGGGTGCGGAACAGGAGAAGGGTTTGCCATCCAGCCAGCAAGGGATGTCGGAAGAGCGGCTGGCGTGGGCTGAAATGGCTGAAAATGTATACGGAGTCAGAAATAGCAAAAGGACTTTACTAGTAAAACAAAAATGAAGCATATCTTGTTGTTTTACTTACACCATGAGCACCAAGTGGTGGGAAACCTCCAGCCTTTGGGACAGCGCCCATTAATGGATTGGTAACAGGGGATGGGGCTCTCGCACCATTTGGTTGGCCACAACTATGGTCCACAAAAAGGGTCTTTATGTCAGGGTTAGGCCTTGGGTTCTTACAAAGTTGATGCTGCCAATTTAAACTGCAAGTCAATACAAATAAAAAAAATTTAGTATCACCAAAGTTATCACCGAACAGATTGATTAAATTGACACACAATATGAGTTATTTAAGAACCTCTGATTAATTAGTGTCCGTAATCTGGAGTTCTTTAAGGTTGGAAATTGAAGTTTGTCGCGAAACAGGGGGTTAGCTTCTATTAATTTCTTCAGTTCAGCCAGCATTATGCCTCTGGCAGATTTTGTATCTCCATACTTTGATAGCTGTTCATTATGTCTGCAAAATTATAATACCCACATTATAAACCAGGAAAAAACACATTTATAAACCAGGCAAAAATACATGAAATCCAAGTATAACCGTCTTCATACCTAAAGTTATCCAAAGTCAACAACTGTGTGATTTCCTTAAAAAGCTCTTCATTAAATGCAGCAAATACTTTCAAGTCCTTCACTAAAATCTCAACAGCTTTTGCTCGATCTTGCCTGCGATAATATTGTTCCCATTCAATTTTCAAGTAAGAAAATGACTAAGAAGTAAGCAGATTGGAAGAGAATAACACAGCTAAACGCGACAGATAACATACTTGTCCAATGCTTCTAAGTACTTCTGCTTCCGTATCTCAAAGAAAATCTTCATGGAGTATCTATTGTCATCCACCTTGGTAAAACCAGACAAGTACTTCTCCACCTCATCCCACTCCCCATTCGTCACCATATCCTCAAAATATCTCATGTTAAAGAAAAATCCTGATTCTTGCTCCAACCTTCACGTTCACAAATTAACATATATATAAAATATAAATTGACAATTTAAATTAAAAACACTGAAACGTGTAAATTTTCGTAAACTAGCGTACTTGTGAACAGTCTCCTTAAATTTCTCTTCATCTAGAAACTGAAGTATGAGAAAAACAAGTTCTCTGCTGAGGGAAGACATGACGGTGCCTTCAACAAAAAACCGCACGAAAGATCTAGAACAGAACAGATCAACAATACCTGAACATCGAAAAACATAATTAAACCGACGATACATCAAAACCCACAAATTCATCAAAATACGTATATACAAGCACATCACAATCACAAGGAACTCTAAATTGGAGAGAAAAATCGTGCTAGAAGAGACAAAATGAGAGGGCGAAGGAGCTCTCACCTGCCAGAGAATCCCTGGCGCAGATCGAGAGGGTCGGAGCAGAACGAGAATGGCGAGGGAGGGTTTCAGTATTTTTCTCGCTCTACTTTCTCTCTCTAACTTTTTTTGTGTTGGAGCTCTTCTGGTTGAGTATTTATACAAGAACAAGAAAAGGGGGCTAGGGATTTGAAGAAGAAGAAGAAGGAAGAGAACACGGAGATAGACAAAGAGAGAAGAGAAGAATTGTTGTGAGCAACGAAATTATGGTATCAGACAGTTTAAATAGCGTGTGCGCGAGAACGAGATGAGATGGAATCATGACTTTATTATATCATAACTATAAGTAGTTAGATAAGTCAATGTACTTATAATGTCTTTGATAAGCGAAATGACTTATACAGCTGTTATATCCTATTTGCTTATCAAGAGTCCTAGATTTGGATTTATTTTCGGGTGGACTCCTCGTGTTTTCAACCTCGGTAACATTCATTACTATTTTCTAATTTTTGCTACGAGTCATAATGGTCATTTATTAAACATTAATTTAATAATTAAAATTTTGAAAATAAAATAAAATAAATAAATAAATGAAAAAATTTATTATGTTGTGGGCATATTTGTGTGATGATGAGTTTGCTGTATTTGGATGTTTTTGTGTGTAGGTAGGTGGTGTGTGGTCTTATTGGGCAGAGATTTTTGAAGGTGTTTGTTATTAAAAGAAAGAAATGGAATTTGTTTTTGTTTGTTTTTTATTAATTGAAAAGGCAAGATATTTGTTATATTATTAGAGGAAAAATATTTGACCTTTTTTTGCCCTGTTGAGGAAGATTAAGACGTTATGGCAGAAGTAAAGTTAGTATTATTTTGATGTGTGGTGGGTCCCATGTTATCATCTACTTGTTTAATTTGAAAAGGTCACCTCCAGTCACACCCAACTTCACCCACTTGCAAGCCACTAACAACTAGTTATAAAACTGTTCAGGTAAAACTAAAATAATAATAATAAATAATATATTATAATGTTTAAAAAAAATCAATAAATTTATCATCATAATTTGTAATTAAGAATAACGTAAAATTATTTTGTACTGTCCGTACATTCTACGCTAAAATAAATTAATGAATACTATTATGTTTATGACATAATAAACGCATAAAACTCTTTAATTAAAATATTCTACAGTTTTAATTAGCTTTAATTGAACAGTAAATATTTATATCTCTTTATGATATTTATTTTTTTGACTTTGAATCAGTCTGATACTTTTATTTAGTAAATTAACTGCATGTCAGTGCAAAACTGTCCTTATTTCTAAACGACTTTAGTAATTAATTTAAAATAAGAAGAAAAACTTTACAACAAAATATATGTTTTGAGTTATGTTTTTTTTTTCCTTTGTCAGGTAATATAATGTATTTCACAATGTATTTATCCTACATTTATATTAATGAGTGTAATAATAGTTTTCTTTTTTTATCACTAAATATTTATTCTTTTCTTTTTAGGTCATATAACTTCATATAACTGTATATAACAGGCAATACACATTTTTTTTGGGTTTTTTATTATTATTTTGTTAATATTGACCCTTAAAGTTGATTTTAATCATAACAAAAATAATAAGAATTCATTAAAAAGGTACACATTAATTATGCTTTTATACTAATTAATATAATTATACTTTTATTTTCCAACAAGATCCTTAGATTTTAAAATATTTTAAATTAATAGTTATTCAATTGCTTTATTACTGAGTCACGTAACCTAATTGATTATGTTCAAGTTGTGTATTTACATTTTTTTTCTGTTGATTACTTTATTTGTTAACGTTGAGGCTTAAATTTTATTTTCCGCATATAACAGTAATAAGTGCTTATTAAAAAGAAAAAAATATTAAAATTCTATAATAATAATTCTTTTTCGTCGATATTTTATATGTTTTAAATTACTATTTATTTTCCCTTCTATATTTGTTATTAATTTTATGTTGAATCTGGTTTTAAGCATTTAATAAGTTGTAACATTTTTCTGTACAAAATTCATAAGACCTTATAATTAAATAAAATATATTTTAAAATTTTCATTGTAAATATAATAATGATTCTATTTTTCAGCAAGACTTGGTCATTTTTAAAACATTTAAAATTAATGTTACCATTTTCTTTATGTGGTTGTAAAATAACTATTTTTTTATATGACGAAAACTTATAATATTAAATTAAATACTTCTACATTTAAAAGAATAATGCTGTAATTAAATTTCATGATAGAAAATATTTTTAACTGATAAATTGTATCTTAGATTTGTGATAAACAGATGAAATTACGGTACAACATTATTTTAATAAGTGGTGTTCTTTTAAACATTAAAATCAAATTTATAAATAGAGATATAAGTTGAAGACATATGAGAGGTTGAAAAATTATTTAAGCACTTCGGGGTAAAAAAATCTTAAAAGGTTGTCATTAAAAATTTACTTGTAATATTTTTATTTACCGATATTGATCTTTAATATTTATTTCAAGCAACTTAAAAGAATAAGTTATTGTTAAAAATAAAATATTTATCAGACTTTTATTTCAACAAGTATATGTAAAAGCACTTTTTTTTCATCTCAACATGATCTCACCCTTTTCTTAATTATTTAAAATTACCATTGTCTTAAAGATAAATATTAATATTTATTTTATAATTTTTTTACACAGCCTTCTTTAATAGACCAATGTGTATGAAAGAAAACATAATTTATAATATGATTATGGATGTTAAATAAACTTGTTCGAATAAGTATCCTTTAAACTTATTTATTTTTAAATTATTTATTAGGAAATTATATATATATATATATATATATATATATATATATATATATATATATATATATTACCTGTTTGGTTTAATAGATGATGTAAAGTAATGTAATGTAATTAGTTTTATTACTAAAAAGACTATAAAATATTTTAAGATATGTTTATTTGAACAAATATTTAAATATTAACGATAATTATGACAATTTGTGATAGTTTAATTATGTTTTGATATTTTTTTATACCAAAATATTCACATGGTATTTAGAATATCGGTAAAGTATCACATTATTATTATTATTACTTATTTTAGGTAACTCATTATTTTAATGGCATCGCTTTATATTATATTTTATGTTTTATATGGAAGGTCTAAAAAACATATAAATACATTTGGTATTCTCAATGGTCAAGAATATACATTGAGATTCTTTAATGGATTTTCCAACCATTGAAACATACATAAAAATTATCCAATGATTCACACGCATGATCCGATGAAAACATATACACACGTGTATATAACACAAATCACAACATTTCTATACTTTTAAAAACCCAAAGAACTATTTAATAAGATAATTGCATTTTTTATATTTTAGTTATTCTATATAACAATTAATATTGATTTTAATGTTTTTAATATATAGATAATTATTTTGTGAGAATAAATGAAAAAAATATTCATTACACAATGAAGTATACATCATAAAAGTTAAACAATATTTAAAATTATAAACATTATCACTTGACACAATCACCCTTTTTTTTTCAATATTTAGATATACATGGTAAACTCATTATTAATTAAATTTATTTCATGCTTAAAATTTAATATACTTAATTATATATTTAAGTTAGGTATGTGATATATGTGAGGTAGTCTTAGATCCAAATAGAATTTAATAATTGTGTTTAAGTTTGGTGAGAAAAGTAGTCAAAGGGAGTGTATATAGTAAAAACAAAAGCCTTGACTTTTAGAGACAGAGATAGAATACAAAAGAGAGTGAGCTTTGTAAAAGTGTGGGGTGCAAATAAAATTTTTAAATTTCCTTTATAATTTTTCAAAAAGTACTCGTATCCTTCATTTATTCTTCGATCCTTCTCTCTCTATATATAATATATATATATATATATATATATATATATATATATATATATAACAATATATTTTTTCTCTCTTGTGTTTTATCAATGTATGAGCTAGCTAAGAAATAAAGTAAAGCAACAATAAGGGTTTTTGTTTTGGGCAAATCACTCCTCCGTTATTATTTCTTCAATTTCTACATTCTCTTGCGTAATACCCTACGCATCAAATTGGTGTTTTGTTAAATTATTTGATTTGATGAACTTAGGCATAATTGTATATTGATTAAAACTTTTTGTCCATGTTAATATTTCATGATTTTAGAATTAGTGAATTTTAGATAACTTTTTAGAACAATTTATTTTCCCCTTAGATTTTATATTGAATAGTATTTGGAGAAGATTTTTCTAACTAAATTTGAAGCATTGTTATAGCCTTCGGTTGACTTGGGTCATCAGGCATATATTTGAAATATGAAATTTAATATTTTTATGAAATTGTAAAATGTTGATAATTGTTGAATCAAAGGTTAATGAAATAATTTGCAAAATTAATTTAAGTAAATAAAACAATATAAGTAGCTTAAGTTTTGAAGAAGTCAATTTAATGCAAAATTTAAACTTTAAAGGTAATCAAAGTTAATATTTGATAACAAAAATAAAAAATAATGGAAATTTTAATATTTGTATATTAAGGAGTTGTTTAAAAGATTTTAAGTCCAATATTATCGTATTACATTCATAATAAACACTGATATTTAATTTAGGGAGGTAAATATTACAATATTAAAATGCTTTTCCTGAAGTCGATTTAGTTAAATGTGACTATAAAAAATTTACTATAGAAGAAAAGTTATTTCACCATCGGATCATCATTATTATCATTATTAAAATAAAAATGATATTTCTATTTGTCAATATCACTATATTGTTTTTTAATTACACACAATTTATTTTTAAAAGACATTTATTTTTTCGAGAGGAGAGAGACAGATAACTTAAAAATGCAATTATATGTGGAAGTCATTATTTTCTTTCAACACGTGAAGTCAGGAAGAGATGTCGACAAGGAAAAGTGAAACCAGTGATAGATTAAAGTTAGAATATTTTTAAAACAAGCATTCACATTTTAAGAATGTTTGTTTTATGTTACTTTTTTTTCTTTTTCAAAATGAAGATGGGAAGAATGTTTTTATGTTTGTTAAATGGTTGAAAATTATGTTAATTATATTTATTTTGAAAATAGACAATTTAATAAATTTTGGTACCCATGCCCGTTAAAAAAAAAAAAAAAACTTGTTATGATTCAAATCATGGTTTTTTTTCTCTCTTGGATTTAAGGGCAAGATCATAGTAATTAATTTGGATTTGAATCCATAATTTTAATTTAGTGATAAAAAGCAACATGAACACCAGCTCGCGGTAATAATGTCGTGCTTACATCATCAAAGACTAAAAACTGAACAAATGACAAGAACTAAAAATGACCTTTTTTACAAATATTAGAAGAAGTACAAAAAGTAACGAAGTTTCATTAACGAAAAATAAAAAGCTTAAATATAATTATATTTTTCCTTCACATTTTTTTTCATGTTTTTTTTTTCTCATCCTTTTTAAAATGACATTTTTTTTCTCATTAATTATATTTGTGGTGAAAAATAATTCAAATTTGAAGAATATGTTAGAATTATGATATTAATTAGAGATAAGATAATTTTTTTCGACATTTTTATAATATATGAACGATCTTACCAATTAATGTTGTGAAATTGAATTAAATTTAAAATTTATCTCATAATAAAATATAAACACAGTAACTCTAAACTTCATGAACAAGTTATAATATTGTGTCATATCAGTACTTCTTTTATTTGAAAAATTAGGAGAATGGAGATGCAAATAAAAATATTGGTTCCGAAAGTCTCGAATTATGTTAAGTTTAACAGAAATTTAAGATCTTAGACATATAAAGTATAGAAAAACACACTCAATATTTTACGATCAACTCGCATTACTCTACTATAAACGTACTAGGATAAAACTTGTATAAAACTTATATGTAGTCCATAAATATAATTATTTGTATTGTTCTTTAATTATAGCTGAAATTTCATTTCAATAATATGAATTTACATATTTAATGAAATTATTATACACGTGTTGAAATAAGACTAATATAATTAGATAATAATGCGAACAATATTTATGATATCAGATTTAGATTGAAACTTCCTGTGCCTAGTAAGAATGTGCATTCTCGTTCTAGTTGGTTGGTGTTTAAAAAGTATGTATTCCAATTACCTTGTGCATGTTATTTATATACATAATAAGAAAGAAATTACATCTGTTTTGTTTTATCTGATGCATTCAAAATAAGTTGAATATTTTATTCTTTAGACTTAAATGCAAAATTATAATTCATTTTCAATCTAAATTTTGACAAAATTTGGTTTTCCAATTTTAAAAATAATAAATACAGTATTTCTAACCGAAATGTACTTTTTGTTTTAATCCATATTTCAAACTACTTTTGAGTCATTTATACCATTTGACACATCACTAATGCAAAAAAACATATTCAAAATGGTCTAATAAATTTCGGTTCTAAAATAAATGAAGTCTTTTAAAATGTTTGTGACAATGTTGAAAATAATTGATGTCAAAACATTTTGCTTCACTAGTGCGTTTTAGCTCAAATGTCAACCCAAAATACCTTTTGATACAAAAAAATTTACATTGAATTATAAATACTATATATTTTTTATTTTTTATAAGTTTGAGGATTAAAATATATATAAAAAATTTAAAACAAAACAAAATTTAAATTTTTTTATTTTAATTTAGAAACTAAAAATATATTTATCTCATAAAAAATTAATAAGAAAAAATTATTGATACTTTGTCGTTGCCCATAGTTGTTTTACAACTAGTTAAATCAATTTGGAGAAAAATCTTAACAAAGATTGTCATATTATCACTATTCCATAAATTATCTTGACTCCATCATATATATAATATATATCTCCTTTACGAGGACAATGAGAAACATACAAATGACAACTAATCAAAATGCTTGCACGACAAACTAATGCACCAGTATGTCAAAACTATCAAAATAAATCCCATTGAAGTATGTATGAAATGTTTTCTTTTAATTACTACTAGGCTACACTTATTATTGATTTAGTGTCTATTTAAAATAAAACTTTTTTTATGAGCATTTAAACAAAATATATTTTTTTATAAATTCAAATTAGTTTATATCTAAATTAGAAGTTATATCCTAAAAAAAGTTAATATAGTTTTTTTAACAAAATAACTTGTACATAAATTAATAATAAACAGTTACTTATAAAATTCATTAAATATTGTTTTATTTTTCAGTTTAGCATATTTTAATGTTAGTTAGTCAGGAATCACTAAAGAATTCTATTTTTTGAAATTTTGTTTACAAAAATTTCGTTAATTTTAATAGAAGTTACATGAAAATATACAATTGTTTTTTAAATTTCTTTTGAAATTTATGAGGAAAGTCTTACAAAATATAAAAATTTAGTAGTGAATATAGTCGAGCACTAATGATCACTAGTTTTTTAGTCTATATTGAGAAAACGATAGATTTCTTTATAGCGCACACTTTAGAAAGTGTTAGTGTCCTCTTTTAACATATTATTACCAATAAAAAAAAAAGTTATTTAGGGTCATAAAGATTCCCGAGTAATGAATTAAAAACATTATCATCTGAGAAGGGCCGGAAGAAATGTATTTGTTTTACAATTGCGAAAATGAGTTGGAATCTGTGAGTCAATCTGGTTCATCATGAATTTGGGTGAGTTATGTTGAAATTTTTTTACAAATTTAATACGAATTAATTTTTTATCCGGCTCACTCGGGTTGAACATGTGGTGAGTTAATCCGCAAATAAAAGGTTGTACAATTGTTTTTTGTTAAGTTGGACTTTGCATTTGAGTCATGTTAAGTTTTTTTTTTAGCCAAAACATAAATAATTTGTATTTTTGTGATTTTGGATTGTATTTGGATTGTGTTAAAGTTTATTTATATTTTAATTAAAATTTAGTTTTGACCGAAAAATAAATAAAAAAATTATATATTTTTTTAATTAAGTGAGTATGTGAATCAACTCGTTTAATCTACCAACCCGCGGTAGGTCGGGCCGGATTTGAATATTTTTGACTCGTTAATAAGTGAGTCGGGTTGGGTTGATTCACTAAATGATCAATCCGTGATAAGTCAACAGCGGGGTCGGATCAGATTACCCGTTTTTACACCTCTATTTTTTTTTATATAAATTTTTAAAGTACTACAGCATTATTTCTTTTCAATTTCTTCAAGATCGGTACGAAGACCCAAAATTGACAAATGTTCATATTTGGAAAGCTTGGAAAAATTATAGCGTTACTTTTAACGAAGGGATTAAGAATAATTGGTTACTTTTAATATCAATCATGCAAAAGATAGCACTTATAGGAGCGACAACTTTCTACGGTGTTCTGTTGTTGTTGTAGTTCACGAACACGTCACCAATTTTTTAAAATGTAACGATAATTTTTGTAAGGAAGATGCAACCAGAAAAAGTTAGAAATACAACTATTTAGATTTATACGTCGATAAAAAATAGATGAAATAAATTCACATTTTACTACATTACTCTGGTTATGTTTGAAATTTGAAAGAATTGTTAATTTTTTATATTGACGATACTACAAATATAAATAAGGATATTTCTATAAGTTAGTGTATTTCTTTGTTTTTTTTTAAATTATTAATTTTGTAAAGTATAGTCTAATTTAGAAAACAAATTATTTTACAAACGTTATTAATTTATGAATGTTTAACATACATATGTTGTTAGAGAAACCATACCATGTATACCACTAATTAATTAATGTTTAAAAAGAAACTTAAAACATGATTTTTAATCAGAATAATCCCATAATCATATATAATTTTGTCTAGCAATTATTTTAAAAGTTACACTAAAATCAAAATTTAATCGGTGAATTATTAGTTTTAAAGTGGGTATTCACCAAAGTCCCATATCGAGTAATATGAAGAAAAGAGTAGCAGAAAAATACTATAAAAATAAACAGTTGGTTTTGAAGTTGTCACTACAACTCAATAGGTCTTTTGTGTGTATGAGGGATTTGGATAATTGTGTGTCATTGAAAGGTTTGCAGATGTAGTTTTTGAGGTGTTGAACCATGTCAAATTTCTTGTGTACTTTTATTTATTTTTTTGCTTTTGTTTTGGGTTTGTTTCTGCTTGAAGAGGTTATTATTTTAGTGCATGATTTTCCGACATGAATTAAGTTGATTGACTATACATAAAATATATAATATTGTTGGCTCATATGTCAACCCACAGTCACAATTATAAACCTATATATATAAAAGAAATATTTATAAAATTTAATTTAAAATTACAAAAAAATAAAACAAATATCAATATAATAACACATCTCTTTACAAATCTCGTCATATATAAAATAACACAATCACATAAATTTCACGTTTTTATTCTTTATTCAAGAATTGAGTAAATTTATGGACACACAAATTATGAAAAACAAATATTGACCACTTTTATCATATTTGACTCAAGATGAGAAACATTCATAGTAGTTCATAAGAATAAAGTAGTCTTTTCAAAATCTACCCACTAAATGTAGAAACTTTCGTTAACTTCTCATTTCTAATGTCTTTGTTTCTTACATGATTTTAATATTAATAAAATGTGAATATCTCTTTTATTAATGAATTCCCTATTTAACACACACTACACACCTCAATTAAATCAATTATCACCTACCTAATATCATCATTACCGGTAATATTCAATGAAATTCAACAATAATCCACTTATAAAAGAAACATTAAATACTTTTAAAACATAGGAGAATAGTGCAAGAAAGATTTTGATTCGATCATGGACAAAAAAGATAGGTAAAAGTACAACTCATATAAGATCTAGTCTTTTTCTCACGATTAATATGTATACAATCATAGTAGGTGAATTTCAAAACATCACAAAAAGAAATGAAGGGTAAGCTAGTGAAGATTATCAATACTTCTTACAATAATATTATCATAAAGGTTTGAATAACAAAAATCAATGTCCAAATTATTATAACATCTTCATAGCACTTTGGAAGCTAAGTGTATCGAGTGACTTAGAAACCCTACATTTGTCATGTCTTTTTTCCGCCTCTCAAAAACTATAACTATAGATTTAAATATTAGAATCCACAATCTCATCATGAACATGACCAAGGTAAATTTCTACGTCTGCAAGGTCTAGTCCTTTTTCATATTGAATTCTAGAGTATAGAAACCTCATTCGACTCTTATCACTAGAAATCATCCTCTACTTAAGTATGATACTAACAAAGCCAAGATAATCTGCACACGAAATCTCTCTCAATACACTATCTATCATCACATCACATCAAAATCAAAATAATACTCACTCTGTAGGAGTCATTGCATACACAACACTCACACAAAAATTCATATTATATTTTTATCACTTCAAATCAATTTAAAACACACCGAAAACAAAAGATTTTCTCGAATCCTCACCCAACGAAAATATGATAAGGCTCCCTAAAACTAAAATTCCAAGTCGCGCCCAACACCACATATAGGGCGTCCAACTATTTATGCCCATATGCTCTTTGGATAAGCATTCACCCTACAATTATACTCTCACCAAACACCCTTCCCTCGTGCCCCCAATGATGGCTAATTGGCGTTGGTGCCATAGCCCCTAAGGCTCTCTATAATCCATTTTTCGAAATGTGTCCAACAATATTTAGATGGCGTTCAATGATCCAAATCCCTGAAGCTCTTTGGAATCCATTTTTAGGGTAGCGCCCAACAATTTTATGGTTTTTCCTAGCATTATTGCAAAAATCTCATAGTAGTAATGCGTACGAGAATTGGTCCACTAGTATATCTAAATTATTTTAAGATTTCCTTCTATCATATAAACTTACTATTTTTAAGAATGTCTCAGATACACCAAAGCACCAATTTAAACACACTAAACATGAACCACCCTTTTTATCTAGTCCCATTTCTTTATAAAAGTTGCACCCCAAATACTCAAGATCAACACAAGGAAAATTATCTCAACAGAACAACCCAACACTCATGCCATCAAAGTTCAATTCCACACCTCTTTCACAACTCTCCTCTTCATCATCACAAAATAAAGAAAATCAAATCACTCATACTAACATAAATAAGCAACAAACAATATCCAAAGCAAAAATCAAGTAGTTTAATGAAATCCACAAAGTCTCGTCATAGTCGTTTCAATGTTACTATATATAACTTTAAATAATAGTATTTTAGAATCTTAACTAGCTTCCCTTCAAAATAACTTGTCCAAAACTAAAATTTTACTACTTAATAAATTGAACCACTCTCAATCAAAGACTTATTACAAAATATTTCAACAAAGCCAAATATAAGATAAATTAAGTCAAAAGAATTACTTTTCTCAATCATCTCTATTAAACTTGATGACTAAAATATTATAAAAACTAAAGGAAAAAAATTTAATAGAGTAAATCAAAACTTACTCTATTTAATATTTTGATCGATTCAAAATATTCCTTATTTTTTTCGTAACTTAAATATGTTATTGATATGTATCGTGTTTAAAGGTAAATTTAGGAGAAAGAAAGATGACTAGGATAGGTTATGTAAAGAGATGCTAAAGGGAAAAAGATATACTAGAAGGGTGCAGGTTTTCAAAGTTTTCAAATCAATCTCTTTGGTTTTTATTATTATTTAACTACTTTACAGATTTAATACCCATACAGAAAAACAAAGAAAAAGAGAGTTTGAAATCTAGAAGAAAAAAAAAATACTTAACTTGAAGAAAATTTGTTTTGGTTACTATAGATTTATTATTTGTTATTTCCTAAGTCATAGTTTTGGAAAATAATAAAGGTAAGTGATTGTTAAGAAAATGCAATGAGAAAATTAAGAAAATTTAAAATTTTCGGAGTAGTAATTTATAAAAATTTAAAAAATGTTATGATTATATAAAAATTCTTGCTTTTTAATTAACTTTTAAAATTTAATTCCTATTACTCCTAAAAGCAAGTCCTCATTGTACCTATAAAAATACCAAAAAAAATCTATAGAAATAAAGTATTTAAATAGGGATTACATAAATTATAGTTACTGACAGACACCACTCGTAATTTAAGAAATAATTTACTTTCAATAAATGCAATTATTATTGTTAATAGAACAACACATATATTAATTTATCCAAAATGAATAAGTATTTTACTGCTAGATTGTCACAATTAAGTATATAAAAAGTCTCTCTTAAAAGGGGAATATAGTAAATTCAACCATTAATATATCTAAAAAAAATTATATCTGCATCATAAATGAATTTAAAATCTAATTCAACCTCACAGAACTGACTTATAATATGAAATTTATGAAATTATCTTACCCTAACTTTCAACAACCTCTCATAATATATATATCTATATAATATATATATATATATATATATATATATATATATATATATATATATATATATTCGGATAGCATAATTTTCCATGTGATAAGAATTTATAAACCGGAGGTAGCATCTCTAATAACTTTAAGATAAAACTGTTTGATTTTGGTATTTTTGATTCATCTAAAGAAACATGCTTATATTGAAAAAGTGTAAAACTGTTTTAAGAATGGCATGCATTCTAGGAAAAGCATAACAAAGATTGAACGGTAGAGGGAAATCAAAGGATGGAATATAAACCATGTTAAAAGTGGACCCCACCAGCAACCATAATAAAGACCCTTGGAGTTACCAAAACATTAACAACACGCACGCACACAAACATCGCGAGTAACCCTTGAACTCTAATCGCGCACGTAAGAATCCGACACCAATTGTTCATTTCACATCAATGGTTTCTTTTTTTATTTGTTTATTTATTTATACATGCGTGTGACAGACGTCTATTTAATTTGGATAAAGTGGTAGAGAGAGCGAAACGAAGAAAACAAAAGCAAGAAAAGTCACACTTAAATTATCGCCGCTTCTTGTACCGCTGGCGATATATTGCAAGGAAGCGTGTGAAGTGAAAAATGATTATCTCGTGTGAGGAAAAAAACGCACGTCGATTCACTGTGACGCAAGACATTTTAAACGGTTCCAATCAAGTCGCTTTTGTATTTATCTAGAAAGAAGGAGTGCCATTCACATGTAAAGCTCCCCATCATAATAAATATAAGTGCGACTTTCTCTCCACTTTTTTTTATTATTATTTAATTCTGTTTTATTTTTTCCTTTTCTTAATCACAATTTTCTTTTGCATAAATATCTCCTCTTTATTTTTCGTATTATAGGTAATTTTATGAAATTATTTATATATTTATTATTATTATGAGTTTGTTGTTGACGCTCCACGTGATTGATGTTAATATGGATGATAAAGTGCCACTTGTCGTCTTTATGGGAATAAATACGGATTGATGGTATCCTCCTTCCTGGCACCTGGACAGCATCAAGAGTCAGAAACTCAGAATTGCTAAGTTACAGTACACTACTCCTTTTTAGACCTTCAATATTCCAACGTAAATATTCTTCTTTTATAATCCATTTACTAATAATTCCCCCTATTTTATGTGTATTTTATCAAAGTACTTAATATTAAACTTAATTCAATTTTATAAAACGTATATAAAAGATAAAAAAAATTTGTATTTAAAACTAGATATTAATAAATGGTACCATAAAATTTCAGTAATGAATAAAACAACGTAGATAACTATTAACGAATTTTATTAAGATGATATCATATATTACAAAATAAATTTAAAATTTAATTAAACTTTACAGAATTTTGTAAGATAAGATGTATTTGAATATGAAATATTGTAATATTTGAAATATGCAGAATAAGTTGTGTCCGTGAAATATGTAATGAATAGGTTGATTTGAAAAGGTGGGAGGAGTAAATGTGGTTTGAAAAGATGAATTTGATAAGAAAATGGGTTAGTTAAGAGGCAAAAATAAGAATATAGTATAGGGGGAAGTGATGTACTTTGCTACTTTAGCATCAAAGAAAGAAAGCATTAATTTGGTTGGGAAGGGACCCATGGTTTGAAAGGTAGGAACTTAATTGATATGTGTCTTCACCAACACACGTCGCTTTCTATGAGTTTTCCTGGTTCCTTCATGGACCACTCCCACCACTCTCTTTTCTTTCCTTTATCTCACACTCTACCTTCAACCAATCTCCTCTTTGCCTCTCTCCACTTTTAACAAACATACTTAACTCATTGCCTTCTCCACAACCTACCTCATCCTTTTTTTCCAAAATACTAATCTCTTTCTTACCTTCTTTTATCACATGCCTCTTTTCAATCTAGCCTTCACTACTCAACATTAATTACATATAAATTCAACTTACATACAAAATTTTAATTAAAACAATAAATTAATGAGTTTTTGTCATTTTCTAGTTTCATTTTTTTTTTCATTCTACTTAGCGTAAAATCTTAAACTCTAATTATTAACAAATATTTATCATATTTCTTAATTTCTTCGATTACTAACTAATACATTGATGAGTTTATATTTTTCATGTAATGGTTGTTGGTGTTGAGAGATTATATATATATATATATATATATATATATATATATATATATATATATATATATATATATATAATCTTACACACATAAACTTTGACATCATTTTTAAATCAACTATTTTGTCTTGTTTCATTATCTTTAATGTTTTCTACTACGCCACCAGAACTTATAGCATAGTTCAACGTTGCTGTCACTCCTTGTTATGTTGTTGTCACTCACATTCACGTTTGTCACTACTACCCCTATCTCCCAATTTTAGTAATTCAATTTTATGATATAGGTTAATAATGTATTAATTTGAATAAATACCATTCAACATTCATATTTTAATGATCCTGCTTAAATAATGTAATAGATAATGTAACTTGAATGTTTTATTTTTTTAAATGAAATGTACTTAATTTTATATTTGTGAACCACCTAAGATATCGTACATAACAGCACCGCTCAATTTTGAAGCTATGGTGACTCTGTCCATCTTCCAGCCTTCTAGACAGACTAATGTGGGGGACAACCAAACTGTTTTTAATATATTTATTTTAATTTAGAAAAATCAAGTAAATGAATGAAACTATTGTTTCTTTTATTAAAATATAAAAAATACAGAATAAAAGTCGTTAAAAGCACAATTATCTACAGAAGAAAAATAAAACTTACTTTTTAATAATATTTTACTTCAGTACAACGTGTTTATGTGATAAATGTTTAGTAATAAATATACTTTATCATTATCTATACCCATGTAACTAATTTTTTATTTATTGCAAATATAATTTATAAAAGTGAAAAAGTTAAAAATTTGTCACAATAATTATTTTAAAAAATTAAAATATACATGTCATAAACATTTACTAAAAAACGTTTAAATAAAATTACTTTTCTTATTAAAAGAATATAACTAATATAAATTTATTAAATATTTATAAATTAATATTAAATTATGAATTATTGCAAATTTTAAATAGTTGTATCAATAATAATGTATCATAAATTCATTATTATATTTAATAGAAAATCTACATGTATATCTATACTAGAAATAATAAATATTAATTTTGTACTATTTTAGATTTAAATCTAAGATTTGTTTTTAATAAGTTAACATTATTTTTATTTTTCAAAAATGCAATTAATAATGATAAATATAAATTTTGTCACTGTTTATATATTATTTATAATACTTTTAATTTATAATTTTTTGTAAACATTTAAAATATGGGGATGTTAAAGAGGCTATGTACATAATACAACCTTTTGGTTTCAGTTCTTCTAAAAAGATCAAGTGGGTTGTCTAAAGAAAGTTGTATATAAGTTTAAATAGGTCCCAATGTGGTGGTTCAATAAACTGAGTCATGCGATTTTACAATTTGAGTTCATCTATTAACAAAAGAAAAACATTTATGTTACATGATTTACGTTTGTTTGTTTGTTAGCGAGGAAGTCAATGTAAAAGAAATGTGATTGCAATTTTGTAAATAAAATTAAACGATTACATTACACATATTTTGTTTGATGTAAAATAATTCATTTTACCTAATTCTACAGTGTCCAACATAAATAACATCTTTTATGTTGAACACTTTTTTGTTTGAAATACTTTTCTGTATATCAGAACACCTTTTTGTTTGACTTGAAAACAACAAAAACGCTCATGAGTAGGGGTTTGATCTCCAGCAAAAAAATGGTGATGGTTTGGAGATTCAATTTTGCGTCCTTGTTGTATTTGTTTCGCCGTTGAGGTTTGTATGTTAATCTTTCTTTCTTTCATTAGTTATCGTGACTATCTATTGGGAAAACTAAGTCATGGATTTGCATAAATGTCTTTTTTGTTTTGTTTGTGATGTTTGTCTGTAGAAATACGTTGATATTATTTGAGATTTTTGCTTCTAAATATTGTTTGGGATCCTTGCTTCTAAAAACATGTTAATAAAAAAGGTTTGTGTTTTCTTTTTTTTTTTCTTTCATAACGTTTAAAATTGAAATCAAACATTGATTCTCACCTTATTCATTTATACCAGAAAAAATAAAAACATTAAAATAAATATTTATGAACTTGTTTATGTCTGAGATGTTCCATTTCAAAGAAAGAATTCTCTTTAAAGTGGAAGAAAAATTAGAAGAGAGATTACGTCACTTCTAAAAGAAATTAAGTTAAATAAATTTAACAGTACTTAGTTCTTAAAGGTATTTAGTACCCTTAAATCTATATATCTCAATCTTCTTTCGATATGACCTGACTTCTTCTCTAATTTTGATTTTTTTATTCACAAATTTTTTCTTTTACTTTAGTTTCATTTAATATGTAACATATTAAACTGAAATATTAATTTTCATATAAATTTTTTTATTGGTTGAAGACTTTTTTATTCAACTTGATATGAATCAATATAATATCGTGCTTTTATGTCAAAGTTATAGACGTGTTTACGTCGGATAATACCAAGTTTAATATAAATTTAGGTCATACAACTTGTATAAATTTAATGTAAATTTACACCGTGTAGTTTTGTACATCTTAAATTATCTACCCTAGAATTAAATCAGACATATATCTCTAACATAAGAAGATAAAAATACTGACATAAATATCTTGTTGTGTTAGTTATTTGTTAATAAATACATAATTATTTTGTAAAATTTAATTATAAAACAGTCAAGTTTTGAGTAAAAAAAACTATTCAATAAAATATTGTAATTTTATATGTAAAAGACAAACATTGTCTTATTTTTGTTTTTATCGTAAGAGAAGTAAATAGGCAGCCGACTGCCGCAAGAAGCCAAGCAGGAGCGTCTGCCTCCTATATGTCGGTCCCGCTGTACAAATATTTAACAAATAGTATTGAGAAATAAACTAAATTGTATAATAAATAAACTTTTCGTGACAAAGTAAAATCAACTCGTATATTTATGGAAAAGTCCCTTCTTTAAATTTTCTAAAACTAACTTCTAATTACAAAAGACTTATTTGTTTCTTCCTATATTTTACTCATAATAAAAGTTCACTGAACAAGATCTGCGCTTAAATTAAATTCACTAATTTTACTTTAACTATACAGGATATTTTTCGTGTTTGCCAATAAATTTACATCATCCTATATAAAAATAATAAATATCTATTTCCTTACAAAATATCATAATGTGAGTTTAATTTATTCTATTCACAGATAATGTCTTACCCTTTTAATATAATTGGTTAATACTTATTACAAGTAATTCTGAAAATAATATATTCTTTATTTTATTAAACTTGACGTGTTTATATATATATATATATATATATATATATATATATATTAATTATAGTTAAGCAAGCATTATAGTTATTTAATATTTTAAGCATACTAAAGGGGTTAATTTATTATGTTTTTTTGTCTTGTAATGCGAAAATGAAATTGATTTCTATTTCAAAGATATAATTTGATTTTTAAAAAGTAATGAATTATTTTTTTTTAATTTAATTGAGTTCAATTTTTTAACATGTCAAAATGAGTTTTAGACTGACAAGCTGTAATTTATACACTATTTCGCATTTTAGTTCAAATATTTATATGCAGTAACATTTAAATGTCATTAAATTAAAATAATTATATTAATATTGTTTAAAGTTTTAAAATTAAATTATATCATTAATAAATTTTAATTTTATAAATAAAGTTTAAAAATTATATATATATATTTAATGTATAAAAAGATATTTAGTATAATGAAGCATCACGAGATGTAAATGAAAAAACAGCATCGAACAAAATCCAGAGATCCAGATTGATATCTATAGAGAGAAGGTTGCAGAGGGGCCTAACACCACGACATCAGTCCCACATTGTTTGCCTTCGACACATCAACCCACTGCAGTTTCCTATATTGTTACCATGCCTTTCAATAATTTTGATTTTTTGTTTTAGTTACTTTTTCTTTCTTTAGGTTGCCATCCATTGTATTCTACTATTTCTCGCATTGCTTTGTTAATTCTTAATAATGTTTTTCTTTTTATCTTGCATACAAATATAATTCTCATATTTATTTATATTGAAATTATTTTTAAGCCCTAATGTTTTTTTTTCCTTTTATTTTGTTTATGACAAGCATATAGAATAATCTATAATTAAGTATATTTAATAATTTTGAACTTGTAAAACAATGGACAACATTTTTCCCTTTGAGAGTAGGTAAATTAAAAGGAGCCAATTAAAATATTTGAAAAAGAAAAAAATTGAACAAAAAGTTTCAACTTCAACTTTTAAAAAACCAAAACATTTAAAATTTAACAGAGGTGTACATTGGTTAATTTTAATTTTCCTGTTGTATTTTAAAGCACTTATTATTTTCACCTTTTGTTTGTAATTTAAACCAAGCTATAATTTAACACTTCGGACAAAGTCTTATTTATCATGTACTTTATATTTTATTTAATAATTTTTTTAAACAAAGAATTGATTACTAAAAAGAGTCATGGTAATCTTTAAATCAAATCGCATTTTAAGTAATAAGTCTTTAGTTCATTGGTACAATATTAGGTTAAAGACAACATTCGACGTAATAATTCATAACTATCCAAATGACTGAAGTAAATAGTTACCATAGATGGAATCCATAATGGGCCCAACACAAGAATTAACGGATGTACGGTTAATTTTGATATTTAAAAAAATCTTAAATTATTTTTATTTATTACAATTTAAATTTTATTCTTATGTGTTTAGATGTTTTTTATTATATTCTTGGTTTTAATATATAGAAGGTGAAAGCAAAATTATCAATTTATAAAAGTACAGCATTAATATTATCATGGGTTTTGAAATTTGAAGATGAAGGACATCCATTTTTGTTTTATTACATGATGAAGGAAGGAAGTTGCACCCAAAACCTAAAAACCTTGTCACTAATGGGAACAAATTAAGTCTATATATTTATTTTTCATCCCCATCTTTCAAAACATTTTGTAAATGCTTTTTCTATTGTTTTTTTGTACTCTTCAATTATTTCTTTTGCATATCAATCAACCAACAAACAAGAAGAATGTTTCAACTCATACCCAAAGTTTTGCCATCATCATAAATGAATTTGTTGAGAGCTAGTGGTGATAAAATATTTTTCTCGTAATGCATGGGTTATAAATTTATCCTCAATATCATGTGAAAATAAATTCCATTTATTTTAGACAACTTCAGATTAATTTATGTGAATATTAGTTTCTTCTCAGAGACAATACTCACCTACTTACTCTGTCCCTCAATCAACTCACTGTTTCTGGTGTAGGGAAATGATTCCATGAACAGAAAAAGTCAACTGTAAGATTCACTTACGTATTAAATATACTTTTCTTGTTATTCTTTTACATCTGAAATGCATCAAATATGGAAAGAGAGAATATCATATGTTAGTCTGTTTCATTCTCCTTATGGCAACCAAAGAAGGGTAATATCATCGCCAAAAACAGTGTTATATGGTTCTGTAGTCCAATTTCTTCTTTGGATAATTGCTGTTCTTACAAGGACTATTCATAAAAATACTGAATTTGTGGCATTCATAATATCATATTTAGCAACTATTTCTTGACAAAGAAAATAAAGGTTGCAATCAATAACTGTATCCTCTGCTATGTATCAAAATGGTAAAAACATAAAAATAAAAGTTCTCTTTAGTCAACCTCTTAAAGCAATAACGACTGGTGAAATTTATTTAAGTTCCATTTGTTCAAAGAAACCACTTGAATAAGGAAACACATGCAAAAACATCACAAAAGTATTATTTCTCTTTTATCACCATTTATGTCTGTTGAAGCTCTCTGCACTTTTAACCGAGTTCCTAGTTCTCTCCTGCACTTAACAAAGGCATTTTCTGCATTACCAAAATGGTAAACGAGCAGGATGAATTTCTACAGCAACAAAATGTGTAGTAAGAGTTTCTACAGCTACAGAATTCTCCAGTGCTCTGCTTAACTTTCAAGAACAATGATAAAAGTAGGAATGTTGGTGCTGTCTAAGGTATCCTACCAAATTTAAAGCTGAAGTCTGCCGGAAAAGTAGGTAGTAAATATGTATATATATATATATATATATATATATATATATATATATATATATATATATATATATATATATATATATATATATACACATGTTACTTTGATGAAAGGAGCATTTATTCTGGTGGTCTTAAGCAACCTCCAGGAAGAAGGAACTTAAATTTATCTGCATTCTCTATCAAGTATGCAGGAAGATGAACTGCAGAAGCTGAACGGGGTATAGACCCCATCTTTTTAATCAACTCCTGGAAAGAGTATTCCTCAGGGAGCATATCAAAAAGGTCATCTCCCTTGCAAATGTTGTTCTGAATTCTTGAATGACTTAAGAAAGACTTCCGTTTCACACGGTCTGCATGGCTATAAGCAGTCATCTTGAACACAAACTCCGAAATATACCGAAAACAGAAGCTGCAGTGCCATCCTGCATCGGAGAAGATTAAGTCTGTCTGCCGTGAGTGGCGGTATTGTGTCCGGGGACCAAAGACGTGGGCGGTAGAACGCCAGCTGCTGTAGTCCACCGGAAACTCAAACGAGTACATGTAATGCCTGAGCTCAAGATGCATTATGGGAGGAATCCCTTCACACCACTGAAGTAGCTTCAAAGTATGAGGACTTGGAATCTCATCTGTATCTGACATGAGAAGAATATCACCGTAGGAAATGCCTGCACGGTGTAACAATGAGTTCATCGCCCCACGTTGTTTCGATTCAAGCATGAATGGGTCCTCACGTGTTCCAGGGACTGCAACTCTGCCTGGATATATGTCATGGAGAGTCTTGTGCATGGCAAAGGCAAATCTTGGAAGATTGGAGGCAAAGAAGAGTTTCTTTGGAATGCCTGTAAACGTTGTATTGGACTCAAGGATCACAAATTTTGATACATAGGGAAAAAGTTCGCGCCATCTGATCTCTAGCAGGTCTAACTCATTGCTGAAAATGACAGCATCAAAAATGCGGCGAGGCTCGGAGCGAAGGGACCAACCATGAAGATTGCAAAGGTGGTCCATTGAGACATTTTCCGCATAATAGTGAGGTATACGTTTGAAAGGATCAGGGGGGTTGTCCCAAAGGGGACGGAAGAAATAGGAAATCTTCTGGCCATGGACAAAAATTCCAAACAGAAAAATTGGCACCAGAAATAGAAGTAACAAACAAAAGAACAGGGGAGGTTTTCTCCTAGAAATGAGGCGAGGTCGAGGAACCAAGCCTTGCACATGAAGGGGAAACATTGAATGTTCTAATTGATTTCCCCAGTTTGACAATCAAATTCAGAAATATCATGTTCGCCTGCAGCAGTTTTCAACGTAAGGGATCAGAAACAGCAACCAAAAGTGATCATATCCTACAATTCATGAGATAAATGAATACTAAGGTTAAGAAAAAAGTGCAGCATAAGTCCTCACAAAAATGATGAAAACTCTCGAAATTTTTTACCAAGGAAAGTGAATTTCTTAGCATAGACATAGTGCACGGTAAAGTATAGCAAAAATACAATTGCAGCTAAACAGGGGATTTTCCAAAAAAGATGTTGTAGTTTTTGTCAATAGGAGATACCAAAATTTCCAAACAGTTAAGTATTCTCACATTGAAGTCACATTTCAATAGACACCAACCAGATGTGAACAAAGGATATTCGGTATGCGTAGAAAAGTGCAGACTTTTATCATGAAAAAGAAATCTCAGAATGGATACCAACTAGTTTCGACTTTTAGCGAACAGTTTTTGAACAAGAAGTTTGGCAAGAGAATTAACACAATAATGCGGCCAAAATTGAAACAAATGACCTAACTCTTCCCCTTATATCACCAATGCTAATAAATTACAAAATAATTAAACCTATCTATCACAAAGATTTCAGACTTCTATGGTTTATCATGACATTCCTTTACAAGTGATGATTTTAAGTTTCAAACAGCAATTAATAATCCGCTACTAAACCCGGGCAATAAACCATAAAGGAACGAAATTAGAAACTTGGAATCAAACTGTTGGGTAAGAATCTACGAGGAATCATTCAAATCGATTCCCCTTTCCCCCGAACAAAAGGCAAACAAAACATTCACCCTTCTCATAACCCATATTGAAAGGAAAACCACCTTATATTGGCAAACCTAAGTTTCATAACCGACAGAGAAAAAAAAAATGGTCTCTGGGAATCGTGAAGACATTTTTGGCCCCCCACACCGCAATGAAACACTCATGCTAACTGCAAACCCGCACTAAATAAAGAATTGTAAAGAAAAACAACAATAAAAAGTGTTATAAATGCATGAAGAAGAATGAAGAATAGAAGAGTACCTTAGAGAAGTTGCAGAAGGTAAGAAAGAGATAGGAATAGAGGGTGGAAATGGATTGCGAAAATCCATTGAAAGGTAGGGAAGTGCGACAGAAGGGGAGAGGATAAGAGCGAAAATAGGTGTTCTTAATATCCCAATCCTAGCCACCAAAAGGATCCTTTTCTCGTAAAATTGGACTCTGGGTAGTAAGAAAGAGAGAAAGAGCCAGAGAGGAAGTGAAGGTACCAGAAAAAACAAAACAGCAAATTAAGGGTTTCTCAAACCTCCTTAACGACAACATTAACTTTAGTATCAACATCATACATTACATTAACACCTTCATCTTCTACTAATTATTGCATGATAGCAACACCAGTGAACAAATATAGTCTTTTTGTTTATTCAAATAACATGTTTAATTTTATCATACACGCCCAAAGATATCTTTCATTAAGAACTCGAATAAATAAAAATAGAATCTAAACTTAGTAAAGAATATTTTTAAAGTAACTAAAAAATAGTTAAAATATCTTAAATAATAGAGATAAACCATTACTGCTTCACCTTCCACTGAACAGTAAACTGAAGTGGTCCTGGTAGCAGTGTTTTTTTTTCTTATCTGCAAGTTATAGTTTTAGGGATTGTTTATGAAAAAAAAAAAGTGTTGTTAGATTTGGATATTGGGATATTGGAAGGTCAGAAGTGACATGCGAATAGTAAGGAACAGAGCGATGAATTCGGAGGGTTTAGTTCACAGTCTGTTTATTAAGTGGTGAAAATGGCTTTTAATATTTAATGCATAAAACAAATCATATTCTTATTCCATCATGAATCTTAGTGCATTTTAATATTAGGATATGTGATTCAGTGTATTCCAGTTAACAAATCCACTCTAACCTATCATAACCGACAAGTTGTATCTTAATGGCCCACTCAAATCTTTTCTCTTTCATCTCTCATCCTTCAATCCATATTATTTATTACGCCACAAAATAAAATTCAGAAACTTCCAACTTTCTTTTCAAAAAACCTGTGCTTGTAAGTTGTAACTGGGAAACTTAATGCTTCAGTGACTAGCTTACTAAGCTCAAGAGCACAGTAAATAATCCTCAGTTTTTATTTTTCTCTCGATCCTCATTGGTTAAGCATGATAAGGTTAATTAATAGAAGAAGATAAATTTATCTTAATAATCTTCAGAGTGGTTCCATCCTTTGTAGTATAATTGTGTTTCTTCAATAATAATATTTATAGTGATTGTACTAGCCTACTCTTAAAATGTTTTATTTTCAAGATTAAAGAATGTTTTATATTTAAGATTAAGGAATTGTGTAGTAATAAATAAGAATCTAATCTATTTTGAAAGATTCTTATTGTATGTGTGAAGAAGTCCTACTGCTCAAAACTAATTAAAAATAATAAGATATGAATGATAAATAAATCCAAGTATATTTATTTAGTAGAAATATAGATGAATTTAGTTACAACCAAAGTAAAATAAATACATAATTTATAAGAAATGTGAAGGGTGTCTAATAAATACTAATAGAAATAACTATAATAAAAAACTCATTAAATAAAGGAAATATAATTAATAAAAGGTGACATGTAAACTCTAAAAAATTACATTTTAAAAAATAGTGGTTTAAAAATATGAGACTCAATTATTTTAATATTAAATTTTTTTAATATAAATAGTTTTGCTCTAAAGGACTTTTATTATTTTAAAACACATCATTTCTAGAAACTACTTCTCTAGAGTTCTTGAGCTTGTCTAGAGTTCTTTAGCTTTTCTTAAGGAATTCTCGTTCTCTTTTCACTTGATTGAAGATATAAGACCACAGGAGTGATTCGCGCGGCAATCAGTATTGAGTATCTGTTGTATCTTCTGTTTTTTTATTGCATGTGAGGCTTTTTCCTCTTGCATGTATCTTTTTAGTCTTCTATATGAATATCTGCTGATCAGTGATCATATTAGTATGTCCTGATCGTTCTTGTGATGTTTTTATATGTAGATAGAGTATATTGTGGAGTTAAAGGTGTTTTAGTGTTCTTGAAGCTAGTAACTATATGTATGAATGTATAAAATTGATTTTGGTGCATGATGAAATGTTGAAATTGTCTGATGAATATGAACTGACATGTATGATTTAGTGTGGTGTGTGCTTAACTTGATGCTTGTCTGATCTAGTTGAATTTTAGGTTGATTGGGAAACTTAGAATCTGATAAATTGAACAAATTTATACTCTTCTCATATGCTAAAATAGTTTGAACCAAATCATTGAGTAAGGAACACCAATTTGAACACTTGTGATTAACAAAACATGAGTTAATAAGATACAATAATGTAATATGTTAAAAAGTCATTTTTAATAAAAAAAATATATTAGTATAATATTTATACAAATAATAAATTTGGCTTTAAAATGGAGAGAGACAATATTACTCTATTTTGAACAAAAAAAAATTGGGATAAAATTAAATTAAAAAAAGACATAAACATAGACTAAATTGAATCAAAGAAACATATATATGGACTAAATTGAAACCAATACAATGACAATTACAATGACACTAACACTTATAATGACACTGACACGGGACATTCTCTTATCATGTGGCACTGCCTTACCATGTGGTATTGACAGTGTCACATGTTACACCAGAGACCTAACATGTGACGACACAATTTTTTGCAAAAAAAGAAGAAGAAATTAAATAAAAATTAAAAAATCATAGATTGATATGTGGCATGTGACACGCCAACAACGGTGTTAGAAATTTTGTCCTTAAAAAAATCTAATTGAGACACTTCTTCAAAAATTGTGACACAATCAAAACCTTTTAAAAATGAGAACTAAATTAATACATTTCTATCAAAGTGAAAACTATGAGTAATTAAACTAAAATCAATGAACAGATGATCTTTAGTCATAAATGGGACATATTAATTATTAAATCATAAAATAAAACAATAATGTTAACCTCTTTGTAAAACTAATATAAAATTTTTGTACAAAGAATGTGTAATGTCAGGAACGATACTGCGTTGAGGTTGAAGAAAATCTTGAACCTTACATTTTGGCTTGGGCCAAATTGGGCTTTTGAATCATTCACAAGACAGAACCATATGGGATCACAAGACAGAGAACCACATGGGAGAAAACAATATGTGTTTGCAGTAGTTAAATAAGTTTTTTAATCTTTTAATGTCTATCCAAATTGATATTTTTAAAATATTATTTTATATTTTGAAAATTTAATAAATATATGAATTTGGTTTTCATATTTAATGTATTATTTTAAATTATAAGTGATATGTTAATTTTAAAGTGTTACATCTATACTATTATACAAGGAGATTCCGCCCTTTTGGTATATATATATATATATATATATATATATATATATATATATATATATATATATATATATATATATATATATATATATATATATAATTTTACTCTTTAAATTTATATTTTATTTCAATTTTATTCTCCAAGTAATCATTTTTTTTTAAATTTATCTTCTTCTTTTAAATTAAATTAAATACACATTTGCGTATATATTTTCACTAGTGTTAATATAATTGAAAATATCATACAAGAGTTATTCAGGAGTATAAAACTACTATCGGAATTAAATTTATATATTTTTAAAAAAGTAAATAGTAAAAATACTAGCTTATTTTTGGAATTAATAAATTCAAAACGGAAAGATAACAAAAATTTATTTAATACTTGTATCCAGCATTTATTTATTCGCGCTATTATTCTTCTCCACTGGATTTGTTTATATAGTTAAAAAAAATTAACAATTGCAGAAATAAAGATTTTCCCAGATACACATATTTGTCTTTTCATTTCTCACACTTTTGAGCAATACTAGTGCAAATTGTTCAGGAATAAACAATAGTTACATTCATGTTAAAGGGTTGCAGTTTGAAAAAGAGAATTGCATTAATGAAAAGTTTGAGTAAAGCAAGACCACATTCGTTATAGATAGACACTTAATGTAAAGTATACTCAAACAGATGAATTAATGTTTTTGATTTTGTTATTGTTTTTAAACTTTTAAAAACTGCCATATAAGTGTTTAAAGTAACTGTGTGAGATTAATTTTAATTCTCATAATGGTGTGTGAAAGTTGCATGAGATTAACGTGTACCTTTTTGTGAGGTGTTGATAAATATATGTTTGCTTTTGAAAATAAGATGAGATCAATCATATAATTTATGTGAGATAGTAGTTATCGGGAGGCAATCTTTGTATGAATATAGTATAAATATATATTGAATTACAAAACGTATGGATAATATATCAAAGCTTTATTGATAAAATGGTGTAGTTTAACATATTAGGAGGTGAAAAAATAATGAAGGGTGTTGTCATCCAATGGCAAGGAGTCACTAAGAACTCTATAGATGTGCAATGAGTTATCATATCATATGACGATTACCACATATTGAAACCACAACTTTAAGGAATTTCTATACAAATCGTGGAGGATTTTATCTTCAATATTGACCTACTAGCTCAAGTTAAGCCCATTGACCTTGATTTTGTGAAAACCAAGACAAAATAAGATTCAAGATATTACTGGAAATTAGGATTAGATTTGCAAATTTTGAGAATTACTACTTTCCTAAAACCTTAACTTGCTTAACTTGTGTTTGTAAGAGAGATTTCAATAATTTCAAAAAATATATAATATTTGAATTACTCACGATTAAATTCTTTTAATTTCTTAAATAGTTTATTTGAATGGAATAATTTAAATATCTTAGATTTTATTTATTTTTATTTCGATAAAATAATTTAATTTTTATTTTAAGGCAAACTTAACTCTATCCTTGAGCTCGAGTTTAGTTAACTCAATATTCGATCCAGGACAACTCGTTTCAACTTTCAATTTGTGTTGACTTCAAAGATTCAACTTGGGCCGACTAGGCCTGACCTTTAGCCCGGGTTGAGACATATTGACCTTGAACTATAATCAATTGATTTCAACTTTCGATATGACTTCGACCTAGGGTATATCATATAGACATTCGGCCAAGGCCAACTCGACACTCAACTCAAGTCGACTTAACTTGACCTTCAGTCAAGGGCAACTTCACTCAACCTTCGACTAGGGGCGACTCAACTCTACCTTTAGCCAAGGGCGACTCGACCTTCAGGGACTACTTGACTCGACCTTTGGCCAGAGGTGACTTGACCTTCTGCCTGGATTGACTCTACTCAACCATCGGTTCGGGTTGACTTGGGTCAACCTAGGATTTAGGCCAACTTAGGTGGACCTTCGGCCCGCGCCAACTCGATTGGACCTTTGACCCAGGCTGGCTTGGGTTGACCATTGACCTCAGTTAAATTGATACTATTTGCATCATTTATAATATAAATCGATGTAGAAAAACTTTGTAATTTACATTTTGACATAGACACTTTAATCTATGAATTGTGTTAAAATGCGATGTATTAGATGAGACAATGTTGGGGTCCCATACATGTCAATGTAAGCATGAAGTGATAACAAGACAAATATAGCATAGGTGGATAACAACAACAAACACAAAAAACGATAATCAACAACATAAAAAAAGAGTTAAAAACGGACTTTTTACTACAAGTGTACATACAATAAACATAAAGTTTTGGTTTTTCATACTCTATAACAAAAAGATCGATCTTAAATTAAATTATGAAAATATCAACACACGTTTTTTTTTTCATCATTTTTACATATCAAATTGATATTGATGTTGAATTTGTGATATATTAAATAATAAATAATTTTGGAACCAATGACGAAACTTGGACCAAAATTTTAGGAGGACCAAATTATATTTTTTATATATAAATTATTATTTTTACATTAAAAATAAATTATTTCCTCACATCATTTTCTCTATTCAAAACAATCACATGATAATAGAATCTACAAAAATATGATAATAATATATATGAAAGTGTAACAAAGTTTATTATCAACAATTATATATTAAGAAAAGCAAAAGTTATCTTTATTCATAGTGTTTCTCAATGCTCTTTCAATGACTTAAAATCTTGAATAATTGAATCAAAAGTGAAGTTTGTTGCAATATTCCTTGCAATATAGACTATCATAGTGCTTGCTATAAAAACTTTTAAAACCTATAAAAAAACACTCAAAAAGTTAAAACATATTGATGATAATCAACTCAATTACATGTAAACATTTGAGTCAGGTCATCTGTTTGGTTTTTTACTAAAAAGATAGCACGGTAAGCAATATGCAATATCTTTTAATAGCAAATACCGAATACTCTAATCATGAAGGAAATAAGCTAAACAATGTGTATTGAAATCTTCTTGGATAAAAATCTTTACTAGACAACATATAATTTTCTAGATACATCTGATATGGACCCCATTTTAGATAAGTTCGTACCTCATCAATTTGATTTGGTGGGTATATGCCAAATTTGAGGACGTGTCTCTGTATCACGTTTTAAAGCATTTTCAAATTCATATGTAACTCTAGGAACTTTAGCGAGTTATTTTTTATTTTCTTCAATCTTTATATTATCGTGAAGTTTTTCAAGTTTAGATAACGTAGATGCAATTTTTTTCATCTTCATCACAAGCATTCTCTTGAAAAAAGAATCAATTCTATCCTTTATCATAATTTTTCTTATATAAATTCGTCACCTCTCACTTTAGGAAAAAATAAAATTATGAATACCGCAAATTAAATCTCTAAACCAAGACTCAATATTTTAAGAGAAATTATTAACTTCCCTTATCTTAAAATAGATTCCTAATATTGTTCTTTCCTTATACAACTTCAAAAGCTAAAATAGCTCTATCTACACAAAGAGAGTTCGATCAACAACTAGAACATGATTTTATGATTATAAAGATATGTCTAAAGCGTAGAAAAACCACATACAAAAGAAAAACATATTATTTCGAAGAAAAAAATAGGTAAAAAATGAACTTACTCAAAAGAAAGAATTGTTTGATTCAAAATGTTTCTCAACTCAATTTTACTGTGATGTCATTTGATTTTAAAAATAATAAGAGATTAATAATAAAAATTGGAATAGAAAGAATAATAGAGAAAAAAATGGAGATACCAAAGGAAAAAAATCAAATAAAAAATAAAATAAATTACAACAAGAAAAACGTGATTTTTAAATTTAAATAAAACTTTTTAAAACTAAATTATTTAAATAATATAATAATATATTTTAAAATATATATAAAAAAAAACGTTGGAAAGCCATGCTCCCGTCACACTTAAGTTTCGCCGCTGTTTGGAACATTGTACTTATACATCTTAGTTTGATATTAGTATTCAGTAGGATATGTTCAAAATTCTGTAATCTTAAAATATTTGGGTTTGATTCATTAATATTATATTTGTGGTGAGGTAAGGAATGCAGTACTTTCTGTACAGATGCATGTGTATAACTTATTATTTTAATGAGACTTTTTTATCTTGTTTAATTTATGTTAATTAACTTACACTTTATAACTTGTTTTATAATTAGTTTAATATATATATATATATATATATATATATATATATATATATGATATAATATGATAGACAAATGATAAAATAAAACAAAATAATCGGAACGTAAGATTTATAAATGTGTAATTCTCCTTTTTTCTTTCACAAAATTCTTAAGTTTATATTCTTTCTCAAATAGATTTTTTTTTTCTTTAAATTAAATCGAGCTGACTCTGCCTAAATAGGCTATACTCTCACAAATAACTAGTATGCCATAAACTTCATTTATATGCGAAAAAATGTTCCAACCAATACCGACCAAAGATGGAGCATACTTTTTTTTATTATTTGCATACGTCATGCATTCTACTTAAAATTCACACATATTATGCACAAAATTAATCTAGTATATCACGTCAGCTATACTCATGTCAAATGTCAGTAGCTCCATACAAATCACACTGTTACGAAGAAAAACTAAAACAAAATAAAGGTTGAGATTCTACCTTAAAAGGCATGAAAATTATTTTTCTCGCGAACTTTTAATAATATACACGTAATAACATCTCAATAAATGAGAAAAATATTTAATATGATTTAAAAAAAAATGTTGAATGTATGTTAAAAGAGTATGTGTAATATAGTTTTAAACTTTTAAACTTTAAATTGAATAAACATATAAAAGTATAACCTTTCAGAAGAGTAAAAGGAATTAAATCAGACAGAGTATATATGAAAATGCACACAGGTCTGAAACTTCTACTATGATTTATCATTCATATTACCAACCAACTATTTGCTAGAAACCTTCATAATGTTTCATACAAAAAAACTACATACTAATACTGTCAGCAAATACTAGGATGTTTTTTATACTTGGAGGCAAGTTCAGCTGGATCAGATACAGTTAACCAAAAGGAAAAAGGTAAACGCCATCTCTCTAACTCTAAGTAAGGTTTGGCAGACAAAGTTGACAAACTCAAGATTGAACATTTTGGCGCCATTCATCTACTGCTGTTCTTCACCAATTTCAGTCGTCGCGCACACCCAACAAAACTCCTGCACAACAAAATCCCAAAACACTAATTAGTATACACACCCTAATTGGAACTTTTATGCTAATCAGTGTTCTCTCTGTGGAAGATATCTTTGCTTAACTATTAGTATTAGTGATTTCCTAAGGTTTTACTCCGTACATATTGTAACAGAAATAAATGAGTAGGGTTTTGATTTGGTGGAATATGAGAAAGGTATTATTAGGTAGGAAGCACTTGCCTCCAAGGTACATCTTGTGCCAGAAGCCAGTCACCTTCTTTATCCTGATAAGCCAATTCATAGCCGTTTGATTCTTGATGACATGTTCCAAACATGTCCATTAAGGTTTCCATCAGCGTGTGAAAGGATCGGTGCATGCCAAGATCGACCTTCCGCGCGATTCCCACACCCTCCATCTTCACCTTCACGTACTGAGAATTTGAGGTGGTGGAACAACCATGGTCAACCCATATCACGTGATTGTTTCTTCCTGCAACCTCGTCGTGATCTCCACAGTTATCGACACGGAGTTTCTTCCTCCGATAGTTTACCGGTGGCCAACCCACTACATCATCTGCATCCTCCTCGTCCTTCCTGATTAAACAAACCCGAATGAATAAGAAAGAATAAAAGAATAAAAGAGTTGAAATACACAAAATTTGACCAGTAGTACTCACTTGGTGATGCTAGAACATTGGCTGTGGTGATCATGATCATCTTGATGGTGGGTTGGCGTCAAAGGAAGGAGAGACAACGTTGGAAGTACAAGGTCGGTGTGAGGGGTTTGTGGTGCATGATCAAAGATCTGAGAGAGGGTACGTTTTTTATTTTGATGGAAAGGGAAGATAGGGTCATAGGCATGAGAATTGAGGTCAAGTGGTTGAGATTGAGATTGATGGGTTGAGAGAGCAAGACCAAGTTGAAGCTCCATTGCATGCAATGTTATGGCGGTATGAAGAATAAGAAGAGAAGAGAGAATCTAAGAGAAAATGTGTATATATATGTGTGTGGAGATGATGAGAGACAGAGTAAGAGCTAGGGATGAGGGTTTTAATTTGTAAGAAAGAGAGATGAGAGTAGGGTAGGGGAGTCCGGGGCTGGCGGGTATGGGACAAGGTGTTGGGAAGAAAGGGTAAAATGTCGGAATCAATGTTTGCCTTTTTGCCGACCCAATTGCCTCCTTGTTTACTTGTATTTCTTTTCTCAGATCCCCACCTTCACCCCACCAACCCACTCCTGTTACTATTATTACCATTACTGTTACTCACGCGCATTCCCTTCAAATCTCATCTCCACTTGCTTACTTTCTCACGGACATGGAACCCTAAGAAAAAAAAAAAATCAATTCGTTTACTTCTTCTACCCAAACCTTTCAATTTGGCTCCACTCACTGTTTAGATTCTATTCTTTTCCCCATCATGACATCTGATTCTCTTTTGTTTATTAATTATGTATGCCTTTTGTTTCTTTACCTATTTCTTTGTAACCCACCTTCTTTCCATTAAAAATAAGATTGGATACTGTATCACTGTATATATATGATACTGTATGTAATTTTGTACAATTATAAGAAATTTAAAAGCAGATATTGAAAAACTTTCAGTTAATCCTTATTAATAATAATAATAATAATAATAATAATAATAATAATAATCAGATATAAGAAAATAGATAGGTAAAAAACGATATTTAGCGTCATGCAAATTTATTAAAATGAGTGATATTAAAAAAAAAATTAAAAAGTATATGATGGGATTTTTATTCTTGGTTGGACAGATAAGAAGTTTCAATATACAACTTGAGCTTGATATCTAATCTTGATTTACTTGGACAAAATATATTAGTTAGATGTGGATGGATGACCAAGCAATACATTGAGATTTCCATCAAAATTTTCATGTTCTTTTATAACTATGAGATTGACTTGAAGCTATATGTACTGTAGGATAACTCTTCTTTGAATGGACTTTCTATAATTATTTTGAGATTAATCTTGTGACTGTGATGACATAAAATGCACCTCAAATTTATATAATTTCTTTTACAAAACATATGAATTATGTTACTATTTTAAAAGTTTATTACTTTCATAGATTATAATTTAATCTATATATTGCTATATTATCAATTAATTAATTATAAAATATGTGAGTATAACTTTTGTTATATACTAAATATCTAACATATGTCATCGGATTATAACAATAAAATCTACATCATCATTGTAACATCCCATTTAATTATTAAGTGAAATTAAAGGAAAACGTCACACAATATAAGTACAGTAGCGTGGTCCTGGGGTCTTTAACACAACCCTGACAAAACACGGGCACACCACGATGCCAAAGGTAAGCTGAAAGCGAATACAACATAGAGTGTAGCGTAGCAATACAGAAAAAGATACATGGGCCATAGCCCTAAATAGAATACGAAGAAAACTCCAGCCCAGATGGCTAAGCTGCGGAATCACCATTCGCTTGTTTACCATGAGAACCTCGCCCATCTGCTCCCATCAACCAAGTTGATGATCATCGCAAGAAGAACAACCACATACATCACAAACATGCAACAAAACGGGTAAGCTAGAGCCAATCAACATATTCAACATGCAATCAAATGTATTTTTACTATCTCATCCACATAGCAACCAAACAGGTTATGACCCTTCATTCAATACACTACGACTTGACTCGACTCATCCGGATACGTATAACTTGGTCGGATTCAGCGGATGCTTGCACTTGTGTGGGTACCCCTGCTCGACCCTGAGCTGCTCGATCCTGAGCCATGTATTACTAGTGTTGCAATGAAACAAATCTCTCCCACCACAAGGTTAGCCCTTAGTGAGTTTCAGGCCTCCTGCTACTCCCACCACAAGAGTCAGTCTGCTCTAAGTGAGACTAACTGACTCCTCGGAGCGTCAGCATACAACCTTACCTTGAATCCTTACCTAGTTATACAGATGGGGCACCACCATGAACACCCACTAGCAGGGGCCATGGAATTACGTCCCGACCACTGAAGCGCGACCCCGGAGGTCTCACCTAGAGACCCCCAAGGAATTACACGCTGACACGGACCAACATTCATAATTCATCGATAAGAGAATATTAAATCATGTTTTTTTTTCAATCCCATATCCACCCTTGGAATTAACATCCTCATATGCATCACCTCTCAAGTCCATACCTCTGATCATCACCATCCCAATGAGTCTGGGGTCTCATCTCATATTAATCATGTATCCCTTTAGTTCCAACGCATTCATTTATTTCACACATTAAGTCTCATACCAACCCATTCATTCACAATTCACGAATCATGCCAGAAATATATCTCATACTCCATTATATACACGTCCATCATCACACAATCATACCCAATCAAAACAGATCATTCGGGAATCATCAAACGTCCAAAACATAACACAGCCTCGCCCAGCATCTCGCCCAGGCTGAGGGGTCTCGCTCAGGCGAGCCTCCCCCTCGCCTAGGCGAGAGCACAAACTCAGGTGTGTGGGCATCACGGGATCTCGCTTAAGCGAGATCCCCCCTCGCCTGGGCGAGCTGCCTGCTTGCTCAAAAGGTGAGCGAGTCGCCTGGGCGAGATCTCGTGCAGGGCCTCCCTGTTTCATCTCGCCTAGGCGAGATTGACTCGCTTGGGCGAGATTAACAGGTCTCGCCACTGTTCTTCACTGAAACAGCCATGTTTTCCGGCCAAAACACACATGCAAAGCATTCTTATGCATCCAAAAGACAGATCCCATCATACATTCAACAAATAACGCCCAACCCATTCAAAAGGAGACTCAAAACCATAACCCTAACTTCCCGTACCTGGAAAAGGCTAAAAGCGGGTGCGTCTCCAACAGCGGAACGCGAAGCTCCAACGGCAGATTGAAGTGCTGTGGAACAGATGCAGAAGAGCATACATGAGCCTATGACGAACCTCTACTGGAAGTACATCGTAATGGCGGAAGAAAAGCAAAACCAGAGGTGTAGAGTACTTACATGAGGCTAGGAACGCAACTGGGCTCACTGGTTCAGGGTCAGGGGTAAACCCTAGCAGAGTGTTCTGTGAGGGGTATGGGGAGTGACGGCTGGTTCTTTTCTGAAAGTGCAAGAAGTGTAGAATTAGGGCAACGCTAAGGGTCTATATACATTGGGCCAGCCCTTAGGCCCACTTACAAGAGCAGCCCACAAATTCTAGGGCAGAAAGGAAAAGGGGCCTTACAATCACTAGAGTATATTCTAATTGTTTAAAAATAAATTAATTTTGTTATTTTATTTGGATTCAACACATTAATAAAAAAAAAAGTTTAAAATAGAGGAAATGAAAATAGTAAAAAGAAAATGTTTCTAATATTCCTATATTATGATTTTTATTATTTCATTAATTTATTATGTTTGAACACTAAAAAAATTGGATATATTCTGTGCAAAAATTTGCAACACAAAAAATTTATGTTCGATACTTTTACTTAAATACAATTTACAGACAATAATTAATTATTTAATCAAAAATTTATTTTTCTATTTGTTTTCTAAGTTCAAAAATTATTTATTTAAATAAAAATAATTGGAAAAGACAAATTCGTTTTTAAGAGATGAATAAAAGAAAGAGATATTTCTTAAACAAAAAATACTCGTATATTGGAGAGACTATTGAATATAAATTAAAATTGAAAGAAATAATTGGTGATGCAATAATATTTATTTTATGTATACATTCTTATTAATTATTTCTTTGAATTTTATTTTCTGTATAAAAGAGTCCCATATACCAATGACTGCAACACATCTTTCAACCAATATTTGTTCTTTATACTTTTTTGGAAGAAGGGAGTGAAGAATTTTGAATTGTGCATTTATAAAATTTGTTTGATAGTTTAATAAAAGAAAAAAGAATAAAAAAAAGGAAATATTATGGTCTTGCTTTCACTCTTTTAATGCATCACCCTCAGTGGCTATATATATGTATAACAAATCATCACAAATGCAATGTGCGCCTAAGGTCACCAAAATCAACTAAATAGAATTAATAAAGTTGGACTCTATTCAATTTATCATTGAAATTTATATATATATATATATATATATATATATATATATATAAAATCTTTTATTTAATTCATTAGTCGGACATGTATCATCATATTAAATTCAAAGATTTTATATTAATTAAAGATGAAAAAATTAAACAACATAAAATTTATTATTTTTTAAATTAGAGGTAGTGTCAATTCCCTTTATAGACTTGTTTCAAGTATCATTATGGTTAAATATGAGTCCAGATTTTCTCCTCAATTTTTGGTATTGTTTCTTTATTATATCTTAAAAGAAACTTAATTAACATATACATCAAACATATACATGTCATTGATGTTCTTTCTTCACAATATGCTACCAAAGAATATTAGAAGCAATTCTCATTAATATTCTTTACATTCTAGACATTTAAAATAGTTATTTTAATTTCTTGCTAAACTTGGTATGTAAAGAAATATTATTATATGAAAGTCTCCATATAAAAAGGACTTTATATTAAAAAAATGAATAAAATGAGAGAAAATTTACCTTACAATCTGAAAAAAACTTAGACGGGAAAGATAAATATTAAAAAATAATATTTTTAAAATTAAATAATTAATTATTGTGAGAATCCCAAATCATATTTCTTTTCTCTCAAAAAGTTATTTTTTCTCTCTTGCCTTATTTTCTCTCTAATAATCTTCTTTTTCTATCATAAATTTCTGATCTAATTATAATTCTTTGAAGATTCAGTACCTTTAGAGTAATCAACACGAAGAACCGTACCAAAACCCTTATTAAATTTCTCTTAACAATTTGTTTTCTCCTACATGTAATCTTTTTTGCTTTGCATGTTACTTCCATTTGTCTTTAATGAAAATTTCTTTGGTTGAGACCCTAATGTTGTGTCTTGATCGTCATTTGGGCCTTTTGTTGTATAAATAGAGTGTTTTAATGTGTGAAATTGTTTAGAGAGAAAAGAACAGTGCTAGGTCAAGACTATAAGATAAGGGAAGTTGTTTCCTTTGCAAATTTATTGCTTTGCTGTTGAAGTATAAAACATGGGTTTGATTTTTGTGTGTAAATGTTGATAAAGTTTTAAGAAGTCTCCAAAAGAAACGAAATTATAATGAATGATGTCTACAGTGGTGATGACTTTCTTTTGTGTTAAGAAAGTTAAGACTGTTGTAAGAGGAAGAGAATTTAGTTTGTGATTTGTAATTATTAAGGGTGGGTGAAACTGCTGGATGAGATAAATTAATTTGTGATTGCTATTATTGGTGTTATGAAATTTGTACAAACAGATGTTGGAAAAATTGTTATAGTAAAAATTTTGGTAAATAAGTATGATTTTTGTGAAATATGTGATTCAATGGTTTATGTGGGTCTGGTTGCTTGAATGACTTTGATGCAATAAGATCATTTTACTTATGACCTTTATTTTGTCTGAAGGAAGGGGTTATATTTTTCTAAATGGTTATTCTTGTGTGTTTCCTTTATGATTATAATGTATTACCATATGTTTGACAATGCATGAACATATGCAAAGATTTTTAGTCCGAGGTTATCAAATTAGTGATTTCCAAGAAAAAATGCTAATCTATTAATCTATGATGAATCTAAGTGTGTTGAAGGGAAAATTACTAAATGTTGTTTTGAATTTTTGGTTATTACAATTATTGTTAAAATTATATTTAAATATTTATACTAAATTTGTAATTTTGAATTTTTTCTCTAAATGAAAAAAAAATGTAAGATTAATTTATTTTATGGAAATTAAATTAATTTTATGTGTGTGAATTGTAAATTTATGTTAAAATAACTTATTAATGCTACATAAACTATGATAATTAATAATTACTAAATGTTGTTTTGAATTTTTGGTTATTACAATTATATTTAAATACATGTACTAAATTTGTAATTTTGAATTTTTTTTCTTTAAATGAAAAAAAAATGTCAGATTAATTTATTTTATGAAAATTAAATTAATTTTAAAGTCGTTATTTAACCTGGATCAAAATTAGTCCTTACACTATGGAAGTTAATATATATAAAACATTTTTTTTAAATTTCATAAAATACAGAACTAAATTTTTTATAATTTTTTTTTATAATTTTGTTAAGGACAAAAATTATATTCACTATTTTTTAAATTATAATTAAATATATAACAAAAAATTAATCAAAAATTAAATAATTAAATATTTTTGTTATAAAAGATGCACGAGTTAGAACATCTTTATTTTATAATTGACAAAATTAATTTTTAGATAACTAATTTTGAAGAGTTTGGCATGATAAAAATAAATAATATAGGAGCGTTGCATGCACGCTCCATACAAGTAAGTAGAAGAGGTGTGAGAGTGTTGTTACGTGAGAAGGTGCTTTGATTAAGCAGTTGATAGAGATGGAAAACAAATCTGAAGGTACACTTCTCAGCTGGATCCAATACCTTCTAGTTATGTCACATGTTTAACCACCCTAATTCCTATTTTCCCATTCTTATTCTTCTTGCTTTCAAATTTCCTTTTGATATGATATTCTTTACTATTCATTTATTTTATTTTATATTATTTTTTAAATTTAATTTTCCTTATCTCTCTAATCTCAGTAAATAAATTATATTATTGGATGAACACTTTTTTTTTTATTTCAATCAAAAATATTTTTAATTCTGCCTGAACCACAATATTATCGGCACAGTTTAGGTCGAAGTGTGTCTAAGATATCATTGGTCTATTTATCTATTGCATGACATACCTGATTTTAAATCCAAATGTAATATATTTATGTAACTTAGCTTATGAAAAAATTAAAACATAAACATTAAAAAAAAATAGAAAAACTTCAATTTTTAAAATATAGAATTTTTAATTATTATATATGATAATCCGTATTCCAAAATTAATAATTTAACATTGAAAAAATTTGTTTCTTTAATAAAAAGTAATAATTAAATTAACTAAAATAAAAGTAATATTTAATTTATAATATATGATATTCTTGATGTTAATGTTATTTTTGTTCAAATTATTAGGTTAAGTAATATAAATTTGAATTCAAAATTATATCTAAAATTAATTTAAATTAAAATAATTCAAATCAAATTAATCCAATAAATGTGCTTCAAAATAAATCTATTCTATTAGATTTGAATTAGATATAAATTATTCAAACTAAATTTGTAACTAATTGTCATAGAATACTTTAGCATTAACATCCACGTCGTTAATGATTTAGACAAGCCAAGTATTGCATTCAACTATCAAACTAGATAGACGTTTGGTAAGATCCACTCTAATTTAATTCTCCTTAGTTTCCTTTTTAGCCTATCTTTTGTATCATAAGCTTTTAAATAATATAAGACTTCAGTTTATTGGATTAGATAGAGAAAGAAATATACAAAATTAAAACATGAAAAGTTTTTTTTTATTTTTTAAAAAAACACCTTTTAAAAACATAAAAAAAAAAAAGAGTAAGGAAGAGTATTTATTTTAATACGGGAGACCTTATCTGAATGTGGAATCTACATCTACGTGCAATAAACTCATTTTATAATTAAAAAACATAAAAACATAAAAATAAAAATATTTTGGAAGCTGATTCTCTTCTCACATCATAGCAGACACGGACTATGCATAACTCAATAAAAAAACCGACAAACGAAGAGACAGAGAATTATCGTTAAAAATATACGGAATCTTTCACGAAAGAAGATAGACGGAATAAAAAACAATTAAGAAATTATTGATAGCATTATACACAGAGAGAGAAGCTAACCAAAAATGTGTTCCCTTCCCTAAACGCGTTAGTAACATATTCAGATGCGTAATGATGCAGAAAATCAGAGAAATTGAATATTGTTGTTTTATGGTCTGTGTTTGAGGCAGAGTCTCAACAATTCAAAGTTAGAAGCATTGCCTCCTACACTACCCTCACAAAATCACTATAGCAGTTGCTGTCAGCGATTGCCAGAACCGTGTAAAGAGGTTTCACATGATGCCCCCAACATGCACACGAGACATCTGTACCCTTGTACCCACATGCCTTCCCTACAATAATACTAAAACTAAATGCACATTCACACATTTAAAGATTTGGTCCCAACATTCATTTTCTTTGTAGATATCAGATAAAAAAATCACTTCAATATTTTCAATCAGGTAATTATAATATTATTTTCTTAGTAGTTTCAAAACAGGTCATTAATATCATAAAGAGTCTTTGATCAATTCTGTCACTTTATTTTTTTAAATCCCATTAAGATCTTCCAGAAGGAGTCTGTGTCAGTTTCTTGTCTAAGAGCGTATACATTACATAGTGTCAGTTTTTAACTCAAAAGTTACATCATACATTACATAGCCAAGTTTAGGTCACAAGGTAAAGAATATATAGTGGTTTTGTCCTTTGGATAGGGCAGTTGGGTGGTGTGGAATTGGAGGGAGAAGGTTTCATGTGTTGACATATTGCATGGGCTAGGGCTAGGGCTAGGGTTAGGAGGGTAGGGTGAGGGTACCCCTAGGGTTTGTAGGGTATGGAGTGGTTCAAAGTGTGTCTCCATTGATTTGAGACGTGAGAGGGGTTTTGGGTTCGGTTGTCTTCGATGGCAGCTTCATGGTTGTGGTGGTTCGACATGCATTGATGAATGTCTTAATTCATTGTTTGCGTTTGTGGGCGCGTGCATTTGTATTTACTGAAGAAGGCAAGCAGAAGTAGCAGGAGCTTTCAGTGGGAAACAGCCACATCAGGCAAAAATTGAACACTCATTTATTGATTATTAGTAACTTAATTTTTTTGTATTGGGTTGGATATTGGGCGGCACTGATTGAAAATGGTGATGTGAGTTAATTCCTCTGAAGACATTAGGTACTACAGTACATAAGCATAACCGTACCCTGTCTGTGGGCAGCAGATATTACCGACCAACAAGGTTAAATAATGCATCTAAGATATGTACTTTTATACCTCATTTTATAAATTTAACTTTATACACATCTAAAGATTTTTAGAGGTTAAAATATTTTTTGGTTCCAATTTTTGTAAGTATTTTGAAACAAGTCTTAATTTTAGTTTTGTATTCAAATAGGTTTTAATTTTTGTCAATTTTGTTTAATTGGGTCCTTTTTTGCTAATACCGTTTAAATCATTAACGGCCATGAATAGTGACTGTCATGTGTCACTTCGTGATTTTTTTGAATTTTTTTTATTTTTATTTTTATTTTTTTAAATTTTTTTTTTAAATTTTTTTAAATTTTTTTTTAAAATATACACGTGTCAACCTAGGAGTGTGTCACGTGTCACTTTGTGGTTTTTTTAAATTTTTTATTTTATTATTTAAGTTAAAAAATTGTAAATAAGAAGAACTACTATTCAAATTTCATTTTACAAAAAGTCAATATTTTTTTAATATATTTTTTACATTCTTTCTATATTATTGGTGAAATAACTATTCATTTATTTTCTTAAATTTGATTTCCTCTTAGAGATACTGGTGTATAGTAGAACACTGTTATCCAATCAGAAATTAATTTTGAGTGAGTTTGTTACTTTAGTTGGTTTTATGAAAATGGTTGCTTGTCTAGAATAAGGTTTTTCATGTGTTATTTTTGGGACAAAGATTAACATTTGTTAGTTTAAGAGCATGATAACATGTTTATATTAGTAATCGAAGTATTTCATGTATAAGTTGAATTTTTCCTATGAATAGAAATTGAAAGGTTAGACTTGATGAAAAAAGATATAATTTATCAATATATTATGCTTGAATTAGTAGTGTAAGGTGAATAAAGATAAATTTATAATTTATTGGTATTTAAATTGAGTTGCAGTGTATATGAATTAAAGTATACAATGTTATGGCTCTAATAGTGTGATTTGTGATTTGTAAACAGAATTATTTTCAATGAGAAAATAAAATGTTGAAATGTTTGTTATATATTAAAATAGATATTATGAAGGAGATGGTAATAAATTATTAATATTGAACTCGTATAGAGAAAAATATCAAGAGACGAGAATTAAAAAAAAAGTTTCGATGACTTAATCCGCAAATCGAAAATAAACTTTGTCTTGTAAGTCATAAAAGAGTTTACCTTATCACACAAGTGAAAATGTCCAATTATGTAGTTTTGTTATGTGAGACAATTTAGTGAAGATAATTCGTATTTTAAGTTTAATTTAACGCATGTGTCTGTTTTTAAGAAGTGAAATTAAGTGTTAAGTAGTCAATGGACTGAGAGTTAGACACGTGACTCTAATATATTTTTGATGAATGAACCAATTATGTATATATGAATGAGATGTGAGAGAACATTTTGAGATTTTGAGATGTGAAAATATATGTATATGAATTTGATATATGATGTATGTATGTATGAATGAAAGGTTTTAAAACAATATTTTACTTTTCTTTTATATTGTGATGATTATATATGTTATACATAAACATATGGTGCTGCAGGAGAATATTTTCGTCAAAAATAAATAAAGAAAAAAGGAAAATAGGTATATATATATATATATATATATATATATAATTTTGTATTTTGTTAGAATATAAATATTACATATATGTTTTTTTATTTTATCTTATAATAATATAATTGTCAGCAGATGTTACAGTATCAAATACAAGTAATAAAAAGTTATTAAACAGTGTACAGTAAATTGTTAAAATATGAAGTGAAATTTAAATTTGAAATATCATATTAGAATATTATTTAACAAAAAATCTTGACTTTTCTAAAGGACAGATTTCATGTATGACGTAAAAAACAAAAATAGAGTTAAACCGGTAAAAGGACAAACTTTTATTACCTCAGTAAAAATGGAAGAGAAATAATTATTAGTTAATATTGTTTGATTATATATAAACAGATAACTATAGTGACCGACATCATGATAGAAGACAACTAAAAAGCTTTGTTCTACAAAAGAAAGAAATTAACTGTAACCTTTTTTAAAGAGCTGACTGCAAAATCGACATTTGCTTTAAATTGCATACTTAAAAATAATCATATAAGAAAAAATTACATTACCTAACTGCTTTTTTTTTGTTAGGATAGTTTTTCTTATTATAAAAGAAGATATATAAAATCTATATATGTACTTTTCACCATATTATTAGATTGAAATGTTTTGTAAGTTCATTTCAATTGAAAAAAATATATAAAAAAATTAACAAAACTTAATTATATATACTTTTCACCATTATTATTAGATTGAACTGTTTTCATGTATCATATTGAATCGAAAGAAATATATAAAAACGAAAAAAAATCATAATTAACAAAACTTATTCTTTTACATGACAAATTTAATGCAAAATATAATTAAAAAAAAGAAGAGATAATCAGATTGACAAAGGTATGTCAACTTTATTTTCAATAAAAAATTCTATTAATTTTTCAATAAATATCTTAATTATATGTTTTTCAAACATGGAAAATACATATTAGTATTTCCTTCTCCTTTTTAAATATTTAAGGTTGATGAACATAAATTAATAAACGTAAAACGCTACTATGATGTTTAAATTAGAATATTTTAATTATCACTTAATCTTTTTTATTCCCACACCAGTAGTGATGCATCAAAATAGGTATATATTTTTCAAAAAAAAAAATATAATCAAAAACCTTTTTTTAAAACCGCATGTGAAATAAAAGAAATGCTGAATATTTAAAAACACGAGAAAGTGGATATCTAAAACTAAAACTGGAATTACATTTAAATGTGTTTTAATTGACCAAAATTTATTTTAAAAATTAGAAACCGACAACAACTTCTAATAACCTTTGAGATTCATTTTTGAAGACATAAAAGTGGCGTCCAAAAGTGTTTTACAGCATAAGACATGTTCCATTCTTTGTCGGAGTTGGGTCTGGTTAATGTACCTATTATCAGTTTATTACGTAATGCTGCGCAAAGAGACCACTTTATGGCTCAAAAAGCAAGAGAAACAAAAGTAACCTTTGAAATATTTAATCATTTCGAAATTGGCAAATCGTGTATCACATCTATTTGTTTCAAGATGAAAGAGAATAAAAAATTTGAAAAAAAATTGCGTAATTTATTATTATTAATATTCTATTTTTATTATTTTTAATAGTGTTATATTATCATTGTTATTTTATAAATTTATTATTATTCTTTTGAATTTTATATTTGTTATTATTATTATTATTTTATAATATTATATAATATAGGTATATTATGTTATATAATCTGACATAATATTTTTTATATTCTTTTACTAAATATGTACATTAAATATTAGTTTGTATTTTTATTTTCGGAGTTTAATGCAGACTTTATTTAGATATAAACTTATAAAGTTTTATGAGTCATAATACAATATGGAATATTAGGGATCATATAATTACAATATTAAATATTATGAGTGTCAAAAATTTGTAGAAAGTGTGAAAATATGAGAGATATGAAATATAAGAGATATATGTTACATGAGGAACTTGTTATTTTATGCTTTTCATATGAGTAAGTTGAAAGTTTCTCCTTATTTATCATTTGATCAATTAAATCAAGTTAAGAGTGTGTTTTTTACCCTTCCTTGCATCTTATATAATGGTTAATCGACAACCACATGTGAACGAATTGAAAATAATTGTCACATGGCTTTACGTTATCTTTTCTAAAACTAAAGTCAGAAAATTATTGATTCGATCATTTTTCTTCTTTAAATGCGGATTTAGACGCAATACAAACTTAAATGAGTGTGGACTTAAACGAATGTTGACTATAATTATGAAGTATTTATGTTGTTTTCCTTTTACTTATTTTCTTATATATATGGAGGTGGAAAAGTGAAAAGTAATTATGTTTGTAAGCCTATGATTTTTTTTTTTAAATCAGTAAATACATACATAGTATTTCCTCGTATTCTCATTCATGTCCATAGTAAATACGTAAAAACAAATGAAGTATAAGAGATAAATACTATAAAATAAAAATGATATAGAATAATGCACCATTGATTTAGTAAAAGTACTTATACAAATCAAATGTCTGCCAAAGTCGCGAATAGAATATACAAACAACTAAAAGACTATTTTGCTCTCAAATAGTAGCATACATGATAAGATAACTCCTCCTTACATGTCCATCAATGACTTTTCACTTTTCCAATCGGTTTAATAAAATCTTTTTCTATATTCCATGATACATTATTTAGATTATTAGTAAAAGCTAGATATCTCATATATATATATATATATATATATATATATATATATATATATATATATATATATCATAATTCAATACTTACATTAAACTCATTTTAGGTTTAATTACCTTTCACAAAATTACATTAATGATCTCATCACATTAACTTATTTAAACATGCAATTTGTCACATTCCATAAAGATATATTGTAACAAATATAGTCAATTTATGTGGGATAAAAAATTAGAATATAAGTGTACACCTTTTAAATCTTTTAAATTAACTTAAATAAATGAGAAATACATAATTGCGAACAAAGAAATATGGATTGAGTGAAATGTTTTTACTTAAACAATATTCTCATTTAAATCTTTTATTCGTCTAAATTTCACTAAGATGAGATATTACTACAGTAATCATCTTTAAATTTGAGGTCATTTATTTTAGTTTATAAATTATCAGGAACGGACTTTTTAGGAGACAGGAGGGGGTCATGGACCCTCCATTTTTTTTTTAATTTTAAAATTTATATATTGAGAATTTTTAAAGATATTTTAAAATTTTAAAATTATATATAATATATATTAGGAAATGATGAAAATTAAATTAAGTATTTATTTTTAAAAAAACACAACATTTAATGTTAATAAATAATAAAATATAAAATCAAATATAATAAAAAATAAAAATATTTACTAAAATTTTTTTTCATTGTCTTTTGAGTTTTCATATATTGTATTGATCTTTAACTTTCACTTTTTTTTTAAGAAAAAAAGATTAGACACAAACTCACTATTTTTCTCTTATTTTTCATATGTTTTTTTCATTATTGAGAAAATGATGTAACTATATTTTATTTGTGAAATATTAGTTTCATAGTTAAAATTATTTTTTTAATCTCATGGACTTTTGTATATTCATTTTTATGAATATATAAATGTACTGTGTATTTTTCATAAGTAATTTTTAATTGTGACTTGATTATCATAAAGTTTTCTTTTATTATGTATCTGTAATATTAATTAAATTATGATAAATTAGGTATATTGATAAAGAATAAAAGAATATATTCATTTTTCTAGAAATGATTAAAGAAAACCAACTGGTAAAGATGAAAACAAAACAAACTCAACTTCTTTATATATACCAAAAACATGATACATATAATCCGATTGTTCAATTAGATGAGTTAGTTTTTTAAAGGGTAAAAAATATCACATGTAATAAAGAGTTTGATATTAATTCTCTAAAACTTTCTTAATTATGAGATTATTCAATAAGTAAAATAGATGAATTATAAGAGCTTATTTAAAATAGAGTCCATATCAAATACAAATTCAAAATTATAAATTTGTAGTATATTTGTTTGATTTTTCTAATGTTATTAGTCAAGATCCATAATTGTATATTACTTAAACAAGATTATTTTCATGTGAACAACATACTAGCTACTTAAAATTTGACAAAATTAATCAAAATATCAATTTCATTCCTAAACCACAAGTCAAATTTAATCAAAATCTAAAAATACCATAAAATTTAACAAAAGAGCTCATATATCAATATTAGATTCATACTTCAGCTAACACATTTATAACTATACAGAAACATTCTTTAAATAGAAATCTCAACTTAGTTAAGTTCCCAATGGAGAAACAATAATAACAACAAAAAATATCAGAATATGCAGTAAAAATAATTTCATCAAACTTACAAGAATAGATGAGAAGGAAGAAAAAAAATAAAAAAATGACAACAATAATCATAAAATAGAACACCAATATTTTTAATGTGAAAAATTCTCTGAATGTGATAGGTAAAAATTCACATACAGTACTATCAAGTAAATCAAGATCCACAAATATGAAATAGCGTAAAGAAAGAGGTGAGAAAGAATAAAAGAAGAAAAAAATAAAAAAAAGGTAAAAAGTAATAAAATTTTCTGTTTATGAAACACTAATCTGATCCAATTCCTGCAAGATTTCTAACTGTTTTGAGTGCAAGATAAAACAATCCAAAATAGTTTATTATTATAAAACACCACTAAAAAATTGTATTCGCACACCCCCTCAAATCAATATAACTACCACACTCCTTATAAATATAAACCCAATCTACATACATTTTATAAACACTGAGAAGAAGAGAAGTCTCATGTTGAAAAATTATTATTTTGATGCTTACTTCTCATGTTGCAATATATATATATATATATATATATATATATATATATATATATATATATATATATATATATATATATATATATATATATATATATATATATATATATATTCCTTAACACCAAGTCTCTTGTTTTTCTTTTTTTTATTTTAGTGTTTGAGAAAAAAATAATTAAGAAAATAAATTATTTTTAAGAATTGGCTAAAACATTTATTTTAAAATTAAAACAAATTCATTGCTCAATGTAAATTTAAGTAGGAGAGTTTTTAATAATTAAATTTAATACAAGGGTATAATTGAAGTGGTCTTAAAAATTTAAATATGACAAATAAAAAAGTGGTAAAAGATTTTGTTTGATATATAAAAAGAATCAAAGAAGATGTAGAAAAATAAAATCAATGTAACCCTATAAAAGTAGAATGATTAACAAAAAAACGCCGTTGCCGGGGATCGAACCCGGGTCGTCCGCGTGACAGGCGGAAATACTCACCACTATACTACAACGACAGCATTTGATTACAATTATTATGTGAGTTAATTTATAGGCATATAATATACCTCAGATTTATGCAGATAAAAAAATATTACGATTACGACCACTTCAATACAATCACACTTATATAATTGAAACATATTTTTGGTTAAAGATAGGTTATAATCGATTATGAAGTTCCAAAATTAATTAATGTAACTTTGATTTATTTATTTTGGATGTCCCTTTTTAAAAGAAATAAAATAGTAATAATAATATCATATATTTATTTTTTTTTTATTTTTCTTTAACAAAACAATTTTTACTTTACTTCGTATTTATTTATCTTTTCCATTTTCTTTATATACCATTTATTCTTTTTCTTTATTAAATAGAGACTAAAGTCCTTTCAATATTTTTACTTGTGTTGTCGATCAATAAAATTGAATCGATAATAGAGGCAATCGCCAATCAACGATTTGTAACTAGTTAAGGCTGAAATGTTAGTTTAGTTAAAGGAAGTCAATAAGAGACAGATAACATGAAAAAAAAAATATACGTAAATGATGTTTTAAAAATATTTGTTTTAAAAATATTTATGATGGACGAATATGTAACGAGTATTAGATATGATACGTATATGAGACAATTTATCTTATCTTAGAAAATATTAGATATGACACGTTTCTGATAATACAATACTTTACTTTATATTAAAAAATATATGATGATATCGTAATTTATTTTAAATTATATTAGAATTAAAAATTATTAATAAATATTATCTTAATTGAATACTTGAATTCAATATATAAACAAAATAAAAAATATATAAACTTAATATGTTACATTACTATGAATAATTAACCTATTGTGTTTTTTTAATTCTGGTTATACAGTGCTTTTTTAATTCTGGTTATACAAATATTTAATTTTATAATTTATACTTTTTAAACTATTGTAATATTTCATTAGTTGTTATTAATATTTTAAAATTAAATTCGTATCTTATTTGAAAATATTTTATTTATTCTAATAATTATTTAAAAAATTAATTTGAAGAAAAATTGAATGATAATTAAAATTTTTAAAAAATATTCAAATCTATTTTTATGCGAAGTCTTTAATATTAAATAAAGAAATGCTACAAAAGATAAAATAAAATATTTTTAATAAATTAAAGAAAACCTGATTAATAAATCAGAAGATAATATTTAAATATTTTTATCAAGCTGTTAATACTGGGTTGTTAATAATGTAAAAAAATTATAAAATAAAAATCTTTTAATAAAAAAATAATGAGCGGGTTATATTAGTGAAATACGTTATATTAATAAAATAATAAAAGGTCATGCAAAGAATTCCAAACATAAACATAAGCTAATTTCATTCGTGAAACAGGCACAGACGAGTTTTAAACTAATGACAATTTATCATGTGATATACGTTCAAGATACCTGTATATTTGGATACTGATATTTTGATATTATACTTTTTTTTTTCTATTATCCTTCTTCATTATCATTTCATCTTCTTCTAAAAATATAAAAATCAATTTTTATTAAGACTATTTTATCTTTGTAAGAGATGTCAAAACATGTCAAGGAATATTTTTCAAAAACATTAATTCAATTTTTCCGTGGTGTAAAATATGAGTTTAATAAGAAAATTTCCAAATAGATAAAAAATATAAAGTTTACTATAGAGTGTAAATGTTTTTCTTTTTATGAAATTTATTTTTCATAAAATATTTAGAAACAAGGATTTTTTTTATCAACATAAACAACTAGTTCTAGTGTGATGGTTACAAATATCAATAGGATGAGTAGGGTACGAATATTAATACTCTAATACTTTACTCGCTAGATAAATATCTATTTCATCCGTTCCATATCCGTGTGGGTATCTATTATGCAGGTACCCACATATTATTTTTACATCAACAGATATTTATGGGTGCCTATGGGTATTTACAATTTTTTAAAAATATTTAACAATGAATTTTAATTCTAAATTCAAATAAAATAAGATACATAACATTCATATATTCCATAACATTCGTAAATAGTGTTGAACGACTGTTTACAAAGAAATATATATTTTTTAAAATGAATTGATAAAAAATAACTTGTTCAAAATCAATATGTCAATATTTTAATCATATTTTCTATTTTTATTTTTAATTTAAATTAAAGTATAGTGAATATGGATATTCACGGGTACATATACTATGGTATTTGTACCTGCTCCCATTAATATGCAGGTATAAAAAATACTAGTACCCGTTACCTGCAGATATCCATTTACAATATTCATTTTCTACCGTTACAAATTTTATCCGCGAATACGACGTGTACAGATTCTTTTGACAATAAATTATATAGTTCAAAGGTATTGAAATCAGGATAAAAGTTGTCATTTAATACTATTTTGGATGATTTTTTTTTTTCGAGAGTTCGTAAAGGAGACATGTTGGTGATGTGATATTTAATATTTGATACGAAATTTCTATTAAATCGATAGTATTGCTAAATGAATTATACAGTCTTTAGCTGTGTTAAAAATGTGATAGTTAAAAACGTTTAAGTGAAATTATATGTGTATTTTACATATAGTTTTTACATGATTGTTAAAGGTATATGATGTTAGTGGAACTTGAAGATGATGTTAGTGAATCATTGAAGATGACTATGATCAAATATAGTTGGTTGATATTTTAGTGAATTTTAGTATGGTCCAGTTGTTAAAAACATATTTGACTTCTATGTGAATCCATAAATTTTACTCTAAACTATGGAATTGCTCAAGCAATGGTTCCCTTGCAATCAAAAGTTTATATGTTGCCTAGGACAACTCTTTCTTCTATAGGAGAAGTGTCGTTCAAGCAACTGTGATCCTTCAAACGAGGATCATGGTAGTGAAACATGGGTTATAGAATATTCGAGACCAACACACTCAAGCACTAAACAATGTGTTTTTTGTTGTAAAACTTACTGAAAGATATTTGACAAGACGTTGTGAAAGCGCTTCAAAGATTTCAAAGATTACAAAAGATGTCTTTTTTATTTATTATTTATTTTATCAACTTTTAATTTTTTTTTAATAAATATACAAACAAACTCTAACGGACACGAACTTAAAACTAGTTTATTAATAAAATAATATATTGTCTTTAGGGATAATCAAATTATATAAATAAGATTTCAAAGTAAAAACTATTTAATAAATAATATTTCATTAACAAAATGTTATATTTATGTTGATATGATTTTAATATATATATATATATATATATATATATATATATATATATATATATATATTGATTTTAATTGAATATTTCTCTATAATCCTATAACTCGAATTATATATCATACCACCAAATTTAACTGTTTTTATTATAAGTATTATCTTATTTTAAACTAATAAAAAATACGTAACCTCGACCCTACGAAATGACCAACTATCATTCCGAGAAAGTTTATCTTAAGAATAAGGATACTTATGATTTTGGTCCAAAAAGATGTTGTTCCCATATGATTTACGAGATTTAGTGCGGCGTGATTACTCTACAGTTTTTATGCCTTTGGTTTAAATATATTTTTTTCTATTGATTTTCAATAAAAAATAATATTAATTTATCTTGGAAACATTGATACAATTTAATTTTTTTAATTTAAAAATAAAAAATGTATTCATTTTAATCAAATTTTGTTAATTTTATTTAATATCTGAAACATATATATTTTATGATAATTTTAGTTAAGATTAAAGTACAAAAATATCAAATATAAATAATTCAAAAGGTATGTTTAAAACATAAAAAAAATATAAACTTAACAAAATCAAATTAAAAGAATTAAATTCACAACATTTCTAAAGTTGAAAGACTAAATTTAGTTGAAAAGAATTAATTCTAATTTTTCTAAAAATTAAAGAGTAAAATTACATTTTAAAAGTATTTAAATATCATTTTATGGGTCTACGCTTTAGTTGTTTATTCTTAATTTATTATATTTTTTATTTTTCTTGAAACATCTTTAACAATAATTTGGAAAAACAGAGAAAAGTTGCGGTGTAGGAGTGGGACAAAGGGCCTCGTTTGATGGGGAGACAATCGTGTAAGGAAGTCGTACGAGCGACGTTTTAGCACGATGCATTGTATTCCTCCCGACCACCACTGGAACAAACCATAAAGATGTAGACCTCCAACATCAAAAGGAAAAACAACCAAAAAGACCTTCCAAACTTTCTCAAAGACATCAACAACTCATTTAACTTAAGTAATCATCGACTCAATTAACAAAGTTTCAAACTCACATTATAGACAACAGAAAGAAAACATAATTGGAAGAAATATCCAACTAAAAATGACACCTTAGACGTTTCGACAAATATTAATTACTGATTAAATTTTTCGACAAAGATTACTTATCGATAAAACTATCGGGAGATCATCCAATAACTTTTGTGCAGTAATTCTGAATGAATTCTACTTAGCCTATAAATATAGAATTCAATGATCCAGGTCAATTGCACTAACTCCGAAGAATAAATACAGCCCCGGCTTTGATCATGGATGGGTGTTCTTGCTCGTCCATCAGATATAGTTATATCTTTCTCTCGAATATTAATATACACACGCAAATCTAATATAAATAATCACTTTTTAATGTGAATTGTTTTTCTTGCATTTGACACGTGGTAAAAGAGAGAGAAAAATAATACTATGATTCCTATTTTTTTTTACTCTAATTATTTATTTTCTAACATGACTTAATGTGGACCATTTTTCTTTCAAAGTAAAAAACAGTGATACATTAATAACAGTCCACACTAAACTAAGTCAAGAAACAAAAGATGGAAATTAAAAAATAATGAGTTATGGTATCATTTTTCACGAGAGAAATGTATTCAACTCTTGGACCGCGATAAATAAATTGGGCAATTGATAAATGAACCAAAGGCAGGAATATAGCTAAAGAAATGCATTTAATATGCTAACATATTTGAAACGAATCAGGAAATACACAATGAGGTTGATATATTCAGGTATCATAAAAGGATTTATGGAAGTGAATTCATTTACAATACTTCATCTTGTAGAGCGTAAAAAGAACCATCATCTAGAGGCAACGACGGTGGGGTTCCAGGGGGTATACAAGCAGCACCGTTCTCACCAGCACATATACATAGAGCCTCCGCATCCCTCAGACTTGCATCAAGGTCGATGTGACCACTTAGCTCATTAATAAACTTCAACAGGGTGTCAAAGTCCATTTCCTCTCGAATTATTTTACCACGATACCGATTCAAGATTGCCACACACAAATACAGGTGCAGATGCTCAGACGGATAATGTGTCCATAAAACTTCCCACAACCGCATTGTTTTCTCGTACTCAAACTCCCTGAGATATCAATCAATATTCTTTAGTTGTCAAAGCATGTATATAAAATGCTTAAGGTAACTCTACACAAGGCTATACCAGCCAGCAAATTAGCAAACTGATAACAGTACCAAAACTTACATCAAGTTAATTTGTATATATTTTCCACGAGTAAAATCACCTACCATGTGATCTTTGAACTAAACTTATATAGGAACCCCAACATTCTCTGTAACTGTTGAGGAAACAACTATCAAGATAAAAAGAGACCAGACTTGGTGAACCTAAGAAATGTTGTTCATCATTGATAACACAATGAAACTATTGGTCACTCTAATCAGACAGGGTGGTGCTTCTTCTCTCTGTCTGGAATGCTCTCAAGAATATGGTATCCTTCTGACACATCTTAGAACTAAAACACGATAATTTCAAAGTGTAAGAGAGCATTGGACACAAAAAGAAAGCGGCACAAACTGAGATTAACTACTAGCTGCAACCGAAAGAGTAAATTTCAGAGGTATGTTTGATCTTTTGGATCTATCCAGAAAACTATTAGTTATAGTCAAACTGCCTTCGGTAGTGCTGATATATCCAATCTATTTTTAGAAGGTAAGTAGAAAATAACTAAACTTAAAACACAAACTCCGGACCATTAACATCATATGTAATACAATATGCACCAAAAGTTACTGAATGGTGACAAGCATAACAATTTAAGTAATCTAACCTTTTAAATTGAATCAAAATCCAGCGGAAGCAAAAGAAATAATTCAAGCAGTCACGTTGCTTAAAATAGTTATGCAATGGACTATCAAGCAGCTCCACCAACTGCAACAACGAATAAATGTATCAGTTCTGAATGCTAAAGCAACAGTAATAAATCTCAGTACCAAATTTCATATAAAGAGTGTAGAGACCAAGTTACTAAAAGATGCAGCAAATAAGGCGGGATGTGACTGCTAGATACACCATACCATCAAACACGGGCAGTAGAAAGCTCAAGTCAAAATACGATTGAATAAAATTCCTATTCTGCTATCTAGTTTCATGAAACGATATGAAGCAAATAAGTATTTTGGGTTTACAATTGCCAACACAATTACCAATAAAAACCTTGAAGAACCACCCCAACAAAAGCTAGTCATTTTAGACGAAAAGCCCCAGGAAATATAAACCCCACACAAAATCTCATTTCCAGTGTTGCATACCCCTTGCAATTAGATTCCTAATTTCCCAACATGCTTCGTGGCCCATGGGCCTGACACACCCACGCAGGCTAACTCTGCACTAACGACACTCATTTGCAATTGAGAGAAATGACAGTAAGCTTCGATATCCATTGATAAGAACTTTGGGGAAACCATAACAAAAAAACTTAATACTTGTAGTTAAGGCTTTATAAACCCTACACTAGAATATCAAATTTCAAATGTTGGACTCAAGTCCAGACCTTATAGTTGGATCGTAATATCACATGCCTAGAAACCTCAGTCCACTATAAGAACATTCTGTCAAAGGAATACAACAGAATTTGACCTTCACAATAAAGAAAATATTCACCTACAGTGTATTTAATGGAAAGACTTGAAAAGAAAGCACATATGGATACAAGTCATTTGGAGTCAAACAAATAATTAATGATGATATTAGAATATGTGATAGATTCCACAGATAAGTGATGTTATACAACCTAAGACCAGAGAGGAACAAGGTAAAGGTCTTGTCATGGACAAAATGAAGTACAACGTTTGATTATTGAGGATAGTCAAGGGCATGCAACTGATCTCAAAATACAAGAGGAACAATGTAGTAAAAAACAAAACGGTATACACTATTTCAACTAGGTGACGATTTTTGCATTAGTGACACCATTCTCTAATATGGTGAGTAAACACATGAAGTTTGATTAAGAACGCCCTGTAATTTGAGAGAAGACTGAAATTGGGAAAACATGTGTGCATTAATGTGCAAAATTTTGGTGGGTGGCCCGAATTGAGAAATAGTTCCATACAAAAATTTTGTAAATTAGAAAAAAAATATCAGAACGAGTTTTCATTGAAAAACCAAAGATCAATCTAAAAAGTCATGACTAAACGTGATAGGATAGTAATATTCTACGGTTGAATATACTTGACTAGGCCCCCAAATATTGAAGTGAACTAAAACAAAAAGGTGATGCAACACATTTATTGACTTGAGGACTATGTGAATGAACATTGTTTCCTAACTGGCATAACTCACAGTCTAACTAAGTGAACAGAGACTGGGAACTAAATAAGCAGCTTCTCTAAATTGGAATAACCAAGGCATTGATGAGCAAGATCTGCAAGGTACAACAGACAGAAGCAAACGATGCTGAAAGATGATACAATCCCATATACTTGTGTTTTGCCCAAGTCATCCATTTGACAAACCAATCTCTAAAAAGAACAAAATTATTCACAAGGGAGCAAGTTTGCAAATTGAAATGGCAACCAAGAACAAAGAAGACAATTTAAGTAAGATTATGAAAAGGGTAAGTTCATCAATGCAACAAGTTTTAATGAATCAATGCAAGAGTAACATAAGGCAAAGAAATTGATATCGATAATTGCAAGAAAAGAGACTGGCTACCGATCCTGTGATTGAAGGGACTAAAGTGATGGAATGCACCAAGTCAAGTATTCAAGATCCATGAGAGGACACACCGATAGAGTTGATGAACATTATTGGTGTTAGAATAATTACATCTATGTATTATCATTAAGTCTAGGTATAGGGGTAGAGTGTTGGGAACATCTTGTACCTATAGTTGTACCTAGTTCTGCACCTAGCGTCTAATGCAGTTCCTTAATCTTCCAAGGATTCTTGTATCAGTTTTTCATTATAACTAGAAGATTAAGAGAGGGGTCCTTTAAGCTGTTTGAATCTTAAAGTTGGTATCAAAGTTGGTTGATCCCACTCTGGTTTCTGTGTCTCCTTGTTTGTTGGCACTAGTCACCCCGTTCGCTGCTGTCCTCCAATATCTGCAACTGTCCACTGCAGTTCGACATTGTCCAATGTTGTCAGTCACTATTCACTGCCGATTTGTCACCATCCACCATTGGCCACCATCACAGTTTCTTCCGGTAACCACCAGATTTGGATCGCCACTCTGACCGACCAAATTTCGCCGGTCCCGAAGCCTAAAGCAATCTCATGCCCTGCCACGCACCATGTCTGTCTTCATTGATGCTCTGCGCGTGAAGCTTACATGCCACCTTCCTCTCATGGAGGAACTGCATCGCCTCGGTTGTGTTCACCGGCCCTTGACTTGGAACCATAATTTGACAGCCATCCCAAATGATGTAGTTGGCTGAACCAATGAGATTTTCACAAGGGATTATGGTGGTGAAAATCACAGCAGAGTTATCACTAGCAGCAAGAGATGCATTGTCAACAGAAGAAGCAATGAAAACGATGTCAAACTGCGGGTGTCAAGTAGTGTAAGGAGCTACTGCTGGTTCCGTGGTCATTGACCAGGAAGCAACGGTGGTTGGAGGGATGTGCTGGGGCAATGCAACTGTGACTATGATTGGAAGCCACAACGTTTGCAGTACTGTTTACCACAAAGAATATTAACTACGGAAAAAATAAAAAGGCAATACAGGGGATCCAACCCTAATCTAATACCATGTAGAATTATAGGAATTGTGCGAATTATGAGCATAAACACACTGATCTATTTCTAATCATGTACAATATAATAAAGGTAACAAAAAAAGAAAATCCTTAAATATTTGTTAAATATATTTTGTATCCCTATTTAGATTCAACCTAATCATATCTTCAACAATAATAATTGCAAAATGATGATAATTGAATAATAAAATGTGTAATTAAATCTCGAGATATCAATAAATAAAAAAATAACTCAAAATTATGTATTTACAAACATACTGTATTAAAATAATCAGGTGTTGCCTATTACATTACAACGTAGGTCTGTCCCTGGTTACTAATCTCTATGTATTTACAGATATAGAAGTTTGGGCAAGACTTTATGCATAAAGTCTAAATGTTCATGTACAAACGTTATTCAGATCTGAAAAAGCTTACCTCTGGTATCTAGGTTGGGGCCAAACTATGTAAACAATTACAACAGATCAAAACATAAGCAGAGTTGTTGTTTGATCCATGTAGCTGGTCTCATCTAGTAGGAAAAGGCTTTTGTTGTTATATTTCATTATTTTCATAAAAGTTAGGAATCACCATACGCTAGCTATATAGCACGTCGGAACCAGAACCAGAACCACCTTTTAACTACCAAAAAAAAATATGAAAATCATAACAATACCCGTAATTTCTAATCTCTCGAGTCTACATTGAAATTATTTAAGATTACCACTGGAGGTGCTGATGCCTCGCATGATGAATTCATAATATAATTTGATTTATACACAACAGCCACCCTTTACCCCACTAAGTTGGGCAAGAGTGTAAAAAAAACATAGTAGTGTAAAGTTAACCAATACAAACACAACAGTCTAATAAATAACGACTAATGATGCAATGCTTGAATGATTTGTAAAGGGGAGAGAACAACCTTAGATAATGCAAAAAGTTGAGAGTGCATGCCGTTTTGATCCCGATTAAAATTGGGTCCAAGACGTTCCATTAGAGCAACAAAACACCAAAATGCCTCTGATTCATCATCCATTACAAACAATATTGGAGATAGAAGATCACTCATTCCCTGTAAAAACAGCATGTAAATCAGATTCCCTACCCATATGACATAATAATCCAATTTTTGAATTGGAGGAAGGAAGAAGACAGCATTTGGAAACAAAGATGCATGATGATTTGTGGTTTCAAAATATAATTGATTTAAGAAGATAGTAGCTATTAAGATGCACCTCCTTGCTGTAGTGAATACATACCATATTCTTTGTTAATCAAACAAGGGGAAGAAGGGGTAAGACAGAATATGAAAACAATAAAGAGGCCTAATGATTCAAGGTTTCAAAATATAATTGGTTCAAGAATATAATAGCCACAAAGATACTCCTCCTTGTTGTTGTATTGAATACATAACATATTATTTGTTTAATTTAACAAGAGGAGGAAAGGGGTAAGACAGCATATGAAAACTATAAGATGCATAACGATTCATGGTTTTCAAAATAGACATGGTTCAAGAAGATAATAGCCATTAAGATACCCGTCCCTGCTGTAGTGACTACATACATATTCTGTTTAAGGAAAAATGAGGACTCAACTTCCGAAAGAAAAAGATCAAAATTTTGGTAATCCAAATATATAATATTCAGAGCAATTAAAATGCACGGCATAGTTACCTGGCAATAACCAAGATCAAAGTTGTAAAATGAATAGGTCAACAGTATATCTCGTAGAATATTTACATTTGGATTATCATCCCCTTCATAGAAAGGGATCGATCTATCAGTTCTCACCTTCAAAAGTACAAGATAATTAAAACTGCATTAGCATCATTTATCTGTTCATTTATAGTCATTCAAATTTAAATCTGTTCCACTAGCTTACCACATCTTTCTCAATAAGCCCTTTCCTTTCCCTGAATTTTGTGAATCTTTTAGCCTGTGCTGAGGATATACTCTACAGAGAAAAAAAATTATAAAAATATATTTTGAACTTAGCTGACAGCATATAGAATTAAGCAGAAAAACAATATTACAAGAGATGACAAATACATTATTAGAATTCATAATTAGAGGAAAAACAATGTCACAACAAGGTCATCATATTTGAGTAACTGGTAGGGTTAGGGTATGTATGTAATCAATTATAAGCTCCATTTTTCATTATGGTTCCATGCAAAAAGTTCAACATGGGTAGCAGTAACCAAGGAACATTGGATCAAACATGGTTCCAGGGCAAAAAAATCTTTCACCTTATGCAAGCGCATGTACAACTGGTTTTGCTATGTACGATCGAAACCTAATTCATTTACAACCATATTTGATTTTATATCATACGTTGCATCAATATACTAAAGCTCATGGATGTTTAATTTACATATTTGGCAAACAAACTATAAAGTAAAGGTATTACAGACTATCTTGTGACATTGGGATCAAAAGTATTAAAAAGGAAACAGACCTCCGTACAATTAATTCCATCCACCTTATCATAAATGAACAATTTTCAAGTGATTAATATCAAAGCAGAAAGAGAAATACATCAACTAAAAAGAATGTACTAAAGCTCATGGATCATTGTTCCAGGGCAAAAAAAAATTTTTTGCCCTGAAATATTGGATCAAACATGGTTCCAGGGCAAAAAAATCTTTCACCTTATGCAAGCGCATGTACAACTGGTTTTGCTATGTCCGATCGAAACCTAATTCATTTACAACCATATTTGATTTTATATCATACGTTGCATCAATATACTAAAGCTCATGGATGTTTAATTTACATATTTGGCAAACAAACTATAAAGTAAAGGTATTGCAGACTATCTTGTGACATTGGGATCCAAAGTATTAAAAAGGAAACAGACCTCCGTACAATTAATTCCATCCACCTTATCATAAATGAACAATTTTCAAGTGATTAATATCAAAGCAGAAAGAGAAATACATCAACGAAAAAGAATGTAGGAGCTAATGAAAACCTGCCACTGGTTCTTTATGTTCTCATATTCCGACTTTTTAACAGACTTCTGGAATTCTCTCTCAGCATATGTTGATTCATATGGATAATATCCCAAAAGCAAACCCCAAACCTATAATTTATAAATAAGCTTTAGCCTATGAAGAACATGTATTAATCTCTAATCAAAATGCTTAGCCTAAAAATCATTACATACGTTATAAACCAACCTCATTTCGTAAGTCATGATCAAGTCCGCCGTAAAATACTCTTTTTCTCAAAGCTTCTGAATCTGTGACTCGCCCTTCAGAATCCAAGAAGATAATCCACTGCAGATGTTTGATCCCAATAATAATTAGCAAACAACTGAATACTTGGAGGATAAATCTTTTACACAATAACACAAACGTTTTCCCTCAACACTTGCAATCAGAATGGCAATAAGAAACGTGTATCACTTCAATAATTGCAGTATGAAAGTATTTCATTTAAGATTGCATGAAGGGGATCATCAAAACTAACATATAAGCTGTAACCCCATCTCCAGAATGCTCCTTTAGTGGCACAGTATGGTAAAAAAAATAATTGAAGGATATGTTTGAGATGGAGGTTTGGAAGGGAGAGAGAAGAAACAAAAATATTTCATTTCAAGTAAGAAATCAATGAAAGGGACAACTATCAAATCAAAAACGAAAATTTTACCCTCCAACACTTTTCCCTTCCAAATCATCCACCCAAATAGAGTCTTATCCATGATACCATCAACTTAATGGATTTTTCAGACAGAAAAAATTCTGATAGTAAAAATTTTGGCTTCCTCAGGTCGAAAAAACTAATACAAGAATGCAAACCACCCATGCACATGAATTAAAATGTGTCGAAGTTGCTTTCATTCCATTCCAAACTCTCCATTTCCAAGGATTAGAATCTCCCTCGTGATGCAGTTGATTTATTTTCCCTTCCAACACAGTAAAAATTAAGTTAACAAGATAAGCTACAAATAAACTCCTTGATGTTTCAGCCATTTTCAGTTTTCATGTAAAACGAATTTGTAACACAAATTCCTTGAAGTTCACGTGAGAATGAAAAATGTTAAATATATTAGTTATTATATCCCGTAAATCGGGTGGGAAGCAACAGCTTTCAAAAACAGAACGTAGGGTACCTTGTGAAGAAAATAAAAAAATATTAAAATTTGTTATATCAATATTTATTTTACTAACATGAATTAAGGATAAAATAAACATCAAAGAACATCATATCCAGCATCTGTGTGGGAGGGAGTAAAATCAAGAAAGCTAACTGAATGTTGCAAACAATTAAACTAAAACCATCACACTGACCATCTAACTTTTGGTCCAGTTTATTGCCATGAAAAAAAAAATCCTTCTAGATTGCTAAGAACAACTGGATCAGAACATGAAGACAGATTCTTTATTGCCTGCACGTAAACTGAATTACCAGTTTTTACAAGACATGCGCCCAACGACAATGATCAACTATCATACCCCTACCCCTTCTTAACTCCACTCCCTTTTTATCATACCCATCCAATTAATAACCAACCACTTATAGGTAGCTTCTATCTGTTAGAATTATTCAGAGTTTTATCCTGTGTCCCTCCTATTTTCCCTACTTTAGACACTCTTGATACGAGGCCTCAGTAACCAATCAATCCCCCCTAAAAAACCCAACTTGTCCTCAACGTGCAATTCAATATCTAATGCTCACTCCCAACTAGTCCCACCATCTGTAGAACCTTCTGCATAATTAACACCTCCACGGTGGGTGCCATTCTCTCATAGTCTTCTCTACTGCTTATCTTGCAGACGTGGGTATGTCCAAACTTCTCATTAACCGTGAAACACTCCCCTTTTCTGACCTTTTCTCGTATTTCTGCTTCTAACAGTCTCTTGAAAGGCAGTACTCCTTAATACAAATCACTTTCAGATGCTAAAATTCCAGTCCCCATTGGATCTATTATTTGTAATGATCTGATAAGAACTAGCTCACTTCCTCCAAGATGGCCTCCTGTGCTCGCCACTGCAAAGTTCTATTTTTGAGCTTTGCTCATCCTCTCTGACAGTTTCTTGATTCATAAGGCTTCAACTCTGCTGCACGCATCTTATTCTTCACGTTATTCAAGAACATGTCCATCAGGTTCTACTCTTAAAAAACCTCCATTACCCCTAAATATCATTCAAATTGAGTGATAACCAGCTCACAGATCTGGCCTGTTCAGAGCTAACAGCAATTTAAAATGACTTCTCATCATAGTGGGATGGAATCTTTGAATGAAAACATTCTTGATCGGTTGCCAAGATGGGTTTGGCTTACAAGATTCCCTCCATTGGTACCATCATCCTAAGGCTTCTACCCCTAAAGCCACCATAAAAGCGTGCATCTTTTCCCCTTCTACCACTCCTCTCAATCTGAAATTCAGCTCGCTAACCCAACAACATGCGTCTTTCCCAACAAACAGGTATCTCCAACTTCCTCCATCTATCACATGACAGATTCCATGATGGTGGTCAGCATATGCTTTCTTGGGTCACTTCTTAGAGCTTGGGCAGAAGACCACCAAGAATTGACATGATTCCTCCGATTAGAGTTTTCAAGAATCACATAATGCATGACTTGACGATCTTTCAAGCAATACCTATAGCAAGTATTGCACAATTCATTTGTGGGATTCATTCAAACACTTCAAGTGAAACTTGTATAGCCAAGCTGAAGATATTGTAGTGATTTGCACAGTACTCATAAACCATGCATCCAACAATAACCAACTAACTGTTGTTAGCTAATAGTTATTTTGTTACAATTATTCAGGGGCTTATCCTCTGTTTCTCCGTAAAAGCCTTAGCTACCAATGAATTGCATCATTTGCAAAAGAAACAATAAGCAAAATTGCACGTTTACAATGGCCATCATGCAAAAGAGTATATGCAAGAGATGTCCTTATACATAATATGATGATATTAGCAGCCTGTATAAGAAATAATACCTATTATATCAAATATACATTTCATACCTCTGAAGAACCTAGAGGTGGTTGCCGTGGTTTTCCCCATACTAATGATAAATTTTCAAACTGCCAGAAGACAGACAAAAGACCATATAATTAATATTATACAGTGTAACAGGGAACAAGGGGAAATTACACTATAATTTTATACAAATTTAAGCAGAGTATCCAAAATCAAATAATTTTTTTACAAATATCAGCAATATTCTATATCAATAAAAAATAGACACTAAATATAATATTACCTCCATAAAATTCAGATTATTCATAAAAGTTATGGACAAGCAATTTTTTACAAATATAAGAAGTATGCCAAATCAATTTCATAACAGTAGACACTATGATATTACCTCCATAATTTCAGATTATTTAACACAGATTTACAGAAGCCAACTTAACACATGGACAAGGAAATTGACTTAACTGGTCATTTTTAATAAGTCAGTGTGACATTTAACAAACCCTAGCACCTTAAATATGAATGCAAAATAGTAAAAAAAAATTATTGTTTTATCCTTTTCTAATATTTGTGTCTTTCTTCAATGAAACACTTATTGAAGCCTGTTGCCTCAGCAAATTAAAACCCTTGTGTTTAATGAAATATCTTGAAAGTAGCCAATGAAACTATTAAAGTAACCCAGATCAGAAGCTTCGCAACGGCCTCCATCTCACATCAGATTTCATTACTCAATGCCACACTGTTCATTGGAAGTTAATTATGTTCAGGGTAGAAGATACCAACAAAGAAAGCACACCAAACATTTCTAATTAAAATAATTTTGGTGCCTAAAAAAAAACAAGTTTTCATGCAGATTGTAAACTAAAATGTACAGTTGCGATGCAAGAAAAATAGGTTACCTCCTGAGAATCCAAGGCAACCTCCTGAGAATCCAAGGCAACACAACTTTCATCAGAAGTCTTTTCCTCAGCGTGGGAAGACTTCCTAGGATGATCAAGATTATTCCGGATATGGGTCCTCCTCTCGCTGAATCCATTGCTATGGTTTTCCCCAAAAAGTTGTGATGTTGTCTCTCGGGCAAATTTTGTGACTAGCGAAAACTTCTCTAAAACATGAATAGAGAGGTCTCGAGCAGGATCTACTTTATGACTAGGTCTCCCAGGGAACTGAGTAGCACTAAAACTTCCATTATTGACATCATTATCAGCCCTTCCTTGGTTCTCATTCAGAACGGATTCATCAACAGACAGATTTGAAGGTCCACATGCAATGGGAACAGCTCTGGGCAGCTCCAAGGAAGACAAAGTCCTCTGGAAGTCATTGCAAATGTTTAGAAAAAATATAGCAACCCAATTTAAGTGGCTTGATATTTAATTATTATAAAAAAGGGCCTTCACAGACCTAAGGGAATTATAGACATAAGCACTTTCATTCATCTCATTTTTCAAGCAAGAACAACTATTTATTAACATTTGAACTGTGAGAATGAGAACAAAAGAGGAACAAGTTGCTTATGATCTTCTATCACTGATGTAAATTTTCCTTCTTTGCAAAATATTGCTCTCAATCCACAAAAGACAGTATGAATCTATGATCCAGCTGTAAAACCAAACAAAGTCAATTGAATTAAACCACTCATACCTGAAGTGTATTCTGAAAATCATTTACAAGGAATACATTGGCATCCTCTTCAGATCTACATTAGGCATAAGAATAAGATTATATGAAGAAATTTGCATGAAAACCTTGAATAAGAAATCATAGAAACGTGCTGCAAATATAATATCATTTTGTCTTGCAAATATAATATAAGAATAACGGCAGCATTAAAGAGTGATCTTGATGTGCACAAAGGAGGAAAAGGCTAGTGTAAATTTGTAAATTACAATTTACAAGTGTAGAAAATGCGCTTGATGATGATTCTCCATCATCTAAAAAATCATTGCACTTATTAGGATGTCATGAATGTGGCACATACCTCATCATTTGTTCATGACTAAAAATGGTTAACTCTTGCACATAATACATAATGATATCATATAAAAATAATTTTTCTGACAATTAAACACTGCCAAATTGCATGTTCACACATTGAAATAACAACATCATATAAATCCATAGAAACAAATGCAGGATCAACAACTAGCTACATAAGATTGGTTATGGCACTATTAATAATTACAAATGAAAAAAGAAAATTAAAAAAGAATAAATCAGTAGAGGCATGGCATATGAGGCTAACCTCACAAGAAGAACATGCTGCTTTATTGTAGCAAGAAATTCTTTGACTCCTCCACTATAAAAATAGAGTGGAGGATAAGCAAGTCCTGCAAAATTTTATCCAGACAAGATTGAATAGTAGAACACATCATATAATAAGGTATAGAGTGAGCCGGCAATTAAGTTCAACATGAGATAAATAAAAAGACAAGACAAAACAATTTAATCATACAAATGGAGCATACAGATCAATGGTAGAAATCACAGCTTGGTACTCAAATACTTGGAAAAGGTTCAAAGTTATTCAAATTTAGTTAATAGTAATTGGTGTTACAAGCATTGGTGCACCAACATTGGCAAAAACAACTCATGATAGTATAGAAAGCAACAATATACACCGACTGCTTAAAAAGCCAGCATAAAAAATGTACAGAGACTCGAAAAATCATCAAAAACAAAAACATGTACTTGTATTTTCTGACATATATTATTAAAAACAAACTCAATCTTAGAAAGTCGCATGAATCAGCTAACTATGAAAACAATAAAAATGATAGCAGGAGACGGAATGATTGCTATTTTAAACGCTATAATACAAATAAAATAATTTATACTACATATATAAATAAAAAAAAAATCATAATAAACAATAAGTCACAATAATCACCATCAAACTGCGAGCAATACAAACATTGTAATGAGCCAAAAAAGTAAAAGATGATGATGAAATTAATGAAAAAGTCATAAGAAAGAAGGATAATAAGTACCCCTATAATGTCTGAAGGAATCAAGGTCAAAACAGATGTAACTGTCATGAATACTTTACCTCCCCAACAACCACAAACAATATTTCAAGGGTAAAAATGGAATTTTGAACCCTATACCATAGTAGGAAAGCATGCACTGTTTTGCCTTGTTTTGCCTTCTATCGGCATTATTGAGAACCACTCCCACTGCTCCTCTATTTCAATCCCATATTCAGCCGTTATGAATAAAAAGGAAAGATATGACATTTTTTATATGTTATTCAACATTTTTAAATACACTAAACTTTATTTTTCAACTATCATATTACAAGATTGATGAGTCCCTAACCCCTACCAAGGATGGAGGAAAGTGTTTAAGGAAAATAAGCATGGTTGGAGGGAGGTTTCTTCACCTTTCTTCTATTAGTTTGCTTAGTTTTTGCCTTAAATAAATTATAGACTCATGTTTGTGTCATGACTTTTGTAGATTTACTAGTGGCACCTCCCCTTTTAAGGTTGTCACCTTTTAGAGGAATGAAGGGCTTAGGAGGAGGCTAGACCAAGGGAATGTACTCACTACACCCTTAGTTTTGCTAAGAAGACACCCTTAGGAGTGGAGAAGAGAGCATCATGAAAGTGGAGAAGAGAGCATCTTGGAGTGGGGACCACTATGCAAAATTGAAGGAGAGAGAATGCACTTTTTGAAGATTTTGCAAATGAGAATTTTCACCTTCCCTCATTATTAGGCTTCTAGAAAGATACTTTGTGATTTTGTTGGAGTATCCCTCATCTTTGTATTATTGCTAGGAAGTCCCTCTCTTAGCTTATAAGAGGATCTTCTTCCCACTTGTAAAGAGTTGTTGAATGAAGAAGTAAAGTTATTATAGCCATTTTTTGTTGTGAGTTCTCTTTGAGAATGAGCCCATCCCTTGATCTTATCTTCAACTTTGGTTCAAGTGGAGGCAACCACCACTCATCTTGGGTTGGTCCATCCCCAAACTGTCATCCCACCTTTCCTATCATCTTCCATTCCCTTTCTTTTCCATCTTTTGTTTCTTCATTTCAAATTCCTTTATGTTCTTACGTTCATTGCTTCCAATCCTTTATGATTATGTCTTGTCATTTTGTTCATTTTATTTACTTATCTTGAATCAATATTCTCTTATTTCTCATTGAGTCTCTTAAAGTGAACATTCACATCTAGATAACCTTGTCATCTTAATGTCTAGTGGATCTTCTTGAGACTTTCTTATGCAACATAACACAAACATCTTGTCCTCTAAAAATAACAAGAATAACTCTTATCAAAGACTCTCGCAGCCCTACCTAAAATTTTCAAAAATTACTGACCCTACATCCATGCATCACAATAAATCACATTGAGATGCATTCATCTATGTTTGAAATAAAGCATTTACAGTTTATTAACCTTCCAAGTAGCTTTGCTGGTATTTAGCTGAGTTCCACATACCTATCTTAGGAAATTGTCATATTTTAAAGGTTCTCTTAAAAATAATAGTAGTTACATAGTATTTTTATAACCATTCTTATTATAAACTGATCAATCTGCTGAGTGAAAAATACTCTCAAGCACATTAAAAAAAAAAAATCTATCGTTTTCTCACATTCTATCACCAACTTTAAGGAACCTTCTATAAAATTTTCCAGTGCTATACAAGGCTAGACCAATTAGACAACACTTCAAATGTTTACAGATAGTTAGCTTTTTACTCAATCAGGCTGGAATGCTTAGACTAGGTTCCCTTCCGGTTTTTGTTAGGCATATAGAAGTCAGTTAATAACCAAGTTTGAGTTCTATGAAAGGGTATCCACTTATGCAGTGTCTGCAGATTAAAATCCAGATGAATTGTACACCAGCACATCAGTTATCTTACCAGAAAAGGGCAGAACACATGTAGAAATTTTAAGTCACCTACCCTACAAAAGAATTATTTATCATCCATCCAAGATATTGAACTTATGCCCAGAATAACTGGAATTAACACCCTGTAACCAATTTGATATTACATTATCAAACCATGTGTACCTCTTGATTCCATATAAGATATGGGTAAATACACCTAAAAGATAAACTACCTGGTTTATAGAAGGCCAGAAGAGTAATATAGAACAAAACAATCATTTAAAAAAAAAAAACATGTAAAACCCACCGTATTCATAAAGAGTAATTCACCTGATGATAGAACAACAATGATATATGGCCACGCAAGAGCAGGGGTGTGCCTCCGGATGGACCTGATTTCGGTGAAGGACACCGCCTTTATGGTATAGAGGTTTCTTTCTGAGCATGAAATGAAAAAAAAAAATTAAACATATAGATCACGTTGCAAAGGGAAGGAAAGTCATACAGAATGTAAACTACCATCATCAGACAGCCTGGCCTCTGAGCTATGCCCTTTGTAAGGTATCCAAGTCTAGAAGCGGCAAGAAGACATTTGCATCAATTAATAATTATTAGTACAAGACCAAAAAAGAAACTAAAATGATTAATGATCACCATAAACAAAGACGAGCTTTGCTTAATCAATTTCAGTCTTCCACTGATTCTTTCAGAGGCAAACTGAGTCGGATGAATTGCGACATTTTCCTTCATAAATACAATTTCGGCACCTTCCCGAGGGGAGTTCTTGGTACTGTCACTCCGCAGCATCATGCTAGCAGATCCCTAATCCCAATCAATCCGAAAAGAAAAATGGTGAGTCAGTCAACTTTAAGGATAAAAGGCAGTGCATGAATGGAGTATTCAATTGAATCGCGGAAAACCCTGATTGAAACGCAAATTGATCGAAAAAAAAAAAGGTCACCAGAAATCGTGAAGTTAGAAGGGCGACGGTCTTACTTGTTGCTGCGACGCGGCGTAATCTGCGTCGTCCGATAAATCGTGAACCTCTGATTCTAACATGGAGGATTTCGCAGAGAACTAAAAGCTACAAGAACGAAAGAGAGAGATATCTTGGTGGCGAAGGAAAACCCGTCCGAGGAAATGTAGAGAATGGAGAGAACGTGATGATTGTTACTCGTCTCGTTTGTCTTCGACGCGGGTACGGAATCGCGAAAATGGTTTAAGTATCCGAGATAAACGGCTGGGACGGATCAATTTATTTTCAATTTAATAGTATGTTTATCTTTTGGGCCCACGGGCCCGGTGTTCTTGAACCTTCATTTATTCTCCTTTTTGCTATTCACCACCGCCTTGTGATCTTATTAAGAAACTTCTCTCATAATTTTAATTAGATTAAATTTACACTGTCCCTGTTTTCATTGTTTTTATTCGTTTTTATTTTTGTGTTTAATTAAATTTTTATTTTTGTTAAATTATGGTCAATTTGGTCTCTTTTAATAATGGTATTTAAATAGTTAATATTTTTGAATAATACATGCTACGTGTCAATTCCTGAATTTTTTTTTAATTTTTTAAAATTTTAAAAAAATTATTCACATATCAAGTCATAATTATGTCACGTGTTATTTTTTTTGTTCAATTTAATACCTATATTCATTATTTTTGTTTAATTTAATCCAAATTTTGGTTAGAATGAATCAATTTTGCCCCTTTTAAATTAACAACAAATTTAATCTATAACAATATATAGACATGATTCTCTCTTTTGTGTTCTCCTTTCAAAATATCAATTTTACCTTTTAAAATATAATTATTTATTAATTTTTTGAAAATTGACGATTAATTTTACAAGTTTTTAATAAAATCGTTTATCTATGCTTCTTTTTCTTTTTTCTTTATTTATCAACGGTTACTCTCTCATCTTTTCTGATATATCTCACTTTATTTTTAATAAATATAATTTTATTTTATATATTAACTTAATAACATTACAATATCATTACCTACTAATATAATATTACGCATATTTAAAAAATGCATACACACAAACACAATAGCGTATGTATTTATGCTAGTATCTTTTATAAAAATTATACTAATATTTTTTTATAAAATTGACATTTTTATTAGTTATTTTTAAAATTCAATTATAAATTATTAAATTTAATTATAAATTGAATAAAATTCTTATATTTAATAAGAAAAGTAAACTAATATTTATAACAATTAAAAATATTTTATTTAACAATTGAATCTAAGAATTATATTTAATTTATAATTAAATTAAAATTTAATTTCTAATTGAATTTCAAAAATAATTAATAAAAATGTCAATTAAAAAAACATATTAGTATAATTTTAATAAAAGTATTAAATTTGGTGTCAATTTTAAAAGGAAAAAATTGATTCATTTTTAAAAAAAAAAATAGGACTAAATTGAATAAAAATAACGAATATAGATGGGAAGTTGCATATTACTTTTCGTACAATTTTCTAAAATTTACTAATCAATTTTTTTTTATCATCCAATGGGATGTACCCCTTATGTACCCCGAATTTGATTATAAGTTACAAAAAATAACACTTAATTCTTGCACTAAGTTTACTCGAATAAAAGATAGGTCCAACCAAATAGGCAAATAAGGTGGGCACAAAGCACAAATAAGTGGGAAGCTCAGTATTACTTTACGTACAATTTTTCAAAATTTACTAATCAATCTTTTTTTTATCATCCAATCAGTTGTACTTATGTACCCAAAATTTGATTAGAATTTACAAAAATTAAAACTTATTGCTTGCACTATGTGGTTGACTTGAAAAAAAAACTCAAATTAGATAAAATAAGTGGAGCATAATAAACAAATAAGTGGGGAGCTGCGTATAATTTTTTGTAAAATTCTTTAAAATTTATTAATCCATCTTTTTTTATCATCCAATAGGATATACCTCTTCTGTACCCCGAATTTGATTATAAGTTACAAAAATCAACTCTTATTGCTTGTACTAGGTAATTGGCTTAAAAAAAATCGGTCAAACTAGATAGGCAAATAAGTGGGGCATAATAAACAAATAAGTGGGAAGCTGCATATTACTTCTCATACAATTTTTTAAAATTTATTAATCATTTTTTTTTTATCATCCAATGGGATGTATCCCTTATGTACTCCGAATTTTATTATAAGTTACAAAAATCAATCCTTATTGCTTGTACAAAGTGGCTGACTTGAAGTAAAAAATAGGTCAAACCAGATAGGCAAATAAGTGGGTCCCTATTAACAAATAAGTGGCGAGCTGTATTATGTTACGTATAATTTTTAAAAATTTACTAATTAATCTTTTTTTAATCCTCCAATGTAATGTACTTCTCATGTACCCCAAATTTGATTATAAGTTACAAAAATAAGCTCTTATTGCTTGTACTATGTGGCTGACTTGAAGAAAAAAAATAAGACAAGCCAGATAAGCAAATAAGTGGGGCATAAAGAACAAATAAGTGGAGAGTTGCATATTACTTTTCGTAAATTTTTTTAAAATCTACTAATCAATCTTTTTTTATTATCGAATGGGATGTACGCCTTATGTACTCCAATTTTTATTATAAGTTACAAAAATAACACTTATTGTTTGCACTAGATGACTAGCTTGAAGAAAAAATAGGCTAAACCATATAAGCAAATAAGGGGCATAAAGAATAAATAAGTGGGAAGCTGAGTATTACTTTACGTGCATTTTTTTAAAATTTACTAATCAATCTTTTTTTTATCATCAATAAGATGTACCTCTTATGTACCTATTATGTACCCAGATTTGATTAGAAGTTAAAAAAATTAAGTCAAACCAGACAGAGGCAAATAAGTGAGGAGTTACGTATTACTTTTTGTGTACCTCTTTTGTATCCCGAATTTGATTATAAGTTACAAAAATCAACCCCTTACACTAAGTGGCGGACTTGAAAAAAAATGGGCATAATAAGCAAATAAGTGGGAGCTGCGTATTACTTTTTGTACAAAATTTTAAAATTTATTAATCCATATTTTTTTATCATCTAATGGGAATGTACACCTCGAATTTGATTATAACTTATAAAAATCAATGCTTATCCTGGGAGACTGGCTTGTAAAAAAATCGGTCAAACTAGATAGACAAATAAGTGGGACATAATAAATAAATAAGTCCGGAACTACATATTACTTTTAGTATAATTTCTTAAAAAATTTTCATAATTTTTTTACTTATCAATGAGTCTTGCACATAATACACAATGTTGTCATACAAAAATCCTTTTGCTGACATTTAAAACAAAGCCAAATTTCAGGTTAGTCAATTTCATACACAGTGAAAGAAAAACATCATATAAAAGGTTAAAAGTTATTCAAATTTAGTTAATAATAATTGATGTTACAAACATGGACGCACCAAATTTGGCGAAAAAACCTCATGATGGTATTGAAATGCAACAAAATACACAGCAACAGCTTAAATAGGAATCATCAGAATGCATCGAGATTGGAAAAATAATCAAAACAGAAAAACGTAATTGTATTTTCTGACATGTATTATTAAAACATTATCAATCTTAGAAGTGGCACGTAGCAGCTAACTCTGAAAACACTTCAACAATATAGCAGAAGGCGGGATGACTACTATTTTAAATTCCATAATACAAACTAAATAACCTATACTACATATATAAATACGAAAAAAATTTAAAAATTTAAAATTCATGATAAACAATCAGTCACAAAATCACCACCGAACTATGAGCTACGAAAACAGAGAGTAATAAAGCCAAAAAGTGACTCAACCAATTTCGGAGTGTATAAGAGATACATATAATTGGATGATAAAAAGAAGATCAATTAATAAATTTTAAAAAGTTATACGAAAAATAATATGTATCTCTCCACTTATTTGTTTATGTTTATTATGTCCACTTATTTGTCTATCTGGTTTAACCTTCTTTTTTTAAGTTAGCCACCTAGTGCAAGCAATAAACATTGATTTTTGTAACTTATAATCAAATTCGGGGTACATAAAGGCTACATCCCGTTGGATGATAACAATGATTAATTAGTAAATTTTTAAAAATTGTACGTAAAGTAATACACAACTTTCCAATTATTTGTTTATTATGCCCCACTTATTTGTCTGTCTAGTTTGACCATTTTTTTCCCTTCAAGCCAGCCACCTAAAACATGTAATAAGGGTTGATTTTTGTAACATATGATCAAATTTGTGGTACATAAGAAGTGCATCCATTTGGATGATAATAAAAAGATTTATCAATAAATTTTAAAAAATTATAAAAAAAGTAATACGCAACTCCCCACTTATTTGTTTTTTGTGCTCTTCTTATTTGCTTATCTACTTTGGCCTATTGTTTTCTTCAAACTAGCCACCTAGTGCAAGGATTAAGGGTTGATTTTTTTAGCTTATAATCAAATCCGGGGTACATAAGAGGTAGGTACATCCCATTGGATGATAAAAAAAATTGATTAGTAAATTTTAAAAAATTGTTCAAAAAGTAAAACGCAGCTTCCCAATTATTTGTTTATTATGCTCCACTTATTTGTCTATCTGGTTTGACCTTTTTTTTCCTCCAGCCAGCCATCTAGAGCAAGTAATAATGGTTGATTTTTGTAACATATAATAATATTTGTGGTACATAAGAAGTGCATTCCTTTGGAGGATTAAAAAAGGATTGATAGGTAAATTTTAAAAAATTGTAAGAAAAGTAATACGCAACTTCCCACTTATTTGTTCTTTGTGCTCTTCTTATTTGTCTATCTGGTTTGACCTATTTTTTTTTCTTAAAGCAAGCCACCTAGTGCAAGGATTAAGGGTTTATTTTTTTAACTTATAATCAAATTCGGGGTACATAAGAGGTAGGTACATCCCATTGGATGATAAAAAAAAGATCGTAATAGGTATCTTTCCACTTATTTGTTTATTATGCCCTATTTATTTGTCTATCTGGTTTGGCCTATTTTTTTTTCAAGCTACACACCTAGTGCAACCAATAAGGGTTAATTTTTGTAACATATAATCAATTTCGGGTTACATAAGAGGTACATCTGTACAAAAAGTAATATGCAACTTCCCACTTATTTGTTTATTATGCTTCACTTATTTACCTATATGGTTTTACCTTTTTTTTTCCTTCAACTCAGCCCCCTAGAGCATGTAATAAGGGCTAGTTTTTGTAACATATAATCAAATTTGTGGTACATAAGAAGTGCATCACTTTGAATGATAAAAAAAATTGATCAGTAAATTTTTTAAAGAATTGTAAGAAAAGTAATACGCAGCTCCCCACTTATTTGTTCTTTATGCTCTTCTTATTTGCCTATTTGGTTTGGCCTATTTTTTTCTTCAAGCTAGCTGCCTAGTGCAAGGATTAAGGGGTGATTTTTGTAACTTATAATCAAATTCGGGGTATATAAATGGTAAATCCTATTGGATGATAAAAAAAGATTGATTAGTAAATTTTAAAAAATTGTTCGAAAAGTAAAACGCAGTTTTCCAATTATTTGTTTATTATGCTCCACTTAATTGTCTATCTGGTTTGACTTTTTTTTCTTCAAGCCAGCCACCTAGAGAAAGTAATAAAAGTTGATTTTTGTAACATATAATAATATTTGTGGTACATAAGGAGTGCATCCTTCTGGAGGATTAAAAAAAATGATAGATAAATTTTAAAAGATTGTAAGAAAAGTAATAAGCAGCTCCTCACTTATTTGTTCTTTGTGTTCTTCTTATTTGTCTATCTGGTTTGACCTATTTTTTTCTTCAAACTAGTCGCTGCCTAGAATATAAAAGGTTAAAATATCTTTTTGGTCCCAATTTTCGTCAAGTTTTTTCAAATAAGTCCTAATTTTGGTTTTGTGTTCAAATAGGTCCCAATTTTCGTCAATTTTGTTCAATTGGGTCTTTTTCTGCTAACACCGTTTAAATCATTAACGGCCATGAACAGTGACTGCCACGTGTCACTTCATGGTTTTTTTAAATTTTTTAAAATTTTTAATTTTTTAATTTTTTTTTTAAATTTTTTTAATTTTTTTTAAAATTTTTCTTAAATGGACACGTGTCAACCCAGGATCGTGCCACGTGTCACTTCGTGGTTTTTTTGAATTTTTTATTTTATTTTTTTGAATTTTTTTGAATTGTTTTTGAATTTTTTTGAATTTTTTTAAATGTCCACGTGTCAACCCAATAGTGTGCCACGTGTTAAAGTCAATATTCTATATTCAATTTGGTCCCTATATTTGTTATTTTTGTTCAATTAGGTCATAATTTTTATTAACATTAGCCAATTTGGTCCCTATGGAAGATGTGACCAAATTTAATTTTTATATCAAAGTTATAATGATGTGAATTTTAATATATTATATAAAAATATTTAACAAAAATTGTGAATTTTAATATAAAAATTAAATTTGGTTTTAATTTGGAGAGGGACCAAATTGTTTAGTGTTAACAAAAATTGGGACCTAATTAAATAAAAATAACAAATATAGGGACCAAATTGAATTTAGAACATTGACTTTGACATGTGACACACTACTGGATTGACACGTGGACATTTAAAAAAAAATTCAAAAAAATTCAAAAAAACCACGAAGTGACACGTGGCACACTCCTGCGTTGACACGTGTACATTTAAAAAAATTTAAAAAAAAATTCAAAAAATAAAAATTCAAAAAATTCAAAAAAACCACGAAGTGACACGTGGCAGTCACTGTTCATGGCCGTTAATGATTTAAACGGTGCTAGCAAAAAAGGACTGAATTGAACAAAATTGACGAAAATTGGGACTTATTTGAACACAAAACTAAAATTAGGACTTATTTGAAAAAACTTGACGAAAATTAGGACCAAAAAGATATTTTAACCAATATAAAATAAGTCAAATAAGAACTCAATCTAAGTGTAGAACAATGAAAAAATATGTGGGGAACTGTTTGTTACTTTTTGTACAATTTTTCAAAATTTATTGATCAATCTTTTTTTGTCATCCAATGGATGTACCTCTTATGTATCACGAATTTGGTTACATGAAAAAAAAAAACAACGCATACTTTTTGCTTAAAATGGCTGCCTAGAATATAAAGTAAGTCAAATAAGATCTCAATATAAGTGGGGAACAATGAACAAATATGTAGGTAGTGTTTGTTACTTTTTGTACAATATTTTAAAATTTATTGATCAATCTTTTTTTGTCATCCAATGGGTGTACCTCCTATGTATCACAAACTTGTTTACATGTAAAAAGAAACAACCCTTACATTTTGCTCAAGGTGGCTGCCTAAAATATAAAGTAAGTTAAATAAGATCTCAATATAAGTGGGCAACAATGAATCAATATGTAGGGAGCTGTTTGTTACTTTTTGTACAATATTTTAAAATTTATTGATCAGTCTTTTTTTGTCATCCAATGGGTATACCTCTTATGTATCACGAACTTGTTTACATGTAAAAAAAAACAACCCTTCCTTTTTGCTCAAGGTGATCGCCTAGAAAATAAAATAAGTCAAATAAGATCTCAATCTAAGTGGAGCACAATGAACAAATATGCAGCGAGTTGCTATTACTGTTCATAATTTTTTTTAATATTTACTAATCAATCTTTTTTATTCATCCAATGAATGTACCTCTTAAGTATCACAAATTTGGTTACAAGTAACAAAAACAACTCTTACTTTTTGCTCAAGGTGGCTACCTAGAAAATAAAATAAGTCAAATAAAATCTCAATCTAAGTGGGGCACAATTAACAAATAAGTGGTGAGTTGCTTGTTACTTTTCGTAAAACTTTTTAGTATTTACTGATCAATCCTTTTTTGTAATCCAATGGAAGTACATCTTATTTATCACAAATTTGGTTACGAGTAACAAAAACAACCCTTACTTTTTGCTGAAGGTGGCTGCCTAGAAAATAAAATAAATCAAATAAGATCTCAATCAAAGTGTGGCACAATTAAGAAATATGTGGGGAGTTGCTTATTACTTTTTGTACAACTTTGTAAAATTTACTGATCAATTTTTTTTATCATCCAATTGATGTAGCTCTTATATATCATGAATTTGGTTACAAGTAACAAAAACAACCCTTACTTTTTCCTAAAGATGGCTTCCTAGAATATAAAGTAAGTCAAATAAGATCTCAATATAAGTGCAGAACAATGAACAAATATGTGGAGAGTTGTTTGTTTCTTTTTGTACAATTTTTTAAACTTTATTGATCAATCTTTTTTTGTCATCCAATGGGTGTACCTCTTTTGTATCTCGAATTTGGTTACATGTTAAAAAAAACCCTAACTTTTTGCTCAAGGTGGCCGCCTAGAAAATAAAATAAGTCAAATCAGATCTCAAATTAAGTGGGGCACAATGAACAAATGTGTGGGGCGTTGCTTGTTACTTTTCGTTAAATTTTTTAAAATTTATTGATCAATGATTTTTTGTTATCCAATGGATCTCGAATTTGGTTACAAATAACAAAAACAACTCTTAATTTTTGCTCAAGGTGGCTGCCTAGAAAATAAAATATGTCAAATAAGATCTCAATCTAAGTGGGGCACAATGAACAAATATGTGGGGAGTTGCTTTTTACTTTTCATACAATTTTTAAGAATTTACTAATTAATGTTTTTTGTCATCGAATGGATGTACTCTTATGTATTACGAATTTGATTACAAGTAACAAAAACAACTCATACGTTTTGCTCAAGGTGGCTGCCTAGAATAGAAAGTAAGTCAAATAAGATCTCAATATAACTGGGAAACAATGAACAAATATGTAGGTAATTATTGTTACTTTTTGTACAATTTTTTAAAATTTATTGATCATTCTTTTTTTGTCATCCAATGGATGTACCTCTTATGTATCACGAACTTGTTTACATGTTATTTCTTTTAGTTTCACAATGTACCACCATATAAGTATAAGATATAAGATTTTTCCAATAGAAGAAGTTTACAACCCCTTGAATGTAATGTGTTATAGTTTTCTTTTTTTTTTAGGAACTGATCTATTCCCTTTATGGCTGACAATCCGAAAGAATTCTGAGGGAGGGGTCATTTCATTTTTAATCTAGAATAAAAAGAACTTCAAGAAATGAGAGAATTAAGAATACCCACTAGAAATACTAATCCAATCCATAATGATGTACTGGAAAATAGAACATTTTTGTTATTTGACCAGCCTTTAGGAGAAGCAAATACAACAGGTTCACTAATCAATAAAATAAATGAAATAGCAATTAATGCAAAAAAGCTAATTTTAAAGCAATAGTCATGTTTCTAATCCTCCAATTTACCAACAAAAGAACTATACCATTTGATCCCTCAACCCCTGGATGCCTTTCTTAATATTCATTGAACCCTTACTTTTTGCTCAAGGTGGCCGCCTAGAAAATAAAATAAGTCAAATAAGATATCAATCTAAGCAGGGCACAATGAAGAAATATGTAGGGAGTTGCTTGTTATTTTTTGTATATTTTTTAAAATTTATTGATCAATCTTTGTTGTCATCCAATGGATGTATCTCTTATGTTTCACGAATTTGGTTACAAGTAAAAGAAACAACCCTTACTTTTTGCACAAGGTAGCTGCCTAAAAAATAAAATATGTCAAATAAGATTTCAATCTAAGTGGGACACAATGAACAAATATGTGAGGAGTTGCTTGTTACTTTTTGTACAATTTTTAAGAATTTACTGATCAATGTTTTTTTACTCATCCAATGGATGTACCTCTTATGTATCACCAATTTGGTTACAAGTAACAAAAACAACCATTACTTTTTGTTCAAGGTGGCTGCCTAGAATATAAAGTAAGTTAAATAAGACTTCAATATAAGTGGAGAACAATGAACAAATATTTGGAGAGTTGTTTGCTACTTTTTTACAATTTTTTAAAATTTATTGATCAATCTTTTTTTGTCATCCAATGGATGTACCTCTTATTTATCACAAATTGGGTTACAAGTAACAAAAACAACCCTTACTTTTGCTCAAGGTGGCTGCCTAGAATATAAAATAAGTCAAATAAGATCTCAACCTAAGTGGGGCACAATGAAGAAATATCTCGGGAGTTGCTTGTTACTTTTTGTATATTTTAAAAAAATTATTGATCAATCTTTTTTTTTTCATCTCATGGATTATATCTTATGTTTTAAGAATTTGGTTATAAGTAAAAAAAATCACCCCTACTTTTGCTCAAGGTGGCTGCCTAGAAAATAAAGTATGTCAAATAAGATCTCAATCTAAGTGGGGCATAATGAACAAATATGGAAGGAGTTGCTTGTTACTTTTTGTACAATTTTAAAGAATTTACTGATCAATGTTTTTTTACTCATCCAATAGATGTACCTCTTATGTATCACAAATTTGGTTACAAGTAACAAAAACAACCCTTACTTTTTTCTCAAGGTGGCTGCCTAGAATATAAAGTAAGTTAAATAAGATATCAATATAAGTGGGAACAACGAACAAATATGTGAGGAGCAGTTTGTAATTTCTTTACAATTTTTTTAAAATTTATTGATCAATCTTTTTTTGTCATCCAATGGATGTACCTCTTATTTATCACAAATTTCATTACAAGTAACAAAAACAATCCTTACTTTTTGCTCAAGGTGGCTGCCTATAATATAAAATAACTCAAATAAGATCTCAACCTAAGTGGGTCACAATAAAGAAATATGTGGAGAGTTGCTTGTTACTTTCTGTATATTTTTTAAAATTTATTGATCAATCTGTTTTGTCATCCAATGGATGTATCTCTTATGTTTCACGAATTTGGTTACAAGTAAAAAAAAACAACCCTTACTTTTTGCTTAAGGTGATTGCGTAGAAAATAAAATATGTCAAATAAGATTTCGATCTAAGTGGGACACAATGAACAAATATGTGGGGAGTTGCTTGTTCCATTTCATACAATTTTTAAGAATTTTCTTATCAATGTTTTTTTGTCATCCAATGGATGTGCCTCTTATGCATCACGAATTTGGTTACAAGTAACAAAAACAACCCTTACTTTTTGCTAAAGGTGGCCTAGAATATAATGTAAGTCAAATAAGATCTCAATATAAGTAGGGAACAATGAACAAATATGTGGGGAGTTGCTTGTTACTTTTTGTACAATTTTTTAAACTTTATTGATCAATCTTTTTTTGTCATCCAATGGGTGTATCTCTTATGTATCACAAATTTGGTTACATGTAAAAAAAAATAACCCTTACTTTTTGCTCAAGGTGGCTGCCTAGAAAATAAAATAAGTCAAATAAGATCTCAATCTGAGTTGGGCACAATGAACAAATATGCAGGAAGTTACTTGTTACATTTCATAAATTTTTTTAATATTTACTGATCAATCCTTTTTTTCATCCAATGGATATACCTATTATTTATCACAAATTTGGTTACAAGTAAAAAAACAACCCTTACTTGTTGCTCAAGGTGGTTGCCTAGAATATAAAGTAAGTTTAATAAGATCTCAATATAAGTGGGGAACAATAAACAAATACGTGGGGGAGTTTTTTGTTATCTTTTTACAACTTTTTAAAATTTATTGATCAAATCTTTTTTTGTCATGCAATGGATGTAGCTCTTATTTATCACAAATTTGGTTACAAGTAACAAAAACAACCCGTGGCAGCCTAGAATATAAAATAAGTCAAATAATATCTTAACCTAAGTGGGGCAAATGAAGAAATATGTGGGGAATTGCGTATTACTTTTTGTATATTTTTTAAAATTTATTAATCAATCTTTTTCTATAATTCAATTGATATATCTCTTATTTTTCACGAATTTGGTTACAAGTAAAGAAAACAACCCTCACTTTTTGCTCAAGTGGCTGCCTAGAGAAAAAAATAAGTCAAATAAGATCTCAATCTAAGTAGGACACAATGAACAAATATGTGGGGAGTTGTTTATTACTTGTCATACAATTTTAAAGAATTTACTTATCAATGTTCTTTTGTCATCCAATAGATGTACCTCTTATGTATCACGAATTTGGTTACAAGTAACAAAAACAACTCATACTTTTTGCTCAAGGTGGCTGCCTAGAAAATAAAATAAGTCAAATGAGATCTCAATCTAAGTGGGGTACAATGAACAAATATGCGGGGAGTTGCTTGTTACATTTCATACAATTTTTTAATATTTACTGATCAATCTTTTTTAGTCACCCAATGGATGTAACTCTTATTTATCACAAATTAGGTTACAAGTAACAAAAACAACCCTTATTTTATAAAATAAGTCAAATAAGAGCTCAATCTAAGTGTGGAATAATGAAAAAATATGTGAGGAGCTATTTGTTACTTGTTGTACAATTTTTTAAAATATATTGATCAATCTTTTTTTGTCATCCCATAGGTGTACCTCTTTTGTATCACGAATTTGGTTATAAGTAAAAAAAAAAACAACTCTTACTTTTTTCTCGAGGTGCCGCCTTACAAGAATTAAGAATTGATTTTTTGTAACTTATAATCAAATTCGGGGTACATAAGAGGTAGGTACATCCCATTGGATGATAAAAAAAGATTGATTAGTAAATTTTAAAAAATTATTCGAAAAGCAAAACGCAGCTTCCCAATTATTTGTTTATTATGCTCCACTTATTTGTCTATGTGGTTTGACCTTTTTTTTCTTCTTCCAACTAGCCACCTAGAGCAAGTAATAGGGGTTGATTTTTGCAACATATAATAATATTTGCGGTACATAAGAAATGCATCCCTTTGGAGGATTAAGAAAAATATTGATAGGTAAATTTTAAAAAATTATAAGAAAAGTAATACGCAGCTCCCCTCTTATTTGTTCTTTGTGTTCTTCTTATTTGCCTATCTAGTTTGGCCTATTTTTTTTCTTCAAGTCAGCCACCTAATGCAAGGATTAAGGGTTGATTTTTTTAACTTATAATCAAATTCGGGGTACATAAGAGATAGGTACATCTCATTGGATGATAAAAAAAAGATCGTAATAGGTATCTCTCCACTTATTTGTTTATTATGTCCCACTTATTTGCATATCTGGTTTGACCTATTTTCTTTTCAAGCTAGCCACCTAGTGCAAGCAATAAGGGTTAATTTTTGTAACTTATAATCAAATTTGGGCTACATAAGATGTATACGAAAAGTAATACGCAACTTCTCACTTATTTGTTTATTATGCCCCACTTATTTGCCTATCTGGTTTAACCTTTTTTTTTTCTTCAAGCCAACCACCTAGAGCATGTAATAAGGGCTGATTTTTGTATTATATAATCAAATTTGTGGTACATAAGAAGTGCATCCCTTTGAATGATAAAAAAAAGATTGATTAGTAAATTTTAAAAAATGGTAAGAAAAGTAATACGCAACTTCTCACTTATTTGTTCTTTGTGCTCTTCTTATTTGTCTATCTGGTTTGACCTAATTTTTTTCTTCAAGCCAACCGCCTAGTGCAAGGATTAAAGGTTGATTTTTGTAACTTATAATCAAATTCGGGGTACATAAAGGGTACATCAGGGAATGTGGTGACAGTGGCTCCCCCAATTTTTTTTTTGAATTTTTTTATATATATTTATATATTTTTTAAATTATATTTATATATTATTTATATTATGAAAAATTATAATAAAAGATAAAATAAAAAAATTTAATGAAGACATTGATTTATAAAAGAGATTAGATTTTTTTTTTCTCGCTATAAGATCTTTTCACCATGTAAATTATGAGAAATCAATACAAAGAGATAGATCGAGAAATAGAGGTTGGAAAACACATAAATTGAGTTTGAAGTATACATTATTGCATGATCTCTAAGATCAAGGTTAGTATTTTATCATGATTTATGTATGTTAAATTTATTTAGAATGTTTATCCCAAATTAATAAAACCCTAATTATGATTTTAGGGATTCTTTTATGAAAATGGTATGAACCTAATTATAATTTTTCCCATATTATTATAATCCTTAATTGTGAAATTTAGGGATTTTGTATTTTTTTGCTGCCTATGGTATTTTTTTTTAAGTTTTGAATTCATACCGTGTTGCTTATTTAATTAAAGTGATATGAGTTTTGTTATGTTTTGCATTGTGATAATTGTGATTTGTGAATATAAATTTTATTTTTTTCAGATAGGCAAGAGATGATAAATTTATATTAGAAAGATTATGATAAAAAGTAAAAAAATTAATTCTTTTTTTTAAAGAGGTAGGTTTGTGATAAAGATAAAAAAAATGCATTTACATTAACTAAACTTGAGAAATTTTATGAGAACCATGAATTCAAGACAATAAAAAACAAATATCTAAAGTTCTTAGAGTTATAATATAATGAATTTAAAAATTCATTATAACGCGAGAAAAACGGCCTTAAATTTGACAATACCACAAAATCAAATTGGTAAGGTACGAAGGGCTTATCTAAAATGGTATTCATGGTTTGGTATCATGAAATAATAGCATGGTATAATAATGAATGATAATAATAATTTTTTTGAATTCTACTATTATGTGTGCTTATTTTAAGTAGAGGAAATGAACAGAAAAGATGAAGAGCTTTTTTTCTAACTAAAAAAAATCATATATAAGAAATTTATTTGGCTCCCCTACATTTTTTGTCCAAGTTCCGCCACTGGGGTACATCCCATTGGATGATAAAAAGAAATTGATTAATAAATTTTATAAAAATTTTCGAAAAGTAAAACGCAGCTTCCCAATTATTTGTTTATTATGCTCCACTTATTTCTCTATCTGGTTTGACTTTTTTTTTTCTTCAAACCAACCACCCAGAGCAAGTAATAAGAATTGATTTTGGTAACATATAATATTTGTGGTACATAAGAAGTGCATCCTTTAGAGGATTAAAAAAAAGATTGATGGTAAATTTTAAGAAATTGTAAGAAAAGTAATACGCAATTCCCCACTTATTTATTTAACTTATAATCAAATTCGGGGTACATAAGAGGTAGGTACATCAGATCGTAATAGGTATCTTTCCACTTATTTGTTTATTATGCCTCACTTATTTGCTTATCTGGTTTGGCTTTTTTTTTTCAAGCTAGCCACCTAGTGCAAGTAAAGATTGATTTTTGTAACTTATAATCAAATTTGGATACATAGTACATAAGGGTACATCCCATTAGATGATAAAATATATTGATTAATAAATTTTAAAAAATTGTATGAAAAATAATACCCAGTTTCCCACTTATTTGTTTATTATGTCTCACTTATTTGCCTATCTGTTTTGACCTATTTTTTTCTTCAAGCTAAGCCACCTAATGCAAATAATAAGGGTTAAGTTTTGTAACATATAATCAAATTTGGATGATAAAAAAAAGGATTGATGAGTAAATTTTAAGAAATTGGACAAAAAGTAATACCGAGCTCCCCATTTATTTTGTCTATCTGATTTGATTTTTTCTTTTTTTTTTAAGTGAGCCACTTAGTACAAACAATAAGCGTTGATTTTTGTAACTTATAATCAAATTCGGTGTACATAAATACATCCCATTGGATGATAGAAAAAAGATTCATTAATAAATTTTAAAAAATTGTACGAAAAGTAATACACATTTCTTCGCTTATTTGTTTATTATGTCCCACTTATTTGCCTATCTAGTTTGTCTTTTTTTTTCAAGTTAGCCACCTAGTGCAATCAATAAGTGTTGATATTTGTAACTTATAATCAAATTCGGGATACATAAGAAGAGGTACATCCCAGTGGATAATAAAATAAAATAAAAAGATTGATTAGTAAATTTTAAAAAATTGTACGAAAAATAATACCAAGCTCCCCAATTATTTTTTCTTTATGTCCCACTTATTTGCCTATCTGATTTGACCTATTTTTTTCTTCAAGTCAACCAGCCACCTAGTGCAGGCAATAAGTGTTGATTTTTTAAACTTATAATCAAATTTTAGATACATAAGAGATACATCCCATTGGATGATAAAAAAATGATTGATTACTAAATTTTAAAAAATTGTACAAAAAGTAATATGCAGCTCCCCAATTATTTGTTCTTTGTACCCCACTTATTTTTTTCCTATCTGGTCTGGCTTATTTTTTCTTTCTTCAAGTCAGCCACCTAGTACCACTACTACATATATGATCATTAGTAACATCTAAGATATGTTACTAAACTATAAAAAATGTTACTAATATCATCTAGTAACGTTATATCAAATGCTACCTATACCCTATATTACTAATAACTTTTAGTGACATTTTTACATATCAATTGAGACATTTATAAAATTGTTACTGAATAGCATTAGTAACATTTAATTAATGAAAATGTGACATTTTAAAAATGTTACTAAACCTTTTTAGTAACATTTTTTATATAAAAAAAGTAACATTTTAAAAATGTTACTATAACTATTTTGTAACATTTCAACAAATGTAACCAAAAAATACATAATTAATATTAAAATATTGCAAATCAACATTTACATTGCATGCTTCTTTATTGTAATGTTGTCATCCAAAAAAAAAAGCCACAAAATCAACTATTTTATTTGAATAACACAGAACAAAAATCATCTATAATTATGCAATATTGAATATGACACAACCTAGTTCGTAATGGCTTCAAAAGTGCCACATGGGTTTGAAGGGAATCCATGAGGTTGACACAAGAGTTTTAACAGAGGAAGTTCTTGGCCAAAAAGAAAATTCAAAATAGGCTTATAATATGAATGTAACAGAGAAATCAAGAAAAATGACCAGAGTTCCTTTGAAGCACATAACGTTTGGTTCCTCTAGTTTTCTTTCCTATAAGATTAGAGAACCAAAGAAGCAATTAGAGAGAATTCTGCATAGGAAAAAGAAAAATAAAGTAAAGACAATTCAAATAACAGAAAAAGACAAATAAATAGCACCCGACATACCTTTTTAGTCAAATCTTCCAGTTCAGAACCACCACAACCAATCCCTCACCCCTTCCAAAAACCTGAAAAGAGTACCATCAGATCAATACCCTAAGAAGCTCCATTTAAACACCCTTCCTTCGTCCTTAAGTATCCTTGCTTCACAAACACATAAATATATACACAGAACCAATCATTAAAAATGTAATGTTTTTATAGAAAACACATAAGTATCCTTGTTGCATCCACTAGTGCATCTCGATCTTCTGTTACAATTGACTTAATGGAGTTTTAACAAAAAATATGTCTGTTCAATATGCTTTTCAATTTAGTTTTCAACTATCTTTTCTGTTCATTTGTTCAAATTAAAATAGAGAAGGAGCTGCTAACATATGTTTCTAATCAAAGGCAATAAAGAAAGTTACCATCAAAGAGTCACTTCTGCCCCATTTTCATAAGGAGCTACCTAGGGTGAGAAAATAAGTGAAAAGAATGATCAATGAAGGATTTCATCTTTTATTATGAGAGAAGCATGTATATATACAATGCAGAATAACAGAAATAAAAAGGAAAAAGAGAACAGAAAAATAAAACCTAACAAATGGCTAATAGAAAGTTATAGCTAAACTAACATTGGACTCAAGTGAGGATTAAATTGATAACAAAGACTAATTTAAGTTAAGAATTACCCAAGCTTTTAACCTTTTTGTTGTGCTTTTATTTTCCTTTTAACTTTGAGATTACATTAAACCAATTAAGCTATATATAAATGCACAGAGAATCTGCACAATTTGCAAACCATTGCTAAGAAAAAGAAAAGAAAACCAAAGTTGCAATTCAAGGGAAGATAAAACAGTGAACCTTGCATGATTGATTCATTGTTGAGTTCTCACACTCTGGATCAAAATTTGGCCAACAAACTTTAGCCATTTAAACACTCCCTCATTCAACAACTTTTGTTGTTTTCCCTTTATCCAAGTGAAAAACTCAAGTTAGAAGGGGAAACAGAACCATTACTTGCATTATACAATATATTATAACTGCCTAGTGCAAAACGGATCATAACTAATGACATCATACAACAAATGAATCAAATGAGTTATGCACTTCCTAATGTCTCTTGTTGTTAAAGAATACTTATGATTCATTTCTGTGCGGGAATGTATAATTTGAGTGGCCTAAATTTCAGTTAATTTTTAGTATTTCTTACAAGACTGTCAGCCTAAGTTAGAAAGAATGATGAGGCAAATGAAAATGTAGAAAACCAATAAAATTGAAAAATTAGGTAAATTGAGAAATTGAATTGTCAAAATATACATACGGGTGGCAAACGTGGACAACAAAAAGTCATCGTACCTGCAAGAAACATAATACATTCTATCAGAATTGGGATAAATAATCATGGAATTGAATCCAACAATAGCGAGAGAATTCAACCACTTGAAATTCACGCCTCTGATAACCATGAGAATTGATAAAGGGGAAAACTCGAGAAGAAAGAAACAAGTTGATACTGAATGATCATGCTAGAGCAACGTTAAAATGCATTAATTGGATGAGAATGAAGATTGGCATGGGAGTGAAATGTAGAAATGAAAAGCAGAGATTGAGAATTGAAAATAGAAAAAGGTACCCTTCGCAAAGAAGTTGCAGAGAATACAAACCAAGCCTGCTGAATTAGGGTAATCAATTCCTATACTAATTCTTACATTTTTTTAAATAACGTTTAATCTAACAAATTTAAAAAAGAATCTCATTCTCAATTTATAAATTTGAATATATATTTTAATAAAATTAAAATATTATTTTAAAATGTATATATATATATATATTATTCTTTCTTTCTTTCTTTTTAATTTAAATTATTTTTCTATATTATTTTTAGGTTCATTTATTTTATAGGTGTTTTTATAATTATTTTATTTATATAATTAATGTATATTATATTTATATTTTATTCGAATTTTTTTAATTCTATTTTGAATTTAAATATTTAATTTCAATCATATTTTTTAATTTATATATATATATATATATATATATAAATTTGTTGTTTTTTAATTTAAAGTTTTATTATTTTAAAGAAATTAAATATTTAATGAAAACAGAATAAATTTTTCATTTTTTGTTTTGTCCTTTTAAAGATTAATAATATTTTAGTTTTATTTATTTTTATACTTATATTTATTTTTCAGTACATTAAATAAAAATAAAATGATATATATAGATATTAATATTTTATTTTATTTTTCAAATATATATTAAAAAATATGAAAACATAAAAAATAAATAAAATAATAAATAATAAACTAAAAAAATTTAAAATTTAGAAAACATAAACTTTAAATAAAATTTAAAATATTTAAAACATAATTAATATTTTGACTTCCAGAAGTCAACCTTTGGTAATATATTTTAACTCTCGAAAGTCGAATTTCGATAATATATATTGACTTCCGGAAATATATTTTGACTTCCGAAAGTCGACTTTCGATAATATATTTTGACTTTCGGAAGTTGACTTCTGATAATATATTTTGACTTCTGAAAGTCGACTTTCGGTAATATATTTTGACTTTCAGAAGTCGACTTTCGATAATATATTTTGACCTACGGAAGTTGACTTCCGATAATATATTTTGACTTTTAAAAGTAATCTTGGGATGTCCATGACTTTACTTAAATGGTCAAAATATATTTTTTGAATTTAAATTTTTTTTGGATACGTAGAAGAAATTTTGGAGATACAGGAAAAAAGACCCAACAACTTATCGACTAACATAAATCATAAATTTATAAAATTATAAAATTATAATTTTTTATTTTATATTTCATTATTTTATAAATTTATAACTTATATTTTTTATTTTGTAATGTTATTTTTTTATTTCTTAATTTTATATTTTATAAATTTATAATTTTCATTACTTTTAAGAATAATTGTAATTAAAATAGCAGCAAATTTTTGAGAAAGATACTCATCATTATATTAGTTTTATTACATTGTAACATTTAAGTGGAGTGACATGTTCAACTAAAATTGAAAGACAACGGTACAGACTCAATTGAAAGACAACTAAAATTTAATACAGATTCAACTAAACTCAATTAAAAGTTTGCTCAGCTAAAACTTTCCAAATTTATTAGATATCCAAATATAAGTAGATCGTTTTATGGGGTTGCAGAAAGAAACAAGTAGGTGCAGAAAGAAACAACGGTATTGCAGTGACTACTGTATACAGTGCATCATGTCCAAAACAGTGGTCCATGTAGATGAAAAAGGTTCATTGTTCATCTTATGGGTCTTGTAGAAGATTAATTTCATTCCCTAGATATAAATCTTGGTAGGTGTTATGAAATCAATCTTCTAAAATAGATGACAATTAATTTCTAAATATACAATTAAGGGCTGCGAAACTCACTCATAAATTATTTGTTTTTATGGGTCAGGAGTACCTTCAATATGAGATTAGAATGGTGTTTTTCCTTTTATCTCTTTCTTTAAATCTAAAGCTAACTATAAAAATTATAAAATTTAAATTAAAAAATATATAATAAATTTATAAATTTTAATTTGAAAGTTACTTATAATTTACAAATGATTTAATGCATTTTTTTCAAGAATATATATATATATATATATATATATATATATATATATATATATATATATATCTTTAATTTAAAATATTTAAAAAAAAAAATCATTTGAAACTTAATATCCCTACTTTACTTCCTCTTTAGTAAAGTTCCATTTTTTACCTGTAAACCGAAACAAACATCCTTATCCTTCTAAACATGTTATTTCTACTAGCTCACTATTTTATGCACACTTTTACTATTCAAAGCTACTAATAGTCCCTCCATGCCTAATCTCACAATAGTGATATTACATCACAACCTTCCTTATACTACATTTTTTTCCTGTATCTCACCTACCATTCCTCGTCTATAAACTTTATGTGATTTCCACCCAATTTCAAGTAATTTACAAGTATTTTATACAAATGTGTAAATAATATTACAATAATTTTGGAATTTTATTGGTTATCCAAGCTTAAGTGTTTATTTGTGCATTCATAAATATATCCTCCTTATCTACCCTTTTGTTTTTTAAAAAATTGATATGAATTTTCTTATTCCATATGTTCCAAATAACTACTATCCAAGTACATTTATAAGATTTATTTCCTCTCTTCAATTGTAAAATCATTAATGGTTGGAGGTGTTTTTCTAAATGCATTGTAAATTTGAGATTATCTTTATGTATAAACTCAAGAATTAACTTTTTATCATACAACTTAAAAATTAGATTATTTCAACGAGCTCGTTACAGAGTCCACAAAATTATATTGCATGCAATATAAATAAATTATATCTATTATTTATAAAAATAAATAAATACAAGAATGTAAAACATTAAAACCACTTAAAATATTTTCAATATTTATTTTACTGAGAAACATGAAATTTTAACTTTATATGCTTAGAAAATCTAAGCAACTCTTTAATGTTTTTTAGAAGTTTTTTGTTTAGACAATTAACATTAACTTTCTTGTTGTTTACTCATGGATTTTCTAGTATGTTTAAACTGAGTCAAAATTACTATGAAGCAAATATAGTTATTGTAAACCTTACAAACAATAACTAGCTCATTAAAAATAGATAATTGGTTGTGTTCACCACTTAAAGTTAATCTCATGTATTTTAAGTTATGCTTTATTACTACTCTTCTAACAACTACCCGGACTAAAAATTGGGCAGATAACTCTATGAATGGGCACTTAGATCCAAGGGGCCATCCTCCCTCCCCACAAGTAATTTTAAAATTTTTATCTATGTATAATATATTTTTGTAATAACAGAATTTTATGATAATTAAATAATAACACATAGCATAAAAGTTAATAATTTAATATTAATAAAACAGTAACAATAAAGAATGAAAAATTTACTAAGATGATTTTTTATTTTCATTTCTTGTCTTTTAAGTTACTTTTTGTGTTCACTTCTTCTTCTTTTAAATGTTCTATTTTTTTTAAGAAAACAAAGTACAAACTTATTATTTCTGCTATAATTTTGTTATGTATTTAATTTTTGTAAGAAAAGTAATTCTTTTTTGTTTTACTTGTTAGTGAAATATTAACTTCATATTTTTTTTTTATGAATCTTTTGGTTATATAATAATTTGTGTATGAAGATGTTCTTACTATGTTAAAGAAGACCAAGTTGTTGGTTTTGAGGATGTCCATATGCAAAGAATGGTTTAGAATAGGTAGATCTTAATATGATATGAATATGTGTCAAGATATGTTGTCAATTAAACTAGATTATCCTTAAAATCAATTTAATCACAACATAATAAATTAGAAACAATTATTACGTTAAGTATGGAGAATGAACTTAATTCTGCAATCGAATTAATTGATTAGATTAATAACATAATCAATTATTCTCGTCAAGAAAATGTTTTGTTTAAAACTTAATCTTCTTTCTATATTTCCTTCACTATACAGGTGATAGGTATAGGTAATTGTATGTAGCATTACCTTGGTTGAAAATCTTGAAGTGTATTTCAAGTTCTTGTATATTTAGAGCGTAGGTTTACATAGGTGCTTGTAATCCTAACTTTTGATACTTTAGTGAAAATTCTAGCTAAGATTGCTAGAAACTGAATGTAGATTTTGTGGAATCAAACTAGTATAAATTTGATGTTTTTTTATACTTTTCTTTCATCATCTTTTAGTATCTTTATGGTTAAAGGTTCCAAACTATGCATTCTTGTATACCAATTAATTAAAGATGTTCTGAAATTTTTTTTTAAAGTAAAATAACTAAATTCTTGGAAAATCAATTCACTCCCTCCTGGACTGTGAATATTGGCCGCATTTTTTTTTAACAAAAGATATATGTTATATTTTGTTCATAATATGTTTTAATTGTGTCTTAATTGTCATAGATTTTTCTTTTAGTAATTATGTGTGTTAATATTTAATTAGATTCTGGTAGTTTAGTCCTGCTTAATTTTTTTAATAGTGATGAAGAATAAAATAATAGATTATTTTTAAAATTTAAAAGGAAGCAGCACACACTTAACTTTACCACCTATTGTAAATCATGATACCAATGATTCAAATGTGCAACTAGAGGAGTCCTTTCTTAATATTCAACAATTACAAGTGAGGATTTTCATATTAATTATTTGAAAGTTGATTCAAATAATTAATATCGTACGAAATATTTTACGAGTCAAAAATATTAAATTAAAAGAATTTACTTAAATGGAGTCTATATCAAATACAATCCTTTCTCTAAAGAGAAAAATAACAAAATATTTCAGTTTTGATTAAATTATCGATAAGTTCAAGAATTTGATTTCTTTTAAATTAAGTGAAAATGATTAAATCTATTATTTCGGCTCCATCAACATTATTGCTCAAGATCTATAATCTTCCAAACACTTATACAATTTCACATTTTTCCCATTACCCAAGTGTTGTGATATGACAATAAGCTAACTTAACAATATGTATTTATGTCTACCATGTTCTATACTCACATGTCCTTTTCTCATTCTATTTTTTTCTGCTATATCCTGTATAAAATTTTCTATATGTGGCAAGGCAGCTATTATCAAATCACTCTCTAGATTTCGAATCCAAATTCTCAACTAGGTTAGTAGTATCTTTGTTGAGCATTAAAAATAGTGTTGGTATTTTAATTTTTTTTAATATAATTTAAAGCTTGAAAAAGAGTGATCATCAATATACTTTAAAGGAACAGATAAACAGTACAGAAAAATCCAGCAGAGATTTAAAATTCCTAGATTTCATTACCAAATGTTATAAAATCAGATGATTGTAGTTATGCAATTTTGACAACTTTAAAACTTGAATTACCATGAGAGACTCTGCCTACAAATTTGGACTAAATAATTGAATGTTTCATTATTCTATAGAGTAAAAAAACAGGGAAAATGTAAAAAATATTTTAAAATTATATAACATATTTGGTTTAATAAAACTAATAAATAAATAAAAAGTTTCATGATTTTTGTAATCAATTCTCATCTCCTTTCTCTTAACCAAACAAACAAAAAAGATAATTACTTTCCTCTCAGTCTTTTTTTCTCCATCAAACAAATCATGGGGTATGAACCTTGGAGGAAGTTAAGGGTGATGAAACAGAAATTGTGCATGATATGCAAGAGAGGGACAAGGAAGGGTAAGCAACTGAAGTTAGTGTGTCTTTACTGTCTTCGCAAACAGACAACTAACTTTGACTTCGTTGCCATGCATAGCTGAAACATTTACCCCTCATATTCCAAACCTTCCCTAACTTCTTTATTTCCTTATACCTTTTTTCGATGCAACTCTTCCCTCATTTAATCACAACACACATATTTCACCCCAAGATCTTCATCTTCCCACACTATACCTACTTACCTAGCTACCCTTAACACAATGTTTTCTACACTTACATCAAAAAGTTCCTTAGGGGTTGTACTCATTCAAATTTTCTCTTAAACTCAAATTAAACTTTAAACAAATGTTTATCCATTTTCTAATTACAAATTGTTGTGTATATTGTGAGTGAACAACTTTTTAAAAATAAGTAAAAGTAATTACAAGTTATTTATATTTAAAGGTAGAAAAATGTGTTTTTTTAACGAGAACAGAGGTAATAGTTAACCTAAATTGATTAAAAATATGTTAGAAAGATTAACATGAGATATGGATAATGACATGAAGGATTTATTAAAAAAGAAAGTTTCCCTCCACACACAAAAAGAGAAAAAAATAAGTTATCAAACAGAAAAGAAGAGTCAAAGTTTGAAGAGAACAGCATGATAACAAGAAAAAGATTTATGTTTTAAATAAGCAAAAGCATATATAGTGACTGAAATATTCCCTTGAACAGTAACAGTTGAGAAAGCATGTTAGCTTTCCTCATTGGAGGAGGGCCAAGAGGTCCCTTGCCATGAAGGCTTTTAGAAAAATCTCAGTTATAATAAAGAAAATGGCTGGGTGTCCTTGTCCATTATCCACCTTGGGGACCCTTTTCATGAAATGAAAAATAAAAAGACTTGAAATAGCAGCATATTCTTTCTGACTTCTTCTGAGCATTGAGGAATTTGTGTTTCCCCATCAGCACTTTTGGCACTTCAACCATATATATGCACGAGTCTAGAATATTATGTGTACTTATAAGAAACGAAAGGCCCAAGAGTTCATGAGCAAGCTATAGGTACCTTTTGACCATCCCTCTCAGCCTTTAACAAACCCTAGAAAGAGGAGTTGGAATGGAAAGTCCTAGGATCTGGTGATGAAAGAAATGAGAAATATGAGAATGGTTTAAGGCGTGGGGGAATATGTTTGGCCAGTGGCACGCCAACTTATCGCCACAAATCATGAGAGAGAGATACACAAGCTATTCTTTCAAGAACAATGATCATTTAACATTTTGAGGTCACATGAGAAGAACAACACGAACAAGAGGGAACTAAACAAAGCTGCTGTTTTTACTAAACCCTTTGCAGTAAATTATTTGATTTCCTTAACGAAAGTTACCTTACCATGCATATTAACAAACTTTGACTCGATATGTGGCTACCCACATGACACTTTGGAGTCGAATAATTGTAAAAGTTTTATATCATCAATGCATGCACTATTTACTGTTACTTTTGTTTAACTTTGCTGGTGATATTTTAGTTTTTTTAATCCTTTGTTTTACCTCGTACAGAAAAAAAATGCAAAACTGTTTGATGAAAGGGTCTTTTACACTTCCCGAAAGCTTGAAATGGAGGGAAGACAAATAGGAATTAATGAAAGAAAAAGGGAAAAAGCAAGAATAAGAGGAAGTGGAAAAGAATGAAGAGGAAAAGAGAAAGTTGTAAGCAAAACCCAAGGAGAGTGTCTCCTAGTGCAGGTTCAAGGCAGGCCCCCTTTGGCGCCGGTGTCCCCGCGCGCTTTTTTCCTTGTTGCGTATTTCTATTTCTTCTGTGTCTTTGTTTCAAATATTGCAAACTCTATTTCTTCTCAAACTTCTTTCTAGACATATCCCTTCGCTGACATTCTGCACTCTGTTCCCAATCTATATATTCTCTCTCTTCCCACCAACGCACAATTTGACCATATATGTTAATAACTTTGTTTAATAATACTTATAATACTTAATTAATCCATGTGTATTACCAAAAAGTACCATGTTGCAGATATTGTATGCCAGAGACAGGTTGGTCACTAAAGTTTCCACGCAATGTGCCATGCAATGGTAAACATTTGTGATTCAAGAAAATCATGCAAAAAAACAGGTGGAGAAACAGATGTTAAATTAGTCATATTTGTGAAAGAAAAGGGAAAAGAAATGAGATTATAGACGGCATTGATTCAATTTGATTTATAATTATCTGGTCTTGGGTGGATATTTAGGAAGGAAAGCATGATTTGTATTCCTCCAGCGAGGGTACATATAAGCCAACTATCTTATTCTCTCTTGCGAAAAGCATAATCAAATGCAAGCATGATCTAAAAAGGGTCCTAGTTAAAAACAATAATTAATGCTAGAAAGAAAGGGCACAACTAAAAGAGTTGTTTGGGATGTGTTTCAAATTGTGTGTGTGTGTGTGTGAAGAATATTTCAGGTGCATGCGCAAAGACAGAAGAGCTTGATTTTATTGAGTGCAAACTAAGCATGAGAAACCCTAAAGTAAGTGTTGCTCCCCCTTGACATCATTCCACTCACCTTCTTCACCTTCCCATCCCGAGGCAAAACCTACCAGTATATACATTCTCTGCTTCTCCACCACATCTCATATCTTCTCTATCCTTCTCTCACTCTTTCCCTCTACATACAATCCATTCCTTTACATTTCATTTTGCTACTCATACATGTCATTCAACACTAAACCATTCCTTTTTCTTTTGTTTATTTTTGGAAGCCATGCATGAATATATATGCTACCTATACATTGAGGTTCCTCTAAATCGTCATCTACGTAGAAATGATAGTGTTCTATAGCTATATATGTAAGATATATCTCGACTTATCACCAAAGAAAAAGTGAGCTAATAAAAACACGCCTTTGTGTTTTGTCTATTTCTCAGTTTTTGATATACCCGTGATTGGGAATGTGGAGAACCCACTTCTGTTTGGTAGGAATATAAATCTATTTATGGGTTTTGTGCTTTCCACTTTATTAATTTTCATTTAGGCATGCTGCTAGCGCATATATAGTTGCACCTGAATGCATTGATAGCGACTCCCATCAAGAATTTAATTTGTGTGGTAAGTATATAGTGATGTTCCTAAACCTTATATCACTGCATTCTTCCCCCAGCTCCACCATCATGGTCGCATTTCATATTCATGCTTTACTTACAACAAGGACATTCAATAATTGTGATTAGGTGCATAATGGGACCCTAGGGGATATTGTTTAATGTTGAAACGCCTTTTTCTTCCTTTTTGGTAGATAGGCTGTTAGCTAGAGAGCTATCCAACTGCTTGAAATTTTCATTACCCCCACTTCTGTCATGGATCTTGAATAAGTCATATCATGGCGGAATAATATTAATAATAATAATATTGCTGGGATCAACTTGTGCTTATTCTCTGCGTGTTTTTCATCTTATACAAGAGAGAAATGATGGATGATGGTGTCTGCGATATGGGAGGCAGAGAAAGCGATGTTGGTGAGGTTCAATCCGAAGACGGATTTACATGTAGAAGCAGTAAAATACGATCTCAGATTGAGCCGCGCCAATATCACTTATCATTGTTGCTTTCCAGCTCATCCCAATTCATCAGATTCTCTTGTCAGAATATTACTTCAAACGTTGATTAAGGTTGTCATAAACAAACATTTCCCTCTTGGTTGCTCCAATCTTGAATTGAAACCAGTTGCTGCTACCAGTAAGAAGCTCTACCTCAAGTGCAACATCGCGATTATCACTACAGGTAATAAGTACATTTATCTATGAGATCGATCTTGATTTGGTGCTTCTTTTTCTTGTTTGATTTTGAGTAGGAAACCTGAGACCAAACTTTGTTGTTGCATCTCTGTGTGTTCTCCCTTGTGGTCTTCTCATCTGCATTAATATCAAGGTGATCCAACATAAAGTATGAGACAAAAGCTAAATGGAGAACTGATCTATGTAGTTTAGCCATTCATATATGTATACATATCATCCTTATTTTTGTTTTACGAAGGTTTGGTAGTTAACTACTCACTATGAATGTCTTCACATTTGATTAACTAAAGATCAAAAAGTCACAGCGTGTATTGGAATATAATTAATTACTGTGCATTCATTTTTGTTCTTCATCCTCATCTTTAATGCGAACTTCATGAATTATCTGCATAAGATTTCAATTTGATTTTTCCCCTTTGGTAACCATCGAATTTTAAGATATTAAACAATGATGAAGTGGACAAAGATCGAGGCTATCTCGTGTCAGTTTGAATAGTTAGATATTGATAAACTGGAATACAAGAGACTAAATTTGTCGTCTGATGAGCTTCCAAAGTAAACCCTTTTATAGTATTTTGACGATCAAAGTGCTTCTGAATACGGATTAGTGGGACGCAAAGAAGAACTGTTTACAAAAGCCAACAGTGTTGAGTTCTTTTGTCAAAGTTCATGTTTTCAAATTTAATTTAATATTTGGTATAAAGACTTGGTCTTGTGTTGCATGTGTGGTAAACAGTTTGTTAACACAGCATATAGGTGTTTGATGATTGGTTAGAGGTGCTGTTTAAGTTGAACTAAGAACAGTGCTATAAGTTGTTTTGATAGAGGTGGTTTAGACCAATTAATTTGAAAATGAAAAGAAGTGTTTGTTTTTTGGGAGACCAAAGATTAACTTGTTTTATTGATTAGAGTATAGCTGGTAGCACATCAAGGGTGTGTGCAGTGAAAATCAAGGTTGAGGGTAATGATAAATGATTGATGTTATAAGTGATATAATGGTGAATTGAAGTTTCCATGTTTGAGTCCTTCAAGTGTGGCTGGGGGCTGTTTGGCTTTAGGGGAGACTTGTAATGATTCATGGACAAGAATGACAGTTACAGACATATTAAAAAAACGGGGCCTTACACTTTGAAGTTATTTTTTCCCATCAATTTTGATTTGTTTCTGTGCCTGATAAATGTCAGTTATTGAGATGTAATTATTCCCCTTCATGTTTATACATCTTTCTATGTGATTAATGGTTAGATTCCACATTTCTGTATATAAGAGAAACATTAATGGGAAAAAATGAGTTTCTTAAAGGTTATAATATTACTTTTACATGGATTTTCAAAATGGAACCATTTAAGAAAAATTAATTGAAAAATTATAAACTATGAAAAGTCAAATTTGGTTAGAAAGTGATTAGTTTTTTGCTTTTATGTATAGTGGGTTTGATTTGGTTAGAAGGTGTTTTAGTTTTTTCGAGGGGTTTGAATTGGTTGACCGTTTACCGTTGAATATGGATGACCTAAACTAATATTATATATAATTATATATATTTATTACTTTTGAGTTATGTGAACTTTTAAGTGTAAATAAATTTTATTTTACTACAATTGAACTCTTGATTGATCGATTAAAATTTTATTATACAAAGTGTAGATTTATTAATGATCAATTAAAATATTTTCGCTGATTTGCTGGAACTCTATTATTATGTTGTTGTGTGTAGTTTATTTTTTAATTAATATGGTGTATAATTTATTTATTTTTTACTATTTTAGTTTGACTTCGACATTATAATAATGTAATGTCTTACTTTAAAATTATTCATTAATAATATGTATCATACTAGTTTTAAAACACAGGCTTTTCAAACCAAACATTGTTAAAATTGAGTGAAAATTAATAAAAAATTTCTTAACACTTTTCATTTTTGTCTTAAAAGTATTTATAGTTTAAACATGAAAAGCTATCAATTTCTATACCAATATTATCACTTATTGGTTATTTATTTAAAGGTTAAATTACCCTTTTAGTCCCTCTATTTGTCATGAAATTTCATTTTGGTCCTCACGTTTTTCGTTGTCTCAATTTGGTCCTCACCATTAACTTTGACCAAACAGTGTTAAAGTCAACGTTACGTGTCAATTTATGGTTTTTTTAATTTTTTTAATATTTTTTGAATATTTTTTGAATATTTTTTTATTTTTTTTGAATTTTTTTCTTTTTGACACGTGTCACTTCACAGTGGTGTCACGTGTCAAAGTGACTCAATTTGGTCCCTATATTTATTTTTAGTTTCAATTTAGTCCCAATTTTTGTAAAAATGAAACAATATTGTCCTTCCTCAAATTGACACTAAATTTACTTTTTTATAAATTTTATGGTGATATTCTTACTAAAATTAACGTTTTTATTAAATATTTCTATAAATATTTTAAATTAAAACTTTAAATTCTACACAAAACATTAGACTTTGATTTTGTTTTGAACTTGAAATTTAGTTCCTAAATTTATGTGGGACAAGTTATTTGATTTTTAATCTTTACCATGTTTGTATAATATGATACACTTGATGTCTTTATATATGATGACAAAATTGTTAATTTTTGAAATTAAGTTTGGGGTTTAACTTTGTTTAATAATAAAATTAAAAAAAAAATATTTTTTAAAATATTTCTATAAATATTTAATAAAAATGCCAATTTTATTAAGAATATCATCATAAGTTGTATACAAAGATTAAATTGAGTCTCAATCTAAGGAAGGACAATATTGCTTCATTTTTACAAAAATTGGGACTAAATTGAAACTAAAAACAAATATAGGGACCAAATTGAGTCACTTTGACACGTGACACAACTGTGAAGTGACACGTGTCAAAAATAAAAAAAAATTCAAAAAAAAGATTCAAAAAATATTAAAAAATTTCAAAAAAACCAGAAATTGAAACGTGCCATTGACTTTAACACCGTCTGGTCAAAGTTAACGGTGAGGACCAAATTGAGATAACAAAAAACGTGAGGACCAAAATGAAATTTCATGACAAATAGAGGGACTAAAAGGGTAATTTAACCTTATTTAAATTAATTTCTTTAAAATGAGCATTTTATCTATAACAATATATAAATGGGATTCCTCTTTTTGTGTCCACTTTTCAAAATACCGATTTTACCCTTTAAATATAATAATTTATTAAATTTTTAAAAATTGACCGTTACTTTTACAAATTTTTTATAAAATCAGATGTCTATGCTTCTTTTCTTCTTCTTTATTTATCAATAGTTATTCTTTTATCTGTTCTGATATATTTCACTTTATTTTTAATAAATATAATTTTAATATATATATATATATATATATATTAACTTAATAACATTATAATATTATCACTTACTAATATAATATTACGCATATTTAAAAAATGTATACACACGGGCGCGATATCGTGCCTGTATTATGCTAGTGATTGATAAAGAGTTTTTACAATGTTATTCAATAATGAATTGTTTCCTATGATAAGTTTATCATTTTTTACAATAACTACATTAAAATTCATATAAATGGATCTTCTTCTATTGATTGACAACATAAAATTTTTAATATGATTAGGATATAAAAAAAAATAATTTAGAAAGATATGTACACAAAAAAATACGAGGCATAAATGATATTATTTATTATCTATTTATCTATTATTTCTAAATTTTAAGATGAATTAATTACTATTTTTAATAAAAGTTAGAAGATTAGTTATTTTTATTCACAAGGTAGTATTAAACAATAAATAAAATGCAATCATAATATATAATTCTTTTCATTATTGATCTTTTTCAAAACCAACATTATTTTATGTGCTTTGTGCTTTAAGCAAAGTTGTGTCTTTAATATTTTAACTATGTAAACCATTATTGGTAATATCATTGATAGTCAAATTATAATCTTCAAACAACAGAAGAATTCTAACAAATTTATTTCCCTTAATATATTTTGTATAAATTACAAATTGGAGAATATAATTTAGAATTTGCAAATAGTAAATACACAATTTGAGTTTATTCTATTGGGTAATTGTGTATTTAATGCATTATATTTTTAACTTCATATTTAAACTGGAATATTTTTTTAAAATATTGACTTAAATAATTTCATATAAAAATATTTAATACATTAAACGCTCAATTTAAAGAATAACATAAAAATATTGTCTCTTAATTATATTGAAATTTTTAAAAGAAATTACTGTAACATTTTTATAGTTCATTGAAATTGAACACTTGTTAAAAGAAGTTACAAATACGCCTCTCAGTCAACTCAATTGGAACTTTCTTTCACAATTATTATGGCACCTATTCAAATAAAAAGGGAATTAAGTCATGATAGATTTGCTAGAAAACTAAAAAAGAAAAGTGTTTTTCTTTATGTATCAGACAATGACTTTTTATTAGTTCATAAGAATAATGAACTTTTGATGAAAAACACCTTTGAAAAATTCATGTTAATAATTTTGTTCACAAAGAAAATGAGATAAAATAAAAGATAACAGGAAAAAAAGTAGAATTATAGTTTACTTGTTCATAAAAACATTATCTTTTTCACTAGAATAATAGAAAATTGAATTTTTTTATTTTAATTCGAAGAACTAAATAAAAGTATGTACAAAAATTTAATACAATTAGATTAGGATTATATATCTATTCATTTAGAGTTTAGAGATAAATTTATGTTAAAGATTATGACATGAACAAATTTAAATGATGGATCTAAGTATAGGCATGAAATCGTATTAAACTATTTATGTACTAAAAACATAGTGTTAATTATGTTTTTCATTCATGAACTATAATGTGATTTTGATTTTCGTCTTTTTCTCAAGCTTTGATTTTATTAGATTCATGTACTTAAAAAATGTATGAATGAGATCCTTTTTGTCTAATAATATTAATTATTTTTTTATATGACAAACAACAAATTATGGCAAATGCAGTTTCTAAAGTTCCTTTCTTGTCAATGTCCTGAAAATCAACATGATTTCTCATTTGTTATCCAAACAAAATGTAACACCACTGGACGATGATGACTAAGTTCATACAATTCTTAAATATAAAATCAAAGTTTGAAGTAAAAAAAATTTAAATCGCATTATAATTCGGAGACAAAAAGTATAACTATTCCAAAATCATCACATTTAACTGTTTATTGTATTGTTAAAATATTAATAAAATTTTAAGAGTTTTGTTATAATTATTTTTTATGCCAATTCAACTTACCAACAAGTTATAAAATTTGAGTAATACTCAGTTCATTAATACAAAATACTAAATGAGCAAAATTTCATAAAATTTATCAGTGAAATTAATTATGAGTGATTTACTTTTGAAAAATATGTTTAATATACGTAATATATATATATATATATATATATATATATATATATATATATATATATATATATATATATATATATATATATATATATATATATATATATATATATTCTCAGGTAATATTTTTGAAGAAGTTAAATTTATTTTGTAAACGTTAAATATTTAATATTTAATGTATATCTCCATTGGAGGTTTAAACCTAGAACAACATTATTTCTTATGTGTGCGGTTTCATGGCTGGTGTGATTGAGGCAGCAGAAAAATGTATAAACCAAGTATGGTGTTAACCTATCTTTAAGAATTATGATATAATATTAGAATCCATTTTAATTTGAAAATTTTGTACTATTAAATAAAAAACTGTTAAAAGGTGTATATTCTATGTAATATTTTAAGATAAAAAGTATTTAATAAATTATATCGTGGTTACATCAAGATTCAAAGTAGAGAAAAAGTACAGATTGAATTTTTTATATATTTATATATAAAAGAAGGCGGATTTTGACCACAAATATATGACAATTTCCTAAGCAATTTTGGTGTTTGAGCAAAATTTTAAGTAGGGCCGACATATATGAAGAAATGGTCATCTAAAATTTTGTTTTTCAAAATGATTATTTAATTGAAAAATTTAGTTATCTTTAATTGAATTTTATTTTGTTTTGTTTTCCAAGAAATAGTTCCTTGATCATTTAATTAATTAATTAATTAACTATATATATATATATATATATAAAAGATAATATTATACTTGTGTAAATTAATAATACATATAAATTAAATTTTATGTAATTAATTTAAATCACTTCATATATTTTTTAATTATAATATTGTTACTTTTAAAAATAAAATTTATGCATTTAATTATTTTTATATGTATTATTTTGTTGTGTTTTAATGTTAATTTTTTTTCCTTGTGATTTTTATTTATGTAATTTAAAAGAGTGAACAAATATAAAAGGATTATATATGCAGATCAACTACAACTTATTCGCAATGATATTGACACGGATGGGGATGAGTAAAGAAAAAGTGTCCATTTTAGTAAAATGAAATGCTTACTTTAATCACTGTTGTGCAATGAAAGTTATAAATATATTATAACATTTAACTTTCTTTCAATAAAAAAATAATTAAGATTTTTATAATTTATTTCAATATTATTTTTCACTTTCAATTAATGAAAATATATTACTGATAGACATTTTTTTATAACTATTTCGTGTATTACTTTCAATTAATTTAAATGTTAAAATATTTTCTACACTTTACGGTTATTTTGAAAATAACGTAAAATTTTAAATATTTACCATTGTATTTTGTTTAACTCTTTTGAATTACATCAATAAACTTTGAAAGGATTAACTTAAGCCCAAAATAGAAAAAAAAAATATTTAAAATTTATCTTTAAAAAATAACTATGTTCATTTTAAAATAAATAAATAAATACCTAACTTTTACTTTTAAAAACAATGCTATTATAACTGAATAACATAAACTAAGTATTTCTAATTAATTATATCAACATATTTAAGTTATATATTTATAATTAGTTTATAATAATATAAAATTAAATTTTTAAACTAAATGTACACATATAAAAGATACAAATAAATAAAGTTATCATTTAAATGTCCAACACAGTGTAGAAAAAGATAGTAAATTTGTTAACTAGGAAACCACTAATCCAAAATGACCAATGACTTAAATTTGTAATTATTTTTTTTTTGAAAAAAATTATGTAGATAATAGAAAATTTTGTTAAAGAAAAATATCGAGAAATACAAAAATCAAATATGGTTCCGGCATAGTTGAATGTGGAGTTGGTTTAAAACATGTTCCTACTGATAAAACCCAATTGAACCCAAACCCTATGAAACATGAATGATTACACATCCAAAGCCCACAATTGTAACATAGTTTCTCTCATGGTCATGGGCATAAACCAGATTGAACCATAAACAAGAAGGTTGCTACTTACTTTGGAAGTTCTTGCAGAAAGTCATAATCATGCTATATACGGTAACAAGGGTCTAATATTAGTTCAAAATGATAAGATTCCAATGAACTTTCTGGGAACTAAACATCATCAACATGTATAAATGTTTTATTTTTTATTTTTTAATCACACTGGCACGTACCAGAGGATATGGACTATCTTACAAGAACACAGAAATGATGCACTATTCTGACAATTTTTTTTCTTAAAGGGGGAAAAGGAAAGAACAGTAATAATAGATAAAGAGTTTTGCCCATTGAATAACCAGAAACTCATTCATTGTTTCAGAAAAGCAAGGAGGAGAATCTGGTATCATTATGTTACATTTTTTCTTTCCATCGTGTGTTGTGTTTGATTGCAGTGTTAGTGTTAGTTTTCTCGCTCACACTGCTTCCTGGTCCAAACCCCCCCTGGCTAACTGTATTTAGTGCCTAAGTTTTTGTTTACCAGAAGGACCAATGCATAGTGTTAATAATGGAGCATACAGAGACATTTGGTTTATCCTAATAGTGACAAGATAAGGTCAAAGATTAGTAGATATTTAGTCCAATATTTGAAGGATCATAATAATATGCATGCTGAGATATTAATTAGGTAATGTGTTTTGGTCTTAAACCATGCCTACTTATGATTTGAGTACCCACAGGTTAAATAATTGCCCAGTGAATCTTCTTGCCACTATCTTGGATATGCACATGCTGGTATAATAAGGGGAGAGAAAAAGGTTTTCGTCGCCACCTAAGTAACCACTGAGAAGGCATTATTACTGGTTTTTCTGCCTTTTACTTTTCTATCTTCTTGTCACGATATGGTATTCACTGGGTTTCTTCTTTCTTGCAGGAAAAGAATTGGATTTCTAAGTGTAGCTTTAACAACTATAATAAAGATACATCACAGACTTTTGGCAGGGCCTATAACAGTGATTGGGTTGCCATTGTACTATTCATTTGTCCCCAATTAACGAGGATGTTTACCTGTTTTTCACCAAGCATGCGTCCTGTCTCAGATCTCTAATCTTGCTGAGGTAAATATTGTGAGTTGTAACCTTAAGAATCTTGCTACCAGGGGTGAGTAAGTAGTACATACATGATACATGTCTCAGTTTCTTTTGTCAAAAAGCATACACCTCCATGATCCATGATCAGATCAACTTTGTGGTGGACACTGTTTGTTGAGAATAAATATTGATTTAAAAGGGTAGATGTGAAAATCAAGAAAACGTATATTAAAAAGGGTATGCACCAAACAACTTGAAGTTGCAAGAGCATTGTGTTTCAAAAAATTCTTTGGCCAAGAATAAAAGTTCAGTGTGGCTGCTAGTTCGCATTATACGCACAATCATAAATTTAAATCCGGTGTCATCATTACCAAGGTGAATTCCTCTCACTGTTAAGCCTCGAAATCTTGTGTTGAATTTTCTAATTTGAGCAATGGATGAGTTGCATGTGACAAAACTATAGAGATGGGGGCAACATGGTCTATCAGAGTATTCTCAATTTGGTCGGGACACCTTTATTATCTATAATGTCAAATCAATGAAAAGAAAAAAGCCTAATCATGTGCCCATAAAAAAGAACAGAAGCCTATTCTCTCATGCCAGGCATCTTCAAAAGGAACGGTGCGAGCTTACGAAAGATTACAGCATGATTGATGCTAGGAATGGCATAAGTTTCAAATTACTGACGGTAAGCAGATTCTATATATAATTGCTGCTTTGATATCAAAAGGAAACTTTGTGACTACCTTTCTCACAATAACGAATAAATTAAAGCAAATTCAGATTCCTTTTTCCATTTCAAATTATCAAGCAAGACAGATATTAACACAATACAGTCCACAGACAATTATGCTATGCACAAAGATATATATGCTATCTTTGTTGGTATCAAGTATATATACTGATTCGCGTGGATATTTTTCTTTAACATTACCCAATTGGAATATAGAATCGGATATGTACTGGCCTGCAACAAGTATCTGTCCAAACAATAGAAGATGTTGAACAACTTTGCTTTTAGTGGCCTTAATCTCCTAAAAGTCTATACAATAAATACTTATTACGATAAATGCTGCTGCAGATATAGAATGCTTATAGTAGCAAACAAATTTTCGTGTGCTCTAAAGGTGTGATTAGGTTCAATAGATTTTAAGAAGCATAAAAGTCTGGCCATTAAAGTAGCAGAACCAATGAAAAATGCAATTGATTCTGCAAAAGACTTTCTGAGAAGTGAGGCATTTCATATACATACAGGGAAATTCTCAGTTACAGCATAAGCAAATGACAAGTTTCTTTCCATATTGATGGTTAGCTCCCTAATAAAAGAGCTCAAATAAAATCAATGTATCATCATTCATCACTCTTTCCTCATTCTTTTCTGGCCCTGACATATTTTAAACACCCAAAAAATATGTAAGCTTGAAATGTCCATCTCCACACAACAACAACAACAACAACAAAGGAGGCATTCCAACCTTGGTTTCAATCAATGATTGAGCCAGCAATAAAAAAGAGGACCACCACTTTCTTCCTATCATCGATGCTGCTTGCTGGTGTTCAAAGGAGAGGCCCTCATGCTCTTGGATTGTGTGTATGTGATGTGTGGAGTCCCATCTTTCTTCTTCCGTCTCCCTTGTTGAGACAAGCGAGAGTGATAAGACAAAATTGCAAGGTCATTAAGCTCCTGCAATGGAGTCAGCGCTTTCACAACTTCATCCATGTTGGGGCGAGATTTAGGGTCTCTGCTGAGGCAACTATAAGCTAGCTGGGAAATCTTCTGCACTCCTTTTAGAGAATAATTTAGCTCCAGACGAGGATCCACAAGCTGGTACAGCTTTCGCTTGTCAGCTAAGTATGGCCTAGCCCAAGAAACAAGATTTTGCTCCCCACTCGGACGCTTCTTGTCCATTGATCTTCTTCCTGTTAGTATCTCAAGTAACACAACTCCAAAGCTATAAACATCACTTTTAGCAGTCAAGTGCCCTGGTAAAACAAAACATATAGGTCTTACAAAGACTTCTACATAGATGAACATGCCATGAAACATGTGCTGCCGTAATGTCTGCGTTGTAGCAGAAATTATAATCTATAATACAATTTTCACCACTTCATATACAAAGCTTTGTGGTGGCTGCATTGGAAGCCAAAGAGTTTCATTCTTACCTGTCATCACATATTCTGGAGCAGCATAACCATAAGTTCCAACTACTCTGGTTGAAACATGAGTTTTGTCTCCTTGAGGTCCTGCTTTTGCTAGACCAAAATCTGAAAGCTTTGCATTATACTCCTGTAAGATACTACATGTTAATAAGTAGTAAAACAAACTTCTCTGAAACTGATTAGATGTTTCAGTAACCACATACCGTATCAAGCAAAATATTAGATGTTTTAAAATCTCTATAAATGACAGGTTCTGGACCATTGTGGAGGAAGGCCAATCCTTTTGCTGCACCAAGGGCAATCTTAACCCTGTTGGGCCACGGGAGAGGTACGGTTCCTTCAAATTGTGGCAAAATCGACACTTTAATTGTTAGAGACAGTGATCAAGAGGAAAGGGACCAGAACAGAATAACAAGTTTTAAGGTGCTCCAGTAAATAATTCCTACAAGAGGAAAATGAAATGCAAAATATATGCTGGTGAAGAAAGAACTCTACAATGTTGCATTAAGTCACAGATTAACAAAAGCAGATCACTGCATTGGTTTTGGTTAATTATTCAAGCAATAGCAATCGAAAGATTTTGCAGGAAACCAAGAAACTGTAACCACATAATCTCTAGATATATAACAGTCCTTATAATTTCTACGCAGAAACGAAAGGGAAGGCAAGACAGAAACTAACTTCTGAATAGATGATTTTCTAGACTTCCACGGGTCATAAACTCATAAACAAGAAGCCGTTGATCATCTTCAATGCAGTAACCGATAAGTTTCACAAGGTTAGGATGGTGAAGCTGTCCAAGAAAGTCAACTTCAGCCTGCATCAACAAAATGACAAGTTACAATTCAATCTCCAACATATCCTAAACAACTCATTACAACACCAATCTACTAACCCAAAGCAGATATTTTACTAACCACCCATTCTCTATGGCCCTGAAGGCCATCTGGCTTCAAGCTTTTGACAGCCACTGTAATCCCTGACCCAGGTTTAGCTGGCGAGGTTCCATCTTCCTCAATCCATCCTTTGAAAACATAACCAAAGCCACCTTCCCCGAGAATGCTATCAGGTCTGAAATTTCCAGTTGCAGCTTTAAGTTCTTGAAATGAAAATTGAAGGAGCTGGCATGCAGCCTTGTTCTCCTGGGGTGGGGGATCAGGGTTGTCAGAAGATAATCGAGCTTCAATGGGAGGACAAAGTTCTCGATTGCTAGCATTCAGGTATCTTGTCTCGGTTGCTGCATCAGTAAAAAAAAAAGAAGAATGTGAATGCTTCCTTCTTGAAATTCCCACTACTTCACGAATAAGATTTCTGATACTGCATTTAGCTTGGTTTTGGATCTGACAATGCAATTGAAACCATCATATCACAACGATTAAAAAAATCCGTAGTTTCTGCTTTCAAGCAAAAAATCTATGAAACTTCAAATTTCAGAAAGTTCATTCACTCTCTACAGAAATGAAAAGTATGAATCCTTTTGAATTTTACAAGGGGGACTAGCTCAGTTTGCTCTGCGCACCACCCCACGTTCCTTCCAAGGAATCATGCAGTTAGCTATGGTTACAGTGTCTGAAACAGGAAGATGGAGAAAAGGGTTCTGAGAAAGCACAGCGATAAAGCTGAAAAAGATCCATCTTTTTAACTACCCACATCATAATTAAACTCCATAAAAATGCCTGCCAAGGAAAGTTAATTTTTTATATAAAAAAAATAACCATCCCAGAAAACTCCATGATTTCAAGCAAACCCAGAATCAGGTTCAAAAAAATCAAGTCCTACATTGGTCCAAGGCCGTGCCTTATAAGAGCTTATATAGCTTAGGCATCTCTCCGCTTACAAATCAAATTTGTCGGGGATAAGTCAGGCCCAAATTATGAATACAGTACTGCAAAACCACAAACTTTTATTTCTGGATTAGAAGGAAGAAGAAACTTTAAGCTTCAGAAACAGAAGAAAGTAAACAAAAGCAGAGAAGAGACTCATGAGGTGTGGTCAAATTTGAAACATCATTCATTGGTGTGAGAGAGAGGAATGACACTACACAATATAGTGGTTGAGATTCACAATGAAGATGGAGAATTCTCTGATGTGGAAAAAAATGGTTAGTTATGTTTTGTTGTGTATGTACCTGCATCATAAACGAGACTAGTACGAGGGATAGTGTTAGCAGAGTCTCTGGAAGCTGAAGGTTTGCACGCACCTCTAACTCCGCGTTTAAGGACAGCCCAGCAACCGCACTTCTTCTCTGTCTCCATGCTCACAACTTTCATATTAATCACTGACTGATGGAGAAGATGTTAACCATGGTTGTTGGCTTCAAAGAAAGAAGAGAGTGATAAGAGAGAGAGAAGAAAAAGAGACGGTGTTTGTGTTTGTGTTGGAGATTGCAGGCATCATCATCGCCATCATCGCAGTGTGTACAAAAAGAACTTTTTTCCCACCACCTTTTGTGTGGGGATGGGAATGGGACACTCTCACACACTCTCTCTCACCCTCTGTTTTTACTTTGTGCTTGAAATTACCAAAACACAACATAAAACCTCATGTCCAACAAAGTTTTAGCATTTTTTGGAGTGCTTCCTTCATGCCTTTCACCGCCATTCATTCATTCATCAACCCTTTATACCCACAATACAAGTACCACATATTTTCAAACAGCTCATACGCATATTTTATTCATAAAACAAGCCATGTATTTTACTTTATGCTTCTTTAACATTAATTTCCACCTTTTCTTCTGCTGTCTAATTTGAATTATAACTTTTGCAACAATTTCTTAATTTACTTCAACAATTTGGTTTTTTTGTCCACATATTTAATTCCCAATGTTTTATAATCTTATGTCTTAATATCATTAAATAGGTTTTAATTTTTATGCATTATTAATATAAATACTTTTGTATTGTCAATCAATCAGTTTTAAGATAATTTTGTTCGCATTAGATTTGAATGTGTCCGCAAAGAATATGATGTTACGTGTCACAGTAGACAACAAATTTTGCTGCTCAACTGTTCCAATGATTATGTTGTAATTTGCCTGTTTTTGTTTCCGTTGTGATTTTATTTGAAACAGAGAAAATTATAGAATATTTTTTTCCTGCTTTAGTAATAAAGTCACATGACTGAATTATATACCATTGGACGAAGAATCATCCGACACTATAACACCGTTCCGATAGGTTTCATTTATTGTTATATTTATTAATTATGTACAGTTATAAAACTATAATTATTCAATTTTGATAAACTTCACAAATAATTATGCAAAATTGTTAATAATATTAAAGTATATATATATATAATTTATATTTAGTTTTTCCTTTTTAGTCAGCATTTATTTTCAAATTTTACTATTTAAATAAAATAAATAAATTAAAATCGTTTTACTAATTATACCTTTTAAGCAACTATTTTCTAAATTTAACCATTTTTTTTAATTTGATAGTTTTTTTCAAAATTTAATTATTTTTTATTTGTAAAAATATTTAAAAAATAAATAAAATTTATTTCAATAAAATTAAAAAATTATTTATATATTACTTTATAATTATAATAATAATAATAATTTTATTATTATTTATTATCTTAATAAAATAAGTGAATAGGTATGCACATAACAGTTTTCACTAATGCATGTGTAATATATGTTTTCACTAGTGTAATATAATTAGAAAATAATCTTTTATAGAGAAATAAATATTAGTTGTAGAATAATACATTAACAATTCAATTTAAAATTACAATATCACTTAAATGAGCACCTTATGTTTGAAAAATTACATAATTTGTATATTTTAATCTTTATAATTACTTTACAATAAGGACAATTGATAATATTATTCTTTCACATAAACATAAAATGGTAATTCTTCAATATTATATGTACTGTATGTCCCATTGGTCAATCGGCCAAAGATAATCCTTAAGGGACCATCGGTCCTGCGGTCAAACGAATAGTCATACAGCATCGTCAAAGCATAAGACCATCGGTCAAACAGATAAAATGTCAGAACATCGGTCAAACGGTTGAACATATAAGTCACGACTCAACCACTTTCATGCCAATCGGTTCATCGGTAGAACAACAGTGGTGGACCCTCTAACCTTGAGGGCCCATCGGTTCATCGGTAGAACAACAGCGATGGACCCTCTAACCTTACGGGCCCATCGGTTCATCGGTAGGACAACAGCGGTGGACCCTCTAACCTTGAGGGCCCATCGGTTTATCGGTAGAACAACAGCGGTGGACTCTCTAACCTTGAGGGCCCATCGGTTCATCGGTAGAACAACAGCGGTGGACTATCTAACTTCTGGAGCCCATCGGTTAATCGGTGAAACAGCAGCGACGAACCTTCTTAAGCACCTGTCTGTCGATCGATAAAACACAGATTGTTAGCTTGTTGGAAACGTAACGTTATCAACCCAGCCAAGCAGCCCTCGGTCGCACAGTTAAATGACTTAAGTCATTTAATTATCGGTTAAACGGGTCACTAATCTTCATTAAGGGATCATTGGGCCGTGATTAAGAAACCTTAATTACAAGCCCATGTCGAAAGCTATAAATAGGGCCCAAAGGTAGGTTGGTGAGGATCTTAATTTCGCATTTATTACAGTTGATATTCTGATAAACCGATCGGCTCTCTGACTTAAGCATCGGAGTACTTTAGACAGGTACCCCGGTCGTCATCCCAACCGATCGAGCTAAAGAGTGGATTTCGCTGAAGTTACTGGTGTGGAGAAGGAGCGCGTAAGTTGAAGAGGTTCTTTTAATAGGCTTTTGGTCCCTACCCCGAAACATTATATTTAAATAGGAAGATTAAAAAAATGCATATGAGAATATCTTGTTATTGTTAACTTAATTTTTTTTACATAAAAAAGTCAGTATTTGTCATTCTTAATATCTTTGGTTTAGTTTTAAATTAATTTAAAAAAATGTATTTATTTTAAGGTGAAGTTTAACATGTGTAAAATTAGATAAGACAAGAATAATAGTCATATCTATCTCATAAAACACCAGTAGAAATACTTATTTCAAGTCATATTGATTTTGAAGTATAAAAGTAAATCTTAGGGTTAATTACTCGATTTCTAATTTGGTCGAAAAGTTTTATGTTGGTCTATTTTAACTTATTGTTTCAACGGTGTCTCAAATTTTAAAATTTGACTTAATATGTTAATTCTAGATTTTTTAATTTATATTTTAATTCTTCTTCATTTTTTTAATTTTTTTTTTATAAACTTTTTTGTTATCCACGTGTCAGGATGTCAAGTCCATGGTGTGATGTGACACTTACAGTGTCACATGTTAATGTCAGTGTTAAGTGTTAATGTCAGTGTCAAGTGTCACTTTCTTGTACTTAATTTAGTTTCTATATGTCTCTTTAATTTAATTTAGTTCTTTTTTTAATAGACCAATGTTGTCCCCTTCTTTTAATTAGGGTCAATTTTATTATTTGTGTAAATGTTATAATGATATTTTTATTTTTAATAACATATAAACCATGGATTAACAATATACAATGATATAGAATAATGTAATATGTTATAAAGTCATTTTAAATAAAAATATCAATATAACATTTGTATAAATAATAAATTTGGTTTCAATTTAAAGATGGACAATATTAATTTATTTGAAAATATTTGTGATTTAATTGAATTAAAGATTTATATGAAGAGACTAAATTGAATACAAGACAGGGACATTTGACATTAACATTGACATGCAACACCGTGTCATGTGACACTAACAATATAATGTATCGCATTGACAGATGGACAACAACAAAATTTGCAAAACTTAAAATAAATAAAAAAACTATAAATTGACACATGATATGTCATTAAAATTGTTAGTGATTTTTTTAAATAACTTAATTGAGTCAATTTTTTAAAAAATTGGAACGCAATTCAAACAAAAAATGATCAACTTCAAATTTTTTAACCAAAATGAGGATCAAACGAATAATTAAACCTAAATTTTAAAATGTAAATATAAAATTAAAATTTCATTTTAATAATTTGTATTCCCCTGATTTAGTGTAAAATATGTATACCACGAATAATTTTAATAATAATATTTTCTTTCATTATTCAAAGAGTCGTCTTAGTCTCTTTAAAGTCTCAAAAGGAAATATGGTAAGAAAAAAAAAATTAACTATTTTGTTTTTGTCATGTTAACCAATGACATTGAGTAAGAATACTTAATAAACATTGAATTATATAAAAGATTCATAGTTAGTTGGGACATTAAAAGAACTTTGACTTCAATAATTATTAATATATTTTTACTTTATTTAGACGACAAAAATAAAATATTTATAAGTGTTGTACAATTATCATTGACAATGTATTTGATACAAAACAGAGTTAAAAATAATTAAATAATAAAATAATTAATGTGTACCATTTTTCTTTTTTTTTTAACCTTTTATTTTTTATTTTAGTGTTGTTGAAAATTAAAATATAATTAAAAATGAAAAAGATTAAATTAATATAGAAAAAGAAATAAAGTAACAATTTCAGATTTATATTATTTAAATTAATATAATTAATTATTTCAATTTTAATATAAATATAATGAAATTAAAATCATTAATTATAAGTAAATTTATATATGTTTTAACTAATAAAATTAATTATTTTAAATTTTAATATAAACGTAAGTGAAATCAACGACATTAATTATATTTTTTCAAAGTACTCTTCAAGTATTGGTTAGACTTTTTTTTAGGGAGTCAGTATTCAATATGTTTGAGAAGTTATGTTTTTTTTTTTTTATTGAAGTTTTTGTAGTTTTTTCTTTTTTGTAACATTATAATTTTGTTTATTATGTCTGAATTAGTTGAACTTGGTGAATTCATTTTAAGTGGAATTTAACATTTTAAAATACATCTAATTATTTAACCTATTAAGTTAGTTTGGGATAATTTACTTTAAACTAAAAGTCAATACGAGTTATTTAAATTTGACTGATATTAATTTAAAAAAAAAATATTTATTTAGTTTTATTTTAATTTTGAATATATATATATATATATATATATATATATATAAAAAGATCTTTAATAAAAACTTATGTATAATTTTCATAATAGATTATAATTTTTTTATTTTATAGGTAAATTTAATAAAAAATATTATATAAAAAGAAGATTAAAATTTTGAATAACATTTTTTATTTTACAGTAAAATTCGTTAAACTAATAATATTTCAGTTATGTCAGATATAAGTATGTTTTAAAAATTAAATTTAGAGCTGATATTTTTATATATGTCAACTCCATCTTATTAATTTAAAAATTTTCTGAAATGAATTTAGTTCATTATAGAAAAAAAAATATTTAAAATTTGGACTATATATATTTTTTAGTCTGAAATTATTATAAAAATTATGTTTTATTCTAAATTATAAACTATTTTGTTTATAAATTTTATAAAAAATATACACCTTCACATGAAAAACTATTCGACAAACCATTTATTAAAAATAATATTTTAGATTAGTACTTTTACAAAATTTAAAAATTAAATAATTAATAATTTAATTTAAAAATAAAATATAATTTTTATAATCATTATATTTAATTCTTAAAATATATCATTTTTATAAATATGTAACAGATGATAACTTTTGGATGAGTATTTGACATTATCACAAAAATCTCTTGACAGTGCCATGAAAGCAATAATTCACACAATAATGTTAGTTTTATAATATTTATTCTTCTGTCATTCAGTTCAATGACTAATTAACTTATATTATCTTCCCATGTAAAAGTAAGTATATTATTGTACATTCTTCTTTCTCCTTATTATAGAAGAAATAATGAAAAAAATAACATCCCCACTACATTCAGTTAGTAACATGGTATATATGTTTAAAAATATTACAAAATAATAATTTATTTTAGAGTTAATTTTTTTTTTAATTTTCTCTAATATTTAGAAATTTATATATTTAATTTTTTTAATTAAATTTATATTTAATTAATATTAAAATATAAATATATCATATAAACAATTTAAATATTATTATAAAATTAGTTTAAAATTAAAAAGAAAAAAAGCTATTTTTAATTTTTATTAAAAGTTGAGACACTAGAAATACATTTTATTTTATTTATGCATTGGAATTCTAAAACCACTTTCCCAATTTTTACCAAAATCTAGAAAGAACTTTACAAATAGCCATTATCTAGATTCTAGACCTGACATGTTTTCAAGATTGTATAAAATAATGAACGAAAAGAACGCATTTGGGATCATTCTTGATCTATGTTGCTAGTTTCATTATTCTAGATTCTTGTTAATCGGTGGTAAGCAGAAAAACCGAAACTTGTAATCTCCAAAAGAACGCTTACAAACAATAGTTTTGTTAGTAATGTTATTCAGCTTGCAAAAGTTGAACAATTCAAGCTCAATAAAGTTGCACGGACTAAGTTTTTTTTAGTTAGACTCAACTTTTGTGTTTTGACAATTCACAAAGATGGCAAAAGGAGTTTTTGATTCATAAATGATGGAGCATTAAAATTAGGCGTGAATTAAGTAACCCTAACCAAAAATAATGTTATTGTTGGGTCAAAACTAATAGAAAGACGGTCAATAGCATTTTCGAGTGCAATCCCATCACTCTTTGTCTCTCTAGGCACCGAGGGTGGGATAGATTCCTACATGGATGAAAAATGGAAAAATGGAATGGGTTTTTTTCTCTTGAAGGAAGAAAAAAAAGAAAGAAAGAGTGAGTGAGGTTGCTTGGTGAAGAGTCATTTCATGAACCAACTATAAACAAAATTGTATTCTATGATGCTTGGAGTGATGAAAAGCAATTTAAGATCCTATTCTTTTTTTCTCTTCACTATGCTTGCAACTTGACAAACCTTGTTGAAAAGGAGTGATGCCAATTGCCCCGCCCCCACTAAGTTTTGTGGTTCCTCATCACTAAGAAGAAGAAAGGGTGAAGGTTTGGGAACAGTGACCAGTGTGTGGCACACTAAAATTGTAAATACATAAAGTGTAAGAGAAAGAGTAATTTATTTATTGTTTGAAAGAGGGTGAAGTGAAGCACTTGAGGTAACATGGTTCCGTGAGTTGCGTGGAGTGAAGCATCAACATCAATAGAAGAAAGAATATGTGATGTGTTTTGATATGGTTCATCTTCCCAACTTCTCTAAGGACCAGCACCAACTCTTAACCTCCTAATTCAACTTTAGTTAGCTGCAATGTCAATTCTACTACGATATATAAAATCTATTCAACCTGTCTTAGAGATTCTATCTCAATCCAACAACGTCATGCCATTTTTTTTTTTTTTTAAATTACTATTACCAAAACCTAACTAATAAAAAACTTAGAATTAGTGATTAGAGAAGAATGTAGGAGTACTAATTATTATAACCATTTAATAACTAATTGCTTTAAATAAATATTGCTTGTTAGTTTGGTCTCTCGAGTCTAAATTAAGCAAATTAAGTCATATAAATAGTGTAATTATATAATTTTAATTCTTTCTCAGTCCTGCATTTAGTTTCCAACACTTTGTTTGTGTCATTGAATGACTGAGTGATGCCATGCCAGTTACGTGTTGTCCAACATATATTTTACCTTGTTTAATTATAGTTTTGATTTCTTTATAATCATAATTATAAATTACTAAAAAATATGATTAAGCTATGTGAGACGATATTAAGTGCACACAAATTTTCAATTACATGTCAGTAAAATTATTAAATATTTAATGAAAGGTGGACTGGACAAACAATTATGTTTGGATAACACTCAAATTAAGTTTATATATATATATATATATATATATATATATATATATATATATAATAAAATAAAATTTGAATTAGTTATTATAAAGGCTTCCATAAACAATTAAGTTAATTTTTTAATCATAGATGAATTAATCATGATAAAAATTGCTATCATAACTATTTCGATTTATATTAAAAAGATGGTTTGTGCTTTGATTTAATTTTCAAATAATATCACATTAGTTATCATTATAAATTTTGACATTTTAGCTAAGTTGACATCCTAAACTCATCAATAATATGTTATTACATGCAAAATTATTAAAAATAAATAAATAAAATAAGCAAATATAGAGCATGAGGATCACACCAAACTCGTGATAAAAGTTACACTTTATAAAACATAGGCAAAATATACCTAATATGAAAAAAAAAATCTAAATAAATATATGAAGTAAAGTATTAAACCACTTATATTGTTATATATGAATTAAGCATAAATTAATCAATTTATCAGCACAATAATTTTTTCACGAAAAAACATGAGAAACTTTGAACTATATACCTTCCATAAATGAACTTGGCAGATGGAACTTATCATATTACTTCCATAAATGAAACTACCATACCTTCCTTACTTTGAATATTGAAAAATTTTAGCACTAAAAGATCATAGACAGTATTACGCATATGCTTCTTAGATTTATTTCTAGCCACACACACTAAAGTCCTTAAAATATGCAAAGGTCAGAACACCAAAAATCATTCCAAAGATTAATACAATCATCCTTACCCAGTGTCCAAAAGGTGTTTCCAAGAACATCATATGCATCTTTAATACCATGTCAAATTGAAGACGACTTAAATAACATATATTTCTGATACATAGACTTAAGAAATCAAATAAGCATAAGTTCAGTCCAAGTCATATTACCATAACCAAACTCCTAAACTAAACGTAGCGAGTATGCTTTGTACTCCAACTGAATATTAGTAACTTGCAAACCATCATTCACCTTAGTATACATAAGATAAACCATTTAACAATAAGCGATCCTCGTTTTTGTGTATCTCCAGTCCAAACAAAATTCTGAATCCACTATTTCACCTCAAGAATAAGCTTAATAGGCCATTTGTAAACCTGTAAATTAGAAGACAATAATCCAACAATTATTGAATTTACTAGTTGAATTCTTCTCATCATACTGAGCAACTTCCTTTTTGTACCTACTAGACTCAATAGATGATGTCAAGTAACGTGGCCCAATAAGGCCCAATTAGCCTCATCACCAAAAAAACAACAAAAATATTCTAAGATACATCTACTGGGGCAAATATTTACATGTTAATGGTAATTATGACAAATGTTGGTAGTTTGATTATGTCTTGATATTTTGATATTAGATATTTACAGGGTATTTGGTATATCGGATAAGGTATCACATTATTATTACTATTATTTACTCAAGGTAATTTGTTATTTTATTGATATTGGTTAATATTATATTCATTATCACATGGATTCAAGGTTCAAAAGGTCTTACAAATACATCTAGTATTTCCAAGGAATACACACTTGTACTCATACCCACTCTTATCAAAGATCCTAATTCTCTTACTAAATTGAGAACTTGAATGTTAGAACATCTTTTGCAGATGAATCTTTTCATATGTCTTCAACTGTGAAAGCATCTCATCAAGATCTGTCAAAACCATCCAAATATTGCCAAATTATTCGAAGGCTCATCTCAAGATCGAATAAGAAGACTTGAAAAATCAGTCCTTAAAAGTCCTACGAAAATTAGCACACTAAAATATAAAGGGTAATTTATATTAATTGAGTTATTATCAAAAAGTTTGACATGTAATATGTTTTATATTTAATTTGATTACTTTAAGCAAAATATAACTTACGTCATAATTGTTTTACTTTAAAATTAACATAGTGTAAATGTATTTTTATTGTGTTGTGCCGTGAAATGGGATTAATTGATGATGACACAACACAAATACATTTGATAATTCTGCGAAAACAATAAAAAAAAAATGAGTTGAACATAGTAAAAGTATGATTGGGAACAGCAAAGCCCTTATTATCTCTTTTTCTTCCTGCAACCCTAATTTTCCATTGCACCTCAATCTCTTTTATTGAAAACTGGTTCTTGACGCGTGCTGTTGTCTTTTATTTTATAATTTCTAATTTTTTATTAGAAGTATCAATATAATCATTGTTAAATTAAAATAAATAATAATAAAATGATTAATAATTACTTTTAATATATATATATATATATATATATAACTACACTCTAAGCAATGAAAAAACCCTTGAAACAAGAGGTCAAAGGGGCAAAATCTCTTTTGCATAGCATATTCAATTTCATTCCAAATTAAAGTAAACACTATCATCTGAAAATACCTATAACCACAAAACAAAATAGCGACGTAAAAGACCGTGCAAATTATAAATATTTGCAATTTCAAAAGCAGTCCAAAATTTTCTCTGTCCAATCAGGTTTTCCTCAAAATGAATGTTCAAGACATTATTTTAAAATTTGTAAAATTGATTTGTAAAATACAAAATTGATTGGTTTAAATACAAAATCTAAAACCTTACATTTGTAAAATTTGAAAAAAAATTAGCATTAGTTCATGATTGATTTTACTTATAAAAATTACAAATGTTATAATCAGCATATACTAATTACTAGATTTTAAAAACATATAATATCCGAGTACAACATAAACTAATTTAACTGTTATTTTTATAAAAAAAATTATCCACAAATATGTTTATAATCAATATTTTAATATATATATATATATATATATATATATATATATATATATATTAATAATTAAAAAAAAAAAAAATGCTACGCACCGGTCACGAACTGGAACTAGTATATATCAGAAGGACAGATAATGGTAGAAATGACTTTTAAATTAAGTCACAATATAATAGTATAAGTTTTTCTTTTAAAACTGGTAGTATAGCAAATATTTCATTAAAAACGTATTAAAAGAATATTTATTAAAGAAAAAAAATATTGAATATATATTTAATAAATTACATGTTTAGTTGAAAATGCGAGATATATTGAATATTTACTTGAGGAGGCCTGGAACAGTAGAAAAGTAAGCCGTGTGTAGAAACATAGGTACACAAATTATTCCCCGATTCCCTGTGTACCAATCCTATCTATTATATTGGTTGGTTATTAATCGGAGATCGGAGGTAATTGAGCGGCGGATTGCATGAGCGGTTGTTGTGTGGGTGGTGGTGGCGGCGGCGGATCGGACGCGGAGTGAGCAGAGGATCGAAACATGTCTGCGATCATAGTGTGCGGGAAGAGATCAGCGCTGTTCCAAGAGCTTCCTCCAAAGAGGACCCGTTGTTCTTCTTCTTCTTCCCCGGTTCGCCTCTCTCCCTCTTCCCTCCTCCACCACCTCGCCGCCTTGTTCCCGGACATGGACAACCACCTCCTCGAGAAAGCCCTCGAAGATTGCGGCAACGACATCGACTCCGCTATCAGAAGCTTAAACCAGCTTCGCTTAGGAGCTTCAACACCTCCTCTTCGTTCCACTCCCATTGCATCTGATGCTACTCTTCAATCGCAAGGTTTGTTACCTTTAAACCTCGTGCAATTTGATCATAACTGTAATTTGCATTAATTGATGCTTCTGTTTTCTTTCTTTTATATTTTCGGTTCTTTCAAGGCATTTTCCAGTGAAACAGGTATATAATTTAGCAATATATATGCCCTGTGGACAGCTAGTATAAATTCTTTGCACAATAAATTATTAACACTTTTTTGGTCTCTTCACTCAACTGTTACTTCATACCCAATCAAACTATACAAAAATTGTATGGTTTGTTATATTAGGTCAGTTTTGGTTTTGAAATATATTCATCTAAGTGTAATGTCTATTCTAATGGTTGTTGTTGAACCTATATTGAGCTATTTGTTATTGCGTTATTGGGACATGATAGTCAGATGGTAATATCTATATCAGAAGACAGCTATAAGGTTGGGGTAAAAGTTGAAAGGGAGAGCTATAAGGTTGGGGTAAAAGCTCAAAGGGAGGGTCAGATAAATTGTGGGTTCAACTCTCTTCACTAAAACTACAAGGTTGGCTTAAAGGATTTAGAAGAGAGGGAGAGAGGTTCTGGGTTGAACACTTTCACAAACTAAATAGTAATAACTAATATTTGTTTAACAACTAACATTTGATCATAAGAAAAAAATTGTATACAACATAAAACAATTCCTGATCTCATGAACTAGGCCACACCCCCATAATGTATGATTTGTTATATTAGGTCAGTTTTGGTAGTTTGAACCTTGAATTTTTGTTGTTGTTTGAAACAAATGAACATTTCCGGATATTGATGGGAAGAAGGGGTTGTTTTAGTAGGTGAAGGGCAATATGATGCAGAAGTTTCAGCTTCTCAGGACCCGGTTGCTGGACAAAATTATCCCACAAATGGTGCTGAATGGGTGGAGCTTTTTGTTAAAGAGATGATGAATGCTTCAAACATGGATGACGCTAAAGCTCGAGCATCAAGAATGTTAGAGGCGTTGGAGAAGTCAATTTGCATGAGAACAAGTGTTGAAACAGAGCGAAACTTTCACCAGGTTCTTTATTATGACTAGATGTTTCTCAGCGTTGTTATTGTCAACCTAAATACGGAGCACAAATGCTCTTTCAATACCTTCTAATAAAAATCATGGGGGTGTGATATGATGTACTCATTGTTTGGTTTACTTCAGGAAAATACGGCGCTGAAGGAACAAGTGGAGGCCCTTGTTCAAGAAAATGTGATTCTGAAGCGTGCTATCTGTATTCAGCACGAACGCCAAAAAGAATATGAAGATAGAGATGTAGAGTTGCAGCAATTGAAGCAATTAGTGTCACAGTACCAGGAACAGGTAAGAGCTTTAGAGGTAAACAATTATGCCCTGACAATGCACCTAAAGCAGGCAGAGCAAAGCAGTTCCATCCCTGGGCGTTTTCATCCAGATGTTTTCTAGGTAACAAGTGTATCTGGCTGTTTTTGTAGTTTAAGTAATCACGAAGAAGAAACAAGGCAACTCATTTAAGTCATATTTAATGATTCGAAAGAAAAAAAAAAATCTATCCTACTTATAGATCATTAGCTTTTTGATGTAGATTCCCATGTGATCAATATTTTGGATGTTAGGAGATTTGATATGGCTTGCCTCAAGTAAGTCCCTTATGATATAGATTGTGTCTGACTGTCTATTACTGGTGTTTTCTGCTCCAACCATCGTTTTTGTCAAGCTTTTAGCGACTCATGAGTTCAAGGAACGATCGTGTTTTGCTGAGACAAAAGGATACCACCTGTTACGTAGAGTGAATCTGTCATTTTTTGTAGTCAGTCCGTAATGAATTGCTCACACACATGATGGATATTGTGGGTTTGGACTAATTAATATTTTGGTTAGATAGTATGAGAGGGGGGTTTCTTCTGGAGGACAGTGTGGTATTTTGTATGGTAAATTATAGGTTAAAATACTTTTTTTGTCCCAATTTTCGTGAAGTTTTTTCAAATAAGTCCTAATTTTGGTTTTGTGTTCAAATAGGTCCTAATTTTCGTCAATTTTGTTCAATTGGGTCCTTTTTTTAAATCATTAACGGCCATGAACAGTGACTGTCACGTGTCACTTTGTGGTTTTTTTGAATTTTTTTATTTTGAATTTTTTAATATTTTTTTAAAATATACATGTGTCAACCCAGGAGCGTGTCACGTGTCACTTCGTGGTTTTTTTGAATTTTTTATTTTATTTTTTTTTGAATTTTTCTTTTTTTATTTTTTGATTTTTTTAAATGTCCACGTGTTAACCCAGTAGTGTGTCACGTGTCAAAGTCAATATTCTATATTCAATTTGGTCCTTATATTTGTTATTTTTGATCAATTAGGTCCTAATTTTTGTTAACATTAACCAATTTAGTCCCTATCGAAGATGTGACCAAATTTAATTTTAATATCAAAGTTATAATGATGTGAATTTTAATATATTATATAAAAAATATTTAATAAAAAATGTGAATTTTAATATAAAATTTAAATTTAGTTTTAATTTGGAGAGGGACTAAATTGGTTAATGTTAACAAAAATCGGGACCTAATTGAACAAAAATAACAAATATAGGACCAAATTGAATTTAGAACATTGACTTTGACACGTGATACACTACTGGGTTGACACGTGGACATTTAAAAAAAAATTAAATAAAAATTTAAAAAAGAACAAAAAGAATTCAGAAAACCCACGAAGTGACACGTAGTACACTCTTGGGTTGACACGTGTACATTTAAAAGAAATTTAAAAAAATCACGAAGTGACACGTGGTCGTCACTGTTCATAGCCGTTAATGATTTAAATGGTGTTAGCAAAAAAAGATCCTAATTGAACAAAATTGACAAAAATTGGGACCTATTTGAACACAAAACCAAAATTAAGATTTATTTGAAAAAACTTGACGAAAATTGAGACCAGAAATGTATTTTAACCTAAATTATATAAAATGATAATCATGTCCTTTACTATATAAAATTTAAATTTAATTATTAATTATTTAATAATGGTTTGTGGCTTTAAATATGGCATGGCTTTACTATAGAGTGGCCAAATGTGAGAAAAGAAAATACTTGAATGAAAAGGCTGTTATAACTTATATAACATGCATGGAGCTTGAAGGCCAAAGATTCCGCAATAGTAGGCTCCAACGTTCACAAGCCAAGGATTATAAGAAAATCCGAGTAAGTTTTTAAAATTTGTATTAACCAAAGGTAAAAGGAAAATAAGAAAATAAATAAATAAACTAAATGGTAAGAAAAAAACTCCTATGCCGTTATGCAAAACTTTTAAAATTTTGTATTAACCCAAAATAAAAGAAAAACAAATAAATAAAATCATAACCTTAACCTTATGTATAGGGAGAAATCAACAGGATTTGAAATAAATCGTGCACAAAAGACTTAAAAGAGGCCTAAACTTTTCTTCACTTTTGTAACACTCATTTATTCACTGCATTATTTGTTTCTTTTTTTTTTATGTTTGTGTTTTTCTATCTACTAAATAAAAAATATAGTTGAAAATTAAATAAAAATACTTCCAAATGTTAAATAGATAGATACATAAACAGTAATAAAAATATTTAAAAATTCTTAATGACATGAAAAAAAGTTCTATTAGTTTCCATATTATTTATTAATAATTTAAAGTCAAATAAAATATACTAAATGAGAAAATGTACTCCAACGAACATGGAGTAGAATCTAACTACATAACCCTAGATAATTCTCTTTCGCATAAGTTGAGTAGAAAATGTTGGAAAACCCAGGGACATGGTTGAAGTGAACAAATCCATGAAATTATACTTTTAAACATAGATGACAATGGAGTGAAGACGGGTTTCGCTATCCCATGTCCATGCTCATAAAAAAATTAGTCATCATACTCAAATCCAACGGCTATTAAATTTTTGTCTCATCTCCATCGGGTAACGGGTATAATCTTGTACCCATACCCATTTTCTTACTACTTTATATTAATTTTAATTAATTTTTATAAAATAATAAAAAATCACGGTAAAGGAAACATAAAATTATTAAATATTCAATATTATGAGGATGGTTGTTTTTTCGATATCAAATACTTTGAAATAAACTATAATTGTTTACATTTTAGATTAGAATATCAACTAAAATTTCATGAAAACCAAAACATTTATTAAATTTGCAAACATAAGTGAAACCTAGTTGATAAAATTTAAAAATATTTTTAAAATAATATAAAAGGAAAAAAAATCAAATTAAAAATATTTTAAATGTTTTTTACTTCAATTTTTTAAATTATAATGAATCTCTTTTTTTATACACTAATAAAAGTTATAATACATCACTTGATCAAAATGACACAAAAAATAAATAATAAATATAATAATAAAATTTTAACATAGATCTTGTATCTTTTGAACTCTAATATATGTTGAATGGTGATAAAAAAAATATTCATGACAATTACATTAAATTTTTATATTGTAGTAAATAAAAATTATTTATACAATTATAGTTAAAAAATTAAAGTATGATTGTAATGAGTTAAAAAATAAAAAATAATTAGATAAAATTTATCGAAATAATATTCTACGTGATGAAAATAAACAAAAACTAAAAATATTAACAAATTAACAAATGTGTGTCTTATAAACAATTTGAAGACTATTGAAAGGAATCGCACAAAGAAAAATAAATGTATAAGATAAGATGAAAAGTATCTTAGAGATCTAAGAAAACTTTTCAAATATCAACATATATACTCAATGATTGAAAAAAAAATGTTTTAGCGAAATAAAAAGTTCTTCAAATGAAACAAAAATTAATAATAATAAGTAAAGATTTTTTTTATATTACCTAGTAAATGAAAGGTTTATGCTATTAAACACTTAAATTGAGTGTGTTAAAAATTCTCATGTGAAAGGAAAATATATAATAAATAAAAATATTGAAAAATAATAGAAATATTCAAATGTTAGACATAATTTTTTTTAATTGACATACATCATTTTAATATAATTACATAAAGATTATGATAAGATAAAAAATATATTGGAGATGCAAATGAGTTTCATGACAAACCAAATAATTAGAAATAATAAAAAATAAAAAAAATATATATATATAGGGTTACTTAATTAATTATGAATATTTTAATAATTTAAACGATGATGGAAATATGGAGGGCACTAGTATTATGGGGATATTTACATCCCCTTCTCCATCTCCATATCCAACTGAAAAAATCGAAAATTTCTAATACCCATACCCGGGGATTCTCCATCAAAATGGGTACGAGTTCGACCAATACCTACGAGAGCGAATTTATTTGTCATCTCTATTTCTAAATATATGAATCTGAAATCTGAAGAAAAGGTATTTATAAATAAGTTCATTGAACATAAATGAATTAATCGAACTATTGCATTTATATCTTTTATAAAATACATCAAATCTATAGATTGTCATGCAAATAAGAAAAAAAAATTCCCACACGTCATCGCTTTTATATATATATATATATATATATATATATATATATATATATAAAAGATAGATTCACATAAATAAATATTATGTAATTGTAATTTTTGTTATATGTTACTTTATTTGTGATGAGTCTATATTAAATACATAAAAAATATGTTTTGTCTTGTAATTTTATATATTTCTTTCTCTAATTCTTTTAATTTTTAATTTTTATTTTAAAAATTGCTTTAACTAAGATATAAATAATTTACAGTTATCCAATAACTTAGCTCTTACGCCTGCATCGACTTTGATGACACGGAAATGATATAACTTATTTCATGACTTTATGTTGATAATGAAAAGAAAGCATGCAAGATCAATGCAAATTTGATCTCCGAAAATTCATATTATAAAGTGGCGGAATGAACTTAAACTCCCAAGAAAAAAGTTTCTCATTGGTTTTGAATTGCAAGTATTTTGAAAGTATAAAACTCTTTTTAATCTGTTCTTATCTTAAGAAAAAAGATTTTTTACATGAATCTTCCTAGGACTTATCTTTGATTCATAATTAAAGTAGTTATACTTTTTTTTCTATACCTTAATCCAATTTTATTTTTAATTTTACTTTATTTGGTTATTTACTTTGTGTTTGGCAGAGAATTGTTCTTAGTTATTTACAAAGTTTGTTTTTTTTTCCAAATTTTTTTGCAGATAGATCCTATTATTTTCCAAAGAGAGACCAATATCAATTATATATATATAATTTTAATTTATGTGGAAGATCAATATAATATTGTTTAGTAAGCAAGCACAGCCTATTGAGGGGAAATTAAATTAGTTATTTTTGTCTTGTTTTGTTTCTACATAAGGAAAATAATAGAAGAAAATATTATTTATAGTGGACAATGTAAAAAGCAAGTCTGAGTCTTTATTTTGTTTGTATGATACGCTTTTGCTTTTTCTAGACGCACTTTGAAGAGCTGGAAAAACAAACAAAGCAACCCCACCTACACATCACATATGAATGATATGTTTCATAAAATAAAGCATAATCATAAAATAAAATGAGTCCACTATTTAATTATATATATATATATATATATATATATATATATATATATATATATATATATGATTATGCTTATTATATTTCGTGAATCAACTCAAATTTAAAGAAATTTTTGGTCATGTTTAATTTTTTTTAAAATCAGATTCGTCATGATTAAGTTATTTAAGATGTTGAATTAAAATTTAAAGATTTAGGCTCTGTTCACTTTAGAAGATGAATTTTGGGGAGAGTGTGATGATTGATTTGTATAGATTTGAGTGGATGAATATGTGTGTTTTTTTGAGAGGATGGATCCATTGAGTTGAGTTATCTAACATAGCTGGAACGAATAAATTTAATTTAGAGTATGCCAAACAATTTATCATATTGATAGTTCCACTAGCTAGGGTCATTTTAATGCATTTGATCTCTCTTTAACTGGTCACTCAATAAAGCATCATAGAAGGCAGAAAGTTTGTTGTGGATGATGAATTTGCAATGCCAATTTATTAACCAACCCTGGCATGAATTTTATGGAAGTTAGTAAATAATTTGATTGATGTGATAGATTAAAAAAATTATAATAGATAAAAAATTTAAAATTTACCAAAGTACCCTCAAAATAAAAATTTAATAAAATTATAATTAAATAAATTAAAAATATATTAATTATTATATATATATATATATTATTAATAATAATTAAATATATTATTACTTATTATATATAGTTATAATTATACATATTATAATTATTAATAATTATTATATATATTATTAAAAATAAGTATTAAATTTATATTATTATATTATTTATTATTATAAACTATTATATATATATATATATATATATATATATATATATATATATATATATAATAAACTATAAAAACAAATAATATATATTTAATAATTAATATAATAATTATTCTAAAATTATTTATAATGTATAACAGAATATTAAAGCGTGAGGAGAAAAATGTCAAAAATGATATATCCGCACAAATCTTTGCTGGTATGGTGAGATAAAATTGTGATAACTTTTTCTATATCAATCTGCACAGATCTTTGCATATCTTTTAAAGCGAACAGAATTTCAATTCTAAATCCGTTCTTTCAAATTTACTCCTACAGTACTATCTGTTTAAACGAACACAAGCTTAGTCATCTAAAACTAGTTTTTAATTTGTGATTATAATTACTTTCCTAGAGTAAATGTTCATTTGCTGTATATCGTGTTTCAAATTTGTTTATATCATGTTTTCATTTATTCTACATACAAAATAGAAAAGTAAAAAAATAAATTTATTACTGACCCATTTTTGAAAAAATTATAAATTATTTATCTTGAAAATCATTTTTAACTAAAATCAAATTTTATTTGAAATGCATTGTATGCAAAGTTATGATATCATTGTTTGTGGCTAGACATATATTTGTTTAGATAAAACGAAAGACAACGGAAAGAAGGAGGAAGCATTTTAATTGAAAATTTAAGACATGTTTATTTTCACACGATGTCAGTTCAACCTTCTAACTTAAGTTTTTTTTTTTTTTTTCTCTTAAACATGTGTTTAGTTTCTATTTTTTTATGTGAAATTGAAATTTTAAATGTTTTAAGCTTCAATATAATTTGGTTTCCAATTTTTAAAATGATTAAATTTAATCTTTCCAACTTTAGCATTGAATTTTATTTACGTTTAAAACGACATTTGAGATTAACATTTAACTTGTTTATCTATTTGATTTATTTTAATTCAAAAGTCAATTAAAACACCATTAAATATTTTAAAAAATTAACATTATTAAATAAAAAGAAATTATATTCATTAAATTTTAAAATTTTGAGATCAAAATATATTAAAATTATATAGAGACAAATTCTAAATTTACATAAAATTTTCTACTGTCATCATATTTTTTTTTCCGTTTAATTAAATTCAACTAAGTTTCTATTGTTTAAACGGAAAGATATACATCCTTCAGTGTAGTGTACTTAGTCTTATCTACTACTAGATTCAATTAAGAATTTCTACATTTGGTTAAGATAATTAGAAAGTATGACATTGGAAAAGATCACATGCATCGTTCAGGCTCTTGAACAGAAAACAAAAAACAAAAAACAAAATGAAAATTTTCTTATTGGACTTCACATTCAACAACACTGGCTTTTGCTTAAAATAACCTTCCTCGTGGAAATAAATTAACCTTCATAATTAACATCGTATATGTTTGGTCCTATGCAGCATGTGAGGCACCAGAATCAATATCTATTCATCAATATTTTACTTTTCCCAATTTCATGGAGGAAAGAGAACAAAGCTACAAAAGCCTGAATAGTTATAAATCCCCACAGAACAGATTAACGAAAAAAAAAAACGTATAAAGCCATTAAAATTACAGAAACATGGAAAATTAACTAAGAACCTACAATATTCCTAATCAGAATAAATTTTCATTTCATGTATCTCTACGAAGTGGTGTATGTGTGGCCACCACATATAGAGAGACAAATTTGAAAGTGTTTTGTTTGTTGCAGTTAATGATGGGTGGTGTGAATTGAAGAAAAAAGAGAACCTTGAACTATGCGTTAAACAGAGTAAGTTTTCCTCCCTTCATCATCATTCTCTTGAACTCCTTGAAATTCACCATACCATCTCCATCCATGTCAACCTTCTTAATCATCTCTCTGCACTCTTCACTCTTGTTCCCTTCCTTTAACCCCAACGATGTAAGCACCAAAGCTAGTTCCTCCACCGAAATAACCCCATCATTGTCCTTGTCAAACACATCAAAAGCTTCCTTTAGATTAATCTCTTCTTCTTCTTCTTCTTCATCTTCTTCTTCTTCTTCCTTTTTCCCTCCCATACACTCACTTGTCAACAAGCAAAACTCCTCAAAATCGATCAACCCATCACCGTTGGAATCGTACTTCACAACAATATCGTCCACCTCTCTGTCTGTCATCAAGATTCCGATGTTCCTCAGGGATTCCCTCAGCTCCTGCTTCGTCACGAACCCGTCACCGTTTTTGTCGAAGGTGGAAAACACCCTTTCCAGCTCTTTCTTCTTCCCGGAGGAACCGTGCTCCGCCTTGGCCGTCGGTGAAGGAGCGAGGGTGGTTTTGGTTTTGCAAGCACTGTTGGGGAGGAAAATTTGAAGACACGTGGTAATCTTGTTGGTGGGTACGTGGAAGAAGACATTTATGAGCCCTGCAACGAAAAGCAGGGCCAGTAACAGTGTAGATAGATCCATGTTTTTGTTGGATGTGATCTAGGGTAAAGGATAAGGAAGAAGAGAACCACGAAGAGGAGGAACTCAGCAAGTTTACTTTTGAGAACAACCTATGAACCAAAGATTACAAGAAACTTCGTCTGTTTCTGAGGTTTTTGTTTGTTTGGGGAAACAATATAAACACTCCATTTAGTGACTCAAGTGTAACTGTCTCTTCTATACAGTTTATATAAACTAATAAAATCGTATAAATAGTTATAAAAATATTGAAAATTCATCCCTTTTTTTTTAATTGGTATATTTTATTTCACATTTTTATCACTTCTTTACACTAAAACCTTACAAATGCAAATGTATTGATATTAAGGAGCACACTTTAGTAACACCCTTTAATTATAAATAGAAAATTGTTAAGTTTTAATACAATTGCGTCAAAAAAAAGTTACAATAAAAAATAAGTATCAATCACGTAAAATAGTTTTTACACTCATTTCCGTCACGTACTAATAATAAGTTAGCTGACATTTATAATGATTATCTTAAAAGTTATAATATGTGATTAGATTCTTCGGTACTTTACTATCTTAAAAGTTATAATATGTGATTAGATGACTATCTAGGTCTAACTATATCTTACAAGTTACCCCACACGTTATCTAGGTCAAAACTATGATAGTGTAAAATTATCATTAATGAATATTTTAAAAATATATATTTAGTATTGGTTTTATAAAATACCTCGGTTTGATTTCTTACTTTTATAAAATGCATTAACTATTAACATTTTTTTACATAATATAAGGATTAAAATAACTATAAAAGTTATAATTAAAGTGACCTAACCAATTTTAAGACTAAAAACTGATACCTCCAAATAAATTGAATGGGGATATTAAATTTAAATATATAATTATAATAGTAAATACTTTCCTTATTGTTTAAGTGTAGAAATATAAAAGAATTTCACCATCTTATTAAAGATATTCATCCTACAAAAGATATAAAAAGTATAAAAGATTTCGAAAGTGCAAAAGAAGTTACGCGGGGTTTGGTGGGAGTGCTCTTTTTGATCCCACAAACCGCGTGAAGAAAATTTTAATTATATGCATACGAGTAATCAGAAACATTTGAAGCAATAATAATATATTACAGTAATTAGTGATTAAGAAGTAAGAACATTTGTGTTTCCTGATTAGATTAAGAACATTTTAAGGAACAAAATAGATAGCAACATGTTATCATCGTAAAATGGCATTCAGGTAAATCACAAGCTAAAGTTATGGTCTTTGCTGCTTTTTGATTAAGCAGTCCACCCAAGGGTCATTTTATTGCCATAGCTAATTTTCACATTCTTACATGTTTTTAAAACATTTTTAAACTATGATAAATAAGTATCTAGGTTGATATATAGAAGTACACCATAAAAATAATATCAATCTTTCAAAATAATTTCGTAATGAAAAGAAGACTTATTGTTCCTACGGAAATAATAATAAGGGAACACAAATCAAATCTTACTCAACCTCGACTTTTTTATATGGCTACTTTTTTACTCTTCGGTTTGGGTGTTTCTTCTTGTAGGCGGATTGAACGTTGTTGGGTTTATCTGCGAAAAAGACTCTGACCATCAAGACAACAGAAACTTTCAAAAGTCAAATAACAGATTACGAAATTAATGAATTATGTACCTTTAATTGCTGGGATCCACCTGTATTTATAGAGCATTAATCACAGTTTACCTTATTTATGGATTGGGCCTTCATTGGACTTACTGGGTCTCTTATGGGCTTGTGTGGGCCTGACTAAGGTCCAGTACCAGACTTGTGATTTGATTCTAGGAGTTTAACCATTATTGTTGAGAGTAGACGACATTTGCTCGTATGCTGCCTTGGCCGTTATGTATGCATGATCTTTTTATATAGTTAGTTAATATTCCTTTTATGCTAGGACTATAAGTTGGCGGTTGGGACCGGGTAGTTAACCATGCCAGTCCTAACTGTCTAGTATAGTACACTTATATTTCGACTTTCATTACTTATTTTCTGTTGCGGGTTGCACAATGGTCTTGTACCGGAGGCCAAGTTGGCCAAGTCACAATCCAAGTAGACTTCCTAGTATGACAATTATCCCGTGACATCAATTATCCCATGACGAAAGTCAAGTGAATTGAGTTACAACTGAATTATAAAGCTTAAACTATTACATTTTTAAATAAAAAGAATTGTACCCTGACTAACAGTATAGCTTTTAACCAAGTGGGTTACAATATGAAAATCATAGGCATGATCAAGACTAAGTAAATTCTCTAAAAAGAAAAGTGCTTTTGTGTAAGGGGTGATGTCTACTTTCTCCCACCCAATCATGTGATAGAATATGAGAATCAATTTATTGCTCTGAATGCTTCACATACACACTCCAATCACGGTTACACAACAAACCTATTTTAAATTAGAGCAATAAATGTATTACTGTACTACAAGAATTTTATCTCTTCCTATATATTCTAACATCATACTAAACATGTTTCACGATTAAGGAATATAGGTTGCAACTATTACTATGTACAAAAAAAAAAAAAAAAAAAAAAACTCTTATTCAAGTCTTCTTCTCTCCCCTTTGACTCCATCATTTCCAAAATTTTCTCTTTTTCATTTATAATAGCATAAAATAAACAATCCTACCTATATCATAACAGAATAATTCCACCCCATCACAATTAAGTTTAGGGGAAGCAAATTTTTTATAGTAGTTTTTTTTTTTTTGAAATAATATAAAATAAATCATATAAATAAATATATAATAATTTTAAAATTAAAATATTCATTAATATCTAAAATAGAAAAATTATTATAGTAGTTAATTTCAAGTGAACGAAATAAAATAGTATAATAAAAATACGACATGTATTGTTTTAATATTATATTGGTAAGTTGTCAAGGAATTTGATTCTCTACCTTACCCAAAGGTGAAGCTATACTTGTCCCTCCTGAAGATATACATGGAATTGCTTTACATTTTGAAGCCTTAGTGGATTGTGGAATATAGTGGTTAAGGCTGTGTTTGTACAATGGGTAACAACAAAAATGAGAAAATGATTTAAAAGAAGACAAACAAGTTTTTCTTTTTATAAAAAAGTAAAAGGACATATACTATAGTCTCAAAATTCATACAAAATGTATATTATAAGTGACTAAACAAAAGACAAAAAAGGAATGATGTGTATCACAACCTTTTTTATTCTTTAAAAAGAAACAAGTATTTAGTAGAACTTATATTAAATATATTATACCAATACTACCATTTTTTTTTCTAGTTAAATAATGGTTCATAAATTTTAACATCAACTCATCTTAGTTGGGTGTATCTTATGGATTTTAAAGAATATAAATTAGCATATTATTATTTAATTAAATAGCCTGATGATTTTTTGCAGACAATAATAGTAAGACAAACAAAAGTATAACAAAATTTTGTTATAGAAACAAATTAAATTTCATCAATTGAAAATGAACTGGTCATTAATTATATTCCGAAAATGTAAATAAAACAAAATAAAAAGAATATGCAAATATAAAGTGAGTTAACTAGTGCCCTAAATTGACATTTTAGTATATGCCAGATGGCAAAATTCTTGAAACACATTTATAAATTATATATTTTAGAAAAATCTTTAAAGAAAAAGTACTATAAAACTTAGTTAATGCTTTTACACGTTATGAAAACAAAACATTTATAATAAAAATTTGTATTCAATGTAAACTTCTAATGAAAAAATTCTATTGATTATTTTCTAAAAGTCTTCGGAATCAGATTAGTATATGTTACAATTCGTATTTTTTTCTTACAAGCTGTAAACTTCCATATTATCTTGAGTGCCAACCAAATTTTTCACTCAAAACAAAAGAGAAATAAAATTTTATTATTCAAACCTTATTTGTTTATGATTCGACATAAATATTATTCGAGATAACTCAATTCACATATTATTTCATCAAATAAAATAACTAATATAATTTTTCATTTAATTAAGCAGATAAAAAAATCATTATTATCTTAACGACCTTAAATATAAAATCATGTTCCCTTTTTTCCCTTTTTTTTCTATCACTTAAGAATGGGCAAATACACATCAAGGTCCTCTTTGGGCTAAGCCCAGTTTTCTAATATTGGGCCGAAAATAAAATATCTAGGTCTCGATGATTAATTCCTATGAAATTTGTGAGCTGGCTCATAAAAAAGCTGTACACTGTTTTTTAAAATTTAATCAGTGAATTATTTATTATTATTCTTATTGACAATCTACATAATTCGCTGAAAAAGGTTTTCTATAATTTAACATTGTAAAGAAATAAAGTAAGAGCATCATGAGTTGTAGACAAACCTTGATTTGATCCACGATTAAACTAAAACTTTTAGCTTACTATTCTAGAATTTCTTTTGACAAATTATTAAAATATTATTTAAATTAAAATCTTATTTTAGTCTTTTAATTTTCACGAAATATACAATTAAATCCTTTATTTTTATTTGATTCATTTTAATCTTTTAATTATTTAAAAATGATTCACTTAGATAATTTTTGTTAAATTAACATTGAAATTTTTTTATAATTTACACATTAAATTACTTTATTTATAAAATAAAATTAATTTGAATGTTTAGATTCTTTAGGTGAAGTAAATTGATATATTAATTTTAATAAAGATTTAACATTTAATCTAATAAAAATCAAATAAAAATCAATTATAAAATCAGAAGCTTAAATTAAACTAAATAAAACTAATTGATCTAATTAAATTTTTTATAAGAATTAAAAGACTAAAAAAATATTTCAAAAAAATACACTATTGCAATATTCAAAACACTCAACGGTACAAACACGGGGAATAAAAGTTTAAAAATTCGTAATTTACCCCTTTATATAATTAAAAACCATCATTATTGATATATAAGAAAAACAAAATATAAACAATGTTTCTAAATATAAAACCTTTTAACATTGTACGCAATACTTACTTTGTTTGTATGTATCATTTTAAATATTAATCTAACAGTTTTAAATATGTATAAAAAATATTTTAGAATTTATTAAGCGAAATGGGTTGGGTAAGATTTTAGGAAAATCTATTATTCAACCCACTAGAATTTTTATGTTAAATTCAATCTACCACTTATCAACGTGTTATATTGTATTGGGTTAATTAGATTAAAAATTTGAAAAAAAAATTATTAGAGAATTTTAATTTTTAAGTATCAATTTTAATAAAAAATAATATAATTGTTATAATGATTAAGTTACAACTTGAAGTTAATAAGTCAAATCACAATAAATATATCTAAACTAATTCAAAATATGAGAAAAAATATAATATAATTTGTTTATTAGTGTGAGTCTAATTCTCACTTTTAGTAAAGAAAAAAAAGATGACCATGGTACAAAGAGAAAAATCTATAAATTTATTGTTTTAAAATTTTGGATGGATTAGACGTCTTATGTGTGAATTGAATTTCTCAATTAATAAAAAACATTGTTTACGCTCGTTTAAACCTTTGAAATTGCTGCTTTAGGAAAGCATAGTAAAAAAGTTAAACTGTAGTTGGTCCATTCAACTCCAGCATACAATATGAAAATTGGAATGATAATCTTCAAGGTAACTTATTATCTTAAGATTTGAATCGGAAACAATATTAATTTTTTTATGCGTGAGTTTAAATCACGTTTTATTAACATTGTATTTCTCCGATTATAAATATATTTAATATTTGTTTCAAAGTAAAACTAACGTAAAGTGTACCCAAAAAACATTGTTTACATCTATTTGAACTTTGAAGTTGTTTCTTCAAGAAAGCGCAGTAAAAAAACTAAATTAATTGACCCATTCAGCTGCCGTATAGAAAGAAAGAATTAGAATGGTAATCTTCATTTCATTTCAAATTTAGGTAAGTTGTGTTTGTTTTATTTGGTTCATCTCTTGGGGCCCAAAACGTGGCACGATCCTTCTAAATTTTTACCACTATGAAGTTTTCCATTGAATGTTATTTTAAGTAAGGTTCACTTACATGTTCTCAAAATAATAGTGTATTGACGAAAGATATTTATGAGATGAAACGTTGAGAAGTGGTGAAAAGGAAAATTAGGTTTGATAATTTTGGAAAGAAAAGAGATTGAAAGCAGAGAGAAGTGAAAAAGGAAGAAAGAAGAAAGAAAAGAGGGATGAGGTTGGTCAACTCTTGTCACACAAAAGTGTTGGAGCCCAACACCACAACTCTTTCGCCTTTATTAATCATAATCTTCCACATTATACAATACAAATCCTAAATTTACTCTTCATCTTCTACTTTTATTTTCTTATTCTTTGAACCATGAATTTCAACCCTCACTGTCATGTTTTAAGATATGTTTTTCACCTCCACCAACTCTATACAATATAATATCTTCTGTTTCATGTTTCATCAACCTTTTTCTCGCCGAATAAATACATATCAGGCGTGTTACACGTGGCATTGCTCGTGTCTTCCTAACACTTTTTGAATCACTTTCACCGTAAGATATCTCATGCACTCACATTGTTTTGTCTACACCGTAATAACAAAGGGATAACAATATTTCAAAGAATTACGAAAGATATAATAAATACCGCCACAGCCTCATGGTGGATAATATGAATAATATGAGGATGATTTAGTATTTACGTAAAGTTAATGAGTGAATTAAATTTGGAAAGAGGAGGGGTTGGAAATTAAATAAATAAAAAAAGGTGGAAGATGGTGCATGTGGAGAGGAAGTGGAACAGGCTGTTAAACTGGGAGAGTGACCCCATGAGGGCGACTTCATACGGATACAGACAATCCCACCTCTCCATCTCTCTCCATCAACCCCGTCCCGTTCTAACGTACACCTTTATTCCTCTCTCTCACCCTTTGGGAAATCATCACATGCTCCTGCTTCCACGCTCCTTACCATGGTCCCACTCCCATCACCCTTCACCACACGCTCCTTCCTTCATCCCTACTCTTACTTCTAGATTAGCTCTGCCACCTCACCAACCTCTTCCACCCCCACGTGATATTTACTAACACACACTCTCTCTGCCCGTACCTTAAAGCGTGCTTCTTCATTTCAATTTTTTATTCTAATTCTTATTTTCAGACAAATGCCTAGGCCTTCAACATCTTTCATTAATCAATGTTACAGATTATATAAATTACATTCTTAATTTCATAAATGTAATTTTTATATCTGAAATACAATTCCAATTCAGCCCTTTGGGTTATTCAAAGTGGGAAATCATTACTTTTTTTTTAATTTTTAATCTACTAACAGTGTTTAAATTCAAAAATTGACCTTATTTTTTATTTTTATGAAACTTTTTTCAACATTATTTATATTTTTTTCATTGATTAAAATTGTGATATTTAAATACTAATTAAAATTTAAAAGATTAGAACTACACATTTAAGATGGACTTCTCAATTAAGATAATTAAAATCCAATTTAATTAAATTCTGAAGACATAACTCATATTCGTTTTTTTTTATCTAAATTAATTGCATATAAAAATGTTTGCAATAGTTTACGCTCAACTTTATATTCATACAATTGCAATAACCGAAGATAAATATGCAATCCATAAAATAATAAATGTACGTGTTTTAAAAGTTCTGTCTTTAATACAAAAATGTACTCATAGTTGCACTATTTTTAATACCCTAAAAGGTAAATTGCATTTATATTGTTATTTTTATATCACTGTTATAGTACCATTAAAAAAAATAAAATCAAACCATGGACGTTACTGTGGATACTCTGGATATTGGAATAAAAACAAATTACGGTAATATATCTACCTATATATTAAGTTATGAACCTAGAGACTAAACAAAATTTCATATTTATTTGATTTACCTCGTAGTCCTATTTTCATCATATTAATTCCGCATAAAAAATATTATTTCTCACACATATACTTAGGTGATATAACTTTTATCTTGTCAATTCACATTATAAATTATGATCGGAGTAGTTTCATAGTAATTACTAATTTTCCATATCATATAGTACAAAATAATCATCTTAATCAATCATATTTTATTTAGAATCTCATTCAAATCCAATAAAAAGTCAAGGATTCAATATATAGAATATCAAGACTATTTTAATAGATAATTATATTATACAAAGTAATATTGAAAAGTGAAAAGTAAATGTCATAAGAAATCTTGCTTGAAGTGAGAATTTTTCATTTAAGTGGTATTTTCAAAGAGACAAGAAAACTGTTATGACTTTATTCTCATTCAAATGACGAAGAATTCATTGAACGATAAAACTATGACTAAAATTTTGGAGAAACTTGAGTGACATTATTTAGGTGAGAAAATTATATGATTGGTTTGAAAAAGGAACTTCCACGTGAAGGTAAAACTTCTCATATAAGGATGAAAGTCATGTTTCGGCAATATTGTATTTCTTGAACAAGATATAAAAGAAAAATTAGAAAGAATACTCAAATAAGTCAAATTCAACTTTTTCTTTTTTTTACATATATCAAATAAGCCAATATTGTATAAATGTTGTTCAAACAACAACCTTGAATTAGTAAATATCTTAAAGGAGTAAAATTTTTTATCTCTAAAATTATAACAAGTTTATTTTATGAATCGATATAATTTGCACATTCACATTTTTATTACCTCAATATTTTAAAAGCAGTAAGTGTTGTGAATTTTGTTGACATACACAATTTTATAAAACTAGCTTGTAAGATGATATTTGTATCCTTTATATATCAGTTATATATTATTGATTAATCATGATTATGTGAATTTCCAAAATTTATATATAATAAAATAAGTTATAATCTAATATTTTACCAATTTAACTAATATTGATGGTTGATATGTAAGAATTTCATCAACTCAACATACTATAACATATTCCCAACGCATCGAACTAAATTTCACATTATAGCTTTCAAATTAAAAGATTTCTCAAATTACCTCACTTTATGTAGAGAAAGATTTAACTTAATTATATGAAATAAAATAATTCACAAATACTTAGTTTAATATTACCACAATCTATAATTGCACAAATTCTATAGAATGATAGGCATATCTAGTAATAGAATAATTTTTCAGACTTTGCAACTTCATATTAATCTAGAGGTTATAAAGTCATATGGAATTATGCTACCAATATGATGTTATATTGACCAAATGGACATAAAGACATCTTTCTAGTGGTTGTCTACCATTGCTTACCCTGCCGCAATATTGTCCCACATTCCTGCATAAATCTTTTGTCATCCAATTTCATTCCTACAGTAAAGGATAGAATAAATTTAACTCAAAGAATTCTATAAACTATTTTTAGAAAACTAAAGCTAACAAACAAATATAACAACCACTCAATTTCATAAAATTTGACATGATGAATCTAGGTTTATATACATGCAAACCCGTTAAAGAAAGGACAATGGAATCTTAAAGAAAAGAAATAGAAAAGTAACACTTTCATTGATATTCCGAAACTTGTAAGAGTGGAGGAATTGTATTACTGTCTTATTTTTCCTTTTTTTCCCTATATATTACTTTATGCATAGGGAGAATCTAATTATCTTTATTTAATATATTTATTTTAGCTAAAAAAATATACTCTATAAACTTAACACTTAATGTCATTTTTCTTTTAACTTTTAAATATTTTTATATAATACACCAAAAAATAATGCTGTTTATTTTAATTTTTATCCAAAAATAATTTTATTTTATAATCTTTCTATTATTATTATTATTATTATTATTATTATTATTTTAAATAGAAAATGCGCTCGTTAATATACTTGGAAGTTAAAAATACACTCATTAATATAAGTGGAAGTTAAATATATTGAATTTATAAATGATTATTTGATTGAAGTCTTAGAAGGAGATGATGTGATGTTTGCATTTTTGTAATCATGTTCTAATTCAAAGTTTCTCATGTTATTTGTGAAGGAAATTATTTTGCAGATTTATTTAATTAATTTAGTTTTCATTCATAAAAAATATTATAAGTGGTTTGATGTTTTATTTTAATGTTTTTATTTAGATTTTTTTCATAATAAATATAATCTGTCTATGTTTTGTGAAATTTAATTTTTATCTTGAGTTTGGTGTGATCCTTTGCTTTGTATTTATTTATTTATTTATTTTTGAATAATTTTTCATGTCATAACAAATAATTAATGAATTTTAGAATCTAATCAGAGTTGAGATGTCAAAGTTCATAATGATATTTAATATGATCTTATTTGGATTATCTAGATTATCTAAATTAACTGAATAAATAATATAATTACTCAAATGAATATATATCAATTATATTCACACACGCTGAACAAATTAAACTATAACTTATGATGATTGTTGTGAGTTATTTTTTTTTATGCAAATTTCAATTTTAAAACAAAAATCTGTTTTTTGGAAAACAAGAGTTAAAGTATTTTAAAAAGAGTTTGGAAATTATTTTAATATTTTGCATTTATCTTCTTTTATATTATATTAAATAACAACTGCGTCCACTATTTTTAAAATAAACAATATTTTCTTCATAATTTTAAGAAAATAATAGTTATATTCTCTTGATCAGACGTTTATCTTTACTGTATTTTAAATAAATAATATTATTATCTCTTATATTTTAATAACACCTTTTTATTTGTGTTCATTTGTTTATAGAACATTTCATGTTTATATTTTGAAATTTAAATGTTTTAATTTCGATAGCATTTTATTTAGAGATATGAATATCGTTTATTAAATATATTACAGTTTAATTTTTTTAGTTTATTTTGAGTTTTAAGTGATAAGAAGTGTATACTTTTTAGGCATGACCCTCTATACCTCTGAACTTGGGTTACATCTATTCCTCCTTTGTGGCTCTATGTTTTCTGACCTTTCTTATTGTCTTTGTTATGTAGCTTTGACTTTCTCTTCCTCTGTCTCTCTTTACATTTTCTGGAATTGAAAGGGTTTACGCTATTAGATGAGTTGCAATTTTTCTTTTATATTTTTGCAAAATCACTAACTCGGGAATTTGTTAATAGTCTTCAGAGATTTTTTTGTTTACGGTTATTTTTTCTTCAATATTTTTTATTATAGTATTTCTAATTTCTAAAAGCCAAAACCCAAAAAAACCTTCAAACTAAAAATTTTAAAACTTCGAAACTGATTCTAATTTCTTTGAAAACTTACAATTAAAATTACCCGGAATGGAGCTTAGCATAAGATGTCATTGTAACGTCCCAATTAATTAATGAGCGTAATTAAAAGAAAACGTTACATAATTAATTATAATATAGGAGCGCAGTCCTAGAGTTTGAACATAAAGCCTTACAACCAAGGCACACCACAGTGCCAACAAAAATAAAGGAACATGATAAACAGTCTGCTGGAACCATAAAGAAATGTAAAGACTGACGAGTACATAGGCCGTAGCCCTAAATATATCCCAAGAAAACTAAGTTGCAGAGTCGTCTCTCCCCTGATGACCACGATTATCCCTCGCATCTGCTCCTATCAATAAATTGATGATCATCGCAAAGATAGAAACACAACATACAAAGCAACCAACAAGAAAAGGGTAAGCTAGAGCCAACAATGTTTTTATCATACAATCAAATATACTTTCACCATCCAATATACATACATCATCCAAGCATGTTATGACTCTTCAATCAATACACTAAGACTCGACTCGACTCATCCGGATACATATAGCCTGGTCGGATTCAGCGGATGCTCGCACTTGTGGTGGATACCTCTGCTCACCCTCGAGCTATGTGTTACAAGTGTTATAATGAATCAATTTTCCTTCACCACAAGGTTAACCCTTAAAGAATTTCGGGCCTCCTGCTACTCTCACCACAGGAGTCAGTTAGTCTCACTTAGAGCGGACACCCACTAAGTGAGACTAACTGACTCCTTAGAGTGTCAGGATGCAACTTTACCTTGAATCCTTACCAGACCATATAGATGGGGCACCACCATGGACACCCACTAACAGGGGCCATGGAATTACGTCCCGACCACTGAAGCGCGACCCTGGAGATCTCACCTAGAGATCCCAAGGAATTACGCATTGACACGGACCAAGAATATCCAAACAGCCAACTAACATTTCTCATACAACATATATATAAAGTATCAACCTTTATAGCCAATTCCTTTCGTGTTCCAGACCAAACCCATGCCAGTTCCTCAAAATCCATACTTATATACAGTTATATAAATTTCCCTCATCATCGTGCCATTTTCATAACCAATCATTTCATATTCATCACATGCCAAGAGTCATTCAAGTTCACCACTCATAACTCATACACCCTCCCACACATGCATAATCCTTTCCCTCATACCATCATAAAATAAACATATTTAATGTAAGTCATACGTTCAAGAATAGAGAAATTGCCAAACCAACATGCAGTCTCGCCCAACTCGTCGCTCAGGCTGAAAGGCCTCGCCTAGGCGAGAACGACTCTCGCTCAGGCGAGCTCCCTTCGCCTAGGCGAGAGCTCGACACACAAAACAGGGGCCCTTCGCGCATTCTCGCTTAGGCGAGACTTCCCTCGCCTGAGCGAGGCGTTCGCTTGCTCAAAACCTGAGCGGGTCGCCTGAGCGACCCTTCGCGCAAAAAGTTTGGGCGAACCTCTGCTCATCTCGCCTAGGCGAGGTGGACTCGCTTGGGCGAGATTATCAGACCTCGCCGCTGTTTCCCTGCGACAACCACTCAAACCAAACCAAAACCACAAGCTAGAACCAACCAAACATCCAGAACATCATATCAACCATAAGTTAACAGCACAAGAGCGAAAAGGCGTTAAAAGGGGTTCTAGCTTCCCTTACCTGGAAAGGGATTAAAAGGGGCTTTGGCAGCCAAGCGTGGAGAACACAGCAGCTCAAGGAACGAACGAAGGAGCTGAAAGGATAAAGAAGCAAAAACACGAGATGGGTTACTTGGAAACCCTTACTGGAAAATGCGAAAAGGAACAATGGAGACTAGTATGGGCTAGCAACAATACTTACATGGAGTAGAAATTGGCTTTGAGCTAGCTTAAAGATGGCAGAAACCTAAACCCTAGCATAACTTTCTGTGAGAGGGAAAAGAGAGGTGACAGTTGGATCTGTGAAAGAGTGAGAGTGAAAATGTTAGGGCAATTTCGGAGAAGCTATATCCTTTGGACCAGTTCTTTGGCCCATCAGATTTGGGACAACCTTTTTATTAAAGAGTTATAAAAAGAATAGGACCTTACGATCATAGCGAGAAGTGTGATTGGAATGTTTATGGAGAAATCTTATATTTATGTAATTTTTTCATAAGTGGGAAATTTTATTCCTATGTTGTATTTAGAAATATGATATTTTTCGTTATCAAATTTGTTCCAATGCATAACTTTGTTGTTATTTTTAGTTGAACTAAAACTACATTTTCAAATATAACTTCTTCTTTTTTCATCAAAGTTGTACTTGTAAGTACAATTTCACTTTTTTATATTAGAATTGTGGTAAAAGTAATTTTAATTAAAAATAAAATAAAATAAAAATATGAAATTATGAGTCACCTATAAATAGTATGTAATAAGAAATAGTGTTAAATACCTTTTTAGAAACTTTGACACAAAATTAAAATTTATTTTTATCTCAAACTTTAATACAATTTAATCTTTCAACTTAAAAAATAATATATATATATATATATATATATATATATATATATATATATATATAATAGACTTTTTAACTTAATCGTTTGGAAAATTTTTGACGTGTCAAAAAAAGTTTTAGACTAGTGTTTGATGTGTTTATACCATTTGATACATTTCATTTTTAGAATGTTAGTTATTACATAAAAAAATTGTTAGATTTAAAGGATTATATCAATTCACTTTTAAAGTTTGAGACAAAAAAAGTATCAAAGTATTTGTGTCCAAGTTTACAAACTAAAAACATATTGAACTATATAAAGCCGCAGATTTTCAACCAAAATTTTGGGGGAGCCAAAATGTTGGTTGAATTACTCCTTTGGTTCGTTTTTTTTTTATTCAAAAATATCAAGTTAGTTCTGTAGTTTTTTAGTCTCAATTTGGTCCCATTTTTTAAAAATTAATGTAATTAGATCATTTTGTTAAATTTCTTAAAGCATAGCAAAAAAAATTCATCAAAATTAACATTAGAATTATGTCAATTAAACCAACAAAACAAACCATATTTAATTTTGATGAAAAAACCTTGATCTGATTCAAAATATTTAACGAAAAAGAACCAAATTAATTACATCATTTTTTTTTCAAAATTCATGACCAAATTCAGATTAAAAAAAAATTGCAGGACCAGTTTGATATTTTTGAACGAAAATATGAACAAAAAGTGTAATTCCAACATTTTTTAAAACTAGTAAAAACATTGTATTGAATTTTTTTTATGATAATAAAATTATAATTATTGTTATGATTATCATTATTAAATTAAATACAAATATTTTTTATGATTTTAATATAATTAATTTTCATCAATAATGATTAAGTTTAAAAAAATAATCAAATCCAGAAAATGGTTAAATTGAACAAATAATCACTTAAAAGATAATATTAATAAAATGATTATTAATAAAAAAAGTTCATTTAAATATAGATATAGATATAAACAAAATTTTAAAATATTAAATGATATTTAAAATATTAAAATTTAAAAAAATATATTTAAAATTACATAAGATATAAAAAAATGTTGGGGTTATAACTCCTTTATCACATAAAAGTTTCGCCATTAACTATATAAACAAATTCACTACCTTAAAATTTCAGATATATATTACAATTAAATATTTTATATATAAGATGTGACTTAGTAATCTATTCATTGAATAATTTAAGAACTTTTAAGATTACATCAAATTAATGAAAAGAGATTAATATAATATGGTATATTATTGGATCACCATTTACTAGTGCAGAATTGCATTTTTACCACGTCTTATAGGCCTTGGTTGGCGAGGAACCGAAGCATATAACGGTGCGGTGGCAATTTTGAAATTAAAGGCAACTTATAGGCCTCGGTTCACACAAAAACCGGTGTCAAACGTAGTTATAGGTCTCGGTTCAAAAAAAACCAGTGCCAAAAGCTGTTATAGGCCTCGGTTAAGGAGGCTCGAAGCCAAAAAGGTTGCCAGAAATTTCAAAAATGCCATTGACGTTGGGACCTATAGGCTTCGGTTGGGGAAAAGCCGGTGCCAAAGGTGTTATATGCCTCGGGTTTTAGGCAACCGGGGCCAAATAGGTGTTATATGCCTCGGTTCTAAATTGAACCGAGGCCATATGGTTTAATTAGGGCTCAAAAACAGAACCCTTTTCTTCCTATCGCGCGCGTCAGCTGCTCCTGCATTTCTCTCTGCAAATCCCGGCCAGTCGCTGTCTCCTCTTCTCTCCGCGACTTCCGGCGAGCCCACCACGCGAGACCACCACGCGAGCCCCCTACCGACGTCTCGTCTCGCATCCGTCCACCACCACGCGAGACCACCGCACAAGTCCCCTGCCGCCGTCCACCACCCTCAACGCTGCCAGCATCTGCGTCCACCCACGTCTTCACGTCTCCATCACGTTGCCACCAGGCACACGAAGATGCGAAGCAAATCGCAACCATTGGAGCAAAAAGAAGCCACCTGCACTTTGAACCTAAATCGCGCACCACAAAACTCATGAAGCAGATCGAAACGTTAAACCACCGCGAATCAAGCCAAAACGCAGTAACCATCATCGTCGCGCTTAAACGAGAAACCGCAGCGCACATCTCCAACGCGAAACCCTCCTGACATTGCAGCCCCTTGCGGCGACGACAACCCTAAACTGTAGAACAAGGAAACCCTAATTATGAGATAGAGGATTAGGCCTCAGTTCATACCAGAACCGAGGCAAAAAGGTGACATATGGCCTCAGGTAGATGGGAACCGAGGAAGAAGAGGGTCTCTATGGCCTCGGGTTGCGAACGAGGCCAAAGGCTATCCTCCTTTGGCCTCGCCCCAATATGCCTCGGTCCGGGAACCGGTGCAGAATATGAAAAGTAACCGCTGCCAAAAGGCCTTCCTGCACTAGTGATTAACTCATAAAACACTAGAAAATATATTACATAGTATAAATTAAGTTACTCTAGAGTCTAATATTATTAGTGGTCCTTTATCACCTTCTTAAAGGCATTATAGGATTAAAAAAAACTTTAAAATCTTAAAAAGAAATCAAAGATGACTTAAGAAAATAATTTAGAAAAATTTTGTAATTTTTAAAAATAAAAAATTACTTAATATTCTAATCTAGATGCTTAATATATAAAATAAATTTTGAACTCCTTTTCTATAAATATCTCTACTAAACCTAAAGTCATTATCCCTTGAAAAAGTAAATTTTATTAAATTATATTGTTAAATATTCTGCCGAATATATTTCACATAAAAGGTCATCAAAATTTCATGATCAATAACAAAGTCTTGATAACAAAGCACATAAGGAACTTGAGCACCCTACAAGTAGCCTCTTGCATTTAACATCTGAACATAGTGAGAAGATGAATCACAACAAGATGCTTTCAATAATTTTATTGTAAATAAATTTAATCTATTCAACTATTAATATAAATTTTTTTATAAATAGAATTAGTTTATAAAGTTTGTATAATTAAAATTAATAAATATTCCATTATCTATGTATTTAATCCGTATATTGTAAATAATCACTATTGATTACATGTATTAATTGATGTAAAAATTTATATACATTATTATTCATATTCTTATTATACTTATTATTGTTGTGTATATAATCTTAAGATGAATCTTTGTTCTTCACCTAATTACATGCTATTTTTGGTACATAAATTAATGCTATTTGTTTATATAAAGAAAACCAAAATATTTGATATATATATATATATATATATATATATATATATATATATATATTTGTAAATATAAAAACATAAGATTACATAATACTACTACATGATTAAAAGTAAATACTATTTCTATATCATGGTGAATTATTATAAGGTTATGTAACATTTATGGTTAAATATGTTTTTAGTTCCTCAACTTTTAATGAAAATTGGAATTAGTCTCTCTTTGAAATTTTTGTCTAATTTAGTCTCTTAACTTTAAAATTACGTAGATTTAGTCATTTCAACTAAACTTTGTTAAGTTTATTTAACATTTCAAACATATTTCATGATAACATTTGAGTTATTTACTCGGTTTGACACATTTTCGCTTTAATGTTAATTAAGAAACTATTATGAAGCACATTTAAAACGTCAAATTAACTTAACAAAATTGGTTAAAAAGACTAAATTCATACAGTTCTAACATTTGAGGACTAAATTAAATCAAAATTTTGAAAAGAAACTAATTATAATTTTTACTGAAAATTGAGGGACAAAATCATATTTAATTCTAATATTTAAAAAGAAAAGAAAAAATATGGATTGATAAGAAAGAACAGGGATCCTACTATTTCTTATTTCTACATCATGGCGAATTATTATACGTTTATGTAATATTTAAAAAGAAATATGGATCGATAAGAGAGAACAGGGATCCTTACCGAAATGCATATGATTAGATGCTGCAAGTGCTCGTGCACCTGACTTGTCAAAGCATAAAAAATTGACAGTGAGTGAGTGAGTGAGTGAACGTGTGTGTTATTCATTTACTCATACTATTATTTTATTATAAAGAGAAATACATTACATGCATGGGCATGATTTGGGTGTGGAGTGGGACCAACAAAACTTTGAATTCATCCCTTCAATTATCATGAGAATGGAAATAAAAAATAAAAAATATATATATATTTTCATTCCCCATGTAATTTTATGTATGCATGTGTAGGTAGTCCTCTCTTTGTTGTGTGCAGTTGGCAGTGCTGCCATTTGTCCTCATTTCTTTCTGAGTGAGTGTGTGGCTCTGTCTGTCTTCACTGATCACTCTGCTGCCACACGCTTGGCTTTCCCACTGCATTTATCCTTTCTCATCAATTCTTTTTTTCTTTCTAATTTTTTATATTATAAATATTAATTACTGAATAAGAATTGAGGCCTTCTTGTGGCAATTCATACAGGTAAATTATGGGTGAATGAATTCAGATACATTTCAAAAGGAGAATGTTTGTGGCCAATCATACTCTGCGATTCAAGAGATTCTCATGTGCTACTTCTTATCGCCTTTCGTTCTTGCTATTGTTTTTGTGGTGCTTATTATATCCCTCAACTTCTACTTTTCACCTTCTTCCTTTTAGGTTTATGCTTTTCTCTAATCTTAATAATGCCATCTTTCATATTTTTACACTACTAAGTAATAATTCAATCCACTGTTTATAATTTTAATAATTATTCAGTCATGTATTTTCATTCTTCCACTAAATCAGAAATTAATTTTATAATGTTAAAAATATACTCCATTCATAATTTATTCTCTTTGCTTAATTACTTTAATCTAATTAATGCCTTAATGATCATAGTTTGTAGTTTTTTTCCTTATAGATGTACATTAAAAGAACCATTAAATACTTCATTTACTGAACCAATTTTACTAAAGTATCATTACTCTCTCAATAATTGATATTCCACTGAAAACTGAGAAGTCAATTTATAATTCATGTAACTAATAGAATTCCGGTTATTTTGGAAGACAATTAGTAATGTATAACATTTATCATTTACTGACAACAAAACTTTAAATTAATTAAAAATATCTTAATAAAAGACTGTCAAATATAAAGAGAAACATGATAAGTTTGTCCACTTTTACAATAGCAGTCTTAAAATTCATATCAATAATAAATTGAATTGCTGGATTGTGTAAAAAAAATTGATTATCACCTTATATAATCATTAAAATATTTTTTGAACACGCAAAATCTCTTTAGATGTTAAATCATACATTACCAACTGCAATCTTGTAATATGTTCCCTCCATTCCATGTTGTTTTGAAATTTAAGATTTCATCACATCAAAGTTGCTTTTATCACTAAAAATAAATATATTAAATATTATGTGGTGCAATCAGAATAAAAGTTTTAATATTTCATTAAATACAAAAAATATGAATAAAAATATTTGCAATGCCAAAACCTCAATTAATCTAGAATATATAGGCAGTGCTACCAATTCAAGTTATATTTGCAATAGGAATCTATTGCAGGAAATTTTAGTCTAATACTATTACGCAAAACAAGCCAACCTAATTTTCCTCAAACATATTTTTATTCAATAATATTTATCTAATTAAATAGGGGTACGACTCGTACTGCACATATGGTTAATACGATTCTACTGAAATGACAATTATATACACAAAATTGGCTCCTTTAATCTGTGTCCGAGAGATAAGAGATAACTATGGACCTAGGCACGTAGCTAGCACCAGATATGTCTGAAGCTAGCCATTGCATCAAAACGCAGGAAGTATGTGTTTGGTGATAACATGCAGGATTCTGTAAAAGTTATTAATTACACAACAAAATTGTTTTTAAATTTGAGAAGAAAAAAAACATATTTGTGAGAGCATATATATATATATATATATATATATATGGCATGAGATCTGAGATGAAGCAATTGGATGTGTTGTGGCGAATGGACCCCTTGGCATGCTATAGAAAGAGAGATGGTACAAGTTAGTGACGAAAGAGAATTAGATGAATAGTATAAGAATAGGGACATTGCATACATATGGTACCCCTGCTGAATGATTTCTCTGGCCCCTGAGTCCTGAACTATAACATCAACTTCAAATACTAAGCATCTTTGTTTATCATCCAAAATGCCAACCATGTTCAAACATTAACTTTCCATGCAGATTATAGTATATTGCCCTGCCTCTTGGGCCTCTCTAATTGTCTTCACCTCATAACCTTTACAGAACTACCCATTATCATGAGTGCTTGAATAGACCTTACATACCTCAACCCTCTCTCTGCTTTATACATGTGCAACTGCAACCAAACGAGACTCTTCATTTTTCACAATCATTATTATACAGTTTACAAACTACGTATATTGTAAGATCCATCACGTACCCATTATTTTACGTGGGTTTTATTTGGATTGGCTGTGTTGAACTTAATTTAGGTAAAAAAAGATGTTCATTATGCAGAAAATGGCGAATGAATGAGAGTGAGAGTGAGAGTGTGACCCTAAGGTCATTCATTCAATTGAATTGAAATTCAACCCTAGCTAGGTTGTCCCCATGCAACCCTAAAGCCTAAGAACTCTCTCTACTTTTAGTCTGTGACAAGCTTCAAGTGCAGAATTTGGTTCCATGCAGATGGACAACAGGACAAGCTCCAGCTGAATGCTGAGTCCAACCTTGTCCCCACTAAGATCAAACCACACTTCTATTTCATATTTACTGTCCCAAACTTCATTTTTTATTTTTCTCAATACATAACCACCCTTCTCTTTCTTTCTTTTTTCCCTCTCTCATCTGATGTCACTGCTGCCATCCATAATTGAGACCATTGCAGGCCCCCACTGCCTTCAAAACCCTTCTCCAAATTCATCATGAAGGCCAAATCATCCAATTTCTAATGTCTTTCATCAAAAGTTTGAGGGTAGGGCGATTTCACATCTCCACCTTCCCACACCAACCACAAGTCTCAACAAAAATTTATAAGCCACCAATTAATCATCTTTGCTAAAACTCTCACCCAGTAACTTTTTTTTATGTCATACACATTTAAGGTTGGAAATTCAAAGGAGGGTATAAAAGTTATGATTTGTTTTTAACCGGGTAAAATATTTTTCGCCTTTCACTTCATACTTCCATTTTGAAACAAAAATGTTCAAACCTAAACTATTTTGCTAAAACTTAAAAAATTATTACAGTTTACCTTGTAAATTCTCTGTCCAAACACTGATAGTCGCTGCGATGAAATTTCCAGTCGTTTATAATCTATTAAGGTAGGTAGGGTAAGAAGAAGACCCTACCTGGAAATTTTGAGCTTTCTACAAATAAGTACACATTTTGAAGCGTGCACCTACTCCAGTAACTATAAAATGTAAGTTTAATTTAATCGGTAACTGCAAAAAAAAAATAAAATGTACGACGCAAGCATCAAGTTTAAGCGTGAAATCAATCAGATTCTGAGTACTTTAGAGTTTCCATGATGATTATATGATTATGATCATAGAGGAGGTTCAATTCATGAGAAGGCCCAACCTAATTCAGGTGGGCTTGCTTCAAAGAAACTCACAACAAATCACTGATATATATCATCGTATCAGCAATATTAGTTTTGATTAACTTAAACACTTTCCGAACACATGTTTCTATTTAATTATATACCTATTTATTCATAACCTAAACGACATCAAGAAAAACAAAATTTGGAAGACATTCATTGAACCGCGGTGATCCCGGAGCAGAGTGGTGTTGGTGGCATATGACAGAAATTCTTGTGGCTTCTGCCCCATTCAACGATAGTATCCTCCACCACGTGAGACATATATATTATGTTTATACCGATAAAAAGAAGAAGCTCAAAGCGTAATTAGACCTAGTGTTTGCATGTGCCTCTCTCTCTCTCTTTTGAGTGTAAATCATTAGGGGTGTGGCTGTGTGGTAGGGCATTGGATTAAGAAACTGACACCTAATACGGAACAATGGCTAATTAATAAAATGAATATAACCACAAAAGAGTGTGGAAAACTGGAAAGATTCATACTTGTGGGAATCAAGAAGTGAAAGATGTGACTTTGAAAAATTGTCAACTAGTGGCTTGGATTATTCTAATGGACGTGTCTTGTAACAATCCTTTTCTTTTACCTCTGCGAGAGTGTTCGTGCTCTTTCCTCTTCCCATTCTATTTTTGAAATTTTTGCTTCCCATGGTAAATTTTGTAATCATCCACGCCTAAAGCCACAGTTCTAAATAAAAGAGTCTCCTCAGTCCTCGCCAATATCTTCAAAATTAATCCTCATAAAGACAAATCATAAATTTGGATTAACTTTTAATTTAGTTTATGGGATGTTTTCAAGTATATCTACTTCACATCTGTGTCATCTCTTGATTAATCTTCATCTATATTGAATTGTTATTAATTAACATACATATGTGTGGGTTGGTTCGCATTTACGACTTAAATTTCTGAAATTGGTAGAATGAGGGAAATTTCATTGACTTGATAAGACAATTTATAGTCCTAGTCGCAAAATCAATCATAAATATCTTGTGCACATTTATTGATAAGAGTAAACCCGTTATGCCTTTTGTGTAAGGATGGATGAATGAACCATGTGCGCATATTCCTTCTTGGATCAAATTATTCATGCTGAAACAATTATCTTTCTACTCATAGAACATGTCATACCAATTTATAGATACATTATTAGATAAAAAAAAATATCGTTTTCTCATAGTTCATTAATATCTTTTAGTGGCATCTCATTGTTTGCATCCTTTTGTTATCACTTATTGTGAAACTTGTACTCATTAGGTATCACAATATTCGTTTTTCAAGCAAGACTTCACATTTTTGTTTTATCCCTTTCATTCCTCTTGTTAAGAGCCTAAAAATAATTACACCTATACTTAAATAATGTGTCTACAAATAAAAAAAAAGTATCAATTATGTGTATTCCAATTATGTGCACTTCATGTGTAATTTATTTAGATAAACACAATTGTTTGTTGTTTAAAGATAAAATTGTCACTTTTTGTTTGTGTTAGTATATTTCTGTAATACTTTTTGTGATAACATGGACACTAGATGGACCAACAATTTTCTCAATTTTCTAAAAATAAATTTGTTATATGTTGGGTTATATATATATATATATATATATATATATATATATATATATATATATATATATATATATATATATATATATATATATATATATATATATATATATATATATATATATATATATATATATGAGACATCAATCTCTCTTTCGAGATTGCAATTAACTACTTTATTTACCACCTCTCTCACAAATCTTTCAAAATAGTTATAACGAGGTGCTTTGAAGTCTTCTTAGGCATCCACACCAAAAATAGTAGTATACACATGATCTAGTGTTGTGTAATGCTAATATGTTTCATATCCATGAGAGAGAAAAAATAAATAAATAAAATTGTATGTTGTAGTCAACTAAAAAACCTTCCATAAATAACAATGTTTGGATTAATGACAATATCATTGTGAATGTAACATACTACTTCAAAAATAGTGTTTTAACAAACTTACACTTTTGTATATAATTTGTTTTAATCTCTCATATGCCATTTTACTTAATGGCTAATGTAGGCCAACTTCTATTTTTAATGTGCCCTCCTTGAACAAAATTTGAGTTTCTTTATCTTGTCTTTGTTTTCTTTTCTACCATATAAATCATATCTCTAAGGGAGAATATGGGGAAGGTAATGTTCTTTGGTTAGATTTCTTAATATTTTCTTCCTCCTTTGTTGTGCATAAATAGAACGTGAAAGACATTTGAATATTTTTAAACAATGTATTATAAAATACTACAAAAAATTATATATTTATCAACAAAGTAAAGATGATGAATAGTAATTCCTCATTAAAATAGATTTGCTAACGAATTTTAGAATTTTTTATTATCGAGATATTTCTATTGGTAACTTTAATTTAAAAAAAAAAAATGAGATCAATAATTTGTAGTTTCAATGTATGCGTGAATGATTTGCAATCTCAAGACCACATAATGTATAATCTCCCATAGTATATATGAATTATTAAATATACCAAGATGTGAAAAAAATAAGGAAGAAACTCCACTCGAGATAATATAATGACAATTTCATTTTCTAATTCAACCAACCAGTTAGGATCAATTAACATTAAAAAAATATTTAAAGATATGTAATGACTTGTCTAATATTTTAGAGGAAGATATTGCAAATATTATATAAATGTTCTTTTTACATTAAAAGTTAAAAATTAAGCTTCTATACACTTATCAACTTTGTTTTTTCCTTTAGAGATTTATTCTTAGCCAAATATTTTCTATAAAACAAAAGGTGATGTACATTTTATTATATTAGAAGATCAGCTGCCATATTTTTTTAGCTTATAAGTTCTTTTTCTCTTTTTCTTCTTTTCAGAGTCTAAACTAAGTTTCTAATATCTTATAAAAATAATCGAATGCATTGAGCTAATATGCATTTCTGTCTATAAAACAACACAAAAAAATCTTGGATGCATCAATGCTCAGTGAAGTGATTATTTTTCTCAGTGAAGCTAGGAATGACTGAGAAAAACTATTCAAATCTTAGAAACAACACTAACCATATTTTTCATAGCATAGACAGAAATAATTTAAGGAGTTTAAGGCAAAATTAATGCATGCTTACAAGAGAAAATGGTTGAGGAAAGTGCTAAATTGCTCAATGAATAAAGTTTTCTTTAATAGGAATAATTATTATATTTGACTAAGAAAGATTAGCAATGTCTAAGTGAAATGAGTAACTTAAGTTACACTTTGTTTGAAAGTTGTCTTAGATAAAAGGAAGATTGGAGAGAGAAAGAGGCAATAAAAAGGAAAAGGTGGATGACGAAAGGTTATTGTTTTTCGTTTTACCTTTTTGTATTTTTTGTGTAAATAGAGTTCGATCTCTGCACTATAATATTATCTTCAAGAGATTATTTGATTACACATTTTTTATGTTTTGATATTTAGATGTTGATTCATAAATATTAAAATGACATTGATTGTTAGGACTAGATTTATAATGATTAGTGGGATAAATCCATGTTCTTCAATCAATTATTATAATTTGATCATTAAAGGGGTCGATTATGAAATTAAAATCCTTAGAAGTTCCATTACGATTGGATTAACTTGGATTGTATGATAATTAAGAAAAATATGTGTATATTTTTCTTAATTAAGAAGTAACAAAATATATTTAGAATAATAAATATTCTCTTTTTGATAAATATAAGATATAAGAAAGTTTATATATTAAAAATTTTAATTTTTTTTTTCACTAGAAAGAGTGTTTTTGGGAGGAGGAACATTTGTATAGTTCTGAACTTTCTGTTAGGGTTATTGTGAAAATTCTCTCAAGCATGCTTATGGGAAACAAACATATTATGATAATTTTATTTTTATGAAAGCCTAGAGTTCTTAATTTTAATACTCTTCCATTATTACCAATTCATCATTTGTGAAGATTTATTTTAGATCGTTTTTTTTTATAAAAATGAGAAATATATATATATATATATATATATATATATATATATATATATATATATATATATATATATATATATATATATATTACATTTCAGACTTTCATTACTTTTATTACGCTGTTTACACTGATTCACACGTTTAAATTTAAATGTTAGTTTAGAATATCGTTTAATACTAAAAAAATTTAAAATTGTTAAATTAAGAGATTACATCCATTATTTTTAAAATTTAATAATCAAAAATACATCAAAAGTTGTTATATGAACGAATTCAAATATTACATTCAAGTTTATAGATGAAAAATATATTTAGATAAAAGTAATCTGTATAGTAATAAAGAATTTTCATCTATAATATCATAGACATTAATATAAATTTAAATAAAAATAGTATGCGTAATTTAACTATTAATCATTTAGTCTCCTGTCAAGGTTAAAATTGAATCTGATAGACCAAATTTCTAATATAGACAGGCCAATATATAGTAAAACAAATCAAGCTAAATTTGTTTGAGTTAAACATTTATTTGAGCATAGGTGATTTAAGGAATTTTATAAATATTTTTCTAAATTTGTTTTAGGCCAAATCTTAACTATAATTAACAATTGATTTCCAATTTTGCGAATAACTTATATTTAAATAGCATTAATTGTATTTTTGTTAATTTTATCCTTTTTAATCCTGCTTTTCATTATTTTTAATTTAGTATAGTTTCCTGAAAAAAATAATGCAAAAATGTATAAAACTAAATTTTAAAAAAAATATTTTATTTTTATCACTACAATATAATAGATATTTAGTATTGATAAAAAAAAAAAACGACGCCAAGGAAGAGAAGTCAACTGTAAGAAAGTAATAACTTAAGCAATATTAATTTATGTAGCGCTAATTTATCACTAATTCTTTTAATTCTTAAATTTATTTTTAATTAAAAAGTTTAATGATGGTGAAATTAGCGTTAATTCAACCAAACTGTAATGCTAAATGAAATTTACATTTAATATTAATTTAATTTGTATTGATAATAAGAGTAATCTTTAATAAATGAAACTACCTCATTTTTCATTTTCAACAAATAAAGTATAAAAAACAAAAATACAACAAAACAAAATAAGTTGGTGAATATCTGTTTTGAGATCAAACTTCTTTCATGATAGTAAGTACTTCCTTCATGACTCAAATGATAGTGAATAACACTTGAGAGATGAAATATTAAATTAACATAAAAAATTATGTTAGTACAGTAGAAGATTAAAAATGTGTTTTCTGACAACTTAAATTAAATTTACAAGATTACAAACATTTTGACATATATTTAAATCTTAACTTTAAATTATAGTGAGTCACTTTGTTAATGTCTAATAGATGTCATTTACTTGACAACTAAGTCATCTTTTTATATCATCTTAACCAACATATGTTTTACGTAACATTAAATTTAATTTAAAATAATTTTATATTATTTAACCGTATTAAAAAAATTAACTTTTTTTCTGTCACACTAAAATTTACTTAACTAACTCAAATTGATATTGTTCAAAAACTAATTTGATATTTTGTTATTATGTAATTCTTAACTATAATATTTTCTTAATATATATATATATATATATATATATATATATATATATATATATATATACTGTATTAATTAAATAATATTTAAGTTGCGTATGTTACGAAAACCTTTTAGAAATATGAAAAATACATTAACTAAAATGATAGTTGGAAATTAAGGAATAATGAATAAATTTGGATTAAATTTATTGGATATGCATCTTATGATTGGTGAGCACGTATGAAATTACCAGCTAGCACTTACCTGCCACCAACAAACACTGTATGACATGTGCCCGCCACTGACTGCACAAGGGAGCAATGTCCACCAACAATACAACTAATTTACATTTTACAACTCTCAATTAAATTTTAATACAAAAATATTATGTAATAATTAAATTTTAATTAAAATTATAAAAAAAATGTTTGAGTTATTTTTAAATATAATTGGTAGTGATAGAAGTACGTAAAAATAATGTTACGGTAAAGTGTTGATTTTGTAGTTTAAGGGTAATGATTGGTATATTATATAGATAGAGAATAAGTAGAAAGAGACGGTAAAATCTTTCACTTCCATGCGAACGGAAACAAACCAACCCACTTGCTCCGTACGCTACAAAAGAAAAACAAACTGAATATCAAACTGATATAACTGGTGTCTGCTGCTCATGAGGTGGACCTTACACTAACACCTCTCATTTTTTTTTTCTTTTTTTTTCTTTATATTACTATTTTTACATTTTTACTTTATTCAACTTTTTTCTTTTAATTCATTCGGATCCTCAAACTTAAATAAATAATGTGAGGTGATTACGAGGACCCACAGTGCACATTAAGATGGAAGCACGCACATGATGATGATGTGATGATAATATCTTATGTTATCCGATCGTCATATTTTATGTTATGATGCCATAATAATGCAACTAAATTAACTACAAATTTAGTGTGTGTCTGTTTTTATTCCATCTATTCATCACCTCACCCTACTACAGTTCATGTTTCTTCAGTATGGGGCCTGCAAAAATTTCACAAGAATGAAAACTAATTATGTAAATTTGTCAAAAACTATTTTGGTGATTGTAAAATAATAAAATTTTGAAAACAGAATAAACAATTATGGTTTTGTCATACACCACTGTCAAAGACAATTTAGATTGCAGAATCTGGCTCTTTATTTGCTCTGTTTTTTTGTTTTTTTTTTTATTCTTATGCTTCTTTTATCTTGTCATTTTCCCGATTTTTTACGCATATAATTAAATTTTCCATACACAAATTTCAAAATTTTCTGTAAGCCTACACAAAAATTTTCACTGTATACATGTTCAGTTACTGTTGAATTTTGAGATACGTAATATATATGGAACATAAGAATTCACCTTGGACAACAGTGTGTGTTAGAAACTAAAGAAAAAGTTTAAAACCAAGTTTACATTCTCTGTTTTCATTCCGTGACGAGTGCAAAAGATGCATAGTTTCACAACTAACAGTCAAAACTCATGAAGAATACAAAATACAGTTTGTAAGTATAGATATTAAAACAAACAAAATTGGGATAAAAAAAATAAAGACGTAGAGTTCGCTTGTGTAGGGTTCAAAGCAAAAAACTTAGACAAATGTAATGACTAAATGACAACAGTAAACCTTAAGTCATTATAAAATTATTAATACGGTTATTAAAAACTTTATATTTTCTCAAATGTTTTTTCCAATAGGTATTTGTAAATTTTAAATGTAACTAGATTGGTTTATTTATTTTTTTATCAAAATATTTGTTTCAGTTCTCAATGTAATTAGAGATTCAAAATTTAATGATTTCACCAAACAATTATTTAGTTGTTGACACTTACGTAAATTACAAAAAAAATTATGTATGTTTTTTTATCAAAATATATATATATATATATATATATATATATATATATATATTTACAACAGGAATAATAGTAACATGTCTTTAAATTATATTTTCCTCCAAACCTACATGTCAACTCAGCAACTCAGAAATATATCTACTCAACTCCGTAATTGCAGAAAAATCCTATAAAAGATAATCTAAGTCTTATATAGAAAGTGCACTAAATCTTCGAAGAAGCTGCATCAAGAAGTTTCATCAAGAACATGTAATAACATTTATCCACCATGTATTAGAGTATTTTTCTTTATTCCTCACATAAAATTTTTCACAACAATTCAATTTCCTTTTTGTCGTATTAGCTTCAGAATTATCTTGTACAGCTTCACAATGGAGATAAAACTCTATTTTTCTTAGTGATAGCTTCAAGACATCCGTACAAAAAGTTGAATAAAAACACACAAATATTTCTCGTATAAAATTTTATCTTAGGAGAGAAGAAGATAGAAATATATATATTTTTTCAGTTTAACATAAATTTGTCTGTTTGGAAACTATAATTGTAGTTGCCAGTTAATAAGAATGACAAATTTTCAAGCTATTTTTTTTCTCCTTTTGTTTGCTAATCAAAGAAGAGATCTTTTTTAAAGGATAAAATAAATTAAATTTTTACTTATTTTCCTTTACATTAATGAAAAACCTTAAAAGTTCAGACATTGTTTCTTGTTTGAAACAAAATGTTTTTCTGTTTCTAGAAATTTATTGGTGTCTTTCAAATATATTCAAAAGTGTGCATCTTTTTAAATGGTTAGTTTGTAGAACAATTGAACAAAGTGTTTGAAGAGAACATATATGCTATCATTAGGTTTTAGTTTCTTTAAGATATGTTTTAAAAATAATTTGCAAAACTAAACCCTAAATTATTTTAAATTAAGAAACATTTATCAGAAAAAGATAGTATAGACATCATTTACCTATAACTTATTTCATTTATTTATTCATAATTATTTTTTTTACCGTTATACATTCTCCTAAGTTCAAGTTTTTTCCTAAGAAGTTGAAAACTTTAATCATTTTTACAAAACTCATACAGATAAGGTTTTGAACATATGTGTACGAGAATGTTATAGTGATTAGATTAAGTCATTATGGATTCAGAAAATTATGAAATAAAACATAAATTTACATTTTATTCCTATATAGGTTAAAATAATATAATATAAAATTTCATAAAATGGTTATTTGACTTGGTTTTATCTTTATCTTCATTTTTATATAGTAAAATATAGTGACTGAACTCATACATACAATTTACATTTTTTTTTTTGCAATATGTTTGGTTCTTTCCTAAAAATATACTTGTTGTTTGCTTATTGTTTAAACAATTTTAAGTTTTTTCTAGAACTTCCAAATTGTTTCTTACCATTTTTCGGAATGAAAAATCATTTTTTAAAGTTTTAGTCAAATTTTAATATTAGTTAATTATGACTTCAAATAGTTACAATCAAATATAATTTTAATAAGAGAAATTATTAGAAAGAAAGATTTAAACATATGATATGCATTAAAGAGACAAAATTACAATAATATCATTTGAGAAGTGTCAAGAAATATAAAGAAATAGTAATATAGAATGGGCAAATAATGCTTAAATTCAACTTAAATCAACATAGTCATTTCTAACAATTTCTTCTATGTGGATTTATATATATATATATATATATATATATAGAGAGAGAGAGTTTTTAAGTTTAATGTAAAGGTTAAATATTTTAAAACTATTATTGGGTATTTTTTCTAAAATAATTATTATAAGTAACAACAAATTTCATTGTATATGGTAGTTTATAATTAGGCGATAATGTAACAACTCCTTACACAACACATCATTTACTCAAAAACTAATAAGTTATAAAATAATTTAGCATAGCTGATTTTCTTGATTTATTTTGAACTTTATCCCACAATTTAAAAAGCAATCGAAAAACAAAAAAAAAATACAAAAAACGTACTCATTGCACTTGGTCCGTTCATGTTTCCTGGTAAATTTTTTTCTTATATATTTTCACTTGGTGTGTATCATTATTTTTTTTCTAGCTTATTGTTGATATTTGTCCTTACATTGTTTACTGGTTGAGAGATTGGTGCTATGAAAGGAAGAAAAACAAAAGATTATGAATTGAGCAGAAGAGGGATGGTAAAGATAAAAAAAATGAAAAAAATAGGAAGGTTATTAAATAGGTGAATTAATGGTGGAGAGAGTTTAGACATATTAATTTTTTTATAGATCTCAAGTAGGAAAAGTGCAGATAAAAGTGGGCGCATTTTTAAATTTGAGCCAACATTTGGCATTAAAAACTCAACCACTTTGTAGTGTAGTACACCTTGATTTGTGTAAGTAGCTAGTTGTAGATGTGTAGCGCATAGCTGGAATAGCTCCAGGATTTATACTCATACAAGTGTAAAAATAGAAACACTTTTTCCCTCTATAACAAAATATTAACAACACTAATTATTAGATTAATTGATTAGAGGAAAATGATGATTTAGAGAGGGAAGGAAAAAAAAAAAAGTAATAGGCATAGATACAAAGATTGGGGACCATAAACAACCCATACTTTAAATCTAGAGAAAATAAAAAAGAGATCCTGGTCACATGGTGGCATGTGAGGGGGGGAATGGGAATGGGAAATGAAAAATTTAATATTTAATTTAATTTTTTTTTGTTTGTGTTCTTTTGTTGCTTAAAATCTGATTTGGGTGTGAATTACATTTCTTTTCTTGATTTGTCTTTTTTGGAAAGATTATTGTTGTTTACCCATCTGACGTGTTTGTATGTGACCCACTGCGCACTCACCGGGAAAGTAAGCCATTTTGAGGGTAAATTGCACCTTTGTAAGTCAAGTGAACCCTCCAACTCTCTCCTCTCCTCTCTCTATAAAGCTGGTACATTCATATTATAAATGGTAGAGTGGTCCACGATAACTTTGTATGGGCATGCTTATTTCTCACTTCTCACCCCTCTTTACTTTCCTTCTTCACTATATCTCCACTACCCCCACACTTTTTTTTTCCTCATTCTTTCTTTCTTTCTTCTTCTTCTTCTTCTTTCAAACAGATCTGACCTCAATTCTCAAGTCCTGGTCATGCTTTTCCACAGCTTTCTTGAACTTCTTCTGCACCTTCGCCATTTTAAGCCCTAGAAGCTCAAGAAAGCTGTGGGAGAATATGGCAATTCAGGCTTCTTTTTTCCTTTCCTAATTCTCTGGCATCTTTCAAGATTCACGGAGGCCACACAAGCTTCTTCAATTCATCCACGGTAACTCTCTCGCAACAACTCTCTTTCTTCTTAATTATCTTCTACCCGGCCTCTCTCTCTGTGTGATGTTGATGTTTATATACACTTTTCACTGTTATGTGCTTAATCATCTCCTTAATCATCTCCTAATCTACACATTTTATAGCTTTCTTATCTCTCAGATTCGCTTTAACTGCTTTTATAATACTCTTGCTGCGTAATTCTGTATCCTGATCCGCTCAAATTCTTTCATTTTCTCTCTGTTCAATTTCCTTTACGGAAACAATGGGAAAATGTTCATTTTTTATTTATTATTATTATCCCAATTTACCGCTCCTGTGAACAATGACAATGTGGGGTGGGGTTTCTTTAATTACCCTCAGATGATAGGGTTGAAAAGCAAAGAGAATATAAATATATATGTGTGTTAAATCTGATGCTACTACTAACTACACGTTTGAGCCATGCAAGGTGAGGGGCAGTAGAAAATTAAATTAATTTTATTTTATTTGATTTTGTAGATAAAAAACTAATGTTTCCTAGTTGTCTGTGGAATTAGGTGAAGTTTGGCATTAACTAATTTACCTCTAAAAATCTGATTGATTCAATGAAATGGTGAAAAAGAAAAGGTAATGGTTGCAGAGAAGATTCCCCACCTTTCCTTTTTATCATTAATGATGATAGTTCTTCCTGTTGCCCTTTTAGTTTAGTGATCCACATCTTCTCCTACATTTCTGTGAAAAAGGTTAACCTTTGTCACTACGTGACATCATTTTTTTAACCACTCCTCTCTCCTGACATCATTTGGCCTATTGATTTTCAATTCTCTCTCTCTCTATCGTTTTCTCTTTCACCCTCCTCCTCCTCTGGCTACCTGTCTCTTTCTCTCTAGAAACCCAAGTTGGTGCTGAAATCTTGGGTAATTTATTAATCTAATAATTAAATGAAATTTATCGCACTTACAGTTTTACAAAGCTCACATGACATGCTCACAAACTCTGTCTAGATCACTGTCTATGTTGCAGACTGCATTGTTGTAAACAGCTAAAGACACCCAATTTGGCATGCGAATCTGAAAATCAATTCAATTTTCACCCAAATAAGCTTCTGGGCATGGCAGAATCTAGGTGCGTAATTGTTAGCCTAGTGAGAAGGATTAATTATAGTATTGCTATTGTGTAAGATAAAACGGACAACCTTTACCAAATATAAGGCACATGTTTTCATACACTTGGAACCTTTAGCTTAAGAGAATGCCACAACTTGTGCACAGAAGTAGGACCACCAAAAATCAGATTAATTCAGACAAACACGGACGCATGGCATTTCTCTGCATCTTCCTATAAAATGGATATCATAACTATATTCATCATCAACAACACCTACCCAGTGTGTCTCCTGCTACTACCAAATATATATATATATATATATATATATATATATATATATATATATATATATATATATATATATTTTATTTATATAATTCAGCAACAATGCATACACATCTCCATTTCTCTCTTTATTTCCTTTTATTTTTTTCACTGCGTTCAGGGAAATAGTGAAAATTTTGAACACGGGAACACGAAACCCATTGAGTATTCCATGAAACAGATTTGTGAATCGTGACACGACATCGTGTGTGAGTTAGCAGAGACACAGAGCTACAACTGATCATGGATGCACAGTGAAGCCTTCAATGACATGAACTGAATCCTCAGTTAAATTTCCTAGTACGGAATTATTCGTGTTTTAGAGACTACTGTGCAATATATATTTATATATTTATTTTAGAAGCAAGAAAAATAATTGTGGTATTTCACTTTGTTTATTTTTCTTATGTATGAAGCTAAACAGGAACGTGTCAGTTGCCATGCAGTGTAACTTGTTACTCGTTGTTGCAGTGCTGCTACAGGTTCTTAATATGTTAACCTAAATTTCAATTCAGAAAATTTAAATCATCGGCCATGGCAATGGGCCTCTAGCTTTGATGGCAAGGTTTCCCCACCTCAACAAAGGTATATATGGGAATGTTCCGATTCATGCACCTAACCAAATATTATTGTAATTAAAACCCCAAAATAATGGTTTTCCCTTTTGCTTTTCAACAAAAATATCTGTTTACCCAATGATTTGTCGTTTATGAGAAATTAGAAAGACATTCTACTAGACACAAACATTTTTAAAAAGAGCACAGATTCTCTCCTCTTTTTTTTTTTTTTTAACAATAAAGAAGTTCACATGCTTATTCATGGTATTCACTCACTTAAAGCTTTTGCATATATGTAGGTTATCTTATTCCACTCACACTCAAACAAAAAACAAAGAGTATGTTAGATTTCAGGTTTTTAAAAATTCACCACATTTTATAGTATAGAATATCAGAAAAGATAATCAATCATTTATGGAGAAAATAATAAAGTAGAATTTTATTTTGGATTGAAAAGAATTTTTTAAATTAGTGTTTGAATTTATTTTCAGACGATTTATTTTTTATGTATTTTTATTTTCTCTTCCACTTATTCAAATAAAGAAAGAGAAATCTGTTCACTTTTTCCCATTTTACTAATCATTCAAAATTCATATTATATATCCACTCTATTTTTCATTCCTTTTTTTATGTTTTTGCTCAATTGTTATTTTTCTCTCTTTTTCACTTTCATTCTAAGCACACATAGATAATGAAAGGTATGTTTATATGAATTTCACACTTAGTGTTAGAAATTTTGAGAGATTTAACCTAATTGTCGCATTCAATTCAGAAGTTAATCACGTATAGTTAAGAAAGAGAAAGAAATATATCACTCTTACTAAAATAACGAAGAAATTGACTACATATAAGAAGTGACAATTATTTACCAACTCCTATGCCATAATTTTAAATTTTTATTTTTTTAATGAAATTTCTTTTAGGAATTCTTCCTACACATCAATGTTTTTTTTTTTCAAGTTATTGTCAATATCATTCATCCATTTTCTTTATCCTACCTAGGCTTGTAAGCTGAGCATTATTTATTTTTATTTATTTAAATTGACTATCATTAATTTTATTTCTATTTCAATTTCAATTTAATTAACTTGCCAACTAGTCCAAAAGTTTCTTTCTCAAATCACTCTCCTTTTACTCTATTCATATATTAAATTTTTTAAACGTATTATATGTTACAATTTACCTATTCATATTTTTTTAAAATTAAATGTTAGCAAAAATATTAATGACAAATATTACGTTAAAATACGTTACGTATTAATAATAATTGTACCTTAAAAATTCATTTAGCTTATGTTTTAATTTTAATACAATATTACATATACTTATTATGACTTTAAATATCTATAAAAATTTTAATTATGTACATGTTAATAGACTAATATACTAGTTTTAATTTATTATACCATATAAATAATCACCAGTTTTTTTAAGAAATTCTATTGTTTTCCATGTTTTGTAGAAGTTCTTCAGCAGTTAAATGAGATGGAAGAGGAAGATAGAAGAGGAGTGGGAAATAAATAAGTCGTGTGAGAGAGAAAAAAAAATGAATAAAAAGTGTGTTGTAAAAAATCCTTCTCTTTTCTCCTCAAATGCTTTTCATCTTACCTAGAGAATGGAATCAAAAGAAAATGTCTGGTAGCAAACTGCAACATTCGAACGGTTCCATCATACTTTATAATCAATAAAATAATAATTCGAAAAATTGGAATATTCATGAGCAAACGGATTTAGCATGCCAAAAGGCAACACATCCTTCGGATCCGTACATGTTTTGGAATATAATTTAATGGAAAACGGTAGGTTATACATAAAATCACTCATTCATAAAACAAACTCACACAACATTTCAATAACTTAATTTTACTTTTTCACAATTCTCTATCACATCAATCGCCTCTTTTTCTCTCTCACTCTCACCACCACTTTCCACACAAAATTTTGCACCTATACGATAACTTTATCAACGAAAAAAGAAATTGTACGTATTTTGTACTCCAATCAACGTCAAGGTGCTTATAATGGAAGAGGAAGGTAAGATGTTTACATGGTTGAATTTCAAGTGCAAAAGTAGGTAGTAGTTGTTGCAATTAAGCATGAATATCCATTGCACTAATAAGAGTTCTTAAGTAAATGGAGTACAAAATGAAAGAGTATTTTTGTGCTGATCCATTGTGAGCCTCATATTCATTAGAGGATAAAAGGGGTTGCAATCAAGTGTGTATGTAGGATTGTGATATTAAGCATAATAATGTCGGCAGGATCCGTTAGAATTGGGTGTGTGTGTATTCACATTACACGCCCCGTGAAAGAAGATTGAAAAAATGAGTGTTATTTTACAGTGACATGAATGAGAGTGAGTGATGAAGTGGCAACAATAACAATACATCCATGGTAGGGTATGGTATTGACGTAAGTAACTGTAACTTGGTGATCAAAATAGAGGACGCCCAATCAAAATAATAACACTTTCCCCCTTTCTGATGTGAAAGTGCCAAAATAACAATAAAAGGAAACTATGTTGACCCGTGATGGGAAATTATAAATCGTACACATCGCCACAACAATCATCATCAACTATATATAACTTTCAACTTCGGTATTATGCCTCTCACCCTCTATCATGCCATGCCAATTAATTTCTTACATTCTTTCTTCCTATTACTTTCCCAACACATAATGGAAAAATCTTACCAAAAAACCAGAAATTAATAATTAACAGCGAATGCATACATAAATATATATATATATATATATATATATATATATATATATATATATATATATATATACGCTTAATAAATACTGTGAACACATGTATGTACACATTCATTCTTGTTGCATATCTGTTTTTTCAAATATCCCAGAAAAGGTTATGATCGAAATAAAGACTTGTTGTTGTTATTCTATATAGCTGGATGAAGGCAACGTGATAAGCTAAAAAGGTCATCAAGGGTTATAATAATATTTTGAATAATTTAAAAATGAGATAGTTGTTAGCCACAAGACAAAAGGGGCACTGCTAAGACAGCAAGATCAAGAGAATTGTCTATTAGTTTATTGCCTCTCCATCGTTTAACTCTATTCACCAATCTTCCACTCTTGCACATCGCGGAACACAATGAAATCTAACTTTTTCGGTTTAATATTTCTCTGAAGTGAAAACTAGCTAGTGAAACATTAATTAAATCAGACAAAGAAATCCCGCAATCCACATCATTTGACTACCACACATCAGATCCATCACAAGGGATTAAATTAAAGGAAATAATAGGAAGGATAACCATGAGTGAAAAGGCATATTTTAAGAACAGTATAGATCCAAACGAGCAAAAGCAGGACATCATGTTCAATCAGTTTAAAGTTATTTATCATATGCTTAAAGAAAAACAAAAACAAACAAACAAAGCCATAGAATGAGGAACAAGTTAGAATATGTATGTTAGATTAGTGGGTTACAGTAGGATTAGGATATAGATTTTGCAAATAAAGTGGCATGCTCACACGACTTTTACAATGTCTTTTGGAAAAGGAAAAAAAAAACGGAGTTGTTTATTGGAGGGAGTCATAGTGCTCGTGAATGCACCAACTAAAAGTCCTAGTAAAGTTGATGGCGCTGAAGCTCACCATTTTGTCGGATTTAACAGTGAGAGACACAAAATGAAGGAAAAGGAATAACCCCTTGTGGAAAATTGATATTAATATCGGGATCGGCCACTTCTTTTTCTAGGCCATGCAAGATCGATTGCTTTATCTATAACTTGAAATTGCTTTTACCGTTTCTAATTTCAAAATCTTTCGGGAGAAACAAAAGGGGTTCTCATTCGAACTGATTCTGGGCACAGGGAAGCAAGATAAAGAAAGAAACAGTACTCGCAGGTGGTCTAAAATTCCCATTTCCCGCAGCATGGTTGTCCCTGACTTAATTGGGAAAAGGAAAACCCTAGTTTCCTTCACAAGCTTCTCCTCCTGCGTTGGTTTTAGGTAGCCTTGTTGGTTCTATAGCAAGAATCACCATAATACAGTGGTGGAGGTTAATTTTTGAGAATTCTATGGTTAATATTTTCCATAAAAGCTTTCATCTAACCTCTTCCTAGGGTCACCAACCAATGGCTTTAAAGCATTCATAAGTTGTTGGAAGTTCCATACGAGAGATAAAGGCAGTATGGTCACCTCTCTGTGGTCCATTGTCTAACAATCTGTAACTGAAAATGTTCCTTCTAGTTAGTCCCGTGCACCCAAAACAAAAATTGTTTGTTGTGACTTGCAGATATTTTTTTTAAAAAGAATATCTTGATCTACCAAGCTAGGATGAATCTAGATATATCTATATATATATTCTCTTTTATTTTTGTTAGTCAAGATAACAACCGTATAATTGTTCCTAGCTTCCTAATATAATATAAGTAACAATAATCCTGATTAATTAATGCATACTATAACTCCTGCTTATGCTGAATCTGCAGCCTGGAATATGTGTATTAAATTACTCCACCATCTGTGACTTTGCCGACTAAAACAGTACAAGCACAGATCAAAGGTTTAATGAATTGAGTGAGACATGTTCTATGGACAAATCTCAACACTGTAACTTCTAACTTCTGCCTGCATTGGAGGCTACACAATACACCATTTCAAAACAAAAAGAAAAAGGCTAATAAGGTGCGTGAGTGAGTGACTGAGTGACTGAGTGACTGAGTGACTGAGTGAGCGAGCGAGTGAGGTCAAGACAAAAGCACAAGCAGCTTACAAGCTCAAATTATTATAATTATTATATTCACCGGAGACAGCACTAGAGCTAGCTACAACACCAAAACTAAAAGGAAAAATATTTTCAAATCAAACGGCTATGCCTACGCGATGCATCATCACAAATCAATAATGTTGATGCACAAATTCCTCAAGTTTGAGCCTTGGATTGCTCCACAAATTTAATTAAGAGGAAATTAAATAGGGGCATGAATTTAAGGAAAACAAATATAACGGACTTGGAACAAATTAATTAGAGTAAGATCTGGAGACAAAGTGTGCATAGTGATTCCGCATCTATGGAACCTTGATTTTGGATCGATCGAATCAATACCTGATCGGTTTAATTCCGGGGGAAGAAGCCGAGTTGTTGAGGAATCGTCGTCACAAATCTTACGAGTTTATTCTCTCATATGACTGCATCTCAGAATTCTGGTGACATAACAGAGTTATTATGATCTGAAAAGTCAATGCTTTAAATCTGAAAAAGATTTAAATCAAGTCAAATCAGAAGAAAAAGGAGAAACTAATACATCAATATAATCTTATCCCTATGTATATAATAATATAATTTGGCAGAAAGCCTTAGAGAAGAATCTGGAGTTTGAGATAATAAGGTAGTGAATTCGTTGTTGGACCTATCTGTATCTTCCCACAGCTTTATTGAACCGCAAAACAAGGTGTGGGAGCAAGAGTGCCATGGCATGCATGCAAAGGAACTCTATGGATGCAGTTCAAGAAAGCTGTGGAAGAATACAAAGAGGACCATGATATTGAAGAGTGAAGATGCCCCACAAGACAGTGTATAAAGGTTTTTTCAAAAGAAAAAAAAAAGAAAAGAAAAATTGAAGCAGCATGGAAGGTAGGTTCATAACATAATCAGAACCCTAATGAAGGGAAAGAGAGAGAGAAGAGAATAGGAGAGGGTAAGCTAAGAGAGAGAAAAGATGTAGGTGTAGGGGAGGAGATGGTGTGGTATTTATAGGAGAATTTAGGAGTTTTTATGAGGTTTTTTTATTTTAATTTAATTTTGTTTTTCCACCAATCCCTAGAAGAATATCTGGCCCAAGAGACTACACATTACTGAACCCTAATTAAAAAGCTGACTAATTTGATCCCATTGGAGATTAGACCCCTAAAATATAACAATTATAATCAAGAAAGCTGTGTAAAGTTTTCCTTTTACTGGCGTAAAATGGCATTTAATATTTATGCGGCTATGATGCACCTTTCCGGATCTAACGGTGGTTGTTGCATTTATGGGGGGCACACCCTGGGCCCACCTCTAGATCTGTCCAGTTTATCCCAACTCCACGCGCTCCCTTCACTGTTCAATAATATAAGCCGCCCAAATTAATAGTTTATTAAGCAAACTAATTCGTGATTAACGGACAAAACAACGTATAAAATCAAACCACACTTCCCAAAGCTGTCATCTTAATAATCAATCAATAATCCAAACCATTTTCCAACATCAAATGCCCACCAGACAAATAATCACACATTTTCCTCTCACTAAATTATTATACTAAATTCAAGATTTGTGAGCCATGCAACTATAATGAGTGTATGAAAGTTTTCTTTTTTTACTACCAAGTGCTTCTTTCACCCAACCCAACGCTAATAAACAACAAACGTATTGGTCATGTTTCATACGATTTTCATTTCTATTTTTTTTTTTTTAATTAGGAAAGCTTGTGTCATTCCACTACTTAACATTTGACAAAAACAATTCTTTTAATAATTTGTAGGATTTTTCAATATATTAGCTTTTAATTTTTTATAGAAACCAAAAATCAAAATACATTCCATTCATAAGGATCGTAACATCCCATATCACTAAAAACTTTGCACATATAATATGTTAGCTGTATTATTCAAGAGGGGATTTACTAATACTAACAATATTTTAAAATAAAAGAAAATATTTAGACTCATCCAGTGTTGGCTAAAAACGGAGGTTAACAAATAAAAGTTATGGCTATAACTATGGATGTTAATTCGTTAGTTCTAGCTTTTAAAGATAAACTCTAATTAGTGTCGGCTTAACTAATGTTAAGTTATCACTAATTTACAAATTAACTTTTTACTTAAAGCAGTTTAGCGTTAGTTTGATGGACATTAAGGAAATTTTATTTTAATTTTCTTTGTTTGCTAATATCTCAAAAAAATCACACGGTACCTTCATGTTCAAATAATATAGCAGAAAAGTACAGATAAAAATACATAATGGATTAAGGAATCGAATTTAAACGAAGAAAAAAAATAGTTTGATATTTAGTTTTTTTTTATGAGTTTTTTATATATTTATTTTTTTATCAATATAGAAAAAAAAAATGATGTATTATATGTTTTTTCGTAACTATTTTTTAGATGCGACTTGATTATCATAGATTTTTTGTAATAATTACGTCACTTAATTTTTTATTAGATTTTGATAAATTATTTTTTAGTCTTAAATTTTGTTTAAAAAAAATAGGTATATTGATGGAGAATAAAATAATATATTCATTTTTTTAAGTGATAGAAAGAAAGATAAATGTGAAAATGAAAATAATATAAATTTACTTTTTCATCTTTCTCTTTTCCAGCAGGATACTAAGGAATCAATATGGTTGAACTAGAGGACCCTTACTTAATATTCAAAGAATTATAAATGGCAAATTTCATATTAATTCTTTTAAGGGTTTAGTCCCTGAACTTTGGTCAAAAATTGGAATTCGTCCCGGGTCGAAACTTTGATAAATTTTGGTCCCTAAACTTTAAAAATGAATGAATATAATTATTTTTAACCCAATTACGTTGACTTTTTTCAACATGTGAATTGTGTTTCATGTTAATATTAGAGTTGTTTATGCCGTTTGACACATTCTCGGCTTAATATTTACTGAGAAATGTGTTCGAAACCTAAAAAAAAGTTAAGAAAATTTGGTTAAAAGGACTATATTCATTCATTTTTAAATTTTAGGACCAAAATTTATCAAAGTTTCGACCAGGGACGAATTCCAATTTTGGCTCAAAGTTCAAGGACTAAAAACATACTTAACCCTTCTTTTAAATTATAAGTGGGAAGTTTCATATTAATTAGTCTTAATTTTTTTAAAAATAGGTATATTGATGAAAAATAAAATAATATATTCATTTTTTTAAGTGATAAAAGGAAATATATCAGTGAAGATGAAAACAATACAAATTTATTTCTTCACCTGTTTTCAAGATACTAAGGATTCAATTATTGGATGAGAGGAACCCTTTCTTAATATTTTATAAGAACTATAAGTGGAAAGCATCATATTAATTCTTTTGAATTATAAGTGGAAAAAGATTCATATTAATTAATCGGAATTTATTATGAGAAAACATTATGGGAATATCCGTGGAAAGAGATGAAATTGTGAAAATTTATGGAGATTTTAATACTAAATTATATATACTTTTGTTACATTAGTGACAATAATTAAATATATAAAATTTAAGTATATTATTTTGGTCCCTTCAAAATTTTGTATCAAGATTTGCTCGTCACTGAGTACTGCGAGTATTTATTATCCGCGAGTAGCGGGTATTTTAATATTTATTTATAAACATGTCGAGTGTGGGTATCATACTACTGGTACCAACGGGTATCCATTATCCGCAAAACATTAAAATTAAAATTTCATTTATATTTTATTAAGTTAAATTTAATTAAAATTAAAATTTAATTTATATTATATTATATTTTTTATAATTATATTTTATAAAATTATAATATATATATATATATATATATATATATATTTAAATATCCATGAGTATGCGAGCATGTACGGGTACCCGCAAGTTTTAAAAAAATATGTGAATATTTTTTAAACGTGTGGATTTGTTTTTTTTCACAAGTTAGATAGTGGGTAAGCATTATCCGTAGTTGTCATCTCTAATTAGTATGAATAAATATATGATGAAGAATGTTGATAACATTTGTTAAGAGAAAATGTTTTTAAAATTTTAACTTTTTATTATTTTACTTTTGAGATACTCTTAATCATCTAAATTTAAAGAATTTATCAACTAGCCTTGAAAATGTCAACCTTTAACAATAATAGGAAGTACATTTACATGAAACGATCTTTTTTCATGCAATAATTTATTAAAACAAGATTGTAAAATAAAATGAGATATAAATTTTGTTGCACACATTATTCACATTAAAAAAACGGATAAAAATTGTAGATTTTATTTAATTATTGATCAATACAATAATTTGAAAAAATAAATAACAATCCATTAAATATATATAATTTATTTTATAGTTGTAATTATATACTTATTTTTGTTGTGTTAGTAATTATGATAAAATATTAAAATTCAAAGTATATAAACTCCAAAAAAAATTAATAGTCAAGATTGACCATAAGCATAAAAATGATCGACCTACACAATATTTGATTGGAGATTATAAATTGAAATTATTGATTATATTGGATGTTTGTGTTGTTTTTTTTATTATTTTAAATTTCCAAAAAAATTGACTTACAACTCTTACGCCTTCACATTTTCATTATGAAAAGTCAGTTTGAGAATTTGTTAACTTTATATTATCTAAGTAATTGAAAAAATATTTTTGTTTCATTTCTAATTCTTTTGTATAAAATTTTGTTCGAATGAGTTTTAAACTTAAATAATGAATCTATTTTATGATTTGTTAGCAAAAAGAAAGGCGGGACAAAAATATTTTAATTTTCATAAAAATAAAAATTTGAGTTAACATCAATAAAATATATATAATTAATTTTTAAAATAGTTGTTAAATGTAAAATTAGAAAAATAAAATATTTATAAAATAATAATTAAAGATGAAATTAAAATAATAAAATATTAATATAAAAAAAAAAAAATATATATATATATATATATATATATATATTATAGATAAAAAATATTCACTTTGAGATACGGTAGATTGTGATCATTGGTTACACAATACTTGAACTAAAAAAAATGAAGATAATATTTTGTCAACGTAAACTTAAATTAAACTAATTGAACAAAGGCTAGAAAACTACATAAGAAAATAATGAGGGGAAATACTGAGAAGAAAATTACCTTGGGTTTTCTTCTCTCTTGAGCTAAAATATGTGAAGCTCATTTAACCCTTGGCTGAAAATGAGTGAGAGAGTGAGAAGAAAGATGAGAAAAGTTTGGACTTGTATTGTATAGGCGTGTGCATAGCAGACCCATTTCTTGCTAATTGTTACACCAAACTACAAACTTACTCTTACAACTTGCCGTCATTATTTTCTGACCGTCTCTACTAATGCTTCATTTGCATGCTAGTTAACCATTCATTTTTATTTTTTTATGCCAATACTTTTTTATTTTTCCCTATTAACGTAAATATATTTTATTCACATTTAAATAATATAATTTTACGTTCAAAATATCATTTGAAACAAAGAAATATATTTTTTTTTTTGCAAATTTGCTTACTCATACAGTTAACAAATTTTCCAAGTGACACATTATCGGACAATTAATATTAGTAAAAATACATACGTAAGCATGTTCACCTTTTGTTATGATGATTTATATAATTTTACTAAAATAAATTTAAAAAATTGTCAAATAAAAATATAATTAAATTTAAAAAAAATTACTTAAAAGAATAAAATTGATAAAGTAATTATTGTAATTTAAAAAAAAATTGTTATTTAAAGGATAAAAGTGGAAAAAGAATTGTGTGCATTATAGGTAATATAGATATAGTTAACGATATTAAATTTATATATATATATATATATATAGTTAAATATGTTTTTTATTCTTTAACTCTCGGTGGAAATTGGAAATAATTCCTTCTCGAAATTGTAGACTGATTTAGTCCATCAACTTTGAAAATACTTGTATTTGGTCATTTTAACCAAACTTTTTTAAGTTTATTTAACGTTTTAAACGTATTTCATGATAGTATTTGAGTTGTTTACGTGGTTTAACTCACTTTCGCTTTATTGTTTACTTAAAAACGCGTTTAAAACGTCAAATGAACTTAACAAGATTTGGTTAAATTTGGTTAAAAGAATTAAATTCAACCATTTATTAAAGATAAGAGACTAAATTGGACTAAAATTTCGGATAAGTACTAAAATTTTATATATTTAATTATTATTATTAATAATATATATATATATATATATATAATTTAGTATTCAAATTCTTGAATGTTTTTCCTTATAAAAATTATAGTTTTAAAATTGTATTTGATATGAAACTGAGTTTAAATTAGTTTTTCTAATATCATCTCTTATAATAAGTTCTAAAAAATTAATATGAAATATTTCACCTATAATTTAAAAGAATTAATATGAAAACAAATGAAAAAGTAATTTTGTATTTTTGTTATCCTAAAGGATATATTTCCTTTTATCACTTTACAAAAACTGAATCTACTATTTTATTTTTCATCAATATATCTTTTTAAACAAAAATTAAGACCGAAAAATAATTTATCAAAATCTAATAAAAAATTAAGAGACATAATTACTAAAAAGAATATGATAATCAAGTAACAAATAAGAAATAGTTATGAAAAAACATATAATACATAATTTTTTTATATTCATAAAAAAATAAATATAAAAAAAACTCATAAGATGAAAAAAAATCTAAATATCAAACTAATATTTTTCTATCAGGAGAAGGTTGAGAGTTAATTTTTTTATCTTAGAAGACAACGGATAAGAACTAAGAGCGAGAGATTGAATTTATATATAACTTTCTATTTCTTTTTTAAAACAAAGAACAAAAAGAAGAGATGCAAGAATAATAAATGAATACAATATGTGAGAGACTTAAGATGAGAATACAACAAAAGTATCTCAATAAATTTTATTATTCTTTGTTTTTTATTAATATTATATTTTATAAAAAAATAAAAATCAATTTTAAAAATATTTCAAAAAAAATTAAAATAACTTAGGAGGGTCATGGCTTTTGCTGACCTTCTAAAGTCTGCCAATATATATGGTTTATTGGGTTCATATGATTTTACAACATAACTATTTGATTCTTTGATCGATAATCTTTATAGGAAATACATCATAGACATAGTTATTTTGAGTTTGAATAGGATTGGTGATAGGTCTAATCTTCTTCGGGAGTTCAAAAGATTCCACAGATTTGTGTGATAATGACCTAAACTTTAAGGTTCTACCAATTTTTGTAATCGATAAAACCTTCAACAAAATATGATTTATAGCTTTAATGTCCGACACTCTTCTTCACTTATCATAATAATTATTTTGTTTATTTTCTGAAGCATTGATTTTTTTCTCATATCATTCTAACTATTTTTTAACATTTTTGTATCACATTTAAAGTAAGTAAAATATATAGTTATTTTGCTTAAGCAATGGACACCTTGTCTTTAAAACTTCATTAGTCCATGTGTATCATAATGGAATTCCAAGTCATTTCTCCTTCCTTGTACGAACCAAAATTAATTAATTCATAACTTAAAATCTGATTACTTCAATAATGACTCAACTTAAGTCCTTTTGAAAATGTTCATTTGTGCTTTCAAAGGATTGCTATAGTTCTTCCTTATTTGCTAAACTTTTTTTTTTTAATCTTAAAAGAGTCATCCACACCCTATGTAGACTCTTCATCTTCCATCTACCATTCTTCTTGAACCCATTAAGGACTAATTAGCCCTTTGTTTAGCATCTTCAATTTACTTTCATAACTATTCATAACTATCCTTTGTTATAATTTAGGAGTGTGCCTAACATTATTCTCAGGTCACTACAAGAAATCATGTGATCATAGTTCCACTTAAATACACAAAAAATGAGAAGATCGACTCTAATGTTTCTAATGTGCATCAAATTTTAACCCATTCCATATACATTGAAGTTATCCAACTTTTGCGTGTACAAAAACAACGGATTCAAAAAAATGATGGTTTAACCTATTTAAAGATGGACTTTTAAACACACAAAAAAACGGCGGTTTAACCCACCTAAAAAATGACATCTTTTAAAGTTATTTAAAAATAAATAAAATTATTGTATCGGTTCAGCTAACATTTTATAAGGTTAATAAAAAAAACACAAATTGATAAAGAAAATTACTTATCAGTTAGTGATAATCTAGTCTAGAGTTTCCAAACTCATCAATAATAATAAAATTACCCAAATCGATGAATTGAAAAAAAAAAAAACAGATTGAGTATGTTAGCTACACATTAAATACTTTAACAAAAGTATGTTGATAAATATTTTAATATAACTTTACAAAATCTTAAATTGTTTATTGTAGATTATTTTAAATCAGTTTTTTTCTTTTCGAAACTCTTTTTTCCTATCATATATTGTCTATTTAATTCTTATTTTATATCGTGCAAATAAAACAAAATAACAACTTATGGTGCACCGATACTTTAAAATATTTTATCGATACTTATCAATAAAATATCTAATTTATGAAATCTCAATAGACTACAATTTTTATTTTGAATAATGACTAATTTTAATGACAAAAAATAATTAGTTATTATAGTGACAATTTTATAAACTAAACATTATCGACAACTAAAATAGTTGAAAAAATTATAATTGGTCCCTAAATTGATAACGATAATAATTTCTATTATGAATTGGTTTCTAGATTGTTCACTAACATTAGTTACAAAGATTTTAATTTGAATTCACAAAGTAACAATCATATATTTATCTTATTTTTAAAAATTATTATACACCTTTTAATATTCATATATCACGTGTCATATCATAATATTCTTAAAATAAATTCGATATCTGCGATACATGTATATGTATCGTATCCGTGTACTATTAGGAATGGCAACGGGGCGGGCGGGGACGGGTTTCACTATCCCATACCCATCCCCGTAAAAAATATTCATCCCCATCCCCATACCCAAACCCAACGGGTATCAAACTTTTGTCCTATCCTCATCCCCATCGGGTAGCGGGTGTAATCTCGTACCTATACCCATACCCCGTTTTCTTACTACTTTAATATTAATTTTAGTTAATTTTTATAAAATATTACGGTAAATGAAACATAATATTATTAAATATTTAATATTAGGAGTATGGTTGTTTCTTCGATATCAAACACTTTGAAATAAATTATAATTGTTTACATTTTAGATTATAATACCAAATAAAATTTGATGAGAATCAAAACATTTATTAAATTTGAAAACATTAATGAAACATAGTTGATAAATTTTAAAAATATAAAAGGAAAAAAATATTTTTAAAAAAATATAAAAGGAAAAAAATATTTAAATTAAAATATATTTTAAATGTTTGTTTACTTCAATTTTTTAAATTATAATGAATCTATTTTTTATACACTAATAAAAGTTATAATACATCACTTGATTAAAATGACGCAAAAAATAAATAATAAACATAATAATAAAATTTTAATATAGATATTGTATCTTTTGAATCACAATATATGTTGGATGGTGGTAAAAGAATATTCATGGCAATTACATTAAATTTGTATATTGTAGTAAATAAAAATTATTTATACAACTATAGTGAAAAAATTAAATTATGATTGTAATGAGTTAGAAAATAAAAAATAATTAGATAAAATTTATCGAAATAATATTCTACATGATGAAAATAAACAAAAATAGAAATATTAAAAAAAATAACAAGTGTGTGTCTTATAAACAATTTGGAGACTATTGGAAGGAATTGCACAAAGAAAAACAAATGTACAATTAAGGGATGATAAGACGAAAAATATCTTAGAGATCTAAGAAAATTTTTCAAATATCAACATATATACTCAATGGTTGAGAAATAACAAAAATTGTTTTAGCGAAATAAAAGAGTTCTTCAAATGAAAACAAAAATTAATAATAATAAGTAAAGACTTTTTTTTCTATATTGCCTAGTAAATGAAATGTTTATCCTATTAAACACTTAAATTTAGAGTATTAAACATTCTCATGTGAAAGGAAAATATACAATAAATAAAAATATTAAAAAATAATAGAAATATTCAAATGTTAGACATAATTTTTTTTTAATTGACATACATCATTTTAACATAATTACATAAAGGTTATGATAAGATAAAAAATATATTGGAGATGCGAATGAGTTTCATGACAAACCAAATATTTAGAAGAAATAAAAAAATAGAAAGAATATATATATATATATATATATATATATATATATATAGGGTTACTTAATTAATTGTGAATATTTTAATAATTTAAAGGAGGATGGAGATATAGCGGGGACGAGTATTATGGTGGGGATATATTCATCCTCATCCCCATCCCCATACCCAATCGAAAAAATCGGAGATTCCCCATACCCATACCCAGTTAATGCGGAATTCCCCGTCAAAATGGAGACGGGTTCGGGTAATACTCACGGGGACGGATTTATTTGCCATCTCTATATACTATCTTATAAGTAATAACACATACTACTTTATTTACCTTTGGTAACCGTTTCTTGTTCATATCTGCTATGCAATTACGCGATTTAAGGTGGGTGTGAAAGAAGCAACACATGATATTGTGTCATATTATTATTTATAAATATTAGTTCTTGAAAAACAAAAAAGATATTAAAAAAAATATCTTTAATTCTTTCCTTATTTTTATACTCTTTCAAAAGCTTTAATGTTCACAAGATTTAAAAATTATTTTTTTCTATACTAAATTTGATGTGATGAGTTATTTTATCTTAGCATTATTACAAAACATACAAAACATGATTTTTACGTATATTTATGATTTTTTAGTAGTTCAATGTGAACGTAGGTACATGTAGATTCAAAACTTAAATTTATGATTCACATTAGATAAAATATCCAACTTAAATTTGTATATGCGATATCATTTTCGCATTATCTATCTATCTATATCTTCTATCTATAATAATAAAGAGGATTCCTCTTTTTTATCCACATTTCATAATATCCGTTTTATCCTTAATTATTTTATAAATAAAATAATTTTTTTTTTGTGTCCATATTTCATAATACCCGTTTTACCCTTAATTATTTTAAAAAATAATTATTTTATAAATAATTTACTTTTGATATTTTTCTAGAAATTTATTTTGTCTTAAACTATTATTTAAATTTTCTTTTTACATATCTTATTTTTTTTAATTTTATATTTAACAACTATTTTAAAAATTATATATTTGTTATTGATCTTAACTTAAATTTCTTGAAAATTAAAAAATGTGAATATACAACGTCTGTGTATTCGTTAGTTTTTTAAAATTTAATTGACTTTGTTTTAATTTAAAACTTAAAATATAGCAAAATATTAGTGTTGATTTATATGTAATTAATTATGAGACATTCATGTATTATTGTGATTGAGATTCAAAAAATAATAACGTTTAATTTAAATGGTATTGTAAATATCTAACCACCTATCGACAAATGCATTTAAACCCAAAAAGTTTCAATACAATTGGAAAAAGATCACAATCACTGTCAAACACTCATAACCACTAATTCAAATCACAAAAATGATCTCATAAATGTTTACAAACACTCATACAACAACATCATCATAGTTGTCGTTGTCCTCAACAAAGAAATGAGAAAGAAAAGTAGGAGAAATCACAGGAAAAAAAATGCGAGAATCCTAATTTAAACAATTTTATATTAAAGTATTATAGATTTGACATAAAATTCAACATTTAATTATATTCTCTGTTAATTCGATATAAATATCAAGTTTTATATTGGATTCCTAACAATATGACATAAAAAAGAAATTGTTTACAAAAATAGTGTGGCACATGTTTTTTCATTATTTTTCTGTAAATATGATACAAAATGTAATTTTACACCAATTAAGAGTACAATAGACTCCTTTCTCTCTATAAGAATCATAATCTGCATGCATCAATCCTTAATGATATTAATTATTATTATTTTGTAACAAAGTCTATAAATTAATTCTGAAGACCTTTGCTACTAATTTAGAATTCTTTCTTGACATGGAGATGTTGTTCTCCGGTGTCCCTCTCAAGATTACCTGAAAGATATGAAATTTGAAGAGGCGCGTGGAAAAGACGTGAAGTGGGTGCGGGTATAGGAGGGGGAAGACAGTTATAAAGAAATGGAAAAGGAGAGGAAATAAGGCCTGAAACGAGGAACAAAAATTTCGGGATCATATGGCGGCACATGGGGTATAACCCCACTCCACTGCGTCTGCGTGTTGCTGCACACACCTCCACCAGCCATGACTCCGTCTCAGCCTAAAACAACCACCCAACCCCAACCCCAGGGAGAACTAAAATAAAACACAAGTACGCGTGTTTCTTTTTTGGACCCAAATCAACTTTTTTTTTCATCTCTTTCCCTTGTTTTTGCCATATCTACCACACTCCACTTTTCCCGCACCTTCACACTCTCCTTTTTCTCTGTCTCTGCTCCTAACCGTCGACGGACAGCAAACAAAAAATATAATTTTAGAAAAATAGTCTGAATTTGTTATGATAGTTTATTTTGAATAATTACGAAAAAATCACAAAATAAGACAATGTAGGAAAAAAAAATCAGATTTTGGATTCGAAATCGGTTAAGCATGTGTCAGGTATTAGCATCCAAAAAGTCCTTCTTAAAACATACCTTTTAGTAAAAGTGCAAAAAAGATGTAATTTTTTAAAATATTTATTTTTTCAAAAATAAAAATAAATGAATTTACAAAAGAAACAATATTTTTTGGGTCCAACCAGGATTAATCATCGCTCATATTGCTCCTACGTATCTCCATTCACAATGGAGAATTAGATTCCGTAAAAAAAAAAACTATTTGAGAATAGATTTGATTTTTATTTGGTAAATTTTAAAAAAAATTATGTTTTTTTGGTATTTTTAATTATTTAGAGATGATTGTCATGCGACGCAAGCGAACCGCATAAACACAAAAATGAAACAAAGAAAATAATTTTTTTTTAATTCTGTATATATTTTTATATTTTTTAGAAAAAAAAATTAAAAAATTGGTGCCACACGACGCGAGCGATCGGACAAACACTACAAGAAATGAAGAAAATTATTCTTTATAATTTTTAGAATAAAATATTTATGTACAATAGAAAATCATATCGCTTAAGCAAAAGGTCATAGTTAGGTGTAAAACAAAAACCTGTTCGATATTAAAATATAATATAAGAAAAAAGGAATGAATAAATAAAAATAATAATGACACTGACGTATCTTCTCCACCTCTCAAATCCTCTTCTCTTGTATCAATCTCACTCTCTCATTTTGTATTATAACTACCTTTTCTCTTCTTCTTTTTTTCTTGCCTCCTTTTCTATTTTTATTTTTGTCAAGGGAGATAAAAAGGATGTGTGTTTGTGTGGGGGGTAACGAGAAGTAGAGAGGAAGTGTAGAGAATATATTTTTTTTCAATCCTTTTTTTCGTATGACAAACTTTATATTTATATTCACACCTTGCAATATCAATACACAATATCAATAATCATCAGTACTATTGATTCTAATTATTAGAAAAAATATTACTTCTAATTATTAGAAGAGTGTGTGGTAATTAAAAATAAATTGGCTTTCCTTTCTTTCTTTTTTTCAACTATTCTTCTTCTTTTTTGCTAAAATTAAAGTTTGAAAATCTTGGAAGAAAATTTCATTTCATCTTTTTTTTAATTATCATTAACTAAAAATCATTTTTTTAAAATTTTATTTTAAAATAAATTTATTCATTTGACGAACTTGTGTGTTGACACTAACTTTTAAATTATACATTTACTTATTCACAAATATTGTAACTTGTTAAAGTTTTTATATAAGAATATCTCTATTTGAAAGAGAGATGACAAGATCTCCCATTAAGCACCAATTTTAATGTTTTTCCAATTCAACATAGGAAAAAAAAATTGATATATTTAATCAAATGCTTATTCTTTTCTTCACCTATACCTTTGTTGCATAACAAAAAAGAATCGAACACGATGACCGCATCATCAATGTATTCAAAATTGACTTATCATTGAGTTTTTAAAATTTTATGAAGAAAATACCTATGTCAGTGTTGAGTAGTTTAACGGAAGAAGAACATTTAGAAGTTAGCTTAACATATATAAATTTGCGACAACTTAATTTATAATGTCATAGTCAAATAAGCATACACGTCGAACTTAACTTTCTTTTCGTTCGTGATTAAATTTAAAATGGACTCTTTACTTTAAAATACATAAGAACAAATATTTATATTTGAAAATTATATGTATAGTTGTCAATTTAGCTCACTCCATATGACTTGACTCTGACTCACGTGAATTGGGACCAAAAAAGTTCAAGGGTTAGAAAGCTTCTCATTGAAGAGTCGACTCAATCGAATTTCGATCAAGGTTGACTTAGTCCAGACTGGTCTGTCATAACCTTTGGTTCGAGTTGACCTATATTGACCTTCAGTCATGACCAACCTATTTTAACTTTCGGTTTGGCTCGGGATGACCCTTCTCGACCTTAGGCCCGATTCGACCTGTCTTAATTTTTGGCCCGTCTCCACCTTGGTCCCGGGTCAACCCAACTTGACCCTCAGTGCGAGACAGTCTGTCTTAAACCTTCTTTCAAAATGTCTCGTCTTGACCTTTGACCTAGGCCAACCTGTCTTGACCTTCTGGCCCAAGTCCGTCTGACTCGATATATGACCCAAGCTAAAGTTATTGTTTTTAAGAGTTAATTAAAGTATTGTAATGGAGCAAAACACACCTTAACTCCTATCCTTACCAACTTGAGATCAAGCTTTAGCGATTGAGGTTCTTTGTTGCCCCCTCAATTGCCCCCCCCCCCCCCCCCCCCCAAAAGGAGACCTATCTAAGTGTAGGTTAGAGATTACCCTTGGACCATGAACCAAGTTGACAAGTCTAGATATATACTTCAACTTATTTACAATTTCTTAGACACTTTTACAAATACATGGGCAATCAATAATTTTGAAATTTACTCCACAAATTGGACATTGAAAATTTACATGTTTCAATTTGAAGGATGTTAGAAATAACTATACATTAGAAACCAAAACATCAATACATTTCATCAAATTTATAGTGTTGCCTTGAAATGTATTTGGTGGGGTAATTTTGGTTGAATAAACGTCTAATCATATATAGGACACTAAGAAGGAAAATGGAATTTGTCATCATGGATAAGCTTATTTAAAATGGAGGTGTAATTATAGTACATAAGTTTCAACGTAACTCATTGAGTAAAAAAAAGTATGACACATTAGATTTTAGTCTTTGAGTGAGCATTTGTGCACATTATTTTATGGTAAGATGGGCTCTAACTCATGCGTCAATCTCACATATTATAGGTTCGAATTGGGTTGGATTGAAAAAAAATCAATTTTTTAAAACGTGGGTTAAATTTAATTCAACTCAATTAGCCTTCGGATTGAATAGGTTCGAATGAGGTTGATGGTAGGTGATTCGTACCTTATCAACAACAACTCTTTATTATTTTTTTACCATCTTTTATGAGTTTTTTTATTACATTTATTTAATATTTTTAATTATTTATTTTGACAATTTAATCTTTTTAAATATTATAATATTGTTAATTAATGTTTGAATAATTTAAATATTTAAGCTATTTGTTTGACAAGTTAAGTTATGTAGGTTGAGAGTTTAATTTTTAAGTATTATCTTATTATATTGTTTGGTGAAATAGATGGACTTTGATTGGACTATTATTAACAGATAAAACACGTTAATTCTCCTTAATTTATAATAAACATGTAAGATAAGCTGATAGAAAAAAACATTCTTAAGTGAGTCAACATACTAATCTATCAAATGAATGGTCATGGATTACAATATTTTACTCATTAAAAAGTATGACGTTTTGACTCATTTTAAGCTTACATGTGATGAGATAATTAACTCATTTTAACGTTCCTAGTTAAAAAAATGTTCATTAATTTTTTCTTTAGAAAATATCTATTTTTTAATAGCTTTTAAACTCTTCTTTTTTATCTAGGGATTATTACTTAAAGATTCCGAAGTTAAATCCAATATAACCATCTTCGTTAATATTTAACATATATGATTGAGTAAATAAAAAACAGGATATAAATGCTTGTAAATAATATAATATATTTTAAAATACTAGGAATTTATTTTTTAATTGAGATTTAATATGGGGATCGAAATAAAGATAATATGTTGAAAGGGATTGGCAATTAATTATACATGTAAATAAGAATTTATTAAATAGAAATGTATTTTAAAATACTAGGAATTTATTTTTTTAATTGAGATTTAATATGGGGATCGAAATAAAGATAATATGTTGAAAGGGATTGGCAATTAGTTATACATGTAAATAAGAATTTATTAAATAGAAATGTATTTAACATATTACATTTTTATTATTATTAACTTAATTTTTCTTTCATGTCTATGTAGCTAGTGGGGAAATAAATTGGAAAGATAATGTGGATCTACTAAACTATGCATGAAAAAAAATAAATGTAAGGAATATAAAGGCCCACTTAATCCCCAAAATATTATTTCCTATCTGCATGATTTACAAAAGGACAATAATACTTTAATCCATTTTTTTATCCACTTTTAATCTACCATTTCAATTATCATTAGATCATCACATCATATCACTAAAAAGCATTAAAATAAATGATCTAATGGTGATGGAAGTAATAGGTTAAAAGTGGTTCAGAAAAAAGTGGGTTAAAATATCATTTTCCTTTAAAAAATATATATTAGTTAATTTTATAATTTTTGTGCAATTTAATTTTTCTTTATTTATTATTAGTGAAATATTATATATACTTATGATTTGATTAATGAATAACAAGAAAATAATTTAAAAGTTCAAAGTTAATTTAGTATATTAATAATATTTAAAAGACATAGTTTCATTTATTGGTATAGAAAATTCTTATATGAAAGAATATACTACTATGATGGTAATATGTTATGCTTAACCAGTGTAGTCCGTCGCATTTTGAACTTATGATGTGCTTGAATAAGTAATTTCAAATTCAATCATTATTTTCTTCTCTTTTTTTTTTTTCGCGTAAACAGTCAAATATTGACCATTTGACCTTTTATTCAAAACTATGTTATTATTATCATCCAAAAAGCATTTAGTCCTGCTGACCTATTAAATAACAATTTTTTTCATCAACTCCATGTACGGCAAAATTATTTAAGTGAAATAGAACGGAAATAAAATTATATAATTAATTTATTTTTGAAATAAAAAATTATTTTATATACATTGTTTTTGTAAACTTAATAAATTTCATATAACTTAAAAGTCTAGATATTCCTTACTTCTTTTATTTTAAAATATGTGTGACAGAAATTTACGCTTTAAAATAAATAATATTTTAAGAACGCGATAGTCATTATTCATAATGATCTGAGTAACTTGAGTCTGATCGAAAAAAAAAAAAAATATATATATATATATATATGTGTTACAAAATAAACCTACAACTTATATTTGTTATATTAAACGAATAAAATAATTTAAAATTTTTTAGAAAGGCATATAACTTTTTATCCGTTGTTCTCTATTACGGCATACCCTTCCTTCCATGTATATCTTCAAAAATTACAAACATTAGTCTCATACGTTGCAAAAGACTAACCATGCTTTTAAATAATAGCTAATTGTAGTAAATTTTTACATAAAGAATAAGTTTAAATGTTTTTTTATTAAGTAAATATGAGAAAATTGAAAAATATATATAAAAAAAATTGACAAATTCTTAGGATTTTTGTTTAGAAATAGAATTATAATTTCTTATATAAATTATTTATAACCCATTGGTATTTTTTTTTCTGATAAAGCTTTCAAAATATTCCACAATAAATTAGGAACGATAATTTATGTTAGTGACGAAATTTTTTTTTCTCCTCTTATTATAGTTACATATTTATTTTTAGGGTTAAATATCTTTTTAGTCCCTCAACTTTGATCCAAAATTGGAATTCGTCCCTGGTTAAAACTTTGATAAATTTTGGTCCCTAAACTTTAAAAATGAATGAATATAGTCATTTTAACCCAATTTTTTTGTTAATTATTCTTTAGGTTTCGAATGCATTTCTCATTAAATATTGAGCTAAAAATATGTTAAACGGCGTAAACAACTACAATATTAACATGAAACACATTCTACATGTTGAAAGAAGTCAACATAATTGGGTTAAAAGGACTATATTCATTTATTTTTAAAGTGTAAGGACTAAAATTTTTCAAAGTTTCGACCAGGAACGAATTTCAATTTTTGACCAAAGTTCAAAGACTAAAAACATATTTAACCCTTATTTTTATCTACCCCATTCTTCGATGATTTTTAATTCTATCACTATAGGATGCTAATTCACTAATTTAACAAAAAATAAATAAAATAGACATGATAATAAAATGAGGCTAGACTCTCTTTGTTCCTATCCTCAAAATATCCGAAAGGTTTAAATTTAAAAATGATGAGAATTTATATATTCTTTTATTAAATTTCAATTTTTGTAAACCTATAATTTTTTGAATTAAAAATTTACATAAAATAAAATAAAAATGAATTTGAAGCTTAATTAATTTTGAGTGTGTTGAGTTGGCAGTGATTGATTAGATTAGAGATTTTGAATGAGAGTGGTTAGTGTGGTGGGTTCCTCTTGTTTGCTTAAGTACATCTAATTAGCTGGCAATCACTCCTTTTGCCCAATCTTACTTTCCCTGCTTTTCCTTTTCCTCCTTTCATCTCATAAATCTCATTATTATGCCATCCATTTACTTTACACTTTTTTTTTTTCTCATTATCATTATTCTTCCACTTTCTCTCCTCTTATCACTACTTCACACTACTCAATTATTACTTCACTCATTCTAAACACTTTTGCTAATCCTAAATTAATCAACCATCTTTTTTTAAATCCAATATTTTTACAATTTCTTTATTTTATGTCGTAACAAAATGTTGGTTACATTACTTATCTTACGTTTCGATTATTATCCTCTTGACTAAAACATGCGTTTGATTTTTAACTAGGTAACGTTTGACAACAGAAGTATTACATGACGGTATAAATTATAAGAAAAACTGATTCTTGCACTTTTGTTATTTATTTTAAAAATAAAATATTGGCTACAACTTGGTTAAAACTATGAATTTAAAATTAAAATCAGACGTATAAAAAATTAAAAGATGCAATTATAAGAATATACATCACGATGTATTTAAATGTCACTTTTTTTTTTCTAATTCTAAAACATTATTAATAAAATAACACTCAACATTATTAAAATTCTATTTCAATGTAATAATAAATTAATAAATTTAGTCGCATATTTTATTAGTATTTACTTAATTTTATATTAAGACAACGTTTTCTTAAGAAAATATTTTTATAGGACAATTTACAATTGAGTTAAAATAATATTTTTAATGATGGTACTATATAATAATAAAATCATTTAACTTTTATAAAAGAAAATTACCTATTTTGGGTTTTTAAAATTTTTATTTTTACTTTATATATTGAGAGAGGAAAATATTGTTTTATTAAAAATATAAAATACAGATATTACTTTAGTAAAAACATAATAGAAATGAATATAATTAACAAATTAAGGGGGGTATATTTTATTGAATTTTAAAAAAAATAAGTGTATATTTTAAAAGTAAAGGAACATAGTTTTAACCAGTATAACATTAGATTAGACCAGTTTAACTTAAAAAAAAAACTTTCATGCGATAAAAGAAATGCATAATGATAAAAGTTGTTTAGTTTAGAGCTAATTCAAGCTACAAGCTTTTTTCTCTTTCAATTCAAATTAGAAGTTATCTTAGTTAATAAACGTAAATATCCCTTTAACATTGACTAGATTGAGTTTGCGCATATAAGTTTTATTTATTTATTTGTAGAAGTTCTACAAATTATTAGGACACATAGCTCTTTTTGCTAAAGTCCTTCGAAATTTCATATTGATATAATAGTTAGTTATTTTTTTTATTAGTTGAATATGTAAAACCTATTGTACTTGTCACTTATTATACCTAGATATATTTAATTAATTAATAAAAACTAGTAATATTTTTTTATGAATTTAAATATATCTAATACAAATAAATATACATAACTAATAATATTATTTTCGTATAATATAAAACTCATATATTCTTACTCCTAATTCTGATTGTTTATAAATCATATTTTAAGGTATACAAGTTAAAATTAACAACATCGACAATGAACTTTACGTTTATAAAAATTCTATATGCATATATATCAAACAGGTCCATTAGCTCAGCTGGTTAGAGCGTCGTGCTAATAACGCGAAGGTCGAAGGTTCGAAACCTGCATGGAATTTTCACGTTTTATGTTATATTTTATGGATTTACTGCTGCAATTAAGAAATGAGAAGAAAATGAAGTTGTATTCGAAATGAGAAGCATGAAAGCACATAAAGCCACAGTGATCCAGGTAGCAACATGTGAGATTAGCATAGAATAATGGAATAATGAATGAAAAGTGAAAGACATTACTGGTATAATGTGAGGAGGAATAGGAAGACAGAAGAAGATTAGTTGTGTTTTGGTTGGAATTTAGCAACAGCGTTGTGGGTGGTTTTGTTTTGTCGAGGGTGAGAGGAGTGATGCACGTGTACAGTTTTTGCGACAATTGCATGGAAATGCATGTACTCTTTTGTCAGTGTATCACTGACACCTTCTACCAAACACACATGCCCGACACCATGAAAGAAAGTTTGTCAATTTGATTTAACCCACAACTTTGTCTTTCCCATTTCCCCATTATCCAATTACCCTTCTCTCTTCTTATTCCCACTCCTTCTCCCTCATTCATCATTTTTTATTAAACATTCGCAAACTTACTATAACTTCATTACTATCTTGTAATAACCATTGAAACTATGTTTTGTTCTGAGAAACCCAATGTTTCAATCAAATCAACTCACAACAAATATTTTTCACAGTAACTTTTGGACCAACACTCAAACATTGTTTTTTCAAATAAACTCTTTCAACTTTGTATACAATCCCAAGATTAGTGAAGAGTCATTACAAACCTAAACAAAACAATTTACTCAAGTTTCTTAACTAAAAATACCTAGCTAACAGAATGATACAAAATATAACATAGTTTGGATATCACTAAAGAGTTCACACATTGATCGATATTCTGATTGATTTTCTTTTTACTTGTGAGTGTTTATATATGAGTATTTCAAAAAATAGTAAGTGAAAGAGATTAAGAAAATGTTCACACATTGTGTTTGGTTTCGTATCGGAAACGTTCTGAATCAATTTTAAAAATCAATTCATGTTAATAAATTGTTTAGAGAAAATCAGAATCAATTTTTAAAATCAATTGAAGATGAAAAGTTCACATCAAACATAAATAATTTTTTTTAGCTTCTCTATCGACCAAAATCGATTTTCTCACATAAAGTAGTAAAATAAGGAAAATTATTTTTTGACAAATTTTTTTAACAAACTTTTGACAAAGTTTCTATAAATAGAATTAAATAGATTATTTTTTTATTTTTTAATCAAAATAAAATAATAATTGTAATACTTTTTTACTTCAAAAGGTAATTTGTCAAAAAGTTTGTCAAATTTTTTTGTTAAACTATCATCTTCCGTAAAATAATTCTCCCAAAGCGTTAAATGTCAACCGAATCCTTGATAAGATAATGTGATGTGATTTTAAAATGGAATATTAACCATATATATTCATATTTTTTTATTAGCTTGAATTTGAATACCTTTGTTTGAGATAATAATCAACTAGGGCTCTTGGAACTAGTTTTTTATGAACACCATATGTGATCACCTTCATTTTTACATTGATAATTTCAACATTGAGTCTTTAATCAATTTAAAATTAAAAAATAATTGATGTGAAAAGCCTTTTTTTATTGCAACATGGTTCAAAATTCCTAATATTTTCTTGAGTTTTTTTCCTTTTAATGGTTTCAGCAAAATAAAAAATCACAAATCAACAAAAAATCCTTCCAAGATCCAATCATGAGTTCTTCCTTAAAACTTGAGTTTGCATCACATTTGGTCGTCTATCTTTAGTTGGTAGGTTATCTCTAACCTTTCAAATTGAATTGATGCATGTTTAGAGTTCTTCTTTTGATAATCCTTGTGAATGATGACATGATCCATGGATAGTTTTTACCTTTAAGACGATTATTAAAAAGTCGACTTATAAATCTAACTCAGTCTCATCAAATCGGTTCGTAAGGTGAGATTTGTATTCACTAATTATATATTATAATATTGTATTTGTATCTAATAAATGTAGGAGTTCTAACACATATCAAGACCTTTTTTAATTCATATATTGGGTGAAAAACCCTACATTCTTTAATTGATAATTTTATAGGAGATTTTCAAGTAGCTTCATCTTAGGTAGAGGAGCCTTAGAAATGTGATGTAAAATCATACTTCAAAGTTAAATTGGCTTGCTCAATGGCTTAGCTGTCAGAATATTAAAAAAAAGAAAAAAGAAATGAATGGTGCACGTGTTGGTGAATTTTCATTGGTTGATCAACGGTAGTACCACGTTAAGTCCATGATCAACCTTGAGTCATGCATTGACCTAAGAACGAAAGTTGAAAATAATTTTCCAATCATTACCCATGATATTATTATTTTTTACTTCATATTTTAAAATAAAAACCTGCATATGCTTCTGCATATTTTCAAATACTCGATGGTTCAGCATAATGGAGGAACCCCAGTCTCTCATAACAAAAAGTTTAGGCATGAAATCGGAGAAGTTGGAGTTGGCTTTGGTTTTTCCTCTGTTTTTCTGTTAGAAGGATCTTAAAATTTAGATATAAATTTGCAAGTGCTATTTGAATTGTTCTTAAATTGGTATTACAAATTTATTTTGATAATTCACATAACAAAAAAATTATAAAGAAATATACAATATCAAAGCGAGACTTTATTTAATTAAAAATAAGATAAAAGCATCCAAGAAATTATATTCAAGTTTTATTTTAAAAAAAGAAAAATAATTTTATGGAATGTCTATTTTTTTAAACAAATTATACATTTATATATTATTAATTTTTAACTAAACTAATATACATTAAAATAGCTTTTTATTTAAAAAAGATTTTAATATTTTTCATTATAAATTTAATGGTGTCAAAATATGTCAGCTCAACTCAATATCAAAAAGAGATCCGTGCATACGTATTTTTTCTTATGAAATATTATGTCATTTATTTATTAATTTTGTATATAGATTTTTTGAATTAAATTTAAAAATAAAAGTTATGTAAATTTAATTATAATATTTGAATATAGTTGACATGATCCCTTTTTGTGTTTGTCTTTGAGATTCCATGTGAACCAAAATTTGCATGTTTTGGGTTTGTTTGATTGATCCTGCCAAATTTTGTAAAGAATAAAAATGAACTGATAGAGACTATTTTTGTTTTTCCTATATTAAAAAAATGTTTCAAAATTTGTTTATAGGGTCTGTCTTTGAAATCGTGAGGCCCAAAATCAACGAAGCCCAATTTCATATTCCTAGGCCAACTACAGACTTATTTTAATACAGCCCAGATATCAGATAGAAATCGTAAACAACTTCAATTCTACCCTTTCTCCTGTGAATATAACATGCTAGTGTTGAACCATATTTTCTTGATTTAAAATAATTTTTAATATTTGGTATTTATTTTTGCTTTATAATTTTTCTCTCTAATTTTAGTTTCTTAATTTCTTTAGTTTTTTTTCGTGAAATAGTTATAAGTTTATGAATTGGTCTTGTAAGAATTTTAGAGGATTTTAAATGTGGATGCACTAGGACTGTGTAATTACATACTGTTTTAATTTATTTGGATATTTTTCTCTAAATCAAACAGTTCGGATTTTTAATATGTAAGAGAAGCATGATTTAAAAGAAGGATCGCAACCAAAAATATTGTTATTATAAATTTACTAAATTTAAGCAACGCATATTTTTGCTATGATTTGAAATAAAAATAAAATAAGGTCATTTTTTTATATTTTTATTAGCAAAACAAATCTTGATATTATAAAAAGTGTGATAGATACATTTTTTTTAATAGTTTGTCCTGTGTCTTAAAATGATATTTCGAGTAACATTTTATAAAAAAAACATTGGCCGTTTATAACTTCTTATATTATGTGTTTCTCTATGATACTTATAATAAATATAGTTAACCCTTTACAAATAAAGTATATTTTATTTTATTCAATTTTAAACATTACAAAATCCAGCACGATCACAATATTAGATTTACTTAAGTATGTTTTTCTTATGCTTGATTGAAATATTTGAAAATATCGCACAATGAGATTAATACTAGAATATGCAATACGAATATCCTTGAGATTAAACAATGTAACTAAAGTATTGTCTATGAATGAGATTACAATAATTTAAAATGAAATAAGAAAACAAATAATAAATACTAAAACAAAAATTATTAACATTGTTTTATTTAGCAAGGTTTTTCTTATGTTTTAAACTTGATTGAAATATTTGGAGATATAAGATTAGTAGTAGATTATGCAATACCATAAAAATATAATATTGAAATTAATCAATATAATTAATATAATTTTCATATACGAGTATGAATAATAGGAGTTTAAAAATAAATGAAAAATAAATCATAAGCACTGAAATATAATTTTGAGTAGTAAAATTCAATTTAATATATAATATATTTAGTTATTTAAAAAAATTATTTTGATTAATATAAACAATTTTTTTTGTCAATTTAGTTATTTTAAACGATGATTTTACAAAAAAAAAAAACATTCAATTCAATAAACAGGCCCATAACTCTAAATTATCAACTATAATTTTTGTAGTGATAATTAGGCAGTTATAAGATTGATCTATAGATAAAAATTGGAATAGAGATTGAAATAAGTTTGAAATTGGTTTGAAAATATGGAGTAATTAATGGAGGAATTTGAAGTAAAGGATATATTAAGAGTTTGAACATAAAGTTGAGTTATAGTTGTTTAAAATGATTGGACAATCATTTAACGACGAGGGGAGGATTGTGATTTCTAAGAGTATTAGATTTCATCAATGTGCATCAATTGAATCTTGGTGTTATGTACTCATTCTTTGTGACAATATTCATTTTTAATTGTAAATCATATTTTATATAGTTTATGTTGGTGAAATGACATGTTTATGAAAGTAAAATTTCAGTTTAATGAAGATAAACATTTAAAACTAGTTAAAATTGTAAGTTTTGGTACAATATATGAATATTTGCATAACTGGTTTCTACATAGTCAAGGGAATTTTTTTCACTAAGTAAATTTTGTTTACTTGTAAATTTAAGAGGTTTGGTCATTAAATGGTCATATAATCATTGGACAAACTTATTGTAGTGAAATATTCATAGTTTTGTTTATAGTATTATTGATGTGACTTATTATTGTTTGTGAGAATATCTTACTATAATATGTAATAAGATTCTACAGGTTTTCTTTGTTTATAACATCATTTTATAACTTAAAATAGTCTGACATTTATTTATTGTTTTGTTTAATGACCTATTATGATTGTACCATACACACAAGTAGATATTGAAAAAATGCAGATGAACAAAAATGATATATTATTAGATTCTTCTTTTTAACATTTTTACACAAGAGTAGATATTGGAAAAATGCAGATGAACAATAATGATATATTATTAGATTCTTCTTTTTTACATTTTTGAGAAAAAGATAAACTTATATGCATAAGTTATAATATGTTTTGAAACACTTTAATATGTGATAATATATATCGAAAATTTGCATGGACCACAATTTTGTTAGTTCTACTACATGTTACAAATAATATTAATATGTTGATTTTTTTTATAGAATATATATTTCTATTTTTAATTTACTTTATTTTTATTTTATTTATTTGTGAAACCCCGTTTTAGCTCCTATGAATGTTTCTTTTAAAAAACAAGAGTTATAGTTATAGTTTTATTTTTATTTGAATATATAAAATATAGTTTTATTATTTAATTATCATTTTCTATATTTTAATATCTCTCTAAACCATTTATCTTTATTTTTTATTTCTTGACTTCTCTTAGAGTTCTTTGTAACAAATTATTATTCTTTTTCCGATCAAAGAGTGTTAGTGAATTGATAATACAATATCAATTATGACCAATAAATAAATACAGTCTTAAATAGTTTATGTAATTGTGTGTGAGATCAAAACCAAATAAATGAATATATATGGTAGAATAAATATTGGTTTGTGAATCAGATATCCTTAAAACAAATTACTTTTCTAACTTTTCTCAAGGTAAGAGGAGTCATCTTTGGAATGTTATTAAACTTTGGATTTATTGACAGTGAATTACTAGTGAAATAGTATATTGTTGAGATTTGATTGAATTAAGAAATTTCATGTATGAATGAGATAAAAGTTAGATGTTAGGTTTGAAGAAGAATGTTATTGAGTTAGAAGTGACGTCATTGCCTATAAAAGTAAAGTAATTTTTTTTATGGCCCAATTATGATACTTGAATTATAATTAGTCTTTTGATTCAAGATTGATCGAAAATGAAACAATAAGTTACTTTTAAAATGCCGTGAAAATAGTAAAAATATTAATTTAAGATATTGTATGTTATATTTAAAATTTTTCTTGAAAATCTCACAAAAACTTAAAATAAAATAAAATTATAAATATAAGTGAGAACAAACATCTTATAACTAAATAATTTTTATAAGGTCAACTTAAAATTGAATAGCAGGATATTTTGAATTTTGAGTGATCAAATTAAATTAAAAAATGACATTTATGCATTATTAATTAAAGTTATTTAAAATATTAAATTTGATAAAGTTCGTTAATTAATTTGTGTGCAGTTTTAAACGGCTGTGTACCGACAAATTTTAGTTATATAAAATAAGCATTAAAGCAAACAATAACATTCGAATATATAGAATATATTTAAAATTTAAAACGAATTATTCATCCTGTATCATTTAAATACTATCATTTCTAAAAATGACAGCTTTTGTTTCTAAAAAAATTAGCTTTTAATTGAAATTTAATTTAATTATACTATTATTTCCTTCTCACAATTTGATCACGTTGTTTAAATCACTCACATCCTCAAACAATATAATACACCACAAATTATTATATATTATTTATTACGTAACTACTATTTTTAAAAAAATAAATAAAAATGAAGACTGCCTATTATTTACTCAGAGCTAAATAAAATAATTGTAATTGATGAAAAAAATATTTTTAATAACCCAAGAGTAGTGTATGGAATAGTCATTTAAATGAGAAAAAGAGAAAATAATACTTTAACAAAGTTTTATTTGACAAATTTTGACAAATAATAATTTTTATGATAAAAAATATCTTAAAACTTTATTATTTTATTTTTATAACTTATAAAAAATAAAAAATATTCTATTAGATAATTTTGTCAATTTTATCAAAAAAATATTTGTCAGAAAATTATTTCTAAAAAAAATACCAAAAATGTTGAGTGAGAAAAGTTAGTTGTTGATTGTATCCCATCCACACCAGTTGCAAGGCCCATGTTTCTTTATCATCCCTCACCTATCTTTGGCAGCCTAACTTCTAAAGTGTTTCAGTTTCCAAAATCAAACTCAAAATTTAATTCAGAAATTAAAAATCAGATAAATAAAAAAATAAAATTGAAATGAAGGAGTTGTTTGGTATTCCAAAAAGCACAATGGAAAAAAATAAGAATGCAATCCTAGTCAGATTGGTAGTTGGATCAAATTGAATTGGGATGATGAGTGCAAAGGAAATGCGATGAAGGGTGAGAAAAGATGATTGGGCTAAACCAAACAGAGGAGGGGCCCGCACCTGATTAATAGTCCACTTCGTTCGGTGGGCTATTCAATCGCACGCACGCCCTACACGTACGGTCCTATCTCATCAAAACCCCAATAACCAAGTAAATATAAAAACAACTTTTTCTCTTATTCTTTAAGGGGTGGGCTACGACCTTTAGCCAACCCTTTTGTGGTCCGTTCCCATTCTCATATTTTATATCAAACGGGGTGGTGTGGTGTGTGTGGCGTGGTGACATGATCAGAAAGTAAGTAACAAAGGAAAGAGAATCTCCAAAAAAAAAAAATAATAAAATGAATTGAATTCGATAAATAATAATAATGGACCTCAAGGTCCAAACTCCAAATCCAACAGATTTGCCCTATTTTAAATGTGTTTGAGAAAAACCTTATCTCCCGAACCTGTACGAACTACGTTCCAAATATCAGAAACCCTCGAACTCGAAGGTCCAATTAGCTCCTCGGGTTCGTTCCCAGGCCCAATCTCCATCTCTCTCTCCGGTGAGCCCTCCATCTTTCTCTCTCCTCTCTGCAAAGCCCTAGATCTCACTCCGGTGAGGCTCAGGCCTCGTTTTCCGCTTCGGATCCGCTTTTCACACTCCAATCCTCTTCACGTATATATATCTGGTGCCTCCCAAACCCTAACTCTTTGATTTCTCCGTTTTTCTTAATTTTCTTCCGGTTAAACTCTTTTAATCTCGCTTTTATTGTTAGCAAGTTGTTTTTTTATCGTGATTAGGTTTCCTTTTTTGCGTTTTGTGCTTTGATTTGTCGATCTCGGTGGTCGCTCTTCAGTTTCGTGTCAGTGAATTGGCTGTTTGTGTGCTGGAATGCTTGATCTGGACTGTGTTTTTGTTTTTTGATTTTGTATGTTATCCTTAGCTGTTTTTGCAGTGGTATACCATTGAAGATCTGATTTCCCATCTTTGACTTTTGAGGTTGACCTTGTAAATAGTTTGTGAGCTCTGAGAGTTGTGGTTGATGGAGGGAATATTCTAGGAGCGTCTTTCACTGATGAATTTTGTTCACTTCACTTTGTACTGTTGTGATTGAGTGGGCTGATCTGACCCGTTTGTGGAGCCAGTGCCTTCTTTGAGTTTGTGGACAGTTGTTGATTTAGCCTTGGCCTAAAGGCTCACTGAATATTAAAGGGTTGTATGTACTAGGATGGCCGAGGACAGCCTGTTGGGTCTTTGATTCATAAAAAAAGTAGGATGCAAACCAATAGTAAGGTGAAGGGTCTAACAGAAAGTCTTAAACCATGATCCTGCCAGCAAAATAGGATGCTGGTTGCAATACTGACATGCTGGTCCATCCATTCTGATGTTACTGGCACTAGTCTACAACCCTCTTTTCAATATTCACTTTGAAAGTTAGTTCTTTATACCATGTCTTGTATCCACAACTCAATCTTATATGCACAAATTTCTGTTAAACAGGTGTTTGATTTGGTCTTCACTTCTCTCTTTCATAACTGCGCTACCTAAAAGAATGCTATATACTTTATTGTCTTCTAATTCTTTTTTCTTGCTCTTTGGCTCTCTAAGATGTCACTTATGCATACAATTGTAATGTATATTTTGTTTTATTGTTTATATCCTGTATATTTGAACGAGAGTGTTAATGTATCTGTTTGGAGGACATTTCCTGGTGGGAAGTTACCATTAATTAGCAATTTTATTTCTAGGTGAAGCAGGAAGGTACATATCAAAATAAAATATGGTGGTTACTGTTGAAGAAGATAAAGTGGTTGCGACCCCTGATGTGAAAAATGCGCCTGTCAGTACTGGTTTTCAACCCAGCAATGATCTGGTAAATTCGGAAAATCAGTCCGACCATAGTGTGGAAATATCCGAGCCTCAGCCTGATAACGATCTCTCCAATTTCCAGGCAGAGCCTAACAAAGTACTTGCAGCATCTGAAGTCCAGGATCCCAGTGGAAATAACACTGAAGGTACGTTGCCCAATGCCGAAGAACCTCCTAGCAGTGAGTTGGAGAATCTTGAGACACCACCCAACAACCAATCAAATAATGATGAGGGCCCACTCAACAATCAGCATGTTGATTCTGTGGCATCATTCAAGAATCCATCAGAAAGCTCTGAAGATGTAGCTGATGATAAGCTTGTTAGTTCCGGAGCTCCTCTTGACCAGAAGCCTGTGTCTGAGGCACCATCAAGCGATCAGTTGGTCAATTCCGAGACACTTCCAGATAATGGCGTGGTAGATTCTGAACATCAGACCAGTAATGATGTGGTTGTATCTGAAACGCAGCACAGCGATGAGGTGGTAGCAGAGCAAAACAATGAGGTGGTTTTACCTGCAACTGTCGAAAGCGAGGAGGTGGTTTTATCTGAAACACAGCAAAGAGATGAGACAGTTTTATCTGAAACACAACGAGGCGATGAGGCAGTTTTATCAGAAAAACAGCAAAGCCAGGAGGCAGTTTTATCTGAAACACAGCAAAGCCAGGAGACGGTTTTATCTGAAACACAGCAAAGCCAGGAGACGGTTTTATCTGAAACACAGCAAACCAACGGGGCAGTTTTATCTGAAAGACAGCAAATTAATGGGGTTGTTTTATCTGAAACGCAGCAAATCAATGGGGCAGATTTATCTGAAACACAGGAGGTGGTTTTATCTGAAACACAGGAGGTGGTTTTAACTGAAACACAGGAGGTGGTTTTATCGGAAACACAGGAGGTGGTTTTATCTGAAACACAGCAAAGTAATGAGGCATTTTTATCTGAAACACAGCAAAACAATGAGATGCTTACTTCTGAAACCCAGCCCAGCAATGATGTAGTCATGTCAGATGCACAACCCAACAGTGAGCCACTGGTGTCTGGCTCACTGCCCAGCAGTGATATAGTCGTGCCTGAGAGACAGCTCAGCAATGAGACTATTGTACATGAGTCACAGACCAGCAATGATGTGATAATGTCTGAAGCATTGCCTGAAAACGAGACTGTACATTCTGCAGCTGATCCTAATAATCAGCTCTCTAATTCTGACTCTCTTTCTCAGAATCATCATTATACTAATCTACACATGATTCCTGAAGATCAGCTGCCTCAACCTGAATCACTGCCCAATTCTGATCCACTGCCTGCTTCTGAACCACTGCCAGACAGTCATCTCACAGACATCAAACCAATATCTCATAATCATCTTGCACAGTATGATACACTACCCAACAGTCATATGCACCATTCCGAGGCAGTGGCCAACCATGAACTAGTACCTCACTCTGAGGCGTTGTCCCATGAACACATAGCCAACTCTCATTTGTTGCCACACTATGGGCTGCAAAACAGTGAAACGCTGCTCGACAATCAGTTAGTCAATTCTCAACCACACTATGAGATAGTCAACGCTAGCAACATTCCCAGCTATGAGATAGTCAATGCTGAAACTCCATTGAACAGTGAGGAACCTACTCCTGAAACTCAGCCAAGCAAGAGGAGAAAAAAGAAGTCTATCGTCTGGGAACACTTTACTATAGAAACAGTCAGTCCTGGATGTAGAAGAGCATGCTGCAAGCAATGCAAGCAAAGTTTCGCTTACAGTACTGGTTCAAAGGTTGCTGGTACTAGTCACCTCAAACGCCACATAGCCAAGGGGACATGCCCAGCTCTTTTGCGTAGCCAAGATCATAACCAGTTCAGTCCATATACTCCACGGTCAAGGGGAAGTGATGCTGGCAATGCTAGCAGTGCCCCCAAGCGACGCTATAGGTCCCCTAATACTCCTTACATAATATTTGATCAAGATCGTTGCCGTCACGAGATTGCTAGGATGATCATTATGCATGATTACCCCCTTCACATGGTTGAGCATCCGGGATTTGTTGCATTTGTCCAAAATCTGCAGCCCCAGTTCAATATGGTTACATTTAACACAGTTCAAGGAGATTGTGTTGCAACTTACCTGATGGAAAAGCAGTGTGTTATGAAGTATTTTGAGGGATTACCTGGACGTTTGTGTTTGACACTGGATGTTTGGACCTCAAGCCAGTCTGTAGGATATGTGTTTATAACTGGACATTTCGTCGATAGTGATTGGAAGTTGCAGAGAAGAGTTCTTAACGTTGTGATGGAACCATACCCTAATTCTGATTCTGCTCTCAGCCATGCTGTATCTGTTTGCATTTCTGATTGGAATTTGGAGGGCAGGGTGTTTTCTATCACTTGTGATCAGACTCCGAGTGAAGTTTCCCTTGGGAATCTCAGACCATTACTCTCTGTAAAGAATCCACTTATCCTTGATGGTCAGTTGCTGGTAGGAAATTGCATTGCCCGAACCTTCAGCAATGTTGCAAATGAACTATTGGGTTCGGTACATCTTGTTGTAAAAAAGATCAGAGACAGTGTAAAATATGTGAAGACTTCAGAATCACATGAGGAAAAATTCTTGGAGCTCAAGCAGCATCTTCAGGTCCCCAGCGAAAGGAACCTTTTTATTGATGACCAAACCCAGTGGAATACTACATATCAGATGCTGGTGGCAGCTTCTGAACTTAAGGAAGTGTTTTCTTGTTTGGACACTTCTGATCCTGATTACAAGGGAGCCCCATCAATGCAAGATTGGAAGTTGGTTGAGACCCTCTGCACGTACTTAAAGCCCCTTTTTGATGCAGCAAACATTCTTACCACGGCAACTCATCCCACTATTATCACCTTTTTCCATGAAGTTTGGAAACTGCAGTTGGATCTGTCTCGAGCTGTTGTGAATGAGGATCCTTTTATCAGCAACCTTACTAAACCCATGCAACATAAAATTGACAAATACTGGAAAGATTGTAGTCTGGTTTTGGCAATTGCAGTAGTTATGGATCCTCGTTTCAAGATGAAGCTTGTGGAGTTTAGTTTCACAAAAATATATGGCGAGGATGCCCATGTATATGTCAAGATTGTGGATGACGGGATTCATGAGCTGTTCCACGAGTACGTGACCCTTCCCCTGCCACTGACCCCTGCTTATGCAGATGAAGGAAGTGCTGGAAGCCATATGAAGACAGAGGGGTCTCCAGGAGGAACTCTGTTGTCAGATAATGGATTAACAGATTTTGATGTCTACATCATGGAAACTAGTAGCCATCAGACGAAGTCTGAACTGGACCAGTATCTGGAAGAATCACTGTTGCCACGTGTTCCGGACTTTGACGTTTTGGGCTGGTGGAAGCTAAACAAACTCAAGTACCCTACGCTTTCAAAAATGGCCAGGGATATATTGTCTGTTCCGGTCTCAAGCGTTCCTCCAGAATCTGTTTTTGATACAAAAGTGAAAGAGATGGATCAGTATCGAAGTTCCTTGCGGCCAGAGACAGTTGAGGCCATTGTATGTGCGAAAGACTGGATGCAGTATGGAGCAGCCGAAGCTTCCAACGCGCTGGTGAAAATGGAGTTCTAGATTTTATTCATGTAATTTTGGTTTACGTAGAGGGTGTGAAAGAAAGACCGCATCATGCATCGCGATATTTGATGAACCTACACGTTCTCATTTAGGTACTCTCTATGATGGTAGGTTCTTGTATTTTACTTGTAGTTCTTAGTTATATGTTAGGCTATGTTGATGACATTTGATGTGTAGATTTGGACGTGAATGCCTATATTCTAGTTTACTTCCCTGGACTAGATGCTAGAACAGATGCCCTCCTCAAGGTGATTTGTTGATGTAATAATTTAACTCAATATTCAATCACTGCTATTCAGGAGCTCCACTTGCTCTGGCCTGTCGCTTATAGTTAGATTCAATTTCACTTCTTAAGTATGTTCCTTTTTTTTTTCCTTTTCTGAAACATGTATTCGTCCAAGCCATTTATGAAAAGTGAAAAAGACCACTTGAAAATTGTCACTGTCAGTCAGCTGATGTATAATGTTATGTGATGGTATTAGAGATAAGCAAAGACGCGGGAACTGTGTAGTTCATCACAGCGTATGCACTACTCGATTGAACTCGGGAACCTTGGTGTCTGCAGGTAACGATTTTGGATCAAGTTAATGTTTTTGTGCGTATAACTTTTGCTTTGCTTTAGTCATCAAAAGCTGTAATGGTTTGCAACTCTTGTTTGTAAATATTTGTTTATTAATTTATGCAGAGAATAAATATGTAATATGATAATTGAAATACATGGTTAGAGACAGAAAAAGTAAAGCTGTGATATAATTTTGACTTAATGATTTTTTTGAATAAAGGTTTAATTTAAATAGTTTTAATGTTAATTACTTAGTATTTATCAGAAAAGAAAATAAACATATAAAATGAAATGAATATTATTCTGTAAGTTCAAAATATTTGATTTTATTTTACGTTTTGTGGAAGGCTTGTATACTTATATATAATTCTGATTTACAGGGCCAAACCATCTAATAGTACTTTTTTTTTCTTACGAGTAGGTGTTTATTGAAAAATTTATTCGAATTAGAATTAATTCTAAAACTGGCCCAAGGTAACTTAGAGTCACTTAGTACACTGATTTTTGTTTTTTTTTTTAAATTAATGATAAACTATAAAACTTCTTGATGAAAAGGGAAAGTTTGAATATGGGATAATTACATATTGAATATGATATTTTTTTAATATTGTAAATATAGTTCCATATGCAACACAAAATCAAAAACGACCAGACCCACACCGGAGAAATGCCCATTCAAATCAAATAAAAAATAATGGTTGTTTCTTCCTGCACCATGTCAAAATTTTCCTGCACCCATCATTTCAGATTTTATTTTCTGGTTCTAAATGAACTCCAGATATATTTTTTCTGAAGATACTGACACACTTTTTTTTTTTTTTTTTCTGAAAGACACTCACCAACTCTAGTTCTGGATAAAATTTTCCGAAATCTTTATTGAGGCGGGGGAAGAAAATAGATAGAGTATGGGAAGAAACAGCCAAAAAAAATTGATTAACCACAAACTGGACTCTAACCGGGCCATTACACTCCCCTTTTATTTACAGGTCCTTTCTTCCCCGTAGTTTTCGGTTCGGCTCTGTATTCCATCAAATTTCTCCTGCATTCCATTATTTTGGATTTTATTTTGCGAAAACATTCTTTTCGAAACACATTCACTCATTTTACAGAAGATACTAACCCACTTCAAATTCCAGATAAAATTTTCCAGAAACCTTCAGATAAAATTTTCCAGAAACCTTCATGGGGTGCGCGAAGAAAATTAACTGGGTGAGAACAGACTACTTTATATCGGGCTAGTGACATAATAACGAAGGCGGCCGTGATCAGGTGGAGTGAGAGAGATATTTTAGTAATAATAATAGTAGGAAAGAAGAAAAATCATGTTCACATTTTTTTACTTAAATACATATTTTACCTTTACAAAATAATTAAGTTTAAATAAATAATCATTTAAAAAGATAAAAATAATAAAATAATATTTTGATTTAGAAAACAATTATTTTTAAAAAAATAATTGTATCAAATAGAAATTTCTTTATTAATAGCATAAATATTAAAATTAAATATATCAAAATGAATTTTATCCTTTAAACCAATTCGGCTCACCAACGTGCTTCAATCGGATTAGATTGAGAAATTTTCAATTTTTGTAAGAGTGGATTGAACCGACTTACTTAGTACGTGAGCTTGAATGAGATGGGTTATCTATAACCCATTAACAACAACATTATTAATTTTTTTATTATATTTATTTACTACTTTTAGTTGTATAAGTTCATAATTTGATATTTTTAAATATTAGAATGTTAATCAATAATACTTAAATAATTTGAATGATTGATATTTTGATCTTTATTATTTTTATAATAATATTTTGAAAGTAGAAAAACACTTTAATTCCATTATTATAAAAAATAAAACAAATCAACTCACTTACATTATTATTATTATATAATAAATATATAAAAAATAAAAAAAATTGTAAGTCAATCCATTATTCTTTGGTAAGTTACGTTATATTATAAAATTTTCAATTCATCAAAAGATTAAACTAACTCTTTTTTTAACTTATAATAAATCAATTCGTACGAGCTAGATCGAGTAACTTTACACCCCTAATAATATAAGTGAATATAAAAACTCCTGACGATGTATACTATTTTTGATTTATTATTTATTTTTTAATACATAGTTCATTATTTGTAATGCTTGGATCAAAATATGGTAGTTTTAAATTTTAAATAAATAACTTTTCTTTTAGAGAACTGAAATTAAAACCTACATTTCGAGAATATTTTTACAGAGTATTTAAGATTTTGTTTGAACTTCTTTTTTCCAAACTACTTACTAAATAAACACATTTCAAGAAACTCGGGTCTCATTTTTGTCCAACTACAAGCACATGTAACAAGACCCAATTACCGAATTTGCAGAATCAGTTAGTGCATGCCTTTTTGCTGTGATTATTTTCCTTATATTGATTCTATAAAGGGAATATATATCGCAAGAGACCCCAAAGTTCTAAACTGAACTCTTTCAGAAGCGTTCGGTGGACGAGGACGAGTTCGGGGATGATCTTGATGCGATTGTAGTCATTTGCTCTCAGGTGAGTTTCGTTTTCCTATTCAAAATCTTAGCTTCATGATAGAACGTTTGTGGGCGTCGTTTCGTTCTTTTTTTCTTCAAAAGTTTCGTCATATTGAAATAAAATAAGAAAAGGACTCGTTGAAATGCTTGAAATCGTAGGTAGTGTTTAAGATGAGTTCAAATAATGGTATGGTTCACTCGGTCAAGATTGAGATTTGTTGGTTGTACACGAGTGCCAGGTGTTCGGGAAAAAGCTTGAACCGATATATTTATCGAAGCATAAGAAGAAAGTTCTGCAAATTTATTGGTGTAGGACATTTTCTGAAACATTGTATGTTCGTTTTGTACACTGTAGCTATCACTTATAAGTTATATTTCTCTGTATCGCACTGAAATTCACATATTGATTACGGAGCTCTCCTTTCATTTCTCTCCTGCACCTGCACTCGGAGAAGTTCCAAATCCAGATAAAGTTTATTTAAAAGCTGACTAATATTGAGAAATTATTTAATTGCTATTTCTAGAAGTTGTTAGTCACCGAATGCAGTCGATGCTACCGTATCCAGTTTTCTTTATTTTCAAACAGTGCCTTTTACATTTGAGCGGTCTGATTTTCATCAGTTGGGGGGTATGTTCAAGGTTAGGAGCTGATTTGAGGGGAAAATTAAAAAGAAATGGAGGGAGAGTTATAGGTAAAATGGATAGTGTTATAGTCGCTACCTTTTCTTAGATTCTTATCTTTGGTATCACGCAATTGGAAACCACACCCTTCCTCCATCACACTCACCTTGTTTCATATTCCCAAATCTCATTTGAAATCACAATCTTTGTTCGCTGAATCAGGATTCTAAACTCAAATAGGGTCCCTGATTTTTAGCCCTAAGTCTTTTATTATTTTGAAAATTCAACTAAATGCAAAACACTTCTTGGAATTCTTGTTAAATGAAAGTGCCATGGTGGAATGGCGGCTGGTTGCTTGCCAACCGCCATGGGCAATTTCTGAAGGGAGCCCCACTATGTTGGTGTCATAGACCACAATGGTGTGTTCATATGGAGGAGTTTTGGCCTTTCGCCAATATATATATGTATAGGTGTATAGGTGTTCACATTTAAACACAAACACAATCAAAGTAATCATAGAATACATAGCACATCAGAACAAATATATGCATAGCAACTGAATGAATAAGAAGCACTTTAGCAAACAATATCAGAGCGTACAAGAGAGTAAAGTTCTTAGAAGAAAATACATGAAAATCAAAATTCAAAAGCAAAGAAATCAACAAAAACAAAGCAAATAACAGGTATTAACAGAGCAGTGTACTTCTCCCCCTTTTTTTGTCAGCATCCAAAAAGGTGGAAATTAAAAGATAGCGCCATTGCTGTGAGGGAGGTGTAGGTGGTCTCGCAGATGAGGTTAGGAAGGGGTAAGCTGTTGCAGCAACTAAACAAAGGAGCTTTTAATTTGAGCAGCAAAGGTAGACGCTACCTGTTCAATTCGTTGAGCCTGTCATTCCTCCATAGCTCTAAGCAGTTCAGCAGTGGCAAGATGTTCTTCCCTGAGGCATCCTGTATCATTGCTTGTACTGTGTTCACAACATCAGAGAGTCTAATCAAAATTTCTAAAATTGAAGGATTAGACTCAGTCACTTGCCTAGAGGCGTCTAGAGAAACAGCTTCTGCTTCCTTTATCCTTGAGTCCTCTGATGCTTGTTGTTCTGCTTCAACTTCTTGTTGCTTAGCTTCAGCTTCTTCTCTCTTCTTAGCTACTGCTTCAAGTTTAAAGGTAATGGATGAAAGAAAGACCTGTGGTTCTGTTGGGTCTAAGCCAACTAGACCTCCATTAAAAACGTATCAGAGAAGAAAGGGTAGAATGGTAAAAACTCCAAAGGAGAAGTGTGGTTTAGCAATTTCTTTCTGGAGCTGCAAACCACTTACCCGTAACTCATCAAAAAAATTCTGAAGTAATGCCAAGGTACTGAAGAAAAATACCATCTCTTCAAAAGTTTTAGGGTGAGAAGTAGTGTTGAATCAATTGGCCACCTCAAAAGCCATTGGTTGCAGCAGTATTTGTTTATGCTGATACGGGTGTGGTAGCCTGTAAGTTTAGATGAACCAGTATAAAATTTTCTCTATGCTTGTTCTTGGTGAACTAAACGGTCTAGTCTAGTGTTGTGCAAAAAGTGTCTATAGCCTCTATTCAACCCCCTTCTAGAGCCCAATTGTTCTATCAAACATAGGTACCAATTTTTATTATAAATTCATGAAAAGTTCTATGTGGCATGTAAAATCAATGATTGAAATCTTTAATCTAAATACTGAGTCTTTTGTGTAAATGCATTTTGTACTGTATGTTGAGTCGTTTTTAAAACCACATAGTTATGATTATTTTATTTTTTTTAAATTTGATACTTGTATTTTTAGGATTAATTTTAATTTTTTTGGTTTGTCAACCTCTACCTTCTAGGTTTGGCTCTGTCTTCAGATGGGGCTGCCACATTCGATCTACACCCACACAGTATCACTTTATATTGGTTATGTTTGGACGAATAAGAAATGGGAGAAGGTATGGTGACATTGCTCGCTACCTATAAACACTGACTGGCCACAGATGCTCACTCAGTACAAACTACTGAATCAGTTAGTCTTAGTCGGGTCATGGTTTAAAGTATTAGGTTGGGTTTGGATAAAACCAAATCTAGATTATCCCCCATGTATTAAGCCAGGATTGGAAAAGGTACGTACATAGGTGTGTTGCCTGTATGTTTTTGATTCAATTGTCATCCTTCTGTTCCTCGGTTTGAGTTTTCTTATTCATATCTGAAATTTTAAATCCATCTATCTCCTTGCCCTGAGGTTATCACTCCCGAATCAAAATTCCATGAATTCATTACTGTGAATCATTTGAAGAAATAAGGAAATAAAATTGAATGGGTCTTATTTGTTCAATGACTTTGTGGTAAAATACTTGGGTTTTATTTTCTTCAGTTTTCATTAGAGAAATCTTGAATTATCCATATTTAGATTAATGTCCTTTTTTCTTGTTTTTTCATCGTTACGAGGTGAACTTTTATGTTTTCTTTGACAACTTGATTTGTCCCAAGTTCTCAGGTGCAAATTAGGGTTCTTAATCATGAATATCGATATTGATTATTTCAAGTTGGACATTGATGAACTTATTGGTGAATTCACTCAGGTATCAATAACATCGATGTCCAATGATTTTCCTCATTCTGTATTTTTTTAATTCAAGGAGCATGCTTGCCATTGTTTGGATATTAACAGTCCATATTTGATGTTCAATTTTGGTGACTGACAGAATGAGTCAACAACTTTGGCTGATATGAAAAGAGTATGGCTTTCGAGGAAGTTCTCCTACATTTATGAAGCTTGTCCTTCTACCAACCTGGCTTTCTTTATGCAATCAGTGTATGCTCATTGTATAGGTAATGTATAGCTGGTATATGCAGGTTTGATCATTACTCAATTGAGTTTAGATTTATTTTTTGTGGGCAATTTGCATGTTGAATGGTTTATTCATGCTAAAAAATATTTCCAAAATTATAGAAGCAGTGGTCCAATCTGAAAAGCTTATAATATTTTTTAAAATTTTCCTGTATCTGATGAGTATGTAGTATGCCATTGAAGTTTTATTTTACTGGCCTTTATATCTTTATTTCAGTATAAAAACTCCTTCATCTTCCTATGCAGGTTACATTGTTGGTACTGCTTCTTTATCACACAGATTAGGCGGCTTTTATTGCCTCTACTGTCTTTACGAGACTCAACCCTTTAATCCTTCTTTTAAGGTCTACCTATCTCTTGGTATAACAATTTTCCACTTGATAAAACAACTATGTTTAACTATACAGTTATTGGATAATTTTTGCATTGTCATGCTTACATCTTATCAATAGTTTGGGTGTGTGGAGGGAACTAGATTCATTGTTCATAATTGCTTTAATTTTGATTTTTCCTTGAATCAATTTAGCCTTTTAACCCTATACCTGTATATTTCTGTTTGAGTATGTGCTCCATCGGCGCACCTCACTAATTTGTGATTCAATAGTTGCAATCCATAATGTGCCCTTATCATACAATAAAGTAAGTATTCTTTCATGTTTTTAAAATTTAGATTTTATAGCTAGAATGGGTGTGCAAAAAATCTAATTATTCAAATCCAATTCTAAATCATACTAATCCAAATCACTTTTAAGTCTATTTAACGTATCTGTCTCAAATCCAATCTAATTAATGTATTGCATATGGATTAGTTATTTTTTTGGATTTAAAAAAAATTCAAAATCAATGTTCATCCTAAGAAATAGTTTGCACAACACAATTTTGTGTTGGTTTTGGCTGAGACATATTTTACTCTTATCTACAAAACACCTCTTTAGTTTGAACTATGGCCAGAGCATTGTTAGGTCAGCCTTGGCTTGGCTTTGGCTGAGGTGTCCTGGATTCGACCTTGATCAGAATACCATCGACACGTCCTGAGTTGGGATGTTGTTCGGCTTTTCGATGTTGTTTGGCTTCTAGCAAGCTGTCATTAGCCTACTTATCTATTATATATCTCTTCTAAGCCCAAGAATTACCGGTTTAAAATCCTAACCTAACCTGAAACTTGTTTACATGGCTTGATTTTTAGAAAGACCTAGAAACAAGTCAATCAGTTTAACTTGGCTAATGAGGCTAGAAAGGTCAATGAGTGTTGTTCATATCAAATAAATTATTCTTTGTTTTCTGAAGACTAATATTAAGGAAGTAAGCAACACACTATTATATTAAAAGTGGACAGACGCGTAGAGCATATAAGTGTTCATATTGCCACAGGGTAAAATAGTTAGAGAAAGTCATACAAAAAAGACACAATTTAGTATTGAAAAAATCATGCATAAAGGAAAAAATGGGAAAAACTTCAATTAGAATCATGGAACACTTCTATTCTCCTGTTGAACCATTATGCTATTAACCACTCTATATGATCACCTAAGAAGGAATGGACACATAGATACGAACACAAAGATGACAAAGATACATGTACGAAGATACGACTAAATTAAAAAATATAGGACATAGGACACTTTATATATATATATATATATATATATATATATATATATATATATATTTATATATGGGTCTATTAGTAACTACTGACCTAAAAAATCAATAGAAACAATTATAAAAGTGTCTAACAAAAGAAAATTTTATGTAAAATGTCATGTTTCAAGAGATAAACTAGCTATCTCAAGAATCTCATTGTCATCCAATGAAAAGTCATATGTAATATCTCACAATTTAGTTGTTTCTTCATTGTTTTTTGAGGGGTTTCTTGAGAGAAAAGAAAGACTGTTATGAATAAATATTAGATGCTTCATCCTTTGAGGTGTTGTCTTATTAATTTTCAAAAAATGAATCACAATTTAGTTGTTTCTTCATTGTTTTTTGAGGGGTTTCTTGAGAGAAAAGAAAGACAGTTATGAACAAATATTAGGTGCTTCATCCTTTGAGGTGTTGTCTTATTAATTTTCAAAAATTGTATAAAGGAATTGGTACTTCAATGGTTTGTAGAATGGCATATACATGCCCATCTCTAATAGCTAGGTTGGTAGAATGGCATATACACGTTTTTTCTCTTGCATTTCCCGCGTAGGGAAACATCCTACATCATACAGAACTTAGATATTCCAGATTACAGCATTTGTACCTCAACAATGTTGTGCTTTAGTGACTGCATTTTTTTTTTCTGTCAACTTCTGTTTGGAAAATACGTGTTTTGCATGTGTTGGTTCTTCCAAATGTGGTGAAATAATATATTGGTCAAACATCTTCATGTTTATTGTTTAGTGCTTGGCACCAGACATGCATATGTTACGTAAACTGGCTTTTCAGAAGATAGTTACTATGATGCATGACAGAGGAAAACTTTATCTTGCTTAATGTGTTGTGCAGTGTTACTCCTTGACCTGCTTCATAGTGTGTCACTAGAGTAGTTATTCCTGAAAATATCTTCTTTTTTATTTTCATTTTATGTTTCATCCCACTTTGATGCTTCATATTTGTCCGAATGTAATGATGGTCCACATGAAAACCTAAATTTATGTGTTCGTACAGAGGAATTAAAGAAACTTAGAATCCTTGTTGCTGATGCCAAAGCCAATGATATTAAAGTGGTACCTGCTTTAGTGAAGAGAATGCTTGAAAGAAATGTTTTCCTTTTTGGCTCTGTCGACTTGATTGAAGGCTGTGTTGCAGAGACTGTAAACCAACTCCAACAATTACAGAATGCCCGTATTCAAGTTGCATACGAAAAGTAAACCACCAAATTACATTTATATCCAAGATCCTTCTTTCCTTCACATGTTGCCATGATAATGTAGTTTGCTCAACAGCTTATTGTTTTCATCTGTTCACTGTGAATGACAGGTTATTTGAGAGCTCTTCAATTGATAAATATATTCAGATGGACCTTGTAAGCACCTTAATGCTCTGTGACTTACAAAATGATTTGTTTATTCTGCTAATTACACTAATTTGCCGTCAGATTTCTTAATGATAAGTTTATATGAAAAATATATTACTCTTTTGCATTTACAAGGGCTCTGATGATGGTATTATAAACATGAAGGTTGTTATGTAAATTATAACATGCCTTCTGGAACCACCTAAAGGCTCCAATAAAAAATATTTTACGTATTACTCAATTTTATGTTTCTAGTTATCATATTTCTTTGTTTTCTTTTTTAGCGGGGGAAGGCCGCTTGGGGCTTATATCTCGTGCCTATTAACTTGGAGGGGTTTTGGTACTTTATATTATTTGCTTATTTTGAATATGAAGGAATGCCTGTAAGATCCACGCAACTTCTGTAAATTAAACACTCGTGCAAAATGCCATTCAATCCTTGCTTTCGTCTGGCTCTGGGTATATTTTGATATCTATACTTTCAGATGCTAATATCTTTCTTGAGATGTATTTCACGCAAACTCCTACTATAGACTGTATATTATTTTTAGGAGTGATAAGGTGACTTATGATTAGATGGAAGGGAGGGAAAGGTACGTGGGTTGGATCTCCTTGCTAACAATTTAAAGAAATATGGTTGGTTTGCTGAGTTTAGAAAGGAGGGTGAGAGAGGTTATGGGTTCAACTCTCCTTATTAACAAAGAACTAACAACTAACATTTGTTGATAGAAAAAAAGACTGTATTTTTAATTGTTTGTGATTTTGTTGCATTTAACTCCCTTTCTCTTTTCCACATGCCAGGGCTTGGAAGTTGAACTCGATTTGCTCAAGAACAAGTCATTGGGATATGCTGCAGCCAAGAATATGGCCATTCAAGGTATTTATTCCTATCCTATTTTACATAACGAGGTGCCTGCCGGTTAAAATACTTTTCAATTTTTGGAGTGGTTGCTGGTGTAAAGCAAGTTTTTTTTTTTTTTTGCCTTTTTCTTGTTATCCGAAAAGACTAGTGCGGGGCAACCAAGAAGAACGCTTGTCCTGAGTTTTTTTTTGTTTTTTTCTTTTTACCACGACTTGTTAAGCTGTTGGTTTTTCTGATTTTTAAAACTAGAAAGATCCTGTCTTCCTATTTTAAGTGCAGTCATATTTTTTTAAAGAATGACCACTTATATCATTGGGGGGTTCACGGTTTTCCAAATTGTGAATTGCTTCCCATTTTTTATACAAGGACAAAATGCTGCCCTCAAGACTTGTGGAATTCTTGACCTTAAGGGGAGGCTGGGGATGTTTTGGTTGTTATTGTCTGGCTGTTTGAATTTGGCAATACATGATATCATTAATGCTGTCAATTATCTAATTCTATGTCCTCGTTTTTCATTAGAGGCAAGCAGTATTTTAGACGTTGAAAACATAAAGCACATACAAGAAGATAAGCAACTGATTGGAGATGTAGTAGAGAAGGTTGCTAATGACTGGCATGCCCAGAAACAAGCATTTTATAAACAAACAGGATTGGGGGAGGACGATGAATATGAGAAGGAACTGGAGCAATTACTTCTAGATCATCATCCACATAATGGAGATTCTAACCAAGATTGAACACAACAATCTGAGTCGTAAGAGGAGTTACTTATGGTTAGGGGATTCATAGGGACTCTCAAAGAAGTGATGTGTTTTACTTTTTCCTGTAATCGAATGAAACAAAATTTGATAATATAATGTTTCATTTCATTATTCCATGTTTATTTGGAGATTGATCACTGGTTTGATTTCGTCCGCTCCCTTCTCAAATGATTTCACAAAGAGCTACTTACATTATGAAATGTCCATATAGTAGGAATACACTAGATTGATTTATTATTAAATTAAATATCCTAACGTTGCCTATATGCGCTGTGCAATATATGATCCGTCGAATACACTGGCATGAGCTCAGGCACTGGTTTCGGCAGAAATGACCTTTTACATGGAGGAAACTCTTCTGTTAAAGTGTTCTATCTTGAACGCACATATGCAGATCCTGTTCAATTAGTAATAAACAAACAAGTGCCAGGCATACACGGAAAAGGTCATTTGATAGCTTCTTATCTTAATTCATCTAAAAAAACGACCTCTGCAATGGCAAAGCGAACTTCAATCTCGAGAAGAAGAGGTAACGTGACTCGCCACAATTTTGGAAAGTGCATGGACTTGTATCAATTCGGTTTTGGTTATGGTAAACATACCGTATACTAATAATAATATTTATATTTTATATTATTGTAAGCAACAAAAGATTGAAACGTGTTTAAATAACTCTAAAACGAAAGGGAAAATGGTAGAAACGTGTATTCATTTTGCAGTCAAATTTCAAAAACAAGTAGCTGGCTGGTATAATAAACGTTAAATCTAGTACAAAGGGAAAGTTTTCAAGACCACCCTCTACTCTATCTAAAGAAATACCACAATATGCCCATTTTCTTGTCCCCTTTCCCTCTGATTCAAATTCAATGAGGTATTATGTAATAACTAACTAACTAACTAACTAGATAGACTATAAAGTAACTCAATCACGTGAAACCTGTGTCCCTCTGACGGCAAATGATCTATGTTGAAGGTTAGCAAGCCAGAATTGACATCGTGATTGAAATCAACCTCGTTATTTTGCAGCAGACACCTAGTTGGTCTTGCCGACGAATAAGCCCCGAACTTGCCACACCCCTTGATCTCAACACGAACCAACCCCTGGGTATCCCCCACTTCATACACCAGCCCTTCAACGGCACCACCAGCATTGAACATGTTCAAAAGTCCAAGAGGGGAAAAGCTGTACCCAGGACCCAAAACCTTCACAGGCGCAACAGCAAACACCTCGTGTTCCAACACCTTAAGGGACACCGGCAGAGCCACATTGCGCGGAAGCACAATGAGCTGCCCAGAGTGATGCGCGTAGAGCGCGCAATCACCGTTCCAATCGTCATCACCAGCAGCCTCCGCAATGAGATGCACATCACCACCTCTCACAAACCCTGTTATGGCACCGGAAACCGTGTCATGAAACGCATTCTTCCTCTCAGCGGCACTCCACGCAGCCCCTTGGCAGTTATAAACTCCCAACACCCCTCCGAACTTGTTCATGTTCCATATTTTCAACAAACTCACTCCGTCACGGGCCGGGTCACTGAACAAGCAGTCCTTAGTGGGCCTCCCGGGAAGACGGGCCCGAAGCACCGACCCATCGGGCAAAACCATCTTCTTAAGCAGATCAAAATCATGCTTCCCCGGCGCGTCGCTCACATAGAGCGGCCCACCGCTGATGGCCCTGGCAGAGCCGTGGTACTCGGCGGCAGGATGAAGCGAATGAAACATATCCCAATCGGGTAACATGATCTCCCCGAGGAAGACGCTATTGTACGCCACTGACGCAATGTGGATAGTGTGCGACACCGGATCACGCGGGTAGAAATCATCCGAAGCTCTCACCACCGCCGTCTGTTTGGAGCAGTAGAGCGCGTCCGTATTGTGGCTCATGCAGGCGATACACCCGTTGTCAGGGAAGTTTCTAGAAATCGAAGCGTCAAGTGCCTGATGATACTGTCTGGTCAGTTCCACCCTTCCCCCAAGACCCGCAGCCAGAGTCTCCAAAATGCACTGCACATCCACCTTAACGCCGTCTATACCCGCCGACGCCAGATAACTGTGCAACTCATCGTAAAACGTGAATACCTTCTTAGGGTTCACAAGTCCCAAACCCTGAACCGCCAGAATGTCGCTTTTCCACGTAGGCTCGTTCTCCGTCACTCCACTCGACACCTTCGGGTACTTCATCACCGAACCGTACTCCTCCATCTCCTTCACTCCTGGACGAACCCCGCCCCAGTAACCCGTGATTGCGTGCCACACATACACGTGCTTCACCTCGTGCTTCTTCTTCGCTATGTCCACGATATTCTTAATACCTAATCCCGGTTCCTCCTTCTGAAATTTCGCGTTCTCTTTTATCCCCGTCAGCCTCTGCAACGAGTTCGAGTATTCTTTCACCTTCCCGTCGTCGTCGTCGCCGCCGACGGATTGCCAACCGTCGTCGATGATGACGAACTTCGGCGGCGTGCCACCGCTGCGGAGTGATTGGATTCCGGTCTCCACTCCTTCCTGAGTAACTTGCTGGTAGAACGCGTCCCAAGTGCACCAGCCGAAGCAGTCCACGATGCCGGGGAGCTTCTTCTCATCGCGGAGGCGGAAGGTGTTGAGGTGGTTCCTGACGGCACGGAAAGCATGATGAATGGTGGCGAAGGGGTCGGTGCCGGCGCTAATGAAGATTGCATGGCTAAACGACGAGGCTTTGGTGTCTGCATCACCACTCTCGAGACATAGTTGAAGGTGATCGTTGGAATTCCCCTGTAGACACGCTCTGAAGGAGCCTTCTACAAGAGGGAGAAAAACTGTGTACACGATCTGATTCTGGCTGTTGGTGTCGTTTTCCGATTCGAGGTGGGACCCGTCTTTGGTTTCCACCAATAGAAACTGAGTCTCCAAAGGAATTTGGCTCCCTCTGTCCCCCATTTTCTGCGCCATCCACCACAGCTTGAACCGGAAGCACGCCATGAACCTCACATCCCTCAAGGTTCCCAACGAAACCACGTGCCTGCTATCTTCCTTCTCCATATCCACTCCCAGAAACAATCCTTCTACCGTGGATGTCTCCACCACGTTCTCCGGTATTCCTGTCAGAATCGTTCGCTCCTTCACCACCAGCTTCCCCTCCGAAACGCGAACACCAGGTTTTATCGTCATCTCTTCAGCTCCCTTTACGCTCCTCTGCAATTAAATCAAACCAATTTTTCATCAACCCAATCGAACTGAAATGAAATTTGGAATTTAGGGGTTTTATTAATTCATACCTTGAATGACACCACTGGAAACACTCGATTCAAGAAATGTCTGCGAATTCGAAAACATGGAGATGGAAACCATTGCCGTTAGCAACATAAAAAACAACTGAACAGATAAAACGGCATCAAAAAAAAAAAAAACAAGATTAATGTGACGATGAATCATATACCAGAAGTTGGGAGTTGCTTCTTATTTGGCGATCTTAGATGAATGCCTGAAAGAATAGTGTTTGGATGAGTTGGAAGAGATCGGGATTCGGTATTTATAGGAAAGGATGTAGTGTGACATAGATTGGAAACCATTGTTAACATCTTCTTCCTTATCACTCTCGTCAAATAACCAACGAACATCATCCTCTCTTTACTTATTGTTAACTATCTTAAATAATATAATATCTTTTTGCAAAAAAAAAAAAAAAAAACAGAAAAACAAAATAACTGTAGCTGGTCCAACTTGCTCTTTTTTGACATTGGATGGGGTCGCCACGTTGGATCCACGCCCTCACAATACCACTTAATAATTAAGAAATAAATAAAACCAAGTAAAACTGGAAAACGTGATACGACACGATGTTTCTTATGTTGCACACCTGTGCGATTTTCGTTGGGTAAAACTAAAATTTCCAAAAGAAAATGGTTTTTAGGGCTATTCATCTCTGTTGTTTACGCCTACCCTTTGTATTGTGAAGCTCAAATACACAACCGCGTTACTTGGCCTGATATGTTAGTGTTTAATTTATGGGTTAAGTATAAGAATTTTATAATTGGTTTTTAAATTTTCTTGTCTTGTCGTGGTAGTCAAGCTATTAGGTTTAATTTAACACACTAATTTGACATAAGTTCCCATATACTCCTATTATTGGAAAAAAATGATTGTAAGTGACCAATTCCTATTGGCTCAGTGTCCATAATTGGAGTATGTACGTCACGAGAGCCCATTGATTGTTACGTATTTTGGATTTAAAAAAGTACATTATCATAGTTTAGCTAGGTGGAACTGACGTGATTTTGCAGAACATAATTGCAAATAACTTGGGAAGATGGAAAAGGTCCATCCACTTGGCCAAGTGGCTAGTGGTTGGATATTGGATACGGGCACAAGTTCCACACTCACTAAACCATTTCATCGTTTTTAGTTATATAAAACGGGCTTTCGATTTTGTTATGATTTTTTTTTACTCAATCATTTGAATAAATTATTCCTGCATGTTGGATTTGCCAGGGAGGATAAGATTTTGTGGCTTGTTGATGAGAGTAGGTTCAAGCCATTTCTACATATTCTACTTCAAGGATCAATGGATGTGGGAGACAGTGTAGAAAATAACTAGATGCAAGGTACTTACTCTTTCATTTTCTAATCCACTGTTTTTTTTCTTTTAAAGAGTTTATATATTGTCCGCACACAATATATTTATTTGGTTCTTGTTGAAATCTTATATTTTTAATAATAAATTCTCAAAATAACTTAGTACAAGAGTTGTTCTGTATGGGTCAGTCATGGGTCTGTCGACAAAGATCAATTCGATCAATCAACTTAACAAAAATCAATTGTGGAGATTACTTCTGAAGAAGATTTTTAGATATAGTATTGAGTGTCCGACAACATCTTACCCAGTTTCTCACCACCCTTGGCTTAAATGGGAACTACAATGTGGGTTGTTCGACAACATCGAACGGCCTCCTCAGTTGATGTCAATTGATTGGTACACAAAATTTTACCTAGGTTTTTTATACAAATTATGTGGTTGAGTCAGTCGGTCGATGACTCTGAAACCTAACATTTAGTTAGCTTAAACAAGTTAGTAATTAAAATTAAAAGTGATTGAGTCTTGATTAGGTTAATTCTAATCACGGGTCAGGAAAAAAAAAATACAGGTTAAAGGTATCATTGTTAGAACTTTTCTATTGCATTAATTACAACATTTTCAACTTTATATCTAAAACAAAAGTATTCATTGAGTTGGTTAATTGAGTTGGTTATTTGATGACTTAATCAGATTTTAAATTATATTGACTTTATTTATGATTGAATCAAATTTGATTCAATTCAAATTAACATACTTTTATATAGGTTAGATAATATTTTTCATGAGTTACTCAAGATAAATCTAAGACACATTTTTATGTGAATTTGAATTTTCTCGAGTTCTTTTTTGTTTTGTATTGTTTCTTAAAATAAATTGATGGATGCTAATTTTGATGTTTTAAAATTTAAGAAGATTTTTAAAGTACCAATATCAAAGTATTTTAATGCTCTACAGGAAATAACAACAACAAATCCAGTAAAATATTTTAACTCTTCTTATGTTTGTTTGTCATTTACTTACAGTTAGCATAACCTAGACACTCTTAAATAGGTCATGACGGTGGTGCATCTTTTTCTATTTTATCTTCATCATTTATAGTCGTTATTCTTTATTTATCTTAACCCATTTCACTTATTTGTCTCTATTATTCACCGTTAATGTTTATCTATAGTTCTTAGTGAAATTCAACGTGTGGACCTTTGGACATGTGACAATATTTGAATGGATTGAAGAATCCTAATGTAAGCTCCTAAGGGCTGGAACACAGGGAAAATATCTACCTGCAAAAGACTATTCGACGCTCAGGTTAGTAAGAGAGTTTGAATCTTTAGATTAAGAGAGAATGAGTATGAGAGAGTGTCTATATTACTTGGGAATACTATATGTATTTATAGGTCTTTTGGACCTTGGATTGGATCCATGTGATAAAACAGTAATGTAATATTGACCGATTGGATCCATGTGACTTTTGATGGGTTTATATTTTATCACATGAGTTATGGTTCTGATACCACTAATTGGGTTTATATTTTATCATATGAGTTATGGTTATTGAGAGACTATGGTTCTAGATATATATGACATTAGTCTTACACATATAAGACATTTAACACCACTTTTAACTTTAAGGTAATGGTGTTATAAGACTTTATTCTTATATAGTGTTTAACTTTGTCTATTTTATCCAAGTGAGACTTCTGACTCATAATTGGACTATTCCCTGGCTAAATGATATTTATGCATAACTTTATTACAATCATCACTAATGAGATTTTATATCATTTTTTACATTATAAAACCAGTGAAATAAATATTTTAATATGCAATTTTCCTTATAAAAATGGAATAAATATAAACTAGCATTGTTTGTGGTGTCAAAAATTCTTTTTTTTCTTTGGACCTTTAATATTCAAATGCTCCTCCAATTTTTACCAGTTTTTTTTTTTTTTTCTGAAAGAGGCTCACAACAAATTTAAGATAGAGGAATACAGGGGATTAAGTTCTTTAAAATTAATTTAATTTCATTAAAATAAAATGTTGCTATCTTGAACGTAAAATAATTTTCTTTTGTGGTCCAAAACTTTCATTTAGGACCTCATGGATTGATTGATGGTTGTGGAATTGTGGATAAGCCTAGAGTCGTGAGAGAGATAATGGTAACTTATACCTGGCCATAGCCAAAAGACATGTCAAGGGACATTAAATAATCATATAATGATATCTCCATCATAGGGTTTTTAATTTATTTTTTATGAATTGTAATGTTATATTATTTTTAAAATAAAGTTATACAATATAAAAATATTTAATATAATAATAGGCAAAGATTCTAACGCTTAAGTAAAAAGAGCATTATTTGTAAATAAAGATAATTATAAGATAATGTAATGCTTGTGATAATATGTTTTTGGAGACATACTGATATACATAGTATAAAACAGACATAATACATGATACATACATATTGTTAGTTATGAGTAAGGATGTCAACGGGACGAGTAGGGTACAGGTAGTAGCTCCCTCGTACCCGTACCCATATCCGTCGGGTATCTGTTATGCGGGTACCCGTATATTTTTTTCATATCCGCGAGTATCCGCGGGTATTTACAAAAATATTTAAAAAAATAAATATTTAACCATAATTAGTGCTTAGATCAACAAGTCCCCTTTCTCCGATTGATTCTAGAAAAACAAACAAATAAAAAATCACTACTAATTTATATTGTAGTTTATTTTTGAATAAAATATTAAAGAAATTACTAACTTCATCAATGTCCACCTCTTGCAACATTGTATAAAGTTTCATGTTGTCCAATTTTAATCTAGAAGAGCCTTAGAACATAAGAAGTTGAGTAAAAATTTCTAACAATCACTTAATTAAAATATCTAAGTAAAAGTATTAATTTCATTACCTTCCATGTTGGTCCATAACCAGTCTTAGAGACACATCAATACCTCCACAATATATGGAAGTAATTTACTCATTCGTGAAGTAAGAATCTGACCACCATTATTGGATGAAAACTCAAAATGTTGTTTACTAATATATATATATATATATATATATATATATATATATATATATATATATATATAAGGTAAAGTTTAGCGGGTACTATGATACCCGTACCCGCCCCATTAACATACGGGTATCAAAAATACTCATACCCACGGGTAACGGGTATCCATTTTTAATATTCATTTCCTACCCGTTGCGGGTTTTATCCGCGAATACCCGCAAGTACAAATTTTTTTGTCATCCCCAATTATGAGTAGATTGTATTTATATCACATAAATATTATCATACATCTCATAAAATATATTAATGGATAATCAAAATATCATGTGGATGTTATTATTATATCTTTGTAAATTGAACATATTTTGATAGAAATATTTAATATAATAATGTTATTTTATTTTTGTGATCAATAATTTTCCTTTATGTTGTTTAATATAATAATCTTGTAATACAACATTTTTATAACGCGTAAGTTTTAGAATTACAATTCTTAGAATGAAAAAATTCTTAGTTATGACATTAATTAAACTAATTTCATGCATTTTTTTTCTAGTACGTGATGTGTTTTTCGATCGATAAAAACAAATTGTTAAATTAATTTTAGTTGATATAATAACATTTCCTTCATCGGTCTTTAAAGCCAACTACTCGGTATAGATATGTAAATATAAGAAAACTGATCCCTCGGAGTGGTGAATAGCCTAACTCCCACATATGTAATTGATTAGTTACTAGAAGTTATTATATTTTGACATTCCTAAATATTTTGCGATTTAGAATTTGGTAATCAAGACAGGTTAAAATAAATTTCACCTGATAATAATTCAGGCTTCGATGTATAATACCATCTATAAGCAGCATTCAAAGCAAGTCAAATAGTTTTTAGCAGCATCTGCAATATAGCTTCAGGATCTCTTACTATCTCCTCCTGGCTTTCTTGCGAATCATCGTTACCTTGTGTAAAGTCAGCACTAGTGTAAGTTCTAATACCTGGGCCATGTCCTCCAGTATCCCTCTCCCTTCCTAGCTGAGCTCGCCTAACTTCCCTTTGATGTTCGGTCAGCTCTAGCCTCCTCTTTTTACAACTTAAAGGAGGTGCCTCTTGTAGTGTATCCAACACTAGTTCCACCCTCTTAGAAGTGCTGTTATGTTTGGCAGAGACCTTATATCCCTGTGGAGCATCAATGGCTTCCTCAGGAGATTGACATTTCTCAAGACATGGTAGGCTTCTCTTCTGGAGCTTTAATCTTCCATTTCTGGATAACCTGTCCAAGACACAAAGAAGATTCGAGGGGAAATCCAAAATAATTTGCTCACCAAATGTAGAATTCCAAAAGTTGATGGTTGGTTCTGAAATAGAGGGATATGGGTGATTGAGAGTTTTTTCCAATAGAGGTTCATGAAGTTTGAGCAAAGCGGAACCAAAGTTTATAGGAGGTTGACTTCTTCTTAAGCAGCTTAGAATTTCGGTCCATAGAAGTTGGAGTTGGTTGTTTGTTTTATCATCCTGCATTCCCATATTTGATAGCCATTCAAGCAGTGGGAAGGAAACAATCTGCAGAAAAGTATAAGGAATATTAAAGGCTAGTTTGATGAAACGAAAATTATCATGTAATTGTCAATTTGGTATAATAAAGCATAATGAAAGTCATCAGCACAAACTAATTGTTTTTAAGGCATTCACCTTTGTGCAGTTTTCGGATGAAAATGCAAACAGAATGTGATAAGACTCTTTATTCTTTAGCCGGTATCATAACTGAGTTGAACCTTCTATCATGGACTAATTAGTAGTAGTAGTGAAGTAAACCCTCACCCTTCCAGTTGCAGCATATAAGTAAATACACATGTTTCATAAAAGCTACTTCAACGAACTAAGTAGGAATAGAAGGAACAACCTTTAGAAAATGAAGAATATCTTGCTTCCCGTGAAGGCAACTAATAAAGCATGCCAACGCAGAATATAGCCTGATATTTATGAAGTGAAAGTCAAGTAGAGTTAGTTACTAATTGAACAACAAAGAATGCATTACAGGAGACAACTTATATTACTTACCTTGAGGTCCCAACAAATCCAGGCAGTTCAGGCACCGGGTCTCGCACCATTTTTGTTCTCAATAAATTCATATACCTGAAATGTGACATAAAAATTATCAGTAGAAACTTAGATACACGAATCTTCATTTTGCACATGCTTGACACATCCATTTACAGCAATTAGAGTAGGTTAGGTAATACTCAAAGGTCGTGTTACAATCAAAATAATACTTATACAAGCTAAGTAAAGCAGCAAAATACAAATTAGCAAGTCAATTACTTGAATAAGTTATGACAATATCTAAAATTGCTAATAACTTCACGCAAGAAATAGAATAGATGCCTATTTATAAAATTAAAACAAAAACACTAGCATATGTCGAAATGCCAGTGATATTGCTTTTACATCCCCAACTCAACACAGAACGATAGAAATGTCAGGCTAATAAAAGACATCCATTCTGAAGATGCACTGTTTCTACCATTCAACTTTTATCATCTGAAGATATGAAACAGATACCCCACACAATCAAAAAGAGACATGGCAATCACGTATTAAACAACTAGAAAGGCTCATCATATCCTTACAAAGCATGTTGAAACTTACTTGGTAACAAATTTTAAGCAGTTCGTTATACAGAACAATATTTTCCTATCACGGTCAAATTTACTTCTGTCCAATTCAGAAACTAATTCCAAAGTCTGAATCTGTTCTAGAATGCAAATCAAGAAATTGCCAGATAAATGAAGGAAACCAAGATCCACATCATTGCGTGTTAAGTCAAAATCAGCACCACTCTCAACCATGCCACTATTTTCATCAAGGTAGCTGCTTAACAACAAACACAGGTCCCCAGAGAAATTGGTGGTTGATGAACATCGAATGAACAAAGTACAAAGAGATCCATGAAGTGCTTTCCACGTCTGAATAACCAGTTCAAATCTCGGCTTTCTTTCTGGTGATACAAAATATTTGTCCAAAGAGCCACTAGCTGTCACGGTCATTCTTGGAACTTCAGAAAGTGCCAGGATGGGGTAAATTAAAAGATGGCATATGGAGGAATATACAGTGCTGTCAGACAAGGCTTCCTGTAATGACTTGCAGTTTGGATCAGATACACAGTAGTTCAGACCTTGAGCTAATGCTACCCATATGTTCAAGTAAATTGGTTGAACGTGTCTATACAAGAAAATAATGCTGGTGAGGAGATCTTCCAGGGGATCACTTGAAGAAAACATAAATTTAAAATATTCACACATCCCTTGTGATACGTGATCAGTTTGATGGGATTTCATGGTTAACTGAACCATCATGTAGAAGTACAGTGCTATCAAATAAACCAATGGAGAAACCTTATCCATATAAGAAACACTAGTGACACTAAGAAATTTTAGATGTTTATTATTATCAACTGATTGCGTGTCTTCAAAGTACTTCAGATCTAAAGAAATTTTATACAGAGGAGATCCCAAGATAGAAGGACCTAACTCCTTTGTGATAGCATCTACGAACTGAACGGAAGTACAATAAATATCATAATTTTCTCCAACATCCGAGCACGAATCTTCACATACTTTCTTGATGAATGTTATTAATGAGGTCAAGCACTGCATAATACCTCCATAATTAGTAGATGGACTTTCAACATGCAGTTTGACTCCTTTCAGAGTATGTATAAATAACTTCAAAGCTGCATCATAAACATGACTTCTATGATCATAAGTGACAGTTGGCAGAGATGCTTGATGAAAAACATGAAAAATCGTACTCAGATAAAAGTCCAATTGATTAATATTCCAGGGCATCCATCTAATTTGGTGTTGCTTCCAAGAGCATTTTCCAGATTGAGAATGTCCGTTTTCAGAGTTTCTGTGGCTTACCAGGCCAGTTGACTGGAAGAGGACCTCCCTACTCTTCTGTGAAATACTATCAGTGAGCAGATCAAGGCCCAGGCTCCATAAGCAGATGTTCTTGCTATCAGGTCCATTCTGAAATATTGATTTAAGTATAGGCTCTAAAACTATTTTTATCATTGATGGTTCATTGACAGAGATATCAAGCTTATGCAGCAAATAACACCATGTGTTTAAGCAGGATGAATGAACTGATACATCACATTTACTGGACATGATGCCAATCAGTGGCGTCATTATTAGCTTTATGCTTTTCGAAAGGCCATTTGCTTGATCATCACAAATTTTCCTTCCTGATAGAGAATTCTCCTCTGCTGATGCGTTTTTCTCAGAAACCAACATTGGACCGTGAACAAGAGCGTCAATAAGACCTTCCCAAGCAACCTGCCCATAAGGTACATGAAAGGGTTACATAAGCAACAATAAGTAAATGACGTTAACACCTAGTAAGTGTTCTGTGCATTGGTAGAGTGAAGGGGGGAGCATGGAGAGGGAGAGAAGAGAAAAAATAATTCATTTCTACTCTATCAAACTAAATATTCAATTTTATTTCTTATTTATTTCCCTTTTCTCAACTTAATTCTTCTCTATTTTCATTTCCTCAAAAACAAATACAGCATGAATGTCAACCATAATTCTTTAAGCCACTTTCTATCATGTCCCTTTAAATATTGAACAGGTTTACACCCCAAATAATAGTTCATCTTTGTGAATCATGGATGAGATAAAAGCAAACCAGTAGCTCATATAATACCAGCGTAGCAATTTGAACTTGAGGGTCAAGATCTGTAAATGTACGTTCAGGAATTTTTAGCATATCATTAACGAGGTGCCTACTCTTCAAAGCATGGGATCCAAGCATTCGGACAAACCATCCCCATGCACAAACAGCTTGCGTCTTCATACCATTTTCTAGCAAAACCTTCATCCCACTGAGCAATTTTATCTTCATATCTTTGATAATAACCTAATGGAAAAAATAAGGTAAGTTGACAATGACACCAAAGACAACGACTTTAAACTTCAAACCACTATGTGAACCTTACAGACCAAGCATGATATGTCACGGACAATACAAATTTTATTTCCATTTTGCACTACCATAAAATAATCTATATAAAAATATCGTACGGATGGGCATTAGATTTAAAAAATAAATAAAAATAAAACTAATCTACATCCAATCCAAATCCAATAAAATTGATTGGATTGAAATCCAAATCTATTTAGTTGGACAAAATTGATTATGATTTATTTAATATAATTTATATTTGGATTTAAATTAATTTAAATTCATATCCATTTAATTTGAATAGAAGTGGCATCAAAACCAGGTAATTTAGTTCATGGATTCAATTTCAGTTTTATTTAAATTAATTTAGGTTTTCTTTTACTAAATAAAGAAGATATTTTTCAAAATTAAATTGGTAATTTTGGGAAAGAGAGTGATCATATAGAGGTGTTATTAGCACGATGACTCAACAAAAAGATACATGTATTTGGTGATTCTAATTGAAGTTTTTCATTTTTTTCCTGTGTTACTTTTTCTCACTGTTTAATTATTTTTACATTAAAAAATTTTCACATATTTTGATCATGTGGAAATATGATGAGCACTTATATATGCTCTATACGTCTATCTAATTTTAATATAATGACTTTTCCTTGCAGAAAATTTCTTATTCCCTTTAATATCAGTCTTTTGAAATATACAAATTTATCTGATGAACAAGAGCCAGAGGCCTTTATAAGTTGGTTGGCCTAATTCAGCTTATTTGCTCGGGTATAGGTTTTTCTATAACTCAGGTCATGTTAACAAACTTTAAAAAGAGCTTTCTAATTGGTAAATAAATCAATGATGTCCAGGTCAAGGTTGAGGACGCCTTGAATGAGACTGTCAACGATCATTCTTAGGCTTTGAAAGAGGCTTGCTATAGGTAAATAGGTCAATGATACCCTGGCCAAGGTTGAGGACATCTTCAATGAGACTGTGTCAATGATGCTTCAGTTGAGGCCGAGCCAATAATGTCCCAATGGAGGCCTGGCCAACAAAAGCCCACCTGAGGTGGTACCAATAATACTTCGGTCAAGGCTGAGTTAAGGACGTATTGGCCGAAACCGTGCCAAAGATGTCCCATCCAAGGTCAACTCATCAACACCCCAACTATGTTCTAAACCAAAGAAACAGTTTGCATAGAGTAAAAAAAATATCAGGCAAAACCAGCTTAAAATTATCTTGACCAAAGGATTTCTTAGGATGAACATTGATCTTAGTTCTTTTTAAATCCAAATCCAATTAACTGGAGTGAATTAAAAACCCAAAGATATGGATTTGAATTTGAATCAGATCCATTAATATTGACTTAAAGTGATTTATATCAGTGATATGAATTCAATTTCAATATTTGGATTTTTTGTACACACCTAAAATATAGGCTGCAGGGATTACAACTACCCACAACGAGACAAACTTGCCAAGATAAAACATTGTAGTTTGGCATCCTTTGCATAAGCACAAAAGCAACAGTAGTATTGACAGCTTAAATAGCTATAATATAATCATGGCCATGCCACTAGAGTACGAATCCATCACTTTATATTGAAATCACAAAATTGTTTTGGTACCTTAGAAAGATCCAGAGAGGGAGGAATGACTGTGGATCTGATCTTCAACAGGCACCTTTCTGAGGCATCCCTCTCCCTTTTATCTGTGCTGAGAAGTCTTCTGTATATTGGAGGAGCCCATACATGGGATGAGCCTTTCATTTGCTCGCTTAGTTGACCTGATAGCTTCATTATAGCCTGTAATTGAAAGGTTAAAATATCAGTTTCATTAGAAAACTGCTAACCTAAAGACGACTTTCAAGAATAAATATGCAACGAGAACCAGACCACTAAAATCACCAGGCATGCATAAAAGAACATCATCTCTTATTAAGTGAGTGTTTGAAAAAAATGATCAAGAAGCTAATATAACATTAAAAAATTTGAAATAAGGTACAAGGGCACAGTTTTGTTTTCAAGGTTGTAGTAACTTGTGATACTGACAAGATATATATTTAGCGCTGAGTAAAAACACTGATTATTTTTATCCTCGCTGCAATATATTTTAAGGGAAAAATGCTCATCAACTTGGTAAGCATTGTTGAAAAGCACAAGGGGGAATTGGTTGATCTATAAACATTTTAAAATCACTAAAAAGTGTGGAGTTCGTTTATTTTGTTCCTAATTTTATTTGACAAAAACCTAAAAGCAGTTCTTTAGGTTCGTTTAAAGCTATTCTATAAAACAAATTAAAGTTTCATCTTAGTGAATCATGCAACTGTGGTGACTTTAAATACAATTTTTATTATGGAATTATTGAAGTTTAAATATACTAATTGGGAAACAGCAAAAACAACTAAGGAACTACATATAAGTTATTTCAAATATTATTTGACCTCGTAAAGCACCAACAATAAAGAAAGGGAACTGTACCTGCGTAGCTTCAAATGTTGTGGACAAAGAACCCATGGGATTGTCCAGGGCATGAACAATTGCCCGTAACAAATAATGAAAGTGAGTAACAAGAAACGTTGCATCCAACTGTTGGACAGACAAGCACCATACCCCTAAATTACAAGCAGACTGTAGCAACAGTCAAGACAGATTATGTAAACAACTAAACATAATACATAAAAACCCAACTAAAACTGAAAACACTAATCAAGAGTAAAAAGAATATCATACGAGCCTTTAATTTTGTGGTTGTAATAAGTTTGGGCAATGTACTCAGAACCAAATTGACATCATCCACTGCAAAAGCAAGCAAAAATCAGCTTTGCACAAAACCAAATCGATAGATTGAAAAACAACAGCGAAACTAGATACCTCGAAGGACGGAAACAATGGATGGATGATAAAGCATGAACCCCAAACACTTCAACGCTTGAGTGGCACTGACAGATAAGTAAATAGATTAATTAATGGAAATCCTAATTCTACAGAGAGAACAAAGAAAGAAGTCAAAACGATTGAATGGTGAGAAAGTGGAAGTTGGTGCTCACATTTCTTCGTCGTGGTCGTCGACGATGTCGGAAACAATGGAGGAGATTATGGATTGGGCGGAGTGAGCGAGGAATTGGAGCGAAGAAGCGTTGACGCAAGAATGTTGCTGAAATTGCAAGAGGGAAGAATAGCCTGAGGATTTGTTGAACTTGTCATTTGAAGAAATTAAACTGCGGATTTCTTGAATCTCTTCTGACATCGTTTTCTTACAAAGATTTCTGAAGGAAGAAACAACTCAGTTGCAGTCTCACACTACCTCGTCGGCGCGACGGAGAAAGATGCCAGAAACCAATCCTTCGCGCCAAAACCCGGTTTCGCGGTAAACCCCTCGTGCGGGAAAAATGCTATCAGAATAATCAGTCTTCTGAGAGAATAAGTACTTTAAAAATGTGGTACTGACCCTCTTTTATTGATATTTTTAGTTTTTTATTATATAAATGAAGTGTGTAGTTCTATGTAATAAATATTTTTAAATGGATATTTGATTATCTGTTTCTTAAATTATGTAAAAAAATATGACTGATGAATAAAAATAATTTGAGAATTTTGGACGAGTTAATATGAATTGTTATTTTAAAAACGATTCTAAATATTTTTTTATTTATAGTATAAATTATTTGAAAGATTAATAAATTTTAATTTATTATTAAATATTTAAATTAATTAATATAGTGATTAATTTTTTTTCATATATTGTCATTTAATAGTTTATTTTAAGGGTTAAATATGTTTTTGGTCCCTTAACTTTCAGTAAATTTTGGAATTAGTTTATTTCGAAATTTTAGACCAACTTAGTCATTCATCTTTCGAAATACGTAGATTTAGTCATTTTAATTAAACTTTTTTAAATTTATTTGACATTTCAAGCGTGTTTCATAATAATATTTGACTCAACATTAAAGCAAAAATGGGTCAAAAAGTATAAACAATTCAAATACAATCTTGAAATGCGTACGAAACATCAAATAAACCTAATAAAATTGATTAAAAGACTAAATCCACGTATTTCGAAAAATAAATGACTAGATTGATCTAAAGTTTCGAAATGGACTAATTCTAAAATTCACTGAAAGTTAAGGTACTAAAAACATATTTAATCCTTATTTTAATAACAAATGACTTGTTGTAACATGGGTTTTGCTTTTCCAATACTTATAACCAGTGTTATTTTACTTCTCAAAAAGTAGACCCCATCGGTGAACTAAACTAAAAAGTATAAAATACATAATTCACAAAATATTTTGTATATGTTATGTGAATATCTTAACTTATGCAAGTAATGTTATTTAAAGGCACTCCATTACGATGACAAAAGTAATGGACATGGATTACAAAATATTAAATTGTTAGATATGTATAAGCAAGAAGAAATGATGCGTACAAAAATACGTATAGAAACACACAAGAAATGTTTGGTGAAAAACAATTCAGAAAGAGGCTGCTTACTTATTGATATATTACGACTTTTGTTTAATATATAGAATACAATGTCTCATCATATAAAGAGAAAAATAAAATCTAATAAAATAGAATATTTGATAATAATAAAAAAGAATCAAATATATGATATCTCTATCAATATAAATAAAAGCAGAATACATATAATATCTTTATCACCCCTCTCAAAGTGGGCATGAAGATAGGAAAGGCCCAACGTGAAAGTAGCAACAGGAAAGTAGAAGGATATAAGGACTTAGTAAACATATCAGCAAGTTGACTTGACTTCTAGAAGAAACATGGAGAAGATGAATAAGGTCATCAACAAGCTTTTATCAAATAATGTGGCAATCAAGTTCTATATGTTTGGTTCTCTCATGAAAAGTGAGATTCTTGACAATGTGAATAGAAGAATTGTTGTCACAAAAAGCAATGTAGGGAGTGGGAACAAAAAAATGCAAATCCTAAAGAAGGTATTGAATCCATTGTAGTTCACATGTCAGGGATGCCAAGGCGCGATACTCAGCCTCAAAAGAAGATCGTGAAACAAGGGTTTATTTCTTAGACTTCCAAGCAACCAAAGAGGTGCTTAAGAAAACACAATATTTAGAAACAGAACCTCGGGTAGTGGCACATGTTGCCCAATCAGAATCAGAAAACGCCTGAATTTTAAGAAAGAAGAAAGGTGTTTGATTTATACAAAAGACCATATCTATGAGCATTTTTCAAGTATCGAATGATTCGTAAAACCTGTTGCATGTGTGGTTCACGAGAGAAGAAACAAATTGACTGAGTTGTTGGACAGCAAAAGAAATATCAGGCTTGGTGTTAGTCATGTAAAGTAATCGTCCAATCAGATGCTGAAATGAAGAAGGATTTGGTAGAAGAGCTTCCTTGTCAGCATGAAGTTTTATAGAAGGATCAGATGGCATTAGTGCAGGTTTACATCAGAGCATTTTTGCCTCTGAAATGAGGTCCAAACAATATTTCCTTTTATTCAAAACTAATTCATCAAGAGAACAAGAAACTTAAAGGCCCAAAAAATATTCGATAGGGCCAAGATCTTTAATATGAAATCTATAATGAAGATGAGTTTCTATAACATTAATTTCAACAATGTTATTGCCATTGAGAACCACATCATCGACATAAACCAATAAAACAATAATAACAGAGGCAAATTTCTTCACAACAAGAGAGTGGTTAGCAGAGCTTTGTGTGTAACCAAGAAGAAGTAGCTCTGAAGTTAATTTTTTATTCTAATTACGACTGATTTGTTTTAAACCATGTAGAGACTATTTAAGCTTACAAACAAGATTTGGCCAAGGAAGAGAAAGTCAGGTGGAGGCTTAATACAGATCTCTTCATGTAAGTCTTTATAAAGGAAAGCATTATCAACATCCAACTGATGAATAATCCAATCAATAGCAGTGGTAGTGGCCAAGGCTATAAGGATGCAAACAGTAGTAGGTTTGACAATAGGAGATAAAGTTTTGAAATAATCAAGCCCTTCGGTTTGAGTAAAACCCTTAGCTATCAACCATGCTTTAAACCTATCAATTGTGCCATCTGGTTTATGTTTGATTTTGTAAACCCAACGACAACCAATTGGCTTGATGCTAGAAGGAGGAGGAACTAAAGTCCAATTTTAGTTTCTATCAAGAGCATGTAACTCAGCATCCATAGCATGTTTCCAGTAGTCATGTTGAGCAACTTCTTCAAAGGAGAAAAGTTAAGCTTGGGCAGAAATATTATGACAAAAAGCAGTATGGTCAAAAGAACAATTATCATGAGAAACAAAATGAATGTATTGGATAAGGTGTGGAAAAAGTAGAACATGAAGTGGAAGCAACACTACAATAATATTGATATAAGTATGAAGGCCTGTTTTTCACTCTATGAGAAGTTCTAAGATCAAGATCAATAACTTCAATGACATGGTCCGTAGTAAGGTCAGTGGCATGTGAAACTTCAGCATTATCAGAAACAATGTTAGTAACAAGGTCCATAGTAAGGTTAGTGGCATGTGAAACAGGTAAAGCTAGAAAATCATACAGACTAATATCACAGTTAGGAGAATCATCAATTGAAGCACTAGAGTATCAGATGACAAAGAGAATGAGTAAAGGAAAAATATTTTCATGAAAGCTAACATTCCTAGTCACAAAATAGACTTTGAGTGAAGATCACACAAAATATATCCTTTTGTTCTAGATTCATAACCAAGGAAAACACATTTTAAGCTTCGAGAATACAATTTAGTTCTTCCAGTAATGGCAGAACTGACGTAAACCAAACAACAAAAAACTTTTAGATTGGAAAAATCGGGTTTAGTAGAATTGACCAATTCATAAGGAAATTGATGGGAGTGGGTAACCTATTAATTAGATGAACAACCAATTTAAGGGAATAGAACAAGAAAATGTTTGGTATTTTTGCTTGAAAAAGAAGAGCATGACACACATTAAGGAGATGTTGAAGCTTCCTCTCAACAATCTCGTTTTGTTGAGGAGTTGCAATACAAAAGTTTCATGAAAAATACCCTTACTAATATAAGAATCATTAAGAAGAAACTTTTTGCCATTATCAAAACGTATTTTTTTAAGCTTGCAATAAAACTGGTTTTTTGTCAAATTAATAAAGTCTTGAAGAAGAGATTTGACTTCAATTTTATTTAAAAAGAAAAAGAAACCAAGTAAATATGTTATAATCATCAACCATAGTAAAAAAAAAAAACAATTGTATCCATCAATGGAAGAGACTAAAATCAGGCCCTAAATATCAACATGGATAAGTTCAAAAAATTGAAGATATTTACTAGTGATGGAAGAATATTTCAGACATTTTTGTTGACAAAAGCACAAGCATCACAAGCAATAACATAAGGAAAAAAATATCAGAATGATCAGAAATAAGAAGTTGTAAAATTTTATTAGATGGATGACCACATTTCATATGCCACAAGTTACAAGGACTAACATTATTAATGAGAGCAAAATGTGGTAAAGAAATATGTGTGTCAGATATACTCAAGTTATGTTTGTCTTGAGAACTATCTAAGAGATAAAACATGTCTTGATGTTTTCTAATTGTTCCAATTGTCTGGAAGGTATCTGTCTGCATAATAAGACAAGTATTTTAAGAGAAAACCATAAGATAATTAGTAGAATTAAGCAATTTAGGAATAGAGATGAGTTGAACAGAAAATTTAGGAACAAAAAGGGTGTTGTTAAGGATAAGATTGGCCAAGACAATGGTACTCGAGAATTTAACAATGACAGAATTTTGGTTGGTAATCATATAGAAATAGGAGAAATAGGTTTGAGATTTTGAAATAAAGATTTAAAAGGACAAATATGGTCAGTAGCACCACTATCTAAAATCCTATAAGAAAAAGGAAAAACAAAATATGTGGGTTTGGTAGTAAATTGATGAATAACAGTAGTTGTGGGAGAAGAATCATTTTGAAATTTTTAGATCAAGGCGAGAAGAGCTTCATACTGCTCTTTAGAGAAACCAAACTGAACTTCAGCTTTGTCATCCTTCCCAACACAGATCGATAGTAGAGGAGACGATATCAATCATACTAGCACGAGTAGAGGGCTTGGAAGGAGGAGGTGGACTTTAGTGTGTAGGTTAGAGCCTTGAAGTAGACCATGCTTAATCTAACAAGAATTATAGGTGTGATTGGTTCGGTGAAAATGGTCACAATATCTGGGATTACGGCCACCAGACCGAGGAAAGCGTCCTCGTCTACGATTGCCAGAGAAACCACTGCGAAAATTTTTATCATGTCCCTCGTGAAAGACAATATTGGCCATAGAATCTTGAGAATTATAATGAAAAGTAGCCTTAAATTCCCGTTATTATTGAAGAATCAAAGATAAAGTTTTCACCATAATAGGCATAGGTTCCATAAGCATAATTTGGGACTGAACTTGAGAGAATTCATCATTCAGGCCACGAAGAAATTTGATGACACAATCATCATTATGCTCTTTTTGAATCTTAGAAATCAAGCCATATGTGCAAGGAGAAGCACAGGTACAGACAAGAATTGTGCAATACAAAAAGAGTTATTTCCAAAGGATCTGAAGTCGTGTGGAATATTGAGAAATTGTGGAATCACCTTGTCGACAACTCTAAATTTCCTCATGTAAATCGACAATGCGAAACTTATCCCCATGAGAGAACCGTTGAAGAAGATCGATCCATATATCAGACGCAAACTCCATCCACATAACGGATTGTTTAATAGCGAGCATCATTTAGCGAGTGAGCCACAAAATTACCATCTTGTTACAGTGTTTCCAAGCTTCATGCAAGGGATCATTAAAAGGTGGACATGGAAGGGTGCTGATAACAAAACAATTATTGTTTTTGGTTTCCAACACAACGAGCATATCATGTCGCCATTGCGGATAGTTGTTATCGAAAATAAGAGGCGACACCAAGACAAGAGCAGGATTCTCACCGAAATGAAGAAACAGGGGATGGGCGGGGTTTGTGAGATGATCAAAACATGGGTTATGGTGCACGAGATTTGCGGGAGAACAAGAGGATAATGTAGTATTGGCCATGGCAGGAAATCAACAAGAAAGGAGAAAACATTGAAGGCGATTTAAATCTAATACCATGTTAGATATGTATAAGCCATGAGAGAAAGAAGAAATTATGCATACAAGAATGCGTACATAAATGCACAATAAATGTTTGGTGAAAAACAACTCAAAGAGAGTTTGCTTACTTATTGATTTATTAGAACTTTTGTTCAATATATAGAGTACAATACCTCATCATATAAAGGGAAAACTAAAACCTACTAAAACAAAATATTTGATAATAATAAAAGAGAATTAAATATATGATATATCTATCAATATAAATAAAAGCAAAAGATATATAATATCTTTATCATAAACTTTACACATTCTACGATACAAGGTTAATCATATACCTAAAAACTAAAATATGCATAGATCGAGTCAAATCAACACTGAATGACAATTAAATCGGTCTAGTCTAGAGGTCGAACCAAGTAAGCTCTGGTCGAAGGTCGAGACGAGATGGTTATAAACTAAGTCAGTTTGGACCAAAGGTTAAGTCTAATCGACCTGTATCGCAAGTCGATTCAAGTCAATTTGAACCGTAGGTCGAGTCTAGTTAGTTCAGGTTGAAGATCCATACAATGATTTTGAGCTGAGTCACCCCTAACTGAAGATAAAGTTGAGTTCACCGTAAAATAAAAATTAAATTATTTTATCCAAACAAAAAAAAATAAAAATAAAAATATTTAAATTACTCCATCATGACTATTGTTTAAGAAATTAAGATAATTCATTTACTAAGTATTCTAATTTTTTGACATTATGGAAATCTTTCATCCAAATACAAGGTAACAATAAATACAAACACATGTCATAAAAGTTAGGACAACCTATGATGTAACACCCTATTCTAAAACAACAACGAGTACATCCACGTACTTTTAAAAGGTCAAAGATGACTTCTAAAGTTTACATGTTTTGTTCGAGTGAAAAAATAGAAGGAAAAAGATTTTTTTACTCCGACCATTTAATAATTCTTATAAAAATAAAATAGTCTTAACAAAAAATATTTTTTATATTATAAAAGAAATAAAAAGTGAATAGTAATGAAGAGCCATGTTAAATGATAGTAAAAATAAGTGTGATGTCGAGAATAAAAAAATATCAAAGGTTTTAAGTTAAAATTTGTGATTTAAAAATTATACATAACAAATGAAATGTTTTCGTGAACTAATATTAAATATACTAGTGTCGCGCATGTGTGTACGCATTTTAATATGTATGATATTATATTAGTAAATGATGATAATGTAATGTAATTAAGTTAATATATAAAATAAAATAATATTTATTAAAATAAAGTGAATTATATAAGAAAATATGAGAGAATAATTGTTGATAAATAGAGAAAAAAAGAAGAAGCAAAGATAAACAATTTTATAAAAAACTTGTAAATATAATGGTCAATTTTAAAAAATTTAATAAATAATTATATTTTAAAAGGTAAAATTAGTATTTTGAAATGTAGACACAAAAGAAAAAATCATTTTTATATATCGTTATAGATTATATTTAATAAATTCAAAACATTTATAAAAAAATTCACTTATTATATTACAATTATTATAATCGTATATATTTGTTGTTATACGTTTTTTTTTTATAGTTAGTCTTCTTCTTTCGTATCATACTAAACTATCCTCGTACTCTATATATTTTCAAATAAAATATTATCTTTGGGTTTTTTTTTAAGGGCTGGTATTTTTCCGTCCCGGTGAAAACGTTTCAAAATAAAATAAATAATGATATTTATGTTTCAAATTTTGATTTTTTTAAATCAAAGAATTTTGATATATATATATATAAAACTAAAGTTTTTTCTTACTTCTTATAAATTTTACTTACATAATTCAGTAAGAACATTTTTTTGGGATATTTCTTTTTTCCTAAAATTTCAAGCTCTTTTCTTCCTACTAAGACTTGCATAGTGGAAAATTTTCCATGTGAGTTCGAGTTTGCTATGGTGTGTTTGTATGTTAGGTTTAGATTATTTTAAGTGATATATTGTCATTCCCTATTCTTTCCTCCATATATTTTCTTTCAAAGTATAAATACCTTTCATGATAGGAAAACTTAAGGTAAAGAAAAAAATAACGTTTGTCTTAATTAAATTATTCGTGTTTGCAATAATTTAAGAGGTAAATATATCCATTTATTTATCTTTGTACCTACTATAAATTCTTTCAGATTGATAATATGTCTTCCACACAAAATTCATCATTTACTTGGTAAAACTTGAGATTTGATGTTTAAGTAATTTATTTTGGTTGAGTATATATGTTAATGAATTTAAATTTTTGAAACTTAGTTTTAAGTTGGTTGAAAACAACAAAGGCAAAGGTTATTTTTGGAGTGAAAATGATGAGTTTTATAGGTTGACTTTTCTTTCCCAATTTCTAATGGAACAAATTTGAGGTAGTGAGCACAGATACTACTTTCTCCAAAGGAAAATAGAGATAGAATATAATAAATTTAATTTCATAAAAAAATGATATTTTTTTGATTTTGATATTACTAAAAGTCTTATATTACTTAAAAGTTTTAAAGACAAAATCATTACAAAATTTCGATCTTAAAATGAACAATACCTCTTCAATAATTTTTAATTAAGATAATGAAACACAAACATAATGACAATCAATATCAGACCTTGAACATGATATAGGGGACGGTTCCCACATTTTTTATTTATTCAATTTTTTTTATTTAAAATTTATTTTTATATATTATATTATTCATATTAACTTTTTAATTTCTTTTTAAATTTCATACAAAGTTTTTTTTTCTTTCTTATTTACTTTCACTTCTTTTCTCTTTTTCCCTTTTTATTTTAATTTTCACTCTTAATCTCGTATCATTTTTAAAATAAAATTACATTAAGGTGGAATCGAGAAGTTAATAAACATTTTTGACCGATTAATTTTTTCTGTTGAATAAATTCATTCTCTACTTTTTTTAAAGTAACATGTTTTTTTCTTGTATGTGGTAAATTTGTATATTGTGTATCACTTAAAAGTGATAAATTTACCTCTTTCTAATTAGGTGAATAGTAATAAAATTTATATTATAAAGATTATAATAAAGAGTAAAAGAATTGATTATTTATTTTTCAAAAAGAAGACTTGGGATGAAGATGAGAAAAATACAATTAAACTTTAAATATTTAATGTGAATCCACTGATCAAAGATAGTGAACAACAACTTTCAAAAATTATTATAATTAGATATAATAAATTTAAAAAAAAAATCTAATTTAACATCTGAACTTTTTTTCTAAGTTCCAGCAACGATGTTATCTCAAGTAACTTACGATTAATGATATTGAAAATTTATTATTCTTTAAAAAATCCAGTTATCATATTTTTTATAAAAAACTTAATTTAATTATTTAGTTTTGAAATTAAACGAGTTGTATTTTACAAAGTTTTTAATAGTTTGGGTTAATAAAAATATTATACCTATACAAAACAAAACAATCAAAACTCAAGGTGATAAGCTGAATAATATAGTCGTAAGAAAATATTAAAATGGAAATATAGGAATAAAAATGTGTTTTAATCTAAAATATATGGAAATTTTTTAATTAATATTTTTAGATTTTTAGATAATGTTTCTATAAGGTCGAATCAACCTCACAAAACCAATATACTGTCATTTACTCTGATTTTCGGTTGTCAACCTCAGTTGCTGTGTCCATAGTTTGCTGTGTCCATAGTTTGTCATCAGATAGATAAATATATATGATTTATAATTATATATATATAAACCACTTTAATCTCAAAATTTTAAAATAATAATTTTATGAGTCTTAATTCTTATATAGTATTTAATTTTATCTATTTTATTTAATGTGAGACATTAACTCACACTTTAACCATTTTTAATAAATTATTTACCCATTTATAGAGTTTTTTATTGAACTTTTGTCATTTAGGTGATTAGGGATAACTCGATCACAACTAAATTAAACCATGTTGTGTTCCTTTCGAATGATTTCCTGTGTGAGGGGAATAGAAAACATGGATTTGAAGGGATTTAGTGTGTTATCTTTCAGGGATTTGAACATAAGAGGGATGATGGATTTGCAGGATTTGGTTCATTTTTCATCCCAACGAGGAGAAGAGATTTGTGAGGGTGAAGTGTTTATTTACTTTGATATCCCTCCATGAAGCGTTGCTTTTGACGTGAAACATTTATTTACCACTATTTTTAACGTGATTGAATATATATACATAGATATAGTAATAAATAAAAATAATAATAAATAATAACCATATTAATAATATATAATAATAATTAGTAAAAATAAATAATAATAATAATAATAACAGTAATAATATATTAAATTTAAATATAAAGGTAAAATAGTAATTTTATATTTTAATCTATTAAAATTTTATTTTTTATCTATCACATAAGTAAAATTACTTCTAAATCTACCCACTCTCACCTCCAAATCATTTAAAAGAAACATAAAAGTTTTATTTCCAAATTAACTCAAATTCATTCAATCATCTTCTTCAAATTCATCTTTATAAAAGAACAAACTCTTAGATTTTGCTTTGTGTTTAATATCTATTTAGTTATGTTTAATATCCATTTAGTTATGTTAAGTGATGATTTGGTTTTCGATAAAAATGTAAAAAGGTTGAGAAGATAAAATCGAGAAATTTGATTGATAAGAAAATATTAAAAAGACAATAGCGAGAAAATAATACCAATAAATTGCGTCAAGAAAACATGATCGAGAAGATTATTTTTTTGTATTTAACTTGTAAAAGACTTTTAAAAATCAATAAAATAAAAAAATAATATGATGTGTAAGATCATAATCATTGCACTTTTCAAATTAATAGAATCAACTTAATAGTAATTAATTAGGATAATTTATAAATTTATTATGTTATAACTATTTTTTTCTTACTTTCTTCGAGTTATTGATGAAAATAATTTGTTGTGAGAGTTCTGTAGTTTGTTCTTGAAGATAAAAGTTCTTAAACATTGTATACTATATTAATACAAAATATTAGGTATAAAAAAACAAAATATTAAGTATAAGAAAAAACTTTTTACTTTTATCTACGTTTTAGAAAAAAGAAGTAAAATAGTCCATTAGGGATTGGGGACGTCAGTTGAAGAAGATAAACGGATATGATGATGTGCTGATTTTAATTTAACCCATTTATATGTCACAAGAAAAAAATGTTAAAAAAACCTTCCACTCTCTTTCTATCTGAACCTCCCCCGATTCGGCGAATAGGTTTTCATTTCCTTGTATCACTCTTTCCTCTCTCTATCACAGCAAAACCAGATACCATCGAAGCAAGCAAATCCTAGGGTTTCTCACTTCAAAATTGTCAACTATAGTTCTCTCTTTACTTTGATTTTGAATGTAATTCAGATTCATCTCACTTCGCATCTCTTCACTCAACTTTAGGGCTTTTCATCTCTTTCTTCCCCAAAACCCTCTCCCATAACGATTTGCAATCCGATTACTCGATCTCGACATGGAATCCCGAGATTTACCGTCGTCTTCCCCGTCGTCCACCGCCAACCGCGACGCCTCCTCCGGCACCGAGACCGAGGACGGCGTTTTCACCGTCGCCGTGGCACTCGCCAAAGATGCCGCGTTGCATTTCCAGTCTGGCAAGTTCGCCGAGTGCGCCGAGGTCTTGAACCAGCTCCTGCAGAAGAAGCAGGATGATCCCAAGGTACTTGAATTTTCTTTACCATTTCCCCCTCGATAGTGATCTAACCGGCATCTTTTCATTTCTTTATCTGCTGCTCCGTGCTCGTAGTTATTGATTGACGCTCCTTCTTTGGTGTTTGTTTTTTCTTGCTTCTTTGCTCGGTGCTACTGTTTACTTTACACTAATTAATATGCGTCAGGTGATTGATCTGTTTGTTCGGTTCTTTATTTTATGAGCTGAATTTCAATTTCGGTACCTAGCTGGAACTATAGCTAGTGAGCACTTGCAGATGCAGTGTAACGACTGTGATTGTAGATGTGAATTTGCGTCCTGGTTTGTTTGGATTTCCTCTATTAGAAAGTGAATGAGCTGATTAAGTTGTGTTGCGAGCTTCTTGCAGTGGACGTTGATGAGAATGCATTTGCGCTATGTGATGTGTGTATCTACTTAGAGTGCCGGGCGTTTGGAGAAATTTGTAAGGCTTGTAGAAGGAATTGTTGTAGTGGTTCCAACATGGGAAGTTTGAACGGAGATAGGGGTTTTTAGCTCATTTTATGGATAAGGAAATATTTCTTTGTTCAACATTTGTTTGTCACTTTGTTAACTTTGGTTTGGTTTCTTTGGTGGTAACCTGATTTGCCGGATAGATACCAGTAGCATGATGTGTAATTTTGGTTCTTAACGGTAACATGATAAGCGGGATAGCTACTGGTGGTACAAACGACACTAAGTCAACGCATATTGTTATTTTGTGGATTGCATTTGAGAATGCAATAATGTTTGTTGAGCAATAAAATTCTCTGCTAACCCTATTGAGGCCTGTTATGAGCAAGGGAAGACTTGCTTTGGTGGGTTAACAACTTAATGTAACCTGCCAAATGCTGTCTTATCTTTATGTTGTTTTTTTGATACTGTGTAAGGCAACCTTTATTTCCACATCTTAGTGTTTAAGGTTTTAAATCCTAATATTTCAGGTACTTCATAATATTGCAATTGCGGAATTCTTCCGAGACGGTTGTTCAGATCCCAAACGGTTGCTTGAAGTAATAAATGGTGTCAAGGTATGCTATTTTAAATTCGACATTGTTTTTTATTTCTGCTAACTGACATTTTTTATGGTCAGTAGCTTTTATTTTTCATGGATGTATTTGAAGGAAACCATTTCCACTTCTTTTTACCTTTATGGATTTAAAAACTGGAATTGCATGACACTAACCCCAATATTAAGTTTGCAATATTAAAATGAAGTTGGGTCTAAATAGTTTGGGCTCTTTTATATTTTTTTTCTGAGCCTTTATGCTGGCTCATTTAAGTATTTCTGGGTCAGTGAAATGCTGTCTTGGCATTTGGCTTGAATCAGTGAAATGAGTGTTTAAGATCGTGGAGGCCCTATTGGATACTGATAATTTCAGATGAATTTTCTGAACGAAAGAAGTCTCCATTGGAATAAGGATGTGGGCAAGATTTAACTTCCTTTCGAACCTGGTATGTATAGTTGGGGATAGTTTTGTTTCCTAACTTCCTTCTTTTGGGTATCTTATTTATGATATTCTTAAAGGAGGAAACTGGACATACATATCACCCACCACCTCAACAATAATATTACGAGTTAGGAAACGGTGGTGCAAAGTGTTTGGATATTGAATAGGTTTTCCTTGTTGAATAACTTTATCGGATGAAGTTCAGTGTAGAAATCAGGAGTGTTGTTTAAGCTTCAGACTTTTTTTATGTTGGCTTTAAGTTCTCATTTCTCTCGTGTTTGCCCCCTGGTGAAGTGGTCAGGTGGGGATCACGTTGAAACAGAAGGTTTTATTTTTACTCTCAAAATTGATTTATTTTGTTTTCGATCAAGTAATTGTAGCTCGAAGCCTTAGCTCAACTTATTTGTAATTTTATACTTATTCTTTTTTATTGCTGGAGTTGATTCAGAGGAAAAATGATGAGCTTGCTCTAGCTTTGGGAGATCAAGGGGAGTCAGTTAACAATGTTGGAAATAAAGTTGTTTTGGGATCCAAAGGAAGTAATGCTTCAGCACATCAGTTTTCAGGTTCAAACAGCACTGGCACCATCTATTCAGATGAATTTGACTCTTCCGTGGCAATGCTAAATATTGTATGTTCATTTTTCTCCTTATATTAATTTTATTTATTTCCCATTTTGTTTCTTTTAATGTATGCTTTTAATTACCTATGTTAACGTATTTTTTTATTTCATTATCTTTAGGCCATCATTTGGTTCCATCTCCATGACTATGCAAAGACATTGTCTGTGTTGGAACCTCTCTTTCAAAATATTGAACCTATAGATGAGGTATGTCATAGATGATTTGATTTGATTTTGGTTTTAATTTTACCCTGATATGTTGATTGCTTTGTTTTTCTCTACTGTGTTTTCTTTTCTAAAGCAGACAACGGCTCTTCATATTTGTCTTCTGCTGCTTGATGCTAGCCTTGCTTGCCATGATGCATCAAAATCAGCTGTAAGTTCTATTTGATACTGTGATTAGTTTGTTTACTTTTTAACTATTGCAAGTCTTGTTGCCTAATGCATTGTTCTCTATCATGTCGCATGAATGTATTATTCTTTTTCACTTACATATTAGTGCTGCTAGTTACTTGTTAACCGAATATTGTGAGTGTTATTACATATTTTATAATTGGTCAGTTCAACCATGAACCTCTCGTTTCTCTGTTGATAACTAAATCTTTCTTCTCAAGTCAGTGTTGGGTATGCCCACTGAATGTTTTCAATGGTCATCTGTCCATTTGATCTGTCTCAATCCTTTATCTGTAGCTATTTCGATGTTTTCTTTATTATGCTTGAATATATACTTAAATGTGTAATGCTTGGTCATCTGAGGTAGGAAATTAATTTACAGATTGCAAAATTAACCATAACATCGGTTATTAGGATTTCAGTTTGTAACATAACACCTCTATCACTCTAGGCATGGCTGACATGACATTTGGTCCTTATGTAGAAAATGTGCATTTCATGTAGGTGGTGGTATATTTTACTGCTTATCTCAACCAGTGTTAAAAAGCCACTACGGTGGCACTATTGTGTAGCCGCTAGTGTGTAGTGGAATTTCTTGAATCCATAATTGCAACACTGGGTGCTCTTGTGGCCACTATAGTTGTTGTGGTTGTAACATTTGTCCTGATCCTATTGTCATCTTTGACAAGTCTTCAATGAAGTGAACTTTTGAGTTAATGTTATACCAATTTCTTCTATGCATGTTATCTTTATTTGCATACAACTTAGTGTTTTGTACATATATAATTGATATGTGTGTGTATATCATATATTTAAACCATTATGTTACTTATGCTATATGATATAGCAGATTATTAACATTCTGCCATATTTAACAATCTGCAATTGATAACATTGGTCACAATAAGGAGGTCGTATTTTGAACTAAACTGAGATGATCTAATTTTAATTCGAGAGCCATACCCCATTATCTCTATTTAACTTGGGTCAAACTGAAAAAATTAAGATTTAGTTTACTTGCTTTTGATGGTTTTCTTTTATAAAATACTATGTTAAACTTTCTTGGCATAATTTATTGAACTCTTACCCTGCTAGTTGTAGTATATGTTTATCCTGAATGATTTGTTTTGTGAGCGGCCTAAAAATTTGACGTAAGCATCTTTTTAGTTTCTCTAATTGTACAAGTGCACTATTCTGAGCTGGAATCTGTTATTGTTTAGGATGTGTTGACTTATCTGGAAAAAGCATTTGGTGTTAGTAGTGTGAGTCAAGGTGACAGTGGGAACACAGCACAGCAACAAGCTGCAAATTTAGTTACCAAGTCTGCACCTGTTGCCATTAGTGCGTCAGCTACTGATGCATCCAGTTCTGACTTAGGGTCAAGTGCAAATGCATCTGAAAATCATCTATCCAGAGCTTTGTCTGAGGATACACTTGATTATGAAGCCATGATTTTGGATATGGGTGGACAAAATTTAGCAAGGCCAATGGGCCCATCTTCAAATGACATTTCAAGGGCTTTGGTTGACAGGTTTTCTACTGTTGATTTAAAGCTTAAATTGCAACTTTACAAGGTTAGGTTTCTACTTCTTACTAGGAACTTGAAGCTGGCAAAACGAGAAGTCAAGCTGGCCATGAACATTGCACGTGGAAGAGATTCATCAATGGCTCTTCTTTTGAAATCCCAGCTTGAATATGCCCGTGGTAACCACCGCAAAGCTGTAAAGCTATTGATGGCATCAAATAATAGAACAGACACAGCATTTTCAAGCATTTTCAACAACAATCTTGGTTGCATTTATTATCAGCTTGGAAAATATCAGACGTCCTCTTTATTTTTCTCAAAGGCATTAACCAATTGCTCATCACTGCGAAAGGATCAATCTTTAAAGCTACCCACTTTCTCACAGGACAATTCTCTCCTTATAATTTATAATTGTGGTGTGCAGTACTTAGCATGTGGGAAGCCAATACTTGCTGCTCGATGTTTCCAGAAGGCAAGTCTGGTCTTTTACAAACAACCTCTCTTGTGGCTCAGACTCTCAGAATGCTGTTTGATGGCTTTAGAAAAGGGCCTCATCAAATCAAGTCGGGTCCCATCAGATAAGTTGGGGGTAGGAGTGTGTGTTGTTGGAATTGGAAAATGGAGGCAACTAGTCGTGGAAGATCAGATTCCAGGAAAGGGACATATGGACTCATCTGAAGAGGATGATTCTTGTCCAAGTGAAGATGGGCGACTCAAGTTATCGATGTCCCTTGCCCGGCAATGCCTCTTGAATGCTCTGAACTTGCTGGATTCCAACAGTGCAAATTGCTTGAAATCTGGTTTGCCCTCTAACTCTTCCGTGGAGGAAAATGATGGAAGTGAAGTGTCACCTTCAAAGAATTCAAATCTTAAAACCTTACATGGCATTGATTCAAAGGCATTTTCAGTAGGAGTAGGTTTAGGTCAGGTCAATGCAAACGGGGACACTAAGGAGCAAAAGGGAGGAAATAGTCAGGAGCTTGTTCAGAACTCCCTATCCTATTATGAGAATGTCCGTAAAAGAGAAAATCAACTGGTTAAACAAGCTGTTCTTGCTAATTTAGCTTATGTGGAGCTGGAATTGGACAACCCTTTGAAGGCACTATCAGTTGCAAGATCTCTCTTAGAACTTCCAGAATGTTCCAGAATTTACATCTTTCTAGGCCATGTTTATGCAGCAGAGGCTCTCTGCTTGCTGAACAGACCAAAGGAAGCGGCTGAGCATTTGTCATTTTATTTGTCTGGGGGAAACAATGTTGACTTGCCTTTCAGCCTTGAGGACTGTGAGAAATGGCAACCAGAGAGGACTGCCGAATTTGAAGAGTTGAATGTAGGATCCGTTGCTGCCAAGAATTCTTCTCTTGAAGGCGCTCAGAGTATTGTTTTCCTCAAGCCAGAGGAGGCGCGAGCAACAATTTATGCAAATTTTGCTGTAATGTCCGCAATGCAGGGTGAGTTTGAGAAATCCAGTATTTTGATTACACAGGCGTTGTCCATATTACCCAACAGTCCAGAAGCCACACTTACTGCAGTCTATTTGGATCTTTTGCTCGGTAAGCCACAGGAAGCTCTGACCAAATTAAAACGTTGTAGCCGTATTAGGTTCCTTCCTAGTGGAGTAACATTGAATAAATCTTCTTGAGTGTTGTATGCTTGGGTTTTGTCATTGTGCCTGGCCAACGTCTCAGCGTTAGTTAGCAGGTAGTTTAATCCTTCCATAGCATTTGTAACATATATAAGTTCAATTCAGAGAATAATTTTTTATGATTCATTTTCCTTATAATTCTCAAATTTAGGGTTCACTTACAGGTGGTGGCTGTGTTTTGGTTAGTGCTGGTGCCCACCTTTGAAATTTGAGGTGTAGATCAGATTCGGATTGTGTTTTTACTTTTTAGAGGCTAATTTGGTTTATATTCAAGAATAGAGGTCATGTCCTTGTGCTTATATTGAAAAAACTGAAAGGTTGATAGTTATTTCGGAATTCCATTTTCAATCCTATGGAGTTCGTTCTTTCTCGTTCTCATTCACTCCGCGGGTGTTATTATCCAGATGAATTTGATCGTGTCTTGTGCTTTTTGCTAATGTATATATGTTATGTACTGGCTGGTGACTCGTATTTTAACATGGCAACGATTATTTGTATAGAATGTGTTCTTTTTATTACTTGATTAGTAGGACCAGGTACCCTTGGTACCCCATTGGTTTTTTATAATTATTTATTATGAAGATGATTAATGATGTTTTTAAATTAATATTTTATTTTTGATAGTAGTTGTTTTTTTCTTTTGCTTATGTTAAAATATACCTTGAGCAAAATTCTTAATCTTGTTGTCGAGATAATTGGTTTTTTTTCCCGTGTTTAGTTAAGTATAATTTATTTGCTTTTTAGTAGTCTTTTTCTTTTACAATTTGATATTGAAATTTTAAAGATTACAAATCATTGGATTTGCAATCAAATTATTTTATTAACACTTTTATATCGATTGTTTATTGATTCTTACTAACGAGACAAGTTCATACACATCATATAAGAAATTTATATCTTAAACCTCGGTACATGTCAGCAAATATCCCTTCGGTGTTTTTATTCTCATCTTAGTAAAACATTGTAACCCCTATTTTTTTGTCATTCTATCTTATTGTTTTGTATTTTTTAGAAGATATTGATAACTACCTATACTGTATTAGTAATTCAATTTCAAATAATCACTTCATGAGTAAGTATTTTTATCCGCAAATGTTACTAGTTAAATACTAGTTCTTATTGTAGTGATTTACATATTCCATCATGCTCCTGTGTCTCTCAATTCGTGTAATATAGAGTAATTTAAATAATTGATTTAAGATCTTGTCAATTTTTCGGTTGCTAAAATTACTTGGTCGCCTGTTTATTTATAGATGCATTTGCTTTCAAGATTAACATTAAACTCAAGATGAAATAAACGTCAATTTGGCCGTTATAAAATTTAAATAATATGATTTTAATCTACAAATAATTATATATTAGGCCACGATAAAATATACCAACATAAAATTTGATTACGTGTATATATATTTTAATATAATTATATAAAAGTTTATAGTGAGATATGAAATTAATGACGTGATAGTTGTAAAAAACTTTTATATATATATATATATATATATATATATATATATATATATAAAATTCTTATATTGATTTCAAATAAAAATAGTATATACAATTTTTTATTTGCACGTTTATTAATGAATGTTTAAAGGAACTATGCGGTTGTGTGGTCAAAAATTTTATACAGTATTTATGAATTTAATTATAAATAATGAATGTTCCTGGTGTAGATGGACAGCTAGAGATATGCACATAAATACTAAAAGTAATACCTAAGCATATATGTTTAATGAATAGTTTTTTTTTTATTGACGAAAAATATTTATTATGTTTATTAATAAACTTTTCTTATTTCATTCCGTGATCAAAGAAAAAAAATTGTACAATTAAATGTATATAAGATGGAAATTATATTGTATATTTATGAAATTTATCTTGAAAATTTAAGAAAGTTTTTCAAATAGTTGAACTACTGAAAATAATAAAAATTATTTTAGTGAGATTTTTTTTTTTTGAATAAAACAAAAATTAAGGATAAAAATAATAAAAAGGATAAATTTTTTATATTATATTACAATGCAATTGAATACTTGAATTTAAGTGCTAAATATTTTTATGCTAACAAATAAAAAATAAATAAAAAATTTAGAAGGAGTAAAAGTAATCAAATGTACAACTTACAAATTATTTGATTCATTGAGAGGGAAAAGGTCTTCTACATGTAAGTGAATTTTTTTATATAAGTCAAACAATTAGAAGAGTATATATATATATATTATAATAATAATAATGAGAAATTTAGTAATTTAAACAAGAAAAAGATGTATATTAAGATGAGTATAGGATTATATACAAGAGATCGAACAAATATATACATATGTACCCGTCCTCAAATCTCTTAAAAAAATGAGAATATGTATCCAGACAATATCTACTAATATTTGACATAATATATATATATATATATATATATATATATATATATATATATATATATATATATATATATATATATATATATATATTAATTTAAACTTAATTAAGTTGTAAGTTCTTCATAAATTTATATATTTTTTAATTATATTTTTATTAATTTTTATTTATTTATTAAATAATTAGAATTTTTATGTTTTCTATTTTAATATTTATAATTTAGTTTGTGCCTTAATTGAATAATGTCATTTTTATTTAATAATGTGATCAATATTTAATTTCTTACTTAATAATGCAAAAATAATATCATATTTAATATAAATCGATGAGTTTTTTATTTTTTAATTAAAAATATGTTAAATAATAAAAATGATTTCATAAATAGTGATGATGGATAAAAATAATCTCTAAATTACCACAAATAATAACTAGAAATTATTAAAGGACGTAACAACATATTTGTCTAACACATTTTTAGCCAGATAAGTAAAACCAATGTGTTGTATACAAGCTGAATCAATACAAAACTAACTTGTTTTCTTCGTGATAGTGGTTTTTGGCATGCTTTCTTGTGAGATAATAAGAAAGAAAGAAAATAATTATTACTTAATAGTAGAGATGGCAAACAAACCCGTCCCCGTGGGTATTGTCCGAACCCGTCCCCGTTTTGACGGGGAATCCCCGCATTGACTGGGTATGGGTATGTGTATGGGGAATCCCCGATTTTTTCAATTGGGTATGGGGATGGGGATGAGGATGAATATATCCCCGCCATAATACCCGTCCCCGCCATATTCTCATCCTCATTTAAATTATTAAAATATTTACAATTAATTAAGTAACCCTATATATATATATATATAGGGTTACTTAATTAATTGTAAATATTTTAATAATTTAAATGAGGATGATTTTTATTTTTTATTTCTTTTAAATATTTGGTTTGTCATGAAAATCATTTCGCATCTCCAATATATTTTTTATTTTATCACAACATTTATGTAATTATGTTAAAATGATGTATGTCAATTAAAAAAAATTATGTCTAACATTTGAATATTTCTATTATTTTTTAATATTTTTTTTATTGTATATTTTCCTTTCACATGAGAATATTTAATACTCTCACTTTAAGTGTTTAATAGCATAAACATTTCATTTACTAGGTAATATAAAAAAAATTATTTACTTATTATTATTAATTTTTGTTTCATTTGAAGAACTCTTTTGTTTCGCTAAAATAATTTTTGTTATTTCTCGACCATTGAGTATATATGTTGATATTTGAAAAGTTTTCTTAGATCTCTAAGATGTTTTTCGTCTTATCATACCCTTAATTATACATTTGTTTTTCTTTGTGCAATTCCTTCCAATAATCTCCAAATTATTTATAAGACACACATTTGTTAATTTTTTAATATTTTTATTTTTGTTTATTTTCATCATATAGAATACTATTTCGATAAATTTTATCTAATTATTTTTTATTTTCTAACTCATTACAATCATACTTTAATATTTTCAATATAATTGTATAAATAATTTTTATTTACTACAATATAAAAATTTAATGTAATTGTCATAAATATTTTTTTATCACCATCCAACATATATTGGAGTTTAAAAAATACCAGATCTATGATAAAATTTTATTATGTTTATTATTTGTTCTTTGCGTCATTTTTTTTATCAAACATTGAGTATATATGTTGATATTTGAAAAGTTTTCTTAGATCTCTAAGATATTTTCATCTTATCATACCTTTAATTATATATTTATTTTCATTTGTGTGATTCCTTCCAATAGTCTCCAAATTGTTTATAAGACACACATTTGTTAATTTTTTTATATTTTTATTTTTTGTTTATTTTCATCATGTAGAATACTATTTCGATAAATTTTATCTAATTATTTTTTATTTTCTAACTCATTACAATCATGCTTTAATTTTTTCACTATAATTGTATAAATAATTTTTATTTACTACAATATAAAAATTTAATGTAATTGCCATGAATATTTTTTTACCACCATCCAACATATATTGTGGTTTAAAATATACAAGATTTATGTTAAAATTTTATTATTATATTTATTATTTGTTCTTTGCGTTATTTTAATCAAGTGATGTATTATAACTTTTATTAGTGTATAAAAAATAGATTCATTATAATTTAAAAAACTGAAGTAAACAAACATTTAAAATATATTTTAATTTAAATATTTTTTTCCTTTTATATTTTTTTAAGAATTTTTTTTCCTTTTATATTTTTTTAAAAATATTTTTAAAATTTATCAACTAGGTTTCATTAATGTTTGCAAATTTAATAAATGTTTTGGTTCTCATTAAATTTTATTTGGTATTCTAATATAAAATGTAAACAATTATAATTTATTTCAAAGTATTTGATATCGAAAAAATAACCATACTCCTAATATTGAATATTTGATAATATTATGTTTCCTTTACCGTAATTTTTTATTATTTTATAAAAATTAATTAAAATTAATATTAAAGTAGTAAGAAAACGGGTACGGGTACAAGATTATACCCGTTACCCGGTGGGGATGGAGATGGGATAAAAGTTTGATACCCGTTGGGTTTGGGTATGGAGATGGGGATGAACTTTTTTTACGAAAATGGGTATGGAATAGTGAAACCCGTCCCTGCTCCGCCCCGTTGCCATCCCTACTTAATAGCACTAAGTAATCTTTATGTAAGAACCATTATTGAGTATTCATATATTCTACTTTTCATTTTGAACGCACTTTCGCTAATAATTCTTTTACTCCAAAATAATATGATATCACATCCTTCAACAGTTATTTCTAAATAAACAGCATGTTAAAAAAAAAACGTTACAGTAATCAGTTGTAACCATTCTTCAAAAAATAAAATGTGTCTAAATTAATAATTTTTCGAAACTAAAATCATAATTAAACCATTTTACAATTATATGTTCAATAATTTATGAATAATTAACAATTTTTTTAGGATTACAATAGTATCAAAATTTAGTTTACGTTTAAAAATATCCTCAATTTGATACAATGCATTAAGATTTAAACCAAATAAATTTACCAATTAAAATAAATATACGTAAAATGAATAAAAAAATTAAATTTGGACAAACTATATGTCACTTGATAAGAATAACTTTAAAAATTCATCTTTCTAATAATATAAAAGTTGATTGCGACTTAGTTTATTTTTAATATATTTTGTTGATAGACGTTATGCAGTTTCATAATACATTTTTCGAGCTTTCTCAGTTTTTGTGTAAAAAAATATTGTTATTTACATGTCATATTTAAATAAATAAATAAAAAGTTAAATATATTTTAGGTATTAATTTTTGATGTAAAATTAGAATAACTTGATATAATATATCTATCAAAGTTTAGAAACAAATTCTAATTTTGGTACAGTCAAAATAATTTGATTTTCAAACTATAAAACTAAATAGATATAATTATTTTGATTCAATTGCATAAAATGTTTTTTAATATATTAAATAGTATTTTAAGTTGATATTTGAATTGTTAGACATCATTTAACATGTTTCAGTAACATAAGAAAAAAGTTAAAGCCACTGAATTAAAATAATTATATTAATTTATTTTAAAAATTTAAAGATCCAAATATATTAAAATTTTAAATAAGAATAATTTTTAATTTTTATATCCAAATTTAAAAGCTAAAGATATATTTAAATCATAAATAAATAAAAGTGTGGTGTATCTGTATTTATTGGATCAGATGGTGTGAAAGTGCGAGAATTTCGGTCAATTACGAGAAAATTGTAGTAAGAGTGGGGCTAAGGTGTTGCTTTTGAAGGTGGCATGGTTATTATTACGTTTCATAAAGGAAAACACTTTTCCACAACTTAATTTGGACTTTATTAATGAACAATGATTAATCATCATACATAATTGAGTATTAATAAATTAAATGTTACTGTAATAATTTAGTAGTATCTTATTACTTGTCCCTCAATGGGTGGAAATCACCTGTAACTTTAGTTAATAGCAGATTAATTTATTTTAGGAGTGAGTATGATTAAACATAGTTTATATGAACATTGAATTTTATTAATATAGTTCAGAAGAACATAAGAGTGGCAAAACATGCCAGCTCGGCCCGTTTTGGTCTGGCCCGCCACAAATAAACAGGCTGAATATTATAATCTGTTCCGTTTTAGGGCGGGCCGACGGGCTGGCCCGCTTTTTTTTTTTTTAATCTTTTGTTAGTGTAAGTATTTGATCTTATTTACCTCTAATAATTATTGGAGAATGCCAACCAGTGCTCTTAGGATACTGGTTAAGGAATAATTAATGTGTATTGATATCATCATTTCTACATTGAAAATTGAAATAATTAAGTATAATAGTTAAAATTTGTTATGTGCATTTATTAAATGCACATAACAAATTTTATAAAGACAGAAATATCCTTTTAGATTTTTAGAAAACAAAGACTTTAGAATTTTTAAGATATATACTAAAAAGAAAAAAAAAATCGATGAAATCTCAAATTAACACTTTTATAATCATTAAATTAATTGAAATAATAGAAATACAATTACTTAAATGTTACTTTTACTTAATTTTAAATGTTTTGAAAATATTCAAGAATAATCTAAGTTGAATAGTAGAATATATAATAAAAAATATCATAATTAAAAATAAAAATATAATTAAAGTAATGAAAATAAGAATACAAATTAGAAAAGACTAACATTTGTAATACCCAAATTAGGAGATTCACCTGATTAAAGCATTGCATTGATAAAAAGAAAATAAATTAACAAATAAGTATATAATATGTATATACAAATCCTTCACGAGAAAAATAAAATAAAATTTTTAAAAAATAAATAATACTTTATTAACCAGAGGACCTATGATATACATGTTGAGAAGATATCAAAATTAACATATAAATAAACGGAAGCAAAACTCAGATCAAATCTTTCCTAAATAAATAATATACAAAATAATAAAATGCATAAAATAGAGAAAGGAGAAACTAGTAAACACAAAAATTTCTTAACGTTTGATATGATGGAGGAAAAACCACAAGACTAATCTAGTAAAATCTTCCACTAATAATAATTAATGAGTATACTACAAGTTCTATTGGAGATTCTAAGGATCAACAAAACACTATTCTCTTCACCTTTATCAATAACAAACCCCAATTAGTACTTTAAATTAACAACAGAAGGAACCCAATACATGAGATGAGCAATAAAACCTTTTCTCCAAGGTAACTTGTGCAGAGGCTTGTACAAGATAATTGGTTGCTCTTTTCTTCTTTACTCTCTTTTATAGGTTCTTTTCTCATAGGAGGCACTCACAACTTTTGTCTCTCACTCTATTTTTTTCTCATAACAAATCTGATGCAATGATTGCATATTTAAATTGCATAATGGGCGGGAACCCATAAAAAATACCTATTTTATTTCCTTTAATTAAATAAGTATGAGCCCAATAAATTGGTGACCCATCTGACAATACAAAAATTATATATCTAAATAGCCACCACTTTCTCTAGGAAGACGATTAAGAGTTCTATTGCTTTACCACTCTCCCACATGCACTATCTTCTATTCACATATAACATGATTATTGTAGGTGGACAAACCACAACACAATAAACAACAAGGTAAGCAAGAGTTATTTAAATCTATTCACTATTTTAAAATATTAAGTTTTTACAAATAATACTTCTTATTGTCAATCCAGATATCATGTTCAATAATTAAAATCCAAAGAAAATCACAACATAAAGGCCCTCATGGCTCTTTCATACACCATTATACATCAAGCATGACCTCCGCAGGACTCAATATATTGATTAGATCTGAAACCCTGCACCTGTTATACTTACCCTCACTTTTCAAGGGTTCTTGCCATCTCATGGTCACATCCCATACAAAGGAGTATAACAAGGTAAATCACCCATTTGTAGATTTAACCTTCATTGTCAAATCTATCGATGAATATCTCATTTAACTCTCACTCTAAGTATCTTCCTCTGAATGAGTCCAATACTTAGTAGAGTTAGGATACTCTTGCTACAAACTTTGACATCAATACACTCCACACATGTTTCAAATAGTAAAATTCCCACCTTACTAACATTCTAACACAACCTAACCAATTCCACAAGCACAAACCACAGTCAAACAAATCAACTCATCCAAACAAAAATCAAGCATATCAACATTTTAAAATCATAACATCATAGCTCAAATTCATCAATTTTAGAACAAGGCAATCACTACGCTTTTAGACTCCCAAAAGTTGTTTTAATAGGTTCAACTCTCACAAGCTTCACACACTTCCACCTCATACAGGTTGCTCTACGTGCACATAGAGAACTTTGATCAATGATTAGAACACACTCTAACAATCTTAACCGAGCATAGACATCTACATACAAATAGATTTCTTAAAAGATAAAAGATGGCAAAAGATAAACTTACTCTATTTAAATCTATTTAAGAAACTACTTATTAGGATCGTAAATCTTAATGTCAGACCAAACAGATAAAGGATATAGTCAAATATCTAAAAAAAAGGCAAATAAAAGGTTTAAAATATATTTAAGAAAAATGATGTTTATTAGAAAATGAATCTCAATTAATTGAAAATTTTATTTATGGTTGACTTATAATAATAAACTAATTGAATATAGTCTTGTAAAACATTACTTCTTGTAGTTATTTTTTTAGTTCATACAAAATTAATCAAAAATAAAATCATAAATACACTAAAATATATATTTTTAATAAAATAAATTAAAAACTATAAAAATATCATATTAAGATTTTTTTTCAATAGTTTTATAATTATGGTATACTTCAATGAATAACTTTACTACATATTTATAACCAAATAAAAAACTTGAACAGTGAATATTTAAACTGTATCGAGACAAGAATATCCCGAACAATGCTTCTTAAAAAAGTTGCACAGACTTTTGCATGAAGTGTTGGGATGATATGAGTGATGAGAGACAAAGAGTGTGAGTAGTGAAATTGTGGGGGCACACACTGAATTCTGCAGTACTACCTACTTTTCCTTACTTGTTTTTCTTTGTTTCTATGTATATTAAAAATGAAAAAAAATTTGACAATGTATTTTTTTTACTAGTTAAAATTATGAGAATATGAATTTTGTGTCAAATTTAAAGACTTATATATATATATATATTTAACTAATAAAATGTTAATATTAAAAAATGTGTTATAAAAATTTGATGAGGAATTTTGTAGGAAAAGTATAAAATATGTGGTGAATCTTTGACAGCCCATTGAAAAGCAAAACCAGGTTCCCTTTCCCCTTTCTATCTCCATCAGATGGAACCATACGTCATTCCATGTCTTCCATGTCCTAAACTCACGGATTCAACAAATTCACACACACTTTCATGCTCTCTGTGTTTTCTTTATATTTTGACGTCTGAAGAAACAGATGAAAATAAATTCTTCTTATTTTTCTATTTTAATGGGTTAAAATTTAATTTGAATGAATTGACACTTTTAATTGCAATTGAGATTGTTCACTTGGATGAATTTTGTTATTCACACTAATAAAAAATAAAAAATGATGGGAATTTATTATTATTATAATAATAATGCGACATATAAAGTAGTGCGATTACAATTGTCTTAATAAATCTCAAATTTCTTATATCAAATAAAATTACAATTCACATAATAAGTATATTTTAAAATTATTATATTAAATTATTTACTGTGTTCGTTTTAATTTCAAATGATATAGTAAGTTGCTTTTAAACTTCACAAATTTAATTTTTTTTAATCTTTCTTTTTTCAATAACAACAGTATTCAAACTTTAAACTATTTTTTCTTCAACAATTAACTTATTTGAATCATAAATCTTTCTCTTTTCTTCAATAACAAAAATAATCGTAATTCATCACATATAATCATCATTCTTATTTTAGTTCGTAATTCATCATCTATCTTTTTATTTTAATTCATCAATTCGTTTATTGTGAATGTGATCAAAATTTATGCTTTCATATGTAAATACTGATTTTTAGTTTTACTTGTTTAGATGATTCAAGGTGATCCCGACTTTATTATTATTATTCTAAATTGGAAAAACCTTGAAATTTGTAAAAACCCAATATAGTAGAGAAAATCTACTTAGTAGGTTATTTTAAGTTATAAATTCTATATGACAAGATATTTCAAAATATTTTTTTTAAAACAATTACAAAGAACTAACAATATACAAAATATATTTACATATTTAACATTAAACTAAACATTTGTTCTATCCAAACAATCTTAGTGTTGCTCCTCACCAGTTCCAACATTTTTCTCTGATCATAGTAAGCAAATACCAAAATCATAAACAAGCTCACATAGTAAGCTAGCGATAATTTAATACTTATAAAACTTTGAATTCAACATCCATCATATAATTTGCAACACCTATCCAAAAGCTCTCATGACTATTTCACATGTAGATATCATAACCTCCAAAGGAATGATGTATCAATTAGAATCATGAGATCCTACATTCGTCATTACTCATTTACTTATGCATATCAGGAGCTATAGTTATATCATGTTCGAGCCACATCCTGATGCGTAGAGTGTGATATGGTAAATTCTATATCTCATGAGTTCAATCTCTTGTCAAAACTCCAGATATGATATCCCTCTACTCCTCTATATGAATCCAATACTAGTAGAATCAGGATGGTCTCATTTTAATTTTTGTCATCAATACATTACACACGTCACCACACATAGTAGTATTCCCACCTTAGGAATCACTACTTTCTCATTTCATATAATTCATATCAAACTACACTATCAATTTTCTCAGCACACATACACAAATCCCATAAATTAGACAAAAAATAAAGAGTACCAAAATACAGGACAATGCCTAGCGGTAACAGAAGGCGTCTAACGCCCTGGACCCTTAGGACTCATTGTCAAGTGAACACTCGACGACACCAAGGTAGTGCCTAACGACACCAAGGTAGCACCCAACGCCCAACAGTTTTAACGTGGCACCCAACATCCTGGACCACTAGAATTCACTGTTAAGTGAGTTCCTGACGGTAATAGGATGACACTCAATGCTATAGCCACTAAAGCTCAATGACTTCAAATTTAAAGGTGACATCAATCTCAACCAACTTATCATCCCACCCTATATCAAAAGACTAGTGAATCTGAGCATCTCAACTTGCTCAATTCACTCTAATTGATACTTTTACCCTTTTTATAAATTATAATTGGTGCCAAATCAATTTTAAAGTGTACCATTACAAACCAATTGCTCAAACTCCAATAATCACATTCAAACATTTCATAAATTCAAACAACCATTAAGCATATACACCCAAATTAACATAATTCTCATTCACAACAGATTCAAGTAACATAGTTTTCACAAATTAGATCAATCAAGCAACTCAAATTATATCATCAGACAATCTAAGGATAAACTCACTATCCAACAACAATTAAGTCATAACTAATATTATTTTCCTTTACTTAAGTTGATGCTCTTATAGTTCTTAAGGTACTTACCCTCATAGGTAACTCTATCTACACATAGAAAAATCAAATCAACAATATGAACATAACATTATGACTACAAACATACAAAGACACACTCTGAGTATATTGAGCTACATGCAACCAATATACCCCTACATGGGATAGAAAACATATTTGACTTTAAAAAATGACAAAAACAGAACTTACTCTATTTATAAATATGATCGGATAGAATAATAATATTCTCCACAATGAGTTCAACGGTGACCTCTAATCAAATAATAGATGAAGAACAAGTTCAAATTATCATAGAGATATCATTTTTAACTTAGTATCACTTTAGAAACTATTTTCTAGAGTTTTACAAAATTTATTAAATTAGAAATAATGGAATCCTTCTCAATTGTATCTCAAACCCTCCTTGCATGAGATTTGTGGTTTTTTACGGTGAATATGCAAAACCAAACAAATCATAATTAGTTAGTGCTCCACATTACAAGTATGCGCCGTAAAAAAGTAAGATTGAATTTCTTGTCCACATTCTTATTATAGGTACTTAGCATTTTGGAGGAGTATTATCATTTAACCTGCTTGTTGATGCACATACCACACCCTGGATAGTAAATTGATTTAATGGAAGATCATTAAAAAAATTGAATGTCATTAATATAAGTTAAGAGTGTTTTACTACATTGTAAGATTAATCAATATCATTAAGAATATTTTGATGATGAAGACCCACGATGTTAACATATAGTTAATTACTATTTGAAGTGATATTAAAAAATTAAGGAGAGCCGTCAAAATGGGTTATAACCTGCGAGTCAACTCGGCTCATCACGGGTTCGGATCAGGTTGGGTTGAACAAAAATTACAAATTTCAGTACAAATTAAAAATGAACCCAACCCACTAAGAACCCGACTCATTTGGGTTGAACCCGTGATAAGCCGGGTTGGTGAGCCAACCCGCCAATAAATTTTAAATATTAAATTAATATATATATATATATATATATATATATATAATATACATAATATATATAATATTATATATATATATATAATATATATATATATAATATACATAATATATATAATATTATATATATAATATATATATATATATATATATATATATATGTATATATATATATATGTATATATTATAGATGAGGATAAAGAAGATGTTTCAAGAGATGAAAATATTGTGAATTTATTCATTCAAGATTATAATATTATAGTTTGATAAGTGACAATAATGATTTGATGTTAGATAGTAATTTATATTTTTGTGATTTTGGTTTGTATTTGGAGTTTAACATAATTTGGGATTTTATTTGGATTGTATTGAAGTTTATTTAGATTTTAATCGGAATTATAATTTAGTTTTTTTGAGATTGAAGAAAAAAATTTGTGTGTGTGTTTTTTTTTTTAATTAAGTGAACCAGTGAGCCAACCCGTTTAACCCGCCAACCCGTGGTGGGTCGGGTCGGGTTCTAATTTTGTTGGCTCGCTAATAAGTGAACCGGGTTGGGTTGACCCACTAAGTGGTCAACCCGTCGCGGGTCGAGCCGGGTTGGGTCGGGTGACCCGTTTTGACAACTCTAAAATTAAGTAATACTTAAATATTTTAAATTTAAATTTTCGTCAACGTCTTGAAAGAATTCACAGAAGAGAAAAATTGATAGGCTTGAAAAAACCTTCAATTAATTAGTCCTTTAAATAATTATGACTTCTTTTTATTGTTTTATTTTTTTTAATTTAAATTCTTGTAATGTAATTTATGTTTACACGTTATATTTCTTCGTTTTTTTTTCTTTGAATGTCTCTGATGTACTATTTTTTTTTTTTTATACATTATTCTAGTTCTTGCTCTTATTTAAGATGTTAATTTATAATTTACATGAATTGTTTTTAGATGTGAAATTACTTTTATTCGGTTAACTGTTACAGTTACATGTTTATCGTTTTAAAATAGTGCAATTATGTTAACTTATTCAAAATAAAATTACTTAATTTAAATTTTGATAGTTTGCCGAAGCAACTTAGTTTTAATTTGTTCGTCTGTGTTGTAATATTTACTAATGCTAAGTTTTATAATTTTTTTCCATTTAAATTTAATATTTATTTCAATTTATATTTTTAAAAATTAATTTTCCATATTCAATTATTTCAAAAAAATTAAAGGCATGGATGAGTATCAAATAATTGATGATTATTTTATGGGTCATACTAATCGGTGTCCTAAGAACACTGTTTAAAGTACAATTAATGAACATTGAATTTTGTAAAAGTTCATATATAACTTTAATATTAAACGAATCATAACTTTAGCAATTAGGAGAATACTTTTATTTTTATTTTATTTAGATGACAAAAATATCCATAAGTATTATTCATTTTGTAATAGATAATTTATTTGATAAAAAAATTAAATAGTAATTAAATAATAAAATAAATGTATTTTAATATTGTTAAAAATTAAAATAGAATTAAACACACAAAAATTAAATTAACAGAAAAATAAAATATTATTTGTTTTTTAATAAGGAAATAATTAACATAATATTGTATGTTTTAAAAAAATAAACAATATTTTATTTTCTCTGTTAATTTTTTATGTGTGTTTATTTATATTTTAATTTTTAAAAATATTGAAATATAGTTATTGTATTATTTAATTATTTTTTATTTTTTTCTCAAATAAATTATCAATTATAAAATATATAACATTCATGGATATTTTTGTCCTCCAAATAATTACTAAAGTTGTGATTTATTTAATATTACAATTATTTATGAATTTTTACAAAATTTAATGTTCATTAACTACATCTTAAAGAGTGCCCTTAGAGCACTGGTTACCATTTTCCCTTATTTTATTAGTAATGAGACAAAGAATTTAATCTAATGGAAACAATAGATATTTAAATATCTGTTAACATTTAATCATGAACAATGATACTATGACTTCTACTTGTTGACTCTATCCTTTATTTATTGACGTGACTTAGTGTGTGTCATTGATTAATGTACCACTATTTTTTTCTTTGAAAAAATGAAAAAAAGTCAATGATTCACACTAAGCTAAGTCACTAAATAAAGGATGAAAGTCAAAGAAATGAGAGTCAAAGTATAATTTTCCCTTGATCATATTGCATTTTTATCATAAAGACATATAATTTTTAAATACATATCAATTTATAATTTGTTTTAATTTTATGACATTAATCATATCATTCACAAATTTTTTATTCTTTTCTCATCACATTTTTTTTTAATTAAACAACTTAACTTTGTATTTTATTTATTTATTTTTCTTTTACTCCTTAACCTAAACAAAGCTCAATTAACCTTATTTGACTCCCACTAAATTGCAAGAGAAAAATAAGTAAAAGGATGTCACTTTTGCTTCCATGGAATGGAGGAAAAAAGTGTAAAATCCAAAATATGAGTGACCTTATAAAATATCATTAAATAATATTTTTTTTATATATTGAGTAATAAATTTAGTGTCACATTATTGAGATTAAAATAAATGCTTTTGGAATTATAAGTTTGTACGATGCATAAGATAATATAAAATGAATAGGGAAATTATATGCCCTTCCAAATTATACATTTTATTACTTAATAATGTGCACTTTTTATTATTTAATATAAGGTTAAATTTCTATCCAGTTGGTGAACTTTGATGCGATATTAAAATTTATTTTTGTCCAAAATTTTAATACATTTTATATCTTAAACTTTAAAAATGAATGAATATAATTTTTTCAACCCAATTACATTAACTTTTTTTAACATATCAAACATGTTTTATGTCGTTTGAATTGTTTATACCGGTAAAATATTTCTGCTTCAATATAAGTTGAAAAACGAGTTTGACACACCAACAAAATTTAATATAATTGGATTAAAAAAATTATATCCATTTATTTTTTAAATTTTAGGACAAAAATATATCCAAACTCTAGATAGTCATGAATTTCAATTTAGAGTCAAACTTCATGAACTAAAAATATACGTAACATTTTAATATATAACAATAAAATAAATGGAGTACTTTATTTTCAATGCGAATATGAAATGAAACACTAATTGGTAACTATTTTTTAGTTTCTAAAAAACCGCAAACGATCTATGTCCACAAAAAAAAATGTATATGGTTATTATTATATGTTTCGAGAGAGATTTTAGATTGAACAGGAGGTAAATCCCCAATTGTGATCGAAGAAAATCTATACATGAATAGAGAGAAATACGAAACTGATATACTCAACAAAGCACAGTTGATATAAATTAATAATTGAAAATGTCACAAAAAAAAAAGGAGCATGTTTACTGCTACTTGCCTAGGATTAAAACATACATGCAACAATATGAATTGAAGAAAACAAATGGTTTTACAAATAATAGGAAAAACAAACAACAGCAATTCCAATCGGGTTCCTTCGACATCCTCTCATGTCGATTTTGACCATATATTCCTCAATCCTTTTTCACCTGCAAAATATAGGTCGTGACATACAATGAGACAAAACTTTTCAAGTTCACGGGTTCAAAATACCACCATATATGTTTACTTTACTCATAAAAAATCAAAATAATCACCATTCCATAATTTCATGTGATCTACTTAGTGTGCTTCCTCAACACCAATCATAAATCATACATATATAGCAGCAGCTTCAAGAAAAAGGAACAGACAGAAAAAAAGAAGAAGATATTTTCTAAAAAGTTATTACTTTGCTTGGAAAATTTGGAGAAAAGAATTAATGTCGGATTTATGTCATTATTGAGAATTGTTTAAACAGAATCACAAGCATCGAAATTAATCTTTTAATCAATTTAACAATTTCTACTTTGGTGGATATGAATTATTGGAAACTTTTCTTGCTCATGACAAGGTCAACAACCTCTAAAAACACTTCAGAAAACGACATCCAGTCATGATCATTACTTTGAAAAAAAAAAAAACTTGAGGCTCTTGGTGACAGGCTTGATAACATGCATGGTGTCACGATTAGCTTCCCGAGGTAGAGATTGTGAGAAAAATAATACAAGAGAAAAGTAGATAAGCATGCATGGTGATAAGATAAAGGTATTAGTTCCGAAAACAAATATACTTGCATGGTGAAAGTTAAATGATTGAATCCCAAAAATGAAGAGGATTTGCAGAAAGAAAAGGAAAGGAGAAGGTGATGGACTTAACTGGTTTAGAGGGAGCAGGTGTAACCAGGGGGAGGGGACTTGCCACAAGCAACAAGGAGCTGAAGGGCAAGAGGGACATAAATGTTGAGGTTCAGAAGCTTGAGCTTAAGAGTGGTGCAGAGGCAGGCGGCAGCTTCAACCTCAACCAGTCCTTGAAGCACCGGACAACACTGGTTGGTAACCGGGTCTCCGAGGCCAACGTGAACCAAGCCGCCAAGCAGATCCACGCAGGCACCGAGTTTGAGAGTGTCAATGGGGCACGTAGCCTGTGCCGGAGACTTGGGTGGCGGGCACGGACTGTACCCTCCCTTCCCCGGAGTGCTTGGTGGGTTAAGCACGGGCGGGAGAATCACCGGGGGCTTCACTATCGGCGGAATGGGGAGTGAAATGGGTGGCTTCAAAACTGGGGGGACGGTGACGGGGGGAACGGTGACTGGCGGTTTCGCAATGGGAGGGAGAGTGACGGGGGGAAGGAGGACGGGCGGTTTGAGAATGGGAGGGACGGTGACGGGAGGAACGGTGACCGGTGGCTTAACGACGGGAGGAAGAGAGATGGGAGGGAGGGTGACAGGGGGCTTAACAACGGGTGTGGTCTTTGGTTTTTTACTTGGGTTTTGCTTCTTGGGTTTGCCGCAGTAGCCACAGCCTAGAATGGGAGTGGCGGAGGAGACGAAGAGCATGCAAAGGAAGAGATAAGCATGGATCTTTGAGGACTCCATGGTTGGAAAAAGAGAGAGAAGATGAGAGTGCAGAAGAAGAAGAGAGAGTGATATATAAGAAGAGAAACAAGGAGAAGCAAACAAAAGAGGGTAAGAGCAGATCACGTGAAGATGGGGCTAGCTAGGCTCAAAAGGCAGTGCCAAGTTTTGCAAGCTGGCACACACACACACACACCATGATTAACATAGAATGAGTTCACAAAAACCATCAACTACCATGTGCCAGAACTAGGGTACTTCACTCTCTCCCTGCACACACTTAACCCTGGTTCCAGTTTCTGTGACTGTTCACTCAAGCGTGGGCGTGAGGGAAAAGGAAACTATGAAGAACCCCCGTTAAAGTACAAGAACTTACCGTACCTTCTTCACCTTCCTTACGCAGGGGATTCGCACCACTTCCTTCGCGTTAACGTCAAATATTTCCTAGGCTAGGCCACATTATTACCATCTTTCTCTTCTTTCTATACTGCTTCAGACTTCACACTTAAGATAATCCAATCTCACTTCTACAATAATATCCCAATCATCAAACTCATCATATAATAATTTTTAAATCTTATCATTATATCAGGGAATATATACATCTAAAAGACCTTTTCTATTCTATATAAAACTCAGAGAAATATATAATATTTCATTTAGACATTAAATCTCGAATACCATTTTTTACAAACAAATAAACCATGCTTTTTCTGTCTCTGAGGATTTAGTACGGGAATACTTATCCATAAAAAAAAAATGAGTTTTAAGTCTAAATTAATCAATTTATAAAAAAAAAATTACACCTACGGAATTGTAAAACTCGGTTTTCGTTTTATTTCTCATACAAAAATAGTCTGTCTTTGGGGTATATGTTTCATACTTCCATGACACGTACATTTTCTTTATTTTTTTCTTAAATATTAAGAAATAAAAATTGACTGTTAAATCTTTCAACACGATTAAGATTAAAATATGTATGCTAATTAAGTGACGTTTCTAAAAGTTATATAATTTAAAATTATTCCTGTTATTTACGTATATTACTGTATGATCTAAATTTACTCTTTCTGTTTTTTTATTATCATCGTCCGGAAGTACTATCTCGTCATTCCACTTATCAAATGTCAAGATAATGAACTCAATCCAATTACGAAAAAAAAAGGTTGATGTAAAATAAAATTATAATGTTATGAATTAAAAAATTTATTGTGCAAAATATACTTCAATGTCAAAGTTAGTGTAATGTATCAGAGTGTAAATACTAATAAATACACAATCAATATACTTTGTAAAATGTATCTTTTATATTATATTTCATGGATCTTACCTAGTTGAATTTTGGTCCAAGTCACTTAATTACCTGATAATCAAATTAGCGTGATTAATTTTGGATTTAGTTGTTCTGAATGACAATATTTTGACTTGATCCATTGGTGTAGTTTGATTATATGTCATCCTAGAAGAACTACATGTACTTAATTAAATTGTGTACCCTATATATAGGGGCACTATGACCTTGTAAAGCACACTAGCTCTTAGTCTTAACATGTCATATGTCAAGATTTGAGAAATGTCAACTTTAGAAACTTTTGCAAAGTAAAGTTGTATTTCATTTTATAGGTATAAAAAATATAATAATTCAAATTATCTTTATACAATGATCGTTGTCTAACCAAATATTTTGAATTGATGTGCATAATATGATAATATATTCACATTTAACGCATTGATAGTATATGTTATGTTGCATTCATTATCTCGGTAAGTTTTAGGACGTAATTTCATCTAACTCTTATTTTTTTCTTCACAAAATTCTAATTTTTTGACTTATGAATATATATATTTCAAAATATTGACTAGACTCTTTTTTATCATTTTCTATTCTAGATACGATTTATATATATTCTTACATTTTTAATTATTTGATGTTCAACACTACATTGTTTATTTTAAAGATTATGTTAAATATAATATTTGTTTTAGAATTATATTTTAAGATATTGATATTAATAGGTGATAAGTTATTTAATTTGTCTTACTTTTTTTAGTATTTTTTATATTTCACTATTTATTTTAACCAATACACTATTTATATATTTATTCAATTGTTTGTATCATTATACTTCAAAACATTAATTACACTATATTGAAAACATATGACATTTATCTAAATTTATTTTATTTTACTTTAAAACTGATTGGAAAATATTAAAGATATAATTACAAAATTAAATTATGAATACGTATGTGAAAAAATATAATTACAAATGAATTAATTAGTTTATGAATAATAAATATATAAAATATTTTATCAGTTAAATACAATTGTTTTTAACTAAGCATTTCTACTCCTCTTTAGTAATTCGTAACTCTTAAGTCACTTTTTCAATTTTTCTCTAGTTCCTCGCCTTTTTTTTTTGTCAAGCAACCATATATGTATCCATGAAATTAACTTTTAGTAAATATAATGACGTTTTAATTATAAATTTTAGAGTTATTTATATTTTTTACCACCAAAAGTTTTATAATTTCACAAATTTTGTTATTGAAGATTTTTTTTCCTTACAACTTTTGTCCTTTAACTTATAAAATATCTTGAAGTTTATTCCATTATTGAAAGCACCACAATTAATACAATTTGTGGCATTTATTCTGAAAGTCGCCGGCCAAAATACATCCTATCATAGCAGAATAAAACCACTTTAGTCATCTTCAAACAGTTGTTGGACGTTGTGTGAGCACAACTTTTCACAAAATTTAAGTAAACTTGCACACCGTTTTCTTTACAAGCAATAATGAAAAACTATATCATTATTTTATAATTTTTTTTTAAGGAAACACATGAGATTGTTATAATTATTTTACATCTTTTACATTAGTTTTTGATACAAATTAAAATTAAAAATTAAAACAAAAGTATATAACACACTCCTACACTATGTATCAGTTAAAAAAAAAAAACTATATCCATTATTTATGCTATGTAATCAATGTGATATCAATACATATTCATTTGAGGTGGAACCTGCCCTCCCTAATGTCAACTAAACCAATATTCACGACCTGTTTTTGTTTCGCAACAAAACAAAGCTCTCGTTCCTCTTACATCAACTTCCTAAACTTAAAAAATAAAAGAAAGACCCTTCTATAATATAATATATATATATATATAATTAACATTATTATATTTTTATTTTTGTTTATTTTTATCTTTTATTATTATGTTTTTAAAATATTTCAGGTTTTATTTAATAAATTTGAAAAAATAAATATTTAATTTATATTTTGTAAATAAATAAAAATATATTAAATTTAAGAAAATTATTAACAAAATCAATTATTCATCAAGTTGTTACTTCAGTTACAAATCATCAAATATATAGAGTATCAAAAGATATTAAAAAGATATATATTTAGAATATTCCAGTACAAAATGAAGTAGAAAGTTGCAAACCCATATTTTCTTGCAAAGAAGATATTTTCGTGAGATCTAACTATAATTTGTGGCGCTCAGTCAAAAAGTCAAAATATGTTGTTCTATCTTCTTTATTTCTATGGTTCAATGCCAAATATTGTGAGGACGCTTGATACTTTCTTTTATATTCACTGTAAAATAACAAAATATCATTACAATTCATGAACTCTCATTCTTAATTCTATATCTTAAGATAAATGAGTTTGTTTTATACATAAATAACACAATTTGATATATGATAAGTGTCAATTTCAAATGAAAACTTTATTTGTTATTAACACTTATCATACATATTATATATTAATATGATTTTACTTTTAGTCAACATGAGATATTTCCAACATGAGATATTTCCAAGACATATGGACTAAATTTCAACTAAACGTTTTAATATAACAATTAATTTCTCTCTCTCTTTCTTATTTTTAGTCACAGGTGATTAATAGTTTTGTTTTCTCTTTTCTGGGATGTGAATCGATACTTTTTTTTCTACGATATATTAAGTGTTATATCATGTACGATATTTTAGGCAATTTAAATTAAAATAGACATTTTAATATTTGAAATGATTTAAAATATTATTTAAATATATTATTCTTGACTGATATTTTATATATTCGTCAAACAACTTTATAGTTTAGTCTAAAAAGAAATTATATATTAAAAAACTCATGTTTACCTCAATTACAACTATAACTGACATATAGAATAATCACATAACCTATTAAAGAAATTATATATTAAAAACATAACATATTAGAATTTCACCCCTTCTACATATACATGTTATAATCATGATTCGAAATAGAATAATCTATTTTTTACATATCCCATGTTTTTGTCATTTTAATAAATGACATAATTTGTCTAAAATAGTCCATATGGAAAAATCTGTTTTGCACTATAAAGAAAAGACATGATGGAGACGCGAACTCTCTACATAAATGGCAGAGGCCTCTATGTAGGGTGAACTAGTGTTTATGAAGGGTGAAAAAAATGGAGTTGATGAAACAATTACAATATATGATATTGTAATGAGAAAATGGGTGATGCTCACCATGTTTTTCACTTAGCAAAAAAAAAAAATTACGTTTAGAGGTTCATTTATATACTGTTATTTAATTAAGGGTTAAATATGTTTTTGGTCTCTCAAGTTTCAGCGAAATTTGGAATTAGTCCATCATCAAAACTTTTGATCAATTTAGTCATTCATCTCTCAAAATGCGTGAATTTAGTTCTTTTAACTAAATTTTGTTAAATTTATCTGACGTTTCAAGCGCATTTCATGGTAGTATTTAAATTATTTACATTGTTTGACACATTTTTGTTTCAATGTTAACTTAAATACTATCATGAAATGTGCTTGAAACGTCAGATAAACTTAACAAAATTTGGTTAAAAGGACTAAATTCACGCATTTTGAAAGATGAAAGACTAAATTGGTATAAAGGTTTGATGAGAGACTAATTTCAAAATTCACTGAAACTTGAGAGACAAAAAATATATTTAACCCTTTAATTAATTATTTGCTATTTTTGAAGTAATTTTCAATGCTTGCTTAAAAATAAATGAAATTACCATTTGTAATGATTCCACTAATCTTATTAAACATATCTATAACGGTAAAGAAAATACTAGAATATTGTAAGATTCATATTGCCGATGATTTTATTGGCAAGGGTGTCCTTTAATCGGTGGGCCTACAAGAAATGTTTTGCATTTTGCATTTATCTAAGTAAATTTTCAAAGTATAATTGTTACTTAAAATATTCTTTTTCAAATTAAATAATTGGACAAGTACATTTGATTCATTTGCCCCTTTTACTTCCAAATTCAAATGCTATCACCACCAACGGTAAATTAATATATTATAGGACTTTCACTGACAATGATAATAGTTAGTTGGAGTTGGTTATTATTTTCCTTGTTTTACACTGTTTCTTTCCCTTTACCACCAACAAACAAAGGATTTGAATACTTTGGTAGAAAGGTAAATTTATTTATAAAACTTGTATTTGTTAAATGCATTTTGTATTCACATGCGCATGCTTAATCATACAAAGCTGCGAGTACATTCAAAGTGATGGTGACAGGTAAAGGCTTGGAGGAGGTGAAGAAGACTGCATGGGATGTGTCACATTCACGTAGTTTTTTTATCATTTACTTTCTTCTAATTTTTTTTTTATTATTCTTCATTGTTTTTACTAATTTTGTATTTATTCATGTTGTAAATGAAGAGACACAACTGTGGTAATTCTGTCCTGACATAGTAGAAAACATTATCAAGTATTGTTGATGATTCTTTACAACTTATAATTATTCATTCTTTTCTATGTCTGACAAGTTTCTTCATTCATTCATAACCTCTTCTGTAATGTTGTTTGATAAACATAAAGAAACAGTAAAGAGTTAAAAACGTTGTTTTTAGGGCAAGACAATGTGACAAGTACACGAAAGGTTCTTGAAACCTTCAGGGGTTTTAGAAAAAGAGAGTACAGTGTGGTCTTGAAGTGAAAGTGAAACTTCAATTGCATTCATTATATTTGTATGTGTTAGCCTGTTATATCATCATGACATCAAATAACCATAAAACCATATACATTTATTTTTTTATTCTTGAAAAAGCATCCTATGATGGATGGATGAATTAGAGCCACCACAGCTCAGGATAAAGTTAATTGGATACACATTCTGAAGAGGCAGAGTCGTGGAAGTTTGTGATGCATATATATTAACTTTTTTAAATTATTTTTGTGAATCCTACACTAATTTTACGAATACCAAATGAGTTACTATATATGCATGACAAAGTAAAATGCTATAAAAGGGTCATCAGTTGTCACATGCATGCTGATCCATCGTTGTTTTCTACCTTTATTTAACAAAATAAATTTGAAGTTGTTGAATGATATAGAGAGAGAAGTAGCTCACAGGCAAAAATAGGTATATGTATGAGGAATTCAATAGGTATTCAGTTTTAACTGATGAAGAAATTAAGCAGAAAGAGAAGAGAAAATGTATAGCTTCTTCTGTAACTTTCCTCCCAATCCTTTTATTGTTAAATCCAACTTCCTTACAATCCTTTTTATAACTAAGTTTCTACATATACCCTTTTAGTAAAAAAAAAAAAAAAACTTAAGAATGGATGAAGAAACTATAAAGATTGTCGGTGGTCAAGTTATATATAAAGTGAATTTATGTCAGAGTTATAAGGTGAGTTACCGATAAAATTAAAAAAAAAAAAAAAAAGACTTGAAAGATTATTAATTTGGTCATAAATTACTGTTAGTGAAGACATAACTTTTTTTATTTAATATTGTAATAATTCAAGCATTATAAGTGGACCGGAAGCCGACAGATCCACAAATGTGGGGTACTAAATTAATAAAAGTTATATGATTAGAACACAAAAAATAAAAAACACAAATATTATAAAAGATAATTTTTTATCGTTGCATGTTTTATGGACAATCAACAAATAACGAAATAAGTATAAATATGGAGAGAGAAAGTATGATAGCGAAAGAAGAAGAAGTGGAGAGTATTTAAAAAAAGAAGTAAACTTATTTATGTTTCAAATATTTTGTAATTGAGGATTTTTTTAATAGCAAAAAATTGAGTAATTATACTATTTAATATTTTGTTTTGTCCTAAGCCAAATATAAATTGAAATTGACTAATCAGTTTTGTGGTTTAAGTAAAGAGGGGAAAATATTTAGTAATTAATAACGTTTTGAGTATGAACTCTGCCCACAAATTTCGGGTTCTCACTTCGGAAGTTTTTTTTTTTTTTCTCGAAAATGCCTGCCGACAAGGACGTGAATTTATATAAGGAGGGACGATTATTCAAGAACTCCATTTCTCTCAGACTAGTAATCCAGAAAATAAATTAATTTTAATTATTGACTAAAAAAGTTAATAATTGATATTATATACATATATAATAAATTTTGAATGCATTAGAATACCAACAATAGCGTCTTTTTTTTTCTATCCATTATTGAAATTAATAACCTTACTTTTATTTTCTAGAAATCAAATAATTTATCTTTTATTCAATTCGAGATAGCTAATTACATATACAATAGACATTCGTTTAAGTACGCACTCATTTAAGTTCGTATCCCACATAAATCCGCATTGAAAATGGGAAATTTTCGGATCAATAATAGTGCGACTTTATTTAAAAAAAATCACGTAGAGTCATTTGATGACTATTTTTAATTCGTTCACGTATGATTATCGATTGACCATTTTGTAAAATGCAACAAAGCGTACAAAACACACCATTAGCTTGATTTAACTGATCCGATGATACATAAAGGGAATCTTTCAACTCACTCACATTGACATCAATGTTGATAATACCCACTGATGATTTGAAGATAACATCGTGTTGATCAACTTTAACTTCAACTTCGTCCAAATGAATAAAATAAAATAACAAGTTCCTCAACATATCTCTTATACTATCATATATCTATCTCTCATATTTTCACAATCCTTAAAAATTTCAAACATCTATAATATTTCATATTATAATTATATGATCTGTAATATTTCATATTGTAATATGACTCTTAAAATTTCATAACTATATATCCTAATTAAGTCCGCATCAAACTCTCAAGATCAAAATGCAGATTTAAACAAATTTGTTCTCTACATAATGCTGATAAAAAAACTTAAAATTTTACCCGAGGAAAAATGCATTACTTGAACAAATCACCACTTGACATAATAAATAACATCATTAATAAGTAAAGAAAAACAAATAATCCATTTATTTATTTTTATTTTGGTTTTGATTCTTGAAAAAAAAAACATCCGATTGAATCACTATCTTCTTTGTTCATTTTTTCCAAAAACATGATATAAACATTCCTTTATCAATATAACAACAAAGCAAGAAGAAATTTACAATTCCACAAATACTAAAACATTAGTATTACTGATGAGGTTTGTGAATGTCATGTAAATTAAAAAATAATAGGAAAACAAAGTTTTTCAACTTCAATTTTTTTCTTTCATTGTATGCTTCTTCTCTTTATAACGTTACATTTGTGTGTTGAATGTTGATGACAATGGAGTGTCGAAAATGTGGATTGGTCATGATTTTGTATGTTCATAATGTAATCATAAAACTAAGTCTTATATTGAGTAAAAATGAGAAATTTGAATACCAAATATAATATAAAAATAAAGAGGCATAAATATCTTAAAGTTTTGGATTAAGAGTGATATCAATCCTTCTTGTATAGACTTGACTCATGTCTTATAGACGATATATCTTCTCGTTAAATCAATCAATCTCTCTCGAAAGAGCAAACATTGTGACATTGTAAGAGAACGGAAAACATATATAATATTGATGAGAAGTAGGTTACAGAGTGGTGTGGGAAAAGTGGTAATGGGAAACAGTACAGCTTGGCAGCCATGTGAGAAGAGTGGGATGGATTGAGAATGAAAATGATGATTGAGATGAAGAGAGAGAGAGAGAGTCCCTGATGGGGATGTGTAATGCTGCTCTCTTTGCCTGTCCGTGATGGGATTCGCTTCTTCTAAAACCTTTTAGTTTTTGTAACTTTCTGCATCCGTGAATCACCTTTCTTTTCTTTCCTCTCATCTCTTTCTCTTCTCTTCTCTTCTCACCCTATTTTCTCTCTGTTATAAACCTTCACTATTTTGTATACTTGTATTTTATATAATTAATTTTATCTGAAAATGAAGTAAGATGTTGAAAGTTTTCTGCGCGTCTACAAAATCTAAATTTGTTTTCTGAGCACACACTGACAGAAGAAAGACATTGAATTGAATAGGTATTAAATGGCATTTGTCGTCTGTGTTGTCAAAGACCCTCCATGGTGAGAAGAGTAATAACATGGAAATATAAAAATGCTAAATTTGCAGCAAAAAGTAGTGGCTGTGGTGTTTTCCCTGAAACCAATGGTTTGCGAGTGAGCCTACGTACTGCCATGTACACAGTGTGGAATTGATTCGATGGTAACCAATGAGCATGCATGCAATTGGGTTAAGTACAGCCAAAATTCATTTTTATTTTTTGGTGATGGGGTGCAACTTGCAAGTGGGTAAGAGATGATTAATATAATACTATATTTTGCTATAAAAATTATTGATCTGCAAGAGTCATGAGGCAAAATGTTAGAGTGAAGTTTATGATAGAATGGGTGTATATATTTGGCATATATATATCTGAATTATATGGCCCCACTAAAGAAAGGTACCTCATCTTCTTTCAGACAACCATAGTATGTGTGATATGATCTTGTCTTCTGAATTCTGAATTAACACACAGGTTCCTCTGGCCCAATTATATATCCAACTCTCAATACACTTCTCTTTCGTATTTGCATAACAACATTGTAGTTGCAGAGATTAATTTATGCTTTTCATTTTTCTCATGCTTTGTTTGGTTGGAAAGAGGAAAGCGGGTAATTGATTCATTCATAGTATTTGAAAAAATTATGAAGATATCATACATTTCCTGATTTTAATTCTATGATAAAAATATCATTTATTTTATTTTTTTTATTATTAACAGATATTAGTTTTATGATGATATATATTAGATTTTTTTATATGATAAGATATTATGTTTCATATATATGATTTTAATTCTATTAATAGAAATATAAATTATGATTTGTTTTTGTTAAAGATCAGTAGAAGTGTAGAGTTGTAGTTTTCAATTAATATTTATGAATATATATAATGATTATGCTTATTTTTCGTGAAGGATTAGAAATGTGGTGTTTAATTGTTGTAATGTTTGGGTGGGGTTGCACAACATCCTAGGTGATTCATTGAGTGGTTGTAAGCAAAGTTTTAAAATTTTAGCTGGATTGTTGAACCCATGAGAATGGCAATATTGATTGAAGGAAGTTTAAAATCAAATTCAGTTTTTTGTAGCTCTCATTGGATTCTTTACAATAGAATTTCATATGAATGTAGTATTGAAGCACTCACTCTTTATAATAATAGTTGGTGAAGGATGAAGTGCACTTGTGTTATAAGTTTTTTTTTTTCCTTCTGGTTTTTATTGTTTTTTCTCTTTTGAATGTTGTATATAAAAACAATGAATGGATGGAACGACTAACTAGTATGAGCCTATGAGTAGCTAGGGTTGAAAAATATTGTGAACTCAGTATCTATTGATAAAATTCATAATGGTAAAAGATGCGTATTTTTAACAAACTTTTTTCACGGATATTGAGTATAAATATTTTATTTATTTATTTGTTTATATAAATATCATGATATCTATAATTTATACTAGGGTTTCAGCGAAAAGGGTGAAAAGAGGAAGAGATGCGTGCTGAAATAAGAAGGAGAAAAATTTGTGATGCTAAGTTACATAATTAATTATGATCTATCTAATATCGTAAAATTTAAAATTAGATAAATATATATTCATTTTTTTTCTTAAGTAAAATGAATTTTAAAAATTAAGTTGTAATATTACTTTCTTTAATAGATAAAAATTAAGAGACTAAGCATCAGTGAATTGATTTACTGGATTAATAATTTTTTAACATAATATCTTAACTTTGACTGAGTCAATAATCAATTCGACATTTAAAAAAACAGGTTAGAAGATGGGAAGAATTTGTTGGATAGTGATGCTTAACATAACTAATTTAACTTATTAGAAAGTAATACATGTGATACACTATAAATAGGCTAAGTAACATGATTATAGCCTATGTATGTTTTTGGAGATTGTGGCATCCTAAATTGGTGACTAAGAAGTGCCTCAGGCCAGACGACCCTAACATGTCACGACGAATTGATCATGTTAGCCTGGCATGACAAGTCAAATAGATAAGACCAGCTCGACAATCTAGACAGGTGGATTTGGCTTGGTCTGACAACTTGGACGACAGAAATTTTAATAATATATTTTAAAAAATAATATATTTTTCATGTTTAAAAAAAAAGTTTATTAGCAGGCCTTGACCCACAAGGCTTCTGTGTAGTTTTTGGTTCTATGGGCTTCTTTAATGAGGGCTTTTTTGTCCTGTGGGTCAAGGTCCGTGTGGTTCAGGGCCCAACTTTGTGAGTTTGGCCAAATTGATAGCTATAATCGAATTGTATCGTGTTAAGAACATAAGTTTTAGAAAATTCAATTTATATTTCTTTTATAAAAAATAAATTTTAAATTTTGAACCTTGATCCAACACAAAGTGAAATAAAAAATGTTCTTAGAAGTTGCAGGTTTGGAAATACTTAAACAGTCAAACTAAAAATGTTTTAGTTGTAGAACCAAGTCAAAGATGCTGAAGGTGTGAAAACCAAGTTAAAGATGTTTCAGAGAAGTTAAACCAGAGATGCTTAAGACAAATAATTAAGCTAAAGATGTTCTCATACTTGTTAACAAATTATTACTTAAGGATCATCCAATAAAATATAGCATATCCAGTGCTAAATAAAATAAGTTGTTAAAGATAAATTGACCTTGACAAAAATGATTTATGAGTTCTTAATGAACGATTTAAAAAAGAGAAAAACCTTTTTATTTGTGGCTGATTTTTTTTAAAATACTAAAACGAATACTAAATGTTCTTATTAAAATTTAATTTGTCCCATATTGATATGTAATACTTGCATTTCGTGAGTTAAATTGTAAATTCTAACGAAGAAAGAGTTCTTTCAAAAATAGTAAAATAAGAAATTATACTTTATGTTTGTATGGTTAAGGAAAAAACTAAGATGTCCAACTTATTTTCACACTATTGAATTTGCTTATGTAAGATATTAAAACACAATTTAAAAGCGTTTTAGTCACGTTCACATTATGGACGGACATGATCTTGTTCAAAAGGGATTTTTGAAATAAATAATGATAGTTTAACTTATTTTTTTTATTTATTTATTATTTCAATCTCTTTTAGATTATCATATTATATTATTAAAAAATTCAAAATAAATAATTAAATCAAAGTGATAAATTAAAAATGAATAAAAATAATTATCGAAAAAAAAATGTATGTTTGATTACCACAAACAAAACTATATTATCTTATATCCCTGATTCAATGAATATTAGGTTTCGTGTGGGGCATATAAGTGCCATTCTAGAGCCAGGTGATGTGATGTCCTTAAATGTAAAGGGCACCCTAACCTACTGCCCATAACTGCTAATCATTCACTCATCTTTTACCCTTGAAATCAACGTGTACGTGTCCCCTCTCGCCTTAGCCCTCCCTGTGCATCATGATGTGTTCCTGTTCCTTAGTTCATAAAGAAACCCTATTCATGTCCCCTTTCATTATACTAAAATATCTTTTGACTATTAAATTTTAACATTTTTTTCTTATAATTTTAAATGTTAATTTTTTTTTAATATTTCAAAATTATTTAAAAAATAATATTTCGTACTATAATAAAAAGTTGTCAAAATATCCTTCGTATACCTTCAATTGAAATATTCAACGTGTACCAGCTAGATATCAAGATTCACTCATACACATGCTTCTTCACTCGCTTTCTGCTATACACTATTTAGTGTAAGGAAGAAGAAAAAGAAGGAAGTGATCGGATTCGGAGGAGAAAAAAAAGAGTAGAATTATTTTATGAATGAGAGAAATTAAGATTTTGTTTAATTTACAAGTGAAGAGAATAAATTGTGATTATTATATATATATTGTGTTTAATTTTGATTGGATAGGTATATTTGTTTTGTTTGTTAAAAGTTAGAAGGATGATTTTGTTGTCCATGTTTTTCGGCAATTTTGGTGGCACCGAAAAAGCCATGGTAGGCATGAAAAAGGGTAGAGGCAGAGTTTCCTTTTAAATTTCCAGATGTCGTTTACCCCATTTTTGGACTCCAGATCAAATCAAATGGCCACTTTGTTTTCTCTTCATTCTTGTCTTGGTTACGGTGTAACTGCACCTCCAAAACCAAAATCAAAACCAATTTCGTTACACATTTTTAGCCACACCAAAAACAAGAAATTACCCTTCTTGATCTTGATCTTGGCAAAGCTTTTCCACCTTTCAGTGAAAAATTAATGGGGATTCTGTATGGAATGGTGGCAAGGGGACAGGTGGTTCTGGCTGAGTTCAGCGCCACCCAGAGTAATGCCAGTGTCGTAGCCAAACAGATACTCGGCAAGATCAATGTCGGGGACGACAACAACAAAGACAGCAATGTTTCATTTTCCCATGATCGCTATGTTTTTCATGTCAAGACCACAGATGGCCTCACTCTTCTTTGCATGGCTGATGATGCATTCGGAAGTAATGTTTTTTTTTTTCTTTCTTTTGAATCTGATTGATTATCCAATCATGAAGCAATGTTTTTGAATGGATTCACTGCAGGAATGATCCCTTTTGCATTTCTTGAAGATATTCATAAAAAAATTGTGAAGACATATGGGCGTGCGATTCTTTCATCTCCTGCGTACGCCATGAATGAGGAGTTCTCAAGGATCCTGAGCCAGCAGATGGATTATTACTCCAATGACCCAAATGCTGATAGATTGAACCGTCTCAAAGGTGAAATGACTCAGGCAAGTTTAAGTGAACACATTAATTCTCTATTCTCAAAGATCGTAGTTATTTGAATATTGATGATGCATGTGATGATAATAGGTGAGAACTGTGATGGTGGACAACATTGAAAAAGTACTGGAGAGAGGTGGGAGGTTGGAACTGTTGGTAGAGAAAACCTCAGCAATGAATAACAATTCAATTCGTTTCAGAAAACACTCCCGTCGTTATAAAAATAACTTGTGGTGGAGTAACCTTAGGTTAACGTAAGTACTACATTAAATTCATCATATATACCTTAATTTGCATATATAATTGATTTCATGAATGTCTTATGATGCAGGGTTGCACTTATCATAGTATTCGTCATTGTATCTTACATTATACTCGCCTTCCTCTGCCGTGGTCCCTTGTTGACTAATTGCTTGAGATAAGCTGTGAAGGCAACCCAAAAGGGGATATTATTTTGAGTCATTGTACTACTTATTAACGTCTTCAGAATAATAATATTGGGTCAATCAAAGAAGGAATATATATAATTTTTTTTTTTTGCTTTGCAATCATTTATCAATGGCTTCTGCATGTTTTAGAAAGTAATTAAGACTTGCGTTGTGAAAGATTGTTCGTGTAATTGCTTTTTTGAATATCCTTTGCATTAATTCTATCAAACCAGGCACATGGGTAACAGCTTTATGAAGAAAAGATATAATCTTGGATGAAATTTTTGGAACCTAAATCGCAATAACAAAGATATAGTCAAAACAATTCTTTTTCGATAGAATTTAATTCAAATTTTTATAATATCATTAAAGTGATGGTGATTTTTCACTTAAGCAAAATGTGTCACTTAAGTGATATATATTTTGCTTTTATACGGAGATTTAACATCCTATTCACTTTTATTTTAGGGATTATTTTATTTGGTATTTATTATTAATGACTGTTTCCATATTTAAAGGCATACCTTATGATTTTTATTTTATTTTTTGTGTAGAATAGTGACAGCTAGATTTAAATTTAAAAACTTACACAATTTTTTTGAATTATTTCAATACCTTGTGATTAGTTCAATAAATTATTTCTATTTTGAATTATGTTACTTTAATAAAATACTTTAAAATTATTGGCCATATGTTTTTCTTTAATTATGTTATTTTAAATTACAAGAAAAATGTGTCATTATTATGGGTTTTATCATAACAGCAGAGCATTGTGTTAGCACTAGACGAGAAAATCGGACTTCATTGAATAATGAAAACGATTTCATAAAAATGATTGTCATCTATTATTACAATAGAACCCATTTTTGTTTCAGCAACTCAGCAGATGCGCACTAGAGAATCCGAATTCAAAATTCAAGCTTGGTTGCATCTTTTATGTTCTTGTAATATCACCAAAATTTGAATTTTTGGCCTCCCATTTTTTTTTTTATAAACATTATAGATACCAAGCTTACAAATAAACGAAAATCAGAGTTGAGTAGTAATCGGTCAAATCTGGGAAAAAGATGAAGAGGACCAAACTCGAATTTCAAAAATGTATCTGGTTTGTTCTTTAGGAAGAAGAAGCCTTGGTTTTGGGAAGCATTGACTCGGTTTATAGTTTATGGCATTCTAGTTGGTGAAGTTTTGGGATTATGGTTATAAAGTTATAAACATGTTGGGGCCAGATTTCCCATAATGTTTCTCTGTAGTGGCCTTTCTATTTAAGCAATCTACCACACTCAAACCAAACCCCATTCTTTATGCTTCAGATCTGCGTAGATGTGTATTTTACAACTTCCAATATGCTATTATTGCTTTCTCTCTACTTTTCTTTCTATCTCAATCATAATATGGTGAGGGACTCCATAAGTAGAAAATATAACACTTAAAGTACAGACAACATGACTTAAACTGCACTTTTCCTAAAATTTCTTTATTGCAATAACTCCCTAATCACTAAACACAAGTCGTCATATTCGTGGTAAAATTCATAGTAGTGTATTATTCAATCATACGTTTTTACTGTATTATTCAATCATACGTTAAAGAATTCATTCTCTATGACATCTAAACTTTTTATAACGACAGAATGTTTGAAAAGGGACAACACCCATAGCAATTAAATCCAAAAACGTTTTTTTATGAACAGTTAGACGTCAACGTTCTGTGTTACTGATCAACTAACATAAACTTCCAAATTAAAATTATTCTTGAAATCTTTGATTTGTTTGCATTGTACACTTTCAACAAATGAACGATGTTTCACCAAATGCACAACAGTACAGACGAGAAATATGCACGTTTGAATAAGAAAGTAAATAGTTTAATTTATATAATGGTATACTGAGCCATTGAGAAGTGAAAAATATTGAACCTTTACAAGTTGGTGAATCAAGGAAAGCCTAACTAATTAAAATCATCAACTGAGAGCCAATCATTTGACTCATCTTCTGAATCCTTACCTTTTAAACGAATAGCCTTCTTCCTGCCATCTCTCTGAGAAGTTTCATGCAGCCGAACCCAGTCACTGGTAGCACCTTCAGGGGATGAGCCCCTGATGTCATGCGTCTCCCTGTGGCTTGATAATTTATCGGAGCTATAACTCCCATCATCCTCTAGGTCACTGAATGACACATCCTCTTCCTGTTGAAGTTTTGTACAGGAAGCAAATGAACTAGCATCAATATCAGTATCTTCTAACCATTTTTCAGTACTAACCGTGTCACCAACTTCTAAACCCTCTACTGCATTTGTGACCTCAGTCAAAACCTGGTCTTGCTCAAATGAGATACTTTCTCTTTCACAGTCCTCCCTAACTTCTTGATGTGAATCCACAGTCCCAGGTTTTTCACTTTCTTCAGCTTGCAAATTCTTCCTCTCTCCAAGTTTCTGGAGAAGCTCATCTCTTGCGTCAACAATCTACAAAGAGAAAAACGGAAAAACATGATATAGCGATCACTTAGAGATTGTTGTTACCCAAACTTGTACAAAGAATAGAAGAGATAATTATCTATGACTTTATCTTCAATCACATAGTTGTTGGGTGCAATAAACGACAATCTGAAAAATTGTTTATAGAACCAACACATTTGGAGAGAAAGTCATAAAATAAACAAAGACAAATGCAAAAACTTCAGGCCAAGACATATAATTTATCCAAAATATTTAAGGTGGGAGTGGCAGCAGATAGTGGTCTGCTATTGACTTATGTATCGTATACAAGTTGTATAATCAAAGGGGGTGGGGAGAGACTAGAGGATCAATTCAATTAAGCATATAGAAATAGAATAAAGTATAGCTTGTATTAGTGCTCTGTATTCTCTTGGCTACAACAATTTTTTACTGCCGATAAGTTCTATAGAAGTTCAGCATGGAATAACGTGTGTTTCTGTAATTCAAAAATAACATTGTTTCCTAGAGTATATTGACTGATCTGACCAGCATGCACGAATAATTCACATAAATATAAGTTGTAAGGAAACTTAAATACGGCAATATTGGGTAAAAAAGGCTTGCCTTGGGGGTTGATAGGCACTCATAATCATGCTGATTTAGTCTTGGGAGTATTAGCAAAAAATAGATCATCCAAAACTTCTCCACGTTCATGTAACTGCAAAGATTCAGTCTTAGAGCAACGAATTCAGGTACCAGCCGTTCTATAGCCAATGCATGTTCTCTCTGAAAATTGGACATGCTAAAATCTGCTGCAACAAGTCAAATTTCAGTATTAAGGTTCATCAATCTCGATATAAATTCGGGTAGAATAAATAAAGGAAAATGAGTGGTTTTGGTTTCTTGGACTCATGCTATCTCAAAAGTAAAAAATTAAAAAACCACTTTACTAAAAGAACATTTTCCAGACTTAAAAAAGAGATATTCTGAGCTGGACACAAGTGTTTGGATTTTGTTATGACTGGGAGTGTGAACTAGCATCATTACAAGATTAATTTCTGCAAAATCAGAAATGCCGAAGAAGTGGTTGAACTCACCTTCAACATACTTAAGAGGTTAATTCAAATATTGGAAGTAAAATAAAATGACACGCAACTCAGATGACATGCCTCCAATATTTGATAAATAAACAGTACTTAGTTACACAGCACCAACACCTTCATGGTAAACTTGATCACAACACACAAAATATGTAAACAAGCAAAAGTTAGAATTTTCACAAAATGAGTGAGATAAAGCTTCCATTCTTTCTCAAAATCATGAAAACCTTCCCTATTAACCTCCTGACTTATGAAATTATCATTGCAATTCACAGCTTCAATATTCCATCCGACCCATATTACATCTTTTAAGATGACACGGATCAATTAGAAATTATTGCACTATTTATTATATAAAGTAAATTTCTTTGACAAACTATTCTCCGACCCATGTTATGAGATTGAAGTAAATGAGGGTATTACTGAAAAACTAGTGATTAATATTCAATTTTCTGAAGTAACAAATTTTGTAAGACACTCAAAAGGACAAATATAAACTATTTTAATTGGCATCCCATTTATCCTCGTATAGTTTTTGAATTGACTGTAAGCCCATCTCCTCCACCATTATTACCCTGCAAGGCACAGAAGAAGTTCTGGAAATGTAATATTCTCTAAACTTATCTAAGGGGCTCTCAAGAGAGTTGTTTTTGTTGATATCCTGATCCTACCGAAACGTTATTGGCTGCATTTTTTCAACAATAGACTTGAAATTCAAACATAGCTACCTATTACTTCATACTTCAAGAGCATGGCCACCTGCATTGATTACTGTCAATAGGATTTGATGTATCATGCATTCCTACCAAGCTTGGTAAAGACAAGAGTACTTTCCAGCAGAGCATGACAAACCATACATCACTTGCAATCTCTATTTTCTCTACTTAACTTAACTTACTCAGGATTCTTCGTGTTTATTTATGAAATCACACAAAACCATAAGCTATACCAATTTCAATCTTCCTTTGCGTGTGATGCATGCATGAATGAGATAACTCGTTAGTTAAAATAGCAATTATAAGCTTATAAAATGACCAACAGACTCATGAGATCTAGCCAATTAGCCAGAGAGGCTCCACCGCAAAAACTGCATGACCACACGGTTAAATTACAAACTCTCTCATATTTCACTGATAATATTTAATTGAAAAAACAGATAAGCATGATCAAAACAATTAACAAATAGCATGTATTATAATCCAAGCAAACTCGAAAATACCATTATGGAGCGGTAAGGGGAATTCGGTCCAGCACTGAGGCCGCACAGAAATCTCCTTCACGAAACGCACAACATCATCCGTCGTTCCAGGCACTGCGTCGTTACTTCGTTGCTGATCAGACTCCAACTGCAACAACTGAGAAGCGAACTTGGAGATTCCGGTGACGGCTTTGTTCGTGGAAATTAGCGAGAGAGAGTTCTTGAAGCTTCCACCGATCTCCACGAGATCGTTCCGGATTCCGGTCAGAGCTTGTGAGGAAGAAGATGAGGAGGAAGAGGAGGAAGAAGCGGAAGACCAGGATGACGGCGGCGGAGCGAGGAAGTTGGCCACGCCGCGGAAAATATGCGATATGTCGTCCTTGACGCCGTGGCGATCGGCGGCGGGAAGCGGCGGAGAAGAGGATTGGGTAACGGTGCGGTCGTTGAATTGAGAAGATTCGGGGTCAGGGTGGTTGGACTTGAAGAACCAAGACATTTTTTTTTGTTTTGCTTCTCTGCTCGTGCAAGCAAGATGAGTATCTGGATAATTAGTTTTGGGATTCAGAGGAAATAGCTGAGTTGAAGAGTTGAAATCGATTTCAAAAGAACATAACTACTGACACAACATCAACCTTTTAAACTTGTTGGCTATAAGCATCTTGTGTTTCACCAGATGAAATTATATATATTTGATTAAAAAAGATTTTCAGTTCAATTAAATTTCATTTATTAATCCAACACCCATATAAAAACTACTTGCTTGATATTACTATTAGAGCATCATGATAATGATTTGTTAGATAAAAGATAATATGCATAAAATTTAAATATGTTTCTTTAAAAAATTCTAATAATGAAGTAGATATGCTTAAATATATAAATTATATTATATTAAAATTGATAATAAAGTTACTAATATTTGGATTATCTAATATTCAATATAAATATTTAAATGTGTAAATTATATTTTTATTTGCCAAAAATAATTAACATAATTTTTTTTTATTTTTTACGTGTTTTTTAAATATTAAATTTGATTAAAAAATGTAAAAAAAAAATATTTTAAAATATTCTTGTTGAAAAAATAACACCTGACAATATTTTCAAAATCTTCAAAAGAACTCTATCAGATGCAATTAGCTATACTAATCTTCTCAGAAAGAATATTTTTAATTGTATGATAATCTATTTACACTATTATATTGATAAAATGAATCAATTTAATTAAAAAAAAAATATAGTTTTATTTGGATCCACCACATACAAATTTTAATTAAAAATATAAATTCGAAAATAAATTTGTTAATTTAGGATGTAGGGTTAGAGATGGCAAATAAACCCGTGCCCGTGGGTATCACCCGAACCCATCCCCGTTTTGACGGGGAATCCCCGCTTTGACTGGGTATGGATATGGATATGGGTAATACCCGAAATTTTCAACTGGGGATGGGGATGGGGATATATATATACCCGCCCAAATACCCGTCCCCGCTTAAATTACTAAACTATTTATAATTTATTAAATAATCTAAAAAATATATATAAATAAATAATATATTTACACATAAAATATAATATAATATAATATAATATAATATAATATAGTATATATACATATAAATAAAATATACTTTTATATATATATATATATATATATATATATTTACACATATACATGTAATATAATATAATATAATATAATATAATATACATATAATATATATACATAATAATATAATATAATATATATAATATATACGTATAAAACAAATTAATCATTTAACTAGTGAGATCTTTTATAAACAAATTTATAAAAATTTAAAAGAAATATATATATATATATATATATATATATATATATATATATATATATATATATATATAAAAGCATAAAATATCTACGCATATACATATAATATATATACATAATAATATAATATATATTATTATATAATATAATATAATATATACTTAAAATAAATATATATCTATAAAAAAAAAATATATATATATATATATAAATATATATATATATATATATATATATATATATATATATATATATAAACATAAGATATCCACACATATAATATATATACATAGTAATAATAATATAATATATAATATAATATAATATATATAAATAATTATATATATATATATATATATAAACATAAGATATCCACACATATAATATATATATACATAGTAATATAATATATAATATAATATAATATAATATATATATATATATATATATATATATATATATAACATATTTCTCATTCTCTTTGTTTTTTGTTATATAACATATTGGCAATTGCTTCAGTTTTAGATCCAAGGTACAAGATGGACATGTTAGAATATTATTTTTATAAATTGTATGGTAATGATTTTGATCTGAAACTTAGTAGGATTCGTCAAATGTGCTATGATTTGGTTTTGGAATATCAATCAAAAAAGAATGAAACTTCTTCTTATAGAGCTACATCATTGGAGTTGGGAAAGGATGTTGATAATGATGCGAATGAATTTTTAGAGTTTATGGCAAAAAAGAAAAAATCTAGAACTACAGTTATGAAAACAGAGTTGGATTATTACTTGGAAGAAGATAATTTGCCGGTTACACAAGAAATTGATATCCTATCATGGTGGAAAACAAATGGGTTAAAGTTTCCAACCCTTCAAGCAATTGCAAGGGATGTTTTAGCTATTCCAATAACAACTATAGCTTCTGAATCTGCTTTTAGTACTGGTGGTCAGATATTAACTTCTCACCGTAGTCGACTTCATCATATTACTATAGAGGCTTTGATGTGTACAAGAAGTTGGATATGGAACTCAAACCATCTAGGTAAGTTACTCAAATTTATTAATATTTTTTGTTAGTATTTTTTGTGAATTCTCATCTAATATTCTACATTTGGTGTTTGTAGGTGTTAAAAAATTAAAAGGAAAAGATGTTCTCATGAGTGAAAATGAATCTGATGAAGAAGGTACATTATATTCTAGTAATTAAAATTTTCAATTTCAATTATTATATCATATCTAATTTTTCATTTTTTTTTCTATGTGTAGGTGGATCGAATGCAAATGAAACCACTGATCATTTGTAAAATTAATAAATATTTTGGTTATTATAAAATTTTAGTAATGTGTAATTTTTTAGCTTTTATATAATTATTTGAATTTTATTTAGTTGTTATTTGATACTTTAATTTGAGATTTATACTATTATAATATTTTTCTTAATATTTGACATCATGAAAATCAAAAAGAGTATGTTATTTTAATATTGAATATTTTGATAGTATCATGATTCCGTTGGTGTGATTTTTAAATTTTTTTTATAAAAAATATTTAATTGATATATGGAACAATAAAAAAATGGGTATGGGTATGGGTATAAGAAAATACTCGTTACCCGGTGGGGATGGGAATGGATCAAAAGTTGTATACCCGTTGGGTTTGGGGATGGGAATGAATTTTTATTATGGGGATGGGGATGGGATCATGATACCCGTACCCACCCTGCCCCGTTGCCATCCCTATGTAGGGTTCTACCTAAAGTAAGAAAAATAATTTATTTATGTAGAATAATAAATTAAGATTAGATAAATCCTTTAATGCAAATAAGTACAGACATAAATCTTGCACAACTGCAATTGCTTTTTCACAGCCTCTTCTCCTCTATGTTTGACCCAATGTCTTTCATTAATTTCTAACTGTTTTAAAGGTTGACTTTAGTTATGCAAAAAAATAGAGTTTTTGTTATATAATATTAGTTTATTAGGAATACTTGTTTTTAATTTACTTCGAATGAATCTTAATTCAGATTACGTGCCAATTAGTTAAAAAAATATGAAAATTAATTTGATGTCTATCTTACAAAACTAACTAAAAAAGCCGTTAAGATTCTGAGTTATCGAAAATTAGTTAAAAATTATAAATTTGTATACCTTACTTTTTATATTTAATTATATTTAAGATAAATTTGAAAACTAATAGTTAATTTTGTAATAACTTTTTATGTTTAATTTAAAATTTTCAACCGAATGTTTGGATTAATTTTTTCTGTTAAGTTAATGTTATGATTTTTAATTGGTTAGCTTGATTATTATATTTCCTGTTATTTTCAAAATTTAAATATACAAAAGTTGAACATATAAGATTTGAAAGTACAAAATTTAATTTATATATATATATATATATATATATATATATATATATATATATATAAATGATGATGAAATATTTTATAAAATTATAAATTATATATTTATAATTTATAAAATTTTAAAATAATAAAATTATATGTAACAATAATTTCAAGATATGACAAAATAATAATCTGGTCTACACTTAACAACCGTGTAGCTAAATTAACAGAAAAAAATAACAAAATCTTTCATGTAATTTAACAGTTTTTAATCACAGATTCAAGATAGGATCAAGGAAGCTTTATTGACCCGTGGACTCTATTTTTTATTTTTTTTCTTTTGGAAAAATAATCATTTTAATGTTTGTTACTGTTTTATTTTTTATTTTCATGCATTATTTTAAATTGAATCAGATTTGGATTTTTTTAAAAGAAACTTTAAGCCTTTTATGTCAAATATTTTGATGTTACTTAGTCAAGATTTTCGTAAATTTAAAAACTGAAATTTATATATTTGTACTTGATTTTGGTATTTATTTGAAATGTTAGTGTTATATTACGTTTTTTCTCCCTATATGATGTGCCAAACAGACTTAGTTTTCTCCTCTTATAAAATATTTATATAAAAACAACCAACAAAACAAGGAGTCCCATTTATTGATTATGGAATGTTGATTGTGCAATGCAACAAAGAGAGAATCATGAATGGATTGTCTTTTCAAGTTTGATTTACTTATATATATATATATATATATATATATATATATATATATATATATATATATATAATATGATATGATATGAAATGTTCAAATAGTAAAGTAAAGTTATTCTTTTAAGATATATTTTAGTTGTGAATAGATACGGTAGACATGTTACTCCATAGAGTATTATGCAAAATATTTAAAAACATTTGGTAACATTAGTAACTTTATTGTTAATAGAATGATAGATAGAAAAAAAATCGAGTCAAGTTATATGAGATTGGATTGTTTTAACTTTTGGTATTTTTAAATGTTTGTCTTAAACTTAAAAACACATTTGAAAGTTCAATTTTTCATTGGCAGCATTTTCATTTATAGTAATAAACCTTTACATAGCATTTCATCTATAATAATAAATCTTTACATAGGGCAGTGAATTTAAGAACTACTTATAATTTTAAGAAATTTAGTTAATATTTTCACATGATAATAAGGGATAAACATGTTCCAATAGAAGAATTTAGAAAATAATTGAAAATAAAAGTGCTATTTTAAAAATAAGTTGGATTATTTTATTAGTAAAAGTCAAGTTTATAAATAAAATCATCAATTAATCAAATTTTAGTTTATGAAAGATTCTTGTTTCTTTAAAATTACTTCTAATATTGAAGCTTACAATCCTAATTTGTTGGTTTCCTAACGAGAGAAAGTTCATATTTTTTCCTTCTTTTGATTTTTCAAGATATCTGCTTACATTAAGGTGTTAAAGTGTTTGCATGCGGCAATAAAGGATATAAGATTAATCTCTTTTCAGTTAGGATGGTAGGAATAGTCTCCGTGAGGTAGAACTAGTAGAGATTGTGAGAGTTGATTTAGTGTACAACACCTTTTGAGTTTAGGGGCGTCTTTTCAGGTATAGGAGGCTAGTATTTTACAATAATGATTAAAGTACTTAATTGAAGGTGATTAAACTATAATATATAATAAATGTTTGATTGGATCGTGGAGTCATCTAATGTTTGCATATGAATTGAATTATTTTTAGTAAATTATCGATTAAACTACTGAGTTAAAATATTGATTTTAAATTGATGTAATAATGAATATATGTTTTGCACTGTGAATGTTTGGCATATGAGTTATAATATATCCAATTGGTTAATTGGTACTATATGAGAGTATTTTGAGTTAAATTATATTTATTTTGAGTTAAAAAAAATGGACTAATTTGATACTATATCAGACCTTGAAATTTAGATACGAAACTGGACGGGACTTTATAATCATTGGACACTATATAGAAAATAAATTACAGAGAGCTCTAGTGATGCTCAACAATTGTTGGGGACCATTGGACATCATATGAAAATTTAATTCCAGAGAGCTACAGGGTCAAGGCATTAGACGTCAGGTAACTCTACTAGTATTCAACTCATGTAAAAGAAGATATCTAGTTATGAGAGTCAAAAAAGGTTCCTACCATCCAGTGCTTCCGTATGAAATAAGATCGAGTCACATAAGTATAAGAAATTTACCTAAGGGGGACATTGGTCCTAGTTCATTGTCCTAGGAGAATGAGCTATGTGAGAGTGTGAGATAGCATGGCAAGTGAAAAATCTATGAATTTACTCAATACACTTGTCTTCTGTAAGTGAAGTCATGCAAGTTAAGGTTTTATATGTTATGTTGATATATAATTCTTTTTAAAATTTTGAATAATTGTGACGATGAGAATTGCTTCTCTTATGAGATAATATATGTCTTTATTAACATTATAATTACACTAACTTATCCTTTTATTTGTTCTTTTATTTGTTATTTGTTCATATGCTATGATTATATATTATACCCCATTAAAAGATCTGCAAATGAGAAAGATGAAAAACAGCAAAACTACTTAATATATATATATATATATATATATATATATATATATGATTGTATTTTATTTTAAATTAGTAAAATTTTTCTTTATTTTCTTTATAGGGTTGTAAATACATTATTATGTGTATATAACTGTTTATGTTTAATACATAACTAATAATGTTTTAATTAGTAGGATAATCATTGACGAATGTGTGTGTAAATAAAGTTTTGTCTAATTTTAGGTTTAATAAAATTTTATTTCTTCATATTTTCTTAATGTTCTTTTTCAGTATTTATTAATAATATAATCAAGATAATTAAAAAACTAAATTTTATAGTACTTCTTAAGTAATGTATTTACTCTATAACACACACATACACATGTATATGTACAAGGTAATTACATACATTTATTTTTATATTTTCTTTTTAGTTTTTAGTATATACTATTTAGGTTGTTTCGATTGCTTTTGATATATTATTTTAATTAACTAATTAACTTCTAACATTACACCTTATAAAAAAAAATTTCATAGATGCTTATATTTTTTTAACATAATACTTTATATTACTTTTACATTTCAATTCATGAATTTTGTTTAATTATAATATAATTTCCTTTTAATGCATTACAAGCAGCAATTTTGTTTCCAGACAAAAGTACTGTGTTAGAATAACTTATTACCGAAGAAGTGCATTATAATTTTAAAAACATTATATGTAAATATCGTAATTTCTCCTTGAAAAAACTTGTTATATAAAAAGGTAAATATTTATCCAACTTTAATTTAAATTAAGATGTCTAAAGCTTAATCTTATATCAAATCAATGTTTGGTGAGGAAGCCTTCACTGTCTCACTTTAAAGAGATATAAACAGCAATGATTATAGCGAAGACTTTATCAAGAAAAGCCACTGTAGCTGTCAACAAACAACACACCTGAAAAAGACTACAGCTTAATTGTGTTAAACCATGACACAATTGATTAGTTTTTTTTTTTTTTTTAATGTTTTAGACATGATTTCTTTAACTACGATTTCCACAAGGCTATAAGAACATTAAGCACCCAAACCTGAAATTTTGACTTTTCGAACGAAACACATTAACTATAGTTCACCCTTCGAGGAAAAAATGATTACAAATTAATATTTATATAAACGTCTTACAGAATATAACATTGCACATGGCTATAAGGAAAAACATTGCTCCTCCCAAACCAAAATATGTTTATTAGACTTGTAATTTCATTGAACAAATTGTATCACAATCACATAATGAATATACTTCCACCGTATACAGGAAATGGCAACTGAGAACAATATATTCCAATATATGAAGAACAAATTTTCTGCTAAAGCGTTGAAGTGATCAATCAGGGACAAAAGAAACTAAGTGGTTTTAGTCAAAGCTCATTATCATCAATTTACCTTGTACATAAAAAATCATATAATCAAAACCCTCCCTCTGCTAATTATTCAAAAAGAATTTTCACTCTAGCTAACTATGCCACACACAACGTATGATACAAGTCTATTCTTCTTTCCCAACCGAAAGCTGAGTAATCAGAGTACCCATTCCTTTTCTTCCTCGAGCTTATTAAGGATTTGTTTTTCTTTTCCACAGGAAATGCCTAGATGAGACCTGTATATGGATTGTATGATTGAACAGGCATACCTGAGCCATAGGGGTGAACAGTGGCTCCATAAGGATTTCCGAAAGGATTCCCTGATTGTTGTTGAGGGGCCATCATCATCATTTGCTGCTGCTGCTGATACATGAAAGCTTGTTGCTGGTTGGACATAGCAGCCATCTGAACAGAATGTGGAGCAGCAACAGAATTAGAGGCAAAAAATGGATCATGCATTGTTGGTTGCATTGTGTTTCCCCCTGGTGCTGAATCCCATGGATTATAGCTGACATTTTGGTTGTTTCTCCTGAGTGCATCATCGTAAAGGCTGTCTAAAGTAAGCTTGTCCAAACCTCCAGCCTGATACCAAGTAGGTCATCACTCAGTCAGAAGAACAGAAACGTGTTCATGCAAAGAGTTTGTGCGTGTGTGCTTATGCTTGAGAAACATTAAATATTGGGACAGATTTGTATCCACTAATCATGTGAACTGAATGAACTGTAAATTCATAGTAGCAGAGAGCCTACCAGTTTGCTAGCTGCCGCAGCACTCTCATTTGAACTAGGAGCAGTAACAAGTGCCAATTCCCATCCTGTAGTTCCATTTGCTGGATTTGAAACAGCAGAAGGCTGTTGTTCAACGGCTGAAAACCACCATCAACAAGACATCATATACATTTACCACAAGACATATGCCTACATATATTCTAAATAGTAGATATCAAATAGAACGGTCTAGTCTTAACTGCCAAGTGCAGGAAAAGGAAAACAATGCGGGAGTGCAACTCACATGACTAGTCACTACTAAGATTAAGAGGCTTAATCCTCATAATTTGAAATATTGAAATAAAAAGAGTTCAGTCAGATGCTATGAGCCAATTATTACTGTCAATTATTTTTTAAGGTTCGCAAGTGCTTTTATTCAATGTATTAATTAACCAAAATGGAAGACAAGGAACAAGAAATTACCAATGGGAACAATGGCCAAAGCCAATGCATTTTTCTCTTCCAACTCTAAAGCAGCTGGAACCGGATCCTCCATATTCTAATTAGTAAAAAAAAAAGTAAAAGTTGTTAGTGCAGCTAAGGCAACGTTCTTCTGGGTAAAGCATTACTAGTACAACCAGTCAGCAATCCGAATTATATCAAAAACAGGGCTAGTAGACGCACTAAAAGCAAAATTAATTACCAACAGATCAGGTGGTGGTTGCACTGGTGGTGCTTCCACTTTCACAGGTTCAGCAGGAGGAGGTGGAGGAGGTGAGGGTGAAGGTGAGGGTGGGCGTTCCTCTTGCACTTCTGTTGTCTTTTTATCTTCAATAGCTAAAACTTCTTTGTTTTCAATAGCCTGCTTTCAATCAGAGTATGGAACCACTGGTTGGTAAAACATATTTATATGGCCTATATATAACAATGCATTTTACTGAGTAGAAGAATTTTGAAAGTATTGCAACGACACAGAGCTTCTTGCAATAAATGAAAGGAGAAAAAGTATGTTGATGACAAACATAAAGCTAAAATACTAATATTGTTGTTTCTACAAATATATGAAAATTCATTGCTGAAAGACAAAAAGTATTGTACAAAAATTAGTGCGTGTAAAATCAACATGGAATTTTTCTTAAGGTAATGGAAAAGATTTCCAAAATGTTCTGTTGTTGAACGGAATAACATACATCAAAGAACAATCGTAATGTATTAATTTTTATTTTTCAGTTACTAGCCAAGTTGCAATAATGGTTGAACCACTTTTCTTAAAAGAAAATAAAGTTTTCAGAAACAAATAAATCATTGATCTTACTTATGTAGTATACAGCCAACAGGGTCTTCCCTGGTGTGTGCCTTATGTGTCAACTAGATGTGTATTAAATAACAACACACTTGCCTTTTATGATTGCATCCTTAACATAAATCCACAGAGACATCCATAGAATGAAACAGAGTTATGCAACGTCTATCAATACCTGATCCTTACGAACTATTGGTCCCTGGGGAGCATCTTTGACGTACTCTTCCATAGCTTGCAGAAATGATGAAGGGGGCTTCATATCATCAACCAATAAATTCAGTATATGTTTTCCAGAAGAACAATTGAAAAATGAAGCCAAAATGTCAAACATAAAGCAAAACCTGTTCGACTTTAATAAACTTCTCTCCACGCCCAATATCAAGATTACGGCATATTTCATAAAACTCTGACAGTCTCTCAGCCTAGATTTGTATGAAAGATCTTTAGCGTAACTGTATAGATGAAGTTAAAAATAGAAAAAGAAAAGTACACCATTGCAAATACCTGCTGCCCAACCCTCCTGTATATATCAAGAGCTTTCAGAGCATCATGGCGTTGCATCTCAAAAAACTGTTACAATAGTCTCATAAATACATAGAAAGTTGAACATCAAGCTTCAAATCGATGAATATAATTACCAAATATACCTTGTCAACCATATTGACTGTGCCATCACTAATAGCTTGATAAATTTTAATGCTTTCTGAAGCAACCTATATGCAATATAAAGTACATTCAGAGAGGAGGAAAAGAAAAAACGACTAAAGAATATAGTATGGTGATATAATTGACCTACCATTGAGAGTGCTAACTGAATGACAAAGTTATGTACAGCTGCCCCGTGTGGCTGCACCACATAAAAGTTAAAACAAGTTGAACAATTATTATGCTGCCAGCGTTGTAAAAATTGTTCCTTCAATCAAGCCCACACCACCTGTGAAGTGTTTGGGTAAAAAATCCATCTATCTTGAACTAATTAATTCAAAAGCTTACCTGGCAGCCAATAACTCGATTAAGAAGTTGTTGTAAAGCTGGCAACTGCTCTAATAATTCTGCAGTATCCAAATCTTTGGTCCTCTGACGAAATTCACAAAAGAAGTTTCCTAATTTAGATTTATGTATGCAATGAGATAGCAATGAAAAGTGAAGGCTTTCTACCATCATGTAATTACTGAATAATACCCATCAACTACTCATTTTGAAGAGAACAATCTGAATTGTAAAACGGAAAGACTATGAAAATAAAATAAAAATTTACTTACAGGGCGGTCTGCCTCAATGTCATACTTCAACACACGAAAACATTCCAGCCTCTCCTCCAAAAATAATGCATAAGTGCGCACCCATGCAGAATAATCCCATGCTGTGCAATGAAACAATGATTGACATCTATAAAGTCAATAAACATAATAATGAAAATGAAACTAAAATCAATAAGGAGAGAAAGACAGTGTCACCATTTGGACTGGAATCATCTTTAAAATGAGCCATATTGAGCATATGACTTCTACTTCTCCCATAATTAATGAGTTCTTCATGAAATGTAGGATCCACTTCCCTTAGAGCACGGTGAATAACAATTAAAGTTTTCAAAGCAACCTAGAGTTAAAACACTTGTCAATCAACCAAATATAAGCAAAATAAAACACATGCTCACTGGTGATTTACATGAGAACCACAGAAGTAGCATAGGAAACTGAGGAATTAGCTGAGAAAGGCAGAAGTTATCATGCAAATATAGTGCAAACAAATAATGTAGCATTAGAACTAGATGAAATTATCTAGTTTTTGCAACAATGGTGATAGTCATAGTCATTAAACACATTCTTGGTGATCTTTCATCAAGATTTGCTATCTTGATATTGTTCTTTGTCCCACGTTTATTCAAGGTCACATGTAAAAATCATAGCAAGACTCCAGAAGTGAGGAACACATGATAATTGACAAAAAAAATCACGTGAATGCAATGTTTCATGAAAGCAACCGATAATGAATTCATAAAAGCTTCATCCGGCATTCCAGGTCTTTAAGTGAATATACTGACAATAATTCATGTTCATATAAAAAAAACAGTCATATTTAGCACAAGATCTAAGATATTGTGCACATACTGCCCAGTTATGTGTCTTTGATAATCGCCGGGCAAGAGCATGGATGCAATAGGCAACATCGGCTCTAGGTCTTGTAGCTGAGATAGCTGCAAAAATAGCTGCAAGAGAGAGCATAGAAACAAGAGGAATCAAAACCTTTACTTGTCCAACAATTATTCTTCCTTCAAAATACAAATAGCTAAACATAAAATGAACAGTAGATTCACCGCATTAATCATTTCTGTGCAAAGAATAATAAGGAGAGGGAGAAAACAAACCTCTTATGTGTTTTTCCTTGGCTGGACGTTCAACATGGTTTGTGGCTCTAACAATAGAAATGTCCAATTCCTGGAACACATTAAAGCCATTGAGAACCAAGACAAAACACCTGATCCAGAGATCCCATCCAACAGAATCTGTGTCCAAATAAGTCTACCTTGTAATCGCTGTTGACCTTAGCCAATGAGACTGTTGTGGTGTCCTTAAGTGCCCCAAGTGCCTTTCTCAGACTCTTCTGCGTGCCACCAGACATCCTCTCCCCACTTAACTAAAAAATTCAGCCAAAACTCAAAATTAAGATCTCAGTTATTCATTCCTAAACCCCACTCTTTCCATCCAAAAATCAACTAATCTGACACCAACCAAAGACGGTTCATCAATAATCAATCAAGTGTAAGTAACGAATATCTCTTAAATTTAACTCGACAACACAATTATTATATCACTGAACTCAGATCCAACTAAGGACAAAACCCTCACCGACAACAAAATAACCACAAACCTCTGAATAACTTCGAGAATCAGACAATAACAGAACAAGCTTCAAAATCAAACAAAGAAAATAAAGAAGAACAGAGACATAACAGCCAAACACGGCCTTACAGTTATTTTAAAAACTAAAAAAAAAAAAGTAAGGCATTGTCGGGAAAAGGTGGGCTCACAGAATTTTGCAACAAGCGAATCGAATAAAATTGAGGAAGAAGAAGAACCGCAAGTAGAGAAGTGGCTTCTTCGGCACAAAAACAAAAGCACGATCTACGGTTAGAACTAGATTTCTCTGAAGCTGAACAAGCCGAATCAGAGAGAGAAAGAGAGAGTAAGTTGTGTGCCTGAGACCAGAGAGAGAGATAGAAAAGTCGACAGACAATATAGGCTTGGTTTGGTTGGTCGTCGGCGTCTGATGTTAATTTTTTAAATATATTATTAATAATATTATATGATATTGTTTTTTTATTTTATTTTATTATTGTTGGTGTTAGAAGGAAGAAAAAGAAGCCCAACAAAAAATTAAGGATTAGCATTTTTGTTTGGCTTAATCTTGCTGTCAGAAATACGGTAGTGTAAGAAGTTGTACTGCTCCTTGGTTAAATTGGGATTTGATCCCCTGCTTTTGTCTCTACCCTCGCTCTTCTTGGTCTCTTCTGCCACCTCACCGCCTTCAACCACCGCCCCCCACTGTTTCATGCGTTTTTTTAACTCTTCAAAATTCTTAGACCGTTATTATATTAACAACTTCACTATTTTATTTAATAACTAAATTAGAAAATAGAAATTTGGATTGTTTCTAGTAACTTTTTAAACCGTCCATTTTCCATATATATATAATTTGAATCAAAAGCATTATCACAATCCCATTCAAACAATTCTTTTTAGAAATAATATTCTAATAAAAAAAAATCCTCCCTACTAAAAATGGAAAGAAAAATGATAACGATATGATATTTAGGTAAGTTCTTTTTTCTTTTTTTTTTCATTGCTGGATTTAGTTGAGTCGTTTGATTCAGAGGAAAAAAAAGTAAATAATTGTTATAATAGAGAAATTATTGTACTTGTTATTTTTTTCCATTATTATTTTTTCTTATCTTTTATTTAATTTCTCTTCAAGAAAATGCATTTAACTTCAACGTAATTTTTCAGCTATTTTTAGTTATTTTTTGTTTAACATAACAAGGAGCTTGAAATTTGAGAGGATGGAGGGTTGCCTGGTTTCAAGTGGTATAGTCGGTTCTGTAGTTATGATCAAAGTAAAACAACAATTTAATAAATGATTGTTTTTTCAAACAAAATTTTATCTATGGTTGAAAATGCTTGATTTTGACTAAGCTTCAATGCTTATAAACTTATTTACTAATTCATAGAATATATGTTACTAAGTTTTTATCTTTCAACTAGCTATAATTTTTTATTGCCTAGTTTTGTCAAACCTGATCTAGTTAAAGCGTGTTGCAACTAGCGTTTTTTTTTCTTTATTTCCTAAAAGATTATTATCTTACTTATCGTTATAATCATTAGCTAAATAAATTTATAATTATAAGGTGGTGCTTTAATTGTAATTATTTTTAAAGGATTGGAAATCACTACAAAATTTAATTTGTTTTCAAAGAAAAAGGGTATTAAATTATATAAAAAATAGAATTAGCGGTTTATTATTTAAAAAATAAATAAATAATTTTAAATTAGAAACTATACAATTTTAAGTTATTCCTAATGTAAGTTTTTTACCGCGTTATATATAAATGTAGAAGGTCTATTTGTTTAGCTGATAATTAGTATCTGTACAAATGAAAAATCTAACTGATTACATTGTTTTTATCTATAATGAATTTTTAATTAAGATCTAAATAAAATTGACTAATATAATGTCTATACCACTAATCTTATTTACAATATATATAGAGAGCTATGTCAGAATTTCCTTTGATGGTTTACGCTTTTTTATTTAGGGATGGTCTCATACTTTATTGAAATGTGTCTCTACTACCTAATGCCCTGTTGGCAGGGAGATTATATATATATATATATATATATATATATATATATATATATATATATATATATATATATAATATGATATATTATAAATATAAATACACATTTACTTGTCAACAAGTATACTTTATCTTTAATAGAATTTATTTTCTCAAGCACGTTGTCCTCGTAGACATAAATGAGATATCTTGTTAGAACAATATAACTATGTCTGTTTAGATTTATTTAATTATCATTTTCAAAGAATATGGTTTTGAGTATAACTAATAAAAAAATGTCAATTATTTTTTTATTAAGTTTGGAGACATGTGTAAACATTTCTCCTTCTTAACAAAATTCATACTATATATATATATATATATATATATATATATATATATATATATATATATATATATATATTATTGCTTTTGGACATTGAGAAACTAGTGTATTTCTGATATGGGCTGTGAGGTACGTGATCGTGTTTCATGACAATCACTATTGGCACACAAACAAATGCATTCAACGTGTAAATTCTGTTCGATGATTGTTGACTAGTATTTTTGTAATTTTATTATAAATTTGTAAGGAGTACACTTTAATCTACTTCGATCCTTTAAAATTAATTTTAAATTAATTTTATCTTTGATATTAGATCTTCAACCCATCCAATAAATAAAAGGTTTTATTCAAATAGTTTTGGGTAATTCTAAAAATTATATTACAATTAGATTTTAAATTTAATTAATTTATGTGATAAAATTTACATTTTACTACTACAAATTTTTATATTATATATTGAATTTTTGTTACAAATTTGTTGAAAAATTTTGTAAAAAGGACTTTTATTGTCATTTTCTTTAAAAGTTTTAATTATCATGTCATGTGTACATAATTATTTTTTACAAAATTATAAAATTTATAAATATTTTTTACAACTTCTTTTTAAAAGTATTTTATACATAATATTTTATAAAAAATTTGATAACAATTTTTTGCAAAAAAATTTTCGTAACAAAATTTGTACCTATTTCTTACGAAAAAATTGTTAAAATAAAATTGGCAGGTTAGTAATGTTTATTTATATAGTGTAAATTCGTTTTATTTTTATTGTCGTAGGATTTTGATAATAATTTTATAAAAGGTATGGAAAAAGTGAAATTTTGAAAGTAAATTTTATCTTGTGTAATTCTATACTAATATTTAAAAAAAAAAAAGAAGAGTGATAACACAGTTAAAATTTAAAAATATTTCCGAAAATTTTGAGGAATACATGAATGGGATAAAATTGAAGGTTTTTGGTTGTTCCCTGTTATGTAAATCCGAGTCATCCACCCCTTAATTGGCGATAGCAAAGGCAAAGGATGGCAATTAAAGAATACCGACAGTGACAATGACAAGAGGATGCCAGCAAAGGCATTATATGGAAGGCTAGCAAAGAAAATAGTGATCAAAGAGTGCTAGCTAGCAAAGACAATGATTGGAGGATGCTCGTCACAATTATAATCGATAAAACCAATAACCATGGATAGAAAAATGAAACCAACAACCATGATTACATAATTCTGCTGTCAACAACGTACATAACCAGCACTGGTAAAAGGTTGTTGACATAGTTTGTCAATAGCTTAGGAATATGCATGCATGCAACAATGAGCATGAATTAAGAAAATGAATTGTTGCACTTATGGACCAAATGTTTGAAATAATCTTGATTCGATATATGAATATTAAGGGTAAATACGTCGAAAGTTTCTCACCAACTAGATATAAAGTCAATTTAAAATATATAAATATATATAAACTTCATTTTACAAATCAATTTTGTAAAATTGAATTAGGTTTAGAATCTACTTTTTGGTATCAAAATCAGGTTTAAAACCTATAATATAGCGAGATTTGTGAGATTTGTATTTGTTGAGTCTATCATTTGATTTGCTATCAGGTCATTATGGGACCACTTATTAATGTAGTCTTACGTTCGAACGGTATATATTTCAACTCAATTTAAAGGGTGTATGTTAGAAGTTTCACATCAACAAAAGATGAGACCAATTTAAAATATATGTGAGTGCAAATTTTATTTTACAAACCAATTTTGTAATATTAAGTTAGATTTAAATTTCGGTTCTTATCCTTAACGGAATCTAATTAGGCAATAAAGTACTTATGATATTTATGTAAAGCAAATGGTTCTCTTAATTGGAAAGGAACCGAAAATGCTATGAAAGTACAAAATTATGGAGTTGATTGATATAATCTGCTAACCAACTATACCAGGAGACATGTCACAACCAACCTCCAATAATGGGGACATTTAAACTCATTTTTTATGGCAGGGATTATCAGCAATAAGGTTGATGAGGTGCAACCGTGCAAGCATGGAGTTGAATAGAAACTTCATTGCCTTTTTCCTCGTGGCTTCGAATTACCAATGATGGTCTGCATTAGTCTTAAACCTTGAATTGTACTTGGTGTTTAAAGAGTTTCGGAGGTAATCAATGACCTTAAGTACTTAATTGGGTTTAATTAGTTGAATAGTATTTGCTTTTCTTTGGACACCTGAGTTTGATATCCATTTTTAAGGAGGTATCAATTGCATCTCAACTTTTAAATAAGTGTCTCAATTAAGTTCCTTTTCAGAAAATAATTATATTAACACAGTTAATAGATATATGTGGATATTAGATTGAAATCAAAATAATGACATTTGATAGTAACACTAACACGTGATAGTACTTTGTCACGAGAAAATACCTTGTCATGTGACACTGACAGTGTGTCACATGTCACACCAGGGACCTAACATGGGATAACAATAAAACAATTAAAAAAATTTAAAAAAAAAAACAGATATTGACATATGACACGTCGTTTAATAATTTTTTTAAAAAAAAACTTATTAAGACACTTTTAAAAAGTTGGAACGTAATCAACACATTTTTAAAAATAAGTATCAAACTAATACATCTAAACAAGAGTGAGTACTATCTAACTAATTAAACTCACTTAATTACGTAACTTATTTGCACGTGAAACTTAAAGAGTCGAAGTATATAATCTCCTGCTGTAAAATGTTGAAATTAGGACCTTTGGCTCTGGTAAAAATTAATACAATTTATTAAGTATAAAAGTATATAATATAGACTATAAAAGAATGTAATTAGGACGTTACAAAAAAAAAAAAAAAAAAAAACAAACTCATTGAAGCAAGTTACTGCCACAATTTTTTATCTCCAATAAACTCTCCTCTTACTTATATGATTCTAATTAGATCAAGAAAAAAGAAACATTTTCTGCATAATATAAATTTTTTTTTATTTCTTTCATTATACATACACACTCAATTTAAGCATATAACGTATAAAATGGAATAACATTTATCTCTACAAAAATTGTTTATCAAACATTTTTCTTTATTTTTATTATATCAAATGACCATGAATTAATATATGAACAGAAAAACATTCTAACAGAACACTTTTGATGTATTTAAAATATTCATTACTGGAAAACAAATGGGTAAACATCTCTTTCTATTTATCGAAACTCGACATTTTATAGTTTCCAACAAAAAATTTATAATATAAAAAGTATTTCTTGCACATTGTGATAATAAAAATAAAAACTAGCATCTTATACTTAGTATAACCTTAAAATTGACACTCTAACATCTCCAAGACCTATGTTAATCTCCAAAACCTATGTTAAGACAATCCTAAATTGATTTTGATTTATGATGCTTCTTTTTTTCTGCAACCAAACCAAAGTGTCAATCATAATAACTAATATCAATTAGCAATATAAAAAATATGATGTTTCCACTAAAATAAATTTAATTAATAATTGTAACATTCTCTTTTTGAGGGATATATTAATTATCACATATTATTTTTTTTTCTCATATTATATATATATATAAAGAAAAAAATAATAACTACAAAAAATATAAATTTTTTGTTTATTTTTATGTTGTTATTACTATTTTCTTACAAGATAATCTAATGTGGTATAACATATTATCATTACAACTGATATAATCACACAAATTTCAATCATATCTCATTCATGTACTCTAATAAATACAAATTCAATTCATTTATTTAATTTATTTAATTAACATTAACTAAGTGTCTAACAAAATCATTATTGACTAAATCATATAGCCACTAGATATATTTGACTTTATTTTCAAAAGACGTTGTGTGTTGAATTAAATTTGAAGATTTGTACCTATCATAATAACAAAACTACATAAAAGAAACATCTTTTTTATGTGACACAGGAAAAATTCCTATGACCTATCAGACACAATTATTGTTCACATCACAAACTATATCATAGGAACCTCATTCAAGTCTCACCACCTTATTGTGATTTCAATATTTACAATTCATCATATATTATATATCTCAAGTATAGAAATACACTAAATGATAAATATTTGTAGTGTTTATAAATATTAAAAAGTTTTTTTAAAAGTTTAGGAAACACTATCTTACTCAGTTTAACTCGCTCTCATCCAACAAATTAGGTGTATTTTGCAATTCACTCAAAATGAGCATTTTGCTTGGGCAACCAAAGGCATAAGTACCCATTGAATTTGGCTCGCTCAAGGAACAAACCTCTCATACTTTTAATTAAATGAATTTCATTCTGTGAGAATTTTGCTCACCTAACAACACTGCATAATTAAGTAATTCTACATAATATAGAGGGATGAAATTGGTTCAAATAAAAAAATTTCTTATTTTTTATACTAACATGGATCATTTTGTTACAAAGTAATATGAAATTGAACTGATATTACTCAATTGAAATATGATAACTTCTCGGTAGTACTAAAATATATAATATATGATCAACATTCATCTTAAGATTCAAACAATTTTTATATATTCAAATAATACATAATTCTTGCAAAAAATTACATATTATAACCACATCACATTCACAACCAAGTTATCTATCCTATGATACTATTAGAATTTTATTAGCTTTTTTTATATGTTAAGACTTGTTTGCTCAAACTTATGTCGGAAGTTCCATATCTACTAGAGATAAGACGATTTCATAATATATAAGTGGGGTGCAAACCTCACCTTATAAAAAAGTTTTGTGGAGTTGAGTTAAACTTAAAGTTCACTTATAAACAACTTATCATACCTTTATAATAATTAGTTTAATTGTATTTTTCTTTAAGATAATGTAATTATCCATTTTTCCTCTTTTAGATTTTAACTGTATCAACTATATAATTATATTTGATAGGGCATTTCGATTATTATAATCATGATATTTATTCCGTTTTAATTGAAATTTGTTCATGAGGTATTGATTGATAAAATGTTTAAAAGAAAAAAATTAAAATCACTAAATTCAATACTTGAAAGATTTAATTAACACAAGAAACATTTAAAACTAAACTGACACATTTTTAATACTTGATTATCCCAGTAATGCAATAGAAAATTGAAACACTAAAATTACATTATTATAATAATACAAACAATCTATAAAACCTACCTTTCCCCTCTTTCCTAACCTTTGTTTTTTTAAAACCTCATTCTCAATCCTTTTCTTCCTTCTTTGCTTCTCAAACACTCCCACTTTTATAACTTGTTTTCAATCTTTTGGCGTTTGTTTCTAATGAAGTAGAAAAAGTAATTTCTAATGAAGTAGAAAAAAGTAAGGCCCACCAAAAGTAACTTTAGTACTCTAAGTAGGAGATTTTGAATCTTTTGATATTTTAATTCTTTTTATATGGTGCTATCAGAATTGTTAAAATGAGTTACGTAAACAGATTGATAAAGTGAATTGATTCAATTTAACTTAAATATCCTATTACTTTGAATTTTGTGGTTTTCATACTCAACTTGGCCTATTTAAATTATTGAATCGAGTTAGATTAACCCCATTTCGTCTAAGTTATAATTTTATAAGTTTGTCCCAATTCGATTTATTGGATTATTAAACCAGATTAGTTTTTACAACTCTAATAGTAAGCGACAACTATGATGTTTCCGATCACAAATTGACATGTAAAAGAAGAAGACAAACAATTAATGTAATTTTATCGATAAACATTGTATTAGTGTGGTGATGACACCATGTTTTAATAATTATATAAAATTTATATAATAGTACAATTTGTATTATTATGCAATTAAATTTAAATTTTATTATATGCTTTAAATATTTTTAAGAGGGTACTCCAAAATTATATGGAGAACATAAGATACGCTTTGTTCTTTAAGAATTTGGCTTTTGGCTTTTAACTGAAAACAGAGCAAATTGTGGACAGAAAAATATGTAAAAAATTAAAAACATATTAAGTATAAAGTAACTAAAGGGGAATTTCTACCATCTATAGCTATGGTTGATATAATTCTTCAACCGGGTTTAAAGATTTACTATGAGAACATACTTTTTCAAAATAAATATTTTAATTTAGTTCAATACTAGGACCGATACCAATAAGATCTGAGCTTAACCACATAAGATACTGACACCACTCTCAACCCAAAACCTTAAGGCAATGGATTTATGGGTCTTGATTCTTATATAGTGTTCTACTTTCTCAATTCTGATCAATGTGGGATTTAGATTCACACTTAAATTCCTAACATATAATGTTATATTTCTGATACAAATAGTATATGTATTTACATTTTTTATACTTTTTTTATATGTGCAACTTCGAAGTATTGTTTGATTGAAGTACATTTTCTTGAAATGAACATCATTAAGAGAATGAGATAAAGTTATAAGAGCTTAATAGAAACCAAAAATAAATAAAAGATAATAATTAGAAGAACTAATAAAAAAATAATAAAATTAGAAGCATTGTTTTTTTACTATAAAAAGTAAGACGGATAACTAAATATATATTAAACAGTCGCTATTTTTTATATCTAAAGCAAATAATAGTTTAACAGAATATAGCAATACAAATTGAGATATGCATAAATTAGGACAAGATCAAAGTATCATCGATTACATGATCATTATTTGTATAGAGTTTTTCATAATTATACATGAAAAATTATTGGATATATTTGTAAGTTGATACAGTAAAAATTTACTTAAATCTGCATTCATTTAAGTTCATATTTCGTTTAAATTCACATTCCGTTTAAATCCGCATTTAGAAAATGAAAATTCTTGAGTTAAGGGAGAGAAAATTATATGAATAAAAAAAAAATAACAAGTTCCTCGTAACATATCTCTTATATTTATCATATATATTATATGGTTCGCATCTTCACAATCTCTAAAAATTTTCGACACTCATAATATTTTATATTGTAATTATATAATTTTTAACATCATTTCTTAAAATTTTATAAATCTACATTAAATTTTCAAAATTAAAATAGTGAATGTTCACTTAACATAAATAATTATTCTTAAGTAAAGGATCTTAGCGAAAAAAAGAAATTGAAAGTTGAAGCCGCACTTAAAAAAGAAAAGGAAAAAGTTATATATTATAGGCACACCTTTTTTAAAATATAAACTTTTTTGTTTTGGCTATCAAAATGAGACTTTGAAATCACGTTCTTTAAAAAACGAAAAATATAAAACTGTAGCTACAGCTTTTTCTTTTAAAAGAAAGTGGCTTTGGCAATGTATTATAGACTTTTAAACTCAGAAATCATCCTTTTTAAACAACTAATATTAATAATCTAATTTTATTACATAAATGACAAATTAAAAGTACGTCCAATTAAAAAATAGCATAAATATACTCAATAAGTATCCGGATATAGAAACATAAGTAATTCAAAAAGATATATATACATCAACATAAAAAATAAAGTATTAAATATCTGTATAAATGTGTTTATTAGACCTATATAAAATTATCTACTCATAAAGTATAACAAGAATAAAAGCCATACAATAATTATATAGAAAAAGTCAATTATAGAGAATAAGATAAATATTTCTATTAATTATAATTTAATTACAACACACATCCAAGAGATTTTTTAAAACATTTTTTATATATAAGGCATAAAATGAATACAAGATTAAAAAAGAAAAATATCAAATAAGATATCCTGAAATACTCATATAACTAAAATCTGATTCAAAGTGATAAGGTATGTCTTCTTTCAATTGTAGGTTTTTGCATTCAGTAATACAAATCATAAAGTAGGATAATAAATAGACTAACGTATGTTATTCAAACTTTCTAATTTTAACATTTAGTCATACCGTTTTAATTATTTAAATTCATTTAAATTAAATCAAACATAACATTTTTAAATAAAGATAAAGTGTTGAGCGGGTTACTGAACAGATTAAAATATTAGGTTATTTTATTACTTTTTGGTCAACATCTGGACAAATTTTCATTGGTTGACTAAATCAAGTCTAAAAATAAAGTTGGCTCCTTACATGAAATTCGTATGAACGAATCATGCCAATTGATTACTTTGTAGTTTTTTTCAAAATCAATTTCAATTTCAAATTAAGACATTCTTTAATTCCACCAAGTGAAATGCATCAAATAACACATTTAAAACCTAATTTGCATGATGTTCTTAAAAAATATATATATTCATTACAATAAAATTCTTAAATAATGATTAATTTTAGTGATAAAAAATGTTTAAACACCAAATTTTTAATTAGAGATCAATTTTTTTGATAACTAAAACTTTGAAAGCTAATATTACTAACTAAGTTAGAGATCAATTCATAATAAAAACTTTATTAGTTACCAATTTAGAGACTAATTATAATTTTTCATCCATAATAGAAATTATTTTAGTTACTAATAATTTTTAGTTTATAAATGTTGTTGGAAAGAAAAGATCTCAAGATTAACCGATAAACAAGCATAAACAAACCCAAATCAAATATTCCCTAAATAAATAATATGTAAAATAGTAAAATGCATAAAACAAATAATGGAGGAACCAACAAAAGATAGTTTCTCTCTGCACAGGCTTACATAGGATAAATTGATTGCTCTTTACTTCTTTTACACTCTCTCTCTCACCAGAGGCACTTACAACACTTCTTTTTCACTCTCTCTATCTCCTCACTGAACCTCTCACTCTAAAGATTTAACAAGTGGAGCAAGATACCACTGTTGGGTCTTTCAAGAAAGGATCACTACGAAGATATAACACCAATGAGACACATGAGTTCAACTCACATAAGGGATTGACACTATTCATAACCCAAAATCTTAAGACAATGAGTTTATGAGTCTTCATCTTTATATAGTGCTCGACTTTCTCATCTTTACTCAATGTGTGGGATTTAGACTCACACTTAGATTTCCAAAAATAAATATGTCACTATAGTTACTAATTATTTTTTGCCATTAAAGCTAGGCATAATTTATAAATTTTATTGTAGTGCTTACACTCTTCTGTTTCTCCAAGCTTATGTAACTCTGGGCATACTTGTTTGTATATTCTATTCTCATGATTGTAGAAGTTCTACTAAGATACTCGGACACTTAAATTAATAATGTGTCGAGACAAGTAGTAAATATTACAATAAAGAGAATATATTATATGTGATTAATTACCTTAATATCTTATTATTTAACGCGGACATTCGATGTCATCTCGTTCGATATTGAAGTGTTGGCAAAAGTGTTCTCCTCCCGGACCCTCAATTCAATATATACATAATTTCATCATACAAAATGTTTTTTACTCTTTAAAAATGTTTTAATAATTTTAAATGAAATGATATACACATTTCCTTTATCATCGCATCCAATAATTTAAAAAATTAGAGATAAATAATTGATCTACTAAAAAGGAGTGAATTTATTTATCCTGAGTGATGATATGAGCATCATTAATTTGAAGGGAATATAGGAACAAATAAAATTTGAAGTGGAAATAAAAGGATTAATTTAAAAGGGGATAAAGTATAAGTAGAAGCACGTTTAAATATTTATTATATGAGTTTGATTTGTTGGATATGTTATCTCTCCAAGTTGCGAATTATGGAAGAAAGAATAAGAATATACCCACTACTTTGTGTTTGTATATATATTTGTTCAAATATTCCTTTTAACTTACTTTATCATTTCTGAACATCCAACCAAACCACTATGTTGTGTTAATGGACAATAACACGCATCTGCATATATATAATATTCTCTTTTCTATTTTAAACAATTCAATTTAAACCATACCCAAGCAATGCTCTGGCTAAGGAATACAATTAACATCCCACATGTCTTTATTTATTTCTTCCGTAATTTAAATATTTTCCTTTTGAAATTACACATATATTTGCTTATCTTATTTTTATTTGATAACAGGTTTTTATTTTAGATATTTTAGATAGTTGATAGTAGAAATAATGGATAAATTATGTAATAATGGGTTTTATATCGAATGATGAATCTTTAGAAGATATTTTTTAATGTTAAAAAAAAATCATAGATGTATAAAAATTTGAAGATGTCAAATGTATACAAAAAATCAAAATTAGAAAAAATATATTTTTATTTATATATATTTAAAAAAATTGGGGCTCAAAATCATCTCTTTCAACAATAAAAATAAAGTCCGTCGAATTGTTATGAGAATAATTGAGTTAATATTATCATACTTTGTTGGATAAGTCATAAAATACTTTTTTAGTTATGCAAAAGTAATTATAAGTCAAGTAATAAATGCTTAATATTAATATATTTTGATTTTATTTCATTTTTTTATATTTTAACACACTTATATTATTTTTTTAATCATTTTTAGTTTAAAATTATTATTTTTATCGTAATTTTACATTTTTGTTTATTTTTTCAAGAAGATGAAAATAATTTGGTCAAAATTTACAGGAAAAAATACACAAATATTTGTCGAATTTATTCTTAATAGAGTTTTATTTTTGTCTAGTTAAATTACAATTTCATAGTTTTAATTGCAGTTCAGAAATTCTTTCACATATTAAAATCTAGGTAAAAATTAGTATGCAACATACTATATTTGAGAAAAAGGTAGGAACTATAAAGTTAGTTGTAATTTTGCATCTTATGTTAGTTACTTGACATAATTCACTTAGGAATTAAGTGCACCTTTAAGTAATTTAATATTTTTTTCACTAAGGGCCATGTCAAAATAAGTTTCATTGATTATTAAACTAACTGCATTCTTAGTCATCTTTCTTTTATTATTGGTAAAATTTGAGTCATTTGAATAGTGTTTCTATCTTGTTCCACAAACCTGAAAATCATTATATGATTAGTTCTCTTAATTTTAATTTTGGTTTTCTTTATCATCTCACATTTATTTATATCTTTTCTTTTACTTGTATGAAACTTTTAATTAGAAGTAGTAAAAAGGATTAGTCTATCAACCTGTATTAAAAGAGATAGGTTGAGTTGAAGATTTTGACTCATCAATCTGTTTTGGCCCGTCCTATTTAATCTGTCAATTTAATAAATCAAAATACAGATTAGTTTGTCCCGGCCTGTTAGTTCATTTTTAAAATAATTTTTATAAAATAATAACTGTTTGAGGAAAAGAAAAACATTATGTATGAGATGCATGGTGAAATCCCCTAAAGAAAACCCTCTATTTTATTGAAAAATAAGTTGTTGGTCATGCAGATGAAAATTTTATGAACTTTTCCCCAGTAACTTCTTAATCTTTTCGCAAATTAATATGTAAAAAATTATATTTGAGGGTATTAATAGAATATCTTTGATCGAAAACTTGAGGATTTATTATTTTATTTTTCCATGTAATTCTTTAGTTCTGATAATTTATTTTCAAAAATAAATTTTAAGTCTAACTTAACTTGTATATTTTAAATTATTTTTAAGTCTAACTCATATTTACTTAATATCTTTTTATTTAAAATATTTTGTGAGAAATATTTCATTAGTTATTATTTTAGAATTATGAAATTAAAATTGAAATATTGTAAATTGTAAATATTTTATATTCTGTTACATTTTATTATATATAATCATTTATATATAACAACTTCTTTTATCTAATATATCTATGCTCTAATATCATGTTAAGAAGTAAATTTTAAGTGTAATTCAACATTACAAAATAATAAGGTGAAGTTTACACTCCCTTATTACTATAAACTAGCCTTATCACTCATCTATGTGGGGCTTTTAACATTTATCTAAGTTCTATGATATATCTCTCATTAATATTAATTGATATATGAGGGATGTTTTTCTCCTTCAATTAAAAAAAATGTTATTTTTCATTGTAGTTATTATTTGAAATATAAGATAATTTTTAATTGATTCACACCATAAAATTAACAACATGAACAAATGGTGCAAAATTTTCTATCTCCTTAACTAAGAATAACTTAAACCAGAATATGCTAATAACAAATTATTTAGGTTTTATGAAAAAAATCATGTTTAAAACTTTTAAAACTACTGGATCAGCTTTTGATATTTTATTTTAAAATAAAATAAAACAAAAACATTGAAACCAGCAGTTTTATAAATTAAAATTAAAAATAAATTTACTTACAAATGGAAAGATTGAATTAATTTTATATTGGCTCATAAAATTCAATGAACAACCTTACCTATAAAATAAAGCTAATTTTTGTGTTCATAAAATCCGAATGAATAGTATGTGTTAGTGTTACAGAAGAGTTGAGTGGAGTGGGTGAGATGTACAACTAAAATGGGTTGTTCAGGGGTCTCCCACCGACAGTGAAATTAACCAACTTACCGATTCAAACCTTCATATTTCATATCTTACGTAAAAAAATAAAAATAAAAATAAAAATAAAAATTCTTCATATCTTATATTCTATATTTTATATTTTATATTTTATGTCCATTTGTCTGTGTTTTGTTGTTTACTCCATAATCTTGTTAAATTGAAATATGGTTGTATTTGATTTGGTAGAATGAAACTTGGAATAAAGTTTCTGCAACCTTCGGATTTACCCATGTTATTTGGGATGCGCCAAAAGATGAAAGGTTTCGTCGCTTTTATAAAATTTCAGGTTACGTATAGTTTTATACTTCATTTTTCTCATCTTTTTGAAGTAAATGTCAAGAGGTTTCATTTCAGCTAGGTGTACTATCTTCTAAATTGCCGTGTCAATCATCCAATATAGGAATTATAGTAATTTTTTTCTTCAACAACATATTAAAATAAGTCTTAAATCTTCTAATGGCTAAAATTACATAAAAACATATTTTCAAGAATCCCACATAATCTCTATTAAAAATGTTGATTTAAGATGTATAAAAGTAAATAAGTCACTAAAAAAACATTTTTCTCACTATTCTAAAATTAAAAGTAATACTATATAAACCATTTTAAAAAAAAAAAATTAGTGTACCAATACAATTTTGAAATATTCTTTTAAAAGCTACGAAATCAAGAGTTATTAAACAAATAAACATAACATCAACACTGATTACTCAGTCAGAAAATAGATTAATTCCCCTATATTCATTTGAAGTCCAAATAGACATATAATTAAAAGAAAAATGTCTCCTTCAATTACTTAAGCTGTTCTGTCAAGAAACGTATAAGAATATGTTTTCTCTGTGCAGTCACATAAGAAAAATTAACATAAATATTTTTTATTTCCTTATGAAAAAAATTACAATTTCAATCTAATATGTGAACCACAAAATTGTTTGAATATATTAGTGTTACAACTCATGCTCCTAACAATCTAAATATGATTCAAAATTGGTTGAATGAATGAGTATCATGATCTCTTCACAGTAGCAGTAGCATAGAAAGGATGGTGAGAAAATGCAAAAGAAACCTTCAATTTCGGGTCAAGAGCTCCTGCCCTGCAAACATTCAAGGCAATGCTGTTGCGTTCTGCTACTTGCTCTATTCTGCGCAGCTCAGCCATTGTGTCAGGGTCATTCGAAAAACTACTTTTCACCTCTTTTGCTATCTTCTGAGCTTCCTTGAAGTAATCACATATAGCTAGGGTCTGGAGGATAAACAAATGAGTGAAAAACTGTATCTAAGACCAAACACTCCTAATACTTATTCAAACCAATACTCACATCGAAATTAGCATGGACCGTGGACTCTTTGAACGTCGCATATGAGACGTGATCAGGAACGCAAGCTTTCTGTAAAAGCTCGAATTGCTGAATAAATATCTGAAAAAGAGTTTGTTCGTGAATTAAGTTGCAAATGGAAAGTTTGATTCATAAAGCACACTACTAACAAGCCCTTGGATTGGTTGGATTCACAAACCCTGAATCCCGGCCATGATTAAACAAAAGATAGGACTAAGATTAAGGACCCGTCTGAAAACTCAATCACATAGCACTTTGGTAATGAAATATTTGAAATTTAGTGAGGCTAGATTACATGACAAAATTGAAATTAGTGAATAACTTACGACAACAATAAACTAATTGAAAAGTAGGTAGCTTTAGGAATTTCTAGCTTATAAGTTGCACTACAAGCTACTTCAACTAGCTCTACTTTATTTAATTTTCTTCCATTACTTCCCCTATATTTTAATATATTCTCTTATTGACTTTAGTCTCTTCTTACCTATACAATTACATACAATGAAGATTGTAAAAAAGAAATTCAATGTTACAATAATTTATATTGCACAAGAAAAAAAATTATGAAAAAAAATTTACTTTAATTTAATTAATACGCATTAGATCAACTAGTTTAAATAGAATGATTTGTTCAAATTAAAAGAGCATATACAACTTTTAAAAAATAAATAGACACAAAAAAAGTTTAATAATAATTTAATTGTCTTTTAAAAATATATAAAAGTTTACATAATAATATATTTTTGTCTATAAAACATGAATTTGATTTATGATAAAACTTGCGTTGTTGGGTCCTTTCATGTTATTTTACATTGATCAACTTCAGTTAGTTCTAAAACACTTTTATTCCAATAAGTTATCTTATCTGCTAGGAGAGTATTAGCTAGTAACTTGTTGGCTACCCGCTAGTTTTCGCCAAAAGACACCCTTAGTTTCACCAAAGACGAGTCATTTTTGAATACACATGAAAATTGTATATGGGGAAACAGAAAACCTTACCTCATGTTCTGTGTTGAACGGGCTTTGCGGCGGAACTATTCTGTGCTCATTCCTCAGAGCAGCGAACATCTACAAAAATAATTTGATTGCTGCAGAATGTAAGTCCTCTAAACTTGGATCAAGAAAAATACTCTACTTAAGTAAATTATCGTATACAGGTAACAAAATATGATCTAGTCCATTTGGGAAAACAGTCTTCTCAATTTTCACATACAGACTACTAAATTCTGGGTCCTAAAGATCTGGGAGGAAATTTCAAGCCACTAATGTTTCTGTCTTACATGTCCATTCCTAGACGAAATAATGCAAGATATCGCCATTGACAATATATATACAGAATTACCATGCTTAGCCCTTCAGATAGATATATCTGGCTTTGAAGAAACAAAACAGCAGCAGAGATCTGATTATCCATTTCTCCATCTTTGAAAGAATCCCTTTTTTTCTTTGTCTTTTTCTTAGCTGGTCAACAGGACACAAGTACATAATGAAGTCAGTTTTTTTTTTCTGATAACCAAATGCACTAATACAAAAACTCTTAATCATACTACTGTGAGAGCCACTAAACTGTTGGCAAACATAAAGCAGAGTATTCCCTCTTCCCACATATAAATCACTTTTAATAATAAAAATTCTGGATGAATTACTGTCACATACCAGAGTCACTGCTCATTGACATCCGGAGATGTTTTTTCTCCGCAAGCTTTATCAACACAACATAAGTATACCAGTATACCATGCAATAATCATGAACAGAGTAGAGTTCCAGTTCAAATCCCAAATTGAGAAACCGAAAAGCTATCCAATAAGTTTGCTCTTCTACCCATGCGAGAATGTGTTGGTATATTTTGAAACATACTTTCTGCTAGAACAGAGCAATATTAAAAATTAACAGATGTCTATTGTAGTTTTAGTGAAAACAGCTAAAAGAAAATCAATCAATAAAGTCTTATTAAGAAGTATGTGTGCTGCAATGCCACAAGAAAATTTACATCCATGCAAGTAAATGGTAAACCAACAAGCAACAGACCTTATTGTTTGAAGTTTTTGAGGCTTCTTCAAACTCTCCTTTAAAAGCCATCTCCAGCTTCAGAGTAATGCAAGATTAAATCAAGATCAGCTTAAAATGAACTTCCAGCAATCATAAGATATAAATATTTGCATTAACCAAAGAAGCTGAATCATACACCAAATGCTGGGATATCTTAGAGCCTTTTTAATCTCTTCCCCCTACACCAAATTTCAATTTTATTCGTTTTCATTATCTACTATGGGGATGACATAAAATATATGTATTTACATCAACCATAGAAGTTGAATCCTACACCAAATGCTGGGATAGCTCGAGCATTTATTTAGTCTCTTCCCCTGTAACAAATTTCAATTTTATTCTTTTGCATTTTCTACTTCTTTGGAGATTTTTATGGGGGCGTCAAAATATAAATATTTGCATTAACCAAAGAAGCTGAATCATACACCAAATGCTGTGATATCTTAGAGCCTTTTTAATCTCTTCCCCCTACACCAAATTTCAATTTTATTCGTTTTCATTATCTACTATGGGGATGACATAAAATATATGTATTTACATCAACCATAGAAGTTGAATCCTACACCAAATGCTGGGATAGCTCGAGCATTTATTTAGTCTCTTCCCCTGTACCAAATTTCTATTGTATTATTTTTGCATTTTGTACTTCTTTGGTGTTTTTCAGAGGATGAGGTGTCATAAAATATAAGTAATTACATTAACCATAGAAGTTAAATCCCAACCAACTACTGGGATATCTTGACCATTTAATTTCCTCCCCTACACCAAATTTAAATTGTATTCCTTTTGCATTTTATACATGTTTTTAGAGGAGGATGGGGGTATTTTTTGCTGTCAAATAAGAAAAACGAGTACTAATAACTCAAAAAATTAAAAAATTCCAATCCTCGAAAAGAAAAAAAGTTTCAGAGTAAGATAATGGCAGTTAAAAGAAAATTCTAAAAATTGTATGTCAGTCGCTTGTACCAGAGAAGAAATTATGAATCGCCCAGGAAAATCTTCGTAAGATTTAACTCAATTTCTTAAGGAAAATAGAGTATGTTAAATGAAACTGAATGCAGCAAAATTTGGAGTGCGACTTCTTGTATTTTCCTTTTTGTACCCTATTCATTTCAGTTTCTTGCAATAAATACATGATACACTAGAAAGAAGAAAAATGAACTCTTAAAATTTAAAGGCATAATAAACATATTCAAGCAGATTTTTCGGCATAGTAAAGAGAAAGGGTAGGGTTTAGTTAGTAGTATACTCTGAAAAACAAGCAAAGGACACACCTGCACATAGGTGACGCGCCAGTCTTGTAACATTTTCCCTAGCTTGCGCCTTTGCCATGCAGCGTTTGTACAAAGAATTTTGAGTAAATTTATCACTAACTGCATGCATAAAATTTGTAGAGATTATACAACGTCTAATTCAACAAATGATGTGCGACCATTTCTTTGAAGGAAAAGAATTTATACAGGAATAATACTGTCCTTGAGTAAAAAAATTAGATTGATTATAAAAACTAACAAAATTAAACAGAAGGCATCAATTGAACCTTTATAACTCCAGGTAAAAAGATGATGATGATCATCAAAAGTATTCATGTCTATACGAGTTCAACCCCAGTTAGCCCAAGCGAAAATTTGACAGAATTCAGTAGTTGGCCGAATTTGACCATTGGATGTTAACTTTTCTCTTTTCTTCAAGGTTTTTAAAAAAATTCAATACAATTCAAAAGCAGTTCACAAACAATTTGGTTCAAAAATAGTGCAGTTCAGAAACAGCTTAAGGTTCAATTCATATTACAGTTCAGAGTGCAGTTCATTGCAGTATAGTTTAGTAGAACAAAAAATAGTTCACTTCAGTTTGTCTAAACTAATTTTCAGTTCAGGCAAACTACTTTTTGGTTCACACCAGTTTTTAACAGTTCAGTTTAATGCAGTTCATTTTGCCCACTCCTAAAGGTGTTATGTTATGTTAGATCATTAATAGTATGCCATATCAACGGCTATAATTGAATTACCTGTCCTAGTTGCACCATAAATTCATTTTTCTGAATGTCATGCATCTCTGCAACTTCAGGTAATCCAGTAGCTCTAGTGATCATAGAAAAAATAGGATCTCGACCATAGAGTTTCCCATCCTGGACCAGCAGAAGCTGATAACAAGTTTTAATGGTGAGGTTGGAGAACAAAGAACAAAACAATAGTAGTAACTAAAATTCTACAACCATGCATATCTAGTATGCCTTTACAGGTAAGGATGGAGTGACACGATAACCAATAGCACAAAGACATGCATCAACATTCCAATAAGAAGCACGAAGATGTCATAAGTGTTACTTTGTACGTCTCAATCAGCCCATACCAGGTTCTACCAAAAGTACGAGTGTTACAACAAATCAGGTGTTGTGCTTCGCCATGGATAATAGTTCCTTAAATATTTTGACAATAGATGTAAGCTCTATAGTGATGTAACTCCCTAATATTCCGTTCAACAAAGTAACAACTGAGAAAATGTATTATAATACTCATTAACAGTGTAATATAATCAGGTTAGAAATACTACATGTTTATCAGCCAACTCTATCACATATAAACAAGGGGAAGCCCTAAGCTACAAAGCTCCCACTATAGTCAAGGTTAAGAGAAAGGTCAGACCAACATGGTCTATAGCAGGCAGCCTTCCAAGAGTCTGATTCCTCAACACAAAAGTAGAAAACAAATTTACATTTTCAATAGCTAGGAAAAAGTTCTAATGTTCATACAATACAATATATATTGCTCTTCGTGGTTGACTCCTAAGAGGAAGGAAGCATGTAAAAAAGAAAAATTCTAATTGAAAAATATTTAATTTAATTACATACATAGAAGATTCATTGAAGTATCTATAACAAGACAAGAAAATCCTCATCAAATCAAGGAGAATCAAGGAACATTTGAATATCCACCTGAAGATGGGCTCTAGCAACCAAATCAGGTTTGGCTTTCTGGAATTTAACCACAAAAAGTAAAGCAGCTTCCAACGATGGGGCCAATGTATAGGAACATATAACATCTAGGTCTTGAAGGAGTTTCATGAAATATTCAAGGGCCTGGAAAAGATAAACTGGAAATATTATAACAATTGAATTAAGTTTCACGTATTAAAAGCAGTCCTGTAAACACTTACCTTTTCCCAACAAAGAATTTTGATAGACCTTGGTGGTGTTGGGGCAGATAATCTACTGTTTAAATTAGCATCAAAGCCAATTGGTTGACAACCTGATGCAGTTGTATTCTCTAAGTTTTGCTTAGACATTCCATGAGCATTACCTCTAAGAAAATCCGAAGATTTTTTAATGTAATCAATCTCTGAAATGCATGTTGCTATGTGTTTCCTTGCCAGCTCCAAACCTCGTCCTTGGGGTCGTTTCATAGACATCAAAAGATGGTAAAAATGCTGAAAGAAAATCATGTCATAAAATTTTAGTCAAAGAAGAGTGTGTTTAATTGATAAGAAAGAATTGAAATTGAAATGACATCTGAATTATCACAAGATAGAAGCAGAAATACACTAGATAAACAACAAATAAAAGTACCATCAAAGAAAACCACTAGGATTAGGGTATTTGCAGCGAGACTTGGGGGATTTGGAAATTTGAACCTCCAAGTAGCCACTGTGACCAGAATAATGATATATCTATGGAATACAAAAGGTTCCAAGTATGGGTGCCCAAGTTTTAAAGCCTAAAGCCTAACGTAGAGGATATGGACATAAGGAGTAGGGACATCCTCAACTTCTTTTATTTACAAAAACTATGCTAATCATGGGAAGTTCTAAAAAAGGCTGCATGATAATTTTACAGTGCATATCATCTTATCTTCGATTCAACATGTGTAGATTGATTAAATACATCACAAAAAGTGTGTTTATTTACTAATCGACACAACATATGTCAATCTAATAAATTATGTACAGCTATAATTCTGCATTATTTGCATAACTTAGAAGAGAATAAACATAGGATAAAACCTTACGAAAACGTAATCGACACAACAGCGCTTTGCAGTAGCCTTCTTCCAGATCAGGATTATTTTGAAGTGGCTCAATATCTGCAACCAAATAGATCAACTAAATTAAAAGGTACAAGTATATGTTGCACTCCTTTTTTTTGATTGAGGGAAAAGTTAGAATGACTGATTTTGGCATTATGAAACTTAGAGACTGTACTAGCATTTTGGACCTTATGAGCAATAAATGGGAATCATAATTTCCTGTGCCATTGAACTCCAAACTTCGATATATCATTGTTCACTGATTTCACCATTGTACACATAGCAAAACAATTTTCGAAGAGAAATATAAGAAAATGATCAAACATTCAAAACGGCATTCATATCTCAATTACACTACATAGAATTAAAGAATGGCATAAAGCAAACAGGTACATACAACATTTTAAACAGAAGAATAGTGACAATCTTCAAGGGGTATTAAATTTGAGGTTAAGGTTTTTCCTCTAGAACATCATTACTAACTGGCATCCTCAATCCCTTCCGCAAAACTATTAGAAACTTACAAAAATTTTGATGAGACTTCACCAACAAAACAAAAGGTAACCTTTTTATGTTTCAAAAAGCACTTACCTTCTCTTTGTTTCTTTGATAGGAAAAGTCAAATATATTGTTATACTATATGTCAAATATATTATTGTAGTATAAATCAAATATACTATTATACTATAAGAAGGAGCATAGCATAAAATATGCTAGGGTATTACAATAAAAAAGTTAGAAACAAAAGCTCTGAACACACCAGTAACAGCACATCTAAAAACAAACAATTACCTTCTGATACTCTTCTCTTTGATGATGAAGCCTTACAAGAACGCAATTGACGAGATATTGTTTCTTCGACAGCATTTAGCAGTGATAAACACTTTTCATCTCCATCTCCACTCAAGGGCAGGCCATATGCCATGGTAAATAGATCCTCTTCCTGAAATGAATAAATATGACAAATTTTAATAGCAAAAAAAAGCTATATGCAAGAATAAGACCTTAAAAATAGAAGGACAAATACTTTATGGGCGTATGTTCACAGAAATGCAAATCTTATAAAAACTATACGTATAGAATATATGTAAAGCATGTGCTACAAAAACAAACAATTATGACGATGTGTGTTCAAGTGAAGTGACATAATCATCACAAAGTTTAATCTATAAAGGGTGATCCACACAAATAAATAAATATTGACCATCGAGAATTGTAAATCCTAACATTTTATCCCCTCCTTTTCATCCTAAAGTAATTTAATGAGTGGCAACTAGACGACTTGTAATCACAATCTTCCAAAAGAAGAAAAAAAAAACGTTATTTATTAGACCAACGGAGAAATTAAGAATTTAAGGCACCAAGAAAATATAGGCATATAACGGAGGTGAAAATAAGTGCTGTTGGAATAATTTACTTCATGTGTTCGAGCTTCAGAGACGGCTGAAAGGATTGCTTTGCAGGTTGCACGTATGACTTTACAGTAAGAGTGCAGCAGGGCATGCGACGATGTCCTCTCAGGTCGTAGGAGATAGAGACAAGAATAGACAGTTTGTGCCAAAGAATGACCCTTGTGCCATGTCGCCTGCAAATTAAAAGGACAACTAACATAAAAGAAGGAAAATGCATACTGAAGAATTGGGAAGAACAGGCAAAGCATTGAACACAACAGATGTTACAGCAGTTCATAAAGATTCTAATATTCTATTCTACTAAAATTTATGCATTTCAGATCAATATCGTACAATTATTTGTAGAGGGGCCCAACGCAAGTTTAAGAAACAAAGAAGATTTGGATGTAGGCAGAATTAAATTGAAGAATAAATTACAGTATATAAATAAATAGAGACTACAGAGCATCCTATCAAGGTTGTACATTGTGAACCTCACGAAAAAATTAACATGCATATATTGATGATTCTGTATGTATTTTGACTTTTGAGAAAGACATTTTCAGCTATTTGGAAGTAATTCTACAAAAGAAAATTACGATTCCACCATACAACCAACCACATATAAAGCAGTGGCAACAGGCAACATGGTATGAATACCTCACAAGCTAGTAGATGATCCATGATGTCAATCACGCATTGAACATCAGTAGTTTTATCAGCACTAAGAGGAACAGGAGCGACGCCATTCTCAATGGCTTCATCGAGAGAATAGTATGTACAAGCAATACCAGAATCCATCTTCGGGTCCATTATCTGAAAAAAATTCAATAAATAAACAATTTGTACAAGCCAATGATACATAATACAGAAAACAGCTCCTCTGCATAACAAACCTCCAGACATTTCTCACGCAGCAATAAATAACCAAGGGAATCTCGAAACCCTATATCAAAACTAATTATGCATAAGAAAATTAAATGGTTCTGTTTCTTGGAAAATGCAGCTTAAACCAAACAAGAAAATAAAACCTCCAATGCGGACATGGCAGCAAAAAGATTGAAGTTGTCTCCATGAATAAGCTCTCCCTCTTGAAGATCTGCCGATGGAACAAGGAAAGTCACTTCAAAACCCACTCTGTCAAACACACCACACTACAGCAATCGGTGCTGTTGATTTAATTTGCTAAGCAAACAAAACAAGTTTCACACTAGCATTTAGTTTAATAAATTTAATTCAGAGAGCGTAGTTATGTAAGAGGCGATGAAGTTTTAGGGAAAGACGAAAAGGGAGGGAGCAGCATGTTGGGAAATTGAGTGAAAGAAGTGACCTTGGCACGCGGCGTCGAGGAGCGGGGACACATCGGTCCAAACGGTGTTGTCGCCGGAGGGAATGGAGGCGCGTGGAGGAATAGAGGGCGGTTCATACGCGCGATCCTCTGCCATGTGTTCTTAAACCTTAGCTTGAAGGTGTTGATGAGATTGTGAAAGGAGTGGGAAGTGGTTTGAGTTCACGCTGCGGTTTTGTTTTGGTTTGTGGAAAACTGAAAGAACACTTCTTTTTTTTTTTTTTTTCTCTGAGCGTGGCGTGAAGTGAAGAAGTTTGTTTGGTTGAGTTTTGGAAAAGCTACACACGAGTGAGGGGTGAAGGGGTGAGGAAGGGTTTAGTTTAGGGTATGGGATGAAAAATGGATCCAAATTCCAATCAATCAAGGTCTTTGCATTTTCTTCGCCTCCTTCCTATTCTCTTTAATTTTTATTTTTTTTTCATGAGCTGGTTTTCATTTCATAAAAATCACCTACAGACTCAAAAAATCATATTTAACTTCATGTGCTGAAAATATGCTTGAATACGTGCAGTTTGAAAATGAATATAATTTAATTTTTTAGAATGTTCAATTGATGTTTTAAATTTTAGGATATTGTTTATGAGAAAAATATGGATCTTATTTTTAGTTTTTTAGAGTTAGAGATGTTAATAGTTTGTTTTAATATTGTAAAATTGTTGGCGTTTGAGTTGTTCATAATAGTTCAGTTTCATATGTAGAGTATAAAAACAAATGTTTTACTGTTACTGTTTTTCATAATAGTTCACTCTCATTTTTTTCTTAATTTATTTAATAAATTTCTTCTCTTTTATTTACAACACATCGCATTTTCATCAAAACATCATTTTCATCTACAACCATAGTCATTCCATTTCGTATTTTCTATTTGTAAATTAAATCATAGTCATTCCATTTCGTATTTTCTATTTGTAAATTAAATTTGTGTGATGATGGTAAATTATTTAATTGTAATAATTTTTCGTAATTATATTTATCTTTTACTAGTTTCTAATTTTCATTTTCATAGTGACATAAAATAAATAAATATATATATATATATATATATATATATATATATATATAAATAAAAGGTATGTATATAACTTTATCTATTTTAAAATTTGAATGTTCTTTTAGAAATATTAGTTGTTAGTAGAGAAAGTTGAATGATAAATTCTTTACCTCTCTTTTAAATTCATTAAACTAATTTTATTTTTTCAAATTATTACTTGGAAATCAAACTTCCAACTTTTCCCTTATTTTCCTTTTATCTATCCACTAAGTTATTTTATTCTTCCTCTTAAAATTTAAATATACAATCTCGAGTTATATGACAATGAGTTCAATATAGTGAACAAATTATATCATATTTAACCATGATTCTCCATTATTTTGAATTAGGATCGAAGATTTGATCATAAGTAAGAAAACAAAAAAGAAATAAATACTTGGAAAATTTGGATTCACATGCAGAAAATCAAAGAAAAATCTTAACATTTTTCTACTTTGTTTATTTTATATAATAAATAATCAAATATATGAACAATTATGACAAGTCCTTTTAATAGTTCTTAATATATTAATTTAGCGAATAATTCATATATTTATTCTAGGTTCAAAATTATATATAATATCTTTAAAATAAATAAATGTGTTCAAAGACAAATGAGAAAATATCAAATTGAAAAAGAGTTTTAAGGAAATAAAAGTACTTACAATGACTATTACAACATGAAACTATATCTCATATGTTACATGATCCTTAAAATCTTTTACACACTATGTTCACTTGAGAGTATTCACTATTTAGAGGGATGAGAGATGAATGATTTGAAGGTAAGTGAGGTGTTCACTTGCAGGGGTTTGAGAGAGAAATAAATGAAGGAATTGAGCAATTCTATTATTTTTCCATCCTCTCTCATATGCAAATATTTGAAACTGATTTGTGTAAGATAATTGTAATGCCTTCCATTATTTTATTTTTTTGTTTTCTTAATTTATTTCGATTCAAGTGCATGTTTTTCTTAATTTATGAAAATTAATGACACATGACACAAATCATCATTAATAATATAGCATAATAATGTAAAAATATGACTTTTAAAATTATACTTACAACAATATTTAATGTCCCAAAGTTCTAAATCATTTACTTGATTAAATTACAATATGTAAATATATTGTATTTTATTATGTTTTTAATAAAATAATTACTTTTTTCTAATTTATTCATTAAATATTATTTATAAAATAAATCTAATTCATCTAAATATAATTTTGGATTACTTTCAACATCAAGAGCAATTTGATAATTTTATATTTTTTTTAATTAAACTTAATTTTTAATTTATCACATCCATCAAATTACTCATAAATATTCAAAAACTTTATTTTTAAATCCACTCATTTTCACCTTCAAATTCTTTAAAGTGAACAATACAAAATTTAGCCTTTGTTCCACTCAAATTCATCATCTTCAACTTTCCCAATTCAATCTTCACACGTGAACATACCCTTATTGACATGACTTGAGTTTAAATGATTAGCAACCACCAATCCAATGTTGACATGCTCATTCACGCTTTATTTTTTTCTTAATAAATTTTCTTATGGACTTGTATTTAATGTCAACGTGCTTATTTTGGATTTCGTTTTTTTTTTAGTCATTAATATCATAACAAAATCATCACAATACAATTTCAATAACTTATCAATTAAGTCCACGACTCCAAGTTTACATATAAAATTGTTCAACAAATTTCCTCGCTATTCGTCCATTTTATTTACCGAGTATTGGTTGTACTAGCATTTTGGACCTTATGAGCAATAAATGGGAATCATAATTTCCTGTGCCATTGAACTCCAAACTTCGATATATCATTGTTCACTGATTTCACCATTGTACACATAGCAAAACAATTTTCGAAGAGAAATATAAGAAAATGATCAAACATTCAAAACGGCATTCATATCTCAATTACACTACATAGAATTAAAGAATGGCATAAAGCAAACAGGTACATACAACATTTTAAACAGAAGAATAGTGACAATCTTCAAGGGGTATTAAATTTGAGGTTAAGGTTTTTCCTCTAGAACATCATTACTAACTGGCATCCTCAATCCCTTCCGCAAAACTATTAGAAACTTACAAAAATTTTGATGAGACTTCACCAACAAAACAAAAGGTAACCTTTTTATGTTTCAAAAAGCACTTACCTTCTCTTTGTTTCTTTGATAGGAAAAGTCAAATATATTGTTATACTATATGTCAAATATATTATTGTAGTATAAATCAAATATACTATTATACTATAAGAAGGAGCATAGCATAAAATATGCTAGGGTATTACAATAAAAAAGTTAGAAACAAAAGCTCTGAACACACCAGTAACAGCACATCTAAAAACAAACAATTACCTTCTGATACTCTTCTCTTTGATGATGAAGCCTTACAAGAACGCAATTGACGAGATATTGTTTCTTCGACAGCATTTAGCAGTGATAAACACTTTTCATCTCCATCTCCACTCAAGGGCAGGCCATATGCCATGGTAAATAGATCCTCTTCCTGAAATGAATAAATATGACAAATTTTAATAGCAAAAAAAAGCTATATGCAAGAATAAGACCTTAAAAATAGAAGGACAAATACTTTATGGGCGTATGTTCACAGAAATGCAAATCTTATAAAAACTATACGTATAGAATATATGTAAAGCATGTGCTACAAAAACAAACAATTATGACGATGTGTGTTCAAGTGAAGTGACATAATCATCACAAAGTTTAATCTATAAAGGGTGATCCACACAAATAAATAAATATTGACCATCGAGAATTGTAAATCCTAACATTTTATCCCCTCCTTTTCATCCTAAAGTAATTTAATGAGTGGCAACTAGACGACTTGTAATCACAATCTTCCAAAAGAAGAAAAAAAAAACGTTATTTATTAGACCAACGGAGAAATTAAGAATTTAAGGCACCAAGAAAATATAGGCATATAACGGAGGTGAAAATAAGTGCTGTTGGAATAATTTACTTCATGTGTTCGAGCTTCAGAGACGGCTGAAAGGATTGCTTTGCAGGTTGCACGTATGACTTTACAGTAAGAGTGCAGCAGGGCATGCGACGATGTCCTCTCAGGTCGTAGGAGATAGAGACAAGAATAGACAGTTTGTGCCAAAGAATGACCCTTGTGCCATGTCGCCTGCAAATTAAAAGGACAACTAACATAAAAGAAGGAAAATGCATACTGAAGAATTGGGAAGAACAGGCAAAGCATTGAACACAACAGATGTTACAGCAGTTCATAAAGATTCTAATATTCTATTCTACTAAAATTTATGCATTTCAGATCAATATCGTACAATTATTTGTAGAGGGGCCCAACGCAAGTTTAAGAAACAAAGAAGATTTGGATGTAGGCAGAATTAAATTGAAGAATAAATTACAGTATATAAATAAATAGAGACTACAGAGCATCCTATCAAGGTTGTACATTGTGAACCTCACGAAAAAATTAACATGCATATATTGATGATTCTGTATGTATTTTGACTTTTGAGAAAGACATTTTCAGCTATTTGGAAGTAATTCTACAAAAGAAAATTACGATTCCACCATACAACCAACCACATATAAAGCAGTGGCAACAGGCAACATGGTATGAATACCTCACAAGCTAGTAGATGATCCATGATGTCAATCACGCATTGAACATCAGTAGTTTTATCAGCACTAAGAGGAACAGGAGCGACGCCATTCTCAATGGCTTCATCGAGAGAATAGTATGTACAAGCAATACCAGAATCCATCTTCGGGTCCATTATCTGAAAAAAATTCAATAAATAAACAATTTGTACAAGCCAATGATACATAATACAGAAAACAGCTCCTCTGCATAACAAACCTCCAGACATTTCTCACGCAGCAATAAATAACCAAGGGAATCTCGAAACCCTATATCAAAACTAATTATGCATAAGAAAATTAAATGGTTCTGTTTCTTGGAAAATGCAGCTTAAACCAAACAAGAAAATAAAACCTCCAATGCGGACATGGCAGCAAAAAGATTGAAGTTGTCTCCATGAATAAGCTCTCCCTCTTGAAGATCTGCCGATGGAACAAGGAAAGTCACTTCAAAACCCACTCTGTCAAACACACCACACTACAGCAATCGGTGCTGTTGATTTAATTTGCTAAGCAAACAAAACAAGTTTCACACTAGCATTTAGTTTAATAAATTTAATTCAGAGAGCGTAGTTATGTAAGAGGCGATGAAGTTTTAGGGAAAGACGAAAAGGGAGGGAGCAGCATGTTGGGAAATTGAGTGAAAGAAGTGACCTTGGCACGCGGCGTCGAGGAGCGGGGACACATCGGTCCAAACGGTGTTGTCGCCGGAGGGAATGGAGGCGCGTGGAGGAATAGAGGGCGGTTCATACGCGCGATCCTCTGCCATGTGTTCTTAAACCTTAGCTTGAAGGTGTTGATGAGATTGTGAAAGGAGTGGGAAGTGGTTTGAGTTCACGCTGCGGTTTTGTTTTGGTTTGTGGAAAACTGAAAGAACACTTCTTTTTTTTTTTTTTTTCTCTGAGCGTGGCGTGAAGTGAAGAAGTTTGTTTGGTTGAGTTTTGGAAAAGCTACACACGAGTGAGGGGTGAAGGGGTGAGGAAGGGTTTAGTTTAGGGTATGGGATGAAAAATGGATCCAAATTCCAATCAATCAAGGTCTTTGCATTTTCTTCGCCTCCTTCCTATTCTCTTTAATTTTTATTTTTTTTTCATGAGCTGGTTTTCATTTCATAAAAATCACCTACAGACTCAAAAAATCATATTTAACTTCATGTGCTGAAAATATGCTTGAATACGTGCAGTTTGAAAATGAATATAATTTAATTTTTTAGAATGTTCAATTGATGTTTTAAATTTTAGGATATTGTTTATGAGAAAAATATGGATCTTATTTTTAGTTTTTTAGAGTTAGAGATGTTAATAGTTTGTTTTAATATTGTAAAATTGTTGGCGTTTGAGTTGTTCATAATAGTTCAGTTTCATATGTAGAGTATAAAAACAAATGTTTTACTGTTACTGTTTTTCATAATAGTTCACTCTCATTTTTTTCTTAATTTATTTAATAAATTTCTTCTCTTTTATTTACAACACATCGCATTTTCATCAAAACATCATTTTCATCTACAACCATAGTCATTCCATTTCGTATTTTCTATTTGTAAATTAAATCATAGTCATTCCATTTCGTATTTTCTATTTGTAAATTAAATTTGTGTGATGATGGTAAATTATTTAATTGTAATAATTTTTCGTAATTATATTTATCTTTTACTAGTTTCTAATTTTCATTTTCATAGTGACATAAAATAAATAAATATATATATATATATATATATATATATATATATAAATAAAAGGTATGTATATAACTTTATCTATTTTAAAATTTGAATGTTCTTTTAGAAATATTAGTTGTTAGTAGAGAAAGTTGAATGATAAATTCTTTACCTCTCTTTTAAATTCATTAAACTAATTTTATTTTTTCAAATTATTACTTGGAAATCAAACTTCCAACTTTTCCCTTATTTTCCTTTTATCTATCCACTAAGTTATTTTATTCTTCCTCTTAAAATTTAAATATACAATCTCGAGTTATATGACAATGAGTTCAATATAGTGAACAAATTATATCATATTTAACCATGATTCTCCATTATTTTGAATTAGGATCGAAGATTTGATCATAAGTAAGAAAACAAAAAAGAAATAAATACTTGGAAAATTTGGATTCACATGCAGAAAATCAAAGAAAAATCTTAACATTTTTCTACTTTGTTTATTTTATATAATAAATAATCAAATATATGAACAATTATGACAAGTCCTTTTAATAGTTCTTAATATATTAATTTAGCGAATAATTCATATATTTATTCTAGGTTCAAAATTATATATAATATCTTTAAAATAAATAAATGTGTTCAAAGACAAATGAGAAAATATCAAATTGAAAAAGAGTTTTAAGGAAATAAAAGTACTTACAATGACTATTACAACATGAAACTATATCTCATATGTTACATGATCCTTAAAATCTTTTACACACTATGTTCACTTGAGAGTATTCACTATTTAGAGGGATGAGAGATGAATGATTTGAAGGTAAGTGAGGTGTTCACTTGCAGGGGTTTGAGAGAGAAATAAATGAAGGAATTGAGCAATTCTATTATTTTTCCATCCTCTCTCATATGCAAATATTTGAAACTGATTTGTGTAAGATAATTGTAATGCCTTCCATTATTTTATTTTTTTGTTTTCTTAATTTATTTCGATTCAAGTGCATGTTTTTCTTAATTTATGAAAATTAATGACACATGACACAAATCATCATTAATAATATAGCATAATAATGTAAAAATATGACTTTTAAAATTATACTTACAACAATATTTAATGTCCCAAAGTTCTAAATCATTTACTTGATTAAATTACAATATGTAAATATATTGTATTTTATTATGTTTTTAATAAAATAATTACTTTTTTCTAATTTATTCATTAAATATTATTTATAAAATAAATCTAATTCATCTAAATATAATTTTGGATTACTTTCAACATCAAGAGCAATTTGATAATTTTATATTTTTTTTAATTAAACTTAATTTTTAATTTATCACATCCATCAAATTACTCATAAATATTCAAAAACTTTATTTTTAAATCCACTCATTTTCACCTTCAAATTCTTTAAAGTGAACAATACAAAATTTAGCCTTTGTTCCACTCAAATTCATCATCTTCAACTTTCCCAATTCAATCTTCACACGTGAACATACCCTTATTGACATGACTTGAGTTTAAATGATTAGCAACCACCAATCCAATGTTGACATGCTCATTCACGCTTTATTTTTTTCTTAATAAATTTTCTTATGGACTTGTATTTAATGTCAACGTGCTTATTTTGGATTTCGTTTTTTTTTTAGTCATTAATATCATAACAAAATCATCACAATACAATTTCAATAACTTATCAATTAAGTCCACGACTCCAAGTTTACATATAAAATTGTTCAACAAATTTCCTCGCTATTCGTCCATTTTATTTACCGAGTATTGGTTTAAAAAATACTCGCGGGTATTTTGAAAATTCGTGGATACCCGTGGATATCTACAAATATTTTTAAAAAAATTGTAATTGTTTAAAATAAAATTACAAAAAATATAAAATAAGATATGAATTATATTAAATAATTTACATTTCAATTTAAATTAGATTTAATATAATAAAATATAAGTTAAATTTAACTTAATAAAACTTAAATTAAATTTTAATTTTGTGCGGGTAACGCAAGTACATGTAGGTACACATAGTATGATACCTACACCTAACCCATTTATAAATAGGTATTACAATACTTGGTACCCGCGAGTAACAAATATTTGCGAGTATTAATGAATTTGGATTCTCTGCTGGATTTTCCTGTGTTGGTCCTTTGTTGTGCCTTCAAAATAAATTCATAACTACTGATTTTGAAGTTTTAAAATATATTAAAAGGCTTAAATACCTTTTTAGTCTTCATGTTCGTAGTGTTTGTTGCGGATGGTCCTCATTTTGACAGAATATTTAAAATGATCCTCATTTTTATAGAATGTTTAAAATGATCCTCATTTTCGCAATTCGTGTTTTATTTGGTCCTTTTCTGTAACGCCGTTTAAATCATTAACGGAGTATTGTATAGGTGGCACGATTAGTATTAGGGTGTGTTACGTGTACAGTACAAGTGTGGTAATTATATATTTGAGGATAAATAAGTGAGCTAGGATTTTGGTAAGGAATGTTTGGGCAGTTGGTGAGTTTTGGCAATATTTTTCCTCCATTCCCAATTGTTGTTGCTGCAATCTTTTTCTTCCTGCAATCCCATTATATAAGTATGTTACGGTTCCAATATTCTTCCTTTACCTTTTACCTCTGGTTGTAATCGTTGGAGGCAACCGTGTTCTATCATTTCGTGCACTGTTGGTGGTTCAACGCGAAATGGATTAACCCCGATTTTTAGCTGCGGAGAGATGACAACTTTGAAGATGACAAGAACTCCAAAAAATATTGGTAGAAAATTTTGGGTACAATCTGCTTTTATTTTTGTGTTAATAATAAATTGATTTTAATTTTTGGTTTATTGATTTACAGAGTGGTGGTTCCAATAATGTGGGCTGCAACTTTTTGAAATGGTGGTGTTGATGAAAAGGATGTCATCATCATGACACAAATGATGCAGATTAATGATTTGGAGAAGTCATTGAAGGTTGCTGAGAAGGGACTGCAATTAGTAATAGGGTTCACTTGTGTTGTTATTGTATTATTCGTACTGTTATTTTAAAGTTCAATCTGTTTTGTACTATTGTTAAATGAAGAAATGAATTAGTTTGATTATGTTGATATTAGTCCCAACATGTTCAAAATGACATCTTAATCTGAGCATTGAAGTAAGTGATATTGATCTAAGCTTGAGAAAAATTAAATTGATCTAAGTCTGGAAGAAGTTAAATTCATAACATTATTCATCCTCATCAAAATGCACTACATCAATGTTTGACAAAAGTGAAATTGAACGAAGTTGAAAGAAAGTCAAAATGCAGTACATCAATAATGAATCCTACATCAGAAATTCCAAAAAATAACTAAGACGTTTGTAGCTGCTATCATGGCCTCCTCCTAATCTGTAATTTCATCCTAAACTGCTGATATGATTCTTCTGGTGTTGGTAGTGGTGCTGATTGACTCTCCACTTCATTCCTTGGTGGTTTGAGTTGTTTGAGTTTCAACAGTTGGTGCATTCTCAACAGTTGGTGCATTCTCAGCAGTTTGGGCATCTGGTGCAATCTCAGCAGTTGTTGTAGTCTGCTCATCCACAAGCTTATCTGGACAATTGTTTCTGTTATGTCCAATCTGACAGCATATGCTACATTTTTTTCTACGAGCAAACACAACCCAGAAAACCCTAAACCCACTTACCTCGTTGATGATGATTAACTGAAAAATTGAAATGAAGAGCGCAACTGCAATCGCTATTGCAATCCAATGATGAAATAGCAAGTATTAGCTGCTTCCTCTGCAAATCCGAGCTCAAGAAAGACGAAGATGAAGAAATTTCCCTAATTGCAAAATTTCCCCTAAATTAAAATATTAACGTTAATTAGCCATATGTATAGTACACGTAACACACCTTAATACAAATTGTGTCAATGCTCCGTTAATGATTTAAACAGCGTTACAAAAAAACACCAAATAAAATACAAATGGCGAAAATGAGAACCATTTTAAACATTCGGTAAATATGAGGACCATTTAAACATTATGTCAAAATGAGGACTATCCGCAACAAACACTACGAAAATGAGGACCATAAAGATATTTAAACCATATTAAAAATATCTTTAAAATACTAAAATGGTGTATTTTTAATGCTCAGTAGATGACAACACAAAAAAAAAACTCAATAGAAAAATTAGACTCGAGTGTCAAGTATCCATGAGATATTTTTGTCATACCCAAATAAAAAAAAATATAAGTTGAGGGATAAAATAAATAGCAAAAACTTACAAATTTATAACTTTTTTTAATTTATATCGAATTATACATCTAGCTTTCTCCTATCAAACTAGTAAATAAATGATAATTTAAGCGCAAGATTAATAGTTCTTACGTACACATATATAACATGGTAACATCAGGACAAGAGTTTTACTTCTAGAAAAGAAACCCAAAGCAATATCAGGATATAAGAATCGCAACAGTTCAAGGATTACAAAAGACAAAAATAACCAAAGTAAATGATAAAATGTTGTTTCCCTTTGGCAATAACTTCAAAACTAATAAAATAAGAAGGGAAGTTTGCTCTTAAAACTATGTTAAATTTACTCCAGATCTATCTACTCTATGGTTTACACAATGCACACTTTATTAATCTGTACAAAGTGAAGTTTCAAATATCAATGGAGCAGTCTGATGTTGAGTCGTCTGAGCCATATAGAATGAAGAATCATATGAAGCACATCAAATGACTTAGCCGGTCGATTCAGCACAAAATGTCTCTGAACTTTCATCACTCTCTTCTGCAATTTTAAGTACTTAGTACGAGGAACACTTTTCAGTATTGTTTTGATTTCAGTTATCCTTTTGGACGGAATATGCAACGAAAACTTCCTCCAATCAAGAACATCACTAAACGGAAGTTGATAGTAATCTGAAACAATTACCGGAACACATCCTGCATTGATAGATTCCACAAGTCGAGGACTCGCCACTTCATATCCACTAGGGCACAGGCAAAACCTGCTTTGTCCCATTAAACCATGATAATCCACGCCTTCAGGAAGATACTCATGCACTTGAACTTCTTCATCTTTGTCTTTCCAATGTTCAAGTAGCATCTCCCTGATCCTACCATGAGCCCCTCCAGCGAAGAAAGCAAGTATAGAACGATTACTAGGATCATGACCAGGAATCGGTGAACTCAAATTATAACCTTGTAAGTTGATTTCAGGCATTGGCACATCTTTCTCTGGCTTGAATCCTTCAGAGGTGTTGGCATTGCATAACACTCTTATCAAGTTCTTGAAAAGCTCTTGCCCAGATTCCTCTCGTGAAATATCTGGAGCCTGGAACCAACAAAAACACATGTAAAATTTTCCATTTAACATCATTATTAATTTAAACAAAATCTAATTGTTTATGTTGTGTGTAAATTGTTACCCAGTCATGACAAGAAGCTAAGAAATGATCTGCACCGGTGCTTCTGTTCCAGTACGGGTACCTGGTGGCTATGATGTTGGTGTAATCAATGGTGACCCGCATCAGTTCGTCTCGAGAGTACGTGGTGAGAGGGTTGTATAAATACCTCACGATTTGGGCCACACTTAGGGGTAGCATGAACACGTGGGCCTCATCTGGATGGCGGGCCGCGAATGGGCCTGTTATGTTGTCCATTTCAGCTATTACGTGTCCCTCGATGCCGTAAATCGAACTCATGGGCCCTACATGGACCAAGGGTGTCTCACCTTCTCTATAGGTCCATACTTTGAATCTCTTCAACATCTCTATGTGACTTCTGCACCAATGTTTCTATCAGGCCAAAATAAGGAACGATAACGGAAATTAATCATGGCACCGTCACTTACTGCGGAACTAAAATTCACGTAACGGGTTACGAAAGGAGAAACATGAATGAAGTGTGTTTTGGGTTACGAAATTGAATCAGAGAATCTTTTTAAGTCAATATTCTTATGAGTTGAAATTCTTTATTTTTGTTTTCTCTAGAGTACAATATTTGCTCAGAAAGGGTAACTCTGTATCTTGTTTTACAATTGTAGATTGTTACTCAATAAAACGATTCCATCAGTGTAGAAAAAGGAAGAAAAAAATGAATATATTTGGTTACATTCTTATTTTTCTCATCAAATTATCTAATTAGCGGACGGGAAAATCTGTGTCTTAAGTGTTAATAAACCATGTATGGATTATTATATTTTCTTTGACAAGTTACCATATGCTTAGTTGGATATCATGAAAGACAAAACGAGCTCATAAAAAGACAAGGGTTTACACATTTTACAATAACGTGTTATATATCACTTTTTTTTTTGGCAATATAAAACTATCACTAAATTAACATACATATATAATATATCAATTTAAACCTATGACTACTTTGGTTGTGGGTAAGTTGATTATCAGTTACAATGCTTATCTTATGCGCTATTTTTTACTGTTAGGAAAACATATTTATTCTTGATAACCTAAAAAACATTGACAACCAATAAGTAACCGATGAACAACTTGTGTAAAGTTTTAGTACAGATCTGTCATCATTTTTTTAAAATATTATTAAAGAAAACCCGTATCTCGTGTATATATAATATAACTTCCATTTAGCTTCAACTTTAACGCAAAAAAAAAAAAAAATTAATCTTCAAATGTCCTAATTAATTTTAAACCTACATATATACATGTAACAAATCCCTCAAGAATTAGGTGTGTGTGCAAGGCATGCATGAGAGCGGAAAAAAAAAAGCAGAAGTTATGCAAATGGAAAACTTAAACTAAACCGTGAAAGTTACTTACTGATGAAAAGCATAAGCGTTTCTGTAAATGTTTCCTCTGGGAACAAAAATCTCTTCTTTTTCTGAGGTGAAGTTTCTTCTTTGTATCGCTCTACGGATAGCTGCTCTTGCTTCAGCCAAATCTTCTTCGATTCTCATTAAACTGTTATTCAAATTCCTCTTCTTCTACATATATTCAACACGATTAACTCAGTAATAACAAAAAAGGCACCTAAATTAAATATTCACGAAAAAAAAAAGGAAGAAAAACACACTTTAACGAGAAGGGGTGTTGCTTTGAGAATGGTAGCGTTAACATCTAGCGAAGGCGTGAGTGAAAGAGTACTATGTTGTTCCTTTGCGGCGTCGAGAGTCTTGAGATGCTCCTCGGACGGTAAAACGTTGATGGCGGGTAGAAGCGGAGCTACGTCGTTTCGCTGATGTGCAAAGAAGGCGAGGAGGATAAGAATAAGGAACAACGTTAGGGAGAAGACGAGGCATGAATTGAACGTTGGCATGGTGGTTGTGGTGTCAGTTTTCTGGATTTGGTGATGGATGGTTACTTCTTCAATTGTTCTTCGATCTCACTCTTGCATATATATGATCGATCAATGATTACGCTATGAACATTATTTGGTACTGAAAAGAGATGGGAGGAGAGACACAGCATGAGGAGAGTGATGTCGAACAAAAAAGTTGACCTACAATATTACAGACAACACACACTTACTTTTGTGGTTTTGGTTCACAAAAGTTGGTCAAAGTTTAATGAAACATTTTCTGAATGTATACTTTTTTATTTTTGGTATACTTTAGGTGAATGTATGATTTTTCTGATTTCATACAATACTAGGATATGTATTATTTACTCGTAGAAATACGTTGATTGTGGGAAAAAAAATGTGAGTGGATAGTAAAAGGAAAGGAATAAAACAGTTGTCAACATTAATTGTGCTGACCTATGATTCGGTTTCGGTGTGTTTCTGCGTTTTGTTTTTTGAAATTTAAAGTTATTAGTTTTTACTTATCTAGATCTACTTCTTCTTGAACGCAATTTAGTTGTAAATTACTTTTCTAGACTAGAAAAAAATCAGATTTTTTAGATTAAATTTATATAAATATCAAATTAATGTATTTTTTACATTGATCATATATAAATATTGAATAACCCAGCATTGTTTGTTTTGTATTTTTACGTTTTTACCACGATTTTTGTGTTCATTAGAAGGATTAGTTTATTCGTGAGCAATACATTTGATCTAAAAGCTTAATATTATTTGGTTGAATTATCAAATTCAAGATCCACGGTTTTTCTTTAAAAATATCTTGATGGATTAAGAGAAAAAAGGTTGCTTAATCCCAATTCTTAAATAACGTGAAACTTAATAGAAACATATATTTTTATTATTTTTCTATAATGGTAAAAACCATAAAAGAAAATTAAATATACTTGAAGAAATAGAGATGCGAGAAATTAATGTAACACGAAATAAAAGAAAATTAGTAGATAATTGTTATTGATAAAAAAAGTAAAAAATTGATGTGAATGCAAAAATATAGGTTGATCGATTTCTCAAAATGAGAAATCAAAAAAAGATACTGTATTTGGGTATCATACCAAAAAGGTTTAAAAACACTTGACAAAAAGCTACATGAAAAGAAAAATAATCAAATATTGGATAAGTGTCAAGTTTCAAAACTTCATGTTACACATAGTAAATTGAAAATGTTAATGTAATACAAGAATAAATGCATCATTTATAAGTTAGGATTAGTAATAAGATCATATTTCACACACACTATATACCTATGTAACATATACGACAAACTACTGAATTATCACTAATTCTCCATTTATTTCTCAATTATGTTAAGAATCTTTCATTTATATTAGTATTCTCTAACACCTTACAATTGCTCTTAATCGCACTTGTTCAGTTATTCAATAGAAGTTATTTTATCGTTTTTTATCATTTATTTTTGTACTATTTACAATTATGCAAGTTATTTTAGTACAATTTAGCATTCCGCAACTTACTTTCTACAGTTCATATTCATGCAAATAATTCGAATTTGTTTACTTACCTCTCTTTGAACATACATACATTATGTGTAATTACTATTTTTTTTTTTAAATTAAGTCATTTTGCTTGATGTTTATGTTCGGACAAACCCCTTAGTTATTTATTAATATTTGTTGTTCTCTAGATTATAAAGGTTTTACTATAAAAATTACAAAAGCAAACACAAAAATATTACTTAAATATTTTGTAATCAAGACAAATAAATTTTAACAATCATGAATATTAGTTTTGATTGTCTGAATTACAAATTTGTCTAAATTACAAATTATAGAATATTAGTAATTTAAATAAAAAAGTAAGAGTAAGATTTAGTTTACATATTTTAATTTGTATTTTCACGTAAAATAAATAACGTAAAGGCAAGTCGCTTCAAACCACAACCTCTACAAAATCTTAAATCTGGATTTTGTGCTATGGATTGAGCTTTAGGTACGAGGATTTTCATAATTGGAAAACGCCAAGTATTACATTATTGATTCTAAACAAAATCCATGATTTATTTATTATTGATTAGGACTGATTTAAAAACATGATTTTATATTTGAGGCACTACATGGTTTTTAAAACATATATAAAAAATGATTCTATACTAGTGACACCATTGAAACAACAAATTTTGAATTACTTTAAATTATTTCAAAATAGAGTTAATATTTATTTTGATACTTTACTTTTGTTTAATTTAATGGCACTAATGGGTACCCATTTTTATCTTTTATTATACATATTTGTATATGATTTTTATTTCATTTCTTATCTTTATGATGGAAAAATATTTCTTTTTCTATAAAAACTAATAATGATAAAATATGCCATGTTCTTCTTTTATTATCTGAAAAACATATTTTGTATAAATAAATACATTAGAATATTACAATATTAAGTCTAATGTACACAAAATATTATAAGTTTGTTTTAGTGTTTACTTCAAGGCAACTTAGTTATGAGAAAAAGGAATGTGTTTGAATAAAAAAATTCAATAAAAAAAATTATTTAATTATAAATAATTTAAACTTTTTTTTGTGATAAAATATGTTATTTTGGTAAAAAAAATATTTTAAATTCTAAAATTTATAAAAAAAATGCTTAAAATCAGATAATTTTGAATTTTACTTAAAAAAAGTAAGATTTTGAAATTTTTATATTTATAAATTTATTATCTTTCTTTTTTTCATTTATATGTACTACTACCTCGTGAATTTAACTAAGATCAAGACGGTTATAGCTGCACAAAGAATGCAACATTATTTTTTGAAAAACAAAGATAAAAGTTTCTTTCATACTAAAAATAGTTCGTATTTATTTTTTTGCCATGTTAGGATTAGAGATGGTAACATGACGGAATAGAATGGGGTGAGGACGAATTTCACTATCCCATATTCATCTTTATTGAAAGAATTCATCCTTATCTCCATACCAAATTCAACGGGTATAAAATTTTTGTTTCATCTTCATTCCCACCAGATAATGGATATATACTCATACTCGTTTTCTTATTGTTTCAATATTAATTAATTAAATTTTACAAAATAATAAAAAATTACAGTAAAGGAAACATAATATTATCAAATATTCAATATTAAAATAAGGGTTGCTTATTCGATATCAAATATTTTAAAAAAAATTATATTATAATTGTATACATTAATCTCGTGCTTTATTTACAAATTTTTCAATTTGATAATTTTTTTAATTTTACTATATTATTATTTATTTTCAACTACTCAATCAAAATCGATTATTTAAAAAAAAATTGAATTGTGATTCATTTTTATTTAATTATAAAATGAGTGAAATATGTTTTTAATTTCTTTGACAAAAAATTACAGTCCGTTTTTATTTCAAAGTTTAATGCAGTTTGACTTTCAAATTTTTAAAATAAATAAATATAATTATCGTAACCAACTCAATTTGTGTTAAATATTTTTTATATATCAAACAATATTTAAAATTTGTTTTAGAACGTTTGATACTTATAAATAAAATTGAATGTCGTTGAATTAAAATTCCATTATTTTTTAAAGTTTTGGAGTAAATACATGTGTCAAATTTCCTATAAAAAAGTCAAAAGGAAACATTAACTTTAAAGAAAATTATTTTCTTTTTCATCTTTTATTTAAATTCGAAGCTAACTTTCATTTTGTTTACGAATATGAATATATATATATATATATATATATATATATATATATATATATATATATATATAAAAACTTGTTTTATGAGTGGAATGAAAGTACAAAAGAGTAGGGCAAAGTTTTGTTTGTCTTTCCGGTTCCGAACGTACGGCCGACAGAAATAATGCTTTTTTGAGATTCTGTGATAATAATTTGAAGACAAAATAATTAATTTGGTATAGAAAGCTTTCTTATTCCATAAAGAGGTAGAGGAAGGAGTGCAAAATGAAAGAAAAAAAAAAAGTCGAAGCTCGTTTTTTGAATTAAATAATCTTTTTCTTAGTTTATAATTAAATATTTATTGTCGTTTTTAATATTTTATTCTTTTTTATTACTATTATTTGTAACTTTGTAATTTTTGTTATTATCTTATCATTATTCTTATTTAATAATAATAATGGTAAACAAGCACAAATAAGACAACAAGAAAGGGAGTAATTAAGGTTATGTGGGAGCAAGCAAGTGAAACAAATGAAGCAATGGTTATAAATCAAGAAGAACATGACTTCCAATTAAGTGCAACAATGCTCTCTTAATTTTAAGATCAATATGAGAGAAAGTAAGTGAATCAATATGAGGATAAACTTTTGTTTTTTCTAAGATATTAAAAGGTAAAAATAAATGATTTTGAAGATAAAGTTCTTGAAAGTTTGTGATGATTTAACTAATATGATTGATTAAAGAATAAGTTTTAATGGATTAAAAAATAAGATGATCAAATTGTTATTGATATTAGAAGTAATATAAAATGATAAATACGAGTTATACTTATTTTATAAAATAATTTTTAATGAAATAAATTTTAAAAGAAAACAATTATTATAATAAATAAATAATACAATATATTTGATAACACACTAAAAATTACATGTTTAGATATTAAATATTTTTGTGGTAAATAATTTATTAACATGGGGTATTATTAATTTGTCTTAATAGTAGTTTTAAAAGTCATGGTTTTTATTATTATTATTATTATTTTTTTCTTTTTCTGGATGATTATTAATGACTATTGGGATGATTAAATTATATAAAATTGTGAAGCCAATAAGCCCAATGTATACTGAATCAAACTTTGATTGTAGTGATAACAATGTTATGTGTGAAGAAACAAAGTTAATTTTTCATGATGACATAATTAATCATTTTAAAATATAATGTAAGATATTAGGAATAAGTATATGAGAAGATATGATATGATTTGTGATCAATCAAAATAAAGCTTCTTCATTTATATAATTAAGCAATTTATTCCAACGATATTGTATCGACGTTCCATTATACGTCTTGTATGGGATTGTTGAAATATTGTCTAAATAAGTTGTTATTAGTAATGTTGATCGTTATTAATAACTCGAAAATTTACTCCTTCGTGTATTGAGATAAAGTAGTTCCACAAATTAGATTGTTTTTCTCACTAAGAATGACATTTTGACGTTCAAGAGTTACAAGTTCTCGATCAACAATGACAAATATTCATTTTCTTTGATGATTTGTTTCCTTTAAGATCCTTCATTGTAAAATCTACCTGAATTGAAGACCCTTAATAAAAAAGAGATAAAAACTATTAAATAACGAAATATAGTTAAAGTGAAATTATGTTAGTTGAAAATTAACAAATAATTAAAGATTATCATAAATAAGTACAAAAGTAACTCACATTTCAGTCCAGTTATATAATAAATTAGTGAGAAAATATAGGATTAAAAAAGGTGTAGAAAAAAAATTAATATAAATTTTCTTATTTTTTGTTCTTTTTATTTTTATTAAATTACATCACTTTTAGATTATCTTTTCGTGGTTTATAATGTGTTTCTACTCTATCAATCAATAGTTAGTAATTAATAGTAATAAAAATCTTATCTTATAAAAGAAATTAAATTCCGAATAAATATTTTCTACAATTAAAACTATTTTTACGCATCAAAATTAAATGAATTAATCAATTAACACAAAAATAAAAAGAGTAATAAGATATCAATAATGGGTGAGAAAAATCTTATGCTATAAAAAGAAAAAATTGAGATAAATATTTTCCTATAATTAATTTTTTTATCAATGAAATTTAAATAAATGAATGAATTAATTAACACAAAAATTAAAAGAGTAATAAAGTATTAATAATTATTGGTGAAAGATATCTTATGCTATAAAAAGAAAAAATTGAAATAAATATTTTTCTACAATTAAATTTTTTTATCAAAAATATTTAAATGAATGAATGAATTAATCAACACAAAAAAATATCGATAATTAATAATTAATAGTAATAAAAATCTTATGCTATAAAAGAAACAAAATTTGAAATAAATATTTTTCTATAATTAAAATTATTTTAAAAAATAAAATTTAAATGCATTAATTATATAACACAAAAATTAAAAGAGTAATAAAATATTGATAATTAATATTGACAAAAATCTTATACTATAAATGAAATAAAATTTGGAATAAAAGTTTTCATCAATAGAAATTGAGTGAGAAATATCCTTTACTATAAAAAAAAAAGAATTTGGGTAAATCATTTTTCTGATTAAAATTATTTTTATCAGTAAAATTTAAATGTATAAATCACTTAATTAACTCAGAAATAAAATATTTATCGATGGATTTATCGATAATTTTTTTCATTAGTAATTTAAATTTATATTACTATAAATTTATCGATGAATTTTATTGATATAAATAATATTTTCGGTAATTGAATTATCAGAATACATCGATAAATTAAATTTATCAACGAATATAAATTCGTTGGTTAAATTTCATCATAATTTTTTGAACTTTTATAATGATAGTAGTCATTTAAATGTTTATGTATTGTGCAATAAAAGACATGTGAGATATACTATATGTCAGACATTATTAAAAAGTGTGTGTGATTGATAAAATATTATGTTGAAAAAGTGAGTGTGATTAATAATTTTATATATTTTGAATGTTGATGTATGTAATTACGAAAATAACATTATTACGATGATTTATACCAGTCAATAATTACAAGGAGGTACTCTTTTGATATTCAGTTGTGGTTTAGTAATTAAATAAGTTATAATTTTTGTTAATTTGACATTTTATAATAATGTTTAAATAGTTAATATTATTGAATAATATATTTTATGTGTCAGCTTTTTTTTTTAATTTATAAAAAAATTAAAATTGTTCATATGACAATCACATGTTATTTTGTGATTTTGTTATTTTTTATTATTCAATTTAATCTATTTATTCGTTATTTTAGTTCAATTTAGTTTCTATATCCATTATTTTTATTTAATTTAGCCTTAATTTAAGTTAAAATGAAACAATTTTGTCTTTAATTTTTTATAAATATTATACTAATATTTTTATTAAAATTTACATTTTATTAATTATTTTTGAAATATAATTATAAATTACTAAGTTTAATTATAAATTGCTAAATTTAATTATAAATTGAATATAATATTTAGATTCAATTGTTAAATAAAATACAATTATTTAAAATACTATAATATAATTATTAAATGTTTTGGAAAAATATATTAACATTTCTAAAATTAACATTTAAGTCTAAAACAATTGATATTTTTATTGTGTTTAGATACTAAAATTTAAAATATTTTATATTTAAATCTTAATTTAAAAAATATTAGTATTTTAGAATATAGTTATTAGGAGACAACATTTAATAATTATATTCAAAGAATATTTTAGATATTTTTATTTAATTTATAAATAAATCTAATAATTTATAATTAAACTTAAAAATAACTAATAAAAATGTCAATTATAGAAAAAAAAATAGTATAGTATTTATAAATAAATTAAATTTGGTCTCAGACAAAATTATTTCAATTTAACAAAAAATTGATCTAAATTGAACAAAAATAACAAATATATGAAATGAATTGAACAAAAATGATAAATATAGAGACTAAATTGAACAAATAGAAATAACACAACCTCAAACTGACACGTGACACTGACATTGCACATGACACAATGATTACATTACACGTGGAATATTTTTTAATTTAAAAAAAAATAAAAAGAAAAAACCCATAGTTGACACGTGACATTAATTGTTCAATGATATTAACTATTTAAACATCGTTAGCATAATTAACAAAATTGAACAAAAAATAACTAAAATAGGGACCGAATTGAACAAAAATAACAAATATATAGACTAAATTTAACAAAAAGAAATAACACAATCTGAAATTGACATATGGCACTAACATTGACCCGTGACATAATGATTACATGACATGTGAAATATTTTTTTAAAATTTATTTGAAATAATAAAAATAAAATAAAAAAATAAAAACTCGGAGCTGACACGTAACATGCATTGTTCACTGATGTTAACTATTTAAACACCGTTAGCAAAAAGAACTAAACTGACAACAAACTGACTAAAATTAAGACTTAATTGAGATTAAAATGAGGATCAAATTAAATAAAAACAACAAAAATATGGACCAAATGAGTATTTAAATCTTTAATAAAAATAATATTTTATTTTGTTGTTTTATTTGATTTTGTTATGATTATATTTTAATGTAAAAGCATATAGTTGTATTGTGAATATATATTATTTACGTTTTTGCGATGTTATAATTCATATCTACACTCAAATTATTTTTAAAATAATAACATTAACATAGTGAAAGTATTTCAATCAATATACTTTTATTTATATTATATGAGTTCAAAAGAGTATAAAAAAATTATCAGAATGAAATTAAAAAGAATAAACTCATAAATAAAATCAATATAGGACAAAGCAAGAATATCTTAACCTAAAAGTATTTTCCATTATCAAATAATGTGGTGCTCCATTTGTCTAGCAGTCCATCTTCTATGATTGCGTCCACTTTGGCCTTATGAACAACGATAGCGACTTTGCTATTAATGTTTCGAAGACTACAATGAAGAGGTATTAATTAATGTTTTTCAAATATTTGTGTTGCTGAAAATATTAACACCATCATTGGATAAGACAATTTTGATGGTGGATGATAATTTAGAAGTCTATTCGTCATAATTATATTTATAATGCCTTGGAAAATTTGAAAGTGGCAGAGTAGAAATGTAGAAGAAAGATGGAAAATAAATTGAAATATGTAAAATTTATTTGTTTGGGAGTCTCGACTATGAAGAAGTTTCTTATTTTCTATAAATATGTAGGATACATAATCACTTGTCCATGCATGGTGATATGAAAAAAAATTGAAAAAATTAATGTGACAATTTAAATGTTTTTTCCGATAATTTATATATATATATATATATATATATATATATATATATATATATATATATATATATATATATATATATATATATATATATATATATATATATATATATCGATAAACAAAATTAGTATGTACATAAATAACTTAAAATTAAATTATATAGAAATTAAAAATAATATCTGATATCATTTTAATTTACAAATTAATTTAATTTTTTTTCTTTGTTTGAAAAAAACTTGAGAAGAAAATCTTCAAACATTTTCGTAATCGATATTATAAATATATTATTATCAAATTTTTTATTATAATTTTTTTTTTCGTAATATCGTGTAAAAGTTCATAGTGAAAAAATAACTCATTTGAAAGAAATAGTCAACAATGGAAAGAAAATAGGGGTGTCAAAGTGACAGAAGTTGACTTATTACTAGTTGAGTTAAAAAAGAGACCAATTCAATCAAACTCATTTTTCTAATTAGTTAGAAATTTTGCAACTTAGTTCGACCCACCACGGGTTGGTAGGTTAATGAATTGGTTTACTAACAAATATTTGTTTTTTACAATTTATTTTATATATTTGTTGCACTACAACGACAATAAATTGACTTAATTTATTTTTTATAATAGTGAAATCAAACTGTTCATCTAATTCTCAAACTATTATTATAAATATGTTAAAGATTAAAGTATTTACGTATATAATATGACAAACAGATCAATTGAATATTAAACCTATTCAAATATTATTGAACACTTGGTAGGTTAAGTGGGTCAACCCGACTCAAACCCGTTTAACCCGTGGATTAAGTGAGTCAAACTCAGTTCAACCTACTATAGAAAAAACTGTATTTTTTTTCAACCTAACCCAACTCAAACATGTGATGAAATTGGCTAACGGATTATAACCCATCTTGACATCTCTAGAAAAAAGACACACATGATAAATTAATGAATCACAACGAAAAGTGTTAAGATCTTCCATCGAAAAATTAAACAAAGAAGAATCATAATTAAAGTAGATGTTATTTATTACTATAAATCAAGAATAATTAGTTTTTCCGATAAATAAATTTTAATTTGTAATAATATTTAAAATAAATACAAACAATCATTTGATTACAAAAATAATATTATTACTTTTAAGTTGTAGAATACAAATAAATAAACTTTAGAAGTAAATAAACAAAAAATAACAAAATAAAGAAGATAATGTGAATATAGAACTTTTTCTCGAGTAGATAATTTGAAACTATATGAATAAAAATTGATAAATAATATTCAAGAAGTAAAAACAGTCTTTCTTTTGTTTTTTTTTTCGCTACAAAATGGAATGGATTGTTAAATAATATGTAAAATTGTGTATTTTAGAATATCTATTTAAATTAATACACTTTAGAGTGTAATGCACTTATTTTATTTTCTTTAGAATTTTTTTTTTCATTTTCTTTTTTAATAATGTTCAGTGCTATTACTTACGGAAATTGTTTTTTTTTAATTCTTGAGAATCGATAGGTTTTTAAAATAAAAAAAAAGAGAGTAAATACTAATGTTTGTATTTTAAAACATGAAGTTGGCTCTTTTTAATTTGTTTACTAAATCATATTTTAATTTAGAACTTTGAATTGAAATTAAAAATTGATTTTTGAATTTACAACTTTTGTTTTGTAATTTATATTATTATAAAAATATATGTACAAACACAATTTATCTCTATAAAAAAATAAAATTGTGTTTTCAAATAAAAAAATGTTTTAATGTAAACATTAATTAAACTATGTATCTTTTTTTAAAAATCATATTTGAAAACATAATTTCTTATTATAATTATTAAAAAAAATTATAAAGATGTGTTTCAAAACACCGCTCTATTCGAATATATATATCCCACCCGATTCAGGCTTGTCGTCTGTATTATCTTATAATTAAGTTGTTTTGATTTTATCTTCTTTTAGTTTATGTTTTTAGTTTAATAAAATGAAATTATATAAGTTACTAAAATTAAATAGTTACTTGTGTCGAAGTTTGGGAAACAAAAATTTTTATATTTTTCATTGGTTAAATCAATCTCAAAATCTGATATTAACATAATAAAAAATAAATTTAAATTGCTTATATGGTCATTTTAAAATTGATGAAAGTTTGAGTTTTAATTTATGTTTTTTTTCTTTCTTCATGTCACATAAACTCTTTCATATTTTTATTTATCGATTTCTCTTCCTCTCTCTTTTCTTTTCATCAACACAAACCTCATTATTTAATAGAAGCTATATTCTCTCTTTCCGATTGAAGTCTTCTCTTGTCTCGACAACTATTCTTCTCGCCAAGTATTTCACTTTCACAATTGTAAGTATTTTTTCTCTTTGTATCTTTTTTTTTTTTTTTTTCCTACTAGAAAGCTCCTTTCTCTTTTGATTGTTCATGTGATTACCACAAATACAAAAGAGCTCATTTTTTTTTTATCTCAATGGATGTCATATTCTTAACTCTCAGTTGAAGTCATTTTCTCTTGTTTTCGCAGTCATTTTTTTCTCCTTTTTCATAAGTATTTATCTTCTTTGGTTTCTTTCTCTGTGTAGATTATTGAGTTTTAAGTTATAAATCCTAGTTCTAACTTCAATTTTTTTGAACCCCAGCTTGAGATATTGGTAGTTTTCGTACGCATGATGATCACATTCCAACATATTATATATAAAATATCTGTTATATATTTCCTTCTTCTTCAAGTAGTCCTTAAATTTTATGTTTGATTAGGTATTTCATTCTAGAAATTTAAGCTATTTTGAAAATAAAATCAGAATTATTAATTTAAGGTATCAATCACTTGTAAGGAGAGATAGAAATTTTAATGTCCTGTTTTTTTAGATAGAAAAACACACAATCAAGAAAAACTAATGTTATTAGACAAATATTAGACAAATCTTTGAAGTAGAGTGAAAACTTCATCTGTATTCCTCATATGTTGTTCTTTGATGATGAAGTACAAGTGCAAGGAGGAGTTTGTTTATAAATGAAAAAAAAAAACTCCCGAGTGAAATTTGTATTTGATTCAATAAATTTGAAAAAAGTATATGGAAGAACCATTTTTTTAAACTAAATTTACAAAATTAAACTGATACTTTAAGCAAATATTGTGATTTATATTGGATTTGAAATGAAGAATTATTATTATTATTACTTTCTGAGTATACATAACTATATTTATATTACTATTTTTTTTTTAAATTCTTAAATTTATTGGTGACAACGTTACCGATATTTTCAAATTCTTAAACTTATCAGCGATAATTAGAACTGCCGCTATGTATTTAATTTAATATTTTTTAAAATTAATTTAGAAATAGTTAAAATTGATTTTAACAATTTTATTGATGGTTGTTCCAACCGTTATAATTTATAATAATTTTATGATGCTAAATTCTGTGATAAGTAATTAAGAGATGAGAAAAAAAAAAGTGACGGTTCTAATCATCATTAAATAAAATATTAAACTGATTTGAAAATTCAAAATTTTAATAATGTTTGAGTAGCAATGAAAATACGAAATCCATACCTAACTAAGTACAATCATAATCTTTTCCTAAAATAACCATTGTTGAAATTTACAAAGATAATAAATATGTAATGTTATTCTGATTAAATTATTCTTTTCTACACCATGATTTATCTATCCATTATGCAATAGATGAAGAAATTTTAAAAGACAAATAAATTAAAATCTTCAAATATATTTGTAAGTACATTCGGTGGTGTATACTATATGACAGACAAATTTAGGAGCTTGCCGAAGCAATTAATCTAAGATTCAATCTTCTAAGCCAGATTGAATGAAGTATCATATGCATCAAATCGAATGGCTTTGCTGGTCGATTAATCATAAAATGCCTTCGAACTCTCATCACATTCATATGCAATTTCAAATACCTATTCCTCGAAACTCTTTGCAGAATAGTTTTGATTTCTGGTATTTTCTCCACAGGAATCTCCACTGAAAACTGACTCCAATTCAACACATCAGAAAAGGGTGGAGAGTAATTACTACTAATTAACACAGGCACACACCCTGCATTAAGTGCTTCCACCACTCTAGGACTTGCCACTTCATAACCACTGGGACACAAGCAAAACTTGCTTTCTCCCATTAATTTGGTGTAGTTTATGCCCTTTGGAAGAGATTCATAAACTTGGACTTCACTATCTTTTCCCTTCCAATAATTCAGCAAGATTTTTCGAATCTCACCATGTTCTCTTCCAGCAAAAAAAGCTAAAATGTTTCGATCGTTTGGGCGTTGCCCTAGATTCGGTGGACCAAGCTTTCCTTTTGGCAAATTCACTTCCGGGATAGACACATCTTTGTTAGGTATGAATCCTTCTGAGGTGTTGGCATTGCAAAGTACCCTTATGAAACTCTTGAACAATTTAGGGTTCCCGAATGACACTTTCGGACCCTAAATCATCAAACACAAATAATTATATACTTGTGTTACTATATACATAATGATTCTGATTTTTTATAAACAAATATAAGATCTTACCCAATCATGACATGACAGTAAAAAATGATCGGCACCTTCACTTCTATTCCAATAAGGATACTTATCTGCAACAACACTGATATAATCTTCCACCAACCGCTGCAAGCGAATAGGTTCGTAATCTGAATGCTTCCTGATAGGCTTGTAGACATAGTGAACAATGTTAGCGATGCTGAAAGGAAGGTAAAAAACGTGAGCTTCCTCAGGATTTGTTGTCCTGAAATGGCTCCATTTATCATAATTGTCTATTTCATCCATAAATTGCCCTTCAATGGCGTATATATCATTTACTGGTCCATCGTGCACTAATGGCTGCTCTCCTTCCTCGTACACCCACACCTTGAATCTCTTCACCATCTCCATGTGGCTCCTGCATCAATCACGCTGCGTTTTAGAAATTATTTTCTGGGGAAACCCACTGCAACTGCGTGCGGTTTCGTCTTCGAACACACTTCAAAACCTTTTTCATTCGAGATTTTCCGTAAATCTAAGCGTAGATCCACATGGTGTGTTATTAATGCATGGCTTTTAATATATAAAATTGCAGATAGAATATAGAATAGAATATTCTATACAATTAATAACTCCTTCTAGGTCTATAATGAAAACTATACTACACCTTAATTATGAAAGAAAATATAGATTGTAATTAGTTTTATAAGAAAAAGTGACATTATTTTTGTATATTTTTTGAAAATTTCAACAATATATGAACATATGAAAACAATAATATACAATCTAAATTTGGTAACATATGAAAGGATTTAAAGATGATTATTTTTAACTTATATTTGTTTAAATAAATTATTATTTTTATCCAGAGCTAAAACATATTTCTTGTACGGAATTATATGGAGTTTCCTATATTTTGAATCTAACCATTAAAATTTATATATAATCTTCAAAAGTTTCAAAGTTCAAATAAGCATCAGTTTGATGTCAATTTCCTTTTCAGGAATTAAAAGTATAGAAATGATTGTTAATTATCGAAACTATGATGTTTATATAAAAGCATTATAAATTACATTTTAATGTTTGGGATACTCATGTATTATTATGAAAATTATTGTCATTGGTAGCATATTCTTCTTCTTAACATTAAGTCAACATACTAAAAATAAGTGGTTAAAGGAATTGACAAGCATAAACAATTCAACAATAATTAATTCGAAGAACAAATATAGACAAAAAAAAAAAAATTGTCAACTTCAAGCAATATATATGTGAACATAAAAGCCACAAAATCTCTGTGCACTACCCAGATAACAACAAAGAAAGATATAACAAAAATCATCTCTTTTTCATTATACTTCTTGATTATAAAATTGATTACCAATCACAAGTAAAATTCATATAATAAAAAGAACAAACTCATATAAATTTTATTGAATAACACATAATTTTCTTAAGAAGGAAGTTTGTAATAAACTGGTTATGAGCTTGAGAATTCAGAGCTTAACTGATAAAAAGCGTGTGGATTCCAGTAAATGGATCCTTTAGGAACAAAAGTTTGTCTGTTGTCCGAAGTATAGTTCCTTGAGCGGATAGATTCCTGAATTGCGGCTCGAGCTCGTGCCAAACCTTCTTCTATCTTCTCCAAACCAGCAAATTTCTATCACAAACGAAACACAAAATTAATAAAAGGTAGAACATAAAAGAACATGATCAAACAAAAGAAAAAAAAAATGTTCTATAGTTTAAGGTTGCTTACCTTAGTAGAGCTGCTTAACACAGTGATGTTGTTGTTGGTTTCATTTGCAGGTGTGAAGTTGGAAAGAAGATAAAGTGACGAAGGTGAGGGAGAGGGTGAAGGAGAAGGAGAAGGAGAAATAATATATGTGTGGTTTTGTAGATGTTTGACAGTGGAAGGAAGCAAAGAAGGAGAAAAGAGAAAGTGGGTGACAAGATTTTGTTGGTTGAAGGGAAAGAAGAAGAAGAAGATAACAAAGCAAAAGATGGGGAATAAGAATACAGAAATGGGGCATCTCAACCCTTCCATTGCCTTTGCAACTTCACACACCCTTTTACCTTATCATGCACACACACACTACTTATTTATATCAAATACTGTTCATTTATTATAAGCATAAAAGTAAAATTGATGCAATAAATAGAAAACGGTCACAAACGCGATTTTATTAGTTTTAAGTTTGTATTCTGCATGTGAAAGATAATTTTACTCTATAGTAAGGTAAGGTCGGTGACTTTTCTCAAGAATCCAAAGCTGTTTTATTCAGCTTGCCAAACACATCTTAACTCAAGTAAACTGAATTTATATATGTTTTTGTCGTCGCGGTTTGGCAGCACAACCTACGGTGAAAGTACGTGTCTACATAGGTTGTCCGTGCGATGGATCATGAATAAATGGGGCACCCATCGGATCGGTTAAATACTCACCTCAAACCTTCAAACCATGTGGAGGTGCCTCTTTCAGAACAGTTAAACTTCATGTTTTCCTCGTGCCAAACTTTAATGGTTTATAAAAATATTAAAAACTGGTTTTTAAATTTTAATATTCATAAAATATTTATGAATAATTTTATTTTATCTTATAGCCAGCGTACATGTAATCTAAATAAAAGTTTTTCATTTTCATAAATTAAAAAGTTAATTGGACATGGTGGGCTATGTTATTTATACTCCTAGAAACTTCCTCAGTACAATAAAGCGTGGGTGGGGATGCTACCTTTATATGCTAAACGTTTAAAGGTTAGTCAATTTGTGCAAACGAATATGAATCAAATGCGTGGGAACCAGAAATGAGGGCACAGAAGTACACTAATAAGGGGACACCATTTTTTATCTCTAGAAGTAAAGGTTTATTTAATAGATAATAATATTACAACTCCCATTTTTTATTCATATTTTCACTTTCACTTAGTGTAAACTATTAATTAATATATTATTATTATTTTTTTAAAATTAATAATTCATATTAAAATACATAAAAAAATAAAAAATAAAAGTCAAAAGAATCATAATATATTAATTAATAGTATCTCTCATATAATTAATAAATTAAAGCAAGCACCACCAGTAGTTTAAATTGAGCCAGCTTTGGCTGCACCATCTCAGAGTGATTTTGTCAACTTTGATATCAAAGTTTGAACATGATTGGAATTGCAGGTTGCAACGAACATGTTGCGGTAAAGATGGTCCAACTTCAGAAATCACAGATAAGACAGGTCCCTCTCATGAAAACAGCATCAGAAACTACGAAAAAACATTATTTAATAAATATAATATTTCTTCACATTTTGATTCTTTTCCTCCTGTATAAAATTAATCATATTTATTGCATCACCAGTCTAATGACTTGTGTATATATAATAAAAGTCAAATATAAAGAATCTTTACATAAATTATTTCCACATTAATCTATTCACTGTGCGAGCTAGTATTGTAAATAAAAATAATAATATATGAGTAGTTGATGAAATTTAATAAGTTCCAGTTCTGAAGAATAGTACAGTCTGTAATGATTTTGCTCTCACTCTGTTATTTCTCAGATTTGAAAAGTTGCATGTTCCATCGCCTGATCAAGAGGAAGAGAGTGACTTTGGCTATTGGCTTTTATGATAACACTGACAATGAACAACGTTATCATGACCATGCTGAAAGTGACATCACACTAAAGAAAATATCAAATTTTAAATAAAAACATATCATCTACTTCTAATTATTAAAAAAATTAAAATACAAATAAATGTTCTTTAAATACTTTATTGTAGATGTTAGTAGCTTTCTTTAGTTTCTAATTTCTTAATAACTTCTCAAGATTCTTGTTAATAAAATTGGTCAACATATTAAGACCACAATGATCGATTATATTAAAAATAAGAATTCTGATAAATTAGAAAGTAAAAATAGAGTGTAAATTATTAGGTTTAGTTGAATCTGAACTCAGACCAATAGACTATTTTCATTCATTTACATTAAAACCAAAAGTATAAACTTTTAAAATTTACATTAAATTAATGAAACTTGACTTTGTTTTTAATTAATCAAGTAGTTTGATATATAAATTATATATTTTAAAAAATATTGATTTTAATAATTTTAAAATTTAATTATTTATTTCAAAAACAAAATATCCTTTAATCTATCCCGTCCACTTAAACAAATCTTAAATGAACCAAATCAAAATTAATCCGATCTAATTTAAATGCGGGTTTTTTCTAATCTATTTTAGGGTTAAATAATATTTTGGTCTCTTAAATTTTACTGAAAATTGGAATTAGTCCATTTTTAAAAATTTTAGTCAATTTAGTCCTCCACTTTATAAATACATGAATTTAATCTTTTTAGCTAAATTTTGTTATAAATTTATTTGACATTTCAAATATATTTCATGATAACATTTGAATTGTTTATTCTGTTTGATATATTTTTGCTTTAATATTAGCTAAAATATTATCATAAAACGTGTTTAAAATGTCAAATAAACTTAATAAAATTTGAGTAAAAATATAAAATCCATGCATTTCTAAATTTTGAAGATTAAATTAGACCAAAATTTTAAAGAGAGACAAATTCCAATGTCTATTTAAAAGTTAAGAAACCAAAAAGATATTTAATCGTATATTTTATTTTATAAAATATTGAAAACATTTTTTTAACTTTGTAAAACAATTCGTTACAACCATAAATACTTACATTACAAAATAAATCTAAATATATTATAAATATTTTCTAAAGAAGGTATTTGTAATTTTAGACGTTTAATATGTTATTTGTGAGTCATTTAATGGACACACTTCAACATTGTGGCGATAACACCGTCCGCACAGCCAGAGTTATTACCCTGATCTTGCACCGATGGATCATGATACTCTTCAATTGAATAAGAACATAACTGCAGTTTATTTATAATCCTTTAGGAAGTGAATGAAAAGTTCTCAATATTATTCATAATTTTCTTTTACTTTATATATTTCCTATATAAATTTATAGATACAATACGATCTAGTAGAATACATGACAAACTTTTTATTTATTTTATATGAACTTTAAAATACTCATCTGATGAACAAGAATATGGTTAAATATTTTTAACTGTATAAAAAAAATCATACGTTTAAACTATTTTTAATATGGAATGCACTCAACCTTCTTTATATACCATAGAAGACCATATATATTTTTTCATATTATGAATTTATCGCAATTAAAAATAATTACGCATAATATAAAAATTAGTTAATTATATTTTAGTCCTTAAATTTGAATGAAAATTTTTCATTTAAATTTATATATTTTAAATTTTGATATTTAAACTTAAAGAATAATAGATATTATATATATTTATATAATTGAATTAAAATGATTATATAAATTTGTTTTTGAAGTTTAAGTAACACTGTCAAAATTCACACATGTAGCAAACATATATGAAAAATGGAAATACTTCGTATTATAACTTTAATTTTGGGTATTTTCTCCACTGAGAATGGACTCCAATGGAGCCCATGACTAAATGAATGGCATAAAATTATTACCACAAATTATGAGGGGCAATTGCTTACACCACTCTAGGACATTGCAACTTGGTGGCCACTCGTGCCCACTTCGGCACAAACAAAACTTCTTTTGTCCCATTCAATCATAATCGAAAGATGCTTATGTATACTTTTGACCCTTTGAAACATACTTGAAAGATGCTTATGTTACTAACTTAAATGTGAGGCTTTAAGTCATGTACAAATAAAATTATCCAGTAACATATAAACAAAAGTACATACAAATATGAATGAAATAGAAGCGAATCTGGTCTTATTAGGAAGGTGTTAGTTGGAAATTTAGCCTTCTGAGCCAAAGAGAGTGGAGTATCATATGTATCAAATCAAAGGGTTTGGCAGGCCTGTTTATCACAAAATGCCTTCCAACGCTCCTCACATTGTAATACAACTTTCTATACTTATCTCTCGAAACATTCTGCAAAATAACCTTAATCTCTGCTATTCTCTCAACTGCAATTTCTAACGAGAACTCACTCCAATCAAGCACATCACTGAAAGGCAAAGAGTAATTGTCACAGATTATTACAGGGACACACCCTGCATAGATCGCTTCCACCACCCTAGGACTCGCCACTTCATGCCCACTGGGGCAAAGACAAAACTTGCTCAGACCCATCAACTTTGTGTAATCTTCACCCTTTCCAAGGTATTCGTGAACCTCAACTTCTCTATCCCTGTTCTTCCATCGCTTTAGCAGTGTTTTTCGAATCTTACCATGGGCGCCACCAGCAAAAAAAGCTAATATTGGACGATTACTCAGATGCTGCCCCATATTAGGTGGACCAAGCTTTCCAACAGGTAAATACACTTCCGGAATGGAGACATCTCTGTTGGGTTCAAACCCTTCCGAAGTGTTGGCATTGCACAGTACTCTGATGAAGTATTTGAAGAGTTCAGGATTCGCATATGACACTTTTGGACCCTGAATCATCATCAAAATCCAATTGGGTACTATATTTTTAATCAAAATTAGAGTTTTATTTTACCTCCTATGGTTTCGATAAAACATCAACGTAAGATGTTAACGTAAAACTAGGATTCTAATTGAAAGAAAAAGCAGGGTATGTACCCACCCAATCATGGCATGAAACAAGAAAATGGTCGGCGCCTTTGCTTCTGTTCCAATAAGGATATTTATTTGCAACAACGTTGATGTAATCCTCCACCAAGCGTTGTAAGCGTGGAGGATCGTAATCGGATCTGGACCTTCTGGGCTTGTAAACGTAGCGAATGACCTTGGATACGCTGAAGGGAAGTAAGAAGAGATGGGCCTGTTCTGGGTTATGGGCCTTGAAGGGGCTCTTGTCAGCCATGTCCATTTCATCGATGAACTGGCCTTCAATCGAGTATTTGTTGTTTACAGGCCCATCATGCACCAATGGCTGCTCTCCTTCCTCGTACACCCAAACCTTCAATCTCTTCATCATCTCCACGTGGCTCCTGTTCTTTTCATGTCATAGATAAGGTTAAGCCCAAATAGTACCATTTTTTGATCTTTATCTTGAAACAGTAACTAATTTCTTCAAGAATTACATTCTTGCATTATTTTATGATTTGATAAAATAAAACCCTCAAACCAAATTTACCAAATTTGAGGGTTGCACAAACACTGAAGAAAGATAGGATAGTAGATTTATGCACAGTACTAACTACAGTGACAAAAATAGTAGAACAGTTACTTCTGAAAACAAAAGTACTTTTGCGAAATCAAACCTAAAAAAGACAGATTCAGAATGGGTCATGCTTAACTGGTGGAAAGCGTGTGGATTTCGGTAAATGGAGGATTTTGAGACAAAACTCTCTTTGAGGAAGGAAGTGTGGTTCTTGTACCGAATTGCTTTCTGGATAAATGCTCGCGAACGAGCTAAACCTTCTTCGATCCTCTCCAAATTTGTCACATTCTTCTTCATGCCATGGCCAAACTGAAAATTAAAGACAAAGGGTATCACTCTAAGAACAGTTAGAACAACGTTTCAAAAGATCGTGAAGGTTGAATACCTTGATCCGTGTAAGATCTGTATTGTTGTGGGTTTCATTGGCGGTGGATAAAAGTTCTTGGGGAGAAGTTTTGCCTCTGATACTAGAAAGATTGAAAGGAGAATCTGAGTGGATATGAATCACTTGATAATCATGGGAGGGAGTGAAACAAATTAGGAAAAAATTAAGGAAAAACACTAGAAAGACTAAAGAAGACAGTGGTGATTTGAAAACTTTCATCAATTCTTTCAGAGCTTTGGAAATCTGCACCCGAAAACCTCTCTCTCACCAACCATTCATAAGTTTAATCATTAATAATCGATGATTTAACACCCCATACCAAATAAACGACTCGTTCTTATGTCAGAGCAACCCATTACTTCTTTTTCACTAATGACAAATTTGTTAGTAACTTTTCTATAGAGTCTCTATTACAGCATCCATCCAAAGAAAAGCCACTTCTTTCACTTCAAACGAATAGGGGTTATAGAAAAAAATGCTTGAAAAGTAGTAATTCTTTTCTTCTACACAAGTAACAATTTTAACTAAGTAACTCACTCTGGCTCAATTACTTCTTCTTAAATAGATTCTATGAGAGGTGCTCTGATCTAACTTTTAACTTTATAGCTAGCAAACAATGTAACCCATAAATGCTGCCATCAGCTATGACCCACCTACAATACAAAGATGTTCCGCTGAAGACGTGTAAAGTCGAGTTCTTACGTTTCTTTTTGGACTTTTCAAATTATAAACTTTGCCCTCAGCAGACGTGTTTAATGCACATAAATCTTATAACTTATATCAAATCAAAAGGCTAAGCTGGTTGTTCTCCTTCCTCGTACACTCACACTTTGAATCTCTTCACCATCTCCTTGTGGCTCCTGCTTTTCATTTTATTCAAAAACCTTAGAAAAGTGGATACTGATAACAGTGTCGTGTATTTTGAACTTACTAATTTCAAGTCATGTGAACATGTCTAAGAAGTAGCAGACCTAGGTTATGCTAAGATCTTTTCACGAAGTTTTTAGCATTATCAGGTGTTTAGTTTGTGGTTGAAGGCATGTGGAGCAAACCTTAAAAGTAAGGCTTTGTATTCAGAAACTGGCACGTTGATCACCAGGCCATTTATTTCAGTGCAAATAAATGACATTTTACTTGCCTCAGATGACAAAATTTTGAGCTCAAGCATGTAAATTCCAAGTGATACATCAATCAATTTCCACCGTCGCCGAAGTAAAGAGAACGCATGATCAAAAAAAAAAATAAAAAAACAGAAATTCTTAAGTTTTTTGGAATGACCTTATATTACATGTATCTGAAAATCTAATTTATTATTGCTTCAAAAATTGGCCTATATATTTAATTAATATTTTTATTTATTTTTATGTAGTATGGTTTATTAATTAAGATATGATATTAATTCGATGTAATTTCGATAAATAAAAAATATTAAAAAGATCAAACATCTAAATAATTTAAAATTTTCTGAAGTATTTATGAATAATTTCTATTATCGTGACCTTCCCTTCTAACGATTTATAAAAAATAATTTCCCCATGACTAAATTCATTTTCACAATGTGGAAATAAAAAAAATGAAAAATTATCCATGATAATATGAAAAATCATCTCCTAATTTGTTTATTTGGTTTATTTTAGTACTTTTATTATTTTTTGGTTCAATTTAATTCTTTAATTCTTTAAAAAGGTTCAATTTTGACATTTTTCATTAAGTTGACCTTAACATCGTCGTACATGTCACATGTCATTTTGTGAAATTTTTTTTTCTAAACTTTTTCTTAAAATTAAACTGTCACATGTCACATCAAATCGTGACACATGTCAATTTCTAAAATTTTAATTTTTTAAAAAAACTACCACGTGGGAGGTTATGATTGTGCCACGTGTCAGACTAACAATGACTGTCTTCAATTTAGTCTCTCTATTTATAATTTTGACTCAATCTAGTTTCCTATTCTTTAAAATGATTCAATTTTGTCATCTCCAATTTGATACCAAACTAGTAATTAAGCTTAAGTACAACTTATATATACATGTTAAAATAATTTTTTGATCATTTATACATCAAATTACTCTACCTAACTATTCAATTTTTTTTTTACATGTGTGTTAAAAATTTTAAGTGTAAAAAATTACAAGTGAAAAAATGTAAAAAATAAAATAAGAGTATTTAGAGAGTGATTTGGTGTATAAATGATAAAAAAATTCTTTAATATGAATACTTAAGTTATAATTAAACTTAATTATTAATTTGGTTTAAAATTGGAGAGAACAAAATTGAATCATTTTTTAAAATAGGAGGACTTGAACCAAAAGTTTAGATGGAGGGACTAAATTGAAAACAATCATGGTTAGTTTGACATGTGATATAATCATGACCTTCCACGTGGCATTTTTTTTAATTAAAAAAATTAAAAATTAAAAAAATATCAAATTGACATGTGACACAATCATGACGTCACATGTGTCAGTTTAATTTTTTTAAATAAAATACACAAATAAAAAAATTAATATTCCACAAACACGTGACATGTACCGACATAGCATTAACGTCAACTTAACATAAATGACCAAAGTGAAAATTTTTAAAGAATTAGATGACCAAATTGAATCGAAAATATTAAGAGAAACAAAATGAATCAAACCAACAAATTAGGAGAGCAAATTAGTAATTAAGCCTAAAAATAAAAAAATACTTAATTTTAATTTTTGTTTATTTAAATACTTTATATTCTTAACATTTTTTATTCAAAGTATGGCTTACTTATTTGTTTTTTATTTTTCAAATTACAAAGAATTAATATTATTATATTAATTAATAAACCACATTATACATGTAACATCCCATTTAAATAATAACATAATTAAATGAAATCTTACACCGGATAATATAAAAAAGCCAAGTTGCGAAGTATAAAGTCACTCCTTACAGTTATCCAAGGTACTTAAAAGGAAATATTAAAGCTCATTACAAAGCCTACAACCCAAAAGGAGTAAGAGATAGCCGATATTCGAAATAAAGCCTTGGGGGTAATACAATACACAGGCCTTAGCCCTAAAGAAAAGCCCAAATAAAACATGAAGTCCAACCCAGGTAGACTGTGTAGCAGAATCATCTCTTCCCTGTTGACCTCGAGTACCTCTCGCATCTGCTCCCATCAATAAATTGATGATGCAAAGGTAGAAGAACAACATACAAGGCAATCAAACAAGCAAGGGTAAGCTAGAGCCAAAAAGATTTTATCATGCAATCAGATATACTTTCACAGTCCAATATGCATACATCATCCAAGCATGTTATGACCTTCCAATCAATACACTAAGACTCGACTCGACTCATCCGGATACATATAACCTGGTCGGATTCAGCAGATGCTTGCACTTGTAGTGGATACCTCTGCTCACCCCCGAGCTGCTCATCCCCGAGCTATGTGTTACAAGTGTTACAATGAATCAATCCCCCACACACAAGGTTAGCCTTAATGAGTTTCAGGCCTCCTGCTACTCTCACCACAAGAGTCAGTCCGCTCTAAGTGAGACTAACTGACTCTTTAGAGTCTCAGGATGCAATCCTTACCAAATTATATAGATGGGGCACCACCATGGACACCCACTAACAGGGGCCATGGAATTACGTCCCGACCACTGAAGCACAACCCTGAAATCTCACCTAGAAATTCCAAGGAATTACGTACTGACCACATACTATACATATTCAAACAAACAGTAATATTTATCATGCTTATAAATCTCATGCCAACCTTTATAATCCATCCTCATACATGTTCCATGTTGAATCCATTCCAAATCATCCTTCCCAATTCATGAATATAGAAATGTAATTCATACCGACACCATGCCACTTTGATTACCAACCATCTCATACAAGTCACATGCCAAGGTCATGTTAAACTTATCAATCACAGACCTTAAACCATTCTACTCATACCCATTCGCCCAATTCATGCTTTTAAAAGTAATTGAATCAATCCACAAGTTCAAGTTAAAGTAAGGAATTAAAATTCTGCAGCAATTCTCGCTTAAACTAGACTGGTCTCGCTTAAGCTAGAAATTCTCGCTTAAGCTAGACTGATCTCGCTTAAGCTAGAAATTCTCGCTTAAGCGAGACTGATCTCGCTTAAGCTAAAATCCCTCGCTTAAGCTAAACTGACAGCTTTTTAATGATTTCAACATGTAAAAACACAAAATCCCAAACATAAAAAATTTAAGAAAACACAAGCACGTTGTATAAAACGTTGGCATCATATTTCATGCTTTAAAAGAGTAAACAAATCAATTATGGGAGCATACAAGCATTTAACAATTGTCAATCTCGCTCAAGCTAAGGAGCTCTCGCTCAGGCAACAAGGTCTCTCGCTCAAGCGAAAAACTTTCGCTTAAGCGAGATTGAAAACAAAGAGTACTTCGAGTTCTCGCTCAAGCTAGCTCATCTCGCTTAAGCGAGACGCCTTCGCTCAGGCGAGCACTCGAAAATAAAAGGGTGCGAGTTATTGTCATTCTCGCTTAGGCAAGAGCTCCTCGCTTAGGCAAGAGCTCCTCGCTTAGGCGAGAGCTTCCCGTTTGGGCGAGAAACAACTCGCTTAGGCGAGCATAACAGATCTCACCTGCTCTCACGCATGCAAAGCCAAAAATCCATCCAGAAACAATACACCGATTATTTTCACACCATCAAAAGCACATCAAATTATCAAGAGCACCCAACAGAAACAAAAAGACACATTATTTATAAAAGCATGAAAAATCCTAGCTTCCCTCACCTGGATAGATGCTAGTGGAAAGCACAGGCACCTACGACAACGAAGCCAACAACTTTAGGAGCATACTCAAGAGGTGGAGCAGAGAATGAGGTTGAGCTTACTTGAATCTGAATGAGCTTCGAGCCCTAGAAGAGCACTGTTTGAGGGGAAAAGAGGAGTAATATGACTGATTTTTGCAAAATGGACAGAACATGAGAGGGTTAGGCTGGTTTAGGGGTTTTGGGATGCCTTATGAGCCAGCCTTAGGCCCAACTGACTAAGAGAGGCCCTTAAATTTTAGGACAAAATTAAAGTGGGTCTTACATTCTCCCCAACAACAAAAATTTTCGACCTCGAAAATTCACCGACGAGATGGGAAGAAAACTACATTTTCCTCATTTCATCCGACAACCACCACTTAGACATGACTAATAAAACGACTCCAACACCTATAGTAACTGGAAACTTCGCCTTTGTGCTAAGCAATATGTGTTCAACTGTGTAGATTGGTTTAGTCACTACTCTCGAAGTAACTTCCAACCTACAACCTTAAAACTGGGATGCTCCTTCTTACCTACCCAACCAACTTGCATTTGATATACCGCCTCGTCTACCATATGCTCTCCACTACCTCTTGTAGGTTTTTATCAAAGTCTCAGATGACTTCAAGTCTCAAACTAAAGCATGTATTTATCATTTCACATCACTTTGTTCTCTCCTTTAAGCATCACTCCACTGACTTGATCACTCTTGAGTTCTGGCCTACTGTCCCACCATCAACACTCTTGACCACTTTTACGTATAACGACACTCATAACATCTTACTTCCTTTGTTGGCTTCAACCAAGGCAACAAAGTTCCCTACCGAGTTATTCCAGTTCCAATTTAAAACTATCAACTTATTCCATTGCCATATCGTTTTGGCATCCTGTCCTCATTTTTTTTTATCCCTTAACTCGTAACCATCATTCCACTAAACCACAAAACCATAACTTCCATTGACTCCAAATCTCTAGTATGTTTTTGCACCAAGCAACTCTACGATACACCTCAAACTAAGATTGCCCGATTTGGCTTTATTTTGTTTTTCCAACCTCTTTGAGAAACTCACTCGTCCTAGTCGAATAACTAGACCAAGGAAATCTCTTCACTAGGTCATGAGTAAGATAGTTCTCCTCACGCACCTCTTACCATTTCTAAGCATCATCTGCCACCATCTCGTTGCGCTACTCTGATTCATACACAAGGTCACTTGTTTGTTTACTCAAAATAATGATCCTTTCGTGTCCGCCATGACAAGGAACCAATTGCCGTTGAGAAACCTTCCTCGAGACCCCTATAAAACTTGTAGAACCCCTTTAAACTCCTCTTTTGATAGCCTTAGCGTTCCATTTTCTCAACAAGGTATCTATCCTTTTAAAATCATATTCCTTATTAGTCACTCCAACCTTAGTCAATACTCTTCTTGAACGGCTTGACACACCACAACTTCTTTTTGAAGATTCACCAAACTTGTAGTCATCTTGGTGATTATACTGAGTTTATACCATTATGTCTCCAACAACTCTTTCACTTGTTTCTCTTACTTCACAATCCCAGCATAAATCCTCCAATTAGAAGCTATTAGCACAAGTTCGACTTCAAACCCAAATGCAAAAGTGAACTTCATCACTCCAAAGCGAAAATTCTAATATTTCCTTCAGAATAAATCTATAACTCTTCTACCATTGAGATTCCTTGCGTCTATTTTTCGCTTGCCATTGTCATATAACTCTGATTCACATGACACCCAGCCCTCATCTTTCAGCTTGATCCACACTTGTTACACCACTACTGACTTATCTCTTCAAATCAAAGGATACTACTTCGTTGGGGATCACATCTCCTAAGAATGAGATTAAGAAAACAATCAATTCACCCTTGAGATTGTGTCCCAACCTTGCAAAGGAAATAATTCAAATTGGCTTTGAATTTAAATCCTTTGGTCACCATGAAACATGAAACACACCCGAGTAAACTTCACTTGACCGCAATTGTAGCAAACCACCATCTCAACCCCAACTCCCTCTTGCAGGCACCCATGACTCCTCTACCATATGGGCGACACCAAGAGGTATACGATCCCGAACAAAACCAAATCCATATCCCAAGCACCACTTTTATACCTTGTATCCTCGAATTTGATCATTCGCGTTAATCACTCTAGCACAAACTATCGTATACACCATTTCAATTTCTTCAGACTTTTCTTCTCCTTTCATTCTTTAGTGTAATTTGCCCCCACTAGTTCTTGCCATTCCTACAAGATCCAACACTTAGGTTTCTTGGTCTCAGCCCAAGGTCAATTATTCTGCTCATGTGAATTACTTTTCCTTGAAACATCCTTCTATCAACTCCAAAGACCAAATCATCTCCTTCTGACTATCCAACCTAGTACAAAACCTTTATGCCACTTCATTTTTATCCACATATTATTTTTTCCTTTACTTAGGAAACATAATCTCACTTGACTGATCCATAAGCTCTACTCCATCTTAGCCTCCAACTAGAGATTTGTTGTCTTTTTACACCCCCATGGTCTTTATCTTTCTCAGTTTGCTCGATGCCAAGCAATTTCATTATTTTCTACAACCCAGGAAATTTCCAATTGCTTCTCTTCCACCAATCCAAGAAAACACTAGATATGGCCATACGACCATATCTAATGACACTTCTCTTAATATCACAGGTATCTGTAGAACTCTGAATTATGGTATTGCCGGAATGTAGAACCAGGTTGATGTTCCTCAAACGTTGTTACACTTGCATGCACTGATATCTCCCATATGTTTTAACCTTTAGATTCAACTCATTTTGGAAAACTTGCGGCATTTGATCCCAAACTTGTCCCTAAAGCTCCCTTAGTCCAATCGTTGCTAAACTCCAACATCTGTTCTCAAACTATTAACCCAAACTTAGCTTCCCTTGCTCAACGGTATACATCACACATCAACTTCCTATCTCTGAGGCAAGAAGTTGTCTTAGAGACCTCATCCAACACTTATAAAGGAAAGCAGGCCAAGTTGACATTGGATCTGCATTCCCTCATTTCTATATACACCAGACACATAGTACAGAGGCATAACAAGACAAACTAGAACATACGAAGCAACACTCCATCATCTACAAACAACCAAACCCTTTTGTATGTCACCCTTCTTTCCGTAGCCAGTAGAATTAAGAAAGGAAAAACAACCCTTAATCTAGTCGTGAGTGTGCACCCTCACTACTTTATCAAGGCGTTTTTCTGTTCTTAAAGCTTTTGGTTTTACTGACACACTTGACAAGACATGACTACTCACGCCTGCGAGGCATGACAAACCCACAACCTCAGGTCATCCTAAGGACGAACTGCTCTGATACCATTAATGTAACATCCCATTTAAATAATAACATAATTAAATGAAATCTTACACCGGATAATATAAAAAAGCCAAGTTGCGGAGTATAAAGTCACTCCTTACAGTTATCCAAGGTACTTAAAAGGAAATATTAAAGCTCATTACAAAGCCTACAACCCAAAAGGAGTAAGAGATAGCCGATATTCGAAATAAAGCCTTGGGGGTAATACAATACACGGGCCTTAGCCCTAAAGAAAAGCCCAAATAAAACATGAAGTCCAGCCCAGGTAGACTGTGTAGCAGAATCATCTCTTCCCTGTTGACCTCGAGTACCTCTCGCATCTGCTCCCATCAATAAATTGATGATCATCGCAAAGGTAGAAGAACAACATACAAGGCAATCAAACAAGCAAGGGTAAGCTAGAGCCAAAAAGATTTTATCATGCAATCAGATATACTTTCACAGTCCAATATGCATACATCATCCAAGCATGTTATGACCTTCCAATCAATACACTAAGACTCGACTCGACTCATCCGGATACATATAACCTGGTCGGATTCAGCGGATGCTTGCACTTGTAGTGGATACCTCTGCTCACCCCCGAGCTGCTCACCCCCGAGCTATGTGTTACAAGTGTTACAATGAATCAATCCCCCACACACAAGGTTAGCCTTAATGAGTTTCAGGCCTCCTGCTACTCTCACCACAAGAGTCAGTCCACTTTAAGTGAGACTAACTGACTCTTTAGAGTCTCAGGATGCAATCCTTACCAAATTATATAGATGGGGCACCACCATGGACACCCACTAACAGGGGCCATGGAATTACGTCCCGACCACTGAAGCACAACCCTGAAATCTCACCTAGAAATTACAAGGAATTACGTACTGACCACATACTATACATATTCAAACAAACAGTAATATTTATCATGCTTATAAATCTCATGCCAACCTTTATAATCCATCCTCATACATGCTCCATGTTGAATCCATTCCAAATCATCCTTCCCAATTCATGAATATAGAAATGTAATTCATACCGACACCATGCCACCTTGATTACCAACCATCTCATACAAGTCACATGCCAAGGTCATGTTAAACTTATCAATCACAGACCTTAAACCATTCTACTCATACCCATTCGCCCAATTCATGCTTTTAAAAGTAATTGAATCAATCCACAAGTTCAAGTTAAAGTAAGGAATTAAAATTCTGCAGCAATTCTCGCTTAAGCTAGATTGATCTCGCTTAAGCTAGACTGGTCTCGCTTAAGCTAAACTGACAGCTTTTTAATGATTTCAATATGTAAAAACACAAAATCCCAAACATAAAAAATTTAAGAAAACACAAGCACGTTGTATAAAACGTTGGCATCATATTTCATGCTTTAAAAGAGTAAACAAATCAATTATGGGAGCATACAAGCATTTAACAATTGTCAATCTCGCTCAAGCTAAGGAGCTCTCGCTCAGGCAACAAGGTCTCTCGCTCAAGCGAAAAACTTTCGCTTAAGCGAGATTGAAAACAAAGAGTACTTCGAGTTCTCGCTCAAGCTAGCTCATCTCGCTTAAGCGAGACGCCTTCGCTCAGGCGAGCACTCAAAAATAAAAGGGTGCGAGTTACTGTCATTCTCGCTTAGGCAAGAGCTCCTCGCTTAGGCGAGAGCTTCCCGTTTGGGCGAGAAACAACTCGCTTAGGCGAGCATAACATATCTCACCTGCTCTCGCGCATGCAAAGCCAAAAATCCATCCAGAAACAATACACTGATTATTTTCACACCATCAAAAGCACATCAAATTATCAAGAGCACCCAACAGAAACAAAAAGACACATTATTTATAAAAGCATGAAAAATCCTAGCTTCCCTCACCTGGATAGATGCTAGTGGAAAGCACAGGCACCTACGACAACGAAGCCAACAGCTTTAGGAGCATACTCAAGAGGTGGAGCAGAGAATGAGGTTGAGCTTACTTGAATCTGAGTGAGCTTCGAGCCCTAGCAGAGCACTGTTTGAGGGGAAAAGAGGAGTAAGATGACTGATTTTTGCAAAATGGGCAGAACATGAGAGGGTTAGGCTGGTTTAGGGGTTTTGGGATGCCTTATGAGCCAGCCTTAGGCCCAACTGACTAAGAGAGGCCCTTAAATTTTAGGACAAAATTAAAATGGGTCTTACAATACAAGAAAAAAAAAGCAAATACAAACCGTCATTTAAAATTAAAAATATTAGTAATTTGATTCCTATTTTTAGATTTTTTTATTTGTTTTGGTTATATATTTATTTTTTAGAGGTCTTATGTTTTTTTTACTAAATTGAGTTCCTATTAAAAAAGAAGAAGAAAAAAACTCAATCGAGTTTCTTTATGTTTGGTGACGGATCTTAATCAAAATATTTTGGAGAGCAAAAATAATATACTCAAAATTTATATATTTAATATTATTGTTACTAATTCAATCAAAATTAATACATAATTTAGTATAGTTATAATTATAAAAGAAATTACTCATATCTATTGGATTATCCTTCGTTTTCTCATATTCTTGAGCTTGTCAATAATTGAATAATAACTAAGTTTTTTGTTTTTGTTTTCCAATGTAAATAGTCATATTCTATGCAAAATATTCACCTTCCATTTTATTAATATGCATATATTGATTCAGAAGTAGTGATGACAATCGGATGGGGTGGGAATGAGTTTCATTATTCCATACACATCACCCTAGAAAAAATTCATCATCATCATCATCCCTATACCCAAACTCAACCAGTGTCAAACTTTTGTTCATCCACATCCCCACCAGGTAACAGGTATATACTCGTACGCTTACCATGTACCAACTTTTTTACTGTTTCAATATTAATTAATTAAATTTTATAAATGATTAAAAGTTTATGGTAAATGAAACATAATATTATAAAATGTTCAAATATTCAATATTAAGAGGAGGGTTATTTCTTCCATATAAAATATTTAGAGAAAGAAATTATAATGTACATTTCACATTAGAATACTATATAAGATTTCATGAGAACATTTATTAAATTTGCAAACGAAATCTTGTTAATAAAATTTAAAATTACTTTTCAAAAAATATAAAAGGAAAACAAATATTTAAGTTAAAATATATTTTAAATGTCTATTTATTTCAATTTTTTAAATTCTAATGAATATTTTTATAAACAAATAAAAGTTATAATACATTACTTGATCAAAATAGCGCAAAGAAAAAATATTAAACTAATAATAATAAATTTTAACATTGATTTTGTATCTTTTGAACTTCAATATATTTTGGATGTGTCAGGTGGATCACCAATTTATTCGTTCCACACTGATTTAATTACAAAATAAAAGGAGATATTTTTGTATGGGCTCCTGACCTATTATACATTTTAAATATGCAACCCTTGCATGAAGTTTGTTAAGAGAGAAAGTAGAGTGACACTACTAAAAAAAATTCATATTTCCTGCCAATTTTGTTTTGAAATTTTTTGTAGGAAATACTTATAAATTTTGTTATGAAAAAAATTTTGCAGAAAACTTCTGCCAATTTTGTTGTAAAATATTTTGTATAAAACACTTTTCGCAACAAAATTTATAGGAAATACTTACCAATTTTGTAATTTTGTAGGAAATAATTACCCACGAAGAAATTACTTGCCAATTCAGATCCTTTAAAAAAATAGCAGTAAAAAATAATTTCTTGCAAAAAAAAATTAACGAATTTGCAAGAAAATTCACATGTAATATGAGAATTTTTAGTAGTGTGAGAAACAGAGAGAGACAGAAGTTTTGAGTGCCTATGGTGAGAAAAGAAGAAGTCATAAGAGAGAGTGAAAAAACATAAAAGAACAACTAATTTATCTTGTGCAAGTCTGTGTAGAGAAGCTACCTTGGAGAAAATGTTTTATTCATTTTCTCATATATTGAGGTTCACTCTATTATTTATTTAAAGTATCCATTGGGGGTTTTTATTCACCTTGTTGGTGAAGAGAATAATGATTTGTTGATCCTTTGAATTTCCAAGAGAAATTTGTGGTGTACCCATTAATTTTTATTAGCGGAAGTTTTTACTGGACAAGGTCCATGGGTTTTTCCTCCATATCGAAGTTTTCTCATGTTAAAAGTTTTTTTGTGTTTATTGGTTCCTCTTTCTCTATTTTATGTATTTTATTATTTTGCATATTATTTATTTAGGAAATATTTGATATGGGTTTTGCTTTCGCGCTTGGTTATATTTATTTTTTTGAGATCTTCCCAACAGGATGGTGATAAAACAAATTCATGGCAATTACCTTAAATTTGTATATTATAGTGAATAAAATTTATTTATACAATTATAGTGACAAAATTAAACTATAATAATGAATTAGAAAATAAAAAATAATTATATAAAAAATTAAAATAGTATTCTACATGATAAAATAAATTAAAAATAAAAATATTTAAAAGTTATCAAATATATATCTTAAAAGTAAATTAAAAAACTATTAAATGAAATTGAACTAATAAAAAATAAATATATAATTAAAAATACGATAAAATAAAAAATAGCTTAAAGATTTAAAAAAACTTTCCACGTATCACTCCCACACTTACATGTTTATAGAAACATAGGCGGTTGTCAAAAGTTAAATTTGTTATTATAAGTTATCAAGTTTCGGATTATTTGTTTATATGTTTAATCTTGAAGAGGAAGAGAGCATCGATATTTTTATACTTAATTGCATTTTTTTATTTATAATCTTTTATATTTACGTCAATTTTGCTTCGAAACTTTCAAAATTTCAGAAGTTGTATTATCTGGATTTTAAAATTCTATATTTTTTATTAATTCATTGTTGGATTGTTAATAATGTGATAAGGTGTATGCATCTTTCTTAAATCTTCAATTGTTACGCTAAAATGTCATTAATAAAAAAGTAAAGTGGTAAATTTTATAAAGTTAAAATTTGTTTCCTAAAAGATTAATGGTGAAAAATGAAGTTAAATCATAGCACTAACTAGTCCAGTAATTAATACGTAGCTAATAAGTTGGTGGGTGCAGAATGTTCTTCTTTTCTCGAGAACAATAATTAAATAATAGGTGAACAGTGAACGTTGTTAAAAAGCGTGAAAACAATTCAAAAGTTCAAATCTCCATAAAATCACAGTTATTGTTATGCGAGGATTGCAGTTCAAGAAATTAAAGTCCACTCCTTCCCTCCAAAACACCATCGCCATGCATTCTGCCATTTAAGGACTACCATTTTTAAATTATTTTATGTAATTAAGAACCTGAAAAGTCCCAATAACACTGTTGTCAAATAAAAGGTCTCTGACATACCATTAAAGAACAAAGAAAAGTGGGAAACAATATTCAAGACGCTGTTTTTTTATCAGGAAAGGAAATATCTGAACAGATAAAAAATTTTACACTATTTTATACTCATAATAACTACGTTAAAGGAAAGTTTGGTGTACTTAACAAAGGATTATTCTCTTCATTTTTTTTCTTATTGTTTTCATGAAAACATGTCATTGGACTTATTTTTTATTTTTCTAGATTTCTGTGTCGTTTTTTAAAAGTTTTTCAGGTCAACCAACCCTTGATAACTTGAGCTAGCACGTTTCTTTTTCTCAACAAAAAAGTTGCAGAGACAAGATTTGGTTCATTTGACTTTTGAGCCACACATGTTAAGCCAACCACTATCGACGCAAAGCAGTTTTAAACATTGTTATCGACAAGTTTGGCACTGTAATTTGACAGATTCAAAAGTTGCAATACAATTAATAAAGAAAAGGAAGAAGGCTGTTATATAGATTTTCTAGATACAATCTTAAATATATTGAACAACAAATTAGAAAAGAAAAGGGAGCGAATGAAATATATGGTGAAGAATAATTTCTAAAATCCCTGTCTCTTTCGGACTTGTAACAATGAGACACTTGAAACGAACCTAACAATGAAACAAATGCTCCTTATGAATCCTTATGACTACACAAATGCTTGCGCCCCTTATACAATTAATACCCCAGGGAATCCATACAATGCTGCATATACGTATCTGTTATGAAAGACGAAGATTAAGATTAAGAAGAAGATATATAATCATGGAAGCGTGTCACACCCAAAAGAGTCACGCCACTCCAGCATTTGAAGAGTGGCTGCATAATGTGACAATGCTCCAACCACGACCAAAGCATGAAAAATTTGGTGGCTGTGACCTGCCAAATCGAACCACCCTGGTTTCCACCTTTCGGGTATTCTTGTGACATAGAACAAGGTCCCTGTCAGGTAAGACAATGCCATGGTACTTTCATATGCTAAGGTAATATTGCGCCGAGGATTGGTCCAGTTCACGAAGCATGCATGGATTGCAGGCACGATGCCGAAAAGTCCCATTGAGCAGAACAACATGGCACGAAATGCACGGTATTTGCTGGTGGAAAGTGTTGGGGAGAGCATTGTTGCGATGGTGAACACTCCCATGGCTGTGATCCCGGCAAGGTACATGATTTGCCAGTGAGGCTCACACAAGAAAACGTAGTAAATTTGAGGGAAAAAGGAGGTGATGATCATCACAACTATTCCTACATAGTCCAGTCGCCACAGGAACATGTTCAGGTTGTGGGAGTGGCAACAGAAGAGGTGGCACATGCTGCTGGAGAACAGGCAGAACATTGAACCACCTAGGAAAACAAAGAACGGCCACCTTGCTATAACCAGTGCTGTCGATTCAAGTTCGATTGTCAAAGGCATTTCATTATTTAAATCAAACAGTATCGTTGTTCCCTGCAGTTTCATCATAAATGTCAGTCTTCACGATATTGTTCAATATGATGGATGATTTTGATTGTGTGTTGAGATCAATTTTGTTAATTTTCACTGCTAGTGGCAGGGTGTGTTTATCTGTTTTTCTAATGTGATCATAGCTCGCTTACCAGAAACAAATCTTTGATGTTATGAGAGACATTTTTTTCCGCACTCGAAGAAAAAGACCTGCAAAAGATGAACATGAGAAATTAGTTGGGTTCTGGTAAAATCTATCATACTAGTAGTAGCTAGCTAGGTAGTTCACCTAATATAAATTCCTAAGCACGATGGCTAATATAAAACGACAAAAAAGAAGGTAGAAGCTAATTCTAACTTATAAATTGAATGATGGACTAAGGCAATTTCCTAAGCATCCTCATTCTAGTTAAACTACCTCTCAAAAGTAAATTGTACAAAAACGTGTACATCGACTGCACGACTTTCTGGGCTTAAATTTAAGAAAAGTGTTTAACGTCGCAGGACTGGTTTAGAGTATACAAAAAGATAAAAATTAGAAAAAGTAAATAAATTTAAATGATTTACTCTTTCAAAATACAAAGGTATGAACTCCAGTAAACACTTTTCCTGAAGAAAGTCTTAAATGTTAAAAGTTGTGATTATAAATTATGTATATGATAATCAAACGTGTGCTGAAGAAACAATTTCCATCGCTGTGCCTGGTTTGAGTGTGAGACAACTGATACAAAAACTCTGTTCCCATATTTAAAGTAATTCTCTTGCATAAATAAAGCAACTAGATTCCTAGATTTAGTTTGTTTATTCTAAATTTCAATCAACAGGAGGTGCCGGCAACATGCTGACATGTGGTTTCTTTTACATGAGAAAGGAATTGCTGAATCACAACCGACAATGGGCAACTAGATTTCTTGTTTTCTGTTACACGACAGAAACTCATAGTTTGTTTCTGTCATAACCCAAGGAAAACAAAAAAATACAAAAACAAAAACAAAAAACGGTTGTAGAATGAATAACCTGGATAGGAGTTGCAAGAGATCCACCACACGAGGCTTCATCAAATTGGCGAGAGTCAACCCAAGAAACAGTAAAAACCCAATGAAATGGCTGAAACAGCAGAAGCCCAGAAAGAAGAACGTTAGTTAGACATGAAAAAAAGGAGAGAGAAGAGAAAAAGAAGGGATTTTGTCGATTACGTCCAAACATTTATGGTTTCGTTGTGCCAGCGAAAGAGGCTGAAGAGGGCTTGTTTGAAGGGCCAATTGGCCCTGTAATAACGCAGAATGTATTCGTTGTCCTTCATGTAGTCCGGCAGCTCCCAAAACGACAGGAGAGGGTAGCGTTTTGGTCTGTGACGGTCGCAGAGGTTCTTCTTCATGGTCTCTTTGGACTGTGTAAAAGAGAAGGTTTCATCAGTTTCTCTGGGTTTGCGCTTCACCACGCATTTGGTATGAATACTGTTCATGAGGTACGATACTACGATACGATGCGCGGTGTGGAACGGTTGGTGAAGATTTTGATGATATGATATGATCTGAGAGATGATGATGATGATGATGGTGATGAGAATGTAAATGGTGGTTGCGTGGCTAAACGTTGATGCAGTAATGGAGGCTGCACAACTGCACCAACTGCAGCATTTAAGGAGCCTGAGTCAGTCTCCGTAAGCTCTGGCACTATTATGTGGGGTTTGTTAAAACTTAAAACCTCATGCACACACACACTTATTATATTTATCACAAATTATCGATTTCATTCTCATATATAGCTGGAACAATACCCTCTATTATTGTTTATCAATTTTCATTTCTCAAGTCAATATCTAAATTCGGAAACTTAGGTCACTGGTAAATCATCTACCAACTTTCATCTTCTACACCTTTCGTTTCTTTTAATTTAACCACACCAATCAATCCTAAATTTCCCAAACACTTCTACCAATCTTCGTTTCACATGGTTTTGGTTTGTGGAGTACACAAGATGTTAAGTGATGTCACGAAACCCAAACAATATAAGAGACACCACCTTTCTTAAAAGAGTTCTTTTACTTCTATTCTTAGTTCTAATTCTTGAGTTTTACGCTTTTGAATGATCCTTAATTAACGCTTCCGTTGTATTGTTTGTGGTATTTTGCTATATGTCTAAACTATTGTAATAAGTCGGACATTTACTATTTTACACTTCATATTAAACAATGAAAACAATTGTGTCCAATTAATTAACTTTCTGTATTTCTATTTTTATTTAATATGAAATGCATCGAATGTGGTTTGAAATAAAAGGAATAATATATTTTTAAATAAAAATGTGAAAATGTTAATGCGTTTAAGTTAATCTAAATATGCAGTAAATATGAATTAAAAAAAATAAAATGATTTGATTCCTATATGTTTACTTAAATTTATTTCTAAGCAATGAAACTTCAACTAGTTCACACGAAAGAACCACAGAAAGAAAGAAAATAAGCAATCAATAAACTCTAAGTACGGTTTACAACTATTACGTCCACATTATTCGTACATGGAGAATAAAGGTGTTTGCTGTTATTTTATTTAGGAACTGATTAAGAAATGTAGATGCGTTATTTCTATTTTCGTCTTTTATTAATAAGTATGTCATAAAAAATTCAATTATTGAGTTTTTTTTTCCTACACGTGAAAGACATTCGTAATATTCTTAATATTCATATACATTTGTGTGTGACAAACATTCCACCTACGTTAATATAGGCTGATGATTCGTAATATTGTATCCATATATGAATATAATTTGGTCGAAATACCTTTTTCATTACAAACATTCTACCAATATTAAAATTTTGTCTTCGTAACACATTTCATGTAATATGACTGAAAATTTATCTCTAATGATTATATCTTTTAGTGATTTAGTATCCCTTGAGAAAAGGAATAGTTGAGTTACAAATTATAAATATTTTATGTATCTCATAAAAAAGTGTTGTGTCTACATATTTACTATGTAATTATATATATATATATATATATATATATATATATATATATATATATATATATAATTGATATTTACGTATGATATGGTAAATTATAAGAAATTAAATATTGGTAATAAAAGTTACTTTAGGTTTATTTACTTGGAGGATCTTCTTAGTCAAAAGACTAGTGATGTGTTTGTACGTTGTTTCTCAACAGAATCTTAATTATTATTAGTGAAATGAGGTTGTGTTTGGTAGAGCTGTCAAAACGGATCATTTGATCCGGTTCTTTAAGGGTTGGTCATTTAGTGAGTCAATCCAATTGGATTCACACTCAGACAAACAAATTTGAACTTGATCTACCAGGGATTTGTGGGTTAAACAAGTTGGCTCACTAACTCAATTAAAAAAAATACAATTTATGTTTTCTTCAGTCCTAAAAAAACTAAATTATTATTTTGATTATAAAATTTAAATAAACTTCAATATAATCCAAATACAATCCAGAATGATGTTAAACATCATATACAAACCAAAATCTCAAAAATACAACTCAATCCAACCTAAATTCAAACCCAACATAAAACACTTGTGTGGCCCTTTAACTGTGGGTTGGTGAACCAACCTGACTCACCATGGGTTTAATCCTGGGTAAATCTAGTTTTTGGTGGACTGGGTCAAAAATGAATTCATACTAAAATTTTTAAATTTGTTTTAACCCAATCTAGCCTGAACCTGTCGTGATGGGCAGTGTTGGCTCACAGTTCTAACTTATGTTGACAGCTTGTTTGGATTAGAGTTGTCAAAACGGGTAACTCGGCCCGACCTGACTCGACCCACTACGGGTTGATGATTTAGTGAGCCAACCCAACCCGACTCACTTTTTGGCGAGCCAAAAAATTTCGAAGCCGGTCCGGCCCACCACGGGTTGGCGAGTTAAACGGGTTGGCTTACGGATTCACTTAATTAAAAAAAATCATTTTTTTATTTTTTATAGTCAAAACTAAATTGTAATTCTAATTAAAATCTAAATAAACTTTAATACAATCCAAATACAAACCAAAATAAAAAAAATACAAATTAATGTGTTGGATAAAAAAAACCTAACATGACCCAAATGTAAAACTCAACTTAATAAAAAAAAATAAAAAACACTTGTATGACCCTTTTATTTGCGGGTTGGCTCACCAACCCGACTCATCATGGGTTCAACCTGGGTGAACCGGGTCAAAAATCAACCCCTATTGAAATTTGTAAAAAAATTTCAATCCAACCCGGCCGAACTCGTGGTGAGCCGGGTTGGCTCGCGGGTTCCAATCCATTTTGACAGCTCTAGTTTGGATATTTAAAATGCTAGTTGAATTTTGAGAACTCTTAAATTTATATAAACATTTAAAATCAAATCAATTGTTTCTTAAAATAATTTTATTTTCTTTACCAGTTTAAAATGGTCTAGTTGAATTTTGAGTACTCTTAAACTTTATATTAAGATAAAGTTGAAAATTGGAAAAAACTTCTTTATTTATTTATAATTTAAATATAAAAAAAAACGAGGGAATAAGTCGAATGAAAGAAAAGTTTCAGTCTCAGTTATTTCTTCGGTGAAAGCTACACTTTAGGACAAAATAATATAAATATTATATATAGTTAATTATTTTTTATACTTAATACTAATAGTTGTAAAACTCATGTCCTTCTCTTATGCAAGTTAAAAACTTTCTAAAGTTTCTTTCATGTTTCTTAAATTTTCACCATAACATTCGTCCTTTTGAAAATTAATGAATTCACGAACCTAATTTTATCTGATCAAATTTTTATAAATATATGTTTATAATGAATGTAATGGATTTATTTTGTTATAATAATAATAATGTTAACTTCATATAGCTTTAATTTATTTTGTAATATTTCATTTATTGCAATACTTAATTGAACTATGTATTACATATTTGTCTATAGGTGTATTATTTTTGTCCTATCGATACCCGACCTCATTCGTCGAGGTCAGGTACTAATATTCACAAGATAATAGAAGTCCCACAGTACTTGTATCTGGCCTCATCTATCAAGGTCAAGGGTTGGATATTAGCTTCCACAAGAGAACAAAAGTTCCATAATACATATACTTGGCTTCATCCACCAAGGTCAGGTGTTGGGTACTAACTTCCACAAGAGAACAAAAGTCTCACAATACCCGTACCTGGCCTTGTACTCGGCCTCATCCATCAAGGACATGTACTGGGTACTAACTCCCACAAGAGAACAGAAGGCCCATAATATCAGTACCCTGCCTTATCCCTCAAGGCAAGGTATTAGGTAATAGCTTTTACAAGACAACAAAAGTCTCATAGTACTCGTATCCGACCTCATCCACCAAGTCCAGGTATTGGTACTGGCTTTCACAAGAGAACAAAAGTCTTATAGTACCCGTACCCGACCTCATGCTCCAAGGCCAGTTACTGGGTATTAGCTTTCACAAAGGAAACAAAATCTCCATAGTACCTATTTTTCGGCTTGACCCCATCATGACTGGATATTGAGTACGGACTTTCAAGAATCAAATATAAGTAGGGATTTTGTGGTAATTTCACCAACCCCAATGGACTTTAAAAACGGTTAAAAAAGGTATTTTTTACCAAAAGGCTTATCTCAGTGGGACCCACAGGTAAAACAGTATATATAGCACTTTTTCAATATACTTATTACGCAATTAATATATCCTAAAGTTCTCCGAGATTTCCTAACATCACTAATTCTAACTTAAGCATAATTAGGGATGTCAAAAAAATCCGTACCCGCGGGTATCCGCGGATAAAACCCGCAACGGATAGAAAACGGATATTAAAAATGGATACCCACTACCCGCGGGTACAGGTATTTTTGATACCCGCATGTTAACGGGGCGGGTACGGGTATCATAGTATTCGTACCCGTGGATACCCGTACCCGCTAAACTTACACCCCTTGACATTCTTCTCTTTCTTTTCTTTGAAATTGGGCATATACATCAAACCTTATATAGACAATGACGTTTATGGTATGCTTGTAGTCAAATGATGGAATCAAAATAAGAATACTTGTCATGTGACAATTGAGGTTTATTATTTTCTTATTTTGTTTATTTTTCAGGAACTAATCAGAGAAAGTGAGTTTGTTTATCAAAGCACTAATTAAAGAATTTTCATTGTGTTGAACGTCATTTTATATCTACTTTTACACTTATTTGGACTTGTATCAACTTGAGTTTATTTGAACTTTATTTAAAATTTATGACAGTGATGTATTTTATTTTATTTTATTTGAATTTATGATTAAATATTTATTTTTTAAATAATTTTATAAATACCCGCGGGTACCCGTGGATATCCGTGGATATGAAAAAAATAGGTGAATACCCGCACAATGAATACTCGACGGATATAAATACAGGTACGAAACAGATATTTATCTAACGGATAGAGTACGGAGGAGCTACTACTATCCTACCCGCTCCGTTGACATTCCTAAGCATAACTTAAGCATTAAAATATCTTTCACAAGAATCCTGCATCCTACGCAAGGACCGCTAGAAGTAAAGGATCTCCAAATTGAAGACCAAGTGTCAATGGATACAGCTTGGTCCCATAATGGTGATTAAATATATGTTACAAGTTTTGTAGCATATTATTTGTAAAAATTTAATCCTAAAAATTTGGAAAAAAAAGTTTTAACAATATTAAAAAATTTAAAAGAGTACGAAAATAAATAAAATGAAATAACAGTATATTTTTTACTCTATATCTTCTTACTAAATTAATTTTCATTCTTCATATTTAAAAAAAAACATTTTCCATTATTTATATTCGAATTTGAGTTAATATTGTTGAAAAGTGTTATATTTTTCATTTTGAAACATGATTTTAAACGTTAGTCACTCATTAAATTATTCTCTGTCAAAATCATGGAACTCGTCATATGTTAGAATAAAGAACAGATGTCAAATGTTAATTTCACAAGCAATTGAAAAAAAGTGTAAGCTTTTATCATTAATGTTTTAGTAAGTGTATTGCATGTGGTAATTATTTATTTTATGTATAGCTAACATTTACAGTAAAGACATATTTTTTTAATCATAAACTGTAGTGCAGAATTTTAATGAACAATGTAAGGTAATGTTAAATTATTAATATTATTATTATTTAAAAATTTTGGTAATATTCATTTAGATGTTATGAATAAAAGTGGATTCCTGAAATAGAGATACAATTTAATTAATCAAAAAATTATATAAAAAGATATATAATTTGCAATAGTTGAGTAGTTACCATTGTCACGCTCTAATGTCTAAATCAACATTTAAAGAAGAAAATAGAAAATAAAGAAATTGAACACAAATAGTTAACACATGGAATCTAAGTTAAAATACTTTGGAAACTGTGAGTCGAATATATGGAAAATATAATATATAAAAATGTTGGTTATCCGCAGTTAAAATATGAATGGATAGGAAATACATATCGAATTTATGTTAAAATACATTTTTGTCAAGTTTTTTAAATAAGTCATAATTTTGATTTTATATTTAAATAAATTTTAATTTTTGTCAATTTTGTTCAATTAGGTTCTTTTTTATTAACATTGTTTAAATCATAAATTAACATGAACAGTGACTGTCACGTGTCACCTCGTAATTCTTTTGAATTATTTTAATTTTAATTTTAATTTTTTTTATAAAAAAAATTAAAATTTCTTTTAATTTTTTAAAATTATTTAATTTTTTTTTAAATGTACACATGTCAACCCAGTAGCATGCCACGTGTCGTGGTTTGTTTGAATTTTTTATTTTATTTGTATTTTTTTTCAATTTTTTTAAAATGTCCACGTGTTAATCTAGCAGCGTGTCACGTGTCAAAGTCAAGTTCTTGGTCCCTATATTTGTTATTTTTGTTCAATTAGGTCACAATTTTTGTTAACATTAACCAATTTGGTCCCTCTTCAAATTAAAACCAAATTTAATTTTTATATTAAAATTCACATTTTTTATTAAATATTTTTATATAATATATTAAAATTCACATCATTATAATTTTGATATAAAAATTAAATTTGGTCACATCTCCGATAGGGACCAAATTGCTTAATATTAACAAAAATTGGGATCTAATTGAACAAAAATAACAAATATATGGGTCAAATTGAATATAGAACATTGACTTTGACACGTGGCACGCTAATAGGTTGACACATGGACATTTAAATTTTTTTAAAAAAATTCAAAAAAAATTCAAAAAAACCACGAAGTGACACGTGGCACGTGTACATTTTTAAAAAATTAAAAAAAATTAAAAAAATTAAAAATATAAATATAAAAAATTCAAAAAAACCACGAAGTGTGGCAGTCATTGTTCATGACCGTTAACGATTTAAACAGTGTTAGCAAAAAAGGACCCAATTGAACAAAATTGACGAAAATTAGGACCTATTGAACACAAAACCAAAATTAAGACTTATTTGAGAAAACTTGATGAAAATTGAGTTCAAAAAGGTATTTTAACATAAACATTCATAAATAATGGATATAAATATTTTATATATTTTTATGTTATCGAGACCAATACATATATCATATTATTTGTATGTATGGATACATGTATAAGTTATATTCTAATTTAAATTAAAAAGTAAAATCAATAATTAAAATATTAATACATTAATTTTGAATATATTATATTTTATGAATTAATTTTGGATGTGTTGTTTCTACTTATTTTGACTCAAGTTAATGATTATTAAATATATGTTACAAGTTTTCTAACAGATTAGTTCTAAGAATTTAATCTTAAAAATTTGAAAAAAAATAGTTTTAACGATATTAAAAAAATTAAAAGAGTATGAAAGAAATAAAATGAAATAACAGTATATTTTTTACTCTATATCTTGTTACTAAATTAATTTTCATTTTTCATATTAAAAAAAAAAAACTTTCCATTATTTATATTCGACTTTGAGTTAATATTATTGAAAAGAAAGGTGTTTGTTCCACCTACAAATTAGGGCCTTTAAGTGAGTGTTGTGTGAATTGTGATGTGAGCATTTGATGTACATAATAATGGCGTGAGTACCTCTTGATCTGCTAGTAAACAAAAACCTTTTAATACATGTTGGGTTATCATCCCCCACTTAGTAATGATTATCCTTTTTAGTTTCCTTCAAATCATTATTTCTTTCGTATTTTTTAGATGTTCATATCACATCACAAATTAATCATATAAAACTTATATGTTACAAAATATTTTTAAAAAAGTTAAAACAAAAAGTAAAATGGAAAAACAAAATAAAAGAAATTTATTGAAAATAATTTAAAACAAATACACATCCCAATTGGTTGATCACCAAATGTTAAGTATCTAATTGTAGTTGTAACTAGCATCAGACTCGTGGGTATGCACGGAATTTATTTTTTCTTTTACGAAATAGTTTAATATATATTTTATTCAGTAATTAATACTTCGTCAGATATATTTTAATATAGTAGATTAAATATGACAAATAAATCTATCTTACATATGTCGTTCAAATCTGATTTGATTAAGAAAAAAAAATTAGATTGGACCAGTTATAGGTATGACTAGTATCTAATTATTTGTATTTTTATCTCTATTCTTATTCCATCCTCAATTTTAAATTACTGAAACAACATTAATTTATTTAATAACTAAAAATTTATTTTTATCATTCCTTTTTATCCTTTATTTCAATTTAGTTGAATAACATTTATTTTACTAACAATTATTTATTTTGTCTAGACAATTTCACTCATTAAATATCCATCAAAAACTCACATTCCAAATTCTTTCTTGTCACAATCCCAATTACACAGTTTTTTTTTTTTTTCAATTACCTTCAAGCAATATATTGCATTTTTTTAAATATTTTTATTTTACTTTTTCATGGGCTCGAGTGTTTATTAATATAAATCTTTATTTTATTAGATAAATTTTAAATGTTATTTAGTTATATAAACTCTTAGTTCTTTAAATAATCCGAAAAATGTATCGTTTTTATTCTTAATATTTTTATATTTAAAAAACTCTTATATCATCCATCAACTCTTTATTTTCTCTTTCAATGGTCAAATCATTCTATATCTACTAAATTTACTCAATATTTAATATATTTTCCATCTTAAAATTTTCAAACAATAAATATTATAATCTTATAAATTTTGAATTATATGTAATTATTATTTTACAAGACAATTTATTTTATGTGAACCTTTTATAAAAGAATATTTAATCAATATTCGTAACCATGGAAGAATCTTCATAACATATGTATGAATTATCGAAGTTACTATAAAAAAAATTATATCCAGCAAATATGGAAATAAAAATAGATTTTTAATGTTTAGTGTTTAGAAGAGATAAGAAAAAGGGAAATTTAAACTAAACTTGTTTTCCTGTGAAGCATCCCTAACTGTAAGGGAAAGAAGGTCGGTAGTTATAGCGGTGAGGTAAGGGATACGACATTGATAAGGACAGTTTATGAATTGAATTTGTCGGTTTTCTTAGACTCGTAGCTCAACTGTAATTGACCTACAAATTAAGGGAGAAGCCACACACTTCTCAACTTACATGGAATTCACTAAACAAAAACAAAAATAGCCTAAACTGATGCACCCAATTTCACTGCTTTAATCAACTAAACTCTTATACTTTATGCTAAAACTAATCCTCTTTGATAAATGGTAAATAAACTATAAATATTTTAGCTAAGAAATATGAAGACTTTAAGTTTTTCGGAGTGAGTGACTGTTGTAGTTCTTTTTTTAATTATTTAATTTACTATTCAGACATTATTCTTATATAAATATTTTTATTTATTATTTAGATTTAGTGTATTAATCGGTACAATTATTCTTTTGATATTCTTTCGGCATATTTAGTAGTTTCATATTTTTTTACGAGATAAAAATATTTTAAATCTACATTTTTTTTTATCTATTTGAATCGTTTTTTAAGAAAAAAAATCTTTATAAGTTTTTAAAATAAAGAATAACCACCAAAATGGTACAATTTAAAAAAATTATAAAATTGGACAAGTTGTATTAGTATGGTATAATTTCATTTTGAACAAGTTGTATCAACTTGACATAAATTTGACTTATTGCACTAAAGTTGTATCAAAATGGTATGACTCCAATTAAAATTAAAAAAAAGTTATAATGCACTGAAGTCATACCAAATTAACAAGACTTCAGTCTATATCATAATATATTGAAATATTTCAAATTGACACGACTTCAATTAAAAATTTAAATAACACCTTGAAATCATACCAAGCTAACACGACATCAATTTATATCACAATATACTGAAGTCGTATTAAAGTGATATTATTTCTCAACAACAACGTCGTATCAAGTTGAATTATCCAGTTTTATAGATCTTTTAAAACTTGTATCATTTTAATGATTTTAGCTAAATGATCGATACTTAGAATTGGGTCTAACTTATCTCAATATATCTAAAGTCGTAATTTAAATGTTTTAACTGTAATATAAATATTCACTTATTGAATATAAAATAGGACTATAGGATAAGATTGGATATGAGTTCTAAGAATAAAATAGAAAAAATAATTACAAAAATACATTTGTGTTAACAAAAAGAAAAGAGATCATAAGAGACATAAATTGGAGAAAGGGTTTAGGGAAAGTTAATATAAGTTAGATAGAATATGGATGGAGAATGAGAATGAGGGTGTAATTGAAGAGAGAAGTAGATGGACGTTAGTTGGTGGAGGCTCATTAATTGAGTGATGAATGAGAGGGTTAACACAACCATTATGATTAGGCAACAGTTGGCTCACCCTCACCCATTCTTTAGCCTTTATAAAATGCCCACGCCACCATAAATTACATTACATTTTTCCCCTGCCTTTTCGCCAAAACACACAAATTAATTAGCAGCAATGTTTGACATCAAATTGTTTGGGACCTCCACATCCCTTTCTGGCCGAAAGCTTATTTATGCAATGTAACCATATCATTCTTTCACTGCAAATTTACATCCACATATTTCATTATTAAATGCCAATAAAAAAATATAAACTTCTTTACACTAACCGGATATTAAGTAATAAATAAACAGTATACATATCTTTTTCATTGTCCTGACTATTTCTATTTTTTACTAATTTAAGATCAATTTTGATATTTTATGTCAATAAAAAAGGTAAGACTTTGGTTGAAGATGGATTGAAATAATTTCTATTAATTTAAAAATGATTTTAAATAACAGTGAGTATTATAATTTTGGTCTAATGAATTTTTAGCTCTATATTTGTGATACTAAAATTAAGGACATTATGTGATGTTAGGTTTCATACTGATTGATTAATACCGATTGAATTTATGATAGAATTTGGTCTAAAAAAAATTAGCTTTATATTTTGCGATGCTAGGACTAAAAGGACTAAGTCGTGTTAGACCCGATACAAATTAAGCTGATAAATTCAATGTTGAATGGTACATAGGTAAAATGTCAATTTGATTGATAATTATTACAGTAGTTATACACAAAAGTTCGAATAATAAAATAATAAAGATGAGATGTTAAAGACGAAATATTAGAATAAATATGAATTTTTGAGAACAATAAAAACCAAAAAGAATCCAAAAGATCGGAAAATAATAAGTATAAAGAGATTCTAAGAAATAGAAAAAATGGAGATGTAGTACTTTTGGCTACAACAATAATATTAAAACTTTGGTTTATTTTAAAATTAAAGATATTAATATTTTATACTCTGCTAAAATATTAAGTTATATCATGATTATATATGTGTATGTAATATATTCTGAAATTGATTCGTTGTTTATAAGATATTACTGTCAATAATTATAATTTTTTTTAGTACTAATCAGTTTAAAATTAAATTATCAAAATCGTATGTGAAGTTAATTACGTTGAACAATAGGTTGGATGGATTTGCATTTTATATCTTGGGTAAAATATTAAAAATACTTCATGATAAAATTTTAATAAAATATTTATACAAATAAGAAAAATATTGAGATCGACTAATCATATATATGAAACAAAATTTTAATTAGTTTCTCCTAAGCTTTCAAAATTTCTAAACATGATTATGAGTATAACAAAATTATTTCATTGAATTAATTCTTAAATAAGGGCAAAAATAGTACCTCTGAAATTACAAATTATATATGTTTCAGTTAACATACAAAGGCCAGATTAAATTAACTATTTTGTCCAAAATTAAATTAGTAGAACTTTACTCTTTTAAAAAACAAACATGTACGAAAAACAGCGGACTAAATGGCTGAAGCATCTCATATTTCTGATTTTGAAATATTATTGAGTTACTTCTACAAATAAAGAAGGGAGGTTTTGTTTTCGGAAGAAATTGGGTGTTTTCTAGCTTCATCAAACGTCATAAAACTTTAAAACAAGGAAAATACAACTGAATTACAGATGAATGGGCCACTTACCTTGGGAACCAAATCGAGCCCCGTCAAAAAAAGCAAAGTGTCCTTGAAACCTTAGAGACAACATCTTGTTCCACTGGAATCATAAAGGAGTCTGCACCACGATCTTTACTGACATGAATTCCCTATATTCCTGGTTCTTGAATCATATTGATTTTTAACTTCGTAATCTTTTTTTATAGATTTGTATACGATCCTATTATAGCATAGCCGAACAGGGAAAGGGAAATGAAGATGATGCTGAGTACAGGAAGAATGAAGAGGGAGGTTGTGATCAGGAGTCGCAAGAGGACGGTATAAAATGGACAAAAGAAAGAGGGCACGAGGAATGAGAAGTGTCCTTTATTAAAAATGTGATATGTAGATACAGATCCAACACGGAGGTAAATGGAAAGTAAGAGGAAATACGTTTGACGGGGAAATTGTGATGGAGAGAATGATATAGAGTTGCAGAGGAGAGAGGAGGGAAAAAGCTTTATGAACATTGTGTATATCAGATTATCTCTGTTCGCTCAGAAGTAGGTTTCACAGCAGACACACACACACACACGAAGAGGCGTAAAAGTAAAGCGATTATGATTTATTTTTTTCATCCAGAGAGATATCCCACTTTTTCAATCAAAGCTTGGATATCAGCACCGCTGCTACCCTCAGTTGCCTCCACGATGTTGGGGCTGTCTAATGGCATCACATCTGAAAGAGGGTAGTTTCTGTTATTATGGAGTTGATTGATTGCACTGCTTCCCACTCCCTTTAGTATCACGCTTTTGTGTAGGCCTCCCAGAAGTCCTTCGTAATCCGTGTCACCGCATTCTCCAGCGAACACTACCATCTTTGACAGTTCAAAACCCCATCGAACATACAGGTATCTGAACCAAAACCACAAAACTCATCACATGTCAAGAAAAACAGTTCCTGTACATGTACAAGACTATAGCTCATAACTTGCTTTTGTCCTATAGCACATTTGCACAGACATTGCACAATTTCATACCATAATGTCAGAAAGAAACGCAGTAACTGCTTTACCCCCTCTCAGAGAGGAAAGAAAAGTAGACGGCAATGTATACGGACTATACAGGAACACTAACTTTGGGCATGACGGGATTTTTGGAATGATGAATTAACAATACCTGAGAGCTTGGGAACGAGATGCCAGCACTGGAATTACGTTCAGTCTTGTCCCATTTTGGCAATATATCGGATGGCAACGCAGAGCTTGGATCCTTAATAACTTACGAAGCTCTTTCACAGGGGGGGCCTGCAGAAGTAAAAAACAAAATAAAGTGAATCTGGAGAAAAAACTGAACAGAAAATTCCACGTAGAATCTTAATAACTACAAATGGTTTTAAATACATAATCATAGACTAGAAATAGAATGAAAATTTACCATTCCTGGCTTTCGCACTTTGAAAGCATAACAGTAGTCAGTAGAAAGCTGTTCAGCAGGACTCACAATTTGTTCATTATTCCCTCCCTTCTTATCAGTGATTGAATCAGCCCAACGCAATAATGTTTTCCTCAACCCTTCTCCGCCCCAACGGTATTCAATGTGTGAGTGGTAATACAAATCAACCACAAATGGGCGATCTTCAGGATTGAGGGATGGATAATAGAGATCGCTGCCACTGTTGCAAATATAAGCGTCAAAATCGCTGGGACTCAAGCCACCAGAGATTAGAAATGACTGTATCTCGGATAGTGTTAATGATGTTGACAATATGAACCCTGTAGAACCTTCAGCCCTATCCTTTCCAGCAGACTCAAAGATGACTTTAATGGTTTCAAGGAGACCTGAAGTAGTATCACAATCCACAGCAATGACAAATAGATGCTTTCTTCTCCTTAATGGAGGAAATTTACCAGCATTTGGATTTTGATCTGGTTTTTCCCCACCCTTGCGCACGTCCTTAGAGATTCCCTTTGACCATGACAAAAGAGCATTCTCTAGTTTTGTCTTTCTATCAACAGCATTTCCATCAGAATCCAAAGAATTGTCATTTCCACTGCCCCCACTTTTCTCACCATCCAACGAAAACTTCATGTTTAGAGATAAGTCTTGTATATCTCTCAAGGAATCACCTGGTGATTCTGATTCTGAACTTTCACCTCCATCCTCACTTCGCTGCCATTGTGGATGCCTTGGTTTGCAAGTGGCTATTTTAGACAGGTAAGTTTTACAGTGCTCAGGCCATGAAAACAAATGAATATTCTTCAATCCGTTCTGTCTACATTTTGCCCAAAGTTGCTTGTTGCTAACAAGCTTCAAAAGAGCATCTGCAATAGACTGCTGATCATGGGGATCTATGAGCAGACCATTATCAAGTACCTGTATTAGCAATCAATCAGGCACGGAAATTTCCAAGGGAACCTTTTCGAATCCATACATAACCACCAAACAGAAAGCATACCCTATGAATATCAACAGGACCTCCATTTTTAGTAGCAACAGTTGGTAAACCATGAGCAGCTGCCTGTTCAACCAACACACAAGTTAACGTTTACATCTCCCAAAAGAAATTAAGCAATAATAAACAATTCAGGATTGAGAAGACAACCTCAATTAAGGTAAGACCAAATGGCTCAATGAAAGCTGGATTAATGAAAACACCCTGCATAGATATTAAATCTGAATTAAATGTAAGTTGACAGCATAGTTTGCAGAGGAAAGAATTGGCCAGGAAAGGATGGAAATACACAATGAATCAAGTAATTTCATAACTATATAAGTGTATTTACACCAAACAACATTATACCACAATAGATATACATATCAGTTCAAATGGCAGGTCTAATAGGATTTGGCAAGCCAACCGATAGCATGTTACTACATCACAGATGGTTTTCAGTTATGCAATATACATGAAATACTGCAATTTCAAATCATTGATACAAATCATACAATCAAATGATGCATCAATTTCTTTTCTGCTGTTTTTGCTTTTCTTTTACTAGATCTCATCAGAGAAATTGTGAAGTCTAAGATGCTTACAGTCTTGAATGAAAAGGAACTGGGAGCATTGCTGATAGCGTCCTGTCTGCTTATTTCATTGCTTCATTTTCACTATTCTAACACATGGACCTTAAATCATGCACTTATTCTATTTCTATGTAGTAGTATGCACCCTATTTGGTTGTTGCAGAGCTTTATTTTCACTCCTTTCAAACACAGGCTTCTCACATTCACCAACTCAATATGCACTTCATCTATTATACTCTATTACAATCAAACACGAGAAGTTACCTTTGTCTTTGCTGCTAGACGATATATGTCAGGAACCTCAGATTGTCTGTGATGTTTAGGATATGCTACTTGCCCATACAGATCATACTTGTCAATCAGCTTAAGTACAGAGAGAAGAACAGAAGCATTTGTGCTAGACATCTCATCAATTCCATCTCGGTTACCCATAATTAATGTCTGAAAAGACAGAGGAGGGAAGGACAAATAATTGATCAGTCAAGTAAAACAATTCAGATGTCCGGAAAATCAGAAACAAATAATACTAAAAAAGTGCACACTGGTCATTCATAGTTTCATACAAGGTTGGCAAGCTCTCGAAGAGGACGACATTCCCCAAATGCTTTTACCAAAGTTGTGATGTTCTTTTTAGGGTCCGGTCTGGCAAGGGCAAGTATCATAGGCTTGCGAGGGTTGGTAAAGAAGCGCATTATCTAGCAATCACAAAGTTTAAAATGCCATTAAATTCCATTTTTGTATAGAATTAAAGGCAGAACTTGCTTGCCAATATGTATCTAACATAATCCATTACTGCAAAACAAAAGCAATAAATTGTATAATTATTTAGGAAATATTAAAAGTAAATATTTATAACCTCAGACCAAATAGGTGGATCTTGAGGAGCAGGATGATCCAAATTCCCTTCTGGTTCTCCTTCTATATCACCATCTTGTGGAACAATATGATGGAACTCCATACCGGGTGGAATTGTCTGCAAGGTACAATGAGATTCTAACATTTAATTTTGCATGCCACACCCCTTGCAATGAAATATTACGTAAGAAAATGTAATCTTGCTTCTGCAACAGGACTCCACAATAACTGTTGGTATCAAGAGGGTACTACGCAAACTAAAAAGTAAGCCTATAGTCTTTTTAAAATGATGCGTTCACAAGAAAGCATGATACTCCATGCTCGAGTTTGTTGCCATGTACAAAACAAGGTACTTCTTTATGAGTATAAAGATGAAAAACAAAACTTTATGTCTCATCTCAATTTAAAATAATAAACCAAATGACAAAAAAACAGAGAATATGCTCATAAATGGACTTGTCTAATACAATATAGCCAAGCAGCGAGACATTTTGCTTTAGGAGTCAGGTTAAAAGAAAAGGCTCAAATCACCAAGACAGAAAAACGAACTTACAATATTTCAATGAAAAGGTTAATAAACTTGAAATTTTAACTCTAGCCACCTGAAATCTATAACTCAAAATCATGGTCCACAAGAAAGATCATGAACATGTAGCTAAAAATTTTCATTTTGATCTGGTACTTACAGCCATGCGAGGCATGAATCTCCCATAACAGCTCACATTTCGCCTGATCCTTGCTCGTATTTTACGCTCCAATACTGGATCAAAACCATCATACAAGCGCCATTGTTCTTCTATTTCCTGTCTAGTGCTTGTAATGACTATTTCAGAGCCATCAAGGGCTAACTCCTCAGCTTCTATTCTACGCATGATCTTGTAAGTTGCATTTATTTCATCTCTCGATAGTCGACCTTGCTTTAGAAGTTGTTCCAACTTATCACGGCCAAGCGAGTGCCCAGTAAAAAGCATAGGAACGTTTAAGGCGCCAGATAAAAGAGCAGCAGAGTCACCTGCATCTGCATAATGTCCATGGATGGCGACGGGCCAGATAGCATGCCCGCTGCCAATCTGTTCCCCAAGAGATTTGGACATCTGTATAATGTGGTTAAGTGCTCCGTCAACAAATTCAGGAATGTATGGCCAGAGAAGTTCTTTCGGAATATATTTATCTCTCGGACCAAAGGGAATACGAACAATATAAGAGCCACTACTCTCTCCCATGTCATCTCCATAATCATCCGCGTCTCTTGGAGTCAACATTTCTGTTGGCTCCGCATAACTCCAGTCTACATCCTTAGCCGCCACTTGCCTAGTTAGCAAATCAACCCGATAAACTCCTGGCATTGACCCCAATGCCCTCGCTAGTTCCACCACATACTTAACCTATTCAGCAGAAACACAGACAGATGGAAAGGTTTTAGTTTCCACATACTGGCAGTGTGAAAAAACAAAAGGAAGACAAAAGTCCTTTTTGGATAAATTTTTCCCTGAACACTAACAGAAAAAGAAAAGTAAAAAAAGTTGGAATAAACTCTCTCAATAGCTAAAACGAGTTTTTTTTAAATAAATCTATTTTGTATATAAATTAAAATCAGCATTTCGAAGAAATTAAAAAAAATATGAAAGCGCTACCTGACCACCGGTATCAGAATCACGTCCTAGCTCCATATTCTCACCTCGTATTAGGCCATGAATGCTGCAAATACATACCCCTTCTTGTTAAAATCAAATAACGAAATCAAACCAATCAAAGGTTAATCTAATCAGCGAATACACAAATTACACTCTGCAAAACAGAATAAAGAAACGAGTAGTCTAACTTCAATATCAATCTACTTATCATCAGAGCCCGATTCAATCACACATTCATTACAATAATAATAAAAAAAACAAAAAAAAAAAAAACAGAGGTGAAGGACAGCTACCTAACGAGTACAATGTAGAGCTTCTTCCCTTTCTGACTGTTGGCCCAAGTCTCCATGGCATCGGCAGAACTGATTCTGGGCAGCCTGGCCCTGCTGGCGTCGCCATGAGCAGACGCGTCGCCGTGAGCTGACGCTTCACTGACCGGATCTCCCTTCTCTCCTTCCGACAAGTCCTCCGACATATCTGCGGTGGCCTCCCTCCGCCCTCGCTCGCGCTCCAGCCGGCGCTTGTTCACTCTCTGCGCCGCCTCACTCTCCAGCTACTCAAATCCATCACAACACGCACAGCACGATCAAAACACATCATCAAGCAGAAAAATCACAACACACAATTGATAATAATTCACAATCGACGGGACTGAGAATCAAGAACCGATAATCGAGAATCGATAATCGAACCTGCTTCTTCTGGCGAGCAAGGTTCCAAATCCGCCAGCACATGTTCTCCAACCTGGTGTTCCTCTCCTGAGGACTCCTGGTGGACGAAGCCTATAAAACAAAAGCGAGAAGATGAGGGGAAAGAAGTGAACGAAGGGAATCAGAAAGAGAGAGAGAAGGAGAGAGCATACCCGAACCCATGAGCGGTAGAGATCGGTCTCATCGAAGCCGATGACCTCTTCGACGAAGTAGCGAGTAGGACTGAACCTGCCTCTCTCTCTGAGAAGCAGAGAGGACTTGGAATCGTCGAGGCCAGGCCCTACGTCGAGTATCGCCTCCAGGTAGCTGTTCAGCCAATCGTTCCCTGCCATTTCTGATTTATCCCCACACTCTCTGCTTTTCCACTTCTTGCTGCTGCTTCTTCTTCTTCTTCTTCTTCTTTTAAAGTGAATGAGAAGAAGGAGAAAATGGAATCGAAGAAAAATAAAAAGAAAGAATATTCCTGGGAGGAAGGAGGAGGAGTCTGGAAAATAGAGTGAGAGAGACGGGGAAGTGTGTTGCGGGAACGTCCTTTAAGCGGTTAAATCTTTTTCTTTTCTTTTTCTTTTATTTTTTTCTTTCGGTCCTAACCAGTCCTGCCATCCGCCCCTGTATGTATGGATGGATGGGATGGGACCCGGTGAGAGCAATCCTCGGCAATTGTCAGAGCAGTACTTTGTTACTTTCTCCCACCATCACTCTCCATTTCTCACACCACCACTTACTAAATTTCAATACGTCAATCAAACTAACTTTTCATTTTACTCATCATAAATACATTTTTCACAATAGCTTATATTTAAAATCATTTTCAGTTAGTTTTTTTTTATTTTATTAATAGAACAACTTCTTTAAATATCTATAATTTTTAATTATTAATAATTATAGCGGTTTTTTAAACTGTTTCTTTGGTGTACATATTTTTTTCTTGTCTTTCTTAATATTTTTTTAGTTTTTATAATATATACAAATTTATTAACGAGTGTTGTTGTTGAACTGATAATTGGTAGTTTAAGCCATAAGAAAGTCAAATAACTCCTTTGTTTTATTGGAGAACCTAACTCTAACGATACTTTTGTATATTTTGAATATGTGTTAGTTTGTTTAAATCTTATGTTTTTTCCTATCAATATATTATAATGTAGTGTGTTATATATTTCCAAGTAGTTAATGTATTCGAAATTTTTTGAGATGAGATATATCGTATGAGTATATATGAATGAGTTATTAGGTGACCAGATATTCAAATTTTTCTTACCATTCAAATTATGTAAATGAGGATAGTAGGTTGTGAGAAGTTGATGGCTGTTTGTTTTAATGTTTGGGAATTCAAACACATTTATTTTACATTAAAAGTCACACAGTGGTAAAAAAAAATTATTGAATATTAAATGAGTGTTGTTTTCAAAGCAATATCATAAAACTTTACACAAAAAGTTACATTGATTTTTGTGTCAATTATTGTAAATGTTGTGTAAACTTTTTATCAATAGTCAAGTTTTATTACTCAATACATATTTTAGGGTTCAATATGTTTTTGATTTTTCAAGTTTCAGCGAAATTTAGAAATAGTTCTTCATAAAAAATTTTGACCAATTTAGTATTTCATTTTTTAAAAGTGTGAATTTAGTCCTTTTAACCAAATTTTTGTTAAGTTTATCTGAAGTTTCAAGCGCATTTCATGATAGTATTTAAATTATTTACACTTTTTGACACATTTTTTCTTCAATATTAACTTAAATACTATCATGAAATGTGCTTGAAACGTTAAATAAACTTAACAAAATTTGATTAAAAAAACTAAATTCACGCATTTTGAAAGATGAAGGACTAAATTTATATAAAGTTTTGATGAGAGACTAATTCCAAAATTCACTTAAACTTGAGAGACCAAAAACATATTTAACTCTATATTTTATCGATATTTTATGATAGTTGTTGTATCTCAATTATTACGTTTAATTGTGTTTTTGTGATTTCTTTATGATTATAAAGTTTTGAAAATCTTATATAAAAGGAGAATTAGTTGTTATTTTTCTTAGTAAAGTGAAAAAAAATTGAGATTCCTATATATATTTAGAAAATTGATATTGCTAAATATTACTGTATTGCTTTCTAATTAGTTATGTATTAAGGAATTCAGAGAAAGTCATTCATGTAATTATTATAAAAAATAAATATAATGTTAGTAAAAAGTTTTACATGGTTATATTTTCTGATGTTTTTACTCATTAATCTCATACTAGTATATTTATACAATATGTAAATCTTTGATCTTTTGCAAGTTAAACGTGTTAATAGTTTGACTACACTTATTTGTATTCTATTTTATTATCTGTTTTATTTGATTAATGGTAAAACAAGTTACGTTACTCATTCAAGATTGTCATATTTAATTAGATTAATATATTAGATTAATTAGATTGGAAATTTCAATTTATGATACATATGTAAACACACATATAAGAATGTCAACGGAGTCAAGCCCAGAGTAGTAGTTCTCTAGTATTTTATGGATGAGATAGATATCTAATAATAAATTCAAATAAAATATCATAGATAATGTTCATAAATTTTAAATAAAATTCAAATAACTCATTTAGACAGTGTTGAAAGACAATTTACAAAAAAATATAATTTTAAAAAAATTATAAAAAATAACTAATTTAAAATTAATGTGTTAATATTTTAATCATATTTTTAGTTTTGTTTTAGTTTAAATTAGAGTATAAGAAGTGCTGATATCCACAAGTACGAATACTATGATACTCGTACTCGTCCCGTTAACATGTTGTATAAAAAAATAATTGTACTCGTTACCTGCAAATATTCATTTTCTATCCGTTACGGATTTTATCCACATATACGAATTTTTTTGATATCTCTACACACAATACACATAATTAATTATAATTAATCGATCGGATATATGTTATCTATCAAAATACACATACACATATACTTAATGATCAACCTAGAAATACTATTCATTTAATATTTATATATTTCATATATTATATAACTCTTACTTATTTGAGTATAAGATCATCTTTCGCAAATAAAAACGATAACATAAAAATGATAATACTTTAAATTATAGTCTTTATTTTAATTTTTTTTTAAATGATAGGTTGAAATAAAATGCATCATAGTGTTATCTGGCATATACCAGTTAAAAGTTAAAACCCTCTGTGCCTCGCTATTTTATTCTTAACTAAAAGTCAATAGATCTAAATGTGACCCCAATTAGCCAATCTGAGCAATGGTAGAAAAATTATTAGACCTGGGCTTATTCAATTAAAAATAAATAATCACCGTCCAATATTAACTTAGCGAGGCCCACACCACTCTCAATAGTAATTTCGCACAGAAGCTTCACGAAAAGGGTGCAGAGCCTCTCTTAAAAAGTAACAACGTATAAGAAAATTTGTATGTGAGAATTAAAAATTTGAAAATAATACAGTTTAATTCAATTATTATTTATTTTTTCATTCAGATTGTCGTTTTCAATATGATACCCCGCTCTAAAAAAAGTTCAACGTTTCGGTGATTATTATTATTAATATGACTATAGAATATCATTATATATATATATAATTTATTAAAAAGAGTAGCAGACACGTGTCATACTTCTAGTGTGAATGCTCTATGTAATGTTGTAATTACTATTAAGTTACTTAAAGTTGCTTATTGAATAATTGAAAATCCAAACAAAGAAACCAACAGAAGACACCTTGAATATTTTAAGTGCAAATAACTTTTTGAAACGTGGCACTCTAAAACTGTTGATATTTATTAATAAAAAGTCAGCCAATTAATATTTATATTTACTATAATTATAAAAATTAATACTAAATAGAAGGTACGGTGTTTAATATGTTGAGTTTTTAAGTTTTTAATTTAAGTAAAATATGTTGCGCGAAGGAAAAACTATGAGAAGACAATCTTCGACTATTAACGAAAGCTATTTTTAACAAAAGTAATTAAAATATTAAATAAATGTTAAATACTGCTTGCTTAATATCTTAGAGTTAATAATTAATATTTGCTTCAAATACCATTATAATATCGAGTTTTTATTAATTAAATATACAATTAAGTATATTTTTTAAATTTTAACCCAAAATTAGACTTCGTCCATATTCAAAATTTCGATACATTTTGGTTCTTAATCTTTAAAATTGAATGAATACAATCATTCTAATCCAAGTACGTTAATTTTTTTTAGATGCTGAACGTATATTTTAGTAGATATTAAACTGGAAATATATCAAATTATGTAAATAACTTCAATACTAACATAAAAATAAAAAAAATTAATGTAATTAGGTTAAAAAAATTACATTCATTCATTTTTAAAATTTAAAGACCAAAATATATCAGAATTTCAAACATAAACAAATTTTAATTTTAAATTAAAATTTACAAAAACTAAAAACATAATTGAACCTTTTATATATATATATATATATATATATATATATATATATATCAACTATTATTTTTTATTATTATAATCGTTACTTGTCGTTTTCGCCACAAAGTCTGTAATGATATCCTAAATTGAAACTAAATCCCGTTCTTTGCGAAAATACTTAAAGACCCTTGCATTGAACGGCATAAATGGTTTCTGGAGGTACACTTCACGGGTTTTGGGATATGATCTCAATTATTAGAATACAACTTCATTAAATTAAACAATCATAATTGATCAACTTATCTAACCAATATGCTACATTTGATACAATATTACCAAATATTCTCTTTTTTTTCTTTTCTCTGTATGTTAGGTTAGTGGAATCTTTATTCTAGCTGTTTGAAAGATAGTCTGAATTAAAGAAAAATAAATGAGTTTTTCGTATAAAATTCAGAAATAGAGTAATTTGTAAAAGAAATCACTCCTATAATCTACTCATACAATACAATAAGTATCATTTAATATATTAATTAACTTATCACATTAAAACTATATGGTATTTATGAATTGATTCAATGGGTTAAACTCTAATAATTTATTGTTTAAGGAAACTCACTTGACCAAACACAATCCCAATTTTACCTGCGAATGAGATTAATCTAAAAAGTTTTTAAAGTTATTTTAAAATTACAAGGAAAAACGGGATAACGTTCAATTATTTTAAAATTAAAATTATATTTTTTTATATACAATGCATCAAAATTCCAAGTAATTAATTATAGGAGTATAATAATAAACTAGTTTTACTTTTAATGTCCTTTTAAATATTCCAAAAAAACAAATTATATATTTCACATTCACTTATAATATCCACATCACATAGATATTAAACAACACATAACCTACTTGAGTTTATTTATCACATACAAAAACTTGCAAATACCACTTGTTATATTCCATAAGCATCACACTCACATTTTATTATATCTAATACATGAGAAATTTGATGACTTTCGAAAGATACATATGCGTATGAGTTTCAATACTAAAATTTTTGTATACGTTACATTATCATATTTTTTTGAAGCAAATAAATGTGTATTATAAATAATAAGTTTTTATTATCTAAAGGTCTACTTAAATATGTTTTTGGTCCCTTAACTTTCAGTGAATTTTGTAATTAGTTCATTTCGAAACTTTGGACCAATTTAGTCTTCATCTTTTGAAATACGGGGATTTAGTCATTTTAATCAAATTTTGTTAAATTTATTTGACATTTCAAGTGCATTTCATAATAGTATTTGACTTAACGTTAAAGCAAAAATGTGTCAAACAGTATAAACAACTCAAACACAATCCTTAAATGCGTACGAAACATCAAATAAACCTAACAAAATTTGATTAAAATGACTAAATCTACGTATTTCGAAACATGAATGACTGAATTGGTCCAAAATTTTGAAATTGACTAATTCCAAAATTCACTGAAAGTTAAGGGACAAAAAACATATTTAACCCAAAGATAAAATATGCTCACAAAAAACCCTAATTATCAAATAAAATCTATTACTACAACTCTGATTGGTAAAAGTTTATATTAGCCCATCAAACTTAATATGCAATAGAATCCTTATCAAACTACATAACATGCAACTATTTCAAGAAAAATGAACAATAAATTATTTACTCTAAGTGAAAAACTAATTATTGGTAATTATCTCCTTCTCTCTATTAATGTTACTAAAACATGTTTGGATGCTGAAAAAATCACCATACATCTTATAATTATAGAGAAAGAATAGAATAAATACGTTTAAAAGGATAATATTTTCGATGAACTGGAGATTGGATCCTCAATTTTATTTATTTTTTAAATGTTTGAACTTAATTTAATAAAACATTAACACTTTATCTCATTAAATCACTTTTATTTTCTTTAGACAATTCTAACTTTATCCTTACGATCACAATAAAAAAATCTTGTTTTCTTTTTTTTATTCATTTATTTTTTTATCTCGTCACATAAAATAAAACTATACATCGTAATTAAGTTTTGAAATTTAATTATTAAACAACATTAAATGATAATGGAGGGAGTGGAGACAGGTTTAATTATCTCATCCTAAAAAAAAATCATTCTCATCAAATTATTATAAAATATTTGTCTCACATCTACATATCATGTCTCACACATCAAGAGACACAACAAAAATTGTTTCAGTATACCAAATAAGTCTCACATCGCTTAGAAATCAAAGTTATGTTTTAGTATAAACATAAATTAATTTTTCTAATAACTATTGTTCAAATATGTTCATGATCATCATGTTCTTTAAGTTCCTCCTTCATGGAACATTATAAATAGAGGTACAAAAAACTAATATAAACACTTTTAGTCATATATTAAATTTTATTTCATTAAAAATATTATTCTTTTTGTTCTTGGCTTAGACTTGGTTCTTATCAAAGATAAAGATTCTTATTCTGTGTTATTCTCTAATTAACTTTTGTGCTTATTGAAGATTCAAATTCATAAATGATCATAAATTCATAAATTCAAATTTACTTGCTTTATTGTTGGTTTAATATCAATTAATTATTTATTATAAAAAATAAAAACCATGACAAGTAAAACATAATATTATCAATTTACACATATATCTTTCATCTTAAATCTCAGTTCATGTTAGATGATGATAATAAAATTCATGACAATTATAATAAATGAAACATTTTATATGCAATTGTGGCGATAAACTATAATTAAGAGGATGAATTAGAAGATAATAAAAATTATATAAAGAAAATCATCAAGACAATTTTCTACCTGAAACATCAAATGGAAGTATTAAAAAGGAAGTTAAAATAATCAAATGTATGTCCTAAAAACTAATTGGTACACCATTAAATGATATTGCACATATTATATATATATATATATATATATATATATATATATATATATGATATTTAGGATATTTATGATATATAAGATATATACATATTGAGATCTGATCAAATTTTCCAGACATTGAACTAGTCGAACCATTAAAAGATGATAAAAATTGTTTTAACAAAATAAAAAAAAACTAAGGAAAAAATAAAATAAACAAGTTGATAATATTAATATTACTTAATAAATAAAATATTTATATTATTAAACACTTAAAAAAATTAAGAATCAGTTAAAATTATTACAGGAGAGAAAACATCGTAAATTTTTATTATATATATATATATATATATAATTTTTTATTTTAAAACTTTTTGGGGCGAGGAGGGTAAAAGGGAAGTATGTGTAAATAAAATACGTGTCCTTTTCTAGTTTATGCATCATTTCCACGTAATTAAATTTTTTTAACTATAATAAAAAAGTCACATATCATTTCATAATTTTTGTTCTATTAAATACAGTTGTGATTATGTTTTATTATTTTTCTTTTACTGAAACCTAATATTCAGAAACACCTGAGATATGTTCGAGTGTTCGGAAGCAGAAGAATAAAGTAGACAGGGAAAACGAATTCGAATCTCTACCCAACGTTCTGTCGCAGGCACAAAAGGCGTATTCTTTGTAGACTATGATTTGTTGGATAAGAAAAAAAAGAGAGAGTAGAATAAAGCAAAAATATATTATTTTTATTATCCAAATTAGTTAAATAAAATAAAGTGATACATAAGCTTCCTTTTATTAAAGTTTCTAATTTAAAATTGAAAATGACATTGGGTTTTATTTTGAAGAGTAATGAAACTAATCAAATATACTTACTTTATTCCACTCCTACTTGATACGTTGGAAAAATAGAAATATCTATTTAGGTACAGAAGGGTAGTAATATATAATTTTAGAAATACATTAAATAAAAAAAAGAATAACAAGGTATTAGTACGAAATATATTTGACTTCTTTTTTTCTAGATTTGTGTTAGGAAAGTTGTAAATTTAATAAATCTCTAATAAAGGTGTTTTAAACATCCAAAACACACATGTAGAGATGATAAACTTTTATCCCCTAAATATTGTTTGAACCCGTTAACAAAAAATTATTGCATTTACTAGTTATTGGAAATCCAAATTTTTCAATTGAATAGGATGAAGATGTATATATTTGTCCTCTCCTATTATACTTATTCTCGTCTGCGTTTAAATTATTAAAATACTCACAATTTAATTAAGTAACCTTTATATACATATATTACATACTTTCATATTTTTTATTTCTTCTTTTGTTGATTTTGTCATGAAATTCATTCACATCTCCAATATTTTTTTCATCTTATCCCAATCTTTATGCAAATATGTTCAAATGATGTATGTCAACTAAATATTTTTTATGTCTCACATTTGAATATTTTTACTTATTTTTTAATATTTTTATTTATTGTATATTGTCTTTTTCACATGAGAATGTTTAACACTATGAATTTAAGTGTTTGATAGCATAAACCTCTCATTTACTCGATAATATGAAAAATATATCTTTTTTATTCTATTATTATTATTTTTTTGTTTCATTTGAAGAACTTCTTTTATTTCGCTAAAACAATTTTCGTTATAACAATCAACTAAATTGACATTTGAAAAGTTTTCTTAGATCTTAAGGTATTTTTTATCTTATCATTTTCTTAATTATACGTTTGTTTTTCTTTGTGCGATTTCATTTAATCGTCTCTCAAATTATTTCTAACACACATTTGAAATTTTTTTTTTAAATATTTTTATTTGTTGTTTACTTTTATAACGTAAAATACTATTTTTATATTTTTTATGTAATTAATTTTATTTTCTAATTCATTATCATACGTGTAATTTTATCACTATAATTATATAAATAATTTTTTTTAGTATAATATAAAAATTTAATGTGATCGCCATGAATTTTTTTTATCACCATCCAACATATATTGAAGTTAAAAAGATGAAAGATCAATGCTAAAATTTTATTATTATTAGTTTAATTTTTGTTTTTTGTGTGATTTTAATCAAGTGATGTAATATAACTTTTATTAGTGTATAAAAAAAGGATTTCATTAGAATTTTAAAAAATTGGAGTTAATAGACATTTAAAATAATTTTTAATTTGAGTATTTATTTTACTTTTATATTTTAAAAAAAAATATTTTTTAAATTTTATCAAAACTGAGTTTCATCAATGTTTGCAAATTTAATTAATGTTTTGGTTCTCATAAAATTTTATTTGGTATTTTAATTTGAAATGTACATAATTATAAAATAATTTATATATAAATATTTGATATTGAAGAAACAACATTCCTTTTAATATTGAATATTTAATAATATTATGTTTTTTTGCCGTAATTTTTTATTATTTTATCACTAGATAATTGTCTCGTGACAAAGACTAAGTGGACCAAGTCACAATCCAAGAGTTAGGATTTCTGATAGGACAATTATTAACAGAAAGATTGTTGTAGGTGGCAGGGACCAAGTGAGTCGGGTCACAATCGAATTGTGGTGCTTTGGCGGTTACACTCTTGAGTAAAGAGAGTTGCTTGGCTATAACTTTTGGCCTAGTAGTAAGCGCTCAATCCTAACAATTATCCAGTGGGATGAAGACGAGGATAAGACAAAAATTTGATATCCATTGGATTTGAATATGGGAATGAGATGATTTTTTTTTTTGGAATAGGAATGAGGTAGCGAAAGTTGTTCTCGTCCTGCCCCGTTATCATCCCTAATCATATACATGAATATCACATTTTTTATACTCATCATAAGTTTCACATTATGCATCGTATATAGAGCATCACATTACTTGATTATAATTATTACCAAATTTGAGAATTGACTATATCTTTTTAACAACCACATATTAGATCACATATTACTTATGTTTCATATCACTTATATCACTTAAATGTCATAATTATTTGAGTAACATACACATGTTAGACTTCTCAGTTCTGAAATTTTTTCATCATAGATCATTATTAATGTTTGAGTGAGTACAAACCTTCACTTAAGCTAATATACTAATATACAATCTAAACCTCTCAAGCAATTGTCATGACACTCAACAACATTAGTCCACATGAAAGAAAATTATCTTGGTCTTTTTGATTTAAGTTACAAGTTATTATTTATGTGACACACTTTATTATTTGATGTTCACACATTGCTAGAAAATTGGTGAACATAAATGAAATAATTAGATACTACTCATATGTCATTTAATCAATGAGATATGTCTCGAATGACATTCAACCCAATTAAAATATATTTTCAAAGTTTTTCTTTTTCTTTTTTGTCAATTTCCAAAACTTTCTTTACATCAAAATACCATTATCATGCTTCAAATACAACCTTCATTACAATCATACTTAGCATCTCATGAGTATAAAAGTAAAAATCTTTGGACTAAAATAAAAGAGGTTAAATATATTTTTAGTTCTCAAATTTGAACATAAAATTGAAATTCTAACATGTCATAAACTTTTGTACATTATGATTTTATAACTTCAAAAATAAATGAATGTAGTATTTTTAACTTGATGTTGTTATTTTATTTGGACTTGTTAATCAATATTTTAATCTAACCTTTGAAGTAGGATGTGTCAAAATGGTGTACACAATTCAAAGGTACTTGACATGTCACAAAATTTAACGCAGTTGAATTAAAAAGATTATATCAATTCAATTTTAAACTTTGAATACTAAATTGTATCAAAGTTTGAGATAATAATAAATCTTAATGTGGTGTGTAAGTTTAAGAATTAAATACATATTTAATGCTATAAAAAAATAATATACAATGATCCTCTTATAACTTAATTATGATTAATCCACAAATATTTTTATCCGGAAGCTTCTCAAAAATCTAATCTCTTAGCACTATAATCGTGAAAATATTATCTGAACTGTTTAAACAAATTAAATTTTAATAAAATAAAAAAAAATTATATATATATATATATATATATATAATAGAAATCTTAAAATAAAAACTAGAATAGTGATCTATTTATCAGAGATTAAATTTTTGGATACTTTAGAAACAGTCATGGAAAACAAAAGAAATTCATGAATATTTATAACAAAAATTTCCCCGGTAGGACATTGAATAAAACAAATTGTGAAGAAGTGGCTAGTTTTTATTACAGAAATATAGAGACATTGGTTTTTTGGATGAAAAGGGGTGGGTCATAAAACTCAATCTGGAAACAACGCGTGTCGCACTGTGGTAGTGGTGCATGTGAAAGTCTTTTGAAACTAAAATGAAACAACATGTGATGTGATCAATTAATGTCTCAAATTTGCTCAGACATATCCTGTTCCTATATCTGTTAGGTACGTGACATGAGACATATCTGAATTTTACACCAAAATGGACCCTCTCTCTTCTGTAAAATAAATCTAAAATACATGCCTTCTTCTTTTATCATATTGCCATATTTTTGGGTAATTGAATTTTGTTAATAAGTACAGAAATATTATTAATTAATTGGTTCACTTCGATTTTAAATTTTAATAATTAGTTAGCTTAACATAAAGTTTTTAATTAAAAAATAAGTACCACGCTTCCCCTCACTGTAATTGGATTTGATTTTTTCACAGGAAGGTAATATTTTTTTTCTTGTTCTGAAGCCTAATTCATGTACATGCCGAGAAACAAAACAAATTAAACACAAGGAAATTTCTTCTGCACCCCTTGTTTTCTTTCTCCACCCCATACTTTTTGCTAAGAAAACTCCCCACTGGAAACCCGTCATCAGTACTGCTTCTCAAGCCCAAGCCCAACTTGGAGAGAACGCATTCCAAGCTCATTTCTGTGAAAGCCCAAACCCAATACAAATTATTTTTCTTTACCCAAAGTTGACGTTGAAAATAAACTACAATTGATGAGAAATTTTTTTTATTCGATTTTTGTTTTCTTAATGTGTTGCATGCTAAAATTGAATCAAGCTTTTAATTTATTAGAGTAGAATAAATAGTTATTTACTAGGGAATCACCATGCATGACAAAATTATTAATTTTATAATACTTTAAAAAAAGCTATGCATAATTCAGCTTTAATTTATCAGTAATATAAAACAGAAAAAAAATCAAATTATTGAATTTATATTTTTTTTAATTGTCAATAAGCATTTTTGTTGTTATCTCACTGTTCATATTCATGTCTTGGTTGGCACTCGCTACAAATTCATTATGGGTTTCGATAACCCTGAAAATTACACATTCAACACAATCCTAAAAGAGAAATGAGTTTTTAAAATAAGGTTTAATTAATTGTATAGTACCCGGTTTGGGGTTAGTGTGTCAAATAGGTACCCGATTTTAAAAAAATGTCAATTGCATCCAACATTTGAAAATTGCTTCAATTAGGTCCCTTTCAGACAGAGTTGACTAACGTCGTTAGTCAACATGCCACGTGTCAATATGTGGTTTTTTTTTGTTTTTTTTTAATTAATTTTTTTTTTTAATTTTTAATTTAAAAAATAAAAATAAAAATGCCACATGTCAAGTCCCTTGTGTGACACGTGGCATTGTAATGCCACGTGTCAGTGTCTCTATCAGATGTCATTGTGTTGATTTCGATTTAGTCCCCATTTATGTTTTTTCGTTTCAATTTATTACCTACTTATGTGTATTTGATTCAATTTTAACCTAATAATTTTTAATAATTAAAATATTTTTTTTATAAAATTAAAAGTAATTAAGTATAAAAGTTTTACAAAAATTAAGTATTTGATATTTATATTAAAATTTTGGTGGTAAAAGTCATTTTTAATAAAAAAAAAATTAGTATAACATTCATACCAATAAAAATCTTGATTTAAAATTAGTAAGAGGCAATATTGTTCTATTTTGAAAAAAAAAAATTAACAAAACATGAGTACTTAATAAAAAAGTAATATGTTAAAAAGTCGTTTTTAATAAAAAATATTAGTATAACATTTATACAAATAATAAATTTGGTCTAAAATTGAGAGAAACATTATAAATATTAGTACTTAATTTTGTAAATATATTTATACTTAATTAATTTTAATCTTATAAAAAATGGATTACAAAAATATTTTAATTATTAAAAAAAAATTGGGACAACATTGAATCAGATACACATACTTAGGTACTAAATTGAAACAAAAAGACATATATGGAGACTAAATCAAAATCATCACAATGACATCTGTGATAGTGACATTGACACGTAGCATTACAATGTCACGTGTCACTGACAATGCCACATGTCACACACTAGGACTTGACACGTGGCATTTTAATTTTTTTTAAATTGTAAAAAAATTAAAAATTAAAAAAACCACAGATTGACACGTGAAACATTGACTAACGGCGTTAGTCAATTCTGTCTGAAAGGGACCTAATTGAAGCAATTTTCAAAAATTGGGATGTAATTGACACTTTTTTAAAATCAAGTACTTATTTGACACACTAGCCCCAAACTTGATATTATACGATTAATTAAACCTTAAAATAATAAGAATAACAAGTTTATGTAAAGATATTGTTGTTTTACAAAGTCTTCTACCCTTGACGCTAATTGTTACGCGTGGATTTCAACTCAATAAACTGTATACCATTTTTCATTCAAATAAAACTTTTTAACCATTAAAATAGTCAAGTCAATATTAATGTACACTCTAAAAAATATTTCATTGATCATGTTAAGCAATTTACCAATAGTAATATCCAATGTAAGTAATATATTTTTATCAAACCAAATCTTAAGCAATAAATATATATATTTTTAATATTTTAGAAAATTCTTAGAAATTTATTTTCATAAGAAATAAGTCAAGAAATTAAAATAAAAAAAAGTATTTGATTCTTAAAAACTCGAACTTAATGTGTTGTTGGATAACTCTGAATGGGCCATAAGCCCGATATCTCTGACTGCACAGTACATGGTTTTTCTTCCTGCATCTCCAATTTTTTTTCCTGCACCTCCAAATTTAACTGTGAAGATCATTATATCCTTCAAAAAAAATAAAAATAAATTATAAATTAAATATTTCTGCAGCCCGCACCCAAGAATGAAATTCGGTACCCGATTTCTGAAAGTCGATAACACCGGTTTCTGAAAGTCGATAACATCGGTTTCTGAAATCCGGTAACACCGGTTTTTGAAAGTCGATAACACCGGATTCTGAAAGCCGGTAACTATAAACCAAAAGGGTAGAAGTAAAATTATAAAAAGTTGGGGGTGTAGAAAGAAAAATTGGGAGTGCAGGAAGAAAAACCCCACAATACATCTTCTTAGCCCATAAACTAAGCCCGGTATGAGCATTTAGCAGCGGTTCATCTTACGGGTTCCCACTCCAATTTCTTCCTGCACCCTATAAATTATAATATGTGTACGTTGGATCTCTAGCGCATGCTTACAAAAATGTTTTTTTTTTAAATTTGAACTCAAGTCAATTAAGTCTTGTCCTCGTTAAAAAAATAGTCAATATGATTTAATTCTATTAATCATTTTTATTTTTTCAAAATACCTTTCATTAAGTATAAAATAAAAAAGTAAAAAAAAAACTCATTGAAAATAAATTTCAATTAATTTAAAATATTTTTTGATGATACTCTTAAATATGACAAAATAACTTAAATTTCATTCAGATGAATTTCTTTATCAGTTATTATTATAATAAAAAAATTATATTTTTTAATTTATACACAAACAAAATTTTTCTTGCAAAAGAATTGTTTTAACTTTTTCTTTTCTTTTAAGAATACTTGTGAAATTTTTGACCTAAATAGACCCAAGCTCAACTAATCTTGGACTTTTATTACTCGTAATTAAGCTCAAGAAAACATAACAAAGTGAATTAAGATTTAAATCTTTCACCGAAAGAAACATTCATACCTAATATTTGACCATGCCTTCACACGATTTTACTTCCCTTTTTGAAAAGGTTACAATTAATAGCTTGAGAAGAACAACATAAGAGATGTTTTACTTAACTAAATTGGAGTAGCATTTTCAAAGACACGTGAAAACCCTTTTCTCAGAATCCCCAAAATGCCCTCCAGATACTTTCCAAGCAATTCAAGAACCTTTCCACAGCAACTTCGTTTTCGGCCTCAACGGTCAACCACGGCATCTTCACACTTTATCCCACAATAAGCTTAAAAATACATATTATGACAAATATCTGGGTGTTAAATACAACATAATACACAAAGTTTGGTAAAGAGAATTTTTTTTATTTCTAATTAATATCTTTGTCTATAACATTTGTTTATAACATTTAATGTTAGTTTCTATTTTTTGATGATTCATTGTTACAATCGAAAGATAAAGAAAACCACACATAATCCACTATGGTGAATGTTAGAAAACATTAAATTGAGTTTTATTTTTGAACCAACAATATTGCTATAATTATTATCATGAAAAGGTTTATCTCATTTTCTTTTTGCATATGAGATGAAAAATAATATTATTTAAATAGCAGTATATTAAGTAGAGCCGGCAATTGGCTTTGCGTCAGAGTCCACAGCTGATTCTTTATTGTCTTTCTCTCTCTTTTCTTTCTCACTGTTTGTGTGTTCAAACTAAGCTTGATATTTATGAAAAATAGTGTTGATTCTTATCTGTTAGTCTGCTACTGCATAGAACATTTGTGAAGTGTAAACCTGGGTTTACTTTTATTAATTATTATTTTCATTTTTTCATAGCCGCCTCTTCTTGTTCAGCTCCCAGTCTCTTCTTTTGCACGCCCCAGATTCCTAGAAACCCACCTTTCCTTGGTTCTCAGTGGAAAGTTTAGTTCTTTTGTCTTTTCTTCTTCGTGGGTGAATTGGGTAGTCTGAATTCTAACAACAATTGTTGAGTTCCATGGTCTTGTCTTGGATCCCTTGCCAGCTGGCACCTTGAGGCTTTTTGTCCGATTGGGTGGTCGAGGTTTTGGAGAAATTTAGGAAATACCGTGCAGCTGTAACTTCATCTAAGCAACTTTTTTTTTTCACGGTCATCTTTTGTAATCACTGTCAGAATTTGATCTTGCCTTTTTTCCATTCAGAAATTCAATTCAATTCATGATGGCCCAATTTGGTGAATTGGGCCAACACCTTTGATTGTTTGCTGGGTTCTTCTGGTCAATATTTTGGAACTGTGCAGATGGTTTGTGTTTCAGGCTAAATATGATGCTTGATCAGGACTCTGTCGGTTTTGTTAGGTAGTTTTATGCACCTGATTGCTTCTGTGCTGCTACAAGGAGATGCTTTCCTATTGGATTGCTGTGTTTAGTTAATAATGGCTATGTCTGCGTTATTCTTGGTTCTGCTGCTGCAACTGTCAACAATTTTTGGCTCGGAGGTTGTCTTACAGTCAAAGGATTGTGGCACTGATTGGGTGGCACATTCATATTCTAGTCATAGTCAGGAACTTTTCTACATAAACGGCAATGTAGTGGACAAGGTTGCTTTCTGTGAGGCTCTCCAATCGTATACTGAAAAGGGGTGTGATGTGAAGGACTACTTTGGAAGTGTCAAATGTGTGACGGATGTTTCTTTTGGTATGGTCTAGTATGATGTTAATTTGAGTTTGGTTTGAGAGATGGTTATGCACATTTTCTGTACATTTCCACTTGTAATGTCTATCCTTCACAATAGCGTTTCTTTTAACCTTTGTGTTTGCTTTTATTGTTTGCAGTGGATTTTCCTTTAAAGGCAGGGAGGAAACTTCTGAAAGAGGATTCAAATACCGAATCTAAACCGCAAGGAGATTCTAAGCCTCTGCCAGCCCACGTGGTTGGTATTTCTGCCGGGGGAGCTCTGTTTGCATGTTGTCTTGTTCTTTGTCCTTGTTTCTTTAAGAGAAGGAAAGCAACTTCTCATGCTGTTCTGAACAAGGACCCCAGTTCAAGTGAGTTGATGTTTTTGTAAACTTTTACCACCTTTTTTGTAGTTTCTCTAGATAACTTACATGCTAGGCATTTGCGTTCATGTTATGAATTTGAGAGATGTGTATTTTGACATGCTGTGATAAATAATCTATTCCAATGTTAACATAAAAACGGTTGAGGTGTAATTCAGTTTCAATTTTTCTCTATAAATGTGCAGTACATCAAACTCACATCATACTCACAGGTGTGAGACTATTACCATCAGACTATTGTGAACAGTGTATGACGCATTGTGCATTTTTTACAATTATTTTGTCTCTCTTTTCTCTCTTCTTCTATTTGTGTATCCCAACAATTGGTATCAAGAACAAGGTTTGGAGGGGCCGAGGTTGCAAGAATAAGATGACTTCCATTACTACCAATCTTCCGATTCTCACAATGAAGAACTATGACAACAAGAAAATACACATACTGAGTTGTTGTGATTGAAAAGAAAGATTGCAAGGCGTTGTTCATCTTGTATTAGAGTGTTGACATAACAAACTTTGAGAGGATTGCACAACCAAAGACATCAAAGGAGGCCTGGAGATTCTTGAAAGGGTTCATGGAGATGCCGCGAAGACCATGAAAATGAATCTTAAGACGTTAGGACAACAATATGAACTTTTGTCAACAAAGAGTAACGTGACAAAGGCTAAGTGTATTACCCATGTTCAGACGATGGTAAACACAATGAACAATCTTGGAGAGAAGATGGTTGAGTTCCAGGTGATTGAGAAAATATGTGTATTTACTAACGAAGTTTGATCACATAATTGCTATAGAAGAATCAAAGAATCTTGAAAGAGTTGAGTCTTGAAGAGCTTCTGGGTTCTTTAGAGTATTGAACAAGGAGAAGAACCGAAGAATGAGCAAGCTCTTCAGGCACATACCAATCCAGAGGAAACTTTCAAAATGAAAGGTAAGAACAAAGAAAAGTGGAGGAAAGAAGTGAACAAAAATAATGTGAAGGAGGATAGCAAGAAGTGAGTTGATTTTCAGCAAAAAAAGGGACGCAATTTTGTAAAAAATGTGGCGTTTTATAATTGTAACAAAATGGGAATTGATGGAAACCAATTCCAAGGAGGGCTGAAGTCCAAATGGCTCAGGAAGAAAGGGATGACGATTTAGTACATGCATTGTTAACGGTGACCACTACTCAACTAGAAGGACTTGAAGAAAATTATTGGTATCTTGATACAAGATGCTCAAGATATATGACAGGAAGGAAAGATTGATTCACAAGTCTTGATGGATCAACTAAGAGCAAGGTGAAGTTTGTTGATGATCGTGCTTTAGTGGCATTAGGGGTTAGAAAGATAGTGATTAAAGCGAAGAATGGTGGCCAAGGTTGTATTACAACTGTTTTGTTTGTTCCTAGAATGAAGAGAAATTTATTAAGTCTTGGTCAATTACTTGAGAGATGATAGACTTCAAGATTAGAAGATAAAATGCTTCGATTGTATGATAAAAACACCATTTGGTTTTGAAATCACCTCTAACCAAGAATCAAATTTCAATTTTGAAATCGGTGTAGTAGATCACGAATGTTTTGCAGCTATGATATATAAAGAGGATTGACTTTGGCATTATCGTCTTGGGCATCTTAATTTTCGAGATATACAAAACTTGAAGATTAGAAACATGGTACAAGGTTTACCTCATATTTTTCCCCCAAAGAAGTTGGTAAAGAATGACCAAGCAGGCAAAAAATTCTTTTCAGAGATATGTTTTATCAAAAACAGAGGATAAGTTACAAGTGGTCTACTAGATGTTTGTTGTCCTATCTAAACCGAGTGCTCGGAGGTTACAAGTATTTTGTTTCATCCATTGATGTTTTTTCAAAGAAATCATGGATTTACTTGAAAATTTGTGTATTTTCAAAGAAAGAGTGATGTTTTAGAAATCCTTAAGAAATTTAAAGACATTGTAGAATGAAGCAATGGCCAAATTATCAAAGTTTTGAGAACATATGAAGAAGGTGAATATACATCAAGTAACTCCTCCATAACATAATGGTACTGTAGATAGGAAGACTTGAACCATTATGAGCATGGTACGAAGTATGCTGAAGACTAAGGAGTTACCAAAATATTTGTCGGGGGAGGCTGTGTCATCTGCTATTTATATTTTGAATAGATGTCCATCTAAGAGATTAGAATAGGTTACTCCAGAAGAAGTTTGGTCCAACAACAAGCCAAATGTGAGTGAGAAATGATGTTGTGTTTGATGAGTTCAATCTCATTAACAAACAAATTGTTAGTGAGAAATGATGTTCTGTTTGATGAGTTCGGTGATTGGAGTTGGACGTCATATGGACAACATAGAGGGGTTGTTATTGAGTCTGAAGAGGCTGAGACTAATGAAGAACAAAATGTTGAATCAAGTAAAGCATAAAGTACATCAATTGCTTTAAAAACCTAGTAATAATATGTATATATGTGAATGATCTTTTTATTATAGAGAATCATGAAGGTGAGATTGATGCCATTAAGAGGGAGTTGATGAATGCATTTGAAATGACAAACCTCGAAAAGTTGTCATATTCTTTGGGTTTTGAATTCACAAGAGTAAAGGAAGGAATGGTGACAGCAAAGGAGGTATGTGATGGAGATGTTAAAGAGACTCAATATGCTTAGTTTTAATTCAACAGCTACTCCAACTGAGACTGTTTTAATACTAAAGAAAGAAGGAACTAATGAGCAAGTAGATGAACTGAGTATAAGAAAATTGTTGTTGTCTCTTTAAGGTATCTTTGTCATACACTACCTAATATAAAATTCGTTGTAGGAGTAATATCGACATACATGCAGAATCCCAGGGTATCTCATCTTCTAGTTGCCAAATGAATTCGCAGATACATGAAAGGAATTATGGCAAATGACATTCTGTTTCCACAAAACACTACTTCCACTTAGAAAATTAAAGTTGTTTGATTCACATATGCAGATTGAGGAGGTGATAAGGATGATCGTAAGAGTACTGAAGGTTTTGTGTTCATTTTAAAAGGATCCTTGACCTCTTGGAGCTCGAAGAAAGAACAAGTGGTTGCGCTGTCTACACGTGAAGCAAAGTACATAGTTGTTGCTATGCTGCATGGCTAGAACCATTTTGGATGGAGTTGAAGCTAAAGCATGATGTAGGAATGAAGTTGTTCATTAAAAGTCTATAATAAATTTGTCAAAGAATCCTTTAACTCATGGTAGGAGTAAGCATATTGTTCACTATTTGAGAGATCAAGTGAATGAAGGAAAACTGGAGTTCAAATGTTGCAACACTCATCATCAAGTTACAAATGTTTTCACCAAATCCACGAGGGCTGAAAGATTTAAATTTGAGAGATAAATTGAATGTTTTCAATGTTGAGAAACTGAATTAAGGAGTGAAGAGTTGTACAAAATTTCAATGTACAGTACATCAAACTCACAAGTGTGAGACTATTGCCGTCAAACTATTGTGAAAAGTGTATTTTTCACAATTACTTTGTCTCTGTTTTCTCTGTGTGTGCATCCCAACAAAAACTTCAGTTTCTATGGTTATTATATGCTTTCTTTTTCTTTCTTTATTATTTTTAAGACTATGTTTCCAGTTACACTTGAATAAATTATGGACAACTTTGATCTTGTAGTGGATTCAGTTTCCTCCTTTGAAGCCTCCGTTACTGACAAGATTCCAGCCAGTCCACTGCGGGTGCCAGCTAGTCCATCAAGATTCTCAATGAATCCAAAACTCAGTAGACTTCAATCATTGCATCTTGATTTGAACCAAGTTACAAGAGCTACTAATAACTTCTCAGAAACATTGCAAATAGGAGAAGGGGGTTTTGGAACTGTCTACAAGGCCAAGTTGGAAGATGGTCTAGTCGTGGCTGTAAAACGTGCAAAAAAGGTAAGTAGCGCTGAGTATGTAGTTTAAAAGTCTGCACCTAATCTTAGAATGCTCAAGTTCTGGATTCTGTTTTGTTACAAAATTATGCATCAAATTTTATTATGAAAGGCTTTGACTGTCATATACCACTGAAATGGTAGAAGTACTTACTTTCTCCGTGCTCTGATATGGCTAAATCGTATAGGAACATTTTGATAGTTTGAGAGCAGAATTCAGCAGTGAAGTTCAACTTCTGGCCAAAATTGAACATCGAAACCTGGTGAAGCTACTAGGTTATATTGACAAAGGAAATGAACGCCTCCTTATTACAGAATTTGTGCCAAATGGTACCCTTCGAGAACATTTGGATGGTAAGACTATGCACTGTTATCCGCCAACATCTGTCTTTGAATATTGAATCTAATACAGAATATCATGTTATACTTTTTGCAGGCATGCGTGGAAAAACACTAGACTTCAATCAGCGCCTTGAAATTGCAATTGATGTTGCTCATGGCTTGACCTATCTACATCTGTATGCAGGTAGTGATTACTGTAGTACGTATATTTTGTTCTCCAACATTTTCTTTTTCCTACAAACCAACTGCAAGATTGTTCTTCACGACATCTTACACAACTATAGTATAAATAGATGCTTTGAAATCTTGAGTTTATGCAAAAATGCCTTAAATAGGGTTTCATGTGTTGTTTGTTTATTGAAACAGCATTGACACGACATTACACTCTAGTAATGATCACCGAGTATGTTTCCAACGTATTACAGTGCAATCAATCTTATATTAGTGGCATATCTAGTTAGAGGTGGGGAAATTTAATAGCCTTATATTAACCGTTATGATTGAGATTCATTCATCATTCTCACTTCATAGTCTTCCTCTCTCTCTCAGTTTTTCACTTGTGTTAATTCTAGTATGTTCAAGCTGCATGATTACCATAGTCTAATAATATTTAATATTTATACATATGCCTATTGAATCTTGATGCGTAGCCTTTGTGATGTCTTGGAACAGAAAAGCAAATTATCCATCGAGACGTGAAATCATCCAACATTCTTCTGACAGAAAGCATGCGAGCTAAAGTTGCTGATTTTGGATTTGCAAAGCTAGGGCCTGTAAACACTGACGAGACACACATTTCTACCAAAGTGAAGGGAACAGTTGGTTATTTGGATCCTGAGTATATGAAAACATACCAACTCACTCCCAGGAGTGACGTTTATTCGTTTGGAATTTTGCTTTTAGAAATCGTGTCCGGCCGCCGTCCCGTGGAGTTGAAGAAAACCGTTGAAGAGCGTGTTACACTTAGATGGGTAAGCTCATACTTTGTTTTCATGCATTGTCATCACAAAAAAATTACTCTGTGAATCTATTAAAAATTGTTAGTTTAGGTATAAAATGTGTTTGATCTTTATGCAGGCCTTCAGGAAGTACAACGAAGGAAGTGTAGTGGAACTGGTGGATCCTTTAATGGAAGAAGCAGTAAACACAGGTGTTCTGATGAAGATGTTTGATTTGGCATTTCAATGTGCCGCACCCATTCGAGCAGATAGACCTGACATGAAATCGGTGAGCGAGCAATTGTGGGCAATAAGGGCAGATTACCTCAAGAGTGCAAGGAGAAAATAAGTAGTGCTTTTTCATGATGATGATATAGTGAAGTTGGTCTTTATCTCTTTTTTCTCTAAGAATTTTCTTTCTTTATCAATCCTACCTAAGTATGGATAAAGAAATGATGTGATGTCATTTGAATCTTTCTCGGTGACTTTGCCTAATGAGTCATTATTGTGAAGTGTGAACATTACTTAGGAAGTGGCAACCAAATGCAACTGGCTCAGAAAGCAAGACCTGAATAAACATACTTCCACAAAAGAAAATATAGGGCGAGGAACTTCCTTTTCTTGCCACTGAAGTATTTGTCTGTGTAGAGTTGACAGTGGATTTTGTAAAATATGAACTTGTTCTTAAAGGATGGAACATATATTGTGTTACTTTTTATGTCATAGTGAAAATCGGCTTCAAAAATGGGCGAGTTCCAGAACTTAGTTCAACACAACGAAATTTTACTCCTGAAATTTTACTCCTAAACATATCCATTGAAAAACTGAATAAACTACTATTTATGACTGCGAGGAGAAGCACCTTCAGACAACCACGGCTAAATTATTATGACAACATAATGAAGTTAAAGTAAAACGAAATTCCCTTGATGAAGGGCTATTGATTACTGTCTTAAGCAGCTTCATGCAATTGGCAGTACACAATTTTATGGCAGGCAATTATATATCACAAATTATGTACAAAGTGCAACAATGAGCAATAGTTGAAAAAAGGGCTCACTGAATCATACAATTATTATTTTGTCATATGACTCAGCTCTGTATTCCATGGAGATGGAAAAAACACTATTACTAGTAATCTGGTCTCATGAATAAGAATTGTTTCTGCAACATAAGAATAATTGAGCTGGGAAGCCTTAGTCAGATGCCCTAAAGCTTAAGCAAGAATATGTGAGCGTTGCCCTTTGACCAAATTTGTGTTCCCTACACAAGGGTGCTAAAATCTTAGTATTTTCCCTGCCTTTCTTACCAGAAAGGGATGCAAACCCAAAATATGTTCCGGAATGAAGTCGTGCCGTGTGAGTATACCAACCACAGGTGATCTCTGCAGTTAGCATGCACAAAACTTGGATGAGTGAACATCAGAGAACAGTAATAATGAAGTGGTGACACAATTAACTTTCTTGATCAAAATTAACAAGGCATGAGAATTTTACTTACACTAGAAATCTTGGGTATCACAAGCAAATGCCTTAAACCAAGCGCCCGAAAAAGTGTAAGGGCCTTTCCCAGTGACATTGTCTCCACAACAGTATAAGGAGAAGTGTTAGTAAATGGATGTAGATCTATGAACATGTCCATCTCTTCCTCCAACAACTCTATATCCTCTATCTTTAGACGAACCTTGCTTGAACCCTTCTTTGCAAAATCATTGGCTGCAAAATTATCAAAGACGGCTCCACTGGTTGCTGAAGGCGAGGAAATGAAAGCTTTCTTCTTCAGCAATGTGAGAAGATGGTCGCGGAGGATTATGCCAAATAACACCGGAGCTTCCGACATAGGAGGCTCGTCAATAACAGGAAACCCGTTATGTCCTGTACTTTTGAGAATAAACACGATGTTACGAACCTTTTCGATGCCATTAAATGTCTGCAGTGGACCTGTTACTACATCACCTACTGTTAGCTGCCTCATATAAGGTTCAGCATGAGTTTCTAAATATGGCAAACCTTTGGCTTTCATTATAATGTCATATATATTTGCGTTGAAAGCATCTGCGACAGTCTTAGATATGAATAACACCATCATGATTAAGGGTAGCAACAAGAGGTTGTTGGTGAGTTCTAGAATAATTACACACAGAGAAACTGTCGTCCTCATGGATCCACCAAGAAAAGAAGCAGCACCGAGTACAGCATAAAGACCATGGTTAAGATTCGAGTTTTTGCCAAGCAGCATTCCGACAATGCGTCCATAAGAAGCACCAGTAACAATAACTGGCACAAAAAGACCAGCGGGAGCAACAACTCCATAGCTGAAGATACTTAACAGAAAACATGTAACAAAAAAGATTAGCATTGATGTAACCTCAAACTCATCATCGGTGTTCTTGCTAAATAGATTTCTAATAGCATCATCGTTTGTGTTGAAAATGAGGCTTGCAAGATCATTGTAATGATTAGGAGCGCACTGGAACTTCTTGTAGATACCAGACCGGCCGATTGTAGGACATGGTTCAGTCGGATTAGGTGGACAGGGTCGGCAAGATGTAAACCATGGCAAACCAAAAAGAAGGCAGGATGTACAAATGGAGATCACACAAGCAAGCAAAATTTTAAAAATGGTTCCTTTCCTGCAAAAGTAAATGATGGAAAGAATGAGCTTTGTATAATGTACCGTACAATGTTAGGAGAAATTCAAATTGTTGAATGCACTTAAGGCTAAAAGATAGCTCACTCATTGATAAAATTGTATATCCGAAGAACTTTGCTCAGCAGCAAATTAAATAAGCTGCCAAGTAACCCCCCTATAACACCAAGAATAAACACTGGAGGAACATCCACCAAATGATATGAAATACTCGCTGAATAAGCATCAAACATTATCAGTCCCCCTTTACCAAATAGCCCACATTTACCACTTAAACATAGGTCAATCATGGCACGGAGCAATATTGCAACTATTGCAGCTGTGAAGAAAGCTCTCCACAGAAGGGCACTTCTCCACCTGTAGAACAGAAATCAAACATTTACTAAGGGAACAAATAGACTTACGGAGTTTAAGATTGATAAGATAAAACATAACAATTCATCCACAGTAACTAAAGGAAAACCAATTCTAAAAAACAATAAGAGAAGACATTTATAAGAAGACAACTATGGGGAAACTGGGAGAGAATGAAAAGAAGCCAGTGCAATTGTCATCTGAAAGCTGAAGGACCTCAACCAGCCCTTGTAAAGAAACACATAGATCCGAGCCTGAGGACAATTAATCAGCAGCCTAACAATATATGCCTAACAAACCACCCAAACCCAATGAAAGTTATGCTTGATAAGAAAAAAGAGCTATTATAGTTTTAGAGGAGTTTGATTTAACATGTCTGTAAACAAAATGGTGCAGAATAAAATTATATTGGATCAAGTTTGGCCACAATATGCAGCTGAAAACATACAAGAAATAACAAAATTCAAGACACATTTTTTGTCACTAAAAATAAAGGTAAGGAGGAAATAAACATCATTGACAAAAACCATTCATAAGAAAAAGTATGATTCCAATTCTCAAGAAAAAATCATGAAAAATTGAGAGTTTATAGGAGAAAAAATTTAATGTGTATAGATAGGCAAACAAACCAAGATGCCATCTCTTCTAGAGCAAACAACACACCACCAACAGGGGAGCGGAAAGCAGCAGCCATTCCAGCCGCTGATCCACATGTTATTAGATCTCTCCGATCACGGTCATTCTTAAAAAACTGTAACCATTTCCACGATAACCCATATCTCTTTGACCCACCCTGACCTACTAATGCTGCTACACATGCACCTGTATGCACCATAGGCCCTGCCTTCCCGATAAGAAGTGATGAAGAAACTGCTGTAATGCTTCCAATAATCTGTAGAAAGAACCAACATGAAAGTAAATATCTTCTCAGGGAAAACAAGAATTCCGGTTTGAGGATGAATTTAATAAAGGCATCCAGAGTACTTGTTAATTAAGAGACAGTGTTACCCATATCATGAAACAACATGATGTTGGAGAAACATAAAAATTTAATATTAGTTTCAGAATCCTATCACAAGTGCTCCATCAATTAAGGGAGGAAAATAAAAGAGAGAATATAGAAAGCACCATAGATGGTGGATAGGGGACAAAAATGATGGGTAATATGGCTAAAAATGTACTTGGAAAGATCATTTGCACACCACAAAAGTTGCATAAATTTTTCATCACTTCACAGCTCTTAACAACTTAGTAGTGTATGTTAAAAAGTTTTGAAATGTGTTACTCAACTAACATTATCCAGAGATAAACAAAAGGTTATGTAAACAAAAATTAACAATATAGAATGGAAAGTTACTGACTACAGGAAAATGTTACAATATTTACACCACTTTATGAAGTGCCAATAGCAATTTCAATGAATGATAATAGGAAAGGGAAGTGGCTTCCGTTTTGCACTTACAAGTGACTTCAACCATGGGTCCACCTGGCACCTAAAACTTTTAAAGTCCCCTGTTCCAAGAAAAATACTAGCAATATGCTTCTCAAAACACTCTTAAACTATTGGTTGGAATTTAATAAAACCTACTTCATTAATAATTGTGTTTTAGAAAATGTGTTGCTATTGTTTTCCTCTATAATTTAACTACATTTGCATGCAAACATAGGTCAAAGAAGAACATCAAAATCATATGAAATATGATCATCATAGGGACCAAGATCACATTATTGTACAGACAAAGCACTAAATAAGTGTCGTGTTAGTTCATAGTATACCTTAACAAAAAGAGTTTGCACAGTAAATATTCCAGGTGCATCCACCCCATTTAGGTAAGCCTTCACCTCAGGTATACCCGAACCTGTGGCCGCAGGTGCTATCAAAGCCGTAATTAAGGAGGCAAAAAGCGTGAGACCCAAATTAGAAACAAAAAATATGAAGAAGGCCAACTGAAACCTGCGAGAAATTCCAAGCTTCCAAAAGTCAGCCAATCCATGAAAATAAACTATAAATAGTCAGAGAGACAAATAAAACAAAAGAATGTAAAACATTGTTACCTCTTCTCCAACATCATATTGGAGGTGACCACAAACTTGATGCCAGCGAGATTCTCAACCGCGAGATTGTTGCAGAAGCCAATAAGGCTAACGATCACGCCAACGATAAGGCACAAGAGCCACTTCATAAAAATGTACTGAAATATCTGAGTCTTCCCTCTGCTCCTCCAATCCTGCTTGAAGAACTCGTTCTCAAAAATTCTGCATACCCAAAACAGAAAAGCGCGAGACTTGAGAGGTGGGTCACGGAAAAGATTTTACCTTTGGACAAAAGCGCCACACCCAGATGAAAAAAAATGAGAAAAAACTTACTCATAATCGAGACTCTCAATTGGGCTGACATTGACGCCGACAATAGCAACCTGCGATGTTGAGTTGACAATGGATCTCTGTGAAGAAGACAGTAGAGCTTGACGAAGGAGAGGTTCAGAATCTCCATATCCATTCCTGAGGTGGTTTGTTGACATGGCAGAAAGTTGGTGAGAAGTTAAGAGTGTTAAATTTGGAGAGTGAAGTGTGAAGCATGCGAGTTTGACTGAAACAAGCCTAAAGAAAATGGAAGAAAGACTCAACTAACCAGTGTGCAAGGGTAAGAATAGAGGATGGAATACAAGTATGGCAACTTGTTCAGGGAAGAAGAAAAAGAAAATATAAAAAAAGTAATTTGTTTTTTCTTTTTCATTCACATATAATACCTCCAAAAGGGAAATTTCTCCTCCGGAAATAAAGGTTAAATAAGGAAATTTCCCTTCACAAATTCTGACGTGGCATGGTTTGAGGTCGTTAATGGTGTTGTGGAGAAGGCTTAAGATGGGAAGAGATGTTAATATGATATACTCTTTTATGGTTAAATTACTATAAATGATTCAAAATTTAAGAGTTTTATATTATTTTATTGTCACTTCCTCCTATTTTGTTATAATTTTAGAAAACTATAAAATGTCTATCAAAAGGATTATATTTGTTAATCCTCCTATAAGGTAAATTTATATATGTACTTCAACTTTTCTTCTCAAAAAGATATTGAATTTAATTGGTTTAACATGCCATACAGTATATTTATTTATTTATTTATTTATTAGGAGGAAGTTTGAGTAATTTTGAATAAGTTTTTTTGTTCTAATGTAAAAATATATAATATTATTTTTCCTATATATATAGACCGAGTTTGTTTTTAGATTTTATTTTTTAATATTAACAGACATCAAAAATATATGAAAGAATAATTTTTTTTGTTTATTTGAATTTTTTTAATTGGTAAAAAAAAATTACTTAATGTTTTAAAATCAAATCAAGGTTTCGTTTATATTAATTAACTGAATGACAGTTATTAAATCCTATAGCTTCACTTTCACAGATTACGTTAGTGAATATTATTGCTGAGTAATTGGACAAGAATGACCTAATGAAGTTTTAAATTGAAGAGACAATATTAAGTTACTTAACCACCAAGAAAACTAATTTAACTTATATCCATTTATTACTGTAATATATTAATATTATTTACCTTGAAAATATATTGGAAATATATTTTGTAACATATATGTTGAGTTAATAAGTGTTAATTAAGATATAACCTTGTTTTGTAAATTTGGTATTTGTTATCAATATACAATCTGAGGTTAACAAATTGTTGTTAAAATGGGAAATTTTATATAATATGAAATAAATAGGTATAATATGAATGTGTGCTAAAAATAGGTGGGTGATTTTTTAAAAACTATGAAAAGCAAGTTATATGATATGTAAATATATTGTTTATTTACAACTTATAATAATATACAACCCTATTCTGTATATATTCTATGTTTTAATTTTATCTTTAATTATATTTCAAAATTTAAATACTTTGAATTTTGAAATTATGTTTCTTATTTTACTCTTTTATATAAATCGGTAATATGTATTACTTCTTTAACATTGTGCTAATCCATATTATAAACTGAATATCAAATATAAAAAACAATATATATATATATATAATTAATAAATGGATTCATTTATTTATTTAATGATAACATTTTTTCTAATTTTATTCTCCTAATAAATATTTTTGAAAAATTATATAATTACTTATAATACTTTTCAGTTTTAATATTTTAATAACTAATTTTTTAATTTATATATTTATTCATGATAAAAAATTATAAAAAATTTTATTTTTATAAGAATTTTTGTTGTAGTAAAAAAGAAGTGGACATATTTGTACATAAATATATGTAATTATATTTCAACTTATTTAAATAAGATAGTATTTGGTAAAAAATCTGTATATTATCTTTGTTTCCACTAATTTTTATTATGTGAATTTTATAATGCCACCTAAATTCAAAATAGAAATTCACTCTAAAATTAGTTAAGTGAATACTTAATTTAGTTGTATAAATCCCATCAGAGTTAATTTGTTTCTTTCACAAAATATCAATTTTATTTACACATACTTATATAAACATTTTACTAGGTAATTAATTTTGTCATGTAGACTTTTTAAAATAACGATAGTTAATTTAGGCTGTGTTTATTTGAGAGTGTACCACTGTTTCAGTCGATTTGTGAGAGCAGATTTAGTTTTGAAACGTGTTCGATTTCAGTCATTTGAAAGGACATGGGAGCGACGATTTGAGGGATGAGTGTATTATTTCATCCCCTTAAAAATGAGAGGATAAGCGGGTATATTTAGTACTTTACGAAATTACCCTTCGCTTGTTTGTGAGGTGATGGGGTTGGGGTGTGGTGAGGGATGGTCGTGCGTTGAGGTGGTGGTGTGGTTGTTATGGAGGGATGGCGGTGCTGTGATGAGGGATGGCAGTGCTGTGTGAGTGTTGCGGTGCTATTATGGAGGGGATGAGGTGTGTTGTTATTATGAGAGGGGGATGGGGGTGTGTTGTTGTTATGAGAGGGGATAGCATGTTTTGTGAAGGGCCGACACCGGTTACCACACCGGTGTCAATGATTTTTTTTTTTTTTTACTTTTTTTTAATTTTTTTTAACTTTTTTTCTTAACTTTTTTTTAAACTTTTTTTCTTAACTTTTTTTTATTTTTTTTAACTTTATATAAATTTTGTTTAAAATTTAATTTTTTTTACTTTCTTTTAAAATTTAATTGTATAATTTTTTTTTACATTTATAAATATTTAATTTTTTTATTTAAAATTTTATATAATTTTAATATTTTTTTTAATTCGTATTAATTAATTATAATTATTTTTATAACATCAAATTATAAAATCATTCTCTTTTTTCATCAAGGGTATTTCGGTAACTTTCTAATTTTATCTATTTTTACAATTTATTTTATCTATCATATCAATCAAATCTTTCACTAACTTTCATAAAACTTATCTCCAAATCCACTCATTCTACCCTCTAAATCCATTCAAAAAAACACAAAAATTCATCCATCCAAATCTACACAAATTCATCTTCACACTCTCCCCCATATCCATCTCCCCAAAAGAACACACCCTTAAAGTAGTCACTGCAAGATATCATATAAAAATCACGTGATGTGTTGTGAATAATCCAAACTTTAATTGTCCTTCTCCTGTTCAATCCAACGAGGTGAGCAGAATGAATGCGAGACATCCTTAAAACAAAACGAATTCGAATAAAGTTGACATTATTATTAGAATTTGAAACTATTCTTTTGAATCAATTCTAGTTTTAATGGTCAATTGCTGCTTGGGTAACGGAAAAAGTTTGCGGAGGAAATGCCTTTATAATAAAAATAAAATTATAATATTTTAAAAATAAGTGAATGTAAAAAATTGTTTTGAATTATAGACTAAATTGATATATTATTGAATTTTGTAATGGTGATTAAGATTTTAAATTGAGAATAAAAAATTGAATTCATTTCAAATATAATTACGATCAAAATTTGGTTTGGTGGTTTTAAAGTTAAAGAGGTACATGTAATTATTAAGAGTGAAGGAATAATTTAAAGTTTTTCAGATAGATCGAATGATTATTTTATTGTAAGATATCGATAAATAATATAGGTGTGACTATTATTTGCTTTAAATAGAAGTTGAAGTGATAACATTGGTCAAGTATGCTTAGAAATGAGAGAGAGTGATGTCACATTTATCTTTTATCTTCTACATTTTTTTATCATAACTTAAGTATTGTAGTTAGTTTATTTTTAAAATTTTTAAAATCTCTTGAGCATGATTGTAGTTGGAGTAAATATTGACAGAATTAATATAAAATAACATAAATAAACTGAAGCTATTTAACATTCACAACCTGACTTACATTAAAATGTTCACTATGGTAGCATAATTGAAATTTGTATGACACAGGAACATTGTTGCTGAGTATCGTATTCTTTTAAAAGTTTTGGTGCAAAGAACCTATATAGTTGTGTAAAAAAATCAACCCTACAACAAGGTTACTTGTTAAATGAGATTTCGTAAAGATAAGGATTAATATTTTGTTATGTGTTAAATTGTCTTATAAGTATACGTTAAAGTCGAAACGTGTTAAATTATATAAATAATTTAAATGTTAGGTTAAAATATTATTAATATTTTATGTTATTGGATTAAAATAATTGTATTAATTTATTTTTAAAATTTAAAAATTAAAATGTATTAAGATTTACGACAGATTTCATTTTTATATATAAATTGTATAAGTTTAGAGATTACAACGTAGTTAATCCTATTCTCTAAAATTACAATTTTATTTAACAAGTGATGTGTTTAAGTGATAAAATTTGAACCCATTAACAATTTTACAAAAGAGCGTAAAGAAACTTATTATTTTGTTAACGTCATATTTATTTACTCAACTTTATTAAATAAAGATGGGAGTGGAATTTAATTTTTTTCAAATTCTCTAATTTTAGTTACATTTTGTAGTCAGCATTTTTTTTTCTCAACGAGTCTTGACGAAATCATAGAAAAGATCTAACTCTTCTAATAATATTAATTCATAGTTGAATGTAAGTTTCATTGAATAAAAAAAACACACACAAGCTATTAATTTCCTTTACAACTTGAAAACATATATTTGGAGAAGTTTTTTTTATTCTTTTATATCGTTTATTTTAATTAGCCAAATCCTTCATGTTATTTATTGTTAGCATAGGTACATGGTTTAATTTCATTTAATTGTGATTTTTAGGGTTACTTTTTATATATATTTATATACACACCTCATATATATATATATATATATATATATATATATATATATATATATATATATATATATTACTACATTTTTCTTTTATATATGAACAATGATGAAAGAGATATATGAAGAAGAAGATTGTCTAATATTAATTGTGTATAAAATATTACAAAAGATGTGTTATATATACACAAAACTAATCTTACAAGTCATAAGTAAATAAGCCTAAAACAGAATTTATGCTACAATTTATAAAAAAAATAAAACATGTAACCATTATAAACCAATGTTACTTAACTATAACAAGTAAAAAAAGTTATAAATTAAAAATTATTTATATTAATAATATTAAACTATTATACTTCTCAATAACATCACACTAATTTAATATCATTAACCTATTGTTTTAATATTGGTGCAATTATTGTACAAAATCTAGTTTTGCAAAAGGATTGTCTTTAAAATTGATTTGTTTTCTCATGCGTAAATTTAATTTATTATTTTTGTTATATTGCGTGTTAATTGAAACATTCATTTAAATACTTACTGTTATTATTAATGGTGAATATTCAATTTTTTTTTTAAAAAAAACATGTGTTTTATATTTCTTACTAAAGTGGGAAAAAGAAAACAATATATGCATCACATTACAAATTGTCTCAGGTAAAAACAATGTCTTTAATGTCACATGAATAATATGGGATTCTTTTGTGCTTTTTGTTGTCCCACCTTCTTTGATATTAATGGATATGTGGTTCACAATATTTACGAGCATGAACAAAGACGCAATTACACTGAATAAATAAACACTTTTTGTTTTTAATTTTCCCATTTTTAATTAATTTAAAATAAATTAAATCAAATTACAATTGGGAGCTTATGGTCCATACAAATTTGAATCATATCATATCACTTTCGGCTTCTTCAAGTTCGACTCACATGGTGTCTTGATGCTCTTAATATGTGTTCATGTCAGTGACATGTCAAAAGTTTGAAACATTGTACACTTCGCTTCATAAGTTTTTCTCAAATGAAATGCTCACATTTACTTAGCCATAGATGATGTCACATCGAGATATTATTTTTCCAACTCTATATTCTTCAGATTTTGGACTAATGCTCGAGTCATAGGAATAGGAATATGAAGCGATAAGATTGCAATTTTTTTACGGTAATAAAAGTTATAATGTACTACTTTTTGAATAAAGTTGAATAAATAACAATTATAATAATTAAAATTTAAAAAATGTATTCAAGCTTAAATATATTTTAAATATGGATAAAAATTTATAATAAACTATTTTATTATATTAAATAAATTATCTTAAACAATTTCAAAAATAAGATTATACTTACAAAAAATCATTTAAAAAAAAATTGTTACCTTGTACATAATAAAGGGAATAAGACATAGAAGAAGAAAACAATACCTATTTCAAAACCATCAAAATAGTTTTAAGAGTGAGTTGAATAGAATTATAAATAACTTATTTCCATTTTATTGAAAAATAAGAGTTATATGATACAAAATATTGTTGAGCATTTGACTTTTTCTTTACGTAAAAAGAACGTCAAAAACAAAAAATATATATGAATAAGAGGATTATATAATATTAATTGTGTATAAAATATTATGAAAGATGTATTTTATATATATATATATATATATATAATTTTAAAAATTATAAATAAATGAACTTAAAATATGTGTATGTGTTAACATATTTTTTAAATTCATAATATTACGATTAAATGCATAAAGAATTTGTTAAAATAAAAATTAAAAACATAAAACAAAACACATCGGTAAATATACATGTAATTTATAAGAGTGAAAGAAAGTGTTTTGATGTGTAATTTGTTAAACAAATTAACTTAAAATTACTGGTAAAAGTATATATAATATTTTTATTACTTTTTTAATTTATAAAAGTACAAATATTTAAAAAAAATTATTTTATTTAAACTAATATATTGTGGTACAAATGATTCAAATTTGTTTATTTAAAGAAATTAATTATATTTGTATAAACATTTTACTGTATAATTTTATTTAAATTAATGTTAGAATTAAATTTAATTTATGCTTGAAATTTAAAAATAAGTTTTAAATACTCTTATTTGAAAATTATAAAAAATAAACCCACTAGATATATTTTAAATGGATAATAAATCTGATAACAGAATGATTTTTTTAAAACTAGATAAGTAAGAAATGAGACTTCACACCTCGGGTAGTGTGCCTGCCCAAGGGTATCCATACATTGTCATCCTAGTGCATGTACCGTAGTTAATGGTGATTATTAGATTCAGAAGGTACAAAATTTTATGGCATTGTTTCTCCTTGGATTTTTTTTTGTATTACTTTAGAGTTTGTTTGGTGAACAAATATGGATGTACTATGATAAATAATCAAAGAAAAGAGAGGTCAAACAAGAACAAATAAATATTAAAAAAAAATAATCCATATTTTACTTTAATTATATATATATATATATATATAATATTATACAAATTTATAAATAAAAACATATTAAATTATATACGTAACATCGGAAAAAGAAATCTGACAAAGAATTTGTATAAAACATGATATATTTTAATATACATTTTTGTTGGGTTTATATATAATTTTTTTCATATATGGTTATAATTATTTGAGTGATTGTGGTTTCATATATAAATATATATGAGTCTCATATAAAATATTTGACACCATTATTTTTTCATATGATATATTTTTCTTTATGTGTATGGTGGTCCTTTTTTGGTATAGTTATGTGTTCATTCGTTCCAAACCATCGGCTCTGATACCACTATTGGATTTATTTATATTTTGAAGTGAAGTATTTTAGAGAGAATTTGGGAGAATATGATTAGAGTATGTCATGTGTAATGTAATATGGCTTGTATTTTTGAAACATGCATATATTTAACTGCAACTATAGGTCTGTCTCTAACTTTGTTGCAGTCATATTTCTTCGAAAAAACAAACACATAACATGTTGTGTGTACAAATTTTCTATTGAAAATTGTAAAAAAAGGATAAACACGATAATTTTTTGAAAGTACCGTATAATATTAGTATTCTATATCTATATAGATATGGATAAGATACTCGATTAGATAATATATGTGTAACAGATCAAATTGATATTCTAAAATTTACATATAGTGAAAGTTGTTGTTATAATTAGAATGAACAAAGTTAAAAAAAAGAAGCAATATTGATTGGTTACATATCAAGTTTTATTTTTTGATCTCATTAAGAAAAAAACCAATTTATATTAAAATATTCAAGAATAATTCATAAAAGAATAGTTAACGGTTCAGGTGTGTGATGACCTCTTTTTGTTATAGTTATGCGTTCAATCATTGTGAACCATCAACTCTGATACCACTGTTGGATTTATATATATATATATATATATATATATATATATATATATATATATGTGTGTGTGTGTGTGTGTGTGTGGTTATAGCTATTTGAGATATTGAGGTTTTAGATATATATTACATGAGTTTTACACGATATTTGACATCACTTTTAACCGCAAAATCTCAAAACTTACGGCAATGATGTTATGGATCTTTATTCTTACAGAGGGTTTAACTTTGTCTATTCTATCAAATGTGAGACTTTTGACTCACATTTGGAATATTAATTCCCAACAAATTTAAATATACAAAAAATATATACGTATGAATATCTACATATTAATGTTTTTGCTATCTTCAATATATTACATTTATACTTTGAAAGAATAATAAGAGGCAGGAAAAAGAAAAGAATGAGAAATAAAAAAGGAAAAGGCTGAAAGAAGAGAAAGACAAGACTACGAGTACAATGTGTGTATATATGTCTAAAGTTATATATGTATAAAGTTATATATGTGAAATAATTAATTATCAAGATAATTAATTATGAATATCTTGTATGAAATCGATTTGTGTTGCCAAATTCAGTATGTACTTACTTTATTGTCTACATATGTCTCAACTTTATTACTTGATATGCGCTTACTTCATCCTTGAGTGAACCAAACTAAATTAGGTACCTCCAAACACTTTGATGGTTAAATCACATTATGTGAGCTGAATATTCAGACCGAAGATAGATTTTTTTCCTTGAAGTAAATCACCTATATTATTATTTGAATTTTTACTAATTGGACTAATTATCTCTATATTAAGAATGTAATCCAATTTTTAGAAATGTGGTATTATAATATTTTTAACTTAGAGAGATCAAAATAATATCAATTGAACAAACTCAACATGATCTTAACTTGCATACTACACGGTACAAAAAGTTATTACATTTTTTTGTATATTTTTTATTTTTTACTTCGTTTTCCATCCATCAAAACAGTACTCTCCCTCCCTACACTTTTTATGTCCACTTATGGTATGTATCTATATTTTTATTTTATTTTTTTGATAAACTGGTCCGTCTTTAATCATTAACCTATTGTTCCACGTTTGGTATGGGTTGGTGATCGATCAGACCAAACAGTAGGTGAGAGAGGATAAAGATAAAGAAATTGTAATACAAGAGTGGAGAGAGAATGCAAATGATAAAAAAAAAAGAGTTTATCTTCATCTAAATATTTCTACAATCTCATTATAAATAAGGTGCTGGAAGGAGAAGGAATGGGATCTAATGATGAGGATGGATGTGAGATATGTATCTGGATATTAAATTATTCAATGATAAAAAAATAGTACAACATAAATAAATTATAAATGTTATTTAATAAAAAAGAAAATTAGTCTTTTTTTTTCAAAAATTTATTCTAATTCAATTCTTTAACCTTAAAAATAGGTAGATTAATAGGATAAAATGTTGATCAGTAGACCAAAAGCATGGTCATTAATCAAAACACAACTTTTTTTAGTTAAAAGTGTCCTAGCGTCACGATTGATTATGACTCAGTCAATTGACCTCTACCATAAGACAATTGATATCATTTACAATAATAGAACAATTTTCCCCTTAACAGTTCTCTCGCTAGGAATTTCACTCTTTTGTGACTTGACCCACTTAGCATCCGCTATTGTGCAATCCGCAACAATTTTTTCCTTAACAATTGGTATTAGAGTCAAGATCACGAGTTTGATTTTGGGTGGACAATTATATTTTAACTAAATTTTGTTTAGTTAACGTTTTAAACATATTTATTTTATGATAATACACGTGTCTACTTCAATGTTGTTTGAGAATTAAATTTAACAAAATTTAGTTAAAATAACTAAATTCGCACATTTTTTAATTATGAGACTAAAATTAAAAAAAAAAAGTGACTAACTCAAATTTTTATTAAAAATTAAAAAATAAAAACATATTTATCCTTATTATCGATTTAAACCGAAAATAAGTTAACGTGAAGAAAAAAATATGGAATAATATACTTTTAACGGAATTTTTATTGCTTCTTAAATATAGCCAACAGTTAGTTATGGGGTAATAGATTAAGTCTCAGGTTTCAGCTCTTAACTAATTACGTTATTTGAAAATTGATTGAATATGATTCTTCGATTATTAATGGTCCCCCAGCCAAAATAATTTAAGAATAAAGCAAACAAGTGAATAGGATTGAAGCCCAACGCAGACACGAAACATTGTTGCCAACTACAACACTACAGTGGGAGTGAGGACCACACAATAATTTTGTCTTCTGTACCGAGCAACTATTTGATTACTTAGATCAGATATATTCAATGAAGAGGTTAATGAACTTAACAAAAATAGTAAGATGTTATAAAAGAAAATAAAGCTAATTATATTTTCCTTAAACTAGTACTTTAACTTTGGAATTTTACATACTTTCTCAATATGTTTCTCATCCATACTCCTTGACACTCACAAATTACAACATTCACAAACTTTGTTTTGTGGTGGATAAGGTTGCTATTGCCTTTCTTTTCTTAAGATGACCAAGTCATTGTAATGCTGCTTAATAGAAACACATGACTAAAATAACTTTTCCTATGCTCAAATAATTCATTGTTAATATATAGTTTACTTTCTTCTTTTTCTTTTTCTTTTAAAAAAGTTATATAGTGTCTATTTTTGTGCTCATCCTCCCCACTTTATTATGGTGTATAAAAACACTAGGTTTGATGAAAAATGGCTTAATAAGTCAAAAAAATTTGAAAAAATGGAGAAAAATACTTATGAACATTAGCATTCCGCAAAGTTCAAACAAAAAATCAAAATTAATTTTTAATTTTATTGTAAAATTATTAAAACATAGATAATAATTCAAAATATCTTACATATATTAAAAAAAAACCATATACATCTTGACAAATTGTTAATAAAAGAGACAAAAAGTTGAGATCTTAAATTGAACTTAAAGACTTGGGTCTCCAAATGTAAAAATGAATTAAGACAAAAGGAGACAAAGTATATTGTGAAACATTTATAAGAAAAAAATATTGTTTTCTTAATTAACATGACTTATGAGACAAACTTGATAACTTAACAAACTTGAAAAAGTTGTTGCATATTGGCAAGACTAGAATGATCAAATTGAGGATGAATGAGAGAATTCATGACCCGTAAATGACTTGTTACATACCTGACATATTGGTTTAGATCTACCTCTTCCTCTACCTCCTCTAAAGTTAGAGCCCCTCCAATTACCTTGTGTCCCTAATTTGTTGCTTCTGAAATCAATTTTGCTTGCAAGGTTTCCTAAAATATTCATTGAAAGATTATTGAAACTTTTCAGATGTTCTATTCTGCTTTCAAAAGTCAATAGTTGGGCTTGTAGATCAACCCAACTAAGGTTGATTTGATTAGATAATTTGACCACCACCGGATTATAATTAACATCAGTCAATTCAACTTTTGAATCATCAAATCTGAGTTGGAGATTGGTGATCCTGCCAGCTTTAATTTATCAGCAAAGTTCTTCATTTTGAGAAGATATTGATTCATCTTCATTTTGAGAAAATATCGATCCATATTCAATTCTCCTTTGCGAGTGTTGTGAAATTTTGACTTGAGGTAGATTGTCCTTCATTTGTTTTGTGCACCTGCTAGGCTTTGGGCTTCATCCAAAAGTTCCTTGGATGTTTCACAGTGCAACAATTGTGTTGGAATATCAATGGCCATTGAATTTCTTAGTCACCCTAAGAGAGCTTGATCTTGTGCAATCCATTCTTCATAGTCAGGATTGGTTTTCTGAGTTTTGTCACTTATAGTGACAAACAATTTTGGGTATATTCTTTTATTCCTAGTATATAGCCATCAAGTTTGCAACCTCTTATCAATGAAAGAACTAGTGATTTCTATAAGAGATAAGTATCTTTGTCCAACCTGAGAGAAACAATTGTGGATAGGTCATTTTTGTGATTTGTGTTGGCTGCAGAATACATGATTGGATCGAGAGTCTTCAAGCTTAAAAGCTTTGATACCAAGAAAGATAAAATGGAGGAATAATGTCGTGCATTTCTATACATTCCTATTGCAGATGTTGTGTTTATATAAACACAATACAATACAATCATAATCTCTATAATAAAGTTATCATTGAATACAATATATAATATAGAAAATAATTAATAATGATGTCTGCACACATGACAAATAATACATGGACAAAATATCAGGGATATTGGAAAAATATTATTGATATAATATCTCTGGTATTGATTATAATAATTTGAGTCACAAATTTCTCTACCTATGATAATGAGTTAGAAAAGAAAAATAATTATATAAAAAATCCAACAAAGCAATATTCTATGTGATGAAAATAAACAACAAATAAAAATATTAAAAAGAAACAAAAATGATTAAATGTGTATCCTAAAAATAATTTGATACACCATTGAACGAAATTTCACAAAAAAAAAAAACAAATGTAATATGATAAGATGAAAAATATCTTTAAGATATAATAAAAGTTTTCATATATCAAATTGTTTTAGCAAAAATTTTATTTTTCAAATAAAAAAATTAAGGATAAAAATGAATGAAATGATAAGTTTTTTATATTAACTAGTAAATGAAGATTTTAAGCGATTGAAGAATTGAAATCGAAAGTTAAACATTTTTATATAAGAAAAATAAAATAAACAATAAACACAATATTCAAAAGTACTATAAATATTCAAATATGTGATAGGAGGAAGAGTACCTTAAATATGCGCGTGAAATTCATAGATATAGAACACATCAAACCATTAGAAGAGAAGAGGAAAAAATTGTAGTAAAAGAAAATTAAGAGTTATAAAACTAAATATTAAGAGAATTATATATATATATATATATATATATATATATATATATATATATATATATATAAAGGATGGCAATGGGGTGGGATAGGGATGAGTTTCGCTATCTCATACCCATCTTCGTAGAAAAAATTCATCCCAATGTCAAAATCTAACGGATATCAAACTTTTGTTTCATCCCCATCCCCACCGGATAAGGGGTATAATCTTGCGATTTCTTACTACTTCAATATTAATTTTAATTGATTTTTATAAAATAATAAAAAATTACGGTAAAGAAAACATAATATTATCAAATATTCAATATTAGGAGGATGATTGTTTCTTCGATACCAAATACTTTGAAATAAATTATAATGATTTACATTTTAGATTAGAATACCAAATAAAATTTAATGAGAACCAAAACGTTTATTAAATTTGCAAACATTAATGAAACCTAGTTGATAAAATTTAAAAATATTTTAAAAAATATATAAAAGGAAAATAAATATTCAAATTAAAACATATTTTAAATGTTTGTTTACTTAATTTTTTAAATTCTAATGAATCTCTTTTCAGTAATAAAAGTTATAATACATCACTCGATCAAAATAATGCAAAGAACAAATAATAAACATAATAATAAAATTTTAACATAAATCTTGTATCTTTTGAACTCCAATATATGTTAGATGGTGATAAAAAAAATATTCATGACAATTACATTAAATTTTTATATTGTAGTAAATAAAAATTATTTATACAATTATAGTGAAAAAATTACAGTATGATTGATAATTAGTTAGAAAAGAAAAAATAATTAGATAAAATATATCGAAATAGTATTCTACATGATGAAAATAAACAACAAATAAAAATATTAAAAAATTAACAAATGTTTAAAAACAATTTGATTGACTAATGAAAGAAATCACACAAAGAAAAAATAATGTATAATTAAGGATATGATAAGATGAAAAATATCTTAAAGATCTAAGAAAACTTTCTAAATATCAACATATATACTCAATGGTTGAGAAATAACAAAAATTATTTTAGCGAAACAAAAGAGTTATTCAAATGAAACAAATAATAATAATAATAATAAGTAAATATATTTTTATATTACCTAGTAGATGAAAAAGTTTGTGCTATTAAACACTTAAATTGAGAGTATTAAACATTCTCGTGTGAAAAAAAATACACAATAAATAAAAATATTAAAAAATAATACAAATGTTCAAATTGAGACATATTTTTTTTTTAATTGACATACATCATTTTAACATAATTATATAAATGTTATGATAAGATGAAAAATATAGTGGAGATACAAATGAGTTTCATGACAAAACCAAATAATTAGAAGAAATAAAAAATAAAAAATAGAAAGTATATATATATATATATATATATATATATATATATATATATATATATATATATATATATATATATATATACGGGGTTACTTGATTAATTGTAAATATTTTAATAATTTAAATGGGGATGAGTATTATGGCGGGGATATGTACATCCTCATACCCATCTCCATACCCCCAATTGAAGAAGTTGATGATTTCCCATACTCATACCTATACCCAATCAATACAAAGATTTTTCATCAAAACGGAAATATGGAAATGAGAATGAAATACCTGTCTCATTTACATATCCAATTGTGAAAAAAATTAGATATTATCCATACACACATTTGTATTCACATATTTAATTGATGTAAAAAAAATTTATCACAAAAAAAAAAAAATTACAGAAACAAATTTATTTTTCATCCCTAAATTTGTGCTTATAATAAATATCCTGATTAGTAGATTGATCCTTCACCTTAGTTGGGATAACTTTTAAATGACTGAATGTTAACTTTCAACCTCTTCTTTCTGACCTCTTCTTTCCGAGTCGATATAATACTAAGTATATTGTAATTTGTAACATTGATACAACAACACTTTGGTAAATTGTCCGATGTTACCCAATTAATGGTCCAATTTTTTTTTATAACTTATGCATAACCTGGTTTGTAAAGAAAAAAAAAACATTTCTTTATTTTCTCTTTAGCAATGTTTATAAAGAAATTTATTTAATTACATTTGACACAATTAAAGATGAATATTTGATGTAGATTAAATTTGGTCTACTTTGTTGATATTTAATATTAGATTCATTTTAAATTGTAACTTCGTATTTTATAATAGATTTGAATAATCATGGTTCATTTTGACGCTTTTCTATATAAACTGTTTTTTTAAGTGTTTTTTGTCATTTTAATACAGAAGTTAATAAACTTTAGTTGTTTTTCTTAATCAATTAAAACGTTATTGATTTTAACATACTTGTTATTCTTTTTAAGGTTAAATATATTTTTGTTCCTCAAGTTTCAGTCAAATTTGGAATTGGTTTCTCTTTGAAATTTTGACCAATTTAGTAATTCATTTTTAGAAATATATGGATTTAGTCATTCTAACCATATTTCGTTAAGTTCATCTAACGTTTCAAGCACATTTGATGATAGTATTTGAATTGTTTATATCACTTATTTTTGCTTAAATGGTAACTTAAATATTATCATAAAACACATTTGAAAATTCAAATAAACTTAATAAAATTTGATTAAAAAGACTAAATCCACACATTTCTAACAATGAATGACTAAATTTGTCAAAAGTTTTGATTAGGGACTAATTTCAAATTTAACTGAAACTTGAGGGACCAAAAAGATAGTTAACACTTCTTTTTATTTAAGAATGACAATAATATAAGTACCACGATTTTTATTGCAACTTTGTTGGAAGTTTCATATCGACTCAAGATAAAGATAAGACCAATTTACACTATATAAATGGGTGCAATCCTCATTGGTTTTGTGGGATTGAGTTAGGTTTAAAACACACTTTTAACTTAATAATATGGTTTCAGATGAAAAAAAAAAACTTCCGCATTTACACCTTTCTTGTTGATTTCTTTTTTTTTTTCAAAATTGTGGGCCTTCATAAGCTTCATGCCCATCTCCATCTTGAGAGTGAGTGTTATAGATATGTAATATCTCTTGGTTTGAATTATATTGATGGAGATATAATATATTTTATTCTCCTTTATTATTATCAAATATTATATATTATGATGATATCTTAAGTTTTACTTTTTCCTTTATATCATGGGATACTGTATTCTATATATTGAACAAGTTTATAATAGATCAATATGAGAAGAAGTAAGAAAGCTCTTTGAGTTATTTTTTCATCAAACAACTCTTGTAAATATTTTTTTTTCTTTTTTTGTTCTCATGGCTCATACATATCTAATATGGTATCAGAACCATTGTTTAAAAAAACCTATTCTAGCAAAATTTCTTGGACATTATGTTCCACCCGCTATCGGACCGCTAACGGATCACTCACTAATTTCGAGTCCCACGCACGAGATGAATATACCTCTCGGTGTGAAGAGGTGTGTTGGAAGTCCCACATTGACTAGAGTTAAGACCAATTCACAATATATAAATGGGTGCAATCCTTACCTTACAAACCGATTTTGTGGGATTGAGTTAGGCTTAAATCTCACTTTTAATATATTAATAAGCTTGACTTACTTAATCTAAGTCATGGGACAATTGATATTACTTGCAATTGTTACCTTGTCTTTTAAGATCACCAATAACTATATTTTCACAACAATCATCTTGTACCTCATTGTTCCATTTTATCTTTCTATGGTAAGATTTCATAAGATCAAGTTATAGATATTGTAGAGTTCAAGATTTTGTATATATTGTTGTATTTGTTGTTTTTCTTACTATATACTCATTTAAAATTAGTGATTGAGATTAAACAATTGGATCTAACATTGTAACGACGGTGAATAAATATAAGTTCTAATTTTTTTTTTCTTGATCTTCTACTTATTATGTTATGCTTGCTTACATTACTGGTTAATATTTGTTGCAGGTTGCACGATTGTCCCGAGACGAAGGTTAGATGTGCCAAGTCACAATCCAAGTGAGATTTCTAGTAGTACAATTGCGGAGGGGGAGGTTGTTGCATGTGGCGCCCTTGACTATTGGCTATAACTTTTGACTTAGTGGTAAACACTCAATCCTAACTATCGGTATCAAAGTCAAGATCGAGTTCAAATTTCTGGTAAACAATTATTAAGGGGGAGATTGTTGCAGATTGCACGATAATTGTGCAATCCGCAACGATATTGAATATAAATAAAGTGTCTCAAATACAAGTATATTTTCTTTTGAAGAAAATAACAAATTTTTCATAAGTTTAATTCACTTTTAGTCTTAAAATTCATGCCTTATTGATCGTTCAGGAGGAGGAATATATGAGCAAAACTAACCCTATGAAATGATGTAGTTTTGATAAAATGTTTATCCAGATGTTTGCGAGTCATGGTGTGAAGGAAGAAAGTGCACATGAAAAATAACATAAAATTGAATATGAAATATGTTTTAATTGTTATGTATATGAGAATGATAAAAAGTCAATACAAGTCTAAGCTACATTTGTAATTTCAAAAAATATTTATCTTAAATTTTGTGATTTGTTGCATGATTTCATTACTATCCTGGAATGTAACTTGTAATATTGACATGTTTACTTACACAATTCCGTTTTGACTGGAGACTGATACCTTTTTGACAATATTTAAAAAATATATCGTCAGAAATCATTTTAAAAATTTAAATTTAAAAGAACAAAATGATTTTTTGTTCCTTTTCATTTCCGTTTTAATGTTCCCAGATTTAAAGGGTCAATCATTTGTTGTTAAGGAATCCCATTCATAAGTACCTTATCCGAAGGACCAAAATTGCCACAAGGAAACATGGGATTGGTTGGGCGGCAAAAATAGGAGTAAATTCACACTTAAAAAGTGAAATAAAAAAAGAAAAGGTGAAGTCAATGCGGTAATTCGACACTATTTGACTTTCTCTCTTCAGACAAATCAAACCGTTCATGTCCTTCCAACAACCTTCAAATAATCACCACAGTAACTTCATTGCTTTTTATCTTCCCTTCTTATCACTATCAGACAAACGGTCGCAGGTTCAACGCTTCGGATTTGGTTAAATCCAACACAAGCCCACGAGTCTCACGCTTTTTTTCACACTCTCTCGATGGGCTTCGTTTTCGGAGTGGTGGTCGGAATTGTCGTGGGCCTGGGCATCATAGTAGGCTTCGTCCGCTGCGAGAATGCTCGGGCCGCCCAACGCTCCCAGCTCGCAACCACCATCGCCGCCTTCGCCCGGATGACCGTCGAAGATTCTAGAAAGATCTTGCCGCCTCAGTTCTACCCTTCCTGGGTCGTTTTCTCTTCCAGCCAGAAGTTGAGCTTTCTTCTCTCAACACGCACTTTCTATTATCTTGTTGTGTGGAATTCGGTCTTGGACTAACGCTCTCGTGTCGTTGTTTTCAGTTGACCTGGCTTAACTCGCACCTCACCAAGATCTGGCCCTATGTTAATGAGGTAGCTCCTGGTTTATGCTTCAGATGTTGCTTTCGTGGTGGTTGTTCATTTCTCTTTTGTTATTTTGTTCATGCGTCGGTTTTGCTAGGCTGCTTCTGAGCTCATAAAGACGTCGGTGGAACCCATTCTTGAACAATATAGACCCGTGATATTGGCTTCTCTCAAGTTTTCAAAGTTTACACTTGGTACTGTGGCTCCACAGTTCACAGGTCCGTTCGATCCAATTGCTTTGGATTTTTGGGAATCCGCATTTCCTATGCTGCAATTGGTACTGTTGTCATCTGACTGGTTCCCCTCTTTTTGGTTGAAAAAAGCTTAGTAGACAGTGCTTACTTAGACGTATTTGTGATTTGCCGACAGTCCAAGACTTGTTTGCTTTTATTTGATTTCCCATTTTTCATTTCTTTAGCTGGGTTTGGACTGTAGGGGAACTGGCTTGCAGTGCAGAGTGGAGTGGTAACCGAGTGGCTGGGAAATGGAAATGCAGACAATATATATTTGCTTAGTAAAACAAAAATGTAGATGAATTATCATGAATCAACTATGCTAAAAGTTCAAGTGCATACACGTAAATGATTTGATAATTCTATAACACGCGTAACATATTTTGAAAATAGGACAACTAGATTTCAGTTTTTTCACCAACCTTACGAGCTTTGGCCTCTGCTTCTATGACATTAAAATGTTTTTCTAATTTCCACCAATGGTGAAGCATAAAAGAAATGATAGCCTTTCCATTGTGCTTCATTTTTACCAGTTTTATTTTTCAGCTGCCCCGGATGGCATGCCCTCAAACTCGTATCTTTTTAATTGCAAAGAATTCTAACAAGTTCAAACTTGAGGTTATTTGTTGTTCCCTTGCTTCTACCTTATGCAAAAATATTTAAGTGGTTTCTTCTGTTTACCCATTCATACTAACATTTTTACTTTATTGAGGACCTCTAGCCAAATTTTTTGACGTCATACATTTCTTTGGAGCTTCTGATTTGTTGATGTTCTTCTTTAGGTGTGTCTATAATTGAGGATGGAGGGGATGGTGTTACAATGGAGCTGGAAATGCAATGGGATGGAAATCCAAGTATTATACTTGATATTAAAACTCTTCTTGGTGTTGCACTACCGGTGCAGGTACTTCTTTCAATTTTGCTGCCACTGCATGTCTGGTTGCTAGTTATTACCAGTATCTGGTTAGATGATTTCAAATGGATCAGTTGTTTAGGTTGTTGTATTAATATTCTCCCTGTCCTTATCTTTCAAGGCTCCAAGCCAAACTGTGTCTTTTCTTTTCACTCAAACTATTGTAAGACCCGATTTCTTCAAATTTAACTAGAGATCTTATCCAATTAGCTCCTAAACTGAATATTATATTGTATTTGTTTGTTGTTTTATATTTCATTAGTGGCACACCATTGATATGAACTATGAGGATAGAAGACCATTTGACTAGTGAAGGAAAGATTCTCTTCTTCCTTCCTTTGTCATGATTATTAACATGCGTAAAAAATTATATAGTGTTTGTGAGTGAAAGCTTTCTGATTAGAATTCTGTAATTTTTTGCTTAAGTAATATACTAAGTTTGTGAGGTTTATTCTTTGAAAGAATATATAGTTGATTTTGTGATATCATACTCTCTCTTTTCAGGTAAAAAATATTGGATTTACTGGTGTTTTTAGGTTGATCTTTAAGCCTCTAGTTGATGAATTTCCTGGTTTTGGAGCTATTAGCTATTCATTAAGGCAGAAGGTATGTATCTCTTCTTAAATCTGTTCATTTCCTACTTTTCTCCGTGCATGTACATTAGGATACACTTTCAATGTATATATTAATTTTTTTGTCTTACAATGGTGCCAAACACTCTCTTAGGGTTCATTTTTAATTAAAGCAAACATATGTTATATGTTTTGCAAGATGTTGACAAAGAATTGGCTAAAAACTGCATTAGTCTCATGGATAAAATCTGATTGAACTTTAGATTTGTATTTATTTATTCTTGCATACTAAGTGAGTCCACGCTCAACAGAAAGGTTTCCACCTTGTGACTTGATGGTTATAGTCACAATTATGGAAATGGCCCCTGTCCTCGGAACATCTCTCTATTCAATGTGCTCTAATATAGCAGCCACGTGCAGTGCCCTCCTCTGACATTTCTTTATGCATGCCTGTAACACTTATCATGTCATACTTCTATGAAGACATTATACCTTATGCACCACATGTGATATATATAACCATTTAAGAAAATTTTAACTTTCAGAAAAAGTTGGATTTTACACTTAAAGTCATCGGCGGTGATATATCAGCAATCCCTGGATTATATGATGCAATTGAGGTTTGGACTACTCCCACTGTCTGTTAATGATACCTGTTTGTAGTTTTTCATGATTCTTTGCTTTTTAGCTTAGCATCTCTCTGACTCTGATGATGAATATGTCATGTTAGTTGTCATAGAGCACACTATGTTATTTGAAAGTTTTTCCAGTATTGATGCAGAAACTTGTAGCTTTAAATTATTTTTGTCTTCCAACTAGATGTTATGTTTTTATTACCCTTTTATTTGTAGAAGCCATGGTACAAATCTAATACGCAACACATGAGTGGTTGCTAAAGAATTAATTATGTCAGTTCCAGTAGATATTGAGGTTTGCTAGAAGATTGTTTTGCATTCTTCACCATTGTTTGAAAAAAATGGCCATAACTTAGCATTCCTTTTGCCTTGGTATAGAAATGCCTATTATTCTGAAGTGAATTTTTGTAACTGAAGTTCAGCTTTACTCACCAAATATCATTACTGCTATGTATTAGTGAAGAAATAAACATAGGTTTTCATCTCACTTTTTTTCCAAAAAAAAAAAACATTCCAAAAGTCTTTTATCTAATAACTTGTTAAACTAAAGGAAAGATGTTGAATTATGAATATGAAATTTAAATTATAAACATGTAGCTTATATAATTGCATCCCGCTTCCTCTCCATCAATTTTCCTAACTTCAACCTTTTTTCATCCCTTCATTGTTAGCATACGTTAATTTGTTCAATTTGAGTATTAAGTTAGAAAATCTGGACTACTGAATTCGTGAATATATATATATATATATATATATATATATATATATATATATATATATATATATATATATATATATATATATATATATATATATATATATATATATATATATATATATATATATATATATATATATATGCAAACGTGAGTTCATTTGTAAGTTTGTGCTCACTAGTCAGGTACTTTTTGTCATTCTAAGTTTGTGAAATCTTTTGAAATGAACTTTTAAGTGTCTATATAAACAATATTTTGTCAGTATGAGGCGTTATATGTAATTGTTTTTATATGTAGAAAATGTAAATAAAGTCATTATTGTGTTCATTCCTCTGTGTTTACATGTACCTCTGTTACTTTAGGTGGCTGCTACTGTATATATTTGGTATTGCGCTATCTTTCATATCATTTATAAAATTTATTATTGTAATCTACCCTCTTTAATCTTTCATAAACAAAATAATCACCTGAGCTTATCATCTTTCTTTATGATATGAACCTTGAGAGAACCAGCTCATAAAAGCTGGTCATTATAGCTGGAGAGTTTAAGATTTATAAACCTTGCATTGTAATCCTATACATACAATATCAGACTAAGTCTCACTGCTTACAATTGGTTTTTAATCATCCCACTGTGCTTTACAGCTCCAGTGCCTGTACAAATTGATGCCACCACTTGCGCCTCTTGTTTGAACTTGAGAGACATAAACATGGTGGAAAGTTCTGATACCAATTAATAATAACTTTAAGAGACCTCATTACAGAAGCTAGTCATTGTAGTTGGAGAGCCCTATGCCGTATAAACCCCACATTGGTCCACATTAGAATCCCATGCTTTCATTGTGGGACAAAAGTCCCATACCTTGCAATTGGATTCCAACTTGTTCCTAAATCTTTTTATGCCTTTTGTCCCTTTCTCTCTAATTAGATGAATTAGATAGGTTTCTGAAATTCAGATGTTTTATAATAATTAGGTCTTGTAAATTATTACAGGGGGCAATCCGTGATGCCGTTGAAGATTCTATTACATGGCCTGTGAGAAAAGTTGTACCCATCTTGCCTGGAGATTACAGGTAAATCAATCACAGTTTGTTGTTTTTTTCCCTTCTAGTTCTTATGTTAAAAAATAGAGGGTTTAGATATAGAGGTAGGAAAAAGGTACTCAGAATAATAAAATTATGTTGACATTGGTGTGAAGGATATTAATAACGTTCTCACTTCAACAACAAAATACTTGATTCCTAATCCAAATTAAATTTAGGTAATCATGAATTTCACCAGAACTAGGATGTACTAAGAGACAATCTGAGATACTCTGTTCTTAAGATACCATAACAAATTATGTGACAACTTCTAATTCAAATGACTTGATCACGGGACTACTTTCTCAGCTGATTAAATCAGTTTTTCATTATGAACCTCCACTGTATTTTCTTGTTCAGTGATCTGGAGTTGAAGCCTGTGGGAATATTAGAAGTAAAGCTTGTGCAAGCAAAGGAATTAACAAACAAGGATATCATTGGAAAATCAGATCCATATGCTGTAGTATACATACGACCTCTACGCGATAGAATGAAGAAAAGCAAGACAATTGTATGTTAGTTTCTTTTTCCTCTCTATATCTTCCTATGGAAGTTATTGGATTTCAGTTACGGAAGAAATAACTAATTTTGTTTTCTCCCTCCAGAACAATGATTTGAATCCAATTTGGAATGAGCACTTTGAGTTTATCGTCGAAGATGTGTCCACTCAACACCTAATTGTTAAAGTTTATGATTCTGAGGGTTTACAGTCATCTGAATTGATTGGTTGTGCTCAGTTAGGACTTGCTGAACTTCAACCTGGTAAAGTGAAGGATGTTTGGTTGAAGTTGGTCAAGGATCTGGAGATCCAAAGGGATAACAAGAACAGGGGGCAGGTGAGAAATACATGTATGACTTGCTATGTTAAAACTTAAAACTATTGAGGGCTAGAAGTTCTTGGTTGAGGGGAGAAATTTTTTGTTGACTTTAGAGTTTGCCTTTGAACCTCCACTAACACTATAATGCTTAGCTATGCTGTGTTATCTGAAAATATGTTAGCAAAATGCAATTGTTTTAGTATACCTGGAGCTGGATAAAGCTGAACTTGAAACACTTATTTGTCATATATCTCCTATTTCCACTTCTATTTGAAATTACTGTTTCAAATTGGTCATTTGCTAAAATTGTTGTACAACTAAATATTTAATAGTCTAAGCATGAAATCACATACACATATACGAAGATATAGGGATGAATATGTGCAAAGTGCATTCAAAAAGAGTGTGGTTCCTGGTGTCAAGTCAATCAAGCTTTGTCATCAAGAGGGGAAGTGCCTTAAGCTTTTGGTTAGGCTGGTCTTGTCATTCACGCTATGCCCCTGTCCATATATATATCGATCAAAGAAGTGGTTAACTTTTATTTTTCATTGTATAATATCAAAATTTAATTCCTGAAAATACTGTTCAAACTTCAAAGTTGTCTGTAGGTGGTATTTGTTTGCACCCTACGTTTGACAAAACCAACTTCTCTCTTAAAAGTGTTGGTGCTTTGAATTTCATACTTCAAAAGTACCAGTAAATATGGATTTATAATAATTCCCTACTTTGCATACAATTGGGAACATATTTTCAATTGTATGCATGGTATAATAAATATATTTGCTTCTTTGTTAAGCTTGTTTGTATTAGCTTAATTTGAGTTCGAAATAACTGTTGAACAAGGTCAAAATTTCCCTTGATTAAGTGAAATCTGACTTGCTACATTTATTGTTCTTTCTGCGCAGGTGCACTTGGAGCTCTTGTACTGTCCATTTGGCATGGAGAATAGCTTTACAAATCCATTTGCTCCCAACTACTCAATGACATCTCTGGAAAAGGTTCTTAAAAATGCAACGAATGGAATAGAGTCTAATGCAAATGAAAATGCAGCTACCCCGAAGAAAAAAGAGGTTATTATTAGAGGAGTCCTTTCTGTTACTGTAATATCGGCTGAAGACTTGCCTGCAACAGATTTCTTGGGGAAATCTGATCCTTTTGTTGTTCTTACCTTGAAGAAAGCAGAAACAAAAAATAAAACCAGGGTATTCCCAGTTGTTGTGGTTTAATTAATTTTTAACATATTACGATCTTGGCCCTAAAAGTTTGTTAATTTCTCAGGTTGTGAATGACAGCTTGAATCCAGTTTGGAATCAAACATTTGACTTCGTTGTAGAAGATGGATTACATGATATGCTAATTGTTGAAGTTTGGGACCACGACACATTTGGAAAGGTAAAACATTTGCTTTATGTTGAATTTTGTTTCTAAGATTATGCCGAGTGCTATTTATATATTATCAGAACAACTGAACGGAGGTTAGAAGAAGTCTATGGATGTCTCAATTTATGGGTCCTCAACTATTGAATTAATGAAACTCTTGGACACTTCTACGTTAAATAATGTGAGAAATATGAGTAAGGGGCAATAATAAAGATTTGGGTTGTAGCAACACTGTTCATATGACAAATAAGGTAAGAAAGTAAGGATAGAAGTGAGAAAAAGGGAAGGGAGTTAACATTAAGTCATTGAGCCCTATAAATGTGTGTGAGTTCCGGGTCTTTTAGGTAGGAAGGCTTGAAACAAACACCCCTATAAATGTGAGAATATAATATGATACCTCAAAAAACTAACACTCTAAAAAAGATTGTTTTATTTCTTTTTTTCTAAGTAATTCTGGTTTCTATAACAAGGGTTTATGTCTATCGTTTTTCATAAATAAATAAATTTCTAGTTCCTATAAGAAACATATGTTCTCTCTTTACCATGTATATGCATGATAACTATTATGTATGGATTTTATGTTAAAAGAGATTATAATTTTACAGCCATGAGAGATTCTGTCGGGTTAAGATTCTTTTAACTAATTCACACTAGTAAAATATTTGTTGATTTAGTTAATATTATTAAATATGTTAACAATTTTTTTTCTAGAATTACCTTTAAAATTATTGGGATTCGTTTCGTCTTCTAACTTTGTCTGCTTAATATTTTTCACTCAACCATTTACATCTTCTCCCATTCTTGCAAGAGAATAACTTTATCTAAATAACTTATACCATTTATCGTAAAAAGAAACAAAAAAATTAGAAGAGTCTTATACGTTGAAAAGGAGATAATATTAAACATTATTAAAGTGGCAATATATTTAAAGATTAAATTACCAAAACCTCTTTATTCTGTGTGTTTTTCAAAATCCTTACTGTGTTTTAAATTTACACAAAACCTCTTCTCATTTTGTAAATATGATACTTCAGAGGATCTGTCAAATATAAGAATTCTATAGGTTCTTAATTCTTTTTTAGTGGATAGCATATCGCCACGTATTGTTAATTACTTCAATAGTAGAATCTAGTTTGAGTTTTTAACTTAGCTTTAGTAGGTCTCATTTTATCTCAACTCGCAAAAATCCCTATTTCAATTTAGAAATTATTTTAGAATAGTTAAGCGACCTTGCTTATTTCTTATGTAAGCAACTTCTATGAAAAGTTTAAGTTGTCATTTACTCCAATGATATCTATAAGTTGCGTAGCTTTAAAAATAGATATAGGTATCCCCATTGGAGATGCTATTAAGTGTAACTTCTAATAGCAAACTCTGCGAAGTTGTTAATATATGAAATGATTCAAGGTTTTCAGGTGTGCACAATAATATACAGGCCTGTTTCATTCATTCTTTTTCCTACTCTTAACCTTTTTTCTTACTTTGCCCACCAAACAAGCCGTTAGTTATTGAAATTAAGATGTTTTGTCTAAGGTTTAAAAATAGGATACTGTATATTGAGTCAAAACATGTATGAAGCTCATTTTTAATTCATCCTAAAGTAACGGTGAACTATTGAACTATCAGTCCATGAAGTGTATCATAAAGAATTAGACTAATGTAATTTTTCTCGTTTTACAAGTCTCCTCACTTTAAAGAATTTGGATTCTTTGTTGATTTTTTCTGTGCTGTTTATTTGTTGTGTATTCAAAATACACTGATAATAGGTATTGATTTTGATGTTTTAAAATATATTAAAAAGATTTTTAAAATATCATAGTATATTTTTAATGTTCGGTAGAGGATAACACAAAATAATAGTAGAGAATCTTGACTCTACTTTCAAGAGAGTTTATAGAAATTGTGTCCTTTTGTGAGAGGTTTGAAAATATAGTTTGAGTGTATATTGGATGCTTGAGTGGTGATAGTTTTTGTTTTGGTGGGGCATGCAGGATTATATGGGGAGGTGCATATTGACGCTTACTAGGGTAATACTGGAAGGTGAGTACAAAGAACGATTTGAGCTAGATGGTGCTAAATCTGGGTATTTGAATTTGCATCTCAAATGGATGCCGCAACCAATTTTCCGTGATGCGTAAAATTCCTATCCATTGTACGTATTCTTAGCCAATGTATATACTTATCAAACATAATGATATACAATTTTTTCTATCGTATTATTATTTTCCATCAGCCCTGTGATTTATTACTGTTCAAATGTAAAATCAACAGCACGTGGTTGCATAGTTGTTTTTTAACTCTAGTTTTGTTGCTTTTATTATCTAGCATTGTTAAATGTTACCAGCATTAAATGTTTTAAATAAATATGAACAGAAGGTGACAAGTGAATTCCACGCTCGATGGTTATTATCTGAAAAAGAAATATTGGAGTCATTTTTATTACTTTTATTGTATTATATATAAAAGGTAGCCACTTAATATATGGGTATAATCTTTACACTTAATATATGTTCTGGTTTCGTGCAGATATTATTTAATGTCATTCTGTTCTATTTTTTCTGATTTTAAATTTGAACTGTTTTCAAGCTTTGGTCTGAATACCTAAAATATTAGTTTCTAAATGACAATTTTTTAGATTTTAGTCCCTAACAATTTTTCCTTTTTTTTTCCTAATCAACACCTCACCTTCATTTGACCAATTTTTCTTTCTTTTAAATTCTTTTACATAAACTAATTTCCATTGGAAGGAATTGCATAGCGTCGAGGCTGTGATGTCAAATTAACTTGTGCAAGATTAAAAATAGCATGCGATTAGTAGTAATGTGCGTGGATTGCTCTGTGACTTGTTATATTGTTTGAATCATTTTATATCAGACACTTGGAATCATGGGACGTGCCATTGCATTCAGTTTGTATCTCATAATGGAACTGATGGGTGCAGCGCCAAAATTAAATGACAGTTTGTAAAAAAGTGAAACTCACAAAAACAAGAAGGGTAGGATGGCAACGAGGTGGGACAAGTTTCACTATCCCATATTCATTCTTGTAAAAAAAATTCATACCCATCCTCATACCCAAATCCAATGGGAATATCAAAGTTTTATCTCATCCTCACCAGGTAACGAGTATAATCTCGTACTCATACCCGTTTCCTTACTACTCCAATATAAATTTTAATTAATTTTTATAAAATAATAAAAAATTACGGTAAAGGAAACATAATACTATCAAATATTCAATATTAGGAGGATGATTGTTTCTTCGATATCAAATACTTTGAAAAAAATTATAATTGTTTACATTTTAGATTAGAATACCAAATAAAATTTCATGAGAACTAAAAAATTTATTAAATTTGCAAACTACAAACATTAATGAAACCTAGTTGATAAAATTTAAAAATATTTTAAAAAAAATTAAAGGAAAACAAATATTCAAATTAAAATATATTTTAAATGTTTGTTTACTTCAATTATTTAAATTCTAATGAATCTCTTTTTTTATATATTAATAAAAATGATAATACACCACTTAATCAAAATGACGCAAATAACAAATAATAAATATAATAATAAAATTTTAACATGGATATTGTATCTTTTGAACTCCAATATATGTTGGATGGTGATAAAAAAATATTCATGGCAATTACATTAAATTTTGATATTGTGATAAATAAAAGTTATTTATACAATTATAGTGAAAAAATTACAGTATGATTGATATAATGAGTTAGAAAATAAAAAATAATTAGATAAAATATATTGAAATAATATTCTACATGATGAAAATAAACAACAAATAAAAATATTAAAAAAATTAACAAATGTATGTCTTAGAAACAATTTGAGAAACTATTGAAAGAAATCGCACAAAGGAAAATGAATGTATAATTAAGGGTATGATAAGATGAAAAATACCTTAGACATCTAAAAACATCTTTCAAATATCAACATATATACTTAATGGTTGAGAAATAATTATTTTAACGAAACAAAAGAGTTATTCAAATAAAACAAAAATTAATAAAAATAAGTAAAGAATTTTTTTTTATATTACCTAGTAAATGAAAGATTTATGCTATTAAACACTTAATTTGAGAGTATTAAACATACCCATGTGAAAGGAAAATATACAATAAATAAAAATATTAAAAAATAATAGGAATATTCAAATATGAGATATGAAAATTTTTTAATTTACATATATCATTTTAACGTAATTACATAAATGTTATGATAAGATGTAAAATATATAGGAGATGCAAATAAATTTCATGACAAACCAAATAATTAGAAGAAATAAAAAATTGAATATATATATATATATATATATATATATATATATATATATATGATTACTTAATTAATTGTGAATATTTTAATAATTTAAATGATGACGGAGATATGGCGGGGATATATATATCCCCATAATCATCCTCATACCCAATTAAACATGTCGGAGATTTCTCATACCCATACTCATACTCAGTTAATGCGGGGATTTCCCGTCAAAATAAGGACGAGTTCGGACAATACCCACAGGGACGGATTTGTTTGCCATCTCTAAGGGGGAGTGTTGACGAAGGAAAAGAAGAACTCAATAAAGAAAAGAAAAATCTAAAAAGAAACCTAAAATTTAAAGGGTTTTGTCTGTGTAATAAATTGCTATGATTCATATAATTTTTAAATATATAAAAAATGTTTAATGCTTCATTGAAATACAAAAGGGAAAATGACATTAAGAAAATGTCTCATAGTATATGATATGCAATATTTTATGAACTAAAATGCGCCGTTCCATGAGTTTATTGATTCTGGAACCAACCTAACAAATAAAAAAATAAAAAAAATGATAATCTGTCTGTAAGTTGTAATAGAGCACTACTAATGAAGAATATGATGAGTAAAAAATAATAAAGTGAAAAAACAGACAACATATTTTGTAATGATAACACTAAATTCGTTACATTGATACATAAACGTATTCACAAATTTAAATATTTCATCCAACCATTTGATAAAATGAATTCAATATGTTCTGTCCTGAACCAAACTCGCATTGTTTTTACTGAAAATTTACTTTCAAAGACTTATATCTCTGTCCTTTCTCAATTTCCAAAGTTTGAATAGTGAAAAATCGACCTAATAATTTAAGAGAAGTTGATAATGTAAGCTTTTGTTTATAATAGCAGAAAGAACTAGACAAAAGGAATTAAAACCCCTAATATGAGAAACTCCCGTTTTAATGCGAATACAGGTATTGCCACGTCATAATGTAACTGTAAAATGAAATTTTAAAAACGGAGTTTTAAGACAATTAATTGTTTCTTTCGTACAAAAAAACAAATTTTGTGAATTTTTTTCTGAGTATAAGAAAAACAAATGTTGACTTGATATAACACAACACAATGCCATACAGATCACTGAAACGGAAGCATAACAATATGCAGATAATATCTGGCTCCCAATTTTTTCCTCCTGCTAAAAGCATATGTTCATTAAATACTCTTAGCAGCGTGGTAACACAACAAGCACACAAGGCAATACACATAGCATTTCCATGGTCTTTCATTTTGCTCACTCGGATACTATTCATTCACCTGCATGAGAACACTGCTTCAAAGTTCCGAATTACATGTTGGCAACTTCATCTATAACTGTCAATAGAAAATGTTTCAGCTTTCTTCTTCTCCGATTGGTTCTCCTGCATGCATTACCAGAACTCAACTTGGTTGCAATTATTCTTTGAATGTGCGTCAAGCATCATAACTACAGATTACATCATTGGTTTACATATATCTTCAAAGAATCAGAGTAAAAGGCTACTCTTAACCAGGTTACCGTTTTATCTCTATTAAAAGGATTAAAAATCAGTACTTTTAGGTTAATTTAGGAACAACCTCTTTTGTCGGAGCTTTAAAAGAAATAATTCTCTAAATAAGCCATGCTTTAGATTTAGAATGCATGACCCATTAAATGTGAATGCATATTTTGAACATGATATATAGGACAAGTTGTCCCATACCATGCACAACCATGTACAATCATCACAGAATCAATCAAACAAAAATAAGAATATTAAACCAATTATCATTCCTAAAGAACAACTAAACCAAGATTAAGAATGACATAGACACATCTCCAAGTTCCATACAGGTAAAGATCCATTAAAAAAATAATATAATTAAAAAATAATATAGATAGACCACTACCCCAAATATTTACTACTAATATTATTGCGTATTTATTACTAAATTGATTGTAACTCTTTAGTACTAACTTCGAAGTGTCTTCGCAGAACACCACCTCTTCCGAACCCAATGAGACTGAGGTCCGTCACAAAAGACTGAAGACCTCTCTAGACATCTTAAAACTAATCAACAAGAGATTACGTGATTTTACAAGTTTTCTTAGCCACGTAAGAACAGTAAATATTTTAGAATATGGGGTTTTCTCTTATATACTCTTCTCAATCTCTATCTATAATCTTATGCGTCTTGAATTTTTCTCAATATAATCCCTCACTTCTAACACTATTGTGTTTGGTACATAAATAGTATAATAAGACTGCTTTAATGAATTAAAGATAAACTCTGATAATATCTGAAATTTAGACTTAACAAAATTAAAAGGTAAAAGTTGTTACCCCAATCATGTACTCTATTCAGAATTTATCTCTAGTCTAGGTAAAAGTCGAATTTTTTTCAATAGCACTCAGCTAAGTTGTATGTATTGCATATCTTGTAATTCCTGTCAACCAAAATAAGGTTTGAACTCCCTGGGGTTCAGTTAAGCAAGTTTGTTTGTACCCTTCCCACATGTACGAATAAGAAAACATCACTCAAACCAACTCTCAAAATTACTATTGGAATGCAGGCAACGATTTTAAACTTCTACAATTATCATCTTCAATATAATGCATGTAGTGGAGAATGTCTACTTTTTGTGTCTCGCTATTTGTTCAAATGCAATTATAACTTTAAATTCCTCACAACAGCAAGATAATCACATATTTTCCCTGCCACTTGATAGCTATGACAAAAAAAGGTGGAGTGAACCTACCAATACTGGTTATGCAATATGAAAGAGTCCGTTGGTACTTTCTTGCCATCATCATTGCGGTTCCAGTGATAGATAGCATGAGTCCTATTTTTTATCTCCAAGGTAGAGTGTCCATAGCTTGCTTCACGAAATGCAGAATATTCAGGCTGTGGATCCAAAAACCTGCACGACCAAGATAGAATTAAAACTCATATGACAAGACATATATGACAAATGGTAACTATGGATATTAACCTCTAACGAAAATTGAATCTTATTAATAAAGGATTAAATAGACACCCAACCCAAAATAACCATGGTAAAAAATACGATACTAGATAGAGTTTGTATAATTTACGTTGCAGCAAGTCCTTCTTGATTTCCCCCATCTCCGACTGTTATATAAACAGGTGCTGATTTGTCAGGTGACGGATACCTGTTTCCGCTCGTTATGTTGTAGTCCATATTGGAGTATCGATACTGAAAGCATGACAGAGTAATTATAAGAATCCACTCCGACATTAGATGACTGAAGAAGTATATTGCTCAAGTTGTAAATACCAAGAAAACATACAAGAGTCTGAATAGGACCAAAACAAATGAGTAGAAAGTGAAAAACATACTGATCTTTCATAAGCATGGACATGTCCAGCAAATATCACGTCAACTTTGTATTTGATGAACCAGCTCTCAAACACTGATCGCATGCTCTCACCCTCCATATAGTGAGCTCCGTTACTGTTGTAGAGTGGAATGTGCATGAGCACAATGAGCCAAGGAGTCTTTTCCCTATCAACCCGCTTCAGCTCTTCTTGAAACCACATGTATTGAGGCGTGTATTTTACTGCAATGAAAGATCACTATCACATAGAATACCACACAAGAAAGCATTAAACATTTTCAAGAGACCAAACACGCGGCAACAAAATGTGGCGGTTGACAATTATACATAATGGTAGTGACTTTTCAACCGAAATAGGTACAGCTCTAAGTAACAACATCTAACATTCTTAAGACTTGGAAACTTAAGAATGCTGCTCTCCACTATTCCTAAGAAACTGGCACCAGAATCCTAATGTAAAGAAGTCAAAGCCTTTTTCTTTTCTTTTTTTCCTATTCCTGTTTGAAAAAATCAAATGTTCGTTGCTTATATTGGTACCATATTCCATCTGGACAATTTTACTTGTATTTGGGATATTATTTGTCTTCATTCCTGTTTTTATCAGAACAATGAAGCGGAGACAAACACAAGAAAAATGTCTCTCTTGAACTATGAAGCACTGATTCCAACAGGAACGCCACACTCAGACATGATTAATACCAAAGGTATAGGACACAGTAACATGTATATATATATATATATATATATATATATATATATATATATATATATATATATATATATATAAGTTGTTTTCTTTCAAATAATGATGACAGTGTCCAGGAATAGTTTAGTCAATAACAGTTACGACTTATATTTTGTTAAATCACGCTCAAACTTTGAAAAGATCTAAGATATATTGCCAAGATAAATACTATGAGAATAACTCTTGGCTCGGCTACCCATTTTTGCTTGGTTTTGCAGCAATGTGATGTTAAAAATGTTCTTTCCTTCATGGTGACGTATAAAAGGAAGTCTTTATCCCATATTTGATTTATTGTGGACAGAACAAGGTCTCTAGGCACAAGAAGGCTTTGTACGGTTTCAAACAGTCTCTCCAAGCATGATTTGGAAGATTAGTTAAGGCTATGACATCAGTAAGTTATAGACAAAGTCAAGGCCCCAAATGGAAATTTCTCTCTTCTCCCAGTTTATGTACACTTTGTAAGTGATGATTAGATAGAAAAACATGCTTTGAAGGAGACGCTTTTGAAATGGAGTTGGTTGGGGTAGCTAAAGTACTTCCTTGGGAGGCCAATTGGAAATTATTGATATCAACATGAGGTATGTAGTAATACAAATATATTTAAGATAGAAAAATATCTTTCAATTTCTATTGTAGACTATCTTTCATAATTTTTAGTTTACTTTTAGACCGGTTTATCTTTTAGGTAAAATATAAACATAAAGATAGCTATTTTATCTTTTACTATCATAGATTAAAGATGTTCTTTTATTTGTGTGTATGCATATACACACACACACCGAGTTACATGTGCTGTAACCTGAACAAAATTCAATTGAAACAAATCAACATGTAAGGAATATTAATAGATAAAGAGGAAATTAGTTACCAAAGGGCGAATAGCTGGATAGCACAATTATATGAGCAGACGCACGCCTCACTGCATACCAGAGGGGGCTGCTGCTATTGGAGGCCAAATAGGGAGTGGTATATCGGTAAAGAAAGTTTCTGAAAGGAACAACTTCTCCCTGACAAAGTATATTTGTGTAAGGACATTGGAGCCAAGTTAACATTAGATGCAAAGTGTACGAATTTCCAACGTAAGCAACGGGAAAAGATTAGCATCTTAAAGTGAATGTGTTACAACCTCATGAGTATTTACTTCAGCATCTGTTCTTGTGCCAACCATTCATTGAGAAATATCTTATTATATACAAAACAAGTAGTTGTTTGCTACTTGAACTTTGGGATATATTAAGAGCTACAAAAATAGTCTATTTTTTCATGGCGTATAAAAGATGTTTGATGCCGTATCAAAGAATATATCTAGTTCACACCAAATAGTTTAATGGAGCTGAAAGTCAGCTAACTCATATTTTACAAGATGATCATGCATAATTCACGAAAAGGAACAAACCAGCTCACAGATAGTTAAGAAGAATAAAAAGTAAACATGTTTCTTATACTTTTCATTTCAAAAATAAAAATAAAAATAAAAAGAAAAAGAAAAGAAAAGATGAAACCATGGTGATGGTTTATTATTTTATTGGTCCCGTAATAATTAGTCCAATTCATTCTATTAATTTAGTGCAACAAGAACAACTAAGACACATGATAGACTAAGGTTAGTATATTACCATTTCAGGCATGTACTCTATTTCGTGGTTTCCTGCAGACCATATCCATGGATGATATGCTGTACTCCTTTCAACAAATCGGCCCCACGTATCCCACCGCAAACCAACATCACTGTATTGGTACCTATCAGCGTAAGAAAGATCTCCAACAAATAAGACAGTCTCCGCTCCACTCTGTATATAATGCTCAAGAGTGGAAAGAGAATTAAACGTTTGGCCCAAATCGCCTGCAATATTTGTGCAATGATTCTTTTATGAGAGCGACAAATTAAAATTTATGGGAAATCATAGCAAAAGAACATCCTGATAGACATTTTGTGGAGCAAAAATAGAAAGAAACTATAATTGAGGATAAAGAAAACTATTTTGTAGAAGAACGATCGTGGGAAAGCAGAAAACTAACCAATTATCCCAAATTTGTAGGAAGCATCCGGGTCAACTTTGGGAGGTGTTTCGAACCAAAATTCTCGAGAAGAATCACCGCTTCCGATTCTGTAGTAGTATTTAGTCTTATACTGAAATGGGGGTATCATTGAATTTAATTAAATGAACACACATTCTACACACAGCAAGATGAGAATTAACAAGCACAAGATTAATTTAAAAAAGAAAAGATATTGTGTATTATGCGTTAGACTTCACTTTTGAATTGATTTTACTCTTGACATTTCAAGTATAACGCCACTGATGATCATAACTCTACTATCGTAACTTGATCAACAATTACCTCAAGCCCTTCAATAACACAATGATGAATGTATCCCGACTTGTATTCATGAAAAGTGTAGTTTCTAACTGTGCCTTCTAAACTAGTTTGAAATTCACTCTCTGATGTGCCGTATTGTACATGGCTGGGTCCTGGTTCATCTGGGGTCACCCATGAGATGATTACAGCTTTTCCATCGTAGTCACCTTGCGTGATGTGCACCTACAGTGGAATTAGTCAATACAGCAGTTTACTCGAATAAAAGGAAAAACATTAGAATTTGAACATGCTTCACATATCCAATACGGTTTACCAAGAAGCAGGATCCTCACCAGAGTTTCATTAAATACTATTAGCGAATAGATAATAAAATCAGCCTTGTTATTCTTGTATCACTTACTTGCTGAGGTGCATTATAACCCTTCGGAACTGCAAATGCTTCATGATCAAGGGGGAGGTCAACTGCAGGCCACTCTGACCGAATGAAGGAGCTAGTGATCCTAGCACTCCCATCTCTAATAGAAACCAAGAAGACAAAGGAAGCAAGAACAAAATTCAGCAACATGGTCTGCTCTCTTCTTTTCATCGGCGTGAATGTTGTCTTTCTCTGCCTACAGAGTCCTAACCATCTGCATTCAAGAATCCAAACGATTGTCACTCATGCTTTACATATAGTATGCCAAATACATTGATGTAATCTACATTAAAATAACTTATTTCAAGGTAAATCTGCAGTATCCTGTTCCCATTCTCTCTCACTCGTTTATTTATTTTCACACTCTTTTATTTGGATCCGCTGAATATCAGATCTAAACGAGCAATCAATCAAAACATAAGCGAACAACTTGCATTCAAATGCCAAATCAATAATAAAACAGGCGAAGTTACACTTGCAGAAGGCTTTCCTAATTACCGTCTTGATTTTGAAAAGCGGTAGGTTCGTGAAGATGAACCACACCCTCCACAACTAGTTATGATTAACCATAATCCTTTACTATTAAAACTAAGCGAGTGATTTATGACCTAATGGTAAAATTAGTATCCAAGACATGTTAAAGAGAGAGATTTACCTGTATCTGCAGAGAAGACAGCGACGGGAAGGCAAGCAGAAGAAACAAAGGGAAGAAGAGAGAGACGCAGAAGTGAATGATTTGTGATTGATTGAGTTTGAAGGGAAGGTTATGTAGAGTGTTCGTTGGTCCACACGATAACTAATGCATTTTCTCTGCGTTGTCCTCTTCTCCTTCAACTCTCAATCATTTCATTTTAGTTTAATTTCTTGTTCGGTAATTATAGTTTAATAAAACTAGTACTGCTTTGTCCTCTTCTCCCTCAACTCTCAATCATTTCATTTCAGTTTAATTTCTTTTTTCGGTAATTATAGTTTAATAAAACTAGTAGTAGACTCATCCGTGTACCCACGGCTTATATATATATATATATATATATATAAAATAAAATAATGAAAATATTATATAATAAAATATTATAAAAATTATGTTATATTATTATAAATATTATTATTAAAGTATTTAAATAATAAATTTAAGTGATATAATAATAATTTTAATTTAAATATAATAAATAAATTGATATTATAATATTGTGTAGTTAATTAATTTTATGAAATAGTTGTAATAATCTTTGATCAGCATTTTTTATATTTTTTATTTCAAATCTTTTTAAAATAATAATATAATTATTATTATATTTATTTAACTTTTAAAAATACTAATATTAATATAAATTATAAATTTTTAAAAAATTAAAAATCTATTTAGAAAAAGTATTTAGTAAATAATGTTTTTTATAATGAAAAAAACACTTCTAATAATAATACTACAGTGAATCGAAGTAATAATAATAATAATAATAATAATAATAATAATAATAATAATAATAATAATAATAATAATAATAATAATAATAATAATACAAATAATAACACACTAATAATATTTATATCATAAATGTTAATGTCAATGCTAATATTAAAGCTAATGTTAACGACAGTAATCTATAATTATATATAAAGATATATATCAACAACAAAATAAAAAAAAAACAAATAATTGAAATATGATCATATAGTACATCAAATTAAGATGTGTATCTAACTATAATAATAATAATAATATCTTGTAGTAGTAAAAGTAATAATAATAATAATAATACAGCAACTATATATATATATATATATATATATATATATATATATATAAACACATATACATCTTTTTGTGTTCTCTTTTGTTTTTAAAATTTTATTCTCTTAATTATTATTTTTTAAATTTAAATAATTTTTTATAATAAAAATCATTTGTCAGTTTTATCATTTCACTAATTTTGGTAATTATTTTTTAATTCAAATAATTACACATATATTAAAGTAAATAACAAAACACATAAAAAATGTAAGTAATTGATATATGATTTCGTAGTAAATAAAAGTTAAATGTGTGTCTAACTATAATAATAATAATAATATACTACTATAATAATATCGCGTAATGATAAAAAATATTATTAATAATAATAATAATACAACTATACATATAAAGAAATTTTTTGTGTTTTTTTTTTTGTTTTTTCAATTTAATCCTCTTAATTATTAAATTTTAAATTTAAATAATTATTTACAATAATTTTTGTAGTTTTATTATTTTACTAAATTTGGTAACTATTTTTTTAAATTAAAATAATTGTTCATATAAAGATAAATGAATAACAAAACAAATAAAAAGAACAAAATTGAAACATGATCGTACATAGCAGGTAAAAATAAGATGTAGCCATAATAATACAAACAATAATAATATAATAATAACTATTATAATAATTATAGTTCTTATTATTTATAATAATAGTAATAGTAATGATAATATAATAATACTTATATTATAGTCGATATTAATAATGATCATAAGAATGATAGTTGATAACAATAATGATAATAATAATTATATGATTATATTATAATTATAGGTAGAGTTAGGGATGACAACAGGTCGGGTACAGATAGTACCTACTCACAACCCTACCTGCAAAAGAAATTTCACCTATTATCTACTCGTTTACCGGTTGGGTACTCGCTTAAAAAATATACACGATTTTTTTTAAAACTCGTAGATACTCGTGAATACCTACATACCAATGAATATATATATATATATATATATATATATATATATATATATATATATATATATATATATATATATATATATATATTTAAGTATGTTTTTAGTACCCGAATTCTGACGTAAAATTGTAATTCATATTTGTCCAAAACTTTGATATATTTTGGTCCTCAAACTTTAAAAATGAATATATATAGTTATTTTAACTCAATTATGTTAAATTTTAACGTATCAAACACGCTTTCTAATTGACATTGAAAGTTGAACAGTATAAGCAACTCAAATGCTAACACGCAACACATTTGACACATCAAAAAAATTTAACGTAATTGAGTTAAAATGACTACATCCATTTATTTTTTAAGTTTGATGGACCAAAATGTATTAAATTTTTTGACAAGAACAAATTATAATTTCACGTCAAAATTCAAAAATTAAAAATATATTTAATCATATTTTTAATGAGGGGTAATTTGAGTAGTATCACTTTTATAAGAATGTAGAAAGAAAAATAGAGAAGAACAGAAAGAAGCACCCTAAGTTGCAAATTTTAGAGTGTGTTTGGATAGAGTATTTTAACGAAGCAATTCATTTTTTTGAAGAATTTAGATTTCTTTGTAATGAAATGCTTTGTTTGGATAGAGAAATTAAAAAGCATTTCAAATGCAAGCATTTTTTTGAAGGATTTCAATTAGTTAAATTAGTAGAAATTCAAATACCCTCAAAATAGGTGGAATTTGAAATTCTTCTCACTCAACTTCATATTCTAGATGATCCGAACGGGCACGACGACCCGAACGTGCCCGACAACCCGAACGTGCCAGACAACTCGTACGGGCCAGACTATCTGGACGGGCCCGACAGTTTGAACGGGCTCGTATGAGTTGTTGGGCCCATTCGAGTCTTGGGCCCTTCTGGGTCGTCGGGCTTGTCCAGGTCGTCGGATGTGTCCAAGTCGTCGGGCCTGTCTGGGTCCTCGGGCCCATCTTAGTCGTTGGACTCGTCCAGGTCTTCGAGCTGGTTTGGGTGTACGGGCATGTCCGGGTCGTTGAACTCGTCCGGGTATTTAGAATCGTCCAGGTATTCGGCCCCGTCCGGATTGTTGGGCTCATCCAGCTCGTTGGGCCCGTCCAGGTCGTCAGGCCCGCTTTGATCGTCGGGCCCATTCAGGTCGTCGAACCCATTTGGAGCATTAGGCCAATGACCTAGACAGGCTGAACCAGGCCATGTTGATGAACTTGACGATACAATCGTGCAGTATGGGCCGTTAGGCCTCTAGATCATTGGGCCACCCAACCTATCTGCTCTTCCCAGTCAGTCCAGTTTGGGTGGGTCATTGGATCTAACCAATCCGGTTGCGTAGTTCGGTCTGCCCGACCCATCTAGGTTGTCGAGCATATTTCTAAATTTATCATGAACTCAAAACATAATTAAGCGTAAAATAAATATTGTTAAAATTAAATTTTATCTTACAATAAATTCAATTTTTTTTTTCAAACAAGAAATTGAAATGTAAGGTATTTTAATTTCCTTATCCAAACAAGTTATTTGAAAAATGAATGGAATTTAATTACAAGCAATTCAAATACAAAGCATTTCAATTTCTAAGCATTGTTGAAATGCTCCATCCAAACATAAGGTAAGTGTATCGGTCCACCTAAATTCATTGTTTGTAACTTATAAGAAGTGTGAACCAAAGTATGTACAGTCGCATACCGTAATTTACACTATTTTTTATTTTTTTATTATAGATTATTATTTTAGAATATAATTAAATATTGTTATTAATTATTTTAGGTTACTTAAATTTAAAATTTTATGTAAATTTGAATATTTTTAATTAAATTTGTATAACTTATTGAATACTTAAAAATTTTATACTTTTTAATTGATCTCCATATTTATTTATTTTTCTATTCATGGAATGATATGTCTTTATTATTCAACTCATTTTCAATAAAATTCACTCATTATTTATATTAACTACAATATAATTTTATATTGACTACAAAATTTACTACAATATAATTTTATATTAATTACAAAATTTTTCATTTTTCTATCATGTGAAAACAAGTAAACATGATAATGACATGTGTGGTTAATGAAAAAAATTAAGCAGCATATACTTAATTGAAAAGAAATAAAAAGGTTTAAGTATTTAATAAACTAAAATAATTTAATAGAGATTCAATTAAAAATATGTAAAATTATGAAAAACTTAAAACTTAGTTAAGTAATTAATTAATATTGTTCTTGCTAAATCTAGAAATAGATTTAGTTCGGAAATACACTGTGTGTATGCTTTAGTGATAGTGTAGTGGATTTTTATAAAGACAAAAAACAATTATTTTCTCTTCCATAACTTAGGAATCATAGGGTAGTGATTCTGTCATTAGTGTTTATTGTTTCACATAGACTCCAAGCATAATATCTTGTACTCGTATAAATATCGAGATTCACACTATTCACACTACAAGGCAAAGAGCCTAAACATCTTTTACTCGTCTAAATACTGATATTCACATATATTTATAAATATAAATTTAGATTTTATTTTACAATCTACTTTAATTTTTTTTTTATAGAATATCTCCTTAATTATAGTTAATAGTATATAATTTATTTTTAAAATTTTCTTTTCTTAATCATTATATTTACAATAAATTTTACTTTTATAAGATAATTAAAATTTGTTAAGTTTTTTAAAATGTAAATCCACAATTATGTAAACTTATTAATAGACAAGTTTCATGATGTCAGTTTACCTCAACTTATCTTATGTTTAAAATATATTAATATATTAATTACTTAAATATATTTTAGAAAAAAAAATTAATGTGTCATTCAATTAAAACAACATTTTTCAAATAGCAATAAAATTTTGTATATCTTAAAATTAGCAAAGAATAAAAGTAATATTAAAATATGACATTCAATTATTTTATTTATAAATATCATATTATAAGTAGATATCTTTATTAAATGAGTTTCATTTTACAAGTATCATTGTCTTTCTATTTTCTTTTTTCTAAACCTCTTCTTTACCTTTCCTTTAGATCATCAGCTTCTTTCTTCGTTTGTTTCAAGATCATAGTATGTCATTGATTTGGTTGACTTTTTGATATATTTTGATTTTCAAAATTTAAAAATAAAAGAAAATAATTTTTTTTAATTCAATTACGTTATTTTTTTTTACACATCAAACACGTTTTCTGATTGATATTGAAGTGAAAAGATGTTAAACGGTATAAATAAATGTTAGCATGAAAGATTAATTCTTTTAACATATTAAACTCGTTTGTCAATTGACATTGAAATTGAATGTATCAAATGATATAAACAAATCAAATGTAAATATGAAAGATTAATTTTTTTACCTATCAAATATATTTTTGAATTGATATTAAAAAAACGTGTCAAACGATATAAACAAATTAAATGATAATATAAAAATTAACGTTTAAAAGATTATATTCATAATTTTTAAAGTTTAGAACCAAACTCTATAAAAATTTCGGATAATAATAAATTTTAATATCGCATTAATTAAAAATGGAGGAATAAAATCATATTTAATTTATCTTTTATAAGGCTAAAAGCGTTTATATAATAGGGTGGATGTGGAATACAAGCATGGAAGCATACAAGCCAAAGTAGCCACTTCTGCCAAAGTACATATATCCATTTCTAACAAGCTTTCTTTTTCACACCGGTAAACTATAGAAGTGCATACATTATCCACTCTTTTTATTTTTTCATAGTTACGAGTGGTTCAAGTTCCTATTCAATGCCCAACTTCATCAATAACTCGCCCTCTGTTTTCCATTATTGTTTCCCCTGCATGTACCACAATTCCCTCGTCTTTCAGTTATCCTTTCAAGACAAAAAATCTCTATTACATTTTCCAGGGGCTTTTATACCAAATTAGTAGTTTCCAATATTACTAGATAATACATTTATAAATTTTTTTATATAATTATTTTATGCAAAAAACTAATAAAAAGACTAGGATTCACGCATCAACACGAGTTATCTCTGTTTGCCTCTGATGTTTTTAATTCTGATGATTAGTCTCCACCAGACAGAGGTTAATTTGTGGAGAAAACCATACGCACCCTTCCCAACATGTAGAAAGAAGGAACATCACACAACCAACACTCCAAATTGCATCGAAATGCAGGCCATGAAATTCATGTAGAACAGAGAATGTCCGAAATTTGTGTCTCACCATTTGCGAAAACGAATAACAAGTTACAGTTCACCACAACAACGAGAGAAAATGACATGCATATTTTTCCCTGGCACTTGATGAGAGGTGTACCAAAGAAAAAGGGGAAGTAAACCTACCAATACTGGTTATGCAAAACGAAAGAGTCAGCTGCTACTCTGTTGCCATCATCGTTGCGATACCAGTGGTAGATTGCATGAGTCCTGTTTTTAATCTCCAGTGTCGCGTGTCCATAACTTGCTTCTCTAAATGCAGAATATTCTGGCTGTGGATCCAAATAACTGCACCACCAACTATGAATGTTAACCTCTTAGAAGGACAAATACTAGCCTATACAAGACAATGATTTGTTTACTTCACCTTGATGCAAGACCTTCTAGATTTCCTCCATCTCCGATTGTTACGTAAAAAGGTGCTGATGGGTCTGGTACGGGATACCTTCTACCTCCTGTTATGTTGTAGTCTATGTTGGAGTATCGATGCTGAAAGCAAAACACAGAATTTCAGCACAGATCCAAGATGACGTGTATAAAAGAGTGTTGTGCTGTGATGTGTTAGGAAGTTAATTTTAAGTTTAATTCAACCTTATGTACCATGAAATTGTCTTATTTTTTGTTGATGTAGAACTTTCAACGAGGTGGAAGTAAAAGAAATGAGCAAAAGGAGAAGAAAAACATACTGATCTTTCATAAGCATGGACGTGTCCTGAAAAGACGGCATCAACTTTGTATTGCACGAACCAGCTCTCGAAAACTGCTCGCATGGCTTCACCCTCCATATAGTGAGCTACATTACTGCTGTAAACCGGCTTGTGCACGAGCACAAAGAGCCAAGGCGTCTTCTTTCTATCAACCCTTGCTAGCTCTTCTTTAAGCCATATGTATTGAGGTGTGTACTTCACTGTTCACAAATTAAGATCACCGTTATAGTAAACAACACCATGAAAGAATTAATGTAGTTAAGGAACTAATATTAACAAGTAGAATTTACCAAATGGAGAATAGCTTGATAGCACAATTATATGAGCAGATGCACGCCTCGCTGAATACCAGAGGGGGCTGGTGCTTTTGGAGGCCAAGTAAGGAGTAGTGTATCGGTTAAGGTAGTTCCTGAAAGGAACTACTTCTCCCTGAAGTTTTCAACAAATTTTTTAACAAAAGTTTAGAGAAGTTAGAATTTGTAGAAGCATGTACATAACATAAAGAATAAGGTTAGTAGTGTACCACTTCAGGCATAAACTCTACTTCGTGATTTCCTACATTCCAGAACCATGGCTGATATGCTGCACTTCTTTCTGCAAATCGCCCCCATGTATCCCACCGTAAACCAACATCTTCGAAATCATGCTCATCGGAATAAGAAAGATCTCCAACATATAACACGGCCTGTCCTCCACTCTCCAAATAATGCTCGAGGGTTGAAAGAGAATTAAACGTTTGCCCCAAATCACCTGCAATTTTTCATTCAAAATGTGTATGTGTTTGTGTGTACGCGAAAAAACCAGACAAACTAAACTTACCAAGGATGCCAAATTTGTAGGGAGTATCTGGCCCAACTGGGGGAGGTGTTTCGAACGAAAAATCTCGAGCAGAATCACCAGTTCCAATTCTATAGTAGTATTTAGTGTTATACTGAAATGGTTTAACAAACCAAATGAGCGCATTATTCTACTTTTTGGGATCTACTCTCGTAATTTGATGAACAATTAATTACCTTAAGACCTTCGACAAGACAGTGATGAATGTAGCCAGACTTGTAGTTATAGAAGGTGTAGTTTGCAACTGTGCCTTCTTTACTAGTTCGAAGCCTGCTCTTTGATGTGCCGTACCGCACATGGCTAGGTCCTGGTTCATCTGGGGTGATCCATGAGATGATCACTGCTTTTCCATCGTAATCACCTTGCGTGAGGTGCACCTGCAATGGAATTAATCAATCACTGAATAAAAAAGGTATAACTTTAGAATTTGAAACTGCTTGATAAAATAGGTTTTGTTATCTCTGAAAGACTTACCTGCTGAGGTGCATTGTAACCCTTTGGAATTGCGAATACTTCATGATCGACGGGCATGTCCTCTGATGGCCACTTTTTCCGAATGAAAGAGCTAGTGATCCCTGCACTCCCATCTCTGATACAACTCAACAAGACAAAGGAAGCAAGAACAAACTTCAGCAACATGGTGTGCATCCGTTTGTTTCCAGAGTCTTAATTATCTGCATTCAAGAACACCATGAGTGTCATTCAATCGTACAACAACTATTTTACTCAAGTAATTCACTTCCAAATGACAAGTTTCAAGGTAAAACTCTATGATATTATATTCCAATGATCTCACCCATCATCCAACACACGTTCTTTGCTATCAACAGCACCAGCAAAGATGGCATCACACATTCTTTGTATTGGAATAGGGGGTTATCGGATAGAATGATATTAAAATAAATTTTGAAACTATTTTAACTCACTTTTGTAATTAGATTTCTTTTTTTGGAACTTTTAGAAGTAATCGTGGTATTTATTGAGTAATGATACTTTAACACAACATTTTTTTAGTAATTTCACACAATTCTTAGTTACTTTTTTTTTATATAAATAAAAGATGCATTTTTTTTATGATTATGTTAGTTTTATAATGTGTTATTAAATGAATGTAATGTGTCAAAAAAAAAATTCTGAGAAAATTATTCTTTTACACAAATTTTTATAATAAAATATTATATTAACGTAATAAATATAAACATAAATACAATATTATAATAAAGTAATAATTTATGAGCAATGTAAGTAAAGTGTAAGAGAAAAATTAGTATGACAGCTTTGTTTTTTCCTGGCACCCTTCTCCACCGCCCGATTTGTTTTTTGGAAGGTAACAAAATGAATTGTTTGATTTTTTTTTTACCATTGAATGAAATGTAGGACCCATATATTTTTTTTCTAGTCACAATTAAATGTTGTCCTTTTTAACTTAATTTATCATGATTAATTCAATTTGAGTTTAACTCAAAATAAAAAATAATAACAACTCATAAAAATAAAGTCGATATTATTGAACTCTGAACTTTTTCATAAAAACCAACTTAATAATAAAAGCGACAAAAAATTAGCGAAAATTTAACTTATTTTTTCAATATAATAAAGTATTTTGCTTAGTAAACCAAATTTATTGGTTTTTCTTTATAAACAGTGTGGAGAAATGTTGATTCTACTCTCGTTTTTAGAAAAGTAATACATATTTCTTGAAACAAGCTCTTATTAGTGGAGATATAATTGGTGTGGATTTGATCAAATTTAAATAAATTAAATTTAAGTGGGTTGATTTGGATAATAATTTTTTTTATTTAGCAATCCAACTTAATAACTAGGTTCTTACTTCAATAATTTTGATAGAGCAAATATTTATCAAAAAATTTCAAAATAAATATTTTTAATGCTTATAATGTATGCACAAACAATACTCACTAGCGGAAATATAGATATTATTATACATGTTTAACAACTTATCAAACTTGATTTTTTTATTAGTATCTATCATACATTTAATTTAAAAAAAAAAGTATATATAAAAGAATAGTTATAGAAATATGGTTTGTTGATTACATATATTAATATATAAAATAAATTATAATAAACTAGCTGTATTGAAATTACTTATTTTTAACAAAATTTCTACAATCATAAAAATGTCTCAAAATGTTATATACAAAATAGTGGTATCAATTTTATATAGAGCTGAAGGTGCGATGGAATAAAATTCATAGTAAAATTATTAAAAAAATATTTTTCTATTATAGATTTATTATATAATTAAATCAAAGAAAAAACAAAACAGAAAAAGAAAAGTACAAAATACAAAAACTGTGCAAACTTCTCACCCACCAGTAAAAAAAATACAATCATAATTTCGAAATAGTTAATTGTATAGCAAAACTTTTATCAGTACCGGCGTACACACAGTCATCGCGACAGCTTACGTGTATATGATTTTAGATATGAATAATAATATTTTAATAGGTGATAATAATATAATATTATTAATTTAATATATAAAATAAATTTATATTTATTAAAAGATTAAGTAAAATATTAAAAATAAAGTAAAATGAATAGAAAAATTAATTATTGATGATTAAAAAAAAATAAACAGTTTTATAAAAGATAGGTAAAAATAATTATTAACTTTAAAAAATTTAATAAATAATTATATTATAAAAGATAAAATTAATATTATAAAATATAAACACAAAATAGAGATAATTATTTTTATATATATTATTATTATTATTATTATAGATTTATATATACTTATATTACATTATAAATATGTTATTAATATTTATATTTTATTATAATAAGTATAAAATAGTATTAAAATAAAAAATTTATTATAAATAAATAAATTTTATGTTTTAATGTTTTCTATTTTATTTGTATAAATAAAATATTTCACCCTCTTTTTGATATTACTTATTATTTTTTATTGATTCATTTTCCATCTTGCCTTAGGAAAAACATAGTAGCATTTCCTGAAGGAGCCATTTTTGAGACGTTGTCACATCATTATGAAAGACAGTACAATTATTAAGAATCTCGAAAAAGAATCCAAAGAACTCAAACTATATATATTTTTATTTCGTTTTGCTTAAAATTTTATTTTATTAGAAACTAATTGTTTCTAAAGCAAAGTTGAATAAAAACAAGTGTATCAAGTATCACTTTGAATCTCTTCAATTATAAATTTTAAAAATTGGTTTCTTAAGGTTAAAATAATAACGAAGAAACCATCACAAGATAAGTTCTTCCTCTGCCCCTGTTTCACATCCATTATTTGACCACCCACAGAACTAGTGAGTTCTTTCCCTGCTATTTTCTTCAAACAATTTCTCCAGCTAGTGTCAACTCCTTCACATGTTTTTAGTTAACTTCTTCAAGAGTTAAAGCAATGCAAATGTTTTAGAATTGAAACTATGCATTATAAGAACTTAAAAATGGTGGAAAGTGTCACATTGACTCGAGATAAGGTCATATATAAGTGGATGTAATCTTTATCTTACAAGTCGATTTTGTGGGATTAAATTAAGTTTAAAAATTTATTACTAATATGATATCAAAGTCAGGTTAAAACCTATTCTAACGAGATTTTTTGGATATTCTGTTTCACCCGTTATTGAACCGCTAAATAACCACCCACTAATTTATAGTTTCATGCGCGAGATAAATATACCTCGACGTGAGGAGATGGGTTGGAAGTTACACATCGACTAGAGATAAGACCATGTATAAGTGGATACAATCTTCATATTTCAAGTTATTTTTGTGTGGTTGAGTTAGACTTTAAAACCTACTTCTAAGAAAATCTAAGTTACAGTTTTTAGTTCTTAGTTCTTGTGATTTTTTTTTTACCATTAATACTTGATTTGTTGATACTCTTCAACCAAAGTGTTAACCTTTCAACAAAAATAAAAACTCAGAAGGAAACAATGACAACATTGGCATTGTCTAAATAAAAATAGTGATGAAGCATCATGAATGGTAAGAAGAATAAGAAGTAGAGAGGGTTGGCTTACCTTGGAATGAAGCAATAGCTGAGAAGACAGAAGCTCAGTGATGCAAAGAGAAGAATACTGTGGAATGATTTATAAAGGGAAGGGAAAGGAAGGGTGAAGTGGTTGGTGCATTTGGAGCCACAATGTTCTTATCTCGTTCCTATACTTCATTTTCTATTTATCTCTTATTTCTGTGAAAAATTATTCATCACAATCATGAATTTAACACTTAACATATATATATATAATAAATTTATTACTTACATATATGAAAAAAATACATCAATGTGTAACAGATATAAATAAAATTAAGATACATGTGTAAGGTTGCACTATTTATTAATAATAATTAGGAAGGAATGAGGTTACAAAAACTTTATTTTAAATATATTTAAATTTAAATATTTGTAAAAAATTTAATTATGTTTTATATACAATAATATTTTATTTAAACTTTTAAATTTATTTTTAATTTTTTTATAAAAAAGTTAAATTTATTATCTTTAATAAAAGTTATATAATAATTAATTATAAAAATATGTCATGCCACATCTCAGCGTGAAGTGTCCTATTTCATAGCATTCTATTATTATTTTTGTCGTTTACTGCTTTTTAATTCCCCACGTGATTAAGATCATTGTCGGTTTCTAAATCAATTCAACGATATTTTAAAAAATAATTGACTGAACACATGTTGTCTTGTTCGATTCATACATTTATTTTATTTTAAATAATCTTATCTCTAAAATTTCTTCATTTTAAGAAATTACTCTAAATCATCAAATGTTTTTATCCGTACTATTACATGGTTTGGTGCTAATTTAATGGTTAAATGAAGAAAATAAGTGTTCTGTTTATTATAAATTTACAGAGTGGTATTTTTTATTTACTATAAAATTACATCAATTTTTTTATTAATTTTATTACACTATTAAATTATTATTTTTTTATTAAATTTTCTTATACTATTACATAATTTTTTTTATTAAATTTTATAAAATTACAAGTGTTTTTTATTAAGTGTTCTTACTTTTTATTAAATTTTTTTATTTTAAATTTCAAACTTCATTGATACTTAATATAACTTTCTTTGAAATATTTTTTTTCTTAAATTATTATAAAAATTATATTTAGTTTATAATAAATTATAACATTCTTTGTGTAATTTATGAAAGTCAATGTAAAATATTATTTTGGAAAAACTATATGTGAATGTTTCACATAGGAAATAAATTTTCATATAGTTTCTGTAATTTATGAAAATCAATGTGAAATATTATTTTGAAAAAAATTATATGTGAATGTTTCACATAGGAAATAAAGTTTCATATTTAATTAAAATATATGATTAAAAGTATTTTTAGTCTCTTAACTTTAGTAAAAATTGAAATTAGTTTATTTTTAAAATTTTGGTTTAATTTAATCATTTAACTTTAAAAACATGTAAATTTAATTATTTTAACTAAATTTTGTTAAATTTATTTAACGTTTTAAATATGTTTCATGATATAAATTTAAAATAAATTTAACAAAATTTTGTTAAAATAAATATATTTATACATTTATAAATATGGAACTAAATTAATTTAAAATTTCAAATATGGGCTAATTATAATTTTTATCGTAAGTTAAAAGGATAAAAATATATGTAACCCCAAAAATATATAACTTCACAACAATATTTTACACGATTTTAGTAAAATGAAAGGACAAAATATTTTATAAGTTAATTTAGAAATTATACATTTTTTATAATAATTTGAGGATTAAAAATATAGTTATCTTCTTTTTTTCTTATAATTATATTAATTTCTAAAAATAAATACAATCATAGTCATTGAGATTAAAATTATTAGGTTTACTAAGTTCAATATAGTTAAACTAATGGAGTCTTTTAACCATCATTTTACAATTCATCCCATGGAATAAATTTTGACATCTTGAAGCATAACTAAGACAGCAACTTTGTTTTGAAAAGATTAAAAAATGTACTCGTTAAAAATAAAATTTTGAATAGATTATTCTTCCATCTTTTTAAATATAATTACTGGTTCGTACTTAGTGTTGTGTACCATTCAATATCACATGTTTTTTTTTTAGTAAAGAGAAATATATTAAAGGAAAAGGAACTTGATAGGCCTATCCTCTTTATTAAGGATTTAACTTCACTTCTACTTTATTGATAATTCTATCTTTTTTTTTTTTATATATTTCTTTCATGTTATATATTCGGTCCTTATCTTGTAATTGTATTCATGCATCATTTGCCTATAGTTTTTTTTTTATAATTTTTAGGAAATTATATTGTTAGTAAATTAATACATTTAAAATCTTTTTATGTGATTATTATTCTCTCCTCTTTTTTATCAAATGAATATTTTTTATTATATTTCTCTTACAAATACAGTATTAGTTGTAAAAATATTCTCTTCTATTCTCTTACAAATATATGATTTTTATTATATTCTTAACTGTAACCTTTCCTCTTCTGTTCTTACAAAGACAGTATAAAAGTTTGATTTTTTTTTTAAATATTTGTAAGATAAAAAATAAAATAAAATTATATTTTATTAATAAGTTAATATTAGTTAGCATACAAATTTAAATTTATAATATATGAAGTGTGCATAATTTAGTTTATGTATACATTTATTTTATTTTTTATTTTAAATGTCACCTTCAGATAATTGTGTGGACACAAACAATATTAACTTATGTGAACAAATAGACTGAAAATGAATCATTCGCAGAGAAAACTGAAAACCAATGAGACGCGGACAAAAGACAATGGTACCGTAGTGTCTTTAGATCCATGGATTTAAGTGTTGATGTTATATTTTTTAATTTCTTCTTTAATTGTATATTAGAGTTAAAAATCTTTTTTCATTAATATTTGGATTTTAAACGAAATGAGATATTTTCCTTAATTTTTAAGGTTAGTTGAATCTAACGAAAAACTAAAAAAAAAAAAAATGTAAACGTTACCACGAGCTGCACACACAGTTCTGTCTATCATTCTGCCTACACAAAAAGAACAAAGAGAATAATATGTTTTCAAAAAATTATTAATTAAAACACCACGTATTATAAGTAACACTAAAATACTAAATATAAAGTTCACACATATAATTATCCCATGCGCAGCACGCCGCATCCTATATATAATATTTGTGTATTTATTTTTTATTTTATATTATATCTTTGTTACGCTGCGCCCAACACACGACCACTAATTTAAATTTAACTTTAAAAAAAAATATTATTCGACATTCCTTTCCTCCCATCAAAAATTATTTTTAAAAATAGTTATTTTGTATAATTTTAACTTCTATTCATAGTTAATGTTGGAACCACCAGTTCCTTACCCGTGATGTGATATATTGGTGAGCCACTATTTTTTATCATGAGATATGATAAAAAAAAAAAAAAATTAAAAGTTCAAATCCTTTGTTGAAAACCTGTTACTGTTTAGCATTTTTTTAATTATAAATTAGTCAATTTTTGGAAAAATTAATTTCAGAAATGTTTCTTTTACTTATTCAAGTTTTCCAATTCACAAATTCAAAAGAAAATAGTATTTAACTTACTACACAAAATTTTCTTTGACACGTAGTGAGGTTGAGTTTCTCTCTACCACATATCATAGCTTAGATCAAATCACAAATGCAAATATAAAAAGAAAAAAATCATGAATGGACCACATGAATCACTCCGCATAAAATATATATTAAACCCACACCACTCCAGGTAGATCTATTTTGTTACATCGAAATAGACATTTGATTTACTTTACCCCATTCCATCTCCAATTTTTTTTTTTTTTTTCAATTTCTATCATTATTTTTCTTCCACGTGGATACATTGTTTACAACACAATCAGAATAAATTTGACAACCACGTTTTCTATTTCATCTTTAATCACAGAATCCAATATACTTACCAATATATATATATATATATATATATATATATATATATATATATATATATATATATATATATATATATATATATATATATATATATATATTTATACATTATGATATCTGTAAGTACCCGTCCCAGGAGTATTGAAAATACATGTACTCGTTACTCGCATGTATCCATTTATAATATTTATTTCCTACTCGTAATGAAATTTATTCGCGAATACTCACCAGTACGAATTTTTTTGACATCCTTAGTCACAATTTCACAACTCTAACTACAGACTATTCATCCTTCAGAGGTTCCTCTAAATCTACATCTGCTCTCACCAAAATGGTGATCATCGCAAAAAAGGAAAACAATAATGGACCAAAGAGTGCAAGGGTAAGCTAGTATACAAAAAAGTTTTTCTAAGACCATTTAAATCATATCAATTATAATTCATACATGGGTAATTACAATTAATTCACATAACTACACAAAAGTAGTTGACACTAAACTAAATTATCTGGATACATGCATTTGGAATAGGAACCATTAGAGACTTGCACTTGTAGTGGTCTCCACTACTCTAGAGAATCATTGTCAATAGGTTTCACCCTACCACATACAAGATTAATCCATGATCATCTAAGACCATTATCCTACCTTAAACTAGGATCTCTGGCTACTCTCACCATATGAACCATTTTATTCTATTTGAGTGTGAATGATCAATAAAATTTTAGGATGTTACCTTACTTGAATTCATAATCAAATACATACACTAAATTAACACCTCCATAATGTTTAGGTAGATTCGAAGATAACTCTGCCATGATCCAAATGTGACATCTATTTCACAATGAATAAAGATTCATATGAGAACGATGAAGAACAAGGTTAAGTTGAAGAGAAAAAAGAGTTGGAGTCGAGAAAAAAAAAATAGACTTATATTTTTAAAAAGAGAGTTGATACTGTGTTTTTAAAAGAATGAATTTTTACACTATTCTTCATTCAAATTATAATAAAAACTACTGTACTTTTGTTTTTAATAAGTTTTGAATTGAATGTTTCAGAAAATATTTTTAGATTTAGAAAATATTTTCATAAATACTCAATCTTAAAAGTATTAAAAATATATTTTGAATTGAATATTTTAAAAGATATTTTTAATTTAAAAATACATTTGGAAACATCAAACAAAAGAATATAGATTTCTTTTTGGTTAAAATACCTTTTTGGTCCCAATTTTCGTCAAGTTTTTTTAAAGAAGTCCTAATTTTGGTTTTGTATTCAAATAGGTTCCAATTTTCGTCAATTTTGTTCAATTGGGTCCTTTTTTGCTAACACCGTTTAAATCATTAACGGCGATGAACAGTGACTGCCACGTGTCACTTCGTGATTTTTTTGATTTTTTTTGATTTTTTTTTTGATTTTTTTTAAATTTTTTATTTTTTTTAAATGTACACGTGTCAACCCAGGAGTGTGCCACGTGTCACTTTGTGGTTTTTTGATTTTTTTTAATTTTTTTTTAAATGTCCACGTGTCAACCCAGTAGCGTGCCACGTGTCAAAGTCAATGTTCTAAATTCAATTTGGTCCTTGTTCAATTAGGTCCCAATTTTTGTTAACATTAACCAATTTGGTCCCTCTCCAAATTAAAATCAAATTTAATTTTTATATTAAAATTCACATTTTAATTAAATATTTTTATATAATATATTAAAATTCACATTATTATAACTTTGATATAAAAATTAAATTTGGTCACATCTTCCATAGGGACCAAATTGGTTAATGTTAACAAAAATTGGGACCTAAGTGAACAAAATTAACAAATATAGGGACCAAATTGAATATAGAATATTGACTTTGACACGTGGCACACTACTGGATTGACACGTGGACATTTAAAAAATAAATAAAAAATAAAAAATTCAAAAAAACCACAAAATGACATGTGGCACGCTCCTGGGTTGACACGTGTACATTAAAAAAATATATTAAAAAAATTTAAAAAAATTTAAAAAAATTAAAAAAAAATTAAAAAAAAAAATTAAAAATTAAAAAAATTCAAAAAAACCACGAAGTGACACGTGACAGTCACTGTTCATGGTCGTTAATGATTTAAACGGTGTTAGCAAAAAAAACCCAATTGAATAAAATTGACAAAAATTAAGACCTATTTGAACACAAAACCAAAATTAGGACTTCTTTCTCTATAATAATGTTACGGAACATATTTTCAGATTCAAAATTTCATTACTTTTAAATATAAAAATACCTTTTAAAATATCCAATTCATAAGAGAGAGGGTTAAGGGATTAAGGGTATTTTGGAAATTAAGCATTTTGTGGAGTGTAAGAAGAAGCTGCCCAATAGAATTCTATGGACTATAAGTAAGAAAGTCCATAAACGATAATCAGTCTGTTAGTTCCATATGTGCCTTTAAATAGGTAACTATTTTATACACCTCCACAATTTGTTTCTTACACTACGATATTAAAGGTTCTAATAATTTTTAAACAAAAAATATTTAATAAAATACACTTAATAATTAGAATTTCAAAATCATTCTCAAAGTGGTAATCTAAAATAATTTTAAAATATTATTATTTATTTAAAAAACACTTCATAACAAAATTTATCATTATAAAATAAAGTTTTCAAATTAATTTTAGATATTCTCTGAAATGTTCTTTTTGAATATGTAAAAATTAAAACATTATCAAAAGTTTTTTTTTTGTTTTGTTTCATATGGAGTATTCTAAAATAGTTAAAATTATGTGTTGCGGAGTATAGTTTTGGAGCTAATTCAAAAGGACTTTTAATAAATTCCAAGTAATATTTTTTTGACAATTAATTTTTATTAAAGATTATTTTTATCATTTTATCATGGAAAACAAATTGTAAAATTCTAAAATGGTATTTTAAAGAGTGATAGTGGTTTAAAAGTAGTGAGACTCAATTATTTTAATATTAAAAGGTTTTAGTATAAATAAAATTGTTATAAAAAAAGTTTCATTATTTTAAAACACATAATCATCTCTCTAGAGACAACTTTTCTATAATTATCTGACTTCTCTTTAAGAGTTTTATCTTTCTGGTCGTCTGATTGAATAATCGAAACCATATGATTGATCCTCTCGGTGAACTCTTCAATTTGGATTGATTCGTTTCTCCATTTATGTAAGTTGAATTTTTGCCATCTTTTTGGTCTATTTCTGTTTTTTCTTGCATATCAGCTCTCTTATGCTTACATGCGTCTTTTTTAATCATCAGTTTGAGTCTGTGCTACTGGGTGATCATAACGGTATGTCCGAATTATTCTTGTGATGTTTCTATATGTAGATAGAGCATCATATGAAGTTAGAGGTATTTGACGTTTATAGAGTTGTTTAAGCAAAATAACATGTGAGGGAAGCTAAAATTTCATTGTTTTTAAACATGTTAGAATTATAAATTGTATGGCTATATTGTGATTGATTGTTTTATCTGAGTTGTAGAATGATTTGTGATGTGTGAAAGCTATGAAATATAAGTGTTTAAATTTTGTTTGTATATAAATGTTGATGTTTAGTATTGCAATTGTAACCATTTGGTATTGATGTTTGTGATAAACTTTTGGTTGATATGATATTGGTATCTGTAAAGGTTCTTAAGTTATCTGGACTAGCTTGAGAATGCACAATTATGTAGAAATCAGACTAGTTGGACAAATTTTAAGTCGGGGAATCACTGTCTTGGAAGTTATTGGACGAGCATTACTCGCTAGCGAACTCTAAGTCAAGGACTCACTGATTTGACACTCGTCGGGCGAGCAATTACTTGTTGGACAAATTAGTAAAGTATGTTTTCCTCTGGGGTTCGAGTGATATACTCGCTGGATGAGCAATCTATCGTTGGTCGAAAAGGTATTTTTGTCCAACGAAAAGATGTTTGCTGAACAAGTGAATTAGAACCTGGATAGGTATTGACTGATTTATTTGGGAAACTTTGTATGTTTTCTATATATGAATATTAATGGTATTTGAATTGCATATATATATATATATATAAGTATTATAGAAAAGATTTAAAGAATAATTCTGATGTATTATTTCAAAGAATAGAGTACCATATATATATATATACATACAAAAGTGCTATAATTCATCATCTATTAAAGGAATGAGTGCACAAATTTGCTCACAAATATAATAATGCCTAAATTATAGCTAATACAATATTTGACATATCTTAACACCTCCACTCAAGTTGGTGCATGGATATCACACATTCCCAACTTGAATATAGACTCATTAAACACTCTGCTTGACACTCCTTTAGTGAGAACATCAGCCAACTGTAATTCTCATCTTACAAAAGGAAAGGAAATTATTCCAGCTTCAAGTTTCTCTTTGATGAAATGTCTATCAATCTCCACATGCTTTGTTCTATCATGTTGCACCGGATTGTGAGCAATTGCTATAGCCGACGTATTATCACAGTACAAACTCATAGTTTCATTTTGTTTAAAGCCCAAATCTGATAGCACATTTTTAATCCACAAAAGTTCACATACACCTAGTGCCATGCCTCTGAATTCTGCTTCAGCACTAGATCTTGCTACTACAGGCTGCTTTTTACTCCTCCAAGTTACAAGATTCCTTCCTACAAAAGTAAAGTATCCAGAGGTAGATCTTCTATCATCTTTTGAACCTGCTCAATCTGCATCAGTATACCCTTCTACTTTTAAGTCTCCATGATTTGAGAACAAAATTCCTTTTCCAGGAGTGGACTTTAAATATCTCAAAATCCTCTCAACAACATCCATATGAAGCTTTCGTGGGTCATGCATAAATTGGATAACAACATTCACTGCATAGGTAATATCTGGACGTGTATGAGACAAATAAATTAATTTTCCTACCAGCCTTTGGTATCTCCCTTTGTCTACGTTTGCTGAATTTGAGCATTGAAAGAGTTTATGATTCTGTTCAATTGGTGTATCAACTGGTTTACTCCCAAGCAATCTAGTTTCTGATAGTAAATCAATAGTATATTTTCTTTGACATGGAAAAATACCATGTTTTGATCTAGCTACTTCAATACCCAAAAAATATTTAAGGTTTCCAAGTTGTTTCATCTCAAATTCAGATGCAAGGTATTCACCAGTGCAGCAAGGGCTTTTTGCCCTGGTTATTTTCCTTATTTTGCCTCGGGTTTGGAACCGAGGCATATGGGGATGAGGCCAAAAGACACCCCTTTTGGCCTCGGTTGTTACCCGAAGTCATAATGTTCCATTTTTGCCCCGGGTCAAAATAGAACTGAAGCCATACGGGGCCACCATCTTCCTCGCACACGAACCACCGTACTGGGCTGCTGTCTCACCCTCCAAGTGCAATCCCTGTCTCAATGCAAAACCCTCAAAACCCTAAAAACCTTCAAAACCGCAAACACTCCAAATCCATTTGGCTCCTAAGGTGAAAATGTCTGTGCACGGGGAAAAAATCAGTTCAAATCAAAGGTGTTCCGTGCTAAACCCTAACAATCCAATCACAAAACTAAAACTCGCAAATGGCGTCGTAGAGGAAGATCCGCCGCGCGACTCGTTAGAGGTGTTCCGGCCACCAGACGAGCCAGCGCCAAAGCCACTGAACTTCCCATTCCCGCGAACTAGAACAGCCACCATTGAAGCTTCTCTGCAACGCACAGTCATGAACCTTCACCAGTTAACCACCACCGCGAACAACGCCAGCCAGATCGGAGAAGAAGACCTTGACGGAGGAGGAAGCTGGTGGCAGCGACGGAGGAAGGTGGTGGCAGGGAGAGAGACGAGAGAAGAGAAAGGGTACTGTTGTAGAGAGGGGCGCGGGGAAGAAGAAGAGAAAGGGGGCTCGCGAATTTGGTGCCCTAATTAAACCATATGGCCTCGGTTATTAATTGAACCGATGCATATAGCCCTATTTGGCATCAGTTCAGTCCCACTCGAGGCCAAAGAGGTAATGATTGGTGTAACATCCCTATTTTTTTTGTTAATAAACTGTATTATTTATTTTAAATAAAACACTTAGAAAAATTCTATTTTTTTAGTAATGTTTTGTATTTTATTATGATGGAGTTTAAATATAAAAAATATATTTTATCATGATGTAGTTTTTACTTATTGAAAATATAAAAAAAAACAAAACTAATAATATATATATATATATATATATATATATAAATATTAGGTAAAAATATTTAATTAAATAGGTGTGTGTAAAAAAATATATATATGAATTTTCTAAAAGAGATAAAAAAATATAGAAAAGAAAAAGAAAAAAAAAGGAGAAGAAGGGATAAAAAGATAAGAAGAAAAGATAAGAAGAAAAAAAAAAAGAAAAAAAGAAAACAAAGGATAAGATGAAGAGATAAACATTATCTCTTCATTAATATTAGTAATGATGTGTATAGCACTTGCTTAGCTTATATATATACATATGCAATGAAGGTTATGTGAGAAGTGAGAAAAAGAGAAAGAAAGAAAGAAAGAAAGGAGAGAGAAAGAAAGGAGAAAGAGAAGGAAGAGAGGGAAAGAGAAAATAGAGAAAAAAAAAAGTTTAGAGTAAAGATTCAAAGAGATCATAATCCTCTTCAAATATTATTAGTGTGCCCTTCTATCAATAAGGTAAGGGAGAGTGAGGTTAAACTTTTATATATTAATCTTGATAAGCTCATGGGTTTTATATTAATATTTTATTTATTTTGACTCATATATTATTCTATTTACTTTCATTTAACTTATTTTCATTTATTATCCTCTTATATTTATTTTATTTCATCTCCAATTATACACTGATCCTGTTTTTTATTTATTTTATTTAATCTCCAAATATGTATTGATCCTGTTTATTTATTTTATTTGATCTTTAGTTACACACTGATCCTATTTATTTATTTATTTTATTTTATTTATCTCCAGTTACGCACTGGTCCTATTTATTTATTTTATTTTATTTATTTCCAGTTACGCACTAATCCTATTTATTTATTTTATTTTATTTATCTCCAGTTACGCATTGGTCCTATTTATTTATTTTATTTTATTTATCTCCAGTTACGCACTGGTCCTATTTATTTATTTTATTTTATTTACCTCCACTTATGCACTGATCCTATTTATTTATTTTATTTAATTTATCTTCAGTTACGCACTGGTTCTATTTATTTATTTTATTTTATTTATCTCCAGTTACGCACTGGTCCTGTTTATTTATTTTATTTTATCTCCAGTTATGCACTGGTCCCTTTTATTTATTTCAATTAATATATCTCCAGTTACGCACTGGTCCCGTTTAATTTATATTTTTGTTATTTTATTTATTTATAATGTTATAATCTTTATCTAATTATTTATTTAAAGTTCTTGCTTTGATTCTTATTTTATCATTATTTTATGATTAAAAATAATGTGAATTGAAAGTAAATATTATTTTATTTAGTGAGCTTGAATATAAGAAAATTACATGTACATTTTATTTTATTTTATGTTCTTTGTGTATAGTTTATACAATGACATGATTTGATAATCATCACATTTTATGACCTTTGAAAATACCCAAGAGTATGTCAGTTAAGTAAGAGTTAAGTCTGGTTTCAATAAGTCGAGATTAAACCAGTGTCAGAGTGTTTGTATTTGGGAAGTCACAGTTTGGTACACTGCAGGATGAAAGGCAGGGACCATGGTGGGGTCTAAGGAAGTTTTACCAAGTAGGTGAATATCTGGATAGTTCAGAATAGCGCCCTGGACTAGGATATTCATAGGCCAAACTTGGGACTATCCGATACTTGCTCGACATCGCCAAGGTTAGGTAGTGAGTATATATCTCTTTTGTGAGCTGATGAATGACTAATATTCTCGAGAAAGAAATAATTATGATTGTACCAATGTTTTATGAGAAATACTCAACTACCTAATCACTTCCCAAAGTAACTTTTGATGTTCAGATTAGATCATCAGAAGTGGAATATGGATCCATATGTCTGGTAAAATAATATCAAGTTTTTTGGTTGTAGGTCCAAATCTAGGCCCCCGGTGTCTGTATTGTTTGTTGAGTTTATTAAGATTGATATTTAAGGCTTATAAAGACCTCACTCCTTTCATATTTTTTCTTTCATATGTACCTGTTGCATGAGCAGAAGAGGAACCTACTCAGTGAGAGTTGTTCGGGATATTATTGGTGGATCTTCTGAAGATTGACTCATGGATAATTTCTATTTAGGAGATATTAAAAATATAGATAATCTTCTATTCTGATGTAGAACTCTTAATATTTTACAAATATATATATATATATATATATATATATATATATATATATATTTGTAATATTTCATGAACAACTATAGAGATGTAAACTATATATATATATATATATATATATATATAAATATGAAGTTATGTTATTATTAATGTTCTCTCAAGGATAATCTTATGGAAAAAAAATTATTATTAATTCCATATCTTTTTATCAAATAATAATTATTTAGTATAGTAGTCGGGGCGTCACAATTAGTGGGTTTTTTACTTCGGGTTTGTGTAATCGAAGCATATGAGCCTCCTTTGGCACCAGTTTTTGGCGAACCGAAACATATACCTCTCTTTTGTTTCGGGTTAAGCTGAACCGAGACATAAAAGTTGTTTGAAATTGTAAAAATGCCACCGCGCCATTATATGCTTCGGTTCTTGGACAACCGAGGCATATAAGGCGAGGTAGAAATCAATTCCTGCACTAGTGTATTGTTGTAAATTGTAAATCTCATCTTGGTCATTTCCTGTAACAATCATGTCATCTACATATATAATCAAAGTTGTAATTCTTCCTTTACCTCTTTTCAAAAATAAGGTGTGATCAGAGTTACTAGCTCTATAGCCAAAAGCCTTCATAGATTTTGTAAACCTTCCAAACCATGATCTTGGGGATTGTTTTAATCCATATAGAGCCTTATTTAATTTGCAAACCTTCATTCCAATTGAATCTGTCATACCTGGTGGAGAATCCATATAAATTTCTTCTGAAATTTCTCCATGTAGGAAAACATTTTTCACATCAAATTGTAGAAGAAGCCAATCTTGGTTTGTTGCTACTGACAGAAGTATTCTCACAGTATTGAGCTTGGCTACTGGTGCGAACATTTCTTGGTAATCTACACCATAAGATTGAGTGTAACCTTTAGCCACAAGTCGTGCTTTATACATCTCAATAGTTCCATCAGCTCTATGCTTAATTGTAAATACCCATTTGCAGCCCACAGTCTTCTTCCCTCTTGGTAAGGACACAAGATCCCAAGTGTTATTTTTTTCTAAAGCTGCCATCTCATCAACCATTGCTTTGGTCCATCTAGGATCTGCCAAAGCTTCCTGTATACTACTAGGAATAGAAATTGAAGATAATTGAGATACAAATGATGCATATGACTGGGATAACCTGTGAGATGAAACATATTTACTAATGGGATATTTAACTTTGGCTTGAAGGTCTGATTCATATTTAGCTGGAGGTTGACCATGGTTAGAACGAGGTGGAAGATTATACTGGACAATAGTAGACTCAATGTTTGGTGTGTTAGTGGTCAGACAAGGATCAATTTCATGATCAGTTTCATCTAAATTAGTATTATCAAGGGTAGGATCAAGAGAAACAATTTCATGATTAGTTTCAATTACATTAGTATTATTAGAGATAGGATCAGAAGGTACATATGAAGAGTCAAGTCGAACCTGTGGAGAAGATTGAGCCAATTGGTTAGGATCAGAAGACACTGTATTATACAAAGGAGAAGTTTCCATATTTAGGATTGGCTCACTTCCTGCAGAATGATTCTCACACGATAATTTATCTTTACAGTATAATTTTATATCTGGGATATCAAACATACTAACATCATGATTATGCACTTCACTTTCATTGCCGCCCTGAAGTGTAGAATCAACATAAAACAAATTATGCTCATTAAATGTCACATCCATAGAGATATAAAATTTCTTTGATGGTGGATGGTAAGCATAATAGCCTTTTTGAGTTGATCCATACCCAACAAAAACAAATTTTAAAGTTCGTTCTTCAAGTTTTGTACGTTGATGTGGGTGTAAGTGAACATATATAACACATCCAAAAATATGAGGAGGTAAAGAGACTATGGAAGGAAGGATACAATGATCAGACAACACATCAAAAGGCCTTCAAAAGTTAAGCACACTAGAAGGTGTTCAATTAATCAAATAAATTGCAGATCTCACAGCCTCACCCAATAAATGACATGGGACATTATCATCTATCAAAAGTGATCTTGTCACCTCTAATAAATTTCTATTTTTTCTCTCAGCCACCCCATTTTGTTGTGGTGAATAAGGACATGTAGTTTGATGTAAGATGCCTTTGGAGTTCATGAACTCGATTAATTCAGTCCTAAAATATTCCCCTCCCCTCCATTATCTGATCGAATGACCTTAATGTGTGTATTAAATCGAGTAACTATCATATGATGAAAGGAACGAAACACATTACACACATCACTTTTATGTTTAAGCAAATATACCCAAGTTACCCGAGTACAATCATCAACAAAACTGATAAACCATTTTTTCCCATTATGTGTAGATTGTGGGGCAGGGCCCCAAACATCTGTGTAGATTAATGAAAAAGAAAAATCTGTTTTTTTATTGCTTAAAGGAAACACAACTCGATGACTTTTTGCCATTACACAAGTTTCACAAATAAAATCAGAAATATTGCATTTATGAAATAGTGATGAAAGTAATTTTTTTAGATAACCAAAAGAGGGATGTCCCAATCTTCTATGCCATAACCAAATTTCCTTTTTGTTTTTATCGTGTATGTGTTCACTCGCAAGACAAGCCAACGTTCCTTTATGGGTTTGTTGTGAGACATTTTCAAGATAATACAATCCTTCTCTCTCCCTACCACTGTCAATCTTCTCCTTGGAATGGATGTTCTGGAAAAAATAATGGGTTGCATAAAATAAGGCAACACAAGAATGTGATTTGGTTAACTTGCTGACAAAGAGAAGATTACAATTCAATGTAGGAACAAATAAAACATCAGAGATTGATAAGGAGGGAGAGAGTGATATAGTACCTACACCTTCAATAGGAGATGAGATCCCATTAGCATTAACAATAGCAGTTTTAGAACAATTAGGGGAAAAATTAATAAATTTATGTGGATCACAAGTCATATGATCGGTAGCACCTGAATCAATTATCCAATCACCACCCCTAGTAACAACACAAAGATTAATAGCAGAGTTAGATATACTTGACTTGGACACAAATCCGGCAACAATAGAACTATGACTCTTGGAAATAGCATCTTGCATATGGGTAGCAGCGAAAGTCCCAAAATCAAGTTTCTCCGATTGATTTTTATCGAAAGGAGCCATCAGAAATATTCAAATAAAGAAGCATCGCTTCCTATATTGTAAAGGATGTTAGTGTTTGGCTCTGATAGAAAAGATTTAAAGAATAATTTTGATATATTATTTCAAAGAATAGGGTACCATATATATATATATATATATATATATATATATATATATATATATATATATATATATATATATATATATATATATATATATATATATATATATACAAGAGTGCTATAATTCCTCATCTATTAAAGGAATGAGTGCACAGATTTGCTCACAAATATAATAATGCCTAAATTATAGCTAATACAATATTTGACATATCTTAACAAGTATGGGATGTGATGTGAATTTAGTCTATCCATTGACATAAGGATTCAATATGGTGGTATCCTTTCTTTAATAATTAATCACACTCAAGTGGAGTAGAGTATGTTATATCGTGAAGAGATGAAAGATGTCTCAGTCACTGGTTTTGATCAAGTCCTAGGTGCGAAGGGGATTTACCTGTGAGTGGTTGGGTGATAACCCATTGAGACCAAACTTTGCAGAGTTTGAAAACCACTGTAGGTGCACACCACCAGTGAATCCGATGTAAAGTGCATGTATCCATATAATTGGATTTAGTGTCAATTGCTTGTGTGACTATAGATCAAAGATATGTTTTATACCATGTTTGTAAGTATCTGGCATGATTTAAACATGTATCTTTGAATATATCTTTTGCACATTAGTTTATCCTTCTTTTGTGTTTCTCTCTTGTGTAGTTTGTCTTTTTTTTTGCGATAATCACCTATTCGGTGGGAGTAGATGTAATTGAAGTTTTTGAGGCACCTGTAGAGGATGAGGAACCATCTATTAGATTGATGGAAGGTTTAAGTGAAAGTTATTGTAAGTGGTCGGTCTATGTATAAAACTATAATTGATTTTTAGTTAGTTTGTACAAATATTATATTTTATAGTCCTATCTTTTATAAAACTGTATTGTGTATTATTTATATATTTTAATCACTATAACGATACATCCTATTTTATTCGTTTTTAAACCGTTAAAATTAGGGTATTACACAAACTACCTTTAAATCGATGTAGATGGACATGGAATGAATAAAAATGAATTATTAAATTTTGATAAAAATCATAAAGGTTTTAAAACAACACGAATCTATAATTCAACTATTCCAAGGAAACATCAAAGTAATACGATAAAGTTTTTTCATAAAGATTTTTAAAACAAAAAAATATTTACTGATGAAATTAATTTATACATAAGTTAGATAACAAATATTCAATATAATATTTAATATTTTATTGTTTGTATTTTAATTACACATAAAATAATTTTATCTTCCAGAGAAATTTGATTTTTTTATAGAAAAAGTTTTTTTTAGAAAGTTATTTAAACATATTCTACATTTAATGAAATCTTGTACTGAAGTAATATAACTAAATTTACCATAACACGTCAAAATAAAATAGACAGGTCGTAATTTAATAAAAATTGATGAAAGATGTGGCTATAAATTCTTAGAATAACAATAATGTGCTAAATTATTTTTATAGCAGTTTTGAAAAGTTTAATAATTTAATATATTAAAAATAAAACTTAAATATAACTAAGTTTAATTCCTATGTTTTTATTTCAAAAAGAAGAAATACATTATACTTTTAAACAATTTTAAATTTGTAGATAAATTAAATTTTTTATTGTAGGAACCCAAATATTCCAGCTTCTTGATCTTTCTTCTCTCTGCCACCCACACCACAGAAAACACCTTGCACTTCACAGCACCCCTTCTCCCTCTTCTTTTCCTCTGCCTTCTCTCTATCAAAAGAGGATTTCTAAATTACTATTTCACTGTTTTAGAACATAAACCTGAGGCCAATTCAGGATCTCCCCTCTCAGCTTCAACTCATCATTTTCCTCCACCTCACTAAGTGGTACAGCTGAAGCTCTTAGGTGGGAGGATCTTAGCTAATTAGAAGGATTTATATATATAGAGGTAAGGGAAGCTAACCAATCTTCTTAATTCAAATAGGAAATCGGTAGATGAGTTTGAATTGCATGTTTGATTGATGAACTGGTGTTTGAATTGCATGATTTGATGATTAATTGTTTGTGATTGAGAAAAACTGGCTCACCGTATGAAGGAACAGGCTCGTGACCTGGTATTTTCGCCTAGGCAAGTGACGCTCGCCTGAGCGAAAACACCAGGAAACAAGTCTTTGTTCCTGCGCGAAGTCTCGCCTGAGCGAGATAACGATTTCGCCTGGACGAACCAGCCTAGCCTGAGCGAGAGTCCGCCCATGTTTTTCTCTTTTTGCCACTGTTAGTGTCTCGCCTAGGCGAGACTGATTCGCCTGAGCGAGATAACCTCTCGCCTAGGCTAGACTTTTTAGCCTGAGCGAGAGCTACTGCACTAGTAGTGTTCCAAATCTGTTTGCTTGGGTAAAAACATATGTTTTAATGCATCTTTGTGCGAATTAGGCCCTGCATGGTTGGAATGCTACCATTGAAGTATTGAATGATTTAATTGGATGAATTTAAGTTATGAGAAGATGAGATTAAAATGGAATTTCAAGGGAAATCCATGTGTAATTTGTAGTGTGTGTAAGGATGTAAGGAATCTAAAATGGTTGGTATCCTGAAACTCCAATAATCATTCAAGCTCAGATAGAGTAGAATGGATTATGTCGTGAGGAGTAGCAGGAGGTCCTCGTCGTCGGACTTGATCAAGTCTTAGACGTGGAGGGGACTTACCCTGGAAACGGTCGGGTGAATACTCCATGTGTCCAGACTTTGCAGAGTCTGGGAACCGTTACAGGTGCAAGCCACCAAGAGCTCCAACGTCACTTACACGATCTGGATATCGAGTCTATAAATTAGGATTGAACTTTATGCTATAAATGATATCTCTAATTGCAAAAGTGTATCGATATTGTTTCCTTCAGTTAGCTTACCCTTTTCGTTCGTGTTGTTTGCTTTTGCGTATTATCCCTTTTGCAATGATCACCTATGTTTGGTGGGAGCAGAGCAGAAACCAGATGGAGATGCCCCCTCTTGAGTAGGAGTTGGAGCCTGACAAGGAGTACCACTATAGTTTAGACTTCTACTGTATTTTGAGGATTTGGGTGTAGTTTAGCATCTTTTCTACCTACTCTTACCTTGTGTATACGTGTTTATAGATGTAGAAGTGGAGGACTGTACTAGATACATATACTATGTGTGTATGACTGTTACCCCTACTACCTGCTATGTTTTATCATGATACAATGTTTTGTTTGATAGTATGAAAAAGCTATTAAATGGGATGTTACACTTATATCATTGTAGATTATAGAATTTGAAAAATCTTTTCTTTTTCTAGAAATTCATGTTAATTATTGTTATTCACTTTAACATCTCCTTGGTAACATCTCAAAACATAATAATCATTTGTCTTGCATGAAAAGAATTATAAGTAAACAAAAAACATAAGATGGCCTCAAGTTAAATTCACGTAACAAAAATTAAACAATTATACAACCAAGGCCATAAAAAAATAAAAAAAATAAATACTACGTAGAAATCTTCGAAAACAACCACCTTTTTCATGCAATATCACCACACATATGTGATATACTGCAACCACGAACTTAGTCAACTTAGACATACGCGTGTTTGTTTCTGTTTTTGTAACCAAAGTATGTGCAACTTCTCGTGATACAATGAATTCGACTAATGTAACTTAAATTAATAATCATAATCATTTATGCTAGAACAAATAATATAAATACCTTTAATACACGTATCTTAATATTCAGACTAAAATAGTAAAAAATATAATATTACGTTAAGCTTATTACATAAAATTGTTTGGATGATTGTACCTCAAATAATAATTCTTAGCTCTTACGGTATTATAAAATAAAGATAAACTTATTCTGTCTCATACTTTGGAAGATGTAATCTGGTATTGGAAAAAAATAAATTTAGAATTAATATCAAAGAGATAATTGAGAGCTAGAGAGGAGGATTAGATGATGTAATATTAGTACTACATGTATAAAACTAAGTAATTAAATAACTCACTTTTGTTAATTAATATTAAACATTGAGTTAACTAGTACTGTTCTGGATGAAAGAGTAAAACATTAAGTTTTTATTATTAATTATACTATTTATGATTATAGTGTTGCGAAATCATTAAAATTGCTAATAATTATAATTTTTTTGGAGACAATAAACTTTGAAAACATATTGTTTTATTAAAAAAAAATGTATATGACAAGAAAAGTAAGATGTGGCCAAAAATAACCTTCATTTCGTTAAGCTGAATCGGTAAAGTAGAAAAATAAAAAACGCGTCTATTATTTTGTCGGCTGAATTGGTAAAGTATAATTTTTTTAAAAACACTCCAATTATAAATAATCTCGTATGAAAATTTAATATTTTTCTCTGCTATAAAAAGTATTATTGTAACTCAATATTTCATTTAATATGAACTAGTAAGAGCTCGGGTTATTTATTACTCAACTTAATAAATTTGACGTAAAATTAAATAAATATAACTATATACAAAAATTGATTTAATAAAAGAAGTGCAGGAACATTAATGTTGATTTTAATAATAATTAAAAATAATAAAAAGGTTGTTTAATTGAAAACATGATATTGAGAAAAAGTGTGGGGGAGGAGTAAGATAGGTGATTGGTTAGAGTAGTTGAGAAGCAGAAAAGGAAGAGTGGGAAAAGGCCACGCAATGCAGAAAGTTTGCATCTTCAGTTTGATTATGCAGTATAAAAGGAATGGGTGGAAGAAAAGGATTCGGAATCAATGAAAGATTGGAAAGAGAGATCGATGGAAGAGAGAGAGAAAGCGCCACAAATCCTGCAAGTGCTGGAAGCTCTCAAACAAGCCACGCGCCACATCCAACGACACCACACCTCCGACTCTCCGGCGGTGAAGGCGCTTCTCGAGTTTCAAACCATTCTCTCCTCGTCAGACCCCAAACTCTACGCGCTTTCGGACTACCTTAATCGCCTCAAAACCCTCCTCCACTCTCTCAACAACTCCAAGGGTCTCCGATCCTTCCTCACGCGCCCGCTCTCCACGCACTCCCTCTCTCGGCTCGCCGTCTCGATCGAGTCAGAAATCCAAGCGTGGATCGACCGCGAAACGCTCCTCGCCCTCTCGGCTTCGCTACGGAACCCCAGCGATGGTGTTAGCGAGTTGGTGGCGCTGTTGACTCAGTTCCGGGACCGAATCTCCCAGGGGTTTAACCGCGAGTTGCAGGATTTGGTTCTCAAACTCAAGCTCTTCTACTCGCTGGAAACGGTTCTCCTGGATGAAAAGTACGCGGACCGGGTTCGCGAGCATGGTGGTCTAGCCGTCGCGGCGCTGATCCGGTTCAATAAAGACGTGTTCGTGGGCCAGGTTATGATGGGCCCAACCGTGCGGGCTTTGGTGTCGATGGGCTCTGTGCACTCGTTGGAGGTGCTGTGCTCGCTGATCAGGTCCATTAGGTCTCCTCTGGTGGACGAGATCGAATCGAACGGGGGGATTCCGAAGGTGATAGCGCTGTTGAATTCACGCGATCTGCAGCTGCAGGTGCTGGCGTTGGAGTGCGTGTTGGAGATTGGGTACTTCGGGCGGAAGGAAGCGGTGGAGGCTATGGTGAAGGAGGGATTGGTGGAGAAGCTGGTAGAGTTGCAGAGGGCGGAGAACGGTGGCGATTTGATTGAGATTGGGAAGGAGAGAGTTTGTGGGGTTTTGGAAAGATTCCCTTTTGCGAGCTGCGTGGCAAGATTTGCGGTGCAGTTGGAGGTTGGGGAAGGGTTGCGGCAGAGAGAGAAAAGGGCTTTTAAACCGGAGATTCTGGTGAGAGTTAGAGAAGCTTCTCTTTCTGATGCCGAAGCTGCCACCATTGCTGCTGAAGTTTTGTGGGGTTCTTCGCCATAACTATTTTCTGCAAACACGATGCAGAGTGAAGTAGTGAAGTAGTGAAGCAGGGAAGTTCTTCTTCTCAGTATCTAAAGCTTCTGCTGTATATTCTTAACTCATGAACAATTTCATATTAGTTTCTGAGTTATTGTTGAGTTGATTTTGTTAGTTGTGTATGTAAAGATTGGGTTTTAGGAACGGGGAGTTCAATTCAGTTCATAAACTGTGTTATCATTGATTCTTTCTTTGCTCACGTTAGGGGAATGAATAACAAATCAATTCTCATTGTTATGCAAATACATTGTTCTAATCAGATTAGTATTGAATTTTAAAGTAATTAATGGTGAGTTTGAAGGCTTGAAAATGCAATGTTAATTATTTGGTTCAGGCTTCATCTGAATGATAATGATGACAAAAAAATGCATTGGATGTGGAGAAGTGAGTGAGGTGTGTTGGTGGCTGAGGAATCAGGATTCTGAAGGGAATCGTTCATGGCATATGCTCCTTCTAAATAATCACCATTTTTATTTTTTTATTTATCTATTCTCTCAAATGCTTCAAATCTGTAACAGTATTGCGTGAGGAAGTAGGAATATGTTTTCATACATTTTTTAATTAAAATATCTTTTTATTGATTGTAATTAATTTGTTAAAAAAAAGAAAAATTTTAAACTTATGCAAAAGTTGGTTTTAATTTAAGCAAAAATTATTTCACTTATTTTTACAGGTCTTAAAGTATTTATGGAAAAATTTACTAAGCATGGTTGTCCGTTTTTCCCGCTTCTTAAGGATGTTATTAAACTCCCGTGTCTCTCTGCACATGCTATTGTAGTCCATAAGACAAAAACCAACTGTTTTTTTGGAATTTTTTAGTAAGGAAAAATCTAGTCCATGAAAATATATTACTTTTCTTTCAAGAATGAAAGAAATTTAAAAATAAAAAATAAGTTGCAACACATCACTTATATTCTTGCAAAATACGGCATATTGTATTTAAGAACTAGGATAAAAGCAAATAACTACATATATTGGATGTGATGCTTTTATTAGAAAAAAAAAAATGAGGAGGTTAGATGGTTTGAGAAGACTCTTGGATGATGATAATTTCTTATTAGATGATAAAATTTCTCTAATTTTTTAAGTTACACTAGACTTAAAAGGATAATTTGAAGATTAAATTATGATATTAGGGCTAAGGCAGTTCTAATACTATATAACTTTTAGATTTTTGTCATTTCAAAATAAAATAAATTTTTTTATACTTAAATTAGAATAAGGATAGGAATTAGACGGAGATAATGGGGTAAAAAAAACTTTGTTAGAATGAGTAATCGTGTTTTTAAGGTATTATCCACTTTTAAGTTTGAATCTTTATCATGATTTTATTTTTAAATAAAGAAAAAAAAATATTAAATTACACTTGGCAATATTGAGTGACAAATTTTTGATTTAATAGTAGTCAAAGCTCCATAGTTGCGTGTAGAAAGTGGCACTATAGAAGGAAACCTATACGGAAATGCTATGAATTTTCATTCAAGGACACTAATATGTTTGGTTAAAGAATTAAGGAATTAAAGTAAAAGAAAAGAAGACAAAATGAGATGATTTCATAATGTGATGGCTAATGTTGGATTGTTTTTACCTTCAAATTAAAAACTTTGTTGTACTATCAAAATCAGGAACAAACAGAAATGTTTTGATTGATTGGGTTTGATACTAAGGATGTGATATTTGGATGGTTACGTCATTGATGAGCAAACAAGAGTAGCAAAAGAAGATGATAACCCTAGTCTCACAAACTAGAACAAGAGGCGAAGAAGTCAAAGTCACTTCATAATAGGACAATTTTTAGAGTGCAAAAAACATAATTTTTACGATAATTTGAGAAGTACAAATGTTGAAATTTTTTAACACAAAAGAGATGGAGTGAGAATTTTAATTTCCAAATGATATATTCTGATTTATGATGAATGATAACTCAAACTATAATGTAATTTTATTTTTAGTTATTGATATTTATAAATTATTAAAATTTAATTTAAAAAACAAAAGTAAAAGAGGATAAATTAGAATATATTATTCCTTATATAGTTTAAATTGTTCACTTGCTAAAAAATACCATAAACTAATACGTCAACTGATGAGTATATTCCTTACGCAGAATAACGTGTATAAAATGCTTTCAGAATTCAAAGGCTTTTATTCTACCATTGTATTGTATATGATAAAATTTTAGTTTTTTTAAAGAATCTTTTTAAAAATATAATTATGAGGGTTTTCAATTCTTTGACAATGTATGTCAATAATTAATTAAAATTAAACTCGAGTATTTCATACTTAAATGCAAATATTTATATATTCTGTCTTATATTGCTTTGTTCCGAACTTATTTTACATCGTAGAGAACATAAAAATATTTATTGCTCGTAAGATTTTAAATTCTTTTTAAGTAATTAAAATTATTTGTTGCACCATTCTAGGATATACTTATTTAAGAAAGAAAATAAATACGAAATGTTTTTTAAACCGTTTAGTAGAAAAAAAGAGGAGAGAAATATACATATTCCTTCCGTCCTATTTGGTTGCACTGATAGAATAATTTTAATAAATAAAACATCACATATCATAATAAAATGAAACAAATAGCAAAAAATATATCAAAATTTAAAAATTACAGTCATCCCAATATATACTTAAAATAGAAGTATTATGGGTACAAAACAATGTCATAAACATGTCTTAAAACATAAAATAGATCGACAAGAAATTGCTCAACAGAAAGGAATTACATAAGACCAATTTTTAAGAAGATGCTCAAAAGAGCACTAACCAACATGTCTAAACTACATAGTAATATCTTCACTGTCTTGATGATCACCAAAGGTCTCCACATCTGCTCACACCAACATTTAGTGATCATTGCAAAAAGAAAAACATAACAAGGAAACAAACACATAAAGAAAGAAGGGTAAGCTAGTGTATTTAAGCATTCATACATAAATATAGTTACATAAGTACATTACCCAAAAAACACATACATGGAGAAAAGAAACATTAACTCACAGTTTTTACTCAAACACACAACTGGCTCTTGACTCGATATCCAGATTGTGTGCGCACTTGATTTAGAATTCTAAGGAAGTATGCACATGCGTTGATTTATAAACTCTGCAGAGTTTAATCACAAGGAGTTATCACTCAATCAATCACAAGGTAAATCCCAATATGTCTCAGACTCAAACACCTTCCAAGATTAGGATCTCCTGTTACTTTCACCACATAATCACTCAACTCTACGTGAGTATGAGTGATCATTAGAGTTCAAAATATCTTCCTTACCTAGACATCTCCTATATCAAGACATACATTAACCACACCATCACCAAGAGTTTTCCTTGAAACTTTATTATCATCAACATTCCACATGTTATCTCAGAATAATTATCATCTCAAGCTAAACACATCAAGTACAGGTAAAAAAAATGTCACATCATTCATGCATAGCTTCATACATAATATTTTTAACATTAACTTAGTCGATTATAACTTAAAATAAGGAATTAAAATTCTGTAGTAATTCTCGCTTAAGCTAGATTGATCTCGCTTAAGCTATAAATTATTGTTTAAACTAGACTGATCTCGCTTATGCTAGAAATTCTCGTTTAAACTAAAATTCGAACAAAGAACAAAGTGGAATTTTGCTATTCTCGCTTAGGTTAGATTTTTTCGCTTGGGCTAGACTGGTCTCGTTTAAACTAGAAATTCTCGCTTAAACTACAAATTATCGCTTAAGCTAGAATAACAGGTTTTCAATGATTTTAGCATACAAAAACCAAATATCCCAAAAAGAAACACAATCACAAACATCAAACCAACATTTTAAGCACGATTCAAGACCAAAAACATGCAAGACACTTAAAAAAAGTTTTAAAACTCTAATTTTCCTTACGTCAAAATCGAAAGCCAACCTGCGAGGAGAGAGCCTTAAGGGAAGGAACACCACAACTCTAGAAACAAACTAAAGAGTTGAAAAAATGAACACAGGGACAAAAATGAGACTCCAATGAAGATCCCAAGACTAAACCAATAACAACCAAACTGGAAAAAGAAGAAAGAAATACAAGTTTGGGTTTCACTTACATGAAAGGAAAGAACGTTCGGTTTGTTCCAATGAGAACTCCGCAAAGATCTTAGTTCCAGCCTCTGTTGCAAGGAGTGGTAGTAGCTGAGTTAGAAAGAAATGACAATAGCGGTAAAGAGTAGAGAAAATCCGAGAAATAACTAGAGTGGGAGAACCAAAAGGTTTTTCTAAAATGAGGAAACAAATGGACTCACTTGGATATCTGGACCCAAAATCCTAAGACAAAAAGTGTGCTTTACAATGTGGAAGGAAAAAATATACATAAAACAATATAACTATATTATTATAAAATAATGAGAGTAGCATTTATGAAAATATTATAAAACAAGTCATTCAGTTTTTCTTCGATTTAAAATAAAAGGATTAAAAAAAAGTCCTTCGTAATTTATCTTTCCATTTTTTATCATATCAGTTAAAACAAACATATTGTTATTTAGACGATTTTTTCCATAAACTTTTGATAACAAGATGAATTTTATCTTTTGTAATCTAAAGTTTAATTTAAAAACCAGTTAAATTATAAAAGTTGCATGAAAATAAAATTATAAATTTGATTTATACACAAGAAAAAACAACTTTCGCAACAAACATAATATTGAGCAACTAAGCACGGACCAAGTCAACGGTCTTCAACCTTACACAGTAGGTTTGAAAGTTTGCAGACTCAAAGACAATATATTTGTGATGGCAGGAAAAAGAGTTCAATAATGTGTGGATGGTGATTGCATATGCAATGAATAATGTTGTGCATGTAGTGGTAGTGGCTATTATGATTTAATTTTTGAAATGAGTTCATGAAGGCTTTAAGAAATATTGGAGTAGAGAAACATCTTGAAGGCAAAGCCAATTCTTGGATGGTCAACGCACGTGCTTGCATTGACTGTGGCAACATGTTCCTTATTAAACCGAGATTAAGAAATGTCCTATAAAATGCCCAACATGTTCCTTTGGTGAAAAGTAAAAATAAGCGTAGGCAAAACATAAACAGCTTATTCGGCAACAAGTAGCTGCAATCAATGCAAATCTCAAACTAAAACAAGTTGATCATCAGCAGCTACCTTCATTATCATTAACATATACCCACAACTTTGTTAACATTCTACTCGTTGCAAAAACTCTTTCTCCACAATCATGTCTAACTCACTAATACTTCAACACATAACATAAATTAAAAGAAAAAGACAGACATTTTCTGTGTTTTACTGTACAGTTGTGACAATTTTTCTAGAAATTAATATCAACAATTCTCGAAGCTCCCTGGTGCTGATTATTAACCAATAATCTACAGATAGAAACACGTTCAAGATGCCAGCCAGCCTTACCTAAAGAGATTTCCAAAAACGGGCATCGAAAGTATCACGAAAAGAAAATTTCAGCTAGCCTCTTCCAAAAAAAAGTAAAAACAAATTCTAACTTTCGGTCTTCTTTTCCGGTGGAAAAAGGCTCATATCTACGTTTGACATGTAGAATGCCTCACTGCTCTTCTGTCTTCTTTGAACAAAAAAATATTGGTACTAGAAAGTAAACAACCGGGGCAGACTTCAGTCCATCACTTCCTTCACCACGTTCCTAGTTGGCTTTCTACGTGACAGGAATTTCAAAATTGAGAAAATTGCAACCGAGGCAATTTGTAAATGCTCAGAGCTACTTATCTTTATACATACTTGCCCCATTTTACGACTATTTAGATTACCACTAATAGATGCTCGTGAGGTTCTAGATAATCTGAACTCCGATTGTAAGCTTCCACTCAACACCGTTTCCTTGTTGAAAGAGAGGACTGTCATTGTCAAGCTTACATTCTCATTTCTTACCGGATAATCCTCCCCTCGTAAATTAGCTTCAAAACTCCCACCGTATGCCATTTGTCCTGCACCCTCCATGCGCCCAGCATTCAAGACAAATTTTAATCTCTTCCCAACAAACACAGTATCCTCAAGTTTTGCACCAAAATAGTACTTTTTTGCAAAAGATGTTAAAGAAACACCACAGTCGGCAATATTGTGTTTTATGTTTTTCAGCTTTGTGTTGCTTCGAACTGTACACATAAAATCTTTGCCCGTGGACTGAACATCAACACCCATAGAATAAGTGGGGCCCCATGGATCAACATAAGCTGCAGTACACTCGGATTGAATACTGAAATCCTGCTTGCTCTTATTCATCTGTCCCACAACTGAAGCATATACATTCTTCTTTATTTCTGTAGTTGTCTCCAAGTTTACACCATCAAAGCCCACATCGTGATCCCATCCTTGGGGATCAAGAACAGGCCTCACAAGCCATTGGTCATCAGAAATAAGGCAACGATATCTATGGCTATGGCAATCTGAATCAAAATTTGGAGGAACAGCCATATCCGGTAACAAAACAGGTTCAGGAGGTGCCTGTTGATCATCCGGGTTATCACTGTTCAAAAACTTCTGCTCTGTTGAGAGTAGCTTCTCTTTGCGCTTACGATAGTCTTCTTTCAACTGTTTCTTTAAGAAAAGGGTTTCCCTGTAATCCATTTCATCCAGATAATCTTTTTTCAACGGCTCAGACAACATTTCAAACTGAGATTTTGTCAACACTCGTATGGGTGGAAGTTGATCATATTCATCTTCTTCATTATCATAGAGTGATATTTCCCCTATTTCATCATCAATCCCACTTAAATTGGATATAGGGTGATGGCGTAAGAGAGACGAAAGGAGATGAGGCATAGAAGGAATTCGGGTACTGCTTGATGATCCCAGTTCTACAGTGTTCTGAAACTTGAGAAGAGAATTTACATCGCCCAGAACTTTGGTACAAATGCAAAAGAACAAGAGCTGAGATCTCCAAACCTGACCATTTGGGAGAATTTTCTCTCCCGTAATGTTTTTTGGGCATTGAGAATGGTTCTCAACCAAAAGTACAGGGTTTTCAAGCCTAGAATCAAACACTGCCTGCTGTATATGCTGCTGTATTATGTTAGTACAGTGAGAAATATATGACTCATAATTAATAGTATACCCATCAGGTCCTTCCGGAATGGCAGAGGAAGAATGAGTCATAACTACGATGGTGTTGAACCAAATCGCAGAGCCAAACACTTCGGTTACAAGTTTCAAGAGTGGGAAGTCAATATAACCAGCATTGATAAAATCAAGCCGTTCAAAGTACAAAACAATATCTGGAGGGGACTTTCTGATGAATCTCCTTATAGAAAGCATGATCCTCTTATTTCTCTTCATATTGTTAGTCGTGGAAGGCAGGAAACCAGGGGTATCAATAAATGTTATGTTAAGACCATTGACATTGCCCACAACTTCTTGGATGCGATTAGTAGCTGGTTGAAATGCGCCAGTGGTGGTTTTTGCTTGACCAAATATAGAATTTATGGTCGCACTTTTACCGACTCCTGTTTTACCAAGGACAAGTATTCGGCAAGAGAAATCCAATTGAGGCATGCCAATAGCTTCCTGTTCACTTGCTATTTCTCGGGCTCTACTGCTACTGTGGTTAACTCTTTTCAGATCTGATTCCTTGGTACGAATCAAAGTTGCCAGGTGCATCCGATAGAGAACCTTTGCGACCAAAAGATTTTCTTGTGGCTGGCCAAGGCGCTGTAGCAATCTGAAGAATTTAACCTGGAGCTCCTCAACCTTGGCTAAAGTATCCTTCCGTCTTCTATTGGTGTTATCTTGATAGTGATCGACTTCTGTATCTGAAACTAGCTGCAAGGAGGAACTATGATGATTGCTCTGATCACCATTTGAAGAATTTGATGAGTCAGAAGGAACGGGTGATGATACCGAACTAGCCGAGTGATCTGAACCTAGCAAAAACGCATATGCCTCAGTTCTATGTAAACTGTACTGATAATGGACATTACATTCACAAAAATCAGATTTGGCACAAATATTGGTTTAGAAATGATATTACGCACGGAATATCACCCACTTTAATCATCCTAAACCACAGAATTGTAGAATATAAAGCACATATATCAACATCCAAACACATAATCTTGCATTCTTATAACTGTAAGAAAACATAATCTTTAAATTTTACTTGTTCCCTGGACTAGATATGAAGAAGAAATCTGCTATTTCTCCGAGCATCAGAGAACTAACAGTAAAAAATCAGTAAATTCATCACGGCAGCAATTAGCTAGGACAGTTATTGTTTGTTTAGTAACTCCTGTGCTGTATGACCATTATGTGTGTATTTATTACATAAGATTTGAGGCAGTTTTCTGAGGGATTGTGCGACTGCATATTAAACTGTTGGTGTTGGTTTGAAGGAGTAGCTTACGTGCTGGGGGCAGAGGACTGTGTTAGTGTTATGTACAAGAGATTGTGGTCTAATTCCCTAATTCTTTCAACAAAACCTTCCAGATGGGTGAGTTTGGAATAACTGCAAAAAATAATATATTATTTCAAGAATCGACTATATTTTACAATTGTTGGAAAATGGTTATAAGATATAATTAATATCGTTTGGTACAACAAAAATCTGGTTTTACATAAAACGACTATGTATAAAACTAAAACAGAAAAAAGCTATGGCAAAATAATTATACGCTATAAATTTTAAGATTCATAAAAACAGCTTATTTTTTCATTTTTTCTTCTACAAATTTCAGCTACTGTTCGAAACATAAAATCACAAACAACTTTTTGTTCCAAAAACTGCTTCGATCTTTTAAAATAAACTGTTTGGGATAGCTTAAATTATTGATTTCAGCTGTTTTAGTTGAAAAAAAAACTGTTTGATAATTATTGTTTCCTTGAAAAAATTTGACTAAATTTACAACAAAAAATAAAAAAATAAGAAATTTATGTATCCAGACATTTGTAGATTATGATTATTTTTCAACAGTTTCTTTTTCACCCCAAACATGTTATCTCGAAATTACTCCTAAGTTTCCCCATTTGCCCATAAAAAGAAAAAAAAAAAAAAAGACTTCAAGTTTCTGAACATCTACCTCTTCTGATAATTTACTTTAAAAGGATCATTGTTTTTGTTGTATCCGCATAAAATTAATTATCTTAAAAATCATTCTTCACAAAACTTACAAAAAACAAATAACTTTGATTATAATTGGTTATAAAATAATTGATTACATATACATGTAATTCATTATTGAAAAATAACCTAATTTTCGAAGTTATCCCAAACAAATTGTCCAAATTCTTAAGGTTAACACAATTCCTGCAAAAATAGAGAGCAGCTATCAGTCTCACAGGGAGGCCAGCAGCCCCTTCCCCTCAAATTTAAGTTGTTGAGAAGTTAATTTAGTTATTAAGCTAAGATAAGAAAATTTCTTTTGCATTTTGTAAATAACAAATTATTCAACGTTAGAATGGTCATTTACCTAGCTCAAATTCTTGAGTTTGAATACGGACCGTAGCCTTCTCCTCGCATAGAAAGTATACATCTACCATAAATCCCTATACTGTAAACGATAATTCTAATATTAATACAAGCATAACCTCCATAGTTCCTCTATATGTATGGTGGTGAACCATGTCATAGCGTCCCCTACTGGTTTTCTAAGAATTGTGAGACCTAATACTAGTCTAAGGGTGACATAGGAAGATGTGAATACAGCACTATACAATTTGAAGGTGTAGCTTTTTACTAAATAACTTCATATCTGCTGAGCTTAACATGCACGGAATAACAGAACAAAACGAGTTCCCTGCTAGTATCGTCTTATTTCACCAACCACCATTTTAGGAGGAGGAGAATTCCATTAAGACCCCATCTTTGAGAAATCAACTGTGTGCATTTTCATTATAAAATGATGTAAAATCATGTGCATTGTCAATGACTCCACTTGAAGTACAAACAGTAATATCAGGATTTTACCTTGCTCATTAAAATTTTCATTCTGAATCCGGTGCTCTTCAGCATAAAAACTATTACCACCTGATAATGATGAAGGAGAGACCACTGATTTGGACAGAATTTGAGAGAAAACCCAATCTCTAACACCTTTCATCCTACTGCAGCATAAGAAAACAGAACTCCATAAGTAACTAGAAAATTATAATTTAAAACGGGAAAGCCAAAGAGATATCTCGGTTCTTCTTTAAGTGAAAACAAAACCGCAAAAACATATCATAAACATCAGTAAAAAATATTCATCACATGCAATCAACAAAGCATAAGATTTCACAACAGTGGATCCTCGATCCGATTTTCGTTTGCTAAAGGATTCAATCAATAAGCATATTAAACAGAGTGTCTAGGCAATTGCATGTCAATTTGAAAACATAAAACCCTTTATAAGAAAAAGCTTAAGTCAATCAGTGTCGGTCAACTAAGAAACAGGATCAGAAAACACTCCATACACAAAATCGGCACAAACGAGGAAATCGTGCCAAAGGATAAATAACGTGTAAACCTATGAAACAGAAATCACCAAGCGAATTGCAGCAATCATTAAAATTCAACAGAGAAAAACAAAATAGAATAAAATAATGCTGAGAAGAATAAAGAAATGCAATGAAACCAGAAAAAAAAAAGTCAGATTAATGGAGGCGCTCACTTTGATATTTGAACATCAAACACAAGGCAGGATAACACCAAACGCGAAGCTCGAGGATATACTGAGATCCAAAGAAGCAGATTATGGTCATGAAAAGAGTCGAATCGAGGTGGTCAAATCATTGGACCAATCAGATTGTCTCATTCTCGGAGAAAAAAAGAGGAAAGAAAGTTGGTCGTGCAAGAATGAGTGAAGAAAGGAAGGGCACAAGAAAACCCTAATTAGAGAGAACGAAAACCCAATTGGAAAGGGGTGTGTGAGTGAATGAGAAGGGAACAAGAAAATGGAGATTTGGAGATAAGAGTAAGACAGATTGAGAAGTCGCTCGCTCACCTCAACCTCTTATTTGCTTATTTTATTTATTATTTAATTTTTAATTTTGTGTAAGATGGCAACAAAAGGTGACTGTACTGGAAGAGGCCAAAATATAATCAGGTGCGAACCATCATCACCTACCCCTTCGGCTTTCTCAACAGAGGTGGTCGTGGCAATTATATTTTTACGGTTAAAATAATTTTTTGTCTTAATTTTTTAAGTTTTATCAAATCATTTACAGTTTTGTTTTTTTTATTTAATTCAGTCTTAATTTTTATCGATATTGTTCAATTTGATTTTTATTTTTTAATGCTGTTTAAATTATTAAAAGCTATATAATAATTGTCATGTGTTACTTTATTGTTTTTTTTATTTTTTAAAATTTTTAAAAATTATATATAATTTTTTTAAATTATTTTAATTTTTCTTAAAATATACACGTATCAATGAATGTGTCACGGTTAATGTTTTATATCTAATTTATTTTTTATATTTATTACTTTTATTTAATTTTGTCTCAATTTAATTTTAATATAAAAGTTATAATGATGTAAATTTTAATATATTAAATAAAAATATTTAATAAAAAATATGAATTTTATTATAAAAATTAAATTTGGTTTTAATTTGGAAATAGGCAAAATTGGTTTATGTTAATATAAATTGAAACTAAATTAAAAAAAATAACGAATATAACCAATTTGAATATAAAACATTAACTTTTACATGTGACATGGGTTCATACATGAACATTTAAAAAAAATTAAAAAACTACAAAATGACACGTGGTCGTCATGGTCCATGACTGTTAATGATGTAAATGGTGTTTTCAAAAAATACTTGAACAAAATTGACAAAAATTAGTACATTTTTTAGTATAAAAATAAAATTAGTATTGATTTGATAAAACGTGACAAAAATTTAGACCACAAAAATATTTTAACCTTTTTATTTATTTTTGTCTTTCCAAAATTAAAATTTACTAATTTTTTTATGATCAAATTACCCCCAGTTCTTTAATGTTTATGTGTAAATGGAGAAAAAAAAACAATCATTATGAAATCTTAATTGTTTAAAATAAATTATAGATAAATGAATTGTTTTGTTATTCTTAGTTTCAGATTCTTTAATTGAATGGTATTTAATCTTCTTAGTATGTTATTTAATTTTCTTCAAATAAATGTTATAATAAACTTATTTTTTCCAAACTTCTTGCTTGAGTGTATTTATTTGACTGACGTATGATCAGTTGAAAGAAGTAATACGGACCATATAAATAAAATATTTAATTCAAATTAAAACAAAAACAAAAACTTCTTTAATTTAAAACATCTATATTCATATAGTACTTAAACTATACTTATTTTAATTTAAAAAATTCAAAGTAGTAAACTAATTAAGAAGTAATATTTAACTACACAATTCATCTATCACAACATACAGTTCATTAAGCATAAAATAAATAGATCACATTCATATTTATTTAAACAACTTTCAATTAAAGTTAGTTTATACATTAAGTTTAAACAAAAAATAAATCATAAAATTAGTATAGAAATTAAATATGATAAAAAAATTATACATAAAAACATCTCAGTATAAACACTTGTAATAACATTTAATATATATATATATATATATATATAAAAGTATATATCAAAATAATTATTATTTTTATTCCCTGTTAATTTATATTGATTTCAAAAACTTTAATTTTTTATTTGTATTAGGAGAAAAATAAGTATAATTAAATATTAATATAGTATCGGTAATTTGGATTTCTTATAAAATAATTATCAACAAAATAAATTAGAATTATATAAAAGTATAAAACTATAACAAAAATTTATATATTCTTGAAATCCATATAATTTTATAAAATGTTAATAACCAATTTAAATATTATTGAAAATTGTATAAAATAATTAATTCATAATTAATTAAATTTTAATTTTAATTCAATTTCATTTTTATTAAATATCATTTCTATTTTCTTCTTTCATTCAAACAATCTCATTTTTCTTTTTCATTTATTTCTTCTTTCTTTATCCATTCTCAACCATCTGGAGAACATATTAGTTCACCAAGTTCAAATAAAATATTTTTATAATTAAAACGATGCTCAAGTTTACAAGTAGAATAAAAACCAAAAAGTATTTTAAGTAATTTGTTACCTTACAAAAAAAAATGTTATATTAAGTGTTTATTCATGGATCTATTACAAATGATATAAATGATTTCTTTACTGAATTTTCTGACTACTTTTTCTTCAAGTTTCAAGATTTATTCGACTCAATTACATGAGCAGTTTGTTGTATTTGAGGTGTAACCAACCAATTCAGTGGTTATTAAATTCATCCGAAAAAAAAAGGGGGGGGGGGGGGGGGGGGGGGGGCTGGATTCTATCTTTATCAACCAATCCAAGCAAGCCCTTAAGTTTAACTCCAGCAACCAATTGGCATTTGACGATTTCGTAATTGTAGTTCTTACATATCCATAACCTCTAATGAGTATTTGCAAAGCCCTCCAACCACTGATTATCAAAGCATGGGAAGAGAAAGGGAAGAGCATAAACAATTTTCGAGTTTCCAAAAAGTTGGAGTGCCTAAAAAATTCTGGCTGGTTTCTAACTCCAACTTGAAACTATAACTTAATCTCTGAAAATGATGTGAATGCAATATATTTTCCATTGCTTGTTTTTCCTCATGTATGAATGTGAAAGTCATGGCATATCATTGGAATGAAAATTGATATTAACCATGGCATATCAATGATTTGGAGCTTCTCTTATTGGAATCATGAGGTGACCTGTTTATCAGTTGCTTTATAGTAAAGCATCTTCTGTACATAGAACATCATGTAACACTGTGCAGCCCTGACAATGTTTTCATCGACTTGAGTAATCCAAGCATCATCACACTTGTACCATCGATTGCTTAATCGCAGATAAGTAACATAATGGCCAGCATCTAGTTTACCCGTGTGCGTCACAACGGCAAACAACTCAAACTCTGAACACAACTCATCTGAAGCATCAGGCTCATCCCCATCAAAAGGAAAGATTCTGTTCCCAAATCGACTCCTTAAAATTGTTGATGAGAGATATGGCGACATGTCCAGTGAAAATGGGAACTGTAGGTAGCGATCCACTTTCCTGGACATCTTTCTTGTTGAAGAATGCTCAAATCTTTTTATATGAAAGCAAGAAACAAGGGGAAGTTTCCTTATTGACATCTGTTTGAGTGTTTCTTGCCTCACCTGACACTGCCGGCAGAAAAATTTTTGGTCAGCTCCTAATCTCTCTGCTCTTGTAAATCTCTTCAAGCATCCAGTCAAGGTAGATGTTCCACAGTATTGGCTTGAATTCATGCAATCAGCCTCACCGTTGCAAGAATGATTTGATGTTGCAGTAGCCGTTTTATTAGAAACCCCTTGATTCGGTTCCAAGTCCAGTGAGATGTCTATGCATGGGTCGTAAGTAGTGGATGTGAAACCACAGGCCATACATGTAACATCTGATCGCAGTATACCAGAGAATACTTTATGAGCAATACAGCAGTCACCATTACCTGCAATATCAGTGAAAATGTTGTCATACAAAGATGCTTAATAAAATGACGCCGGATTAAGAGCAGATCTTAGAATGAAGATCGTGTACATTTCAGTAAACAAAAGTAGCAAACATGATCCTTGTACTAAGGTGATATTAGAACTTAGGTGTTCAAATGCTGAACGAAATTCCCAAAAGGATTCCTAATTGTACAACCATTACCCTGGGGTAAAACTAAACTTCTGGAAATGAACAAAGAGAAACAACTCATCTTCTTTGCAATTTAAATTACTAGGAAATTTTGTACACAAGATAGATTTACATTTTTTTTCTTAACATTAGAAATACAGAAAATAAAAGACAAAGCTTGAAAACCACGACTAACTGGAACTAAAATTTTACAGTCGTCAGGATTTGTCATATCCTTACAAGCCAAGCATCAATACTCTGTCTAGTGGTCTAAGTAATTTAACATCTAATAGCCTCTAAATATTATGTATGGGAGAAATTTGTAGCTTACAGTTAACTCCAGAACATTTCCTAGTGTTTTATCCCTAGGTCCTCCAGAGTACAGGAGTCCAGAACAAAAACACATTATCTTAAAAACATAATTGATTCTTGAACGGCGAACCCACTAAACTTGGCAAGCTCTAATCGAGAGAATAAGGAAATGGTCTTGCATTGAAACAAAGGAGTGCCAGCGGAAGACAGAGGAAAGAGAATGAGTGTTTCCATGTGGGACTAACACTCCAAAAGAGAAAGAACCACATCTTTCGAGGCTAAAATCTTAGCTCAGCTTTCAAAGAAATCAGAGTTCTGACATTTTTGATGGCCTGAAAACTAATGCAACCTTCTCTCCAGGATAGGACAAGCTTTGGAACTATAGCTTAAACAAGGTCAAAAGGTGGAGTTAACATTAACATCATTTGGTCTAGAAACTCCTGTATGATGAAACGAATAGGCTAAGCAGAAATTGACTTACACGGACTCACAGGAACGTAGCAGCTAACACCATCACGACAGCAGGTTGTGGTTGAAAATTAGCCCTAAATGTTTCAGCAATTGTCAACTCTTAGGGCAACAAGCAAGAGACCTAAACCCTCACCCTGCAGTTAAATATTATGATAACTCCGTTATCTTAAATAGTATTTTGAATTACTTTGAAATTAAAAAAAAAATGTCAAAGACATTGAAGATAGCAAGAAAATGGTGCTCTATTGGTAGTCAATCTTAATCCGTTTGGTTGCAACTATAATTAATCTGAGCTAATTCACCAACTTGACACAAGTTGAAAAAAGGTAACAGATTGACTTCTTAGTTCTTACACCATCTAAAGATTAAGTTCTTAACAATCTAATGCTACTGCTCAATAGCATAGGGATCAACATCTTAACTCATTACAACTTAACCATACTATTTTTTTCTATAAAACGGGATCAAAGTAGGTAAACATGTTAAAGAAGACTCTCTGATGGCAATAAGACGAAAAAAAGATTGGTGTTACAATATTCCCTATATTATTTTTTAAGAGATACAGCTACAATACCCTAGCCGAATGAGCCACAACTAAAATACACATGTTAAATATGAGGGTAAACAGCACAGAGACCACAGCTTCCACAAGAGTTAGACAACATAACAAACCAATGTTAAGCAAGCAAGGCGGGACTGGTAGACTGGATATTATCCACAAAATGATATGTTGTATACACCAAAACTAACCAGCTGAGATTCTAGTAGCACAAAGTTCAGAAGTGTCAGCATTGCTCACATGTTTAAATTTTATTTTGATATTACGCTTGAATTGAATATCCCATGAGATCCTAGAATAAGTGGCTTTATACAAGAAACCCCCTCTTTCCGAACAAAAAAATAGCATAACAGTAGCAAGCACTTCGTAGAGGGTGAAGAGAATAATAAATGGGTGTCACAGTCAGAACACATTACCTTCACTATCTGGCTTACGCCGACCCTTCTCCACCTTCTCATGGATCCCATCGAGCATGGAAATGAAGAACTCATGCGCATCCTGTTGTTCATAACTGGCAAGGTTGGCTGCGTGCTGCCACCAACTGAAACATTACATCAATAACCAGTCAAAAAATTAAACTTTCTATAACAAATTGACGTAAAAGAAACTTAGATCCTAAGTAAGGATTTAAAAAAAAAAAAAAAAAACATAACTAGTTCTATTCATTCACAATTTATACTCCATCACCATACGCACCTGTATAAAAACTTAGCGGGGCTGTAGGGAACGCGATCTCCAGAAAACACAGCAGAGAACATAGCATCCATATCGCAAGCTAAGCATATTCGCGCATTCTTGTTCCCAATATTGCCGCCATTTCTCTTCCCAGCAGCGCCACCGTCTCCATCACCGTTGTTCCTTTTCTGACAGAAAAACCGATTATGCCTATCGCTCAAAAAGTAATTCCGCAACGGCGGCGTGTGGAGCAGCGCTTGCAAAACCGAGTTCATGAAGCACGTGTTTCCCAAATTGTTCAGTCCGCGCAATCCGCGCGGCAAATCCTGCGAAGGATCGGCAGCGTCGCCGGCGATCGGGCCAGAGCAGCTCCCAATCAGAGCGCGCTCGCGCAGATCCGGCGCCCAGGGCCGGTAATCCACTCGCCGTTTCTTCCGGAGATTCTCCGGATGAGACGACGGGATCGCCGGCGGAGGATCGGCGCCAAGAGTGGACGCGGCGGTCTGAGCGATCACCACGGCGGCGTCGAAGTCGCGATCGTAGACCTGGTCGCGGCACGCGCAGCAGAATAGCTCGGCGCGGTCGACGTCGACGGCGATCTGGTGGCCAGGCGGCATTGAGGCGGCGTGAACGGCGGCATGGGAGGAGTCGTCGGCGGAGGTAGAGTGGCAGGAGACGGCGGCGCAGGTGACACAGGCATATAAGCGGGAGGGGGAGGAGAGGCCGCAGGCGCCGCAGCGGGGGACCTCGTCGGGATCACGGCGGAGAGCTGCACGGCCACCGGGAGGCTTGATCCGGAGGCAGCTATGGAGTGCGAGAAATGGCTTGGTGGAGGTGCGGCGGAACTCGGCCAAGTGGGGACAGGACTGGGGAGAAATCTGAGCGTTGATCTTGGGGGACATGGCGTTGATAATGCGGTAACCCTAGGTTTGAATGGCATAAGATTCATGGATGGGAGAATGAACGGGTGAGATTGTTGTAATGCATTGAGATTGATGAGGTTCCTTTCCTTTCTGTGTGGGGGCCGATACTCCACTCCCTATTTCACCTTCTGCTCACTCCTTTCTGCCTACTCTTCTTCCCTACTTCTCTTCTGTTATTCTTTTATACAGTTTCCTTTCTATTTTTGTAACAATCTAATTATTTCTTATCCATATTTCTGTTATACATTTTCTATTTTCAATTTATACTAAGCAAATTTCATTTCTCTCTGCATAATTAATAATAACATTACTCATTTATACTTTCAAATAAATACACTTTTAAAGATTTTATTTCTACAATTCTGTTTCTTTTCATTACAGTCCTTTTAATAATCAATCACTTTTTTATATATAGCTACTATTATATTATTATTTTTTGTTCATGGCTAACAGTTCTAAAGTAAAAGTTGTCTCTAATAATATAATCATATAAAATAATTGTTAAAATATTTCCCATAGAATAAATCCCAAAAAAAAAAACAAATTCCACCTAACAATTTTAAACTCATTTCAAAACAAGGAAGGTGCTGGAAACAAAAGGAGACTCCCATGTTAGACTTGAGTATATAAATCATAATAAAGTGCTTTCAAAAAAATTCTTTTACATGAAAAAGTGTTTCAAAGAACTTTATGGGCTACAATAGTTGGTTATTAAATTATATATACTCTTGTGTGACTCCGTGTTTCCAGCGTTAAAACTTGTCTAGTATGATGAAGGATTCCTACTAGTTATGACCTTTATGGAGAAACAATTAGTGAAATCAATCCAATTAATAATTTTATTTATTGAATGGACCATCGGACCATCGACATCCCAAGTCCACTGATCTATTGAACAAGGCTGGGAGGGTTTTCACACTAAACAGACCATCGGTCAATCGGCCACACAGATGAAACAATCCATAAAGGAGAACATCGGTCGATCGGGCACACAGACGAAACAACCCATAAAGGGGAACATCGGTCAATCAGCCACACATGAAACATTTCACCGGCCAAAATACAAGTTTGTAAAAAGGACCATCGGTCAATAGGTCGCACAACTTAAATACGTTTCATTACTTAAAGCTGTTAAATCACAAAGATAACCCGCCTGGCCAAGCGACCATCGGTCGATCGGCCAGACAGAAAACCTGGACCAGTCAGTGGGATTAATTAAAATTAAACAAATCAGTAATCACAATTAAGGGATCATTGGGTCGTGATTAAGGAGCCCTAATTATAGGCCCACATCGCAAACTATAAATAGGGCCCAAAGGTAAGTTGGTGAGAATCTTAATTTCACATTTATTACAGCTATTACACTTATCGACCGATCGGTCCCAAAACTGACTTAAGCATCGGAGCCTTTTAGACACATACATCGATCGTCTGTTCGATCGATCGAACGAGGAAGAAGATTGCGCGGAGCGGGAGTTTCAACAAATTACTTGGAGAGGAAGTATCGAGAAGAAAAGAGTAAATTTGGAATGGTATAAGTAGGTGCTTGATCTCTATATCCGAAACAACTTTGATAAGCAAATACATGGAGATCAGAGGGTTATAAGTAGAGATATTGCTAAAATAAAATATTATAACTCTAAGAATAAATGTGTTGTATACGAAGAATTATACTTTTTTTACATGAAGTGAAAAAGTTAATGAGTCCACTGATGGAGTTTGCCAGTCTCAAGTTTGACAATCATGTATGTCATAGTACAAATTACAAAAATCTTTCCCTCTTTAAATATAACGACATTCTTTCCTTTATTTAAAACTAATGATAATTTTTTTCTCCTTTCAAAGATAGTGACTAATTTTTTTGTCTATTAGAAGATAAAGACATTTTTTTTTCTCTCTTTTAGGACAAAGTAGTTGAGTTTGTTTTATTTCTTGTTTCAGTTTTAATACCATTTTCCTTTAATATTCCATTGTATTTACTTTTAAAGGACACATACATTGAATTTGTAATGAAATGACTTTATTGACACAATGAACAAAACCACCTGTATTTCTCATCTTAAGCAAATTAAGCTTGCCAGTAAATAGTTACAATAATAAACATCCTAGGCATTTATACTCAGAATCATGTTCTGAGCTATTCCATTACAAGTAAATATACCAAATGATGAATACCAGCAATTATGTGATTAGAACAAATGACCTAATTTAAATATAATAAAAGCAGCTATCTACTCTTCAGTCAAATTAACTAGGATCCTATTCATGAACCATAAGCTCAAATGAGTCGAGTTACTTTTTGAAAAAAATAAATATTTCCATCAGAAGAAAATGAAAGACAGATATCGAGTTAGAAAAACATCAAAATTAATGGTAACCAAAACCTCAATATAGAATCCAAATTCTATTATGAAAAATGTTTTTTCTGGATTCTCAAGTGAGAGTTTTCACAAGTGAGTTTTTTTCTGGATTCACAAGTCTGCAACTGAAATCATATCGAATGGAGAAACCAAACAGATGATCCAAGATAGAATTGCAATTGATAGTTATTAAAAAAAACACTTAGTTTTGGTAGCGGCAAAAGATAAGAACTGGTTGGAAGAAGGTAAAGTCTTGGAAACAATGGGAAATATTAATATAATGATAATCATAGTTGACATATTACTAAAGCAAGATAAGTCTACTCAAGAACGTTGCTAATTCATCTGTCCTAATCACTAGACTCGACTCAAATGCATATTCCCCGGAGACAATTTCCTACTAACATTAGTTCTCACTTTCTCACTTTCTCTTCTTAGAAGGTGGCTGGGGAGTTTCCTCCTCCTCTTCTTCCTCATCTTCATCTTCATCTTCCCCATCATCATCGTCATCATCACCATTGTCATCATCATCATCGTCCTCGTCTCCATCATCACTTCCTCCACCATTAGTCTCAGGATCATCTTCAGGATCCCCTTCTTCATCAACTTCTTCAGCAGAGAAATCTTCATCGTCGACATCATCGTCATCCTCCTCGTGTCCTTCTTCATCCTCCTCATCATCTTCATCGTCCTCAGTTCCGCTGTCATTCTTGTTTTCTAGATAAGCATGTTTGCTACCCAAAAGGTTGTCCAAGGGAAACCTGACCAGGATTTAAAACAGACATAATAATCATTAACTATTTGAAATGAGGTAGATTTGACGTCCTTAGAGTTAGGAGATATGTAAACGAGAAAGTAAGTTTTCTATATTATTGAGGTATTTTTTCAACTTATTCTTACCTTCCACACGTGGGAATCAAATTTGGTGATACTGGATTAGTGATATTGGACAAGAGATATCCAATCTGAAAGGAAAATAAACAGAAGTAAATTAAAGATATCTACTGAATTCCATGCAATAAAGGATAAATACCAACAATAGTTCTGAAACCAACTAAACCCATGACATACATGTGCAGACACTTGCTATAAGTTTTTTAGATATTCAAGAAAGAAACAATCACGAAAAATTCTAAAATTACATACTTCAAATATAGCTTCCAACTTTTCAACAGTTTATCTCATCTCAAATCTCAAATCCTAAGACAAAATGAAGTGTTGGAAGACAGAACAACTAACGGGGAGTATAAGTGAACGGTAGTTCTTTTGCAGAATTAAGAGAAAATAATTTGGTTTCCTTTTTTTTTTTCTTTTCCTGTGTTGCTTGTTTTGTAGCATTAGGAGAATCCCCACTATTCCTGTTCGTGACCAGTACACTGACTTTCTTAATGTCAAACTAGCTAAAACTGAAAAAAGAAAAAGAAAAAAGAACCATTGTTTGCAGATACTATCAAAGACATGGCAGGAATAAGCCATGTAAGATCCCATCCCACAGTAGCAAAATGTCCCAGCATTTGTCCCAACTCACACATCTTTAATTGGAACCCCAATCCATACTTTTTGACATGGCAATAGTTTGTACTTTGAACAAACAAAAACAATGCCTCTGATAACATACGTACTAATGACAAGCAGCACAGACACAGAAAGCATAAAACAAAACATATTGCACAAAAGCCTGAAGCAAACAAAGAAAACATCAACGAAGGCCAAACAACGTCAAATTGAAAACGGGAGGTAGAACACAAATGGAGAACAAACAATATACTCACATTCAAGACAGTTACATGAAACATAATGGTAGATAATCCCTACAGTTAATGGCAAACACTTGTATGAAAAGAGGAACCCCTGTTTTGACCTAACTAAGCATGGTATTCCAAGCATGCAAATCAGTGAAACAGCTGAACCCTATTTCTGAAAATACTTATTCAACTATTAATATACTAAAAAACACAGTAAAAAAGGTGGAATTGAAGGGGCAAATGATGTGGAAAGAAAAGATAGGTTTTGAAAGAGAAATACCAAAGCCATAGATTGCGCGGCGGCGAGAATAGTGTCAGCTGCCACAGCTTGGAGAAGAGAGGGCATTTGGAGAACGGTGTGAATTGGAATCTGAAGCTCCATTGCAGAAACAGTATGAAGCTGAAGCTAAGAGAAAACAAGTCAAAGGGTTTGGTCCGAATCTGATTACTGATTATAGTAAACCCCACATTCTCTACCGTTTAGGGTTTTTGTGAACCAAATTGCTATTGCTACTGCTATTTCTATTGCCACTCCTAATTTCGATGCTTCCACGCCACACCTTTTTTTGTTTTTGGAAGTGGCTACAACAATTTCCTTGAATTTGAAGGCTTTGGATCTTGTGCACCTTTGGGCTTGGGCCCTTTCTTATTTTCTTTTGCCCTCAATTTACGCTGCAATTATGAAGGGACCATTTTTGCAAGGGTTTTCTTGTCCCTGCACGAGTTACAACTTAAACATTAATTGTAACTTGTAAGTCGATAGCAACAAAATTCACACTTATCCATGCCACATTTATAATTTTATTTGATTTTTAATCACAATTAAAAACCATTATTATATTTAATTTTTTTAAAATCATTTTTTAGTATATATATTAAAAAGCACATTGTAAATAATTTTTTAGTTCTAATTGATTTACTAATATTTCTAATCAAATAAATTAAAATAATAAGTATTATTATATGTGAAATTATTTTATTATAATTAATAATTTAAATTTAATTTATAAATATTAATGATTTAAGTTATAATATTATTATATATTTATATTTTGTGAATAATATAATATATGAAAATTATTATTTTTTATTTAGAAAAACTTACTAATGGGTCAACCCATCAATTTTGAATAGGAATCAAAGCAAATTAATGATCGAAAACTCTAGCCCCATTCGTCAAATTTTGGTGAGTTAGTGCAGGTCTAAGTCTGTTTTAATGGGTAACTTTTTATTTAAAAAAAAAGAAGTAATATAAGAACATATACAGTACACCTTGAAAGAAATCATTATAGTTAAACATAATGCAAAAATTCACCATTTTATTATTATTCAAAACATAAAACTAGTGTCTAAAAAAAATGTAAAACATAATTCAAACTTTCTTTTTTTTGTGTTTTGCTCATTTTGACGTATTATTTCACCAACTACTTTAAATAAATATTATTTTCATCAGTTATTTTTAAATTAATCAAATATTCTCTTAACAGTTTATTTTTTACTTAACACAATGTTTTTTTAATAAGTACTTTTAACTTAAAAAAGTATTATTTCAAAAAGTAATTATTAATTGACTATTTTTTGCACAACAACAATAGACACTTTTGGATTATAATTAAATGTTATTATCAAACAATCACTCATAATTATGGTGAATAGATTGTATCAATAGTGATAAATGGATCATAAAATTATTCACCGGACACAAATATAGTCTTTTCGTATACAAGATTTATACACATTCTTTTAGTTTGAGAAGTGAACACAAACAACGTCTTTATGAAGCTTTTAACAAGGCAAAAATTTTAACACCACACACTACTCAAAACGATTATTGCTATTAATAATTATATATGAAATATGTTTATAAAATTAGTTTACAAGTTAGTTTGTAACTACTTATTATTAATAAAATCTTAATTTTCAAGTTTGGAGTCAATACATTAGTTTATTAAAAGTATTTTATTAAAGTACTTGATGATGCAATATAAACATATATAATTATATCATGTTATTATGTGAAAAAAAAATAGAAAATAAGTATTATGTTATTATTTTATATTTTTTAAAATAATTATTTTTTTTGTACATTTTTTTTATTAAAAGAGTATATATATTTTTTATTTGGACAGTAATTTTGTTAATATAGTTTATCTAATGAGTATTAATTAATTTCTTCTTTTGGAATTTTTTATCTATATAAAATTAAAAATAAGTAATAATATGTAAAAAAAATTAAGAATAAAAAAAATGAATAAAAACTTAATGTATCTCCCATCTTTCTCTCATTTATGACTATATTTCATAATTTCAATTTTAATTTTTACTATATATTTATTTGCTAAAATTTTAAAAAATTAATGATTACTCTTATATATTTTATGTAAAATGGTCAATCTCCTTTCTTTTTTTTTCTCATACATCAACAATTATTTTTTTTTTCATTCATTTTGTTTTATTTTCAATGAATATAAATTATTTTGTATATTAACTTAATAATAGTACACATAAATACATTATGCTAATAATAATAAAAGAATGAATAAAGTTACTAATTAAATTATATAAATTAGATAAAGTAATTTGTAATTTTATAAACTAAAAACTTCTAAAATAAGATATTAAACATTTTAATAATTATCAAAATAATTACAAATTACTCAAACTAATAGGTAATTTATTAATTTTACCAACTACATTCATATATTCATTTTTCAAGTAAAAAAAATGTTACTACTATTATTTTTATCAAGTTTTTTTCTAATTCCCGTTTTATCTGAAAACTAGAAAACAAGGAGCCATACTAATTGGAGTAAAGAAAGGGCACTCAAGATTTGCATAGTCACAAAGCATAAACCACATAACAATATATGATAATATTAAAATCAAAGGAGGCATACAGATAAAATAAATAAATAAATTTCTTCTTGAACGTCCTTCTTTCTCTTATTAGACATCGATGGAACATCATTTTCTCACGATCAAATTTTTTATTTTATTTTATATATCTATCAAATGTTAATTAGTATATTTTTAAGTAAGAGGAATTGACTCACAATTTCTCATATTTATTTTCAAATCTTTTAAATCAATTTTATATCTTCCTATTGGTGGAAAAAATTGAATCCACAGTTTCTTTCTCCCTACGTTTCCTTCCAACTTTTATCGTTCTGTCAATCTTGTCACACAAGATGTACTCATGTGAAAATTTTTTCTTTTTCTTCTGAAAAGAGAAATATTTATAGTATTCGTTGTTAATTCCTCATCTTGATTTCAAAAATCAGATCCGAGAGTACTTTTAGGTTGGATGTTATTTCAGAGCATGCAAATTTGTAAATGATAGAAAATCTCTGTTTTCTAAACGGTAATGCTTAGTTTTATTTTTATGACGGGTCAACAACACAGGGTATAAAAAAAGTTAAGGCTTAGGAAAGAATAGACCACTTTTACTTGACATTTGATAATGGAATGATTTCAGATGAAAAAGTATCTGCTTTTTATCCTTATAAATTATAGGTTAAATTACTTTTTTTTTTTTCTATTTGTTATGAAATTTTATTTTGCTTTTCAAGTTTTTCGTTGTCTTAATTTGGTCCTCATCTTCGTAAAAATGACTCAATTTGGTTCTTACTGTTAACTTTGACCAGACCGTGTTAAAGTCAATGTCACGTGTCAATTTCTAGTTTTTTTAATTTTTTTAATATTTTTTGAATTTTTATTTTTATTTTTTATTTTTTTTTTCTTTTTGACACGTGTCACTTCACAGTTGTACCACATGTCAAAGTGACTCAATTTGGTCCCTATATTTATTTTTAGTTTCAATTTAGTCCTAATTTTTGTAAAAATGAAGCAATTTGTCCTTCCTCAAATTGACACTAAATTTACTTTTTTATAATTTTTATGGTGATATTCTTACTAAAATTAACGTTTTTATTAAATATTTCTATAAATATTTTAAATTAACTTTAAATTTTACACAAAACATTAGACTTTGATTTTGTTTTGAACTTGAAATTTAGTTCCTAAATTTATGTGTGACAAGTTATTTGATTTTTAATCTTTACAAAGTTTGTATAATATGATACACTTGATGCCTTTATATACGATGACAAAATTGTTAATTTTTGAAATTAAGTTTGGGGTTTAACTTTGTTTAATAATAAAACTAAAAAAAATTATTTAAAAATATTTCTATAAATATTTAATAAAAATGTCAATTTTATTAAGAATATCATCATAAGTTGTATACAAAGATTAAATTGAGTCTCAATCTAAGGAGGGACAATATTGCTTCATTTCTACAAAAATTGAAACTAATTTGAAACTAAAAACAAATATAGGAACCAAATTGAGTCACTCTGACACGTGGCATAACGGTGAAATGACACGTGTCAAAAATAAAAAAAAAATTAAAAAAATATTAAAAAAATTCAAAAATACCATAAATTGACATGTGGCATTGACTTTAATACCGTTTGGTTAAAGTTAACGGTGAAGACCAAATTGAGTCATTTTTAAGAAAATGAGAACCAAATTGAGACAACGAAAAATGTGAGGACTAAAATGAAATTTCATAACAAATAAAAGGACCAAAAGGGTAATTTAACCTAAATTATATATAAAATGATTATAGAAGAACATCTTTTCCAGAATTTCTTAAATAGACAGAAATACCTAGCATTATCAATGGAAAGAAGAAGAAAAAAAGAACAAGATCCAGAAACAGATACTCTGAAATATATTTAGTACATATCTGAAAAAAAAAAAAAAACTGAAATAAAATCTTCAGCTATCATAATGCAGACTCATTATACTGATAATGTGAAGCTGAGGTGTGACTGATGCAGTTTTGCAATACTTAATAGACAATACAACTAACATAGTGATCACCACTTGCACAGACAAGGTTGGGGACATAACCCCGATTATGATTATTGACTTCATTATATGAGGGGCAAAGAAGATGCCACCACTAAAAAAACTGTGAAAATGGGTGCTACCAAGAAAACAGTAGTTTGAATATAATCAAATAAAGATGGAAGTTTCAAACCAGACAACTAACGACACGCCTTTCAATAATCACTATATTTTTTTATTATCAGATCAACAGTATTTTTTAAGTGCATTTTTCACAGCACAACCTATGGTTTAAGAATTGCATGACCGCCAACAGTTCAAGGAATGATTATATTCATAAATTTCCTCTTTGCAAATGCCAACCACCATTTATTTGGAGTGCCATTTGGTCTGTACGCAACGCTTAATATCCTCCCACTTGTTTCTTCCCTTATCTGCTTCAAATAATTTTTGAACAATTCTGCATTTGTTGAGATCACAAAGCTTAAAATACAGAAATATGAATCTAAATAAATACATACACACACACGTGTGTGGTCTGTAAAAAGGTTGAGTAAATTGCAACTGCATCAGGTAGAGTAAACAACAACAATTTATAAAAGTTCAATCTAAGCTAGTATGAGCAATTTTAAATTCTCAACATGTGAACAGTGTTCTGACCATCAATCATGTAAAGCAATGGCAATTGCACTGAGAAACATAGATTACGTTCATATTAAACGAGCTTCAACACACTGTTGGGACAATGACAGATTATCAGTTATTTGAAAAAATATGTAAAAGTCGCTTGACTTGACTCTTCAAAAAGGCTCAACAATACAAGGAAATAAAAAACCTACATATATTGGTATAAATACAAGCTGAAATTTCCTCATAGATGCAGAAAGTAATAGAACTGAAGTTTCCATTCCAACTATTTTTTTACACATCAAGGAAGTACCTACAGTCTATTTTATAAAGTATTCCTATACTTCCTCTTTCATTTAGTTGGAATCTGAGCAGCAACGAACCTGAACAACACTACAAAATTTGGATTACAGCAGCCATATAAAGTAACTTAATAGCTAGTGAAGTTAGTTGTTTAAAATGAACCTCTCTGAATGACAGTTTTCCAAACTTAAGTCATCTCTTCAGATGACTGAGGACATTTGGTATCACTCCAATCCATGTTTGTATTCTAGCAGTTATATTAGATATACCTATCTGGCTTCATGGCTAGAGCTATACATGCATCCCTACTTTCAGAAGACTTATAACGAATGAAAGAAGATACTCGAATAGTTCATTATTTGCCAAAGACTACACTTTCCTTGTGCACTAAAATTCATAAAGATTAAGCTTTGATACAATTTCTTGTCTTTAAAACAATGCCACCCCCACATTGAGACACATACACACACTCATTTGTTCATGCGAGTTTAAAGTGAACTTAGCCAGCAAATACGAAAATGGTGTCAAATCTTGGGTAAGCAATTGACTGAAAAATACAATGATTAAGGAAAAACTCAAATACAGTTTTACTGACTATTGTCCTGAGTGCAATGGCGAAGGAATCAATAAAAACTTTCCACTTTTGAATCCTTAACACCTCGGAGTCGGACACTAATTAAATGTTATGATTAAGCTAAGCTTATGCGTTTATTTATAAGAACATCAAGGTGAAGGAATAGTAATCACAGGATTCACCTGCTTCATCCTGTGATTGAGGAAGGGGGAAAAGGCCCGGAAATGGAAAGCCAGACTCTCCAGGGACAGGAACCTTTTCGAGACCCAAGTTGATGATTGCCTTGGTTCCTTCAGCCAAGGTTCTGCAACCTTCAAGCCTCTTGAGAGCGATGTTGATGTAAGAGGTCAAGTATATGAGAAGCTTATCAGCAGGGCTCTTGATGTCAAAGTTTCTGAAGAACACATTGGCTCGAAAGAAGGTGATGGCTTCATCCACGATATCAACTGTATCTGTACCACACATCACAGTCAAAGCATATCCCATATTCAGAAACCACAAAAAACAGAACAGAACAAAAAAACAATAGAAAAACCTTGACCCGAAACAGGAGCAGGTCCCTTGATGTGGCTCTTGAGAGGAAGAAGAGGACACCCACAAGCTCTACTCACCCCATCCTCATTCACAAAACTAGAGTGATAAACCTTTCCACACATAATAACAAATGACAACAATCATTTTCAATTGGGAATCAAAAATTGACAACGCCCGAAATTATGAATTTTGAATAAGCACGAATTGAATTGAATCCCTCTTACCATGACTGTTGTGGCCACGATAAGAACAAGGATTGCTCATAAGATTTCAATTGCAACCCCAAGCGTTTCTGAGAATGGAGGAAAGAAAAACAATTCAAGCATGTAACTATGTATTTGTTTGGAATGAAACTGAGAAATTGATAAACGTGTACCAAAACATCAAAAAGCGGAAGTAAATTAAGATGCCAAATTTGTCAGGTGATGTGAAATCAAGATTGTGGAAAAAGTAACTATAAATGGGAAAGGGATCTGACAATTACGATAGTGGTTAGTTTATTCTTTATTACAAACGTCAAACTACATTAAGAGACAATACAAGTAAACATTGTATCAACGTTGGTAATTTATTCGGGCCCACGCCCCACTGTAAGCCCAAACTAGACGATGTAGCAATCACTTGGAGATCGTGAATTTTTATACAGCAAGATTTTGTATGTTATGTAACACCGAATGGTGACAAAAATAAATAAGTACTCCTGTAATTATGCTAAACATGTCAATAATCTAGTAATCAGGTTATAAAACTAATTGAGCATTGATTAAATCAGCTATAATCAAAGACTATGAAGAAAACTATAAATAAAAAGGGGATAAAAATATGGTTGTTGAAACATTTTTCTCATATTTATTATAATATTAATTGTTATTGTTGATTAAATCATTACTTATTTAAGTATCAAAGTCTGTGTAGCATGTACATGCGAGGACCACTAGATATACGATAAAAGAACCGAACGGACAATAAAAGAAAGAGTTAAAGATTAGACAAAATTGTTAAGTGAATATCAAACCTTGTAACCCAAATATTTATATTATGTATGTAACTTTAATCTTACCTCCATATACTGCATAATACATCATTATTGGCCACTTGGTGTTTACAAGAGACAAACATCAACATTTCTTATATTTCTTACATGGAGGTGTTCAAAATGAACTTTCTTTCACGTAAGAATAGAGATAGAGTAATATATATATTTTTTAATTTTAAAATCTAATCGCAAATTTAAAAGATCTCTTATCTATATTGTTTGCTGGTGGAAGTAATCACCAATCCATTTACACCAATTTATTACATATACCATAACTACAAAAATTGTCCTCATGGGTCAACTTAATTTTTAGTTATAAAAACCCACGTCCTCAATATAGGTCAAAACATCAAACAGGCTGCAAACCTAACTTGTGTTAGAAACAACGTTCTATTTTGTCTTATTTGTGTTAATGCAGACCATCTTAACAAGTTCAAGTGATTATTAGAAATGATATTTTAGTAAAAATTAAAAAATAACTTTTATTATTTTCATTAAAAACATATTGATAATAAGAGATTGTGACCATCACTTATATCAACGGTGGTAACAAGGACAATCATATAGAAACAATTAAACAACATCATAAAACAAAATAATAATCTCTTAATTGACAAAAAGTTAAATAAGAAATTAAGATTTTTTAAATTTTAAAATGCTCAATAAACAAAATATTAATAAAAACTTAGTTAAAATTATTAAAATTTATAACGTAGTTATAACTTAATTAAACATGTTTTTCATTGTATAAATAGTTACCGATTTGTCTTTGCACAATAATAAAAATTTAAAGTCTTCCTCTCATCCTACTACAAAGGCGAAGACAATATTTTGAATTTTGTATATTTTAAATAACTATTTTTATAAATATAAAAATAAAAATACTGTTTTGTATAATATAGTTAATCAATCATGTATAATTTACAATGAATTATATATAGAATAAAATTCAGTAACTTTTTTGTTAATGTGTATACATAAATAACTATGTAGGTTTTGAATATCTAAATATATTTTTTGTATAAATGAGACAAAACCAATCACGAAAGAATTCATTATGATGCAAAATCAAGTAAAAACTCGTATATTACGTATATGTGTGTTATTTTTTTTAATAATAATAAAAATATTATTATTATTATTATTATTTTAATCTAAAAATTGGTTAAATTTTAATAAATATTCAAATGATAAAATGATTAATTTTAGAAAACGATTACTTAATAAAGAAAATCAATAAAATGATTATTTTAATTCAAAAAGCGGTTATTAAAAAAGTAAAAATATAGTACAATATATATATATATATATATATATATATATATATATATATATATATATATATTATAAAGTAAAAATCTCTATGATCCATCTTCTAGTTCCTAGTGTCTTCTCATACATACAGAAAAATTAATATTGGAGATTATCTACACAAACAATTTTGTTGTGAAAGTTGAATCAAATTTTGGTTATTGGATGGAGCTGAACAATACCAACTATTTTATACTTATCAACATTATACCAATTAAACTGGATAATAATAATTAAACCATAAAATAAATTAACCAAACAAAATCCCAAATTTAAAAACTTCCTTCTTTGTCTTTGATGAGTAAGACCATACACTGCGAAATGCAAACGATATTTTGCAAAATGTAAAAAAAAAAAAAAACAACCCTAGTAAACCGCAAACATGTGAAGCTCCATTTATGGACCCATTAGAATTATATGCTTTGTTGGGGTTTGATGGAGTGAGAGAAAACAATTAGATTTGATGGATTTAAAGATTTGAACACATTTTAAAATTCAAAGATTGCAAATAGATTTAGGGAAGTTCTCCCTGCACCCCCAAGGTTTCTTTCTGTACCTTCAAAAATGACGATTTTATCCTCATACACAGTAGTGGAACTCATACTCCATTCTCCTACCTCACTTCACTCGTCCTTTTCACTCACTCACTCACTATTCACTCATCTTCCTAAATCACTAATCACCCACTTCACTCATCTAATTCACGCACAAAATACTCACAATTTTACATTTTTCTCAGTCATTCATGCTCACTGTGCACACAACATTTCACTCACCAGGAACACATCAAACTAGACTCACACCTAAAACTTTTCACTCATACACACACATACACAGTACACACTCGTTTTTCTCTCTCGCAACACATACCACGCATGCATGAAAACACTCTTTTTCTCTTCTCTCGTACACCCATGCATGCATCTCTCATAGCATCACATTTTTATATTTCCCGGCAGCCCACGCCTCACAATTTTATATATAAAACCACCATTATGGAGATTGGGCTTACTCTTTTCTGAAACCCTTTCTCTCTTTTATGCTTCCTTCATCATCTTCTTCCCTACATTAGTTCCCATTATAGAGTCTTACACTTCTGGGGAAGAAAGGCTCACTTTTCAGATCCAACGTTGAGCCTCCACACATCGTGATAGAGCCAACTGTTTTTCCTGGTACACCATTTCCACTTCCTACAAGAACCAGAAGAACTTCCAATCCTCCAAAGCCAAAGAAAATGAAATCATTCATCACTTTCTCTATGGGAGGCCTTGTTTTCTTGGCTTCAAAATGGTTCACAGCTGCACAACCTCTCAACCCTGGGGACTCGCCTCCTTCAACACCGTCCCCGCATAACCGACCCAAACCCGCTCCCAAATCTGCCGCCTGGACCTCTCCAACGAGCTCTTTGGCGGCGTCAACCACGCCTGCGGCACCACCCTTGACCGCAGCCGCTGCTGTCCAGCCGCTACGCGCCTCTACCTCTGCTCCAACTCCGTCGCCGACCACTCGCTTAAAACCACCGCACTCGATTACGATTTCTGCGCCTTCCGCCACATGTCCACTCTCGGCGTCGTTCCCAACGAGGCCTCCGTCACCACATGCCAATCCACCACCCTCTCACACGGATTCCAGAATCCGTTTAAGTGAAAATCAAAAAAAAAAAAGGAAACAGGTTTTGTATTCCGTATCAGCAAAAAAAAAAAAAGAAACGGCTTCTGTATTCCGTTTCAGCCAAAAAGAAAAGTAAAAATTAACCAAACGGCTTGTGTATTCCGTTTCAGCTTACCGTGAAACGGATTTCACAATCTGTTTTAGTAAAGAACAAAAAAAAATCAAAACGGAATGTATATTCCATTTCAAACATGTTTCAAAGTGTTTTGGAAAGCCGTTTCGGTGCAACAACAACCCACCACAACTCACATCAAATCAAACCACATTTGATTAATTAACAAAACTCATTCCTTATGTAATCGGTTCGGTGAAAAATTAGTCATTTTTGGGAAACGGAATACGAAATCCGTTTCGTAAAAAAGTGAAACGGATTACGTAATCCGTTTCAAAAAAAATTTTAAATTTTTTTTAAACGGATTACAGAATCCGTTTCACTTTTTTTACGAAACGAAATTCGTATTCCGTTTTTCATAAATTTTAACTTTTTTCGCGAAACAGCTTACATAATCCGTTTCGTAAATGTTTGAAACGAATTATGAAAGCTTTTTATATTTTCTGAAACGGAATACGAAGTTGGAGGTGCAAAAAAGTTGGTGAGTGAAATGTTGTGTGCACCATGAGCGTGAGTGAGTGAGAAATATGTAAAATCGTGAGTGTTTTGTGCTTGAATTAGGTGAGTGAAGTGAGTGATGAGTGATTTAGGAAGGTGAATGAATTCGGAGTGAAAATGGTGAGTGAAGTGAGGTAAGAGGATGGAGTGTGGGTCCCACTATTCTGAGTGTGAGGAGAAAATGGTCATTTTTGGGGGTACAGGAGAATCTTTTGGGGTGCAGGGAGAATTCCCTATAGATTTATCCCATAATGGAAATTTAAAAAATAGAAACATACCCATCATTTAGCCCAACATTGCTTTCGCTCTCATTTTTGTCCTCCATTTAACGAAGACTTGGAAAGGGAGGAAACCTAGCATTTGAAGGGATCTTAATTTCAAAAATTTCTAAAAAACGGATAGGGGTCTACCTCATATGTAGGATAATTTTTTTATTTTTTATTTTAGAAGTGATAAATGACTGAAAAACGAATAAAATGAACTGGTGTCAGAAAATTAAATAAAATTAAATAGGGGTAATTGGACAAATTTTCTAGTAGTTTGTTTTCCTTGTTTTATAATATATTCCTACTAATTAAAATCCTCATTATGGTTAATGCAATGAAGTTATAATAGAGGACAACCAAGATATGCAGACATTAGAGCTGGAAAGCCTGTGATTGCACGTCTATAATAGCTCACTTTTTTTAATGCGATTCCAACGTTTTCATGCTTATAATAAAGATATAATTTTCTTGATTTTAACTCAAGCTAAATGAGTTATGCTTCTTAAAGTTGAAAATCTACACCAATGCTTCTTTTCTTTTTTTTTTTTTGGTTCAAGAACCCGACAAATCTAATAATCCTAGTTAAATACGATAATGATTTTGCTTATGGTATCGCACGGTAAAGAAGTCCCTACTAGGCCAAAATTGACCGTTAGATAGAATTACGAAAAAAAAAATCTAGTGTAGAATTCAAACATTCTTGCAGTTACAGGCAAAGCATCTCCTCACAACCACACAAGCATACTTGTTTACTACAATTGAATCTTAGCATAGATAAAGAATGATATAAATAAATAGAGCTAACTGTACAAGTGAATTCTAAATGGAAGAAAGGTACCATGAAAGAAGCACAAATAATGAATTAAATTAGGCTAGTAAACGACGAGGTCAACAGGTATGGAAAATTTGATGGCTCTCGTTGCCTAGCAAGTTCATCAATGTCCCTCACGATGTCAAACACCGCCTCTGGTTGTGCTAATTTAAGTGCTTTCTCTGACATGCTTTTCAGCTCATCTGATTTCGTGGTGAACCATTCTGCCACCATTTTTGCTGTTTCCTTAGGACTACGCGTGAACACACCAGCTCCATTGTCAACCACGTACGGCACGTTACCCTTCTCCTGAAGTTTTTACCACACTAACATCTCAGAATCAACATGGAACAGTAGAAATAAATTGAAGAAAACCCAATTTAACCACTCACCTGTCCTGGGATATAGTCGTTGAGAATTATGGGAAGCCCTCTGATCAATGCTTCTGCTATCGTACCTGGTCCAGCCTGAAAATTTCAACCAGCCAATGAGCCTAATTGCTAACAATAACAACATATGAACGAGGAAATGAAGACCAAATTGTTGTAACTTGCTTTTGTTATGATGCAGTCACAAGCTCCCATCCATTTGGCCATCTGGGTCTCAAAGCCTCTGATCTGCAGAATCAAGAACAAAGTTTCAGTGAGTGGTATGCTCATCTGCATGATGTTAAAAAACCAAGAAGTAACTTACCTTTACTGGAATCTTCCACTCGAGAGATTCAAGGGTGGATACTAAATTCTTATTCCGACCACATATGATGACTAACTGTCCGATTGGTTTTTCTGCCTCTTTGTCGTAAAGTGATTCTCCCAGAGCCTTTGCAGTTTTCTTGACAGGGCCCATTCCTTCACCACCTCCCATCAGCAAAACTGCTGGCAAGATGGGATCCAACTCCAGTTCTTCTCTTAATTGACCCTGTATGAAAAGACACAGTAAGCAGCAAGAACCAAAGAAAAAGAAAAACTGCTCCTATGATGTCTTTAACATGCATATATATACCTTCACAAGAACCGCCCTGGCAAAAGAAGGCCTGATGGGTAAGCCGAAAACACGGATTTGAGATTCCTCAAGGCCATCTAGAGCTGCTTTCTTCGCCACCTCTTGTGAAGGGCAGTAACATCTATTCACCCAAGGATGAAACCTGGAAATAGAGTTAGAAAGTTTATCAATGGAATTTACTTCAAAGCAAGAAAAAAAAAAAACTGCAAAATTATATTTTACCACGTAGGATGGCAGGTACTAAGGTCCGTGATCACTGTGACAAAAACAACCTTATCCTGCAAACCTTGCCATTTCAAAACCCACAATGGAATATGCTGCATCAAGGGATGGACGCTGATGATTATATGTGGCTTGTACTCCATCAACCCCGCCTCCACCTCCCTGAGAAAAACAGAGTACTTATAAATAAGAACACAACGAACATAAAAAAAAAATCTTTTACAGCTACAGAAACGAATAGTTTTTTTTACCAGTAAAGCGGGAACCACCATTTTTCACATCTTCCCTTTTCACTGTCAAAATTACTTATCAAAGCTAACCAAGAGAAGTATGAGAATAGGAATGTACCTGGCATAGTATGCAGCAATGGCAGCCAAATAAACAGAGTGAATCCATCTAGGAGAAGTACTGTGAAACGCAACATTCCATAACTGCACATGCTTAACCATAAATTTATATTGCCCCTCCATGTCATTCAACGGCCACCCGGTGTATTCCTTCCAAACATCCTTAACAAAAATCTGAAAATTCAAAAGTTTATTTAGACCACCAATAAAACATAAATGAAAGAAAAACTTCTTGTTGCCACGAAGTTCTGTCTTTCCCCCCAAAAAAAAAACAAAAAACTGCGCAAATAACTCCAAGAAAAAAAAAATTAAACGTAGCGACAAAGTCCGTGCGTGACGGTAGTGCAAGTCATGACAAAATGTAAGGGTACAGATAACGCAACTAATCCAAAAATAGTTCGAGATTTGATAATTCGTCTGTTTAATTTAGTTTATGAACTAAATAAAATTCGTCTTATATGATCATCTAGGTACAGAGATATCATTAAATTTCCATAATTAAGTTGAATTAATTCCATATTATGTTTCCTTCTTCTTTTTGTAAACTAAGTAAAAATTTTAAATTATTGTAATTATAAAACAAATGGAGTTAATGAATTCAAATGAAGCTTGAATCGAATTGAATCATGTTAAACCTGAAACCAAATTCCAACAAAGTTAATTCTTACAAAAAACACAAGGAAGACTCCATTGCAGAACAAATTTCGAAAGAGAAAAACGAATAAAATAGGTTAGAAAAAAAATTAAAAGAAGAAACCAGCGTAACATAATTTGTTTTTTTGAAAAATGAACAAAGAAAGCAACAGATATCCAGAAGAAACTCAAAGGGAGCGACAAGATTACCCGGTATTCGTCACCGAATTCGATCTGAAAGGCGTCACGAATGGCTTCAGCGGAGGCTCTGTGACCTCCACCGGTGTCGCTCATGAGAATCAGCACGTTTTTTGTTCTTTCAGCGCCAATCTCCATGAGTTCCATGCCTCCATCGCTGTCATCGTGGCGAGCGTCAGTGCCACGCTTCTTCTGGCTGGTACTCCCATTGTAGTACCCTCCGAAGACCTTCTCCGCCATGGACTTTCTCGGCGAGGCCGCAACGGAAACCTCCATGTGTCTAAAGAAAGAAAGAAGGAGTCAGGTAACGGTCAAAGCCGTTCCCGCCACTGGAACTGGCCGGGCTTCACCGGCGGAGAGAGAAAGAGGGAGAGTGGCAGCGCGTGGTGTCAGGGAAGAGAGAGGGCATGAACGACTGGTGCAGATTTGGCGTTATTGGAGGCTTGTATAACGTTGGTTGGTTTGTCTGATGTTATATGAATAATAATGGCAGAGAAAGGTGTGGGAATTATGCCATGGAATTTTTGGCATCACCACATGATAGCTGTTGGATTTAACTCTCCTCATCGAATGTTCTCATCGCAAGATTCGAATCTTGGTCTTCTTTATCTCACTCCTCCAATATCACTTATTACACGCCACACACTATTATTAACTAGCTCTTATAAAACTATCTTAATGTAATTAAATGCTATTAATTTTTTTTTACAAATTAAATTACAAAAGTGTAAAATGCATTAGTTAACTTCTTTCGTAATCTATATTTAACTTATAACCGGAGTATCTGAAAGAGTTAAATGAAAATCGAGAAACGGTTGAAAAAGTATATTACTGTGATTATGATTTGTGGAGCATAATAATGAGCGCTACACTGCAATAATTGGTGTGTTTGATGCTTTTAAAGTTATCATTCCGCTGTTCACCTGAAAACTATGGGTTTATGTTTTCTTATTGATTGGTTGTTGAAACATGTGGTTGGACTGTTTTGCCCTCGTCTCACCATGCCTTGTAAGCAAGGAGCTAGTGCTCTCTTTTGCTTTTACGGTAACTGAAATGTAAATTTCGCATCGATGTGGAATTTCGGGTTTAATCTTAATTAACCTGTGCTTTTTAATATATTGAATTAGACATAAATATCTTTCTTGCATTAAAAAAACACAATAATTTACATGCAAGTAAATAGCTCTCTCTTATATTGAAGATATGTTTTCGAAGATTTTTTTTATAATTTATTTAATTTTTTTGTATAATACAAGTAAGTATGATAAAGAAATATTTACAAATAAATACTTAGACGATGACCATTTATTTGATATCCTTGGGAAAACACCTCGATCAATACTTGATTAATTTTTTTATATATATTGCTATTTTAGTATTCCTTTTCAAACTTTTTATTTTAACATTGTATTTGAATGTTGTAATACCAATTTAACTCACAAATAAATAAGACGAAAGAGTATTAACTCAAACAACTTAATATGATAATATATGATTCATTTTGTACAGGTCAAATTGTGTGTTTGTTTATGAAAGTGTTCCACCTTCAACAAATTAATTATTTGAAATTGATATCATGATATTATTTATCTTACTTGTAAAATGTTCTTATTGATTAAAATTTTTGAAATTCACATTACCAAGTTAAAATCTAATTTGTGGTTTCTCATATTAGATAAAAAAAAAAATGCTAGAATCAGAAATATCTTTAGTTCGAGAAGCATCTAAATCATATAGATTAAAATATTATCCGGTGAAAGGTTAAGAAAAAGTTTTACAAGTGTGAAACATATTTGTTGTACATTTATTTATGGATCAATTTATCCTAACTTACCTCCTCTTTTAGATAAAAACTATTTATAGATTATGTCAAGATTGAATCAGATAGATATACGTAGGTACTAACTTAAAATAAAAAAATATATATGGAAACTAAATCGAAATCAACACAATGACATCTGATAATGACATTGACACGTGGCATTGCAATACTATGTGATATTGACAATGCCACGTGTCACACAGGGACCTGACACGTGACATTTTTATTTATTTTTTCAAAAAATAAAATAAAAAATACAGACTGACACGTGACACGTTGACTAATAATGACGTTAGTCAACTCAGTCTGAAAGGGACCTAATTGAAACACTTTTTCAAAAGTTAGGATGCAATTTGACACTTTTTTAAAAGTTGGTACCAGAATGACACACTTATACTAAAGTAGGTACCATCCAAATAATTAAAACTTTATTTTAATATTTTTATTTTTTTCGCTCTTTATCTTTAATCCATTATCTTCGGTCTCACAATATTTTCTGGTTAAACAAACAAATCAAAATCCCATTCACGAAACATCCTATCTATTTCTGACACAGTTGCCTTTCCGTGCACTTTTTAAATTCAAAAATAAATTTTAGATAGTAAAAATCTAGAAGTTAAAATATCATCTTCCGAACACAAAAAATATATAAAAATTAATTTTTTGACTATTAAATTTTAACAATTTATTTTTTATAATTTTAGGTATCATCTTTTAAATATTTTTTATTTATTTTTTAATATTTTAAAATTATTTAAAAAATGACATGTCATATGTAAAAAATTGTCAAAATTTAGTATTTAAAATATGAATATTCAAAAATATGATATTTGTATTGTGTTATAAGGAAATGGTATTTTTCGGGTAGCTAAGCTCCATCGCGCCTTTTTTTATTTTCAGTTTTGATTGTCTTATTTTTTCTTTCATAAGCCATCTTCACATGAGTTTTTCTTGGGATTCACCTCAGACGCCATCCCTGTAAGTCATCTTCTCCCCTTATTTCTGTAAGTGAATTTTCTCTTCCAGTTGCTTTCTCTTCAACTTCGATTTTATTTTTAAGTTTCCACTTATCATAAACCCTAATTTCAATCACCAATATGTGTTTTTGCATTGATTTCGGGGCAAAGTTGATTTCCCAAATCGAATTGGAGAGGTTGCGTCGAAAACTTGTAGGCACACACGATAGGAAGGTATTGTCCAGGGAAGTGGCGGCGATGACTATTAGAGTCATGATGCTCGAGCTTCCGATATTGTCGCGGGCACCAATGCTCAACAAGTCAGGTGGCGTTCGCCAAATTCTAGTGCCTCAACTTCATGCAATTGTTTGGTATAGAATTGTCATGGGGAATCTTAAAGGAATTACTTGAATTCTATTCCAGTTCTTGAAAAATTACTGTATCAGGTGCTTGAAAAATAAATTATACATGGTTGACTTTATATCTTGCAAGTGCTTCCTGACATTTTTATATCTTCTGCAAAGACTAGAATGTTTGCTGGTTTAAGAATGAAATAACATATTACATTACATTCTGAACAGAATGTGAGTATGTAGACAATTTCTAAAAAAAATTACTTTGAATTTTTTTTAAGTAATTTTAAGTTGTCATTTAATTTCTGAAACAAAATTGCAATGTCTTGCTCAGCTTGTTCAGGTTGAGAAAAGTCGTAGACTATAACTACTGGATGTTTAGTGTGACTAGGATCTTTGGAGTACTATGAAACATCTGATCAGCTTTTGGAAGATCTACTTCTCTGTTACGAATTTCTGGTACTTTCTCTTTCCTTGTTTTATCCGAAGTGTTATACACAATTAGTATTTAACTTACACAATTAGTATTTAACTTTCAATTTCTTCCGCAATTGGTGTTAGCTGATTGTCGGCTTTCTAATCTGATTCATAGAGTTGTTACCTTTGGAATGGTGTTGATGAATTTAAAATTAATAAAAATTCAAGATGGTGCTAACCTCCATGAAATTAGAATATTTATGGCTTATAACAATTGGATTGGACTTCCGACGAAGCGGTAGAGAAAAAGTACGACATTGGTTCAAGCGTTGTCTGTACATAAAATAAAATTTCAAAAATTGAGAATATTATTGTAGAGAAGAGAGACAATTACACTCATTATTTTTAGATTGGGTAATACAGACATGAAGAGCTTGTTATGTCGTAAAAATCTCTATTTATCCTGATTAACATTTTAATATATAATATATTATTTAATAAAAAGTAAATACTAATGTAGTTGATAAATAATGTTAGTCAGTAATGTCAGTATAATATTTTAATCATTAAATGAAAAATATTTAATATATATATATATATACACACGTCTGTGTATGTGTGAGAGAAATTAACAGTATAATTCTACTTTCTCAAATATTGCAATAGTTTGTTTTATGTCCAAAATAAAATTTCTGAATATTTATTTCAGTTCCTTTATCATAACTTTTATTGAAGGTTTGGTGACTATGACTAACAATGACAAGTCATTGTAATTTAAATGACTGTATACTCTACTTTATAAAGATAACTTTTAAATTCAAATCATAAAAAAAATCTTAACTCTCATATAAGAAAATTAAAAATATATTTAATATTTTCTATAAATATGATTTACAAAAATAAAATAAAAATTTAGCCTAAATAGTTTATTTTACGTGTGGATTTACTATGAGAATAAATTAATTAATTTGATTATACTGTGGTATTCTGTTTTTACAGTTTAGCTTTTTAGTTAGATTTCTTTTTCCTCTTTATATTTCCTTGTCCGTGCGCTATGCTTTGCTTCTATCTCTCTATTTTTGTGGAGGAGAGATATGCTTTTAGCGCTTACCGTGAGAAACAAAGTAGCCTTTGTTGATGGCAGTCTTCCGAAACCATCTCCGACGGACGGCAGGTTTGCTGCTTGGTCACGAATAAACAGCGTACTAATCTCATGGCCGTACTAATCTCATGGCTATTCAACTCTATTTGGAAGATATTATCAACAGTATCTCTTTGTAACTACAGCCCAAGAAATTTGGGAAGACTTAAATGATGAGATTTTCGAGGAACAATGATCCTCATATCTTTCAACTGCGTTGTAAGAAGTTATTATCACAGCATCTCTTCACAACTACAGCCCAAGAAATTTGGGAAGACTTAAAGATGAAATTTTCGAGGAACAATGATACTCGTATCTTCTGACTGCATTATCAATTGGTGTATCTACCTATAAACTAAAGTTTAAAAATAAAATACCATAATTTATCTAAATTAATTAATTTATTTTCAATATAGCAGAAATTATTATAAATTCACATATAAAATTAAGGTAGGGTTCATGTTAAAATATTATTTTATTTTTATAAAACATATATATGAAAAATATTGAATATATTTTGAATTCTCTTACATGTGAGTTAAGCCTTTTCTTATGATTTGAATTTATTTATTTTTGTATAAAATTAAGGTTTAATTAAGTTTTAAATCTTGGCTGAATTTTAGAATCTTGAATTGAATTTCTAATAAATGTTCTTGTCGTCAGAATGTAATTTTATTATTTTAACCTTTTATAAATTATAATTTTATAATTTTATAGGACATCAACAATGAGTATTGTCTAATTTTATCATCAATTTTATATATTTATACGAAATTAAATTTTTGTACGATTAAATTTTGTCCAAATCGAATTGAAATTCATTTATTCACTTCATAGGTGTACAATTTAACTTTAACAAGATTTTAAGGTTACAAAATATAAACATGTTAAATTTAATTTGTAAAAAATTAGAATGTTGTGTACAAAGTGAATAATCACTTTTTGGATTTAAAGAAGGATCAAAAACAACAGTTACAATTGTATAAAGAATCATTCATTATCAAAAGAACTTTATTATCAAAATAGAACTAAAAATGTCATAACTTTTTATGCCATATATCAAGAATCAAGAGTCTTGACATAGATTTTGTGGTGTCAATCGTCCTCTACACTACATTGTAATTTAAATGAATGTTTACTCTACTTTTATAAAGATAACTTTTAAATTCAAATCATAAAAAAAGCCTTAACTCTCATATAAGAAAATTAAAAATATATTTAATATTTTCCATAAATATGATTTACAAAAATAAAATAAAAATTTAGCTTAAACTAGATAGTTTATTTTACGTGTGTATTTACTATGAGAATAAATTAAGTTTAGCTTTTTAGTTAGGTTTCTTTTTCCTCTTTATATTTCCTTCTCCCTGCGCTATGCTTTGCTTCCATCTCTATTTTTTTCTTTCTCCCTTTCCAACTCATGGCAGCTACTTTAGTGAAAGAACCATTCAAGATCCGTCTAATCCTTTGTTTTTCATCACCCAGACGGCTCGGGTCTTGTTCTCATCTCCCAGCTCCTGTATCATAACAATTACACTACGTGGAGTAGAGATATGCTTGTAGAGCTTACCGTAAGAAACAAAGTAGCCTTTGTTGATGGCAGTCTTCCGAAATCATCTCCGACGGACGCCAGTTTTGCTGCTTGGTCACGAACAAACAGCGTACTAATCTTATGGCTGTTCAACTGTGTTTGGAAGATATTATCAATAGTATCTTTTTGCAACTACAGCCCAAGAAATTTGGGAAGACTTAAAGATGAGAATTTCGAAGAACAATAATCCTCATATCATCTAACTGCTTTGAAAGAAGATATTATCACAGTATCTCTTCGCAACTACAGCCCAAGAAATTTGGGAAGACTTAAAGATGAGATTTTCGAGGAACAATGAGCCTCATATATTCTGATTGCGTTATCAATTGGTGTATTTACCTATAAACTAAAGTTTAAAAATAAAATACCATAATTTATCTAAATTAATTAATTTATTTTCAATATAGCAGAAATTATTATAAATTCACATATAATATTAAGGTAGGGTTCATGTTAAAATATTATTTTATTTTTATAAAACATATATATGAAAAATATTGAATATATTTTTAATTCTCTTACATGTGAGTTAAGCGTTTTCTTATTATTTGAATTTATTTTTTTTGGTTTAAAATTAAGGTTTAATTAGGTTTTAAATCTTGGCCGAATTTTAGAATCTTGAATTGAATTTCCAATAAATGTTCTTGTCGTCGGAATGTAATTTTATTATTTTAACCTTTTATAAATTTTAATTTTATAATTTTATAGAACATCAATATTGAGTATTGTCTAATTTTATTATCAGTTTTATATATTTGTACAAAATTAAATTTTTGTACGGTTAAATTTTGTCCAAATCGAATTGAAATTCATTTATTTACTTCATACGTGCAATTTAAATTCATTTTTTCACTTCCTAGATGTACAATTTAACTTTAACAAGATTTTAGGGTACAAAATATAAACATACAAAATTTAATTTAAATTTAATTTGTATAAAATTAGAATGTTGTGTGTACAAAATGAATAATGACTTTTTGGATTTAGAGAAGCATAAAAACAACAGTTACAATTATATAAAGAATTATTCAATATCAAAAGAACTTTATTATCAAAATAGAACTAAAAATGTCATAACTTTTTATATGCCATATATCAAGAATCAAGAGTCTTGACATAGATTTTGTGGTGTCGATCATCCTCTACACTACATTCTAACTACATTGTAATTTAAATGACTGTTTACTATACTTTGATGAAGATAACTTTTAAATTCAAATCATAAAAAAAACCTTAACTCTCGTATAAGAAAAGTAAAAATATATTTAATATTTTCCATAAATATGATTTACAAAAATAAAATAAAAATTTAGCCTAAACTAGATAGTTTATTTTACGTGATGATTTACTATGAGAATAAATTAAGTTTAGCTTTTTAGTTAGGTTTCTTTTTCCTCTTTATATTTCGTTCTCCCTGTGCGCTATGCTGTGCTTCCATCTGTAATTCTGTTTTTCTTTCTACCTTTGGAACTCATGGCTGCTTTAGTGAAAGAACCATTCAAGATCCGTCTAATCCTTTGTTCTTGCATCACCCAGACGGCCCGGGTCTTGTTCTCATCTCCCAGCTCCTTTATAATAACAATTACACTACGTGGAGTAGAGATATGCTTGTAGAGCTTACCGTGAGAAACAAAGTAGCCTTTGTTGATGACAGTCTTCCCAAACCATCTCCGACCGACGCCAGTTTTGCTACTTGGTCACGAACAAACATCGTACTAATCTCATGGCTGTTCAATTCTGTTTGGAAGATATTATCAACAGCATCTCTTTGCAACTACAGCCCAAAAAATTTGGGAAGACTTAAAAGATGAGATTTTCGAGAAACAATGAACTCATATCTTGTAACTACGTTGGAAGAAGATATTATCACAGTATCTCTTCATAACTACAGCCAAAAAATTTGGGAAGACTTAAAGATGAGATTTTCCAGGAACAATGATCCTCATATCTTCTGCGTTATTAATTGGTGTACCTACCTATAAACTAAAGTTTAAAAATAAAATACCATAATTTATCTAATTTAATTAATTTATTTTCAATATAGCAGAAATTATTATAAATTCACATATAAAATTAAGGTAGGGTTCATGTTAAAATATTATTTTATTTTTATAAAACATATATATGAAAAATATTGAATATATTTTGAATTCTCTTACATGTGAGTTAAGCGTTTTCTTATGATTTGAATTTTTTTTTTTATAAAATTAAGGTTTAATTAGGTTTTAAATCTTGGCTGAATTTTAGAATCTTGAATTGAATTTCTAATAAATGTTCTTGTCGTCAGAATGTAATTTTATCATTTGAACCTTTTATAAATTATAATTTTATAATTTTATAGGACATCGACAATGAGTATTATCTAATTTTATCATCAATTTTATATATTTGTAGGAAATTAAATGTTTGTACGGTTAAATTTTGTCCAAATCGAATTGAAATTCATTTATTCACTTCATAGGTCGAATTTAAATTCATTTATTCACTTCCTAGGTGTACAATTTAACTTTAACAAGATTTTAAGGGTACAAAATATAAACATACAAAATTTAATTTAAATTTAATTTGTACAAAATTAGAATGTTGTGTGTACAAAGTGAATAATGACTTTTTGGATTTAGAGAAGCATAAAAACAACAGTTACAATTGTATAAAGAATCATTCATTATCAAAAGAACTTTATTATTAAAATAGAACTAAAAATGTCATAACTTTTTATATGCCATATATCAAGAATCAAGAGTCTTGACATAGAATTTGCCGTGTCAATCGTCCTGTAACTACATTGTAATTTAAATGATTGTTTACTCTATAACTTTTAAATTCAAATCATAAAAAAAAACCTTAACTCTCATATAAGAAAATTAAAAATATATTTAATATTTTCCATAAATATGATTTACAAAAATAAAATAAAAATTTAGCCTAAACTAGATAGTTTATTTACTATAAGAATAAATTAAGTTTAGCTTTTTAGTTAAGTTTCTTTCTCCTCTTTATATTTCGTTCTTCCTGTGCGCTACCTTTGGAACTCATGGCTGCTTTAGTAAAAGAACCATTCAAGATCCATCTAATCCTGTGTTCTTGCATCACCCAGACGGCCCGGGTGTTGTTCTCATCTCCCAGCTCCTGTATAATAACAATTACACTACGTGGAGTAGAGATATGCTTGTAGAGCTTACCGTGAGAAACAAAGGCTTTTGTTGATGGCAGTCTTCCCAAACCATCTCCGACGGACGCCAGTTTTGCTGCTTGGTCACGAACAAACATCGTACTAATCTGATGGCCGTACTAATCTCATGGCTGTTCAACTCTGTTTGGAAGATATTATCAACAGTATCTTTTTGCAACTACAGCCCAAGAAATTTGGGAAGACTTAAAGATGAGAATTTCAAAGAACAATAATCCTCATATCATCTAACTGCTTTGAAAGAAGATATTATCACAGTATCTCTTCGCAACTACAGCCCAAGAAATTTGGGAAGACTTAAAGATGAGATTTTCGAGGAACAATGAGCCTCATATATTCTGATTGCGTTATCAATTGGTGTATTTACCTATAAACTAAAGTTTAAAAATAAAATACCATAATTTATCTAAATTAATTTATTTATTTTCAATATAGCAGAAATTATTATAAATTCACATATAAAATTAAGGTAGGGTTCATGTTAAAATATTATTTTATTTTTATAAAACATATATATGAAAAATATTGAATATATTTTTAATTCTCTTACATGTGAGTTAAGCGTTTTCTCATCATTTGAATTTAATTTTTTTTTTATAAAATTAAGGTTTAATTAGGTTTTAAATCTTGTTGATTTTTAGAATCTTGAATTGAACTTTTAATAAATGTTCTTGTTGTGAGAATGTAATTTTTTTATTTTAACCTTTTATAAATTATAATTTTATAATTTTATAGGACATCAACAATGAGTGTTGTCTAGTTTTATCATCAATTTTATATATTTGTACGAAATTAAATTTTTGTATGATTAAATTTTGTCCAAATCGAATTGAAGTTCATTTATTCACTTCATAAGTCGAATTGAAATTCATTTATTCACGTACAATTTAACTTTAACAAGATTTTAAGGGTACAAAATATAAACATACAAAATTTAATTTAAATTTAATTTGTACAAAATTAGAATGTTGAGTGTACAAAGTGAATAATGACTTTTTGGATTTAGAGAAGCATCAACAACAACAGTTACAATTGTATAAATAATCATTCATTATCAAAAGAACTTTATTATCAAAATAGAACTAAAAGTGTCATAACTTTTTATGCCATATATCAAGAATCAAGAGTCTTGACATAGATTTTGTGGTGCCAATCGTCCTCTACATTGTGAGTCCTGCAAAACAAAATTATTAAGTTTCATTATTAAACATAGAAATAATTATAATTATTAAACAACATGCACCTTGCATTAATGCTAACCAATGCCCTTGGATAATCCTAACCACCTTGCATCGATCCTAACCAATGCTTGTGTACAATCCTAACACACCTTGCATCAATACTAGTCAATGCCCATGTATAATCCACTCACACATCTCACATCTCACATTGTATTAGCCAATGCCCATGTATAAAATTAACACTAGAAAAACTTATCTCAGCATTCACAATCTGCCCAACCAACAGATGCCTCATGCCACTATCCTCCACTCTCATATCTGACCAGCCTGGAACTACCACATCATCTCCTTCTTCCTCAACCAGATCTACAAGCACAACTAGCCTTCACCACATAGCCACCGCCAAACCTTCATGCAGTCACCAGAGCAACCAAATTGCACCCCCACCAGGCATAATCGCAAGCAACGCAACACCATCACGCAAATGAGATAAGATATCCACCATCACTGGACACACGTCGCCAAAGAAGCCACTACATCTCGTAGCCTTCACCTACCTCGTTAGAGAGCGTGAGCAACAATGCGGATCCACCGCACGCAAATCCTTGCAAACCCAAGCTCCACCGTGTGCAAATCCACGAATGCAACAACCCAAATATACGAGCTACACCACACGAAAACCAAAGCAAATTTGTAAAGCATAGAGGACTTCCTCTACTCACATGTCACTAACCACGACTCACACAAATTAGATCTCCATCATGCAACTCTCATTGTGCTACGCGCTAGAACCAACAACGACCTCCATTGCAAACCCACGAGCACACTCACCAGGAAACTCAAGCTCCACTACAGACGACTCATCGTCCTTGCACTTCTAATAACAAACAATGATGATTCTTCAACAAGGAATTCATCGTTTCTATTGTGGAAGATTCGGTTAAGTTGTAACCACATAGCATACTAAGAAAATCGTACCTAATCATAGCTTTTGATACAACTTGTTGGGAAAAACACATCATCAATGAAGAACATCACCACCACCGTATTTATCATCGAGAATCACCCTACTAACATATAAATAAGATATTTCTCATCTTATCACAAGCTTTATCGAATTATGTTCAAATTATTATGTAAATTTAATATTTTTTATGTCTCACATTTAAATATTTCTACTCTCTTTTAATTTTTTTTTATTGTATACTTTCTTTTCACATAAGAATGTTTAACACCCTCAATTGAAGTGTTTTATAGCATAAACCTTTTTTTTACAAGATAATATAAAAAAAATTATATTTTTTATTCTAATATTATTGATTTTTGTTTCATTTGAATAATTTTTTTGTTTCGTTAAAACAATTCTCATTTCTCAACCATTGACTATTATTGATATTTGAGATATTTTCTTAGATCTCTAAGGTATTTTTCATATCATATACTTAATTATTATACATTTGTTTTCCTTGATGCAATTTCATTTAATGGTCTCACAAATTATTTCTAGGACACACATTTGATCATTTTTTAATATTTTTTTGTTTATTTTTATCATATAGAACACTATTTTGATATTTTTTGTACAATTATTTGTATTTTTTAATGCATTATCATATGTGTTATTTTATCACTATAATTGTATAAATTAATTTTATTTACTATAATATAATAATTTAATGTAATTGTCATGAATCATTTTTATCATCATCTAATATAAATTGAAGTTCAAACAATCTATGTTAAAATTATATTATTATTAGTTTAATCTTTATTCTTTATGTGATTTTGATCAAGTGATGTATTATAACTTTGATTAGAATATAAAAAAGAAGATTTCATTATAATTTGAAAAATCTAATTAAACAGTCATTTAAACCATTTTTTAATTTGAATTTTTGTTTTTCTTTTATATATATTTAAAAAAAATTCAACTTCATACATTTCACTAACATTTACAAATTAAATAAATATTTTGCTTCTCATAACATTTTATTTGGTTTTCTAATTTGAAATGTTTATAATTATAATTTCTTTTACATATTTAATATTGAAGAAACAACCTTTCTTTTAATATTGAATATTTGATAATATTACGTTTCTTTTATCATAATTTTTTATTATTTTATAAAGTTTATGAATTGATTAATTTTGAAACAAGAATAAAATAGGTATGGATACAATCATAAATTAAAATTTCAGAATATTTATTTTAGTTCCTATGTCATAAATATAATTGAAGGTTCTGTGACTAACAATGACAAGTTTTTGAAATGGCTGTTTATATTAATTTTATAAAGATAAAATTTAAATTCAAATTATAAAAAAAAACTTAACTCACATGTAGAAGAATTAAAAATATATTGAAATTTTTCTATAAATATATTTATAAAAATAAAATAAAAGTTCAAGATGAAGGAGATACTTTACTTTACATATGAATTTATAATAATTTGTGTTAACTTTAGTTTTATTAGGTGAAATGTAAACTTTGCAAAACATTATCTGCATTTTGTTTTTTAATTTTTGTGCAATGTATGGCAGTATGAACCCTAATTTAGTTATGTGATTTTTTATATTGTGGTTGTGCAAAAGATTTAAAGTTGGTTTGTAGATAGATTGTTAATGATGTGTGGACCTAAATTTTGATTCGTAGAAAAGTATAAGTTCACACTTACGTTAACATAGTTTTACACTTAAACGGAAAGTTTTTCATATGCAATAACTTTAAAACAATCTCCAAAATTTAAATTTATAAATATTATTCCTTATCAATTGGTGTGAGTTAACTTTATTAATGAAGTTTATAATTTACTCATTCCACCAAATGGGATACTTATCATCCAAGCCAAAGTGGAAACATTTTGTTCAAATCATATAACGCAGGTTAGCTGAAGGGGACTCTTGAGTTGGCACTTACATTTCGGATCATTTGTCGCACCACCATCTATTGAAATGGGTTCATGTTATACCAATCACCTCATCCACGAACCAAACATGCTAAATTCTCAAAATTTAAGGGCTACTACTTTTATGTGGGTGAGAGAAAACAATATAATGCAGAAAAGTACAGGTTCGCACGTACAACTTTGCACTTAAACTGAAAATTTTTCATATCCAATAAATTATAAACAATCTGCAAAATTTATAAACATTATTCCTTATCAATTGGTGTGAGTTAACTTTATTAATGAAATGTATAATTTACTTACGCCACCAAACGGGATACTTATCATCCAAGCCAACAAGTCAAAACATTTTGTTCAAAACATATAATGCAGGTTAGCAGAAGGGGACTCCTGGGTTGACACTTAAATCCTAGATCACTTGACACACCACCACCTATTGGAATGGATTCATGTTATACCAACCCACCTCATCCACGAACCAAACATGTTAAATTCTCAAAACTTAAGGGCTACTACTTTTATATTTATGTGGGTGAGGGAAAACAATGTAATGCATAAAATTTCAGTTTCGCACTTATAATAACACAACTTTGCACTTAAATTGGAAGTTTTTCATAATCTATAACTTTAAAACAATATGCAAACTTTATCGTTAAAACTTTCTCTAACGTCACTTAATTAACAAACTTTATAAATTATTGATGCCACCAAGGGGTCTGTCCAGAAGGATACTTATAATCAAACTCAACCAGGGAAAATGTTTTGTTCAAATCATTTAGCGTAGGTTATTAGAACCCAACTCATTGCTTTGCACTTACATCTGGAATAACGATTGACAAAACCATTTCTTGAAATGGGTACACCTTATTCCAACCCACTTCAGCCATAGTGCATACATGTTAAATTCTAAAAACGTAATGGCTAATACGCAGACCACGGTGAGGGATAACAAAGTTACGCAGAAAAATTCAGGTTCGTACTTACAAAACCCCTGCTTCGCACATAAACTAAAAACTTTTAATAATCTATATTAAATTGATGGGCATAATTTCAATAACTAAAGCAAAGTTTAGCATTTATTCGCTCCTGGGTTTCAACAAATATTGCAAACAGTTGAACATCCATTAAAATCTGTTAATATTTAAATTGCATGGCCTATACAGTAATTAATGAACTTAATGATTAAAAAATAGCATGTTATTTACAACATCTAATGTTCTAAATGTATCAATCTAGTGTTGGGAATTCAAATGTGTTGTACTAAATGACGAAAAGAACAGTGTCGCGGTAAATATTTTGTGGATCTAGAACCCAATCACAAATGTAATCTTGCCTAAACTGTTGCAGTTCCGCCTGCAATCATAAATTAACATTTTATATTACGTAAAATATGTTTTCATTACCACACCACTCACCAATCCAGCTTCAACAATGACTATACTTACCTCTTCACCAATGTAGACCACAACAAAACGAAAAACACCAATCTTGCTTCACCAATCCGCTCTTGAACAACACTGTTTTAAAAAAAATCCAAACTTTATCATATATTAAGCAAAAACAAAAACAAAAATGATTGTTTTCCACAAACATCAACGAATACAAAAAATTTGTTGCAGTGGGTAAACCCAAAATTTTTTCTGCTCCACTAAAAGGGAAATCACGAACCCAGTCCGAAAATATCTTCTAAAACGGAGGAACAACAAACTTGCAGAATGAAGAAAGAAGATAATTACGGGCATGGAGGAAGAAGAAAATTACAGAGGTGACGAACAATAGACTGCAGAGATAGAGGAAGAAAACACTTGGGAGAAAGAGGAAAACCAAACCTAAAGATGGAGAAACCACAAACTGCTCTACACTCCTCTCACCACTCCCCACTCCCGCTCTCTCTCTCATTCCTTTTTTTCACTTCTGTCACTCCACCCCCTTTCTCTCTTACACTCAACCATCCAACATAAAATTGTGAAAAGAGAAATAAAAAATCACTTCCACGTCAAATAATGAAATAAATTATTGAAAAACAATTACTAACGTATATTTTTTATTTTTAAATTTCCAATAAACAGTCGTATAATATAATATAATATAATATAATATAATTTAATTGCAGCAGATATTCTATTCTTTTCTTATTATTTATTCCATAAGTGAAGATTCTATTTTCCGTTTCACATGATTGGTTTTCCTAACTTTAGTAAAGAGTGATTTGACCATTAGTGTGCATCAACTACTAAAAATAAAAATACACATATTAAGGTTCTCTGAACCACTATTATTCCAATCAAATTATAATTAATTACCATTACCATAAAGAGGTAAAACATACTTAGTTAATTACTATAATTGTATTATAAACATGGTTTTTAACATATTAGAATAATTACCAATGATGTACATATTAAATTAAGAAAGAACAATTAATCATTACAATGCATGATGATTTTTTGCAGTCAAAGTGACCGCGTTGGCTTCCAGCCTGTGATTGCTTTTCGAAGCAAAAATGTTGACGTGATCATGAAGCCATTCCCATAGCCAACCAAACGTTGTAGTATTTAGGTTTAAAAAATACTCTCTTGATCTTTTTGTTTAGTTTGATTCTCCTTTTTTTTTTAATTTTCTATTTAATTAATTCTTAATTTTTGTTAATTTGTATTAATTTGGTTCTGTCTGTAGCGTTTAAATAACTAACGCCGCTTAGCGGTGCATATTGGTTTTTATAATTATTTATTTACTTTTTAATTTTTTTAATTATGTAATTTAAAAAAATAAATTATTTATGTGTCAATTTATTATTGTGTCATGTCAATATCATCTCATTTTATTTTGTTTAATTCAACTTTTACATTAATTATTTTTTTCAATTCATTTTTAATTTACGTTAAAATAGAATAATTTTGTCTCTTCTAAATTAAAACAAAAGTTAATTTATAATTAAATATTATATTAATATTTTTTTAAATCGATGCTTTAATTAATTATTTTTAAAATTTAATTATGAATTATTAAATTTAAATATAAATTAAATATTATTTTTAGATTTAATTATTAAATAGATATAATTATTTAAAATATTATTAGAATATAATTATTAAATATTTTTTTGTAATAGTTATATTTTGAATGTACTAATACTTTTAAAATTGACATCTAAAAATATTATAATATTACAAAGATATTAAAAAGATATAATAATATTTCTAAAATTAAGATTTAAATCTAAAAATATTACATGTAATTAATAAAATAGTTTATATTGTTTCCTGACATAGTTTAAGTAAAAACTTTCTACTAGGGATGCCAAAACTAGCCAATTCGTTCGTTTTTGGTTCGGTCTGTCTGTGACTCGCAAAAAATGGGTCGAGCCAAACTTGCCACCAATAAATGGGTTAGATATTGTAACTTGTGCTATTTTAAGGCGGGCTGCCAGGCCAGCGGGCCTCTTTTTTTAATTTTTTTTTATTTTTTGTAAATTTTTGTTTATAAAGCTATTATTTATATATATATATATATATATATATATATTTATATAATATAAAAAAATATTATTTTTTAATTATTTTTAATTTTAAACATAAAAAAATAAAAAATAAAAACAGGTTGACGAGCCAAGACAAACTGTTCCATCTTGACCTGTTAAACTGGCGAGTTAGATGAACCGTGTTACAGTGGGTTGACGGATTGAATTTTCCAACCCAACTAGGGATGGCAACAGGTCGGGTCGGGCACGGATAGTATGATACCCGTACCCGACCCGCTAAAAAAAATCCGTTCATTACCCGTCCGTTTACCCGTCGGGTATCCGCTTAAAAAATACCCGCGGATATTTTTAAAACCCGCGGGTACCCGTGGATACCCGATACCCGCAAATATTTAAAAAAAATGTATTTTATAAATTTTTTAATATAAAATTATAAAAACAAAATATAAATTAAATTAAATTATAATTATAATTAAATTTGACATAATAAAATATACTGTTACTTCTAATTTTAATTAAATTTAACTTAATAAAATATAAATTAAATTTTAATTTTAATTTTTTGTGGGTAATGGGTACCCGCGGGTACGGATAGTATGATACCCGTATCCGACCCGTTTATAACCGGGTATTAAAATACCCGCTACCCTCGGATAATAAATACCCGCGAGTATTAACTATCCGTCACGGATTTTATCCACGGATATCTGCGGGCACGAGTATTTTTGCCATCCCTAAACCCAACCCTCCCTTTTTTTCCCACTTTGACATTCCTACTTTCTACACACTTTCTACACTTTTTTCCATTGGCACACGTATAAAGGGACTGTTTGGATCATTTGTCCTTTTAATTATTTACAACTCACTTTTGAACTTTCCAAAATGTACAGAAAGATAAAAACCTAAAGTACAAACAGGTTTTTACTACTATGTCGTAAACAGAGCAACCTTTAAATGAGGTTATTATTCCTACATGACATCGTTACCTTTAAATTTATTCGGTTAATAAAAATACATAAAAAGTTTCGCATCAGAGATAAGTAAGGAAGAGGATGATGGTGGTTATATAATATACTCAAAGTTTATGGTTTTATATTTTAGAAGTGAAAGAAATTTTATGTTTGAATTAATGTTTTTTATTTTTTATACTTCTGTTATCACTGTTGTAAAATAAGTATATTAGATCAATTCTTAAACGCATATTAGATCAGTTCTACAATTAAGTTCTACAATTAATTTAATGTGTGTCAATGTAATATGATGAAAGTGAAAAGAAAAGAAAGAAAACGTTTTTCGAAAGTAGTTTCTATGTACTTATGCAAATTTGTGATGTAGGCAATATCACTCCTTTCTTCGATGAATTGTTGTAAGGCTTGTTGCATCGTTGACGAATATGCTGCAATGGTTTGTGATGGATGACGATAATGCTCGCGTCTGCTCTGACGAAGGCTGACAATGTGCTAGTTTGTTGCGGTCTGGCTCTAGGTTCATCACTTCGAATGGTGCTGCAGTAGCTCATTAGAGATCTGGTTTGCAAGCTGCATTTTTCGATGTTGCTTATGATGATGGGTGGAGATTCGAAGACCTATGCAATGATCAGGCGCATTGGCTCACGGCGGCACAACAAACCAACAGTGACGAACGAGAAAGGGCAGCATTGAAAGAGAAACTTTTGGGACTTCAAAAATGGAACTTCGAAAAATGAGAGAGAAAAGAGTCGAAGAATAAGAAAAAAAGTGAGGGTTGCGTTGCGAGTGATAAATCGCGAAAAGTAAAAAATGAATTTCACACCTAGTAAAAAAGAAAGCCTATTAGATCGATTAACGAATATAACATGTACATATTAGATCAGTTCCTTTTATACATATTAGAGCGGTTTCGTTACGACCTATATAATATAGTTCTTAGTATTTAGAAAATTACTACCGTGTTTTGCATTATTAAGTCAGTTCTTTTATAATCCATTTAATAGTTTGTTCTAATATGTATATTTTGTATTAGTGTATAAAGTGTTGTACAGTTTGAGTTATATTCTTACTTTTGTGATTATATTTAGAATCAAAGAACATGATAAAGTTGTCTATATATTATAAAAAATGAATGTTGTGATTTTTTTTTCTATTTTGAAGTTTTGATGTTATATTTTTGTGTTGAATGTTCTTGCGTTATTTCTCTATTGGTGGATTAATTCTCAAGGGGGTGAAGATGATGGTTTTCATGATGATGAAACATTTTTTTCCCATCAAAATTTAATCGGCTTAACCAATAAACTCAAGGCTGTTTTTTCCTGCACCCCATCAAATTTCTTATTGTAACGCATCACGAAAATATAAGCTTTCGGAAATTTTGATCCAAAATAGGGGTCGTGGTAGGAATTTGGTATCCAAATTTGTGATTCCTGGGGTACAATATAAACTTTCGGAAAACAAAAATCCGTAATATTATTGATGAGTATCTCCCACAAAAATATTTTGCGAATTGAAATGGTGAGATCTGGAAAGCAAAATCCAAAAATTCACATATTTTGATGGGGGTGCAGGAAGAAACAGTTTAAACTCAATGATTCACAAAACAATAGTCAAGTCCAACCAACATATAATTGGATCGCATATTTGATATTCAATTTATCCTTATAAAGTACTAACTGAATACTAAACACTTTAGTCAGATTATCTAGAGAAGAGGTAAAAATTTCGTAGATTCATATACTGTAACAAAAACATACAAAAATCATTACAAACTGTAATTTTATAACATTCTTCGACCAAATCGCCTTATTATGGGACATTTATTTCTTTTCAAATTGGAAGAGGAGAAAAATATTTCTTAATTCAGTGTATTGAAAACCAAAATCATGCATTATTACAACATGTTGAAGTTTTCACTATTCCATCAAATATTAAAATAGATTTAAATAATCGGATGGTACTCACTTTTATTTATACGTGTCAATTTGATATCCATTTTAAAATATACCATATATTTTTAAGTATGTTAAAGTTTTCATCATCCCGTAAAAGATTAAACTAATAATCTATTTTACTTTTTAATCTCATGCATTTATGTGAGAACCAAATAAAAATATAAATGCTTTTTATCTTTTTTATTTCATTAAAAAGTTAAACTTTATTAAAATTGGTTTCTTCAAGGAAAAAAACATCTTTCTACCAATTTTTTTTAATAAATTATTTTTCTTATATGTTCCTCCTAAAATTCAGTCTTTCTTCATCTTTTAAAGAAATAGTGGAAGCAAGAATTTTACACCAAATCTTACAATGTGCTCTTACTAATATATATATATATATATATATAATATAAGTATAATTTATTCTTTTTTAAGGAGTTATTTTAACTTTCAATGCATGCAAATTATTGATTTTGCATATGATTATTCTATGTTCTAAGCGAATCCTCATCCCTTCGTAGTCATGAAATTGCAATCTAATTTTCAACAGGGTTTTGTTGTATATAAGGCTAGCTTGAGTGGTGTAGGGTGTTCAAGAAGAAGTTGGTAGGCTCTTTAGACTCCTCTTTTAAGGTATGGAGAATTAATTATTTAGAAGTTTTCTTTTTAATATTGATTTTAAGGAATAGTTAATTTTTTCTTGAAATGTTTCTCTGTTTTGAAAGTAAATTTGGGATTTATGTGTTTTGAAGTATAATTTAATGTGGGTATGGAAGGATTGACCAATGAGATTGAAAATATGGTAAAGTGTGGATGATTGTGAGAAAATTTTTGTGAATTCTTATGAATCTATGAAGACATTTTAGTGAAAATAAATTGTTATGCAAAATTAAGAAAGATTATGTGATGATAAGAAAGAATGTGTATGATTCAAACACGGATTGTGGTATCTTGTAAGAGCAAGCGATAGCTTTTTAAGATTTAAAATCTTTTAAAATTGTTCGTGTCGATAAGCTTGAAGGAGTGATGTGTGGTTGAGTCCAGTGATTTCTTTTATGGGAATATACTATTGTGCTTAGGGTGTCAAAGTGTATTAAAAGGAATTTTAAAAATTAAACTATTCTGACTTAACTAGTATCCATCACATAAAGTATGAAATATATAAATGGTGTGAGTCGAGAAAGACTCCACATGAAAGACAATATGATATAAAAGACGATCAATTATACTTAGGAGAAATGAGTGAAATTAACCCTATTCATAAGTACATTGAACCTGAGCATTGAAACATTATCCATAGATTTCTAAATTTCTTTAGTAAAATATTATAAAATCTCCTAAACTTTTACCAATTTATCATTACCTAATTTATTCTTTTAAGATATTTTAAAACTCTTATTCTTCTCTTTATCCTTATTCATATGAAAAATACATCGTAAATTTCTCTATATGTTAATTAAAATTAATTTATGCGCAAGTTATTTTGTAAAACCGGTTTCACTTTTTAAATTTTTATTTATAATTTATCCCTCATTTTTGGATTTTTTTTTTCTTTTAGACAGTTTTTTTTCAAAACACACTCACAAAAACTTTGGCAGGTGGCATGGATAAGGGAAATAAAAATGTTTCATCCACTATATCTTTGAACTTCTAGAATATTTACAGTTTCTACATAGTCACTAAAATAGTCAAAGTATTAAGTTGTTGTATATATATATTGTGCATTTTGTGAAACAAAAGAATTTGAAAAGAAATCACACACACTACTCTTAACTGACAAATTCTATGAATTCTTTTACAAGCTATAGTAACGAAATGACACATCTTTCAATTTGTTAGATATGTTCCATAAAACACACATGAAGTTGTAACATTCACATGATCTTTGAACTATCATTGTGATGGTCTTGTAAGAGTAAACCTGCACACACTGGGCATGGTGGATCACGTACATCTTCAAATCTTGTTCTCTGCTCCAAACAATTTGCATGGTAAACATGACCACATACTAAAACTGCCACAACTGAAAGCTCACTGGAAGAGATTGAATTCCCCAAAAAGTTTATTTTTTGACTCAGAAGTTTCTCACAGGTCCCACAAACCATCTCTGCTTTATTATTTGATGACATTTCTTCCATCCCTAATGAGCTTGATGGAATTCTCTCTGGCCTTGAAAACACTTTCTCTCTATATTCTGAAAAAAACAAGTAATTTAACAGTTCACACTAAAAAAGCTTAGGTAGTCAATTTTCTAACACAAAAAAAAAAAATATCAATACATAGGTTTAAAACAATGAGATTTGAGCCCAATCATATAAATTCATTGTCTTAAGTTTTTGAGTTGAGAGTGGTGTCAATGCTTTATCCTTATATGGTGCTTTACTTTCTCATTTATAACCAATGTGGGACTTAGACTCACACTTGGATTGTTAACAAATAGACCTAACAAACAATCAATCTGCTAGGATAAACACACATATTTAAAACGTAAACTTTAAACCTAATTCAATTTTTTAAATTCGACTTGTAAAACCTATTTATATAAATTTTTCTAATATCTGAAGTGTGGTATATCTTTTGGTAGTGTAAACTAAACTTAAGAGAAGGAAAGAATTCTAAAATGAACTTGTGCATGATAAAAAGAATGAGTAAATACACATTTGCAAGGTGTTTAGATTGTGAAGAAATACCCTTGGCACGTGAAGACGAAGCATTGGCATGATTGGTAGAGTTACGTCGAAAATATTGGTGGCCATAATAATGTCGTGTTTGTTTTAAAAAGATTGAACGACCAAGACCATGATGATGATTTGTCATAGTTGGATGGGTATTAAGTAGCTTCACAGATCTATCTGCTATATCCAATGCAGGTGGCAAATGGAGTAAGCCATGATCATCTGAATGTGAAAGCTTTTCAAAAAAAAAAAACAGAGTACACAAATAAGATCAATGCCATACATTAATTTCGTCAAACACTTTCTCTACCAATAATGATTAAATTCTATTCAAATTACAAAATCATAAACAAAAACTTATACAATACAACGTGAAACCCACAGAAAATTATGATTTTTAAAGAAATTGAACCAATCAATTATAGATTATAGTTATTTTAAAAATGTGCATGAGAAATGTATATTATCAATTATGTAAAATGTAAAATGAGATAAACAAAAAAAGTTAAACAAGGTGGAGTTTTTTCGAAATATTTTGTGTCTATTCATGTATTATCAACCATTAGTGTATGAGAGGTGAATTAGATTGACGAAAGCAAATTGGTAATTTACATTATAGAGAACTTTTTTTTTTAATTTACAATTAAAGGAGTGAGAAAAACAAATTACCTCATTTGACAATAGCTCCATGTTGGAAAATGCATCAAACTATTTTTATAATATTGGCTTTAAAAAAGTGACAACAACAATCGTTAGTACTATTGTTACATACATCAAGGATATACAAACTAACATACACAAATTCAAGAAGGAAAAAAAATTACAAAGGAGTCTTTTCCTTACCTTTTTATATATTCCCAAGAAAATAAAAAATTCTTTACCATGTTTACGATTGTGGAAAAACTATTTTATTTTAATCAAGAACAATTAACAAATAACTTCCTTTAAATTAAATGCATCTGAAGAAAAATGAGAAATTTAAAAAACTAAAATTTAAAATTGTTAAACATATTGCCCAGTAAACCCTTTGAAAAGGTGATACCATTAAGAATAAGTTTGGCAGATACATCACATTTTCTCAGGTGTTCATCAATGGAACCTTTTTCAAGAAACTCCAAAAAAACAAAACAAAGAAAACAAAAGAATTTTTATTTGTCCACTTCAATTTCACTATACATCACATTACAATACTATGCTAACAGCAATTTGAAACACACACAAAAAAGAAGGAAGGAAGGAATGAAGAAAAAACATACCCATAGAAGAAGAACACCAATAAGGATGTTAATCCATTTGAGCCTGGCTAGATTCAGAAAACTGTTTTTATTTTTATTTTCACAATAATTAACCTTGTAAAAATAGTAAAAGCAAATTATCTAAATGGAGTTTATGGCTTAAAATAGTTTATGAAGTGCACATGTGGTTTTACGATGTTAAAGCTGAATAAAATGTTTTGTGTGGAATGGAAAGAAGTGAACGATTAAAAATAATTTTATAGAAAATGCATGGATGTTGACTAATTTCTATTACAAGGAATCAATGAATAGAGAGATAAATAGGGATGAAACTACGTTTTCTAGTAAATCTCATCAAATTAATACTATTATCAAAATTAGAAACTTATAAAAAATGTATCATTCAACATAAAAGAAAATAATGAAAATAGGAATAACATATAAAAAAATGTGTGTATTTTTTCTAATATTATAATATATAAATAAATGGAATCGATACAAATTTTCCATGAATCTATATATAAGTGTAATTATCTATATTAAATAGACCTATATTTTCTCCTTTTTAGTTATAGTGATATAAATGCAACATGTAGTTAAAGATAAATTTCGTCCATGTTCAATCGGTGGATTCTGACAAAGTGAAAATTACTTAAGTTGGGCTGATAGAACAAGAAAGGTTGGGCTTTAAGCCCAATTCTGTGCTAAAAAGTGTTTATATAACTCAACATGCTACATTTAAACTCCCTTTTTACTCTTCTCACCTACTATTTTTTTTTTTGTGAAATTTTAATATAACACTTAAATTATGTTTCTCCTCATCCTTCATTTTAGGTGCAATTAGTTTCGATTGGGTAACCAAGATAAGCTACACAGCACAAACTAGTCTTTGTAAAATATCTTATCAAATAACTTTTACAGAAGAACTTGTTAAGGAAAGAATAAAAAAACCATCAACTAAAATTAGTTTTAAAATAATAAAAAAGTTTTACGTATAAACTTCTTCAGAAAGCTAATCTTTATATTATGATTTACATGAATAAGATTTTCCAAAAGTATTTTAAAAAAATGAAATGAATTTCTTTGAAGCTAAGATTAACTTAGAACATAATTAGGATTTTTTGAATGAGTTTCTCTAAACTTGTTTTTCATTAAGAAAACAAACTTAAAAATAGTTTTTTTCATAAACTAAAATTAAACTGAATTAAAATTAATATTTTAGTTTTTAGCATTACTTATCACTCTTAACTGACAATGTGAAAGTCATAATAGTTTTTGTACATGACACTTATGTATATTGATGGATAAACTATATTTTTAATCACTTCTTGAAAAAAAAAATCATTCTTTTTTATTTTCTCAATATCTCTTTTATTAGTTTTAATATCTCATATTTTCACCAAATGAACTTTTACTTTATTTTATTTTTACAAATTTGGCTTTTCAAATACATCTATCATTATTTTAAGTCTCCGTCTATTGAATGCCAATCTAGTTTCATTATAATAAGAAAAAAAATTTATAAAGCACTTACTTTATATCTAAAATATATAAATAAAATGAAATAAATATAGATATTCACTTCTTGATCAACTTTTAAAATATAACAATCATTCAATATAGTGAAAACTTTACGTATATGTACCACTATTTTGACGAATGAAACAATTATACATGGTGATGTCTCTTAATATTTTGCTACTCATCTCTTAAGAAAATAAAAATAACGTGATAAGTGAATATTACACATGTATCCCTAGGTTACTTTTATGATATTGTGAACCAAATTAGTTTTCCTCATAACACTATTTTACAATTAAGTATGTAACCTTTTTATGTTCTATTGCTCACAAATTTTAATCATAAAACAACAATATAATTTCTAACTACAAAAATACAATATTTTTTCCTCCTTTACCACTTCAAAATTATATATATCCAATAAACTATATATTAAGAAAAAGTGACCCTTAATTACAAGAAATGTAACTTTTTTTTAATAATACGGAACGGTACTATCTCTATAATAACAGATATTTTATCCATTAAAATTTCCTTAGTCGGTTGTAAAACAAATATGAGTGGTTTATATAGTGTTGTAGACAATCAAAATGCCCATAATCCTAGTGGATGAAGATTTCAAGTATTAAAATTGGTATTTTCTTTTTCAGAAATTAAAATAGAATTCAAAAAAATACTAAAATGAATCCAGTTTCTCGAGTGAGTTTTATTGTGTTGTTCTTTATTGAACATTAAAAACATATTATTTTAATATTTTTAAAAAAAATTAATATATTTTAAAATTTTAGAATTAATGATAATTCATGTATTTTGAAAATACAGCTTAGGAACAACAGAGGAAAAAAACAACAGAGAATCAAAACTAGAAGGAAATACTTATTAAACCTAGAATAAGAATTTGCTCCATAGAAACGGGCTGGTGATGGGCTATTGGGCAATACAGGCCCAGATCAAATATCAAATATTTGTTTTTGTACAGTGCAGGCCAAGTTCAGTATCGAATTTCACTCTGCACAAACTCCAATGATTCAAAGAACGCCGTAACCAAAAAACAGAATCAAAATTGGTAGAAAATTTTCAATGATTTTTCGATATCCTGATAGACAAGAAAAGGGAACAAAATAGTGATATCAGGTTATACCTAATGATGATTATAATAATAAAACCTAATGTAACCAAATGAAAATTTTAAATCACAGAATGAGTAAGATGTGGTAATTTAATGTAAGAAGTGGCAAATCCATGGCCAAGGAAGGAAGAAAAAAAAAAAAAAAGATAAACCCTAGAAACTGAACAACCTTACATGAGTTCAGATCCAAAATATGCTTTGAAGAAGTGGGGTCAAAGGGAAGGATCCAAAAGGTACAAAAGAGAATATCCAATTTTCTACAATCATCATCACAGATTGGAAGAAATTTCCCTGTGCCAGGCGTGTTGTGATTGTGAACTTCTACAACAAAACAGTTTTCATGAGCTTAGGATCTTAAAACTCTCAATTTTATTAGCACATCACCATTCTACAATAATTTGCACAGGAATCTTCTAGAACTAGCTATCATAATCTATAACTATAACCATACCATATAATAATTCAAAAGGTTTAGGGTTTATCTTAAAAACATGGAGACTTGAAAAAAGTTAAATTCTTTCCATACCAGAAGTCTGACACGTTTAAGATTACAACTACCACTACAAATGTATACAATATATAATACATTGTTGCCTTTTCTTACACGAACCATATACCATAAGAAAGTTGTGTAAAACAAGATATTTCTTTGTTTTTTCATTTGTCAAATGATGTCTGAATGCAATCAAGTTGATTAGTCAGACATAAATTGAATTTCATAAACCTAATCCAATCCAATTCAATGCAAATGTTATCAGATCGATTCAGGTCGCTTTCACACATGAAATTACACTCCAAAGTTAATCCAATTCAACCATTCATATCTGGGAATTTGGTAAGAATTGGTAAGAATTCTCTCAAACTCAACCAGGATTGTATTGTATGAATCTATAGTCACATATCTCGATGTGATGGATGTGATGAATACAAACGAATAACTACCATGAATGGAATCATTCTGAATAGATAAGGGTTACATACCCAAAAAAAAAAAAAAACTCAATGTCTCTCTCGCAACTTTCAAGGGGGAATGCACCATGTCCACACATACTCTTCAAAATGGTGACTATCCACTCAATTTGCAACTACAGACAACCAATAACCCTTTCACAACTTAAAAAAAAAAAAAAAACCCTAAGAACTATTCATCTGATATTTGAAAAATAAATTGTTTATATACAGGATTTCGCAGAAGCAGTTTTTCTGACGCAAAGTGTGTGGTTGGTTCTCTGAAAACCAAATCTTATCCCAAAATTTCGTGCCATCTCCTAAGCGACGCAAAGTGCCATCATCGATTTATTATTTTATCATACCATAATGAAAAATTCCTCAACTCCAACTAAAGATATGATTCCACATAAAGTAGGCTCATGTGAAATGATTTTTTTTACAACAATACGATGTGGTTCTTGTAATCCGACGCCACGGTTTTTATCTCTTCGATTATATTAAGATATCGTAAACTTGCGTGGAAGATATTTCTTTGTTAATTAATTAATCAATTACCATTTAATTAATAATACACTAAGCATTGGGAGATATTTTAATTTGATTTGGGACGTCAAGTTGGTGTTGTCAATTCAAATTCACATCTTTGGGGAAGTAAGTTTGGAGGAGTATAACGTGTGGAATATCTATTGTTCCTAACAAAAGTGTTTCAATATATTAGCATTATCATTAACGAAGGGTTAAAAAATAATTGTGATAAAGTGGTGAAGCAAATTCTTAACTACTATTATTATGTGGTGGAATTAATCTGATTAACTTTGTCGTGTGGGTACCCTTTCTAGATCAATCTGGTTCTTTCCTTTTTAAAAAATTGGAAAAGATGTTCTTTGAAAATGACAATCATATCACAATTATAGGAATTCAAATGCAAGAGAGAGGGAGAGAGAGATAGATAGTTATTGCAGGTACAAAAGGTGAACGTGCGACTCAAAAAAATAATGAGAAGATAAAATTAAAATAAATTAATAGATTGTTTATATCAATAGAAGCATAATTAGGTTTAGAAGAAAGTGAAAACTAAATGTCAATATCCTTTTCATTGTTACAATAACATCATGTTTCTTTAATCATTTTTTAGGTAAGTAATTTTACCTTGTTTTAAATTAGATAACACGTGGATTTAACATAAACCGTACAAATAAGAGTTCTGTAGTTATTCTCTGTTAAACTAAGTCCACTAACATATAAAATATGATATCTAACAATTATTAGGGAATTGAAGATTTTATTTTTTGTATTAATAAAAAATAAAAAAATATCTATCAGAATAAAATATATGTTATATAAACATTATTTTTTATTATTACTTATAAGTAATTTTTTATTAGTATTTAAATTAAAATAACTTCGTTTTAATATTTTTATGTATAATTAAAACTTTAAAAATATAAAAATTTCATATTTATGAAGGTAGGAATGAAAAGTATATTTAAGTGAATATAAACATTTAACTGAAGAATTCCTTTAAAAAGGTATATTTTGTTAAAAATTATTAAACTAAATATATAATGTTATTGTATTATTGTCAAAATGTTTCGAAATTTAAATCATCTAAAAGCTGTTCACCAAAAATATGTACTTTTAAAATCAGTGAATAAGCCAATGAATATGTGAATTAAATACATTAATACTATGAGTTTCATGGAACAAATTTAGAACCGTCTGTAATCCATCTACCCTCCTTGTTTGTCACGATTGTAATTATGAACCATTATGTTTGCTTTGAATGAAAAAAATGATGCCACAATGTTTGAAACTAATTTTTTTATAGTCATGATTCTAAATTTTCATTTTAAGATAAAATTATTGTTTAAATTAATTAAGATTAGGTGATAAATGCCTTTTAATATCTTAATTATCATTAAAAAAAATCTTAGTAAGATATCAACACTGAACAAAATTCACTGATATGAGATATCTTACTTTATTTTTGAAAAAACATTTATTTTAATTAGACATAGTTATATTATAATTTCTTAAAATTTAATTATAACAATATTATAATTAGACATGTGTAGATGAGTTTATTTAGAATATTGAAATAATATTATTTACGATAATTAAATATCTAAAGTTAATGTAATATTATAAGTTTATTAAAATTCTTAATGTTTATAATATTTATTTATAATTAATTAATTTTTCAATAGTTTTAATTTTTTAATAATCTAAATTTTAACTCTGTAAAATACAATACTTTTCCATAACAGTCTTAAATTAAACTTTATTTTATTTATATTCAATATGTATATAGTTCCTAAATAATATAATTATATTTAAATATTTATTTGAAATTTAATTTTAATAAAAAATGAACATTTTTTTTTACTTCTCTATAATATATTTAATTTTTTATTTATTGTACTTGAAAATACAAAGTATTATTATTTTATTCATAGTTTTTGCAAAATGACTATTGTACCCGTAAGTAAAGTAAAAAATTGTATAACTATATCTTTTATTGTTTATTAAACTAACTAATTGGTGTGTACAAAGTTTTTCCCAATTAATATTAGTTGAATTTAATTAAATGCATTAACTATTAGTTGAAATTACTCACTGCCTGTATGTGACGTTACGTTCAAACTAAGCGAGGTAAATAGGAGTAAAAAAGTTTATTAAAAAACATTAAATCTTCATTTTTTAAAATAAAATTTAAAATTATATACTTCTAAATAATTAAATTATTATCTATCACAAATTTCAAAAAGAAAAAAAAATCAAACAATCTTGAACTGTACGATGAATCTATCAAAAAAGTGTAGATTAAATGATGAATTTGAAAATTTATCATCACTCGTAATACTCATACACGTATGATAGAAATAAAATTGTCTTTTTTGTAAATTGAAAAATATAAATGTATTTTCTTAATAAAATACAAATTTTATCATAGTTTTTATACAATGTTATTTTTTTATGTCTAAAGTAACTTTTTTTATGAATGAAAAAAATGAGACAATAAGAGAGAACAATTCAGTAATAGTATAGAAGCGAATGATATTTTCTAAAGTCAGCATTTAAATCAGTCATTTACAAAATCATTGATAACACTATAGTAAAACTTTTGTAAAATTAAATGTCAAATTTTATTTTCAAGAGTTTTAATCTCAATTTCACTGAAACCAACTTAATATTCATTTATATTTTCACATTTGTGCTCAAAAGCATAATATTTAACAAATCTTTATTTCCAAATAGTCATTTTAGACACTTTCACTCCTTGAAAAAGAACTTGCGTTGGGAAAATTTTGAAAAGAGCAAGACAACATAAATTGCTTTGCTACTCAAAGGACTTTTCTTAAGCACTAGTTGTCGAGTGTGATGTAATTTAGTTTTGGAAAAAGAAATAAAATTGCAAAAAAGCATCGAAAGTAGATTCTATATACGCAAAAGGGTTAAAGCAAGAAAAACATAAACGGAATAGAACAATCTAAAGAAAAAGAAACTTTAAAAAAGCATTATATTTTAATTATACATATTGAAAGTATGAAAGTATTGAAAACAAGATAGAAAAGAAGAACCTGTTTCTTTGTGTGGGATTCACATGTTAACCCTTGTCCATGCCTTTCACGCACCACCTGGGTCAACTTGACCAGCTTTTGCGCTCCCGGCTTGACCGCGAACTAAGCCCAAACTAGACACCCAATAACAAATCACAGATTTCATTGACCAGAATCAAGAAAGTGACATTAAAAGGTTATTTTTAATTTTTTTTAAATATAAAATTATCAACAACCATGTCTACTACACGTGTGAAATTACTAACTAACTTACTAAGCAAGAAAAGTAAAAAATAATTGCTCACACGTACCAAATTTGATTGTGAAGAGATGCCACGTAGGATGGACACACTGCACCATAAAATATGACACGCATATGAGTCATGTAGCTTATGCACAATTGTCGGTGAGATCCACATAACTCTTCTCTTCAATGCGGGACCTTCCAAACCTAACGATAACAAATAGTTTATTTACAAATGCAAATATAGCGTTATTTTTACGTTACGTTCTGACAATTTTCCTTCCTAATTTAATTATTTTCAGTTCTCTTCATTACATTTTACAGTTTCGTTGTTATAAAATAAACATGAAATTTTGATTTGGTGACCCCAATCCAATGGAAACTTCTTTGAAAAAAGCGACAATAACCTAGTCTCCACAAATGAAGAATTTGGATCTACCTTTAGGAAATTACAAATGGTGGGAACGAGAGGTAACAGTAACACACATTCATGTGTGGGCTTGGAAATCGATAGCAACCTGTGTCTGTCTGGTCCCATTCGGACCCTCCACCACCCATGACAGCGCATTCTTAGCTTCGCTAACTCAACCCTTTCTCCTTCTGTGAGTGGTGGTAGGTATAATAATATATTAAGTTGCTAATATTGCTGAATCTTTAAGCATTTTTTTTTTTTTCATTTCAATAATTAAATATGATGTTAATTAGTTTCGTATGGCACACTGCAAACAAAGTGACAGCAAAGAAAGTGGTTTAATTGAGGTTTGATGAAGATACATAATTTACGTGCGGTTAAGCTGTCTTGAAGGTTGTGATTTGTGAACAAATTGAAACCGGTGAATGTCTGCATATGATAAGAATGGATTCACTGTGTCACTGTCGTATAACCGTTCCACCTACATGTCAATTCGTATAAAAGGAAAAATGTCAAAAGTCTGCTACCTAAATGATACTTTTTTTTTAATTAATCGATGGGAACATTTGGATTTTGTTGATAAGTAAACATGTTTAATGATGTGTAATTGTAGTAAATAAATTCATTTACAAAAAGTTAAACCTAAAAGACTTGATTAAGAGGATCCATTTCACTGCCATTTGCATTAACCACATGTTTATAACTCTCTGAACAAGTTTAACATTTTTTTATACATTTTTTTGAAAAAACTGTAATTCACATTCTATTTGATTGATTATACTCGTAGTTTTTGTATTTTTTAATAAAATTTGACTAGCTGTAATTAAAAACGTCTGAAGAGGTTTGACCAATATAAAAACGTTTTAATTGCATGACTAAATTCATTAATTTGACTCGTTTAATTTGTTAATACATTATTTGACCTTAATTTTAAAATTTTAATTGGATGACTAAATTTTGTAACCTAATTTTGAAATGACTAATCAAATCGAGTTCATTTTTACAATTTCAAGACATTTTCATTGGATCAGTTTATCGGGTGACTTTTATCTATTTTTAGTTTTCGTGTATCTGTGGTGGTAACTATCAATACTGGTTTGTTGGCTTGTGAACCTATTGATGTTAAGGAATTAAAATACTAATATTTATAATTTAGTTTTTAGTAAGAAAATAATTTCATTTATATGTTGGAATTTGGATTGGATTCCAACCTAATTTATTTGTTACAATAAAGTAGATTATATAAGGTTTACATTAACCTATTATAATAATCGTAGTTGCTTATTTTCATTGTAAAATATTAAATTAATATGTTTTTTTTTTTTGCTGGCAGTCAATTACTCATCATTAAATTAAGTGTTTTTTTCTAATGATTAACATAAACTAAACAAAGAGATAATGTTTTAGTCAACAAACATAATTACCTAATTACATCAAAATTTAGTTTAAATTAATGTTAACATATACATTCGAAAATGTGTGGTTTTAATGTTTAATGTGATAGATTTTATTTATAATCTTTTATTTGACACAGAATAAGCATGTCACATTTATTAGAAATTTTTAGTTATTTTATCCGTAATCATTGTAAATTTGTACATGTTTAAAACAATTATGGTGTCAAATCGTTTTATCTCTTAACTTTTAGTAAAAATTGAAAATAGTTTATTTTTGAAACTTTAGATTAATTTAGTCCCCAACTTTGGAAATACGTGTATTTAGTCATTTTAACGATTTTTTTTAAAGTTTATTTAACGTTTTGAACACATTTCATGATAGTATTTTAGTTGTTTGCATCGTTTAACTCATTTTTACTTTAATATTTAGTGAAAAAACGTGTTTAAAATGTCAAATAAACGTAACAAAATTTGACTAAAAGAACTAAATTTACCTACTTTTTTAAAGATGATGGAATAAATTAGTCTAAAATTTTGAAGAGAAACTAATTTTAATTTTCATTAAAAATTGAGGGACAAAAATATATTTAACCCTAAAACTTATTATGAGATTGTGTAGGAAAACATTTATTAGTATTTTAGATTTAATCGACATTTGTTCATACAAAAATAGTATTTCACATTTGGATGTGACTAATATATTAATTATTTGAACATTATAGTTGTTTTCGGTAATACATGTTATTGAGTTTTCTAGTACTAATAATAGAGGATATAAAAATAATAATTATAAGGATTGTGTATTGGAACAATCAAATCATGAAACGTGGAAAAGGTAGGTATAAGTTGTTTTTTGCTGTTGTTATGCATCAAATATCTCATATAATTGTTCAAATCAAATAATGATTTGTCCTAACATTTCATTCTATTTATATTTATTTGAAAAAAAAAAAAAACCTTTTTGTGAGAATCTATTGAAGGGTGAGAATGAAGCGCAAGGTGTTAACTAATATTCGAGTGAGAATAAAATTGGGAACGGTGGGTCATAACGTAGTTGCATGATTTGGTTCATTCGAACTGAACGAAAGTGAAATATCATCAAGAAGGAAAGATGATAATAATCCACAAAATGCTTTAATTATTTTGTAAAATTTAAAAAAAAAAAAAAAGTGGGGATGGCAAAAAGTTTATTCGGGCACCCAATGCTTTCGAAATAAGCTACTGAAGATAGCTACAACCTCATCATCAAAACTTAAGCCTGTGTCTACATATAACAAAAATAAACGTGAAAACAAACAAAGAAAAAGGAATCTATGTTTATATTCATATATATCTTCTTTCAAAAGCAACAGTGTTCCTACCTCAAAACATGAAATGAAAAAAAAAAATAAAAAAAAAAAGAAAAGTAAAGTAAAAGGTGCTTTTACCTTATGTGGAATATATATGTTTGGGTGCCTTTTGCCAGTGAAAGCACACATGCAATCTTACAAGGATATTTTAACTATCTTTTATTATTTAAATTTAATTTTTTCTACCCAAATTTATGTTTACATTCAAGTGTCAAACTTAGATCAATCCTATTAATAGTCCACTTTGATTAGGTTATAATTATTATTTATAATCATGGGAAGAGAGAAGAATGTTTCAACACTCATTGACGTGGATGTGAATCATGATGCCAACTGTGTGCGAAGGTGCTAATCCAATCTAGATTATGGTAAGTATTAATTAGGGTTATTCTATTATACTGCATTGCACGTCATATTATAAAAGCATAAATAAATAATAAATACATTTTTAATTATAAAAATACAAAAAATAAATAAATACGGTGTTAATAGTAAAAGTAAGTGATGTACAGTAAAAATATATATACAGTTTTAGGGGATTTTATACCTGATTTTTTTCAAATGAAAGTAATCATTTTTATTCAGAAGTTTACAAACATAATTTATTTGTATACATTTTTAGTAAAATGTTATATTTTATAGTAAGAATATTATTTTATTAAAAGATTCTGAACGAATTAGTTGTAATGCCTAAAAATAGAAAAATTTTCATTTCTTAATTCATTATAAAATCTTTAATTTATTCTAAAAAAATCTATGACCATCAAATCCTTACTAAAATAGGACCTTGAAGAGCTGGTAAACCGGAAATTGTTTAAAATTTGGTTTTAGTATGCAGTTTTATTTATGGTGGTGCTTTTTTTAAAACAAAAATGGATGGTTAGAGAGGGGATGATATTGATGTAGGGTGGGGGGGTATGAAAACTTCCATTGTTCGACGAAACATATTCTTCTAAAAGATTTGAAAAATTAATAATACCTATGAATACAAATATATCACATTCATTAAATAATGCATAAACTTTTATAAATATTATCTTTAAATCTTTTTATTTATTTATTAAAACAGACATTAAAATCTCATTTTCATCTTTTTCAAATTTATTTATTCACTCTATTCTCTCCATAGTCCAAACACATTTTTAATAACTTAATAATGAACTGACAAATATTTGTATCCATCTATATATTGTACCGATGAATTTGTCATTAGTCAATTAATAAACACAATTTACCAACTAATTTTTATTACTAACAACAAATAATTAATGGTCGGTATGATTATTTTTGGTAATAGTGCATATTTTTGTGATATTTATCTTTTGAAGATATAATAATTCAATTTGTTGTTAAGATAATTATTATTCGTATGACCTACTATGTACTATTTTCGTTTGGGGTATTACTGTAATTATAATATTTTATTGATAATAATTAGAGAGGTATTTATTTTTTAATAAATTTTCTTTTATAATGTACTATTATCACATTTAAAAAAATATAAGTTACTATGTTGTATAATTAAATATTTTTATGAACTTTTTAATGTTGTTTTGAGGGATAAAGATTTATTTGATATATGTTAATAGATCAATTCTATAAAAACTGCATACTTAATTATAAACTTAAAAATAATAATAATTTTTTTAATTATAAACTTAAAAGTAATTATTTTTGTTTTTTCTATCTTTAGATGTTAAAAACTTTTTTTGTTAAGATAAACAAATTACAAGTATCTCAAAACAAATTGTTTTCAATATTTATTAATTATTGTGAATACAATTGTACAAAAGAAATATAATTTTATAATTGTTTTTATCATTTTAGTCGGATAATTTATTTTTTAGTTAGCTTGACTAATTTTATTATTTAACAAGATAAATATATACAACCATACAATCCTTCTAAACAATAACTTCTCAGCCCTTCAAGTATAAAATAAATATATAACTTTCCAATTTTGATTCTCACAATACTATTTATATTATACTTTTTTTACATATGAAAATACGACATGTTAAAAGACATGTATTTTTTTCTACTTGTTTTAAAACCTATTTTGATGAGTATATAATTTATTTCATTTTTAAGATATAGTTATTAACATGTTGTTTAGTTATATCCTCAATGGTGGATAATAATAATGATATTATTTATTCTGTGAAGAAATATTAAGAATCTTAATTGTGATGTACTAGTAAAATTTGATTTATTGTCATGTATGTTTCGTCTAGAGAACGTTATTCTCATTATCAATCCTTTGTTGGATTTACAACAATCAGATTCAACTCATAGTAATTCAATGATTATTTCTAATTCTCTAACATCTAATAAGATTTTTTTGTAAAAAAATTGAAAATAACTTTGATGAGTGATAATGTTATAATATCGAAGAGGATAACGAATCACTTCAAATTATAATAAAACTTGGTAAGAGTTGAAAAAATACAGAAGGTATAATTATAAATCATTAAAAGCAAATTTGTAAAAATTAAAAACTTTTTTGAAATGTCAAAAGATTGATAATAACATTTTTAATATGTTAAGAGATTTGATTTTTTTAGTTTAAAGTGAATGATTTTTGTGGAGAAAATTATAATTTTTTTTAATAATAACTTTTTTTTAAGTATAATATAATTTTATCATAAATTTAGTTTGATTTCTCTTATAATTTTTTCAATAAAATTTTCATAAAATGACATGTATGTATGAACTTATTTAAAAAAAAGGATCACGTTTTAAAACTAGTTTACGAAAACTGTTAGTAACACTGGTTAACTTTATTTTTTTCTCAACATATTTAATATTTTATATGGAAGAACATTTTTTTCATATATTAGTATTTTTTTTAAATATCAATATTTCTAGGATATTTTAATTATTATACAAAATTTGTTCACACTAAAGAAAATACAACAAAGAAATATAATATAAACCGCGCAGTCTAATAAACAGCCATCAATCGTTATACGGTTGCGAACATTTTAAAGTTTTAAGCAAACAATTTAAAATTTCAATTTCATATAAATAATTGATTTCCCAGCTTGCTTCTTTACTATTATTATGCATTATATCACTGTCATTTTAAGAATTTAAATATAGAACGTATATTTTATCCTGAATTTTTATTTTATTCTATTTACATATTATACATCTCCAAAATATATATTCTTTTATATTTTAAATATATTAAAATTAGTATAATTTGAAAATACAAAACAACAGAAAAGTAGGAATGTAAACTCTTAAATATATCTCTCCAAACATGTTTTTCCTTTCTCAATCAATAACAGCGGCTAAAATTATTATTTTACTGATAAAAGAATTGTAATTTGGGTGGCATAAAAAGTATTCTTTCAAGATATAATGTAAGAAATTTATTAATAGAAAAATAGGAACGACATCTTTTCAAAATATGGTTAAAGTTTGATTCTGTATTTATGTTAAGGTTGGCAAGTTGGACTTTTTTTTTATCATAGTTATTAATAGGACATGCATTGCGTAACCTAACTCCAATCACATTTTTTTCCTTATTTTCATTTTTTATATTGTCAATTCACAATCATTGACTGTCCAATTAATTACACTGCCTCTTATTCAAGCTTTCAATTTCAAATATATTATATTTTTATAGAACAACAGCTATATAAATATCTTCTGCACTGTGCCCAAAGATTTAGTGCATTGAAAAAGAAAATTATATGATATTGCTAAGATCGTACAACAATGTAAATATTATTAACTTCATTAATATTACAATTGCAACAGCTCAAAACATTTAAATGTATTAAAACATACAAATTACATCTTATTGATTAAATTGGATATATGGTATATACTCATATTACTTAAATTAAACATAAATAACCTATATTTATTTTTAGTTTTAATTTAGTTTTAATTTTTATAAAAATAAATTAATATTATCCCTTATTAGATTGACACTCAATTTAATCTTTATATATAATTTATGACGATATTCTTAATAAAATATTTGTAGAAATATTTTTAAATAAGTTTTTTCAGTTTTATTATTAAACAAAGTTAAACATCAAACTTAATTTTAAAAATTCACAATTTTGTTATCATATATAAAGGCATCAAGTGTATCATATTATACAAATTTAGTGAAGATTAAAAATCAAATAACTTGTCACACATAAGTTTATGAACTAAATTTCAAGTTTAAAATAAAATCAAAGTCTAATGTTTTGTATGAAATTTAAAGTTAATTAAAAATATTTAATAAAAACATTAATTTTAGCAAGAATATCACCATAAAATTTATAAAAAAGTTAATTTAGTGTCAATTTAAGGAAGGACAATATTACTTCATTTTTACAAAAATTGGGACTAAATTGAAACTAAAAACAAATATAAGGACCAAATTGAGTCGTTTGAAATGTGACAACTATGAAGTGCACGTGTAAATTTTTTTAAAAAAAACTAGAAATTGACACGTAGCGTTGACCTTAATACCGTCTGGTCAAAGTTAACGGTGAAGACCAAATTAAGTCATTTTTAAAAAAATGATGACCAAATTGAGACAACGAAAAACTTGAGGACCAAACTGAAATTTCATGACAAATAGAAGAATTAAAAGAGTAATTTAACCTTAACTATATTTCTTCAAATTGCATAACATACAATTTTAGTCATATAAACCACTTTTATTCATCTTAATATGTATAAAACATTCAATTTTCATTTATTTTTGTAATCTAAAATATTTTTTTTATCTTTAACTTGGTATATTCTCCACCAATACTCAAATTCAAACAAAATAACATAATTTGACAAGTCTAATTCAAACCCATATTTAACATTCAAGTTAAGGTCACTATATATATTTTTAGATAAGCATTTTAAAATTTGAAACTTATATATATATATATATATATATATATAGATATATTTGAATAATCATTCTACATAATAAAATTTACTGTTTCAATTAGTAAAATAGTTTTTTTTTTTCTTTTTGTTCTACAAGTTAAGTTAACAAGAAGCAAATGAAAAACTTTTTAACCAACTTTTGAGTGTCACGTGAAACTACTATAATGGAAGAGTTGCTTGCACCGATCAAAAGCGACCATTAAACATCTCCACATAGAAATGTTCTTGATGTGCTTAAGCTCTCCTTAATCAGTAGTTGTTTCTTTCTCAAGTAACATTAATTTTAAATTTAGAAAACAAATTATAAAAGTCCAAAATCTCTATAACCCCTAAATTGTACGATCAAACATAGTATGATCAATAATAAAACAAAGTAATAGTAAGTGGACTAAGAGAATAACATTTATAATTAATCGAACATGTAAGAGAATAACATGATATAATCCAACATTGTATACACACAATTATTTTTCTTAACAACAATCTTTATATTATAGTTGTCAATTTGGTTCGGTTCACATGACTTGATCGTAGGACTGTGTCAAAAAAAATTACAAGATCAAAAAGCCCTTGATTAAAAAAATTCACAAGACCAAAAAACCTACAAAAATCATATGAGTCTAGGTCAGTCAATGTTTCTTTAAAATAAATAAATATATATTTTTTAAATATATTACTAAATCTTCAACTTAGTTGTCCTGTCTTGACCTTCAACCAAATCGATCAAGGTTAATCTCTAGTTTGGACCACTCTATCTCAACCATTGATTCAAACCGACCTGTCTTTAACTTCAGTTTAGATCAATTCGAGTCAACCTTGGACCTGAGTGGGTCAACCAATTGCGACTTTCGTCCGATCCATCCCATATCGACCATCAATTTGATTTGGCATGTCATGACACCAAAATGGACAAACCCGTCTTAACATTTAGGTACAGGTAGGGTCAAATTTGGCTTAGGTCTATCTCAACCGAGTTTTTGTCAAAATCGACTTGGTCGAATTTGGTCAAAATTTAATTCGAAACAAACTTAACCAAATTTAACCAAATTGTGCTTAGAGACAACTTGTACAAAATTTGGTCAAAGCTAACTTAGTTGACTAAACCAAATTATACTCAAAAATATCTAATATTCTTTTATTTCTATTTATAAGTTTGTTTAAATTTATTGTAGAATTTCTTAATAATTGACTTCGTACTGTAATGTAAATTGCTCACTGTAAATTTAAAATACTCTTAACGTGTAGATAATGCACATTTATTAGAAAGTTAAACAATATAAATTTATATATTACATCTGTTAATGTATACTAAATGTATGCATTCGTACTTTCTTAATAGCTTAATGATTAGCATGTACTTATAATCAGAGTAATTATGAAATCATGCAAATTTAAATAAGGAAAGGAGAAAAGTTCACTAATAGTGGTTTGTGTGTACTTTCTTCGTGTATATATGAATTGGGAAGTTTTGATCCTAAATAATGCTTCAAAATAGCTCGGTTCTCTATGCTTCACACATGTCGTGTGTCGGTGTATTAGTTATGCGTAGTTTCCATGCACGATTCCTTTTTGTTTTTTCCAATAATGAAGCAATAGATTAATTCTTAACAAAAAATTAAGGTACTTCACCATATTTTATGTAGTCATAATAAGGAGATCAAACTCATGACCTGGAAAAACTAATTATTACTATACCTCTAATCAACAAAAAAGTTACCATAAACATTTCCCCTATTTCAAATACACAGTAACAATTTTTCACAGAAATAAAAAAATATACTCAAATTTATATATTTAATGATTATTATTAATTCAATAAAAATAAATATACAATTTAGTATAACTATAATTACAAAATAAATTATACATAACTGAAAGATTGTCCATCATTTTTTTTATTTTAAAAATTAACAATAATTGAATCATAACTAAGTTTTTTTTCAATATAAATAATTATATTATCTACAAACTATTCATATTTTATTTTATTAATATGCACAAATTAATTCAAAAGTCTTCGTAGACTTTCATTTCATTGTCATGTGATAAGAAATTATATTATCCTGTTTTCATATGGTGTATCTTTTATCACTTTTAAAAAATAAATTTATTATTATTTTTCATCAATATACTTATTTTAAAAAAGTTTAAAACTAAAAAATAATTTAATAAAATATTTAGATACATAATTACTATAATTATCAAGTCAAGTTACTTTTTATTTTATATTAATAAAAATATTAATATTAAAGAGTCATTAGATAAAAAATTAGTATTAAATATTAAACAAATATTTCATCATCAAACGAGACAGTATATAATTATCCTTCTTTCTTTAGAAATGGAAGAAAAAATGTGAAAATATGAGGACAAAAATATTATGTTCTTGTCTACCTTTTTTTTGTCTTCAATAACAAAACAAGATGTATACGTGATATGAGTGCAATAAACTCAAAAGATAATGAGATAAAAAATAGAAAAGTATCTTAATAATTTATTTTATTTGATTTTTTATTTTTTTCATTAATATTAAACGTTGTACTTTATAAAAAAAATACCTAATTTAAATTCTCATTTGATTTTCAGTATACTACTAACTAATTAAAAAAAATATATAATTTAAATTATCATGAATCAATGTCTAAATTGACCATTAGTATTAATTATCATATTAATTTTTCGACTACCAAAAAAATCAATCTTTAATTAGTCATCTGGAGATCAATTCTATTGATAGTTAAAACTTTGATAGCTAATGTTAGTAATCAATTTAAATACAAATTTATAATAAAAATTATTTTAATTACCATTAATTTTTAGTTTATAAATTAATTATTAATAACCAATTATTTTTGTGACTAAGATATTATTTAAATATTTTGTTATAATGAGTAAAATAATATTAACATATTATTCTTAATGAATAAATAATTTATAGGTTGGAATTTAATTCATAGTTAATGAAGAGAGACAAAAATAGCTATAACTCTCGTATATCCATTTTAAACCGATAAAATATGGGAGACATCAAAGAACATAATTAAGATACACAATAAACCAACCGTACAATAAACATAAATTTTAATATATTTACATTTATAATAAGTTAAAATCCAAATATGTCGTTAGTACAATTGATATTAGACTCCATATAAAAAATATATATTTTGAATTCGACTTATAAATACAAAAACTGTCTCTCGATAAATATTAGAATAACTTATAGAAGTTTATGATATTTATGATATTTATTTAAAATAATTTTTTATATTTTATTATTAGAAGACAACACTTATTTTTTCTGCTCTTTCAATTTGGTTGGTTGTCTAAAAACATTAATAGGTTTTATTAGATTTTAACCTTGTAATAATTTTAGATATTTTAAATTGAGTATCTATAGATTGATTTCTTTTATTAATGGTGTATATCATCTTATTTTGTTATCTTATTACTTGTTTTTCCATGTTAAAAAATTTGAAATTATGCTATTAATAAAATTAATACTTGATTAATGTAAAATGATAAATGATTGCCGTTGAATGGTGATAACGTACACCTCAATCAAATCTTTTACATGATAACTAATTTTAGTAAAAAAATAAAATAATTAGTCATTATAAAAATTATTTTAGATATTAATTTATAAAATTAAAAATTAAAAATTACTAAAATAATCATAATACAAAATTATATATATGTTTGTAAATTTATCTCTAATTTAGATATCAAACTTTCGGCTAAGAATAGTAATCAATTTAATAACAAAATTTTGGAATTTAGTTTTAGAAACTAATTAATAAAACTAATTATAATTTCATTTATAATAATGATTATTTTAATAATAAATAATTTTATTTTATAAATTAGTATTGACTATAGTTACTAATTATTTTTTATCATTCAAAGTGGTTATTATATAAAATTTTTCTTGTACTAGTACATAATCTTTTAATTAGGGTAAGTAACGCCGTAAAGTGTAAAGTTATTAGGAAGTAAGATGACGATATTAACAAATACATTTATTTGTTTTACTTTAGGTGCAATATCATTTTTGTAATAATTACAAAATCTCACTTTTTTTAGCACATGAAAACAAATAATTATGGTGACAAATTAATATAATAATCACTAGCCAGCTAAATAAAAAAATAAAAGATCAAAATATTTATTTATAAAATATCTAAATTTTGAGTATTAACTAGAATATTCTTTTAATAAGGACTTAGCTAAATAAAATACAAACAATTATCAAAACTTAAAAGTTAAAATCAAAATAATAAAACAACTCACACTCATATAATGAATGATTTAGTTAAGTTTTATACAAATATTTCATAAGTGGAGTGTGAATGAAACACAACATTTAAGGATATAATTACAAAAATGATGTAAAAAAGAGTCTTTCTAATGTATTGTGTTGATAAAGAGAGTGGTGTAATGTATCAAAATATGATTTGATTTAGTGCATATTTCGGATAGTATGATAATTAAGTTACGATACACAATTAACGAATCTAGATTTTTTATTATTTTTTTTGTGTTATCATTTGCTTGTATTAAAAATATACTATGTTAATATTTTTAATATATTTTAAAACATTAAAATTAATGATAATCAAAATATTATAAAAATCAAGTAGAGAAAACATAAAAAAATCCAATAAAAAATTCAAATTCAACGGCTAAATATGATATAATAAAAAATTTCGTTGTTTCTTTAACTATCTAAATCATGTAAGTTAGGACGTTATGTAGTAATCAAAGTAAGGGTTTATTTATACCAAAACTTTTAAATCATGTAAGTTAGGACGTTATGCAGTAATAAAACTAAGTAATAAAACTAAGAGAGAGTTTATCTATACCAAAACGTTTATATATATATATATATATATATATATATATATATATATATATATATATATATATATATATATATATATATATATATTTATTTATTTTTATTGAATTAAACCCATCCTAATCTTTAACTTTACGTTATAATATTGTATCAAAAGTCTTGAAATGAGTTAAATATTATTATTTAGTAAAATATATTTAATACAAATATTTTGAAAGGTATTGGTTTGTTCTTCTCTGATTTTCGTTCCTTCATGGTTAAGTTTAATGTTAATTCTATAATACATAATAAATATAATTGATTAATATATGAAATATGTGATGGAACAACTCGAGTAATATACAATTAAAACAAAAATAATCGATTAATACATGATATAGACGGTAAAAATGAAATAAAATATGTTAGTTATACTAGTGACACTGTGTTTTATTTATAATAACTTACCCTTTCTTTTATGAGTATGAGTAAATAATTATGTAAATTCACACACATGTGTGTATATACATGAGCGAATATTCTTGGTGATATGCAGTGACTCTCCAAACTTTAAAATTTTTGTATATGTAAAATGATAATTTTTGGATCTAATTGTGAAAGTTTTCAATTTTTTTATAAAATATATAATTTATTGTTAATAAATAATAAAATATAAAATTAAATATAAAAGTTTTAGAGGTAGGAAGATGTGAGATCCTCTAAACTGTGTAATGATATTTTTTTTATAATTAAATTAAGTAAATTTTTAACTTTTTTTTTTTATAAAACACGTGATTTAGTGTTAATAAAATAGTAAAAAATTAAATTAAATATAATAAAAAAACATTAATATATATATATATATATATATAATATTATTTTCATTTTATCTGTCTCTTTATTCACTTATTTACCTGTTCGTCTTTTACTCTTTCATATGTTCTGTATATTTATCTTTCGCTCTTTTACATGTTTTTCTTAATAGTAAAATATTAATTTTTTCTATTTCACGAGTTTTGTAGAATAAATTTTGTAAACCTAATTTCTTTTAACTATTACGTGTTTTCTTCTAATTTGGGTTTAATTGTTGTTTGATTATTATAACTTTTTCTTTTAAGAATTACGTTTCTTAATATATAATTAGATTTTTCATAGTTTATATTTTAGTTTTGATTTTTTTTAAATTGATAACTTATGAAAAATAAAATAATTAATTTATTTTTAAAATTGATAAGAAAAAAATTACAAATTAAAATAAAAATAACATAAATTCAATTTCTCCATTCATTATGAAATATGATGTTAATAAGCTAATTATTTATTTTTGTTTTATTAGTGATAATATGAAATATATAAAGTTTGTATGCATTATTTTGTCTTCTCAAATTATTAGTTCAATATCTGTCACTATAATATATATATATATATATATATATATATATATATATATATATATATATATATATTTTGTTAACGTTATTTTACATTAGGCTATGTTTATTTTATTTCAGAAGGACTATGTGAGATTTATCTTCTGCCAATTTTCATATTACTCAAAATCACTTTAAATTAAAATTAAATATATTTTTATCTTAAACAAATAAAGTAAATACCTTTTACGCATAATTTTTTGTTACAATAAAATAATAATTTAAACAATTACATCTAATTACTAGTCTGTTTTCAGGATTAAGAATAAAATAACATAAACAATAAAATGAAATATGGTAGAATTCTATGTGAGAGTCATATTAAGTAAAAACAAATCTAAAAAGAAACGTACATTAAAAATAAGACACACATTTATTGTTCGTTTAATAATTTATCAGGACTACATTTATAATATTTCAGATTTTCTTCTCAAATCTATCTTAGCTAGAGGGGTTTATAAATGTTAATTAAAGTTAAACAATTTTCCTGAGTAAATCTTATCTTCTAAACAAATGACGTGGTGTTGTTGATGACACAAAATACGCTTTAAAAGTGGTAAACTAGAGAGAGAAAAAAAATACTTAAATATCAATACTTACTGAGTCAACTATTAAAATTAAGTTATATACTCAGTATGACAACTTCAATACTGGATATTTTTTTCAAGTACTAAAATCCACATAAAACTGTAAAATCTAATAAATTAAAAATAAATAATTAACCGAAACAACGTAAAGCTTGTAAAATTTGTTAAAAGATTATTAGCTTTAAAAAAATATCTGTATAATTTACTCATTTTTTTTTGTCTTGAATTATTTATACATGTAATGTACCAGGGCATTAGGATAAAATTGGAAATACATAATATAGTAATTTATTAAATAATTAATTCCTTGTCTCTTGTATTACATGTCATAATATAATATAATATAATAATAATAATAATAACATAATATTTTTGCTGATATTGTTACTGTGTAAAGGAAAATTGAAGTCCTCCTCCAGTGGGATTGGAACGAGATTAGTGATTTCCGTATAATTTGGAAAATATTTTTGAAGAGTGAAATTAAAGAGTGTTAGAGTGAGGGTAATTATTAATAAAAAAAAGGAAAAAGAAAAGGAAAAGGAAAGTGAGAGTGTTTGGGAGTGAGTGACCTAAAATTGAGATCTGGCATTTAGGTATAGACAAATTACAGATATTGGTAAAATTTTCATATTGTGAGCCACACAGCCTCTTCTGTGTCTCCAGTCACCATACCATACCATTCCCACCCCTATCCTCTCTCTCTTTCTCTCTCTGTCACATATAAAACCCTCTCCACCCCTTCCCATTTCCCTCATTCACTCATTTCTTCATTCCTTCCCATTTTTATTTTTCTCCCTTTCGCTCTCTCTCAATCTTCAAGCCATGGGAGCAGCGATTCTCCCAGATCTCGGAACCGAGATTCTCATTCCCGTCTGCGCGGTCATTGGAATCGCCTTCGCCCTCTTCCAGTGGCTCCTCGTCTCCAAGGTCAAACTCTCTGCCGTCAGAGACGCTTCTCCCAACGCCGCCGCCAAGAATGGCTACAACGACTACCTCATCGAAGAGGAGGAGGGCATCAACGACCACAACGTCGTCGTCAAATGCGCCGAAATACAGAACGCCATTTCCGAAGGTCTTTCTTTCTCTCACTCCCACTCTCACTCTCCCTCTTTCTCTGCTGCCCTTCTGAGATCTACCCTCGATCCCGGGCCTTTCTCTTTCTCTTTCTTCCAAAAATGGTTTAAAGATTCGAACTTGTTGTGTCGGCGTGGCTTTCTAATTTCTGGGTAGATCTGGATCTTCTCGTGCTTCGTCCTTGTTTAGGTTTTTTGCGAAATTTGTGTTTTTGATTTTTTTATTTTATTTTCTACGTTGTTCCTTGTGTGAGTTTTGTTGTCTGTGAACTCTATTCTCCGACTTCGACAGCTTCCAGTGTGTGTTTTTTTGAACCCTGTTATGTCTATTTTTGGGGCTTTAATTTATGAACTCTAAAACGTTTTTGAGCTGCATGGTTATCCAGAACATGATTTGAGCCTCGTTTTATTATTTAACTATTAAAAAACCTATTTTGGTTATGTGATTTGGACCACACGTCGAAGTCCTGTGGTAAATTAGTAATTAGCTATGTCTAGTGCCATTTAGTATTTTTTTATGCGTGTTTTTTGTTCGTAAGGTCGAAAGTTGTGTTTTTTTTTATGTTCCTTGGTTAATCACTTCGATCTTTCGTTTTGAGTTGTATTTGTGTTGCTTATTTTTTTTTGTCTGCGGCTTTAAACTTGATGCTCTATGAACCCTTGTCATCTCGTTTCTCCGTATTTGAATCTTTTGAATACTCTCAGACGAACGTGTCACTTTAATCAATTTGTAGCCCCGAGGTCCCTCTTTCTAATAGGGTGCATTTACAACTTTTCTCCTCATTCCCTACATATTTGCAAAGTTTTGAACTTTAACAAGCTCTGTATTGCTTGTTAAATTTGGACCTTGTTATTGTAGTAGATAATTTTTCTCCCAAAACCCTGTGATCTGTTCTTTGGACCTGTTATACTTACCCTAAGAGTAGAGTTGGCTTTTGCTGAAACCATTGCTTGGCAGGTGTTTTGCATTTTATTTATTCTTTAAATTTTTGGATATGCTCTTGATTGCTGGTCCTTATTCCGTAATAGTGCTTATTGTTTGATGTTAAAGAATGCTTCACTTATTGACTGGTGTTTGAACTTGAACAGGAGCAACCTCTTTCCTTTTTACTGAATACAAGTATGTGGGAATCTTCATGGTGGCTTTTGCCATTTTGATATTCCTCTTCCTTGGTTCAGTGGAAGGATTCAGCACAAGCCCCCAGCCTTGCACATACGATAAAACTAAAACGTGTAAGCCAGCACTTGCCACGGCTATTTTCAGCACCGTATCTTTCCTGCTTGGTGGCGTCACATCACTTGTTTCTGGATTCCTTGGAATGAAAATTGCAACTTACGCCAATGCAAGAACCACCCTGGAGGCAAGAAAGGGCGTTGGGAAGGCCTTCATTACGGCTTTTAGATCTGGTGCTGTTATGGGTTTTCTCCTAGCTGCAAATGGTCTTCTGGTTCTTTACATTGCCATCAACTTGTTTAAGATCTACTATGGTGATGACTGGGGTGGTCTTTTTGAGGCCATAACTGGTTATGGTCTTGGTGGGTCTTCTATGGCTTTGTTTGGGAGAGTTGGCGGAGGTATTTATACCAAAGCTGCTGATGTTGGTGCTGATCTTGTTGGCAAGGTTGAGAGGAATATTCCCGAAGATGATCCCAGAAATCCAGCTGTAAGACACAGAACCCTGAAATCACTTCATTTCTTTTTGGGTTTTGAAACACTGTCTTGTTAATATATTTTGTTTGTTTGTCTGAATGAATTATTGTGTATTCAGGTGATTGCTGACAATGTTGGTGACAATGTTGGAGATATAGCTGGTATGGGATCTGATCTGTTTGGTTCATATGCGGAGTCATCTTGTGCTGCTCTTGTTGTTGCTTCCATCTCCTCATTTGGGTTGAATCATGAGTTCACTGCGATGCTCTACCCTCTCATTGTCAGTTCTGTGGGTATTCTTGTTTGTTTGCTCACCACCTTATTTGCAACTGACTTCTTTGAGATCAAGGCTGTGAAGGAGATTGAGCCTGCATTGAAAAAGCAGCTCGTTATTTCCACTGTGTTGATGACTATTGGGGTTGCAGTTGTTAGTTTTGTTGCACTTCCAACTTCCTTCACTATCTTCAATTTTGGAGTGCAGAAAGACGTCAAGAGCTGGTCAGTTTTATATTAACTCCTATAAGTAACCAAGTTTGTGTTCAAAATTATTTAATGATGGGTTCTTGTATATTTATACATCAATACATTGTTGCTTTTTATATCTGTGAACTCGTAAAGATATTTTTATTTTGTATTGCAGGCAGCTATTTTTGTGTGTTGCTGTTGGTCTTTGGGCAGGACTTATTATCGGATTTGTAACCGAGTACTATACTAGTAATGCATATAGGTAAGTAATTTAGGGTACTGTTTTATTATTTTTTTACCTTTGTGCAATCATATCATCAGGCTTTAGCTTGACTATTTGTCTGGTTTTGCAGTCCTGTTCAAGACGTAGCTGACTCCTGCAGAACTGGTGCTGCAACTAATGTTATATTTGGCCTTGCCTTGGGATACAAGTCTGTTATCATTCCAATTTTTGCTATAGCAATTAGTATTTTTGTTAGTTTCACCTTTGCTGCCATGTATGGTATTGCCGTGGCTGCACTTGGGATGCTGAGTACCATTGCCACTGGGTTGGCCATAGACGCATATGGTCCAATCAGTGACAATGCTGGAGGTATTGCTGAGATGGCTGGTATGAGTCACAGAATTCGTGAGAGAACTGATGCCCTTGATGCTGCTGGTAACACGACTGCTGCAATTGGGAAGGTGTGGATTTTTATGTTTTATTCCTTCTTCAAACCCATTCTGTAAGTTCACGAAAACATGTGTTTTGTTACTTATCTCATATCTGTATTATTCTGTTTTAGGGCTTTGCCATTGGTTCTGCCGCCCTTGTATCTCTGGCCCTTTTTGGTGCCTTTGTGAGCCGAGCATCTATTACGACTGTTGATGTGTTGACTCCAAAGGTTTTCATTGGTTTAATTGTGGGGGCAATGCTTCCTTACTGGTTTTCTGCCATGACCATGAAGAGTGTGGGAAGTGCTGCTCTGAAGATGGTTGAGGAAGTGCGCAGGCAATTCAATACCATTCCAGGGTTGATGGAGGGAACTGCCAAGCCTGACTATGCTACATGTGTTAAGATCTCTACTGATGCTTCCATTAAGGAAATGATTCCACCTGGTGCTCTTGTCATGCTTACACCTCTTGTTGTTGGGATCCTTTTTGGTGTTGAAACACTTTCTGGTGTCCTCGCTGGATCTTTGGTATCTGGTGTACAGGTAATGTTTCATCCACCTCTCCTTATTCCGTAGTTTACTCAAAAACCTTGCTGTCTGTCATCATGCCACATATTCTTTGCATTTAAGACATCTTTCCATGCCATGCTTACAGATTGCCATCTCTGCATCCAACACCGGCGGTGCATGGGATAACGCAAAGAAGTACATTGAGGTAATTATTTGTTAACTACTTTGAGCTGTGTAATTAATTGATCCACCCGGTTTATAATGGAGTCTCGACACTTAACTGGTTATAGGAATTTTTGAAACTAATCATCCTAATAGGAGTCATTTGGTATGACTATTAAGCGTAATTATTATGAAATTCAATAAATTTGACTGTATAACAGCAATAGCTTGGAGTTGTGCGTGATAAATCTGTAACGTGCATCTGATGGTGTATAAATTTGGTGTAATTTTACAGGCTGGTGCTTCTGAGCATGCTAGAAGCCTTGGTCCAAAAGGGTCAGATTGCCACAAGGCAGCAGTTATTGGTGACACCATTGGAGACCCTCTCAAGGATACATCTGGTCCCTCACTTAACATCCTTATCAAGCTGATGGCAGTTGAGTCTCTTGTTTTTGCCCCCTTCTTTGCTACCCATGGTGGTTTACTCTTCAAGATCTTCTAAAGAGTTTGAGAGAAAAGAGCATCGTTCATCAATTTTCTACTATGATGGCAGAACAAGGAAAATCAGTCCTTTTACCACCATGCCTTTACTTTTTTGTTAGTCTTTTAACTCATCTGTCATATCGACTTCATTGTTTTTGAAACAAAGTATATTTTGTCACTCATTTGTAGTTTTAAGAAACTTCATTAGGTTGAGTCTGCAGCAAAATTTTCCTTGTTACGTGGAGTTTCATGATGATGACGATGATTATACTATTTTCAGCGCGATCCATTTATTAGATGTCTATCAGTTGGCCGATTCTTGCACTTGCTTCAATTTTTGTCTTCTGTTTTTAAGAGATTTGTTGAAATTGAACTAATTCAATTAAAACGGAAAAATGGATATAAATTAAATATGTTTTTAGTCTTTAAATCTTAATAAAAAAATTAAAATTCGTCTATCTTAAGGTATAATATACTTTTATGACACTTAAAATAATGAATGAATATTTTGATATAATTGTTTTAATTCAGTTACGATAATATTATTTTGACGTTTTTTAGTTTACATTCAAGTTTTATGATCTACATTGAAGTTATATTTAAGACGCTCTCAATTGTTTTCCGATCTTACCACATTTGATATCAAATATTTTTTTGTTGTTTGCAAGCAAGACAACTGATGTTCTTTCAAAGCTTTACATGTAATTATGAAAATCACGAGATATTGAATCATTATTTCAGGTATGACCTTTTTCTGTTTGGTTAAACAGAACCTCATTACTCGTTGGGTTAAAGTACAAACGTGAAAGTGAAGTTTTATGTTTAGATAAATTTTTTTTTTGGTCGAGCCTCTCTTTATTAATCTTGTTGCCTTCGGCGATGGTGTACAGTTTCTTTCTTGTCAATTCATTATATTCTTGAAACTTCAAGAAACACAGAACATGATTTTCTGCTCATTGTCGAAGTTGAATACTGCGTGCTTTCATACACCACGAGCTACAATGACTTATTTACTTATTAAAGATTTGCGTGGTGAATTTTGAACTGATTTCTTAGTGGAAATTCAAACTTAGGACTCCAGAAGTCAAGTTAGGGACCACTCTTTTTGAAGAATTGCTATAAAACGGATTTAACTTGCTAACATTTTATTATATTACTAGTTATGGTTTCAAAGCAACTGAACCATACATGTTTATCTTTTATAGTTTGATTCAAATAACAAAAACATCAAAGACTTTTCCAACAGGTTGGGAATTCACATTTGAAAGTCTCACCACCTTTAATCAGAGTTATCTGCAATTTTGACAGTCTCAAGAGCAATCTTTCCCTCTTGATAGCACTTGTAGTTGATGTCACCATAACATTTAACATTTCTGTATAACCTAGGTCGTGTCTCATTTATAAGACCCTCTACAGGTCCAATCTCGTTCTCAGGATCTGGCTCATTAAACATTGCCAAAGACATCCTCATCTTTTCTGTGTTTGTCACAACCCTGTGCATTATGCTCTTGAATATTCCATTACTCATGATCTGCAACAGTGCCAAACTTCATTAACCATTCATCAACTGAACACTGATTCCACCTCAAAAACTAGTTAATGACGCACCACCAACAAGTAAGCAAGTACAAAAATAGCATCTTTAAGCTAGGAGAATTTTGATTACTCATCAACAAGTAGTAGAACAACGATTACCTGCATTTGATCGCCCAGATTGACAACAAAGGCATCGGGGATAGTGGGAACACTGACCCATTTTTCATCTATCAGAACTTGAAGACCTTCCACTTCTTTGTCTTGCAATAGAACAGTGATTCCTGATCTATCTGTGTGAGGTTTGACGCCAAGAACCAAATCAGGCCTAGAACAACGTGGATAGAAGTTGAACCTCGCTAGCATCAATGATTCTTCACCAAACTGGTCCAGGAAGCTACCCTCTTCCAAATTCAGTGACCTTGCCATGGATCTCAAGAGATAATCCATCATTGATTTCACTTTCGCCGAAAACTCCTCTAATTTCTCACTGCATTATATTAAGAAAATTCAGCCCAGTAACTTACTTAAGTAAGCTACAGAAATTTCTCAGGCAGAAAATGTATCCTCAAGAAATATCTCAGGTACCTAAAATCAGAAGGAATCTTGGGCCAAAGAGAAAGCCTTCGTTTTTCTTCTGGAAAAACTCGAAGTGATAGGCGATAGGACCAGTCAAGAACCTGCTTGTCTGAAACCACTCTATCATTCCCATACCCTTCAGATTCATTAACAGCTCGAGCATATTTCTGTTTTTCCTCTTCTGGGAGTGCAAAAAATTGTTTTGCAAGTTCACGTATTTTGTCAAGGTACGAACTTGACATTCCATGACCAATTGCCTGCATGTCAGATATGTATGCTCGCTATTACAAAGATAAAGACACTTTTTTTTTTTTTTTTTTTTTTTATCTTAATAACTCTTCAAAGGGAACTAGAAAGTACAATAATATGCAATATATGAGTTATGGTTCTTTGAAACACATGCAAGTAACAGTGAAGATGAGGTTTTTGGAAGGTTTTGTAGATCCACACCTGGAAGCATCCAGCTGAAGTTAGAGAAGATCTGAGCCTGTGTAGCTCACCTTCTGATGAGAGGAGACTTACATCAATGATGGGTATTGGAATGAGTGCAGAAGAATCTTTAGATCCAAAGCTATTTCCTTTAACAATATATTGCGGTGGTGGTTCATCACCTTCCATGGACATTTCTTGAAGGCTCTTGGCCACCGATTTCTCTTGGCCAGCCATGTCTTTCTTAATTGTTGATCCACCAATGGATGGTTTTCTGTTGTGTGAAGTTAGTGATTATGTGTTGATGAATATTTTATTACTCCACGTTTCTTTTGGAGACAATTTGTTTAGTGTTATATACAAAACAATGTCTGCAGTTTAGTCCAATGGCTCCGACAAGAACATGAGCTGTGCTTAGTTTTTCGTAGTTAAACTGTTTTAATAAGGAACATAAGAGTAGAGTTGGTTTTTGCTGAAACCATTGCTTGGCAGGTGTTTTGCATTTTATTTATTCTTTAAATTTTTGGATATGCTCTTGATTGCTGGTCCTTATTCCGTAATAGTGCTTATTGTTTGATGTTAAAGAATGCTTCACTTATTGACTGGTGTTTGAACTTGAACAGGAGCAACCTCTTTCCTTTTTACTGAATACAAGTATGTGGGAATCTTCATGGTGGCTTTTGCCATTTTGATATTCCTCTTCCTTGGTTCAGTGGAAGGATTCAGCACAAGCCCCCAGCCTTGCACATACGATAAAACTAAAACGTGTAAGCCAGCACTTGCCACGGCTATTTTCAGCACCGTATCTTTCCTGCTTGGTGGCGTCACATCACTTGTTTCTGGATTCCTTGGAATGAAAATTGCAACTTACGCCAATGCAAGAACCACCCTGGAGGCAAGAAAGGGCGTTGGGAAGGCCTTCATTACGGCTTTTAGATCTGGTGCTGTTATGGGTTTTCTCCTAGCTGCAAATGGTCTTCTGGTTCTTTACATTGCCATCAACTTGTTTAAGATCTACTATGGTGATGACTGGGGTGGTCTTTTTGAGGCCATAACTGGTTATGGTCTTGGTGGGTCTTCTATGGCTTTGTTTGGGAGAGTTGGCGGAGGTATTTATACCAAAGCTGCTGATGTTGGTGCTGATCTTGTTGGCAAGGTTGAGAGGAATATTCCCGAAGATGATCCCAGAAATCCAGCTGTAAGACACAGAACCCTGAAATCACTTCATTTCTTTTTGGGTTTTGAAACACTGTCTTGTTAATATATTTTGTTTGTTTGTCTGAATGAATTATTGTGTATTCAGGTGATTGCTGACAATGTTGGTGACAATGTTGGAGATATAGCTGGTATGGGATCTGATCTGTTTGGTTCATATGCGGAGTCATCTTGTGCTGCTCTTGTTGTTGCTTCCATCTCCTCATTTGGGTTGAATCATGAGTTCACTGCGATGCTCTACCCTCTCATTGTCAGTTCTGTGGGTATTCTTGTTTGTTTGCTCACCACCTTATTTGCAACTGACTTCTTTGAGATCAAGGCTGTGAAGGAGATTGAGCCTGCATTGAAAAAGCAGCTCGTTATTTCCACTGTGTTGATGACTATTGGGGTTGCAGTTGTTAGTTTTGTTGCACTTCCAACTTCCTTCACTATCTTCAATTTTGGAGTGCAGAAAGACGTCAAGAGCTGGTCAGTTTTATATTAACTCCTATAAGTAACCAAGTTTGTGTTCAAAATTATTTAATGATGGGTTCTTGTATATTTATACATCAATACATTGTTGCTTTTTATATCTGTGAACTCGTAAAGATATTTTTATTTTGTATTGCAGGCAGCTATTTTTGTGTGTTGCTGTTGGTCTTTGGGCAGGACTTATTATCGGATTTGTAACCGAGTACTATACTAGTAATGCATATAGGTAAGTAATTTAGGGTACTGTTTTATTATTTTTTTACCTTTGTGCAATCATATCATCAGGCTTTAGCTTGACTATTTGTCTGGTTTTGCAGTCCTGTTCAAGACGTAGCTGACTCCTGCAGAACTGGTGCTGCAACTAATGTTATATTTGGCCTTGCCTTGGGATACAAGTCTGTTATCATTCCAATTTTTGCTATAGCAATTAGTATTTTTGTTAGTTTCACCTTTGCTGCCATGTATGGTATTGCCGTGGCTGCACTTGGGATGCTGAGTACCATTGCCACTGGGTTGGCCATAGACGCATATGGTCCAATCAGTGACAATGCTGGAGGTATTGGAATGAGTGCCGAAGAATCTTTATCACCTTTAATTTGTGTATAAAGTTAAGAGTTTTGGGGTATTTCACACAGAATCTAATGTTAAAGAAGGTAATCTATGATTTCCTGCTAATGTAGAGTATGGCTTATTCAAGATGGTTTTGATAGTTTTCATAGTGAAAGTGTTAATAAGTTTATCTGGGTATAGAGAGAAAAGAAGACCTTAAGGAAACTCAAAGGTCCATAGCTCTTCAATAATCCGGCTTCTGACCCATCAACAACGAAAGGAACTTCAAGTGAGCTTGTAAATTCCTTCTTACCAGACCATTCCAGGGCATGAACCCATCTTGAATTACCTACTCATTGCCAAGAAAAGGTCCATCAATTCATTAATTGCAAGGTGTCCATCATTCATTGCAAAGTCCATCAAATCTTCATTGACAAGAGTAAATACGTACCAGCCAGTTGCAGATTAGATCATACACTGACAGCAACATGTCACACACTCGCTAAAATCTTGTTCCCATACAATGTTAATATAAAAAAATTCCCAAGGATCATACATAAATAAGATTAAAATTGTAATATCTATCGGCACTAAGTTTTTTAATATAAAAATATTCAAAATAGTTATAATAATAAATATGGATTTAATATGGCCTTGTCCGAGGTTAGTGTGAGTTGTGAGGTTCCCTTGCGGATATGTGGGAATGGAAGTGGGTAGATTCAGAAAGTGTCACAATTGCAAGGCAACATATGTATTCCTGTTAACTTCAAATTTGACAACTGTGGGCACTATGGAATATTTGGGTTAAGAATAGCTAAATTGATAAAATGTGTTCTTGCTTAATATTCACTTACAGGTTCAAAACTCTTGTTTCCTGCCGGGAAGAAAAGAAGAGTGAGGAATCCGTTGGGCTGCCAAGTGAAAATAGACAATAGTCACAATTAAATTGTCATATCTTTACTCAGTAAATATGGATTCATTAAAGGAATAGTAGATTCAAGGGACCTCAAATTTACCTTTACACCTCAATATACTATACGTCATTGACAACATAAAAATATAAAAAGTAGGGGAAGAATGAGAATGTGAGTGGAATAAATATCGCTATTTGGTCGAATATTATTGCAAGATATGTTCAGAGAGGTGCAAGTGTTACAATGGAAGAATCAATCATCCTCAACCTTATTAACAAGAAAGAACAAATCTCTAATCTTTGCTGCCATGTATAACAAGCAATGCTATTACAATGATTTGTACAAGAATTAAAACTAAGAACCAAGAACAAGAGTCCTGGCAGATATTAGGGAGTGTCAACCGTCCTTTGCCCTGTGAGTTCCTGCAAAAATGATAAAGGTTTAATGGTTATAAGTAATGAGCGATAACCTAGAATCCAAGATCGTTCGTTGATTTGTTAGAATTAGAACAAAAAATTATATAATTACCTGATAACAGAAAAAACAAGCGAATAAGGGGCATAAGAAGAAGGGGGGATAATCTCCCGTTGTGCTTCTTCTTGGAGCAGTATGGAAAAAACATGATCTATTGATGGGAGAGGATCAGAGAGAAGAATCTGGCCGCGAATATTCGAAAAAGACTCGTTGAGTCCCATAAGGAAGCACATTACATATTCAGTGTCGGTCTGATCCTGGAATTGTTGAAGACCACCGCATGTACAGTGAAACTCTGGTCGATAACTGGCAAGTTCTTCCCTGATGCACTTAATTTTCGTGTAATATGTGCTTACTGAGTCTGTACCTTGTTGGATAGACACCAATTGTCGTCGCAATTGGAAAATGTGAGGACCATTGTTCCTAGAAAATCTTATTTTTAAATCTTCCCAAATCTCTTGGGCTGTAGTTGCGAAGAGTATGCTATTGATGATTTCCTTCGAAACAGAATTGAACAGCCATGAGATGACGACGCTGTTCGCTCGTGACCAAGCAGCGAAAGTGGCGTCCGTCGGAGGTGGTTTCTGAAGACTGCCATCAACAAAGGCTACTTTGTTTTTTACTGTAAGCGCGACAAACATCGCTCTGCTCCACGTAATGTAATTGTTATGATACAGGGGCTGGGAGATCAGAACCAGATCCGGGCCGTCCGAGTGATGCAAGAAGAGAGGATTAGAGGGATCTTGAATGGGTTCTCTCACTAAAGCTGCCATGAGTTCCAAAGGAAGTAACAGAGATAGAGACGGAAGCAAAGACCAGAGAGTAAAAATGGATGGAATTCTGATAACGTACATAACTAAGCTAAACTTTCTCATAGTAAATTCACATCAATAGGAAAGATATAATTAGTCGTATAATATCGATTTTGGGGCTAGAATATTAAATAGGTATTCGATTTAAAAAGAGTGTCAATTGTATCACAATTTTTGAAAAAGTGATTCAATTAGGTACCTTTGAGACAGAGTTAACTAACGTTGTTAGTCAACGTGTGTCAGTTTTATTTTTTTCTAAAATTTTTTTAATTTAAAAAAAATAAAAATGTCACGTGTCAAGTCGTTGTATGTGACACATAACATTGTCAGTGCCACGTGGCATTGCAATGCCACATGTCACTATCACTATGTCATTGTGTTGATTTCGAAAGTTTCCATATATGCCTTTTTGTTTCAATTTAGTATCTAAGTATGTATATCTGATTTAATTTTATCCCAATTTCTTTTTAATAATTAAAATATTTTTGTAATTCATTTTTTATAACATTAAAAATAATTAAGTATAAATATTTTTACAAAATTAAGTACTAATATTTATATTGTTCCCCTCAATTTCAAACCAAATTTATTATTTATATAAATGTTATACTAATATTTTTTATTAAAAACGACTTTTTAACATATTAGTTTATTAATTACTTTTTTATTAAGTACTCATGTTTTGTTAAATTTTTTTTAAATTGAACAATATTGTCTCTTACTAATTTTAAACCAAAATTTTTATTGGTTTGAATTTATACTAATTTTTTTATTATTAAAAATGACTTAATAAAATGAATTTTACCACTAAATTTTAATATAAATATCAAATACTTAATTTTTGTTAAACTCTTATACTTAATTACTTTTAATTTTATAAAAAAATGGATTTTAATTATTAAAAAAAATTGGGATAAAATTGACTCAGATACACATCCTTAGGTACTAAATTGAAACAAAAAAACATATAGGGGGACTAAATCGAAATCAACACAATCTGATAGTGATATTGACACGTGGCACTGACAATGTCACATGTCACACACAGGGACTTGACACTGACATTTTTATTATTATTTTTTTCAAAAAGATTTAAAAAAAATTAAAAAAAAAATTAAAAAAAATTAAAAAAATCACAGACTGACACGTGGCATGTTGACTAACGACGTTAGTCAACTCTGTCTGAAAAAGACCTAATTGAAACACTTTTTCAAAAATTGGGATGCAATTGACACTTTTTTTAAACTGGGTACCTATCTGACACCCTAGTCCCAAACTGGGTACTATACGACTAATTATACCTAAAGTAAACTATCTAGTTTAGGCTAAATTTTTATTTTATTTTTGTAAAACATATTTATGAAAAAGATTAAATACATTTTTAATTTTCTTATATGAGAGTTAAGGTTTTTTTTTATGATTTGAATTTAAAAGTTATCTTTATAAAATTAGAGTAAACAGTCATTTAAATGACTTGTCATTGTTAGTCAGAGTCACCAAACCTTCAATGAAATTTATGATAAAGAAGTAAAACCAATATTCAGAAATTTTATTTTGGACCTAAAACAAACTATTGCAATATTTGAGAAAGTATAATTATACTTATTTTTCAAAAGATAACTCTTAATTTCTCTCTCATATATATATATATATATATATATATATATATATATATATATATACTAATTTATAGTTTTAAATATTTTTCATTTAATGATTAAAATATTATACTGACATAGACTAACATTATTTATCAACTACATTAGTATTTACTTTTATTAAATAATATATTAAAATGTTAATCAGAACCAAGTAGAGGTTTTTACGACATAACAAGCTCTTCATGTCTGTATTACCCAATCTAGAAATTTTCTTGTCATGAAGTCTGAGTCCCCTAAATACAGACCATTTTCAATCATGTTTAATCAACCTATTCAACTAAATTAAGTTACTAGCTTGGTTACGTCAATTATTTGGCTAGCCAACCATCATGCTAACCAAATCATGAAAAATAAAATAAAAAGATTGTTATAAACCGAAGAATGTGAATTCTATTACCTCATTATGGTGACCTTGTTGCAACTTTTATATTGGACTTTTATATTCAGAAATATTGTGAACATCTGATATCAAATATTTTTCTGTTGTTTGCAAGCAAGACAACTCATGTTCTTTCAAAGCTTTACATGTAATTATGAAAATCACGAGATATTGAATCATTATTTCAGGTATGACCTTTTTCTGTTTGGTTAAACAGAACCTCATTCCTCGTTGGGTTAAAGTACAAACGTGAAAGTGAAGTTTTATGTTTAGATAATTTTTTTTTGGTCGAACCTCTCATTATTAATTTTGTTGCCTTCGGCGATGCTGTACAGTTTCTTTCTTGCCAATTCATTATATTCTTGAAACTTCAAGAAACACAGAACACGATTTTCTGCTCATTTGTCGAAGTTGAATACTGCGTGCTTTCATACACCACGAGCTACAATGACTTATTTACTTATTAAAGATTTGCGTGGTGAATTTTGAACTGATTTCTTAGTGGAAATTCAAACTTAGGACTCCAGAAGTCAAGTTAGGGACCACTCTTTTTGAAGAATTGCTATAAAACGGATTTAACTTGCTAACATTTTATTATATTACTAGTTATGGTTTCAAAGCAACTGAACCATACATGTTTATCTTTTATAGTTTGATTCAAATAACAAAAACATCAAAGACTTTTCCAACAGGTTGGGAATTCACATTTGAAAGTCTCACCACATTTAATCAGAGTTATCTGCAATTTTGACAGTCTCAAGAGCAATCTTTCCCTCTTGATAGCACTTGTAGTTGATGTCACCATAACATTTAACGTTTCTGTATAACCTAGGTCGTGTCTCATTTATAAGACCCTCTACAGGTCCAATCTCGTTCTCAGGATCTGGCTCATTAAACATTGCCAAAGACATCCTCATCTTTTCTGTGTTTGTCACAACCCTGTGCATTATGCTCTTGAATATTCCATTACTCATGATCTGCAACAGTGCCAAACTTCATTAACCATTCATCAACTGAACACTGATTCCACCTCAAAAACTAGTTAATGACGCACCACCAACAAGTAAGCAAGTACAAAAATAGTATCTTTAAGCTAGGAGAATTTTGATTATTCATCAACAAGTAGTAGAACAACGATTACCTGCATTTGATCGCCCAGATTGACAACAAAGGCATCGGGGATAGTGGGAACACTGACCCATTTTTCATCTATCAGAACTTGAAGACCTTCCACTTCTTTGTCTTGCAATAGAACTGTGATTCCTGATCTATCTGTGTGAGGTTTGACGCCAAGAACCAAATCAGGCCTAGAACAACGTGGATAGAAGTTGAACCTCGCTAGCATCAATGATTCTTCACCAAACTGGTCCAGGAAGCTACCCTCTTCCAAATTCAGTGACCTTGCCATGGATCTCAAGAGATAATCCATCATTGATTTCACTTTCGCCGAAAACTCCTCTAATTTCTCACTGCATTATATTAAGAAAATTCAGCCCAGTAACTTACTTAAGTAAGCTACAGAAATTTCTCAGGCAGAAAATGTATCCTCAAGAAATATCTCAGGTACCTAAAATCAGAAGGAATCTTGGGCCAAAGAGAAAGCCTTCGTTTTTCTTCTGGAAAAACTCGAAGTGATAGGCGATAGGACCAGTCAAGAACCTGCTTGTCTGAAACCACTCTATCATTCCCATACCCTTCAGATTCATTAACAGCTCGAGCATATTTCTGTTTTTCCTCTTCTGGGAGTGCAAAAAATTGTTTTGCAAGTTCACGTATTTTGTCAAGGTACGAACTTGACATTCCATGACCAATTGCCTGCATGTCAGATATGTATGCTCGCTATTACAAAGATAAAGACACTTTTTTTTTTTTTTTTATCTTAATAACTCTTCAAAGGGAACTAGAAAGTACAATAATATGCAATATATGAGTTATGGTTCTTTGAAACACATGCAAGTAACAGTGAAGATGAGGTTTTTGGAAGGTTTTGTAGATCCACACCTGGAAGCATCCAGCTGAAGTTAGAGCAGATCTGAGCCTGTGTAGCTCACCTTCTGATGAGAGGAGACTTACATCAATGATGGGTATTGGAATGAGTGCAGAAGAATCTTTAGATCCAAAGCTATTTCCTTTAACAATATATTGCGGTGGTGGTTCATCACCTTCCATGGACATTTCTTGAACGCTCTTGGCCACCGATTTCTCTTGGCCAGTCATGTCTTTCTTAATTGTTGATCCACCAATGGATGGTTTTCTGTTGTGTCAAGTTAGTGATTATGTGTTGATGAATATTTTATTACTCCACGTTTCTTTTGGAGACAATTTGTTTAGTGTTATATACAAAACAATGTCTGCAGTTTAGTCCAATGGCTCCGACAAGAACATGAGCTGTGCTTAGTTTTTCGTAGTTAAACTGTTTTAATAAGGAACATGGATCGTCTGTATAGCCGAAAGTTTTGCATCCAATAGTTTTTTAACAAAATATTTAGAATGTTTTATGATAAAAATATGCGTTCGTGTAGTTTTAAAAATAAAAAATTTTGATTTTTGTTGAGTAATTAAATTATTTGAAATTAAAATTTTAAATTTCAATTTGACAGCAAGGTTTGAAATTCGTTGTGCTATTTATTTGATTTTGGTGGTAACTTGGTTCACTTCAATAAGATAAACGCATTTTTTAAATTAATTAGTTTTCTATATTGAAACACACCATCCGAGACCACACCGATCAAAAACCACTATCAATCATCACGTCACCACAAATACTTTACAAGGGTAATGTGGGTATTTTAAAAATTATGGGGATGCAGGAACAAAGAGAGGTGCAGGAAGAAGCTGTGAGCAAAGGGTGACCCAACTACACTGTTGCGGGATGTTTGACCCAACAAAATAACCTTTTAAAATTCTTATAAATATTCGAAGAATATATTTTGAATGTTTCTAAAATAGTTTGAACAAACAACTATATTTCAAAAATAAAAAATTAATCTTTAAATTATTTTGGATTATTAATCACAAACATCTATTACAGAATTTATTTTTACGAAATAAGATGTGTAGAAAGAAAAGTTTTAAAATATATTCTATAATTCTGAAAATAGAAGACTTAAAAGCTTTCGGACCTGAAAGTAGTGTTCGAGTTGGTGACATGGTAGGATAGGATTACTCTTTGCACTCTCTTGATATATAAATACGCAACAGGATGGCCCGGCCCATGTTTTCCCACATGTTAACATATCTTGACCAAAAACATTACAATGTTTGGAACCAAAAACAACATAAACATGTTATAGACTATGGCTTTGACTATGATTGTGCCTTGTTTATTCCAAATCTTCATTTTGATGTGAGCCACAAGCACCACCACTTCGTGGCCACCTCTTATAGCAACAATGTTAGTATTACCTATACGCCTCATGTTTTGTTATGTAATGACACTCCCTAACACACCCAAATATTGTTTCTTTATCTTTTTTTCCCCTTTCCTTTGCTTTCTGCAACATTTTAACCAGCATGGCCAAGCTCACGCTGAGACCAGACAATTCCTGCTTCATTTCACATACTCACAGAGCATACTCACACACCCCTTTTATCAGAACGACATCGTTTCCACGTTTTCACTTGCACCCCTCACCTTCCAGCTTCAGCTTAAGGCTCCGAATAGTTTCTAGCGCTCAACAAAATGCCAAAGAAACCCACAGAGTGGCCAAGGCCAAAGCTCTCACGGAGCTTCAAGTGGAAGAGGTGGAGAAGAAGCATGAAAACTTGTCCGGGACCTGGCCACCTTGGAAGAATCTTCCCCAAAGATACAAGCTCATTGGCACCACATCTCTCGCCTTCGTTATTTGTAACATGGATAAGGTTCTTACATGCTTTTGCAACCCCACAAAGTAAAATTGCTTCTTGATCACAATTAGATATAATCATATAAGCAAGCAAATGAAAGCACTTTCTTTTTTGGTGGTTTTTTGTTTTTAATGGAAAGAAAGCATTTTTAGAGTATAATCAATGAATTGCTTCATCAATTATCCGTGGGATTTGATTTTGATTTAATGGGGTGCAGGTGAACTTGAGTGTTGCCATAATTCCAATGTCTCATCAATTTGGGTGGAACTCGACAACGGCTGGATTGGTTCAGTCCTCCTTCTTCTGGGGCTATGCATTGAGTCAATTGCCTGGGGGTTGGCTAGCCAAAATATTTGGTGGCCGGTTAGTTACCAGTTGCAACACTTGTTCTTTCTTTGCTTTATTGCTATTTGCTTCCCGAAAGATTTATCTTGTGTTAGACTTTTAAGCATTTGTAGGAGAGAAAATAAGAGAAAAATTAAATGAATTTCTTCATAAGCTTAAGTTAGTTATCTACAAGTACAGAAATAATTAGAACAATTATATATATATATATATATATAAGAGAATTTCTTAATACTAGCTTGTGAAGAAACTTTTGTCCTCTTAGTTTTGTCTCTCACAAGAAGTTTGTCCAAACATCGCTTTATTGAGATATTTTAGTTCAAATTGCCCTGACATTGTAAATATTCTTTATCCTATTTTTCAATCATGTCATGGATTGACATAATTAAAAATTACGGACTTTGTATTATTTTAAAAGTTATATACAAAGCACCGTTCTAAATTGTGGCTTGCATGCACAAATAGTTGCGGTGTTTCCCAAAACTGCAACGACATACAACTGTGGTACTTTCCACAACCGCAATGACCTTCCTTGTCAGTGTGGTTTTCGTTCACACAAGTTATCACAATGCATCCACAACTTATCTTCAGCATTGCTCTAACTTCTAAACTGCCAATGGTAATGAATGTGACGACCATGTGAGATGTTAGGTGAGAACAAATGACACCGCATAGTGATGTATTGGGAAGACATGAGATGTGCTAATGCATAATTAGAAAAAATATTCCAACAATTAGAATAATTTATAAAATTCTTATTGCAAACATATAATAATTTCATGCTGCAGCGGTCACAGTCTGTATTGCAGCAGCTGCAATGGTTGCACCTGCAATTTATAACCATGATCCAAATTGTAAAGATCTTTACACTAACAATGTATCAAAGTTAAAGTCTGAAAGAAAACTGGAAAAGTACAATACTCCGGGGTGATAAGATGTTATTGGTTTTCTACTTTTCTCTGCCAAAAGAGTATGAAAACATTTGGCACATAAGTTTTAGTGAATAGAGAAGAAATCAAGGCCACTTTAATTTGGTCGGTATAGATTTGATAAAGTAATTCTACTTTATTTTTCTAGTTTACCTCTAATCTTCCCTTCTCTGTTTTCTGTATTTATTTTATTATTTTTAACTCAGAAAAAATATGTATCTTGTCTGCATCTGGAAGGAACATGCAAAACAATTGAAATGCCAAGAGTTGAGTGAAGCATCACAGAGTGCCACTACTAATATGTAGGTTCTTAGTGGCTTGTAATTTCACATTAACTAGAGATATGAATCAAATAAAGATTCTACAGTTTGGATAACCCTCATCTTAGAAATAAATTTGTGGGTTTGAGTTAGACCAAAGTCTAAATTCTAAGAAAGTTTCAAAGCATTTCCACGCTTTAGGATCCTTGGGTGAGGTGGTATGGTGTTAAATTGGGCCCTAACTCCAAATACGAAGATGGTTCATTTTTCCATAGTTAGGCCAGCAATGATCTGAGGTTCAAATTAAGTTGAACCAGATGTATACTCTTTTGCATATTGTACTGAAGTTTTAGGCACTTTGAACTCAAGTTTTAATGACTAAGTAATCAAATTGTAAAATTGGGACTTGCACCGATTTCTGATTATTCTATTAGGAAGGAAATGCTGGTAAATGATTTGAGTATTGTCCACTATAACGTTGAATTGATAATGAAACAATGAATCAATGGTTTGTCCGACTTTGGAAAAAATCAAATCTTTAAAATGCTTAGCAGCAAATATCTTGTCATGTAATCTCTTTGTAATCAAGGCTCAGGATGGATATGTAACATATGTTAGAATCTACTTGCGAGGCATTGAACTTTAATCTCACATTTGGAAATATGAGATTCTAGTATGGAGTTTATAAGGCTTTGAACTCTCCAAGTATCTTTTGTGGTGTAGTTCTCCCTAGGTTCTTACCGATTTTTATCAGAGCCTTTAATCATGTCTCTCAATTGCTAACGAGGTGCAGGTGGTGATACCAACATTGCAATGTTTTCCTAGATTATTCAAAGGGCTAGTGCATAGCCAGCCCCCATGGGCCTTAGGGTTGTGGAGCGTGGTGGGATCTTATAATCCAACTGTAAGGTGTGAGACTTGAGTCGAACATTGGAAGTGTGAGATATTATTGTGGGGTTTATAAGACCCTGGGCTCCACTTACAATAGCTAGCTTTTGTGGTGCGGCTCTCTCAAGATAATTATTAGGATGTGTCTCTTTCTACAGGTAGGAATTCTCATTTCCATGGAATGCTGACAGAACTGGAATTATCATTTTTTCATACCAAACCAAGCATTCTCTTAATGAGTTTCCCATTTCTAAATTTTTCTTCGTTGTCCTTTAAGCCATCTTAAACAATACCTTTGTCATTGTGCAACACATATTCGTCACGTTTATTTATCGGGTGAAATTATAATTACATTCCAAAGAGAGGTTCAAGATTAAACTGAGGTATTTACAACACGGCATTTACATACTATATTATATTGTTATTGAAATAATTGTCTAAGCATTCCTTTGTCTATTATTGACAATTGTATCCATCTATATCTTCCTTTTATTAAAAGGGAGTCAATTGAAAAACTCGTGTTCAAGTCCTAAAGAAAGAGATTGTAATTGGACAATTACCTCATTCAGAGTTGGCACTGATATTTCTATTTAGCTTCCGAGTTTATGATGTTACAACATTATCTTTCTTTTTCAGGACTGTTCTTGAGGTTGGGGTACTGATATGGTCAGTGGCTACCGCTCTTGTTCCTTTTCTTGCTGGATTTATGCCTAGCTTACTTTTGTCAAGGGTTTTGGTCAGTAATTTTTTTCAATCACCCAATGCATACTTTCTTTCTTTTGCTGATTTAAGGGCTACTTACACCCATGATTCCTCTGGTCTAGCAAAATGTTATTATTTTGATGTATTTATCTTTCCATGGGATTTTCTATCTTCTGCTGTTAGTATGCCTATTTTGGGTTTCTTTTTCGTATATTTATTGCTATTTAACCTGTACACTGGTTAACATTTGTTATTCTTTTTCAACACTACTAAGCTCTTCTCTTCCATTGAATATCTAGGTTGGGATAGGCGAAGGTGTTTCACCCTCTGCAGCTACGGATCTTATTGCCAGGCATGTATATTTGGTTGAACCGAATTTTTTCTTGCATTATAAGAATCCAAAGAAACATAAAGATGTTGAACACAAACAGCAATTGTTTGGAGCTTAACAAAAATACTTTAAGTTAATAATTCATTCACCTAACTCAGCCACAGATTTTTTACATATACCATACATGTCAGTCAGTTATAATATATATTTTTATCTTTTAAAAGACTTTTTTAACTGGTAAGGTTTATTGCCACATGCAGGTCAATACCATTGGAAGAACGTTCACGGGCAGTAGGATTTGTTTTTGGAGGTTTGAGTGTTGGAAGTGTTATGGGGTAGGGCATTTTCTAGCTTGAAGTTACCCATAATTGTAATTTTTTTTATTGTCTACTCTCAATTTTAACACTTTAATATCTGTCAGGCTTCTTTTGGCTCCTCCTCTTATCCAAAATCTTGGTTGGGAATCAGTATTTTATTTATTTGGTCTTTTGGGGATTGCTTGGTAAGTATAAATGACTATCTATTTTCCACTTGCCTCTCTATTAGTTAAAAATAGTAAATTTCCTATGTCTTGAGTTTCAAATATGGTTGTTAGATTCAAATTATGACTTGCTTTATTGGCATGATTTTTGAAGGTTTTTGGGGTTTCAAGTTCTTGAAGGAGGTGAAAAACAATTAAATCCAAAATCTCTTTCATGTGAGATCTTTATCTATTTTAATTTTTTTTGTGGCTTCTTGATTTGGGCTAAAATGTATTTTGTTATTAAATCAATGATGATAAATGACGCATTTCTATTAAAATAAGTTTTACAATCTATTAGGATTTATGATCTGCTGGAATTTATATTTATCAAGTAATGTTTGCTTGATGATCTTATTGTTGGAAACATTTTTTTTTTCTTTTGAAAAATACTTCGGAGGTCATCCTTACTATGGTACTACCTGCCTGCTTAATCTGCTTTGGTCTGAGTGGAGTTATCACTTTTTCTTTGCTTTTCATCTTCATCAACACTGCTGGAAAATGATAAATTTTGTATCAGCCTATAGCTTGGTTTGCTGTTGCTTTTGTCAACGCTAATCATTCTGTGAATTTGCTCTTCTAAATTGAAAATTTCACTTTAGAGAGGAAGAGGAAGGTGAGGCAGGCATCTCAGCTATTAAGGAAAAATCAAGGAGTAGTTTCTAACAAATCCATGTGCATGATATTCTCACCATTGATGTTGGCATGAATATTGAGATTTCTTACTTTTCCTTCCAAAGTGAGAGCTGACTTTAGTGGAGTCAAATTCAATAATAATCATTTAATAGATCTCCAATGTTACCTGACATAAGATATGGGTTACCTACATATTTACCAGGTTATTCCTTGTGTCTGTGGTTATGTGTGATTCAATAATTAATGTTGAGTGACCACCGGATAAGTTCTGAACTTGCAAGCATTTGTCCTTTTAGTCCTTGACATTTCTAAACCCTCACTTAGTCCATCATTTTGTAGAAAGTCATTCAGTTTAGACCTTTTCTAAGCTTTTATTCATTGGCATTAAGGATTTAAGTGAATAACTTTTTGCAAAGTCAAGAACTATATGGGAGTTTAGAAAATTCAGGAACTAATGTCTATAATGCTTACAATTTCATGAACTGAGTGGTTCACAAAATCAATGTGAATTTGAAACTATGACATGTCAGCAAGGATTTTAAGTATATGTTAGGTTCTTGAGGTAAAAAAAGGGTTAAGAGGGAGAGAGAATCAAAAAACACCCTAAGCCTTTCTCTGGCAATGGAAGAATCCCTTTTTCAAATGTGTGAAACGGTTTTATTTCTGTCCCCATAAAGAATGCCTATTTTTGTTCGTAAATTATGTGCATATGCCCTTCGACCTCCAAAATCTTCTAATAACTATCTGTTATACCTAATCTATTACACGTTTCTAATATAAGTATATAACCAGTAACTACTTATACTTAGGCTGTGTTTGAATAACCCTGTTGAAAGCCAATAAAATGTGAGAGGACGATTGGGTTCAAACGTGCTTTGAAAAGTCGGAACTCTAATTTTTAAAATCAATCTTCCACCCTCTGCTGTATAACCAAGACCAAGTTGCTCCATTTACACAGTATCTCTCATCAATGGGTGTGTCCCGTGTCCGACACGTATTGGACACTCGTATGATACTCATACGACACGTATCAGTAAAGTGTCCAATTTGAAAGATAATTTTTTTTTGGTCTTTAACATGATTTTGACATGACTCCAACACAATATTAATAATCACAAATTCAATGATTTTCTAAAAAATTCATAAACTTGTAAACTTATCACATAAGTTTCTATTATGATTCTAAAAATAAGGAAAAAATATTATATGATCACTACTTTTCACTTTTTTTTATATTAGATAAATAAATTAGATTCATTTCTATGTTAGTTGACAATGTGTTAGTTGAAAGTTAGAAAATAATATGTATATACATGTCGTGTCCTGTGTCCTATGTTTTTCAATTTAGCTGTATCTTTGTGTTCGTGTTGTATCCGTGTCCGTGTCCGTATCCAGGCTTCATAGCTCCTAACATCATGTCAGTACTCATAATCTGCACATTTGGTTAAGAATTAATAAATTATAAATGAAGATAATATCTTCTACTTTTTCATTTTTCTTATGTTATGTGTAAAAGGCAGTTTGCATGTTCGTATATAAGGTGTCTTTGTTGTTCAGTTGAAGGCTTTCATTCTTTTGTTTAGAATTTGAAGCCTTACGTGGTTAAAGTGGTTGTTTTTAACTTTTGTCTTTCACTGCCTCGTTACAGCCCCAGACACCCTGACAAACTCATGGAAAACTTCTCTGACCGAATTGAATGGCTCTTTGAAGGTACAAGTAAAGAAATTTACGGCAGTTTTGAAGCTCATTCTTTTTTTTAAATTTGAATGACCGTAGGAATGATTGGGCAGTTCTGCTTAATGGCTTTAGATATTCTTATACTTTTTATTGGTTGTGTTAGTTATTATAGATATTGTCTCTGTAAACACCTTTAGGAAGAAAACATTAGAGGAAAAATTGAAATCAGTTTCTCCATAAGCTAAAATTAACTCATGCACTAGATAATTTGTAAAAGCTCTCTCATATAGTTTCTCTGAGTTTTTATTTTTAACTCATGCATAAACTAATTTTAGCTTATTGAGGAGTGAAGTTCATTATCTTCTATTTTTTTCCCCCTGTAAGTGCTTAACATGTCCGTCATCCTTATCTCATTTGGCTACAATTTAGAATTTATTAAGGATTTTCATGGTAATAAAAATTATTTATATATATATGTATGTATGTTTGTATTTATGGATGTTCATTTTGGAGGTATTTTCTCAAGCAATTCCAATTTCCAAGTATTCTTAAGAGTTCAAATACCAGATATAATTTTTTTTTCCAGTATGCGTGTAAGACTTACACTTGGTTAGATTAAGTGAATGCTTACAATATCTGCTAAGTAACATTGTTTTGTGTCTGTTCTTATAATACAGGATGTACCTTGGAAGGCCTTTTTCCAAAATCGTGCTGTGTGGGCTATGATATATGCTCATTTCTGTGGTAGTTGGGGTCACTATAATTGTCTATCATGGCTTCCCACATTTTTTAGGTACCCTGTTTCCACTTTTTATCTTTCACTGCAACCAAGCCACCATTGAGTCAGTGGTGACCTTTCGAATGAATAATTGTTTCTTTAACTTTTTTTGCCATTTTAACATTTACTCATTCATGACATATTTTTACTTACAGAAATTTAATTAAATTATCATATCATGATATGCTAGAAAGAAGCGGATTTACCTTTTATTTACTCTTGTTACACACACACACGCAGAGGAACCAAAGTTATATTATTACATTTTAGAATTTTACAGTCTGGGAATTTCAATTTGAAATTGACGACTTTACTGCTGCTGAGCCCTGTTGCTATGAGATGATGCCATAGTGTTGATCACACACTTCGATTGCTTTTTCTTTTATAAAATAATTCCTCTTGTTTAAAGATTGATGAATTTGGGGAAGAAAGTAATTTTGTAAATAATTTATTCATAGGGTTTAACAATTGGATCTTCGGCATAAAGAATAGTAAATTCTAAATTTGTCTTTTTCTCTTTCATTGTTCAGAGAGAATCAATTTGAGATTTCGAATATTCTCAGGTCAAAGAAATTATGTAAAGAATTTTATAGCACTCTGCTAATGGTTTTAACATATTTATGCGTCGAATTCAAACTTCTCTACAGTTGCAAACCATGGAAAAGCTTTGTAGTACCTTGGAGAAAACCATAGTTTATTTTAGAAAGTGAGTTTAGGTCTTATTCAATCCTACAAAATTAATTTATAAGATGAAGTTTGCACCCTTTGTCATATCTCAAGACAACTTGAGATCTCCTTTACTTTGTGACTGCTTAGCATTATTTTGTAGATTCCATACTGATGTATAGTGATGATCACTGACTGCCATTTGGCAATATATTGCAACTAAGATTAGTTATGCATTTTGAAAATTCTTGAGAAATTAGATAATTTTGTGTTATGCATGATTGTCAGATCTTAAAATTTTTGTTTTAAAGTTGTACAGAATTTAGTGATAGTATTGCGTACAATTTTGATCACTGGAGAATCTAATTCGTCCATCTGTATGATATGTAGTGAGGAGCTGAATCTAAATCTGACTGAAGCTGCATGGGTAAGACAGTTATTTTTTCTTTCTTGTTTTAGTGCCTATTCATGTCTTGAGTAGGGAGAGTAGCTATTTTCATTCTTTATGTCTCACATTGACAACGAAAGAAATGTAGCAATTTACTCTTTCAAAACATCACAAATAATAAACTGACACATTAACTGCATCTTGCAGGGCTATCATACCACATATTTAACAGTACTACCAAATTATGCTATGTCTTTTATTTTTCCTAACACAAATTTTGAATGGCCTCGCACCATCTCCTTTAGCTAGCCCAAAACTTGGCCAAAAATAATGACATAATTGAAATAGCAAATTATATGTTGAATAATATTAAACTATTTAAACTTAATAGATAATAGTTTTGAAGAGTAAACAATCATCACCGTGTAGATGTCATAATTCATAATGATACTTAACATGAATTTTCTTTAAAAAAAATAATCATTACTATTTTCGATGTTCCAACTTGGGGGTGTGGTACCCCAACAAGTGGAGAGACTGTTTTAAATATTTTAACCCATGATCTCCATGTCAGAAGGCAACAACCTTACTGTTTTAAATATTTTACCATGGCTCTCCCTCAATGAAAACATCTTTTTCCCAATTCAATATGGACTTTCCTTTTACCAATTTAACCTAGTTTTTAATGGCTTTGCAAGTTCTTGACAATGTGACTGGACTAACTGAACACCAGGCTAGTTGAACCTATCAGTTTAGTTTTTTTTTTTTCTTTTTAAAAAAAAGTTTATTAAAAGTTCTATTTTTGGACTGGGATCTTGCCTAATATTCACACACATACGGACATACTAACCATTGGGGATTGTTAATCGTTTCAGGTGTCTATACTTCCTCCATTGGCTTCAATATTTGTGACTGGTCTTGCAGCACAATTAGCTGACAACTTGATTTCAAGAGGAGTTGAAACCACTGTGGTATGAGAGGCACTGAAATGTTATTTGTTATTGTTGTTTATTATATGAATCATTACTACATATGATATGGCAACAAATGTACTTCTTCATGATAAAGTTGACATCATATTTTGTTAAGAAATGGAATTTCATGTTCTGTAGCCATTAGTCCTTCTCTAATACTAAATTTTGCATCCAAACTGACTGTATACACAATGCATGTTAGGGTAAAGACAAGACTATTGACTACACCTCACTGGATGTAGGCACAGTAGATATTGTGACTGTTGACCCAATGCAGACATCTAAATGACAACTGACAAATTATTTGAACATATCTATCTTGACTTTTATTCTTAATTCCTCAGCTGCCTGAATTTCTTTTAAAATTATTTATAGGTTCGAAAGATCTGCCAGTCTATTGCATTTTTGTCCCCTGCAATCTGCATGACTCTTTCCTCACTGGATCTAGGGTTACCACCTTGGGAGATTGTGGGAATTCTCACAGCTGGTTTGGCCCTCTCAAGCTTTGCCTTATCAGGTACTAGTTAATCCTGCTGCAAATATACCCTGTTTGATTCATATACTTTCCTTAGCCTTCACTGTCTGTATTTATCTGCTTATCCAGGGCTTTATTGTACTCACCAAGACATGTCACCCGAATATGCAAGTATACTTCTGGTATGTGTGCTTCCACTTCTTTTCTTTTATATGAAATTGAATATTGTGAAATTTTTTAACAGAATACCCAGAAGAACAAAGGGTCTATTTGAACAAATTTTTGCGCAAGTACTTTTAAGATGAAAAAATAATAAGAACCATAAATGAAAATTAGGGTATGCATAAACTAATTGGTAGAAGCTTTCTCATGTTAATTCTCTAAGAGGTGATTTTTAACTTTATAAATTATGTCATTTCAAAGCTTTTCTGCAGTATTTTCATTTTGAAGTTTCTGCACATCTTTTGTTGTTTTTAAGTCCTCTGATATCCACCCTATAAGAATCTTGAAGCAGGTAGCATCATTCACCCATCAAATTTGGAATAAGAATGGGACACAGTTATTCTCTGCTCCTTTAGAATTATATTAATTTTATCCTTTTGAGTAAAGGATTTTAATCTATAAGTTGTCCTGTTCATGCAAAAAGGCGTAATGTATTGTAAGTTTTAGTTTAAAATTATTAACTTTTGATGGACTTCTGTTCCATCCTAAGTTTGAAGACTATCCAATTTTCCCAATCCAAAAGAAACTCCTCTTCACCCAAGTTAATAACTTGAAAATGGATAGACTAAACCATACTCACTATTTGCTATTAGGGGTTGGATTGGAGCCACATCCATAATTTTTTTAAAATAAAAAAGAAAAAAATCTGAGTTGCATCTTACTTCTTTCTTGTTCTGTTTTGTCTCAGGGTATAACCAATACTGTTGGGGCTGTTCCTGGAATTGTGGGTGTAGCACTCACTGGTTATCTTCTTGACTTAACTCATTCATGGAGCGTAAGTTGCTGCTAATGTTAGTTGTTTTCTCAATGTATGCTGTATATCATTATGTGAATTTGATTTATATTTCATCTCTGGCATGTAGATTTCACTATTTGCACCATCAATCTTCTTCTATGTGACTGGTACCATGGTATGGTTGGTGTTCGCCAGCAGTAAGCCTCAAAGTTTTTCTGAGCATAACTGATTCATGTTCCAGTCATTCACTATGTATGAGAAGTGGATTTTTGACACGGGGTATATCCTTTGATATTTACAAATCAGATAATTTAAGTACAAAGAAATGATTGTATAGGTATATGTATGTATGTATTCTTATTTTTCAATTGTAGGATATTATAGAATTTTGTATATTTTTCACAGATGATGTTATGGTGGTTGGTCACCAAAAAATGTCCTGACAACTTAAATCCTTGAAAGTCAAGAATCAGTTTCCTCTACCAACTTTTGGTGCTATGGTCTTCTCTTGCAAGTTTCAACCAGAAAGTGACCTTTGATGAATAATTTTAACATTTTAAGCTATGAAATCTCTCTCCAAACTCTCCATGTCATTGTTTTTTCCTTTTTTTAATTATGTTTTAGGCTATATTTATTAAGCTTTGGTTGTGAGGTCAACTGATCATTATTGATGAAGAACACCTGCTCTGCTGAGATTTCTCTCACTCTCATTTGTTTTTGAGATTTTGTTGTGTTGTATTTAAGATTGTTTTGAATTGATGATGAAAAATGGATACAACTATAGTTGAATAAAATGTATTGGAATACAATGAAATAAAATGTAGGTCTTATTTTTTATTCAATGAATATCCTTTTAGTTTCTTTAACTATTATAATTAAGTTAAGAACTGTGTCAAAGATTTTAATAATTAAGGAATAATAAAATAATATAATTAAAAATTGCAATGAAAATTAATTAATGACGTGAAATGTTATACTTTTTAATAAAGAATATTCCATAATTAACGTCACATTACAAAGTGATTGTTTAGATTCATCTATTACAAAGTGATTAGTGATTAATAACACCGTTGTTAATAAAGGATCATAGAAGAATATATTTGAAATTCTGTTCTTAGATTTTAAAAGTTTGAAAAACGATGAAATAAATATGAATAAAACACGAAAAACAAAATGATTTTTCATCACAGACTTTCTCTTCATCTACAACCTGATTTGCAACTAAAAATAGCAGTACCTATTATCTTATATATAAAATTATATATTAATATTGTAATTTTTATATATGTTTCCGTATTATAATAAATATATAGAATTAAAATAATAAAACAATTTAAACTTTTCTATTTAGTGAATATATTTTAATTTGTTATTTAAAATATTATTTTTATTAAAAAATTATTATGATTTTTTAAAATATATTTTATTTATTTAATACTTCTAAAAGTTATTTCATATATTAATTTTTTATTTTATCAATCAAATCATTTTTAAACTTTTATTTTATTTTTCTGAACCTCACTTTTCACTTTTTCAAATTTATCCTTTAATCCATGTAGATGCTAAATGTCTCATCCACATGTGGCAAGAGATTAAATGTCACTTTCAATTTACCTGAGACATTTAAAATTTGCCACTAAAACTGAATGGTAGGCATTAGAAAACAAACAACTGGTCAAAGTCGTGTAGGCCCCCATTAGGGGAAGAGAAGATAAAATTATCACCAATAATAAGCTTAAATACAATTTCATGTATTCTATCTCTTATTTTATGGACCACCAAGTGAAACCAATTTTCGGATCCACCTAGTGCCACTGAGCTAGCTGCATGCTGCAAGAAGAACATTTGGTATATGAGCAAATACAATAGATACAGGACCAACTGTTATTGGCTTTGTTGAGTCTACATATATAGGCTCCAAAGCAGGAATTTCACCAGCTGAGTTTACACTTAAAACTTTTCCATTTAGCAACATGATTTGGCTATGTAAATTCCTCTCTGGTGCTGTTAAATGGTACTCTCTTCTGGCTGGTTCATGCACTCCACTGTGAGGTAAATTGTTAAATTTTAAGGCCACGTTTACTTCAACTGTGGTGCTGTTGTCCAAGTTCAGCACTAGTATTGTCACCCCTTTCTGTAACAGAGAGTATCACATCAGATTTCAAGTATATTACATCTACCATGTACAAATACATACACAGAACTTCTTCACTTACAGATTCCTTTGCACAGTGTGCGTAAGTTCTTATCTTCTTTGTACCATAGAAGGTGGTTGAAAGGACACGCCCTCCCATGAGTCGGTGCCAAAGAAGTGCACTGTAAGAAAGAAAGCACAAATCCACAAAAATGTACTTCAAATGGGACCCCACTTTAATAAAACCTCTTGTTCTTTATAACAAATAGGTTCCTTAATAAAGTGGCAAGCAATTAATGAAGCAAGTATCACACATGGGATGACTGAATATGATAAATCAGACAATATTTAATTGGTGATGATGATGCTCGTTGTTCAACTATGAAATTCATTTTTTAGTACCTATAATAGTCTGGATTTGGCATGAAAGTAGTAGTATTCAGTAAACCATAGTTTCCTCCTATCAAACTTTGTCTGCAGTATGTTCTGGTGTCATAAACAGCTGACATGCCAAGCTGGTCCAAATACCTGTGTTTAATGTGATAGCTTTAGAAATTAAACCTGTGGGAATCTCTTTGTGTATTGACAAAGCAAGGGGAGTTACACTAACCAGAAACTGTAGACAAATGCATCAGACACAAGATGATGGCCACTATTATAGGCCCCTCCTGCCTCACCAACCCATGCTGTTACCTTGTTTGTTGAATTTTTAAGTATACCTTTGAGCCTTCTGAATGTGTCAGCTGGTCCATCCAGTTTGGAAGGGTCAAGAATAGTTTGAGTTAAGTGGTCATCAACTCCTGTAAGTAGCTTTGAGTTAGAAATGGAGACAAGGAAAACATGATAAATTTATATCCAGTTTTGAGGAAGATACCTGGCCCAAGATTATAAATGTGGTGGGTGACCACATCTGCAGATTTACCAGATTTGCTTATAAATTCCTTGAACCAATTTTCGTCAAAGAAGCCTCCAGGAGCAATAACTAGTGGCTTTGGTTCAATCCCTCTATATTCATTTTCAACTATACTTCTTAAAGCAGCTACATCAGAAGCATATTGATCTGCTGCAACACTTACCCCAATTCCATTTCCACACAATTCATTCCCTGTCCGTAACAAAAGACTCCCTTGTGGTTAGTCCACACACAAGATGGCTTTATTCACATTGCTTATACAACACCACAGTTAATTCTAAAGAAGTAAAGTTGCCATTTTCTTTCTTTTAGCAAAATAGTTTGATGATTACAACTATTTATGTAAAAATTTAAATTTGTCAGGTGAATTCATGCCGTGTGATAAGGGATAATGATAGCATTAAACCTTAAAATTTTCATGCCTAGTCTTATTGTTCCAGCAGCATAGTCTTACCAAGTTCCCAACCATGAATGTGGTACTTCTTTCTGACAGTGTATCGTATTAAAGATTCAGCATTGGTGTAGTTCCAAGGTCCAACAGCAAAACCAGACTTTATAGATTTTCCGGCAAGCTCATTTAATCCAAAGATAACCTTAGCCCTGAAATATAACTATCATTGATGTTAAACTTGTCAAAAACACAGTTGCCAAATCAACAAGATAAGTCTATTTAGTCCCAACCACACTCATGGTTGATGACTTAAAAAGGGAAAACTGATTTTACCCTGCTTTCTGGAAAAAGCTGTTTAGCTCATCCCACCTGTTCATCGGTAAGCACCCTCGAGTGAAACCAAACATTTCATTAGCATTAAAAACAAAAGGAGTACAGGGTTGTCGATTATCTTCAGTTCCGTATATGACCTTGTCTTGCAAAGTGCCACCTACTCTAATTTTCAATGATGAAAAGGCTGCAAAACATTCAAAGCCAATGATACCTTAATAAACTACCAAAACTACGACGAATCATTCAATAATAAGATCTGAAAAAAAGAAGTAAATTGCTGCGAAAACAACCCAGTTGTGAATCCTTTCATACCTTTTACTGCATTTAACAAAATTTTGTTGTTGAGATCCTGCAACAGATAAAAGTTATAGATGTAAGTTTGTGACAAGACTAGAACCTTTATTGCTGGTAGAGAGGATAATCTCATCATTAAATGATCAGAGAATTATTATTTTAACAAATAAATAGGTCTTTTTTAAGAAGACAACCTAGACATGCATTCCAGATAGATTCGAGCATCATTCCGAAGAGGGAAAAAAAGTCATCGTACAGAAAATGTTATTTATAAATTAAAAGGAAGAAGACGCAAAAGCCATCTTATTATTCCGAAGAAAAAAAAGCTTTTAGCAGATTCAGAAACCATAAGAACAAAATAATGGAACTAACCAGATTAAGCAGAGAAGCATGCCCCCAACTACATTTTCCATAGTCACATTTCTGAGGAGGCCACCAATCCAGAGTTGCACAGACAAAATCATCATCAATCCTTCCAATAGCAGTTTTCCCATGAACTAAAACAATCCCTTTGTCAACTGCACCTACTCTTGCACACAAAGCACCCACTGAGATGAAGCTCAAGCTTGCCAAGTACACCCATAGACACAGACCCAGAAGCCTTATCTGAAAACCCATTTCCAGATTCAGCAAAATACAAGATCTTTGTGACTTTTCTCAAATGGGCTGCTAAGAATTCATGGAACCGAGGCTTTGCTATTGCTACAGCAGCAGATTTTACTTGCTGACCACAGAGACAAAAGAGTGCTGATAATATAATGACATAAAACTTCCTTCACAGGAAAGTTATGTTATGCTGGCTGTTGCAAATGCTGGTGGAAAGACACTTCATTTCATGCGTACAATGCAGCACTTATATACTTGAGAATGCTTCCTCTGTGTCATCTTTTTACAGGTATCAATTTCAGAAGAATCTTTAACCCCACAAGCTAATTAAGAAATCACTGAGACGGCTAATTTTTAAGTATTGCATATAAGTTATTGAATAAGTATTTCCCAAATTAGCATTAGAAATAATTGAGAAAACTCGTTTCTTGTGTACAACTGTCCCTTTTATTGAGCCACTTGCTTTTTTAATTATTAATGATCAGCAAAACTTCTACTTGTGTGTTAATTTACTTTAATTAATTCAACCTATCTGATTTGATTATATCTTTATTTTTGAGAAACTGTAATTTAATTTAATTATTTATCATTTCTCAGTTATCATAAATAAAACAACTGTAGAATGCTGTCTGATTAATCTCTGAAAAACCAATTAAACTTTGTTGTGCAATAAAATAAAAATTTATTATCTTCCTTTTTTGCTTAGACTTTACTTTCTTGTTTAAGCTGTGTGAAATCAGTATAGAAAGCAATCATTCCTTCCATGTTAGTGGTAATTAACAAAAAAGATTATAATGATAGCTATTTCTAAAGGTATATAGCAGCAGTGCTTTGATGTAAAATGAAGAAAATAATGGTAGGTTCTTTTTATAATTTAAAGAAAATCTCTTGTTGTTTTTCAAGTGAACTTTTTTCCAAATTGAGAAATTTATAACGGGAGAAGAAATTAACGCGATTTTTGTTGCTAGTGGGGTCAGGATGAGGAAGAAAGTACACAGAGGGTGAAACGGTGGACAGAGAAAGTTTCTCTGTTTTCAACTTGCATGGAATGGAACAAAGATAAAAAAAAAAAAATGGTATCAATTATTTGTATTTTGCAGTGGGCAAATCGAATATTGCATTTATATTTTGTTTTCTTTGATCATTTTGGTTGTATACAACACCATGAATTTTCTACGCTATAAATGGTTGCGCGCAACGAAAAGATATGGATATGAATCATGATGGTTACGCTTGAACCATCTTCATGTGACATATTGTTTCATTTTTATTTATGTTAAAGTGATTCAGAAAGTTTTAAGCTTGAAATGTTCATTTGGTGCATAGTTCAATAATGTCAATATCTGGTAATGACTAGGACTTGGGATGAACTAATCGAGGAAGGCTCGATTTGGTGGTCATGTCACGGAATTATTATTTTTTCTTTCATTCATTCATTCAGACATTGCTTTCATGGCCACAACCACAACTTGTGTTCTCTTAGATTGGTTTGGATTGGATAACGTTTTTGTGTCAAACAATTATTTTGAAGGTTTTGATTACAGTTTAAATCATTTTGTGTTTTTGTTTTCTTCTTACTCCATCATGCAACACTCTTTATTCTATTCCCCTTTAGTTTTCTAACCATTTTTTTTTTCTCAATACTTAAGGTAAACGCTTGCATCACTCGTATCAAATTCTTTGCTCCAACAAAAAAAATGATTTGATTGAGTTATAAGTTATAACCACATCAGTATGTTTTTGTTTATTGTGATTACAGTGATTAAAAATAAAGAAATGTTACATTCTTCACATGTTTCTAACAACAAATGGATCCGTTTCATACAAATTCAAGAACAGATTCATGCTGGTTCTGTGAAAGTAAAATGGTTAGCTGGCACAAGAAAAAAGAGACCATTAGGTGATGCATGAACGAAACACCAAGGTCTGAAATTGGTGCTGCGCCCACCTACTATTTGTTGTTTTGCAAGATAAAAGTTAATTTACTAGAAGGGGTTAGTTTTTTTTTAATATTATTAATCTGAGTCGTTTTTTAAAAAATTATGGATCTGAATTAAGTTACTAATATTATCGGAAACTTTTTCATATTAAGTTCTTAAGAATAAATACGATTTCAGTATTTTTAAGATTAAAATCTCTAATGACATTGACGACTTAATCCATATCCGTAATTTTAAGAATAAATACGACTTCAGTATTTTTAAGATTAAAATCTCTAATGACATTAACGACTTAATCCATATCCATAATTTTAAAAAAGTTTAATTCAGAATGGTACTATCAAAAAGAAATTAACTCCTTATAGTAAATTAATCTGAGATCAATGTATAGAGTTGATATTCACCTAATGTGATGAAAATTGAAAGCCAAAAAGTGTTCCAATTTTATGAAGTGGAAAGTGTCTCTCTCAAATTTACATGTCCCATTGAAGTACTACAATCATCTCTACTCCATTATCACTAGCTGGTGGTCCAAAACATTGATTTGTTGAGCTACTACTATACCTTCTCATATGCACCTATGGTTGATGGCTATAATTGGTTGATTGGGTCCATCTTTGCCAATATTGTTTATAATTTAAAAGTATTTCAGACACTTTGGATTAGGATGAATGGGAGCATATACACACACAATTATTCTTTGTTGTTTTGTTTTCCCTTGTATTAGAGGGAAAGGTATCATTGTTTGGTGAAATATTAGTTCAGTCCAAGTTGACCTAAAAGATACAATTACAATTCAAAAACAAAATGTATTACTTTCAGTTGTCATCCACTGCGCCACCTTAATCTTCATAAATTATAATTAACAATGGGTATCTTAGGATGACAACTTTAAAAAAGAGTTTTCTATTAATAAAAATAGTATTTTGATTTTGATATGAGTTTTTTAGAATTGGATTTTTTATAGAATGAATTTCTTATGTATAAAATTAATGTACATTTGAATCGTAGTTGTGGATCTGAATCCATTGTTAGGTGACATTTTTCGAAATCACAAATACATTAAAATCACAAATACATTAAAGAGTGAAAAAAGTAATGTGATTGTTTCCCTTTTTTCTAGGGTTAGCTTTTCAAACCTTTTGACCCAAAAGGTGGAACCTTTACGGAACCAGCACCGGTTAACTAGATTAATTACAATTTTATATACATTAATATTTTTATGTTCCAAAACAAAGTAATCGGTTTTTTTTCAAATGTATAAGGTCGTAGGTTTTAATTTCAGTGTGATTATTGTATAAAAAATTAAAATAAAAACTTCATGGAATTTTTTTGGGCCAGTATTGTTGTCACGGCCCTGTACTGTTGAGTTAACCATAGGGGATTTCTTCATGCACTTCCAAAGCTTTTTTTAGTATCTCCAAATGTAAGAATTTATAACTATATTAATCTTACATACTTTGTATCGTGGATATCGACGTTCACAATAATTTTGAAACAGATGTCATTTCTGTATTGCGAATATCAACATTTGCAACCTTTTTATTTTTCAATTTTTATCTTGAATTTTTTTTTGGCTTTGATTCTTAATCCATTTGATGCAGTAACCACACTATAACATGTATAAATATTAATATAGTAGTTAGTTAATTTATTTTAAATTATATAAAACTAATTTAATTTTAAAAAAGTTAAAAATTATTTTTATGAAAAAATTGTATTGTGGATGTCGACATCCGCAACTCATAAGTCTAAATCAAATGTTGACATCCGTAAATAGAGCTGTCAAAATTGTTGGAACCTACGAGCCAACCCGGCTCACCACGGGTTTGGACCAAATTGGGTTAAATTTTTTTTACAAATTTCAATACGGGTTGATTTTTGACCCGGCTCATCTAGAACCTGGAACCCGAATGAGCCGGGTTGGCTCACCAACCCGCAGATAAAAGGGTCATACAAGTGTTTTTTATTTTTTTTTATTAAGTTGAGCTTTACTATTTGGTCATGTTAGGTTGTTTTTTTATCCAACACATAAATAATTTGTACTTTTTTTTATTTTGGTTTGTATTTGGATTGTTTTAAAATTTATTTATATTTTAATTAGAATTACAATTTAGTTTTGATCGAAAAAAAATAAAAAAAAATGTATATTTTGTAAATAAGTGAACCCGTGAGCCAACCTGTTTAACCTGCCAATAACACACATATCTAGAAACTTATTTTGTTTTATTTTTGTGAATAAATAGAAAAATTTCAATAATTTTTCCAAGTAAAATAAAATAATTAAAATTAAGCAAATAAATAAGATTTAATTGAGCAGCATAAAAATTAATTTAAAATGTGACTTTTCATACTTGAGTAAGTATGATCTTAAAATAATATAAGAAGCACAACCTTTGTTTAGGTGTGATTTTTTTTTATCACTTTAAGTGAGTTGTGTTTGTGGCTTAAATGAAAGTTTCCGGAAAAAAAAAATATATTGTGGGGATTGAATAGAATTCCTATAAAAAAAAGATGAAATTAGGAAGAGGTTTTACATAACTTTTAATAGACAAAATAGATTTGAATTTCTCAAAGTTAAAGGTGGATTAAATATTCATCTCAAATTGATTCTCACTTATTTGGATTAGTTTACTACTTTTTACTTCACTAATTGAATTTGATTGACACGAGAAAGGGATTTAAAATATAAGATATTAGAGAAAACACCTAATTAAAAGCAATGCTTAAAAACAAATTAAATTTTAATTAGATATATTTAAAACTATTATTTTTTTTAATGGTGGTTATAGGTTATGATTTGCAATCGAAATGAAAATCAATCAACGTGTTATCATTTATTTAAAGAATTGAAATTTGAATAATTAATCAAATAATTATATGATTGAAATATATTAAAATAAATTTATTTTTATGTATTTATATAAGTGATAGTTGTTTAAAATTCAACCCTGACATTACATGTCATGATTTATTACATCTCATTCTTTCAATATGTAGGTCAATTATTTTTTTACTAAAGATTTAAGATGCTTAAATTTTATGTCAGTTGTTCAATAACCATTTGATATGTATTTCTTATATGCTTATATTTCTATCTTTATATGTATTTCCTATCTTTTATCTTCTACCTTTAATTTTTTTTACGTCTTTATCTTTTATTATTGATTTTGATTTTGTTTAAAACAATATTTAATTTAAAAATAATAATAAACAAGCGTCATAAAGTACGAATATTACATTAATAACATGACTTATTAACTATACTAAAACATTGTATTTTAGTATTTTTTTTAAGACAAGAATTCATAATGATAATTATTTTAAGAACAGAGAATTTATTTACTATACTAAAAAAATGTATTATAGTATTTGTTAAGACAAGAATAGTGGGTAAGCAATGATTTTTCTTATACTATGAATCCATTTTTTCAAACCAATGAGCACATTGATTGGACTCACAAAAAGACATGTTGGAATGACTCCAAAGATGATTATGAAATGACCTTATATGGTTCATAATTATAGCATAAGGATGACAAAGATCTTCAAACACCACCTTTAATCATATACAATAATACAATTCATATACACGACAGTTTTGAAAACCCGTATTCCAAGTCAAAATAACTATTTTATCAAAATTTTGAGTAAGATAAACAAAAATTTACATATTCAAACTCGTTAAACGCACTCAAACAACATAATGATACCTTAAAATAATTCCTAATGAAGGTTTAATGCCTAACTTCTTTGTTCTATTTTATTAAAAAAATTAGGAGAAACTATTAAGCATTCATAGGTATTATGTTTATAATAATTTCAAGATAAATACCTAAATAGTCTCCACAGTATCTTATGCCAGTATTAAAATTTATATTATAATAATTGTAAAAATTGTATTTATTTTTGTAGTAGTAAGAATATGAACCACACTTACACATGCAGAGGGAGACACGCCTAGGAAGATAAAATCAAATTATTAAGAAAAAATTTATGTAATATCTTTAACGATCACTGTAAAATGTTAATTTTAATGATTATGTTTTAAGAAAATGGATAATGAGAGGTAACAGTTGAAATATCTTAAAAACGTTTTAAACCATGATATTCAATAACGTTTTAAACGTTTTAACCGGTTTTCTGCAATCTATTTTTAAAACAGTTAGATTAGTACCCTACGTTAAACGTTTCCTCTGTCAATCGCACGTAACATTCTCAGTGACTGCTCTGTTTCCTTCTGTAGTAATCTCCCAACAACAGCTTGCACGGGAAGAGAAAGACGTCTATTAAAATTTCTAAATATATAACCATTAAGGAAGTGGCAGTATATTACAAACAGATTCAAAGAGACTTGTGGCATAACATGAATTTGAGAATGCTTCATCAATGATTTAGTCAGTGAGAGATAGAACTTTATTTATGGAAACACACTAATATTAATGAATACTTTATATATTTTTTATTTGCTTTTTCTGGCATACTACCTGCTATAAGATTGATGGATCCATTGCACACAGTCATAACGTCTCCACAAACCTTAACAAATCTGCAGCTTAACATAAGCAGTTACTTTTTCAATTGCACATAACTTAATTGAATACCCGGACATAATTTTCGGGGTTGAAGGTTTAAGATTTGGATTAGAAATTTAGTCATTTCCTAAGAGCAATGATGCAGGAAATGTGTATGGCGGATCATTCCTTGAAAAAATCCTTTCAGCGCCAGCATGAGTCACATAAAGGAGCGCATGCGAGGCCTGGTTATAGACTGTGCCCCATCTACGTATATGGTTGTTCCAGTCATGTAGCGTGATCCATCACTGATTAGATAGATAACCGTAGACGCCAGATCATTCTTAGCATCAAGCCATCTCTCAAGCGGTGCAGCCTCCTTCACCAATTTCTCTGCTCTTTCCCTTCCCACGGATAATGGAAATTCATCTTGCAGGTGCAGGCCTCGGGCAATGGCATTAACTCTGATCTGGTACTTCCCTATCTCCAAAGCCGAAGCCTGAAGAGAAACAAGTAGTATTAGATAGGAATAACATCAAAGTATACCAACCAACCTGTCTAACTTTTCCAAATTTGACATGGAACTACTAGATTGTGTGGTAGCCTACTTAGTTGATTATTCAGCAGTAGTAAATATCAGAAGTTCAGTGCAGAAGAATAGGAACTTCTACTACTTTGGTGTACTACACTAGTATGGGCTTTAACTTTAACCAAAGTGCAACAATGAAAGTTCATGGTCAATCAAGAACACATACGATGAATTTTATGATCACAGCCTTATCATCCAATTCAATTACCAAATCAGATCCTTTATATCCATGAATTTTCTACAGAAGTTTAGAATAGAAGCGGTCTTCCATGTAGAAAGATTACAAGAATAAATAACATTTGATGTATGAGATAGATAAAATAAAGGCAAGAGAATTACAAAATCGATGGGGTTAACTATTAAGGTAGATGAAACAGAAAGGGGATCAGAAGTTTTAAGAATGGTCATGATGAGAACATAAGGAAGTGGATTGATTATCTCAAGCTTCAAGGTTAGAATCCATGGTTTGGTTATAGGGTGTTTATTGGTTCATTGTTATTGAATCTTGGAAGGTTTCTTGAGGTGTTCTTTGTGGGTCTGTGTAAAGGTTTATGCAGAAGCTTAGAGTAGAAGATGATTTCAAGAACTCCTAAGGGTGGGAGTTTAAGGTAGGATTAGTGAGGGTTTTTGTCGATAGCCAAATTCAAGTTGGTGGCTAGTGCTTTTGGGTGGCCAAAGTATGGCTGTATTATGCACGGACTCGAAGAAAAATAAAGACAAAGAAAAGGAGAGACTTAGAAGCTGATAAAAAAAAGGAGAGAATTATAAGAAAACGAATGAAAAGATTAAGGAAGAAAAGATTGCCTTCCGAAAGTTAACCAAGATTCAAAAAGAGGATAGGAAGTACAAGAATCTTGCACCACTCCAGCTCAAGAGATAAACAAGTATGATGATTCCTATTGAGACCTAACTATCAAGATAAGAATCTTAAGGGGAGAAACTCTCTACTTTTCACAAGTTCTCAAGCTTAAGTGCAAATGTTCTCAAATTACTTTTTATTTCTAGTCAAAGTAAAAGTGTTTCCAAAGTGACCTAAGACACTCTTTATATACGAGACATGTGGGAAGGGAAGGACGTCAAACACTTCCCTTCCAATACATGTAACCAAACAAAAGACTTTTAACTAAAAATTATCATCTAACATCTTTCCTAGCTAACCTTATAGCTGAACAAAGAGTTTATTACACGTAAGTTCTATCTATTTTCTTCAGAGTTCTTTCACCATATAGAGCTCTTCCTTTACCTCCTTCTATTTATCTTCATCCATAGTTTGAAGTGGTCCCTCCATATCCGTCATCACATTATATTCCTATATTTTTACCCTTCTGTAGGGTGAGATAGTGAAGAAGGGATTCCAATTGAATCATCCTTCTGAAAATTCTTATTTTTTGAACAACCAACAAAGGCAAAAAGAATGATTGGGGTGTAATTAGTTTCAATTGCATAGAGAACCACGTTCTCTGAACAAAGTGTCAATAAAATTTTGTAAGAAACATCGTTACTCTAGGACACATCGTATCTCTAAGTCATGAAAATCTCACTTTCTACAGGAGAAGAATACGAAAAGCCAAAATAAATCTACCTTCTCGTGCAAAGTAAAATGCACCTCAAAAGTTAAGCTATATAAGTTTATTTTAACTTACGAAAAGAAAGTTTAAATTTTTGTTCTCGTATAAATAATTATGGAAATACTTATGCAAATAAAACCTAGATATAAAATACACGAAATTTGATACATCGATTTTAAAATAAAAAATTAGACAATATGAATCACAATTACGACTTTATATGTAAAAGCAAAAACTAAAACTAAAAAAATAAAGTTATAATCAGTCTTACCCTCACTAATTGCTGCACTCCTGCCAAGACAGAGGCATATGCAGCAGCTCCAGGATACAATCCCCTTTCAGCGCCAAGTATGGAGGTTAAAAAGACGACGGAGCCCCCGGCGTTGAAATCCCGCATCCTTCTGCCAACAGCTTTTAACAAGAACCATGCAGCCATAAAATTTATCTTCACTATTTTCTTAAACTCACTCTCAGCTAACTCAATATGCTCTTGCATTTTCCCTGTCAAGAATTATCGGAAGCCCAATTCAAAAGTTCAAAGGTTCACGTTCGTTCCTCAAGCAACAATACCAATACCTCATTCATGTCATAATAATTTACCTTCGTAACTGTAACAGTTGACGAAAGCATCCAATTTCCCCAAAATCTGGCATGCCTGATCAACAGAGTGTTGGAAAAGCGATTCGTTTTGGTCTTCCATGTTCAATTCAACGACCTGCACAGTGCCTCGGTCGGATAGGGAGAGGGAATCCATGATTTTGTGCGCGATGCTCCGCAGACAACTCTCATCTCCCAGTAAAACCAACCTGAAGGAATCGATCATGCATTAACAAATAAGAACTTAATAAAGGAAGAAATAGAAAAATGTGTTCAGAAGCGAGAGAGTTCACCTGCATCCTTGCTTAGCTAAATGGAAAGCTATGCCCTGCGAAATTTCGTCGCCATTTGAGGTCAGTAGCACTTTCTTCCCTGACTTCTCCATTCTTCCTCAACAACTTTCTGCCTTCAAGTGAACTCCAACACCCTTTCTCAATCCAAATTCCTAATTACTATATCAAGTTTTGATTTATATCAAACTCGTCAAAATTATTAAAAATAACTAAAATTAAAAAAAAAAAAAAACGAGAGTCACGTGACATGCCGTTAATGTATTAATAATTTTTTTTAAAGAACTTAATTGAAATACCTTTAACAAATAAGGCTTCAATACCTTTTTGGTCATCATTTTGTAGTGTTTGTTGCGGATGGTCCTCATTTTGACAGAATGTTTAAAATGGTCTTCATCTTTACAGAATGTTTAAAGTGGTCCTCATTCTCCTAATTCGTGTTATATTTGGTCTTTTTTCTGTAATGTCGTTTAAATCATTAACAAAGCATTGTAGAGGTGACACGGTTTGTATTAGTGTGTGTTATGTGTACTGTACATACAAACTGTGTCACCTGTACAGGAAATGACCAAATAAAACACGAATTGCGAAAAATGAGTATCATTTTAAATATTCTGTAAAAATGATGATCATTTTAAACATTATGTCAAAATGAGAACCATTTTAAGCATTATGTCAAAATGAGGACCATCCGCAACAAACACTATGAAAATGAAGACAAAAAAGGTATTTAAGCCAAAACATAATGGATGAAATTAAAAAAAATTCAAAAAAATTTCAAAAATGAATATTAAATTGAAATTTTTAAATAAAAATAAGTACCATTTAAATTAAATCAATTTATTGAGTAGCCACTTACTAAGTGACTGTTAAAATTAAATAACCATGCACTGTGTAGCTCTACAAAGCACAAAGACTTACTTCTTATAAAAGGGTTTCTTAATCTATGATCTTTGTTAAGTTGTTTTATTTTATAATGTTTTTATTTTGTTTTTCTATTTTTTTCTCAATATTCTCTTCTTCTTTTTCAGTTAGTGTGATTAGGAATAAATTGTTTAGGCTTGTATGGTAACAGCGTGACAGGTTTTGATGACACCTTGTATCTCTTTCTAACCACTTCCTATATATTAAAAATATAGACAGACAGACTATTATTTATTTGCGGTGAGAAATGTAATGAAACGAATTCATTAACATAATGCAATAAAGCTGATAATAAGATCAAAAGTAAAATAAGGAAAAGAAATTAATGACCATCTAATGTGCTTGGTAACAAATATGACATTTTCCAAACATTTAGAATTCTGTAAAATCAGTGGTTAGGTTGGCAAGTACTATCTATCTGTCTTTTGTTGTCTATCAAGTACAAAGTTTTAATATTGAAAACCACATTCACACATACCAAATTTTTGATAAAAAGGAATAAACATGATTTTAATTTTTAAATTTTGACACAAAAATAAAATTTGTTTATATTTTAAATTGTAATATAGTTTAATCTATAAATTTTATAAATGAATGATATAATTCTTTTAATTTAATAATATTAATTTTTTTACATAATACTTTAGATCTATGATGCACGAACACTATACCTAATACATATGCGATATATGAATATTGAGAAATGACTACGATAATTCTTAAAAACATAATAAATATATAATTGTTATTGTGTTAATCCAAATTAAAATCATATGTACTAAAGTTATCAACATAAAATATATAAATTATTGTCATCATAAAAGTACCACCGTATAAAAACTCTTAAATAGTGACTAATTTTAATAATAAAAAATATGTTAGAGACCAATTTCATAATTAGAGACCAATTTATAGACTAATATTGGTGACTAATTTAGAAATCAATTATTTTGATAGTCAGAATCTTGGTAACTAATGTTAGTAACCAATTTAAAAATCAATTCATAATAAAAATTATTTTAATTATAATTTAGAGATTAATTATTATTTGACATTTCAATCATGTTTCATAATAGTATTTGACATAACATTAAAGCAAAAATGTGTCAAACAGTATAAACAACTCAAATATAATCCTAAAATACGTACGAAATGTCAAATAAACCTAACAAAATTTGATTAAAATGACTAAATCCATGTATTTTTTTAAGATGAATGACTAAATTGATCCAAAATTTCGAAATGGACTAATTCCAAAATTCACTAAAAGTGAAAGTTAAGAGACCGAAAATATATTTAATCCTTTAATTTATAATTCCATGGATGAAATATATGAATGATGGTGGTGAAAATCATATACATCTACAAGACTTTCAATGTAGATAGATATAATTTTGATTGCTTTATATAGGCTTTTTACTTCTACATGTTGTTAAGCGCGAAATATCTATACTTTCTTGTTCTGCGGAGAACTCACTTTCTATAAATAAAAATTAATTTAATTAAAATTTATGTTCTTAAACTTTTAAGGTCATGTGAAAATTTATTTATTTTTTCAATAATTCATTTTAGAAGAAAAGTAAAATTTCGACCTAAAATTTTTGTAAGAAATTTCAATATTGTTCCATCGTAATGAAAAATACACATTATTTAATTAAAATTTATAAGATAAAATTTATACATACTTATATATTATAAATTTATCTTATTTTTAGTTGATATAAAATTAAACATTAATGAATAATCTAATAATAAATAAAATAATAGATCAAACAAATAACAAACTTTTCTAAAATATACTATAATCTAATGATATTATATTAAGAAATAAATTTCAAAATTAACTAGACATTATAAAATTAATTCATAATGTGGAATTTATATTTATATATTATAAAATAATTTACCTTTAGTCGAGTAAGACTTTTGTCAAAAGATAACATATGAAAAAGAAGTTCATGTAGAGGCTTATGTTGAAGGGCTTAGAAAGAAGTGATATTTTGTTGTGTTAAATTTATTTTGCTTAATTAGTCGAATGATATCTACTTTTGTCTAGAAGTTTCAATATCCATTTTTAAAAAAGTTTTAATTTCGTTCAAACTTTTGAATAAGTATTTTAATTAGGTCCTATTTAGAAAAAAAATATTAATGTTGTTAATGACGTGTCACGTGTCAGTCTCTGTATTTTTTTTTAATTTTTTTCTGATTTTCTTTTGCCATGTGTCAGATCTTTGGTGTGACACGTGGCATTATCAGTGTCATGTGACAAGGTACTGCACCACATGTTAGTGTTCTTGCTAAGTGTCGTCTTAATTTCAATTTAGTCATCACATATATCTATTTGTTTTAATTTAGTCTCCACATATGTTTATTTGTTTCAATTTAGTTCAAAGGACCTAACACATGACAAAAATAAAAATAAAAAAAATCAGAAAAAAAAATAATAAATGAAAAAATGAAAAAAAAAAACTAGAGACTAACATGTGATACGGTGTTAATATTTTTTTAAAAAGAAACCTAACTGAAACATTTTTAAAAAAAATTAGGATAAAATTGAAATTTTTTTAAAAGACGGATATCAAACCTGAAACTTTAAAATAAAAGTGGTACCATTAGACTAATTAAATTAAACCAATTTATTGAGTAACCACTTATTAAGTGACTGTTAAAATTAAATAAACATGCACTGCCTAGCTCTACAAAGCACAAAGACTTACTAGGGTTTCTTAATCTATGATCTTTGTTAACTTGTTTTTTTTAGAATTTTTTTATTTTGTTTTTCTATTTTTTTTCTCAATATTCTCTTCTTTTTTTCACACAGTGTAATTAGGAATAAATTGTTTAGGCTTGTATGGTAACAGCCTGACAGGTTTTGATGACACCTTATATCTCTTTTTAACCATGGTAGTTAGAATCGTACGAATCGTACGATTCGTATCGCGATACGGTTCAAAATTTTGATCCAACGAAACGTATCAGTAGATGAATCGTTTTTTGACTTGAATCGTATTCTGAATCGGATGAATCGTGTAGGAATCGTATGATTCCCGATTCAGTTTCATTTCAGCCGATTCTGACACGTTTACACTTCCCCAAAATATTTCTCAAAATACACATCTCACGACACACTACCTACACGCTAGTCAGACCTGCTACTCACACCGGATGAGCTTCACGCAACATGCAATACACATCGAAAATGAAAAAACCCAAACTGAAGAGTCACATTTGGAAGGATATTTGGTTATAAATTAAGAGGGGAAAGAAATATGAGATGCGTAAGGTGGAGAAGAAGCAGTGAAAGAGAAAAGAAGAAGCAGTGAAAGAGAAAAGAAAAAGTATAAAAAACCTGACCCGTGAAGAAGAAAGCACCGCGCGAAGGTGAAGAAGAAAGCACCGAAGAAGAAAGCCCGAAAGCATTTTGAACAGGTTTGATTTCTGCTAAAATTTTTTCTGCTCAAATGCTTTTCGCGTAAACGTTTTTTGCCCAAATGTTTTCTGCCACTAGCTTTTCATATACTGCTTTTTATGAAGTTTCTAGATTTTTAATTTTAATAATATTTAATTTAATATACATCAAATCAACCTTTTATTTCACTTTCGGAAACCTTCACAGTGACCTCTTGCTTTACGTTTTTATTTTTTTGTTTAAATTCATCTTTTTAGCATAAAGACCATAATCAACGTTTCTTTTTCTTTTTCAAATAAAATATGTTTTATACTTCCTTTTATATTTTTTTTATTCTGAATGTTAATTTAAATTTTTTTATTCTGAATGTTAATTTAATTTTTTTTATTCTGAATGTTAATTTAAATTTTTTATTCTGAATGTTAATTTAAATTTTTTTTATTCTGAATGTTAATTTATATTTTTTTATTTTGAATGTTAATTTAAATTTTTTTTATTCAGAATGTTAATTTATATTTTTTTATTCTGAATGCAGAATTAGAAAGAGTATGTCTCAAACAAAGAGAAAGAAAGAAATAGATATTACATGGAATCATTGTGAGAGTGTTCCTCCTCATAGACTTTTAGTTAAGTGCAAATATTGTTCACATACTTGTTGGGGTGGTGTAGCAAGAATGAAACATCATCTTGCTGGAACAAAGGAGAATGTCATTGCTTGTACATCTGTTCCTAATGATGTTAGAGAAATGTTTTTGAAGTTATTAGAAGATAAAGAAAAAATAAAAGAAGCAAATCGGGTAGACTGTTTTGAAGAAACAAATATTCAATGTAGTAAGAAGGGGAAACAAGGAGTTGCAAAACAGACAACCATAAATGAAATGTTTAAAGATAGAGAGTTGGTGATTCAAGATATTTGCAACTGCATATATGGGAATGCTTTGCCATTTAATTTGGTAAGAAGCTCCTTATTTACCCAAATGTTGAAATCTGTTGGGGAATATGGAAAGGGTTTAAAGCCTCCAACTTATCATGAAGTTAGAGTATCTTATCTGAAAAAAGCGGTTGACAATATCCAAGCTAGTTTGGAGAAATATAAGGTTGAATGGCAAAAATGGGGATGTACTTTGATGTGTGATGGTTGGACAGATGGAAAAGGGAGGTCTCTTACCAACTTTTTAGTTAATAGTCCAAGTGGAACAGTGTTCTTAAAATCTATTGATACCAGTAATGTGATCAAGGATGCTAAACAAATGTTTGAATTGTTAGATTCTGTGATTGAAGAAATTGGGGAGGATAATGTCGTGCAAGTTGTGACAGATGGTGCTTCTAATTTTGTGGCAGCAGGAAAAATGTTAGAAGAGAAGAGAACTAAACTATTTTGGTCTCCGTGTGCAGCTCATTGTCTTGAAAAGATGTTAGAAGAGAAGAGAACTAAACTTAAAAATTTTAACCACTTCCTATATATTAAAAAGATAGACAGACAGAATATTATTTATTTGTGGTGAGAAATGTAATGAAACGAATTCATTAACATAATGCAATAAAGCTGATAATAAGATCAAAAGTAAAATAAGGAAAAGAAATTAATGAGCATCGTATGTGCTTGGTAACAAATGTAACTGTTATTATGACATTTCCCAAACATTTAGAATTCTGTCAAATCGGTAGTTAGGTTGGCAAGTACTATTTATCTATCTATCTCTATCTGTTTTTGTTGTCTATGAAGTACAAAGTTTTAATATTGAAAATCACATTCACACATACCAATTTTTTGATAAAAAGGATTATATATGATTTTAATTTTTAAATTTTTACACAAAAATAAAATTTGTTTATATTTTAAATTTTAATATAGTTTAATCTATAAATTTTATAAATAAATGATATAATTCTTTTAATTTAATGATATTAATTTTTTTTACATAATACTTTAGATTGATATTTGAGGTGAATATATATAAACAATTCAAAAATTTACTTAAAATATCTTTTAACATATAAAAACATTAACTTAATTAAATTAAAATAATTATATCAAACTTTTAAAAAATTTGAGATCAAATAATATCAAAATTTAAAGTAAAAAATATCAATTTTATAACAGAATTTAATAACTTATAAACATATTTAAAAATACACTTTAAAATGAAAAAAAAAACTATAACAAAACTTACTTTAACTTCACATCAATAATAACAAACAGTTATATATATATATATATATATATATATATATATATATATATATATATATTTTATTTATTTATTAGATCGAGAATTTCCACTCCACTTGTACAGTGCTAACTCCATTAAATTTAATAGGTTGAGAATCCTAAACCAATATAAATTTATTTGATTAAGAATTACTGCTCCATTAACACGTCGTATGACTAACAAATGATAGATTAGGGAAAAAAATGTGCGCAATCCAATAACTTTTAGTTAAATCATTTCACATATTTTTATTTTTGTAGCGAGATCTCAAGTAGGTCTCCTATTTTTATTTGATTCAATTGAGTTTCTATTTTAGAAAATTTGTTACAATCAGTTTCTTTTCGTAAGTTGTATAGTAACGACATTAATTATGTGTCACGTGTTAGCACGTGGTTTTTTTGATTTTTTTTTAATTTAAAAAAAAAATTGCCACGTGTCAATTTGACATTGTGCCACGTGGCAGAGACAATGTGATGTGGCAGTGGCAGTGCCACGTATCACTATTGGATGTGAAAAGTCTCCATGTAGTCCTTCTATTTGTTATTTTGTCTCAATTTGATCCCAATTTTTTTTAAAACTGAATCAATTTTATCCCTATATCAAATTTAATTTTTATATAAATTTTACAATGATATTTTTATTATAATTGATATTTTTAACAAAATTAAATTTATTTAAATGTATATTTTGTATTAAACTTTATTTAAATATTGTTTCAAATATTTATATATCAATAATTTATAGACAAATATTAGAATTGTTATAAATGTTTTTTAAAATTTTATATTTGAATTTATAAAATTTTTATTTTTAAAACAACTCTAACATTTATCTATAAATTATAGATATATAAATATTTAAAACAAAATTTAAATAAATATTAGTGTAAAATATATTTAAATAAACTTAATTTTGTTAAAAATATCAACTACAATAAAAATATCATTGTTAAATTTATTTAAAAATCATATTTGATACAGGGATGAAATTGATTCAGTTTTGAAAAAAGAGGGACCAAATTGAAACAAAATAACAAATACAGAGACTAAATTGAGATATTTCACATCCAATAGTTACACATGGCATTGCCATTGCCACATCAGATTATCTCTGCCACGTGACACAATGTCAGATTGACACGTGGCAATTTTATTAAAAAAAATTTCAAAAAATTTAAAAAATAAAAAAAAAACAAAAAAAATAATAATAAAAAAGCCACATGTTGACACGTGGCACATAATTAATATCGTTACTGTACAACTAAGGAAAAGAACTGATTGCAACGAATTTTCCAAAATAGGGACTCAATTGAGTCAAATAAAAATGAGAGGACCTACTTGAGATTTCGCTACAAAATTGGGTACCTCTGAAATGATTTAACCTAACTTTTACTGATGAATACTTTCTTTTATATTATTTTAAGACAGTACAGTTAACATTATTATATATTTAATTATTTTAAAATTATAATTTTAAATTATATTTTATAAATATTTACAGAATTAATAGTTTAACTAGTTATTGTATTTAGCACATATTAGAAATATTTTTAACTAAACAAGAAACTTGTATTTGTTAAAATGTCAATGAAAAACACAATTGACAGCATGAAAAATGCATTTAAAGTAATATATAAAGTTTTAAAAATAAAAGTGAAATTTTTTATAATGATATACTTATGTAGAAAATAAAAAATAATTAATTTCACCACTACATATTATAGTTATGAGTCATGTTTTCTACGAGGATATCACAAAAAAATCATTTAACTGGCACATAAATATACTCTTATCCATAATTATCCATAATGGAGACAAATAATGAAAATAAATATTTTTATTCTCTCAAAAGAATATTAGCTTTATTTAGAAAGGAAACATAGAACTAAATACACAAAATAATAATTAATATTATAGGAAATATATTTATTTTACATTAAAATATATCACAAAAGTAGAATTAGAAATTAGAAGTGGCAAAACGGACCATCTCGACATGTTCTGATCAATTTCGTCTTTGGCTCGCCAAAAAACCGGTCAGGTCAGACTGACCCGTCACTAGAAAAAAGATTGGACACTATAACCCACCTTGTCTCAGGACGGGCCAACGGACTGGTTCGTAACTTGTTTTATTTATTTTATTTTTCTTTTAACTTAAATTTTTGTTTATAATATTATATATATAATTGTTTATATAAAATATAAAATTTATTTTTTTTAATTATTTTTAACTTTTAAACATGAAAAATGAGTTGGCGAACCATGACGTGTTGACCCATCTTTGGCATGTCAGTTTAGTCCATCAATTTGGCATTTTTTTTTACTATTTTAAAATCATTACTTTAACATGCACTTAGTGAATAATAACAAAAGATATTATTTTTGTATGTTAGAGTTGGATAATTCATTATTATTATTTTTAAATAATTATTATTTATATTTTCATACATATTAATGCATTCATCATTAATGAAGAGAATGAGAATGCAGTTGATATAGACTATTTCGGATAGGAAAAATATAATATATAAAGAGACAACAAAACATAGGTTTTTATACGGGTTATGATATAATAATGCAAAGAGAGATAAACATAAATAATGATGTTAGTTAATTATTTAAAAATAATAGATATTAATACTCTTTTTGCCTTATGTATCATTGTATTGTGTATTAAGATATGAGTATTATTGCAAAACTTATTTTTTTTTAACAAGATGTTAGGGTAAACAAGTTTTTTCTTGAAAAGTTTTATAATGAAAAATATTTTAATATTGAGTATATTTAGTTTAATATATTAAGAAAAACTTTGTTAACGAGTTGTTGCGACCATGTTGTTATTATTATTGTATTGTTGGGAAAAGTATAAATTTTTCGAAAATATTTCTTTGACACTCGTTATAAAATAAACGCTCATGTGACAACCTGTTATCATGCATAAAGGTATATTTGTCATAGTTAGAAGGGTAATATGGAAAAAATTTTGGTAGAGAGTGTATGATTAAAACAAATTATAATTTTCTTTAACAAATTTATTGAGAGTTGTTTAATTTTAGAAATTGTTTATTACTTAATTAATCTTGAAATTATTTATTATCTTATTTAATGACAATGATGTTAAAGTGTGTGCTTAATGACAATGGGAGAAAAGGAGAGGAAAGTGGTTGCTTTTGTAACGTCCATTAAGTGTTGCTTTGGTGGGTGTCATTAATATGTTCCACAATTCCTTACCAACGAAGATAAACACATTGTGCAAGTTGGAGACCATAGCAACCTTGTTGGAACATTAGATGCGAAGGTTATCTATGAGTTCATTTACCTCCATTTATTGTGATCATATGTAGGAACAAATTTATTCATTTTAACGCATAATTGTTTTAACAGTTTTGAAGATAATATTGTCAGAGACGATAATGAAGAGGTTTCGAAAGTTAACCCTTTAAATTGATGATATTCCAAAAAAAGTAGTAATACCACAAAATGTAGATACTATGTGTGGAATAGATTATGTTTTTGTAATGCCTTCTTGTGACAGTAATAATGTTCCAATGTTTTATGTCGAAGAAGATAACATACATACACTTTTGTTATGTGTTTTAATAATTTTATTACAAAAAATTTAGGATATTAACTTATCCTCGGGTGAGACTGAAATGTTTGATGTGTACGAGAGATCAAATGTAAAAGTAGATGACACATTATGTACAGACCAAGTAAGCAGTCTAACTATTGGTATGTGTTTTGATAGTGTTGATGAGGTGAAGACATATTATAGACAATATGCCATCTCCAAAGGATTTGGCGAGAACTAGAAGTTCAAAGAAAGGAAAAGATAAGGAATTAAGTTATTTCATGTTGGTTTATGCCAAAGTTGGAAAATATGTATTCTAAATTCCTAATGAGATTAAGATAAATCCAACATAAGCAACGGAATGTTCGGTGTGTATTTATGTTGGAAGGAAAGAAGGAAAGTGGTATATTATGTCGGTAAATGATATTCATTCTCATGACCTTAGCCCGCAAAATCTAGGATGTTTCAGAGGAACAGAAAAATAAATCTACAAGTTAACTGAAGTCTAAACATTAACGATGAGGCTAAGGTTAGAATAAATAAGAATTTTCATTCATTTGTTTGTGTTGTAGAAGGTTATGAGAACTTAGATTTCACGAAACAAGATGTCCGTAATTATGTGTGGAAGCAAAGAGGTGCTTTAACAAAAGAAGGCAATGGAAAGGTGTTGTCAACACATTTCTCGAAGATGAGGGAAATGAACAGAGATTTTTTCTTTGATATTGACATGGACGATGACAATCGTATTAAAAATGTCTTTTAGGCAAATGCTCAAAGTAGGGTTGCATGTGAGTATTTTTGTGATGTTATCTCTTTTGATACAATATACCTCACCAATAAATATGACATGCCTTTTGCATCGTTTGTGGGTGTCAACCATCATGGCCAATCTATTTTGCTGGGATGTGTTTGTTATCTTCTAAGGATACCAACTCATTTGTTTGAATATTTCAATCATGGCTTCAATGCATTTCTTACAAGGCTGACATTGTGACCGATCAATGTAAAGTTATGAGGAATGTAATCCAATTTGTATTTTTCAATGTTCGACATAGATGATGTCTTTGGTACATCATGAAAAAGATACTTGACGAATTGTAAGGAGATGCACAATTCAAACAGACCAAACACCAAATGAAGGTGATAATATATGACTTACCTACACAAGATGATTTTGTTTGTCATTGGGATAATTTTATTTCAAAGTTTGGGTTGGAAGACAATGAATGGTTGACTTCGCCCTACAAGAAATGAGAACGATGGGTGTTTTGTTTCTTGAAAACCAAGTTTTAGGTTGAGATGTCAACAACACATAGAAGTGAGAGTATAAATATTTTTTTTATGGATATATAAATTCTCAAACAACTTTGTAACAATTTGTGCTTCAGTAGAACGATCCATTGCAACACAAGATTGAGAAGGAGCATGAGGGGACTTCATATTATCGAACAAAACTATTCCGTGTGGTTCACATTGATTGAGCAACATTTTCAAAATCAATATACACATGGTACGTTTGTTAAGGTTCGATTAGAATTTAGAAATGAATTGTGTTGTACAAGACATGATTGTTGAGGGTCAGTATTGTATTACACCGTTATGGAGGAGTGCATTCATAATGCATTGAGCCGGGAGAGGCTTTACATTGTTAAATTTAACCATGGAACAGTGAATGTGGAATGCAATTTTTCTTGCTTGAGTTTGGAGACTTTACATTGTTAAATTTAACCATGGAACAGTGAATGTATCACCCTTAACTTTTATATGTTATGATATAAACTTAAAGCAATGTAGGTTGCAGAAAGTAAAAGCCTTGATATCTAATACATTGATAATGCCTCTTGATGACTAATCCATTGATGATACCTCCCAAGGTAAGTTTAGAAGAATTTATTTACCAGAGATTTCTTAATGGCTTAACAATTCGTTCCAAAACTAGAATCATTCTCCAGAATGCTACCTCCAATACCAATTGAATATAAATCAGAATTACAAAACGAACATTTTTTGTTAACAATAGTATTAAAATAGTTTCTAAAACACTATTGTAACATGAGAATGCACTAATGATAGTCCATAAATTATAATATTAAACGACAAAAACATGGAGTGACAGGTCCAAGATGATAAATCTTTGTCCTAATACCTAAATTTGACTAAAATCTAGACAGTACTAACAATGGCACATGAGAACTTGTCTACTACAATGTTCTCATTTCCTCTTCTTAGTAGGTGGTTGAGGAGATTCCTCTTCCTCCTCTTCTTCCTTCTCATCTTCATCATCTTCATTTTCATCTTCTTCATCATTATCGTCTTCGTCATCTTCATCATCATCATCATCCTTGTCATCTTTCTTACCTCCAAAATTGGCCTCGGGATCCTCATCAGAATCATCTTCCTCCCCACCTTCATCACCAGAGAAATTCTCATCGTCGTCGTCATCATCTTCTCCATCATCTATGTCATCTTCGTCTTCATCATCGCCATCATCATCTTCTGTATCGCTACCATCCTTATTTTCTTCACAAGTATGTTTTCTCTTGCATAGTTGATCAAAGGGAAACCTAACCAAGAATTTTAAAAAATAAGTACAATTGGACATTCCAAACCAAAACAAGGACAACACCATCGAGGAATATATGTTCACCATTACCTTCCATCAATTGGTGACACTAAGTTATCCACAGCTGTAAGAAGAGATCCAGTCTGAGGAAAAAACAAAGAAATTAAAACTCTTTACATCAACACCAATGTAACAGTTTGTATACTGAACAAGTTACACTCTCACCCAACGAAAAATGGACCTGTAACAAAGCTTATGATAAAAAAACAAACGCGCAATTATACTACTTGATCTCAGCATTGCGGTTTGATAATCTGTACACAGCTTAAAGCAGATGTGCAGTGATGCAGAATCAGTGTTCATAACGGGTAAGAATTCCAATAAAATTTATGGCAGAGCTCTCTACCTTAAGAAAGAAAAGAGGGACAAAGCAGGACATTGATACAGTGAATTATAGAGTTTATAAAGAAGCTAAAACTTCACAGATTGACAAGTTGAAACAGCAAAACCATATAACCATCAAGCATATGGTGCAGACATAATCAACTCAATACACTGTTTAAGAAAATTAAAAACCTTCCAACCATAGCCAAACGTTTTGTTAGAATCCTTCTTGACATATTGTTAGACAAATTATCAGTGATAAAAGTAACATTAGAGATGAAAAAACAGCATGAACCACATAAAACATGTTGAGCAGCAGTATATAGTTCTATGCAAAACATTACTGAAAGCCAACAAAAACAGCAGCACGAGTGGTGTCAAAAAACAAAGAGATCTAGCTTCATAAAGTGCCCTTTATTCATTCCTAGAATGAAAAATGTAATAATGAAGAATCAGTATACTAAGAGCAGTTTTCCTCCACTGTTCCAATATACAAGCTCTTTTCACCTACTCTTTCTCTAACAAAAACAAAGTTCTACATTTTACAAAAAAACAAACAAAAATGTCCCAGAAGAAATACACAACCTGATTATCCTTACAAGAGGATCTAACACTGAAAGCATAAGGAACATTTCAGTGAATGACTTAAACTATAAACTGAAACACATGGAAAATTATGTAATCCCACATTAGCCAATAAAACTATAAAACTTATACTTGTAGCAAACATAGATAGGTTTATGGGAATGTGAACTTAATGAAATTAAAAAAAAGAAATAAACTTCTTTGAAAAAAAATATAGTACCATGAAGAGAAAAGTGAACAGAGATTTGACAGTGGTAAGAAGAGTATGAACCACCAAAGCCTCCACCAATACGTGCTCAAAGGTAACAGACTGAACCTCCATTGTTTCTGCTACACCTCAAATTTGCTTTAGCATTTAACTATGAAACTCAAAATATATAGAGAGACAGGATACAAAAAACAATCTGCGGGAAATGGGGTTGGTCCCGTTAGGGTTTGGGATTCAAATTGATGTCACAGTTCCCAATTATTAGTTGCCACTTCATCTCTAGAAACATCATATAATTTTAAAAGTGAGATACAAAAATATTTTAGTACAGAAAAAAAATTGTATTAAATATTTGTCATATTAAATCTGTGTCTATATTCATGTCCATATAAGTATTTATTTTCTTTCCAATTTTATCTATTAAATAATACTTTTTAAAATTAAAATAATTATTTTATTAGTATTATTTTTTAAGTGAATTTTTATTTAAATTTAATAATTTTTTTCTGATTTGATTGTATTTTTAAATTTAACTATTTTCTAATTAAAAACTTACCTATAAAATAAATAAATATTATTTACAATAAAATCATAAAAAATATTCATACTTATTTTTATAAATATAATAATATCAATAATAATAATATAAATTTAATTATTTTTTGTTATTAAAAGAAAAAGTTAAAACATATGTCCATATTTTTTTCATAGTATATATCTATATATTTATATATAATTTTTTTTTCATTTTTAATTTTATCCTTCAAATAATTTTCTTTTAAAATCTGTAATAATATATAAATTTTTTGGATATTTCACCTTTATTTTCCAATTTTCCAATATTATTTTTAAATGACCTTTTTTTTTAATTTAATAATTTCTTTTATTTGAACTTTTATTAAATTTAATTATTTTTTAATTAGAAAATTACCTATACAATAAATAACTATTTATAATCTACAATAAAATTATAAAAATTATTTATATTTAATTTTATAATAATAATAATTTTATTACTTTCTATGATCATAACAAAAATAAACACACATTTTCACTAATTAATATATATAGATGATTAGTTTTTTACGTTCATATTTATTTCCCAAATCTTTTTAAAATTCAAAATTTTTAAATTAAAATAATAATTTTATAAATTTTACCTATTAAGTAACATTTTTTATATGAACATTTTTTAAACTTAACTATTAAGAATTATCTACAGAGTAAATATAAATAATTTATAATAAAATTATAAAAGTTATTTTTATTTAATTTTATAATCATAATAACAATAAATTCGTTACTTTTTACAATCATAAAAAAAAAAATACATATGCTTTTGTATAAAATATATTTCAAATTTTTCTTTCATTGAAAACTCGATGATAAAATTATTCAAAATTTGATAACAAATAAATTAACTAAAATCAATTTTATAAAATAAATAGTGTCCAAATTTAAAATTAAATTATAATTTTGTTGATATTATATAATTTCGATAAAAAAAATAAGATGCAATCTGGGACATTGCACAAATAAATAAATAAATTCTTAAATTAATGAATACATAAAATAAAATCAGCTAAGAACAAACAAATTGTTCTTCTCAACGAACACATTATGGAAAACTTTTTTAAGGTTGTTACTGTTATTAATTCACGAATGGACCTAACACAAATTATGATTGAAGATTTATTCAGACTGAAGATTCACTAGCTTCAATTTTAAAAATTATTTGATTAATATCACATAAAAAACTTATGAATACATATTTCTATTGCTAATAAACTATCGCGATTGAAAAGGTCACTGATTTAGTAAGATATATTGAGAAAAAAAAAAACGTGTGAATTCTTGTTAATTCATGATATATATTTACTTTTTAGAAATACAAATATATAAACTCATGTTTAATTAGATTTTTTTTTAATTTAACCTTTAACTACAATGTTGCTTTATTCATGATTATAAATCGGATTATTATTATTATTATTATTATTATTATTATTATTATTATTATTATTATTATAATATGATATATAAATGTATTGTTTATAAATAAACGACTACTTTAGTTATTTAAATGTGTCGTTTATTTGGGTTTAAGTTTTTTTTTTTTTACTGTATTTACGTCTTTATTTATTTTTTTTGATTTTATTTGATTTTTTTCAAGTCACTGATTTTAATAATAATAAAATTATGATAAAATGCTATAAAAAAAAGTAATAAGATTATATCGATTAATATATATTTAAAAAAATTAAACTAAACTGGAAAAGACATGTCATCATTAATTTTACCTAAAATATAGAAAAAAGTAAAATTAATTTTAATTCAACAAAAGATTTTAGGATTAAAATTTATAACAGTTATTTTTAATTCAAACAAAAGATTTTGGGCTTAAAACTTATAATCGCTTAATGAGTTTGTTTCCATTTATCTATTGTTTATGGAAGTGATATACAAATGAGTAAGTTGTTTGTTTTAATATTTTTGAATGGAAATGACAGAACAAATTAACTATTCATGTAATGTTTATGAGTAAGTTGTTTGTTTCAGTAGTTTTTAATGGAAATGAAGGAACAAATTTATTATTCATGGAAATGATCTCAACAATTTGTCATACACTTCGATTCTATGAAAATAGCATACATACATGACAAAATTCTCACCATTTCTTCAAATGAATTCAAATAAATGTATTTTAAAAAAATAACTCATGCAATAATAATAATAATAGCAAATTATATTTCTGTAATTTTAAATAATAATTTCAGTTTCGTTTTAATATAATTTCTAAATATTTAAATTTATATCATTATTATTCTCAAAAGTAAAATGATAACCATGTAATTTTATTTATTAAAGTATTTTTTTAATTCTATTTAACCCTAGTTGAAGTTATAAAGGATGAGAAAAAAAGTTAAACCCAATGTCACATATTACACCTTCAGTACATGTGATGTGACCTTTGTCACTAATCCAACATTAAATTATATTAATTATTTTTTTTAGTAATCATTTAAAGTATGACTCAAAACGATTTATAAATTGACACTTCATTAAAATTTTAATAAAACAAAACTTACCACATATGTCTAATGCACAAGTAATCATATTAAGTTTATTATAACACCAACTTTATATAAAATTTGCAATGGAGAATTTTCAGCACACTTGTTTATGATGAAGTATACTAAGAGACTAAATATTAATATATGATCCATAGCATGTGATATGATAAGTCTATTAAATAATAGATATTGATATGACAAATTTGGAATGATTTTGATATTATATTAAAAATTTGATTTTAAATATAATTTAAAGTTATAAAATTAGTTCATGATATTTATATTTATTTGTATATGCTATCTTTTTTATCTCTGATTAATGTATCCACCATGTACTTAAGTTGAAATATACATATTAATCACAAAACTAAATAATATATGATATAACTAGGGATTACAACGGGGCGGGGCGGACACGGGTTTCGCTATCCCATACCCATCCCCGTAAAAGAAAATTCATCCTCATCTCCATACCCAAACCCAATGGGTATTAAACTTTTGACTCATCCTCATCCCCACCGAGTAACGGATATAATCTCGTACCCATACCCATACTCATTTTCTTACTACTTCAATACTAATTTTAATTAATTTTTATAAAATAATAAAAATTTTATGATAAAGGAAACATAATATTATCAAATATTCAATATTAGAATGATGATTATTTCTTCCATATCAAATACTTTAAAATAAATTATAATTATTTACATTTTATATAATAATACCAAATAAAATTTCATGAGAGCTAAAACAATTATTAAATTTGCAAATATTAATGAAACATAATTGATAAAATTTAAAAATATTTTTAAAAAAATATAAAAGAAAAACAAATATTCAAATTAAAATATATTTTAAATGTTTGTTTACTTCAATCTTTTAAATTCTAATAAATCTTTTTTTATACACTAATAAAAGTTATAATACATCATTTGATCAAAATGATACAAAGAACATAATTGATATTTTAAATGTTTGTTTACTTCAATCTTTTAAATTCTAATAAATAGTTTTTTTATACACTGATAAAAGTTATAATATATCATTTGATCAAAATGATACAAAGAACAAATAATAATCATAATAAAAGTTTAAAATAAATTATAATTGTTTACATTTTAAATTATAATACCAAATAAAGTTTCATGAGAACCAACACATTTATTAAATTTACAAACATTAATGAAACCTAGTTGATAATATTTAAAAATATTTTTTAAAAAGTATAAGTGAAAAACAAATACTCAAATTAAAATATATTTTAAATGTTTGTTTAGTTCAATCTTTTAAATTTTAATGAATATCTTTTTTATATACTAATAAAAGTTATAATATATCATTTGATCAAAATGATACAAAGAACAAATAATAATCATAATAAAAGTTTAAAATAAATTATAATTATTTACATTTTAGATTATAATGCCAAATAAAATTTCATGAGAACCAACACATTTATTAAATTTGTAAACATTAATGAAACCTAGTTGATGAAATTTAAAAATACTTTTAAAAAAATATAAAAGGAAACAAATATTCAAATTAAAATATATTTTAAATGTTTGTTTACTTCAATATTTTTAATTCTAATGAATCTCTTTTTTATACACTGATAAAAGTTATAATACATTACTTAATCAAAATGATACAAAGAATAAATAATAATCATAATAATAAAATTTTAACATAGATCTTGTATCTTTTAAACTTCAATTATGTTGGATGGTGATAAAAAAATATTAATGACAATTACATTAAATTTTTATATTGTAGTAAATAAAAGTTATTTATATAATTATAGTGAAAAAATTACAGTATGATTGATAATGAGTTAAAAAATAAAAAATAATTAAATAAAATATATCGAAATAGTATTATACATAATGAAAATAAACAAGAAATAAAAATATTAAAAAATTAACAAATGTTTACAAACAATTTGAGAGACTATTGAAAGAAATCGCACAAAAGAAAACAAATGTATAATTAAGGGTATGATAAGTTAAAAAATATCTTACAGATCTAAGAAAACTTTTCAAATATCAACATATATACTCAGTAGTTGAGAAATAACAAAAAATGTTTTAGTGAAATAAAAAAGTTATTCAAATGAAACAAAAACTAATAATAAGAATAATAAGTAAATGATTTTTTTTATATTACCTAGTAAACAAAATGTTTGTGCTATTAAATACTTAAATTGAGAGTATTAAACATTTTCATGTGAAAGAAAAATATACATTAAATAAAAATATTAAAAAATAATTGAAATATTCAAATGTGAGACATAAATTTTTTTAATTAACATACATATTTTGAACATAATTACATAAAGATTATGATAAGATGAAAAATATAATTGAAATGCAAATGAGTTTCATGACAATCCAAATAATTAGAATAAATAAAAAATAATATATATATATATATGTGGTTATTTAATTAATTAGGAATATTTTAATAATTTAAACGGGGACGAATAATATGGCGGGGATATATACATCCCCATACCCATCCCCATACCCAATTGAAAAAGTCGGGGATTCCCGATACCCATACCCATACCCAGTCAATGCGGGGATTCCCCGTCAAAACGAGGACGGGTTTATTTGCCATCTCTAGATATAACAGACTTAAAGAACAACAAAAAATATTAAAATAAGATTTAGATGACTCTCATACTTTCCAATATATTTAAGTCTAACACAGTATTATAAATTAACTTATTAAATAAAATTCGTGTACACTTTCATACTCTAAATTCTCTTCATTTCTAATAAATAAAAAATCTCTAACTTAACATTTTTTATATATTGTCATATTCATGTTAATGTAGTATTCACTCACAATTTCACCGACATTTTCTTCTAATAAAAAAAATAATTTGAAAAATATAAAGCATATTGTTCTATTTAACATTAGTGTTATTATTAAGTTAAATTACTCTTTTAATCATTCTATTTGTTAAGTAATATAAATTTGGTTCTCAAGTTTTTTGTTGTCTCAATTTGGTCATCATTTTCTTAAAAATGATTCAATTTGGTCCTTGCTGTTAATTTTGATGGGTTAAATATGTTTTTGGTCCCTCAAGTTTCAGTGAATTTTTGAATTAGTCATTCTTCGAAACTTTATACCAATTTAGTCCTTCATTTTTAGAAATGCATGGATTTAGTTCTTCTTACCAAATTTTGTTAAGTTTATTTGACATTTTAAACGCATTTTATGATAAAATTTGAGTTAACATTGAAGCAAAAATGTGTCAAACGGTATAAATAATTCAAATACTATTATGAAATGCGCTTGAAACGTCAGATAAACTTAACAAAATTTGGTTAAAAGGACTAAATTCATGCATTTTTAAAGATGAAAGACTAAATTGATCAAAAGTTTTGAAGAAAGATTAATTCCAAATTTCACTGAAACTTGAGGGACCAAAAACATATTTAACCCAAATTTGACCAGGTGTTAAACTCAACTTCATGTGTCAATTTATTATATTTTTATTTTTTTATTGAATTTTTTACACTTATCACTTCACAATTGTGACACATGTCAAAATTACTCAATTTGGTCTTAATATTTATTTTTAGTTTCAATTTAGTCCAAATTTTTATAAAAATGAAGCAATATTGTCTCTCCTTAAATTGACATTTAATTTAATTTTTGTATACAACTTATGATGATATTCTTAATAAAATTGACATTTTTATTAAATCTTTGTAGAAATATTTTTAAACAAGCTTTTCTTTATTTAGTTTTATTATTAAACAAAGTTAAACCCAAACTTAATTTCAAAAATTAACAATTTTGTCATCATATACAAAGGCATCAAATATATTATATTGTACAAACTTAGTGAAGATTAAAAATCAAATAACTTGTCACACATAAGTTAGGAACTAAAAGTCCAAACAAAACCAAAGTTTAATGTTTTGTATAGAATTTAAAGTTAATTCAAAATATTTATAGAAATATTTAATAAAAACATTAATTTTAATAAGAATATCACTATAAGATTTATAAACAAATAAATTGAGTGTCAATTTAAGGAGGGACAATATTACTTAATTTTTATAAAAATTGGGACTAAATTGAAATTAAAAAACAAATATAAGAATCAAATTGAGTCATTTTGACACGTGTAAAAAAAATATATTTTTTATTTTAAATTTAAAAAAATCAGAAATTGACAGATGACATTACTTTGAACACGCGATTTGATATGGTAAGAAGTAAATTGAATTATTTTTAAAAAATAAAAACTAAATTAAAATAAAAAAATTTTAAACACTAAATTGATATTATTTGACGAATAAAATAAAAAAATAATTTAACCTTATTATTATTATTATTATTGCCGCTACCCGACCCGAATGTTATGACGATTAAGAATAGGGTGCGCTCAACTTGAACGGCGTAGAAGAGGGAGTAAGCGGAAAGAGCGGTTTCCAAGTTAAAAGATGTTGAGAAGAAAGCCAACAAAAATCGAAGTCAAGATCGAAGACAAAGAAGAACTCGAAGAAGCTCGCCGACGCAACGCTTCTGTAACCACTGTCACCACTACGGCCCCCGCTGGCACCACATCTCTCCTCCGTCAGCTGGATCGCGGCGGTGAGGATCCCGCTTCCAAGGCGCATCGCATCGGTCTCTCCTCGTAAAACCCTAGCCTCAGTCTCCCACCTTTCTTCCCCAATGGAGGTCGAAGTGAAGCTGCGCCTCGCAGACGCCAACGCCCACCGCCGTGTCACCAGCCTGCTCTCCCCCTTCCACGTCGTCACCCACCGCCAGCAAAACCTTTTCTTCGACGGCGCTGCGTCCGAGCTCTCCGAGCGCCGCGCTGTGCTGCGCCTCCGCTTCTACGGTGACGACGAGCGGTGCGTCGTTTCGCTGAAGGCGCGGGCGGTGCTGGTGGACGGTGTCAGTCGCGTGGAGGAGGACGAGGAGGATCTGGACCCGAGGATCGGGCGCGAATGCGTTGCAGAGCCTGGGAAGTTGGGATCGGTGGAGTCTAGGGTTTTGCGGAGGGTGAAGGAGGAGTTTGGAACTGAAAAGGGGTTTGTAGGGTTAGGAGGGTTTGGGAACGTGAGGAATGTGTATGATTGGAAGGGATTGAAATTGGAAGTGGATGAAACTAAGTTTGGCTCTGGAATTCTCTATGAGATCGAATGTGAGAGTGCTGATCCTGAAGGAGCTAAGCGGCTCCTTGAGGAGTTCTTGAAGGAGAATAAAATTGATTATTCTTACTCCACCGCCTCCAAATTTGCAATCTTTCGATCTGGAAAACTGCCTTAGTCAGAAATTTGTCTGAGTGAGTGAAATTTGTGTACTTTTGAGTTATTTTATGCTCTGCTTTTAAGTGTCTAAGAATAAAACAAACTCATGTCATTATGAGCTGTTATACCTGTTTTCGTATATGGATGTTTGTTTTATTGTTTCTATATTGCAAATAGACTGTGCTTTCATTAGTTCTAAAATGATGCTAACTCTTGCATAACTAGTAGTTGTGAAACGCATCATTGCCGCGATTTATATGAAGGCAAATTTTCTCATTTTTACTGTGTTTATGCCTGTACTGCTTGGTGATAGAGAAAGGGTACAGGAAAAATAAACTAATTTACTATTACGTAACTAATTTACTATTATGTTATGTGTTTAGGATTTAGGATGGTTGAATGAAAGCTAATACAATTATAGGTTTAAAGGCCAACTTAATGCTCAGTCCTAGGATATTTGTAACAATATAGTATCATAAAGGAAGAGAGGACAAGAATAACCACCAAAACTTTTGTTGAAACAGAATTTCAAACGTAATGAAAAATAAAATACAGACAGAATTTGCCGAAAGACAATACAGAGAATGTCATAGCCACATATACTAACTTTTTTCCCCACTCTGTCATGCTAGTGCAACATATATAACTTTTGAACCACACAAAATCAACCAACTAGTTGGTTATTTTGGGCCGAGAGTGCCACGCCCTATTCCCTCCTCATTTTCCATGTGTATTACTGCCTTTGTCCACAATTTCTCTCTGTCCTGATATCTGCAGGTATACTCGTTACAATACTTTATTGCTCATCTAAGTAAAGATCATGTTCCTGATACTGACAAAAATGTATGTTCAGTGAGAAGAAGAGCTATTAGTATTGTGCTCCTGTGACGTGATTTGTCTTGGGGGATCAGATTAATAACAACCAAGCTAGTACTGACAACACACTTGCCACTGGCGTCAAGTTTGCCTTAGTCATACTAAGGAGTTGTAAAGAGATTCACTAAATAGGAGTAGAACTGATATAACTTGTAGGATAATACGTAAAATCATGTTATTGTTACAGTGACAAATAAGGGATGTGATAAACAAATACTTAAATTGTTAAGTGTATATTATGAAAATAAACTAATTTCCGGTTATGTATTTAGGGTTGAAAATGGTTAAACAAGACTTAGTACAACTTTGCTTAATGTTTGAAGGCAAAAACAAACTGAGAAGATTCATTGTCCCGTTGTTTTTGTCTTGTGAAACAATGCTTTATCCTTGGGTTTATCATTGCCGCAACTAAGGAAAAAGGCCCTTGATTATGCTATTCAAGCAATGGAGGCTTCTAAAGCAGGACAATTTGTTACTTCTGTCTTTTCTTTTTCTGTTTCAGCGCTTTGCCTCAGTGTCCTGGTCAGAATAGATAAGGGCAAGAGGGAGGCAACAGAGGAACTAATGTTGCTGATTAATGTCGGAGAACTGAATGGAAGAAGAATGTAACAGGATTCGAGGTTTTTCTGAGCCTATGAGAAACTGTTTTGCTCAAACTATGCTTATCTACTAATCTGGGTTATGATCAGTACGAATAATGTGTGGCAGAGAAGTGTTTGTAATGTGTTTGTTTGGTAATCCTTTCTTGACTTTGTGTATAATGTGTTTATGGTTCACTCTTGTACCATCTTATGATATATCCGTTGCTTGCCGATAGCAAAAGAAGTATGTTCTGCAAGACTTTTTTTTTGGAAGTGATTGTTCATGAATAAAATGACTGTATTGGGAAGTATAATTTAAGCAAATGCTTCTTTTGATTGTTTTTACCTAAACATTTTCTCAAGTACTTCTTTTACAGGTTATAATAATTTTTTTTATTTTATATATTTTCCTACTTGGGTACATAGTTTTCTTCACAACCAAACTATTGTGGACAAGTTTCCACCATTTTCTAACCAATAGTACTTCTAAAAATTTCAGTTTCATAGTGCTAAGTTATGAGTTTAATCTTCCAGTAAACTATTTAACTTTAGTTTTATCATTTAGTTTTTGTTGTACAAAAATAATTTATATTTATGAGATTTTTAAGTGTGAAAATATTTTTAAACACCTTATACTTTAAAGGGAATTGGAGTTATTATTATGATTCTAGCTAGCATTCATATTAGTTTAGTTTAGAGATGTCAAAATGAGTTTTAATCATGAGTCAAGGGTTGAATTGAGAAAATTTTAATTTTTTTAAAAGTGAGTTTGAACTTGATCTGGTTCACCTAATTTACGGGTTAAACGAGTTTTATTTGGGTTGGAGACTGATTGATCCATTTAATCTACTAACATTTTTTTTAATAATTTTTTTGTTATAATTATTTATTAATCTTAATTATATATTTCAAATTTTATATTTTTAAATGTTAGAATATTGTTTAATAATATTTGTATAGTTTAAATGTTTAATTAATTTGTTTATCAAGTTATATAAGTTGATATTTTAATCCTTAACTATTATTTTTATAATAATATTTCGAGAATTAGACGAATACTTTGATTTTATTATTATAAAAAATAAATTAAATAAATTCATTTTTATTGTAATATAATTCTTTTATTCAGTAAAAAGTTACGTTAATCTTTTTTAATTTAACTTGTGGTAAGTTTTGACAAAATCACTTTCACACCTATACTTGGATTACTCTTTTAATGTTTTTTTTTTTTAAATTAGGCTAGTTTTTTTTTTCATTAATAATTAATTAGTAGAAATTTTGTTCCTTTGGTGGGACATGATCCGAAGGTCACAAGCATTACATGCCTTAAAAAGGAATAACATCAAATATTACATGTTTAACTATCAATAAACATATTTCTTATGATTCTCTGTTGTTTCATTATGTACAAATCTAACTTCTTGTATGTATTATATTTTATTTCAAATTTCAATTCTTTTTATTATTTAATTTTTTAACCGATACAAGATGTGTTTATTAACTAAAGTGTTAATTTGAATATAATATATTTTATAAATATAAAAAAATTATTTATTCTTACTAATTTTATCTTTATTATTATTTAAGGAAACCAACTTATTAGTTTATATAGAATAATGTTAATGATTTTTTTTTCTTAATAAATTATATGTTATGCATCTTTATTTCAAAATTTTAAGTTATGTTACTGCCATCAGAAACAAACTATATTGATTTAGGTTACTAGATTAGGAAGATTTTAGCATTATTATCCTATAGAAGAAATAATATGTATACTTAACAAAGTATATATATATATATATATATATATATATATATATATATATATATATATATATATAGTGTAAATAACTTATTTAGAAAAATCAACTTTTTTATTTTAAAATTTGTTTCAAAAATTTAAATACATATTTTTAAAAATATATAAAATAGTTCAATGAAAGAAAAAATTCATGACTAAACACTCATAGTCATCTAAAAGCTCATAAATGACATGTCTTCGATTTTGATTTAAATGTCTTTAGTGAACTGTGAAAGTGACTTTGATGTCTATTTTGATTGAATTTGAGATACTTATGATGTTTTTAAGTAGAGAAGATGAGAACATAAGAGATCATTGGTTTAGGTAAATCTTTAGTGTCCATGTTAAAATGTCCTAAAATAAATTGGGAAGAAATAAAAAAGAGGAGTAAAACCTATTTATGTAAATCATTTGTTTATACGTATCTCGCAATCAGTTGCACCAGTCAATTATTTTTTATAAATATTATATGTGAAGGAACCAATAAATATACAACCAAAAACGTATTAAATCTAATTTTTTACATAATAATTTATTGCCATAAAATTTAAAAAAAATAATTATTCGATTTTGCTTACTCTATATTTTAAGCTAGACAAAAACTTTATACTAAGACATCAAATAACTGAAACTGTATGAAACATTATGCTAAATCTATCATTAAACCAAAGAAATAGCATTCAATTTATTTATTCAAAATAGTACTAATAATGACATTAAAAATATTAATTCATAATAGTATTAAAAATGACATTAAAAATTGAAAAGAAAGTGGTTTTTCATTTTCAAATTATCACAGTACTTCAAAACATTCAAAAATTACTACCACAAAAATTTAAAAACACATCAATGATAAAATTGTAAAATATTTAATTTAATCACTTGAATCCTATACCATTGATTTTCTTTCTTGTAATTAATTTTATTCAGTTTCGTTCAATTTATTTCTTCTGTAGCTTTTTTGACAAAAAGTATTTAAATTAACAAAATTTTAAGCAAATGTAATTTAACATTAATTAACGCTCTTAAAAAGCTACAATCAGTTTAGAGGTGGGACATTTGGGACTCACGAGGAAGTTGGATAGTACAATACAACCACTGTAAATGTGCATTACTGACATTTCTATTATATTAAAGTTAAGTAAAACCACAACATGCCCTACTGACTCGGTACTCATCTGGTTTTGCTACTTATACAATTGGGTTTCAATAATAATAACTATGATAACACTAAAAAAAGTGGGCAAAAATTAACTCAAATAACAGACAATACAGAAATTTGTATTATATTAAAGTTAAATAAAACCACAACATGCCCTACTGACTACTCATCTGGTTTTGCTTTTTATACAATTGGGTTTCAATAATAACTATGATAACACTAAAAAAAAAGTAGGCATGGCAAAAATTAACTCAAATAACAGACAATACAGAAATTGAACTTTTATATGTGGAGAAGGCTCCACTTGAAAGTTGAAAGAAACTTTGGTTCGGAGAACTAAGATTTACTTCCTCTTCTTAGCTGGTGGCTGTGGAATCTCTTCTTCCTCTTCATCCTCTTCCTCATCCTCATCTTCATCTTCATCTTCTTCATCACCATCATCACCATCTTCGCCATCTTCACCATCTTCACCATCTTTTCCACCAGCACCATTGGCCTCAGGATCATCCTCAGGCTCAGCCTCTTCCTCACCTGAGAAGTCTTCTTCTCCTTCCTCATCATCTTGATCTTCTTCCTCCTCTTCTTCATCTTCTTCCTCCTCGTCTTCATCTGACTCACTAGCATCCTTGTTGTTCACAAGGTAAGTATGTCTTCCCTTGTAGAGATCAGCAAAAGGAAAACTGAGAAGAATCGGCATACATCAGAACTCCAATTGTTTCCAGACATAAAGCATTGTTATATTTTCCAAAGTGTTGCATAAACTTATTCTCACCTTCCATCTATTGGGGTCAATTCTGGGATGATGTCAGTCAGCAGAGATCCGGCCATCTGGGAAACAAACAGACATAATCATTTGTACCCACTACTATATGAAAACGTGAACTACACTAATGTGTCCCATCAAAATTATACAAAAGATAGTAGAACACAAACCAAGCTCAGGACATACACAAATCATAACCCGTGGCCTAATTAATTATTATTGTATGGACTTATTATTACAATAAGAAGCTTCATCAGTAGCTTCCCTAGCAAGCACCAATCATGGTCGTACAAAACAAAGAAAATCAAATATCCATGTCTATTTTCACGAACAGAATGCAGAATATAAATTTAGCACCATTTAAGGAGACGAAATTTCAAAACAAGAAAATATAACTAACGCAGGCACAACTCACATGAAACCCCACATTAACAAACTGTCCTACTGTTAAGCATTGTTAATGTTTTATCAGAACCATTGGTTAATTTCTTGAAGGAAATATGATTCTGGGAAACATCAGGTTCAACGTAGAATACAATCTTAATCAAATTACAATAATTCGATTGCTTTTAGTTTGACCTGAACAAATAAATAACAAAGATGATATTTTAACACTCTCTATTAACAAAAAACAGCATTGGCTTACACAAAACAACAAACAACTATCATTCTTTTGCACCTGACTGAAATTTTTTGGTTCGTAACACAAATAGAGACCAACCTCGGTAACCGAACACACCCAGCAGTCTAGCAGCATCAAAAAACAACAATTATGAATAGGGTTAAGCTGCAACCAAATCAACCCCCAATCCGCACAAGAGAAGAGTAGTTTACACGCTCCCCCCAATTCATTATCAGCTTCCGTTGACTTTGACCACAACAGATAACGGTAAGATTTCAGAAAAAAAAAAAATCCCTAAATTCCTCTCAAGATAAGTAAAAAGTGAACTAGACGTTAAAATTCATGCCAATAGAAAAAACTTTTGATGAACCGAAAACAAAATTTGAATTATTGAAAGTCTGGAAATACCAATTGTTGACGCCACGATAATTCTACAACAGGGATCGGACATTACAATATTATAAGAGTTAAAATTAAAGGAAAGGGTATGAAGGGAATACCAGAATGAGAAGGCAAAGGAGAGATTTGGCGGTGACAAGAATTGTGTCCACCGCCATGGCCTCCACAGCAGAGGCGGTGCGCATGGTCTTCTCCACCGTGATGAGAGAAGATAACTCCTCCATAGTTGTAAGCTAAATATTCAGAAATAAAAAGGAATGAAAACGCAAAGAGAGAAGAGAAGAGGAATCTGAAAGAGAGCGAAGAGAATCGAAGTGGGGGAAGAAGGAGTTCGGTCCGGTTAGGATAAACCTTGGTTGGTCCAGTTAGGGTTTTTGACAGCAACTAATTGCTTATGTCATCTCAATGTTAATGAATATTCTGGACAGGGTTATTATTATTATACAAGAAGAAAAAACTGAAATGAATCTTAATAAATATATAAAAAAGTAAGGGCAGTGGTAAAAGAATCTTATAAAAAACATTAATTGAGCAAATTAATATTAATAAAAGAAAGAATTTTGTGGCAGTTGATCTATGACATCCATAATAATAAATAAAATGTATTTTGCTTTCCTTTGTTTTTGGTGTGTATTTAATAACTAGGTAGATTTTGTTGTATAGGATAAAATGTACCATATTTAAAAAATGTAGTGTAGAGAAACTAATTTTAGATTGTAATGAAACTCAGATAAGTTTTGTTGTTAAAAGTATTTATAGATATAAAGATACTAAAAATATGGTGTGATGAATTAATTCGTAATTGGTATAGTATTTTGGTTCGGGCAGAGGAAAAAGGAAGGGTGAATAAAGAGTTAAGAAGAGAATGGAGTGACAAACAGAAAGACACCAAGTGGCGTGGCCTGCTAGAATAGAATGATATCTATGAATAGACTCCTCTCTCTCATCAAATCGGAATTGCTATTGTCTCTTTGATTCCTTTGTATCGTCCTGAGAGGGTCAACAGGGACGGCCATGACCCAAACCCTCTCTTTCTCTCTCCATCGTTCTTTATCGCCTGCGCAGAAAAACCCTAGAAATTAACCAACCAACCAATCCTCTATTCTCCATTCCCCGATTTTTCTTTTTGTATTTAAATTTTGGTTCAATCGCCAACCCCTCCCTCGAAGTCAACGCGGGAGCCCCTCAATCAGGTTTCGAAAAGCTCGATCTATGTCATCCGAGATCGAGGTCGTCGAGGAGGTGCAGTCGCGCGATGAGCAATCGCTGGCGTCGGGAGGCGGCGATGCCGTGCCGGATGAGAGCCTCCGGAACGACGTCTACACGGCGGCGTCGTACGGGGATTTGGAGAAGCTGAAGAGATTGGTGGAGGAAGAGGGTTGCCCCGTCACCGAGCCCGATGGGTTGGGTTACTACGCGCTTCAGTGGGCTGCACTCAACAATTGGACTGCCGTTGCTCAGTACATCATTGAGGTTCTTTGATCGGTTTGTTGAATTGCGTTTGCTTACCTTTGCTTCTCGAGCTTGCCCCTTGGTTTTGCCCGTTGTTTGCTCTTGCCTCCTTTATGATGTATCCCTTGTTTTGACATTTACTGAATTAGTGTTTTTTACTGCAACAAAAGAAATAAAATGTAGGAGTTAGTTACTTGTTGTTGTTGTTGTTTAAGGAGGGTGTAGATGTAGGAAAGAAGATAGTTTGATGATAATGATGGTGAGTGTCATGCTCTTGGTTTGAATTGGTTAAAGTAGCTTACTGTAGCTCGGGTTGGCTTTTGTTCGTCATGTTTATGTTACGAAATGGCTTGGCTTGTTTGTGGTGGAATTGAATGTATGCATTGAGATTTGGCTTGTTAGAACGTGTGGAATTAGACCTTTTTTCTTTATGTTGATTTGGCGTACGAAATTGAGTGGTTGGTTTATCGTTGGCAGCATGGGGGCGATGTAAATGCAAAGGATCATACTGGCCAGACGGCCCTACATTGGAGTGCAGTTCGGGGTGCTATCCAGGCTGCAGAGCTTTTACTTCAGGAGGGTGCTCGAGTGAGTGCTGCCGATATGAATGGTTATCAGGTTAGATTGATCTGAATGTTTTAATCTTTATTACAGTGATTGCTGGTGGGGTAAAGCAGTTAACGTTATTTTTTAGCTCTTATACCTGGTTGTCTGCATCTGGTTACATCTAGGAAATTGGTAGTTTAGGGTTCTTGTTTTACTTGAACCACATGTGTGCAGCTGTAAATGTTGTTTACTAATTATAATGTACTTGGACTCAGACAATCCATGTTGCTGCACAATTTGGTCAGACGGCTTTCCTTTACCACGTTGTTTCAAAATGGAACGCTGACCCTGATGTCCCTGATAATCATGGAAAAAGCCCCTTGCATTGGTAATAAAAGATCTGCCGTTCAACCTTTCTTTCTGTTGAAATGGATGTTTTCGCTTTTCCATTTTTCCTAATTGCTATGTTGTCAGTTGGCCAACCCGTTAACTGATGCTCTGACAAATTATTTGCTGAGTATGTGTCCTTTGACACTATTTTTACTGATTTATGATACCTTCTTTTCTTCAAGCAAACTGCAAAGGTTGTTGGTTGGTTATTTCAAAGCAGATCGTAAACCTAAAAGTGTATTTGGTAGTATTGACTTATGTAGGGTGGTCATCCCTATTAGCCAAAGTTGAAAACTCTTTTTAGCCTACAGGGTCTTAATTAATTGTCTAATATGTCAACGCTTGTGATGAACATCGTGAAATTTCTCTCGGCACATTTTCCATGTAATATTACCCAACATGAAAGATTATTTTGAAATTAAAAGGCCAATAGACATGTGACATACTTCATTTCTATTACATATGTGGCCATGTTCTTTATATTTATACTTGGAATTCTCTCAATAATACATTGGTCATATCTTCATCCAATTTGACTCACTTCTTTTGTTTCTCCAGATAGAAAGTTGCCCCATGTTTTCCTCTGAAGTTTATTGTACAGTGTTACTGAATTAGTTTACTATATGTGCTAGTTACTGGGTTACATATTCGTATTTTCCCTTCTAAATAAATTATGAATGGTTCTGCTTCAGTGAAATTTTTATATAATTCTTCGGTATTTTAGTGCTATACTTTATGCTTCCTTTCTCACTTGAATTTTAGGGCTGCTTACAAAGGGTTTGCCGATTGTATACGTCTTTTGTTATTTCTTGATGCACATAGGGGACGTCAAGATAAAGAGGGTATGTTTCAATGCTCTATCCTGAACTCCTTTTATTCTCCTCAAACTAATCATCCATTAAATGATGAATTCATCTTTTTATTTCAAAGCATAATTATTTTTTCTTTTTATTTTATTTTTTATATTTTAAGGTTGCACTCCTCTTCATTGGGCTGCTATTAGGGGGAACTTGGAGGCCTGTACTGTGTTAGTGCAGGCTGGCAAGAAGGAAGATCTAATGTTGGCTGATTATACAGGCCTTACACCAGCACAACTTGCTTCTAATAAGAATCACAGACAAGTTGCTTTTTTCCTTGTATGTGTTTTATAATCAACATAGTTTGATTTGATCACTACTTTGCTTTCCATCACTTTACAATATTTCCATCTGTTGTAATTTGAGAATTGGACTGGCTGTGGCTTATTTTCCTGAAAGCATCCGTGTTTATTGAATTTATAGGATGGGCGCTTGAGTGGACTATGTATGTTCATATATTAACCAATTATGGATATCGTGTAGGGGAATGCCCGAAGGCTGCTTGACAAACGCTGTGATGGGAACAGCCGTCTTGGAAGAATTTCCAAATTAGGACTTGCGCCCATCCTTTGGTGCATAATTTTTGTGCTCTTGGTTACTTATATTCATTCGGTCATCTTGGGTATCTATCTTGGCTTCCACATATGGAATCAATTATGTCTGCATGTGAGCACTTGCATGCATAATTATTCCTTTATTTGATGGTTTTCTCACTATCATTTGTATCTTACTTTTTCCTATAGCGACAAAATTGCCAAAGCTTACAGCTGCAGCTGGTCTTCTTGCATGGTTTGGAGTTTTGCTTGCAACTGTTGGTTTGGTTATGTTTTACAAGTGTAGCTTGTAAGTGATGTGGTCTTAAATTTTACAACTTCATGAGAATACCCTCTATGTGATTAAATACAAGAAAAAGATCTTTCTTCAGAGACTTCTAGGATTTTCTTACTGCTGCTATTTAATGTATTTGGATGAGGATTATTGGTGGTTTGATCGGGCAACTCTTATTCTATAGCAATATATAAATTTTTGCAATGTATTGTTCAATTGCTTTGATGGTTCTAATCCTCTTTCCTATACAAATTGTTTAGAGGAAAAGTAGGGGAAATTTACGTGAAAACCATTGGTCTTGGGTGGGAGGGATGTATGAAAAGAGGAGTGTTTCAGGTATTATCTGTGATATTAAGGTACAAGTTCAATTATAAGATAGGGTAGGGATCATAATGTTGCATTGAGTGAGTGACATACTTGATAATATATGTTTGGGAATGAATACAATCTTGCCTTGGGTGGTTTTACTTAAGATTAAAAATGAAGAAATATATCTTGAAGGGCTTGAAGGACTCCTCTCACTATGTTCTGTTTATAATGAAAAACTGATATAAGAATACATAGAAGATTAAGGGACTACACTAGATACCTAGGTGCAAAACTAGGTGCGGCTATAGGTACATCTGATAGATGTTTCCAACACTCTACACCCTATACTTAGGATTAATGATAATACATAGATGTAATTACTCTAACAGTTTTGATATACGTGGAGTAGACTCGTAGCTCCCTTAAGGAAAATAAAGCATGGATTGGATGTAGGGTAGTCCTGATGCTAGAGCAGAATGAGATCAAGAATTATATGTGTTAGAATTATTACCTATACCTATTGTATCATTAACCCTATGTGTAGGGTGTTGAGTGTGGGAAACTACCTACTGCCATATCTACTATTGCATGTAATCATGCCTAGTATCTTAGAGTAGTCTTTTCATATCTTTTCATATGTACGTGCTTGCTTCACTATAAATAGAAGAGGAAGAGAGTGGTACTGTTGTCCACTACTCCTATTTTAAAGTCTCAGTCTCAAGTTGGTATCAGAGCGGGTCGATCCCGCTCTGGTTTCTGTCTCAGCTGGTCCGTCACCGCTGTCCGCGGTTGATCGCCGTTAGTCACCGCCGCTGTCCGCGGCTGTCTAAGTTCGGTTAACCTCGTTTCTGAACTACCCAACACTGTCAAACAACTTCTCGCCACTGTCTGCGTCCTCCGCCGCTGTCCGCCACCGTCCGCCGCCGTCCGCCGACACAGTTCCGTCCGGAAACCACCGGATCTGAACCGCCTCTCCGCGCGACAGCCAACCCCGCCGGTGTCGCAGGCAGCACCGTCGCCACGCGCCTCCACGCGCGTCTTCTCTGTTCGCTGCAGGCAGGCGCGTGCCGCTCACGCGCCGCCTTCCCGTCGCCAGTTCGTCGTCGCGCCACCTCCGTCGCCGTCGCCGGAGCCTCCTCTATCCGTTTTGACCATCAAATCTCTGTTCCGGTGAAGTTCAGTAGCACCTCTTGTGGAAATCGTCCCTTTCGAAGTCGAAAATTGTCACTGTTTCACTGTTTTCGTCACTGTTTTACTGTTTCCGAGATCCTTTCTCTTTATCATGGCCACTGGAGGAACTGGGAGTGCTATTTCATTCTCTGGAAGCCCCTGCATTACGTCCGAGAAACTAAATGGCCAAAATTACTTATCTTGGTCCGCTGCCGTCGAGATGTGGTTTCTCGGTCAAGGACACCACGAACACCTTGAGAAAGATGGCAGCCACGTACCGTCTGAAAAAGCTGAACAGTGGAAACAAGCGGATTTCCAACTATGTGCTCTATTGTGGCAATCGGTGGAACCACGACTTTTGATGTCCCTACGGGCCTTCAAAACTTGCCACTCGTTTTGGAAGCGAACTCAGAATATCTATGCAAATGATATTCAACGCCTCTATGATTCGGCGAACAAGTTGGCATCTATGAAAATGACTAACCATGATATGATGTCATTCATGAATGACGCTCAAGCTGCTGTGGAAGAACTTCGAATGTTCTTGGAAGTCGACTCTCTAGATGAAATGAAGAAAAAGCTTGACAAGTACTATATGGTAATGATCCTCCGCGCTATACACCCAGACTTTAATCATATCCGAGATCAGCTTTTGACCTCTCATGAGGTTCCTTCCATGGAAACTTTGATCTCCCGCATGATACGTGTTCCAACTCTTCAAACTCCAGAAACTCTTGCTGTAATGGAACCATCTGTCATGGTTGCCACCCGAGGAAGAGGAGGTCGTGGAACTAGAGGGGGTGGACGTGGAGGTCGTGGGCGTCCTCAGTGTACGTATTGTAAAAGGATGGGTCATACCCAAGAAAACTGCTACACTTTACATGGATTTCCTGCCAAAACAGCCAATGTCTCCCAGGCAGAGACTACTGACTCCAAGTTCACTGAGGACGAGTATCAAGAGTACCTACGCCTCAAATCCAACAGCTTGGCACAGTCATCTCAAGCTCCAAGTACATCAACTGTTTGCATCTCTCAATCCATGGAAGGTCACAATTCATGGGTAATTGACTCTGGTGCTTCTGATCACATTTCTGGTAATACCTCCTTGTTCTCAACCATTTCATTCCAAGAAAAATCTCATTTTATAACCCTCGCAAATGGTTCTAAAACATCCTCAAAGGGAGTCGGTCAAGCCATCTTATCTCCGTCCTTAAATCTAAAATCTGTCCTTTTTGTCCCTAATTGTCCTTTCAATTTAATTTCCTTAAGTCAGTTAACCAAAACATTGAATTGCTCTGTAACCTTCGATGACAAATCTTTTGTTATACAGGAGCGTGGCTCGGGGAGACCGATTGGAGAAGGATATGAAGCGGGCGGATTATACCATTTTGGATCTCGTCCACGTGTGTCCTGTGTTGCAGCCCCCAATCCTAAAATGTTACATGATCGGCTTGGTCACCCTCACCTGTCCAAGTTAAAGAAAATGTTTCCTGAACTTAGTCGTCTCCAGACTTTAGAATGTGAGTCATGTCAACTAGGAAAACATGTTAGATCTACCTTTCCTAAAAGATCTCAATCAAAGTGTACTTCTAGTTTTTCTGTCATCCATTCCGATATCTGGGGACCTAGTCGTGTCTCATCTTTTGGCTTTAGGTATTTTGTTACTTTCATTGATGAATATTCGAGATGTACTTGGGTTTATCTTATGAAAGATCGTTCTGAATTATTATCCCTCTTCACATCTTTTTTGAATGAAATCAAGAATCAATTTGGTCAAGTAATTAAAATCTTAAGAAGTGACAATGCCAAAGAGTATTTTTCGTCTGCTCTTTCTAATGTTTTGAGTTCCCATGGTATCCTGCACCAGTCTACTTGTCCTCATACGCCACAACAAAATGGTATAGCAGAAAGAAAAAATCGACACTTAGTTGAAACTGCTCGTACCCTTTTGCTTAGTGCCAACGTTCCTGTCCATCACTGGGGAGATGCCATCTTAACTGCAGGTTTTCTTATTAATCGGATGCCATCTTCCTCTCTCAATCATAAGGTCCCTTTCTCCATTCTGTTTCCAGACAATCCTCTCTTTCACACTTCTCCTAGAGTTTTTGGTTGTGTATGTTTTGTTCATGACATGTCTCCCGGGTTAGACAAGCTTTCTGCTCGCTCTCTCAAATGTGTTTTCTTGGGCTATTCACGACTCCAAAAAGGGTATCGATGTTACTCTCCTGAAACCAAGAAATATTACATGTCTGCCAATGTTACATTTTTTGAACAGACCCCTTACTTCTCTCCATCTGTTCAAGATGTCCATGTCATCCAGCAGGTCCTTCCTATTCCCGTTGTTGAGTACAATATTTCCAATGTCCCTGTCCCTCCAAGTCTCGACCAAAGTCCTCCTGAGCCATCATCTCCACCTATTGACTCTCTCCAACACAGGACGCCGACGAATAGTCCAGTTGTTCAAGAACATGGTGAATCCCCTACTTCAGATTCTTCTCCCTCGTCTCTTGATCCCACGACTCCTGATGAAGGTGATTCAGGTTGGCCCATTGCTCTCAGAAAAGGTACTCGTTCCTCTCGAAATCCACATCCCATTTATAATTTTCTTAGCTATCACCGATTATCGCCTTCCTATTGTTCACTTTTATCCTCAGTGTCTTCTGTTGTTATTCCCAAAAATGTGAATGAAGCACTTGATCATCCTGGATGGCGACAAGCCATGATTGCAGAGATGCAGGCTCTTGAAAGCAATCATACTTGGGAGCTCGTGCCCCTCCCTTTGGGTAAGAAGGCTGTTGGTTGTCGATGGGTGTATGCAATTAAAGTTGGCCCTGATGGTCAGGTTGATCGACTCAAAGCCCGATTGGTTGCAAAAGGGTACACTCAGGTTTATGGCCTTGACTATTGTGACACCTTCTCTCCCGTGGCCAAGATGACTACTATTCGCCTCTTCTTTGCAATGGCAGCAATTCGTCACTGGCCTCTTCATCAATTGGATATCAAAAATGCCTTCCTTCATGGTGATCTTGAGGAGGAAGTTTACATGGAGCAACCTCCTGGGTTTGTTGCTCAGGGGGAGTCTGGTATGGTATGCAAATTGCATCGATCTTTATATGGCCTCAAACAATCACCACGAGCTTGGTTTGGAAAATTCAGCTCCATTGTTCAGAAATTTGGGTTAAGACGCAGTGAGGCAGATCACTCAGTCTTTTACAAACATACCTCTCCTGGGAAATGTGTCTACCTAATAGTATATGTTGATGATATTGTTATTACAGGAAATGATACTACTGGAATATCTCAACTGAAGGAGCACCTGTGTAAACATTTTCAAACCAAGGATCTCGGAAGCCTCAAATACTTCTTGGGCATTGAAGTAGCTCAGTCAAAAGATGGAGTTGTAATCTCTCAAAGGAAATATGCTCTTGATATATTACAAGAAACAGGTATGATTGACTGCAGACCAGTAGAGAGTCCTATGGACCCGAATCAGAAGTTAACAACAGTAGAAGGCGAATTATTCTCCGATCCAGAGAGATATAGGAGGCTCGTTGGAAAGTTAATTTATCTCACTATTACGAGGCCTGATCTATCTTTCGCAGTTGGAATTGTTAGCCAGTTTATGCAGACTCCATGTCTTGGACATTGGAATGCCATCATCCGTATTTTAAGGTACCTCAAGAAGGCTCCAGGACAAGGTTTGCTATATGAAGATAAAGGCAATGTTCAAATCTCTGGGTACTGTGATGCTGATTGGGCAGGCTCTCCTATTGACAGACGCTCTACTACGGGATATTGTGTCCTCCTTGGAGGAAATGTTATCTCTTGGAAAAGTAAGAAGCAAAATGTAGTGGCTCGATCCACCGCTGAAGCTGAATATCGGGCAATGGCGTCTCTCACGTGTGAACTCATATGGGTAAAGCAATTTCTTCGAGAGCTTAACTTCTGTGAAATTCAGACCATGAAGATGTATTGTGACAACCAGGCTGCTCTCCACATTGCATCAAATCCAGTGTTTCATGAGAGAACTAAACACATAGAAATTGACTGCCACTTTGTCCGAGAAAAATTGATGACCAAGGAAATTTGTACTGAGTTCGTTGGGTCAAATGACCAACTTGCAGATGTGTTGACCAAGTCATTAAGGAGACCTCGGATTGAGTTCATTTGTTCCAAGCTTGGTTCATACAATTTGTATGCTCCAGCTTGAGGGGGAGTGTTAGAATTATTACCTATACCTATTGTATCATTAACCCTATGTGTAGGGTGTTGAGTGTGGGAAACTACCTACTGCCATATCTACTATTGCATGTAATCATGCCTGGTATCTTAGAGTAGTCTTTTCATATCTTTTCATATGTACGTGCTTGCTTCACTATAAATAGAAGAGGAAGAGAGTGGTACTGTTGTCCACTACTCCTATTTTAAAGTCTCAGTCTCAAGTATATGTCAATAGTTGGTCTATACAATGTAGACTTGATTTACATAAAAACATTTTGGCATTGTTTGAACCATGTTGCAGACCCTGGATTCATAGAAAATGCTTGGGTTCTATTACCGGAATCCAAATTAATAAAGACTATTATGTGTGTTATTTTATGGTACAATCAGGTCTAGTCTAAGAATCTCTTTCCTTGCTACCCTAGGATAGCTAGGTAATACGGTCATGGGTTCTGACAAGTATTACTGTAACCTGTATGTTTACAATAATTCCATTCAGTGTTGCCAACTTCTGGGTGTATATCCTGAGTAGCTTCTCTTTGAATGTAAATTTAGTTTTACTCAATTTTATAAAATCAACTAGCACAATGGAGTTTGTTCTCACTTGTATATTATAATTTGACCATTTAGTCGATGTAGTATTCTCAACAACACACACTTCACACTGATGACTGAACATCTTAAGCATGAGATTAGATATTGTGGGTGATATTAGACTTTCTACACCATCTTGGAAAGTGAGGTCTATCCTTGCTTATATATTGTAATTTGACTATATCTCTAATCTAATCTGTGTGGAATCTTTAATATGCACCCTCACTTAAGAATTGGACATCTCAAGCATGGGACTAGATCTTTGTAAGTGATCTGGTAGTGGTGCGATAGTGAGTGGCAAAATTAGTCCAATAAACCTTTTCAAGGTTATGTTCTAATACCATCTTAGTTAGTGGATTTAGGCCCAACTCAAGTTTACAATATTGACTTCTAAAGTGAGGTTTGCACTCACTTATACACAATGGTTTGTTTGACTATATTTTAATCGGCGTGGGATCTCCAACACACTCATGTTGAGGATTGAACATCTCGGCCTTGACACTAGATATTGTGGGTGGTTCAATAATGGTTAGATAGCAAGTCAAAAGGTAGGTCGAACAAGCCTTATTAGGATAGATTCTAATACCATCTTAGAAAGTATTTAGGCATAACTTAAGCATATAAAATTGGTTTGTAAGGTGAGGTTTTGTCTCCCCTTGTATATTGCAATTTAGTCATACATCTAGTCGATGTGCTATCTTCAATACTTCATTGTTAAAATGTTTGATAAATATATATGGTTAGTGTCCTGTGGAGCTTCTGGACAACTATTTTCTAAACCTTTTTGTTTGACCTCTCAAGATAACAAATCAATGACATTCAATCTAGGGTGGTGTTGGTTTCTAATGTATGGTGATCAATACATGATAAAAGTACAACCCAGAAGTAGACATGCTCTATATCATATTTCATTTTCATTTGCTGTTCCTGTGAATATCCAGCAGTTTCAAATTGCTTCTAGATGCCCGCTGCATTCTATATTTAAGCTCTCTTTAAGTTGTTTTATTTTATTTATTTATTTTTTTGTTTTCTTAATCTCGCATCCCCTTTCTCTTGCAGTAAGGATCCTGGTTATATTAGAATGAACATGCGTGACACTCAGGATTCAAAAGATGATGTGAGTTTTTTTTTTCTTTTATCACCTGATATCTACTTCAATTTTTTCAACCTCTCCCTCAGATTTTATACTGTATAGCATGTGGCATTCTCTTAAAAAGATTGAATGATTGTTGCAGGAGCCTCTTTTGAAGATTGAGATAAACAATCCTGCTTTACTTGCTGGAAACTGGTCCCAGCTTTGTGCAACATGCAAGGTTCTCTTTGCTTTCTTTTGATTGTCTTACTCTGAAGCCTATAAATGTCTTGCAAACACAGACTACAAATGCCCATGCTTCTTTGCTTTGAACGGTTTCTAACAATTTCATGTTGGCTTTTCTTTAGATTGTCAGGCCTCTTCGAGCAAAACACTGTTCTACCTGTGATCGTTGTGTGGAACAATTTGATCATCATTGTCCCTGGGTGTCTAATTGCATCGGCAAGGTACTTCTGGATGTATTTGTTTTACATGCTATGCATTTGGCTGCTAATTGAACATTTTAAAAATTTCAATGTATCATTTACTTTAACGGAAAAATGATACATCTGGGACAATTTGTTATATTCTGTCATCTACCTTATGGATGGAGCATAACACCTATGCTTTATTTGGATTCAAATGGGGATGGAAAGAGTGAGAAAGGAGGGGAAAGAGAGGAGAAAATTAGATGGTTTGGATTAAGTGAAAGTGAATAGATTTGAGTACAAAGTTTGTAATAGATGTGACTAAAAAAATGTGTTATGTACTGAATTACTTATATGCCCTTGGTGGTATTTTATTGATGATGGGTATCCACATGTCTTCAGCATTTAACTAGTAATTTAATATAAGAGATGTAACAACATACACAAGAGATACCAATGTCAAAAATCTCATGCATGGTAATGAATTACTTGGACCATAATCTATTATGGCTTTATGTATAATCGACAACATAACCGATTATGCATAAAGTCAAGATAGATTATATTCCACGTTATTACTGCCCTCACATTTTAAAATTTCATCAATATTAACTTTTATCAATTTAAAATAAAGTTTAAATTGTTTTTGTCCCATCAGTACACTGTCCCAGTAATATATGGAGGGCAAGATGGCTCAATAGGCTCAACTTTCCGCTCATGGCAGGGGGGGAGGGGGGACAAAAATCACCACCCACCCTGCCTGACAATCCCCACCATTTCAAATAAGTGAATTCAAACGCAAACAATCTCCTTTTCTAATCCATATGTACAATAGATACTGAAATGCAAACAGAGCCCTGGTGAACCTCGAGCATGTGGCACGGCATTTATTAGTAAAGGCACCTTTTGATACCAAAGGGGACTCCTTATTTGGTGATTTACAACATTACATGTGGAGATTTTTATACTGCAAGCAGTTAATCTTCTAGTGATTGTTTAGCTTAAATCTTGCGATATAGCTACAAATGTAATGTATCTACTTTATGTGAGTTTGTCATAAAAAATCAATGTATGCCATTTATATTCTGTAAATAACAAGTGTTGGATAGGTTAGAGTATTAATATTGTCTAACTTTGTTGCTAGAGTATGATGATTACTAATCCTACCCACTGAGATTTTTTTTTTGTTCTTCTAATGATCATTAATTTTGATTTACTGATTTTGCTACAATTTATTTCTTCAGAAGAACAAGTGGGATTTCTTTGCTTTTCTTATTCTTGAAGTTTCAGCTATGTTGGTTACTGGTGGAGTTTGTCTTACAAGTATGTGTCTGCCCTGACATTGAGTTACTGTGTTATGTTGTCCATTCTACTGCTCTCTAAACTGCTGATGAAACTAAATCTGTGTGGGCAGGAGTGTTAAGTGATCCACTTGCACCTCATTCATTTGGGGCTTGGATTCATTATGTTGGTAAGAATCACCCTGGTGCAATATCATTTCTAATAGCCGAGTTTTTCATCTTCCACGGTGTGTTTGCTTTGACTGTTGTGCAGGCTAATCAGGTATGTCTTTTTTTTTTTGTGTGCACAATTCTCTCCTGATCCTATGCACGTCTTTTTATTCATATGTTTTCATTTGTGACTTAGATATCTCGCAATATTACAACAAATGAGAGGGCAAATGCAATGCGTTATAGTTACCTCAGAGGTCCAGGCGGTAGATTTAGAAACCCCTATGATCATGGGATCAAGAAAAACTGTTCTGATTTTTTGATCAATGGTTACAATGAAGATGTGGAGTGCATTGAAGAAACAGGTCAGTCAGAGGAAGGTACAGGAATGATGAACATTGCAAGAAGCTCAAACTTGACAAATGGAGAGTCGCATACCCGTGGTCATGGAAATGGACAGTATGTCATTAATGTGAATTCCAACAGTACAAATTCCAAAACACATAATGGTCATGTTCATTCTTCACATTGTAGCCATAATAACCATGGCAAAACCAGGAACTTCAGTGCTCCCTTGGGCTTAGGTCTTGGACTTGGACGGAACAGCAGATCTGTTACACCCTCCTCATCGTGATATTCATTTCTTGGTGAAATTAACCTGTAATGTATTTATAGGCACATGTCTGGTTGGTTGGTTGGTTGGTTTACTTTTTTTATTTTTTATTGGCAACAAAGATTGAATAAATAAAGAAGTACTTGGATACTTCCACCCTTTTACAAAAGCATAAATCAATAAATCCTAACTCAAGACCATAACTTTTACAATAAAATTTTATGCTTGATACACCTTTTATCACTATCATCTACCATTGGTGATGCATTTGTAAAAGATTTTAGAATTGGTTTTTCTTAGTATAGCTCATGTAATCCTTTTGTGATTGTCACTATGATTTTTAAGACCAATTTCATCTTCTATCATTTTTGCATATCTACACAATTTAAACAAAATACAAGGTGATAGTCCTCTACTAACACTAAAGCTAAACCTAGATACACAAGTTATTTTTTGATACTTGTAATGAGTTTTTTTTTCGTAATTTTGTATAAAACTGGATTCCAAAATGTTAGATTTCTACAATTTCAACCAATTGGTATCCTCAAATATGTAAGAAATGAACAATTCAAAAAAGTAGCAAAAATGCCAAGTTGATTGTCACTAACACAAACACCTCCCAATTTGCTCTTGTAAAAATTCACTTATGATGTAACCAAGACATTTGCATTTTATCTTCACAAAAGAAAAGGGTATCATTTGCATTTCTTTTTCCTATTTTGACTGCATTTAAAAGATGTAAATTTTTTAAGAAAAAGAAAATGTGCAAGTGAATCTCTTTGTCTAATCCCTTTTGAAGACCTAAACTCTTCGGTGAGACTTTCATTAATTAGAATTGAGATAGTTGTTGATTTTATACATTCTTTGATCCATTTAATCCTTCTCTCACAAAATCTCAGTCTTTCCATCATATAGTTTAAAAATTTCACCTAAATGAAAATCGTAAGTTTTCTTATAATCCACCTTTAAAACCAAACAACTTTCCTTCTATACTCTTATCTCATCCACTACCTCATTTGCAACTAAAACATTATCTAGAAGATGTAAGGCCCAGTTTTTTGTCCTAATGTTTTAAGGATTGTTTTTAATCTAATAGGCTTAAGGACTGATCCAAAGAGAAAAACTAGACCCTAATTTGCCCTAACGTTTTCATTTCCCTCACTTTCAGAAACAGTCTCTCCTTGCCTCCTTGAGCAGTTACAACGCTTTGCTAGGGTTTAACCGTCAACCTTCTTCAAGCTAGCTCCAGCCAGGTTCCACTCCACATAAATCAACCTCAAGCTCTAGTATCATCTCTCTGGACATACCATTAGGGTTTGGTAGGAACTCGTTCCTAATTCTGTTTTATCGATTGTTTTAAGCTCTTTGGCCATCCTTAGCACAGTCGTGCTCACTGTGTGCGTATCCGAGTATTCCGCTAGCTTAATTTCCAGATAAGGGAAACTAGGGTTTCGGGTTTTAATGTGTATGGTTTGATTTCAGTTCTGTTTAGTGCTCTTTGTGATTGTATGCTGTTTAAAATAACATGAACATGTACTGTGCATTATTCTGGTTGAATATTGGTGTTTGCCTGCGTGAAATAGTGGAGGGTTCTGGTTTTCTCACCCAAGCGAACGTGTCTCGCCTAGGCGAGATTGGCAGTAACTCGCCCATCCTGCCTGCGCGAGTTGTTGCTCAGGCGACGAGCTCCAGTTTTAAGTGAGAGCACATCTCGCTCAGGCGAGGAGGTCTCGCCTAAGTGAGAGTGCGTGAGAGCGCCACTGTTCCCCTTTTTGAGCCCTCGCCTAGCGAAAGGAGCTCGCTTGAGCAAGGCCTTTCAGCCTGAGCGATAGTGCTTGACTATTTTGGTTTTCTCTGTTGGAGGGTTGGCACTTGCTTGAATTTAATTGCTATGTAAAAATATGAGATGGATGATTATGCATGAGTGATGTGGTTCATGGGTTATGAATTAATGGGTTTGGTATGATCTTGGCATGTGATTCAAATGAGATGATTGGTATCAAAGTGGCATGGTATGAATATGAATTACAATCCTATCTTCATGATTTGGGAATGATGAGTTGGTATGGGTTTGACCTGGAATATGAAAGAGGTTGGTTATAAAGGTTGACATAATATATATACATGCATGATAAATAGTACTTGGTTGTTTGAATATGTTTGGTCCGTGGTCAGTGTGTAATTCCTTGAAAATCTCTAGATGAGATTTCAGGATCATGCTTCAGTGGTCGAGACGTAATTCATGGCCCCTATTAGTGGGTGTCCATGGTGGTTACCCATCTATATAGTCTGACTCATCTATATAGTCTGATAAGGATTCAAGGTAAGGTTGCATCATCCTGACACTCTAAGGAGTCAGTTAGTCTCGCTTAGAGCGGACTCTTGTGGTGAGGGTAGCAGGAGGCCTGAAACTCATTAAGGGCTAACCTTATGTGGGGGGATTGAAACATTGTAACACTTGTAACACTTAGCTCGGGAGTGAGCAGCTCGGGGGTGAGCAAAGGTATCCACCACAAGCGCAAGCATCCGCTGAATGTCGAGTCAGAGTCTAGTGTATTGCTTGAGAAAGTCATAATATGTTTGGATGATATATAAATACTGCTTGGATTGGGTAATAGTATGTGATTGCATGATAATTTGTTTTCTACTCTAGCTTACCCTATTTGTTTATTTGGTTGTCTTATATGTGGTTCTTCTCCTTTTGCGATGGTCATCAATTTATTGATGTGAGCATATGCGAAGAACACCCGTGGTCAATAGGGAGCTGATTATTCCGCTGCTTAGTCATTTGGGCTGGATTCTACTGCTTTGGGCTTTCTTTTTGGGGCTATGACCAATGTACTAATCTGTCTCTTAAATTCTTATTTTGATTTTTAATGAACAATGTATATGGTTTAGTTTTGGCATAGTTGAGTGCCTTGGATTGTATGAAGTGATGTGTAAACTCCAAAACTGCATTTCTGTATTATTCTGTGTAACACTTCCTTTAATTACGTCTATTAATTATATGGGGTGTTACAGAAGATTTTGTTCTACCAAAAATGTTGATTGTGTTTCGACTATTACACTATGAAAAACCATCTTCAACCTATTTGCTGGTAGTTTTGAGATTATTTATTATAAGCATCTTATAAGGAAGATTGGCCTGTATTCCTTTAATCTTATGGGTTATCTATTTTCGGTATGATAGTAATAAAAGTTGCATTATATCTTCTAAGCCATGTTTCTTGAGTATGAAAGTTGTTACCTGTTTTTATAATTGGCCTATATTCCTTTAATCTTGTGGGTTATCTATTTTTTGTATGAGAGTAATAAAAGTTGCATTACATCCTCTAAGCCATATTTTGTGAGTATGAAAGTCGTTAACTATTTTTATAATTTCATCTTTTAAAACTTCTTAGTGATTTTTAATAAAATTAAAATTATATCCATATAGTTCTGAGCTTTAATTGTTCTCACAATCTTACACTGCCTCATAAATTTCTTTTACAAAAAGAAATTCTTGTTAAGATCAAATTTTCATCCATAAATAAGGTCTTGAATGGTATTCCATCATCTATATGTGGCTCTTGTCTACCACACCACATGTGCAATTTTGTGCTATAAGTTTAGTCATCTCTTCATTTTTTTTTTCTGCTATTTCTGTATCTAATTTGAAAGCTAATAAATATAGTCTTAAAAGCTATATATGAATGAAATTTGAATGTTTTTGCTTTGGGCATTTACCACTCAAATTGCTATTATCATGAGAAAAGTTATTCTTTTTGATAATCTTATATATGTTTTTTATCACTTTAACTGATTAAATAAGCTGATTACTTAAGATTTAATTTTGAATCAATTTAAAATTTACAAACAATTAAACATTTAATATATTTCAAATCTGGTTTATATAGTTAAGTTAATATAAATTATTTAATTATTGAATTAAAATTATCTATATATTGTTAGTAATTTGATCTAAATGTTTAAATGAGATGAATAATGAATATTTTATTAGTGAAGTTAAAAGTTTATAAATATGATATATAACTATTTTGAACTTAATTTCATAAGAATCATTATTTTTCTTAAACCAAATTTTTTATACTATCTCTTTAATATTTGTTTATAAATTTTTGTACTAGTTTGTCTAAAGGATGTCAGTAGAGAGGAAAAGTGATTCACTAAATATAATTTTTTTTAGACAAAGTTTTTACTTATTTTATTTAGAATGGTTGGATTGTTTGCATCAGTGGTGGATCTTGACCAAAAGTGTCGGAGGGGTCAAAGTAATATAATTTTGAGATCATTAGATTCTATCATTAGTATAATATTTCAAAAAATGACTTCTCTAACTGAACATTTTTTATTATTAGTATTAGGGATGGCAACGGGGCGGGGCGGGGACGGGTTTCGCTATCCCATACCCATCCCCGCATAAAAAATTCATCCCCATCCCCATACCCAAACCCAACGGGTATCAAACTTTTTTCCCATCCCCATCCCCACCGGGTAACGGGTATAATCTCGTACCCATACCCGTACCCGTGTTCTAACTACTTCAATATTAATTTTTATAAAAGAAAAAAAATTACGGTAAAGAAAACATAATATTATGAAATATTCAATATTAGGAGGATTTTCTTCGATGCCAAATACCTTAAAATAAATTATAATTGTTTACATTTTATATTAGAATACCAAATAAAATTTCATGTGAACCAAAACATTTATTAAATTTGCAAACTACAACATTGATGAACTTAGTTGATAAAACTAAAAAATATTTCAAAAAAATATAAAAGGAAAACAAATATTCAAATTAAAATATATTTTAAATGTTTGTTTACTTCAATTTTTTAAATTCTAATGAATCTTTTTTTTATACACTAATAAAAGTTATAATATATCACTTGATCAAAATGACACAAAGAACACATAATAAAAGGAAAACAAATATTCAAATTAAAATATATTTTAAATGTTTGTTTACTTCAATTTTTTAAATTATAATGAATCTCTTTTTTATACACTAATTAAAGTTATAATACATCACTTGATCAAAATGACACATAGAACAAATAATAAACATAATAATAAAATTTTGACATAGATTTTGTATCTTTTGAACTTCAATATATGTAGGATAGTGACAAAAAAATATTCATAGAAATTACATTAAATTTTTATATTGTAGTAAATAAAAGTTATTTATACAATTAAAGTGAAAAAAGTTACAGTATGATTAATAGTGAGTTATAAAATAACAAATAATTAGATAGAATATATCGAAATATTATTCTACATGATGAAAATAAACAATAAATAAAAATATTAAAAAACTAACAAATGTGTGTTTTAGAAATAATTTGAGAAACTATCGAAAGAAATCGCACAAAGGAAATCAAATGTATAATTAAGGTATGATAAAATGAAAAAAACCTTAGAGAACTGATTATTAAATTATGTTTGAAGTGGTTAAAAATAAATAGAAATATCATTAGTGACCAAAAAATGTGTCATTAAATTACAAATAAATTAGTAATTAAATTGGTCACTAAATCAAGTACCGATTCGATCATTGAATCGGTCACTAATTTAGTCATTGATTCAGACAATAAATCAACTACTACCACCAATGACGAAAAATAGTGACTGATATGGGTTACTAACTAAATCAGTCACCATTTCATATTTTTCTTGTAGTGAATTATCATATACTATTCCTAAATATCATTATATATATATATATATATATATATATATATATATATATATATATATATATATATATAAAATTTTAACCACTTCAAACAGAATTTAAAGTGAAAAAAATACATTATGATTAATAATGAGTTATAAAATAAAAAATAATTAGATAGAATATATCGAAATATTATTCTACATGATGAAAATAAAAAAATAAATAAAAATATTAAAAAACTAACAAATGTGTGTTTTAGAAATAATTTGAGAGACTATCGAAAAAAATCACACAAAGGAAATCAAATGTACAACTAAGGTATGATAAAACGAAAAATATCTTAGAGAACTAAGAAAACTTTTCAAATATCAACATATATACTTAATGGTTGAAAAATAACGAAAATTATTTTAATGAAACAAAAGAGTTCTTCAAATTAAACAAAAATTAATAATAATAATAAGTAAAGAATTTTTTTTATATTACCTTAAATTGAGAGTATAAACATTCTCATGTGAAAGGAAAATTTATAATAAATAAAAATATTAAAAAATAATATAAATATTCAAATATGAGGCATAATTTTTCTTTTATTAACATACATCATTTTAACATAATTACATAAAGGTTATGATAAGATAAAAAATATATTGGAGATGAGAATAAGTTTCATGACAAGTGAAATAATTAAAAGAAAAAAAAGAAAAAAAAATATATATATATATATATGGGTTACTTGATAATTGTGAATATTTTAATAATTTAAACGAGAATGGAAATATGACGGGGACGGGTATTATGACGGGTATATGTACATCCCCATACCCATCCCCATACCCAACTGAAAAAGTCGGGGATTCCCCATACCCATACCCATACCCAGTCAATGCGGGGATTCCCCGTCAAAACGGGGACGGGTTTATTTGCCATCTCTAATTAGTATAATGTTTCAAAATAGGTGAAGAGATAAAATCTATCTTGTTTGTCAATAATTTCCTTTTCATCACTCTCAAACGATTAATTTATTCTTCCATTCTTTATCAATGTACCTTTTTTGTAAATAATACTAAAAAATAATTGATCATAATCTAATAAAAATTAAGACACGTAATTATTAAAAGAAAAATATATTCATTATTATTAATACATAATACATTATTATGTTTTTCTATATTCATAAAAAAATATACAAAAAGCTCATGAGATAAAAAAAAATAATGTTTTCATTATCAAGTAAGACAAGAGACGGGAAAGGAAGAGGATAAATGAGAAATATAATGAGTTTATGTCTAACTTTTTTTTACTTTAAAAACAAAAAGTAGACATATGAGAGTGAGAGATTGTTACAATTTGTGAAAAACTAAAAAGACAATGAAAAGGAAAATAAAAATTATGTTAATAAATATATTGGTTTAATTACTTTTTTTGATTCATGCTTTCCTTTAAGAATTTTAAGTTGGTCCTCCAATTTTTTTTTTTTAATCTCAATTTGATCTTGATTTTTGAAAAACTGATGTAATTCAAAATCTTTTATGATAAATTTCGTTAAATTCCTTGAAAGAGATCAATGATCTTTTCATTAAAATTGAGACTCTTAATATAGATGATTTGCTTTGTTGATGTAATTAACCTAGTCCTAGTGTCAATTTTTAAATAAAAGTAGAAACCAAAAGAAAAATTAAACTTGAATATTTTTATTTGTTATTATATTTAATTTTATGTTTTATTATGTATTTAAATTAAATATTATGTTTAAATAAAAGAAATAAAAAATAATTTTTTTTTAATTTTTAATATATATTGCCTACAATTTAAAAAATTAATATATATATATATATATATATATATATATATATATAAATAATCAAAATTTTGGGGGGTCGGGGCCCCTCCCTCCCAAAGAGGTCCGCCTCTGGTTTGCATGCTTATGTATAAGTATTTATGTTTGACAAACACATAAATATATGATAGTTTATAAGAGTTTTCTATAGACAAAATTGAGTTTCTATGTGAGACAGACTATTGGAGTTTTTTTGGAGTAGTTAAATTTTATAGGAAAATATTGTTATTTTGGATAATCTTAATTAATAAATATAAAATAAGGTATATTTCGTTAGCGAAGGTTTCAATTAACTAATGTTGTGATACATGTTGTGTCTAAAGTTCCTTAATTATAAGTAATTTTGTTGCATGTGTGATGTGTGTTTAACATTCTTTAATAGGTGTAAAATTTGAAGTATTGTTATTATCTGTAAGTTTGATGTTCCTTAAATGCATGTTGAATTTAAAGTTATTGTTTTGTATTTTGAAAAAGGATTCTTATTTATTTGTCTAGTCATAATCTTTTCTTTATTTTAGTCTTAAAAGTAAAGTAAAGTAAATTCATTGTTAAGTCTAAAAGAAATAATTTTATGGAGTGAAATTGGAATGCATTTTGAAATAAGGGAGATGATTATTTATAATAGTGTTTATGTGATGGTGTAGGAGGTTTTATCAAAACTGTTATTTGGAAGTATTGTTTGAGTCACTCCAATAAGTTTTTTATTTGATATTTTTACTCAGCAAAAACATACATGTTTAAGCGAATGTATCATCTGAGTCACTTCACTTCAGCAAGTGCTTCATCAGATACTTCACTCAATGAGTGTATTATTTGATATATTTGCTTAGTGAAACTATTTTCATTCAAATACAAGTATATTTGCTTAGTATTTATCTTTTTTACACTTTATTTAAATATACATGCTATGTGTATGTGTACTTATACAAATAAATTATTGAATCACATGTTTGAAGAATTTATTACTTTAATTAAGTGAATTGCAAAATATGTATACAATGTGAATGTTAATGACATGTTTATGTCACAAATATGAGATGCATGGGTGAATGTATGTCTAAACAAGAGATCTATATAAAAGTAAATATTCTCTATTGTTGATGATTTAAGTTGCGTAAACTAAGATATTAAATATTGAGGAGCGAAGAAGAAAAGTTTATTATATCATCAAAATAAATTTTGAAGTTCGAAAAGTGAAGTAGAACACTTTAAGATTTCAATATACCTTTAACGATCTATATAGTTGAGATTTGTGATACTAAAATATATCAAGTGTTAAATCTCTTGTTGAAAATACTTAACAGATCTTCTTGAAGGTGTTTATAAATATTTTTTCTTAAATATTTTTAATATGTGGATCCACACGTAATTTGTTATGTGTGTACGCATGTGATGGAAAAAAATGGTGGACTATGTAAAATTATGAATTTCATCGTTAGAAAAACTAAATTTAAAATTCATGGCTTTTTCATAATTTTTTTTGACAATTTATCCTAACGTTTGTTGTATATGTAACAATTTGATTTAAATATAATATGACTATATTTAGCTGCCATGTGCATGTACTTGTTTGGAAAGGATTAGAAAGCTAAGTTAAATCGATTAGTATTATGCATAAAATGTATATGGTAAATTATTTTTTCTATGGTTAAGTTTTATTTTTTACCAATTCACTAATAAAATTTAGAATTGTGATTGTTGTGCGATGTTACATATTTAAATATTGACGGACAGAGAAGAAATCAAATCATTTTAAATTAATTTTAATAGATTTTTTTTCTTTTAATTTAGCAACTAAGTAGTTTTTTTTTAATTGGCTTTGTTTTTGTACAAATGATAAGCTTAACATTTTAAATGATTATTAACTACCGGTATATATATCGATTATTAGTATAGGTTAAATTTTAGTCATATTATGTAATTTAAAAAAAATGTAAAACGATATTCAATTATTATCCAGTTAAAAAAAAATGTTTTATCCGTATGATCTGACATGATAAAAAAATTATTATATTTTTTATTCATTAATTTAATTTATTAAACTCAACCTTATCTGTAATTGCCTCACAATTTCATTTTTATAAACATAAACAGATTTCAAAACACAAAACAACATCAATTTGACTACCTTTTAAATGTAAATTATTTTTACTGTCATGCAAATTTAGGTTAACTATTTACATTGCTTGAAATGATTTATAAGAAGTTAACTCAATATTTTCCCTTCTCAACCTTTTCTACAAGAAAAAATATAAAAAATGAAATAATTTTCCTTATTTTTTATTTTTAATTTGTGTTCATTTTAACTTCAAGAAAAAATTATTTTCCACTTTAAAAGTCCTAATAGAAAATATGTTCAAACAAACTTTAAATGAGCTTTTTTCGGGTGAACTTTTTCTGTAAAAGTTTAAATTTATTTGTAAAATTTATAATTTGATTTTATCAGAAAAAAAAAGATAAGATAATGATAATGGACACTTTAATGAAGTGAAGAGACAGATGAAGAAGACAATAAATGCAAGGTAAGCTGTCATTGTTGTCATAAGAGATATTTTTAGAAAATTAAGATAAAAATAACACGGATTATTTTTCATTCTTCAAATAAAATTAGACATTGGTTTCCATATCATGCTTAATAAAAAAAATATATACCAAGATAAATTTATATTATTGAAATAAAACTTAAATTTCAATCCAAATAATATGAAACATATGTATAAAACTACATGCAACTTCTGTCAATAGTCCAAACCTTACAAATACCAAATTAAAATAGATGAAGGATTATAAAGGTAGGGTTCATATGTACTATAATTTATTTTATCATTATTTTCTGTCAAGTTAACTCTGACTGAGATGTTTTCTGGTGTTTATGTGAAAAGTAATGTTTAATAGTATCTAAGCGTTAATTACAAGCATTAGTATTCAAGCCAAGTGTGTGAACATGCTTAATCACACAAATTAATAATGATTTAGTTGAATGTGACTTGAAGCACAATGAACTGGGAAAGTGATTTCAACCACAGTGATATTTTCTGTAGTTTATGTATGACTTTTTCTTTACCCTTTTGGAAAGAGTTTTTTTTTTTTTTACCAAGATTCATATATTATTAATTAACAATGTTTTTAGTAATAATAAAAAACACAGTAGTAGTAACATCTAAAACCATAAATAATGATTTAAAAGATACTATACAAAAACTTAAAAGTTTCTTTAGATTAACAGAAAAACTTAACTTTACAACATGAAACATTTCAGACATGCATAAAATATAAGGAAGATCATAATGAAGAGTTTGAAAGTTTGACCTTTGGAGCCATTGAAATTTGTAGTGTAAAAGAGTGAGACATTTTCAGAATCCAAAAGCTGATTTGATGCATCACTGTTCATGATTCATAGAACTTGGACCAAAATCTAAACTTTGATTTTGTCATGGTTTTGTAGGAAGATCAAGATATTAGGACACATTCTTGCATTTGAAGCTACACTTCTCCATGTGTATTATTTTCTAAAGAAGAGGAAATCAATTATAAATAAAAATAAAGGTTAAGTACGTTTTTATTAATATATGAATTTTGACGTAAAATTAGAATATGTTTACGTTCAAAATTTTGATATATTAAATTTATTATAGATAATTATTTGGGATTTATGGGAATAATAGAAGGGAAGAAAGAGGAAGAGTGAGAGAGCGGAAGGGGCGGACGTGGGACCCGCATGCACGAGTATGACCCCACTCTTCTCCTCTATTCTTATCTCTACACTCTCTCACTTCGCTCCTACTGCCACGTGTCTTCTATCACCCTCCTTTTCTCCTGCTTCACTTCCTCACGCTTTTCTTCTCTTCTCTTCTTTTCTCTTCTCCAAATTTCATCTCTCTCAACAAAATCCTTCTTCTGTCGCGATTCTGTTACACACCTCAATCTTCTCTCTCTCTCTCTCTCTCTCTCTCTTTCTCCGTTTCAAAGGTCTCTCATCAAACCTAACGCTACACCATCACTTTCTTTTTTCGTATTTCGTGTTTTCAATAATGCTAAAAAATCGATAAACCTTAAGATTACTTTATCTTCTCCTGGAAGAAGGTCCAGTCACTGCTTCTCTACACTGACAATTTAAATAATAATAATAACGGAGGAATCATCTTGATCGTGAAGTAGTTTTTTCTTCAGTGTTGTTTCTCTTCCTGGTGGTCACTGTAGTAGTACCTATAAATTAATTTCAGTTGCCGTAAAAGTTAATCGACTTGTTTTTTGATTTTTTTGTCTGTTACTATTAGTGTTTTGTGGGTTTGATATTATTCTGTTTGGTCGAAATTAATTGTGGTGTGGTTGCTTGATCAAGGATCAATGATCAACATGAGTAATTCTGCGGTGACCTTTTCCCCCAAAACATTAACTGTGGTTAGTTTGACAGAGTTTGTTTAATTTATTTGATGTGTTTGTTCATGCATTTCAGTCCGACAACACCAGAAAATCGTTGAAGTGGGATGGGAGCTTGACTTTCTTTGGCATATTTTATATGCGTATGTGATCGGAGGATATCTATCGGCAGTTGAGTGATGGGGGGTATCTGCTCTCGGAAGAGAGATCAACACGTGGTTGAAGATGATTTACATAGAGGAATTTCGGGAAGGTATTGTAGAAGTGGCAGCATAAAATGGTCGAGGCCCAGGAGTTTACGTTCCAAGTCCAATCAATGTCCCGGAGTGGGAACCTGTCCCTCCCTCATGGATTTGTGCATAAACAGGATACGCGAGGTGCATGTTTTTTGTCACCTTGTTTTTTTTTTTTTTTGATTTTGTTATTTTTTTTACCTTACATGGTTACTTGATTCACATGTTTTGAGTTATAACAGGATTTTCACAAATATGATTCCTTTTCTGTTCTTCCAAGAGACATTAGCCAGCAGATCTTCAATGATTTGGTCGATTCTCACTGCCTGACAGAAGCTTCTCTCGAAGCTTTCCGAGATTGTGCTCTTCAGGTACTGGTTTAGATGCTTGGTGAAATTGGAAGCGTTGCCTTGATCCTACTTTCCTGCATACAAATTTCTGTTACAAATATGACCCTATTTATATGTTATTTGCTCTGCATGCAGGATATTGACCTGGGTGAATATAGTGGAGTGGATGATAATTGGATGGATGTCATCTCTTCCCAAGGGTTGTCTTTACTTTCAGTTGATGTTTCTGGTTCTCAGTTGACAGATAATGGACTACGACTCCTAAAGGATTGCTCAAATCTTCAAGCATTGACTCTCAATTACTGTGATCAATTTTCAGAATATGGGCTCAAGCACATTAGTGGTATAGTTACTATTCTTGTGATCAGTTTTTCTGACCAGAACACGTATAGTTTTTTTATGAACATACAAATCATTCAAATTAGTTAAAGTAAAATTTCTGTATTTTTATTTTGCGTCTTTGCTTGTGGTATACCCTGCATAATTATTCTTAGATTAATTAATGTTATTTTTCCTTATAATGGCTGTAGAATATAAATGATGAAAATAAATCTTGATTGAACATTATGTAAAATTGGAATTGCGCGCTATGATTTGAATAACATTATTTGTTCTGAATCTTTGGTAACAAATGGATTAATTTAAGAGTTCTGTCTGATTAATATAAACGATTAAGAATGCCAATTTGTTTCTGTAGGTCTTTCAAACTTGGATACCTTGAGTATCAGGAAGAGCAGCAGTGTCAAGCCTGATGGAATGCGCGCTTTCTCCAACTTATTTAATTTAGAGAAGTTGGACCTTGAGAGGTGTTCAGAAATTCACGGTGGATTTGTTCATCTTAAAGGTTGCTGCTATCCTTCATTTTTGGTCATTTATATGCAATGCAAGTTAACTTAATTCTGATGTAATTGATATTTTATAATCAATCTCACATGACTTTGAAGTTAAGGTGATGATGGATTTTCATCGTTATTGGTTAATTGGGGTGGTTGCTGTTGCCTTGCCTGTGCTTATTGGTGATGACAAGTTCTACTTCATTTAATCGTTTTATGGGGGGAGGGGGGTATAAGTTAAGGAGCTCATTATTCAGATATTGGCAAATGATATCCTACTTAGAATGCCCTTTTATACAGCATGATTGTGAAATTACTAAGTTATAGGTTTAATTTGTGTTTCAATAATACAGGTTTGAAAAAGCTTGAGTACCTCAATATTGGATGCTGTAAATGTGTTACGGATTCAGACATGAAGTCTATCTCAGGTACTGATCATAAGGTGATATGGTTTTTATCATAGTTATTGCATTTCAGGTTTATTTATGTTGTACAAAGGCAGTATTACTGTGTCTCGTTCATTTGTTAGTTATGTGACCTCAGCTTTTTCATGGCATTGTAATCTAGTGTCTTGCATTTATTCTCACTTCTAGTTAGCAAATAACCAAAAACTGGGTCGGGGGAACATTGATTTCCAAATTTGACTTTCTATTTTTTTTCTTTTGTGCTTTTTTTCTCTGGGCTCTCCACTCACTCTAGTAATAAGCCCCCCTTAAAGCTATCATGAGTGGAACACCAAAGAGTAGCCTTACGCAAAAACCTATCTATTATGTGTCTGCCTGCTCAGGTGATTAAAAAATGCACGGATAAATATGGTATTTTTCTTCAGCAAATACACCAGACAAACTTTTAAACTGCACATGCAGCAATATTTCTCCTGAAATTTTTGGTTTAGACTTCTAGAAAATTTAACTCTGACGGGTTGGTTGAATGGGACAACACAAGGTTTAGCATTTGACTAGTTCCTGGTTTAAGGACCCACTTGTCTCCTTCGGTTGAGGTACTTGTAAATACTTACAAGTTCTGAGTTAGAGGAAGATTGGCTGCCTTGGATTGGGGTGAAATTTCTTATAAAAAGGACTTCTACAACTTTTCTTTTGTCTTTTGTTAGTGGGGATGCATGTGAAATTATCTACTGAAAAATACTATCCTTCACCAATGCATAACTTCAGAATAGGGATGACAATTGCACCCAAACCCAACAGTTACATGCAAAATACACCCGTGAGTTTATACTGAAACATGTGGTTTTGCAACTTAAATCAATTGCCGCATTTATCATCAGTTCTTTTTACTTCTAGAATCAGGAAGCTAGGCCTTGGTATTTTTGTGCTGACTGTTGACATATAATGTTTCAGAGCTTATAAATTTGAAGGAGTTACACATTTCCAACAGCAGTATAACTGATATTGGGATTTCTTATTTAAAAGGTATATTTCCAGTTTTTGTCATCCATTACAAGTGTCATAAGACACTATGACCGTTGCTGCTATTTTGCACACATGATAACATCTGTAGTTGTCAATATCCATTCTCAAAAGAAAATATCATATCATTACTATCACCAAAATAGAGTTTTAGTATGTTGAATAAGTTCATGACTTTGTTTGCTCCAGGTTATTATGTTTTCCACATTATACATTATCTAGGCATTTCTTTCTACTTACAGGTTTGGGGAAGCTTACCACATTAAATGTTGAAGGATGCAATCTTACTGGTGCATGCTTGGAGTCTATTCATGGTAAAAATCGATTCTCAATTTATTCATTGAAGTGACATTTCATTTCATTTTTCAAGTTTAGACAGCTGTTTTATTTTGTGGAAGTTACTCTGCAATTGATGAGCTTCCTGTCATTTTTATTTGGAAAATTAAGGATTTGACTAGTCCAGCACGCAATCAACTGCTGTTAAAGGCAAAGACTATGTTTGAACTTGGAAACTCATTTTCTTAGTATTCCAATGGTTACATTCTCTTAATTAGATCTTTAACACAATATTTTTTTGATACAGCCTTGGCTTCCTTGGCATGCTTAAATCTCAGCAGATGTGGTCTCTCCAATGATGGATTTGAGAAAATTGCTGGTAATTTTGATATAAAATGACCCAGTTTGAGGACTTAGGGTGTCATGTTCTTACTTCTCGCTCTAAGGACGGCAAATCATTGGATTCTTGGTTTTACAGCATGTCCCTTTTCTGCAGGTCTTAAAAGCTTGAAGAGGTTAAGCCTGGCTTTTAACAGGATCACCGACTCATCTTTAGTTCATCTGAAAGGTACTTAAAATATCAATATCTCATAAGAGTGACTATTTTATCCACATTCTGCTTCCCTAAATCAATAAAAACTCGTTTTTTTAGTGCTTTTGCACTATTTCTGCAGACTTTTATCTTTGTGTTTTTATGTAATCTTCATGTTTTTCTATCTGCAATGTCCTGACTGTTACAAACCAAAAGGAGAGGTGAGAAACTTTTTATACATTTTGAATTTTCCTAAAGAGTCCATCAAACACTGATGATGTCTAATGAACTAATTCAATTTTTGAAGTGAACGTATTGTAAATAAAGGAAATACGAAAGTCTAATCTTAGCTGCAAATATCTCGCTTCATTATTCATCATAAATTATAGTAGCTGTTAATGTGTAGTACATGAGTTATTATTGTTAATAGCATCTGCACAAAATCCTTTTTCGATAATATCTTATCCTTCTCTCATGTTGTAACTTCTAATAAAAGTCATATAAATGGGCACACGAAACTGAAAATTGGAAAGCACCTGGAAATTATTAGGTGCATAATATTTATACTCTTAAAATTTTTAAGTGCTCATGGGCCTTCAACAAGTAGTTTTTATATTCCACATTGTTGCTACTGGGACGTTGAATATCATCAATCATCGTTTATACAGCATGTTCACTATCCCTAAATATTTTTTTTCTTTTTACAGGTTTAACAAATTTGGAGTATTTGAATCTGGATTCTTGCAGGATAGGCGATGATGGGCTTGCAAATTTGACAGGTTTGCACTATATTTAAGTATTTAACCATTTTCCTTTTGTTAGATTTATATGGTCATTGCATTGTTCAAAGTTTGAATAGATTTGTCATACTAGTTCAAAGTTTTCTTGATCTGTGCCTGGCGATTTGACAAGAGGCATTGAGGCTTTATATACCTTTTTGCCATTTTTAGCTGAATGATTGAATGGCATATTTTGATGATTCAAACCCAAGTATCTTGTAAAACAATAAAAATTGAGATGGTAAGATCCATGTATGTGAAACTTTGCATCTTCCAACTTGAATATCTGAATTGCACTTATAAAATTGTCGTGGGGATTTAAGCTAGCATTTAGCCTTAACATTGTGTTTAGAATGTGTGTGTGTGTGTGTGTGTACACACACACACGTGCTTGGTCTGGTCACCGGTGGTTTTAATTCAGTTTTGCTTATAATTTTTATTTTAATTTCCTCAATTTGTTCCATCAAAATGCTTTTTGAGGGGGGAAACTTTTGGTTATGAAAATGAGATTTTAGGAATTAAATAATTTTATTTGAAGTATCACCTATGGTGTGAAATTATTAGTTATTTGTTCTTTCAGGCCTCACACTCTTGAAAAGTCTGGTGTTGTCTGACACTGACATTGGGAATAGCGGGCTGCGTTATATATCAGGTTGGTTGATACAATCCTGTATATATGGTTTTCAAATTAAAATACAAATTTTATTTTTGAGTTTTTTGGCAGACCAAATTCAAATTAGACTATCCTCATGGTTAGAAAATATCGACTTACTAATGCTATGTCTGAGGTATTCTATATATCATAACCCCTTATTTAGTTTGTACATGTCAGATTTTAGTAAGAAAATTTAAACTGTTTACTTTAATACCATTATTGCTTTAAATCCGAGACTGTCTTGGAATCTGAGACTGTTTTATTATCAATTGGAAGATAAATTTTAGAAATCCCTTTTGAGTTACCCAAATATGAGTGATTTTTTTTAATTTAAATCGTAAGTGTTACCAATCTGGCCCTGCATTACTAGGATGAGGTTGCTGTTTATGAGATTTTAATTTAATTCAAAACATTATATGGTTTCAGGACTTCATTCATTAAAACTAAACGCTGTCATAATATGAAATTTATTTATCTGTTTGTGTGTAGGTTTTTTGTAGTTACATCTACAAATGCACACTCACACAATGTGCTGTTGGAGAACTTTACTGACAATACATAAAATGCATGTCTGTTTTGTGTAGGTTTTTTGTAGTTACATCTACAATTGCACACTCACGCAGTGTGCTGTTGGAGAACTTTACTGACAATACATAAAATGCATGTGTTGATTATGTGGTTCTTGCTTTTATCCAGGTTTAAATAAACTCGAAGATTTAAATCTGTCATTTACTACAGTAACTGATAATGGCCTGAAAAGGTTGTCAAGGTTGACACAACTTAAATCACTTAACCTGGACACCCGACTGATTACTGACAACGGACTTTCGAATCTTATCGGTAAGCATGTTCACTTTCATCTATCCACTTATTTTTTTTCTTTGGGCTTAACTACACCTTCATCCCTCTAGTTGAGACTTTGTGATTTTAGTTTCCCAAGACTTTCTCCAAACAAATCAGGTTCCTCTAATTTTAAAACTTAAAATCCTCAAATCTTATTTTATATTCAAACAGTTAGGGGTTTATGACTGATTTAGGATATGGAATATTTAAAACTTTAGATGTCAGAAATAAAGTGAAAATTTGTTAAGCATAAAAGGACTCGGTAGGTAATGGGATATGAGGGTTTGAAGAAAAGGAAATTTTGGATTCTTTTTTGGTTTTTGGTGAAATTTTGTATTTTAGTTGGGGAGTTTATATTATTGGAAATGATTTATTTGATTCAACTAGTAAATAATTTGAAAGTTTTAAGTAAGAGGAAATTGACAGAGGAGCTTAATTGACGTAATTACAGAAATTGAAAAATTAAATTACAAAACCACACATTACCTAAATTAGTTAGAGTCATAGGGAAAGAACTTGAAAAGAAGATAAAATATAATTATTCAACTTCTTATATTCCAAACATTCTTAGGATATTATATATATATATATATATATATATATATATATATATATATATATATATATATATATATATATATATATATAATTGCATGAAAAACCTTGAAAGGTCATGTATTAAAATACTATTATAATTTTTCAGTGTTACTTTTTTTTTTCAGAAATGAAATAAAACAGATGATAAAAGACTGGTAACAATGAGTTTGTTTTACTTTTTCTTTTCAGGAATGAAATACAATAGATTGTAAATAAAAACAAGTCTGTTTTTTTAATGGAAAGGGAATGAACTAAGTAGGCTAGGAAAACAAACAAGTCTTCTATTGTATTCTATCCATTTCATCAGTTTTTATTTTTTATTACAATTAATTTTATGTTTTAATATTTATTAAACTTAAATGACGTGAGTTAAAAGAGATTGGAAATCCTCCTAATTTAATCCTCACTGTTACATACGTATAAATTTAAAAAATTAGAATTTTAAAATATTTTGGGGTTCACGGCATCTTTCCAACCCTTAAATCCCCCTTAAAATCATCCGCCAATGATGGTTTGTTATAGTAAAATAAATATTTGAAAAAAGTTGGGGTATTGATCCTTTTCTATTTGGGGCTATGTGATTAATTTTGCTTGATTGCTTCAATTCTAGCTGTCTCACTGGAATTGTCTTTAACAGGTCTGAGTGGATTGGTAACACTGGATCTCTTTGGAGCACACATTTCTGACCATGGAACTGCATATTTGCGATGTACGACTTACAGTATATTTCTCTAACCTACCTAATTGCTAGTTGACTTTGTTAACTTATAAGATATAACTGAGTAGTCTACATTTGAAATGGACGTGCATCAATAATAATTGGGGTTCTTGCCATTTTCTTTTTAGGAAATTTGATGATTATCACGTAGGTATTGGGCTGCACACTTTGATTTTTTTCATGAAAATGTAATCAGTCAAGAAAATAAATTTAAAATTGCTTAACTGGAGAAACAAGCGGTGGAAAATCTAGCTATCTAGTGCAAGTCGATTATTTTTTCTGACGTTTTCACTTATACATACAAATTTGATGTTGAATCTTCTCTGCCTGTAGACCTTGATGGCAATCTTATTTTACCTGTTCCCCTCTAGAATTGATGTAAAATAGAACATTTGGTTTCTTTATGTGTGTGTGTATATATTTTAATTTCTCTTCTTTTTGCTAACTTAATTAATGACACCATTTACTTAGTGGAATCTGCAATAAATCCATGCTCATTTCTTTATGCCTATACTTTGAGAGCAAACACCGAAACACCCATATATGGAGGGAGTACTACTTGGAAACACCATTCAACACCTACTCACCTTTTTTCTCATTTGTTGTGTATTGTTAGAAATGAGCACTGATTAAAAATAATGGGAAAATACTGGTTTACGACCCTGTGCTAAGATTACTGGTTATCTTGCCGGCTTAAATTTTAGCTCCTATTTTGGTCTCCATCTTGCAGCATTCAAGAACCTGCAGTCCCTTGAAATATGTGGTGGAGGATTAACTGATGATGGCGTAAAAAATATAAGAGAAATCGTCTCCCTGACACAGCTAAACCTGTCCCAAAATTGCAACTTGACAGATAAAACTTTGGAATTGATATCTGGTATTTTCTGCTTCCCTTCATTGCTTTATATATTCCAATAAACATCTTCCAAAAATAAATGTTTGGTGGAAACAGACACAAAATTGTAACTTGAATGGATAGCCAATGATATATTACCTCTTGCAAGTTCAATTTGGATTTTAATTATGCACCACATGTTACGTGCCAATTGCCCTGTAATTGGATCAAATACAAATTTGTCTTACTTTGTTAACCCATATATCTTATGTTTCTTTTTATATCTGAATACAGGCATGACAGCACTGCGGTCGCTAAATGTTTCAAATTCTCGTATAACCAATGGAGGACTACGGTATCTGAAGCCTTTAAAGAATTTACGCAGTCTTACCTTGGAGTCTTGCAAGGTTACTGCTTCTGAAATTAAAAAGCTTCAGTCGACTGATCTTCCAAACTTGATAAGCTTTCGGCCAGAATAAACCAGAAGGAGAGAATTCTGTTATCTATCTGGTGAACAATTCTCTGTACATATTTATGGCCACTGTTTGAATAGTTAAGAAAAATGTACATAAAATTGGCATGCAAGAATGTAATTATGCTTTATTTTGCATGTTTGTATTATCCCGTCCAAGAATAATTGTGCATATATCTTTCTTTCCCCCTTTCTCTCCTGAATTTAGATGCCTGATGGGGCTATCTATATTGTCTGTGCATATTCTCATGTATGTGGATGTTTGGACCAGAGTGATGATGCTCATTACTGTATCGTAAAGTAATGAATTGTGACTGGCTTTTAGTTACTGACTAATGTTTATATCTGATATTTGTGGGATGCATTCCATGTTTTATAATTCATATTACTGTTTTTCATTGTCATGCCATGTCTCAGGCCGCGGGCATAGCAATGTTGGAATTACAGCTGAGTGAAAATAGAATTCTGCTCGTGTTGTTAACTTAACCCTGTCAAAATCAGTTATTCGATGCCAGTCTTTTAGCGAAAAATTAAATATTTGAGATTTAATAATGCAGAATATTCTTTGAAAATAACAAGAATAGCATACTTTGAGGGAGGGAAAAATCAGATTAATATTTAATGAATATTTTTTTAATCAATTAGAATTCAAATCATACTCTTGAAGAAATTAGAAACATATATGTATCTGTCATATTTAAATAGAAAATGCACAGCAACGGGTAAGTTTAACGCACTAGGAGGAAAACTCTTTCAGAAAGAGACTACCTCGATAAATAACAGAAGATAAAGAAACATGCATCTCCCGTTGCTTGCTTTTGGTACAAATTTAACATCCTACAAATCTATGAACTGATTGAGGGGCAAAGAAAATGAGGAAAAGCAGAAACTAAGTAAAAGGTAATTCCTGCAACGCCATCTTCCCAAGGTGTAAAGAAACTTCTAGACCCTTTTGATTTTGGAAATGTAAACACCATTGAAAGAATATTTCTAGTATATTGGTGAACCCACATTCTTAAAATGTGTATGAATAACCTGCAGCATAGACAAACCAAGGTTGTCATCAAACACGACTATAATCATATTATCAACAGAGTAAGTACAAAAAGAACTCAAGGAGGGTGAATAATATAATTAAGCTATGACAACCATGTAGATAACTAAACCTTTCTCTGCGAGCATCAAGTTGCAGTGGAATACCAAACATCATTTTTTACAAACATGATGTGATTCTAGGACCAAATTGGAGAACTTCAATGTATCTAATTATTTAACTAGTTATTTAATAATCGGTCCCTCCACTAAGACAAACGGGGTCATAAACAACGACAACAGCACAAATTGACAGTGTATACAACATGATATCAACATTCATTATATGATAAGAGAAATCTAAAATTCATGGTGAATAATGACTAGTCATGGAGTTTCCATTGTTGTGGTGTTTAGTTACAAATTCCAAAGACTACAAGGAAGTGTCACGGGGTCGAGAAATAGGCATGAAATTGTGCGTTGTAAAATATATTTGCAAAAGAAGCTGCTCTCGTAAAGTTTAGCTAGTAAAAATTAAAACCATTAGCAGCAAAACATTTTATGCAGGTGAAAATGTTTTCTACAGCTACTCATGAACGCTGAAATTGTAAGACACTTTTGAAAGATGCAGCCATAAACTCTTCCTACACAAATAAACACATAAGTAACTAACCAGTTACCTTCTGATGACAATAGCATTTCAGGCACAGAAGCAGCTATGGTGACTGTTGGCCGTGTCACTCTTCAAGTGCTTGAAGAAACATATTCAACTCATGCAAGCTCAAAGGCATGATAAGTTTTCGAAACTCGCCTTCTGAATAAGGGTTCCAAACGAAATGATGGAACTCCACTCTTCCACATTTTAGCTTTGTACATCTCATTCCATGCCTGTACTATTTCATCAATTTTGAAGGCAAGACCTGACAGTGAAAAAGTTAACATATATGAATGTATAGCATTATATCTAAGTAGCTATATCAAAAGTTTCTAGTGTCTTGAAAACATACCATCTACTGCAGTATTGTTTGAACAGTGGTTCTTCAAAATTACAGCTATATCTGTTGGAGAAGCTCCTGCAAGTTCAAATTTCTCAACTGAAGCCGCAAGAGTTTCATGCCACACAGGTAGCCCTGATTTGAACTCCACAATTGAGCGTTCATACAGAATGGTACCCCATAGGAGATTTATTTGAGACCTCATATGTGCCTCTTGTGCTGCAAGTTCTTCTAAGGACATACTTTGAAAAACCCCATCCAACCCCATCTTCTGCAAATCCAATATAGAATAATTTGAATCAGGCATTTTACTCAACTTCTGCTTTTCAGATTCTTCCCATATCTGCATTCCTTTCTCCATATTTTCTTCAGCATTGTTGTAAAGATGGAGAACCTCAGAGGAAGGCAATGTTAATAAGTCTACATTACTACTGAGTGCATGATACCACAAAAGTTTTGCTTGCTCAAACTTCTGCAGCCCCAGAGCCAAAAATCCTTCATGAAAATCTGACTTAATTTTAATGGCTGCATCATATTTTTCTCCTGCCTTTGAATATTCTTCCAGCGCCCATTCATATGAACTCTTGATCAGTTCGCATACATGCTCTTTAGAAGAGTCTTCTGTTTTATACACCTTTTTCCTTGCCTTAGACATATGCACATTTCCCCAGTTGAACAATGCAAGAGCAGTCATCTCTTGGAACTTATCTCCTGCCATGTCAAATAGGCCTTGTGCTTCTTCGCCTGTAACAGTCTCCTCCATAGCCTCGGAATAGAGCTTCATACCATGTTCGTGAAAATCCAAATATCTGTCACATTCAAAACCAACATGGTTCTTGAACAATTTGGCAAACTGAATTATCCAATCCTCAATGCAAGAAGAGCTAACAGTTCCATTTGCTTTTCCCACACAACCATTCTCAACTGCAATGTTAATACCAACAACTTCCCCCTCCTTCACTTTAAATTTCTCAAAAAGTGGATCCTGCTCAGGAGTGGCTTCTACTATGTACAGTCTGATACAACTATGAGATCCTGTTTCAACCCTTCTTAATTCATCGTCAGAAGTGATTGTGACTAAATCACCTTCTTGGTCCCTGTATTTGACAAGAACAGCTCCTAGGCTCGAGAATCGATCTTGAATTACTTCTCTCAACTGGAAGAGGCTACAATTGATAGGAAGTTCAGCACACCGTATATCATCACCAAAAATAAGTTTAACTGTTTTGTTAGGAACACGTTCCCTTCTACCATTACTTCTTTCCTCTATAACTTCCTTTATATCAGCCTTCTTCTCATCATTTTTTTCCTTGGCCTTCTTCTTCTTGGATGTGTTGATCTTCTTCTCCTCGGTTTTCCTTTCTAGAATTTTGTCATTCGGAGCCTTCTTTTCCTCCTCATAGCCCTTCTTCCGCATATTCTCTTTCACTACCTTTTCTGGAGTCAAGGCACTTGGAGTTTCAACATAATTTGGAGGCAACTCAATTATTGTATCGTTAACTCTCAATCCTTTCTCTTCAAGTGCATTTTTCACCTTTTCTGAGATCTCTAATGCCATGACATTATTTGGTTCCATCTTCAGAACAGTGCTGACATCTCTTAGAGCTAAATCCAGCCTATTTAAAGCTTCATAGCACCTTGCTCTCTTCAACAGTGCTTTGCTATATTTGGGTGTCACTACAAGAGCCAAATCACATTCATGAATAGCCCTTGGAAACTCACTGACCCCCATCTGCATATAACATGCAGCCATGTTGCTCCTCAGATAGGACACATCAATATGATTTCTCGGAAGTAACTTCAGGGCTTTCTCATATTTTAACATTGCTCCTTCTAGATCCCTCTTTTGGAACAGCTTGTTTCCCTCATTCTTCAATTCTTGAGACATGGATATGAACACCATAGTATCATTATCATAAGCTTTGGGACTGCTATCTCCCATTTTAGTATCCTCCCTTGTCTCTCCTACTTGCTTCGTTTTCTTTCCCATTTTCCCACTCTTACACCACACTACTCAGTTTATTCCAGTCAAACCAAGAACACAAGAAAACCAATAACAAGGTATTCCAAAAAGAAAAGAAATATAGAGGCAATCTAACATGAAAGACCTTCAGATATAACTAACATGGCATCATCCAAAACCCAAGGAAATGGTGGATAATATAACAAAAATCAAGCAATCTTTGACTGGAACAAGTTCAAAATCTCAAAGTGGTGCCAATGAAAATTGACTGGGTTGTCCTCTTGTCACAATGGTTCAAGTGACACAGATATTCAACACAGACGCATCCTTCTCTCTCAATTATTATTTGTTTGAGCGAATACAAACTCTATTTCAGAGACAGACTTCAGAAAAGGTGAAACAAAACCCAGGATTTGGGAAGAGAAATAAACTTATCTGGTGACGAGTTATGTAAAAAAGCTTCAAACTTTGCAACTGCAAGGAAAACCAAAACACAATGTAACAGCAAGGAAGTTTGGAATGGAAGAAAACGAAGTCGTGTTGTTGCTGCTCTTTTGTAATGTGGAAGAATGACTTTTCATAGCCTTCACGTTAACGCCACTAAAGCATTTGTCATAAAAAAAAAATCACATAACGTGAGCTTCTTAACTGAACTCAGAATCTGATATATCCCATGACAAGTATTTTTCTTTTTCTTTATTTTTGTATATGGTGGGTCCATTCTATATTCCTGTGTTGCTAATGAATTAACCATTAATTGACAACCTTCATAATCATGCGAAGCGACAACAACTACAAGTTCACCTTTCACATAAAGTGTACGATTGTTCCTTTCCTCATCCAACTTAATTAGCAATAATGATTTCAAAAGTTCTCATCTAATTTTGGTATGATTTTCTGAAAAAGTATGATCTCAACACCATCTGGTAAGTAAACACTCAATTTGTCACATTTAGAGTAGAAGAATAAGTTACATTATTAAAGCATAAAAAATCATTAAATTGTAAACAAGGACAACAAAACATGCTCAGATCGCAAAGGAGATAAAATAACTAAAAATCAAATACAAAACAATGTCACAGAAGAGAACAAGGTAAAAAGACAAGCAAACGAATACAAGTAGAAAAAAAAAAAAAAAAACATGACAATATAAGAGTAATTGAACAAAACGATAAACCTATAGCCACCCACATAAAAATTAAAAAACACGAAACATCATTCTCCACTCGTTGTTTTACATCTGTAGATAAGTTTTGGTTTGAAATTTTTGAACAATGATATTTTGACTACTAAATTTTGATAACTTTTTCTTACAACATAATTTGTCATTTTTTATGTAGTTTTTAAATATTGAAAATAAAAAAAAATAAAAAATCACTTAGAAAATGACACCTAAAATTATAAAAAAAAATTATCAAAAATTAATTTTCGAAATTTTTATAAAAAAAATAAAAAAAAATAGAGGTGAGAGTGAGAGAGAGATCGGTTGGTAGAGAAAGATTCGAGTGCACTGAAATGGTAGATAGGAAAAGTGAAAAAGCATGTCGGGGATAGAAAAAGAAAGAAAAGCTGGTAACTACGCACCACATTTCTGTGTGTGGCAATGCTTGCTTGCCCCTAAAGTAATAACTTTCATTTTTTTTTTTCACTAGTAAGACTTAAATATGAATAACAGAGATCTTGTACAACTCATCTACGTCATTCTTCACAACTCTTACACTTGAAAAAAAAAAACAAAATCAGAAAGACAATACCAGAAGTAATCTTGTATAAGTCTTCTTTATATTATCGTATAATGATTCTTGGAAATAATACAAAAATATAATTTTAAATCTCACATTATATAAAAATAATAAAATTAAATATCATAAAAAAATTATAAGTTTAATGTATTGAGATTTCGAATTAAAAGTGAATTCATAAACAATAATTGCTTCTTCTTCTTTTTTCTTTGGCCTAGATTCTATATCTACACAATAGGTCATGGCCTAACTAATTACAATTAGGTTTAATATGCATTGAACTAATCGTGTTTTTTTTTTAAATAATTATGAGGACTTGCAATTTGTTCAATGTGGAAGTTGAATATGTTGTCTTTTTCCTAGGATTGTTTCTTTTTAGAGTTTAAACTATTGTTGTCTTATTAAAGATGGGAATAATTTAGCATTGTCCTTTATCGTTGCTGGTAACATGAATTTTAAATTCAACTGTTGTATATTAATATATTTAATAATTTATTAATCTTTAGAGAACTGCTACATGGTACCAAAGTAAAACATCCAAAAAAAAAAAACCAATACATGGAGAGTTAATAGTTTTTTTAAACAAATATAAGCTAACAATTAAAAAGCCATAAATGAAAGTTCAGTTAAAATAAACTGCTCGTAGATTCATATTTATTAGTTTTGCAAACAATTAATTATAATTACTCAATCAACGCTACAGGAAGAGTTTAAAAAACGCCTAATTAAGATTAACTTCAATTAGGTATTCTCTTTCCAACATTTTTAAGTTTGGAAGTATTTTTAAATGTCAATTAAGTAGAGTTGTCAAAATGGGTTGGAACCGTCACGGATTCGAGTTGGGTTGAAATTTTTTTACAAATTTCGATACAAATTGATTTTTGACCCGACTCATTCGGATTGAACCTGTGGTGAGCTCGATTGAGTCACCAACCCGCAGATAAAAGGATCACACAAGTATTTTCTATTAAGTTGGGTATTACATTTGGAACATGATGTTTTTTTTAGCCAACACATAAATAATTGTATTTTTTTAATTTTAGTTTGTATTTGGATTGTATTAAAGTTTACTTAGATTTTAATTAGAATTATAATTTAGTTTTAACTGAAAAATAATGAAAAATAAATAAAAAATGTATTTTTTTAATTAAGTGTACTCGTGAGCCAATCCGTTTAATCTGCTAACCCGTAGTTGGTCGGGTTCGAATTTTGTTGGTTCACTAAAAAGTGAGCCGAGTTGGGTCGACTCACTAAATCATCAACCCGTGGTGGATTGAGCAAGGTCGGGTCGAGTTACCTGTTTTGACAGCTCTACAATTAAGTTTTAACTAATAAAGTAAAAAGTCATTAATATATTGGAAATAAATATTTAATAAATTCAAAATCAAATGTTTGGAGTTTAATTACATTTAATCCTAATAAGAAGGAAGGTAATCACCCATATTATTCTTAATAATTTTAGTGAATTTTAAAAAATGGATCATTGTACCAGGTAGATTCAGAATAAAAACACGACATTCAAGTTTCTAAACTTTTTCACTATTGAGCATGTTGGTTCTTCCATCAAGGTCTTTATTAATTTAATGAGAAGTGGGTTATTTAGTGTACAAGTGCCAACTCTAAACTCCAAGGCATATAAACAACTACAATCTTACTATAATGAAACATGTCATTACTCAGGTCCTTCTAAGAAACTAAAGTCATAAAATATCAGTTGAGTGAGAAAAAAAAAAGGTGTGTAAGTGAAAGGTCTTTCAAAAGAGAAAACGAAAAAAAAAATACCCATAATGTTATATCAATGACTTTATAGAATTCAAAATTAAAAATAATCTCAGATCGAGTAAAAAAAAAAACTAAATAATATGGAAAGAGGTTAGAAATTTCTTATTTTAAAGTTGAGTTGAAAGTATTATTATTTTTTTATATAAAATTAATTCATATTTCATTGTTATATTTTATTATTATGGCATCTCTTCACTAAATTCTCTTCAAAATATCATGAAATACTTGAGTTTCATTTTTTTTTTCACTTGTGATGGCACTTTGTTTGTGGTCCTGCTAAGGTGAACTAACCAAGGGTGGATTAAAAAAGAAAAGGGTGTTGGGAGGCATAATAAATCCCACTGAAAGAAATGCTCAAATCCACAATTAGACATTCGATTATAACATCTCCAACCTTAACATGGCTACAATATTTAAACAAACAGAGAAGAGAAGAAAGAGTATCAATTGCACATGGAAGTATCCAAATCCTACTATTGTAATCTATTTGACCTGAATAAGAAGGACAACCATCACGTGGAACAGAGAATCAGAGTTATGTATACACAAGAAATCACTAGGAAAGAGCTTAAGTAAAACTTTGGTAAGTTATGAGACACTTAGAGCTACCTTATCAGAACAATTGAATGCATTAATTCATGAACATTTGTTTATTGCAAAGTAAGAAGATAGAAAACGAAAGGGCCGAGGTTGCTTAAAATTCACTTTACAGACTGGAATTAGTTACAGATTTCACTTTCCACCACCCATCCTGAAATTGTGTTCAACGTAGAATGACACAGATTGAAATGCTCCAAATGAATTAAAGTGTGCAATATTTCTACCAAATATCTGAAAAAGAAGCACCAGCCTGTTTGTCAGGATCTGCATATTTAGAACTAATTCTGATATTATGGTTTGACAGAATTACTGGACACTGAACAGTCAGGCTGTGAATGTAGAAATATATTATTTTATTATGACAACGTGGGATATGTCTTTCCCTCGTAAAGGAAATAACAATGTACCACCAGTACCTGCTGAAGCCATGATACTAACAGATTCTGTCAATACCTCTAAAACACTGAGTTACATTAAAGAACTAGTAATCCAGAGTAAATCCACAAACAAAATTATAGGATTACAGTGATTACTTATTAAGGTAGAAAATTGGTAATGCTTGAGGGCCCTTTTGTGGTAAACTTGAAGACAACATCTATATACAGCATGTACACATCCTTCCGAATGCAGCACCTCTATGGCCTTGTACAACTTCAAGAACAAATGGCCTGAGCAAATTCCAAATAATGTGCTTAACAAACTGTTTAACCTACTGAGCCCTCGAGTTTCAAGCTCATGAGTTGGTTCACCTCGGAACCAAATTCATCAGGAAGCTCATTAAAGACATCACGGCAAAATCCGGAGATCATTGCGGCCATTGCTTTTTCATAGTCTATTCCCCTTTGTTGAAAATAGAACAGTTGATCTTCCCCAATTTTGGATGTACTGGCTTCATGTTCAATTCTTGCCGTTGGATTTTTCACCTACAAAGTAATCGTGGTTGCTTTAGCAAAACAAAAGTATCATGGCAAATATGGAAGCAGGAGAAAATAAAGAAAGACAAAACAAAATGGGAAGTGATGCGGGTTAGGTGAGGCAGGGAAACTGCATAACAATATGCTTTTGGAAAGAATAACTCCAAAAAAATTGATGACCTGCTGTTTGGTTTTGTAACCAAAACTCTGGTGTAAGTCTAATTCAACGTTACAAACCCTCTCTCCACTTTAGTTTGATTATATCAAATCTCCGGCACATTCCTTCTCATTGAGGATTCAACATTTTTAAATGTGAAGTTTCACAAGACCGCACATTAGTGTGGGTTCTACTAACGGTTAAGATAGATTAAACAACAAGCTTAGATATAAACTCCAATACCATCAAAGGCCAAATCCTATCTTAAATTCTTAAGTCCAAAATAATGATTTCCTTAGTTCTAGACTATTGTTTATCCTCTTGCATTCACCCCTTCCTATTCTATCTAAATAAATAAATAAATAAACATTTCCTCTGATTCCAACCAACAGCTACAACAAAAGCCTATTCCAGTAGGTAAAGTCAGCAACATAAATCACACAATACCACTTTGTTTATCAAAACAACCTACCTAAAATCATTCCAGCAAGACAAACAAAACACAAGAAAAGCAAAAACAAACCTGAATGTAAGGATAGGTATTGGCAGCTGCTTTGTCCCCAATAAGCATGGAGTCACACTGAGACGAGTTTCGCGCATTGTCCGCCTTGGACAGAACCTGAACCAGCCCTCTATAACAGTTCCTGGAATGTCCAACCGATATACCCTTGGAGATAATCCTACTCCTTGTGTTCTTCCCTTTGTGTATCATCTTGGTCCCTGTATCAGCCTGCTGATAGTTATTCGTCAAAGCAACAGAATAGAACTCCCCAACACTGTCATCTCCCTCCAACACAACACTCGGATACTTCCACGTGATAGCAGAACCCGTCTCCACCTGCGTCCACGATATCTTCGACCGCGCCCCGTCACAAACCCCTCTCTTCGTCACAAAATTGTAAACCCCACCGTTCCCATTCTCATCCCCAGCGTACCAATTCTGCACCGTGGAGTACTTTATCTCCGCCCCCTCCCCACAGTACAACTCCACCACCGCCGCGTGGAGCTGGTTCCGGTCATAAGACGGCGCAGTGCACCCTTCCAAATACTCCACAAAGCTCCTGTCGTCGGCGACGATCAAAGTCCGCTCAAACTGCCCCGTTTCCAGCGCGTTGATTCTGAAGTAGGTGGAGATCTGCATCGGGCACTTGGTGTCTTTGGGAATGTAGCAGAACGACCCGTCGCTGAAGACGGCGGAGTTCAACGCGGCGTAGTAGTTGTCATCGGAGGGCACGACCCTCCCTAAGTACTTGCGCACTAACTCGGGGTACTCCTTAATAGCCTCGGAGATGGAGCAGAATATGACCCCGGCCTTCTCGAGGGTTTTGCGGTGGGTGGTGGCGATGGAGACGCTGTCGAGGACGGCGTCGACGGCGACGTTGGCGAGACGCTTCTGTTCGTTGAGAGGGACGCCGAGCTTGTCGAAGTAGCGGAGGAGTTCGGGATCGGCGTCTTGGAGGGATTGCAGAGAGGGTTTCTTCTTGGGAGCCGAGTAGTAGCAGATATCCTGAAAATCGATGGGAGGATACCTGTTGTCGGACCAGGTAGGGAGTTTCATGGACAGGAATTTGTCAAACGCCTTCAAGCGGAATTCCAACATCCATTGAGGTTCCTCTTTCAGGGACGAGATCAGACGAATGGTTTCTTTCGAGAGGCCTTTAGGGATTGAGAAGGAATCGATGTCCATGCTGAATCCGTACTTCTTATCATAGTCGCGGTTGCGGAGGATTTCACGGATCTTCTCGTCGGAGGAAGTGGCGGTTGCTGCGGCGGTCTCTTTGACCTCGGCGCGCACCGTAACGTGGCGCGAAGGTTTTGGGGGTTTGATGTTTAGGGTTTGGGGGAGAAGGGATTTGGGGCGGCGCGTGGGTTGCGGAGGTAAGGGGGAAAGGGAAAGACCGTTGCAGCGGAGAAGAGACGCCATGGATGAGGTTTGGTTTGTGACAGATAATTAATGAAAATTAAAGAAAGAAAATTGGGAATTTGTTTCCTCCAACTTACTTGTGGGTGTCGTGTGTCCTCAGCGTGCAACTTTGATTTTTCCAAAATCATCAAATTCATATTTAGAAATTTTATGCCCATTCACTCTTCTAAGTCTCGTGTGCGCCACGCACACAACTAAAATTTGTTTTTCATTCATTTTTACTTGCTATTTTTCCAATAATTTTTGTTTTATTTTATTTTTACTTGTTTTCATTTTTAATCATTTCTCTATTATCCGACAAACTTACTCCATATGTGTCTGAAGATGAATCGAACAACATGTTTGTTACCATCATATAGAAGCAGAAATTTGTTGTTGTGGTAAGAGACAACTAGACAGTGTTTTTGGTGAACGAGAAAGAAACAGTTAGTTATTATGAGTTTTGTTTTGTTGCAGTGTGAGCTATCAGTTTATTGGATATATTTAACCTTGATATTGGTAATCTTTTTATTTGTTTTAAAAATACCCTTGAGATGTAGTAGTTTTTTTGCCACAGTTTTTTTATTTTTCTTCTTGGCGGAAATAATATTGTTTATTTAAATTCTTAAGTCAAAATGTTGAATGCAACTGTTGCACATGTTTTCTTGTAAAAGAAGAAATTCATGAAGACATGGACGAGAATTGCCAATAGTTACAAGACGAGAGTTGCTTCCAGAAAAATAAAAGGTTCAATTGAAATATTTAAAAGAAAAAAAGTGGACCAGAGGAGATGCCTGTGCTGAATTTATATAGATTTATCTTTTTGAAAATAAATCTAATTAAAAAATTCCTGAATAGACCTCCACACTCTATTTTATTTTCCTTTAGACGTATTCATTAGGATTGAATTTTTAAATATGCACAACCAGAGAAACCGCGAGTAAAATTCACCGACCGTGGATTTGAGTTGGATTGGATCAAAATATTTTTATAAATTTTAATATAATTAATTTTTTATTTAGCTCATTCAGGTTGAATCTGTGATGATTATGCAAATATTTTTTGTTAAGTTGGATTTTGCATTTAAGTTAAGTTAGGTTATTTTTATAGTCAACACATAGCTAATTTGGTATTTTTGTAATTTTAGTTTGTATTTGGAATATATTGAAGTTTATTTAGATTTTAATTATAATTGTAATTTAGTTTTGACTAAATAAAATTTAAAAAATTATTTTTTTAATTAAGTGAGTCTATGAGTCAACCCGTTTAATCTCACCAATCCGTGATGAGTCGGGTCGGATTCAAATTTTTTTGGTTCACAAATAAGTGAACCAGATTGGGTTGGTTCACTAAATAATCAACTCGTGATAAATCGAGTTAGACCAAATTAGATTATCCGTTTTGACAACTCTTTGCACAACACTAGTATAGACCGGTTGAACTTCAATTTTCTGAATTCCGACTCATGGTTTGATTTCTCTGCCTTTGTAATTGTTTCTAAGAAGAAAGAGAAGGAATTTTTTAAATTAAAATTTATGAGGAAAAGTAGAATTTTAATTTTCCATTATAAAAAAAGTAAACAAATATAATGGTTTGAATAAAAATAAATATTAATTAATATTGTGTAAACTAATGTAAAATATAAATTATTATTAATTTAGTAATTTTTGTTAATTATCTTTGGTGATAATTAATTTTTTCAATATTGAAAGCAAATTGAATGTAATTTTTAAATATTTGTAGTGATACATTGGAAAGGTAAAATTATAACCGCCGTTAAATTGTTTAAGAGTAAAAGTTATATAATTGAGATAAAGAATTAATATTTTATAATTTAAGTATAAAATGTATGAGCAGAGAAGAGAAATAACTTAAATCATTTCACAAAAATCTATGTCTCTCCAACAATAGTTTATTTTTATCTTATTTGTGCATCATAGTTTATTTTAAGAATTTAGTAGAGAACAAAGTAAGTTTAGTCTTTAAAAAGCAATTAAAGTAAGTTTTTTTTGTCCATTTTTTTTAGTTGGTTTTTAAAAGTTTTTGATACATGGAGATTGGAGGTTGGGAGTTTTGCATTGCATGTGGTCCTTCTAGACTAAAGATAGATATTTGTTTGTTTAGGATAATAAAGAGTATGTTCAAATTATTTATCGTAATCTTCTATGTATAAGTTTTTAAGCTTGAGAAAAAGTCTTTTAGCTAATTAAATTATGATAGTAAGTTAGGATAAATAATTTAGAAGTGATGGTGGCATGGTCATAGTGTTTGTTTTTATCTAAGAATTGTTGTTATTTGAACATATTAAAATTGTTTGAATGTTGAGATCAATATGTTATGTATTATTCAGTAGTGAAAAATAAAAATATTACAAGTGAATCATATTGATTTAATTTTATGTTATTTTAAAACAAAATAGTCTATGTTAGATATAAGAAATGAAGAAACATTTTGAAGCAATTAGACTCTTTGTTATATTTTGTAAATTTTATAAATTATACAAAGTTTTTGGGTTAGCAACAATCATTGGATAAAATTCATTTAATTAAAAATTTGTGAGGTTTGATCAATAGATGATTTAAATTTCATTGGGTGAATTATTTTGAAAACTCCTAAAAGATTTTTGTTGGATAAGCAAAATTTTTAATGAGAGAACCAAATTCATTAAGCGTGTTAACACATTTGGTTGGATGAGCAAAATGTTTGAACAAATCCAACATGTGTTTAATTCACTGAGTGAACCAAGTGATGACTAGGTGAAAAAGTATTTTGTGAACTTTAAAAAAATAAACTTATAAATGTTTGTAATATTGAAAATTGTTTATCTTTCACTATTTGTTATATATGGTTAATATATTGTATTTAAATATTATTATAAAGTAATTGATAATTAGTTATAACATTTGAATTGAGTTTGATGTATTTTTATGAATGAAAATGTGTGATGTTATGATTTTTATATAACATGTGAAATATTAAATATAGTTATTTTCAATGATGAAATATTTAGATTGTGTATTAAATTTGGGATTCGTGAAGGATATATCCTAACTCTATTGGTATTGAAACTACATAAATGAAAATATCATGCGATGAGAGTTTAATAGATTTATATGACTTGATTTGTTGTATAAAAAATGTGCTTGGTAAGTCATAAAGATTTTTATATGATTTGGTTTGTTGTATAAAAAAAAATGTTTATATTATGTAGTTTACTTGTGACCACAGCTAAATGAAAGTAGTTCTTAAGTGTGATAATTATCTTTGTAACATGTTTTTCATTCTAATTGAGTAAGAATGTTTAATTGTTTTTTTTAAATCGAAAATATAAGGCATTATTATTTTTATTAATATTTGTAATAATTAATAAATATAGTATTTTATTCTTAGTTCATTTTTTTAAAATATTATTATACTTGTAAACTAATCAAGTAAAAAGGTTATATAAATATGTATGCTTTATTATTTATTGTATAATTATCTATATTAATATTTTAAGGAATTCAATCTATATTATAAAAAAAATAATTAAAATATAAATAAATATTACAATAATTTTGACAATAATATATTAATTTTTCATATTTTATTTAATTATTACAAATAGCGTTATCTAATTATAATACTACTGTAATTAAATTTTAAAGTATTTATAATGTAATTATATCTATTTGAAATGTGTGTATTTTATATGATAAAGAAATATTATTTTTTGTTTCAGTATAATCAATCCAACTAAATGGTCGTTTCTAACGATGGTTGGGTATAGTCAATAAGTCTAATATCGTTTGAGCTTCACTCGATTTGAAAACGGATAATATCTTGAAAATATAGTGGTTGTTTTTTCATCAAGAATTTTTATAATAATAATGAAAGGAATAGAACAAAATAAAAAAGAGAAGATGATGATTAATACTTTGGTATACTATAAAACCGTGAATTCCAAGATTAGTTGCCTCAAATTGCCATTCTTCTAGGATCACAACATGTATAAGGTAAGGTAACACGTAATTATTTAAACTTTTTATTATGATAACTTATTGGATAAGACATCTCAAGTAAATTATTGTTTACATAATGATGATGATGATGGATTTAGATTTTTATAAGAGTTTGCAATGAGTTTGAAAACTTATTGATTTTAAGATATTCTTTTTTTTTTAACTAGTTCGACTAGTTCCACAAAATTAACATAAAATGATGGTTAAACAAAAATTGTCTAACAAGACATGCAAAATGATCATATAAAATTATATATTGATGCTTTATCAATCATCGATATCTAATTGTAATTATGAATACATAATGATACAGGATCAATTCTATATATTTTTTATCAATATAATAACTCTTGCAAGATCTATAAACATAACAACATTCACTCTCATTCACAACTAGAAACAATTATGATCTATCATATGAAGATCATTATTGATATTAGAGCTAAAAAATTTATGACGTTTGCATTACGGACGATAAGAAATTCATTTGATCGGTTCAACTTATTTTTTCTCTAATTTATTCGTATTGAACCTTACAATGTCATCTTCAACAAATATTTACATGTGATATATTTTTCACCACACTTTAATAATCAATTTTGACAATTTTTCTATTATGCAAGTCATTTTATAACCGTCATGTCATGTTTTATTTTGACCACCATCTACAGCTACTATAATCACAATCACCATGATGTAATTCATGATACAATACAACGAATATCATTATCAATATAAAAATAATCATTATAATAAATATTATAAATTTGTCAAATATAACTATATATGAAAAGGGAATTTCTCATTTGGGTGTTCAAAATTATATTCCTAATTTTCCTTTTCAATAAATAACAATTTTTTTAATTAAACAATTATTTTACTATTTTTATATTGTAAGTAATCATTTTGTTAGATTTAATTATTTTTTCATTTATTTTTTTAAATTAATTAATTTTTAAACAAAAATAAGTATCATTAATAAAAAATTACCTAAAAAATAAAAAAAAATATTTTTAATAAAATTTTAAATTTATTTTATATTTATTTTTAATATTAAAAAAAGTAAACATAGTGTACCGTATTTTCACTAGTTATGATAAAATTGTTATATAAAAAGATCTCAACTGGATAAAGTTTTCATTCTAATACTTTAATTTTTTAAATTTCTTTCTAATAAAACTTAAAACTAAAAATATTTAAATATTTTATTCACATCCAATTTTAAAACATTAACTTTCAAATTTTATATCAACATCTAATCTTAAGCACTACAATTCTTTTATGTTAAAATGTTTCGATTAATTGCACTAAAATTGATAAATGGTTTAATAAATCATAATGATGTGTTAAGAAAATATTTTTAATTTATTATTAGATGCTGATTATATTTGTAAATGTTTAAATGTTTCCCTTTCGTTATTAAATAACTAAAACAAAATATAAATTTCAAAATTTCATTTTATATTCTAACTCATTCTATATTTTGTATTTTTAAAAAAAAAATTAAATTTATATAAAAATAATAATTTATTAAATTTTATATATTTTTTTCTTTTATCTTTCATTGAATTTTTTATAAACTATTATAATAATAACAAAATTTTATTCTCAATTAAAATATAAAACTAAAATTGAAATTCAATTCAATTTTTTCCTAAAACTTTTCATAATTAAATAACTCTGTATTTTGTTCTAAATTCAGTTTCTCATAATTTCCTCTTTTTTTAGCTTTTATACCTGAGAGCTAGAGGTTTTGCTAATACAAGTTAAATTGATTTAATTATGGATTGTTTGGTTAGTGACATTTCCCCATTTTACTTTTTTATTAAGTCTTGTTTTAGCTGTCATTTATTTAAAATTTTCTGTGTATAAATATTTATGAGAAGTTGCCAAAAAAAAAAAGATTTAAAGTAAAAGATGTAGAAAGGAGTGTACTGAAAATTAACAGTGAAGAAATCAGCAACAGAAGAAGAGGTGGTGGGTGATGGCCAAAAAGCGGAAGGGGAAGAGAGCGCTCAACGTAAAACACCACCACCAATTCCAAACCCAAAACCAAAACCTCGCCGCTTTAATCGCCCAAGTCACACACACAGCACACTCATTTCTATCCCGCAACGACGTCGTTCTCCTCCCTTCCCAATCCCTCCGTCTCGAATCCCTAATCTCATCCCTCATTTCCCTCTCTCCACACCCCAAACCCTCACCCCTTCTCTCTCCGCCACACCGCGACTGCTGGTTCCGCCGCTTCTGCTCCTTCTCCGATTCCCAATGGCTCAACGCCTTCCGCATGTCCAAGCCCTCCTTCTCCCACCTCCTCCACCTCCTCACCCCCTCCCTCGCCCCCTCATTCCCCCACATCGCCCCCGACTGCGTTCTCGCCGCCGCTCTCTTCCGCCTAGCCCACGCCGCCCCCTACGCCGCCATCGCCCGACGCTTCGGTATCGCGCCGTCGGAGGCCTGCCGCGCCTTCTTTGCCCTCTGCAAGGCGGTCGTCGACAACCTGGGATACCTCTTCGAGCTCCGCACCGGTTCCGAGAGGGTTGTGGTGGGTTTCGGCTGGAGTTCTCTCCCCAATTGTTTCGGGGTTTTAGGGCTGGCTAGGTTCAGAATTGACGATTCGTTGTTGGGCGAAGATGGTTGCTTGATGGTTCAAGCGTTGGTGGACTCCGAAGGGAGGTTCTTGGATGTCTCAGCTGGGTGGCCAAGTACCATGAATCCCGAAACCATTTTGCGTGAGAGTAAGATTTATCACGAGGTTGAGGAATCCAAGGAATTGTTGAATGGACCGTGTTATAATCTCAACGACGGTAATTTGATTCCTCAGTATATCCTGGGAGAATCCTGTTTTCCCCTTTTGCCGTGGCTTTTGACTCCTTATAACAGAGTGAATGAGGAGGATAGTTTTGGCTCGGCGGAGAGGGCTTTCAATTGTGCTCACGGTAATGCAATGGAGTTGGTTGGTAATGCCTTTGGGGGGCTTCGTGCCAGGTGGCAGCTTCTGGCGGCCTCGAGGAAGTGGAAGCCAGAGTGTATTGAGCATTTGCCGTTTGTGGTTGTTGCTGGGTGTCTGTTGCATAATTTTGTTGTGAAGTGCAATGAGAAAATGCCGGATGAAGGGGTGGGAAAGGGTTGTTGCTTGGAAAAGGAAGAGGGGTTTCCTGCTTTTGATGGGGTGGGGGATGATAATGCAGTGAGGGTGAGGGATGCACTTGCTATGCATTTGAGTAGGATGAGTTCCAGAAAATGAATAAATGGTGTGGGTGGAATATTAATATATGGTATACGTATTTTGATTGGTCAATTTGTTTTTGGGAATTGTTGGCATTGGCAAGTGTCACTTGCACTTTGGAAACCATGTATGGCATCAATTCCATCATATTCGATTCGTTGCCTTCCTGTAGTATTGAAGGATAGCTTCAGTAGGAAGAAATCTGCAATCAGCATAAATTTTTCAGTTGTTGGCTCCGCAAGTTTCAGATTTCTCATATTACTGATGAGCTGTTTTTAAAATTTGTCACAAAAATTCTCTTCCTTTCGGTGGAAGCCAATTAGAATTTAATTACTGGGTTTGTTAGTGGAACCATGGTTAGTAAGTAGCATAAAATCCTTTTAGTGATTGACACTTTTTGATTTGAAACCTGTTTAGCAAACCATCATTCAGATTTGTACTTGTCATTTCCTTCCACCTCTTGACAACTTACCAGAATTGTCTCCGATGAAGGGGTAAAAACCAAGGTCGCTACTTATATATAGCGATTAAAAAATTATAGAACTGCTGCAATTACATTTAAGGTTAACCTATAAAAACACTGCAAAGCTCATAAAAATTTTCATGAGCTCAGCCTTACTTACTCTTTTCCCATCATACGTGTCAGTTGTAAAGGACACGGGTGGTTACTAAAGAAAAGCAAGTTAACTTTTCTGCTGTAGAGGTCCACAAACAAAAGGGCGTTGAACCTGACAAGTTGTTGTGTCACTTGTGTGTCACATTGAATTATTTCAGTGTGCCTAATCTAGGAAGTAGAAGAGGGACTCTTTCCAAATTTGTCGCTTTGGTTTCAAATGGGAGAATGTGACTTTGTCAAGTTAGTTGTCAATTCCAAGTTCATGCAAGTTATTGTTCCAACTTTTGAAAAGACGTCAAACTACCCTCGGAACTAATTATGAAAAACTCATTGCTAAGTGTAATTTTTCGATCAATGGGTGAATTAGTTAGCGAGTACCCACCAGGGTTGGCAAAATTTTAAATAATTTAGGTGAAGTCCTACGTTAAACTTTAGTTGTAGAAACAGTGTAAATTTGTCCAGATCTTAATACTTGTGGTCCTTAAATAATTAAACCTTTCTTCTTTACTTCCTTTCTTTCCAAAAAAATTGTAATGAATTTGCTGTTTTATACACTGATATTGACCAAGGGAAAGAAATATATAAAGAGCGAGATATAATTAAACTTTTCATAATCGATCTACTCATTTAATGTTAACTCGTATTACTGGCATTAACAGTGAAAGGCAACAGTTAAATTTAAGGGATAGCTGGAGATAGAATGTACAAATAGAAGAGGACTTGGGCACCAAATCCGAAAAACTCCTACACTGTACATTTATGTGTAGATTGCAGGCAGTGATGGTGTGACAGCAATGGCAATTCTCCATTTCTACGGGAATGAATCTTCTGCCAGATTCCCTAAATGATGCTGCGCATGGTTGAATGTGTTGCATCATAATTGAAGCTTGGTTGATGAACAGTTCTTTACACAGTTCGACCAGCAAGATACTAAACCCATGAAGCCAGAGCCTGATGTAATATCCTCCCTTCTTTGTACAACTCTCACAAACTCGCTTACACTTAGGGTTCCGTCACGGTTAGCATCAAACACATGAAAAATTATGTCAACCACTTTATCTGTAATACAGACACCACAAACCTGCATGAATAGAACATAACACGCAAGAAGTTATTCGTAAATTCAAAATGGTTTTGATTTAATTTGGCAAAGGGAGATATCAGTACTTGAGATGCTGCTCTCTGAAAATCATTTTTTGTCAACGCCCCATTAACTTTTCCATAACTGAATATGGCCAGAGAAAAGGATTGCAACTTCTTACGCAATTCTGCAAAATCTTGAAACTCCTTAAATGTAATCCTCAAGTCTCTTAGTTGCCGGTTCCTGTTCAGTTCTTCTACCCTATCCAACAGTTTGCTTATGTGATTGACGTCTGCAGATGCAACCAAGGACAGGGCAAAATCTTTGGCTGAAATGCTTCCTCTTTTATTGTAGTCATAATGGGAAAACTCTAACCTTAAGATCTGTAAATTAAATTACAAGGGCAGTACAATGTTAATCACGAAATATTTTGCTATCTTTAAGGATGCACAGTCACGCCGATTCAAAAACTAAAATTTTCATCAAGTTGTCAACATATTCTGTTGAAGTTTAGTTCAAATTTTCAGTGGACCTTCTAAAACAGAGATCGCTGTCAATGAAACAGGAAGCAGTTCGTACAACAGGAAGTTTATTCTTAATGTAAGACTTCTTAGCCACATTTACCACTCCAACACTTACGACAACAATGAAACATTCCAAAGACAGCAAAGTAGCATACCGTGAACTCACGTACCTCATCATGCAGCTCTCTTAAGAATTGAACAAATCTTTCATGTTGTAAGCATGAATTTCCATGTTTGCCGAAAAAATACTCCAAGAGACCCCCATTTTCTACGGAAGCTTTGATGCGAAGACGTCGTCCATCTCTGTGATTGGCCCCTTGTCTGTTTTGTGATCGCATCAAGGCCATCACTTTCTTGAATTCTTGCCTGTCTATTTCACTGTTGACAAATGCCTCTTAAAATATTCAGATATCCAAAACTTAAAACAAAAATCCAAATTCTTATACAGACAGATCTGACTAGTGTAATCAAAAGATGATGTCTGAATTTGATTTCTTAACCAAGTGATAGTGGACTCTACATTGTAAAAGGATCCATATCTAAATTATGGATAGTTTCACTAGTGTGTGTATTGTAAAAAGAATCATTGATACACACAACACAACATGCCGAAGCTCATTGGGAATGTGAAGGCCAAAGCTTCATGCAATTTGTAAATACAGGAAAAGAGAAGTTCCTACCCGTTGTTATCAATGTCAAACATTTTAAAAGCCACTGAGAAGCTGGACTCTGGTATGCTGAGGAGAGTAACAAAAAATATATACCTGATGTTAAGAAAGAAGAGCTTTTGTTATCCAAATAACATGGCATTAGTACTCACTCAGCAGTTGTTATGACAGAAGTTTCAAGCAAATAAAAAAGACAACATAATACTCACTCTGCAAAGGAAATGAGTCCGTCATTGTTAGTGTCAAAGAGCATAAAAAATTGTGAAGGTTCACACTGCAACTCTCCCGGAATCTGCTCCCCTCTTAGAAAACCCTCCCTAACACGGGTTGATTCGGAAGGAGGAAAGACAGGAACAATGGCACGCATCAAATCTGCAGGTGTCATAAAAACTTCACCACTAGGGGATCGAACAGATGCAAAGTACTCGAAAACCTGCACTTAACATGGTGCCAGATAAATGAAACATGTCACAGTAACAATTCGCTGCTTTTTAAGCTGAAGAAAGAAAAACAACAACATGACTGATAATTATACAAACACATGATGGCAAGATTGTTTACCTTTTCAGGAGGGCTCTGCAAGCGAATGCGTTTTTCATAATTAAAGAATACTCTTCTTCTATAGTCATCTGCATCAAATCAGAAGCATAACAAATCTAAACATTTGCAACCAAGCAAATAAATTAACAATTAAACTACAAAAATCCTATGCTTTTTGATTAAACTTGACTGTAGATATTACTTTTGAATTAATTATTACTGAAGACAACAATTTCCAATTATACGTCAATGCATGATTGAACAGCTGTGTAAAGAAGCTTTTAAATTATCAGTATTCTAGTTTTAGTACCCGTATAGCACGTGAATTTACAAAGTTTATTGAAAACTACATATTTATTATGTTAATAACTAATAATATATTAGTTAAAAAAAAAAAACATCTGTCAAAAGATATGTACATGTAGGTAATTTAGTTGCTTTTAGTTGCGGTGAGAACTATCTTCAAGTTTTCTTCGATATCAAAATATTCCAATTAAATTCAACTTCTACCCTATACCAATATTAAAGGTTAAATCAATAAGAAAACATTGAACGTTGCAAATTTATCAGGAAATGAATACATGTCAGGGAGTTTAGTTTCTTGTACATCTTGCTCCACCAGCTGAACATGGTATCGTGACATTGCAAATTGAAATTTAAAAAGGGAAATCAAGAGCTATAATCAGAAAACAAATGTAATAAAGATGAAATATGCAACGTAAATGATTGATGAATAGGAGGATACCGTTAAAGAGAAACCTGGAGGGTTTGCTCTGACGCTTTTGTTGGAGCTGATCCTGATTGGCAAAATCAGAAAATGACTGAAGAGAATTGGAAGCAGAAGAAGACAGAGAGGACCAATACCAAAAGCCTAAGGTGGAGGCAACAACCACAACCCCAGAAGTGATTGCTCTAAGAAAGGCCTCAAAGTCTCCGATCCTCTCGTCACCATGTGTGGGCCCAACAAAGGAGCTGAAGAAAGAAGAAGAAGATGATGATGAGGTGGAGCCTTGTGATTGGCTGCAGAACGGCCTTACGTTATGCCGCAGAGCAAGTTGAATTTTCCTACCCAAAGAAAACATGCTAAGGTTGAGTTGGGACTAATGTGAAATTGGGACAACGAGAACACACGATATATTGAGTGTGCATAATGTTATGTCGCTGAAAATGTTGGAAGAGGAATTTTAGGGCGCAATGAGAAAACGTTGGAAAGGAACACTGATTCAACATCGAACAAGGATGTAGTTTGTGTACGGATGGAGCGCGAAATTTGTGCTCCTTTGACTCGTTGCATGGTTGGTTATGATTTCTCCCTTCATGCATGGACATGGAAACCCCAATATCCTCTTTCGCACAATTCATCATTTTTAATAAACTACTCTCTTTTCTAATTTTGTAATGTCTCAAATCTCATTTTTTTTAATTATATTATATAAAAGGATCGTGTTGTTTTTATCTATAACAATATATAAAGATATTTTCTTTTATATTCATATTTCATATTTCTACTTTTACTCTTAATTATTATTTTAAAAATTAATTGTTAATATAAAAATACTTTTTAGGCTTTTTTGTATTTTAGAGTCCATTTAAAGTTAAATTTGTAAAAATGAGTCCGTTGATAATTATTATTTTTTTTTTGCAAGATAGGATAAGTCGTCATGAAGGAAGACGACATTAAAGGTGAAGTCGTCCTTCACCATAAGATTTTTTTTTTTTTTAAAAAGCAAAACCATACCGTGGAAGGCCGATTTCTATTCACTTCAGAAGTGAAGTCGTCCTTATACATGACGACTTCACTTTTTTTTTAGCATTAAGTTTTAAGTTTTATATTTGTTTGATTTTACAAATTTAGTATTACTTTTTATTTGATAGTTAATAGACTAACTAAAACACAAATAAAATATACTTAAACAGATTAATTGTTCAAATATAATTATCAAAAGATTTTTTAAATAAAAAATAATTATTATATTTATAATGTAAAAAAAATTATACAGTGTAAAAGTTCTTTTATAGCTATATTTTAGTTGGTGATTATAAATAAATTTATATATATTAAAATTAAAATTAAAATAAATTATTTACTATATTTATCGGTACACTTTTTATTCTACATATACAAGCTATATGTAGCACACATTTCTTTTTTCAATATTTTTTAATTTGTATCATTTTATCTTTTTAATTTTGTATTAAGGTTTAAAGTATAAGTATTTTAGAATTTTTTAAAACTATTTTTTTATATTTTTACTATAGACAAATATTAAAAAAAAAAAACTAAATAATATATATTTTAAAAAAGCAAATATAAAACTGAACGTAAAAAAAAGACTAAAAAGTGAAGTCGTCATGTACGAGAACGATTTCACTTTTAGAGTGAATAGAAACCGACCTCCTACAACACGGTTTCGTATTTTTAGGAAAAAAAAAGAAAAAAAAAATCGGCATGATGGAGGATGATTTCACATGTAATAGTCTTCTACCATAACGATTTGATCTTATTTTACAAAAAAAAAAAAAAATCAACTAACCATTTTTTCAAATTTGAATTTAAATGAACTTCGAAATATAAAAAAGCCTATTTTTTATCTTTAACAATTATTTAAAAAACAATTTTTGTATATATATTTTATTTTTCTAAGTAACATCTAACAATTATTTTAAAAATTAAGTATATATTTATACATACAAGTTACAACCACTTTGGTTTATTTAAGAAATTGATAAATCATGAATTACATAGTTATTTGTTGTACATGCATCTACTATTGTGTAATTCAACGAGTAGATATCACATGTCAATAATATTATTAATAAATAATCCAAGATAATATTGACATTAATAATGCACAGATTTTGAGATAGTAAATATGCAGAGAAGTATAGATCTACGTTAAGAAAGTAGTAGTGCTGCGCCCCCTTCCCCTTTCACAATTTTGGTCCATTTCTCTAAACAATCAATTCACCATTAATATCTCACGTGATATCGGTTGGATTCGTAGGTCTCTGTCAACCCCTGCTGCCAAGCCATAAAATTTACAAATCATGATCATTCACCAACCATGGCTACAAGCTTTCAAGGAAACCAAACAAAGTAGATGATGTTTAGGTGTTTTATTAATACTTCATGGCATTTCAATTTTTTGAGACAACAAAACAAACAGTGTTCTGTTCTGATGTTTGTTCGCATGATGTCATATCAGTAGTTAAGGACCGAAGCATGTGCAGCTCAATACCTTGATTTGGACCAAACCAGAGGATCTAACTGCGTACTTTGTAGGTAACTTGTTAACTTGCCGTGTTCTTCGGCTTCTGAAATGAGTTGATGGATGCCATTGGTTTGCTGCTACAGTGGTTTTACCATCCATCTTCTGTCATCAATTATGTGTGGAAGGACACTCGCCCCACCAACTGTGACTTCATTCAACCCATTACTTCACTGCATCATAGCCAAGACCGACATGGAAGCTTACCAAAAATAATTATTCCTGGTCAATTTATATGGCTTCTCTTCCCCTCCTGTTTTTCTTCTATACATTACTGCTATCTAATTAAAGTGGCAGGTATGTGCTAATTGGTAGTAGGTTTACCAAATTCATTTGCCCTAACTACTTTCCATTTCATGGGCCCTTCATGGCTTTAATTAACTTTAACCCATGTTACTCAAATCCTAAGCCAACCACTGTCGTAATCTAACTCACTAAGCACCGCAAAGACACACTCTTATTGGATATTTTCAACACAGTTCATGTTCACTCTTGTTACCTACGTAACATGGCTGCAATAGCTTCTAACTTTGAGGATTAGGACCTTTTGTAGTATTCTACTGTACAATGCCCGTGAACCTTCCTTACGATAATATGTCAAAAATCTCCACACACGAAATTATTGGGTGTCTGTTGTCACTCTCAGTCTCAACTACCATCCAAATTTCATCATCACAAAAAAAGACAGGTAGTGGAAGCAATTGGTCTGAAAAAACAAAATAAATAGCCATATACCGACCACATTTATCATTTAAACACTGATTCTCATACTCCACACTCCTCCTTATCTATCTCTCTATATCTATGTGATGCCCACCTCAAACCTTACCATATCCTACCCTTTTCGCACTACCCACATGGACTGGTTCTCCTGGCTATCCAGAACCACTCTAGAACCCTCCTTAATCTACGACTACGGCCTCACCTTCGCACGCAATGAGCTTCAATTGGAAGACGCTTGCTACTTCAACCACGAGTTTCTTCAGAGCATGGGCATCTCAATTGCCAAGCACAGACTAGAAATTCTCAAGCTTGTCAAGAGGGAAGGAAGAGGAGGAGGAAGACGGCCCAAAAACCTCTCTGGGGTCATCAAGAAGTGCCTCAGGAAGTGCATGAACAAGTTTGTTTCTCGTGAGGATGATGGTGATGGTGATGATGATCGCGTAGTGAAAGGCGTGCCCTCTTTGATGCCTGTTTCAATGGCGCCACCTGAGATTAATTGGTACGAAGGGAAAGTGAGAGGGTCATCGGTTGTGAGGAAGCAACAAGAAGGGAGCGAAGAAGAAGAGAAGGCTCTACCTGTGCCTCCCATGTACAGAAGCAGAACCATTGCACTTTCAGGACCTTTGGATGGTAGTAGAATCATGCATGACAAAATGGTCCACAACAGGGCCTTGAAGCTATCTGGACCACTCGATGGAAGAATGCACGAGAGAATGATGATGATCAACTCTAACAGAAGCCCTCTGATACCCAGGTCTCTGGATGCAAGATTTGTAGCCACAGCAAAGAGTCCAAGACTGTCAGGGCATCTCGACCCAAGACCCATGCCTGCGGAGAGCAAAAGCCCAAGACCGCCTAGGCCTTCAGATTCAACAAGGCCCGACAACGAAAGCCCAATGGCTTACAGTCCTTATAACAAGCCCAGAGCTGATTTTGATTATGACGATGACCACACTCTCTGGCCTTCACTGTTTCAGGATCTCAAACCAACTTGATTTTGTCTTTTCCATTCGATGGTGAGTGCCGCATACATTATCATTCTTTTTCTTTCATAGGTATCTCATGATAGAAACTTAGCAACTACCTATTATCATATGAAATTTTATCTCATGTTTTGCCGCATCGCTTAAACGCCTTGTCCCTGCTTCTCCGACCACTAGTTAATATTTTTTGTTATCCAAGGTCGTAATTTCATATTACAAGGTAACAGTCCCATGTGTAGATGACCAACATTTTAGGTTTATTTATGCTATGGTTTTGTCTTTGGGTAAATATATAAATAGGAAAATATTTACCGTCACCAACACAATGTTGAGATCACGTAATGTATCTCCGGAAAGTAATTAATTTATTTCCTGGTAGCTATTCTCATTCAAAGCAATTAAAGCTAAAGTCCAGATATCACTTTCAGGCGGCACCAAACTAAACCTAAAAACTTACATTTAATAACAACTGACACAAATTAAGCTCATTCGTTGTATAGTTATCATCACATATATTGAAATAAACGATTGTTCCAAACATACAATTACCCTAAAGATAACGTTATCACACATCCTTCACTTTTATGAATTCTCAGTGGTCAGAGTCATATCCCAACATGGTCACACGTTTGAAACCAACATCTCTTGCCTGATGATGTCTTAGATTGTTTATCAGCATTGTTGAGAATGTAATGGCAGACCAGGAAAAAAGCAGCTACACAGGTTTGTCTATAAAATAAACTGTGTGGGGTGCTGTATCTGTTATTGAAGTTGAGTACTTTTAGTGGCCTGAAGTCTGAGGTAGCTTAAACGAACCCCCAGAATAAAGCATTTGGTAAACGGGCTTAATTCTTAAAGTCAAGATAATGCTGGAGAGAGTACCCGCAACACACACACCAGCCAGAGTGAAAAAGGTTAGCTGAAAACAACTTGGACCAATACATGCGACACCTGAACCAATGAGGCCTTCGCCATGTTGTTTTGCTGCCTCGTTATCATACACGTGTCCTGCTAGAAGAGCCGAGAAAAGTAATGCACCAAGTGGATTCCCTAAGCCCATGAAATTGCTCAACAAACCGAAGTGTTTCAAACCAAATAGCTCCGAAACAGTGGGAATCACTATGGAGAATTGCACGCCATAGCAGATTCCAAGAACTGCAATTGCGGGATAAAGGGTTCCCTTGATAGCATATGCAAAGAGAAGGTACAAGAACATCATAATTATCTGCGTGCATGTCATCCAAATTGTCCTTGGAATCGTTTTTGTCCTGCAAATTGTCAAAAAACAATTCTACTTTATTCATGCAAGGTCATTCATTGTTACATGTGTATAAAATAAATTACAAGTGTATTTAGTTTTATAGTAATTGTCTTAAAAGTATATCAAAACAATTTATTAATGACTGATATGCAACTATAAAATTCTAAAAATAAACATCCACTTCAACTCAACACCATCACTACCTACTTTTACTTTCACAAATTAGAAAAGTCTACTTTATTTAGCATCTAAAAATAAACATACACCTCAACACAATTGCTACCTACTTGTGGTGGGCAAAACAGCAAATTTTTGGTGCTAGTCAAAAGTAGCACGGCATCGAATTTTCTGAGATGATTACAATGATCTCTTAACTGATATGGGCGCGAGAGTAAAATCTTAACTTAACAGAGAATAATTACTTACCTGACAAAATGTTCTGAAACAACTCCTCCACCTAGCCGACCCACAAAATTGAAAAAGCTGAACAATGACAGCAAAACAGTGGTGTCTTCCATACCTTGTGCAATGCCTATTTGAGCCAAATTATTGAGAACAGTAACCCCCGTTCCAACCCCAACAAAGTAAACAAAAAACAGTAGCCAGAAATCTGCTTTTACGAGAGCCTCGGTAAACTTAAAATCTTCCCCTCTCTTGGGCCTTCTCTTCTTCCTCACTGCACCCTCACCCTCAGCAAGAAGCATGGCCACCTCAGCTGAACCATCCACATCATTAAAACTTCCAAGGCCACTGGTCGATGAAGATGATAACAAGGGTTCTGTGTTGTCCACCTTGCCATCTTGAACCAGAAAGTCGGAAGATCCAACATGTTGCTCTGGTGTTTCTGCTGCAGATGCTTTTCTGGGACACAGTGTCATCTTTATAGGGATAGCAAGGGGAGCCAGGAGAAGGAGAATCATCACGGCCAACATAACAAATGATACTGTATTGCTCATGGGGACAAAGTTGTCAAGTATTGTTGTTGCAAGTAAGTATAAACCCAAGGCTACACTAGCACCTTGGATGAACAGAAAATGCATGTTTTCAGAAGAATCTTCACCGGAAGCCGGAGTGCAAGGCCGAACAAGAAACATGGTACTGAAGCATAGAGCAGGAATACCAATGGCAAGGAACAACAGGAAGTTGGGTGAAGAATTATGAAAACCCACGCTGTAAATTTCCGTAAAAACTGCAGCACTGAGCCCCGAATAACCTTTCAGGACTCCTGCAACTGTGCCTCTACTGACAGGGAAATTTCTCATGTTGGTGACTAGAATAGCAGTAGATAACCATGCACAGCTGTTGGTCGCTACAGCAAGTGCAAGCCATAGCTGCAACACCATACATAAAAAGAGATGATTGTGAACTAAGCCCTTTCTATCCATAACAATTGTTAAATGAACCAAAAAACAATACATTGAAAGGAAAACTGTAGATTGAGAAACATAAAAAACAATCATGGAATCTCAATATCAAACAAGCTATAGAAAATGTTCAATACTGTAGCTATTCTCATATAAAAATCCTTATCCTACATAACTGCTTTCATCTTTGTCTCAGATCATGTTTGTCTAAAGATATCAAATACCCAGCAAACAACAAGGCAGTAAAACAGAACTGAAAACATAAAATTGTTTATATAAAGCGAAAAAGAAAAAAGATATGAAGATGAAGAAGTTACCACAATGAAAGGAACGGAATCAAATGTTTTAGAAATAGCAAGCCAGAGAACACCAAAACCAAGGAATGATAAGAGAGCACCAATGAGAAGAATGAGCCAAGGGGGAAACTTGTTGCAGGCGAGACCAGGAAGAATGCCAACGTTCTCACCAATATCATTGGCAACACCAAGCAGAGTGATCTGGCTCTGGTTGAAACCCAAAACGGATTTCAAGGAATGAGAGTAGAGAGGGAAAGTGTAGCCATTTCCTGAACAAATCTGAACCCACACCGCAGCTCCAAGTCCCACCCAAGGTGGCCTTTTCCCTCCTTTCACTCTCAACATTTCCCTCACTTCAGCTCAACAACAGCACACACACAACACAACACCAAAGGCCTTTCCTTTACAAAATGGAGAACCAAAAAGAAAGCATATGGTCAGAATAAATCAGTGTGGAGTCAGAGAACGAGATAAATCTGTGATGGTCACTGTGGTCTACTACCAAAACCGGGCCAAAACATCACCACTACAAAGGTAAAAAATTAATATTTTATACAATTTATGTCCGAGAAAGGTTTTTGATGAATTTATTTTGAGGAAAGTCATGATTTAAATATTCTCTCAGCTGGTTCGGTTTAGGATTGATACAGTGGTTCTTTCACGGTTCTTATCGATTTTAGAAATTAAAAATTTCCTTAAATTCTGTGGAGAGAACGTGTTTGTACTAATTAATTAATTGGCTTAGATACAAAAGTGTTTTAAACTTGGTTATGGTGTTGGTGAAATGCACCTTCCTTGGAAGCTGTTTTTCCTGTGCTTAGTTTGGTTTCTTTATTTTTTGGGCACTACTAACACGTCTCATGTGATGTGTAAAGTGCTTTTAGGATGCTTCGTATTCGTATACAATGGGTGGTTCTTTGAGGTGGTGTGATCAATCGCATTTTTGTGAGGTTGAGAGACACATTTCTTCATCAACACACTTCAATTTCTTAAAGATGGGTCATTATTGGTTAAAGAATGCAGTTTTTTAAAAGATAATGCAACTTTTCTTTCCTTTGGTCTAAAGTTTTACATTTCAGGCTCACTTAAGAGAGGGAAATGAATCCAAAGTGTGTAAACATATTCCTGTTTTAACGGGCAATTTTTTATACAATAAGAGATAAGAAAATGAGACTAGATAATATTCATTTTGATATTGTTTAAATTATTAAAGTATTTATAATTTATTAAATAATATTATATATATTCTTTTATTTTTTTTCTCTGATTTAATTATTTGATTTATTTTATATTTATAAAATTCATTCGTTAAATATTTTATCTTTTATCATAATCTTAATTAAATATTTTTTTCTTTTTTGTTGTTATATTGCTCAAATAATATATTATTAATTTTAGTAAATAAAATATATTTTATTTATTGTTTATCTTTTTCGTATAAAAATATATGATTTTCAAATTTAAATGTTCAATTACATAATTTCTTAATTTACTGGCTAGTATAAATGATTAACTAAATAATTTTTATTATGTTTCAATCGCATAAATCTTTAATTTACTTGCTAATATAAAAGGTTAATTAAATAATTTTCATTATTATATTTCAAACAGTTTTACTATTATGATATTTTGAAAATTTTCACAAATCTTAGAATGTAATTTTCATCTAATGATATTCATAATTATATGTTTTTTATACAATTTTATTCAAAACCGTGTCAAATCATTTTCGAGACACATGTTTGATAATTTATTTTTATATTTTATTTATTATTTATTTTTATCATATATATATATATATAGAATATTATTTTTATGATTTTTTATATAATTATTTGTATTTTTAATTTATTATCAGAAATATAACTTTACCACTACAATGGTATACTTGTATAAGAATGTTTCTTTTAATGTAACATAATAATTTAATTGTTATAAAATTTATTTACATCATCCAATATATATTACATTTTAAAAGATTAAAGATTTATGTATCAATTTAAATTATTATTAATTTAATAATTTTTTATGTACAATTTTGTTTAATAAAATTTCATTACAATTTGAAAAAATTTTAAAAAAAGTTTAAATATTTTTAAACTTGAATATTTATTTATTTTATTACTTTTTTCAAATATTTTTTAATTTTATCTATTTTGTTTAATTAATGATTACAAAATTAATATATTTTTTGGTCGTCATAAAAATTTATTTATATTTATGTAAAATATTTTATATAATTATTTCACTTTTATATTTTTATATTCTAATTTAACATTTATATAATTATATTTTTTCTTCTAAATAGTTAACCTTGATTATTATATTGAATGTTAACCTCTTTTTTATGTTTTTAGTTTTTTTTTTTATAAAAAACAATTAGTTAATATTAAAACAGTAATAAAGTATATGAGTATAATCATACTTACTTGATAAAGACGACAATATACAAACATTTATGAAATAGAGATGAAAATAAAATTTTAATTCAAAACATGAGTATAGAATGATAAAATATGTTCCCATCTAGGAGTTGTCATCTTTGAACTCAGCTTGGCTTGGACAAATTTTTTATGTTAATCACGCTGCATTTTATAGTACAATCACAAGGGGTTACAATCAAATGTTTTTTTTATATTTTAATTATCTATTATTGAACAAAGTAAAAAATATGGACTGCAAATAAAAAATTATGTAATATTTTTCAGAATCTCTAAAGTATTTATGAAATTTCGTGATTTATACAAAAAATTTAAATAAACATACAAAACAATAAATACTAACAAAAAAATGACTATACTTAAAATATTTTTTATTTCTAATAATTTTATGATTTTTTTTCTTTGATACTAAATAATTTTCCCTTATTGTTTGTGAAAACGTTAATTTTTAAGTTGCTCTCATTTATTGAATGAATATTTTTTAACAAATGATTAACTTATCAAGGGATCACTTGGCTAAATCATCATGCCAATTTCTAAAGATAAGTTTTTGGATTAATGTGTTTGCTAATTTTGTTTCTTATTCTAAAGAATATGATTTCACATGAAAGTGGTATTTCTATTTTTATTCATATATTAATTAAGTGGTAAGGTATCGTTTACGTAACTAAATCAGTAATTGTTTTGGTCATTTAATTGTCCATTTAGTATAAATCAATAAATAAATTAAAAAATGGAGATAGAAAGGTTATTTTATTTTAAAAAAATAACAGTTCTTTTATTAGAAATAAAAAATATTTAAATTAAAAAAATATTAAATGGCAATATCTAATAAACACTAAATAATATTTTCATATACTCATATTCCTTCTCTAATATTGTTCAGAATTACATAAATTTTAAGATGAGTTTTCGTTTTTTATAATTATCATTTTACATAAAATCATTTGGTGTTGTTAGAATTGTGTACTTGCTTTGATATTCAAAGGTGGGTGAAGTTGAAAACCGCAAACAAATGAGGAAGAAAAAAATTGTGGTAAAAGCCAATTCTGAGTGAGTGGGGTTGAATTTTGATTTAACAACCTGAATAGAATAAATTCTGATAAGTATGACAGAGAATAATTAAACATTTCAATGGAATGAGTTAAATGCTTCAATCACCCTTTTGATATTTTCAATGCAAGTAATTTGACAGTAGCATTTGGCTGTAGTACAATAACAATATCAACTATTATTTTCATTTTTTTTAACTCAATTATAGTAGTTACATGCTTTCATTTTCAACTTTAATTGCACAACAACTATATCATTTTAAATTGGCTATATCATTCACTTTTTGTTTCCCATTGTGAATTTTTAAGAAAAATATTATTTTCTTATTGATATATATATATATATGCAATTTAATTATTTTATGATTTTGTTCAATAATTTTAATGATTTTATTATACATAATCATGTATAAAATTTAAATTTAAAATTACTATTAACAATGTTATATCTTATAATTTTAATATCAATTTTAATTAATAATGGCTAAGATTGTGCACAGATGTGAAAATATTTGCTATAGTTATTATATCACTTGACCGGAGATATTATTATGAGGTATATAAAACATTGAAATTGTCTCATAAAAATTTGTAAATGACTAGGCTATATAGTTTCCAATAAAAAATTATATTTTACTACTTATATTAATTATTTTATTAGAAATTGTTAGCATATTAATAGATAATTTAGTAATTAATAGATATAAATATATGAAAACATTATATGAAGATTTAAATAATTTTTATTTATTGTAAGATTTCAGTCTTTTTCGATGCACGATTTTCAAAATTGACATGCAACTCGTTCTGGTTCAGACCTCCACCGGAAATCACCGCCCAGGACCACCAACTCTTTGGTTGAAGGTCATAAAATAATAGTTTTATAAATACTTTTCATATATATATATATATATATATATTATTGCATCCACGAACTAATTCAAATGCATTATCCTTTTGAGTGTGAATATTCAAAGTCATAATTTCTAAAAGTGGATGCATTTGTCTGCTTCAAACTCTGTGTAGAGCAAAGAAATGATAAATAATAAAAGAAAGTGAAAAAGTTGAAAAGGAAACGACTCTCATAATATAAGATATTTATTTCAAAAGAAGGGTGAAAATAATAGTAAAAGTAAATGACTGAAAAAAAGTATGACATATAATTAAGAAATAGTAAAAAGTGAAAAATTATTCAAATAGTGGATATTTGGTTGAAAAGATGTGAAAAAAAAAACCAAAAATAAATAATTAGTGAAATCAAAATGATTTATTGTGAATATTATTTGTTATTTATTTTATTATAATAAATAAATTTTAAGAGAAAATATTTGTTTTAAACGTCAACAATTTTCATTGTTTTTTTCTACATTTAATAATTTAAGAGAAAAATTATTACTTGAGATCCTCTTTTTCTTTTTCCACATTTTTTTAAAATTTATGACCTATACTTTCATGAATAAAAAAAGAAAATTAATCGCTTTGATTTTTTCCCTTTTCTCTCCCCCTCTTTTTTCAACCTACCAAAGTCACCATCAAAAATTCAAAGTAATATTGTTTTAAACAATTTTTCAGTAAGTTGTAGGGTTTGTTTGGACAGTTAAAAGTTGGGTTTTGCATAACCCATGTTGGTCATTTCTTCTCGCACCCATTTTTTCTTCCTGCACCCGTCAAATCTTTAATCTTCATTTTACCCCTCAATTCAATTATAAAAACATATGATGAATAGTGGACGAAAAGGAATTTTGATAGAAGAAAAATGGTGTTAGAAGAAGCTGGGAGGATATTTTTGGATTTCCAAATACTCATTTCAGAAGATGCCTTTGGATTTAGAAATATTTCTCCAACTTTAGAAAAATATTTTTATATTTTAAATTAGTTGTTCTGGAATAAAATTTCAAACATATTCTAAATTAGATGTTTTGAATTTCTTTTTTTAACATTTCAAAATGACTGTTTCAAAATTTTATTTGCAAGTTTTCCTCCATTTCCGGAAATGACTTGTAGAATATTGAATTCAAATTGTATTTTTAAAAAAATTTCAGATTCAATATTTCAAAAACATTTTTCAGATTTTAAAATACCTTCCAAAAAATATAAAAATAATGAGGTATAGAGATTTTTATTATAATTTTAATAAGTGGTAGGTTGGGATTACAACGAGGTGCAGAAAGAAAAGAGGGGTACAGGAAGAAATAGCCCTATTCTTGTGCTTTAACAGCCAGGTCCAAGTAAAAATATTGGGCTAGTTAATACTTCTGGCTCAAAAGTTTGGATATGTATGTCAGATTTGAAGTTAGTTTTGAGTATGATGAGATATCTCTTAGAATTAGTTATATTTCCAATCATGACCAGAGATTTCTTTACAAAAATTATATGAAAGTGATATATAGTGATTAAAAATCACTATCTGAATTATCTATCATAAATAATTGTTTATGTTATCTTAATTTATAGTAAATATTAAATTGATAAAATAAATAAAAAATATTTTACATAAAAGATATTCTTACGATAATAAATAGTTGTTGCATATAGTAACTAAGATAGTACACATCATCATAAACTATAAGCTTAAATTTATTTATTTTTGGTAGAAAGAAATACAAAGCAGGGGATGGTCAACTCAACTAAAAAAATTAGTTTTTCGCAGTTGTTTATTTTGTCAATTTTAAATATATAAGAATTTCTCTCAAATAAAAATCTTATTTTGTTAAAATAAAATTTCAAAAAAGTTAAAAATTGTAATCAACTATTAAAATAATAATCATATAAATATTAGAAGAATATAAAAAAAAAAAAAAAACGAAAAAAGGATGTTAAACGTTACATTCACGCTTTACCTTTTTCTCTTAAGCGCTGAAGCATAGGTTAACCGTGAAAGACATCACCACGATGCAAGTAATTGGCTTCTTTTTAATTTTTAATTTTTTAAATGCATATTTTACTAAGCATGCTAAATAATTTATTTTTATTGGAAGTGAATGGAAATCCATTAATCGTTGTTTCCTTAAAATAGGTATGTATCCCTAGGCTATGTAATAATTATTATACGCATTATTTACCATCACTTGAGCAATAACGTAAATGTTCAATGAAACGTGTAACACAAAGAAATTCTTATATTTTTAGTTAAACAAAAGTCCAACTCACCGTTTTTTTTAAAGTAAATATTCTTTTTCTTATTAAGAGTTGGATAGTAAAACTAATAACGTGTTTTGAGGAAATTGTTAATAAATATATTATAATGTAATCTATATTCTGTGTTTAATGTTTTAAATGAAATTAGTTTATTTTTATATATATTTGACATGAGTATTATAACTACACATACACAATACAGGGTCGGCTCAAAGATAAAACGAGTAAAGTATTCGCTTTAGGCTTTAAGGATAATGTTCCGGTACACCCAATAAGTCCCACATCGCTTAGGAGTCGAGGTCAAGCGAAGTTTAAATACTCTTACCTTCCTCCACCCTCTGAGACGCCTTTTAAGGATAAAACTGTGACGGAGCTAAAATGTTTCAAAGCAAACAATACCTCGGAAATGCGGTGGTTGTTCCCTAACGATGGCCAATTGACATCAATTGAAATACTAAATATCAACATTTATATATGAACATAATTTAAGCACTTTGATTATGAAATTAGTTTTCCTTACTTGTGAGACAATCAAACTCGCTACGGGGTAGATGGCAAATAAACCTGGGAATCCCTAGCTTTTTCAATTGGATATGGGGATGGGTATGAGAATGTACATATTCCTGCCATAATATCCGTCCCCGTCATATCTCCGTCTCCGTTTAAATTATTAAAATATTCACAATCATCAAATGTCCGAGAGATGGCAAAGTTCATAAGGGAGTTCAGTTACATGGGCCCATAGCCGTACAATTTTTCAGGGATTTGCATCTTCTAAGTTCATAAGGGAGTTCAGTTACATGGGCCCATAGCCGTACAATTTTTCAGGGATTTGCATCTTCTACCACTCTTAGAAGAAGATAAACAGTGACTGATTTTAAATGTTGATCCATCATCAGATAAATATTTAGTTATAACAAAACATCCTTCTCACTTTCGGAGAAATTGTCTTTTGAAGATGATTTTTCGGAACAAATCACGGAGAAGTTGTTCTAGTTCTTCTGTTGTTAATCTTGACAAAATATCAAAATAATGAGTGATTAAAGGTACGCATGTAACTTGGTTTTAAGTTGGTTTTAAGTGTATGTGAACATTACAAGAATTACTATATTTTTTATGTAAACATTGCATAATATTTTAGGAATCTAAAATAGGTATTTGAATCTTGGGGATAGTAGACTTTAATTATAATATACTGTTTGTTTATTGGCTGGAAGTTTGTGGGGGCAAAATGATGTCACGTACCACATAAGAAACTCAGTTTTAGGGTTCCATTCTAAGCATAGCACGACAAATAGTTTGTTAATTTGGTTCGTGTCGCTGCAAATGTTCTAAGCAGAGGATGATGAAGCATGTTATGTACTCATCATAATTGATGAGACTCATTTGCACTGTCTTCCTCACAAGGCTTATTTACTGTGCATTTTGGAAGTTTGAAGTTGTTTTGAGAGTCACTGTATATAAACACTTTCACAATGCGAAAACTGAGCAATGTGGAACTAAATAAATTTGTAAAACTAACAATGTATGACATTTGTTTCTCATAATATAAAAAATTAGAAGTAGTGAATTGATCTTGGTAGAATGGTGTTTGAAATAGTAAGATTTGAAAGTTAGGACATGAAGATAATAGAAAGATGCAGAAGTTGAAAGAGAAATAGCAGAAAAGATAAGTATCCAAATAAGGAAACAAAAGCGATGTCCATAAAGACATGTCGTATTCGAGAGGTTCAACCTTATCAGCTTATCCACTTGTGTTTGTTCCAGATCATCTTCTTCCCTCTGCAACTTTTACTGTGCCATGCATGCCCATGGGGACCCTCCTTCTTTTCTTTTCAAAACCAGCAACTCTTAACCCCGTTTCGTAAATCCATGCTCAATAGTTAATAAAAGTTATTTAAAATAGTTTTCACTGCAAATGTTTTAAATATTAATTAGTTCATATAAATTATCTAAGTTAGTTGGTGTGTTTTGTCAATGGAGAATGAATATGAATTTAAAAAGAAATGTTAGTTTGACTCATTTGGAGATAATGAAAATCTTAATATTTTTAAATTCAAAAGTTTGATTGTGATTAGAATACTTATTGTTCGTTGCTTTAATTAAAAGAAAATAACTAAATCGAATAAAATAAAAAATTTAAATAATACTGCAAGACTGAATCAAATTAACTATTAATGGTAGGTAGTAGTGTATTCAAGTAAACTATCTGTAAGTTTAGTTAACAATAAAAAATAAACAAATTATTATAACTAGGGAAAATCATATTTTTTAATTTTTTTAGAAATTTGAGTTAAAATTAATAAGAAACTTATAATTAATTTTTAAAGTAATTATTAAATATAAAATTAAAAAAATAAAATATGTACATAAAATAAGTTGTTAAAATATGTATCTCTTTATAAAGTGTTATAAATTATTATGAAATAATTAATTACTAATTAAACTTAACTTTTGCTGACATTGTTAGATTTTTTGAGAAATGATCACTAAGGAGATACAATCTATGCAAATGAGACATAAGTTCAATCTATATATGAGAGATGATATCACTCTTAACAAAAGACCTTAAAATAAAATGAGTTTATAGATTTTCATCCTTATATGATATTCAACTTTATTAATTTTACATGATGTGAGACTTAGACAGATACTTTAATTCCCAGTCGTCAACAATTGATGTTAGCTATTTAAACAAATTTTTAAGAAGAAGAAAAAAGGACATTTTAGTTAACAAATATTAATTATTCAAGTTCATTCAAATATAACAACCACACTTTATCATAAAAATACATATTTGTCTTACATCTCACAGTAAAGACTTTCAATACAAAAGTTGGTCTGAGCCCACCATCAAGACAAACCAAGCTCTATTATTATTGGATTTTTTGATATAGTATCACCAGTGACATAACACCAATAAAACATGAGTCAAATCCATACATAAGGGATCGATACCACCTTCAACCCAAAACTTTAAGGGTGTCTTCATTTGTGAAGATTGATTTGCATAAGAGGGAGATGATGGATTTGAGTGGATTAGAGAGTGAGGTTTGCGTTGTTCTTTTTAAGAGATTTGGAGGAGAAAGTGAGTGGATTTAGAAGTAAAATTTGTGATTTGATTGATGTGATAGATTAAAAATTAAGTTTAAATGAAAAAAAGTAAAATTATCAAATTGTCCTTGATTTCGGAGGGTTCATCTGCATGAACAACTGTGGAAATGGTGAAGATAGTTGAAATGATGATTCAAGCTACTTGGTCGTTTATAGCGTGAAGTTGCACAAATGATTCATTTCGAACAAAATGAGAGAAACAAGATTCCTTAGTATGAAATTTCTTCATTTGGTTGGTTGGCTAAGATGAAGCGAGTTGTGGTGTGTTTTTGTTTAGACGTTATAAATTGGTTACCTGATTCAATTTCTTTGTGGATGGAATTTCTTTCATTGTGTGTTGTTATTTTTCGAAAAGTGAGGTACAACAAAACTATAAAATGACTAAAACTTGCAATCTATTTTCTTTTTTTAACTTTTAATGCCTATTTGACCTCAGTTATTTTATAACTGAGATAATAAGTCTCAATTTTCTATCTCGATTTTCTGTCTCGATTACTTTCATAATTGAGATAATAAAGGTTAAATATGTCTTGGTTATGAATTGAAACAGAAAATTCACTATTTTTTGTCTAGAATGAATATATCTCATGTCTTAAATAAAATCAAATGACTAAAATAACTCTTTGCCGAAATCATTCCTTCAATAATGACAGTTATAACAAAGAAAAAAAAAAGTAAACCGGTTTAAAATTTTAGTCAGATAAAAATATCGTTAATTCGTGTATCACTGAGAGATACAATTAAACTCTAAAAAATATAAAATGTGAAAGACAGGAACTTAGATAAGAAATACAAAAGACGAAGAGAAAAAATAAAAAGAAAAGAGGAGAAAAAGTGATTAAGAATGCACGCATTTGTTTTTGAAAGAGATTGGAGCAATCAGCAGCGACTTTATTTAGTTTCATGAATCAATGAATACGTTGCTGACTCCTGTACCAATCGGCGTCACTATTATTATATTATATCCCTTTTTTCAACCCCCAACTTAATTATTTCAAACATACAAATTTCATTTTATTAACTTAAACCTAATATTTCTCTTTCCAATATCATCCGATCTTTATTTATATTTAGAGAAAGCATTCAGGAACAGGAAGCAATTCTGTAAAAAAAAGAAAAGAAGAAAAAAATAACTAAAATGAGATTATATATAAAAGAACAAGTAGAAATTCTCTCATATAATCTACATTATTTTATTTAAATAAATTTCATTTATCTTCATTTCTTGGTCGGACATCCGGACCAAAACCTGGATCAGAATTTAAGACAATACAAGTTAGTAATCAAGTTTAAAAAGCAATTGGGTCATGATTAAGAAATCTTAATCATAGGCTTACACCAAAAACTATGAATAGGGGTCCAAGGTAGATCGGTGAGGATCTTTAACTCACATTTATTACCATAGTTATTATTACTTACCGATCAGCGTTAAATAACTTAAGCATCAGAGTCTTTTAGACATGTACATCGATCGCCTAAGTGACCGAGCGGTGGAAGAAAAAGGTTATATTGGACAAAGAATTTGACGAACTAATTGAAAAAAACACAAAAAGGTTAAAGAATAATTTGAATTTTTACGGTAGATACTTAATCCCTACACCCGACACAATCATGTAATAGAAAATAAAATAAAATAGAATAAGTATTAGGAGCGTCAACTAGTTGCATTAGTAAAATAAATAGCATCTCCAACTGTTTTGAAGAAAAAAAAAAGGCTTAAATATACATTTGGTCCCTATTTTTGTTGATTTTATTCAATTTGGTCCCTATTTTCGTTTTATGTTCAATTAGGTCCTCATTTTCGTCAAATTGTGGTCAATTTGGTCCTTTTCACTAACGGTGTTTAAATAGTTAACGTTTTTGAACAGTACATGCCACGTGTCAGCTCCTGGTTTTTTTGATTTTTTTTTGATTTTTTTTTAATTTTTTTTTAATTTTTTTTTAATTTTTTTTTTAATTTTTTTTAATTTCAAAAAAGTGGTCCACGTGTCAAGTCATAATTGTGCCACGTGTCAGTTTGTGGTAGTATTATTTTTTTTGTTCAATTTAGTCCCTATATTCGTTATTTTTGTTCAATTTAGTCCCTATATTCGTTATTTTTGTTCAATTTAGTCTGACACTAAATTTAATATCTTTTATACAAATTATATTAATATCTTTTCTAAAATTGATCTTTAAATTTATTATTTTTTAAATTCAATTATAAATTATTAAATTTAATTATAAATTGAATAAATTCTTATATTTAATTTCTAAATAGAATATAATTATTTAAAATATTATGAAAATATAATTATTAATTTTTTTTCTAATATTTATATTCTAAAATATTTTTAAAATTGATATATAAAAATATTTTAAATATTCAAAATATTTTAGAAAAATAAACTAATATTTGTAAAATTAACATTTACATATAAAATATTTTAGATTTTAATATCTAAAATGCAATAAAAATATTAAATACTTTAAATTTAAATGTAAATTTTACAAATGTTAATATATATTTTTAAAATTTTAATAATTATATTGTAATAATATTTAAATAATTATATTTTAATAATATTTAAATAATTATATTCTATTTAACAATTGAATCTAAGAATTATATTCAATTAATAATTAAATATTATAATTTATAATTAAATTTAAAAAATAAGTAATAATAATGTCAATTTTAAAAATTAAATGGTTCTATTTTCACAAAATTTGGGACTAAATTAAATAAAAATAACGAATATAGGGACTGAATTGAACAAAAATAACAAATATAGGGACTAAATTGAACAAAAAAAATAATACTATCAGAAATTGACACGTGGTACTAGCATTGACACGTGGCACAATTGTGACTTGACACGTGGACACTTTTTTTGAAATTAAAAAAATTTAAAAAAAATTAAAAAAAAAAATTAAAAAATTTTAAAAAAATTAAAAAAATTAAAAAAGAATTAAAAAAAATCAAAAAAACTAGAAGCTGACACGTGGCATGTACTGTTTAAAAACGTTAACTATTTAAACACCGTTAGAGAAAATGACCAAATTGACCACAATTTGACGAAAATGAGGACCTAATTGAACATAAAACGAAAATAGGGACCAAATTGAATAAAATCAACAAAAATAGGGATCAAATGTATATTTAAGCAAAAAAAAAAAGAAAATTGTTATAACATGGTGTGTGCAATGACAGAGGCCTAATAAGAAGACAGAAACACCGTCTTCTTCTGCACATCATATCCAAACCGACTTACTCATATCTTCACATGGCCTTGTCACATAGTGACCCATGAAATCCCAAAACATATACATTGGAAGGGACCCACTCCACCTTTCGTTTTAAACCTTCCCCCACCATGTAAAAAAAACACTACCACATACGAAACTCAGTTTTAGGGTTCCATTCTAAGCATAGTACGACAAATAGTTTGTTAATTTGGTTCGTGTCGAAGCAAATGATGGTGAAGCATGTCATGTACTCTCAATTATTGAGAGACTCATCCACCAAAATGCCCTCCTCAACGTTTTTGCACAGTCTTCCTCACAATGCTCATTTACTGTGCATTTTGGAAGTTTGTAGTTGTTCTGAGAGTCGCTGTATATAAACACTTTCACAATGCCACAACTGAGCAATGTGGAACTAAATAAATTTGTAAAACTAACAATGTATGACATTTGTTTCTCATGATATAAAAAATTAGAAGTAGTGAATTGATCTTGGTAGAATGGTGTTTGAAATATTAAGATTTGAAAGTTAGGACATGAAGATAATAGAAAGATGCAGAAGTTGAAAGAGAAATAGCAGAAAAGATAAGTATCCAAATAAGGAAACAAAAGCGATGTCCATAAAGACATGTCGTATTCGAGAGGTTCAACCTTATCAGCTTATCCACTTGTGTTTGTTCCAGATCATCTTCTTCCCTCTGCAACTTTTACTGTGCCATGCATGCCCATGGGGACCCTCCTTCTTTTCTTTTCAAAACCAACAACTCTTAACCCCGTTTCGTAAATCCATGCTCACTAGTTAATAAAAGTTATTTAAAATAGTTTTCACTGCAAATATTTTAAATATTAATTAGTTCATATAAATTATCCAAGTTAGTTGGTGTGTTTTGTTAATGGAGAATTAATATGAATTTAAAAAAGAATGTTAGTTTGACTCATTTGGAGATAATGAATTAATATTTTTAAATTCAAAAGTATGATTATGATTACAATACTTATTGTTCGTTGCTTTAATTAAAAGAAAAAAACTAAATCGAACTAAATAAAAAATTTAAATAATACTGCAAGACTGAATCAAATTAACTATTAATGGTAGGTAGTAGTGTATTCAAGTAAACTATCTGTAAGTTTAGTTAACAATAAAAAATAAACAAGGGAAAATCTCTTTCTTTAATATTTTTTAAAAATTTGACTTAAAATTAATAAGAAATATATAATTAATTTTTAAAATAATTATTAAATACAAAATTAAAAAAATAAAATATGTACATAACAGAAGTTGTTAAAATATGTATCTCTTATAGATTGTTCCAAATTATTATGAAATAAGTAGTTACTCACATACTTAACTTTTGGTGATATTGTGGGTCTTTCGATAAATGATCACTAAGGAGATGCAATCTATACAAATGAGACATAAGTTCAATCCATACATAAGATATGACATTACTCTTAATCAAAAACCTTAATATAATGAGTTTATAGGTCTTCATCCTTATATGATACTCAACTTTATTAATTTTACTTTATATGGGACTTAGACTGACACTTGAATTTCTAACCGTCATAATAGATGTAAGCTATTTAAACATATTTTTATTAAGAAGAAAAAATGACATTTTAGTTAACAAATATTAATTATTCAAGTTCATTCAAATACAACAACCACACTTTATCATAAAAAGACATATTTGTCTAACCTCTCGTAGTAAAGACTTTCAATACAAAAGAGCCGACCACCAAGACAAACCAAGCTCTACTATTATTGGGTTTTTCGATAGAGGATCACCAGTGACATACAATACCAATGAGACATGAGTCTAACCCATACATAAGGGATCGATACCACCTTCGACCCAAAACTTGAAGGGTGTGTTCACTTGTGAAGACTGATATGCGGAAGAGGGAGATGATGAATTTGAGTGGATTAGAGGGTGGAGTTTGCGTTGTTCTTTTTAAGAGATTTGGAGGTGAAAGTAAGTGGATTTAGAAGTAAAGTTTGTGAATTGATTGATGTGATAGATTAGAAATTAAGTTTAATTGAAAAAGAAATAAAATTATCAAATTGTCCTTGATTTCGGAGGGCTCCGCATGAACAACTTTGGAAGTGGTGAAGACAGTTGAAATGATGATTCAAGTTGCTTGGTCTTTTATTGTGTGAAGTTGCACAAATGATTCATTTGGAACAAAATAAGAGAAGCAAGATTCATCGGTGTCAGGTGAAGTAAGTATGAAATTTCTTCATTTGGTTGGTTGGTTAAGATAAAGTGAGTTGTTGTGCGTTTTTGTTTAGGCGTAATAGATTGGTTAGCTGATTCAAATTCTTTGTGGATGAAATTTTCTTCGTTGGTTTCTGCAATTTTTGGAAACGTGAGGTGCAACAAAACTATAAAATTGCTAAAACTTGCAATCTAATTTATTTTTTAATGTCTATTAGGTCTTAGTTATTTCATAACTAAGACAATGATTCTCAACTTTTTGCCTTGACTACTTCCATAACTGAAATAATAAAGGCTGAATATGCCTCGATTATGAATCAAGACAGAAAATTCACCACTTTTTGCCTCGATTAAATATATCTCGTGTCTTAAACTGAAATCAAATAACTCTTTCCGAAATTTTTCCTTCACTAATGAAAGTTATAACAACAAAAAAAATAAAGTAAACCGGTTTAAAATTTTAATCAGATAAAAATATCTTTAACTCCTCTATCACTGCGAGATACATTTACACTCTGAAAAATATAAAATGTGAAAGACAAGAACTTAGATAAGAAATACAAAAGACGAAGAGAAAAAATAAAAAGAAAAGAGAAGAAAAAGTGATTAAGAAGGCACGCATTTGTTTTTGAAAGAGATTGGATTAATGAATGAATACCTTCACATTGCCGTTGCTGACTCCTGTACCAATCTGCGTCACTATTATTATATTATATCCCTTTTTTCTACCCCAACTTAATTATTTCAAACATACAAATTTCATTTTATTAACTTAAACCTAATATTTCTCTTTCCAATTCTAGTGCTTCTTCAATATTCTCAACTAACCAATATCATCCAATCTTTTTATTCTCAATTTATTATTTATTTATATTTAGAGAAAGCATTCAGGAACAGGAAGCAATTCTGTAAAAAAAGAAAAGAAGAAAAAAATAACTAAAATTAGAATATATATATATATATATATATATATATATATATATATAAAAGAATCAGTAGAAATTCTCTCATATAATCTACATTATTTTTCTCTCGTATAATGTTTTTTTAAATTTTCAAATGAATCATATTTTCTTAGAAAAAAAATGTTATCATTATCAAATTAAATGGTTTCAACTATGCACTAAATTTCAACTCTTTGCCTATATTATATAAACAGTCGTATGGAATCTTATATCTACTATTAAATTTCAAGATTTGAGAGACATTAATAATTGGTACTCTTCTTCTGTTTATGATAACATTGTTTTAAAATATATTCATCATCTTCGTTTGTAGATTATTAATATCCAACTCTTTCACTTTCTTTCATTAGTGTTTACATTAGTTCACTTCTATAATGATTTCACTTCAATCATTTGCGTCTTTGATTATTTTTTACAGAGAAACAAATATGTAATGCAAATTTTATTAAAAGGATTTTGGAAAACACTTATCTCTACTTTGAAAAGTATTTTCTGTCAACATTATGATTATTCTTTAAAGTAGTAATACAAAGTATTTTTTTTAATCGCCAAATAATAATCTGATAAAAAAATTAGGTTAAATTCAATACAAGATTGTAATGAAACAAGATGAAGGCGAAATTCCATACCTTCGACAAAGAAAAATGATGGAGAGAGGAAATGAGTTCAAAGAATCAGAGAAAAACGAAGACAAGGTTTGAAAAATAGTGTTTGTAATTTTTTTTATTTCTATAAAATGGTATTTATGGTAATGAAACTTAAAAATAAAAAGGAGTATGAACAGCGTGATTAGGGTACGGATAATAATTTTTCCGTAATATTCACCTTGTACTCATACCCATATTTATTATGTATCCGTTATGCGGGTATTCGTCTATTTTTTTTATATTTGTGGGTATTCACAGTTACCTGCGGATATTTACAAAAATATTTTAAAAAACAAATATTTAACCATAATTAGTGTTTGGATCAACAGCTCCATTTTCACCGCCGATTGATTCTTGAAAAACAAACAAATAAAAAATCATTAACAATTTATATTATAGTTCATTTTTGAATGAAATATTAAAGAAATTACTAACTTCATCAATGTCCACATCTTGCAATATTGTATAAAGTTTCATGTTGTCCAATTTTAATCTAAAAGACCCTGAAAACATAAGAAGTTCATTAAAAATTTATAGCAATCACTTAATTAAAATATCTAAGTAAAAATGTTAATTTCATTATCTTCCATATTGGTCCATAATAAGTCTTGGAGACACATCAATGTCTCTACAATATCTTAAAGTAACATACTCCGATGTGGGATAAGAATCTGACCACCATTATTGAATGAAGACTCAAAATGTTTTTTACTAATATATATATATATATATATATATATATATATATATATATATATATATATATATATATTGGTATGTTTCTGAATTAAAGTTTAGCGGATACGGATACTATGATACCTGTACCCGCCCCGTTAACATGCGGGTATCAAAAATACTCGTACTCGTAGGTAACGGGTATTCATTTTTAATATCTGTTACCTACCCATCATTGCAGATTTTATCCACGTATACTTGTGAGTATAGATTTTTTTGACATCCCTAATATGATATTTTTCTCGAATTAGCGAACTTAATAAATTATAATAGTGGTTAAAAGTAATTTTTAAACGAGAAGTCTTTCAAATAGAATGTATTTTTTTCTACTTATATTACCTCCCGTTTGTAATATTCATAATTTAACTGTTTTGCTAAATATGTGTAAAAAATCCTTCATTTTTTATGAAATTTAGAATCTATTATCGGTTATTTCGGCTCGTAGATTTAATAATGATACAAAATAAATAACAATATAAACAAAAGAATATTGGAGATTAATATAGGGATAAATATTTTCTATATTTCGTGTAATTGTTGGTAACAAAGGCATAAAATAAAAAGTAAAATGACATATGTTTCCTTTAGATTGTTGATATACAAAAATAAAATAATTTAAAAACTATATCAACATTTAGATTTTGTTATTTTATAATAATAATGCTATTTTTAATTTAAAACCTCAGTATAAAATAATTTATTAATAGATTTCTTATTCTAAACTTTCCGAACTAAAAAAATTCTTATAATTTATTTAAAAATTAAATTAGATATCAATAAATATTTTACTGCAAATGTATTTAATTTAAAGAAGACTGAAGAATAATATTTTTATGGATAAAATTTTATAATGAACTTTGATTTTCCTAGTATATATTTTTATTATGAAAATCAGTATATAATAGAGAAATTATGATCAAAATTTGAACATTTAATATCATTATTTTAGTCAAAAGGTAAAAAGTTGAAATTGTGTTTTTTTTTTCTTTCCTCAATGTTCCTTTTAGTCATATTTTTTTCAACCCTCTAATTTCTTTTTCTTTTTTATTATCACTAATTTATTATATTATTATGTAGGTACAATAATTTTATTATATTAAATTTAGACTCGATCGACCTTGAACCTAGGACCCAATTAATATTGAACTTAACACCACATGATCTCCTTAACTTTAGCCTAAAAGAGGCTAAAGGCTAAAAGAATATTTTTCAAACACTAATCCAATTAGCCTTGAACTTAGTACCCAATTAGTTAGACATGTCAAAATGACTCAATCCAGCTCACAAGGGTTGGCTCACCACAAGCCGAGTTGAAAATAAGTAAACCAAATTTGGCTCACTTTATGGTGAGATAGAAATTTTACAACCCGGCTTAACCCACCACGGGTTGATGGGATAAATGAATTGGCTCATCAACCCACAAAAAATAATTATTTATTTATTTATTTTTAAATATTTAAATAATTTTTTAAACAATCCATGAGATGACAATCACTATTCAAATATTATTGAACAACATTCTATTAAGAATCTGTCTCTAAATTGACCACTAGTTGAATATATATTTTTTAAAAGAGTTTAGAACTTCATGGTGTGAAGTGAGAGTATACATATTATTATCAATTGTTAAGAATTAGACTTTACGCCTAACTCAACTTCACAAAAATCAGATTGTAAGGTGAGATTTGCATCTACCTATATAATACTAAATCGTTTTTTCTTGAGTCAATGTGAGATATTCGATACCAATTCTTGTTTGTTGCATGTTTCTTTACTCCTTATTCACAAACACAATTTTTTATAAAAAATTACATTTATATACCACTTCATATTTCATATTTTTTTAATTTAATGTTGCAAAAATATGTTCTAATCCCAGTTGTACTTTAAAGTTGTGAATTATAAAATTATTTATTTTAAAAATATTCACATAAATTATCATATATTAAAACATAACTTTTGTATTGCTTTGTTCTATCTTGCTTGACTAGTTAAGTTGGTGGGTGAGAGATGAGATAAGACAAATTCACTTGGTGGTCCGTTTTTTTTAAAATGGGACTTAAAAATTAAAATAAAAAATTTTAAAAGATTAGTTTTTTTATTTACTGTGTTTTCTTTAGAAACTGTTCCATCATCTATCATCTGTTAAATAAATAGATTAACTTAATTCTCTAATTACAAAATCTATAGTAAGTGAAGAATACAAAGCTCTTCCACAAAAACAAGACACGAAGTTTCGTTCCTCTTCCACCTAAATAAATCGATAGGTTCAAAGTGAACATACAAAATAAAGTGTAAACCAAATTGAACAATAGCTAAGCATAAGACAAGGCATGTTGCTCAAGTTTTTTTTCATAGACAGGCATTTATTATCATCACAATAAAAGTGGTTCTTAGCATTGTTATTTCCAAAACTGATAAATAAGACAAGTTGATATTAACAATACATTCTTAATAACTACATTCAAGAAAAAGTTTATATGAAACAACCTAATTGGTTTGCAAGATTGATATCCACTCTTATTCATCTTGAGTTTTCACCATAAAAATTTGATGTTTCTCTCTTTATTCAAATAACAGACTCTATCATTATTGTCTATGTAGATGATATTATCATTTTTGGTATTTCTTCAAAGGCTATGGAGGGTTTAACTCAGAAACTTTATGCTCTATTTCTTTTTCTTTTCTCTTTTTTGTAATCTTACTTTCTTCATTGGCACATAAGGTTAAATAGTGTGCTTTCAATCCCTTAAGCAACACTCAACCCAAAACCGATATTTTTAAGCTCAAGAAAATTTTCTTTACACTTTTCAAAATCGAATCAAATCTCAATATATTCATAAAGATAACCCCTTCTACCAACAATATCTTCTCTAAACAAACAATCCAAGAGATTACAGAAAGAATGAAAACCTTCCTATATTTACTAAAATAAAAAAGTAATTTGCACATGAAATTCTTTACCCTTTAAATTTGCGCCTCAGAGAAAGTGCAAAGAGAAACTGTTTTTAATGAAAACCAATTTTAAAGAAAATAAAAAATAAACATTTAACTTTTATTTACAAACTTCAAAAAGTTCTGTTTATTTAAATATATTAAAATAAAATTCAAATATTGTGTAAAAACACTTTAAAATCACACAATTTTTCTTTTTCTTTATGAAAGTATGCAATTGTATAGTAATGTTTTCCTTTACCATGAGAAATACCCATCCCATAATGTTTTTCTTCTTTTGAGAGTCAAGTCATTTTCTACTCCAATTCTTGTGCCGGACGTCACATTCCACAAATATATTCACGCCATTGCCATTCATCATTTCATCCAGCCATGGGATCCAGTGAGTCAATCACACTATTCAGGATAAAGATTATGTGTTTTACAATCACACTAAACTTTCAACATAACTTTATCCTGTTCTTGTACCCAACACAGTCCCGTTATGCGTTATCTTCTTCCGTGTTGCCCTCCCCCACTAGCCACCCAAAATATATTCCCTGCAAAACAAACAATTATTTAATATCAAATCACAAAACATTAAAACAGCATAATTATAAATAAGCAAATAAACTCATAACGGAAAAACATTAATACGTATTTACACCAAGCCAAACGCATACAGGACAGTAAACTCAAAAGATGAAAGAAAACAAACAGTTTCAAAAAAGACCTAGTTGATAAAAAACACAAGGCTGAGATGAAGAAGTGACAAGCGAATACCACGGAAAAGTTTATGACAAACGTCACGTCACGGGAGGTGTTAAAAAGTTTTACAAAAAAGATAAAAATAAAACAGAGAATCTATAGTGAAGCGGAAAAAAATTGAAAGACAGAGAAGATTGTTTTGAACAAAGTTTAGACTGGATCTAGAATTGAATTTTAATTTAGGATTTGTTGTTTGTTTTAATTTTGAATCAAAAATCATTTTCCTTAAAATTAGGTCCAGAAGCTCCACGAATGGCCATCAATGGCTGCAACTGATTAATATAAGTTCTGTATTATGTACACACAGATACACACGCACACAGACCAAGCACATAATCAATTTTCGTTAGATTTTGAAATCCGTCAGATCCCAAGCCAGCGTGACAGGATCCGTCGCCGCTGCCGCCGTGGCACGGAATAGTGAAGGTAGCCAAAACCAAAGCGTCGTTCGATTCAAAGGTCCTCTGCTTTTGTCATAACGGAGAGCCTACTCGGCCTCGGGTGAAAGTCTCCACGCCGTCTCTGCTGGTGAGAGGAAGGTCGAATCAACGCTGCGAGAGCTCGCTTGACGAGATCTCCCTCAACTCCACGAATTCTCACGAGCGAGTTCGTCATCGCGGATCTGCGCGCGTTGAGGCGATTAGGCGAGTACGGCGCCGGTGCCGTCGCGTGGCTCTTCTTGTGGAGGCTGCAGCGGAAGGAGCCAGGGTGCGTCGTAGGCGAGCACATGCATGTCCGCTTCGGCTGGTGCGGGTTAATACTCCCCTGCCTGGACGCGGCGTTTCGCGGTGCGACCGCGATGGAGCGGTTCGGGGAGACGGAGCGGTGATCGAGGGAGAACCGGACGGAGGGAGCGGAGGAACCGCAGAGGTTGACACGCGTGGGAGAGGAGGAGCGGTTTAAAAAGGTGGTGGGACCAGAAGAGAAGCTGGAAGTGGAGGAGGCAAAACCTGAGGGTGAAGAAGAAGAAGAAGAAGAAGAAGTGTGAGAGCGAAAGTGAGAGTTGTAGAATCTAGGAGTAGATGAGAGGGATCCAATTACTGCGCTTCTTGATTTTCTAGAAGCTGCCGCCATTTTTTTTCTCTTCTGGAGAAAAATCGCAAGAGAGGGGAAAAGGAAAGAGAAGGAGTAGGGGATTTTTATTTTTTTTTTCTCCCTAAAGGCCGGTTTCGGCTCTTCGGTTTGGCAAACCTAGCTTTACTCGAGGCATGTATATATAGAATTTTGAAGAAGAGCAATAGTGTGTTGGGCGTAGGCAAAGAAAGAATGACGTAATTTGAGTTTGGGGTATTAACTTTTTGGAATTGTCTTGTAGCCCCCGATTCTTGTTTTTGTTTAGTTCCGTGTCTCTTTGGTATAAGTCTCAGAGGGTTATTTATTGATAGAATAAATATTTTTGTAGATAGTGGTTAATTGAGATTAATGGTGAAAAAGACGAGGGCGATTAAAAGAAATAGTAGAGGGATAAGGAAAGAAAAAAAGGAAAGGTGAAGGATGGAAGAGCAAAAGTGGAGAATAGTGTAGAAGAGAAGTGGTGAAGAAGGGGTTGGGTTAGTTAACCAAAAGTGTAGTGGAGCCCTCGGAATTGCAATGGAACCGCTTTAAGTTTGAGAAAGCTATGGGCAGCAGTGGGCATAATAATAAAAAACGACAAAAAAATATTGAGCCGTTTTAATTCCACTGACACGTCTTTTACGCTTCCCCTCCTAATTCTCTATCCTTCTCCCACGTACTACTATCACTTGTAAGTCACTAAACTACCCTTCTCATTCTTTTTTTATTCCACTGCCACTTTCATACTTTTGTTACACAAACACAACCACTATTCGTTTAAGATTTGGAGGATCTCACTTCGAAACACTCTTTTATTTTTACATCTGAAAATTGGTTGATTTTTTTTTTTTATATTTTCTGAATGATTAAGTCACAAATTAGGTAAAAAGTTAATTATTTTACGAGAACTTAGGGGAAACAAAAACAATTTAGAGACATTAAGAATATGTTCTTTTGAGAAAAATGATTAAAGGGAGAGGGAGAGGAAGAGATCGAAAGGATCAGAGGGTGAAGTTGTTGTGGTTTTTCTTGAGTGATTCAAAGGTGATTTTAAAGTGAATTAGAGAGCGTAGTATGTGAAAGTTTGTGACTAAATTGACTAATGTAATATATTAAACAAAATATTTTAATAGAAAAAATTAGATTACCAAAATGTCCCTATTGTTATAGGTAATATAAAGTTATATATAAATAATTTAAAATTATTTTATAAATTTTATTGAATGATTGAAAATATAAAAAAATTATTTATAAAAAATGAATAATACAATATATTTTGTATAAAAATAAATTTAATATATAAGTTAGAAAATAATTAATTTACATGGAAACTTTTTTTTCTTTTTAATAGTAAATTTAGAAGTATAAATTTTTATTATAACTATAATAAATTATTATTACCGTTAACATATAATTAAGAAAGTGAACTAAAACTACCATGGGTATTGATTTTGACCGCTAAATTACATGTAACAAAAATTAAATAATGAAGGGTAATTTAGTAAATCCAGTTATGTCACTCTCTAATCTCATTATATATAGATGGTGAGATTGAATTTTCAGTCCATCCCTCTAATAATCTCCTCACATCACCTCCAAAAGAATAAATTACTCACCTTCTAATCATCTCTTATCATTTCTTACAAAAAGTACATCCACCCAAAAGAATACAGTCTAAATATCATCCTAAGTGGGATTAAGAAATATACATTTATCACTATCTATCCAAGCTCTCTTTTGTAATTTGACATGGTTCTTTTGAGCTCTCAAACACCACCATATTTGGTTTGAAGTTGTTTATTAGTCATAATTGGGAAGAAGTAGTTGAAATAGAAAAAATTTAAAAAAAGGTTTCATAAAAAAAAATTGTTTTACGCTTTCAATATAATTAGTGGTGGTTTCACATTTTAACATTTGAAATTTCATATTTATGGTTTGGATGAAAAAGTTAAAGTTACTCAAAGGTTAACTTATATTTGGATGTGAGTCTTCTTCACCTCCAATTTATTTTAGCCCAAACTAATCAGTTGATAAAATGTTAGACAAGTAATGTAAATTTCAATAGATAAAAAAAAAACTTAAAATCATAAATTTATTGGTTATTTATTTTTACTACTCTCACCACACTCAATTCTAAACTTTTTTACCATAATTATTCTTTTCAACCATTTTCTTTCCCTCTCTTATTTTTAATTTTAAAGATAATTAAGTAAAATACTAATAAAAATGTGAATTTTATAAAACTGAGTTAAGGTAAAAATTACAAAAAAAAAATCATAATGTAACAATATAAAAACCATAAAACTTAGATTAAATATCAAACACTCATAACACGAAAATCTATTATTGCATTCTCTAAAAATAAGTTAAGTTTGAGTATGGTATGTCCAAACACAAACTTACCAAAATAAAAGACCAATTTGGTTGTTTTATAAGCTAGTCATTCTTTTTACAAAATGACTATTCAAGTATTACTTCTTAAAAGTAAAGTTTTAAGATGGTGTGAAATTGATTCGTATGCTTGTCATTTTAATGACATTTTTAATGTAAATAATAATTCGTAAGACTTTATAAGATTTACAAACAAATAATAATTTATAATCTGATACACTTTAAATAATAATAATAATAATATGTATAGTTAAATATATCAAAAGGTCAACCAACACTTTTTGAAAGACATTTTACTTAGTAGGTTGGGAACTGGTATTGTTATAATTAAATAGATAAAAAAGAATGTCATCATGGTTTTTTTTATCAAGTAATTCACTGATCTTTAGAACCTATAATCCTAATTAGAGTGGTTAAGTCATATTGTAACCGAATTATTGATAATCTCTAAGTGAATCTATATAGATCTAGAAACATACTTAATGGAAATTCCAAAAGGTGTGCTCTTATCTTACCAAAAGTTAAGTTGTTTTTTTGATATTTAAGAATTTTTCCTGAAAAAATCTAAAGATAATTTATTTATGAACACGAGAACTTGAATATGTGAATAATATAATACTCCTAAAATAATCTTTTTCCATTGTAAAATTGAATAATGTTTAAGATGATAGAATCTTAGGAATAAAATTGCACTTGGTTTCGGAACAACTCTCCACAAGAAGTACATGATATTTTGTCGGACGAATATCACAAGATCTTTTTAGGCGCTTAGGATATGTTTGGTTTAGGAAATTAAAAAAAAAAAGGTATAAACTGAATTTTATAACATCGCCCTTTTTTCTTTATTCATTAACATTCGTCATTTATGATGTTTTTCGGTAACCATGATAATTTTTTTTCTCTTTCGTATTTCTACGCAATTAATTAATTAATTACTCTAGAACATTATACGCGTACGGAGCCAAACTTGTACTTAAGCAGAGCAAAACCTGACGAAGAGAAGAAAACTCCGTAATTAAGGATGTTACGTTGTAGATATCCATATTCCTAAAAATCTACATCACTATCTGGATTTTCTTTACTGAAAAATTGTCTATTTTAAATGGCCATCTTGTGTGGAGTTCTCAATTTTGGATTGAATCGAACTTCCAAGAATTAATTCAACCAATCGAAATAGCCATGTGTTTGAACAATTCTTAGCACATAAACCAAACCATAGGACCCTCTCTAGGCAAAATCAAACCTCATCCACTAAAATATAGGGTTTTGATATAGTAGACACATGGGTCATGGACACTCTTATTTATGAATTTTTATTGATCACAATGCAAATTGCTGAAAGCCATGTTGGAGTTGGCTAAAGAGGGAGAAATTATATTTATATATCAACTCTAGCCAGCTGCATGACACTGAAACTTTCCTTCCACTCATAATTTTCATTTTGGAACATTCTCAAATAATAAAAACCAAACCAAAATACTATAAAAACGACAACTACTGAATACCGAAGCCTCCTATTAATGTGGTTGCCTTTCAACAGTCACATTACGACTTTATTAGCCAAACCGAGATATAAAATTAGGTCAGTTTTTTAGTTTTGAGTATGAAAATGCAGTGAAACAAATCATTATAAAATAAAACACATGTTACGTGATATACCCAAAGATGTTATACACTCGTACAAGAGACATTTTTAATTTAAAAGAAAATTTAATTAATAATAAATAATATTTTTTAAGCACTTTCGTATCCAGAAATTTTAGAAAGTATTCAAACAAAGGATTTACACGATTCAGTGTACATGTCTAGGATCACTTAATCGTGGCAGATAAGGGTTAGCTAGTGTTCTACTTTGAGATAGACATAGATAGCGTAGTGAATGATGAAGGACGAGAAAGAAAACAAAAAGCCATTATCTTAAACAAAAGGATTTGTAACAGCGAGAGAGGGTCAACGCTTATCTGAAAACACACAGTATTATTGATCTACGGCACGCATGACACTGCAAATCTTCTTCGTTCGTGTCGTTCTAATATTTTATCTCAGAACACAGTTCAAACAGTTGGAATGCACTTCACACTGACCCCACCGTGTTGGTAGCATAGCATGTCAAACATTTAGTTCACTGTAGTGTTACCGATGAACAGAAGGTTAGATTTTAAGGAAATTTCCTTATTTTGTAAAAGGTTATTTAAGGAGACATTCGATTCCATCATGTCTTTTCACTCCCAAAATATAGTACGGGGAAGACAAAGTCGCGAAACCCATCTTATTTGTCTGAAGGAAGCATGAAATGAAAGAATGGTATGTCACACTATTTCTCATATGAATTGTTCAATGAAACATTGACTAACGCGTAGAAATGTGACTATACCAGCAAGCAAGCATTAATTCAACAAAATCTGAGGTTTTGTGCAAGAAGATTCGCAGCATTAGTCATGAACATGCACATCACCACCACCTATTAATAGTTACGGCGTAGTAAATTAGAAAAATGTACCATATATATTTTCGAGATGATTTCGCTTTAATTTAATAATTTTTTTCGTTGCCTTGTTTATGTAAATCATATAATTGGGCACAAAAATATATTAAGATATTGTGTGATAAGAAGATTTTTGAAATGAAAAATGAGAGGTGAATGGGAATGATAGAATCGTGTGGTTTTGTTTTCAACAATGGTGGCGTGGCGTGGCAGAAGCAAGAAATTGGGAAGTTCTTGTTGGGTCCAATAATTGGTGGAGAGAGTTATGTTGCGGCTAGCAGTCATCTTTTCCCAGCTCAAGGTCAACTTGCTTAGGCTTAACCTACTTATCTTCAAACTTCATCAATAATAATTTTTTTTTTCCAAGTCAAGTGCTTTTTAATTTTATTAATTGTTAATATTTATTAAAGTATCTTATTGGGTTTGTATAATTTTTTTTTTAGTTTTAGAAATCTCACTTGTTTAATTTGACTTTTTTTTTTCATCTTCCCCATTTCTCTTTTTCTTAACTTCTTTGGAAATTGGAATATGAAATTTAATTGTAACTGAAAAAAACAGTTAGTTCATTATAACTAATGAAAAATAATTAAGTCAATTAATAATAATAATAATATTATTAAATCTAGAAGTACGTGTAAAATTAAATTATTTAATTAAATAACGTTTTTTATCCGTCAATTGCGTTGGTAGTATCAATTTTTTCGTTTACAAATTTACATGTTGATCATGGTCAAGATGTGAAAGAATGATAGTTATTAATTTAAATAACGTTTTTAGTTTAAAAATATTTTAATACCTTAATTCACTGATTTCCGACACTCTTGTACCTTTTCTTAATTCATTAATGTGAACTTATTTCTCAACCACCGGTCTAATCAATTTCACTTATTTTAATTGTGTAACTGTGAAACTTCTTGAAACATTTGAAAGTCTCTCATTTCGATTCAAAAAAGTTTAAAAAATGTCCTTTTCATTTTACAAGGACCGTTTTATACACTAAAGAGGTTGAATGTGTTTCTGGATCTGCTTTATATATGTACTAATCTTTTAACCTGTATATAATAAATGAACTAATTTACATTACATAACTTTCGATCTTCTCGATCTAACGTTAAAATCAAACCTCGTTTCCCTAAACAAAACCACCTTTTACCCTATTCATCGACAGATATATTAAATAAAAAACGTTATTGTGCCTGTATACATTTTTTTAATTATATTAATAATTAATGATATTGTAATGTTATTAAGTTAATAAATAAAATAAAAAGTAATTTATAAAAATTAAAGTGAAATGTATGAAAGAAATATGAGAAAAATAACTGTTGATGAATAGTATGAGAAAAAAAGAAGGGAGATAAGTAAGTAGTTTTATAAAGACTTGTAAAAGTAACCGTTAATTTTTAAAAATTTAATAAATAATTAAATTTTAAAGGGTAAAGTTGAAATTATGAAATGTGGACACAAAAGAGGGATCCTCTTTATATATAGTTATAGATATGGAAATTTATTTCAAATGGAAACAAATTATCACTGCGCGCAAGTTAGCATATTATATATCATAAAGATTAAATATCTTTCTATCCTTTAATTTTTAGTAAAAATTAAAATTAATTCTTCTTTAAAATTTTGACTTAATTTAATTTTTCAACTTCAAAACTGCATAAATTTAGTCTTTTTAATTATTTTTTGTTAAATTGATTTGACGTTTTAAATGCGTTTTAAGATAATTTTTTAACTAATATTAAAATAAAAATGTGTCAGACAATATAAACAACTCAAATATTATTATAAAATACGTTTGAAACGTTAAATTAACTTAACAAAATTTAGTTAAAAGAATTAAATACATATAATTATAAAAATAGAGAACTAAATTATGTCAAAATATAAAAAAAACACTAATTCTAAATTTTATTAAAATTTAATTGAGAAAAACGTATTTAACCTTGTATTATATATAATAGATGTGTATCAAAGTCCTTGATATTATCTAAGTTTTGTAAATAACAATGGCCTGCATATTTGATTTTGATGTGAATGAATTTGGATTTAAAAGGGCGAAGTCACCGTCCCTAGAAGTGACGTCTATTATTCTGTGTGGAAGAAAGTGAATTAGGTTTCAAGTTTCACCAATAATGTTAGCTGATCAGTCCAATTTAATATACTAGTTATGATCATATCCACCATCACATTAACTACATAAACATATTTAATATACAAATAAACATAGATATATCTGCCAACTGTAGTCACTCCTCTGTTGTGTTGTGTTCTGTTTTTTTCTGTGTTCTGTTTTCTTAACTACAATTCCTCGTTTGTTGTTGAATCAAAGTGAGATTTTCGTGTGAAAAAGCCAGAAAATAGAAAGAATAAAAGAATGGTATTATTATGTCCAACTTGATAATACAAAATCTAGTAGAGTATTGGTTCCGTTACAAAGAGAAACTGGGAATCAAAAATGAGGTAGTTTATGGGATATATACAGTTACATAAATTACAGAATCACACAATCACACACGACACGACAAAAAGCCTTATTAAAATGTGTTAGATTTATGTTAGAGGAAATCGAAAGGGTGGAGGAACGTTTGATCAACTAACGGCAACCGCAGCGGTGGTGTCGGCGTTCATGAGCGAAAACCTAGTTGGCCTTGGTTGGAAACTCTTCCTCTTGTGAAGGTCATGGGTGGAGGGCCTGAGCATCTGCAACAGAACCGCCTTCAACGAGTTGGCTTTTGCAACCATGGATGGGTCCCATTGGTTAGGGGTGCGTGGCGAGGATCGAGACATGGCTCGGGGTGGCTTCTTGTGCTTGCTGCACCGGAAGGAACCAGGGTGCGTGCTGGGTGAGCAGGAGCAGGTGCGCGTGGGCTGGTTCGGGTGGGAATGTTGGGACCTTGATGATGATGTCAACACACTCCTTGAGGCCATTGAAGGAAGGGAACAAAAAACAGAGAACAATGTTTGAATGGTTTTAAGGTCGGAGAAAGTGTTGTTGTAATTATAATAGGGTAAGTGATTTATGGCCTTGTGTTTTTGGGTGGAGATTCTTCTCTTGCTTCACCACTTTTATAGCACAACCACTCTCCTTGGAAGGACAATTCGGTCTTTCTCTCAACCTTCTCTTCTCATTCAACCATTCTTCCGCATCAATGGTTAAATAAACACGACACAAACACGTTACTATGGATCTAAACAGGTGGTTATAAATTACAACCTTGTCAAATGTAATTCCAACTCTGTAAACAATAATCTATCATCGTTATATCTTTGTATCAAATCATTCTGTAATATTTTGTTGCATAACCAACCATAGAAGATTTGTTTTTTTGAAGTTTCGTCCATTTCGTCCAATATTAACAAGTTTGAATATTCAACCAACCGATTTTGTTTTTCAACGGCTTTGGATTCTGAAAATTAAACTCGACATTCTAATTTGACTTAACCTCGTTTCTGATATTTTGTTAGATAATTACTTTTTATATATTTTTTTTGAAGAATTAAAATTTAACGAGAAAATAAAATTGGCTGTTTTAAATAATATCAAGGAGATTTTCATAATTATAAATTAATACTATATTGTGTTGCCTTATAATAAAGTTAACGTTTTTTCTTTATTTTTGCTGAGGTGTGAAATGTAGTTTATAAGAGATAGATATTTTTGGAAGGGCAAATTAGTCTTTGTGGTGGAGTGTGTTATCTTCCTTTGCTGGGTTGAAGAAGTCGTTCATTGAATGTAAGCAATGGTGGATCAATCATTAAGTATCCTGAGTCAACTAAAAGGACTTTTTGGTCAAATTAAGTGGACTAATCTTCTTTCTTGCAGGAGAAGATGAAGAACCGGTCCAAATAATTTCCACAACTTTACATTCTTTTAACCTATTTTTTGTAACCGGGACAAGAGTAATTTTCTAAGTGTTTTTTCAAAATGGAATTAAATATTGTCCCTAATGTTTTCATTGATGTTTGATATGTTTTTTTTTTTCGATATTAAAATTTTAAAACTTAATACAAAATATACTTTTGTAGGCTCATGAATGAAGTGCGTTTCTATTAAGTTGATGGAAGATATTATATTACTTTGTTTTTTTTTTTTAAATAAGACCCTAAAAGGAAATTTGAAAAGTTTAATGAGATAAAAAGAATATTTAATCAAAGTATTATAAGGATAATGTTGTTCTTTAAGTAAAGGAAAGTCGATATGGTTCAAAGGAAACAAGGCAATAGGCCTTTTATTACATTTTTTTAAACTTTTAGGGCCAATCCAGAAAGATAAAATCTTCGTTGGATCAAGCCCATACTTCCCAAAAAAATAAGGGGCGCTTATTCGTGCACCTCCATAATTTCTTTATGCACCTCCATATTTTAAATTTTTGTCACTTTTAGTGTGTGGACCTAGATTCAAGTATGCCTTATACCTACATTCATGAATTTACAAAAACATCCACAAAAGAAAAACTTCAAAGATTTATAAATGAAAAATTAAATTTTATTTGGGTTAGTGACAACAAGGAGCTAGATGGTCATACCCAGGAATAGTGAACAATAATGGAAACAATGATTTTAAATTTTAGTTTAAGAAAAAATTACAGACATTCAAATGGGTTAGTTTTTTTTTTTTTTTTTTTGTAGTTTAAACTATAGATCATGAAAAGTTTAGCTTTGATATACTTATGTGTAGTGAATCTTAAATATTATGTTTATTCAGTTTATTTTAATTTTATTGTCACCAATAGACTCGTAGGATACAACAAATATATAAAACAATAAAATAAAATTATTGTTACATTTATTTGTTTTTGTTGAATGCTTCAACAACTACACAGTAATCAACGTAAAAGAGACATTCAAAATTGGATCGGGCATTTGTTGATTTAGAAAACTTGATGCAAATTAAGTTTGTAAGCATCTTTCTTGCCTTTCTTTTTTCACTAATTCTTAGATAACTAATTAACATTAAAGAAAAAACATCTTCAAATTCACATTTTGTAGGTCTTAAATAATTAAAGTAAAAAAAAATACACATTACTTTCATCAAATGACATATATGAAGAGAACATACCAGAGAAAGAAAAAGAGAGATTCTTACGATATCTAAGAAGAAGAAAAAAAAGAGAAAGAAAAGAGAATCGGTGTGCAACATAACAGCATATCTCTGCAACTATTTATTGTACTTGTTAATATATATACAACTATGTTTCTATAGCAGTCATCATTATATAGTTTCCCATATTTATAAAAAGGTCACCTTTTACGATGATTATTTTTCAAGCATTATCGAAAGGTAATAATGACATTTCATATTTTTCAACTACTATCTAAAATTATTATACTATAAATAAAAATTTAGATAAATTATATAAAATATAAAAAAAAACTGTTAAAGCTTTCTACAAGAGAAAATAATTAACATTTTAATGGGTTAAAATTAGTTTATTACGAGTTAATTTTTTTTTCTTACATTATTTTTTATTTTTTATCATAACTACTGCGAAAACTACTTTAAAAAGTTAAATTTATTTTGTTCCTAATAAATTTGTTTTGACATGCCGGTATTGATTTCAATTATTGTTTGTTAAACTTTCATTCATTATAACTTAAATCACAAAAAAAAAAAATCATCTTTAAGAAAAAGTCTCAATAAAATTAAAATAAGTTGATTAAAAAATTTTAAACTACCACATATAATTTTGTTTTTATACACGAGTCTGGAAAATTTGTGTTGTACACGATTAGTCTGGAAAATTTCTGACTAAAAAACACGGTTGTTGTGAAGAAACATGAACTGCTCTCTGACAAAGAAGAGCGAAGATACCAAAGAGAGCATTACTGCTGCAGAAACCAGAACTGATCCCAAATAAACCTGTTCACAATATCTTCGCAGAGGTGGACAATAAGTTCTGCTGATGTCATTGAACGTCTTCCGAACAAAATTGCAGTCAAGTAAGTCAGCAAAAAATGGCCCATACTGAAATAAACCGTACGTCACATTCACTGCAGCTCCCAGTTTCGTGTAAAGGATCGGTGTCAAACGACCTACACTCCTACATTTTTCGGTAAACGAAACCTCGCACTTAAAGTTTTTCCAAACCTGAAAGTTCCAAACGTTAACCAGTTGCATACATGTATATGCCTGAAAAAAATTATGAATGAAGGTTTTGGAATGGTCCATACCTGGGTGGCGTTTTGGAATGTGACTTCCTCTGAAGAGCAGTTGCGACTTGTTAGGTCTGAATTAAATGGATTGCAGAGAAGAGGGACTGATTGATTTGCGTTCGTGAAGTTGGAAATGACTTTGTCAAATTCTTCAATGATTTTATACGTGACCATCTTGCTTTTTAAATATGTTTCCATAACAGCTTTTTCCTCCACGCATGGAAAAATGTCATCCAGTGCAGTGTGGGCGGTGGGGTTCACAACCCATTCATCCATCGCAACACATGTATCTCCAGCCATACTGTTAAAAAAAACATATATGCACTCATGTCAGTTTGTATATAGTCATATATAAAATTTGATTTATCTGTCTCACAAGTTCATCAGGATAAACTTACTTATGAACAAAAATAAATGCAGCACAAAGTACCAAGGTACAAGTGACAAGAATCCATCCAATAACTACCAAGCTGCAGCCACAAGAAAACACAAACTTTAACCAGAGACGAATCCACCCACCAGTGATTTAAACATCAAGAAGAAAAATAAATTGATTCAACTTACGAGTACACGGGACACTGCAACCCAAGTAAGCAAAAGACTGCATACACACGAAGCCCAAATGAGATCCTATATAATCTGATAAACAATTATATACAGAGTCCAGAAAGAATAAGACAAACTCAAACATACATAGTCGGAGAAATGTGACAAAGAACAAAACAACAGCGACAATAATGAGAGCGAGTCTTCTGCAGATGATCACAACAAATATTGATGATTAGCAAAAGAAATATTTCAAAAAACCAAATGGAATCTTAGTTTATGTACTTACACTCCATCTATGACTTTGCGTATGATCTTTGAGTTAGCGGTAACCTTGTTGGAGAGAGTATCCGCAGCACGGTCGATTTTGAATTTGATGTCATCAAGGTTCGGTCCAAGATCTATGTCTAGTGGCAGAGGAGGCTCACTCACAATGTGCTTAGCCGAATCGAAATAAGTTGATATGGTATTGAGCTTTTCAGCCACCAATTGAGCCCGATTCAAAACGTAATCAAGTGTCTCGGAAGTGGTTCCATCAATCTTCCCCTGACCGGTGTACAACTGAGCGCATCCACCTCTGAGCGTAAACAATTAAACGTGCTTGATCAGAAACACATCGAGAATTATATATTTGTTCTAAGAGAGATAATAACAGCAATTTTCAGTATTAATTGAAATCGATTGAGAACTATAAAATTAGAAAAAGAAAGAGTGATAGAATGAAAAGGCAGAGAGATACATTGTGATAATGGTGCTGAGGATAAGCAAGAACAATGAAAAATAATGGACTAATTTAGAATAGTCGCTTGACTCTCCTCCGTTACAACAGCAGCATAACGCACAGCTGATAAGTAAAACAACTCCAAAAATCACGAACCAGGCTACAGCCACAACGATAAAAGGACCCGCAGTGGACATAACTGACTGCACCTCCCATGAACAATTCCACGTTAGCAAATTAAATTATGCATCAATATTTCTGTCAATTAACAAAACGAGAGAATGAAAAACGTGAAACATTTTTTTTAATGCAACAATAACAAATATGTGAATCAATTTTGGTAAAATTATCCCAGCCTCATTGAATACATTTTTTATATACTGTAAATACAAAATATCATGTATATACTTATTTAAGGACAAATTAAACCTAACACTTCATAAAAAAAAAATTAAAGCTTCGATCAATTGGAAACTTTTCAATGATTAAAATGGCAATTATTTTGAAACTGAGATAGTATTTGTAGTTCAAGAAAAACAAGAAAGAAAGAAAAGACAAATCTTAGATGTTTTTACTTCTCAATTAAAATGAAGGATCGCTTATATAACAAAGTAAAATAAAGTTCAACATTAAAATAACGTTCTCCATTTGAAATTCCAATCTGAGTAAGAAAATTGCACAAAAATGGTCACATTTAATTCCACATATAATATTCCAAGAAAAATTCCATCATCAGCAACTCAAAATTTTCACACCATTTGACCAAGTGGAAATTATCTCAAAATAATCTCAACATAACACTAAATAAGTGTTATACACTCTTTCTATAAATTGAAAACTTAAATTAACCAATAGGAGATTGGACGCGTCATTGAGTAGTGAAGCATGAACAACACGTGGCGAAAGCGCGTGACGCAAATACCAGCGAAGATGAAACTAACTGGAGAGCTTAGTTAGAGTAATCAATGGAGGAATGTAGTAATTGCAGTGCAAAGAAGAAGAGAGTAACCGTTAGATAATGGGCGTTGCTGATATTCCAGCCACCGTTGTAAAGGTTAAAACCGTTAAACCAATCTTGCCGGCGAGTTCTCTCCTTAGCAAGCACCAGAGTCACATTCCTGAAACTTGCACCTTCCGCCATTGATCTCCTCGCCGTCCATGGCGGCACCACCACCACCTCCTCGTACCGCTCCTGGTGAACATCTTCAACGCCATCTGAAAAGAGTAAGAATCTTGAATTGACATAACGAAAATAACAGCTCAATAAGATTTTAAAGAAAGAAGAAAAATAACCTGAAGGTGTTGGTGCAGAAGCCGAAAAGAGAAAGAAAAAAATGCAGAAGAAGAGGAAGAAGAAAGAGTGATTGGAGTTTGATGTGAAGCGGAGCATGATTGTAAAAAGATTAATGTTATGGCTATGGCTATGGCTATGGCGTGCATGCGTGTGACTTCTTCTACTCAACCAAAACCAAAACCCCACTACATTTTTTCCCTTTTATTTATATAATCTATTTATCATTTCTTTTCCCCCATTTTCTTTTCTTTTCTTTTTTCTCTCATAAATGGGAAAGTAAAGTCTCTTCTTAAACTAATTAAAAAACAGTGTAAAAGAGTATGGATATATGAGGTTTGATAAAAAGGAAATATTAGTGTTTTAATTTGCTCTCACAAAAATTACCTTAATACTTAATGAATGTGTGAAATTAGTGTTGTATATTTATTAAAAGTATAAGAGGATATTGTAGTAAAACTATATAAAAGATATATTTATAATACTTAATTAATTTTTTAAGTTGTTAATAAATTTGGGTACGTATGATTAATTTTTATTAATTTTTTGTGGTTTTTTAATTGAGTCTTGTTATTGAATTTTTTTTTTTTGAGTGAGACTACGGTTATTTATCCCTTAACTATTTAACATTAATCATTAATCATCTTTATATAGGTATAGATTTAAAAGATAAAATTAAAAAAAAAAATGTGGACACCAAAACATTAATCATCTTTATATAGGTATAGATTTTAATTAATATATTAGTAACTTGAATTTTTTTTCCTTTTGTTAACGATTTTCAAATTAATTATTACTTTTTCAATTTTTTAATTTATCTTTCAAGAAATTTTTGCAATAATATATATATTAGTTTAATAAAATATTTTGTAATTTTCAGGTTTGATGTATAGCAAACTCAATAATAATCTGATAAAGCAAGTTAATATTTTCAACGCACGAATACGATACGTGTATTAGATACGATACGTATTAGATACATTGATATATTTATTTTGAAAATAATATAATATGATACATAATAGATAAGTGAAATATAAATATTAAAAAATGTACAATAATAGTCCTTAAAAACATTATAAATATATGATTATAATTGTGTGAATCTAAATTAAAATCTTAGTAGCTAATTTTACTTACCAATTTATAAACTCATTTATAATAAAAAATATTTTAGTTACCAATTTAAATACCAGTTATAATTTTTTGAATTATTTTAGTTGTCAATAATATTTAGATTATGAATTGATACCTAAATTGGTTACTATAGTGACTCATTATTTTTTGTCACTCAAATTAGTCAGTATTCAAAAAAAATTCCGTAGTCTTCTACGACTTCATAAATTGTATACTTCATTTATATGTTTGGATAAAATATCTTAAAGTATCGAACATGAATAGGAGTTGAATACAAATATGAGTGAAATACAAATACGTGATCGAAATTGAAGTTATTGTAATTTTTACCTATTTTCAATATATTTAATTTAGTACAACAATCCGTTAAATAAGAGGTTCACTAGGTTGATATGTTAACTATTTTTTAAATAAAAAACAATTTAAAAAATTATATTTTATTATAATATTGAAAAGATATAAATATGCATTGATATAATAATTTAAAGCATTAATGTTTATCAGTTAAGTTATAAATATCAATTATAATTAAATAATTTAACGTATGAAAATAATTATTATCTTAATTCAATAACAAATATTAATTAATAAGTTAAAAACTTATTTATATATATATATATATATATATATATATATATATATATATATATATATATAATTCAAAAGTTAAAAAGGAAAAAAATGACAGGTTGTCTTATAAGAAGATGGGTCAAGGCTCATAGTTTCTTTAAAGAAGAAAAATCGTATTTTGACAACTTTGTCTTACAACATGAGGTGATATTTTTTAAATGATTTTGGAATATTAAAAATGAAAAAAATACAAAAATGGAAGATCATTTAAAAAATGACATCTAAGATTATAAGGAGAAAGTTGTCAAAATTTAATAGTCAAAAAATAATTTTCCTTCTTTAATAATAATGGTTCAACCTAATCCCATATATTTTTTATGATTTAACGGTGGGGGATATGTTAAAATGAGATATATTTTTTTAGTTAATGGATATAAAAATTAAAATATTTTGCGTCGTCATCTCCTTGTCTAATAAATTATTAAAAAATTTAAAATATAAAAAGGAATAAGATTAATAAAAGATAATAAATATGATTTTGAACTTTGCAAACACAATTAAAAAAATCTTCAAAAAGTTAAGAGGAGGTCATAATTTTAAGTTTGGTATTATATATAATTAAGGGGTAAATATATTTTTTATTTTTAAAGTTTTTCTAAAAATTGCATTTTGTCTTTAAATTATATTTATATGTTGTCTTTTTATTAAAGGAAAGTCATGTAAAGCATTATTTTTAACAAAAGATATGTTTAAGTTATATTACACAATATAAAATTATGTCATTTTTGCATTATTTTGATAAAATAAAAAAAATTACAAATTTATTTTAAGGATGAAACACATCCTTAAATTTAGTAAAAAAACTTATTTAATCTTATAATTAATGATAAAAATATATAATATACAATCGATATAATAGTAATATTATATATATATATATATATATATATATAATGCGAATTAGAATATTTATATTATAGTTTTTTAGCTTATATTTAGTGAATAAGTCCTTCTACAAGTTATATTTATCACATATATTATTAGAGTTGTTAAAATGGATTAGAACTCGTTAGTTAATCTGGTCTATTACGAGTTTAGACTAAGTTAAGTTAAATTATTTTTACAAATTTCAATACAGATTAATTTTTAACCCGATCTCCTAAGAATCCTACTCAGATGGAACCCGTAGTGAGTCGGATTGATTCACCAACCCGTAAATAAAAAGTCATACAAGTGTTTGTTATTATGTTGGACTTGTATTTGAGTTAGATAAGGTTGTTTTTTTCTAGTCAACGTATAGGCAAAATTTACAAATTTTAGTATGAACCAAAAAAGGACCCGACTCACTAAGAACCCGACTTATCTGGATTGAATCCGTGATAAGCCAACTCAGCTCACCAACCCTGATATTAAGATAAAAACACATGTCACTAATTGATATTTTTTTCTTACACCTAACTACCTTTTTTACTTATTTGCACCTCACTCTTAAAAAACCCTAAAAACCTCCCAATTTCACATCCTATGCGTCCAGGTAATAAGGCTGCGTGTGGTTATTTAACATGTGGATATAGTGAAATTGGTGGTAAGTAAAAGTGATGAAATGGAATGTCCGTGAAAGAGACAATGTTTTGGATTACAATGAATCTAATGTGTAGCGATGGTTTTATGATATATAAATCTCACATAGTGGTCGCAGTTCTTGTTATACATCGCAACAAAAAGATAAGTGAGTGAAGGAAGAAGAGAATGGTGTCTCAAGCTCCCATTCACGAAAAAATAAGACTTAGTTTAACTTTTACTTTATAAAGTTAGTTATTTTCAAAGAATGATGATACATCCACAGTTCATTTTTACTCTACACCTATACAAATTAATAAAAGGTTAAATCATTCTAGAGCTTCTATTTTTGTAGTGAGATTTCAAGTAAATTCCCCATTTTTATTTGACTTAATTGAGTTCCTATTTTAGAAAATTCATTACAATAAGTTTCTTTCCGTTAGTTGCACAGTAACGATATTAATTATGTGCCACATGTTTTTTTTTTGGTTTTTTTTTTAATTTTTTTTAATTTAAAAAAAAATTAAAAATTGTCACATGTCAATGATGTGGCAGTGATAGTGGCACGTGTCACTATTGAATGTGAAAAATCTCAATGTAGTTCCTGTATTTGTTATTTTGTCTCCATTTGGTCCCATTTTTTTTAAAACTGAATCAATTGCATTCCTATATCAAATTTAATTTTTATATAAATTTTACAATGGTATTTTTATTATAATTGATATTTTTAACAAAATTAAGTTTATTTAAATGTATATTTTGTATTGAACTTTATTTAAATATTGTTTCAAATATTTATATATCAATAATTTATAGACAAATGTTATAATTGTTATAATTGTTATAATTTTTTTTTTAAATCTTATATTTGAATTTATAAAGTTTTTATTTTAGCTTTGACAAACTTATTTCGCTTGAAACAAGTAACACTGAAATTTTTAACATTATCCTCTAAGCTAGAAATGCATTTGGAATGTAATCTATTTTTTTATGATTAATTAAGAATATCGATTGATTTATCATTTTCCAAACCTATCATTTTTTTTAGATATTTAATTTTAAAAATAAATTAAATCCACCAATATTTAACAAATTATCACTTTTAAAAATTACAAATTAAATTTAACTTCATCAAGTTCCAATATGAATGTTTTTTTATTAATTAAAAGTGAGTTTTGAATAAAGTTTTAAACACAATTATTAATGCATTTTTAAAATAAAGTCAAAGCATAAGTTATTTATGACATTTATATTAACAATTAAGTTGAAACGTTATACATGAGTTACAAGTAAACAATGTGAAAAATTGAATTTTTTAAATACGTTTTACGTAATTTGAATTTATAAAGCACCGGTTATATAATAAATTTTAAAAAATAAGTAATATATATATATATATATATATATATATATATATATAATAAACTAGTTTATTTTATTACTTTTAAGTTAATTTTTAAAAACATTATTAATTTTTAAATTCTCAAATAGGTTTCATCCTTTTAAAAAAAACATAACGTGTACATAATTACCTCACAAAATGATGTTACGCGTCATTCACATAAACAACATAATTACATATCCTTATGTTCTTAATATTTTTATTCAATTTAATAAAAAAAGTATTAAATTAAATTTATAAAAAAACATAATTGATAAGTTTAAAAATAGTAAAAAGTATATATTCAAATCTTTAGCAAATAATTGTTATAAAAAGTTATTAAACACACAACCATAGAAAGATATAAAGCTTACTCTGTACACTACTCCAATGTTAAATTTTCCAACAGTATTTCAAAATTTAAAGGCCCTCATCACTCTTTCGTACATTATCATAAATCAAACATTTGTAATCGTAAAGCTTAATTACAAATTATTAGGTTACCAATATCATTCTAGACACAATTATTAGTTAAAACCAAAATTTTATTAGTAAAACGATTTTATATATTATTTAAAAATTAGATCCTAGACATAATCATAATAAATATTATAGGTGAACAAAATGGTAAGATTGTGTAAATCATATTTTTTATACTATACCACCTGAATGTATTTAGTTCAATCAAAACCTAAACTTAATTAAAATTTAATGCAATTAAAATTCATTGGTATATGTATTATCAATCACACCAGCATCCAATTAAAAATAAATACAATTAAAATTCCTTTTTTTTAACTTGAAATTTAATACAATTACAAATTTATCTTTTTGGTATTGTGATATGCAACATCGTTGAACTTCCACCTTCTTCAATGAATTTCAATTAAAATAAAGACCGATGGAAGTTGATAAATAGGATTTTAATTAAAACAAAATTCAAATTCAATTAAAACTAAAGGTGTGTTTTCTGTTACCCAATTTTTAATCAATTAAAAAAGTAATTAAAATAAAACACTTTTTTTTATACCTTTACAACTTCTGTGGTTAGGATTTTAAGGAACTCACGACGTGATTAATTTTGTAAATTTAAGTGTAATAAAATATTGACAGATGAATTGGTTTTAATTTAGTAATTTATTTTTTTATTGTAGAAAGTAAAATCTAAGATTTGTGTTACCATTCCATAATTTACGACTTATGATTAAATTTTATTTTTTTTTTAGTTGTAACACCTATTCACCTTTTTTATTAAAGAAATTTCAATTAAAATTTAAGCCTAATTAAAAATTAAAAGTGTTTTTTATTGTACCTTTCACTTTCTTGGCTAAATGAGTTTCATTAAAATAAATATAATGTAGAATGTAGCCTTTGTCATCTATTATCCTATTTATATACTATCGATTTTAATTTTTAACTAACTTAATTGCTCATCGTTTATATTTATGTTAACCAAATAACCTTACATATAAAAAAAAATATAAAAATTTTAATTACTTAATACTAAAAGAGATTTAATAAAATTTATATTGTAGGTCTTATTTCTCTTACTTCTCATCATTTTCTATAACAATATTTTAAGGAGCTCCATTCTATTTTCGTAAAAAAAATATTCAAAACAGTTATGTATTATTAATTAGATAAAACAATTAATATTAAATTACTGTAATCTAAGTTTACAAACATAGTAAAATTACAATTAATATTATATTGAACTTTAGAATGATAAATAAGTAAAAATATTTTAAAAAATGGCCATTAAAAGAAATATAAAGAGTAAAAAAAAGTAAAACTTTTGATATTTAGTTAAAATCATGTTAATTATTATTATGAATTTTGATATCTCAATTATATTGATATTCGAAAAATCATCAATAATTTGTTATTACATAAAAAATTTCTAAAAAAATAAAATATGAAAAATTAGACAAAATCTATAATAAAAATTATACTTCACAAACATAAACATAGACAAATTATCCATTATGAAAAAAATTTAAATAAATACATAAAGATAAACTATTAAATTACTTATATTATTTTTTATGAATAAACCTAAATTAAGTACAATAATTTTCTTTAAAAAAATATACAACAAAATTTGAACCGATTTTGATCTTATCAATCTACTTACTAATCATTCTTAGTTTTCACTCCTTTATTTATTGGAAATTTACTTCATACATAATCCCCACCTCTAGTATTAAAAAAAAAAATCAACTATCTCAAACCCCTATTTTTTTACTTTTTATTTATCAATACTTTGCCTCCTTAAGTAACTCTTTCAGTTTACCTTCTTCGTCATCTTTATTATTAAACTAAAATTTAATTTTGAAAATTGTTTACCTTGTATCAAAATCTAAAATATAGACTATACATTAAAAATTTCTTAATCTAAAATTGAATCATAATGCAATTGGATGAAAATAGTCACTGGAAGTTAAAATTAGGTAGAAGTTGAGGAAGCACAATTATTTGATGTTTTAACTGTAGAATGACCGTTGGTTTAGAAATGGGCATAGAATGTAGCACATCCCAGTGAATGAACGAACACACCTTTACAATTTTGTTCCTTTTCTAGATTCATTTTGTCTAGTCAAAAGCACGATTCTTGACTATGATTTAACCACAATTATTATGATCATAATAATAATATCTTTTATCAATGTACAGACATAACTTGGAATTGGGAACCACGTGATGCCATTAAGACAAAACCCCCGACCAAGTCATTAATTAAACAAAATCTTCAATTTCGAGAGAGACAGAGACAGAGAGAACTTTGAACATTTCACCTCAGTCAAAATATCATATCACAGTCATTAAAAAAATTCAAAATTGAAGAAGTACTAAACTCATAAATCCATTATTTTGTTTTTTTTTTTTTTTTTTCCTGGGTGGTGATGATGATGATGCTGGTGGTGCTTCTTCATTCATTCATCAGTGTAGCTAACACAGTGGGGATCTATGAGGGATTCCTTTTCTTCTACTCATGCTTGTGGCCATGTCTTCATCAGAAACCTTGTTATTGGTGTTGGCCATGAATTTTGCACACACAGTGCTCCATCCACTCCTCCTCTTCCTTACAACCTCTGTGCAAGACATGCTCATGTTGTTCTCTGACCCTGATGATCCTGAACACGAAGAACTCATTGGCTCATCACAATCCACAACCGTTGATCGAGTCATCTCCTCCTCCCCCATCTCTTGTGGGATCAGAAAATCAGGACTTAGTTGTAGGGAGTTGCATGTCCTCAAATATGGAGACAGATCCTTGTAGTGTTTCAGCACAAAATCAACCTACACACACACACACACCACAAACATGTTTTAGTTTCTCCTCTTTAACTGTGTAATAATTCAAGAACAAAAGTTTATATATATGTAACTGGAAATATGCACCTTGCATCCAAGAGAGCAATGAATAAAAGGCTCTTGAAGACTTCTATCACAGGAGGTGCAGTAGTTTCCCGAACCTTTGAATTGCCGGTTTTGAGGTCTCTTCTTGATGAACACCACCTTAGCACTATTGATGGTATAAGCCTAACAAACAACACAATTCAAACCTTTATTAACCATTGTAAACTCAATTTCACTTATTTGTGGTAAAAAGAGCTGAATTTGAGTCCAGTGTGTTAACCATAAGTATACCTGAACGTTGGAGCAATCGATGAGTTTCTGAAGATCTTCAAGCCTAACAACATCATGGTAAACGTAACGGCGAACCTGAAGAAGCCTGTGGAAGCGATGAGAGGGTAAACAGTGAGGGCAAATACTGGTGCAACAATCTAAGCAGCACACATTCTTCTCATTCTTTTTAGCGTTCTCATGGTAAGAGCACCCCACAAAGAACTTTTCTGTGTAAAGAGCTTCCAACCATGCAGGCTTTTGGTATCCCTGCGATAATCGATCATCACAACCATAACAAAGCTCATGAATCATCACTATAACCAAAAGGGTCATGCATAATCATCATCATCATCATCAAGAAGAGTGTGAACAGAAAAGAGAGCAAAATCAAGGGAATTCAACTGACCATCATCATGAAAATTAAGAGTTGCAAGAGTGCCTCTTGAAATTCTCCTCGAGCTGTGATCAAGGTATAGTGAGTAACTAAGGAGAGAAGCACAGAGAGAGAGAAAAGAGGAGGGAGATAAGAGTATTTATTGAGGTTCACAAGAGGAGTGAGGAGAGAATATATATATTTATTCCATGAATAATAATAATAATAGGTAGAAAACAATTTGTGTATAATAGAGGAAGGGTTGTGATATGAGAGACAGAGAAATAAAAGAGAGAGAAACCGAAAGCCATAAAGAAACAAGTTAAGCTATGAGGGGAACGTGCGCGCTGTTTCTGTGTCTCCCATTCTCTTCTTAGCCACCTAAACTAAACTATTCTCTGCTCATCTCCTTGGCTTAAGAGCTCTATTTCTAAACAAAACCACTCTCTCCTTGAACTAGCTGCAATTTTTATTATTATTTCTTCATATCATATTAATCTCCATCTCTCTCTCTCATTCACTATATCTTGGAAACAACCAGTTGCTGATAGCCACTTGATGTTGGACTTTGAAATGGAGTTTCATTTTTCATTATTTTTCTGCAAATCTCATTGCCAATTCATTTTACAAAACTTTTGGCTACTTTCTTCAACCTTCTTTCACTGGAAAACTTTTCTAGCCTTACTTTTAATATGACAGACACAAAATTGAAACTTTATTTAAGCTGAGTTTTGTTAGGACAAATGTCATATGTGAGTCTTTTATATAAATGGAATTAGTTCTTATTGGTTTTTTATCATTATTTGGAGAAGTCGGTCAGTTGCTGAGCAGAAGTTTAAAAATGAAAGCAGAATAAAAAAGGAAAGAAAAGGGTCAGAACAGAACTTGGAGCCACCTTTTCTCCAAAAATTATTTTTAAGGTTTCTTTAATTTCCTCTGTGCCATATATGTTGGACTTCTGCACATCTCTGTTCTCCTCATTTTGCATAATTAATAATGCATATTACTGTATGACTTCAAAGCTAAGCAATGAGAGCATAGAGACACCAATCATCAACCTACTTAGCAGGACATAGCATGGGACATAGTACTAGAAATCAAGAGCATACTTGTTTCAGAGGTGGAAATTTATAATAGAGATTGACCTCACATTTATCTGATGCAAACAGAAAAACAAATTCGATTCTATCTACACATAGATACACTACTATAAAAAAAACAAATTGTTTACTGTGAGGTTTTATTCATACATAGTATTCATACTATTCAATAATTTGATATTCAAGTAATAACCTTTGTGGTCACTCCCCTGTGTCTTAATTAAGCTTCTGAAAACAATTGTTCATCCTATCAAGTGCTTCAATTTCTTGGTTGAAGGAATATAAACACACATGCATAAACAGTTTAGCAGATTGAAGAGGCTAAAGTATTGAGAACAGTGAGTTGAATTGTGGAGAGTGAATTTGGCAACAATTCTGAGGAGGATTGTAGGTAGGTAACTAGCCATGATTATGACATGTAGTGAAAAAGTCACGTTTTATGAACAACACTCGAATCCAGCTGGGAATGTTACTGATGGTAGTGACAAACAATTTAAAGGTTTTGTTAATCTATGGGACCAATTTGATTGTTTCATTTTTGACACCATGAAATTCTATGGAATAGTGGAAGTGGGGTAGTGGGAATTAGCACTTTGTCTCAGCTTGGCAGTTTTCTCTTTTGTTGCAGACCAAAATTCTAATCTACTGAAGGTGAGTTAGAATAGAAAGTGTAGGAACAATAAAAATGAAGGGTAGTTCTGTGTTTTAATAAGACAAAACCAAAGGCCAAAGAATATGATATAGTTATGGTGCAAACTTTCGCATCCTCCATTTTCTGACTAACTAAAACAATGACAATGAAGATATATATGTTTTGGAAGCCAAATTATTCAGCCACTGAGTGCAAAAATTGGTTCCTAGTGCTATGTGCTGTGCATATGGGCTCACAGAGATGGCAGCAGCATCGCCTAAACTGAGCCAGCTAAAATCTGAAACAAGACATGTACGATGAAATCCCATGTTTTTTGGGGAATCAAATATGGGCAACATTAACCAATCAATCAACCACTCCACTAAACCAATCTGTGTGTACTATAATAATTATCAGAAAATTTGTAACAAACGTTTGACAGACAGGCACAACTCATTAAGCACTAACCAGCAAAATTAACGACAAATTATTTTATGGGCTTAATTTAGTGCTAATTTTGAGGACATTGCTTGTTGTGCCTTTAGGCCATAACCAAGAGTTATTCTTGGGGTTTGAACGAATAAGAGATTATTAGTCTTGTTTTTTCTCTTTCCCTTTTTTACCCTTTACCCTTGCTATGTGGTTTTCCTAATTCCCGTTTCACGTGATCCTTAGCCTTGGCGTGATACCTGACACTCCGTGGTGTCACTTTTGGAAAAACAATTTCACCAACAAGACTAGTAAAACAACTTGATTCCTGGTTTAACTTATCTTCAAATTTCAGCTCTATATAGCTCCTAAGCTCTTTTACCCATTATTCTAAGCCAATTTGGTAACTCATAGCCACGTTTAACATAACTATATTCATGATGCATAAATTGCATGATAATGAACATGAAAATCCAAGTAGCTAGCAAAAGGAAGTGAAGTTTTAGTACACAACAACTTCAACAAATTGTCGCAGATAACATCATCTGTCCCGTGGTGAAGATCAAGCCATGCTTAAGTAAGATAAGTTACAATCAAATCTTACATTTACCAGTAAAAAGAATTGTAACTTAACTAATAACTACAGTTTTTGACCTAGTAGTAAATACTCGATCTAAATATGCGAACAGAAAGAAAGAAGTTATTATAAGAGAAGAAAAAGGATTGTGACCCCAGCCCACGTGCCATGAAAAGCAGAATGGTATCATATGAGCAAAGGAGGTCACGTGCAAGGGATCCAAGGAGGAAAATTGAAGAGTGTAGAGGATCCTTTTCCATGATAGAATACAAGCTATAAAGTTTGTGTGTATGGTGTGGCAGTCAAAGGTCAAAAGATCCAGAAATTGGCAGAGATGATGAGGTTAGATTAGAATGAGAAAGTGTGGGTCAGCGGGTGAGCCGCACGAGGGGATCTATCTGCAGAAGCCACTGCAATTCTACCTCACCCTCACTTTCCCCTCCTTCTTTAATCCCACATCTCCTATTTTATTTCCCACCCCTTCTTTTTTAAACCCTTTGTCACGTGCAGAGCCGTTTTCAATGACCACAACACCATCTACTCAACCCTCTTCACCTTCCTCTTCAATAACCACCCTCCATTTCTCACCTACCTGAACAAATCTCGTTAAAATAGATTTTAGATAACTCTGATAGATTTCTTAAGTATATAATTCATGTTTTATCTTACATTTACAATGTGTTCACAAACACCTCAGATGTGAATTGTGATTGTTTGAATCAACATTTACAATATATAGTGAAAGATTAGTCATAAAGCTCAGTATCTTCATCATTAGCAGCACTAAAATACATTGTCCTGTTGTTGCAACTGATGAAAGGAAGTGCAATGCAACATAATGGTATGAGTCACTGCATAAATCTATACACACTACTGATGTGCACATTTTTATTTTGGTGGAGTCTGCAAGAGTACACATACATGTTGTGCACGTGACTATATTGATAAATATTAGAGTAGGACCACAGAAAAACTAAAAACGGGAAAGTCAGGGGTCAGGTGTAAAATGGTGTGAATTTGTGATTGCAATAATTGTGTGAATGGCATTGCTGTTGTTACTTTTATAAAGGTCAATGTAGTAACATAAGATGAGATGATTGAGATTGGTTTGTTGATGAAAGCATGTCATGTGGGACAGCACCACTGAAAGAAACAACGTTAAAATGATGTCGGTCGAGTTGCGTGATGACCTTTACGATTTCACGAAACTACTAAAGCCTCCTCATAAAGGATCCTCATATTTCTACTGAGCTATCATCAACATACATAACATGACCCACACTATCCAAATATCTAATTTGGCATTTACACAATGTGGATCATGTTCTTCACAAGAATTGTCAGCACTGTGATGTATCCTAATATGATGCACTTTACACACACAACACAACCTTTTCATGTGGCCCATTCAGCACTTCCTCTCATAGGTCCATGCAAAGCAACAAACACTGTAACCAATTAGTCTCTCTGATAACTAACACAGACATGTTAGACTTGACACAGATAACACAGTTACAGAGACATGTGGAAGAACATGCAACTCAAATGGTTAAGGTGAGAGCCACAACACTAACAAATGTGTAACAACATATATATCAATCCCAGGTCTAGGATTTTTCACAATAGCCACATGATCTAGTACTACTAGTAACAACATATATATTTGGTGAGTCTACAACTAATCTACAAAATATATTTATCTGTGTTTGTAACAGGGTTTTGGTAACTTTGTATACAGAATAAAAACGTACATCTCTCTCTCTCTCTCTCTCTCTCTCTCTCTCTCTCTCTATATATATATATATATATATATATATATATATATATATATATATATATATATATATATCATGCATGTGTTTACACACATGTACATAGAATAACTCAAACAGGGTTGAGAAAAATAAAATAAAATGAGGTAGGCCAGAAGTGTTAATTTTGTGAGACTGCTGCATAAAAAATTATTACACTGGTGTAATTGCAAATACAAGTTCTGCCACTTTCCACATATTTCCAGAAGCTGAAATTTAGCTCTCTTGAGACAATTATGGTTAAAAAGTTTAGTTCTAAGTTTCTTAAAAGTTTAGCCTTATTTTCCTAATATGAATCAAGTGATCCTTACTGGTATAGAGGCTTGTTATGAGAAGAAAAACAGAAAAAACAAGTATTCCAAAAGTTAGTGTCTTTTTATATTGATTGGTGCAGTGTTGCATGGAGATTATGTGAAGCAAAATTTTGGTAATGTTCTTATCTACAGACCTTATTATTGTCACCGACTAAACATTGAACTTTAGTGAAAAGAGGCACAAATTGTCTCATCATACTTTTAGCTTTGTCTGCAAATAGAGGATCAAGTTTTAGTCGAAACATTACCACATAAAAACTAAAGAAGATTATACATAAATTATCACATGATTAAATGATCCGTAGAATATATCAATTGAGTCAAACCACATTATCTTCTTGGGAGTTTCTTCCTGCACCATGCTTTGAACAATTTGGATTGTATAATTTGAAAGCTATTTTCAAAAATGAAAAATGACTTCTTTAATCTAATAAAAACCATTGTTTTCTTAAAATAAATGTCAAATTCCACAATTCGAAAATCAAACCTCAAGATTATTAATCATCGCAAGTCAAATAACTCGATTATGCAATCTGCAAGTTTTTTTTTTCTTAATTCTCTTAAACTTTTGGAAGTCAACTTTTTACTTTTGAATTACACAATTAAAAAAGTTTTTTCTTCTAAGTTGTACTGTCTATAATTTTTTTTTTTAAATTAAATTATATAATTTTTAATTTTTGAATTACACAATCTAGAAAAATGCATGGAACAATTTATACAGATGTAGGAAAAAGTTGCCTAACTTGTTTAATTATTTTTAAATTGTATAATATTTATATGTATATACCATATAGAAAAAAAAAGTGTATAACCCAAATAAAAAGTAATACTGCAACAAAAAGATGCCATGATAAATGAGCTTGTAGTTATTTAAAGTAATATCGGTAGTAATCGTTAAAATAAGATAAAAGATCTTATAGCGTAAGATATATAGATTTTAACTTAGATCATAAACATTACCTAATATATGAATTAGCCAAATGAATCCTTTAATTGTAGCATATTAGTAATGGAGACACAATGTAAATTCATGTTACATTTTAAAATTTTAAAACTATCAATGTTATGTATTCAACCATAGTGCACGAAAACTAACGCTCCATTAGAATTACATAGTTAAAAAAAAACGAAAAAGTCCCATTTCATTACAAATAATTGTAGTAAAAAATGTTTTTTATTTATTTATATAAATATGTAATTTATATTTGTTTTTAATAACTTTTTATTCAAATTATAAACTACTAAGCATATAAACACGAGGTTTGTATGTACGCATTTTTAATTACTCTATTATTGTAATTTTTCAAATTCAGTCGATTTGATTATAAAGGGTAAATTAAGATGTTAAAAATGTTTTAAAATAATAAATAATTATTAGTAAAAAATATAAACTTTTATAACTACAAAATAATGAAAAAATAAAATAGAGAATGTAAGTTAAAAATTTAAAATTAGTAAAAGTAACTAAATTATAAAAGTGAAAACAATGTGAGTTTCGGAAGTGTTACCAAATAAAATATAAATCAGTTTTAGTAAAAATTTAATCAAAATTTGAAAGTACAACAAACTGCAATTATTTACTCTATTTTCTGTTCTGTTATTCTTTTTTTTCCATAATCTTTTTTTGTCTTCTGTATGTATGTGGATCTTACAGCAAGTTCTTCACAGTAAACTTTTAACATGTCATTCACGTCATTGTTATTGTGTATGTATTTTTTAAATATTTGTAATATTATATTAGTATATGATAATAATATAATATTATTAAATTATAATATATAAAATAAAATTATATTTATTAAAAATAAAGTAAAATATATCAAAAAAAATGAAAAAATAACAGTTAATAAATAGAAAAAAAAATAGTAAAGATAGACGATTTTATAAAAAATTTTGTAAAAGTAACAGTCAATTTTTAAAAATTTTGTAAATAATTATATTTTAAAGGATAAAATTAATATTTTAAAATATAGATACAAAAGAGAATCTCTTTATATATTATTATAGATACAATTCTTGAGTTTGGACATTATCAGACATGGATTTCACTATTATTATGAGATGTATAGATTTTAAATTTCCTTAAGTTACACTGAAGTTCAAATTCATTTTCAATTTTAGTTTTGACCTTTTATCTCTAACTATGAATTTATTTTTTTCATGCTTTCACTTAGGTTGAATAATAAAATTAAAAAAAAATAATGAAACGGAAAATAACTTAAAGAAAAATAAAAATAATAAGAATAGTAAGAAGTACCTCTGAGTGAAGTTAGAAACCAAAAAATAAGATGAAAAAAATTAAAAATCAATTAAATAAATAGATAAAAAAATTAAAAAAAGTTGAAATTCGTGACAATTTTATATAATTATCCTTACCAAATAAGATAAGATTAAAAATCATAATATTAAGGGTAAAAAAAAAAAAAAGTAAAAATGTATACCACATATATGTATCTTCTTATATATAACTATAGATACATCAAATATATAAAATAATAAAACATATTTAAATAAATAAAATTAATATAAGTTTTAAATTTTAACTCGTTGAATAAGATAAGACAGTAAAAAAACTGTGGATAGTCAGGTCTATTGTATACATAAAAAAAATAGAGGTATTATAATTGTTTTGAATTAATTAATTTAAAAAAATAATATATATATATATATATATATATATATATATATATATATATATATATATATATATTTATATATAACTAATTCCCTTAGCGAGGAACGTTAATATTTATACATTAATAAAGTATCAATGTAAGAATTTTTTTTTTTAAATTGAAACGATTGATACAAATGAAAGCGACCCTAAGTTAAATTTTTTTAACTTAACCGGAGAATAAATAAGTAATTAAGTCTAAAATATATTAATTTTAATATATTTTAAAATAATATTATATTTTAAAATATTAAAATTAGTAGATATCAGCAGAGAAATAATACTAAAAAATTAATAAATAATCAAAATTTAATATAAAAACAACTCCAGAAATCCAATTATTAATAAAAATTCAGTTAAAGTGCTCAGACTACTCGTTTATTTGATAACACCTCAATATTAGTTCCACGCATTCTATATTGGTTAAACTTATAAAGACATGTAAAATTATAATAGAAATTCATTAAATCGACGCGACATTAACAAATTTTCTTAATTTGTAAGCAATAAGTAAGCGTCTTTAAAAGAATGTGTCAAAGTGTTACTAACATTTCTCATTTTAAAAATATACTAAAAATACCATAATGATAAAATTTCCAACAGTAAACTCAAATCAATTTTGTTAAAGATTCGAAGTAATAGCATTTATATATCGATTAATAAAGAATTAATGGTAAATTTGGATGAAGTAATTTAGGAAACTAATTACTTTATTTGATTTTTTTTCTTACAGAAAATAACATAACATCATAACATGTCTGAAAGATGAAATTAAAATTAAAAGAATTTAAAAAAATATTTCAAATAATAAAAATAGTACGTTGATATCCATTCAATAAAAAATCAAAGGAAATTGAAAATTTTCCGATTATAAGATATAAAAGGTTCATAAGTCCAAAAGTCGAATAGATCAAGAAAGTAAAAGGTTGAGACAAGTTGATTCAGATTCAGATTAAAAGTGAAACTATAATTCAATTTAAAAATAGAAAAAAAAATTCAATTACAATGAATACTTCAATTTTTTAAAATTATTTCATCCCTAACACAAGGTAAAAAATTTTATTTTATATAAAATAATTACAAGATTTTAATTTTGCACAAAAAGTTGGTATTCATTCTAAAACTTATTTACCTAGCTTGACCTCGTTTAACGGTGCCAAATCATAATAAATTAAAATTATAATGTACAAAATTTACATGCAAACTTTTATTTTAGTGGTCAAGTGAGCTCCATGCTAGTGATGGACTTTCTGGGCTGGCATGACAATTTTTTTTATTTGATATTTACTTTCTCCCGAAAGTTACCGAAAAAAGGGAAATACTATGATAATGTAACAATAAAAGACCGACAAATATTTTATTCTGTTATAACATTTAAAAATATGGTATGATAATGACTACAATTGCCTTTAATACTAAAAGTAGCTTTATATTATAAAGTAATACGTTAGTCTATGTTTACAAAGGACTAACACAGATAACATATCTTATTTATATAGAAATTAATTTTGAATTTTAACAAATTTAAGGATTAAATAAAAATGAATATAGTTTGAAGTGAAAAGGACCCAAAACATTTTCTTTCTTAGAAGGTAAAAAATTTGACTGATAAAATTGAAAGCACTTAAAATAATATTTTGGAATTTCTGACATATATATCTCTATACAATGTAACTCTATGTTCTATATTTTTCAAATTGATTATATATTTGACGAAGAGGATAGAAGTATGAGGAAAACGTAAGGCCAGAGAATTTTGTGGATAGAAACTGTATTAACTGCTTATGCAGTTCTCTGCCTGCAACTCTCACACATTGCAAACTCATGATGGCTATTACCTCAGTCAAATGCAAACCATTGCTTCCACTTTCTCCTTTGCCAAAACCATCAATTTCATGCTTTTCTTGCAAACCAATTTCCCTTATTACCTCTCCAATTCCTTCTCCTCTCAATCAGAGAGGACCTGTTGCCGTCTCCGTTGCCTACAACCCCCAAGGAAACTTCGACCTCTCCCTGTTTGATGATGATGGTAACACAATCACAATCATTACTTACTTTTTCTCTCAGTTTTTTACGGTTATTGTGGGTTCTGAATCTTAGATATAGTAATATAAATTCGTATAGATTTGTTATCTTTTACAGTAACTATTTGAAGTTCATGATTGGTTTCTGATTGATTGAGAATTGTAAAATGTTTTGAACTCACAGTGGGTAGAAGTTGAGCTAAATGTAAAACTGTGCAGAATGAAAATTGAAGATATGTACACTGTTGATTTCAATTAAAGGGCCTTCTAAATCCGTTTCAAATCAAAGATTCATAAAATGTTGCTTTCTTACTCCACCTAATTTCATGTCAATGAACTGTGCTCCATGCATTTGATGAAATGTATTATACTACAATTGAACAGAGTTTGGTTGACAGATGAACCAAAAGTTGCACCTCCTCTGCCCCCAACTGAAGGCCGATTTGAGGTTGTTATTGACAATGATATTATTAGTCGGCTTGACTTGTCCCCTTTTCAAGCTGCAACAGGCATGAAATCCCCTTTATCTGGTACGTATGAACCTTCAATGTTGTTTAGATACTTTTTGGATATACATGCATGAACCTTCATGACTTCATTGTTAACTTGGATGCTACACTGTGATGTTAATGTTGCAGTTGAACCAAAAGAGTTTCTTGAACGCTCAATTGGTTTCACCATCAACTATAAAAGAGAAGATCCCCATGATCCTAGAGAATTATCAGAGTATCCTGATATTAGGGTATGGTTTGTGAGACTTGATGCTACCTATCCATGGTTGCCAGTTTTGTTGGATTGGAGAGCTGGAGAACTGGCTCGGTATGCTGCAATGATGGTTCCACACCAGGTGATGTTAAGAACTGCATGCTTGTGTGTGAAAAAGGGAAAACATGTTTTTGATTCTGACACGGTATGTTTATATGTTATGCTGCAGATGAATCTGAAAATGGGAATTGTTTTCAACCCGGAGGCGTTGGAACTGTTTGTCATGAAGAAAGTCTTCATTGTGTATTCCTGGTTGAAGCATCACAACATTCCCAAGCCTAAATTGAAGGCAAATGATATGGCCAGAATGCTTGGATTTAGAATTGGAGATGAACTATATGACTTTGTTGATGAGCATCCGCTTGATCTATCGTAAAGGGGTGCCTCAACAGTACTCTGAATCAGTACCCCAAGCCAAGAATGAGAATAACAATTTTCTTGTTTCTGGTTTGATTCAGTATATGATGTAGTGTAAGCATTTTAACAGTAAGTACACATGCAAAGGAGCAGTGATATAAAGATTAAAAAGTAAAAAGGAGCCAATATCCTAGAAAAACATGTGATAAAGAAACGGGATGAGTAAGTTTTTGTGATGACATGTGACTAGGGGTGCAATTCTGAAACATGTTTTTCCTACTCTTTTTCCATTCTTACATGATAAAAATGTACTTATTGCTTTAGATGGAAAGTGACGAGGGGGTGATTGGATCTAGACAAGGAATGCTCGTGTGCAATGAGCTATTTTCATAACTTTCCCTCCTTCACCCTCTTCTTCATGGTGTTTTCTCTTCTCTTCTTCTCTATCTTCGATCTCAGAGATTAATCAATCAATGGAGGTCTCGCTACATGCACTATATCCTAGTGGGAGGAAAGGAAATTAACAACAATCTTTGATTAATACAAAAGCGTTGCTTGGTTACGAGTGTTTTGTTCAAATTGCTTTGCTACGAAAGTTAATCCAAATTCAATTTCAAAAGAATGAGGAAAAGAGAAAAGTTAGGATCAAATTAGTCTCTCTTTAGCTGGTGGCTATGGACTAATATAGAAATGAAACCCTAAATTCTTCTTGTCTTGTCAACTACTGAAGCAGACTATATTGCTCTTTCCTATGTTTGAAGCCTACAAGGAGATTTAATGAATGAAAAATTTCACATGTGAATTACGTCACGATCAAGAAAAGTTTATTGTGAATTCCAACGATCAAAGTGCAGTTCATTTAGCTAAGAATTTCACTTATCATTCTTAGTTTGATTGAAGCATATTGATATTCATTATTACTAGATAAGGAAAGCTTTAGATGAAGGCATGTTACACTTTGGAGAAAGTTCACATATTATTGGCCTCACATTTATATTTATATTATCCATTTATTCTATCCCTTACTAAATGATAATTGTGTTTCTAATTCATACTTTATTGCTTGTACATGGGGATGTCAAAAAATTTTGTAACTGCAAGTATTTATGGATAAAATTCGTAATGGGTAAAAAATGAATATTATAAATAGATATCCGCAGATAACGGATATGAATATTTTTAATACTTGCATATTAATTCGACAGGTACGGGTATCATAGTAATGAGTTATACTCTAATTAAAATTAAAAAAAATAAAAAACATAATTAAAATATTAACGTATTGATTTTGAATGAGTTATTTTTTATCAATTAGTTTTAAAAAAAATTTATTTCTTTGTAAATTGTCATTCAACACTATTTAAATAGGTTATTTTGACTTTATTTAAAATTTATGAATGTTATGTATTGTATTTTATTTGAATTTATGATTAAAATATGTTGTTAAATATTTATTTTATTTTTTTATAAATATCCGTGGGTATCCGTGAATATTAAAAAATTATGCAGATACCTGCATAACGGATATCCGACAGATATGGGTACAGGACAAATATTTATCCGGGGGTACGGGGAGCTACTACCCTACCCTATCAGCATCCTTGACACTAGTTATATATACATCAGTTAAAAAAAATACAAAATAAATACTGTAATTATTCTTCTGGCTGATAATTTTCATATTATTAACATACTAATATTTGATAGAAATTTTTTCATTTAAATTATTAAAATGAAACTCTAAATCGCATTAACTATAAAAATGTATTCGGGTTTTGTTTTATAGTTAATGCTATAGCTATATAAACTATTTGTGGATTTGAATTAGATCGTGAGACAATATTGTTAAAAAATACTGAGCATAATCTTTGAGTGCTTAAATTATTCCTTAAGACCATTTATGATATCCAACTATTTGAAGAAATGTTCCACTAACTGCCGACATTAGTTAGCTTAACCTTTGTTATTATAAACATTGTCTTGTTAACATAGATATGGCGAGTATAAATTAATATAATGTGATATGATACAACAACATATCAAATGTGTAGTTGAGATGAGTAAATAAAAATGAGTGTTACATGAGATGTTACAATCTTTAACCACAAACAATGGTATAGTGAGTTAATGTTGTTTGTTGTGAGCAATGTTGTGTGAGAGGGGCCCTGTTGAAGGGTGTTTGGGACATGTGGTGATGAGATGTGAACAAGTCATGTGAGACCACATGAAAGGTCACAAACAAATAGGTATGGGACTGTGGGAGGCCAAAACATAGCAGTAATTAATACATTTCAAACATATGTATCTAACTTTTCAATCTAATGACGTGTGTAACACAAACATGCCACCTTTTGCTTTTAGCTGCAATTGCAACAACACCGTCATGGAAGGGACAACCTCACTCCCTCACTCACGTTTCAATCTCTGTTTGCTTCACTCTTTGTTGTTTCACCTTCATCATTCATCACATTTTCTTTATGCATATCTTATTCGTGTATGTACCTTTTAGTTAATCATACTTTTTATACTTAATTACCCTTCATGTTTCATCTAATTTGTACCAATATATATGAGATTCTACGCACCCTCCCAATTCAACATATAATCACCATGATTTGGTATATGATGACGTATTCATGAGCGTATCTCTCAATACCCAATTTTGTCCGGATAAATGTGCTTGTTTGGTTAAAAATAATAATAATAGTAATATATAATATAATAATAATAAATAATAAAATAAAATAAAAAATATGTTTTGATTGATGGTAGGTTTTTAAACTTTAATTCTACCGTGCGAAGAAAGAAAAAAAAAAACCCAAGAGCAGGAGAATCTAGTTTATTGTTAATTATCACATTCTTTTCATGAGCCCAAATGTCTTACATATTTTTACCCCCATTGTTTGCTATTTACACTCTTCGCATGACATGTCAAAAAAGGACATTTCATAATTTCTGTGTTTAGAGAAGCATATAATATTAAGAGCAATATTTTTTTATAATGATTTGAATAAATATCGTGCATTTACACTTATGTGCGTTGTTAGTATGGGAAGATATTATTTTAATTAGAAGCAAATATTCCCGATAATAATACTTTTAGAGAATGGTACTATTTTAATATTTAGAAGAAAGTATTTCTGGTAATAATTAGAATCAATTATATGAATAATATATTATGATTTGATCACGATCTTTATGTGACAGAAAATATGATTCTAGTGATTACAGACAATATTTCGTTAATAATTATAATCAATACCGTGAATATTATGCAACGATATAATAAGACCAATTCGTTCCCCATATATTTTATTATAATTAAATACTATGATCTCGGTGGTACCCAAGAGGCCTATATAAGCACAAAATTTCTTCAATGCAAAGGAAAAAACATTGAAAAACCCCTCTCCTTTTTATCACATAACACACACAAAAGGCTCATCTTAAGAGGTAAATTTTCTTTGCTCTTAATATTTTTCATGATTCTCTTATAACATCAATGCACGTGCTTAACCTTTCTCTTTTCCTTTATTTTTATCTTGATAAATAAAAAGGTTTCTTTCGTAGGCTTTAATTCTCTCTAAACAAAAAATAATAAAATAATAAAAAAATTATATTACTTCTTTTATATAAGTATTGCATACTATGTCAAAGTCTCGGATTTGCTTGGTAAAACACTTCTTCGTAGACTTTTTTTGTTCTTAAAAGGAAATTAATAACAATAAAATTATAAAATTATTTTTAATATCATGTCAAATCTCGGATTTGCTTGATAACTAAATCTTTTATCATGTAGAATCTCGGGTTCTCTTGATATTAATAAAATATACATACACATAAAAATTTAGAAAATTAAAAAAATAAAATAATAATATCAAACAACAAATATTTGTACAAAGAATTACGTTATCCCTGATTTTTCAAATGAAAATACGTAGGAGCGAGGTACAATCCTCGTCGGGCCAAAAATATAAAAAAAATAATTTGTTTTAATCTTTAATATTTTTGTAGGTATTTTTATTTGGTTTGATTTTTTGGGGAATAACAAATATTTTAAATATCAAATTCTATCTTGCACACTTAACTAAAGAAGGAACCGTCTTAAGACGAACATTGTGGGGTGCTAATACCTTTCCCACACGTAACCGACTCCCGAATCCAAAATTTGGTTTCGAAGACCATTCTTTTTAAGGTTTTTCTATAATTTTCCATAATAAACTATGGTGGCGACTCCTCTGCTTTTTTTAAATTATTTTCACTGTCCCACCGCGATCTCGATTGTGACAGTATCTAAGTATAACTATTGATGATTAACTTCACTTGTGGTATCCCAACAAGAACAAAATAGAACGAAATTCTTGTCTACTCCTCAAATGCTAACTAAATTGTTGTGTTGGATTTTTGGACTTTTTATCTACTTGTAGATTAAGGTCGTTTATTTGTTTTTTAGAAATGAGTCGGCTAATTTTACGTATAAGAGAAGAAAATTATTGCAATTGAGAATTTGTTTGTCATAAGATTCATGAGGAAGTATTGTTCTTCTTCAACGGTTGAATTATTCTTTGAAAGTTTGGAAAGGGATTGTTGTTCACATTATTATCTATTTTTTATTTGTGAGTATGACATTTATTTTGATGGATTATATGTATTTTTGTGTATGTGTTGGAAATATTTCTTTAATTTGGACAACTTCCAATTTTTACCTTTATATTTAGCATTCTTTTTCATATTAAAAATTGATCTTAGCGAATTGGCTTAGTAGTTTTCTAGGTGGACTAATCTGATGGTTGATGTATAATCGAACTCTGAACTACCATGAGAGAGAAGTTCACTTGCAAAGACTCTTTTACGCTCAAGTCAGTACAAGATTTTGGAGTGTGCATATGTGAGTAAAAATGATTATGAGATGATTATGCTTCTTGTTACAAGATATTACAGCCTTTCTAAACCTAAGAATAACATATAAATCTCTTCCACATTGGTATACTCTCCATAAAGAAAAGACATCTTAACAACAAGTATCTTAGAAGTGATCTTACTTATATAATTATTGGGTTTTTTAGATGATGAATACATATACTTGGGAGATTTGATACTAATAAGTCTTGAGATACTAGAAAATATGAAATCACCTTCAATCTAATTGTAACACTCCAGCTAATATATAAGTAATTGTTATTTAATTTGATCAAATTAAGAGTAATTATTTTTTGTGGAATAAAATTTTCTTAGAGAGACATTGCACAAAACTTATAACTCTTTTTCAACCATCATATTTTTTAACATTTTCAATAATCACATAATATGTGATTACTATTAAGACATGCCACATTTGTTTTGACCAATAATCTTTACACACCATCCAAACATATACAAGTATAAAAATAATAATAAAACGGACATGTAACTTCCCTATGTTCAGTAATATAATTTTGATTGAAATTATTTAGGTAGATAATAAGTCGAGGGCTGAATATTGATGTATATAAAACTAATTTTGAAATTTAATTTGTGTATTAATAGTAAAGGGTGAACTGGAATAAGTCCAAGAGAAAAAATAAAGCAGAAAAATGATATTGTTATAGTTTATCCAAAGGACGTGGAAGGAATAAATTAATGAACATCCAGAATATCTGGAAACTACAATAGTAAAAATACTCTTTACTTGCCCAATCAAGAAAAGTGAACTACAACGTAAGATGAAATTTATATATAATTTAATAAGGAATGTATAATATTGTCGTGGAAAATTGGAGTAATGAAAGGTGGATTGTTTTGTGATGAAGAGGCACGTAATCAGAAATTACGTACAAGTTTTGGTCTTTATCAAACACAAAACAAAGAGACAAAGAAAGGTGCCTACAACTTTCAACTCTCTTAGCCACTCCAAATTTGGTCTCAAAAGTGATGTCCCAACAATGTCGGATTTTTGTTTTCTAAAACTAAATTCAAACTATTAAGAAGAGAAAATATAGAAAATGATGCATGATTTGTTGAATTTGACTAAAACAAGAGTGTTTGGGATTGGTGCGGTACAGAGCCAAACACACTCTTCCGTGGTGAATGGTTTTGGCGACATACATTCTGGAATTCCACGATAACCTCTTTATTTAATTTTAACCTTAATTAGTTTAACTCATCAAATATCTCCACAACGTCACAAGTTCACAAATAATATAAACCATGTCTTCTAGTAATGAATGCTTTGCAATAGTCACAATATTTCTCTTATCAAAACTTTATCCAACTCCTCTTACACCTACTTTATTTATTTTATGTAAACATATACCTGCTTTTATCTCATGATAATAAAAAAATAAAATTAATTTTATTTATTAAATTTATAATATATATATATATATATAAAGTAAAAAATGAATAATTTTTATAATTTAATTATAACTAGATAATTTTTTTAGAGGTAGTTATTTAATTTTTAAAAATAGTTCCAAAATTAGAATAATATAATAATAAAATTAATTATATTCATAAAGGTAAAATTGATGATGAAATGTCTATACAAAAATAGTTATTACTCACAGTTATAGAAATGAATTTCTTTATAATAGTTATAGATATGAATATTTAATCACAAATTTAATTGAATTATAAGATTTTTTAGTTATAAAGTTGAAAGGGAGTACCAGGAAAATTTTGGGTTCGACTTCTCTTCCTAACTCATAGAGTTATAAGGTTGACTTGATGGGTTTGGGAGTGAGGATACGGGAGAATCAAAACAAATAAAAATATTCATTATCTATCCATATCAATTACCATAAGTTAAATTAACTTTAAGTTGACTTCATATATTAAAAATCAATCAAATTACTTTCTACTATATTCCCTAACTTTATTATTTAAACTTTGCTAAAATTAGAGTTGTCAAAACGGATAATTCAGCTCGGCCCGGTTTAACCCACTCTGGATTGATCACTTAATGAACCAATCCAATCCGGCTCATTTATTAGAAGGCCAAAAAAATTCTAACCCGACTCGACCCACCGCAGGTTGGTGGGTTAAACGGATTGGCTCATGGGTTCACTTAATTAAAAAATTTATTTTTTTTATTTTTTTTAGTCAAAACTGGATTATAATTCTAATTAAAATCTAAACAAATTTTAATACAATCCAAATACAAACCAAAATCACAAAAATACAAAATTATCTGTGTTGGCTAAAAAAAAACCTAACATGACCCAAATGCAAAGTTCAACTTAACAAAAAAACAAAACTTGTATGATCCTTTATTTGCGGGTTGGCTCACCAACCCGGCTCAACACAAGTGAGCCGGGTCAAAAATCAATCTGTATTGAAATTTGTAAAAAAAATTCAACCCAACCCGAACTCGTGGTGAACCAGGTTGGCTTGCGGATTTCAACCAATTTTGACAACTCATAGTTAAAATTCTTCCTCCTCCCTTCTCTTTTTATATTCTCCATTTTGACAATACCTTCTTGTTTCAAAATAATAATTCTTTCTAATGAAGCAATACAGTAAACATTCAATTAAGTCCGCATTTTGATCTTGAGAGTTTGATTTGGACTTAATTGGTATGCAGACTTATGAAATTTTAAGAGTCATATTACAATATAAAATATTATGGGTCATATAATTACAATATGGAATATTATGAGGATTTAAAAATTTGTAAAAATTTTAAAAAATATGACAAATATAAGATATATGATATATATATATATATAACAAAATGTAACTGAATATAAAGTCAAATGACTTTACATGATTTTTTTTATAAATAAAGTCACAAAATTGTTGATCCGAGAATTTTTCCTTCTCAAATGCGAATTTAGATGGGATGCAGACTTAAATGAGTGCGGACGTAAGCGAATGTTTACTGTACATGTTTCATATATCTCTCTAGCACCGTCACCATGATCCTCTCAACGAGTCTGAAATTTGGAAACTTTTTTTTCAATAATTTTATTTTGTTAACAATGTTGAAAATTTGCCAAATATGCGATATGTGGAATGATATGAGATATTCATATAGTCAATTATTTCTATAGTGGTCCATTTGTTAATCAATTTTATAATTGTTCCGTAAATTTTGATACTGTAATCTCATATAATTGGCAACAATTTAGTATGACAACTACTCTGTGATGGCCAGATAACTTTATAAAATTAACATGTATTTCGTGTTTTTGGTATACCGTTAAAGTCTAGAGAGTGAAGGTTCAGAGTGAAAAAACACATTAATGGACTCTCGTGGCAGTGACCATGGCTAAATGTTAGTCCTTATTATTTTTTTGCATTAGTTTTATAAACAATACTAACAATTTATTTGAGTATTCCTTAATCATCTCAAATTCATACTTTGCATCTCAAACTCTGATAAAGTGATTTAGTGGTTAAAAGGAAGGAAAGAGAGGTAAAAGTTGTGGGTTTAACTCCAGTAACTAACAAAAATGCATTTTGATCTTAATCACAGTGGAATAATTTTGCATTCTTACCACCCTCTAGATAAATTCCGCTCATAGATCATAGCTCTCACCATCATATCATAGTTTGCATTCTTTTTTGTTTATTCGTTACTTTGGGATGTATGAGAGAGAGACTCATATGCAAGTTTCAGTGAGAATGAAGATAAAGAGAGAAAAGAATAAAAAGAGAGTGGAGTATAGAATGAATGGGATATTTGAAGGAGGAAGAAGAGTGAATTGAATAAGAGGAGGTGACTGAATAGTCCCATTTGACAAATTCTGACAAACATGACCACAATGTGTTCGTTGCATCCCATAGGAGCAACATGGTGCGTGAAGTTGCGGTGCCCACGTTGTAACTGGTGTGCCACTTCATCCCGAGATGTCGACCTCCACGTGGATTGGTCTTTTCCTTTCCCTTCCTAAGGCAACTACACGACAAACTCCTAGTAACCATTCCCATGATGCATCACCATTCATCAATATTATCACCCCACAAAACCCTTACTTTCAAACCTTTTTCTTTCCTTCACCTTCACTCTCACAACAATAATGTTGCCTCATTCATGCTCCTGCATGGCCTAGTGGCTGCAACTGCGGAAGCACAATGCACCAGTTGCCATAATTAACACCTACTTATGTCCATCACCTCACTCCTCTCTCCATCACAGTAAAATGCTGTAAATTTTTATCCTGTGGTAGGTATTCCATTCAATATAGTGATGGATCCATAACTTTTTTTCTCCTAACATTCACAAAAACAAGATAATGTAACTATAGAAGGAGTGTTGATATACATAAGCAGCAAGGATATTGAATCTGTCTTAACTGAAATTGGACTCCTCTTTCTGCCTACCTAGCTACACAAAGTGAAAAACTTTCGGTGATTAGAAACAGGCTACACTATTGGAAATGAACAAATCCATCAGGCTTGTCTTCTAGAAGAGACAGTATCCTAAAGGCGACGAAGGGAAAACATGGTCTTGTTGTACTCTTTGTTGCTTAAAAGTGAACCAGACAGAACAAAAGTCTGGCATCATGGAAATTTTCAAACATTGATGCTTGCATTCATGTAGAGAAGAGAAAAACAACAGTGTACTAGCAGGCTAACTTGCATTATTATAGGCTTCTTCAACTTTTTTCCTGTGCCGTTCTCCAAAGTAAATGTACCATTTTCAGGTTTGAAAAGGCACCAAATGTTACATGTTGTTTAACACCTAAAGTAGAAAAGAGAAAATAAATAGTAACAAGTGATATATGATAGAAAACAAAAATAATTTCTTCATATTTCATTTAGCTATCCTCTACTTGGACTTCCCACTGTGGTGGATATTATAGTACCTAACAATTAGTAGCATCTTTGTTAATTACTTAATATTTTTCTATGATTTAGCCTCAAAACCTTCTAATCCTTGGCTTAAATAATTGGAGGTTCAAATGATTAGCAATTTCCTTTGATATAGGGTGGCAGTTGGCACTTTGAGGGGTGCCATAAGACAACTAATAAAAAGGAAGTAAAATACTTTTATAGTTTAAGGTGAACTTCTGTGTGGACCCCTGTACACCACTATATATATAATAAGCTGCCATCCCTCTCATTCATCCATCAACCACTCATAATTCCTCATTTATTACACAGTTAAGCTCTTCTTCACAGCAAGAAAACTCTACCCTCTTGTTTCAGGACTCAAACTTCTAACTTCTTCCCTACATTTTTCTTCAAAATGAAACCTTTTGTGGTTTTTCTTCTGATTCTGTCACTGCTCCTTGCACAAACTCAAGGTAATTCAAATAACACTTTCAACAGCAGTTAAGTCAATTAGTCCTTGTTTTTGGATTTCTAACATTACCTTACTTGGTGCAGGGATTCGTTTGGGGAAAGTGTCTTTACCACTTCAGCAACAGAAACAACAAGTAGGTGGTTTTATGAATTCATTTCTTTAATAAACTTCAACCTTTGTGAATTTAAATTCTCTTCTCTGTTGAATTTTTCTGAACTGATTTTTGATGTATGTTCAAAATACATTTTGATATTTTAAAATATATTAAAAATAAAGTACATAGTACCAAAAAAAATTTAGTTGAGAATCTGGACTCAAGACATCATTCATATTTGTATGGATGTTAATGTAAAACTTTACTCATGAATACAGGATGGAGAATTTTCTTTGCTGAAAAGAAGTAACACTGATGCTGAGGAAACTGTTCTTCTCTGCAAAGACAACGAATGCACAGGTAGCCAGAAGAAAAGAGCATCTAAAGTATTCAGAAAACCAAACCACAACTTACCAAACATTCATGAAGATTACTACGGACCTAGACGCCATATGCCTAGACACCATTAGTTTTTAAGACCATTACCTCATTTTTTTTTTTCTTCTCTTTGTTCTCCTTATAATACAAGCATGATTCAGAGTCTTAAATCAGACCAGTATTATACTCGGTGCAAGTTGTCACATATGACTTCAAATTTCCTGATTATGCATAAAAATACAAAGCTTCATTCTCTTTAACTTCGTTTCTGGTTTGAGTAAAACATAGGAAACTATCTCCACCAAGCATCATCTAACAAACTTAACCAGAACAACCAACCCTCTTTTGTATATATATATACAAATCTTAATTACGTGGTATTAAACATCTCTTGAATGTTCTTGTGTTGTTGCAGGAAAGTTAAAGAATAGGAAACTCGTTGCCACTTCCATTTCTACTACCAAATCCCTCTCAAAGGTTCGTTGAGAGACAGAAAAAACAAAAAACATCATTAATTTTTTTCTGCAACAGAAACATCGGAATTTATTTTCATTTATATGTGTTGTATGGACAGAATGTGGAAGAATCGAAGGTTGAAGAGTTGGTGAATGGTAGAAATGTGAATACACTGAGGTCTTGGAAGCAGAAAGATGTTCCTGAGGAGCACAACCATGACCTGGTAGAGATAACTGAGATGGATTATTCTCCGGCAAAGAGAAAGCCTCCAATACACAACTGAGTCTAGGGAGGATCAACAAGAAAAACTGACAAAGTTCCGTATATTAGGATCAATAAAATATATACAGTAGACAGAGATGTTGGACAGCATTGCAGAAAATGCTGCAGTTTTTTTGGCCTAGGAATGATTTGTACATTATTATCCTATCACCTTTATTGATTATAATATATATATATTTCCAATGCCTTTTAATTTCATGATTAAGTCATGATCGGTGCATGTGTCTTGAGTTTTTACTTTCTTCTTGTTTTTACTATAGTAAGATTAAGGAAAAGGAATGTGACAAGTGTTGTTTTTGTACCAAGTGCAATCATTGAAAACGTACCATTCACTGGTTTTGTTTCTTCTGTAGCTTGGAAAAACATGTCTTCATGATGTGTTGCTTGCTAAAATTCTTCTGTAACCAAGTCCAAACTTCATCATCCATATTTTCTGTCAGTAATCTCATTCAATTCACAATGTCTGCAGTAAAATTTGAACACAGATAGTATTTGAAATGACCCTTCATTTTTGGATGAATCTCCAAGACAATTTTTTAAACAAACGAAATAATATATTCAAAATTTATATATTTAATTATTATTACTAATTCAATAAAAATATAAAAATAAATATATAATTTAGTATAATTATAATTATAAATTATACAAATTTAAAGGATTGTCTATCATTTTCATATATTTTTGAACTTATGGATACTTAAATTATAACTAAAGTTACTTTGTTTTTTTCAATGAAATACTTTATTTTTCTAATGTAAATAATCATATTATCTTCAAAATATTTATCTTCCATTTTATTAATGCGCATAGATTGATTTAAAAGTCTTCACAAGCTTTCATTTCATTATTATATGCGATGAACAATCATATTATCATGTTTTCATCTTCATTGGTAGTTTCTATTTTTATTACTTTTAAACAATGACTTTTTTTTTTCTTTTTTTTTTCATCAATATATATTGTCCCTATTTAAAAAATAAGTTAAGACTAAAAAATAATTGTTTAATTACTCTTTTAGTCTCTATTTTTGTCTAAAAATATTAAATTTGTCATCTAGTTATTTTAATTTTCAATTTGGTTATATTTTTAAAAAATTGATGGTAATTTTGTCATTTTCGTTAGATTTCTTGAAGTGAATCAATGATTTTTTTCATCAAAATTAAAGTTGTTAATAAAAATGATTTGCTTTAAGAAATTTAATGAAAAAAGGACTAAATTGCATTATTTTTTTATAAATCATGACCAAATTAAAATTTAAAGAAGTTAGAGTACCAATTTGACATTTTTAAACAAAAATAAAAACAAAAAAGTAATTAAACTAAAAATAATTATCATAATCTAATAAAAAATTAAGGAGCATAATTACTAAAAACAATTATATAATTAATTCACAATTAAAAGTTAGTTATGAAAAATCACATAATACTTTTTTTTCTTCTATGTTCATAACAAATTAATATACAAAATGGTCAAAAGATAAAAAATAGTGTTAAATATGACATAAGAGAGAATTACCCTTTTTTTTCTTTAAGAATTTGAATAAAAGGTATGAAAAAAATAGGGTATAAATAATGAGTTTATGTTTAATTTTTTTGTCTTCAATAACTAACCAAACATGAGAGATAAATACAATATATGAAAAAATTCACAAAACAATAAAAGAGAAAATAAAAAATATTTTAATAAACTTTTTCTTAATTATATTTTTTTTTTTTTTTTTGTTTTATTAATATTAAATACTGTATTTTATGAAAAAAAAAATCCTTACTTTAATTTCTATTAACTTTTTAATATACAACTACCTAAGTTAAAAAGCTATATAATTTAAAAAATTTTAAAATACACATAATTTAAATTTTCAAAATACAAATAATTTCTAAACACACATAATTCAAAAAAACAAAAATTAAAGATACACATAATTTTAAAAAAAATCTAAAATTTGGAGGCCGCGGCCCCTCCCATTATATCTCCACTACTGTTCACTTTTACGGTGATTAAACAAACATGTGGGAATATCGTTTTCGTAACTTTTTAAGAGTAATTGTAATAATCTTTATAGTACTATTTTAAAGTAATATTATTGCCAAAAAAAAATCTCACATCCACAATAAATAAACTCATGTTAATGATACTCACTCTATCAAAAGTTTAAAATATGTTATTAAATTCATTAATTTCCCATTATATTTACATACAATTTTAATATGAGCATAAACATAAATAAAGTATAAAGTTAACATAAGGGAGGTGAATAATTACTTTAAGTGTAATGTCAAGTGCAATTAAAAAAAAAGGAGAGATATTAGATTATCATATTGTATTGAAAAATGAATAAATCTTGTAAGTATATATAAAGCTAAACTAAAGTAGTATATAATAAGAAATAAAACTCTCACTCGCATATTGATTCATTATAAATAAGATTTATTTATATAATAAGTAGTATATGAATAAATCTTATAATTTGATTGAATTGGTTTAAGTTAAACTTGAAATTATAAGAAATATCATAAAACATAAAAAATGTTTTCTATTTTATTTAATAATTAAGAGAAATTTAAGAAAGTGTTATAAGAAAAGTCAGAATTATATGTTGAATTTTTAGACTCCTAGAGGACCGAGGCCTAGTATTGAAAATTAATATTGTGTTTGTTTAAATATCAAATGAAAATCCAGACTAGGAAAAAAAGGTTTTGCACAATGAAAATATAAGTTGATTGTGGTAAATATTTTAATTTTGTATTTTATTTTATTTGTATTGTCAAAATGGCATAATAATATTTTTTTTTCACTATATTTGCTTTATAAGAATTCTTTTATACTGTAGGACAACAAATATTAAATAAATTATAAATATCTTGTTTGTACCAAAGGAGAATCTGTGCTGTTCCATAAACGTGTTTTTTCTAATTTCCTCTGACTAAATAAACGAAAAAAAAAATAATGTTTTCCTTAACTTTTTCTCCTAAATAACCTAAAAGAGACACACTTTCTTTTTTCATACTTAAATTAAAACTGGAAAATGTTTGAAGAAAACTGTCTTGAACTAACAATTTGTTTACTATGGTTTAGCTTTTTAAAGTAAAAATAAAATTAAATAATATCTCATTGTTGACAAAAATAAATAAATACTCTAACACGTTTATTGTTTGTCAGACATATACATGTTAATATGTTTTTGCAATTTAATTCAACTTTTAACCTCAATAATCCGTTAAATATAAATCACATATTAAATTAAAATATATTTTTTTTCTAAAAAACATATAAAAATTGCAACTAAATTTTTGTCTTGGCAATTATTATGTTGTATTTATTTATAATACATAAAAGGAGTTGTATGTAGGGGTGAGTAGAGTATGGTCCATTTCCATTATAGGGGCCACTTTCAATGTACAAAGTAGATAGTGAAGGCTATGGAGAATTAATTGAGTAACGGCCCTATTGTCTTGCCGCATGCAATCGATTGGGCCCATTATGTTTGGCACATTCAATGCAATGCTATGAAGGGTCAATCTTACATGTGGGCTCACATGTTAGATAATGGATAATTCTTCTATACATACGGCCCATTTTGGTTCCACGCATTTCGTTGCACCACAACTAATATAAGATCATGCCTCTAACAAAGCTCTTCGTGCAACTTTTATTTGTCTCTTCAAAACATAATATCTCCCTCAACACAACACATTAATAAATAAATTATATTAAATAAAATAATAATATTTACTTATAATCATCACACAAATAATTAAATATTAAAAAAAATTATAGAATGTCTCATTGACTTAAATGTTCAACTTGTGGAACTATCTACGTAATTTATCCGTATTATCATCCTCGTTATAGTATATTTATTTAGGTTTTGTAACTGTTAAACATATATAAATTAGAAAAAATAAAGTTTGAGTTTATAAGATTATTGGAAAATCAATCTATACCTTCCTTAAAAGTTTTAATACAAAATAACCTTTTAAATAAGTAATTTGTTATACTATATTATACATAACATAATTATTTATAATGCTTGCTTGTGTTATATAATAATATAAGAAAACCATAACTATTACGAACATATCTATAACACGATAAATGTATTATATTTTTTAAAAATTATATATATATAAAAAAAAAAAACGTACCATACTTTCATGCTAATCATTGGTAGCTGTACAAAATGCATGTATATAAGAAAATACATGTGTTATATTCAGATTTATTTTAATAATGATCGGACCCAATGTTACTCAAAAATAGTTTTTTTTTTTCAGATTTATTCTCGCTCCTGAATATAGTTTTATTTTCCATTGTATTGCTTTATATATATATATATATATATATATATATATATATATATATATATATATATATATATATATATATGTTATATCACTATTTGAAAATAAAACTTAATTAAAATACTTTGATTGCATGTTAATTTTTAGTGATACTAAAAAAAGATATCTAATAAGTTAGCATTTTTTATTTTCAAAATATGATAAATTTTTTTTCAGGAAAAGAATATTGATTAATTGTTTTTATTCTTTTACCGCTGAATTATGATTTTTGTCTTTCTCTTTCTCTTTTCATGACTTTTCATTTAATAATTTTATTCATTATCTATTTGTTTTCTTATTAAACATTTATTCGGTATTAATTAATATTCTTTTGTGTGTTGTGAATGTGATTATGTATCTCTATTTGAAGTGATAAAAGAAGATAGTTAACATTTATTATTTTTTAGGTGAGAGTGTGTTATATAGAGTAAAAGTTTAAAATTCAAAAAGTAAAACTTGTGCTATTTTTCACTTAAGATATATATATATTTTATTTATTGTTAAAATATTAAAGTCATTGACATTCCATTTTAAATAGAGTAATCTACTAAAAATTAAGCATCACATAATTATAATGTAAAAGAGCACAAATCATGAAGCATACATGTACTGACTATTACAGTTATCCATAGTATACTTGGAATAAAAGCTTAGGCACACCACAATTACCATAAAAACGACACAAGGTACTATTGTTTTACAAAGGATTGCTCATAGAGCAAGGAATCTAAATAAACAAGAGTTCTTCAAAAAGTGGCTCAACAGTGAGCCATAACCCATACCATGGGGATCACTCTACACAGCAGCATCTTCACCATCCTGAGTTCTACCAAGGGTTTCCACATCTGCTCACACCAATAAATTGGTGATCATTGCAAAAGAGAAAGCAAAGCAAGGAACAGACAAAAATGAAAGGGTAAGCTAGAGTAAAATGTTTTAACATGTTATCAAGCAACCAAATGATAAAACAGGTTATAATCAAACAAAGCAGTAGGCACCCAAATCATGTGAAAGCAAACAATTGCAAGACTCCATGACTCAATATTTGGATCATACTCTTGATATAGAATTCTAAATGAAGTATGCACCTGTGCTGGTTTTAAACTCTGCAGAGTTTAGACGCAAGGGGTTATCACCCAATCACACACAGGGTTAATCCTCTAATGTCTTAGGCCCAATACGTCCCAAGACTAGGACCTCCTGCCACTCTCACCACATAAATCATTCTGTTCTATGTGAGCGTGAACGATTATTAGAGTTCAGGATACCTTCCTTTATCTAGACATCTCCTATATCAAGGTATACACTAACTACCATTACCAAGAGTTTCCCTTGAAACTCTTTTACCAACAAATTTCCACATGCCATCTCAATAATTCAATTTTCATGCCATTCCACCACCAACCACAAAGCAAGTCATGCTTCCCATACCAACATTTTCATTATCAATCTCATTAAAGCATACAAACAGGCATGATCATCTATATCAAGTAAGGAAAAATTAAAGAAAACCATCATGAAACAAACAACCGTCAACACAGCGTCTCCTACCTGAGTTTCATAGAAATGACAAAAAAAATGTATTATCATTGAAAATCTGACATTTGTTTTGAACTTACAAATATATAAATAGTTTTAATAATATTTGACAGTAGCATATAAAATTAAAACCCATTGTTAAACTTGCATGTGAAAGACTTTGAACAAATTATGTTAAATTGGTAATTGGTAATTAATACATTTAAAAATAAACATTTTTCTTTTATAATAATGAGAATAAAAATTACTGTCATTTATTCTTATACAAGGATCAAAGATATTGGTATTCTAAAATGTAACAAAATGATTAAAATTTCATCAGAAAACTAAAAGAATATTTATTATTTATTATTTATTTTTTTTACCTTTACTAGGAGAGGAAAGACATTACTAATTATGAGATGAAGAAAAAGTAACAGGTCTGAAAATCAATACATGTATGGATTCATGATAACACTTGCAACAAAATAATGTCTTTTACAGCAGTGTATTATGTTCTCAATAAACTAGTTTACTCTGGTGAAAATAGTTATATATATAATAATTTAAAAATTATTTAACCAAAATATAATTTACCCAGAAGGGAATACGCCTCACATTTATACTTTTATCTAGATTTTTAATTTTTACAAAACATAAAATGTACTCGATGCAATATGAAAATTGTCAAGGGACATGCCATTTTTAGTATAAGCATCAACACCTTAAATTATTTTCTATAAATCCTGCAGAGGGGAAATTTTCAATAAAAGAATAATTTAAACAAGATATCAATCCACAAATGTTTAAAAAAAACAATTTTACTTAGTTCATACTTCAACATAAACCCAAGTCTTCAGAGATTGAGACCAAAGGCAAAATATTTTCATGAATAAAATCTCAACAAATAAATAAAAGTATCTAATGTGAATGATTCAATGCGGGCAACAATCAACATCTAAACTTTCAACCAAATAAACTATGTACAGAAAATAACATACCCTTAAAAGGATAAGTATTAAATACAGTCAGATACTATACCAATAAAAGTACATAAATGATGCATCTTGTCCAGCAACAGTTAAATTACAAGGTGCTTTCTGTCACATAAATCTGATGCCTATATAGAAAGCATAATAACTTTAAAAAAACATATACTCTAGCTTCCCTTACCTCGAATGGAGCTAAACGTTCTTAAAGGACTCTTGGTGGAAGAGAACTAGGACCAAGAACAGCTTAATGAGCTGAAAACAAACACACGAGCACGAAAAAGAACTCAGATTTGATAGAGATTAAGGTAGGACAATAACTTAGGAGCTGAAAACAAAAGGAAACAAGAAAAGGAATCAACTTACGTGGTAGAAAGATGTTTCAGCTATGGAAATCAAGGAACTTGTTCAAGCCCTAACAGAGCTTTCTACTTCAGCACAAAAGACACAAAGATGACTATTTTCTGTAGAAGTGGCAGAATGAAGGGTAAGTGACTGTGAGGGGTCTTTGGGGTCCAAAGTGGGTTGAACTTGAACCCTTAAATAGCTAGGCCCAACCCCTCTTTAGGACAGAGTTTAAAATAGAAAAATGGGTCTCACACATTAAGTTATATATTTTTGAGATATAAATGCTTAAATCTTAAAAAGATCTTTAAAACATGAAAATTTTGTTGAATCTTGATAATTTGAATTATTTTCATAATTAAATATTTAAAAAATTTTATAATATTAAAAAATACAAATCAATTTATATTCTTAATTATATAAAATAAATAATTTATTTTCAAGTGCATATATAACTTTATATAATAACTTTGACAATTCAAGTACAATTTACTTTTGCGAAAATAAAATTTTAAAAACTAAAAATATTAAAAAATTATTTAAAATTAATAATATCTCAACAAATATTAAATGAATTGTCTCATTATTTATTAAAAAATATTAAATTAAATTAATGATGACAATTAAAAAAAGAATTTTACATAAAAAAAAATTTAGAAAAAATAATAAGACGTTTTAACATCAATTATTTTATTAATAAATAAAAAATTCATTCTTAAATTTACCTTAAACTTTCAAAATTTTCGACTCTCTCTATAAGCAAAAGTTTGTTATTATGTCACTCTTCAAAAATCAAACATAAACAAATAATTAATTCAACAAATTATCTTAAAACTTAAACAAAAATATATTAACTAATGTGACTCCAAAAATAATAGCGTGAAATATATAAATACATAATCTTAGCTCAATTGATATTTATTCTATATGCGGGACATCAATTGGGCTGTAGAAAGAACAAGCTAAATCCAGAGGTGTTACAATATCTAGGCAATTGCTTCCTGTAACCCATCATGTTTCTGTTTTCACCCTATAAAATAAAATAAGAAAAATACTTAAATATTCTTTAGCGTTGCACCACACCACCACTGCTATTGCTGCTGTGTCACTTCCACCACAGTTTGCTGTCACCGAAAAAAAAAAATGACAAATAAAAAAAACTCATTTTACAACATTTTCTCTGAAAAATATTTTATATATTTCCGAAAACCTGAAATATTCCGGAAGAAGAGAGAAAATAATAAAAGTTTGTTATGGAAATCTAGTATACAAAAGGTATTTCAAAATATATTTCCTTGGAAATTTTATTTTGAAAATTTTGTTTCAAAAATTATTTCAAAAATTAATTCCAGAAATTCCAGAAATTCTAAAGACCGTTCCAAAATTAATAATTCGAAGGATAGAATGCAAGAATCAATTGTCCTCCGAGGAGAATATGTATAATATTTTTATATATACTATATATAACAAAAATATGTTTTTGTTATGTAATTCAAAAATAAATGTGATTTATTGTATAAAACATGTTCCTAGCACCAGAGTAGTACTATGAAAGCTCGAGGTTTATATATTTTGTTTTGTAGGTTATATATATATATATATATATATATATATATCATTTTGATTTTATTTAAATTAATACTTCATGTTTGATTTTAAACGTTCATATCTTAGCAATTTTTTTAAAACATTTTTACTATTCTTAATTTGTTAATTTCTTTCAGAATTAAACTTATTCTGCATTGATTAAACTTAGTGTATAGTGTGGAATTTTTAATTGATTTTGATTTTGACTTGTCCGATCTTGGGCATATGCCATTGTTAATTGAATACAAGACACACTTGTCAATACAAAGTAAAAATTAAACACACAAATAATTATGACATTTATTGTCAATTGACTGTTGTAATTGTAACATTCATTGTTATCTTAACTTTGATTGTCATAATTTTTTATACAATTACCATTTGAGCAGCTTGAAACACAAAAAAACTTAAGATTCCAAGACTAGTTAGAACAGAGAACACCATTATATCTTCAAAGATATTAGAATATGGACTATTCGACCTTATAAAAACATTTAATAACTTTAATTTATTCACCATTTAAATAAAATAAAATAAAGTTACTTTATATTTATATATATATATATATTTATTTATTTAATAATTGAATCCTGAAATTAAAATTATTGTCATTAATTTGACTTGATTTCTAAAATACATTTTCATTGTTTTTTTTTAAATTACCAAAATATTCTTTGAGTTCAAAGTTAAGCATAAAATTTGTGATAAAGAAACAACATAGATGGTGAGGGATAGGAATAAAATGGAGGACTTGCTTATTTTTACATGGTATTGTGAGAGGTGTTAGTAAATTTTACAGATCTGAAAGCTCATTAAGGTCCTTAATAGTATGTTTTGGCACTATTTTTCCCATCAAAGGTTTTACATATATTGTAACCCTTTCCTTACAATAATTATCCATAATCATCTTAATACAATATTAATATAAGAACTCTACTAATTACTCTAATGCATCAATGTCTAATCAACTAATAACAAATCCCACAAATAATCTCTCTCTCTCTCTATATTCTAATTCATAAAATGTCTAATTTTATTTCTCCCATATTTATGTATTTTACAAAATATCGAAACTTTTCCTTATTCATTTAAAATTTAAAATTAAATATAACAGTACTCTCAGCTATGTTTACTTTTTTATAATAACAAAATATTATAAAATTATAATTATAACATAAATATTTTTTATAATTTAATTATAGATAAGTTTTATTTATTTTATAGGTGATTTTTATTTTTTAATAGATGATTTTTCTTTATTAAATTTAGAAAATAATTAAATTTAAAATAAAAGTGATTAGATTAAAAAAATCAGTTTGATTTAAATAAAATGGTTACTTGAAGAAAGAAGTTTTTTTTCAATTAATTATATATATATATATATATATATATATTAATAAAAATTATAAAATGTTAATTTTTTTTTCAAAGAAATCACAACTTAATTAAGCCTACGTTCTTAACTAATTTTTTTATTAAATAGATTTGACGAAAGTACAAAATGTATGATGTTTATATTTTTTTAATAAAAAATTGTACATTTTTATTTGTCAATTAAAAATAATAAAAAATTTAAATTATACTTACATATAAACTAATAGAACGAAAGTATAACATTGTATTTATATAATATAAATTTATTAAATGTTTTGAAAAATCAATAGATATGTTATTTAAAATTTTATTAGAAACAGAAAAAAAATATTAAGGAAAGGAAGGTAAAAGTAACATTTTCGGGTAAATTTTGCATCATCATCGTATAAACTTTAATAAAATAAGACTATATGTTAACTTCGTAACTCCTAAAACTCGACAAGACATAATCTTGAAACCTCAGATTTCACACCAATTAAATTTGAAACATAATATCATTTCTTCAAAATAAAGAATTAAAAAGAAGATAAAAAATGGCGGCGACCGACTCATTTACCTTATGACAAGTCGGTACCAAAGGTTGGTCACAATCCAGTGCTTCAGGTTGCAGAATACAACCGCATGCACTCTACATTGATTCATGTGAAAAAATCCTTGTGGAGTGAGAAACAGAGCGGTGAAAGCGCCAAGGCTGCAACACCCACTCCCTCCCTTCAATCCCTAATTCCCCAACTCCACCACTCACTCATCACCTTCTGCCCTCAGGTAGATTCATTCTTTATTCACTCTCCTTCTTCCGCTCATCAACTCTCTCATTGTTTTTTCTTCTCCGATTTCGTGTTTCGATAACAGTTACTGTTTTCTGGTTTGTCCGTTTCCGATTCCCTCAGTGTCCATCCCAACCAAGGGTTACAGCTTTTTATTGTCCAATTCTTGGTAACTGTTTATGGTCCGATTCTTTGCGATTCACAACTAGGTTTTCAATTATACCCCAAACGCCTCCTTACACAACTCATGCATTTGTTTTGTTTTGTTCCTGATAGGATTGTTTGGGCGATCCAAGTTTTGTTACAGTGTCTCTGTTTGCTTAATGATTTTGATATCGTCTTGTGTGAAGTTGTGTTATACTCTAGAATCAATCGATATCTATGAAGTAGTTCCTGTTTTGTCCTATCTTAAGGGAATCAATCTGCAAACTGAATAATTGATAATAATTCGGTGTTTTCTTCCTTTTTCAATTTTTAGATATACATTTTATTTGTGAGATGGGAATGTGTCTGGTGTCTTTCGTCTGGCGTGTGTGATATTGTGGCTCCTAAATTTATTGATGTGTGCTGACAAGAAAGGAGTTGAACTGTCTGACCTAGGAAGGTATTGTTCCGTAAAGGGGAATAATATTTTTTTTAAAAGATTTTAAGTGGAATAAATTTTTCCTGTTTCCGTGATTTTTTTTTGGATTGCATTTCTTTTTTGTGGCTGGTATCATTGCTGAGGTTCTGCATGTTGTTATATCGCTTATTTTTTATTGCTTCAAAACATCTAGATGGGTTGCATGCCAGGTTTTTTCTTAATCCTGTGAATATAGGTAATGGTAAAGGTGTAACTAAGCCAGAATTAATACCTCTCAGAGAGTTCCGAATCATATAGAGTGAAATTTGAGCTGCTTGGTTCTGTGTAACAATAGACTTCCTGCACAGTTTTATTTATGGATGTCATCTATATTTTCTGAATTCAACATATTCTGAGAATAGAATATACATTCTTCTGGGACAAGAGCTCTTCTACCATTGTGACAACCATTCCGTTCTTTATTACATACAAATGGGCTTCTGTTATGATTGCTCTGCTACACTCTGGTAGTCAATACCTTCCATTTCTTAATGCAATCTTACATGTTTGAAGCTAGTTGTTCAAACATATTTAGGTCTTAATATACACCATAACTACATAAAATGATCTTATAATGTTATCAAATAATCGTTATAGCCACATGACAATGCTATAATGATGCTATGTTTTACCCTCTGCCATCATTATTTTGCCATGGGAGGCCCACTTGCAATAGCGTGTTTATATGCTAGAAATTTTGACCTCCAGCTATATTCCACCATTTGCAATTGATAACCTTTCGTTTTACATAATGCCAATGGCATTTGCCTGTTTGATAGAAGAGAACAATGAGGAAATGATTTATGAGAATAATTCAATTTTTTTTTTTAACTAACCATGTACTTTTTGCTGTGGATGTATTTACGTTGGCAAAGTTAACAAAGCTCGTCTCAAAATGAGTTGTTTTTTAGATCTGTATTTTTCATTCCACTGCCCATGCTCTAGAGTGAAGATAAAGTATTCCTACTTAACTCTTCTTCAGCTTGAGTTTGAAGTTGTGCTTTAAGTTCAGCTTACTGGGGTTTTCCATCTTTCATCTGCTGTGCTGATGCGTTGATGCAAGGACTGAACCATATGGGTCGGCTCTTATTCATCCTATCAGCATGGATTTTAGGCATAGTAGTTAGTCACACAAAGTACTGGGCAGAATTGTGCTGGTGTGGCACCCTGGTGCTCCTCTAATGGCCATCACATTTTGCCTGGTCAATGGAGTGTGTTTCTTTGCCAAAATCACAGGTTGGAGCAGGTGTTACATTGCAATGTTTTTTGTTCAATGGCTGCCATGATGTGGCAGATTTTTGCAAACTGCCACAGGCAATTTGTGAAGGGAGGCACGCTATTGTGGCGCCATAGGCTGCAATGGAGTGTTTATCTACTTGAATTTTGATCTTCTGTTATTGAGAACATCGTTACACAGAAGATTTGTTGAAACTCAACTTTGCCCCGAAACCAGTATTGTTTTTTGGCTGCAGCCCCTTGCACCTTCTCCTCTGTCTGTGATCTTTGCCTTCTCTCTCTTTAGAAGGCAATTTAATCTTTTAAGGGGGAGATGAAAACATGGTCTTCGGGTTACACTGGTACAGTAAACAAAAGGGTTAGTGCTGAGGGAATTGGGTCAATGGGCCCACATGTATTTTTCTTTTTAATTTTTTCCTTTTTGGTTTTGGTTTGCTTTTATTACATGAGTTCCATTTGACTTCTCTTATTTATTTATTATTTAAAGGATAACAGTATTATGATAAGCTGAATAGTAGTATTAATAAACTAATACTAATAATGAGTAAGTACATACGACAACAACAACAATAATGGCCCTCATATCCATGAACTTTGTTGGTATTTACTTGTATTTGTGTCTCTTACTAGTTCTTCGTCTTAAATTGACACTGATTATTCAAATAGGTGGGGGTAAATTGATGAGCTCAGATATTAATAAATTAACCATACATGCTTTGGTCAAGACACTTTGAAATTATTTTTTGTTAATTATGAATGTGTGGTGAATTTTGAGTAGTTTTTATCATTATTGAGAATGTATACGTATGTTGGTATGCAAAAGCCAGTAGTGGTTATCCGATGATATGCCATCCTAGCTATAGCATTTTTGTGGTCTGCTGTTATGTGATGTTATTCATGATTAATAGTTATGCTTATAGAAGTGCTTCTGTTTTAAGTTTGCTTCAATTGGTTTAGTCCTTAATGGCACTTTCCAGTAGTTCTGATCTTAATTTGTTATAGTTATGAAGATTCTTTGTTATCGATTACTAATTAATTACTTAATGAATATAGACTCTCTTTCTCTAGATTTCAAAATTTTTATGTTTTCTCACTGAACAAACACAAATCCAATCTCATATGTCAATGTATCATATCTTGGTTTGTACAACCTTTCCTCTGGGTGGTCTTCTCTTCCCAGCCTAATGAGGTTGGTGGAGTAGTGTCAGCCCCACATTTTCTGGGTTGCAATACAACTCGCATTTATTTATATAGTCTTCTCCCTCTCATCTGATTACCTTTTGGACTGGTTCTCCATATCATTGAGGTCTTGTGATAAGATTTATACCCAGGCAGTTAGCAAGCCAGCTTTAGTGCTAATTGTGTTTTTTCTTTTCCAATTAAGGCAGTGTATACATCTTTCCATTTTGTATTTTTTATTGGTTTGTCTAATTTTTCTTATGCGTCAATGTATCATAGCCTGGTTTGTCTATTCTTTCCTCTGGATTGTCTTCTCTTTCCAACCTAGTGGGGTTGGTAGAGGATTCTTAGTCCCATATTGGCTAGGTTACAACACAACTCCCATTTATAGTTGTGGGAGCCAGCTGTAGTATTGATTGTGTTTTTGTTTTCCCAATACGGCAGTGTACATTTCTTTCTATTTTTTGTATTGTTTTATTGGTTGCACATGATTTTCTCAATAATCTCATATATTGGAAGAAGAAAGAAATATTGGCTGACCTTTTTATGGCTTTTATTATATTTTCATTTTATGGAGTATTACGTGGTACGTGGAGAATGGGAAGTAATAGCACTGAAAAGATCCCAATCAATACCAGTGCTGAAAGTTCAGAAACCACTATTGAAATAAAGATTAAAACATTGGATTCTCAAACGTACACCCTCAGAGTGGATAAACAGGTGTTTCTTTGACTCTGTATAATCTTTCATGACTCTTTTTGAATTTCTTGTGAAGACTTTCTATTTCTGTTTGTGAATCTTGCTTTGTGCTCTGCCTAGCTGTAGAAACATGATAGTCGATAAAAACCATTAAGTGCCTATTTTGTTTTTTTAAAAGAAAAAAATCTTTTATGAAAAAATTATAATAGTTAAATAGGTTTTTCAAAATAGGCAAAAAAAACTATAAAGATTCTCCAAGGCATGGAAGAAGTAGCTTCTGAAAAAGTTCCTGAATGAATTGTCAATAAAACCACTTTTTTTTTCTAATATTTTTGGTTTTTAATTGCAACACTGTTTAAGATATCTGATCATTAGGCTGCCTCTTTGAATTACCTGACAACTTGCTTGAAGATCTGTTACTAATTGTCCTTTTCCTACAACAATATTCCCTGTCAGATGCCAGTCCCTGCCCTGAAAGAACAGATTGCTTCTGTAACTGGAGTATTATCTGAACGGCAACGCTTAATTTGCCAAGGAAAAGTTCTGAAGGATGATCAGCTCCTGTCTGCATATCGTATCCTGTTTCTTTGTCTTTCCACTGTGTTGAAGGACTCACAAAGGAAGCCGATGTAGCATTTAAAGAGATGCTATCTTTCCCTTAAGTAGTTGTTAGTTATGGAGAGAAGACTTGGATTTCAGAAATACAAAATGATATGATATAATATGGTGTTTCCTTTATTTTGTGTTAAGCTTGTGTTCCTTTTACTTGTCTGGAAAGGGGCTGTGTCTTTAGCTTCTGTGTAATTTTTTAATCCACTTTGATAAAATTTTGTGTGCTTGTAAAACATATGATCCTTACTGTTTAAGTGTTGTAATCAGTGTTGTGATCAATCATTTTGTCTAGAGTTTAGATTTTGAGGCAAAAAGGCTGAAGCACATAAAAGTCAGATTTCTAAGAGGAGACACTTCCATTACAATAAAATTTTCCATCGAGCGGTGACTTTTGGCTTTATTGCCAATTACTTGAACTTGTACAGAAAAGTCTGAAGTTGAAATATAGGCCCATCCACCCATGTTATAATTTGTTTATTGTTTGCCAAATATATTAATATTATCTCTGTAATTAATGTTATTAACAAAATCAAAGAAGCACTCTTGTGGATGATTTGATTAGACACAAAAGCCATGTTGTCATGTCAAAGAAGTTTTGATGCTGTAACTGCATGGCTATTTTTTCATATCTTCAAAATGGGTTTCCTCCTTAACACGAGTAGATGTTGAAGATGGTCACACCTTACATCTGGTTGCGAGGCAACCTGACCTACCACCACCAGGAAGTCTGCCCAATCATTCAGGTTTGATGTGATTATGTACAGTATTATCATTTGCTGTTGTAATTGATTTGAAAATTATGTGCTTTAGTTTAGTAGGATTTATAGTGAAGGTTTCTTATTTCTTGTAGCAAATCTTCTCTTTTAACTAGAAAATTGGTGAAATAAAATTTAGGTGGTCTTTCTTGCAATGAAGATATTGTTAGCTTGAAACTTCTTTGTTTGTTTCCATTTTATTCCTAAAAAAAAGCATGTCTGGGGGAAAACATGAATTATAATTCAACCAGTAGACAAAGTATGTTTTCGACTTTTTAATTTCTTTTTGCCTGAAGAATCAGGTAAGATGATCAAAGCACACCGTAATAGTGCCATTTATCTGGTGCACCTTCCAGAACCAAACTAGGTAATTAGTTTAGTTTCACAAAATTTTTTACCTGATTGTGTTGGAAAATATTTCCTAAGAGCATGCCTTATTTGTGTAAGAAGAAATTCAAGAAGTGGTCATCTTGTTTGATAATTTTCCATTTGGGCACTGGCAAAATTGTCACTGTTGTTTTTTTTTTCTTGAAGGGTTGTTTCTTGAAGGGGTGGGGAACTGGGTGAGGAATTTTCTAGTTGATCTTGTCTTGTGGGTTACCTTCATTCTCACCTTTAATAAAAGGAGATAAGATATACTGACCTCCATGCTTACCTACATTTTGTAGTGACTGAACCGAATTCAAGCTCAAGCCTGGCAAGCCTCAGTCACAGTAGTCAAGTAGCCCCTGGTGTTTTTATTGAGACTTTCAATGTGCCTTTTCAGGGTGATGGAGTTGCACCTGAAATCAATAGGGTATAATTAAAATTTGAACAATAGGGGGCACATTGAGGGTTTTCTTTTTTAATTGGAAATTTAATTTTGATCTCATTTCTGTGCAGATCGTTTCTGCTGTTCTAGGATCCATTGGACTTCAAAATTTTGCGAGTGGTGAAGGGATTGATGTCAGGGTAAATTCAGCTTTCCGTATATTAATGAACTTATGATGTGTGACCAATAAAAAATGGTATTTGCATGTCTTTTTTATTCATCTGAAAACCTTTTCCATGACATCTGGGCATATTGGATTGAATGAAGGAGCATGATTCCCAAGGCGCTGGGAGAATTTCAGGCTCTAGTGGGATATTTGATTCATCTCATCCTCAACCCGAACAATCAGGTTTTCGGATTTTGTCTGATAGATCACGTAATGCCTTTGGAGCTCCAGCGGCAGTATCTCTAGGGTCTCTGCAGCCTCCTGTATGTGCTAAATCTTTATTTAATTTCTTTCAGGTGTACATATTCTTTTATTCTTTTATATTTGACATTTTGAGTCTTTTCCTCTCTTGCTGACAATAAATCAAACAATTTATTTCTTAAATATGGCTTTGTAGGTCATTCCTGATTCTTTGACAACTTTGTCCCAATATTTAAGTCACATAAGCAATGAATTTGATGCAATTGGTAAGCATGCCATGTTGAATCTAATAGTTATCCTTCACTGCCTTCTGCTGCATTATTGTTTTTTGAGAATGACACATTTTACTGGCAGTGAGAGAAGGGGGGAATATTGCCCAAGCAGCTGAGGCTCAAAGGAACGTAGAAACTAGACCTGTTTCTTCACGTTCAGGGTCAGGTTCAGCTTTAGAAGGGTTTTCATCTCCCACATTGTTGGCAGAAGTTCTGCTTTCTACCAGACGAATGATTGTTGAACAAGCTGGCGAATGCTTACTTGTGAGTTTTAAAATATCCTCTTAATTTTTCTTCTATGTTTGCCGTTATTTTCTTCCTCACTGTTAACAAGTAGGCATGTGGTGTTATATAATTATTTTCTTTATTCTGCTAAACATATAAAATTGCCATGTTCATTATATACTACTTCCACAGCAACTATCAAGGCAGCTGGAGAATCAAGCAGATGTAACCGATCCACTGTTGCGGTCAAGCATTCAGTCTAGGGCCTTGAGAACTGGAGTTTTGTTTTATAACCTTGGTGCATTTTTACTTGAACTTGGTCGCACAACCATGACACTGCGTTTGGGTCAAACATCGGTAGGCATGGTTTCCCATTGTTGGTATCTTATTAGTTAATTTTTAGGTTTGTGCTTCTAAGTACTAATTAACTTTCTCTGCAGTCTGAAGCTGTAGTTAATGGTGGGCCTGCAGTTTTTATATCCCCAAATGGTCCTAACCATATCATGGTTCAGGTACTTTTGTCTTTCTATCATTCTTGTCGTGATGACTATACTGCTTTTGCTTATTGACCTGCATGGTTCCAGCCCCTTCCTTTTCAACCTGGAACAAGCTTTGGCGCTGTTCCTGTGGGAGCTGCACAGTCTAGCTCAAGTTTAGGTAGTGGACTTGGTTCAAGCTTTTTCCCTAGGCGTATAGATATACAGATACGACGAGGTACAGTATATATATATTTTTTAGTTTACTGGTTCCTGTTGCTTTGCATTATGTATCGAACTTATATGTAACTTCATTTCTATTATTAGGTACCTCATCAACATCATCCAATACCAATCAAGAAGAACGCAATGATACACAACCTGCCTCAGTACAAAGAAATCCAGGTGAAAATCCTGTTAATCAGGCAACCTCTAGGCGTCCAGATGCTTCTTTTCCTGGGGAACCAGGAGTAAGGTTAGTGCCTATTAGAACCATGGTTGCAGCAGCAGTACCGGGTCCTGTGGTCCGTCCCCCTTCAGAATCATCTGGTAATTCTCTAGGGCTTTACTATCCAATTCTTGGGAGATTTCAACATGTGTCTTCTGGACATGTAAATAGTGAACAGAGATCTCAACATTCAAATCAGCATCATGCTGCAGTACCATCAACTACTGATTCCATGTTGGAAAGGCAAACCACAGATGATTCTACAAGGAATGGTAATTTAACAATTGTCTTTCAATATCTGAAACCACTGATTGCTTCATGTTACAAGATGATTGCAGAGTATGTGATCCAAAACTACTTTTCTATAGTTTGTTAAAATAATCAATGCTTATTTATTTTGATTGAAGATGTAATGCTCGACAGTGTTACTACCGAACCCCTCCCATCCCTTATTCTTGACTTTGGATTGTCATTTCATAAGAGAAAACTGGATTTTGGAGACATCACTGCAACATTATCAACTCTAATGAAAAGTGGACTAACATTTTCATCAAGTCTCTAGGAGAACCAAAGATTGATTACATTTGTAGCAAGCTGGGCACATACTACCTATATGCTCAACTTGAGGGAAAGTGTTATAATTAAAAAAAACAAGAAATTGATACTATATAATCAGGAATATAGTTGTAATTATAGAAATAGGGGTTGATTCTAAACAAGTGTATCTAGATTATATATGTATTATTAGGAACCTTTTTTTTTTTATTTATTCCCATTATTAGAGGATATCAAATCTTTTCTATTCATTATAATGATTCCTTTTTGTCTATTTATAAAGCACCCCTGCTGTAACATACAATTTCAGCTCGATGTTTCTCTCTTACCTAGAGTTTCTATAGTTCTTAACAAAATAAGTTGGAAAGAAATAATATAAGTGAAATAGTAATAAGCAAAACTAGACTACTTTATATTTTCTGTCAAGTTTAAAGACTTTAATATCCTCATCGGCACTATGATATAATATCATAAGGTAGAAGGCATTTCAAGTGCTAGTTTATTCTTTCCTAAACACCTGATGACAATGTTCCTTTCGTTTCCCTAAGATAGATGACTTAAGTGATATTTTTCAGTAATTTAATGTGTTCAACTAGTTAATTGTCTAAATTTACCCTATCCTGCATTCTTCTTGATAGCTATGAACTAAAGATATCTTCCAGATTATTCTTATGATTGAATGATTGATTAATCATGCTTTTTAAGCTTTTTATTGTTGAATTCAATGTTTGATTCATTTTGGCGAGGAAGATATATTGCTACTTCCTTCTTTTACTTCTACAAACCTTCTTAAGTATATCATTTCTATAAAATGCACATATTTATATTCTTCTATCCAGAGCGCCCCAACGACCCTCCCCCAACGACCCTCCCCCGTCCGTTTTTTTTTTTGTAACTGCATGCACAAAAATGGAGCACTTATAGGTTTCATTTGTAGCCCAACTTTGTAATCATTCAATTGGTTGCTCATACAAATTCACCAGAGTTTGTGAGGAGTCAGTCAATACCTTGTTCATATAGCTCATGGTTTACTTATTTTGCCGGTTATAAAATTATCTGATATATAGTGTAAGGATATGAGAGATAAATTTGATTTTAGTTAATTTGCCATTGAACTTTGTTGTAGTAGGATCCTTATCAACTCCAAGCACAAGACCGGAGCCATCTAATTCTCGTGTTGTAAATATCAATATTCTGGCTGCCAGTGGACCCCAAAACAACCAAGAACCTGAGCGGCAAATACCAAGCAGTGTACTTCAGTTATTAAGGTCACTCTTTCCTGGTGGAGAAATTCATGTGGAAGATTCAAGTGTACAAGGAGTAACTGCAGGTTCTGACTCAGATCATGCTGCAACATCAAGGGGGGCTGCCCAAGTACCCGAAGCACAACCTAATGCCAGTGAAGAAGGAATATTTTTGTCAAATATGCTCCGTGAAATCATGCCAGTCATATCTCAACAAGTAGGGTTGGAGGGAAATCCTTCAGAAGATCATATGGCTCAAACTTCTTCAACCCAGGTGTGCAGACTTCATTGTTTGCGTTCCTTATTCTATTTTTTATTTGCTTGATTACATTTGCTATTTGGTCAACATCAACTACCAAAACTTCTCTCGCACATTGTGAGTGCTTCTTGACTTTTGACACACGTAGGGAATATCATATTTTAAAGATTCAAAATTTTTTATCCTTACTCCAATCCCTCTGGGTGTCACTTTCTCCAAGGTTGCTGAACAGATATAATATAGCAAAATTATTAGGCGAGATTATGCAGGAGACTATTCCTAATGTTTTTTTTCCTTGTTCAACCAGATTATGTCTAGTGAAAATTGAGTATTGTAACTACGTCTTCTATGAAAAAAGACAAAAGAAACTGATCAGCCTATGTGCATGCAGGTTGAAACTGATGTCGGGACATCACGCAGACCGGGTGATTCTGACTCAAGCCCCCCAAATCCAAAACGTCAAAAGGTCTCTCTTCTACTTTTGAGTTTGTAAACTGTTCTTGTGCACTATTTATTTAAAACCTCAGTTTGGATTAGCATCCCAGTTCTAGGATGGACTGCATGTGCCTAGAATTATAACTGTTAATAAATGACAATAACACTACCGAAAGCCTATTCATTGGGTCAGGTACATGAGTCTAAGGATGCCGGATTGTTTCTGTTGTAAACAATTCTTTAAAGAGGCCATTTAATTATATATACTTTCTAATGGTTTCAATTGAAGAGTCGTTACTGATCTGTCACTGCCTCTAATTATTTGGCTTTCATGTCATTTGATGAACTCTTCTAATAAAGATTTTTATTGGTTTTCTTTTCACATACTTGTATCATCCTGGGTGTGATTCTACTGCCACCTTTTTCTTACTAAATATCACTCTTACTTCCTCTCCTACCCATTACTTATAGATATATTAATTTATAATTATGCCTATGAAATTGTCTAGTTATCCGAACATTCAATGTATTTGTATTGCGTTATGAAAATGAACGTGATTAAATGCATACAGGGTGCATTTGTACAAGAGATTTTCTAAACCACAATGATTAAGCTTATTGGATTTGATATCTTTCATAGCGGTAGTTCCATTCTTCTTGCTTCCTAGAGAGTGGCAGAGGGGGTGAATGGTTACAAAATACAAAGGCATCCCAACCCTTAAGTGGGTGAAAGCTTCAGTATGAGAGGTTGTATAATAGGGAGTGTGAGTGCAAACCTGATATCTGATTCTCTTTCTAAGGATGTCCCAGGCAAGCTCTGCTCCATGACTATGTGTCTGCCATCCTCAGTCCATGTGGGATCCTGTTGGATCATATCCCCAGTACTGTTTTTAGGGGACGAAAGGAAAAAGTTTTTGACCGTCTTTTCAGGCCCAACCTGATAAGATGATCTAGAATAAGTGTTACTGAGCCCAGTAACTGCAAGTCCCAAGTACCTAAATTATTCAAAGACTGTGTTTTTAATTAATTAGATACTGGCCTAGAGCGGGTCATTATTCCAATCCTACCCCCCCAAACCCTATATATACGAGTGTACAAGTTTGAAGGAAATGAAATATCTACCCTTTACTATTTTTTGTCTTCTTTACTTTTCATATGCCTATTCCTTTCGTAGGTTAATTTGTAGTGCTGCTTAACAACTTTGTTGCTTCCGTCCATCCACCAAGGAGAACGATGACCCCCTTAAAAGCATTCATGATATTTTGTTAGCCATGCAGTCCCCCACATGGAAGCTCAAGACAGCTGTCTGTCGTCAACTACTCCAACTATTTTCCACACCATTGCCAACTACTCCAACCATTCAGTTCAAACTCAATGTCAGAATTAAACTTCTAAAGTACAGGGATTTCAGTTTCAGTTTTTCTATAAACTTGGAAAAACAAATCTTGTGCTGGATGCACTCTCCAGGAAATTTTTGAAACCCATCTTCACCTCCATCTCCTCATTGGTTCCGCAACTCTTGACCAAACTTCATCAATTTTACACTACCACTATAGAATAGAAGGCAAAATGTTAATGGGCAAATACACCTCCCCTATCCTCAAGCACTTCAAACCGTTCGAACTCATACTGTTACCAATTCTGACGAGAAAGACTCCCCAATGGCGGAAGATATTGTTACTGAACCTAGTAAACGCTAGGTCCAAACACCTAAATGGTTGGAAGAATATGTTTTGATTAATGAAATGTCTTCCTTTTTTGGGCACATGGAGACCCCTTACTGCAATCCTGTCCCGAATGTTAAACGTACGACTATTCCTACTATTGAAGGGAATGAAAAATCTACTCTTTTCTATTTTGTCTTTTTACTTTCCTTTTACGTATTCTTTTCCTAGGTTAATTTGTAGCGCAGCCTGACAATAAGCCTATTGAAGATGATCTGATCAGAATAGATCGTGTTTATCCTTTAATAAAGACACCATTGCAAATTGTTAAAGGTCCACCATTGACTAAAAATATAGTCAAATTATACATAAAAGTGAGAGTAAATGTCATCTTATAACCTGATTCTGTGAGGCTGCATAAAACTTAGGCCACATTCTAAGACATTATTGTCATGGTGAGTCTTTACAACTTTTGAAGTGTGATATTGAAGTATAAGCTGCAGTGAATTTTATCTAATAATAATTATGGTCTCCGGATTCTTGTCGGCAGCTTTTCTCTTGTTTATACAGATTAATGATTGATGAAGGTTGATGTTTTTATTTGCCCACACTGTAAGTTTATGGACGTTAAATGAAGTGTATGGACGTTAAATGAAAACATGAGTGTTAAGTATCTAATAACATTTCTGCAAAATGATCCTAATGCAAGTTTTGAATTATTTTTTGTTACAATTTCAACTGCAACTGCATTTTTAATAGTGTCATGGTTTCTTAATGCAGATGGAGTGAAATAGAGGATAATGTTCACTGTGCAGTCGTGGAAGATTACGATCACAAGAAACAGAATTTGGGGTGAAACTCAAGATGTCAATATGGTATTAAGTTCTTTCCTAGTTTTTTATATGAAGCGTGATTTCATTCTCTCATGCTGTAGACAAATTTTAAGAAGACTGCTCTCCGGACTATGTGACAACTTGTACGTTACTGGCATTGGAATTGAACTTCCCTAAGTTCGATTTTATTATGCTAGGAATTGATAATAGAATTCAACATTAGAATTGAGATTAGTCACATCTTATAAATTAAATTTGGCGTCCTTGAGGTCTTTATTGAAGAACTGAATCAAACATTTCTCCATTTTTAGGAATAATTTTCATTTCAAGAAAGCAATAATTGAGATGCAGGTATACTATACCCATTCTAGTTACCTTTTTCCAATAGTAGCTATTGGTCTGTATGTCTTATTCTTAAAATATCCTTTCATTTAATTTAGTAGTAGCCTGAAGTAGGACTTTTGTTATATTAAACCGTCAATTTATAGTTATAATTTTATTCTTTCTTTAATCTGGTTGTTAAAGTAAAAAAAGATAGAAGAATTAGAAATAATGTTGAGTTATTTTCTAATTGTTAATAGCTCTTTAAATTAGGCTTTAAATTTGTGTGACACCCAAGTCAGTAGGAATTAAGTTTATGTATATTCATTATTTGTAAAATTACCTGTATAATTTTGTTACTTTAAGAATTACCAGAGAGAGTATTGAAATTTGTATGTTTTGTTATTTTAATTATTTTTCCTTTAACAATAATGCGATGAATATTTTAGCGATTTTAGCGATTTGAGATCATCTTCTAAACTCAATTTTGTCAAATCTGGATCTACTGTAACGAAACGACCTTCATAGACTTTGTATAATAATTGTAAATATATGATTCTTGCATGTAATAATTGGTTTGATTTAAAAAATGTATAAATTGTAAATCTTTGCTATTTTGAAAGATCGTTGCTTCGTATAAATTGTAAATCTTTGCTATCTTAATATTGGATATTTGGTATTTTTACTCTTAAACAAGTCAGAATACTTTGTATTCATTATTTTTAATTTTAAATATATAACTAAGCACTTAAAAAATTTGTTTGGTAGTTTTTTTTTTTTTTTTAATTTTGCCGTTGTCAGGTGTTCTAATCATGAATTTACTGATGTAATGTAAATGTATATTTATTCATAATAAGCAGTTCAATATGTATTTATTGATAGTGTAAAATTATTTTACATTTTAGCATTAATTATTCTTAATTTTACAAAAAAAATTATTTCATAAAAAGAACATGTTTTTAGCATATTTAATAATACAAATGCGAATATTAATGGACATTATTTTTTAATGCAAGAATAAAGTATCCCAATGAACATTACTTTTTTTTTTCTAACCCTGTTGTGTTGAATTTAAAACCTTTTTTTAAAGATAGTGTAAACATGGACTTTTGGGGCATTACACGAGTAAATTTGTATTTTTATAAAAAGAAAAGATGATTGATTTATAAGTAAAATAGTAAAAACTACGTTTATTTCGAATTGGCAAGTGGGAATTTGTTTAGATTTCACTTATTCAAAATTTCTAAATTTTATTTTCTGAGGTCGTCTATTATTATGTGTGTGTAAGAAATAAAACAATAAATATTTTTAAAATAATGAAACATGAAAGGACAAAATATTAATAGTTTTGGAATGAATGTATGCTATCAAGTTTAACAATTAATTGTTATTTATAATTTTTTGTAAGATTTAATAAGTTTTAAGAATTATAACATTATATTTAAGATAAAAAAAATATGTAAAATATTATGCTCATAATGCAATATGATTGTGTCTGGATGGTTTAATAATTAATGATCCATTTAGTGAATTTTTTAAATAATATTTTTATTATTCACACATTATAATATTTCATTCAAATCTTACACATTACTATTTCTTTATCACCGTCATTATATAACATTCAATTTTAAAATTATTATTAATATTAGTGGAAACATTTCTATGTATGTATGTTTACTTTTTTTATCATATTAAATATATTATTATTATAATTTAAAAGTAAATACAAATAATTTTACAGTAGATAATTTTTTAATTTATTTTGTAGATACTTTATTAATATAGATATTTATTTTAATTCAAAAATATTAAATTTAAAAAATTAGTGAAATAAATATAAACAGTTAATTTTTTAAAAAATTACATGAAAGGTAAATTTGATAAAGTAAGTTTAACAAATAAGTTGTTGTAGTGAGTAAAATAATATATATATATATAAAAAATATATATATATATATATATATATATATCCACCAATATAATTTTTTATATAATTTTATAGATAATTATTTAAACATAAAATCAATAAATTGTAGTTTTAAATAATAATTATCAGCCATGAAAAAATATGTAATGATATGAATAAAGTTATGATTATATAGAAATACAAAAATACTAGTAGTAACTCAAAATTTATGGATTTGAATTTGTATACCTACCTTATACACGAATTTATGGATCTTTCAAATTATACTAATTAAGAAGTGTTCAAGGAATTCTTCAGATTTTTTAAAAAACAAAAAAAATATTTAATGGGTTCTTAAATTTTTTATAAAAACTAATTTCACCTTTAATTTAATATTTAGAACGCAATAAATTTAATTTATTAACTTTTTAATAAGTCTTTATAATAAGACTAAAAAAAATTCACAGCCCATTTTAAAAAGCCCAAAATCTAAGATCTCAACAAACAAAAAGCAGCCTTTTTCTCTCTTACACCAGTGAGAGTAGTGATTAGGGTTTCTGTGGGCTACTTCATCCCTGTCGTCTGTGCCGCACCCCTCTACCATGGCTGAACAAGTATTTTCTCAATTTTTTGCTTTTCAATGGTTCTTAATCCTTGTTTGGATCTTCCGTTGATTTTGTTCTTGCGGTTGATTTTGTTCTTTTCTTTTGTATTGCAGACCGAGAAGGCGTTTTTGAAGCAACCAAAAGTGTTCCTCTGGTACGTTACATACTTGCAAGAACGAATAACTTTTTTTTTTTTTTCACATTGTGGATTTAATGCTGAATATATATCTTATTTTTTTCTTAGCTCCAAGAAATCTGGAAAGGGGAAGAGACCTGGGAAAGGTGGAAATCGCTTTTGGAAATCCATTGGACTCGGATTTAAGACTCCCAGAGATGCCATCGAAGGTATCATCTTTCCTCTTTCCTTATCACTTATCACGCTTCTTTATTGCATCGCATCATGTTTGCTCCGTGAGATGTAAATCTATAGGTTACAGATTATTGTTTTAGCGGTTATTTTTTCTTATTATAGTAGAAGGTGAATTTTCGGATGTGGAATATTTGTGAATTAGGTTAAAAAAGTGCATTCCTAAGTAGGCTGTTGGTTGCCTATTTATTATTGATATTTTAGGTTGTCTAAATAGGTCATTTATATATTTTCGACTCCTTTGATTTATCACAGGAACCTACATCGACAAGAAGTGCCCCTTCACCGGCAATGTCTCTATTCGTGGCCGTATCCTTGCTGGAACATGTCATAGTGCTAAGATGAATAGGACTATTATTGTTAGGAGGAATTATCTCCATTTTATTAAGAAGTATCAGAGGTATTATTGTCCCATGTTTTTCTAATTAGTTTGTTTATGAGTGGAGAAATGTAGTAATAGTTGTTTTCTTTTATGTAAAGGTATGAGAAGAGGCACTCCAATATTCCTGCTCATATATCACCTTGCTTCCGCGTGAAGGAAGGTGATCATGTCATTATTGGTCAATGCAGGTGAGATTTTATGAAAGTAATTCTTTTCGGGTATTGTATTGGTATTTGTATCTGTATGGTGATTATTTTACCACTCATGCAGGCCACTCTCCAAGACGGTGAGGTTCAATGTGTTGAAGGTGATTCCTGCAGGATCTTCCAGCGGTGCGAAGAAGGCATTTACCGGAATGTGAGCTTTGTTTTCCAGTTTTAGGATTTTGTTATACGTTGTGCTAGCTTTGTATTTTTTTTTAAACAATGTAGACTCTTTACTGTTTTCAGTACTTTTATTTTAGTGTTATTCTGGGTTTAAAGTTGGGGGAATTGTTTTTAGACTGAGATCTAAAGTTTTGCTCTAATCAATTTGAAACAAATCTTTTTGCTACAATGTGTTTGTTATTGGAAACTAAAGTAAGATTATTAGTTTTTAGACAAGATTGGATTATATGTAGTGTTAGAACCAGATATGTAGATTAGAATTCAGTAGTACTTTAGTGTGTATATGAGTTTTGAATCTCTAAAACAGTATATATTGAATTTTTCCTTTAACACTGTCATTATTTGATCATATATTTCACACCTGCATGAATATAAAAGATATTGTTTGCAGAGGAGAACGGTTCTGCAGAGCCAAGTTTTTTTCATCCACCGTATTAAATCCAAACCATTATATTCCCGTTTCTGGGGCATTTATAATTTGAATGATGGTCACTGAATTCTAATCTACATATCATGGAAGCATATGCGAAATATTTAGTTACCTTGCTTCAAGTTACTACTAGTTATGTTGTTAAGCATGAATATTTGGGTGTTCCAAGTTTGGAATGGCAAGGATTTCAAACCTGTTTTTCCGAATGAATCTTTTGACTCATACAAGGTGATTTCAGTTCATCAGTAGGAGCTATTTTTTTTTTTACTGAACTTGTAATTTAGAAGTAGTTGTAGGACTTTTTCGGATGATGAAAAGAATGTTGAGATTATCCGTTGTGGCGTTTGGAAAAGGGAAAAAATGAATTTTTAGTAGGTTAAAGTTGTCAAATGTGGTGCGTCAGGAATGGATTGTTTGGCTTGAACAAGCAGCATCGTTTTGCACCTCAATACATTTAAATATGCATCGAGTTGGGAAATGATATAGTTTTCCTTTTTTTTTTCTTTTCTTTCGTCTTCTTTCTTCCTTCATCTTCGTACCTCCTTTCTTTTGTCCGTTCTTCATCTTCTTACACCAGTTCCATAACTCTTTTCATCTTCTTCCTAATGAAAGAAAGATATCTTAAATTTAAATGAGATTAGTATAAATAAATTAAATCTAGATAATGAATATAATAACCATTTGATATAAATTTATATTAATAAATTGGTCTGGCCTACTTGACTGTATATGTTCTGGTGAATCCAAAGAAACAACTACCTAGTTTTTTGGTACTGAGTTTGCATTTGGAGGCCTAAAATCACTCAGTGAGTGACAAGGCTATAGATCGTGTTGATTTCTGTTTAATCTGAACAACCAATAATCAAAACAAACTTATCCTGGATGAATTTGAATTTATATGTATCTGTGAATATCCCCATTGAGATGTAGAGACACTATCAGTTTTTTTTTAATTTGAAGTTATTGAGATTTCTGAGGATTTACTTCTAATTCAAATAATGAGTAAAATAGTAATTTAAATAACAGATTTTCATCTGAAAATCTTAATATGAAGAATTCATTTCATAATACATTTAATATGATTCAAAAGAAAATATTTCAAAATTTTGGAAAACATGTTTTAGAAACAAATAATCCAGAAATCACTTTTATAGAAGATAAAATTGTCATTTTCAAAATTAAAGGGTACAGTTAAAATTATAGGGTGTAAGAAGAAAAGAAGTCTGGATTAATTAGTGAATCTTCTAGGGATCATTAATTGGTGAAAGGACCAAAGTCTAAAAAGGATGGCGAGTACTACTATCTCTAGTGTGGAACTATTATTATTATTATTATTATTATTATTATTATTATTATAAAAAGGCAATTGCTATTATTTGAGGGAGTATGAATAACAGTTTTTTGAGAAAAAAATTAATGAACATGGATAATTAGAATAAATAATTGATTTTTGTGAAAGTAAATATAAAAGTTTTTATACTCTTAATAAATTAAGAATAATATCTATTAAATTGAAATATATATATATATATATATATAATTTATTTCTAAATATTTGATATTGAAGAGTTATATTTTTTTTAATATTGAATATTTAATATTATATATTTTTTACTGTAAATTTTTTATTTTATAAAAATTAATTAATTGATATTGAAACAGTAAAAAAACGGATATGGGAATGGGATACGAGTGTATATCCGTTATCCGATAGAGATAAAGACGAGACAAAAACTTTAATACCCGTTAAGTTTGGATATGGAAATAAAAATTATTTTTTTCTTTAAGATGAGTATGAGATAATGAAACTCATTCCCGTTCTCGTCTACCTCCTACTATCACTACTTATTTATCTACCATAAATGTACAGTGAAACACAGGCACGACATTAACATGCTTGCCTTAACTAAAAACCATACTTATGTAACATGGAATATATTATAAAAAAACGAGATAAGAAAAGTTGTATAAACATAATATTCCATGAATTATAAAATAGGTTACTGGTTTAGTTTGAGAGATGCAAATGAAATAAAAATAGATGAAAAGAAGGTCGTTAAAGGTTTGTTAAATTTCAATTTGTTTTGAAAGTGATTTGGATGTATTAAGTGGCAATGTTTGACTTGAGGTTGAATGGTTGCATGCGTAATGCATTGGAAACATAGGCAATAACATTATTGATATGCCACAAAGAAACACAACCTTATGAAATTGTCGGTGCAAGTTTTGAGTGCGATTTGAATTCTCTTCACATTTCAAATGCTTAATAATAGTGCGGTTGGTCAGTAGTTTTTTTATGTGATCAACAATGACTATTTAACCACTCAATTTTTTAACATTTAAAGGCTAATTAATTATAACTCTTTACTCTTACAATATATGCTAATACTCTGCATAATTCTTTAGCCAACTTTTCAACATATTATTAGGCTCAAATTAGTGGTAGTGATGATGATTTTTTTTTCTTTCTTTTTTATTCACTTTTTATATTAGCAATGGTGGATTATTTTGATTAAATTTATTCTTATTTCTAAAATAAATGTTCATATTTGTTTTTGTTTTTGGTATGAAATTTATGTTCTACCTTGGTCTTCATTTAAGAATGGGTATTTTGTAACCACATTCTACACTATTGATTGAATTTTTTTTTTCTTTAGAAAATAAAAATCACAACAATAGAATAAAGTTATATATAATTCAAATTTTTTTTATAATATTTAACATTAAACAATAAATTTGCATAAATATTAAAATAGAGTATCAACATATTAATTAATTAGAATAAAGTTATATATAATTCAAATTTTGTAATAACCACAACTTTTATTATTTTTACAATTTTTAATCTAAATAAACTTAAAATGTTCAAAAAGTCAAATTATTGAAAGAAAATGAAAACTTATGTAGCGAAAAAATTCTTCAAATAAAAAAAATAAAACTATTTAACAAATTAAGATTTATGCAATTAAGCTCATAAAATTTAGAATCAAACATTTTTATTTACGAAAAAATAAAATATTAAAAAATAAAAAAAAATCAAATAAAAATAGTGTAATTTGATAAATCAGATGTTCACACTAAATTATTTGAACCAAATTTTAAAAGTATCTTAAGAAATAAAATGAACTTAATGAATATCAAAACCTCAAACAGTTACGAGATGATGAAAATTATATAATAAATAAAGGTTCTTCAAATAAAATTAACTTACTTTAGAACTTTATTATACTTCTTTTTCACTTTTTGGTGTTGGCCATTTGAAATGAAAATATTTCACATTAAATGAATCCTAAGAAAGGACAATAAACTATTTATGTCATTCCACATAATCTCCGAGTGTCTGTTTGATTTTTAATTTCAAAGCTGAAATCCAAATTTATTTTAAATTGAAAATCAAAAATAATATTTGATAAATTTTTCTTTTGATTTATTAAAATCCAAACATCAATTATTTTCAAAATAAAAAATTTTTAACTGAAAAACAATACATTATTAATGGGATGAAAGAACATTGTCCCACATCTTTTGTTTTCCGTAAAAAACATGAGAAAGATTCTTATGGATTGATAGTGCTATCACAACTTTATAATGCAAAAGGGTTCCTTAGCTTTTGGTATGCTTGACTTTACCATAAACACTTGCATTAACATCTTTGTTGGAATCCCATAGTGATACCCACTAAATTTCAAAACTCCATTCTCTCTCTTATTAACTTATGATTAATTCAACTAAGCCATTTTTTTCAGAAATTCTGCAAACCATCCAGACCTACAAAATCATAGACCTATATTTAAAATTTGTGGTCACTTTTTTTCGAATCCAGATTCTCTATTGATTTTTTTTGGTATTATCCTTTGTTGAACATTAAAAATACACTGTATTGATAAGTTAAATATCTTTTTAATATATTTTAAAACGTCAAAATCAATGTATTATAAAAATACAGTAGAGAAATAACACACACAAAAATCCAGAAGGATAATCTAAATTCCTTTTTTTTTCCTCAAGAAAATTTTCCTACAATTTCCATGATAAGTATAATGTAATTAACTATTACCCATCACATTCAATAACTTCCTTTTTTCGATTGTTGCTAACCAATAAAATTTATATAGCTTTACTTTTCGATTTTTTCTTTTGCTAATTGTTCTTAATTATAAAAGAAACCAAACTCTCTATATATGCCATAGTCAACTTGTGTTTTAACTTATTATGTCACTTATTCAATTATTTATCATAAACTAGTTCTTCGAAATTAGTCATATTTTTCATTGCATCCAAATTTTATATTACTATTTGCAGTATAAACTTGCATTTGTGTTTTGTACATCACATAAATTTTCTTCTTCTGTGATGTGAATAGCCATCACTTTCAAAGTTGTGTTGTTTTAAAAGTCTAAGGTGCAGATTTAAGGCATTGTTTGATTTGATAAAAAAATTATAAAAGAAAATATTTTATCTTATATGATAAACAATTTGTGGAATAACACTGCCTAGACTTCATCTCTATCCATATAAAAGAAAAAAGTTCCTAAAGTTGTTTCTGACTAATCCTCTCCCAAAAAGTATAGCCACACTAGTGCAATTTTTATAGCTACAATATGAAACTCATATTTTTATAGCTACATAATAATATAATTTTTAGAATATTTATTTTAGGTTTCAATAAATTTTATGTCCCAAATTTATTATAATTATTCATTTTTATTTTGAATACCTAATAATTTTTTAAAAATAAATATTTAATAAATGAAATATTTTTATTTTAGTTTTTTTTTTCTAAAGATACATGTAGTTTGAAATAAAAGTATGTGGTCAGAACTAGAATCTGGATACATAATTAATATAATTGGTTTATTTTGAGTTTTCATCTCCCGCATCCTATCTCATTTTTTCAAAATTAATCATAAAAATGTTATAATAAATTTGATTCTATTCGTTGATATGAAAAATATGGACCAAATTTATTTGTTTTCACTTATCTGTGCAGAAATAAAGACAGAAATATGAGAAAAATGGTTTTAGAATCTCCTACTATGCAAAGAAAAAGTGAAAAAAAAAGTGAATTTTCATATTTAATCATTTTATTTTATTTTATTTTATTTTATTTTATTGTACATTGTCACGTGTTTGTGAACCATAAAATGTGAATAATAAATGAATGATATATGTGAATGATTGCTATGTTAAATCGATTACAATTATGAACTTTTTTTTTAAAGTATATCTCTTTAATCAAATATGTATAAGAAAATAATATTAATTAAGAGTGTATTTTAAATAATATATTATTATTCACTATAAATTAATTTTAAATATAAGGACAAAATATTAATATTATAAATTTATTAATTAAAATGTTATCATATTAATTAAATCATTTATGAACTGTTACTTTTTTATCTTAATGTTTTTGACCATTCTTGATCAAGAAAAACTTTATTTTTTATTTTTGCAGTTTTGTTAATACTTAAACCAAAATTTTCTAATTCATTGACTACATAATCCTAAAAAATCAAATTAAAAATAGGTAGAGTATCAGAATTTAAAATTTATGTAATTTTTTTTTATTTTGTAAAGCTGCATTTTGGTGAACGACCTGTTTTGACGATTCAGGCCTAGTAGTACACACGTGAACATCCGTGCGATATAATAATGTTTGTTTTTTTTTTAGAAAAATTAAATTCAACTTTTATATATATTTGGGATCCCGTTTTCATTATAAGAAAGGAAAAAAAAATGTTGGACCGTACATGAAATTTAATATGATACTAAATTGTTTGACTTCTCTATAATTTGAGATTTATTTATATGGCTTTAATTAAAAATCATATCGGCTGGTTATTTTAATTAAATGCTTATAGAAAAATTATGCATCGCATTGACCTTGTAAAATAGAATAAACTAAAAAAGTTTACGTCTAAAAGTTAAAACATAACCTGTTTATGATAGTTAAATTACGTACATAATAAATCCAAAACAGTAAAATGTAAAACTTAAAGTGATCTCAGAAATTAATAATTAACTAATTACGTTGTGTTTTTTTTTTAATAATCACTCCAGGTAAAATAAAATATTGCATCAGATACGAAAAAAGAAAACTTGTTTTAATCCATCTTCACAGATACCTTATACAAAAATATAAGATCCTAGAAAATAGCGTTTTAAGAGTTATAGTGGTTTAAAAATAGTGAGACTCGATTATTTTAATATTAAAAAGTTTTAGTATAAATAGAATTGTTATAAACGAGTTTCATTATTTTAAAACACACCATCTCTCTATAAACCACTTTTCTAGAGTTCTCTGACTTCTCTCTAGAGGTTCTGTCTCTCTGGTCGTCTGATTGAAGAACCGAGACCGTAGGATTGATCCTCTCAGCAAGCTCTTCAAATTGGACCGATCAGTTTCTCCGTTCGCGTAAGTTGAGTTTCTGCTCTCTTTTTAGTCTTTTTCTGTTTTCTGTTGCATGCAAGTCCTCTTCCGCTTGCATGCGACGTTTTAATCATCAGTATGAGTCTTTGTTGATCAGTGATCATAACGGTATGTCCTGATCGTTCTTGTGATGTTTCTATGTGTAGATAGAGCATCCTGTGGAGTTAGAGGTGTTGATGTTTTTAAGGCGTTGACGTTTATAAAGCTGTCTAAACAGGATAACAGGTAAGGGAAACTAACCACTCTTCTTAATTTGAATAGAAAATCCGTAGATGAGCTTGAATTACATGTTTGATATATGAATTAGTGTTTGAATTGCATGATTTGGTGAATAATTGATTTGTGCTTGAGACAAACTGATCCACTGCATGTGGGAACAGGTTCATGACCTGGTATTTTCGCCTAGAGGAGTGACGCTCGCCTGAGCGAAAACACCAGGAGACGCACCTCTGTTCCTGCGCGAAGTCTCGCCTAGGCGAGTTGGGGTCACCTGAGCGAGAGACGATCTCGCCTAGGCGAACCAGCCTAGCCTGAGCGAGAGTTCGCCCATGTTTTCTCTTTTTGCCACTGTTAGTGTCTCGCCTAGGCGAGACTGGCTCGCCTGAGCGAGATGACCTCTCGCCTAGGCTAGACTTTTTAGCCTGAGCGAGAGCTACTGCAGTAGTAGTGCTCTAATTCTGTTTTCTTTGGTGAAAATGTATGTTTTAATGTATCCTTGTGCAACTTAGGCCCTGTATGGTAGGAATGCTACCATTGATGTATTGTATGATTAAATTGGATGAATATAAATTATGAGAAGATGAGGTTGAAATGGAATTTCAAGGGAAATCCAAGTGGAATTGTAGTGTGTGTAAGGATGTAAGGAATCTATAATGGTTGGTATCCTGAAACTCCAATAATCATTCAAGCTCAGATAGAGCAGAATGGATTATGTCATGAGGAGTAGCAGGAGGTCCTCGTCGTTGGACTTGATCCAGTCTAGACGTGGAGGGGACTTACCCTGGGAACGGTCGGGTGAATACTCCATGTGTCCAGACTCTGCAGAGTTTGGGAACCGTTACAGGTGCAAGCCACCAAGAGATTCGATGTCGCTTACATAATCTGGATATTGAGTCTAGAGTCATGTATATGTGTTGTGGTGGTCTATATGATTCTGGTAATAATGAGAAAGATTGCATGGTTTTTGTTTATAATTGAACTGCATGATTCCTTAATCAGATTAGCTTACCCTTGCTTTTTATGTTCATGTCTTGTGTTGTATGTTTCCTTTTGTGATGATCACATATTCAGTGGGAGCAGATGTGGTTGCAGTATCAAAGGCACTTCTAGAGGATGAAGAGCCATCATGTTAGTGTTGAAGAGGAGGTTTCTAGTGGGAGCTTTAGCAGTGGTCAGTAGTACAAAGTTTATTAGTTTAGTTTAAGTGTATAAGTGATATATTTTTTATAGTCATACCTTTTGTAAGACTGTATTAATATATTGTGTACACTGGATTATCTGTTTTGGAACTATGATGCAACTCCCTATTTTTATTAGTTTTAAGCTGCTGAAATTGGGATGTTACATTTATGGTATCAGAGCAGTTCGTCCTTAGGATGACCTGAGGGTTCTGGGTTTGTCATGTCTTGTTTGTGTTAGAGTTCGAGTTTAGTAGAGTTTGTCTATGAAACCAAAAGTATTAAGAACAGAAAACGTCTTGACAAAGTAATAAGGGTGCACACTCATAACTAGATCAAAGATTGTTTTCCTTTCTTAATTTTACTGGTTTGAGAAAATAAGAGAGATAGACAAAAGTTTTGGCTATCAATAGATCTTAGAGTTTTGCTTTCTATGTCCACGTTTGTTTTGTTGCACCTCTGTGGTTTGCGTTTAGTGTTTATAAGTGATAGAGGAATGCAGATTCAACATCAACTTGACCTGCTTACCTTTGTGAGGGTTGGATATAGCTTTTGAGATAACTTTTTGTCTCAAGGATATAGGTTTGTTGTATGAAGTAGATCGTTGAGCGAGGAAACTTAAGCTTTGGGTTAGTGGACTGGATAAAGAGGTTAAAATTTAGCATCAATGTTTAGACTAAGGAAGCTTCAAGGGCAGGCTCACGAAATCAAATGTCACAAGTTTTTTCAAAAGGGGTTGAGTTCAGAGGTTAGAAATATGGAAAATATCAGTGTATGCCAGCGCAACAATGTTTGGGGAAAATCAACTTGGTTCTACATCCCTGCAATTCTGAGGTTCAGAGTTATCCAGATACATGCAATGTTAGGAGAAGTGTCATTAGATATAGTCGTAAGACGATATCTAGTGCTTTATTGGATTGGTGGAAGAGAAACAGTTGGTAGATCCTAGGTTACAGAAAATAATGAGATTGTTTAGCGTCGAGCAAGCTAAGAAAGATAAAGATCGTGAAGTGTAAAAAGACGACAAATCCCTAGTGGGAGGTTAAGACATATCAGAGTTTGCATATCAGTTAGGTAAGATGATGTTTCCTAAGTAGAAAGAGAAATAATATGTGGATGAGAATGAAGTGGCATAAGGGTTTCATATTAGGTTCAATAATCAGAAGGAGATGCTTGGATCTTTCTGGTAGACAACAGGATGTTTCAAGGAAAAGTAATTCACGAGCATAAGCATTGACTTTGGGCTGAGGTAGAGAAATTCAAATGTGGGAGGAAGAAGTGAATCGTTCAGTTCGATCTTGTGGGAACGATGAAAGCTAGAGAAGGCAGAGTACCGTAAATAATGAAAGGAGAAGAAAAATCCTAAATAGTTGGAATTGTGTCTACGATAGTTGGTGCTAAGCTATTAATGCAAATTATCAAATTCAGAAGGTGGTGTTTGGGATATGAGTTTTGGTTTCGTTCGTGATTATAAAACCTTAGTGTCGTCAATATGGTAAATGAGTCATGGTTAACTACAAGGAGGAGTTGGAGTTTGAGCTGGTAGTTTTTCTTCTATGGCGAACAAGTAGAGATTTCTTGGACGTGTGGTATGTTTCGGGGTGATCAAAGGATTCAGATTCAAAGTTAACTTAAATTGTTTCCTTTACAAGGTTTGGGAGCATAAATCTCAAGGGTGACTTGGTTGTTTTCCAAGCTCATTTTGGTGGAATGTGGTATCATAGGAAGTGATGTTCCTTGTTTCAAGAAGGTGAGTAAATGGTTGTGCATCAATGTATGGAACAAGTTGAAAAGTGAAGACAAAGTGTTACCGGTATGAATGTTTATCTAGTAAAGGCCGTGAAGAACATATGCAAGGGATCTCAGTGGTGAAGCAGTTTTAGTTATGTTATGAAGCAGATGTTAGAATAATCACCGACAAGCGGTGAAATTTATTATGGCATTGATATATGAAACGTAACCAGTATCAATAGTTTTACATTGGATGGTTTTGCTAAAAGTGTGGAGTCAAGACAACAGGTGGAAGAGTCCTTAGCAAAGCAATGGTTTAATCGCAGTGTATCATCGTTAGTAATCTAGTCTAACAAAGTTTGGAAAGAGAAGTAATTATACGTTAAGATCTACGACTGTAAGTGGTTAAGATGAGTGGAAAATGTGTTAAGGGAAAGGAAGTTCTAAGAGTGACTTTAAGTAAGGTTTTACAAGCAAGTTATTATCAAGGTTTCGCGACGAGTTTCTCAAGTGTGAAGAGAGTCGTCAAGACGTTGAAGAAAAACATGATCGGCGCTTTAATGATTGATTATTCTTTGTGGTCTTTTGTGGCTAAACACATCAGAGGTGAAAAATGGTTGTTGATCAGAGTGATGCAGCGGAATAATGGTGGGATATACTTATCAATAGTAGGAAAACAGAAAAAGAAGGGGTATCTTACTCTTAACCTGGTGGTTGATGTGGTAGCGAGTTCTCTAAAACAACAGATGTGTCAGTGTTATGAAGATTTGTTAAAGATGTTTAGTAATCATCAACAGCTAGAAGTATGGAGTGCATAGAGGGAAATGGATAGGAAACGAGAGAGCAAAATCAAGTTATGGTTTTGAGTTGTGCTATCACCTTAGAAGTGGAAAAGTGCTAGTATATGTTTTAAGCGGAAAGAGAATTGCAGTGGTTGGTTCGACAATGAAGAGTAAGAATTGGTGGAGAGATGGTTGAAGATTAAAGGGTTTAATAAAATGCTGAGAAAGTGTCAGAATTTGGGGTTGTTGTTGTCGCAAGTGAAGGGTCTACTTTGGAAGTGGGATAACATTATTATGGACTTTGCTGCCCTGGTCAAAGTCAGTATGAGAAGCATGATGTCATGAGGATGGTGGTGGATAGGATGGTCAAGAATGTTATGAAGTTGTGTGTGACCAAGTCAGATGAGTGGTACCTCAAGGAAGAAACTAGATAATGAGAAGTGATAACAATCGCGTTTTAGGTTGAGATCGGTTGCAAATCTTTACATTTTGGTAAACACCTACAAGACGTAGTGGAGAATGTATGGAAGGTGAGTCGACATATCAGACATAAGTGGGTTGGTTAGGTGTGAAGGATCATTCAAGTTTTAAGGTGGAAGGTGGAGGGTTGCTTAGAGAGTAGTAACTAATCCAATCTATACGATTGAACATATATCGCTTAGCATAGAGGCAGAGTTTTCAGTAAGTTTAGGTGTTGCAATCGTTAAGTCAGTCATGTCTAGGTGGTTGTTGTAGAGAACATGAGGAGAACATGGTTTCCTTTCTATCTGACGAGTGAATTTTTGGGGACGAAAATTTTTCTTGTTGGGGAGAATGTAAGACCCTAGAAAATGGCGTTTTAAAAGTTATAGTGGTTTAAAAATAGTGAGACTTGAATATTTTAATATTAAAAGGTTTTAGTATAAATAGAATTGTTATAAACGAGTTTCATTATTTTAAAACACACCATCTCTCTAGAAACCACTTTTCTAGAGTTCTCTGACTTCTCTCTAGAGGTTCTGTCTCTCTGGTCGTCTGATTGAAGAACCGAGACCGTAGGATTGATCCTCTCGGCAAGCTCTTCAAATTGGACCGATCAGTTTCTCCGTTCGCGTAAGTTGAGTTTCTGCTCTCTTTTTAGTCTTTTTCTATTTTCTGTTGCATGCAAGCCCTCTTCCGCTTGCATGCGACGTTTTAATCATCTGTATGAGTCTCTGTTGATCAGTGATCATAACGGTATGTCCTGATCGTTCTTGTGATGTTTTTATGTGTAGATAGAGCATCCTGTGGAATTAGAGGTGTTGATGTTTTTAAGGCGTTGACGTTTATAAAGCTGTCTAAACAGGATAACAGGTAAGGGAAGCTAACCACTCTTCTTAATTTGAATAGAAAATTCGTAGATGAGCTTGAATTACGTGTTTGATAGATGAATTAGTGTTTGAATTGCATGATTTGGTGAATAATTGATTTGTGCTTGAGGCAAACTGATCCACTGCATGTGGGAACAGGTTCGTGACCTGGTATTTTCGCCTAGACGAGTGACGCTCGCCTGAGCGAAAACACCAGGAGACGCACCTTTGTTCTTGCGCGAAGTCTCGCCTAGGCGAGCTAGGGTCGCCTGAGCGAGAGACGATCTCACCTAGGCAAACCAGCCTAGCCTGAGCGAGAGTTCGTCCATGTTTTCTCTTTTTGCCACTGTTAGTGTCTCGCCTGAGCAAGATGACCTCTCGCCTAGGCTAGACTTTTTAGCTTGAGCGAGAGCTACTGCAGTAGTAGTGCTCTAATTCTGTTTTCTTTGGTGGAAATGTATGTTTTAATGTATCCTTGTGCAACTTAGGCCCTGTATGGTTGGAATGCTACCATTGATGTATTGTATGATTAAATTGGATGAATATAAATTATGAGAAGATGAGGTTGAAATGGAATTTCAAGGGAAATCCAAGTGGAATTGTAGTGTGTGTAAGGATGTAAGGAATCTATAATGGTTGGTATCCTGAAACTCCAATAATCATTCAAGCTCAAATAGAGCAGAATGGATTATGTCGTGAGGAGTAGTAGGAGGTCCTCGTCGTTGGACTTGATCCAGTCTAGACGTGGAGGGGACTTACCCTGGGAACGGTCGGGTGAATACTCCATGTGTCCAGACTCTGCAGAGTTTGGGAACCGTTACAGGTGCAAGCCACCAAGAGATCCGATGTCGCTTACATAATCCGGATATTGAGTCTAGAGTCATGTATATGTGTTGTGGTGGTCTATATGATTCTGGTAATAATGAGAAAGATTGCATGGTTTTTGTTTATAATTGAACTGCATGATTCCTTAATCAGATTAGCTTACCCTTGCTTTTTATGTTCCTGTCTTGTGTTGTATATTTCCTTTTGCGATGATCACCTATTCGGTAGGAGCAGATGTGGTTGCAGTGTTAAAGGCACTTCTGGAGGATGAAGAGCCATCGTGTTAGTGTTGAAGATGAAGTTTCTAGTGGGAGCTTTAACAGTGGTCAGTAGTACAGAGTTTATTAGTTTAGTTTAAGTGTATAAGTGATATATTTATTATAGTCATACCTTTTGTAAGACTATTAATATATTGTGTATACTGGATTATCTGTTTTGGAACTATGATGCAACTTTCTATTTTTATTAGTTTTAAACTGCTGAAATTGGGATGTTACAAAAACGTTTCCAAAATAAGTATTAAGTATTCATAATAAAAATTCAAAAATAAAATGTAAAGGATTTATACGATTTTTCGTATGAATGAATTTTTTTTTCTTGTTAATAAATTTTTAGTTGAAAATAAATGATCGATTAATTCTGAAATATTAGCATAATTAAAAATAATCCTATTTGAAAATCTTTAATGATACTCATAAGATTTTGAAACAGAAATATTAAAGCGGGTATGTTTAAAATTAAAAAAAAAAAAACTAAAAATATTTAATTTCGCGGACCAAAATTAAACATAACCCAAAAAAATATGTCATGTATTATTCTAAATTTCAATTGATAAATTCAAAATTAAAGTTTTTAAAATCTGAATTCATATGTTTTATTTTAATAATTCATTGTTAATTCTAAAAGTCTTATCTCTTCAAATCAATCCATATAAAAAATAAATAAAATATTCATTATTAATAGAAAATAAAATTAATAACTTCGTTGGTATATTTTTTTATGAATTTTACTTAATAATTATTAAAAATTATCCGTACAGTTCAGAGAGAACTTGATAATTAATTATGAAATGTTGAGATGAATTTCCTTGACATAATCCGAAATATAAGTTTGTAATAATAAGAAACGAAAACCAAAATGAAAAGAGCTTTTTCCTAACACAAGACTTTAATATTCCCAATAAATAGGGTTGGCAGAAGGTGAATATTATCAAAAGATTTTACTCATCATAATTAAAAATTTCCAATGGATAAAAAAAAGTATTTAATTCCATCTCTTTATATAATGAATAAATTTGTTTTACATTTTTTTTTTCAGAAACCATTTTTCTCAAGTGGATCATGAATGTCATAAAATTGTTCTTTAAGACATTAATGTGACATATTAAAGATTTGGCTTAAAGAAGTTATAAGTCAAAATAATCCATGCTACTTGATTCATGCATCCACTGGTCTCCTTTTGCGCAATTATTTGCTTACATTTAAGTTTCAGTTTTATTATTTGACTATAAATAATTTTTTCCATCATATCATTTACTACATGTCAAATCTCACTTGTATATGCTTATATTATCTATATTATTATATAAAAATTATATAAAAGAATTATTCTTTTTTATATGTTACTTGTTTCTAATTTTATATTATTTTGTACATTAAAATAATTATACTATTTTTATATTTTAAATTTATTATTTAAAATTTAACTATTTTATAATTAAAATAACCATCTTATTTATTTTTTTAAATGAGTATTATTTAAATTTAAATATTATTTAAATCAAATTAATTATCTGAAGTGAAAAAAAATAGAGACAAATTTTCATGTTCGTGTCTTATACAAAACATATTTAACTCTAATAAATAATAATAAAAAATTATTATGCTAATATAATTATTTTTTTATATGCATGCATCTGAGACATACTTTTAAAATAAAAGTGAAAACAAAATTTATTTCAATCTTGAGTAATTTGTTTGTATAAGTCCACATTTAAAAACAAATCAACCTATAAATCGATAAAATGAACAAAATTACTTGATATAGAATTAATTTTTTTTAGTATCGAATATTTGTGTTTTGACATCAGTGCCTAATAAATTAATAATTTTTTGTTTAAAAATCTACATTTATTATATTTATTTTTTATTTAAATCTCTGAAATATTCTTTCTTTTTATTCGTTTTTTATATGACCTATCATATCATGCCGACTTATGTAATAACAGATACTTAATATTAATATTGTTTAGAATTACAGATACAACGACTTAAGAAACACATAAATAGTAATTGTGACATTACAAAAAGAAATACCTAAATAAAAAAAATAACAGTTTATTAAGTATGTAATTTGGAGAAAAACTTAAGTATATAAAAAAAAAATCCATCCTTGAGGCTTATTAAGTTAATATAACTCAACCACAATATTAAAAAAGTTGGAAACTTTAAAAAATATCTATGGTCAATTGTATTGAATGATGTATTCCTACTTCCCAAAGCCAGTTCCCTTATCTTGATGGAAATTATCCCTACCAAGTTTGAACCCTAACAACATGATGCATGATTAAATAAAAGCCACAAAAAGAAGAGAATGAGTTAGGAGAAGAGAAAAACAAGAAAATGGGGTATAAATATCGCAGAAGATTTTTGACATGGGATATTGTTGCAATAAAGAGAGAAAAGATAGAGAAATGAATATAAAAAAGAAAACTAGGTGGGATGACAAGATGATAGGTAAGCATAGAAAAGGACATTATCGAAGCTTATTTTTGTGACAAAAAAAACATTATAATATAAACAATGAACCTAATAAACTCAACCAACAATTTTGGACCACGCTTTCATAGAAAAATCTGGTGCTTAACTGCTACCCTCTTCTCTCCTTTCACACTGCTTTCCACTCACACTAATATATATAAACACAAAACGCCATCATTGTCCCAACATATTCCAAGAATCTTCTCTCTCTCTCTCTCTCTCCCTCTCTTTCTCTTTCTCTTTGTGGTGTAAGCAACAAAATTCCATCATCAAGTGTTCTCTTCTTAATGTGTGGAGTTGTGTATGTGTGACTGTTGCTTGATTTCTATGCCTGCAAGTGCAAGCTCCAGTTGCTGAGTTGAACGTGCCACTTGGCCACGAGTGCTGTGCTGACACTATGTGTGTGCAAGAGGGTGAACAAGTTGGTGAGGATACAGAGAAGAACGTTGATAACAGAAGGGTGTCATGGCCTTTGCATTGTGATCTCTTGCATGCCCAGATGGAAAACAGGGAAAAAGACTCTTCCTTTAGAACCCCCACTGACCAGATCACTGTTGCAAATTCATTTCCTGTGAGCATTGACTTCCCTTATCTTTTCTCTTTCTTCTGTTCCTTTCTGGGAGGTCTCATTTTTATGATTTTTTTTCTCTCTGTACTGTACGGTAGTTTTAATTTAATTTGTTGCCACTGTTTCAGTTCTGCTTCGGAGATTTCAATAGTATTTACTTGTTATTATTCGTGAATCTTGTTCACTGTTTTTTTCCCTTTTGTGAAGTCGTGGATTCTTCTGTAGTTGTCCTTTTCTGAATTAGATTTTGGTTTGTGCCTGCCCATGTTGCTGTTAATCGTTTGTTTGGATTCTTCTTGATGAAAAAACCTGCTGCTGAAATTTGACCGCCAAGGCTTACATGATCTTGAAATTCTATCAGATGTGATTATCAAAGAGTGGCTGTTGTTAGAATTTGCTATGGCAGAAATTAGTTAGTCTCAGGGAATAGAGATTAACTTCGGGTACTTGGTCACATCAATGTGGAGATCGATTGTGCTGTCAATTGTATTGGATTGCATCCTTGCGTGTAAATGGCGATTAGATTTTCCACATGATTCTATTTGTTAGCACAAACTGTAGGTTCATAATTGTCTGTGACTTTCTAGACATGACAGTTAAAAACTACTGAAATTGACATTGAATATGATTTAAGAATTACATTTGTGCTTTGCACTTTTTAGGAATACTCATCTGTTTCTTACCTTTCATGTCTTTATTGAGTTTGCATAGCATCTACTATTTGTGAACTTTATTTCACTGAACACAGTTCCTATTTTCATTTCTCTGTTCTGGTATTTTTTAGCTGGAAAGCATATGTGAGGATACAGAAACTGTGGACAAAAAGCAGAACCTGATGAACTTTGTCCCTACTCTTCGGTCTGGTGAGTGGAGTGATATTGGAGAACGCTCTTCCATGGAGGATACACACATATGCATTGGAGACTTGGCCAAAAAATTTGGCAATAACGTACTTTCTGAGGAAGCTATTTCCTTTTATGGTGTAAGCTATCTGACCAATTATACTATTTCCCTGTTGTCATAAATTTCATTAAATACCATCCTCAGTCATATTGTATTTCTCACAATAAACAGAAAAAAATGAGCATGCACGGTTCAGCCTTGAATAGGACCCGGTATGAAGGAAGAAAGTAGTCCATGATAGTGATGGACAACTTGAAAGTATCTTGTTATGTTCACATTGTCCAATGAGAGTCTCAAGCCACAAAAGTTTCATCTCCCAAAACTTTAGGAAGCAAATAAACTTACAAATTGTTCATTTTTGAAGTAGACAATGACCATATAATTTTAGATGATGTTATGAGTCAAACTTAGGGATTTACCATTAAATTCTTCAATCTGGTTCACAAGGTTCAGTGTTGAGAATGTTTCCTTGTTTGAACTTTCTTAAAGGTGAGATCATGGACTCATTCATCATTGTCACCCTCTTCCTCCCCTTTAGAAGTTGTAATTATATAACCAATCTGAAGTCTGACTTTAGACTTTTGAGTAGAGCAAATCATAGGGAAATTCACCTCAGAGAAAAAGAAAGCTAAACAATTGTTATTCATTTTGAACAGTTGAATATGCACCCCATTGATCAGGTTTGACATGTAGAGAAAATTATATCTGTGCAGGTATTTGATGGACACGGAGGGAAGAGTGCTGCACTATTCGTTCGTGATCATCTACCACGAGTGATTGTTGAGGATGCTGACTTTCCTTTGGAACTTGAGAAGGTTGTCACAAGGTCATTTTTGGAGACTGATGCAGAGTTTGCAAGATCATGTTCTATTGAGTCTTCCCTGTCTTCTGGCACAACTGCACTCACTGCAATTATATTTGGAAGGTGAGCAAACATTCGTTTCTGCTGTACTTTGGCTTCAAACCAAAGTATAATTTTCACAGCTCACAGTGGCGAAGTTGCGCACTGAATTTGAAGGAAAAACTTAGTGCCTAATAGAAGTTGCATAAATATTGAATGATAACAGTTAGCTGATATATGTTGAATGCATATTTGATGAAGCTATTTCTATGTTCTAAACAAAAGCCGTTGTATTGTACAGGTCTTTACTTGTAGCCAATGCCGGAGACTGCCGAGCCGTGTTATCTCGTGGCGGCCGAGCTGTAGAAATGTCCAAAGATCACAGGCCGTTGTGCATGAAAGAAAGGATGAGGGTTGAGTCTGTAGGTGGATACATAGATGATGGTTACCTGAATGGGCAGTTAGGTGTGACTCGTGCTCTAGGGGACTGGCATCTTGAAGGAATGAAGGAGATGAATGGAAAGCATGGACCATTGAGTGCTGAGCCTGAACTTAAATTGATGACATTGAGCAAAGAAGATGAGTTTTTGATAATTGGGAGTGATGGAATATGGGATGTTTTTCGCAGCCAGAACGCAGTGGACTTTGCTCGAAGGAGGCTTCAAGAACACAATGATGTGAAGCAGTGTTGCAAGGAGATAATAGGAGAAGCAATGAAGAGAGAAGCAACAGACAATTTGACAGTGGTGATGGTGTGTTTTCACTCAGAACCACCACCTCCTGTGGTAGTAGAAAGGCCTAGAGTCAGAAGAAGCATATCTGCTGAAGGACTTCAAAATCTTAAATGCTTGCTAGAAGGATAGAACATTCTTGTCTGCAAGGAAAATGATTTTTTTGAGCTGAGATTATGTGTACATAAATTCATCCACAACACTGAAAATGCCCTCTGGGGATAGAGTAAGGAACACTCCAAGATGCAAATTCTAATAAAATCCATACCATCGTCTATTTATTTTTCCCATTGTTAATGGGAAAGTGAGAAACTTGAATCATGTATATCTTGCAGAATGTAATTTATACGCACAACATAGTAGAATTGTGCACATCACACTTTTTCCTTCTTTGTTCTAGGGTGAAGCACATTCAATAATTTGTTAATGGAGTATCAGAGGTACTCAAAATGAGAAATAAATATCTAAACTGGATAAACACACTCATCTAAATACAGTAACAACAGTCTAAAGTGAATTTTGACACAAACTTATCGTAAATATAGCTTGCAGAAATGTTACGATAGTATAATCTTTTACCTTATAAAAGATGACGCCCCTGTTGCGTAACTATCAGTTCACCATTTATGCCACTTACATAAAACCAGTTGGAATTGCAGTGCTAGCTGGGAAAAGATTAGGAAAAGGTCATTGGTTTTAATCCCTATACTCTTTTTTAGATGACAAATAAGAAGCATCGGAACAATTTCCCTCAGCAGATTTACTTTATAAAAATAGGTAAACGTAAGTGATACCTGGAAACTTCTGCGCCCTCAGGAAGAGCGACATTCCTTATAATGCTAAATAGTATATCATATATTAACAAAAAACAGGAAAAGAAAGCCATTAAAATACTACTCAAATTACTTTACTCTAATCATGGAAACTTTCCAAAATGCTTACGCATTACAGGTAGAAACTAGACTTCGCCCATGATTTCCATCATAATCTGATAAACATAAAAAACATTAAGGGCCTGGTCAGAAAGCAGACATAAAAGAAACACACTTTTCGGCCTAACAAGACGCGAAGATACATGGAAAGCAATAGTGTCGACATTGAATCACGCAAGGACATGTGTATCATGAGAGAAAACCGTATTTTATTTGATAAGTACGAGTTAACAGGCTAAGTAGTGAACAGTACAACATAAAAAAGTATTTCACCATCAACTAATAGTGAGAAAATAATTGAACGCTTTTCAGCAAATCTCCATCGTTTAAGACACCTGTCAACCATGTATAAATCGATCCCGGAAAAAATTATAGTTTTTCCTCTGCATTATCTGGCTATGTGGTTTGACTAAAGTCCATAACTACTACTACAGCAGCTAAATTGCAAATAGGATTTTGTTGAACCTATACTATGAAGGTGTGAGAAATACAACCACTCGTATAATTACGATCTATGGAGGAAAGAAAAGAAAATATTAAGTACAACTACACGATAAAAGGTACCATCAATACAGAATTTTACATAAAAAAAAAAGCTGCAGCTTTTTCACACTGAAGAGAGAAGGTAGTAGACTGCTATTTCAACGGCATCGGAGCTTTCATCAGTACGTGAAAATAGCTGAACCATATCCTGATAAAAATGCGAAGCACTTGAAATTTTGCTTGCATCACATACAACGGGGACTGCTTAAGGCCCAAACTTCTGAAGAAAACCCCGGAATGAAAGATCAAATCGGCAGAATCATCATTTATACAGAATCACATCATTTGTTGATGAAGGTCTGCTGCCTGCTGAGCCAGCTCCACCATCATAGCCTCATCAAAGAACTTATTTATGCTTACATCCTCACTCATCCCCTGCGAGATTTAATGTAAGATCAACATGTATTAAATGCTTTGCACTGGCTAGTTATTTCAATAGAGGATAAAAACAAATCATGAACTGCAAAGTCTTTAACATAAATGCGTTGTGTTGTTATCACCACGAGCTCTAAAGAAAAAATAATTTAGAAGGGCTAAAATTCTATAATCCTTAGTGAGTGCCTAGAACGAGGCAAAGGCTTTACCTTTCTCCGCCTGGTCTTCACCATAAACTCACGGGCAAGATGCTGGATAGGTGCGGGTTCAAGTGGGCGCAAAACAATGTTTTTGTCCAGAGGATCTCCAGGAACAATAGCCCAATGATCAAAAACTGACAGACAAAACGCTTGACCTTGTGTATGGTATCTCAAGTCTGTCTCAAATCCAAAAGATTCTATCACGGGTAAAAATGCCTGAGATAAATTGGGAATAAAGTCAGCAAAACAAATTTCTGATCTACTCAAAGTACCATCAAGACCATAGTCCAAAGAAACGACATCTATTATAACAGTTTATACGTAAGAAAAGTTAACCACCACCAACCTTAACGATATAGGCTGGGGTGCCTGGCTGCGGAACATCAGCAGTAACATGTCCACGCCTTCTAGATAATACAGTGTAGATTGCAGATACACAATCAATTGGTGTTTGAATCTGATGCAAAGGCCAAAAGAATAACATTATTAGTGCAAATAAAAAATATATTCACTTCAGTGAAATTACACTATTCCAGACATATTTGATTACTCCACTATTAGCTGGTACGAAGGTCCTAACATGGTCATCAATAGATCAAAATATCAAAAACCAAAATTAATTACAATCTTCAAATGCAACCATCATTGAACCATGATAAGAGTATATACCTCCACATAATACACAGGTTCCATAAGCCTAGGAGTAGCCATGAGGAAGGCTGAATAGGCTACTCGTCTGGCTGTGGGAATGATCTGGCCAGATCCCCGATGAAGTGGTTCAGGGGCAATCCTTGCGTCAACAATCTTGAACTTAACGTTTCTGATGGGTTCATCACACAGAGGTCCTTCTCGTGCACCCCACTGAAATCTGTCAAATGACAAAATATCAGAAATCATAATTATGGTATGATCAATTAAACAAATAAAAATAGCTGAATGTCAGGTATGGTTACCCCTGAACAATGGAATCCTTCACAGCATTCAGCAGACTCTTGTCAACTTCAGTTGGTAGAGTATCGTCTAACAGAATATTGGGACCCTGCATTGTATTTGCACGTGTTAAAGAGTTTAATGGAGAATGACAGACTGATAAATAGATCCATAGAGAAAATTTACCTGCTTATCAGGGCCAAATGCCCATATTGACCGCGCAGCAAGAAGATCCCAGTCATATTTTGTCTGAAAAAATTCACCTAGTTTTTTTCTATTCCAGTCAGTGCTAACAACACCATTCTCTATGTCCTCTGCAAGGCCTCTTTCTAATGGCTCAGTAATCTAAAGAAAAATCAAGGTCAATATGAGTGGTGATGACACGAGCAGTAAACCAGCCTGGGATAAAACGAATTCAATTCGAGAACTAAGCCATATACCTACCATAGTTATTTTATTCTTCTTGTTTGGTGTTTCAGCAAAGCATTTCATTGATGAAGATTCAACAACAGTTTCACAAAATGAGACAACAGGATCTGCTACCTACAACAGCAAATGAACAGTTCCACAAATTACAAAAGAACAGTTTCACGTAAAAACCCATTTCTAATAAAATAGAGTGCAAATACTTAATGACAGAAGGATTGAGTAGGGATCACCTTGACTTCTACTTCAGAATAGAGCTCTCTCAGGTCCTTCATAATTGAATCCAAGTACAGCTCACCAGTCCCTAATATAGTGTGCTCACCAGATTCCTCTACTTTAGTAACTGCAAGAGGATAACTTTTGCTTATTTTTCGCAGGCCCTCCACCATTTTTGGCAATTCACTTGGATTTAATGGTTCAGTAGCTGTTTTTACCACTGACAGTGTATTGAACTGAAGAGGCCGGAATATATACACATCTTCGTCATAATCCACATTACAAAGAGTAGCAGTTTTCATGATTGAAGCATCCACACCTTCAATTAGGACCCAAGAACCAGGAGGAGCCTCAGCTACTGGCATCCTGTCTCGGGCTTGATACACCCACAACTTAGTTACTTCTTTAACAGTCATATCCTCCTCATCATCCGGTGAGTATCCTTCTCCGAGAACACGTACAGTCTGTCCTGTCTGTATCTTGCCACTATAAACTCTACCAAAGGCATCAAACACACTACAATCAGATTTTGGATACAATTTGGTTACATTAACCATTAGGGGACCATAAGCATCACACTGAGCCATGGCTTTGTAAATGGACGAGTCTTTAGGACCAGTATATATGTGGTCAACTTTCTTAGTTGCAGCATCCCTCGGGGAAGGTATATGTTGAACAAGCATATCAGTGAAACCTGAAGCTGGACCAAAAACTGAGCTACATGCCAGCCTTAGCAAGGGTCTGACATTTAATCTATAGGCCGCATTACTTAGTGTGACTCCTAGTTCAGCAAGTGTTGTCTCTACACTCTTTTTATGTTCCCCAATCACTTGGCTGTATATCTTGTAAAGGGGCTCAAGCACAAACTCTACAAAAGATCGCTCCCCTCCAGTGGCAGGGGGCTTCTTTTTGAATGCTCTCGTATCTGGATGAAAATAATAGTCTCCCCACAGTCGAGAAGCAAATTTATTAGCTTCCAAAGGAATTCCATGCAGCTTCCCATACAACTTAGCAAATGACTGCAACGTAAAGGACCATCCAGCAGTAGCACTAGCAAAACAAACATTTCCAGTAACTGGATCTATAACTTGAACATCACCGGCAATCGAGGAGGCAGCAGATATGTGAGTATTAATAACCTCCAAAGTATGCCTTAGTTTATGATAAGCATCCTTCGGCGGCAACTTAAGTTCAGTTATAAGCCTGTCAACCTAGAGTCAAAACATGAAAAATAAGACCAGAACTTAAACTCTCCCTTAACATCAATCAAGAAATACTTTACCTTATTGATTACAACTACAATCGGCAACCGCTCCTGAATTGCATGACGTATTGCCCTTTCCGTGTTTACCTACAGACCACAACAAACTGAAAGCTCAGTGTTTAGCAAATTGCAACCACACCACAACAATTAACTACAAAGCAACAATATTCTTTTTTGGTTTTTCATATAAATCTCTCTTCAATGGCAATCTTATTCAAGAAATGGTTGGACATTAAAAGAAAAAATCCATTCTAACAGAGTTTCAAATCGTGGTTATGGGAGGACAAATCACAAGAAAATAACAACTCAATGTTCTTTAGTTTCTCCTATGTAGGCAACCCCTTTCGGAGCGTTGAAATGAAACACTAAACCTAAGCACCTCTCCTGGGAGATTCCAACCTGAGTTCATCACTCCAACTCCAATGCCTAAAAGTCTAAACACAAAAAAGTATAATGAGTCATACCATGACTCCTTCAGCAGCATCTACAATCAAGACAGCGCCATCAGCAAGCCTCAAAGCCGCGGTCATTTCATCGGAGAAATTAACATGGCCAGGCGTGTCCATGATGTTACACAAATACGACTTGGAGTTGCTATCCTCCAGCACAAGCGACATGGGAATAGCCTTGATCGAAATTTTCCTCTCCTGCTCATCAATCCGAGTGTCCGTATACCGCGTGTGCTTCTCGCTCTGAGGATCGAACGTGGACATGTGATGCGTCTGCTCCACGAGCATGTCCATGAACACCGTCTTCCCGTGCTGCAAGTGCCCCACCAGCGCCACGTTGCGCACAAGTGTAGGGTTCGACATGAGGCCCAGCAGGAACTGAGAGGAGACATAGGTGGAGGAGTCCTTCACTCCAACCTCGAACTTGATGTTCCTCACGGGCTTGATGATGGGTTGCTCCAGGGGCTGTTCATCCTCGTCCATTACTAGGGTTTCAACGTCGTCGCCGTACACCTCCTCCGCGGTGGGGTAGTACTTCTTGTCCTCCGCTAGCACCACCTGGTTCTCAACGTCCTCCGAGATCGTCGTCATCCATCCGTTGTTCGGATCCTCGCCGTCCGATGGGGCTCCCCCGTCGGACTGTCCATCGGCGTTGTCCTCGGCTTCGGCGTCGGAGTCACGGTCAGAGTCCTGGTCGGACTCCATCTCCGGGCCGATGTAGTTTCCGAACTCGTCGTACAAGCTATCGTCCATGGCGGAATGTGAAGCGTGGAGAGTGAAAGAGTGAGAATGCGAGGGAAATGTTCTCACCGTCGTTTCAAACAGACGGAGACGGGGATTTCGGGTTTTAGGGTAACGTAACCACTCGATAGCGCGGTTGGGGAGTTAGGATTTCAAGTGGACTGGACCAAGCCCGATATAAAATACAAGTAATTGCTTCCTGTACCCCACGATTACTAAATCCACGCCCATACTTGTAGAAAAAGGGAAAAAATACTTTAGAATAATAAGAGAGAAAATGTGAAAAAAAAAAATCGTTCTGTAAAGATTTTTTCAAATCACATTTCATGTGGAATGTTACGTCAAACTTGTTTTATCAAACCATTTCATGTGAAGTGTTTGGAAACAGAAAGCTCCAAAAAAATTGTCATCAAAATTTTCAAAACATATAATTGGGAAGTCACTTTTATAAAAATTAAATTGTCATTTTGAAAATTTTGAAGGTGGACGAAAAATTTTTGAGAGTGAAAATATACTACTCATATTTCATGATTAAAAAATTAACAAAACCAATTACAGAGAAATCTGAAAAATTAAATTTGTATGTAAAGTATCATGTCGTTATTTTGTTACGTATGATTTACGAAAAGATAAGATATAAATTTTAAAAGTATTGTAGTCTTCTAATAAAAAATATTTCCTATAATATATTTAAATTTAATTGTCTTTCCATTGTTTCTTTAGTGTTGTCCTTTTTTTTATACATATTATTAATTTTTAAGTGTTATTTATTTCTCATATAAGAAATAGGTATTTTAATTTATTTAACAAGAAGAACAACAACACGTGTGTCACTGTAATTTAAGTATTCTCTTTTAAAGTATTATTGTTTAAGTTTTCTGAATAATTCTACTAAATTTCATCTTCCATTTTCTTTAAATAAAATTGCAAATTTTATATTTTCCTATCTCATAAATTATACACTATCTACATTATTCCCTGAGTAACAACATCTCATCAAGTATTTTTTTTTATTGGCTTAAATACTTTTTTGTCCTCATTTTCGCAGTGTTTGTTGCGAATGATCCTCATTTTGACCGAATGTTATCATTTTTATTGAATGTTTAAAATGATCATCATTTTCGCAATTCGTGTTTTATTTAGTCCTTTTTCTGTAACGCCGTTTAAATCATTAACGGAACATTGTACAGGTGGCATGGTTTGTATCAGGGTGTGTTACGTGTACTGTACAGGTGTGGTAATTAGATATTTGGGGTTAAACAAGTAAGCTAGGGTTTTGGTAATGAATTATTAGGCAGTTGGTGAGTTTTGGCAATCTTGTTCCTCCATTCCCAATTGGTGTTGTTGCAATCTTCTTCTTACTGCAATCCCATTATATAGGTATGTTACGGTCCCAATCTTCTTCCTTTACCTCTGGTTGTAATCGTTGGAGGCAACCGTGTTGTATCACTTCATGCATTGTTGGTGGTTCAACGAGAAATTAATTAATCCCAATTTGTAGTTGCGGAGAGATGACAACTTTAAGGATGGCAAGAACTCCAAATAATATTGGTAGAAAATTTTGGGTATAATTTGTTTTTATTTTTGTGTTAATAATAAATTGGTGTTAATAATAAATTGGTTTTAATTTTTGATTTATTGATTTACAGAGTGATGGTTCGAATAATGTGGGCTGCAACTTTTTCAAATGGTGGTGTCGATGAAAAGATGTCATCATCATGACACAAATGAGGCATATTAATGATTTTAAAGTCCTATCTGTTTTGTACTATTGTTAAATGAGATGTCATCATCATGACACAAATGAGGCATATTAATGATTTTAAAGTCCTATCTGTTCTGTACTATTGTTAAATGAAGAAATGAATTAGTTTGATTATGTTGATATTAGTCCCAACATGTTCAAAATGACATCTTAATATGAGCATTAAAGTAAGTGATATTGATTTAAGCTTGGAAAAAATTAAATTGATCTAAGTCTGGAAGAAGTTAAATTCATAACATTAATTCATCATCATCAAAATGCACTAGATCAATGTTTGACAAAAGTGAGATTGGACGAAGTTTAAGGAAAGTCCAAATGCAGTACAATGTTTGACTCTCCACTTCATTCCGAGCTCAAGAAAGACGAAGATGAAGAAATTTCCCTAATTGCAAAATTTATCCTAAATTGAAAAATTAACGTTAATTAGCCACCTGTACAGTACATGTAACACACCTTGATATAAATCGTGTCACCTATACAATTATCCGTTAATGATTTAAACAGCGTTACAGAAAATGACCAAATAAAACACGAATTGAAAAAATGAGGACCATTTTAAACATTCGGTAAAAATGAGGACCATTTTAAACATTTTGTCCAAATGAGAATCATCCGCAACAAACACTACGAAAATGATGACAAAAAAGGTATTTAAGTTTTTTTTCATTCTTTTAAAGTCTTAAGTATGATTGTGATTGAAGTAAATATTGTAGAATAAACATAAAACAATTTAAATGAGTTAAAATTATTAAACCTTAACAAATTCATTTATTTATAAGATAAACTTTTTAAAACATGTAATATTGTATGTCATTTAGTATTTGTAGTCGGTAAATGTCATTGTTTCTTTTATGTATTTATAGTTATAGATATATTTTTCAACACAAAATTCATACGACGGAAATAAATACAATAAATAAAATATTGATTTTGTGAACATAAACTGCGTTTACATTTTCTGCAAACATCGGTTCGAATAGTATTGTAATCGATAAATGATATATTTATAATCACTAACAACAATCACACTTTTCTAGTTTCGCGAGTTTCTTATGCTATAAGAGATTTTCCATGTGATTTTTTTATTCTGTTTGCAAATGATCTTTAAATTTACTGTGTATTGATTTTTGCATATCCTCTAAAATTAAAAATATTCGTAGCATACAAAAAAAATGCAACCAGTAAAAGAAACTCACTGCTGAATGAAATCGTGGTCCGAACAACAAAACTTCCTAAATGTGGATACCGTTTTAATTATATTTAAAATAATAGATCCGTATTTCACCTGATCAGATACGATGGAAAATACCAAAATGAAATAAAAGCACTTTCAATAACACATCATACATATGTAGGATAACCATATTTATTCATAAGCTCCATATGCATAATTGCATCAGAAGCGATGGTCGTGGCGTGGTGGAGGGGCCGGAGGGTGGTGGCCATGTGGCCCAGGAGCAGCTTCTGGCGGCGGAGCAGGTCCATGATTGGGTGGCCCGGGCGGGCCATGGTGAGGTGATGGGCCGGGCTGGTGGTGATGACCAGGAGCGGGCGGGCCATGGTGAGGTGGTGGGCCGGGTGGGCCTGGAGGGCCTGGCGGGGGAGGGTTGTGCATGTTTCTTCTCTTCGTTGAATTGATGAAGCAGACACTGAGGCTGAACGAAAGCTTATATATATATTGAAACCACTAATTTCTAAAAACTGCAATTTTCGACGAAAGTAAATAACTTCTTCCTTATCTTCTAATAATCTACTGGTCAATGTATCGGTTTTGTAGTTAGTAGTTGAATAACTAACATTCATCGTACAACATGCCAAGAATTTAAGCTCCACTTGCAGGTTTATGTACCTATAATAACACTTCTTACAAATTTTAAATATAAAACAATTTCACCTCTTATCTATCCAACTTTCAAAATTTATTCAGATAAAAATTAGTAAATAGGAATTTCATAATACTTTACCTAAATTTACATTTGAATAATGATTTCGACACCACTTATTATCACGCCGTAGTTTAGGGAAAAAGAAAAGGAGTAATTTTTTTTTAAATTTAAATATATTGAATTTGAATTGGATGTATTTTAAATTATTTTAATTAAATAAAATAATTAAAATTTATTGAATTACTTAATTTTATTTTTTGAATTTGGTATTTCAATTACCGTAATTCAAGTGATTTCTTTTTTGTGTTTCACCAATGTTGTACATAGATCAAAACAATTTTATATAAATCCATCTAAACTTGTGTTTTGCATAAATGCATCGATTTTTTCACAATATGCTATGTTGAGTGTTTTGCACATAATAACTAATGTTTGTGTAGGGTAATAACTTAAGTAATAAAATAGTTAAAAATGGATATTGATATATCACGTAAGAATGAAGTTGTCTTCTTACATTCACTATACTGAACAACTGTATTGTCTTAGAAAGAAATTGATTTTCACAATAAATTGTGTTTTTAGCATTATGATAACTAGCTTTGGCAATATGATTTTTATAATATTCCGAGTGTTTTAAAAAATAATAGACAATTATTTTTAAGGATAATTTACATAAGAGATTAACGTAACTTTTTAACTATGATTTTCAAAATATTAAATTTAATTTTTTTCTTACAGTGTTTATCTTTATAAAATTTACTTAACATAGAATTTAGATTTTACTTTGAATATTCCTAAAAACAAACTATTTTTTTCACGTGCCATTTAATTTCTAAAATAAACATCTAGATGAACATAAAATATTAAGTAATTTTTCAGGCCAATAATGTTGATAAAGCTTATCACATATCAAATGGGTAATGTATCTTAAACATTCTAGGTTGTCTTACAAGACGAATAAAATCGAAAAAAAGAAAAACTACGTAAAAGTAAACATATAAATTTAGGAGCGGTAAAACGGTATTGATTTAAGGACTAACTTGTTAGTCCGTGTTAAAAAGGATAGGTTAGATTGAAAATTTTAACCCGTCAATCCGTTATAGTCTATTCAGTTTAGCATGTCAATTTGATGGATCAAAATACGACCAGTTCGTCTCGACTTGTTGATCCATTTTTAAAAAATTCAATAAAAAAAAATAATTAAAAAATTAATTTTTATATTATATTTTAAAGGTGTAAATATATAATAGCATTATAATTTAAATCATTAACATTTACAAATTAAATTTTAATTATTAGTTATAATGAAGTAATTTAATATTTAAATATAATATTTTTTAATTTATCTAATTAAAAACATTAATTAATCAATTAAAAATTTAAAAAATATTTTATTTAACTAAATATGTTTTAAAATTAATTTATATGTATATATAAAAAAATTGAAAATTAAAAATAAAAAAAATAACTAACGGGTCAATTCGGTCCAACCCGTTAGCCTGTCATGTATGAAATGAGTTATGATTATTAGTTCGATAATGTTTGACGGTAGGAATGACAAAACAGGTCAACCCGCCTCGTTCTGGTCTAGCATGTCTGTGTCCCATCAAACAGAAATGGGTAAATAATTACAACGTGTCCCGTATAGGGCGGGCTAACGGGCCAGGTCGGGTTGGCCCGTCTACTTTTTTTTTCTTTTTTTAAATTTTTTAATTTGTTTTCAAAGTTTTTAAATTTTTTTATTTTTAAAAGTTGTTTATATATACATATAAATTATTATTAAATGCGTATTTAATAAAATAATTTTTTAAAAACTTTTAATTGATTAGTTAATGTTCTTAATTAGATGAAGTAAAATAATTATTAAATTTACACATTAAATTATTCAATTATAACTAATAATTAAAACTTAATTTGTAGGCGTTAATGATTTAAATTATAATACTATTATGTATTTACACATTAAAAAATATAATATAAAAATTAAATTTGTAACTACTTTTATTTTATTTTTTAAAAACGGGTCAACGGTTTAGGACGGACTGGCCCGTCAAGTTGACAGACTTGACGGGACGAGCCAGAACGAATTGATGGGTTTAAATCTCCAACCTAACCCGTTCCTTTTAACATTGGCTGATGGACTGGTCCATTAGTTCTAACTTGTTTTATCACCCCTATTGACGTAACACCCTGACCCGATTATTATTTACGAACTACGAACACATCAAATTTAAACGGACCAAATTAAACTGTTTTGTTATCCCCTGAAAGAGCCCCTTAGGCTTATTTGAACATTTGGCACATACTTCCATTGGTTAAAGTACACAAAGTTTTATTTTTATTACTTTGACAATTATTTTCAAACCATGTGCTGGATAATAAACAGTTGACACAAAAGCAATGGTAAAGATCAATTTCATTTCAAAAAATCACATGTACGGATATTAACGGCAAGAAGAATTAAAATAAAAAAATTGCAACATTTTTTCAGTAATTATTTTTTCTGCCCCCTTCAAAAAATTTCCCAAACCCACTACCAAATAACAACTATCTATTTATTAATTAATATAACAACTTTAAAACACAATTTTTTTATCACATAACCTGACCCTCCACGTAGAAATTGAGCCGTGGAACGACATGTCAAGAAAGAACCATAGAAAAGAAAAGCAAAAAAAAGAAAAAAGAGATAGTTTAGGTGACACGTTTGCAGAGAATGAAAGAACATGTGACGTTGTACCCAATTTAAATTCAAACAGAGCAAGGAACAAAGGGTTTGTTTATTCATCATTTATGGTAGAAAGAAGAAACGGACAACTATGTTTGGCGAACAAAGTCAATAGTGTACCGTATACAACATTGTTACAAAGCCTTGTTTTTTTGTTGTTTTTCTATAAATTACTTAGATTTGATTGAAGTAACAATTTTTGTTTTGATGACCCTGGCAAATTATTATGCTCTATTATCACGCATCTCTCTTTATTTCGACCACATCTATCACCAATTACACAACAAAACAAAAAAACAGACCACATTTTTACTTCCTCTTAGCTGTTATAGATTTGGCTTTTTGGTTCTCCAATCTGTCTTCTGCTATTATCATTTGCCTCTTTTTCTTTTCCTTTTATTTTCAAACTTCACATCATCTCATTCATTACTTTTACCACTGTTGCGTACATAATAATGATAATATATAATTCAACAATTCATATCTCTATTAACCTTTCAGAGCCTCTAAATGAATGTTTAGTTGAAATTTTATGCATTATTTGTTTTCACTTAAAAATACATTTAATCTCTAAAGAATATTATTTATCATATTTTAAAACAGATTTAGAAAGAAAAAAAAGTGGTAATATTAAAAAGACAAGAAAGAAAACACTCTATGAGTGTTTGAATTGAGAGCCCCCAAAGTAGGGAAATAATTGAAAATGAAGAAAAGCTCCAAGTTGGTATGCTTTCCATTGTGATGAAGCAATAAGCATCCACATCTTACATCTAGCTACTTGGTTGTGGTGTGTTCTTTCTGTGTCTCTAATCTTCTCTTCTCTTCTCTTATTTTTCTTATCTCTCTTCAAGATCATGGGTTCCTCCTCCAGTAGACTTTCCACTCGCCCTTCTGCTTCTTCTACTCACAGGGTCAACCGTTTCAGATTATCGTCTCTTCTATGTGGCACCTCCACCTCTCGCTCCATTCATCAGGTACCCTTCTCCATCTTCCCCCAAAATCCCTTTTTCCACCCTATTTCCTTAACACCCTTTTCCTTTTTCACCTTCTCCTACACTTTTAAAATTCAAAAATTTCATTTTTCACATCTGGGTTTCATCCATCTCATCCCCTTCCTTCATCACAGGGATAAATAAAAGTAAAGCATGTCTGATATGTGCCTGTTTTCTTTAAAATCCGTGGCCCCTTTTTTCTGTATGCTAATCGATTGACATATTTTGTGTAAAAGTATTGATTTTTTCTATTGGGTAGTTGTTTTGTTTTTCCGGAATTGATCGTGTCAGATCATCTTTTATACATGAACTTGTTCGCAGTTTATGGGTTGTGTTGATTGTTATAGTTGCTGGAGCTTTTAGAATATGGTAATTTATCAATTGAATTATACGGGTTGACGTATTTGAGCTTAATCAATGGAACAATCAGCTGTTGACGCCTAATTGCTCGTTGTATCATTCTTTTTCAATTATCGGGTTTGGCTTATTGTTATTGTTTTCCCCGGGTGGTTTTAATGGTTCAGTAAATGATGCAAATTTCTAACATCTGGAAAACTTAAAATTTCACAATTTACGAGATGTTGAACTGAACTCCTTCTCCATTCACTGGCTAGCAGTGACTCTCCTTTACTTTGTATTGATTTGTTTGGATTTTGGAGACGAGTTGGTCAATATTGAATCTATACAAAGATGCATTCCAAAGATTATCGAATACTTTCGTGAGGAAAACATAACTTGTTAGTATTGTTTGGAATTCTGTGCACTAGCTATGTTAAATTAATGGGGAAGACTGTTTGAATAGTTGAAGAGAGGTTGATGCAGGAAGTGATATTCTTATATTGTGTTTTTAGATGGAAGAACATTCATCTGAACTTCAGGTTCATTTAGCAAGAAATTTTGATGGTGAAATTCATAAAGTCACTGAGGAATCATCTTTATCATGTACAGAAGCTAGAATTAGCTGCAGTCCCCCTGCTGAAACTTCAACTTCATCTGGTATGAGAACCGAGTTCCATGGGAATACTAGTGCTGGAAGTTCTTATAGAAACGTTGCAACACAGATTCAGAGGAATCGCTTGTCTGAAAATGAGGAGCAAGCCCCTCCTTGTCAGGTAAGTGCTGGTCATAGTGGTCGTGAATCATGTAGTGATAGTAGCAACACAGCTAGTACTTCATTTGTAGCACAGCAGTCTTCAGATCCAGTCTCTGTAAATGTTTCTGCTAACAAGGATGTAGTTAATGACGTTAATAATCCAGTGGTTAGAGGTGGTGGTGTCTCTCAAGTCTCTAATGAGACAGTGCATCCAAGAAGTTCAACCCCTCAGGAGCATGGGGAAATTTCAGTTGAGAATCACACTAGTGCATTCATATCTATCCAGAATTCTTCCAACTTTGTTTCTCAAGGTTCCAACTCAGCAGCAACGTCTCAAGGGCCAGAAGAAGAACCATGTCGTGAGACAATACCTTCAGGTTTAGGCATTCTCGTATCCAATCGGGAAAGAGGAACAGGAAACGATAGTGTGCTTCAAGTTGATGTAGTCACAATATCTTCCAACATTTTGTCTGGAAGCAATGCTGATGCCAATGATCATGACGTTAGAAGGAATGGAAGAAGGTTATTTTGGGATGCTTTTTCACGCCGTAGTTCTAGAAGGCTCGGTGATTCTCCAACCATTGTCTTCTCTACCGGAGGCGCTGATGATCCTGGATCTCAAGATCGGTGGCTAGTTGATTTTGGTGGTGATTTGTCAAATGATGGGGTTGGAGGTGCTTCTGCATACATGGGCAGTAGAATTCACAGATTGAATGAACGAAGAATGCGGCACTCGAGATCGGAGGTGATTTTGAAAATTTGGAGCATAGAATGCCTCAAACTGCTTATATTATATAACATACTTGGATTTGTACCTGGGTTCATGACCCCATTCTGTCATGTTGCTTAAGCTGTTTGATTACTTTTACAGATCTGGGATAGGCTTCGTGGCGGCTTTGACGAGATTGGGCGATGGAATTCATGTCCACTAGGACTCCATGCAGATGGCATGTGCTCATGTGAGTCTTCCCCAATGGCTGAGGAATCAAGCACTCGAGCAAGTATTTCAAGAATAGTCATGCTGGCTGAGGCTTTGTTTGAGGTTTCAACCTTCTCTCATATTTACTGTTTGCTGCCAGAATTGATTCAATTTAGCTTCCCACTCCTTTTTTTCTTGCATTGTTTAAACCCTATACATCTAAAAGTTTAGTTTTTGTAGTGCTGAGATTTCATCTTGTGTTTTGGATTGCAGGTTTTAGATGAAATCCATCGACAACCTGGATCACTGTCTCTATCCATGGTCTCACTCCCTGCCCCTGAATCAATTGTTGATTCCTTTCCCCTGAAATCTCACAAAAAGGTTGAAATGGCTGACGGAGGCAATGATGTTGAACAGTAAGGGTCCTCATCCTAGTTCTTTTAAGCAAATACATGTGTAGAAGTAATGTGATAATGTGAATTCAGATTCTCTGCTGGATTTTTTAGTGAAGTCTGAGCATTAAAAATACACCGATTTTGATATATTAAACAAAATCACTATCCATCAGTGTATTTTAAGCATAACAAAGGAACAGTATAAACAAACCTAGCAGAGAATTCAAATTCATGTTATGGTTTGTTAGCCTTTTATGGTTGAAGTGTATGATAGTTTGTTTGTCCTTGAACACTAATTTGGAACATGATAGATGTTACATATGTCTGGCGGAGTACGAAGAAGGGGACCAAATACGAGTTCTTCCTTGCCTCCATGAGTATCACATGTCATGTGTGGATAAGTGGCTTAAAGAAATACACGGGTACTGTCATTATAACCAAAACTAGTCTTCTTTTATCATTGTTTTTCATAGTTACCTATTCCCATTTCATAGATAGCAACTTATGTAGCTTTCCTCTTATGCAGTGTATGTCCTCTGTGCCGTGGCAATGTCTGTGGAGGGTTCACAGAGTCTTCTACCAACTCAGAAGTGCAATCTCACTGAAATTGTACATAAAATGTAAATATTTAAATTTAGACCAAGCTTCCATTTGGCTCCTCTTAAAGATACACATTTGGCATCAACATTGTTCAAGCTATTGTCACACACAAACTTCACCAAGAGACTGTTTTGGTGTCACCGAAAATCTTCAAAGGACTAATTTCACATCACAGATCTTTAAGAGACTAAATTGATACGAACTGTACCTTATAATACCTAAAAATAATGGCTTAAAGCATATTCGGCCACTGCCAATGATATGCATTAAACTTTTTTAGAGTCTTGAGTACAAAGTGAGATTTTGTATCAGAATTTTACGATGATTCCGTAATCTTATTTTTCTAGCACATATCCATCCATATTACAGAGCTGATTTATACTGTGGGTGGATCTTTATTTTTCTTTTTCCATTCATGGAACCGAAAGAAGCAAAAGGAATGGAGTTTGTCACTATAATAGAAAATTAAAGAATGGAAAAATACTGTGAGAGAAATGATTTTTCAGTTTTGTTCTTCATTTATGGGAAAACCTCAACACAACTCTGGTCCAAATTTTAATCAAAAATTATTTTCTGATACTTTTTAAGTATGCATGTCTATTTCACACGCCATTTCTGGAATTAGTTAAAATTTTCCTTCAATCATCTATATATTATATTTGTATTTTCTTTCTATACTTAATCTTATCAATTGTCTGAGTTTCTGCTTTTATATATTTTTTTCTAAATATAATCTTAATATTTTTTGGTAAAGAATTTGTAAATCATTAACAATTAAGTCTTGTCTCAATGTTTAATTTGTTCATACGAAAAAGAAAATATGTCTTAAATATTCAAAGATATTCATTTATTTAAAATATCAATTATATATAAACATCATTCTTATACAATACATGTATTAGAATATGTTACAAAACCTCAGTTTATACTGTTTTTGCAAATAAAAAAATATAAAAAATTTATGTTCGAAGATATTTGTTATAAAAAAATTTTATATAATGCATAAATTTTAATATGCTGCATGTTTTGTATGTATATTAGAAGTTCGAAGTTTTATAATAATGAAGTAATTTTATCCTAAATTAACAAAGTAATCTTTTGTTTATCACACAGGATTTAGAGTAAAAGATTTTGACTTTTTGTCTCCACATTATTCGTGAACCTTTCTTTAATCTGGGAAACAACAAATAATAACTGTATGTTTGAGCGAACACCATTACAAAGTAAAAATTTGAAGGCAAAACATAACTTAGAGAACAAATTTTGACTTGTCACCAGAAATGCAGGATTATAGAGTAGAAACTTTGATAGCCTTGGCGGGAAGTAGGTTATCGATAATAGAGACAGTAATTACAAATTCTAGGTTTGTTGTCTCAAATACAACGGTTACTGTACGGAAGAGCTTCGCAGGTAGGAAGCATGATCCAGACCTTAAACTAAGCAAAACCATGAGAAAATGGATTGATGTTACTGCTGCGAACTGAGTTTTCACGGTGACCAAAAGGGTTTGGATGAATGTTTTCGTCATTGTCAAATGTTGTTGTTGTCGTCCAGCGCCTAGAGTTGCCGTGTCTTTCTCTCGCAACGTTGCGCATGTTCTCCATTTCCGCAACATGGTCTTTGAATTCCTTCTTCACAACGTCCAACACAACATCACCATATCGGTCACACCAGGATCTTCAATTTCAAAATTACATAAAAACAAGTTATCCAGTGCTGAAATTTCAAGATATATGAAAGAGGGGTTTGTGTTGTTGACTCACTTGGGAAAGTAGTTTTTCAACTCGGCCTTGTCCACTGGAATTCTGGTAGAAATTGCTTCAATCTGATCATTCCTGTTTGTACAAGTAACTCGTCAAATTTCACATGTAACAAAAAGCTAAGAAAAATAAAATACATGTGATGTGACATTGTTTTGTTTGTACTCACGAAAATTTAAGATGTGGGTTTGTGCTGCTGAGTTCTGTCTGAATTCTAGACAACTCCTTTTTTATCTTGTCTCCCAAAACCTGTTTATGGTGTACAAAAGTTTTTGCATTACATGCCTAAAATTAACTGAATAAGGAAATGAGATTCAAAAGGGAGGATCGTGAAACCTTATCTATGAAAAAATCAGATGGAGAACCATCAGAATGCAACTTCTTCTTCATTAACTTAGTGTCTGGTCCCTCACCAAATCCCTTTGCAAAGGGACCTGAAAAGGCCTCATTATCTGACCTCTCATTACGCGACAAAGAACATGTCTCATCTTCTGTCTCGTTTCTCTTCCATTTCTTGAATCCTTCAAACCCCCATTGTTTTTTAACTGATTTCCCTGATTTTTGATCTTGCTCACCATTATGTGTCTCTCTCTGCTCCTTATGAAACAAAGCCCTGAATGGTTTCCTCTTCGACTTCTCCAAACCACTACTCTCCTTAACTGCTTCTGGAGGTTCACTTTCTTTCATAAGAATTGAACCTCCTTCACTCTGTGCTCCCTTTGCTTGAGCATCCCAGAAAGGGTTTTCATTTTTGGCTGACAAAGAAGGTGAATCAAATATGCTCTTTTCTGTTCCGGTTTTTCCACTTTTGCCAAAGCCAAAAACCGAGGTTGCTCCTTTAATCTGCTTCATCGATGATCCCTGATTAGATCTGTTCTTACAACCAGAATTCTCTTTGTTCACGGAGCATTTCTCATCCTTTAAGTCAATCACCGACCACTCTTCTTCCAAATTCTCTTTTGACTCCTTAGTCTTTGCCACTATCACATCCCTGGCTTCAATCTGAGCCCCTTGAGCCGCCAGCCTCTGAAGCAATGGCCTCTTAGAAGAATGATATTCTTCTTCAGAAATGCATTTCGCATACAGAAGTTCCTGGTGACAAAGAAAAATCCAAGTTTCAGCAAACATTTTGCGAAATTGATAGTGAATTTTAACTTTTTAAAAATGTTTGTTTTTGTGTTTCATATAATCCAAATAATTACCTAAACTATTACATTCAAAATCAATTCTAGATCTAGAATCAAATGTTCCACAAAAAACCAAATACGTGAGCATTTACCTAAAGCCACTCTAAACCTGACCCTAAATCATGTATGATGAATCTAAACTAAAAAAACATCCAAAGATTTACTTTCATTAAAAATTTACTCTAATTCAAACTGACCTGGAGAAAGAGAAGCTTGTCTCTTAGTACAACAGGGTGTTCTTGTTCTGGAGGAGAAGCAATGAGGGTGTCTAGCAAGTGAGTTCTGAAGGCTGAAACCTCAGATTCAGCCACGATGCCTTCTTTGTGGAGACCCATCAAGTTCAACACCTGGTGGAAAGAGTCTTGCTGCCATTTAAGGTTGTCTGATTGCAGCTTCGACAATTTGTGGTCTGCCGCAGGTAAAGGTCGTTTCTTGAAGCTGAAAGGAAGAATGGTCTTGCAGAGCGAGGTGATGGAGTCATGGAGGGTTGAATAGTAGGTGGGTGTGTAATAGGAGTACACCATTATGGATCGATGAAGTTAGAAGAAGGTTTCTGAACAGAGAATTTCACTTTTGTGGCAAAAGAGTGGTGATGTTTTTAGTTTTGTAGAAGTTGAAGAAGGTGTCTGAAATTATGAGTTGGTTAGATTTTGAATTTTCGAAGAATACTATAAACAGCCACTTCATGCTACAATTACAAACTAGCCGTTGTGAATGTGGAAGAAACACCTATGCATGTGACAAGTCCCATGTTGTTTTCATTAATTATTTTCCTTTTCATAATCCAATGAGAATAAGTTATTTTTTACATTGTTTTACTGAATTTTTTTATCAGCATTTAATCAGTTTTTTTACTGGTACTATTTTTTCCTTTTTTATTGACATAGTTTTTATTCATCGTTTATAAAAGGTAAACTCAACTTTGGTTCCCCTTCATGAAAATATCTATGTGCATTTTTCTATAAATGTACGAAACATAATATAATTATCAATGAATATGAGATATTATTTGTGTGGGGTATCTTTTAATAAAACCTTTGTTTTATTTATTTATAAATATATTGAATTGGTCTTTACAATAACTCCACTATTTTGACGAGATGTTAATTTTTAAAATATTACACATTAGTACAACTTTTGTATTACTTGTCGCAAATTCATTTAAAAAGTAACAAAGTTATGATTAAATTAATATATGTATTAGATATTAAAATAAAAAGTGATAAACTAATTTTGAAAGTACTAAATTTAATAGAAATCAAATTTATAAATACCACAACTTACCTAACTAGTATAATTCGTGGTCCAATGTTCCAATATTTGGAAGTATGAATGAGAGGGACATCATAATTAATCATAGGGGCGTTAAAGAATTAATGTGACTTACACTGATTGATTTACTATGGATTGAGCTAAATAATGATTAGTTTGACCCGATTCACTTCTTTGTGTGTCAAAATATTTGCAATTTGACCCGATTATCACAGATTAGTGGATTAGCTCACTTATGAATGTTTTTTTAATTTATTTTATATATATTTATTGTATTATAATAAAAGTGAATTGACTTAATTTATTTATTGTAATAGTAAAATCAAAGTGTTCACATAATTCTCAAAATATATAAAGATAATAGTTAAAGATTAAAGTATCAACATATATAACTTGACAACAAATTAATTAAATATTTAAATTGTTCAAATATGATTGAACATCATACTCACATTTAAAAATAGAAAATTGTGAACATGTATAGTTAGAAGTAGTAAATAATTATAACAACACAAGTTTTAAAAAATGTCAAAATATTGGTGGGTTACACAGTTCAACCTACTTGTGAAAAAATTGAATTTTTCTCAATTTAATGTGGTTCAAACCTGTAGTGAACCGGATTAAATCATAGGTTAGAACTTATTTTGGCCTCTCTAATCACAACTAATATAAAAAAGAGAGAAAGATACATGTAACACTTCTTCAATTCTATACTCTCATAATTTTAAGTAAAATTATTTTTTGACAATTTTTTTTAAACAAATTTGACAAAAGATTCCATAAATAAAATTAAAATAGATTATTTTTTTATTTTTTAATCAAAAGGAAGTGATAAAGTAGTATTTTTACTTAATAATTTGTCAAAGTTTATAAAAAAATGTTAAACTATTATTTTCCTAATTTTAATTACAAAGGAATTTGAATAATTGTATTTTTACAAATGTTCTAATTTGAACAAAATTATTGTTGATGGGATTCATCTATCCCTCTTCCGTTTCATTGTTTTTGTTCTCTGACAAAACATTACAGTTTTACCCAAAATTATATGTAATAAAGTATTATTTCTGAAATAATAAATAAATTGAATAGTTCGGTTAACTGAACAATCAAAAGTTACATCTTATAAAAAAAACCTACACAGAAACTACCACACCCATATTTTTCGACCGCATCTCGAATAGATAAACAGATAACACACATCTCAATAAGGATAAATTTGATCCGATCAACTTCCTTCCCAACCCAATCTTATTATCTCATCCACAGCAAAATTCTACAACTTCTCTTCTGATCCTTCTAATCGACTCATATTTTTTTGATAGTTTGTTTCTTCTTTGCGTGATAATTACTTAAACTAATAGGAACAACATGAGAAACTCAAAAGAATAAACTCCCACTTAATATTTCATCTTAATTTGCTCTGAGCTGCTGAGGCAAAGCATCGAAAAAAGCTCTTGCTTTGTGGTGTGTTTTCTGTTGTGAGATATGCTGCAAACCTCTGATCCAATCTGCGCTTGGCTTCAAGAGCTGCTACACCCAGATTCTCATCTGGGTCTGTTTGATTCACCGTGTTTCTTTCCTGATTCCATTCAAACATCACAACCCATTAAGCACGCAGAGAGAGAAGAAAAAAAGGTGTGAAATTAAGAAATAACAGTGATACGAACCAATAGAGAGGAAGAAGAAGAAGAAGAAGGAGGGGATTGGAGATTCCTGGTAGCGTACAAACAGAGAGAGGAGCGAGTGATGAAATCACGAGAAGAAGTGTTGTTATGCAATCTTCTTCTTCGAGCACATTCAACTCCTGGAAGCATACCAGACATGATTTCGATGCTGTCCAACAACTTCTCTCTCTCTTCACATGGGATCAAATCAAATGTTAATCATAATAAATACAAGATTGAGTTGCGTTACTTTCTAGGAAACCCTCCTCGAACTTTCCTTGCACCTTCATTCTGTTTCTGCTGTTCACCTAACATGTCAGACTAATGTAATGGAATATTAATTATTTATTAAATCCTCCATTTTTCAATTATATAAATAACAAAAATTTATTTAAAATAGTTTTAAAGTTCGTTTAATTTTATAAATAAGTAGTGTGACACTTTTTTAAGAAAAACTTTCTAAAAAACGGTGCTTTTATAACATTTTAGTTTATGTAAATTAAAAATCAAAATTAAAACAGTTTTTGGTGAGTTAGACCTATATTTTCGAGTAAGTTAAAATGCATTTTTTTATAGTATTTTTGTAGGTTGGAAAATACTCTTAATCTCTAAACTGTTTTAGTTGTCCACATTATGTTGATTGTCTTTTTAGTGTGCTCATCTGGTTCGTTTTTTTCGTGTTCGTTCAGTCGGATACTTGCAAAAACAAAAAAATTCTCCGACACAATAGTTCGATTTTGATAAATACAATAAATGCAAAAATTCAAAAATATTAAATATTTCGTCTATATATTTTATTTATTACATTCTTTTTATAATGTCTAATTATATTCTAATAATATTCTAACCTTATTTATGGTAATTTGTGAATTATGGCCGTAATCTTGTTTCTATTTTAAATGGATACATACGAATTGTAGTGAGCATGTAGAGATAGTATGAATGAGAAGAGAGTATGTTTAAAAAGAAAATATGAGATTTTACAACTATATTTTATATATGGAAATACAAAAATAGGTATATAATGAAAGGAGAAGAGTTTTGTAGACAAAAGTAATTTAACATATTAACTTATGTTTATGAAAATGTCTCGGTATCATACACAATAGCAGGCATGAGGCATCCTATGTTGATTCAAAGGAATATACGGCTGATAATTCCATATAAATGAACGAGTGTTAAAAGATAGTATCAGAGAATAATATTTTAGTCTTTTTAATCAAATATTATTAAGTTTATTTGATATTTTAAACACGTTTCATAATAATATTTGACTTAACATTAAAAAAAATGTCAAATAGTATAAATAACTCAAATACAATTTTGAAATGTGTACGAAACATCAAATAAACCTAACAAAATTTGATTAAAAAGACTAAATCCACGTATTTTGAAAGATGAAAGACTAAATTGGTCCAAAATTTTGAAATAGATTAATTCCAAAATTCATTGAAAGTCAAGAGATGAAAAACATATTTAACCCAAAAATTAAATACAAAAGTGACATTGTATAGAAAATTGATTAAGAAATATCCTATTTTAACTTATTATTTGTCGATCCAGAATCATTAGAATGTCCTAATAACTTTGTAAAAGTAAATTAACTTTTGTTCCCCACAAATTTTACCACCCCTAACTTCAAACTTTATTGCGTTTGTCCAAAACATTTCATCTTGAATATAAAAAAAAAAGTAAAAAATTAAGACATTTGGGCCGAAATAATTTGGTTCAGTTTTAAATCTGACTATTCACGAAAACTAGGCCCACTCTAAACCGAATAATTTTGAGTTGGATTTCATTTCCCCACAAATAAAATCACTCATAGTCATTGCAACTTTTTAAAATTTTATGACCATGATTATTAAATAAATATTTATTCAATAACAATTAGTAAAATAATTTTGTTCAAAAAAATAATAAATTTTATAAGATTGTTAACCTGTTTGAAAAAGATTAAACTTTTACATTTCAAAACCTCTCGTCAATAAAAATATATAGAACATTTCATGTTCATTACTGATCTACTGGGTTATAAGATAAATTAAGTAAACAATATTAATGATATAATAGTTGATATTAAATCTAATCTTCAAATAATCATTATATTATATAAAAAACTTTTATAAATAATGAAATTTCTCTTGAATTATTTTCTCTTCAACATTTTAAAGATCTTACATATGAAAAATATAATTAAAATCATTTTATCATTTAAATCATTTGAATAATACACTTTTATATCATCTTCTAATTTATAATTTATACATATATATATATATATATATATATATATATATTAATTTTACATAATTTTATAAATTAATATAATTCCTGCACGATCAACAAAATTTATCGATAAATATTTTCCCAACAGATTTTTTACATTAATAAGCAATCTTTAGTTTTGCTTTACTCAAACAATTTTGTGCTTTTTAACAGATTTTGTTCGTTGAGAAATCTTGTTTTTCCTATAAAATACTTTTATGAAGTGAGGAAGACATCTTTCTATCATTTTGGTTTAATGCATTAAAAATATGAATCATCAAGTTTGAGGAGATTAGAAAGCAGAAGTTTTTCTTGAATATATTTTATTTTCTTTTGCACTTCTTCATTCGTTTCTGTTACACGATATCTTATTCAATTTTTTTAATATAATTTTGGTCGTTCAACTTACAGTAAAAATTGAAATATGTTTCTCTTAAAAATTTTGAACCAATTTAATTTCTCAACTCAATTCTATAAATGCGTAAATTTAGTCCTTTTGACCAAATTTCATTAAGTTTATTTAACATTTCAAACACATTTTATTATAATATTTTAATTTATTTAAACCGGTTTAACACATGGTTAGTGTAATATTAACTAAGAAACACGCTTGAAACGTGAATTAAATTAAAAAAAAAATTGATTAAAATGACTAAATTAACATATTTTTAAAAATAAGATATTAAATTGGTTTAAGGTAAACTAATTTCAATTTTTACTACAAATTAAAAGATAAAAACACATTTATTTATTATTTTATTGAAAGTCTTTTACTATTTATTTTTGTTGTCTATTCAAATTCGAATCAATGATTTTCCAAGTTATTATTTTTAGATCAATGCTGAAAAGGTCGCGATGAGTTCATTGAAACTTCATAAATTTGTTAAGCCACCCTTCTTGATCGAGTTTGATCCTTCTTCAATAAATTTAATTGTTAAAACATAATATTGTATGTATATTGATATTAAGACAAAGACTTAAAAAAAGGAAATTCTCAGAATTTGTTTTTCGTTCAAAAATGAAAAATGGGAATTGAGAATGTCATTTATATCACCATTTAGATGTAGTTTCGTGATGCATTTAGATTAATGGTTTTCAAGGCTTTATCTTGAGATTTTAGTAGTACTTAATAACTTCTATAATCCTGGGTGGAACTATTTTTCATAATTATTTACATGTTTTTCATTACTTTTTTATTAGTCACCAAATACTAAACAACAATACAATACAAATGATCTTGAAAAGGATAAAATAATACATAATTAATCATTTCAATATAAATAAGTTCAAGGATAAATAATAGTGAGTCTTTAGTTATTAGCAATATACATTCCTTTTTCATTCAAAAGATAGGTTAGAGTTTATATACATTCCATGACATTATTTTAATCTTCTTTTCAGAATATAAAACATGAAACTCCAAGCACAAAAATTATTGAGTCAGTATCTTAAATGTTTCAGATTGAGAACAACAACTTAATTGATTAATAAAGGAATTATAATATATTAAATAATGTTATTCATTTTTATATAGTTGTGCATGTTTAAGCAAATATTTTAATCATTTATTAAAAGTAAAGAATATTAAATCTTTTTCCTCGTTTCCATTTATAAAAAAATATTAAGATTTAAATTTGCAAAAAGACGAAGTTGATGAATAGTATTTGTTTCAAGAATTTTGAAGTACACATTTATTTATTTACTTGTTTATTTGTGCATGTTCAAATTTCACTCCTGGGTGATTGATTATTGTGACGTCCCATTTTAATAGATTAATCTACCAAATAAAGCGTCATAAAATTATAGTAATGAGAAGCACTCAGATGAACATAAACGCAGAAGAGGTCACTATTACAGTCATCCGGAATTACTTAGAGGCAACACAAGTCTAAAAGTTTAACACTCTTGCAAAAGGGTTGCCACCAAGGCAACTGATACAAAAGACCTCATGGCCATGAAACTACTCCTAAGACATCCAGACGCGAAGATCTAAGCTGCACTACTGCGTCTCCCGGATTCATCTCGGGCCTCCCTCTCATCTGCTCCCACCAGAAGGTGATCATCGCAAAAGAGAAAACATAACAGGAACACACACAAAATGCAAGGGTAAGCTAGTGTAATATAATACTTATCATGGTATAAAGGAATAAATACATGAACATTCCCAGACATACAACACAGAGGCACATAGATCATGTTATGGCAACCAAGCAAGACACTATGACTCAATTATCCGGATACATATATTAAGATCGGATTCACTGGATGCCTGCACTCGTGGTGGCCTCTACTGCCCTGCAGAGCCATTGCCAATGGGTTTCACCCTACCACTCACGAGGTTAGCCTTTAAGCGTCTAAGGCCATTATCCTGCCAAAGACTAGGGCCTCCCGCTACTCTCACCACTTGGGTCAGTTTGCTCTACTTGAGACTCACTGACCCTTTAGAGTTTCGGGATGCAACCCTTACTTGAATCCTTATCTTAATATATACACTACACGCCACCATAAAGTCTCCCCACGAGACTCATGGAATTACGCCTATTTCACACCAATCTCATGTTTCACATCACATAACCACCACTTACTATCTCCACATTAATTTCTCATGCTCATTATCAACCATCCAAACACAACTTCATACATAACTCATGCTAACACACCATAATCTTGCATGTTCGCGATAAATAGCCATACACTAATCCAAACATTCAAACATTCTCGTGCACATCATATTTAGAAAGAATAATTTAAACGGTACGTGCAACAAATCACTCAAACAGCCAAGGAAACATAGCATCCTCTCGCGAACTCGCTCAGGCGAGACGCTGGCCTCCCTGACGCAGCGAATTCTCGCTCAGGCGAGATAAGCAACAGGGTTTTCTCTCGAATTCTCGCTCAGGCGATACCTCCTCGCCTGAGCGAGACGTGGCGTCGCTCAGAACGTGGACTGGTCGCCCAGGCGAGCGTTCGAGGCGAAACCAGGGTGGGTTTCTGCTATTCTCGCCTAGGCGAGGCAAGCTCGCTTGGGCGAGAACGTCAGCTCCCGTCACTGTTTCACGCATGCAGAACCACAGATCAACCAAACACAACCATACCAAGCATTCAGATACAAACCCAGGCACATCTAATCCATTTCACGCGAAAAACAGAGATGAAAACAGATGCATGCAACGGAGACCATAGATCTAGCTTCCCTTACCTCTATATGGAGCACTAAACGCAAACCGATCTGAACTAAGGGGTACAACAGCTCCAGAAATGAGCTGAAACAGGAAAAGAGGACAAAATGAAGTTAAGAGCCGTAACTCTAACTCGAACCACGCGTTTTAAACGAAGTAAAGAGGAGAAGGAACGAACCCTGAGCTCTAAAGGTCAGCTTTCCTGGAGAAAGGAAGGGGTTTGGTAGCTCGGAGACGAATGGAAGTTGTGCCCTAGCGGAGCACCTTGCTGGAGTTTGGAGAGGAAGAGGGGAACTGCTGCCTTTCTGAAACAGAGAAGATGTGAGACTGTGAGGGGCTGTTAGGGTAGGGTGCCCTACTAAAGGGCTGGCCTTGGGCCTTCGAAAAGGCCAGGCCCAACACTTTAGGACACTGAAAGAAAAAAAAAAAAAGCCTTACAATTATTAGTATTTTATTGGTTATTAACACATCTAATACTATATAAGTTCATCATTTTAACGATGAAACTGATAAAGTTGAGTTCATATTTGTTTTTTCGGGATTTTTATGTTATTTGAATATTAAAAGCACTTGAGATTTTATTTATTTTTTATATTTTAAAACTTCAAAATTAGTCAATAAAAAATTCAACAAAAAATTTGACAAAAAATTCAGATCCAATAAAGTCAACTTGTTCAAATAAGGTATTAGCAAATTATTAAAGATTCAATATTAAACACACACTACATAAAAACAATTAAAATGAATAACATGTAAGTATAAAACATTTCAAATTTATATACATTTTAATATAGTTCAAATTTTAGTAGAGCAGTTAATTTGATCTAACCCAAAACTTGGTCTTGACCCATGTGGTTTGGGGTCAAAAAAGTCCACATGGCCAAAAACATCTCATTAAAAAGTTCACATGACCAAAAAGTCTAATAAAGTTATATGGGTTAGGATCAGTCTATGTTTTTTTTAAACATGAAAAATATATTAGTATTTTTAAATATATTATTAAACTTTTGGTTTTAGTCGGCTTGTCTCGACCTTCAGGAAAATCGGCTAGGGTTGACCTTTAACCTGGATCAACCCATCTTGATTGACCTTTGGCCCACTCCACTCGATCTTGAACTTCAACCCGGGTCGGTCAGAGATAGCCGAAGTTGGACCAACTCAACCGAATTCGACCAAATTTTGGTTAGATCTTACTTTGTCAAAATTCGGTCAAGGCCAACTTGACTAACTTTAACCAAATTTCGGACAAGATATACTCAACTGAATTCGACAAAGGCAAGCTTGGTTGGATATCAGTCGAAATTACCAGAGCCGAATTTGAATAAGAGAATAAGAGTGAAATTTCACAAAATTCATATTAAACTATGTTTTAAGAAAAAACACAAAAAACATATAATGAGGCTCAAACTTACTTGGATTATACTTTACCCAAACCCAAAACGAGGGAAAACTTTTACCAACAATGAGAGACTACCACAACAAAGTGTGATAGCGCAAGAGGAAGAAGGGAATGCACGAGCACCACCAGCGCCACCACAACACGAGGTCACCACGTTGACTGCAATGAGCCACCACGACGACGACGATAGGGAATAATCAACGAGAGTGCGAGAGAGAGGACAAATGGAAAGCATGAGAGCACAAGTAAAAAATATTTGTGTTGGGAAGAATGACTTTGAAGCAGTGAAAGCAAGAAGTGGGAGAGACCGAAGAATAACATTTCATTTCTATACCAGTTATAATGACTAATCAGTGTATACCAACTTCTCCATTATTACAAAAATTGTCACCACCTTTATTTCTATATCAGTTTTAGGTACAATAGGTATAAAATGTGTTTTTTTCAAGAGTTATATATCGGTTAAAGCTAGAATTGGTATAGAAGTTGTCGTATTATTTACAAAATTGACATCACTTATTTTTTTTATACATAATGAATTGAAAACGGTATAATATTAAGCTATAAAATATGTTTTATGCTCTAGTGTTTGATCTTCAAAAGGATGGAACCATATTAGAATCATAAAAAAAAAGATAATCATAAGATTTAAAAAATAATTTAAAAAAGTAGTAACTTTTATAAAATAAAACTTGATTACTAAAAATTTCATTTATAATTTTTACCTGTTATTAATAAAATAACCAAAGTCATATTTAAAAATCAACACTATCTTATAATTTTAATTTTTTATTAATAAAATAATTAAGATTTGTTTTTTAAAATCCATATTACCGTCACTATTTTTATGCTCTTAGAACTCTCTTTCCTTAATATTTTTTTTAAAAGACTAAAAATGTTTTTATAATTTTTCTTGTCTGTACTTCTATCTTGCTAGTTTAGATTGAAATTTATTTATTATATATATTATAATATATATATATATATATATATATATATATATATTTATATATTATAATAACTTTTGGGGTTACATGTATTTTTAGTTTTTAATTTTTAATTTTTAATAAAAATTAATTTATTTTTAAAATTTTGAATATTTAATCCTTCGTTATTTTATTAATTTTATTTTATATTTCAAACATATTTTTTTTATTAACATTCAACTAATATTGAAAAAAATATACCAAATTAATTAAACAATTCAAATACTATTAAAAAATATTTTTAAAATTAAAAATAAACTTAAAAAATTTAATTAAAATAACAAAAATCATATATTTTTAAATTGATCGAAAATTTTAAAAAATAATTTTAATTTTTATTAGATATTAAAGGATAATAACGTATTTAATCTTATTTTTATCGTGAAAGACCAAATTCTCACTGTACTTACAGTAATTAAGAATTAAATTCTATAGTTTTTGGCTAACACGGCATTGGTAATAATGGTGTGAGAGAGTAGAGAGACACCAACCTTTTGAATTAGAAAAAGGTTGTTCTGACAGAAAAGGAATCTTAAAGGAAAAAATGGGTATAAAAGAGTATAAAGGCGAAAAGAAAAAAGCTTTTCCACTATAGACAAGTGTTGGATAAACGTTATGATTGTGCAAATGCAATCTCTCATACTAATTTCTGATAGTCAAGAATACGATGTTTCCAAATACTAATTCACGTAAATACCCTCCACAAAAACGCGTCAGTGCGTTCCTCTTCCCAAGATACACACTTCTTTCCCGTGACCACCCTCTGCAACCTCTTGTCCTTTCTCGTCATTTTCTTCCCTCACTCTCACCTATATTTACTCATCTTCCATATTCTCTCTTCCTTCTCACTCGCTCCTCTTCATGGCGGAAGAAGAACCCACCACACCAGGATCGCCTCACTCCTTCAACAACAGGCTCAGATTCTCCCTCTGTTTCTCCTGCTGCTTCCCTCACACGCGCGTCAGGCCCAAAATCGTTCGAAGCGCGTCTCTCCACAACAAGCCGCGCACCTCCGATTTCCCCTTCCCGCACCTCAAGGAAAAGTGCTGCAACTTCATCAACCGCATCGGTGCCCGCCGCCACCGCCGCCACTCCGCTGACTTCCAATACGACGCGCTCAGCTACGCACTCAACTTCGAAGACGACGCCTCCGACGACAGGTCCGTCGACGATCTCAAGAGCTTCTCCGCCAGATTGCCGCCGTCTCCGCCGCCGAAGACCTCACCGTAACCATCTCTGCTGAATCGGATGTTGCAGCGGTAGATCTGAAAATGCGACGATAGGAAGCGAAACGGCGGTTGCGGCGTCGTTTTTGGAATAGTTTTTGTCCTGTTGTTTAATTCGCTTTTTTGTAGATAGCATAGCGTCATTGTGAGATCCACCAAGGGAAAAAGTGCAATATGCAAAGAAGAGGAATATGAAAAGGCAAAAATTAAAAGAAAAAAAAAAGTTGAGAGTGCGAAAGTGACGATGATGATGGCGTGTTTTTTCACTTCCTCCCTCACTTGTTTGTTTGTTGGATATTTTTTGTGTGCATTGAAATTTGAAAAAACAATGTGAACTCTGAAGCAGGGATATGGTCGATTCCTAACTGAATCTCTGACAGATGACGACACTATTCTCTTTTGTCTTCTTCTTGTTGCAAACGGTTTTCGGGACTTTGCCAGACTGGGATTTCCAAGATTTCTTTCCTTCATTTTTTTTCTTCTGAAAAATGCTTGCCCCACCAATCCACCATTTTTTTGAGGTTAATAAAAAAACTGAGAATATTTAATTCTTTCGATACAATCTAAGAATATCATCACGATAGTATTTTGCTAATCCCTTCAATATGTAAAAATAGAAGAATTATTGTACATGATAAACAGTGAGCCATTGTAATTAAGGTGACACATTATTTTTTTCACCACTGCTATTATCTATTCTTAAAAGTGTCTTGACTTGACTCACATTTGACTTCGCTATTTACCGATAGACACTGATTCAGTGATGAAGGGTGGCAAATGCCAGTCAAACTTTCGACATTAATTGTGATTGATGAACGATGCCGTTGAATAAGAAGGCAAACGGATTTAACCATTTTTTAAGGAAACTGATAAACATGAACTCCTCGACTTGTTTCAAATAATAAAAACTATAATTTTTTTTTATATGTTTAGTATTTTAGTGTAGTAAGTACTTTATTTTTTCAATGTGTTTTAAAAATTAATTGCAATCAATTCTTAATACCTGAGTTCCTAAACTAGATACTATTCATAAGGGTATATGTTTTGGTTATAATTCATATGGTCCCCAATAGTGAATACACGGACCATTTCAGTGTTTTTTTTTTTCGAGAAAAGTAACATAATTTTAATTAATTTTTATATGTTGAATGATGGACTTTAATTTTTTTAAAAGTAAAAATAATAAAAAAAATCAATTAAAAATTGAACAAAGATAACTTTTGAACAACCATAAACAAAAATAAAAAAGATAATATGACGTTTGAACTAAATTAACTAAAATATAGTGGTTTTTTAAAAAACTTATTGAATTCATTTTCATAACTAGATTAGGATGAAACGTTTATCACTAGGTTAGAAGTTATATAATTATTAGTAAGGGTGTTTTTTTTATTTAAAAAATGTAATACAAGTTCAAGCGTTATGATTCGATTGTGATCCAGTCTACTTAGTCTTTGCTCCTAAGGATGAACATAAATTAGATTTTTAAAGATCCGATCCAAATTTAACCTAAGGTCAAATATTTAATTCAAATATTAGATCTATATCTACTTTTTTTTTGTAAAATCAGTTCATATCTTTTTAATATCCAAGTCCAAATATTTAGATTAAGATTTAAATCCAAATCCAAATATAGAATAAGTTCTAAATCCAAATTTAGTTTAGATCCATATTTTACAACAATTTTTTTTTATAAATTCAATTTTAATTTTATAGATTTGTCCAATCCTACGCTATCACGTCAGCTTTATCTTCTCCCAACACACAAGTGTGACTTTCTCGCTACACTTCCATTACACCAGTGGCAGATTTTGACCAAGAGTTTTGGAGGGGCCAGAATAATATAATTTTTTGATCATTTGATTGAACCATTAGTATAATACTTTAAAAAATGACTCTTCTATAAAACAATTGAATCGTTAAATTGGATTATTAGTATAATGCTTTAAATACTTTAAAATATGTGAAGTAATATAATTTAACTTGTTTTCATCTTCACGTGTAGCTTCCCTTTTACTACTTCTACAAAATAAATTCATTATTTTATTCTTCATCGATATGCTTTTTTTAAAATATATTAAAAAGTAATTTATCATAATCTAATAAAATATTGAGAGACATAAGTATTAGAAGAAAAATATATTATAATCAAGTCACAATTAAAAATCGATTATAAAAAAACACATAATACATGATTTTTTTTTCTTCTATAATCATAAAAAGTATACAAAAGACTCATGAGATAAAAAATAATTTTAATAACTATTAAAGTAATATTTCATCATCAAGTAAGACAAGAGAGAGTTACATTTTTTTTTCTTTGATAAATGAAGGAAACATATGAGAAATGAGAATAAACATAACGAGTATGTGTCTAACTTCGTTTTTCTTCAAAAAAAAAAACATATGATAGTGAGAGATGAATACAATTTTATCAAAATTTTAAAAGGCAATGACAGAAGAAAATAAAAAATATTTTAATAAATGTTTGGTTTGGTTTAATTACTCTTTTGGTTATTGTTTCCAAAAATGTAAGTTGATCTTCCCGTTCTTTTAGTTTCAATTTAGTGACAATTTGATATTTTTAAACGAAATCAGATACTAGAAGACTGATTAAACCTAAATATTTTTTTATTTTTTATTATATTGGATTTTATGTTTTATTATTTATTAACATTAAATATTGTATTTTATAAAAAAAATAAAAAGACACAATTTAATTATTATCAATTTTTAAAATATACTATTTATAATTTTAAAATTTTCAAAATTTTTAAAAATTAAAAAAATGAATATATAATTTTGAAAAAACTCAAAAATATTAGGGGGGCCTAGGCCCCTCCCTGCTCCTATTATACTCCGTCTCTGCATTACAATCATCGACTACCACACAAGAGCATACCAGACTCGACCACCATAACTTCTCCAAAAACCGAGACAGCCACAAATCCACGCAGATCGACTTCCATCTGCAGTACGCCAGAAAGCATGAGCAGTGACGGAACTTGGAGAAAATATTTAGGGGTGCCAAATTAGATTTTATATATATATATATATATATATATATATATATATATATTTTAATTAAAAATTATTATTTCCTTTACTTAAACTATGCAATTCAAACTTTTCAATTTTTAATGTTCTTAATTTATTGAATTCACATAAATGAGTATTCTAATTTTTATTTCAATTCAAGACAATTCAACTAATTCATTGTATGCAATTGAAAATACAAAATATCAACATTTTATAATGTTGGGTTATACTAATTTGAGAAAATATAATTAGGGTTCATGCTAATTTGGGGAAACTTAATTCCTAAAATCATAGTTAGAGTTCATACTAATTTGGGGAAACTTAATTTGGAAGAAATATGGTAATGGAAGAATCATAAATCTAACACACATAAATTATACTAGGATACTTATTTATGAGATCGTGTGAGTATACATTATTTGCTCTCTCTGTTCTCCAATTTCTTTTTTTCTAATCTGTCTTTCTTTTATTTCACACTTTTTTGATGATTTATTGTGGAAAAACCTTATAACAAGATATAAAATCTTAATCTCTTTAATCCAATTATTAATCATCAAATTAATTTTTATTTTACGTTTTAAAAAATAAAAATATATAATATATATTCATATATTTAAATTTTATATTATTATATTATTTTTATTAAGTTTTATATATATATATATATATATATATATATATATATATATATATATATATATATAATAAAATAAAATTAAATGCTTGGTCAATGGCTCTCCTTAATCCCAAGCAAGGTTACCAATGAGCACGAGCCACTGAAACTATGCTAAAAGACCAAATAACTCGTCCTCTTAGATCTGCACCACGTGATATCCCTTGAGGTCTGATCGGAGCAAATCGGAGTCCCACGAATGCGGAAGGAGGCACTCCATCTTCTCTTTCACAGATACTAGCTTCACTGTGAACCACCTATAAACCATCGTCCCTGCGTCTTTTCGAATGAACGGCAAAGAAGCTACGAATAAGGATCTAGGATTCTTTGCAATTTTGAAATAGAGAAAAATGGTTAAAATAGTTTACATTTAAAATTTGGATTTTTCAATTTTAAAAATCTTTGTAAGTAAAAGAGATATCTGATCCGTAAAATTATAAAATACAGATTAGAAATAAAAAAAAAATCTAATAAAATATATCATTAATAGATCAAATCATAGCAAAATATATATTGGATTAGCAAAACAATTTTTTTTCTCACCCATATCTGCCACAACGCTTATCACTATGTTAGAAGTTGCTATAATCATTAGTCAAAATCCATCACCTATTACTAAATTTATTGTTCCAAAAAAGATAAAAAAAAAATTAAAAGTGAAGTCGTCAACCATGAAGACGACTTCACTGAATACATAACCAGAAACTGGCCTCCACTATGATGACATTGTTTTTTCAAAAAAAAAATTGAAATCGATTAGGGGAAGGATGACTTCACCTTTAATGTCGTCCTTCCCCAGGACGACTTGACCCTGTTTCGCAAAAAATATTTCAACGGATCCTATCTTACAAATTGATGGTCAAAACGATCTAGAAATACAAAAAAGCCGACAAATCCTCCTTAACAATTCTTATGATCAATACAGGTGACATCAATTGTCCTGTAACAGAAATCAAATGGGTGTTAAATCATAATTGGGTGTTAAATCATAATTGAATCGTGACATTTGAGACATTTGAACTTATATTTAAGTAAAAATAGTTATGTCCTGACTAATAAATATAACTTTTTCTCTAATGGTTTGATTCAAAAAGAAATTAAACATTTATACTATAAGCATAAACTATATAAAAATACTAGTGGTTGTACAGACTTTGATTGTTTTTATAAAGTTAATTAATATTAAATTACAAAAAAAGATAATTTCATTTAGATTAAATATATTATTATTGTTATTATTTTAACTAAAATTATTTATATAAATTAATTTTATGAAATTAATAATTTTATGTTCTCTGCATGAAATTTTTGTGAACCAGTTCTGTATCCATCAATAATAAAATTGATATTTTCCACAGTTCATTATTGGTGAGTGGACAAGGTAATGGGATCCCTTCTTACACCATGCACTTAAGAGATGGAATTTGCAATGTCTTCTCTCTAGGGATGGCAACGGGGCGGGGCGGGTACGGGTATCATGATCCCATCCCCATCTCCATAATAAAAATTCACCCCCATCCCCATCCCCAAACCCAACGGGTATATAACTTTTGACTCATCCCCATCCCCACTGGGTAACGGGTATTTTCTTATACCCATACCCATACCCATTTTTTTATTGTTCCATATATCAATTAAATATTTTTTATAAAAAAAATTTAAAAATCACACCAACGGAATCATGATACTATCAAAATATTCAATATTAAAATAACATACTCTTTTTGATTTTCATGATGTCAAATATTAAGAAAAATATTATAATAGTATAAATCTCAAATTAAAGTATCAAATAACAACTAAATAAAATTCAAATAATTATATAAAAGCTAAAAAATTACACATTACTAAAATTTTATAATAACCAAAATATTTATTAATTTTACAAATGATCAGTGGTTTCATTTGCATTCGATCCACCTACACATAGAAAAAAAATGAAAAATTAGATATGATATAATAATTGAAATTGAAAATTTTAATTACTAGAATATAATGTACCTTCTTCATCAGATTCATTTTCACTCATGAGAACATCTTTTCCTTTTAATTTTTTAACACCTACAAACACCAAATGTAGAATATTAGATGAGAATTCACAAAAAATACTAACAAAAAATATTAATAAATTTGAGTAACTTACCTAGATGGTTTGAGTTCCATATCCAACTTCTTGTACACATCAAAGCCTCTATAGTAATATGATGAAGTCGACTACGGTGAGAAGTTAATATCTGACCACCAGTACTAAAAGCAGATTCAGAAGCTACAGTTGTTATTGGAATAGCTAAAACATCCCTTGCAATTGCTTGAAGGGTTGGAAACTTTAACCCATTTGTTTTCCACCATGATAGGATATCAAATTCTTGTGTAATCGGCAAATTATCTTCTTCCAAGTAATAATCCAACTCTGTTTTCATAACTGTAGTTCTAGATTTTTTCTTTTTTGCCATAAACTCTAAAAATTCATTCGCATCATTATCAACATCCTTTCCCAACTCCAATGATGTAGCTCTATAAGAAGAAGTTTCATTTTTTTTTGATTGATATTCCAAAACCAAATCATAGCACATTTGACGAATCCTACTAAGTTTCAGATCAAAATCATTACCATACAATTTATAAAAATAATATTCTAACATGTCCATCTTGTACCTTGGATCTAAAACTGAAGCAATTGCCAATATGTTATATAACAAAAAACAAAGAGAATGAGAAATATGTTATATATATATATATATATATATATATATATATATATATATATATATATATATATATATATTATATATATTATATTACTATGTATATATATATTATATGTGTGGATATCTTATGTTTATATATATATATATATATATAATTATTTATATATATTATATTATATTATATATTATATTATTATTACTATGTATATATATTATATGTGTAGATATCTTATGTTTATATATATATATATATATATATATATATATATATATATATTTTTTTTTTTATAGATATATATTTATTTTAAGTATATATTATATTATATTATATAATAATATAAATATAATAATATATATTATATTATTATGTATATATATATATTATATGTATATGCGTAGATATTTTATGCTTTTATTTATATATATATATATATATATATATATATATATATATATATATATATATATTTCTTTTAAATTTTTATAAATTTGTAATGTTATAAATTTGTTTATAAAAGATCTCACTAGTTAAATGATTAATTTGTTTTATACGTATATATTATATATATTATATTATATTATTATGTATATATATTATATGTATATTATATTATATTATATTATATTATATTACATGTATATGTGTAAATATATATATATATATATATATATATATATATATATATATATATATATATATATATATAAAAGTATATTTTATTTATATGTATATATACTATATTATATTACATTATATTATATTATATTTTATGTGTAAATATATTATTTATTTATATATATTTTTTAGATTATTTAATAAATTATAAATAGTTTAGTAATTTAAGCGGGGACGGGTATTTGGGCGGGTATATATATATCCCCATCCCCATCCCCAGTTGAAAATTTCGGGTATTACCCATACCCATACCCATACCCAGTCAAAGCGGGGATTCCCCGTCAAAACGGGGACGGGTTCGGGTGATACCCACGGGCACGAGTTTATTTGTCATCTCTACTTCTCTCTCTTATTGCATTATAAGAAGCTTCATAATTTCAAAGGTTTGTGGTTTCTGGATTATCAGCCTGATACTGATTGGGTCCAGAAGATCCATTATTGACTCTTACACGGTTGTTTCTTTTTGCACCTGCACCCCATAACTTTCATATGCTCATGTGTGAAATACCAAATTATCCTTCAATTTTCATTCTTCTATCCAATACATATAATTTCACACAAATTATCCTTCAATTTTCATTCTTCTATCCAATACATATAGGTTGTATAATATTAAATTATTAATAAAAAAGTTGAACTCACAGACTCTTTTCTCGACAACCTTGATAAAAATTAACAATAATATTCAAATAAAAAAAATTTAGACAATAAAATTTTCTCTGTCATTTTATTCCCTTACATTTTATGTCATTTTATTCCCTTACATTTCATTACCTCATGGAGAAAAAAATAAAACAAAAATCATATGATAAAAATGCATGCATGTATTCTGTACCATCTTCTCATTCATTTTTTATTGTCTTAAATTTCATTATCTCGTGAAAAAAAAAAATTGTGTGATAAGAACACATGTATGCCCGTATGATTTCTGGTAAACAAAAACCCACACAACACAATAAAGTAATATAAGGTCAAATTATTTGTTAAATTATAAGGCATCCATATAAAACTAATAACTGTACGGGTAAAGAAAGCATAAAACTAATAATTGGTCTCAAATATTTTATATACACTTTTAAAATTAACTATTATAATTTGAAATCTCAAAAAGAAAGAAAAAAAAAAAAAAACTCAACGTACTTGCAAAACATGATAATATACAATCAAAGTGCAGTTTTCACGTATAAGTGTTTTTTTCAAGACATGGGTTAAGAAGATATTTAACAAAGTATATGATAAATATCTACACTGTCTAAAGCCACTTTAAGGAATTAGGTATTAGAGATAATTTCACTTTTTCATGTAGTTTCTAAATTTTTTATAAAATTATAATATATTTGTATATAATTTGATTATCGATATTTAAAAGTAAATAAATATATTTTTCTTAATCTAATTATAATAAATTTAAATCTCATTTGTAATTAGTGTTTAAACTTTTATGTTATTTGACTATCATATTTTAACCCAATGTTAATTTGAAACGACGAATTTTAATTTTATATTTAAATTTAGAAAGCGAAAAATATTTAACTATTTCCTATCGCATAATAAAAATCAATTTGATTTTAATTGTTACACTTAATATGTATTGCTTTGTTGTTTATATTACTTTATATCACGATGTTCCTAATATTTTGTCGTAGAGATCATTCTCAGGATAGAAATTGGTGTTGGACTTTCATTATGAAAACTTAAATTAAATTAGCTTTTTTAACCTAATAAGTTTGGAAAAATAAATGGATTAAATATGCTTTTTTTCTGTTAATTTTAAGTGAATTTTAGAATTAGTCCATTTCGAAACTTTTAACCCAATTCAGTCATTTATCTTTTAAAATACGCGGATTTAGTCATTTTAATCAAATTTTATTAAGTTTATTTGACATTTTAAGCGTATTTCATAATAGTATTTGACTTAATATTAAAGTAAAATTGTGTCGAACTGTATAAACAATTCAAATATAATTCTGAAATGCGTACGGAACATCAAATAAACTTAACAAAATTTGATTAAAAAGACTAAATTCACGTATTTCGAAAGATGAATGACTAAATTGGTCTAAAGGTTCAAAATGGACTAATTCTAAAATTCACTAAAAGTTAAGGGACTAAAAACATATTTAACCTAAAATAAATAAATAAATATATATATATATATATATATATATATATATATATATATATATATATAAATCATGGGCACACTTCAATGTATTTGGACACATCACATCACATCGTATATGCATTATGATTCCTCACAAAAACTACTAAGATACTTCTTATTAGTCTCTTTTTCATTTTGGTATAAAGAAGTAGCATGAGTTGTGACTCAATTGAGTTTCACTTGTAGTGTACAACTTTGAATTTTGTTAAAACCCTATTGTGTGGTCAGAATTGAGTTTGGGATAAGTCATAATCCATAAAAGTAATAGAAAAAAGATTGATTTGTTGTATTTTTGATTGAAAATAAAGATTATTTGTTAACTTTTATGGAATTGAAGCTAATCCTTAATGCCACCTAAATAAATGACGTTTGTGTGGAGCCCTTTCTCCACTTTCTTCTTTACCTAACATCCTCTTGGGGAACTTTAATCTCTATTTTATATTAACTTTAATTAAACGTAATTAAAGAATTTAAGGTGTCATTATCTTATGAAAGAGTAACCAAAAGATTCACATAACCTACAACTAACACTTTAATTGGAATTTCTTGTTGGGTTACCTTTTTACCTTCTTTTCGGTAATGAGTTGCAATGTGCCACTTCATTTCCTTCACCAAAGAAACAAATCTTATAAAATAAACATAATAATATATAATACAATATCCTTAATTACAACATAAATCATCACACTTTCTATTTTTAATTCATTTCCTACACGTTAACTTCCAACTCCACCTATTACATTAATAAGTAACTTCTTTTAATATCAAATTAGTTTTTCTAGATAAGTAACCGGTTATTTTTTTATTTTATTTTTAATCTAAAGTATCTTCAACTACTCTTCTTCCTTGTCTGGTTTTTAATCTATCTTTAAATAAATATAATTTAAATCATTTGAAAAAAAAAATCTTCTTGAAAATAAAAATAAAAAAAAAGAAAAAAATTGGAAGAGTTTGGTTTGGTAGCGAAAAAGATTTGGTGGACCCATTCCTCTATTGCTCAAACTAAGGGTCCACGTAATCAGCCATGGGTGGGCCCACAAAATAAAATAATCCTCAAAACTCCCAATTAAAAATTGATAATTAGTTATTATTAAAAATGATAATAATTAAATTTTATTTGAATGCGTAATAAACCAGGTGAATTAAATAAAAGAAAGCGATTATTTAATTAATGAAATTGGTCTCCTTCCTCCTCTGACTGTGACGTTGTCGTTTTGCCGGAAAAGATGCAAAATCCCCATTTTTTCCGATGTGGCGTGCTTCCATGTGTAGCAGCAGCAGCAAGAGAAGAAGAAGAAAAGAAAAATAAAAAATAAAAAAGAAATAAAAATTCGCAAAATAGAAGGCTGATTTGTGGGGCGAGTGAGACTGAGAAGGGATTAATTGCTTACGCTTGGGACCGTTCCTCTTATTTTTTCCTTTTTGGGGACTTCACCGTTTTTTCTCATTCTCTCTCTTATTCTCTATCTATCATCACTCTTACTACAACCTTCAATTTTTTTTTTCGCTCTCATTTTCCCCCAATTTTACTAGGGTTTTAATTCCACTTCTAATTCTCTAATCATTAATTGTTAATCGTTAATCCTTAATCCTTAATCAATCTCCCACGACAGCATTCATTCCTCATTCATTACTTTCCTTGGGATCACGACTCGGACTTTTTTTCCTTTTTTTTTTCCAGCCCCATGGCGTTTGATCAGAATTCGGTTCCATTGGATCTTCGTCCGTTGAATGTGGCCGCCGCGATGGCGGAGGAGCCGATGATTTCGCCGGCCACCCTCACGCCGCCGACTCCGAATTCTGTGGGCGAGCTTTTTTACCAGCCGGCGTCCTCCGCCGGCACAACGTGGTGCGTCCGCCCCATTACGCATGCCAACGTGAGCCCTGCCGCGGCGTATGGGTTTAACTACGGCGCTTCCAGCTTTGGCAGTCGCGTCTTTGCCGGGAATGCTTTGAGTTTGGGGAAGCTTGTGGGGTGTAATGGATTGGAGAAGGCCTGCAATGATGCGAGTGGTTTTAGTTATGGTGCTGGCGGGGTTCGGGGAGGCAGAGTGGTCGGTAGTGGAGGCGATCAGGGTTGCGGGGATGAGGGTGGTGGCGGCGGTGATGATTCGGTGTCCGGGAAGAAGGTGAAGTTTCTCTGCAGTTTTGGTGGGAAGATTTTGCCTAGGCCTAGTGATGGAATGTTGAGATATGTTGGGGGCCAAACAAGGATCATCAGTGTTAGGAAGGATGTGAGTTTCAATGATTTGGTGCAGAAGATGGTTGACACTTATGGGCAGGCTGTGGTTATCAAGTATCAGCTTCCTGAGGAGGATCTTGATTCCTTGGTGTCCGTGTCATGTCACGATGATGTTGAGAATATGATGGAAGAGTATGATAAGTTGGTTGAGAAATCTTCCGACGGTTCTGCAAAACTAAGAGTTTTTCTGTTTTCTGTTTCGGAGACGGAAGTTTCTAGTGGGATGCAGTTGGGGGACTTGCAGGATACCGGGCAGAAATATTTTGATGCTGTGAATGGGATTGGTATGACAGATGCGATTGGGTTTGGCGGTGGGATGAATATGAAGGGGAGTGTTGCAAGTGCTGCTTCAACCCAGAATTCGGATTTGAGCGGGGCTGAGACTTTTGATAGTTCAATTACTGGACAAGGGGATGTCACTGGGGTGCCCTTGTCATCACCTAAAGATAATGTGACAGCAGCTTCCTCAGACACAAGTGCTAATATGGTGAGTTCAGAGGCCAGTGCACCGGTTTACTCGGGTGTTGCGGTTTCGATACCCATGCCTGTGGGTAGTAGGGCTAGTCCAACCCCATCCCACAGCCCTTATTTTCAGAATGAGGTTGAGTTAGAAAGGTCTGTTCCTGTTGCTTTGGCCCAGCAGCCTTTTGGATTGCAGCAAGCTGGAATAGAAGTTTCATCCCCTTCACCTTATTATCAGACTTGTGTTGATCCTAGCCAGGAGGTTATGAACCATGCGGACTATGTGCAGGTTACTTCACAGATGAGGTTCACAAACCCTCAGCTTGTAGGAAAGACCGGGACTGTCTTGAGGCAACAGCAGTTTCATGATAATACTCCCGGCTTAGCATTGCATCATCAGGTCATCCCTGGGGTACAAATGGCTGTGGCTCCACAATCTTCTCACGCTGGTGTGAGACAGAATGTTATTCAACCACAAACCTTGGTGCAATCACAGCAGCATCTTTTGGATCAATACCACGATGAAAATACATCAGGGGTAAGGATTATCCAGCTTCCTGCTGAACCTAGCTACAACACTTACCAGGTTCCAGCGAGTCAAGTATCACCTGTCATAGTTGGAGGCAATTATGGCTGGGTTCAGGTTCCTTCACAAGAGCGCGTTGTTATCTCGGATGGAGTATCACCCCAACAACAGGCAACGAGTCATGAGAAATTCCGAAGAATCGAGGACTGTTCTATGTGTCAAACAAAACTACCTCATGCACATTCTGATCCAGTAGTTCCGGATGAGCGTGGTGGTGGTGCAGGTCCTGTTCCTGATTCAACCCCAAGTCACTATAGCTTCCCAATGGAGGAGAACATAAAAGCTCAAGCATCAAATAGGCTTATGCCAGTGGCGATGGCGCCCTTGAAGGAAGGCAATGCTGAACAAGGGGCTGGGATCAGACCCAGGGTCGTTGGCAAACTGGAACCTCCTGATGGAGTGCATCATACTGAGACCACTGGGCTTTCTCATAATATTGAGCCACAGCCGGAAGAATTTAATCACACCGGGAATTCATTTTTCCAGGAAAAAAATGCATTGAAAGGTAGAAAACAATCTCCAAATGATGAGCTCATGGGAACAGCAACACTGTCTTATTTAGATGATGTTGGCCACCAACACATGGTACCAGTTGAAAACTGGGTTAAAGATGTGCTTATTAACAAACCTATGAATAATGATTTGTCTATGGTCGATAGAACATCTTTGCGAACTTCAGAGTGTATGGTTCAAGGATCTCCAAATGAATATACTAATGAACGTATTGGGGTTGTTTCTAAATCAGATGAGATACATAATTGGATTAGACAAGACCATCTAAAACCAATTGATGGAAAGATGGACACCTTCAAGATACACAATTCTGATGCTTATGTAAGTAATGACTACTCTTTTCTGCCAGCTGATAAACCCAGTGGGAATGATAATTTAGGTTACAGCACTCATAAATCTATAGAGGAAGAGGTGATTCTGGATAACTTTGGCAGGTCAAAGTTGATAGTTGATGCAAATCAAAATAATATTGCAGCTGTGCTGCCTTGTTCTTCTTCATACAGGCAAAATTCCAGGTCAGGGGAACACAATGAGGCTACACAACCCCCTATTTGGGGCATTCCCGGCTCAAATCCTCAATCGAATATTGGAAACCCCCACACCGAAGATGCAGCACTATCTTCATCATCTCCATCCGTCAGGTTTGGAGATGTGCAGGATACTCCGAACTCACTGTTCAGCAATCAGGATCCATGGAATATACAGCATGGTACCTTCTTTCCACCTGCTAGACAAAGCAAAACTGCATTGAAGAAAGAAACCTTTTCTTGCCAGGATCCCTTTGCTGAGGATCCTGGTAGCTTTGGGGAACAAAGTTTAGAAGCACAGTTGGATGATAGCCTCTATCAGTCATTCAAACAAAATTTAACCTTAGAACATGGTCGCTCAGCCAAAGGTCCGTAAATTGTTGAAGTCCTAAAATAAGTTATTTTGTCGCTGGTAGACTGCAATGGATCTCATATCACATACTCTTTATGTTTTGGCTTCTTCATTGAAGGTTCAGCAGAAGACCAACAACTCCAAGCTGTTGCGGAAAATGTAGCTGCCTCTGTTTTGCACTCAAGAAATCCTTCAAATTCTGACTTGCATTCCAGAGATGTTTCCTGCTGTGATAACATTGAGGATGCCAGTGTTCAAAATAATCTTATGGATGTAAACTGTGGACATACAACTCAGGTGATTTTGTCCACATATTCCTCAGTGCTTGTAGTATCTTTTGCCTTGTAATTACAGAAATAGATCAAACTATTCTGTATGCCACCCTCCTCTACGATGAAGTATATTAGAATTATTATGATATTATTTTTTTTCTCCTTTTAGGAGGTCTGGAGCAGGCAACTAGAAAAAACAAATTGTGGCTTTACAGCATCAGGTTTTGGAAAATTACAGGTTCGATGTCTTTCGCATGTTTCCTCTTTATGCTTTTTATGTTGTCAGCGCAGCAGAGCTAACACCTTGTTGAGAAACTTCACTAGGTTATAAAGAACTGTGATCTTGAAGAACAGACAGAACTGGGTTCTGGTACGTTTGGTACCGTATATCATGGAAAATGGAGGGGCACTGATGTTGCAATCAAGCGCATTACTGAAAGATGTTTTGCTGGAAAGCCTTCAGAGCAAGAACGCATGGTTTGTGTCTCATTAATTGTTCTGTTTTCCATTTTCTCCAACTCTCTTCCATGACCTAAGAATTAACTTCACAATGATTCTCGGTTGATGCATCAAACAGAGAAATGACTTCTGGAATGAGGCAATCAAGCTTGCTGACTTGCACCATCCAAATGTGGTAGCTTTCTACGGTGTTGTGCTTGATGGCCCTGGTGGTTCTGTGGCAACGGTTACTGAATATATGGTTAATGGTTCCTTAAGGAATGCCTTGCAGAAGAGTGACAGGTAATTTCGGCATACGTTCATGGCCATGTTCCTTTTTTGTCTATTAGTTACTTTGCATTGCCCTGATTTAATATGTTTCCCTATTGATAAATGCTTGATGCTAATGTTATCGTACTAGGAATCTTGAAAAGCGCAAGCGACTTTTGATTGCAATGGACGTGGCCTTTGGCATGGAGTACCTACATGGAAAAAACATAGTACACTTTGACTTGAAAAGTGACAACTTGCTTGTTAATCTCCGAGATCCACACCGACCAATATGCAAGGTTTAAATGCTTGATACTGATGTCATAGCAAGAATTTTGTTCCGTTGCATCTTACTGTGGGGTAGATATGCATCCAGTATTTTGTATGAGATATGCTAGATTATGCACATTTTTTTTCATATATGTTTAGGATTTAGGTTCATATTAATAACTGTCCATGATTAAAGTCTGTGGAATATAATAAAGTGGCTTACCTTGATGGATCCTGATGAGATAGAATGACCAGTTTGCTGCCTTAGTCCGATTTAAGGAATTTGACCTATCAAAAGTACTAAAATATTGTTTGTGATATTTTCAGATTGACTTTGTCTATGATCTAGATATATATATGTTAACCAGACATAGGTAATAATTGCTGTGCTGAAAGTTTATTCTGGCATCATGTGATTTCTATGAAACACTCGTACTTTTATTTGCGATGAGTATTTGTCTTTGATGCCAATACTCTTGGATACTTCAACTATAAATATTAGTCAAGTATCCAAGCCTTTAAATCAAGTTATGAATATCCAATACCCATATCAGATATAGAAGTGTGCAATATATAGAAACAAGTAAAAATGGTCGCTTGATGAACCACAGATAGAAATCATTCCTCTTTATGAATGAGGTTGATACTATTCCTATTTGTAGACAATAAGATGTGATTGACGAAGCCGATTACTTTATTTTGTTTGTACTAATGTCCAGAAGTATGTCATAATTTGGATTTCAGAATTACAATTATATATATTATGATTTTAATTTTACAATATATGGATATGTACCTTACACATGTCATATCTTATATATTTGTTGTATAGACCATGTTTTGAAAGAGTGCATCACAGATGGCATAAGTGAAACTTAATATGCAAAGGTAGAAAGTAATAAATTAGTTAGAAATCTACAGCATTTTTTTGGAGGGAAATTAGTGATTGCAGATTTGCACTCCAGTATCTGGGATGGGTATCATGAACACAAAACAGAGAATAATGGGTATTCCTTTGAAGACGGGTCATCAACTTTCACCTATGAATTTGTAGGACTGGCTTTTCACCCAAGATTATTCATTGCGTACTAGTTGGCATCACTTTGCCTCGTCGGAAAAATGATGTTTACCATTGAAAGTCATGGCTCCTTGGTTCTGTTGTAACTTCTCTGCTTGATGTTTTAGATGCTCTTATGTCTGCTGATTCTGTTCTCTTGGTAGTTTCTGTGCATGGATAATTTTACCCTCTTGGGGGTTGATGAATAAATTATCTTTATATCATAAGTCATTAGCAAATTCGCGTGTTGCATTAGCATTTAAAATGCTTACAGTTTGTGTTTTTTTTGAAAATAACCTAACTTGCTCATCTTCATATTCATGGCTTATTTCATACTTGGTGTGACATTTTGGTTGGAAATTTCCATATTGCTTTAATGTTTAAATCTTACTCTGAAAAATGCAGTTACCTCTAGCCTACCTTAGTTACGGTCTCTTTGGCGACTATCTTAATTGCGGTCTCAAGAGTGATGATTTGGTTCCATACCTGATTACAAATATGACTTAAATAGATCTTTAAAACTTGAGTAATCTTCACCTTTCAAATAGGTTTTGTATGTGGGGAATTAGGTCTGAAAACCAAATTTTAAGAATTAGTGTTTTTACCCAAAAAGCAAGAGGGTTCTTGTTCTCTTTCAGTTGTTAAGTTTTGAAACTCAGCCCCTATACTGTCAGGATTTAATCATGGGATGGTCAAATAAATATGTGAGGAACAATCCGTAAAATCCAGAAAGGTTATCTGAGAGCCAAATCTACAAAACATGACTACTGTGTCAAACTACCCATCCATCAACAAAATAATGCCTGAAGGTCTTGTACTGGCTGTGCCATAAATTTGCATTGGATCAGAACCCCAGTCTCTTAATGATTTAGGATTTGTTCTTGGTTCTTTTCTTCAAGATCTAGTACCATAAATTTCTCTTCTTAATTTTTTGTTAACCGATTTTCGATCTTCAACACTTGCTTTCTGGGTCAAAACAGCTCTACTTGTAGCATGGTGCAACTGATTGATTGATCCTTCATTAGTTGGTTTGTTTATTACACTTTTACATGTGATATCAGGTTGGAGACTTGGGTCTATCGAAAGTAAAATGTCAGACACTGATCTCTGGTGGGGTGAGAGGAACTCTGCCGTGGATGGCTCCAGAACTGCTGAACGGAAGCAGCAGCCTTGTTTCAGAGAAGGTCTAAGCTTTATCTTAATCGATTCGAATGGTTAATTTGTTTTGATACCTTGATAGTTTCTCACCCTCTAAGTGCAAGTTCTGTGTTTTTATATTTGTCCTATTAGGTTGACGTATTTTCATTTGGCATTGTGATGTGGGAACTCTTGACTGGATTGGAGCCATACGCTGATTTGCACTATGGTGCTATTATCGGTAACTTTCCTGCTGAATCCAATTTTGTGATTTAATTATCTAGGTTCAAGTTAAATTGATGGGTTGCTAAAAAAAAATTCAGGTGGTATAGTGAGCAACACTTTACGCCCTCCTATTCCAGAATGTTGTGATCCAGAATGGACAATGTTGATGGAGAGGTGCTGGTCATCAGAGCCATCAGAGAGACCAACCTTCACTGAGATTGCAAATGAATTGCGATCTATAGCGGCCAAGATCTCTCCCAAAGCACAAAACTCTCCCAAAGGACAAACCCAACAGCTGCAACACTCTCCAGTGCAAACTCAACTCCACAAATGATTTTTCCTTAATTTGTGTTTTTAATCCATATTATAGGGGGATCAAATGATTCCTTAATTGGTTCAGACAGATAGTTACCTCCCAGGTTGTCAATAAGTGCAGTTTTTTAGTTTTACTACATATTTTCTATCACTTCCGACCCTCAACACGAAACGTGTAATTTGAGTGTGAAAAAAAAGAAGGAAAGAGAACAATTTGTCAATATTTTGATATTGCTTTTGTAAAAAGTTGTACCTGTATTGTTTAAATCGCGTGCATTCATTGGACTTTCATTGTGAATATCGCGTGGAAGGTGTGTGCTTTATGTTTTGGTCAAAGGTGTGTCCACTCTTGTCATGATTGAGCATGGCACCGAGTTGGCAAGTGAAATTTTAAATATTAATTACGATAACTTCACTTCGAGGATAACTTCACTTCGAGGCTAGTAATATATCATCAATCAGGAGTGTTAGCGTCTTCAAAGGCTTTATTATTTACTTTTACTTTGTTTTTAACTCAACTTCATGTGTCATTTCTTTTTCAAAATTTTGTTTTCATGATGAAGTTCATAAAACTCATTTTTTTTTTAATTTTCCATTTCCATTTTAATTTTTTACTACTTAAAAAAATAAATTAAATACTCTTTCATTTTTAATGTTTTCATCAAATCAAATCGACATATATTTTAAACAGTTTTTTCTCCTCTCATAAGACCCAACTCTTAAATATGCCACTTACATTATGAAGCTAAATTAATCTCTGCATGAAAATAGAAAGAAAACTCCATGGAATAGGAAGAAGATATTTGCTGGGAAACTTCCAGATTCAAAGTTCAAACGTGTCTCCTAACATTCTTTGACTTTTCCTCCTCAATCTCTCTCTTGTCCTATAAATCTTTTCTCAATTCTTAAAAGCCGCCACAACCACACGAAAACATGACATCTCACGAGGCAAGGCCATTGGTGATGGAAATGGAGGAAGATTTGGATGAAGCCAGCAGCAGTGGATGTGGATGTGGTTGTTTCAGAGGTTTTGGGTTGAAGAAATGGTGGGTTGAACGTGATGAAGAGGGTAAAGGGCTACTTGGTGAACAAAGTGGTGAGGGAGAGTCATGGATGGTGGAGAAACTAAGGAAGGCAAAGGAGGCTTCGGAAGTGATTGCAGGTCCAAAGTGGAAGACTTTCATAAGAAAGATAAGTGGGTATGGGAAGAAGATGAAGCAGCAAAGAAACAGGTTCCAGTACGATGAACACAGCTACAATCTCAACTTCAACAGTGGCGCTCAGAGTGAAGATGAAGCCATGCCTTACAGCTTCTCAGCAAGGTTTGCTGCTCCAGGTCGTCGCCAAAATGAATCATGATATATACTTTCATGGTTTTCTTAAACATCATTTGGTTTACATGAATATTGTTGTGTTCTTAATCTTGTAATTATCATATTCATTGTGTGAAGATCGTATATCGTTCTTTTCCCATCTCTTAATAAAATTTCGATTTTAATTTGCTAAATTTTTCTGAATGGCAAGATATGAAAAGGAAAGTAGTCGAAGAGGGTACCCACAAAGAAAAAAAATAAAAAGTATGGAACAAAGTTTGGTTTGAACAATGAATGTGATCTTCTTAAGATAGAGATGGAAGAAAAGGATTTAGATTCTTCACGCAAACCATTAGTTTTTTGAGGATGAAATAAAGTCACATTTGAAGTTGTAGAGAGATTCCAGAAGGGATTCCACTCCAAAAGTAAACGCGTCCCAAATAATTTATACTTTTCCTTTGGTTTATGTATGCCAAATCCTTTTCATTCACAATTCCTATAGTTGAAGGAATGCAATTGGAAAGTTGTCCCCTCTCCTGCAACTTGCATGCCTTTCATTTTTATTTATACTATTGAAAACACAGACATCATCCACACGGAACTTATCTTGTGTGCTAGTATTTTTAAGGTTAAAATACTCCTTTGATCCATGTTTTTGTTGAAAAATCTCAAATAAGTCCTAAGATTTTTTTTAGTCTCAATTAGGTCCATATTTTTGAAAATGTGTAACAATTAGGCCCATTCCGTTAGTATAGAGTTAACGGTGTTAAATATATGCCACGTGTCAGCTCCACATTTTTTTGAATTTTTAAAAAAAAACTTAATTTTTATTTTATTTTTTTTTTGAAAATTATTCATGCCACGTGTCACGTCAGTATTGTGCCACGTGTCAAGTCAGTAAGGTGACACGTGTCAAATCATTGTCTGAATCTCAATTTGGTCCATATATTTGTTACTTTTATTACATTTCAGTCCATTTTTTTTAAATTTTTTAAATATATTTATTTTAACTTTTTACAAAATTGTTTTAAAATTTTATATTTAAATTTATAAAATTGTTAATTTTAAACCAACTCTAACATTTGTATATAAATTATTTAAAACAATTTTGTAACAAGTTAAAATAAATATTTTAAAATTTTAAAACAAAATATAAAATAAACTTAATATTATTAAAATGTTTAATAAAAATATCATTATAAAATTTATATAAAAGTTAAATTTGATCTTAATTTGGAAATTATGAAATTGAAAATTAAAAAAAAATGGACTGAAATATAATTAAAATAAGAAATATATGGACCAAATTGAGATTCAAACAATGACTTGACACGTGTCACCTTACTGACTTGACACGTGGCACAATATTGATGTGACACGTGGCATGAATAATTTTTTTAAAAAAATTAAAAAAATTAAAAAAAAAATTAAAAGAAATTAAAAAATTCAAAAAAATGAGAAGCTGACACGTGGCATATCCTTGACACCGTTAACTCTATACTCACGGAATGGACCTAATTGTCACACATTTTCAAAAATATAGACCTAATTGAGACTAAAAAAAATCTTAGGACCTATTTGAGATTTTTCAACAAAAACATGGATGAATGGAGTATTTTAACCTATTTTTAAAAGGTATCTTATTTATTTTGTTTGATGGAAGATGCATTCAGGAAGAATTGAATGAGATAGGTGTAGAAAAATTAATCAGTTACCTTATATATAAAAGTAATTATATTTAAAGTAATTTCACAAAAACAATTATGTGAAAGTTCGTAATATATTGTTATAGATGATTAGTTTACATTGTGCACCATTTGAATGGATACAGATTTGATGTAGGTTTCACCAAATAAAAAGTTGAGCTTCTTAGTAAAGCTTTCATAAAATTTGTTTAATATGTAGGAGATATTGTAAGTTGAAACCAATATACCTTACTTAAGTAACTAACGTATATTATATTCATTATTATCGTAACTACTGCAGGTGAAGGTTCAAAGAAAGAAAGAAAAAACTATCTATATTTAAAATCTCGAATAAAATGTCATCATCAAATTTTTTAAAAATTACGTGCAATATGGAACTCCTCAAAAGTTTTGAACCACGCGCAAACCACAATGGAATGATCGCGAAATATTATGCATGATTCACACCAATCTATTGGGTGTGTGTACAAGAAATTATATAAATAAATTTTGCATAGAATTCTCACAAAAAAAAACCCACTATATTTGTCTTCTGGTAAAAATAAAAAATTGCATTATGTCATGAATAAGACCTATCCAATCTTTGACGGTTTACAAACTACCGATACTCATAATTATCTTTCTTTTATAATCAATATCGATATCATAATTCATTTGACAATAAACCTAATTTGAATCAGAGTTACGATGTAATCAAAACCTAAAGCACAAAGTTTAATTAAACCTTGTCAAGGTCAACAAAATACATACTTGACGAATGTAAAGTGTTAAATATAGTAATTGGTAAGAAAAAGTCCATAGTTTTGTGTAATTAAGAAATAAATTGGATTTTTTTTACTATATTTAGGTGCTTACTACTTAAGGTAGTTATTCTACTCCTTCGAACTTCTAAAGATTTAGTCCTCCATTTTGTTTAACCACTGTAATTAGAATATCTAACTTGTGGCTGAGATTCAAAGTATTACTACAAATTTATGTTTTTGGGTTGATTATGAAACTAATTTGCAAATTCTAATTTACTCATATTCTGACCACAAACTCATGTTGTGAACCAAATCATAGTTTTTGAAAGAAGCAGAAAAAGAAAAATATATATGTATCAGCAGCTACCCATTAAATGGAAAAGATTAATTGTGTCTGCATGAATATCAGAAATGAAGTGGCAGCAGCCTCATATACAACAATACCAGGCTAATTTTCTGTATCAAATACTATTTCTAAACAGTGATTAATTTTATCATGAATTTACCTTTAGATCCAGAGTTCACCATTTCAGGTTCACGCATAAAAGAAGAATAATTACCAATAACTTTTGTTCAAAATATGTGACCAACCATTCACATGAAGCTCTGATTACTGCTTTCTCCTGCACTGCTACCAACCAAAAATAGCAATCAGATGAAGGCATAAAATATTTTCAAGCCATCTTTTTTTTTTCAAACATAATTTACTTTAAACTTTTATTAATGCAATTATTCCTATCCATATAAAATGTTACTCATTAATTACTTCTTCCCATGATATTAATAGAGGTGTAAATTTAAAATTGACTTGCTCAACCTGAACATGACAGGTTGAGAAAAAAAATTAGTCAAATAAGTTGCTTCATTTGGTGGACTAAAAAAAAAAAAAAAAAAACTGGCTTGCTTGAGTCACCGTGAATCGACAAGTCTTAATTTTTGGAAAAACTAGTGTGATAAATAAATAAAGAAAAACCACAGTTTACAATACAAATCAAATGTAAACCATTACCAACTACCATCTTAATAATATTTTTAAAAGATTATTAAAAGGTTTAATAAAATAGATAAACAAAAGGTTAAGTGAATTCTAGAAGCGGGTTAGAGGCAAACTGACTCTAGAAGAAGTGAGTCTGACTTTCATCATCTTACCCATTGATGAACTTATGGATAACAACTCATATTAAAATAGTGTTAAATAAATTAATCAACTAAAAGTGAATTAATCCTTATGTGATGAATCTAATCAATTGACGAAGCAAGTTGGTTTATGCATGGATCACGCCTGATTTTTAAATTGTAGACATGTGTCATACATAATTTCTGCGTTAAATAAATAATGTAATCAATATCTTTAAATAAAGCTACAAGACAAATTGAGTTAAATAAAAAATACTAAAAAAAACTTAATGAGTTTAACATTTAATCAATAATATCGTTAACACAGTGAAAGTTAAGATAATATGTTATTTAGAAGAGAGAATTGAGAATGAACGTATACCTCTTGCGCTTGCTTTTGGTGTTACTAGAGGATGATGGGTTATTGGTATGCCAGTTCCTTTTCCTTTGATTTATGAACCAATTATTTATCTGCTTTAATTGCAACCCTGTTTCCTGCACCAGTCTAGCCTTGTCTTCCTCCTAAAAACACACAAAAAATATATGCATCTGTATTCTTATTTTATTATAATATATATATTATTTAGAATATAATTAATATATGGAAAGTTACAGTGGGGTATGGCCATTTAGAATGTGCTTGCCACCAAGCTTTCAAAAGGGATGTGGTGTCCCCTGGAAGCTTCCCTGCTCGTCTCTTTCGTAGAATTTCTTCTCTTATGTCCACAATCTTCTCCTTGTAACCCTGAAACACAAACAAATTGATTACGCAAAACTCTTAAAAATATGGATACTATAAAGAATTTTACCTGTTTCAATTCATGCTTGAGTTCGTGCCTGACTCGCTCCATCAAGGATCGTTCAGTCTCAGTGGGGACAAGAGGACCGAAGCCAAGGGTTTCGCCGCCGTCGAAGCTGCCTTCGTAGAGGTTGCCGTTGCTCTCTGCCTGATCATCTTCGTCGTCTGACATTGTTGCACCCGTACCTTCTCCGGGAGACACACCTGCATGTGAATCATCACCCATGCAATAGTCATCACCTTCATTTTAAAACGTATGAGATACTTTTAGCTTTTAAGAGAATCTAAGCTCGTTATTCAACTATTTATTTGTAATCTCGCTCTATTATTGCTTTCTGATTCTACTTAGTGAAGAATACTTTTAAGGATATATGCTTATTACTGTTAACTTTTCCATACTCTTTTCAAACGGATGGAGTACTTCATTTAAGAATAATTGTTGGATGGGATGTACCATTTATGCAGCCAATCACATTATTAATTACAATTCATTTAATATTATAACTTGGATGCACCATTTTGAGAATCTCTCCTTCCATCGCATTGATTGAAAGGACCTTATATGAAGAAGTGTTGTATCTCTTTTATCTTTCCTTCGATCTCTTAACTATTAAAAATTAAGATGTATTATTCTTGTTTCTTCTCACTCTTATTTATTAGTTATTTCCACCATATTTGTTGAGTAACAAAGAAAATAAGCGAAGAGGACAGGTAATTTATTTCATGCGAAGAAGCTGTGGGGTTATTAATAGGCTCTCCAGTTATGGTAAAAAAGTTGGACATATTGTTTGAAAAAGCAGGAAACGGGCTTTTATCGATTTTCACTCCATGCTTTGCATGTTAAATTTTACATGGGACGTCAAGGGAAAATAAATTCAATAATATTCATATGCTTCTACATTAAAGGAGTAACAGTAATTAATCTCTTTCTTTATCTCATTGTTTTTTATGATTTATTTCGCATAACATGTGTATCACAGTTTTTACTACTTTCTTTTCTCATTTTATCTTTCACCGTGCGCATCTACCTAAAGGATTATGTTTTGACATACTCAAAATAAACCAATCTATTTAAATAAAAATGACAGGGACAAATAAAGCAATCGTGAGAATAATATATCAACAATAGATTGAGGTAAACTTACCATTTCAGCAATACTATCTATACATCTCTTGCTAAAATTTTATGTGTTTTCAATTTCAACACTGGCAATAAGAACGTTTTATTATCTTCTTTCCATTTCATTAATTTAACTTCTATTGAACAATACAATCAAAGATTACAACTTTTTATCAAGAGAAAATATTTTGTTCTCACGTTTAATTAATGAACAAAAATTAATTATATTTGACTTGCATTCTTTAAACTATGTGACTAAAATAAAAGGTTAACACCAATTTTTTTTTATATTTAATATTTTTGTATATCATAATTTATCTCATGTAAAGACATTTCTAAAGTCTGATATTTATAAAATTAAAAGTTAATTCAATGAAAATTTATGAAAGAAGAAAAAAATGCCACTAGTCCCACTTTCATGAGTGGGAGGAATGAGAACATTTTAATTCGTCAAAAATTATTATTCCTTCAGTTTTTTCTTTTGCCATAGATTAATATGCCATTTCTTTATTAAGTTTTGTATTTTTTTCTTCTCGATTCATTTTACCCACTCAATTTTCCTTCACTGTCACCAATTATCAAGCCCCTCCACCCTGGGATCTGAGTAAGACAGCCTTAACATTCGTTCTTCGTCGTTTCTCTTTCACCTTTCTATTCTTCAATAAAATACTTAACTCCACATTTCAAGGGTGAAACTTAAATTCTTAACATTTAGACACTTTTATGTGTTCAATTCAATGTTTGAGAAGAAATGTGGACATGAGAGTTGGATGTGGATATCTTTTATACTGTTGTAGATAATATCTCCTAATAATTAATTGTGATGGGTCATTATTTAAAAAAATGGTTTTCTTCTTTAATATGATAATATCCTATTATTACTCAAAAGAAATCTGAATTAGTTGAGTTTACGACTTTTGATAGAGTTTTCAGCTATGAGATACATTAAGAAAGGTAAACAATCATTCATATTGAATTATTGTTAATGTATGAAATTTATAAATTTTTAATTCAAAGTTTTAAATTATTTTCTTTCCTTACTTAAATATTAACTTAATAAATTATTTACTCAGTGTAGTTTTGCTCAATATCAATTTGTATTAAAGATACCTAGTAGGTATACACACTTTGCTTACCTATGTTTTGTTTTTCTTATCTATCTCCTCCTACCTTTTGTTTTTCTATTCTATGGAGGAAGACAGTGAAAGTGTTAGAGGAGGTGGAGTGTGTGGTCTGCAATCAGTTGTTTTTCATCAATTGATTAATTAATTTTCTCTCTCCTTGTTTGTTTCACGAGAGAGAGTAATAATGACCACACAAAAAAGACAGGGTAACATCTAGGGAGCCAAAAAAAAAAAAGATGCTGAAAATTTACCTGTCAAGCTTTGCAGAGACTGCTCCAGATCCCAACAAGCCATCACTGCCTCCATGGCATGAACACGGACATGCTGTTGCAGTTGTTCTTTAAATGCACAGAGCAACAGGACATAATGGGTCTGCAACAAACCAAATACTAGCAAAACTCATAAAGGAGCTTCAGATTATTTAAAACTAAGAAAAGACGACAAGAAGTGCAACGGATCATAAATATTAAATACAGTTTACATAAACACCACCAATATGCTATATTAATTAGAGTTTCCATCATACAACAAATGTAGTGTACTATATATTTTGCATCCCTCCAATCATTATGTGTAAAGTGAATATCAAGTCAGAATCAAAGTTGAAAATCAGCAACTTAATTATAGTTGATTCTACCATACACTACAGGACAAACACTACGTCCAGTTGATACGTACAGAATCACCAAACTCCGTATCCCCTCATTATTGTACTTGGCGAAGTCAGAAACGTACATTAATGAGGAAGTAAAGGTTGAGAAAACTTGACGAGAGCTTCCACTTTGGCTCAGAACATATTCCATGAGAATTAAAGAACTGAACCATCAAAGTTTAGCAAAAAGGGGAAAGGAAAGAAAAAAGAGTAAGTGAACAAGTGGGAAGATCATGACAGCATTAACAGAAAAGATTCCATAAAGCACTCCTAAAGCTTATTGTAGGAAGCAGCGGCATGAGAACACTCAAGGGGAGCCACTCCATGACAAATCAGATTCACCAGATAATGCCTCGTACCACCATCCATCCAAAACCAAACTTCTAAAACCATCATCATTCTTATTATTCATTTAACAAAAGCACCAAGACCATCATAAAAAAAATGACTTAATCAATGAGGATAGACACAAAAGCCAAAACGATTCCCTAAATCAGGAAGATAAGAAATAATTAAATCCATTATTAAATCATACACGATTGAACCTTTTTTACAAAATTTTGTTAAAGTTAATTACATGGGAGTTGATTGAGATTACGGAATCGGAAATTACCTAATAATTTATTCAGTGTATGTAGCAATTGAATGAAATTAAGATTCTCAGAAGCAGAAATGCTCCTGGGAAGTGGGTTAAAGTAGTGCGACAAGAAAACACACGGAATTGAAGTACAAAGAAGACTGCAGGTTTGTTAATTTAGCAAGGAGAAACAAACAAACAAACACCCAAACACAAACCATGAACTGATCAAGCTCCTTCTCATCCACGACGCCGTTGTGCGCCAGTGCGGAGTACTTTTCCACCACGCGCTGGGACTGCTGAAGCTGCGCGTCGATCCTGGGGAGCTGGTCGACGGGCGTGGCAATCCTGAGACACGACACGTGCGCGGATAACAGTTGATCATAGAGAGGGTGTCCAAGAATGTCCGCTTTGTATTCCCTCAAATCCTCCGACTCGCAATTGCTCTCGCCCCGGTTCCGATCCACGCTTTTCTCGGTGGCGCTGTCGAGGAAATTCTGCTGCCGCTGCTGTGCTGCGTTGACGCTGTTGAGCCATGTCGGTGGGAGCCTCTGCTGCATGTCTCTTCCCTCGCTCAGCTCCTGCTCCTCCGTGAAACGCTGGAACGCTATTTCGTGCTGGAGATGGTCTTGGAAAGCCATAGTTAACCGGTTATTTGCTTTTGCTTCTGCTTTTGTTTTTGTTTTTCCTCGCTACATTATAGTGGTTTGGTGGCTTTGTTGGTCAATCGAAGTGAGAGAAGCGTGGATTCGAACGAGAAAGAGAAACGCGCGTTTGGAAAGAAATGAATTAGCCGTTTGTTTGTTTGTTGAAGGTGGTGAAGAGTTGGGGGTGAAGAAAGGGTGAGAGAGAAGGGGAAGAAGGAAGAAGAAGTTCGGAAAAGCACTTTTTATGGAAAGACTTTTGGAAAGGTCGACGCAGGGATCGAGGTGTGAAAAAGATCCAACGGTGGGATTGGCCATAACGTGGAGAGATTTGTGGAGACTACTCATTGGAGCTTTCCTGTAATAATAAAGACAAAGACCGATAAAAAATGGATCAATGATCGATGTGGGAGGTAGCTACATCACATTTCTTTATTATTATAAAACTGCACCTATCAAAAATAATCTACTTACTCACTTTTTTTTTCTTTTAAAATAATTAACACAGTATAATGAAACAGTTAGTCTGAGATTAATGAAAGCAAAAGCTAATAACACCACCTTAATCCTTAGATGTTCCCTTCTACATTGAAACTGTCACAAAAGGATTCTACTTTTGCTGTTACTTACAATACAAGAACAAGTTGAACTGATAGAGTCAACACCAGTCCATACACTTAACACCTAACAATGGAAAAAAAAATTAAGATATTTGTTCCGGACAATAAAGGTAAATATCTAAAGGTTAGTTAGTTATTTGTTATCCATTTAAGTTGTATTATACATGTTTCTATTTTGTGCATGGGGTACAAAAAATATTACCCCTATTATAGGAGTAATTTTGGTTTTGTAATGGATGAGAAATTGGGCATTGAAGAGGTGCAGCGTATTTTTGTTCGAGTAATTATTACTATACTTAAAATAGGCATGAAGTGGGGGGTTAACGTATTTCCATGAATGAATCTGTTTTGCTGCTAAGGTGAAGAAATGTCCGAAAGATGAAAATTTTTTTTGGGAAAAGTTCTGATGATGTTGGTTTGGGGAAAGTTTGTGATGGGTTGAAGTGACAAGTTGCTTTTCCAGTTTCCATGATCTCTTGAATCGAAATGAAACAGAGTGTTTGTTTATCTTTTTTTTTGTGGTGGAATGGGTCGGTGTCAGGGGGTCCCAGAAACCCAAAACGACGTATGAGAGGGTGCGGTAGTGGCAGTGAGGGTGAGGCCCACACCGAGCAGAGTGGACGTTGGCGTTCCTGAACTTGGGCTAGCCACTACCCAACCCGACAGCGACCTCAGCACCCACGACCGACACGCGTCACGCCCAGGATTCATGGACCACTTCACCAGTAACTGTGTGTTCCAAGATTTGGGAGTGCGAAATAAAGTGGCAGTGAATCAGGTTCGTACACATGGCTTATCTTAACCATGCATCCCTGTGGACCCCGCAAGCATGGTCATCACCACTTGTGCATGCATCCATGCTATCATTACTTCATCACCCATTCAAACAACATCGTTTCATGTTCCTGGTTTTTGTTTCAATTCATCACACTGTCTTGAAGAAGAGATCCGTTTCATGATCGATGTAGTTAGAAAAAGTAAAATGTAACTCTGAAGAAGTGGGTTGATGAATTAACCAGTTGGTGATTATAATACATGGTTTAAACGAGTGTGGTCCTCATGATGAAGTTGATGTTTTGCGACAATAAGGTCCTATATTAATACATATTAATACATGGTTTTATGGTTAGTAGTTGCGAGAGGTGGTCCTTTTAAGCTTGTAAGGAAGATTTACGATATTCGAAATTTGTTTTAGACTATGTATGGTGAGTGTAGTTCAAATTTTGATTAGGCCGTGTTTTTATAAATGAATAATTTAAGGAGAGATTTAGAGGTGATTTTAGAACGAAATGAAATTTATGAAATTTTATAATTAAATTGATTGATGTGACATATTAAAAAAATTATTAATAAATAAAAAGGTTAGATTATCAAAAGGTCCATATAATATAGGTTATATAAAATTATATATAAATGATTTAAAATTATTTTTATAAATTTTATTCAATGATTGAAATTATAAAAAAAAATTATTTAAAGAAATGAATAATACAATATCTTTTTTATGAAAATAAATTTAATATGTAAGATGAAAAATAAGTAAATATTATGAGGATAATGTGAGAAAAAATTAAAAAAAATAATTACGAAAAAAATAAATTAGTCATTTAGCATCTGTCACCTTCCAATCTCATCAAGACTAGAGAGATGACATTTATCACCAATCATAATAATCTTTTCTCTCCAACCTTTTTCATCAATCAAAAAAATAGATAATCATAGTTTAATACTCACCTCTCATTCTTCTTAAATATAGTGAATAAAAAAAAACATAATCTTAATGATTTATTAAATTTGTTGGGTTGGTAACTGATTACTAACTTTTTTATTTCATTTCTTTATAATTTTTCTCTTAATTATTTATTAAAAGAGTTTTTTTTTTCTTCTAAAAACTTATTCAAATAAACCTTTTACAAGGGTTTTCTCTTCATGGGTTTTTTCATCTTTGCTTTGAAAAATGACAAAAGAAAGAATAAAGGATCTAATTTTATTTTTTTTGTGGTCCACAGTGATTCATGGTTTGGAATCGGTAAATTAGTGTCATATTATGTGTCTTTTCACATTATATTTCTAATCCACACAATTTATTATATTGTGTGAGACAATTTGTGTAATGATACTCTTTTTCTCCGCGCTCATGTGTACTGTAGGCTCATTCTAGTTAGATAAGATAATACAAAATTTGTTAAATTTTACTTTTTTAAAAATATAATACTTCAATCGATATAAAATACAAAAATTACTACTTCTACCCTTCATATATGAAGAGAAAAATAACTATTACATATATCAATAAAAAGATATAGTTTATGTCCATAAAAAAGTAGTCAGTGACATTGGTGGAAAAAAATACAAATAAATATTAATTGAGAAATAACTCCAAACTATCTAGAGGTGTAAGCTAGACTTGACCACTTAGACGTGTTGGGCAACCTAACAACCCGACGACCCATTAATCCGATAAGTCTGACCGACCTGTTTTCAAATTTATCATGAACTCAAAATATAATTAAGCCTAAAATAAATATTAATAAAATGAAATTTTATCTCACAAGAATTTCAATTATTTTATCTAAACAAGAAATTGAAAGGTAAAGTATTTTAATTTCTTTATCAAAACAAATTATTTAGAAAATGAAAAGAATTTAATTACAGAAAATTCAAATACAATGCATCTCAATTTCTTAGTATTGTTGAAATGTTTCATTCAAACACAAGGTGATGGTCTTCTCTTTATTTTTACAAATAAAAGAATATATCTCAATTTTTTTCACTTTCCACACTTTGTGGTAACCGAAGGCGAACAAACATCACCTCGTAAAAATGAGAAATAAAATAAGAAAAAATTGAGAAAAGTAAAACTATTTAGATTGAATAATATAAATAAATATTGGAAAATTAAAAGTATGTTATTTATCATTAATTATGTATATTTTTGTTTAATATTATGATTTTAAGTATTTAATTTATTATATTAAATTAAAAAAATATTAATAAAAGAAACGACATAATCATCTTTTAAGATTGAACATAATTGATTATATAATATGTTAATTACGTTTATAACATAATTATTGTTTTTTTTTCTGTGAAAAAGTTGAATAGGAGAATATCACATTGTTGTTTTTTTTTTATGTGTTTTTGGAAACAAATGTAGAATAATTCATGAGGTTCAAAGAACTAAACTTTCTCGATGGAGTCATTTCCTATGCAGATTTTGGAAGTAGATGAAGTGAAGAAAATTTTCATGTGGAAGAGGAAAACCAAAGCAACACAATAGAAATCACTTTCTATTGCCAATAATTCATTAGAAGAAATTTGAGATATAATAAAAAATAACATGATAAAAAAGTAATTTAATAAATTAGAGTTATATGTATTCATCATGAACCACCTATTAAAGTTATCTAATATAACATTATAATAGATAAAAGCATTTATAAATATTGAACTTAAATCTACTAATTCTAGGGTTATTCTTACTATTTTCTTTTATCACACACTTTTTTTAAATTTTCCAAAAAAAAAAAAAAATCTACCTATGAAAAATTTACTAAGTTGAAGCATTAATGAAAAGAATTTAGTACCTGCCAAAAGTAGTTGTGAGAGAACTAAGGATATTCATTGTTTCTTTCTAAGTATTTTTAGGAGTTTAGTTTCACCAACTTTGTTCCTCCAATTAATAGCCTCTTCAGACTAATTTCAATTTTGGTTTTTCGAAGTAGACATCTTTTAAGGTAGGCTATTTCAAAGACCACTCTTGTTCCAAATACCAGACAAAATGTTAATCACATCATCATTAGTAGAAGTGTTTGGTAATTAAACTTGATTTAATAACTTGGAATATGTTGGTTTTATGTCATTTTAAGCAGTGTTTTAATTTGTATTTTTCTTTATATTTTATTTGTTTTCATTCTTAATACATTTATTAAATTTATTTTTTTATTTGTTTACATAATAAAATTTATATTTTTTATAAAATAATGCATAAATAATTTAACTGAAAACGTAATTGAAATAGCCTATTTTTAAATTATAAATACAAATATCCAAATATATTTATATATTGATAAAACAAAATTAAATTCTACATAAAAAAAGCATGTAATATAATTTATATTTATCATCTATTTTCCAATTCAATCAAATATTTGTAATTCAGTGGTGGTTAATAACTTTGACAATATATATATATATATATATATATATATATATATATATATATATATATATATATATATATATATAATTGGTTAATTTTTCAGTTTTCACATATCTTATTAACTATATTTTCAGCAAACATATGTAATCAATGGGAAGAATCATTCAACATGATAATTTTTGTGACTGGCGAGATTTGTAAGAATATTTTTGTATAAATAATTGTGAGAAAAATATTTAAAAATTAAAATTAATTTATACGTAAGTTAAGTAATATTTAATTATGAGAGGAAAAGTACGAAAAATTAAATTGGTAATAAAACTTTTTAAATTTAACTTTAACTCATGTATAAAATAATTTCAACTATTATAGTAATCTCTTTTATTATTTTTAATATTTTTTTATCATGATAATAAAAAAGTAAAAAAACAATAATATATAAGAGTAATTTGTAATCAATTATGTATTAAAAAAATTAATACAAATCAATTTTATTCTTGCAACAATTGATTGATGCTTCGTGAAGAAATTGTACAATAGCACTCATATCTCGTGTTTACATTCAAATCACCGGTCTTTTTTTTTTTTTTTCTCTTGTTAGTCCACTCATATTTACATCCAAATCATGCCTTAACATTAGTTATTTCTTTCTCTCTCCTACCAAACAAGTTATTATATAAATAACCTTGTTTAAATGTTGATTTAATAATAAATTATTCCAAAATTTTTATTAAATTGAATTAAAAAATATTTAAATAAGTTAAAATATATTTTTTTATTAATTTTATAAAAATCATTAAATTAAACTAGAAGTATATATTATGTAAGAAATAAATATTACTAGCACCGTTACCTGTGTTGTTTTGACCTAACATGCCTTTAACGAAGACACGTCATATAATTTATTAGTCTCTTTTTATTTGTAAATATATTATTGCATACAAAGTTAAACTTGTAATTTCATTAAAATTTATTGTGTAAATTACATTTTTCTTAAAAAAATATATATATTTTGCCCTGTTTTTTTTAATTAAGTTGCAATGGTCTCATAAATTTTGCTTATTTTAATTGAATCTTTATTAAAAAAAGTTTTGGGCGTTTAAACTATTTTTTTGTTAAGTATGTTGGTGTTTGATTTTATGTTATTATTTTTATCTATTATTTTTTATTCATTGGTCAACTATATTATTTTAATTTCTTCTAACCCATCCATCAACTCGTGCCTTCATGGTTCATAGAAAAAGGAATGAATGAGTTTAGCTAAGGTCTGAAAGAGTGAAAGAGTTAATACGTAAATTGGAGAAAAGATAATAAAAGTAATGATAATATCATTTCTTTCTGGACAAAAGTTAAAAATCATATAACTGGACAAACAATTATTTTAAATAGTCAATATAACAAAAAAAACTCAAAATTTAATCGAAAATACTCAAATATTTATCAATTTAATTAAACCAAAACATTATTATAAAATTAAATAAAAATATAATATCAGCTTACTAAATCTATAATATTCACTTTATATCATAAAAAATATATATAATGTTTTACAAAAATTGCAATTTCATTTTTTTATACAATATACACATCTTTTATGCTTTCCCTCAAGTCTAAGGTAACAAATCACACCTCACTAATAACATACAAGTTTGGTGGAAGAAGTTCAAATACAATATAAAGGTGTTTTTTTGTTGTATTTGTGTACAATGTTGCACCAATGAAGTCATGAGCATTGATTTATACTAATTGCATTGCAATGTGATTTCAGAAGGCAAAAGAAAAGGCAAAGCTGATACATCAACCTCAGCATCAAATCGAACACATTTAAGAAAACAAAAAATGTTGCATGAAAGAACTCTTGCACACACTCCTTGATTAGTGCATTATTACCACAAAAAGTATCAATGGCTTGGAAACAGAACAAACAAACAAACGAACAAAACAACTTGTCCCTTTGAAGCCATTTCCTTCAAACCACATTGCATGGCTTCACTTCACTGAGTCACAGAGGCACCTTCCCTATCTATCAATGTCTTGTTTTAGAAAGAAAAGAGTGTGAAGAAAACTTGGAAGTTGTTGCATGCATGATACAATGAGACCATGATGTTTTCTTGGCAAAGGAAACACATCTTTGCTGAGGACAAGCATTGGAACAAACACCATTCATGTTGTGCAACGCACAGCCACAGTTTTTGTGGTATGGCCTTCGCTCAATCTCCATGTCATGCAGTGAAATACTTCCCTCAAAGACACACTGAAGCATCATTCCACATGCCCCAGTTGCCATTCTGTTGGTGATGTGGCTAACCTTTCTCTCAGACTTATATATACTAAATGTATCATCATAAACTCTGTGTCATTGATGAAGAAATCAAGAGTAGGAAACTAAATTTGTATTTATTATTCCCGTAAAATTCGAAGCTAAAGTAGACAGTCACACAAGACATGCATCGCTGAGAAAAATAGAGACAAGTTAGTGGTTTGGCCTCTCTTTCATGTGTTCTTCAAAACCCACCTACCTCTCCTTGTCTTGTAGTATGGTTCACTTTTGCTATAGAATTCTCCAAAAGTTTTGGTTAACTTTAATATGATTCTTAGGTGGGCGATATTTCCTATACAGAAAGTTAAAACTTTTGTGTCACTTCAATTACTAAGTCAAAATGTGGCAGTTTCACTTTATGTTCTGCTTTCAGATACTACTGTTTGAGTCCATGTGATAATGGTTGTGGTAACTTGCAAGATAATGCTTTTTGTTGACTCCTTCCTTCTATGCATCCAAATTAATGGCTACTCATAAAGGAAAATGTTAATGTGAGTTGTAACTTGTATGCCAGAAATCAGGATCTTTTGCTACATCATTATAGAATTCATTTCCTTACTGCAAACTTAGAATCAGATTCTGGAAGGTCTAGCTGGTGTTTGCTGGCATTCTGGTACAGAACATTCTTAATCATGTGTTTTAATCATGTGTTTTATGCAGGACATCTCAGTTGAAAGCAAAATTCTTAATGATTTAATGTACTAACCTAAGCAACTCCTGTTTCTATGATTAGCAACTCAAGATTTAGTCAAGTTAATGCATATTTAACTCCTCTCTGAACAAGTTTTGAGTAAAAAATTTATGTAACCAGTGAGTTACTCTTTCAATGTAGATGTTGAAAATTAGAACATCTGGTTTAGAAAAGGACATTTGATTTTCATATCCGATTTGTAGAACAAATTCCATAGAACTACATTCTCAATCCAGCTGCCATATGTTCTTTTCTCTGATTGTTTTCACAGTTCACGTGTGTAGGCCCCTCTTCACTTTTTTTCTTTTGTTTTCTCTGTCATCTGCAGATGAGGTCTTCGTCTGAGTTCACCCATATGATGATACCTCACGGGACCGATAGATATATTTAATTATGAATATTATAATATCATATTTTATTATTATTATTTAATCATGATCAAATTCATTGGTCCATTTGAAACTGCAAACCAGCATCTGACCATCCCATGTGATGAATTTATCTGACAGATTGAAGATTCTTCAAAAACTGTTCAAAGACAGCGATTTTCATTCTTAGTTCATATTTAGAATAAACTTTTGACCTTTCAGCAATTAACTATACTGATAAACTCCTTGGCAGTTACAAGGGTAGGTTCTATTATCTGTGCTCACCTCAAAATATTTAGTGGTATTATTCATCTGGTTGAATGCAGTATTATGGATATGATAGTTATATGATAAGTAAGAACCCCATAACTATGTCTAAGATTCTTTCTTTAATCACGATTTCAAACATAGATTGCAGTTAATGATAATATTAAATCAAAACCAAAACCAAATTGAGAAATCACTGTCCATCAACAAACATTTGCAGGAACTCAATTGCCCCAACTTGTTTGTTAGAACCAATATTCAATACACAATCATGACTCCCAAGAACAACGGATATTCCTAATATTTACACCAAAAAGATTAATTAATAACAGGATGCATATCAGCATAGATACATTGAAAATACGTATAAAGATCCAAACTTTATGAGAATAATAACAATCTATGAGAAGCCAAGAAACGACCATAGTCCTTGAACAATATAATTGTAAAACGTCCATACAAACACTTCACAACCATTCATGAAATCATCTTGGTAACTAAGAGGTAAAGAAGAAGAAGAAGAAAAAACCCTAAACCAGACTCAAACCAATGAAACAGATTGAATATTCTCGTCACCAAATCTTAACTAAAGCGAATCTTATTTTCCCCCATTAGCAGAAGGTGAAGAAGAAGAAGAAGTAGTAGCAGCCAACACCAAGCTTCCTTCACTCCACACCCTCCTCATAGGGTATGACACATTGTTAGACCTTGGAATCTTGTGCGTGCAATGAAGAGACTTGTTATGGAGTTCGCAGCCACAATTGCGGTGGTAGGGTCGCCGTTCAACGCAGTTATCGTAGCCAGAAATGCACCCTTCATACACCGACCAGAATAATCCATCTGGGTTGGCACCAGTGGCAGCCATGTTTTGCTGCTTCCAAGAAGAAGAAGATTTTGTTATGTGTGTTTAACTATGCATAAAGTTCTTCTCTTGTAGCTTGTTGATGATGGAAACGCGGAAGCTCCTTTATAAAGTGCTTATTTAGGCATTGAGCACAAAATTATGGGCATTTATATAATACCATACGCTGGTAGTTGATCGAATATACCTCGGAAGTTAGTTTTTGGTAAATTAAGAACGGCACGTTCAACCAGTGTGGGAGCCCTGTCGTGTCTTGTACACATCTTCTATTTCAGAAAAAAAAATTAAAATTACTTATACATATTAATTTTACTCTTTATACATAATATTTGTCAAAAAAGTTTATATACATTGTCTACATTTTGCATGACAATAAAATAAATAAATATAATTTACTAAATATATTCACTTGTCATAATAAAAATTTGTGACCAGGTACACACTTGATGTTAAGAGGTGTTACTAGAATGTATTAGTAAGTAGCCAACAAGTTAAACCAAAAATGGTAGCATTTGCCGCAAGACACTTGTTTAGGTAACCGATTTGTCTTTGTTTTTGCCTTCCCCAAATAAAACAATCTTTGATTTTGGACATTTTTGGTATTTGATTGACCAAAAGTGTCTTCGTTGGATGGTACAAAAAACTAGGTTTGTTTTGATTATGGGTTGAAGTGTTTGAGTTGTACACGTTGGGGCTTTGGTTGCACTTTTCTATGGGTTTGGTTTTGGAGTGGCTTAGGAGAGGTCACTGTTGCTTTGTCATGTACCAATTTATAGTCTTCGGTTTTATCGAACGGTTTTTGTTTGGAGGTTTATGAGGGAGCATGTTATGATACAGTGGAACTCAGATTCGCTTTTTTATTCTGCCTGTCACTTTCGTCTTTCTTTTCTTCCAGGACTAGTATAGGTTGAGTCCAATCCAATTAATTACCAAAATATATTTTGAAGTTGTTTCAAAATGAATGATTAAATATGTTTTGGATGTTTAAACTTTTAATGTAAAACCAGTTCTCATGCCAATTTAGAACGTTATTTAAGCCGAATTTTTTTTAATATTATTAGATTAAACTATTATATTTATTTATTTTTATAATTTAAATATCAAAATATATTTAAATTTGAAAAAAATATATTATAATTTCACAGATATATTTATGAATTACAAACACATTTAACCTTAAAATAAAATTATAAAGAATAGACTTATACAGCACTTCTATTCAAGATAAAAAGCTAGAGAAGTCTGTACTACTAAGTATAAAAAACCTCATGAAAAATATGTATAATATGAAAAATAATTCAACTTCAATATATATTTTAAACTATATTTGCTTTAATAAACTCATGAATTTGTATTAAGTTAAAATTTCAAAAATATAAATTAAGTTAAAATCAAATTAAAATAAAAATAAAATTTTGTAAAACTTTAATTAAAAAAATTGTATTTCACAATAAAAATATATTAAATAAAATTTCAAAATTTAAATAAATAAATAATTTTTATTTTTATTTATTATTTTAATATTTTTTAATTCATTCTTTCTTTTATTTTATGAATTATTTTAATTTTTTTATTAATCCTTTTATTATATATTTGCTATTATGTGTACGAAATTTTTGAATATTTATAAATTATTTAAATTTAAAAAATAATAATTCAAAAAGTAAAATTGAAAAATCAGTTGGTTTACATAGTTATAAATATAACTACGGATAAAATAAATTTAAATTATTGAAATAAAAAGTATTATATGTATTATTGTGTAAGTAATATCAGGAATAATTATTTAAATTTAAACTTAAATGATAAAAGAGTAAATAATTATTTTATAATGAGTAATTATTTGAATTTAAAAAAGTAGTTACTAAAATAATAAAACTGAAAAATATTTTTTTATTATAAATAATTATTTAAATTTAAAAAAGTAGTAATTAAGAGGATAAAATTGAAAAAAAAAAAGACATTAAAGAGGGTAAAATTGAAAAAACAAATGGTGTATGTAGTTATAGATAATAAAATATATGGATAATGATATTTTGACTTACTCTTAACCCATCCCTGCAATCACCTTTCAATTATCTATTTTTATATTTTTTAGTGGTGTGATGTGATGATCTAAGGATGATTTGAGTTGTGGGTTAGAAGTGAATAAAAAAAAATGGATTAAAATATAATTATCTTAAAATATATTTATAAATATTTAGTTATTTCACATGTTGTGTTCTAAGAATTTTTTTCATCCAAAAAGTGTATTGATTATCTTTTAAAATATATAATGTGTACTGAATGAACCGGGATAACCTTATAGGATCAGTCGACAGAGGTAAGCGAGAGCTGAGCGACATATGTCGCATAAGGCCTTCTCTAGTTGCCATCAATTGGATTGTCCACAGGATTCCACCTGAGTCCTTTACACAAATTGTGTAGCTTAACACACTGAACGGTGGACCACGCATCGCATGAAGCAGCCCCTCCTAGTTGCCAGCAGTTGGACTGCTTGTAAGATTCCACATGAGTCCTTTATACAATTTATATGTCACGTTAAACGGCCAATCGAATGACACAATCAAAATTTAGTTAGTAATTTTATTAACATAAACAAGTCACTAAGTAGGTTTAAAAGATAATTGGACTGACTGTGATTAGATCTACACCTAATCACGGATAATGAGAAAAATAATAAATACATATAAAAAATATGATTGTTAAAATTTTTGTCTCGAATTAATTATAACATTTATTGTTTTAACCGAATGACTTATGGTGATTTTAACATGGAAGTAAACAACCCATGGCAGAACAAAAGACGTGAAGACTATAATAATTATCTGAGTAGACGTTCTACCTATATCCAAAACAAAATGTGTACTTATGAGTTACCTTATTATAAGAAAAAAAAAATCTGAAGTAAAATCACTAAAGTATTAAATAAATTAAAAAAAGCCTACAAGTTACGAATATTTAGGAAAAAAAAGTTTATTTTAATGCATCATAGTTATTAAAAAATAATGGCTTCAATAAGTTTATATTGGTTTTTGTCTTTCTCATTTCTAATTATATTTTTGGAAATTCTTTAATGTTGCAAGTAGTCCTTTGGTGAAAGGAGTTTGCCTAGTAGTTGTTACTTATATTATTTGAATGTTTTGAAAAATGATAAATTATATTAGCTTTCAATAAAATCTGAATTTTAATATGATTATATACAACATTTAGTGGCATATACAAATTTAAGGTTTTTTTTTTCTGAAATATGAACAATGATATTATTAACTTTTCTATTTTAATGTTCTTTTATATTGAAATGCGATCTAGAAAAGAAGTTAGATATCGTCAAGTTATCTAAAAGATTACTTATATTAATTGAGTGAAAGTTAGATTAATGGTACTACGAGGGAATAGGGAAACATATATTCGAATTTCCACTTCTTACCTTTAATATCCATATACTTTTTATACGTAGAGCTTATAAGTGTTATCGTAGCTTTTGGGATTTTTGTGATTAATGACTTTAGACATTCATATTTGTCTGTCATGACTTTAAAATCATCCAATATTAATAACGAAGTAACAGTTATATACATAAAATAAAGTATTCTTTAAAAAAAATAATATATACATAAATTCTATGAAATTAATCTACTTTATGAAATTTTAAATTTGAGTGGCCAAATTGCATATATTATGAAAAATTACTGAATTGGTACCTACATTGTTTTGAAAATGATGATCAATTTAACGAAGATATTTAATCAATCATTGAACAGATGGATTATTATTATTAAAAAAACATACCATGCTTTTTGTGGACGAAGAAAGAAAAAACAAGTTTGAATTAATTAGGTTTATAAGGAAACTTCTGATAATAAAACACAATATGTTAAAATGATGCAGTGTTTGTGGGAAAAGCATACTAACTTTTCTCTTGAATTTGAACAACCTTCCCCTAAACAAAAGTATTTATGAAACTATCTAGTTGGCAAAAAAAAAAAAACACGTTTTTCGGATATTGTGGTTAATGATAACTTGTATACAAAATATGTCACATAAAAAAATATATTGTTAGCTTAATTCTAGTTCACCTAATTTGCTTGTGATATTGTTTACAGGAAGAATGGTGAAGTACGTCCCTGAAAATATGTTAGGCATTATAAATTTAATTTTACATTAATAAGAAAAAAATGTTTGAAATTGTAAAAGGTAAAAATCGTGCTCCTTAAAAAAATGTAAAAATATGAATTAAGTCGTGGATATTATAGTTTTCAAATGTAAAAATAATATTATGAACATCGATATGTTAACTAAGTTGATACCTAAAAGTAAGTCACTTATTTGTTATTATATAAAAATTTATTAAAAATAAAAAATATAATAAACAAATACAAACTCATTTTTTTCTAAGATTCTAAGGAATCATTTGTTGACACACTAAAGAAAAATCAATATTCAACCAAAGTATTTAAAAGTCTTGTCTCCAAACATGTTTGAATGCATAAATGATCGTCATAAATTTAGCATGAATAGAAGTTTGTATCCCTAAAAAATTGAAAACTTACCAGCACATGAAACTAAACCAGGACAACCCATAGTTGCACCAGTATTCACCTTAAACCAGTTGACATATGGAACGTGCCATATTACTTCCATAAAACTACCTTACCTTCCCTAATTTTAATATTAAAAAAATTTAGCACAAAAAAATCAGAGACATTATTACTCATATGCTTCTTAGATTTATTTTCAGTCATACATACTAACTCCTTGATTTGAAAAGTAGAAGAAGATATCGGAGTTGGATCTTGAAACCTACTATGATTTCTTATCATGTGGATCACCAATTTATTGGGTCCACACTAATTTAATCAATAAAAATAAAAAAATATATTTTTTTATGGGCTTCCAACCCATTATGCAATTTAAAAGATGCAAAACTTCCATCAAATTTGTTATGAAAGAAAATAGTGTGAAAAGACAAAGATACAGGAGTTGTGAGTACCTTTATTGAGAGAAAAAACATAAAGAGAGTAAGAAAAGAGCAATCGATTTATTCGGTGCAAGTCTTTGTGTAAAGAAGTCATATTGGAGAAAATGCTTTTATTCCTCATCTCATATATTAGAGGTTATATATGTTGTTTATTTAAAGTACTCATTTATATTTGTTATCCACCTAACCTTGTTGGCGGAGAGAATAATTATTTGTTGATCCTTGGAAGTTTTAAGAGAACTTGTGGTCTATTCATTAATAGTTATTAGGGGAAGATTTTACTGGATCACATCTAGTGAGGTTTTCCTTCGTATTGAGATTTTTCTATGTTAATTTTTTTTTGTGTTTGTTAGTTACTCTATTCGTTATTTAATGCATTTTATTATTTTACATATTATTTATTCAGGAAAGATTTTATCTAGATTTTTGCTTTCCTCAATTAATTTTTGAGATCTTCCTAACTTTTCTCATCCACCAAATCATTGAAATAATTACAGTAATGACATTCACTTTAATTACTTTAAACAAATGACTACAAAGAGACTAATTAAATTGAACAAACAAATTCAAAAAAGAAATTTAAAAATCCTAAAATGTTTCCTTCAACTAATGCTACAATCGTATAACAATAGAATAATAAAAGGTCAAATGAGATAAAAATTCAATATTATTACCACACAAAAATTACATAGCATAAAACAACACCTTTTTTTTTTACCTCAAAGTGAACAATTATACAATAAGTACTAAAGATCCAAGGTTTTAGTTTGTGACACCTACCCAATCAAATAAAATAAAATAAAGTTTATGGAATCCACACATTTCGTACCATAGGAGTAAAATATTTTTGCAACTTTTTTATAGAAAGTACCCCAATAATTCAATTAGGTTCATTCTCATATTCATTGACCAAAGAAGAAAAATCGTATATCACATTTTTATTTTGTGTTACGGTGGTTGTGCAAAGGAAAATTTGTAGGGATAGTTAGTTTTTATAATTTTTTTTAAATGTTTTATATCCAAATACGTTGTTTTAAAACAAAAAATTAAACAAATTTAAGATTTTATTAAAATAATTTAATTACTTAAAATTGTAGAGTTATAGAATTTTAATATTTATTTTAAAAAAATAAGAACGTGTATTATATATATATATATATATATATATATATATATATATATATATATATATATATGTATGTATATATATGATTCAACCGACACTTTGTGTACTAACAAATCAAAAACACTATATTAAACTAAACATATAATATTATATAATATTATGCATAAATGAGTTCGTTAACAAATAAACAAAATGTTACGTAATTTCGGAGTTTGAACCTAATTTACTCATGTATTCACTACATTTATAGTATATTAGTACAAGCAACAAATATTCTAAAATTCTATATTATTATATCTAAAAATAATAATTTACAGTATATATATATATATATATATATATATATATACACTCATATATTAGAATTATCCATTAAAAATATTTGTTAACTTTTTTCCAAAAATATGTATTAATTAAAGTTTTATAAAAGACTAACACCTTTATTATTTAATCATACTTACACTAAATGGACTAGTGTTTATGGTAAAGTTAAATCATTAGTAAAGTTATAGATCTCTTTTAAGTTTTAATATTTAATACACTATATTAACTACAATCCACAAATCATTCCAAATTGGTAGCTTCAAATCATATGTTACACATAAAGAATTAACATGAATAAACAAATAAATAAATAATGTGTCTTTTGTAAAATATAATTACAATTTAAAAGTCATGGATTTTAAGATCATGTGAATTAATATATTAATGGATTATGAGTGCATGAAAATGACAACCTACATAAACATATCATTCATATCTCAATCACATGCACATATAGAAAACACACACATCGAATACAATCTAGTATATGTCAATTACAAATTATTTCAATTAAGGTTAACTAGGATTACTTTTAGTTCATGTTAGCTAATATTGTATTTTGATTAATATCAATCAAAGTTTATATTTTCCCAAATATGTTGAAGTTATTTCTCAACTGATCTTAATAAAAGTTTGCTCAATCAACATTGACAATTTTTTTTTTTCAAAGTTAGCTTCAATTTGAATCATTGATGTTAGTGAAATTATTATATGATCAATGTAAGTTAAGTTTTATCGGTTGATGTCGAAATATGTTTTTCCAATCAATAATAACAAAGTTATTTTTCGGTTAATTTGAACCTGATTATTAGACTTGTTTTTATAAGAAAAATGATAGACTAACAAAGTTTTTTTTTATAAACTTTAACAAATTACTTAGGTAAAAAAAATACTACTTTATTACTTTATTTTAGTTAAAACAAAATAATATATTTTAATTCTATTTATGAAAACTTTATCAAATTTGTCAAAAATAATTTTCCTTTTCATAATACCTTTGTTGATGTATGCCATAAATGAATTTTCCCCATCACTAATTTAGTTGATATTTTCTTTCTAACGTTGAGGGTACAATCAAATTTAATTAGAAATTTTCTTTAAATCATTTATGCCAGACTATATAAAAAGAAAATCATAAATTAATATTCAGACAAAAAATAACCTTAACATGTAAAGTAATTATTGAATCAATGTTACTAGAAAATAATCTCGAATAATGTTGCTCTTAACATCACCATTTCTTGTTTTGTTTTTTTATTAAAGTTTAACAAAATAGTATTCACAATGTTTTAGATAGTATTTTTGAATAATAAAATACCACTAAAGAAGATATTGTTCCTATTTTTTCTTAAAAAAATACTGTTCTTAATTTTTTGGTAGACATTGAGTTTGTACCTTCTCGTCAATTATTTCGGCATATATTTTTTATGAATTTAACTCTGTAAATTACATTTTATATAATTTAGAGAAAATTTGGAATTATGTTTTGAATTCCCTCGATATAGCATGTATCTTACGTATTTTTTTAAAGTATAAGTTTTTTTAACCACTTATATATTATTATCGACCTTTTATTTTAGTAAATAATACTCTACGAGTACAACATTAAATAGTTAATACACTTTATTAAATAATAAATAATGATTTGATGATAATTTTTGTTCGATTTTTTAAATTGATTTCTTTTATTTTTTTTAATTCTAATATTTATCAATTTCATTTAATTTGATTTTTTTTAATATTGTTAAAATAGTTAATGAATTATTAAATAATAACTTTCATGTGTTATTTTGTGATTTTTTTTTTCATTATTTATATAACATTCATACATAGTCAATTAAACAGGACGATAAAGGAATAGTCAATTAAAAAATATATCTTTAAAATTAAAGAAGTATTCAATGTTTATAGTTGAAGTAAAAACTATACATTTGTTTGAGTAAAAACATAAATAATACACTCAATACCTTTTGCGTCATAACTAAGAAGAACATTTACCTTTATTTTTATTTAAGATAGGCTTTACATTTGTTTTCATAATTTTTAACTCAAAGAAAATTTTCTTTAAAGTAATTACATTTATATTTGACTCAAAATTTTAACTAAGGAAAATAATGCATGTGTTGATTTTAGTGACTTGTAATCAAATATAGGTCAATCTAGATATACAAATATGTGGAACATAATGAACAAATATTTTTTAAAATTTACTAATCAATATTTTTTTATCAGTATTTCTTATGTACGAATAAATTGATTACAAGTCACTAAAATTAACCTTTATTTCTTGCACAAAGTGGCTTGAAGAAATAAATAGGACAAACCAGATATACAAATATCTGAGACGTAATCAAATAAATAAGTGTGGAGCTGCATATTACTTTTCGTACAATTTTTTAAAATTTACTAATCAATCTTTTTTTTATCATCCAACTGGTATGTACCTATTATGTACCACATTTGATTATAAGTTACAAAAATCAATCTTTACTGCTTGTACTAGGTGGCTGGCTTGAAGAAAAAAATAGGCACCACAAGATAGGAAAATAAGTGGACACCTCCATAATGCACTCTATTTGTTGATTTTAGTGACTTGAAATCAGATATAGGTCAAACTAGATATGCAAATAAGTGGGGCACAATGAACAAATACGTGGGAGCTGCTTGTTACTTTTCGTACAATTTTTTAAAATTTACTATTCAATCTTATTTTTTATCATCTAAAGGGAAGTATTTCTTATGTACTACAAATTTGATTACAAGTCACGAAAATCAACCCTTATTTCTTGCACTAGGTGGCTGGTTTGAAGAAATAAATAAGACAAACAAGATAGGCAAATATTTGGGGCATAATAAATAATTAAGTGTGGTTCGTACATTTTATAAAATTTACTAATCAATCTTTTTTTTATCATCTAAAGGGATGTATTTCTTATGTCCTGTAAATTTGATTACAAGTCACTAAAATCAACCTTTATTTCTTGCACAAGGTGACTGACTTGAAGAAATAAATAGGACAAACCAGATAAACAAATATTTTGAGAATAATAAATAAATAAGTGTAGAGCTACGTATTATTTTTCGTACAATTTTTTAAAATTTACTAATCAATCTTTTATTTTATCATCTAAAAGAATGTATTTCTTATGTCCCATAAATTTGATTACAAGTCACCAAAATCAACCATTATTTATTGCACACAATGGGGTGGCTGGCTTGAAGAAATAAACAGCACATATCAGATAGGCAAATATTTGGGACATAATAAATAAATAAGTATGGAGTTGTGTATTACCTTTGGTACAATTTTTTAAAATTTACTAATCAATATTTTTTTTTATCATGCAACTAGTATGTACCTCTTATGTACCACAAATTTGATTATAAGTTACAAAAATTAACCTTTATTGCTTGCACTAGGTGGCTGACTTGAAGAAATAATAGGCACCACGGGATAGGAAAATAAGTGGGCACCTCCATAATTCATTCTATGTGTTGATTTTAGTGACTTGTAATCAAATATAGGCCAAACTAGATATGCAAATTAGTGGGGCACAATGAATAAATATGTGGGAGCTGCTTGTTACTTTTCGTACAAATTTTTGAAATTTACGAATCAAATTTTTTTTTCTCATCTAAAGGGATGTATTTCTTATCTACTTGAAATTTGATTACAAGGCACTGAAATGAACCCTTATTTCTTGCACTAGGTCTGGCTTGAAGAAATAAATAAGACAAACCTGAGAGGAAAATATTTGGGACATAATAAACAAATTAGTGTGGAGTTGCGTATTACTTTCGTACAATTGTTTTTAAAATATACTAATCAATCTATTTTTTTCATTTAAAGGGATGTATTTCTTATATAACACAAATTTGATTACAAGTCACCAAAATCAACCCTTATTTCTTGCACAAGGTGGCTGACTTGAAGAAATAAATAGGACAAACCAAATAAGAAAATATTTTGAAAATAATAAATAAATAAGTGTGGAGTTGCGTATTACTTTTCGTACAATTTTTTAAAATTTATGAATCAATCTTTTTTTATCATCTAATTTGGATGTATTTCTTATGTCCCAAAAATTTGATTACAATTCATTAAAATCAACCCTTATTTCTTGCACTAGGTGGCTCGCTTGAAGAAATAAATAGGACAAATCGGATAGACAAATATTTGGAACATAATAAATAAATAAGTGTGAAGCTGCGTATTACTTTCGTACATTTTTTAAAATTTACTAATCAATCTGTTTTTTTCATCTAAAAGGATGTATTTCTTATGTACCACATATTTGATTACAAGTCACTAAAATCAACCCTTATTTCTTGCACAAGATGGCTGACTTCAAGAAATAAACAAGACAAACCAGATAAGTAAATATTTTGGGAATAATAAATAAATAAGTGTAGAGCTGCGTATTACTTTTCGTACAATTTTTTAAAATTTACTAATCAATCTTTTTTTTATTATCTAAAGGGATGTATTTATTAAGTCCGATAAATTTGATTACAAGTCACTAAAATCAACTTTTATTTCTTTCACAAGGTGGCTGACTTGAAAAAATAAATAGGAAAAACCAGATAAACAAATATTTTGAGAATAATAAATAAATAAGCGTGAGCTGCGTATTACTTGTCGTACAATCTTTTAAAATTTACTAATCAATATTTTTTTTATCATCTAAAGGGATGTATTTCTTATGTCCCGTCAATTTGATTACAAGTCAGGAACCCTTATTTCTTGCACAAGTTGGCTGGCTTGAAAAAATTAATCGGACAAATCAGATAGGCAAATATTTGGGACATAATAAATAAATAAGTATGGAGCTGTGTATTACCTTTCGTACAATTTTTTAAAATTCACTAATCAATCAATTTTTATCATCCAACTGGTATGTACCTCTTATGTACCACATATTTGTTTATAAGTTACAAAAATCAACCTTTATTGTCTGCACTAGGCGGGCTGGCTTGAAGAAAAAAATAACCACCACCAGATAGGAAAAATAAGTGGGCACCTCCGTAATGCACTCTATGTGTTGATTTTAGTGACTTGTAATCAAATAGAGGTCAAACTAGATATGCAAATAAGTGGGGCACAATGAATAAGTATGTGGGAGTTGTGTATTACTTTTCGTACAATTTTTTTAAATTTACTAATCAATATTTTATTATCATCTGAAGGGATGTATTTCTTATGTACATGAAATTTGATTACAAGACACTGAAATCAACCCTTATTTCTTGCACTAGGTGGCTGGCTTGAAGAAATAATTAGGACAAACCAGATAGGCAAATATTTAGAACATAATAAATAAATAAGTGTGAAGTTGCGTATTACTTTCGTACAATTTTTTTAAAATTTACTAATACATCTGTTTTTTTTTTTTCATTTCAAGGGATGTATTTCTTATATAACACAAATTTGATTGCAAGTCACCAAAATCAACCCTTGTTTCTTGCACAAGGTGACTGGCTTGAAGAAATAAATAAGACAAACCAAATAAGAAAATATTTTGAGAATAATAAATAAATAAGTTTGGAGTTGCGTATTACTTTTCGTACAATTTTTTAAAACTTACGAATCAATCTTTTTTTATCATCTAAGGGATGTATTTCTTATGTCCCATAAATTTGATTACAAGTAATTAAAATCAACCCTTATTTCTTGCACTAGATTGCTGGCTTGAAAAAATAAATAGGACAAACCAGATAAGCAAATATTTTGAGAATAATAAATAAATAAGTGTGGAGTTGCGTATTACTTTTCGTAAAATTTTTTAAAATTTACTAATCAATCTTTTTTTTATCATCTAAAATGTATTTCTTATTTACACAAATTTGATTATAAGTCACTGAAAGCAACCCTTATTTCTTGCAGAAGGTGGCTGCCTTGAAGAAATAAAGAGGACAAACCAGATAGGCAAATATTTGAGGATAAGAAATATATAAGTGTGAAGCTGCGTATTAATTTTCGTACAATTTTTTAAAATTTACTAATTAATCTTTTTTATATAATCCAACTGGTATGTACCTCTTATGTAACACAAATTTCATTATAAGTTACCAAAATCAGCCTTTAGTACTTGCAATAGGTGGTTGGCTTGAAGAAAAAAATAGGCCCCACCAGATAGGAAAATTAGTGGGGTACCTCTATAATGCACTTTATGTGTTGATTTTAGTGACTTGTAAACAAATATACAACAAACTAGATATGCAAATATGTGGGGCACAATGAACAAATATGTGGGGAATGCTTGTTACTTTTTGTATTACTAATCAATCTTTTTTTTATCATCTAAAGGGATGCATTTCTTATGTACCACAAATTTGATTACAAGTCACTAAAATCAATCCTTATTTCTTGCACAAGGTGACTTGCTTGAAGAAATAAATAGGACAAACCAGATAAGCAAATATTTTGGAAATAATAAATAAATAATTGTCGAATTGCGTATTACTTTATGTAAAATTTTTTAAAATTTACGAATCAATCTTTTTTTTATCAGTATTTCTTATGTACAAATAATTTGATTACAAGTCACTAAAATTAACCCTTATTTCTTCAGGTGGCTTGAAGAAATAAATAGGACAAACCAGATAGAAAAATATTTGGGACATAATAAAATAAATAAGTGTGGAGCTGCGTATCACTTTTCGTACAATTTTTTAAAATTTACTAATCAATCTTTTTTTTTATCATCCAACTGGTATATACCTCTTATGTACAAAGAATTTGATTATAGGTTACAAAAATCATCACTTATTCCTTCCACAAGGTGGCTAGCTTGAAGGAAAAAAGAGGCACCACAAAATATGTGCAAACCTCCATAATGCACTTTATGGGTTTAATGACATGTAATTAAATATAGGTCAAACTAGATATGAATATAAGTGGGGCATAATGAATAAATACATGAGAGTTGCTTGTTACTTTTCGTACAATTTTTTCAAATTTACTAACCAATCTTTTTTCTTTATCATCTAAAGGGATGTATTTATTATATACCACAAATTTGATTACAATTCACTAAAATCAACCCTTATTTATTGCAGTAGGTGGTTGACTTCAAGAAATAAATAGGATAAACCAGATAGTCAAATATTGAGGGCATCATAAATAATTAAGTGTGGACCTGCGTATTACTTTTCGTAAATATTTTTTAAAATTTACTAATCAATCATTTTTTTTACATCTAAAAGGATGTATTTCTTATGTACCACAAATTTGATTAGAAGCCACTAAAATCAACCCTCATTTCTTGCACTAGGTGGCTGACTTGAAGAAATAAATTGGACAAACCAGATAATCATATATTTGGGACATCATAAATAATTAAGTGTGTAGCTGCGTATTACTTTTCATACAATTTTTTAAAATTTACTAATCAATCTCTCTTTTTTTTCCATCTAATGTATTTCTTATGTACCACAAATTTGATTACAAGTCACTAAAATCAACTCTTATTTCTTGCATAAGGTGGCTAACTTGAAGAAATAAATAGGACAAACAAGATAAGCATATATTTTGAGAATAATAAATAAATAAGTGTGAAGCTGCGTATTACTTTTTGTACAATTTTTTAAAATTTACTATTCAATCTTTTTTTTATCATCTAAAAGATGTATTTATTATGTACGACAAATTTGATTACAGGTCACTAAAATCAACCCTTCTTTCTTGCACAAGGTGGTTTGGCTTGAAGAAATAAATAGTACAAACCAAATAGGTAAATATTTGGGGCATATAAATAATTAATTGTGGAGCTGCGTATTACTTTTCGTAAATTTTTTTAAAATTTTCTAATCAATTTGTTTTTTTTTATCTAAAGGAATGTATTTCTTATGTACCACAAATTTGATTACAAGTCACTAAAATCAACACTTATTTTTTGCACAAGGTGACTGACTTGAAGAAATAAATAGGACAAACCAGATAAGCAAATATTTGGAGAATAATAAATAAATAAGTGTGGAGCTGCGTATTACTTTTCGTTCAATTTTTTAAAATTTACTAATCAATCTTTTTTTATCATCTAAATAGAATTATTTCTTATGTCCCACAAATTTGATTACAAATCACTAAAATTAACTCTTATTTCTTGCACAAGGTGGCTGACTTGAAGAAATAAATAGGACAAATCAAATATTTGGGACATAATAAATAAATAAGTATGGAGCTGTGTATTACCTTTCGTACAATTGTTTAAAATTTACTAATCAATTTTTTTTTATCATCCAACTGATATGTACCTCTGATGTACCGCATATTTGATTATAAGTTACAAAAATCAACTTTTATTGCTTACACTAGGTGACTGACTTGAACAAAAAAATAGGCACCAAAAAAAGTGGGGCACCTCCATAATGCACTCTATGGGTTGATTTTAGTCACTTGTAATCAAATATTGGCCAAAATAGATATGCAAATAGGTAGGGCACAATGAACAAATATGTGGGAGCTGCTTGTTACTTTTCGTACAATTTTGTAAAATTTACTAATTAATCTTTTTTTTTTATCATCTAAAAGGATGTATTTTTTAGGTTCCACATATTAGATTCCAAGTCACTAAAATCAACTCTTATTTCTTGCACAAGGTAGCTAACTTGAAGAAATAAATAAGACAAACCATATAGGCAAATATTTGCGGCATAATAAATAAATAAGTGTGGAGCTGCGTATTACTTTTTATAAAAAAATTTAAAATTTACTAATTAATATATTTTTTTATCATCCAACTGGTATGTACATCTTATGTTCCATGAATTTGATTATAAGTTACAAAAATCAACCCTTATTATCTGTAGTAGGTGACTGACTTGAAGAAAAAAATAGGCACCTCTAGAAGGAAAATAAGTGGAGCACCTCCATAATACATTTTATGGGTTGATTTTAGTGACTTGTAATCAAAGGCCAAACAAGATATGAAAATAAGTGGGAGCAAATGAACAAATATGTGGAAGCTGCTTGTTACTTTTCGTACAATTTTTTAAAATTTATTAATAAATCTTTTTTTTTCATCATCTAAAGGGATGTATTTCTTATGTATCACAAAATTGATTACAAATCACTAAAATCAACCATTATTTCTTGCACTATGTGGCTGACTTGAAGAAATAAATAGGACAAACCAGATAGACAAATATTTGGGGCATAATAAATAAATAAGTATCTAGCTGCATATTACTTTTCGTACAATTTTTTAAAATTTAAATAATTTTTTTTATCATCTAAAGGGATGTATGTCTTATGTAGCACAAATTTGATTATAGTTCACTAAAATCAACAGTTATTTTGTGCACAGGGTGACTGACTTGAAGAAATAAATAACACAAATAGACAAATATTTGGAGCATAATAAATGAATAAGTGTGAAACTGCTGCATATTACTTTTTGTACAATTTTTTTAAATTTGTTCATCGATCTTTTTTTATCATCTGAAAAGATGTATGTCTTATATATCACAAATTTGATTATAAGTGACTAAAATCAAGCATTATTTATTGAAGAAATAGATACGACAAACCCGATACACTCTACATTTGTTTTCATAATTTTTAACTAAAAGAAAAATTCCTTTAAAGTAGATAAAGTAATTACATTTATATTTGAATCAAAATTTTAACTAAGGAAATATTTAAATCATAAATAAAATGTATACATATAATTGAATCTATTTAAAATATATATTTTAATTTTGGTACGTGGTTAATGTCGGTTAAAAAACATAATGAATATAAAAGATAATAAAGATGAAAGTGTTACTCCATCAAGCATGTGACATGTATGATATATTTTTAAGATACTAATGTGCTTTAACAAGTTTATTTAAAAATATTTAACATGCTTTTTCTAAAACATTTGGAATTATATATTTTGTTTAAACCATTAATATTTTAAATATTATTTTCCCCTCTGTTTCCTCTTTTCCATAATCCATTATTTACTTGGGCGACACGTTCTGCTTACTCACATAACAAGTATATTTGTTTGGGAATATCCTATTGGGTCGGGTCAAACCCGTTAGATATAGTTCATTTCTTGTTCTTAAACTCTTTCTCACACAGAGAACGAAGCAATTGTTGATCACTCGAAGCAAGCATGGGTGGTGGAAACAGAAGATCGAAAGGAAGAGGACGACCCAACAACAACACCAGTGGCAACGCCACTCCAAACAACCCTAAATCCCGAAACAAAAGAGGTTCAGATGTCAAATCCGCATTGTTTGTCGAAGGTGGTTTCTTGTCCGATTGGCACCTTCCCTCTCCCACCCACACTCCAGGTTTCAGAAATTTTTTAATTTATTGTTGAAATCTTATCATTAAACTTTTAGTTTTTGCTATTATTTGTTTTTTTTTCTTGAATTCGGGTGGGTTACGGGGAGAAAGTCTCAGTTTTTTGTTATCGAGATTTCTTTATTATTAAATTCTGGTCTTGGTGCTTCCATGCTTTGTTTCTAACTGGGTTGCAGGGAGAAATTCTTAAGAAGTTGTTTTTTTAATCAAGAATCCGTTAATGTTAAAATCTGATAATTGGGTTTGTGTTTGTCGTTATCGTCATTATTTAATTTGGGTGTTTCTTTTTGGATCGGGATGCAGCAGGGAGAAGTTCCGGCTCCAATAACAAGTCCGGGAGCCAACGTAGAACAGAAGGCTCTGCATCAAAAAGTGGGTTGGCAAAATCTTCCGGAGCTACTATTGGATACAGTTATCCTTCACTAGATTATCAGGTTTGTTGTACCCGATAGGGTTGTTAGTTTTCATGAATTTTCCTTGTAAATGGGAACATTACATATCTGCTTTGTTAATTATGTTTTTACCTGTTCTGCCTTCAATCGCATTGTACATTGATTGGATACAGTATACATTGTTAGTGAGTTATTACTATGTATCCTGGTGGAAGGGATTGTCAACGTCCTCATGAATAGTTAGAAATTAATACTGTTCATCTTTTTAACTTGTGCAGCATGTTTTTGTGCTCCGGTTTAGTATGCATTTAGTTACGTAAAGATATGATGAACTATGTTTGTAGTTTCTGCTGAGTAACTGGCGTTTGATGTTACATTACCAGGAGGTAACTCGCGTTGAGACTGGGAACAGCACTAAAGATAGTAATCTAAATCAGCTGCAACCTTTTGTTTTGGCGGACACCAAGCAGAGCCGAGTTACTGTTCATGCAGACGGAACACCTCCTTCAAAACCGAAATATACATACAGTTATGATGCAGATTTTGTTTTGGGTGACAGCTCTCATAAAGGTTTAGGTTTCCCTTCTGAACAAGACAAAACCCCGGGTAGCATTGGCATTTTGCAGGAACAGATGCCCCAATCAACTCCAGTTTTAGATTCATCATCATTTGAGAAGGATGCTGGTTCTGATGAGGGTATGGATTGTGAGTTAAGCAATGAGATGGCAGAAGACTGTTCACCAAACGTGTCTGCTGAGAGAAATTCAGGGTTTCTGTCAATTGGAGGCCTTAAATTATATACTCAGGACATTTCAGACGATGAAAATGAAGAATATAATGAAGACTCATCGGATGAGGAGAGCTCCACGACTTCTGCACCAGAAGAATTACTTGAGTCATCTGAAAATAATGATTCAGAATACACATCTGATAGTGATTCAGACATTGACGAAGATGTTGCAGAAGATTATCTAGAGGGAGTTGGTGGTAGTGAGAACATCTTGGATGCAAAATGGTTGCTAAAACCTGATCTGAACGAGTCAGGTAATGATAGTTCTTCTAGTAGTTGCTATGATGAGGCATTGAAAAAGCTGGGTGGCTTTGCCCTTCAAGAAGCCTCCAGGGAATATGGCATGAAGAAAAATAAACCAAGGAATAAACACGGTGTAAATTCTGGACCAATAGCTTTGGAAAACTTAATGACGGAAAAGGATCCAAGAACCATTTCTTCTAGAAAGAAGCATTTGCCTTGGTTCACTCACTCTTGGCCTTCACATGCTCAGAAGAGTAAAGCTTCCAAAAAAATGCATGGTACCACCGTTACATATCCACATATGTTAAATATCCAGCGTTTTTCTTGTAGTTCTAAGCTTTTACTTGATGTTTAATCTGTCTCATTGAATTTAAATTATACTTTTTAACCTGCAAAGCATTGAAATTTCCAATCAAAGTCCTGGTAATAACTTGTTCAGAAACTAGGCATTCTCAATTTGTGTAGAGTGGGTTTAGTAACATTTATCAAACACTCTTTTGAACGCACCCTCTCTTGTTGGGTGAAACTCGTGCGGTTTTCACTGCATATGTTGGTCCCATTCCCAGTCTAGTGGGGACACACATAAATTTCAATCAATAGAATAGAGTGTGTTTTTAGAACTCCACATTTATGTATGCATACAGTTTGTTGCTTGAGCTTTGAATTCCATGACTGTGTTATATTGCATTCTCTTTTCTAAAAATATATCCAAGTTGTGGAAGTCTGATTCAAGGTTATTGGGTTTTCACATACGTGGAGTTTGAAACTGGAAATGTGTGCTTGTGTGTACTTATCTGTTCATGCTTTAAGTTTGATGAGAATGTAATAGTATAGAGTTTCAACCACTTCATTTTGGTAAAACCGATTCTATCCAGGTGAAAAAAAGAAACTCCGTAAAGAAAGGATTGCTGGGAAGCGCAGAGAAAGAATGCTGCATCGTGGGGTTGATCTAGAGAAGATTAATTTGGTATTATAGTTTTTTTTTGCTTCACCCTCTTTATCTTTCAAAAACACTTGTCAGTTTTCAATGTATTTTATACATGTATATATTAACAATATTTACTTATGATTGCCTATAACATAATAGGTTCCCTCTTACTAACTAACATTCTGTGTTTGATTCAACAAGTTTTTTCACTTGCATCCGGTGTTTCCTTATGCCTTTTACATGCAATTGTTCTTTCTAATCATGTAGAAGTTCTATAGTGAAGGTCTCTTGCTTATCTTAACTATTGCTAAAAAGGTTGTGTAAGTAAGATCAAGTTTCTCTTAGTATTTATGTATTATTTTACATCTTAGAGACTTGGATGACTCTAGGAGAGTTGAACCAGGAACATGCTTTTGTGGCTGGTTAGGGATTGTGTTTGGCCTTACCTATATAATAGCTGTATGTAGCATATATGCCTTTGAAAGCTGATCAAAAGGAAGAACCACAAAAGAGAGGTCACATTGCTCCATTGTTTTTAGTAACACTTTTCTGTGTTATAAGAAGTATAAATCAGAAACTAACTTTCCTCCTATTTAAACATAACACTGCACATTATCTGATTCTTCTATTTCTACATTCCAAATCATAACAGTCTTTGCTCAGTATAAATACATCTTTTCAAAGTTAAACATGTTGAACTTAGATGAGGCAGTTTATGTATATTCAAAATTCGAATTGTTTTTGGCTTTCACATCTCAACATAACTTTTCATTTTTTGGAATTCTAGAAATTACAACAAATTGTTTTGGAGGAGGTGGATATGTTCTCTTTTCAACCTATGGAATCTCGGGATTGTTCACAGGTGCGTATCCTGGCTGTATACCAGTTCTATCTCATGGTCCTAATAATAGTTATTTCTATTTAAAATGCCTAAGCACCACCAAAAGTTTGTCATCAGTGCCCTGTTCTTGTCAAATAGATTTTTCACAAAAAAGGGGATTTGAAATAAAAATAATCATGAAGGGATTGAGTGTTTGAGTAAGTCACAGGTCAAGTTTGGAACAATCAAACAGTTTGGGATGGTAAAGCCATATGTAATTTATCATGGCTCTTTTTTCATTATTATCTTTCGAGAATTCTGTGCGTGTCCCCAAGCCACAACCATAGATTTTGTCCAACAAAATAGTTGTATGCTATTTTCTTTTTCATAACAGCTGGTTTCATAAATTTTCAAATACCTTATTCCTCTCACTGATGTGGGTTCTCAATGAATATAGATACAAAGATTAGCAGGGGTTTATCAATTGCGGAGTAGCAGCCAAGGCTCCGGCAAAAAAAGGTTATAATTGCCTTATTTTTCCATAGAATTAAATGTTAGTACCTGTAAATTTAATAAATTTTGTATTTTGGTTTTAGATTCGTTACAGTGATGCGGACACAGTCTACGTCCATGCCATCTTCAAGTGGTAGACAACGCTTGGAAAAGGTTTTATAGTGTTTGACATCTTCAAAATTATTTATGCATTGCATAACATTTAGGCTTTTTCCTCCTGTTTTCATCCCTTTCCTTGAGACAACGCTTGGAAAAGGTTTTATAGTGTTTGACATCTCATGTTTTTTAGTGTTGCATCCTAATTCCTTAAACTTTGAAATATCTGCTTGAGTTTTTTAATATTTCAATAATTGGACATTTCTTTCAAAACCTGAGTATTTTTTACTTAATACATGTATGATGTTACATATTTTATCTATACTTTAATTTCCTATAGTTGAGACTGACTACTTTACAAACTTCAGCTGTTGGGAGTTGATGATGAGGATGCCGATTTTTCTGTTGCTGACTATGCAAATAAGAAATCTGTGAGTGGAGATAGAAGAGGGGGAAAGAAACATACTAAACAGAACAATTTTAGATTGCAAGAACTTCACTCTCCCCAGAACAAGTTCTCAGGCAGCCATAAAGTGAAGGACAAGAGAGGGAGTGGACAAAAGAGTTCATATGCTAATCAGCCTGTCTCATTTGTATCAAGTGGCACAATCCATTCCGAAACTGTACCTGTTACAGTTGTTGAGGCTGAAGAGACTAATAGGAAGGGTGTCACTAGCTCTGCTAATATAGGTTCATTTGAAGAACATACTACTGGTTTTGGTTCAAAAATGATGGCTAAAATGGGATACACGGAGGGAGGAGGATTGGGGAAAAATGGTCAAGGTATGGCACTACCTATTGAGGTTATTCAAAGGCCTAAATCACTTGGTTTGGGTGTAGAATTCTCCAACAACCCAGGTGAGCCAGCTGGGAAGATATCTTTGGGAGGTGCTGCTGAATCTCTTAGTTTGGGTGTAAAATTGTCCAAAAGCCCAGGTGAACCAGTTAGGAACAGATCTTCAACAGTTGGTGCTTTTGAAAAACATACCAAAGGCTTTGGGTCTAAGATGATGGCAAAGATGGGGTTTGTTGAAGGTAAAGGATTAGGTAGAGAATCCCAAGGCATCACCACTCCATTAACTGCTCTTAGATTACCAAAGTCACGAGGATTAGGAGCCAAAAGTTGATTTAGATATGATTTATTTTCTGTCTTTGTATGTAATTGTAATGTGTGTTGCTTAAACCATCATAACTGAGACATGTTGAAGCTTCATAATTGAGATTACCAACCCTTTACGTTAGTGTCACTCCTGTATAAAATAAATGGATTTTATAATCAATTTTCTCTGCAAACTTGGTTATAGCTGTAATAAATAAGGTTAAATTATTCATTTGGTTTCAATTTTTGTATGTAATTTTGAATTTGGTTTCTTAATTTTTAAAAGTGTTAACTAGGTCCCTAATTTTGATAATTTGTTTCAATAAAGCCACTTCTGTTAAAATGGCAAAAACGGCGTTAAGAGCACAGTGACATGGAGATGTTAGATGGATCTGAATAGTGAAGTGGCACATTAAATGTGATACACATGGAAATTTGAATGCTGTAATAAATAAATAATTTTGAAAAAAAAATGGTATGCATTTAATATGTAATAAAACAGAATCAGCGTATGTGTTAACCAGCAAATTGGAGATTATTCTAGGGTTTGCGTTCGTGGTCGAAATTGGAGGAAGGAAGGGTTGTGAAAATTAACGAAGTTGAGGTGGAACTGGTGGAGTATGATTCTTCTAGAGTGCTCAAAGCTGAAGAGATTGAGATCTTGCAGTTCAAAAAAAACTATAATTAGATTGATAAATCTGGTAGGAACGAGGATATCAGTGAAAAAAACAAGGACTTGTTGGAGGATGAGGATGATTGGGAGGAAATGGAAAGAACTGATTTGAAGAGGAGTTTTGGTGCTGCTGTTGGATCCTGATTTCTTTAAATACACTTCTAATGATGATGAGTACACTTTGTTATATAATTGTGTTCTCTTGGATATACGTGTAGTGTGAATATTGGAGGAGCAATAGCATTTAATTGCCCCGTAAATGGTGGTCTTCCTGCATTTTTTGTGCTGAGTACTGAAGTGGTTAATTTAAATAGATTGGAGTGCAAGAATAGCATCAATGTTTATGTTCTAAGAGAGGCTGTGAAGGTTGATTCGGTTGTGGGAATTCAAATGTGGGGTGCAAGAATAGCATCAATGTTTCTGGAACGTGGAATCAAACAAGAAATTCATCCACTCTGGTTTAGGCAGGTTGAGTTTCACACTCTGCGGTAAACCCTAGAATAATCCCCAATTTGCTGGCAAACCCTAGCATAATTTTTCTTTTCAAAATTATTTATTTATTACAGCATTCAAATTTTTATGTGTACCACATTTAATGTGTCACTTCACTGTTCAGTTCCGTCTAACATCTTCACGTCACTGTGCTCTTAACACAGTTTTTGTCATTTTAACGGAAGGGGCTTCATTGAAACAAATTATCAAAATTAGGGACCTAATTAACACTTTTAAAAATTGAGGGACCAAATTCAAATTTACATACGAAAATTGGGACCAAATAAATAATTTAACCAATAAATAATAGCAAAACCCTACAGGTTTATAAGGATCAATTTCTGTGCCATATGGTGGGGTTTATAATTTTTTGTGCTGATTTCCAGCCTAAACTGAACACCTTTTCATGAGTTCTTTTTTAAGAAGACAATAATCATTAAGAAATATATAAATACTTTCAATTTAAAAACTTAAGTACGTAGTTTATAAACAGAAATTAATAGCAACACGTGGTTATTTTGCAAATAAAAATCATTAGGTTTAAATAACAACAATCATGTTTGTTTTGTATAATTCAATTTTATGTATTATTTATATAAAACATAATCTATTTATTTTGAATTAAAGATCTTTTATTCATTTGCGTAAAACACAACTAGATTCAAATTTATTAGGTTAGACATGTGAAGAATATTTAAATACATGAAAATAAACTTAGTACTAAATATTTTATAAGATAATTTCTATGAAACATTAATTCCGTATATTCAAGTAGTTATAATAAATATAAATGAAAATAAAATATAATGGCAATTGTATAAAACATAAATGTCATACCTATCTTTATTTATCGATTATTATAATCAATTCATTTTACATAAAAAAACTTATTAATCATTAACTTGAAGTCCAATCAATTCATTATAAATATAAGATTTGTTATTCTTTCTCCAAAATTAATTGTTTGTATATTTTCAAATTAAACTTTATTTTTAAGCATAGTTTTACAATTAATTTAATAGATATATCAGTAAAAAAAGTATTTTAGAAGTTTTCTTTTTTGGGCCTTGAAAAAAAGCTTTAGATGCTTCGCCCTGTCAATGTCTCAAGTGTTATGGGCCCTGAATTCATCTGGTGGAATCAATTTTTTTTACAACGTGATAAAGTAATAATTCTGAATGATTATCGGAGAGATTTTATAATTTTATTTTCAACATTTTTATTAAATTATTTTTTCTACAATTAATATATTTTTCACGAAATTTATATTTTATATAAATTTTAAAAATAATTTGACAATAACCAATGTAATTTCAAAACTATGTTCCATGTATTTTTCAAAAAATGTATTTTTTTAATTATTAAATAACTTTATTGATACACGTATCTTTTAGTTAAAAAAAAAATTGTTAACTAACTAAATATCAATAAAATTCAATTATTACTTATAATGAGGATATTGCATTGTTATCTACAATGTTTTGAAAATGGTTAACAATTTAATGAAGATATTGAATCAATCGTTGAACAGATGGATTATTATTATTAAATTTTTTGATCTGATCTATATTAGATATGTATATAATTAAACGTAGAATAATGGTTTATAAGAAAAAAAGTTTGAATTAATTAGGTTTATAAGGAAACTTCTGATAATAAAACACATGTTAAAATGATGCAGTGTTTGTGGGAAAAGCATACTAATTTTTCTCTTGAATTTGAACAACCTCCACCTAAGAAAAAAAGAAACATTTTTCGGATTTTGTAGTTAATGATAACTTGTATACAAAAATATGTCGCATAAAAAAAATATGGTTAGCTTAATTCTAGTTTACCTAATTTTCTTGTGATATTGTTTAAAGGAAGCACGTCCTTGAAAATATGTTAGGCATTATAAATTTAATTTTAAATAAGAAAAAAATGTCTGAAATTGTAAAATGTGGGTTCCTTAAAAAAAATTGTAAAAGTATGAATTGATTTGTGGATAATATAGTTTAATGATAACACGTTTCTGATTTAGTGTCACAGAGTTTCAAAGGAAAATTTGTAGGGATACTTAATTTTTATAAAAATTTGAAATGTTTTATATCCTAATACGTTAAATAAAATTTTAAACAAAATTAATAATTCATTAAAATAATTTAATTACTTAAAATTATATAGTTATAGAATTTTAAAATTTATTTTAAAAAATAAGAATGGTATATATATATATATATATATATATATATATATATATATATATATATATATATATATATATATATATATATATATATGATCAAATCAACACTTTGTGTAATAACAGGTCGAAAACACCATATTAAACTAAACATATAATATTATGCATAAATGAGTTCGTTAAAAAAAAATGTTGCGTAATTTCGGAGTTTGGACCTAATTTTTCTCATGTATTCACTACATTACTACATTTATAGTATATTACTACAACTAAAGGTTAACTACCAAAAACAAATATGAATATTCTAAAATTCTATATTATTACATATAAAAGTAATAATTTACAGTATGTTCCATAAATACAGAAGATTTATAACTTCATATATAAGGAATATCCATTAAAAAGTATTTATTGACTTTTTCCTAAAAATATATATTAATCAAAGTTTTGTAAAAGACTAACACCTTTATCTCAATCATTTTAGCATACTTACACCACCGAATGGATTAATATTTATGCTAAAGTAAATAATTAATAAAGTTGGATATCTCTTCTAAGTTTCAATATTCACAAACAGTTAAAATTAATAAATAAATTAATTAAATAACGTGACTTATGTGAAATATAATTATGGACTTAAATATGATTTAATAAAATAAAAGAAACAATAGATTATTATGATATTATATTTTGGTCAACATTAATCAATGTTTATATTTGTACAACATATATGATGAAATTATTACATGATCATCCTTCGAAAACATTTTTATTAATATAAGTCAAAGTTTTTTCTTCAATAACACTAGTTAGGATTTTTTTCAATCAATATTAACCAAAATAGTTTATTTATCATGAACCTGATTCTTAGTCTTGTTTTTTCTTCGTTAACACTAGAAGATTGTTCATATTCTTGCTTTAAAAAGTACTGTTCTTATTATTTTATTTTATTTTACATTGAGTTTATATGGTCCTCTCTTGCCAATTATATTGGGATAGTGTGTATGAATTTAACTCTGAAAATTAAATTTTATATAATTTAGAGAAAAAATTGGAATTATGTTTTGAATTCCCTCCATATATGTATCTTACATTTTTTTTTTAAATTATAGGTTCTTTTAAGCTATTATATATTATTGTCGGCCTTTTTATTTTGACAAATAACACTCTATATGAGTGCAACATTTAAATAGAGAATCTATACCTCGTTAAATAAAAATACTATCAATATATGCTTTATATATAAAAGAAATACATAATGATATGAATAGTATAATTTATTAAATAATCACATTGAACTAAATTGATTTCATATATTATAGTGTATTGATTAAGTTAATCATATAACACCTTAGAAGTATTATTAACTTGATTATAACTGAATAAAATATTTATACAAAACCTTTAATAATTTCAAATCAACTTTAATTTCTTGTTCTTGAACTCTTTCTCTCACAGCCATCGAATCGAAGCAAGCGTGGGTGGTGGAAACAGAAGATCAAAAGGAAGAGGAAGACGCAACAACAACACCAATGGCAACGTCACTCCAACAAGAAACCCTAAATCCCGAAACAGAAGAGGTTCCGATGTCAAAACGGCATTCTTTATCGATGGTGGTTTCGTGTCCGATTGGCACCTTCCCTCTCCCGCCAACACTCCAGGTTTCAAAAACATTTTAATTTATTGTTGAATCTTATCATTGAACTGTTGGCTTTTGCTATTATTCTGCAACGCGCTTTCTTTTGTAACTGGGTTGAAGGGAGAATTTCTGGAAAGGAAAAGGTTTTTAATCAAGATTCATTTATTGTTAAATTCTGGATCTTTTGTTCTTGGATCTTTTTCTTGAATTCGGGTGGGTGGGTTGCGGGCAGAAAGTCTCAGTGTTTTGTTATCAAGATTTCCTTATCGTTAAAATCCGGTCTTTGTGATTTCTTTATCAAGAAGTTATTGTTTTTTTTTTTATCAAGAATCCGTTAATGTTAAAATCTGATAATTGGAATTTTTTTACCGTTATCGTCATTATTTAATTTGGGTTTTTCTTTTTGGATCGGGATGCGGCAGGGAGAAGTTCCGGCTCCAATAACAAGTCCGGGAGCTAACGTAGAGCAGAAGGCTCTGCATCTAAAAGTGGGTTGGTAAAATCTTCCTTCACTAGATTATCCCTAAAACCCTAAAATCCTAAACCTAAATCCTAGGGATGGTAGTTTTCATGAATTTTCCTTGTAAAATGGAACATTGCATATCTGCTTTACTCATTATATTTTGACCTGTTTTGCATTCACTCTCATTGTACATTGCTTGGCTACGGTATACATTGTTATCAGCGATACATTGTTCTCCTTTCTTTTGTCAAGCGTAATGAAAATTACTTATTCATACTTTTTTTCAAATTATTCCTTTTGTTAATGATAAAGTACTCCCTCTATTTTGAAACGTGTCTTGCCTTTATTGCAGATACTATATCCCGCCTTAGTTGCAGCCATAAGTTCTTAACAGTCCATTTTTAGAAATAGTAGCTGAGGCCTGGGCATTTTCATTTTACGACACATCCTCGGATGTTTCTATTGTTAATATGATACAAGTTTCCTTTGAGAAATATACTAGATAAGGGAATCGGGAAAGAGAGAAATAACAATAGATGAATATGAGTCACATAATCAACAAATAGAAATTCGTTCATGTCATTAAATAGCTTAAACTTTTGGGAGAGTTGATTGTTAGTGAAAGCTATAAATCTTTTGATATCATAAACTAACTTTAACCTTGTTCCCAGGATGTCTTGCCAAATGAAAAGCCACGCATGACCAGTGCCCAGGTACACCTTGTTTAATATCTATGTCCATTAGCCTCCTGCTTTGTTCAATGTATCTTAAAATGGACTATTTCTTTATAGTTGAGATTTCCTATTCTACAAACTTCAGCTGTTGTGAGTTGATCATGAGGATGTCTATTTTTTCTGTTGCTCACTATGTATAAATAAGAAATATGTTAGTGGAGACAGAAGAATGGGAAAGAAACATACTAAACAGAACAATTTTAGGTTGCAAGAAGTTCAATCTCCCCAGAACCAAGTTCTCAGGCAGCCATAAAGTGAAGGACAAGAGAGGAAGTGGACAAAAGGGTTCATAAGCTAATCAACCTGTCTCATTTGTATCAAGTGGCATGATCCATTCTGAAACTGTACCTGTTACAATTGTTGAGGCTAAAGAGACTCATAGGAAGGGTTTCACTAGCTCTGCTATTATAGGTTCATTTGAAGAACACTCTACTGGTTTTGGTTCAAAAATGATGGCTAAAATGGGATACATGGAGGGAGGAGGATTGGGGAAAAATGGTCAAGGTATGGCACAACCTGTTGAGGTTATTCAAAGGCCTAAATCACTTGGTTTGGGTGTAAAATTCTCCAACAACCCAGGTGAGCCAGTTGGGAACATATCTTTAGGAGTTGATGCTGAATCTTTTGGTTTGGGTGTAGGATTGTCCAGCAGTTCATGTGAACCAGCTAGGAACAAATCTTCAAGAGTTGGTGCTTTTGAAAAACATACCAAAGACTTTGGGTCTAAGATGATGGCAAAGATGGACTTTGTTGAAGGTAAGGGATTAGGTAAAGAATCACACGGCATCATCATTCCATTGACTACTCTTAGATAACCAAAGTCATGAGGACTAGGTGCCAAAAGTTGATTTAAACATAATTTATTTTCTGGCTTTGTATGTAATTGTATTGTGTTGCTTAAACCATATGATTCTGTCTTGTAATTTAGATTTAGTATGGGATGAACATCTCTTGAATCACTCTGTTAGAATTACTAATTCCAGCTCCGTTATTTTCTTTTTTAGACAATTCTCATAGTAAAAGGCAAGTCATCAAAGACTATTATGTCACTAAAGCATTCTTATGTACGAACTCTGAATTCTTTAATGCTCTGGTTACTCTCTGGTTATCGTATTGGCCTTTGCGTTTTTCAGTTTCCGATTTGAACCCGTCTTGTTTTGGATTTAATTTGGAAGAAAAGAAAGGAACACTTCAGCAAAATGGTAAGCTGTTCCCTTTCATTTTCAATGGCAATTGGGCAAGATGGCATTGTTGCATGTCATACATCCATCTCAATAAACTAATGTAATCCACATATGGGATTTAATAATTTAAAAACCATTGGTATTCAGCTATATTAACACTACATATTTATAATGTAATTTCAACACTTTCTTAAAAAGAATATCGTCAGGTCCAATCTTATTTTTCACTTCAAATACTTGTATAAAATAAACGGATGTTTATAAACAATTTTTTGTGCTAATTTGGTTATTATAGCTGTAATAAATAATAGCCATAAGGATCAATTTTTGTGCTGATTTCCAGCCTAAACTCAACCCCTTTTTATGAGTGTTTTTTTAAGAAGATAATTATCATTATATATATATATATATATATATATATATATATATATATATATATATATTAATGGAGTTTTTTATACTTTTTTGTTAACTTATCTAATTATCTTTCAACATAATTACATGTCACTAAATGATACTTTCCCCCAACTATCTCAATCAGCCATCGTAATTGCTTGGTTTTTGCCTCTTCCTCTCAGCATATTACACAAATCTTCGTTCAAGGAATGAATTGTTTTGGAATTGCAAACCTTTGTATTTCACTGCCTTACTCATCACCAATACTGTTACACCTAGCTTTTCAAAAGGAGGCCCGTATTATTTATATATATATATATATATATATATATATATATATATATATATAAACCCTAAATACATGTATGAGATATATTATATATTATTCTAGTTTGTTGAGATAGATACATCACATATAACATGCATCATATATCATGTCATCTTGTTCAGTTATTGTTCAGTTATTGTTGAAAATAATGATAGAACACCCTGCCATTTTGCTAGTGAAGTTTTCTTTTCTGCTTCTGTGATTAAATCTAATTTCATCTCTACTATATATATATATATATATATATATATATATATATATATAATGACTTTATGACTTTTACTATGGGAGGTCTAGAAAAAAAATATTAGGAAGCCTCAAGGGTTCCAGCATTATGATCAAGTGATTCTCATCCCATAATAAATCTAAATTACAAGACAGAATCATAAGGTTTAAGCCATCACACAATACAATTAAATGCAAACACAGAAAAAAAATTATGTCTAAATCAACTTTTGGCACCTAATCCTTGTGATTTTGGTAATCTAAGAGCAGTTAATGGAGTGGTGATGCCTTGTGATTCTCTACCTAATCCCTGACCTTCAACAAAGTTCATCTTTGGCATCATCTTAGACCCAGAGCCTTTGGTATGTTTTTCAAAAGCACCAACTCTTGAAGGTTTGTTCCTAGCTGGTTCACATGAGCTGTTGGACAATCCTACACCCAAACCAAGAGATTCAGCACCAACTCCTAAAGATATGTTCCCAACTGACTCACCTGGGTTATTGGAGAATTTTACACCCAAACCAAGTGATCTAGGCCTTTGAATAACCTCAACAGGTTGTGCCATACCTTGACCATTTTTCTCCAATCCTCCTCCCTCCATGTATCCCATCTTAGCCATCATTTTTTAACCAAAACCAGTAGAGTGTTCTTCAAATGAACCTATATTAGCAGAGCTAGTGACACCCTTCCTATGAGTCTCTTCAGCCTCAACAACTGTAACAGGTACAGTTTCAGAATGGATCATGCCACTTGATACAAATGAGACAGGCTGATTAGCTTATGAACCCTTTTGTCCACTTTATCTCTTGTCCTTCACTTTATGGCTGCCTGAGAACTTGTTCTGGGGAGATTGAACTTCTTGCAACCTAAAATTGTTCTGTTTAGTATGTTTCTTTCCCACTCTTCTGTCTCCACTGACATATTTCTTATTTACATTGTGACAGAATAATCAGTATCACATCATCAATTTCCAATTACAGAATGTTGTGTAGCAGTGAGTTTCAACTACAAAATGTTAAAGTATAGATAATTCTGAATATGCATGATTGTATATATGCTACTAAATAAAATAACCAAGTTTTGAAAGAAAAATTCAATGATTGAAAAATGAAAGACTTGAAATAAATATTTCAAAGTTTGAACAGATTGAATGTAACAGTAGAAAAAAAGAGAGGAGGATTAGGTCATTTTGTATTTCAAGAACTAGATAGAAACAGGAGGAAAAAGTATAAAATATTACCTGATACATACATAATTTTCAAGATGTCAACCATGTTACAAATATTTTAATTACATGTTTACAATAATATTATTTTTACATATTTAAAAAAAATAAAGTTATTAATATAAAAAATATTAATTAAATAACTATTTAGAGACTAATTTTACTAATTAATGATTTTATTTAAATTTATAAAATTAAAGATATTTTTAGAGAACTATTTTTTTTGTAAATGCATACTTTATAATGTAACAATCTTTTTATTTTATTTTTAGTACTAAAAATATTTACAATAACTATTTTTTTCTGTTCCCTTAATTTCCTAAATTGATTTAAGTTTGGACAGATTATTGAACCTGGTGGGGAACACGAGACTCTATATTAGAAGACTAAACCTGCAAATTACATGAGATGTATAAAATTGTATTTCCTATTATTTTTTCTTAATAAAATAATTTTTCTGTTAATCTTTCAGTCATTTTTATCTATTTACTTACAAGTGTTATAATTATTTATTATTTATTACTGTGTTATTAATATGAGTAAGAATAACTTTAATTTCTTAAATAAGTAAGTTGATTTTTTTTTTTAAGTTGACTAAGCAATCAATGAGAAAAGGTACCTTTTTAAGTTGAAATTTTTAGGAAAATAATCATAAATAAGATTAGTGGATATTTCTTTGAAATTACTAAAAGAAATATCATGTTCGGTATTGTGTGTTATGAGCAACGTTAGTAATGTATTATTTTCTACTAATTAAAATTACATTCCCCGCATAAATTATAGTTTTTTTAACAACAAACTATATTTTTAAAGATTCCTATTAATAATAAAATACATTAGGTTAAAAGGAATACTCCGTGCAGGTTTAAGATCTATACGATTACTTATTCAAATAAATAAATATTATTTACCTGCTGAAGTATATTTTTTATAGTATATATATTTAAAATAACATGTTATTTTTGGTAAAAATATATTCGTTACGATGTTAGATCAATGTTTTAATAAGTTGGTTGACTCTGTTAAATTATTTAAATGTTGGAAAATTCTTTTTCTGAATGTATTAAGTGCATGAGAGATGAGGAAATTTCTAAATACTGGCACGTCAGAATAGAAATGAAATGCTAACAACGTCTGCTATGACATAAATTTAATAAGCCCTATTTTTCATTTAGTTTACCGAACTTCTAATTTCATAATTTAATTATAAAAATAATATATTAATTCGTCGTAATAAATAATACTAATAGCAGTGTTTTTAATTCTGACTTTTGGAATGTATATAACTCAAGCTTTTATTCTGATAGAATAAACCATACGTTATGGCAATAATAGTAACAAGGCAATTAATAATGCGTAAAAAAAATGTAATTTAATAAAAGATATATCTTTTTTATTCTTTAATCACGGTTGTTGATTATTATTTGTATAAAAAATAAAACATAAACAAATAGACAAAAGGGTAATATAGTAATTGAAGGCATGATTCTCATGAAAATGAGATTGAGAACAGTGAAAGAGAAGCAGTGAGAGGGAGAAGAAGGGAAAGGAAGCATATAAATTTGCAGTCCCCGGGTTCAACGCCCTCATTTCACCGTTTCGCGTGTTAATTTTTCTTTCTTTCCATAAATTTTAGATTCCTCAAACTCAATTTCCACGCAGATGTTCTTCCCTCTGCCCTCTGGTGAGTGAAATTCACGGGCATTTCAATGGCTTCTTCCTTTATATATACCTGCATTTCGTCTTTTAAGTCGTGCCATGTTGTATTTTAAGTGCCATCTCTTTCATCTGCATTCGCTCAGAACTGAGTGCCTTGTTAGAGCTTTTCTTTCCTTTTTTTACTTTTCATTTTGTTTTGTTAATGTTTACCTATATGGATCTTTCAGATCTGATGAAAAACCGTCCAAAAATGGAGTCTTGTCGTGGATTTAGAATGTGGGCATTCGTTTTGATGTGTTTAATGTTTCAATCGGGAAATGGGTTTTACCTCCCGGGTAGTTACCCTCACAAGTATGGCATTGGGGATGAGTTGTGGGTGAAGGTGAATTCTCTGACTTCAATTGACACAGAAATGCCATTTAGTTATTACAGTCTACCTTTCTGCAAGCCCGAGGGTGGTGTGAAGGACAGTGCTGAGAATCTGGGTGAACTCCTTGTGGGGGATCGGATCGAGAACTCGCCCTACAGGTTTAAGATGTACAGCAATGAGTCTGAGATATTTTTGTGTCAACTGGAAAAGCTCTCTGGTGATCAGTTTAAGATCTTGAAGAAGAGGATTGATGAAATGTATCAGGTTAATCTGTTACTTGATAATTTGCCTGCCATTAGGTTTACCAAGAAGGAGGACTACTTGTTGAGGTGGACTGGGTACCCTGTCGGTATCAAGATTCAGGATGTGTATTATCTGTTCAACCATCTGAGGTTTAATGTTCTTGTCCATAAGTACGAGGAGACCAATGTGGCACGTGTTATGGGGACCGGTGATGCGGCTGAATTGATCCCCACGATTGGTAAGGAGGGATCTGACAAGCCTGGTTACATGGTGGTTGGGTTTGAGGTGATACCTTGTAGTATTCTGCACAATGCTGATTCGGTTAAAGGGATGAAAATGTATAACAAATACCCCTCACCGATCAAATGTGACCCCTCCACGGTGGCGATGCCAATGAGGGAGGGGCAGCCGGTTACGTTTTCATATGAGGTCACCTTTGAGGAGAGTGATATCAAGTGGCCTTCTAGATGGGACGCATACTTGAAAATGGAGGGTGCCAAAGTTCACTGGTTCTCGATCCTGAATTCGCTTATGGTGATCACTTTTCTTGCTGGTATTGTTCTTGTTATCTTCCTGAGGACTGTTAGGAGGGATCTGACCCGGTATGAGGAGCTTGATAAGGAGGCACAGGCACAGATGAACGAGGAGTTATCTGGTTGGAAGCTTGTTGTGGGGGATGTTTTCCGCGCACCAACAAATTCTGCTTTGTTGTGTATACTGGTTGGGGATGGAGTTCAGATTCTGGGGATGGCTGTTGTGACAATTCTTTTTGCTGCACTTGGATTCATGTCACCAGCATCTCGTGGAACACTCATCACAGGTATGCTGTTTTTCTACATGATACTTGGTGTAGCTGCTGGTTATGTTGCAGTTCGGCTATGGAGGACGATGGGGTGTGGTGATAAAAAGGGATGGATTTCAGTGGCATGGAAGGCTGCTTGTTTCTTCCCCGGTATTGCCTTTTTTATCCTGACAACCTTAAACTTCCTATTATGGGGAAGCCACAGCACAGGAGCCATTCCATTTTCACTGTTTGTTATTCTGATTTTGCTCTGGTTCTGCATTTCTGTTCCCCTTACTCTTATTGGTGGCCTCTTTGGAGCAAGGGCACCGCACGCTGAGTATCCAGTTCGAACCAACCAAATCCCTCGAGAAATTCCCAAGCAGAAATATCCATCATGGCTCATGGTTCTCGGCGCTGGCACCCTTCCCTTCGGTACCTTGTTCATCGAGCTCTTCTTCATCATGTCCAGTATTTGGATGGGTCGTGTTTACTATGTCTTTGGATTTCTCTTAATTGTTTTGATTCTTCTTGTGGTGGTGTGTGCTGAGGTTTCTCTAGTTCTAACCTACATGCACCTGTGTGTGGAGGACTGGAGATGGTGGTGGAAATCATTTTTTGCCTCTGGTTCAGTTGCCATATACATCTTTTTGTACTCCATAAACTACCTTGTATTTGACCTCAAGAATCTCAATGGGCCAGTTTCTGCAACTCTTTACTTGGGATATTCCTTATTCATGGTTCTTGCAATCATGTTGGCTACAGGCACAGTTGGATTCCTTTCCTCCTTCTGGTTCGTCTATTACTTGTTCTCTTCAGTCAAGTTGGATTGAAGAGTCTTCTTCACAGTAAAAAAATGAGATCTCCCAAACAACAGTTTTTTAACAGGAAGATACTTCTGAGATGTTCAATTTTATGTTACTTTACTTCTGTTTGTTTTACTAGGGAACATAGCAAAATTTCATAATAATTTTCCAGTTTTGCTTTATTCATTGTTAGATATAATATCATTGTACGATAAATTGGAATTCTGAAGTTTATACACTGTATGCCTTTGCAGTAGAGGAATATAACTGATAAACGGATCATCTTGACCATCATGCAAAAATTATATTTTCATTCATTCATTCATACGATTAGTTTTCATTTTACTCATCTTTTGTACTGTTAATATAGATATGTTAGGTTTCTTCAATTGAGTATAGGAACTCGAATGAGTATGAACATACCTTTTTTATCCTCGTTCTCATTCTCGTCCTTTTCCAGGTTTTTAAATAAAATGTTCATATTAGACATCATTATGATCATTGGCATCTCAGCTAGACTGACATTACAAGAATATATATCATTTGTCATCATAAGAAAATATCATTAAAAACAGAAAGAAAGATACAACATAATTTTTTTACTTACTAAACTACTTATAATTTTTTTATTTTATATATATATATATATATATATATATATATATATATATATTTAATTCTTTATCTCTTCTAATTGTTTGACTTATTCTATATTAACAAAATTCATTATATCTCCAAAACAATTTTCCTCATATCACAACTTTGATTACATATTTTTTTCTTATGTTTAAATAGTATGTTATCAATTTGGGTGTATAAATACATTTTAGGTATCACATGCGATCATTTTTCCACATTTAAGGTTTTCATCACTTAAGTACTTCATTAATTAAGTAATTTATAAATTAAAACTTATCTTCTCTATTCTTTTTATCCTTAATTTTGTTTTGTTTGAAAAACTTTTGTTTTGTTAAAACAATTTTCATTATCTTTCAATTGTTCACTTACTTTGATATTTGGAAAGTTTTCTTATATCTTTAAAGTATTTTTCATCTTATTATACCCTTGACTATATATTTTCTTCTCTTATGCGATTTTATTCAATGGTGTATTAAATTTTTTATTTTTTTAAAAATTTTATTTGTTATTTATTTTTATTGTGTAGAATATTATTTTGATAATTTTTTATATAATTATTTTTATTTTCTAATTCATTTTTATAAGTGTAACTTGCATAAAAATATTTTGTTTACTATAATATAATAATTTAATATTAGTCATAAATTTTATTTACTCTATATCTCACTATAATTTATATAAAGAAAGTAAAGAAAGTTTGAAATATTTTTAAACTTGAATATTTATTTTTCATAAGTTTTTTAGAAATATTTTTTAACTTTGTTTTATTAATGTTTACAAATTAATAGATGTAATGTTGTGTTGTGAGACAATGATAACTTGCAACCTAAACCTTTCTTTACGTAGTGTGGTCTTGGGAGACAATACATGGCTCCTTATGCAAAAGCGTCACTCAACATATCCTACCTCCATTACTATAGTAGTTATGTAATTATATGTAGTTATTGATGGATCTTGACGAATAATTTGAGGAAGACCAAATAATATACTCAAAATTTATATATTTATTTATTGTCATTAATATAATAAAAACTAATGCATAATCTAGTAGAATTGTAAGTACAAAAAAAAAATTGTAATTACAAGAGAAATCACACATTAAATATTCAAGAAGTTACACTTTGAATATTCTTACATTTTAAGATGTTTTTCTATATCATGTTCTAAAGAATAAATACAAAACTATGTAATTATTCTTTTAACCTCAAGAAATGACTCATTTGATTGAACAAATAAATTATTAGAATCATGTTTCCTATATGTAAAGAGGTTGAATATATTATTTTCAAAAACAAATCTATTCTTTTATTTTTCACCAACATATTTATTTTTTTTAGTTTAAGATTAAAAAATAATTTAGCATAATCAAATCAAATCAAAAATTTAAAGACACAATTACTAAAAGAAAATTTTATGATAATTAAATCACAATTAAAAATCAATTATGAAAAAACACTATACATTTTTTTCTTTTATATTCATAAAAAAGGAATATTCAAAGGCTCGTGAGATTAAAAAGACGATGCTAACTATTAAATTATTAAACTAATATTTTACTATCAAATGAGATAAAATAAAGTTACTCTTATTCTTTAAGAATGAAAGAGAACAAATGAAGAAATGAGAGTAAAAATAATAAATATATATCTAACTTGCTTTTTTCTTTATAAACAAAAAATAAAATAAAAGATACATGTAAGAATAAAAAATGAGTAAAATATGTGATAAACTCAAAAGACAATTAAAATAAAACAAAAAATATCTTAATAAATATTTTTATTCTTTATTAGATTATTTTGTGTTTTTTTCTTTATTAACATGTGTTAAAAAAAATAAAAACATATCTAATTTAATTTCCATTAATTCTTAATATATACACTACATATGATTTAAAATTAAAAAAAAAACTAATTTTCAAATATAAAAATATAATAATTTTAAAAAATTAAAAAAACTTGGGAGGGGGTGTCATGGGCCCCTCTAGTCCATAAGAAGATTGTCATTTCATATACTCACTCCTGGTTGGTTTAAGCAAATTCTTAGATACTTTATATGTTGATCTACCATCTCACGTGATCGCATTGTGAAGGGACGACTGAAATATTTGACAAGTATAAAACAAATTTAAGAATAAAATATTTTTATTTATTTATAAATCAATTTATGTTAAAATACATCATAATTTTATTTAAAAAATAATTTTCAAACATTTATTGTGATGAAAAATTATCTATTATATTATCTCATTCTTATGTTAAAATGACTGTAATTACAAGCTTTTATAAATTGATCAAATTACGTGTGCCTTCTATATAATAATAATAAATATTATTATTATTATAAAGAAAACATTTAATGCAAATAAATACAAATTGATCAAATTACGTGTGCCTTCTATATAATAATAATAAATATTATTATTATTATTATTATAAAGAAAACATTTAATGCAAATAAATACAAAAATAGTAACCGATTATATCTATACATCCGTTAGCATTTCTTTAGATGTTAAAAAATAGACTGTGAAAGGATGACTAAGCAAATTTATTACGATCTTTACCTTATTGTACGTTTTAAATACTATTAAGTTATATTGACGGGTTATATTTTTTTATATATTTTTTTATATATGAGTTACAGGTTATTTGATATTGTGATTTTATATATTTATATAACATTATTTATTTATATATATATATATAATATTTAATACTTTTTTTTAAATTTTAAGATAATAAATTATAAATTTTATTTTTATATAATTTAATTTTGTTTATTATATTTAATATAAAATCTTGAGTCACACTTATATCACGTAATACAAACTTAAAATTCAGAAATTAAAGTATTTTCGATAGTAAAGTTAATTCATTAAATCTGTTTATATTAGAATATTTACTTTTTAATTTTTAATGATGTCATTTCATGTAATTGTTAACATGATTAAATAATTTACTTTTTAATGGTGTCATTTCATTTAAGTGTTAATATGATTAAATAATTTATACTAAATGTTCATATAAAGGTTATCTATCTGAAAAAAAAAAACCAATATAGCTAACCGTTGTCCTCTTAAGAAATTATGAAGATTTTTTTCGTTGAGAATCGTGTTAAAATATTAAAAAGAAAATCACATAATTTCTTTTTATTTTTAAAAAGTCATTAAGACATGATTTCACAAAAAGAATAAAAAGTAAAAATCAACTTAGAGCAGAAGTTATAGAAACTGACACCTGTAAACACTACAGATATTTATGTACGTGAAGGATCGGGATCACGTGAAAGTTAAAAAGCGGTTTCCTACCTGAACCGCTTACGCATCCATCTTTCAAAAAAGTTGCTGACACGTGTCCAAAAGAAGGGTGATCAAGCGATTAAATGGCGGTTCAATCCGGCACACGCGATTCATAAAATAATTCAAAATCTCAACCCCGACTGTTCTATAAATAACCATTTCTGCCCCTTCCATTTCCACCTTCAACTGTAAAATGAAGAAGAAAATTTCAAGAAAAATTTCTCGTATTCTCTCTCTGACGCTATAATCGTGTTTCGTTTTCTCTCTAGAGAAATGGGAACAGCTATCCTTCGTTCCCACGATTGCCTCCAAGGTCGATTTCTCCCTAATGAAGCCTTCGCCATCGCCACGTCACGTGTGGCGTCGCCAAGAAACTCTAACCCTAATCACAACCATGCATTCGCCGCCTCCGCCAATCAGATACGCCGCCGGAAGCGGAGTCCGGTCTTTGATGGAGATCGCCGTCGATCCTCCGACCGATCGACGGAGAGTTCTCCGTCCCCGGCGAACCTCGTCATGGGACAAGTTAAGATCCTGAAGCGTGGCGAGAAATTGAGCCTGCTGAGCAATCATACCGAGGTTAGATCGAAGAGGGAGATGGGCCTGGATTTGTTACTAGGCTCCACGGTCCGATTGGGGCCGGATCCTTTAACCGTGAAGAAGCAGATTAGGGTTTCGGATCCGAACAACGGCGTGTACGCGGGGTCGGCGTTCGTTTCGTCGCCGCATCCGAGTTCCGTTCCGGTGCCGGAATTTTTAGGGCGCAACGGCGCGGCCACCAGTGATTTGCGGCGGTTGCTGCGACTCGATTTGGAATGATTAGTTTGATGATTTCTGTGTTTGCTTAATATTTGTCTTCTACTTTGGAATGATTAGTGTTGGTGTATGATGATTGCCCGTATGGTCTCTGACGCGCTTCCTTTATTTTTTCAAGAGGATAGCCGCAGGGTTCGGGCACGTGAAGAAGAAGCGGAGAAAGCAACGCGTGAAGGTGGTAGGAAGGAGATTTGTGCTACAGCTTCTGAAAGGGGTTAGTTAGTTAGGTAGTGTCGACGTTAGTTTCAGCTCTGTTAAAGGTAAAAGGGGGGTGGGTAGAAGAAGTGAGAATGTTGGTTTCATATGTGATAATCCTGAATATGTAGTTGATAGGGGTTTCGTTTGATAGAAGCAAGTTTGATGTTTGTTCTGTGTTCGTTTGTGTTTTTAGGGGGTGTTTGTGTAATGCTCTTATTATGGTACTCATACAGTAGCTGTGAAACTTATATTAGTAATGAAACGAAGTTCCTAGTATTAGTGTGTCTTTTTTCTCTTGTGGTTCGTGGAATTGGACATTTGATTGAAAACATTTATGCCCCTTTTTTATTTGATTTGATTGTTTCAGTGCAGATCAGTGCTGTGAAGTGGCGTCAAGGAAACTCAGGGTGAAGTGCTCTTTGTTATGTTACATGTTTTTGATTTCATGGGGGAGTTTATTGAGTCTAACTGGGGTGGTGATTTTTGGGATAACAGTAAGATCTTTTTTATGTTTTTATTATGTGCTGATTTTATTTCTCAAACACGCATTTTAAGTTTAGTAAGCTGAAGGGGAAAATACTGTACTTTTTGTTGTTTATGTTGTTAAATCTTCAGGAAAAGCTAACAAAATGCTTGAACACAGTGCCGAAAACCTTTGGGTTGTTCTCCCCCATTTTGTCAAAGTAGCGAAAATTTGTTTGCTTTCATTTGTAGGTGTCTTGAGGTATAATTGTCAGTTTGATCTTGAGCTTCTAACAAAATGCTTGAACACAGTGCCGAAAACCTTTGGGTTGTTCTCCCCCATTTTGTCAAAGTATAATTGTCAGTTTGATCTTGAGCTTCTGCACCACTACATCTCACAAATCATAATTGAAGTTCAATTGGTTCTCCCACTTAACAGAGGGAGACTTCAAAGTCTCGGTTAATGAGCTATCAAGGGGGTTGGTGACCTATGTAAATGTTCAATAATTTTCTAAACTAAGTTACTCGCGAGTTGAAGTGATGAGCCAATCAAATGAAGTTTTATTTTTCTTTGTCAACTTTAATTGACTATATTTGATTAGGCTAAAACCACTTTGCTCGTTCAATTTCATGTTGGTATTTGAAACTCAAACTTGTGATTCCTGCCTTTGCACTGAATTCTGCATACTTTTTGCGATTTATGAAGGTAAGTCAGCGACTAATTCACTGTATTGTTTTAAGAATTTACAGTTCATTGCTTATATGTTGTTCATTTGTTAACTTGCGCTGTCTGAAGGATAATTGCAACATTGGAAATATTTACCTTTTGGCTGTAGAGAGAGTATTATTACTACTCTGTTGATGGTGCTATTATTACTCAACGCTGATAGTTGTGTGTTCATACAGATATATTTATTTCTAGATCTGAAAACAAACTGTTAAAGATGAATGTAAGCAAATTCTTCTCTCATTTTCTTGCAAATTTTCGTTCCTATCTTTTGATTAAATTAACATAAGCAATCTAGAAGCCTCACAATCTGCAAAAAAAAATCATCCCATCTAGAGCCTTCTACCCATGATACCAAGATAAAAACACTGCCAAACCAACCCTTTTCCCTGATTCGTAATCATATACATGCTTTCATCTTGCACACTATCAAATCACGGGGATTTCTCTTTTGTATCTCATATTTTGTTCTTAGACTCATAAATACGAAAATTCCATTCTTTAAAAAAAATTGAATTATATAATGTTAAAACCATAAAAAAAAAACTTTTAAATTAAATTTGATTTTTTTTTTTACTTTTAGATTATGTAAATTGAAAACTTGCTTTATTTTCAAATTGTGTAAATGAATTGTATAACTTCAAAATAATTTTTCCATTAATTTTTTTAATTATACAATTCAAAGTTTATTTTTTATTTTTGAATTATGTATTTTTTTCTTTTAATTCTATAATGTGCAGTTCAAAGTTATTTCTATGAAATGAAAGCTTTTAATTTACAAGAACCAAAAACATATTTTCTATAATCTGATCTAGATTTCATAATTGAAAATCACATTTTGACTTTTGATTATATAATTTGAAAATTTCTAGTAAATTATTTAATTCAAAAACTATTTCTAAATTACATAATAATAGATCTTTAATGCCTTTTTCTCGAGTTCATTTATAACACAAATATATAAATAAGAATAGCATTAATGCTGCAACAGGGAGTTAGTGAGGGTGCATATATAAAGTATAGGATGCATAAATAAATGGTCCAAATCAGATAAAACAATTACTTTGTTTACCCTATCATTTTCTTCTTACTTCTTATCACTTTTCTTTTTTCGATACATAATTTATTTATTTTATTTTTACGTAAATCAATCACCTCCTTTTATGTCCAAACATTTTTTTTATTTTTCAAGGTGAGGTGAAATTTGATTGGGTGCAGGAAGGCTTTAGCCTTAAGATTTGATCATCAAGTGTAGAATCCGAGAGTCACTCTGGTGGATAAGTACAATAAATTGCTTTTGGCACTTCCATAATTGTTTTCTCCATTACACTGCAAGAGTATATATGACCTTTAAAATTATTATATTTTAATATTAATTTATTTAAAAATTTGGACTATCCATTCTAGACTCAACTTATAGAAATGTATTCAAGAATATCCATTTTTAAATTAATTTGTACTATTTCTGATGAGATTTATTATTTTGGAATAGTGTTACATCTGAAGAAATCTATCCCAAAAGTTTCTTTGTAAAATTAAACTTTTTTTCTTGAGAAAGCATTAATAAAAAAGAAAAATAAAATAAAATAAAATTATTTAGAAAAGAATAATGAAACTAAGGAAAAAATTTAATGTATTTATTATTTATTATTAATATTTTTATTTTTAGTAATATTATTTAATTATTTACAATAAAAAAGTATACAATTATTAATAAATATTAATATCATAATTAATCCTATTTTTGCATATAAGGCAAATATAAATACATAATTGATTATAATTTTAATATAATTAATTATATTACTAGTATTTATGATATCATATATCATAACATATTATGAATTTATTTTCTGTACAAAATTTTTATTATCTGTGAAGAAAGTTGAAAGTTTATTTTTCATGTTTTTAAGCATATATATATATATATATATATATAGTTTTTCTTTAAAATCTTTATTTACTTTCTTCTTACTTTCCTTTGCAGATACAAAACACATCTAAATTTTTTTTTTTTTTACATGGCGGGTCGGGTCTAATGGAGTTAGAGGTAACTGCTGAACAAGACAGAGAGGCACATGGCAGGTATCAGTCATAAATGTTCAAGAAATATTCATGTTTAATGATTTAGTGAGTTAACTCAACATAGTTCACTTTTTAGTGAACTAAAAATATTCAAACTTGGTCTGATCTACTACGGGTTGATGAGTTAAACGAATTAGCTCATGGGTTCACTTAATTAAAAGAATATATAATTTTTTATTTATTTTTTACTCAAAAATAAATTATAATTTTAATTAAAATTTAAATAAACTGTAATATAATTCAAATAAAAACCAAAATAAAAAAATATAAATTATTGATGTGTTGGCTAAAAAAATAACCTAACATGACCCAAGTGTAAAGTCCAACTTAATAAAAAACACTTGTGTGTTTATTTATGGGTTGGTGAGCTAACCTGGCTCACCATGGGTTCAATCCGGATGAGTCGAATTCTAAACGAGCCGGGTCAAAATAAACCCATATTGAAATTTGTAAAAAATTTCAACCTAACCCGACCCGAACCGGTGGTGAGCCGGGTTGGCTTACGGCTTCTAACCTATTTTGACAACTCTAAAAAATAATAATTAAAACTTAATTTTATATTATAAGTTTTATAATATACTAGAGAATATATTTTTTCTAAGACTCTAATGTGTAGTCTGGAAAACACACCTCAACAATAATTTTCAGATAAAATAAGAATTTTGAAAAGTCATTTTTTATTTTACCCATAACAAAAAAGCATAAAAATTATGGAAGTACCAAGAAACAATTTCACAAGGATTAACAACTACTAAATTATCCCTCTCCTCTCTTTATGTTATAGTTTGTCCAGATTATTTTAAATTGGTTGATATCAATTATACAACGGGAAAATACGTATTATTCGAGAGTAATATTATATTTGTTCGTATTAATATTTTATAATATTTTATAATTATACTATTATATATATATATATATATATATATTAATTAGTATAATTATGAAAATGAAAGTAGTTTTTATTTTTTTTAAATTTTCTAAAACTTGAATATTTTAATAATATTTTAGTTTTTAAATTTTAATAATATTACAAAAACTATTTTAGTATATTTTGAAAACTATATATTATATTTATTTTGTCATATAATATGAGATCTAACAATACAGATTTGTTTTTATTGCAACTAATAAGGTGATAATAAAATACTAATATAAGAGGTTCGGCTTCTTCTGAATGGATTAAGATTAAAATAAGACTCATGTTATATCATCTTAATATCTTAGTTTTGGTTTGAACCAATAAAAATGTCATTTTAATAAATGAACAGACAGTAGGTAATCCTATTAAATAATGACATTGACATTCGTGCAATGGAAAATATGGTAGTTGCTCAATTGTTAGGTCCCGCGACTCAGAATTTGGAAAATGACCATGTTCTCATTTTCTTTGATAGGAGATATTCAACTCATGTATTTTTTATTAGCGTCTGAGACTGAAAGAGACTAACTAAATCTAAACAAAAAATAAAATAAAATTATTTTATTAATATTTTAATTTTGATTGATAATGAGCATGAATACAAAATTTGGCAATCAAAACTTGCCCCAGAAAATAATTATATATTGTTGAAAGATGTGAGATTCTTAGCAACCCATTTATTAGCAAAAGTATAATGTTCGATTTAGGGTGGAGAAAGAAATTTAAATTTTTAAAAGTTCATTTTAATGGGTTTGTATCAAATTCAAATTATATTTAACGTTTAATCATTTAATTATATATAAATTGAATATTAATTAAATTTTTGAATTTTGAAAATAAAAAACAAGATGAGTTTTATTTAGTAGTTCCAGTTATAAAATATTTAGTTCTTAAACTTAAATATGACGAAATTGAATTAAGCCATACACACTTAAACTTGAATTTAAATCATGTAAGTTTAAGTCAAGTAGATCGCACATTAAATCATACATCATGTCAAAATCAAATTTGGTTTGGTCAAACTTAGATTTTGTTGAATCAAGCCAAACTTAAAAATTAGGTTAGGTTAGGCTGGACTTAATTTCAAATTAAGTCATGTCTAAGATAAGTTAAGTTAAGCCCAACTTAAGTCTATTTTTATCAAGTTGAGACTAAGTCACGTTGGTTAGACTGGACCTATTTAGGTTGGGTTACGTGGTACTTAGGTGATGCTGAGTCGAATTAAATTCATTTTAAGTTGGATAGAATTGATTCATCTTATATTGAGTTAGTATTAGTTAATGTCAAATCAAATTAGGCCAAGTTGATAGAACTCAAGTTGAGTTGAGATATAAACAAAGTTAAGCTAGATCAAAGTTTCCCATGTTGAATTGTGTGGGCTTTAATATAACTTGAGTTAGATCAAGTTGAACTAAGGTCAAATTGAGTCAATGGGTCAAGCAAACTCAAGTCTATGTTAAGTTTAATTAAATTAGTTCATATAAAGTGAAAAGTTTCATGTCAAACTAAATAAAATTAAGAAATCAAACTAAATTGAATCAAGTCATATTATTGTAATTTTTAAGGTCTCAATTAAAAAGAAAAAAAATCAATCTCAAATTAATTCTTTAATTATTTAATCTTTTGTAAAAATTTTAAATGTTTAACACAATTATTTTTATTATTGATTTTTCTATTAATTTAAACTTTTTTATATTTAACTTTTAACAACATTAAAATATAATTATTTAATTATTTTTAAATTTTTATCCGTGAACATTAAATAAAATATTAAATATACATATAATATTTATGATATTTTCACTTTTTAAATAAAATAAAATTTATGTTAATAATACATTTATTTATGTAATTTTATAGAATTCAATATATATTAATTATTCACTTATTTTATAATACTCGTCACCAAATTTTTTTAAAAATCGATTGTGTAATTAAATAAATTTATAGATAAAAAGAACAACAATTAATTACTTCTCTTTAACTTATTAACATCTACATCAATTATATAAAATAAAATTATACGAAACACACGGTCTCTGTTTCTCTCAAATCCTTTCCATCTTCATCCCCAAATTTAATCATTTTCTTTTTTGGATCGTTTTTGTGGTTAGGAATGTCGGCACCACAACCCCAAGTTGTAACCCAAGAAAAGTCAGAAGATGTGACCTTGAGAATTAAAATTAGAGTTGTGCAACTATTCACAGCTTTTAAGATGCACAATAATTCATAATTCGATTAAAGTGAATCACTTTCTCAAGGAAAAGATAAGATCACATATCTATAGAATGATATGATGATCAAACTTCGCTTTGAAACGATGGTGGATTAATTTTATACCTGTATACTAAGAATAATACAAATATGTATCTTTCTATTGGAGACTACAAAAGTCGAATTAAAGCAGTTTTTAAAGTTAACCTAATTCATAAACAAAGAGATTATGAAAAAGGAAAAATAGTTAAAAGAAATTATTCTTTCTTAATATTTTTATTTTTTATTATGAATGTTTCGCTCTCAAAAAATATTCATGTAAACTTTAATATGAAAACTTATCTGATTTACTTTCTTTGATCATTAATTTAATATTTAATAAATTTTGATATTCTTTAATTTGATATTTATTAAAACAAATTGTGTTTATTGAATATTGAATATTTTTTATTTTTTATTGAATTTTTGTCATTTATTGAGATATTAAATAAGTAATCAATAATGTAATAATATGAGTTAACTTAAAAAGAAATATAGGGAATGGTAAATACTCAATTGTAACACTTCAAATACTTAACATGTCTATAAAATTTGATAGAAACTCGATTCAAAATACCTAAATCTTTTATAAACTTAACTCTGAATCAAATGTTAATTTTATAGTTTGTAAAGAGATAGTTTTGTTTGAATAAGCATCTCAAGTAATTGAAATTTAAAACTGCTGTTTAAAATATAAATTTACCATATTTAATATAAATAAATATTCATATTTAAAGTTTTTCTAGTTTCTTCGTTGACTCCCAAGTCAAGTCTTTTAACTTATTCATATTTAATATAAAAAAAATACTCGTCATCGATGATTGTACTATTCTCTTTGTTTTACTACAGTTTTTAAAACTTTAAAATATTTCTACAACACCCAAAATTTTCCCGATTAAAAATTATTTTCTTAAATAATTATAATTACACATTCTGCAAGTTTCAGCATTTACTAAACTATATTAAAACATTTTGTACAATTATATAAAAATTTCTAATTATTTTTAAATTCACAACAACATCTCGTATCGTAATATTTTTCAAAAAAATAAAAAAATTAATCTAACATTTGTACTCTGTTAATAAAGATGACGTTCGTTTATTTATATTTTTTTATTCCGAAGTCAACTCTTTACCTTGTGTATACTTAATATAAAGGGTTAAATATGTTTTTAGTCCCTTAACTTTTAGTGAATTTTGGAATTAGTCCATTTTGAAACTTTGAACCAATTTAGTCCTTTATCTTCTGAAATACGTGGATTTAGTCCTTTTAATCAAATTTTGTTAAGTTTATTTGAGATTTCAAGCGTATTTCACAATAGTATTTGACTTAAAATTAGAGCAAAAATGTGTCAAACAGTATAAACAACTCAAATACAATCTTAAAATACGTACGAAACATCAAATAAACCTAACAAAATTTGATTAAAAGGACTAAATCCACGTATTTCGAAAGATGAAGGACTAAATTGGTCCAAAGTTTCAAAATGGACTAATTCCAAAATTCACTGAAAGTTAAGGGACCAAAAACATATTTAACCCTAATATAAATAAATACTCATAGTCAATAATAAAATTTGTAGCATTCTCATTCTCTTATTATATTTTTTAAAATTTTAAAATATTTACACAATATGTAAAAATTTTCATTATTTAAAAATATTTAAAAATAATAGTAAATAAATAGTTACACACACACACATATATATATATATATATATATATATATATATATATATATATATGAAACTTTCAATGTTATATATAATAAACTATATTAAACTATTTTCTACAATTATATTAAATTTTGCAATTATTTTAAAACTTACAACAATACCTCATATTATAAAATTTTTATTTTTCAAAAAATTAAAGAAAATAGTCTAATATATCATACTTTATTAACAAATATGGCCTTTGTTTTTTAATTAATTTACTTCCTAATTTTTTCTCTGATTTCCAAGTCGACTCTTTACTTTGTTCATATTTAATGTAAATAAATATTAATAGTCAATATTAAAAGTGTACTATTTTCTTTGTTTTATCATATTATTTACAAATTTTTAAATATTAATTTAACATCTATATCCCTCCCAATTTATAAATACATTTTTGGAATAATAGTAAATAATTATAATTAAACATTTATGCAATTTTCAATATTATTGATGTTAGGTTTTACAGGGGGTTTCACTAGGGAGAACAACACCAATGAAATCTGAGCCTAACCACACAAGACACTGACACCACTCTCAACCCAAAACTTTAAGGCAATGAATTGATGGGCCTTGATCATATATGGTGCTCTACTTTTTCATTTCTGATCAACGTGGGACTTAGACTCACACTTGGATTTCTAACAATTGAAAATATATTATATTAATTTTTTTTAGAATTATATAAAAAATTTATTTACTTTTAAATTCACAAGTGTAGAATTCTGTGTTTCTTTTTCTTTAGTTCGGGAATTCCTTTTTCTCCTTGGCTTTTTCTTCTTTCCTTCAATGCCTTTCTTATCTTTTTACTCTTAATCCTTTTTTTTCTCCTCTCTTACTTTTTTTCTTCTTTCTTCCAACACCTTCTTTTCTTTCTTAACTTTAACTCTTTTTTCTTAAGACCAATCTCTACCTTTCCAACATTTTTTTTCAAGATCCAACTCTACCTTATGCTAATTGAAATAGTTTTAAAGATTTATTTTATTTATTTTTTATTTTTTAACTTTTCTTGCTCGTGTTTGATATCTGTCTTAGTTTGGTTAGTCGATTAAAATGAATATTTCGAAGTTGAAATTTGATAGTGCTTAACTATGTAGTTCAGATCTAAAAATTTGATTTTTTTTTTCTAATTATTGGTGGTGTTAATCGTACTTCGAACAATTTTCTAGGTAAAAGAAATTATATGCTTTTTGCATTCTGTAAATAAATTGAAAATGATTGTTAAGTTAATTTTAATAATTAAGTGATAACTCCATTGAAATTTGTTTGAAAATGTAAAATATTTAGTTTTGTATTGTTTGATTTTAGAGTTTGAAGTAAATGCTACATTGAGTTTGGACATTATTTTTTTAGATAGTTGAATTTGAATATAAAGTTAAGTATTTGAATTTCTTTAAAGTTGAATGGGAGTTTATCATAACACTTACCACTTATGTTTGAAAAGTGAATAAGAACTTAAGAACACATTGAATATAAATATTTTAAATTTATTGTGACTAATCAAGTCCAAGAATATAAATATAAAAGACATATTATAACTCAGGTGTATGTCTCTAATATAATATACTTAATATAAATATTTTATAAGACATCAATATATATCTCTTGATTAATACTTTTTATAATATAGATCTATGTGTCATCTATAAATATATAATGGAACGAAGATAATGAAATCTATGAGTAAAAATGTGTAATTTTAAAACCTTATTGATTTTGTAATTAATTTAAGAGTATATTTATAAAAGTAAAAGATACAATTCAATTCTCTGTTTGGCAAGGAAAAAAAAGTAACAAGTTTGACTATTTTTAGAAAAATATTTTGAACTAAACAACCTAGCTTTAACTCCATACTTTGGTCGTATTTTTGAAAACATCCTTGGCATAATAAACATTCCTTAATGAAGAAGTTTATGATAAGTATATTTATTTTACTTTTTGAACTCACTCAGACGTAATAAAGTAGTAGCAGACAAATAGAGAAGAAAAGCCAATAAAAAGTTAGAAAATTCTAAAAAGGGAAAAATTACAGGTGGCAGATTGTGAGTGGCAAGAGGCGTTCTCGAACTGGCAATGGCGCGTGGTGCAGCGCGTTGGCTTGGCGTCGCATAATGACAAAACTTTGACGGTCAGCTCAACCTATTACCAGCTCGTACCTCACCATCCCCAACGTAAACTGGGCCCCACCAGCCTACCCAACATTGGGCGCGTGTCACAACGAAAACCAACTGTATGATTAATCTCTTAACTGGAGACATTAAGGCACGTAATAACGATAACGAAACAAGTGAGAAGAATCCGAGATACCGAGGGAGATCACGTGTGTGGTGCAGCAGCGTGAGATGGACGCTGTAGCAACAGCTTCGGAGCTGAACAAGTCCGGGAGCGGAGGTTCGGAGCGGAGCGATGACAGCGGAGGAGGAGGAGGAGGGATATTTGAGTACTCTGGTTGGGTTTATCACTTGGGAGTCAATTCCATTGGCCACGAGTACTGTCATCTCCGGTTCCTCTTCATTAGGGGAAAGTATGTCGCCATGTACAAGCGTGATCCTCACGAGAACCCTGGCATCGTATGATTCCTCTCCTTTTCTTCAAACCTTCTTTAACTTTTTCGATCAAAACGAAGTACTCTATTTGCTCTCTTTTTTCTTTCGAGTACGAGTAATGTTGCTGCTGATGATTTCAAATTGAGAGTCATTTTAGGATGAAGAACCAGGAGTTTTGTAGTTTGATGGATTAATTTATAGTTTAGATTGTGGAATGGAGATATTAATTAAGTACGAATGTTGATTCAAATACATATTTTATTTACCGCCGTGATATGTGATTGTGGATTGCGCTATGCTACGTTCGGTTTCCTGAAACTCGATAGTAATTGGAAATAGGGATCGCAGGTTAATGGATGCTGTGTTTAGCTTATTATTACCACTAGAGATAATTTCATGTCGAATTTGCTCGATTTTCATCGAATGCCTTTTAGTGTCGTTTGTTTTGTAGCATTGCTCTATCTTAGGTCCGTGGAATGGAGAGGGATGGAGTGGAAGCGGAAGACGTTCCATTATTTTCGTTCTCCAATTTTTTTAGATTATAAAATGACTGTTTTATCTTTCAAATTTTCACCTAATCATCAGTTTTTTTAAGAATATATGTATAAAATAAAGATACTGTTCGAATTAAAAAGTTGTAGTCCATTTTCATTTTTTCAAACCATGGAAAGCAATCTCTGATCTATTTCATTCCAATGTCTGCCACTAATCTAGATATAACCTAAACCGAAATCATGATTAGAACTAGTACTCTTCAACATTACAAGTAAAACAGATAAATGACAATTTTAAGAAGGCTCAATAGAGAGAAGGAAGACTCAACTGGCAAAATGAAATACTAAAGGCTAAGCAGGGTCGTTGCCATTCCTTACATTTTTGTGTATAAAAGAAAATATTTATTTTGGTTCATTAATAGTCATATTTCATTGAGCGTACATACTAGTTTGTTTCAATAGTTTTTTAATAATTTTATTTACTATTTGTTTTTTAAATGTGGGTAATATCGCCGTTTCAATCATCTTTCACCTTGGCTTTTATCCCTTTCTCTCTCTTTCTCTCGTTCTGATGAGGAACTTTTATCTCTGTTTTTTCAACAATAAATTTGTTAAAGATAAAAGTTTCCTCGTTGCAGAAACCAATTAGGCGGGGAGTTGTTGGACCCACGCTAATGGTGGAGGAGCTAGGTCGTCGAAAGGTCAACAATGGGGTAAAATACTACTTGTAGTTATGAAATTAAACTGATCATGCATTAATTTTAATGGAATATTCTCCCTTTGACGTATAAAAATCTCAAGATTTGAGTGTACATGCATGGCTTGTTACGTTCGAAATCTGATGGGAGCTAAATGTTTTTTGTTTTCTTCCCCAGGATCTTTATGTTTTACGGTTTTACAATCGATTAGATGAGACCAAAAAAGGAGATGTAAGTTCTGTTTTTGAATTGCTTATTCAAATAATTGGTGATGATTGGTAGTGATTGATAACTACATCTGTGTGCATGCGATGCAAGATTTTTAACATGTATAACAGCTTAGGAAGAATTCATGATTGATCTTGTAACTTATTATAATACTCTGCTGAGTATAAAAAAGAAGGACAAACTTCCATCTTCTGTAGATTGTAAACGCTGCACATCATATGTTTCTATAACAAATTACAAAACATAATTTTTGTTGCTTTCAAGTTTTTTTTTTTTGAAAAGAAAAACAGTAAAACAGAACACACCTTTCTAAGCGGAAGCGCAATGTGTGTAATACGTTTTTCATTTTTTCTAACCAAGATTGATGTAAATTTTTTCCTCTCGTTACACTTTTCAGGTATCATGTTAGTGTAGTAATTCATTAATGCCTGAACAAGCAATAATTGCAAGAAACCCACCAGGATCCACCTAGTGGTACGGAGGTTGGGTAGTTTGCATACCGTTGTAGTTCATAATCTCATAGCCTTCATTGTACACGCAAAAAAGATTGCAAGATCCTAAGACCATGAATCGTGACTCAGTTCTCAACCTGAGCTCCGTATTAACAAACTTTTGCTTGCAGTAACTTTTTTGCCTAGAGTGCAGGGTTCTGAACTCACTTGAAGCAAATCGTGGTTCAGGCCAAGCCAACACCTGAGTGGGAGAGGATTGGTTCCACACCTTGTGATCTTACCAAAAAATAAAGTGCCAAATCCCCCGCATGCAATTTAATGATGTGGAATTCAACAGAGCATGAACCCCATGATAAAAGTAGTTCTTCAAGTTTTCATTTTTCTTTCATAATAAATGTTTTTAACTGGAGTTCCCTATTTGGACTTTTCCCTTAATTTTGTCGTAAGCATTTGTTACCACACTTGTTGTGGGTAGTGTCATCAAAATGCTTAATCAAGTTCTTAGAATTAGACTTCCATCACATAAACCTATCGTCTCACCTATTAATAGGTCACTCTAATATATATATATACATATATAGTCCCACATGCAAGATGTTAAGTTATCGTGTGTGGGGCTCCCACATCTTATAGAGATAGGATCAAATTATAATATGTAAGTAGTTGTAAACTTCACTTTATAAATCTAAATCCACTTTCTAAGAGTTTTTTTGATTCAACAATTGCACTGGAATGCAAATTTATGTATGTATTGCAGTAATGAGCTCCCTCATGGCATGGGTGTTATACTTTTTTCTGTCTTTTTGTAGTATAATATAAGTTTCTTTTGCATGTTCATTTTCTTCAAGATTGCTTGCGCTACAGCTGGGGAGGCCAGGGGATGGATGGAAGCATTTGATCAGGCTAAGCAACAGGTATGAAACAATAACGGGAGGTTTGTGTTTAGAACTTGAGCATTGCGTTTTGTGATTGGTTTGAGTAAGTATTATTAAAACCAAAGTCTGATTGAGATTGAAAGTTTATTTCTGGGGCAGGAGACTTCGATATGAAGTTTCTTTTTTTTCTTTTTGTAAAATTTCGAACATGTTTCCTTTTAATGTAAAGAAGACGGGAGTTATTGTTTGCTATCTGAAAGAATTGGGATGTGAAAGTTTTATGTCACTTTCCATAATTTGTGATAAATTTTAATTTACTGGATATATGCCCTTTGTAGGCTGAGCTTGAGCTGTCAAAAGGAATTAGTGCTAGAGACAAACTGAACAACATGGAGAACGAGTATGCTCCCCCTTTTGAAATGCATTTGTACATTCAAGTCTCGTAGAATAACATCATTATTTTAATTGTCTTGTTGGACACTCTGACTAATTGTGTTATATCATACATAATGGCAGGGGATTCAATGCTTTTGGTTCTTGAAATCATATGTGCTCTTCTTCTTTTTTCCATTATTTTTCAAAATACTTTCAAGAAATACTGCTTAGAGTTAGGTATTACTGTTTATGTTATATATATATATGAGAGTTATGCTTAATGAAAGACCTGCACAGTTTATGTGAGTGTAGTTAAGTGTTATGTTCTGTCTTAGATACTCTCCTTCTATTAGATAATTTTACACAAATTAACATATAATTGCTTTTTATGTCATGGAAGGATCAATCTTGAAGGACATCGACCTAGAGTGAGGCGATATGCCCATGGTTTGAGGAAGCTCATAAGAATTGGCCAAGGTACCAAAAAAATTCAATCATGATATTCATCGTGGAGTGCTTTTGAGGCATTAACATGCTTAATTGATTTTATTGGATGACATATTCTACCTATTATGCTTCTTGGGGAGTACAATAGGGCATCTTTCATATTTCAGAACAACAATAGCCTTATCTCTCTCACTAGGTGAGATTAGCTACATGGAACCAAAATGTTAAGAAAATTATTCTTTACGAGATCCATTTCAAAAATTTCTTCCAATGTCCTTCTTGGTCTCCCTTTATCCCTTTACACAAGTTAAAATTTGTGATTTACTTTCTTCATGAGACTGAAGATCAAAAAGTTATTCAATCAGTATTACAAACATCCGTATCCAACCTCTTACCAGATCTAGAATCCTCAAAGTGGCCATTGGTCCAAGTAAACTGACTGTCAGATGAAGGCAAGTTAATTAGAGAATTCTGATCAACCTAATCCTGGAACTCCATGCAAGACAAAAGAGAAGGATAACTTTTACCTCTATAATGACTCCCTCCCAGGCACAACGTTAAAATCACCAATAAAGGACGATGAAGCTGAAATCTGAGAAGATAGATTGGAGAGATTCTAGCACAAATCACCTTTTCTAACTGAATAGCTGCTTGAAGAGGATAAAAAAATGACAAAAGTATCCTGTAAACCATTCTTAAAACAGAAAGAAACTTTTGAGTAGAAAGTTGTGCATATCTGTTCAAGTAAATATTGTAGAGAAACTATAGAGGAATTAATAAAGAAGAAATAAATCACGGATTTAGTTAATCCCATTGACATAAAGCACTCCATATTATTCCTATTTCAAAAGCAGTAAAATTTGACAGTATCGATTTGCATTGAATATTGTGGGGGGTGACAGTAAGTATGATTCTAAATCAGTGATGACATTATTTTTGCAAGGAATCCCGTGTTTCTTTTCTAATTTCTATAATTATGGAGGGGTTGCTACATAATACATTAGCATTCTATATCTTGTATGTTTCTCTCTTTATATTACTAGCTAATTTACTCTTATTTTCTTTTTAAAAGGCCCTGAAAAATTGTTACGACAATCATCAAAGTTGTCTAGAACAGATGGGTTTGAAGGTGATGGAGGCGATGCAGTTGAAGCACATCAATGGAAATGCATTTTTACTTTGGCTGGTACTTTTCTTCTGTTTTGCATTATTTTGTAGCCTATTACAATGCTGTCTCGTTTTCTTTCAGTAGCCTAATAACCAATAAGCTTATGCTCAGTAGCCTAATACACTTCCACCTTTTTGTGATTTCTTGAGTTAATATTTGATCCAAAACCACACTAAACACACGCTATTGAGTAACTCGTGGTTAAAAATGTAACTAAAAGCCCTTCTTTAATGATAACATCTACTTCTGAGTTTGAATAGAGGGTGGAATGGGGATCAGATTGTGGTAATCAAATCATTTTGCATCGCTTTGGAGGGTATAACCCTCGGTCTTGCAGTCTGTTGCCATATAGGAATATTTCATTTAGTAGGGAAAAGTGAAAGAATTGTAAAAGTAACTCTACAAAGGAAAAAATCATTGGTTTATTTGGGGTAAAACAACTTGAGTAATGTTGTACACGTTACTCTTTGTTTGAATGATTTGATTGTCAAACTCTTCATACAAACAAATATGCTTTCACTTATGGTTTTTTCCACTTGTAATACTTATTTATATCGGCTTCATTAGAAAAAGTTTTAGTTAAATCTATCCTTATATATCTAGATGTTTCTTTTGTTTGTGATTTCAGGTATTAGAATTTTTGAGGATGTTTCTGATCACAAGGTTTCTGAATCTATCCTTATACAATTCACTTCTTTGGGCAGGGGAGGACTTGGGCAATACTGATTATTAATTTATTTCTTGAAAATTAGTTAGCTTTTCATTCATTATGTTATTCTAACATGAGTTGTAATAGTATAACACTTGTCTCATTGGTGATTAATTTATTATCCAACACTTGTTTCTTTGTTGATATTTTCCTTCAAAGCTTAGCAGCATAAGTCACTTGATGGAGTTTAGATGAGAAAGAAAAGAGAGTGAATGACATCACAAGGTTCTGATACACACACATATAATTGAGACTATAAGATAGAGAAGATCAATACTGTTATGTAAAAAACCCTTAGCATTATTAGTTTGAATGGCCTTTAATTTGTGATTTGTTTGATTTTTTGCAAAGGTTTTAAAGAGATTGAATATACTAGAAACTTGAGATTTGGAATGAAGAAGATAAATCTACGCAAATTTAAAGTAAGCATCTAAAAAGGTTATGTAATATTTGGCACCATTAGAGGTAGGCATAGGAGCAGGTCCCCATATGTCAGTGTAAATCATTTCTAAAGGACGTATCAGATTCAGATAAAGGAAGCTGATGCATTTTGGCTTGAACACGTCACAGAAAACAGTGGAAAAAGCTTTAGTGTTGACAGCATGAATATTGTTATGCTTTAAAATTCTTTGAACAGTTTGATAAGAAGCATGACCAAGACGAGAATGCCACAAAAAAACTACAAAATTTACAGAAGTATGATTAACATTGATAATAGAAGAAGAGCGAACGGGGTAAAAAACATATAAGCCGTGTTTAAGGAAGCCTTTAAGGATGATCTGGTTTGTGTCCTGAGTTTTAACATAACAGGCATTAGAGTGAAATTCAAAATATACTTGATTATCTTGGGCAAATCTAGAAACACTAATTAAATTCTTGGAAATATGAGGAACATGCCAAATATTTTCTAAAGAAAAAATATTTGTGTGTGGGGGATGTGAAAAACAGTAGAGCCAATGTGAGAGATAGGCATACCCATCCCATTACCTAGTTTGACCTTTTCATTTCCAGTGTAGGAATTCTTGGTCGTAAAATTATTTGAGTCATGTGTGGCACCACTATCTGGGTACCACAAAGGATTACTTAGAGCAGAAGAATTGAAGGAGTATCATCTTGAATTTCTGATGAACAAAACTGAGATTGGTTAACAGAGATGGAAGGTTGAAAGTCATGTTCAAACCTTTGCCAACAAGTTGTGGCAGTTTGACCAAACTTGTTGCAAATTTGACACTGTGATTTTTGTTGTTACCAAGAGTTTCTTGTAAAGTTCTTTTTGTTGTTGATCGTTGATTCTCTTGAAAGAAGAATTATTGTGGTTGGTGGATCTGTTGTTCCTTAGGGAGTATTGAGAACTTTTGTTTATGTAGGAGTTATTAGGACCAGAGATAACTGTTATGTTGATGACAGCATAGTCAATGATTTTGTATTTCTCCAAACTTTCTTCTTGGGACAAAAGTAAGGCCTCTATTTCTTCAATGGTATAAGGGTCAAGGTGTGTGAGGATGGAAATAACAAAACTTCCGTAGTCTTTGAGAGGCCAGAAAGAATGGCTTCAATTCAATGGCTGCCAGGGTATCAACAATCTTCTTGATATCAAGAAGATAGGTGGCATCAGTTCTGTCCTTTTTAGGTGTACGAAGTTGAATCTTTAAGGATTTTACCTTGCTCTTGAGTGGGATGCGTGGTAAATATGCTGCTTATTCCAGATTTGAGATGCAGTGGTGAGAACAGATGTGTCCATAGACGCAAGAAGCCAAACAACCAAGAGTTGATTGTGTTGCTCATATTAGAGATAACCAGGATTAATAATGTGAAGAGTGTCATCAGGATTGAGGTATTTTGGTGGAGTTTCTTGACCGTCCAAGAACTTGAAAAGTTGCAGTCCTTTGATTGTGGCAAGCACTTTTGGCCAGATCAAGAAATTTTCAGTTGTAAGCTTGAGAGAGATCGGCATGTTGAAAGTGTGAGGGTGGTAAGAGGAAGTAACATGGAGGTGTCAGAGTTGTGGGCAAAAGAAGAATTTTCAGAGGCCACGGTATCAACTCTGATTACCATGTAATATATATCTGATTATTGTCAATTTAAAGAATAGTCACTTAACCTATACAAAGGAAAGCAAATATATATAGGAAAGGAAGGGTAACTGATAAAACAGAATCAATTACTATTTGTTACTGTTGTGTTATCAGAGACTTGAAAATCTCTATAGAAACTAATGACTAACTGAAAATACAGTGCAGAGCTAGCAGCACAGCAAAAAAGGCTAGGGATAAATTGAAGCTACTGTATCCTAGACTTATTTAATATATTAGTGCATGAGTGTATGTGTGTACCTGCATCCGTTGCTTATAGTTTCAACATTGATTACTAGTTGTCAGGAACAACTTTATTGACTCATTTTACAAAATCAAATAGACCTTATGAATAAAAAAGGAATATATGGATATTGCTTAAGGCGAAAAGTGTTATTTATTTATTTATTTTGAGACTCCATGTGCTTTGCTTCTGGAATAGTTTGCATGTGTTCTTCCTATTATTAATTTGTGTCTTATATTGAGAGGTTCTGAGTAGTGGTATACTAGTATCTGCTCGCACCTGTATGAGTAATGCCATTATATTTTCAGAAGGTTGGTTTATCTGCAATGCTGTCCATTATATGACCTAAATGGAGTTCTGTCAATAAACACCTTGATACATCTTTCTAACCCAAAACTTTTTCTTTTTATGCTAATGAATCATCTTGTTGACGGATTCACTAGTTTTGTTAATATGTAAAATCTTGTCATATGCTCCTTGTGTAGCTTCTGTCCTATTTTATGTTACATTTACAGCAATTGAGATTGGTGCTTTGGTTCACTATGACAGGACAGATAAATAACTCTGATTTCTGATTTGGCATTTTTGGTGCTTTGTAGAATGGTAAGACTGTCCTTGCAAAGTCTGTTGGTGTTATTGATGCAACTGCAGATACTGTTTTTGAAGTTATTTTGAGCACTGACCAACAGAAAAGATACGAGTAAGTTTCCTATAAAAGGTGCTTAACTGTCTTGATAACATATTGAGGAAATTAGTCTCATTTATGTTTATTTTTGCAGGTGGGATACGTTGATATGCGACTTGGAACTTGTAGATTCTTACGATGGACACTACGATGTTGTTTATGGGACATATGATTCTAAGTATCTATCTCGGTAATCTATTGATGTTAATATTTTCAAATTTGAAAAGTTATAGCATTGTAGAGATTGGATTGCTGTAATATATGCTCTGTGCTGTAAATTTCATTATTGTGTGAATTTTTTCAGTAACAAAGATTTCTCATTTGTGTGGATTTTTTTCCATGGTGAAGATTTCTATGCTTAGCTAATAGATTTTCCTGTTGACTTTGGTTTTTATTCTGCTAAATTCTTCATAGACATGTGCTATCTAATTTGTGTGAATTTTTCAATGATAGAGATTTATCATGTGTTGATTTTTTAAATGTTAAAGATTTGTGAGCCTAGCTAATTTGGTTTTCCTATTGTCTTGGACTTTCATTCTGCTAATTCTTCTATTATAGGACTAGCTAACTTTTTGGGTGTGTGTCAGCCCATTATATAGTTGTTAGTGACGAAATTTTAGTTATCAATTATCTACAGTTTCATGTCATCTCTCTCTTCTCCCCAATGGCGTTATAATTTTTATTTTTCATCAATGAATAGAAAAGCAAGTTTTATTAAAATTATTCTTACTTAATTCTTACTTAATCATTATTTACATTTATAATGTTCACTGAATTAACTTTTAATCCAGGTGGCACTCAAAGCAGGATTTTGTCTTCTCTAGACAATGGTTTCGTGGACAAGATGGAACATATAGTAAGAATATGATTGTAGTGATTTCTTGTTTGGACCTTTTGTAACCGTCAAGAATTAGTTATTTTACTTTCATGGCTATCATAGTAGTATTGTGCATTTCATTTAATTGCTGAAGATAAAGCGTATACATACTACTAATCCAATGAAAATTGTGCTCCCAATACATGTTATGGCAGTTTTCCTGACCTTGATTTAGATGATCACCATGTTGTATTTTTTAAACATGCTCGGAAAAATACATGCTGAAATATTTTATATATTTAATTCTTGCAGCTATCTTGCAATGTCCAGCTATACACAAGAAAAAGCCCCCAATACATGGATATCGACGTGCAAAAGTTAATCGTAAGATAGAATCTTTTGCATTAAATCCTTGGAATTGATAAGTGGTGCTTGGTAGTATTTAGTGGTATCCACATTAATTTCTCACTGGAGGGTGTATTGATTTCTATATGATGGGAATCATTTCTCTTTAATTTTAGACTCTAGCAACTGATCAAAAGAAAGAAAATATGACCACTGACGTATTTTTCAGCATTGACTAGTTTTATCATCTTATGTATTGCATTTGGTCTGCAGCATCTTCATGGGAGATTAGAAATTTGAACACATCTGTGCCATCAAATAGTCCAAGATGTTTAGTGACGCACACTTTAGAGATAAACTCTTCGTCCTGGTGTCGATGGAAGAATCACCAGAGCTCAAAATTTCAGAGGAGTATTCCTCATGCATTATTGTTCCAAGTGGCAGGTTAAGTATTTGCACCATTGTTTTTATCTTATATATTTCTCTGAATTTCTAGAATGACTGGCACTTGAGTTGAGATTTTCAAAATTTTGTTATCTAAGCTCTTGCTTGTAGTCATCTTGGTAGTTTAAATAGGTTTCTTTTGATGTGGTTCTGAATTCTATCTTGAGCAGTGAGAAAAGCTGGCCTGCTAATTGTAACATGATACAGAAGACATTATTCTGACAGAAATGACCAGTTTCCGACGTTATTTCTTTCTTTTGATTAGGGGGTATTTGGCAGAATCAGGACAAGAAAAAGTATGGGAGGGATGGAGGAAAAGCTTCCTTTTTGATAGTGTAGTATGAGATTCAACGAGAAGAAAATACCGGGTTGGGATATTAATTTCTGGTTAGGAATGAATCTGATTAGTTGAGATCTGATCCCATTTTGGTAATACCTTAAGAATTTGGAATCACACCAGAGAGGAAGAAAGTGAAAGCTCTATTTTATCTAAATTTCAGCATGCAAGCGTACTGTTCAACACGGAAGCTATGACCGCTATGACCTTTGAAACCATTCAGGCTGGAGTCCATAAATTATTTGTCATGTGACAAAGCTATTAGATTAGATTGAACTCCACAAATTTATTAATTATCAAATGTTTGTAAACTAAATCATTAACTAACAGGAAGATACTGTTGACCTCATGAGTTTGAATACTGACAAACAATTAATTTCAACTAATTATTCTGGTACTGTCCTGAACAGCAAAGTTTCCACCTGTAACAAATTTTCCTCCTTCAAACAACCAAACAAAGTAGAAACAACAAACTATGGAATTAGCATTATTATTTGCTCTAAACCCAAATAGCTATCTTTACAAAAGTAATTCTGTTGCTTCTATAAAGTAATATATTATATTTCAAAACAAGATAAGGAAGTTTCTCATGATTCATTGTTGGTGTGGCTTTTTTTTTTTTCTCATGCAAATTGCACGTTAATACCATTCTGGAGGCATTTAATATATATGTTTCTAAATAATGGGTCAGGTCTGAAGGAATACATTGCTGCCAATCCTGCACTCCACCATGAAAATGCCACCACAGTTGTTCATTCCAAAATCTCTGATGCTTCTATTTCTAGTGCTGAATGTGAGGATGAAATGCAGGATGAGTTTTATGATGCAATTACTGCTGATTCGTCAACATCAGATGAAGAAAGTGATGATGATCAAAAACTTGTTATGCAGGTTTTCCTTATTTTACACCTATCAGCTATAAAAGTAGTCTACAGTAGAAATATGTGTCATTTGAGTTTTGTTAAGTTCTATTGTTTAATTACGTTTCCCAAATTGTCAGGAGCCAAGAGTCAAGCTAAAGAATATTTCATGGGCAATCACAACATTAGCTTTAAAGCGAACTGCTGGTAAGCTTTTCTTTGTTATTTGTTATTTGGTAGGGGAAAAGGAAGAGAAACTATAATAACATTCTCTACTTACCATGCTCTACTTATTTAGACTATCCAATCATTCCAATGAACATTTCCTTATACAACATGAACTTTGATCACTCCTCAAAACACTGGGAATGTACTAAAAAATACCTTGAGTAGAATAAATTTTATGTACTCCTACAGTACTCACTCCTATGGTAGTAATTATTCTTAACTAAACATGTTTCTGTTTTTATCTCAAAAAACTTAAAATAGTAAAAACATACCAGCCATGTCAGTTTTTTAATGGAAGGAGTACACCCTCTTGGAGTGCAAAATTTTTCCCCTTTTGACAGGTTGAGAAAAATCTATCAGCACCCATTAACCATTAACTTTAAAAGAAATTATTTTTTCAATTTATCGAACTAAAAAAGGTAGCATCACTTTGTTGTTTGTCATCCCAACTATCTTGACACCACAAATAACATCAATCATTTGCAGCACCCTAGAATATCATTGAAAAAAAAGAAAAGCAATACAAAAGAAGTTGGGGGACCAAATCAAAACCTAAGCAAGGTAGAGAAAACCTATCTCTAAAAGACTCTAGATTTAGAAATCCAAGAACATTATATCACCAAATGAAACCCCGAGATCCAGTACCATAAGCAACAAGCTTATCAATAAACTGGTTATCCTCCCATATAGATATAGGTAAAATATAGAAGCATATGTATATTGTTCTCCGTACAATTAAGCTAAATATCTAATTTGCCATGGAATCAAATTAATATTATGAAAAGCTTGAATGATCAGTAGTCACATCTAATCCAAAGTTCATATAGTCCATCTCTTGGAGATAGCAATTTCCATGTGTAGGATAGCCCCATAGCTTCAACATGTAAGGTCCAATGGACCAATAAAAAAGGATAATCACTTTGTTTCGTGCTTTTCGAAGAGATCAAGTTACCACCAATGATGATACAATATTCGGATGTAGACCTTCTATTAGAAAGAGACCTTGTCCAATCAGCATCTGAATAACAAACCACTCTTGTATGGTTATTGGAACCATATAACAACCCTTTTTCAATAGATCTTTTAATGTACTTTAATATACGAATGACTGCGTTCCAATGATCTTCACATGAGGACTTAAGAAATTGGCTTACCACACTAACTGGAAAAGAAATGTCAGGACGAGTAACTGTAAGATAATTCAATTTCCTAACTAACGTTCTATATTGCTCGGAATCTGACATAGGCTCCCCCTAATTTGGTAGGAGTTTGGTATTAGGATCCATGGGTGTGTCAACAGGTTTTGAATTCATCAACTCAGTTTCCTCCAAAATATCCAATGCATACTTCCTTTGAGATATAGTAATACTATTGTTGGATTGTGCTACCTCAATACGTAAGAAATATCGAAGTTTGTCAAGATCTTTGGTTTGAAAATGGTGGCAGAGGTGTTGTTTTATTTGGGAGATGCCATGGTGGTCACTACATGTAAGAAAAATGTCATCAACATATACTATCAAATAGACACATCTAACACTTGAGTGACAGTAAAAGACATACTGATCTGCCTCACTTCGAGTCATACTAAATTATTGAACAATGCTACTAAACTTTCCAATCTAGGCCCTAGGTGACTGTTTTAGGCCATATAAAGATTTGCAAAGACGACATACCAATCCAGAAAACTCCTCCTGAGCAACAAATCCGAGAGGTTGCTCCATATAAATTTATTTGTGCAAATCTCCATTGAGGAAAGCATTTTTGACATCCAGTTGAAAAAGAGAGCATTGTTGAAGAGCAGCCATGGCTAGAAATAGTATCATCATAATCCAATCCAAAAATTTGTGTAGTCGAGCTTTGAGATGATCAATAGTATCATCAGAACCAACTTTGATAGCAAAAACCTACCTGCAACCAACATTAGATTTTCCGTACGGTAATGGGACGAGCTCCCAAGTTCAACTATTCTAAAGAGCACTTAGTTCATCTAGCATGGCCTGACGCCAACCTGGATGGGCTAAGGCTTAACTTTGACAAATTTAGGAATGGACACATAAGAGATAGACGAGAGGCAGGTATAAAAAGGTGAAGATAATCTATGGTAAATCAAAGCAATTTAATGTGGAGAAGGATTATGAGTAGAACCTTTAGAAGGGCAATTGGAAGGCCAGACTCATTTGTCGGATCCAGAGGAGACAAAATAGTTAGCACTTGAAGTGAGTCACTTGGTGGTTGTTGAGGACGATGTCTTCGACTATAAACCTGAAGAGGTGGTGGAGGAAGGGAATCTGACGGTGGACTGTGCACAACAGGAGGCTCACATAATGGAGAGGTTCATGAGGAAATAAAGTAGAATGAGGAATTTTGTTATTTAAAACCGAAGATGGCATACGATTAATAAGATAACATGAAGTTAGAATAAAAAATGTTAAGGAACCTCACCATGAATTAAAAAGGTGGGAGTTGTTTCAATAAGGTAAATAGAAGATATTGTAATAAATAATATCATAAATATCTACCAATTTCAAACAATGACTATTTTCCCTAATAAACAATAAACGCTATGTTTCCCTAATTAACACGATATATCTAGCATAGGCCAATTTAGTTGCTTCTTCAACATTCATGTCAATTTGTTAGATATAAAATTATTCTCTTGCTTTCACATGTTGGCTTATGCTTTAGGAGTTTTAGTTCATGATAATACATGTACTCAGTCTATATATCTAGTCTACAAGAGTAGAAGAAAATGGGTAATGTTAAAATGAATAAAGCATTCTCTCTTGTGAGCAATTGGTTATAGTTACATATGACTTCTTAATTTCATCTGGAATTATAATATTATATATTTGATTATTGGATGCAGCTCCTGATCTTAGCGAAGAATTGGATCCTCATGTAACTCCTATCACAATTCCAAGTGACTTGCATTGTTCTTTATGGAAAGGAAAGGATGACAATGACACAAACTGTTGGGCTTCTCCTTCTGGAAAAGGATTTATGATCAGAGGAAAGAACTATCTTAAAGATAGTTCAAAGGTTAGTAAACTATTTAAGTCATTCAATTTTAAAGTAAAAGTACAACACCAAATCTTTTCTTTAACTTGGATGATGAGATATTGTGCAGTAGTAGTGTGCATGCGCTTTAGTGTCCTTCAAATTAACAATTAGTTCTGTCCCTGAAACTGGGGCATGTTGGAGGTTTGAACTGTGACTTTATGCTTATTTTTTTTTTTGTAAATTTGGTAAATTCTAGGACTGCAGTTTTCAGCAAAGATCTCAATCTACTTTTACATAATTATGAATTACTTGTATTGTTACTTTATTTTTTCCGTAATGAAAAGAAACGACAACCAATCCACTTATTGTTGCATGTCATCAGAGCCTTAGTCCCGTAACAGTGTTCTTCAACCAGAGAAAGGTCTTACTCCCCCACTCAAGTCACAATTCACAAGCCTTTTCTTTTTTTTTTTCTCAATCTTTACCCTAAAATCTAGTGACTCCTAACAAAATTATCTTCAGTTAACTGATTCCTTCTAAAATATACTTTCCATATAGTGGTATTGATCTCACATCAGATTTTATGGGTCGGTTAAAATGTCATGAACACAGAATTTTTCTTGCAGGTAGTTGGAGGAGATCCTCTTCTCAAGCTTGTAGGAGTCGATTGGTTAACAGTTGATAAATCTGTGGATAGAATTGCCCTTCACCCTAAATGTTTGGTTCAGGTAATGTCAAATTTTTAGCATTCTATCTTTTAGTATCCGTATTGATTATTGTAAAGTAGGGTTGGGGAAAGATGGCCAGTTTTCATCAAACATGTCATTTAAGAAAAAAAAAAGTTGAAAATTTCTTAAGTATATTTTTTTTAATGTACAAGGTTTTGCAATGTCTATATATAAGATTACATGTTTGTTCCCTAAAAATATATTTAATATGGAAATTGTCAATTTCATATGCCATTGTATTGTCTAATATCTTTTCCTTCTGAATTTCAGTCAGAAGCCGGGAAAAAGCTTCCATTTATCCTTGTCATTAATCTCCAGGTATGGATGTTATTGCTTTTGCTTTCAACTAAGACAAATTGTGAAAAATTAAGGTTATTAAATGTGTGAATGTTGACAGATCCCACAGTGATATATAACTAAAATATTATGTATAATAGAAGGAAACCTTCACCTTATTACTTTACTTTTGAAGTTGAAATAGATTTGAATTCAAATTACAAGATGATATTGAGTTGCCTATTGCGAAGAATTGATTGGACCACCATAAATGTTTATTCCTACAAACAATTGATGTTCAATGCTTAGTGTAAGGAGAGATGTATTGGAGATATCGAACTTACTTGTGATATGACCAACTAGTGTCTATAATGCTAGACAACTCTCATCTCATGAGCTAGCTTTTGTAGTTGAGTTATGCCCAAACCCCAATTCTAAGAGTGAATAGTTATAAACCATTGTTAAGTCCTTGATTATTCAATGATTCATTGAAATGGTAATATGCAACATGTCCAAACTTAAGGCACACCTGACATTGAATGTTGGAATAGTAACCACTACAACCTCCATTAGGATCACCACGACCACCATAATCAGCAAGGCAAGAGTCACTAGAAAAGGATTCACAGTCATTGAGTTAGGAGAAAATATTTTGTTAATTTATAAGAAGGTTTTGTAATCATTACAAGTGCAAGTCATTGAGTTAGGAGAAAATATTTTGTTAATTTACAGAAGGTTTTGTAATCATTACAAGTGCAGTGTTGTAAGCTATTAGGGATCTTTGGTAATCATTACTAAAGTTCTTTATATATAGATGCTTATGTATTCTTTTAATTATTTAATATCAATAAGATCTTTTTCTCTCATTTGGCTTAATGCTTTTTAAGTTGTGTCAGATCCTAAATGGTTTGTATTGATGATTGTATCCATGTCACATGGGTTTCCCTCATGAAGAAAAATATGAAGTTTTTACGGTGTCAAATTCTTTTGTATGGTAAACACACAATTTGGAAAGTCATGCCAAACCACAAGATAACAAGGCAGAAGGATGTAGGAGGTGGATTTATTATGTGAAGTATAGAATTGATGGCACAGAAGATCCTACAAAGTAAAGTTGGTTGCTAAAGGGCACACTTAGACTTATGATGTTGATTATGAGGAGACATTTGCTCTAGTAAATACTACTAATTTTCTCATTGGTAGCTTATTTTGGTTGGAAATTGCAACAATTTGATGTAAAAAATGCTTTCTTTCATGGACATCTAGAGGAAGAAGTTTACATGGAGAATCCTCCTAGTTTTAGAACATTGAAGAAGGGAATAAAGAGTGCAAGTAGAAAGTCTTGTATGAACTCAAGCAGTTGCCTCATGTTTGGTTTACTAGATTCACTCATGTTATGATGTCCATGGGATATCGACAGATTCAAGGTGACCATACCCAATTCATTAAGCATTCTTTAGAAGGGAAACTTGGTCTATGTGGGTGACATGATTATTGTAGGAGATAATCAACATGAGAAACAATTCTTGAAAAAAAGCTTGCTATTGAGTTCGAGATGAAGGATCTAAGAAAATTATAGTATTTCCTTGCGATATAAGTTGCTTACTTGAAGAAATACATTTTTATCTCTCAAATAAATTATATTATTTATCTTCTCAAAGAAACATGTAAGATTGATTGCAAGATCACCGGAGTTCCCATAAAACAAACCATAGAATTGGGTGTGATGAAAATAGATCTACTACAAATAAGCCTCAATATTGCGAAATTATGGGGAAGTTGATTAGCTTAGCCCACACGGGACCTTTCATGTTGATGTTGGTGTAGTTAGTTAGTTAATGCATGATTCAAGGAAGCGAAATATATAGGTAGTGAACAAAATCCTTCAATATTAAAAACAAGTCCAAGAAGGAGATTGTTGTTCACGAGGAATGAAAAATTAAAAAGGGAGGTGTATAGTAATGTAGATTACTCAAGATTTGTTACTGATACGAGACCCACCTTAGTATAGTGCATGGGTTGAAATTGGTTGAAATGTTGTTTCAACGTTTAGTGTGGGGGCTGAATTCTAAGCTATAAACATGGAGTGTTTGAAACGAGAATTATTTTGACTGATCTTAAAGTGACATGTGAAGGGCCTACAACCCTTTATTGTGATGATAAATCATTTATAAGCATTGTTCACAATCTAATTAAGAATGATAGGATCGAACATTGAGATAAACAAACACTTTATTAAAGAAAAACTAGGTAGTAGTCTTAATTGTGTTTCTTATGTCTCATCTGGGCTTCAGTTAGCATATCTATTTATAAAAAGTCTTCACACAAAATGTCATGATCTCACATGTAAGTTGTAATGTTAGATATTCATTCACTAGTTGTTGAGTTAGGAAAAAATAGTTTTCGCTCTTGTGAAACATTTGAATCAGTTTGGACACAGGTCAAGTCGATTTACAATAATGATGTACAAAACCTCAATAGAGTATGTCAACACCAAATCAATACACTTCTTTATATTTGAGACTTCTCCTTTCACACATATGGTTCAAATATCTTGGTAGTGATTTGTGTAGCAAGTCAATTCTTCAACTCTCGCAGAAATAAACATTGGGACACAGTGACTTGCTTATGTTAGATATTCCATTGATAGAAGGTCCATCTTTGGTTTTTGTATAATTGTCAAAGATAGCCTTGTCTCTTGGAAAAGGAGAAGGTAAAATGTTGTAGTCAGATCCTGTGTGGAGTCAAAGTTTCAAGTTATGGCTACAATTAGTTTGGAGCTTATATGGCTCAAATAGTTGCTTTAGGAACTAAAGTTTGCAAAAGTTACACATTTATCTCTTATATGTAGTAATCAAGCTTCCATACATATTGCCTCAAATTTAGTATTCCATAAAAGGACAAAGCTTATTGAGGTATATTGTAACTTTGTGAAAGAGAAATTCATGTGTAAGGGAAATAGCTAATAACTTTGACAATTCGCGTGATCAACTAGCAAAATATTCATTGTCACTAAGGGACTCAGATTAACTACATATGTTCCAAGTTTGGAGCATGTGACCTATATATGCTCCAACTTGATGGTAGTGTTATAAATATAGTAATTGATGATGATAGGATCAATTAGATTGATTCTACATATATGTTATTAGCCTTAAATATGGTAACTGAATTATCACTTAGAAATTGAATAGTTTCGGTGTAGTATAAACACATGAAATTCATCATATGCCTTCCGGGGTTCTTTCTCCTCAACATAAATGATGTGTTTTGATAGCAGGTTCTAAGTGTGGAACCATATATAAAAAATTGTCATTTAATTTTCAGAAATTGAGTGACTATGTAATGGGGGCAGAAGAGGAGGGAAGTGAAGTGGAAGGAGTAGGTTCAACCATTGAGGACTTTCAACCTCTAGATACCCTCTTAAAAAGTAGGTTAAATTACTTTTTTTACCTTTTTTTGTCAAGTAATATCAGTTTGGTTCTCAAATTTTTTTTTGCCTTAATTTGGTCATCATTTTCTTAAGAGTGATTCAATTTGGTTATTGTTGTTAATTTTGATCAAACGGTGTTAAAGTCAACGCCACGTGTCAATTTATGTTTTTTTTGAATTTTTTATTTATTTATTATTTATTTTAAATTTTTTTTATTTTTTACATGTGTCACTCCACAATTGTGTCACGTGTCAAAATGATTCAAGTTGGTCCCTATAGTTGTTTTTAGTTTCAATTTAGTCCTATTTTTTGTAAAACTGAAACAATATTGACACTCAATTTAGTTTTTGTATAAATCTTATGATGATATTCTTACTAAAATTTACACTTTTATTAAATATTTGTAGAAATATTTTTAAACAAGATTTTTTTTAGTTTTATTATTAAACAAAGTTAAACCCCAAACTTAATTTCAACAATTAACAATTTTGTCATCATATATAAAAACATCAAGTGTATCATATTATACAAACATAGTGAAGATTAAAAATCAAATAACTTGTCACACATAAGTTTAGAAACTAAATTTCAAGTTTAAAACAAAATCAAAGTTTAATGTTTTGTATAAAATTTAAAGTTAATTTAAAATATTTTTAGAAATATCTAATAAAAACATTAATTTTAGTAAGAATATCACCATAAGATTTATAAAAAAGTAAATTGAGTGTCAATTTAAGAAGGGACAATATTGCTTTATTTTTACAAAAATTAGGACTAAATTGAAACTAAAATTAAATATAGGAATCAAATTGAATCATTTTGACACGTGGCACAACTGTGAAGTGACGACACGTGTAAAAAATAAAAAAACAAATTTTAAAAATTTTAAAAATTTTAAAAAATCAGAAATTGACACGTGGCTTTGACTTTAACATCGTCTGGTCAAACTAACATAAGGACTAAATTGAATCATTTTTAAGAAAATGAGGACCAAATTGAGACAAAAAAAAACTTGAGGACCAAACTGATATTACTTGACAAATAGAAGAACCAAAAGAATAATTTAATCTAACAAGTAAGAGAGTGATTTGAGGGAGAAAAGTAATCTGATTTGTATTTCTTAATAATCATAGCTTAAAATAAGGTATTGATAGGATCAGCACTGTCATCATAGTGAGAGATGTCAATAGCATGTAGTTAGTTGTGTAACTGACTTAACCTAATCTCAGTTTGTCTAACTGACTTAACCTAATCTCAGTTTGTCTAACTGACTTAACTCCTTTTCTCTAACAACTAACTGCCCAAGAGACAGTTGGATAACTGCTCTTCTAATACAAAATCCACAAATTAGAAGCCTGGTATAATACTCTTCATTTTACAGTAACAACTATTTAAGTGCCGAGTCTGGGTAATTGTTTAAGTTTCAAGCTCTCTGAGCTTTAATGGAAGTGGTCATGTTGCAACTTTATTATTGATTTTCATTTTTGGATTTTAATAAAAGAGTTTCAAAGGAAATTAAGATAAATTGTGTTTGATCCTTTCCTACTCTTTAACATTATTGACCTAGTGATTCTTCAGTTTGTCTCAACTGTCATTCTCTTTCTGGTCATACCTAGTTTGAAAAGTCTACTGCTGGCATATCATTGCTTTTGACATTGAATGAAGAATTGAGTAGCTTTACCACTAGTAGAGCGTCAAGGCTGCCAACTTTGACCGACAAGTAAAATGGAAGGTTTTACTGCCTTTCTTTTTTTAACTTAGTAAGCATAAATGTGATGCTAAAAGCTGGAAAGTTAATTGATTGAAATCATGAATAGTCTGTGACATGTGCTTCTGTCTCTGAAATCCACAATCATAGATCTATCAACGGCTCAAAAGAAACTTTGTCTGTGGTTTATATAGATAAAGTACACTGGAGAAACTTTTTTTGTGCCACTGATCTGCTTCTCATTGAAAGACTTACTTTTTGCTTGTAATTGTAATCAAACTCAGGTTCCTGCGAAACCAAACTACAGTCTGGTTCTATATTATGCAGCTGACAGACCGATAAATAAAAATTCTTTGTTAGCTAAGTTTGTTGGTGGAAGTGATGCGTTTCGGGACTCAAGATTCAAGCTTATTCCTAGTATAGTTGAGGTTTGTGATCCTCGATGAATTTTTAAATATGCTATGTTTGATCATTGATAGCATTTTTCAGCTAATAATTTTGAATTGACCCAGGGATATTGGATGGTCAAGAGAGCTGTAGGAACCAAAGCTTGCCTCTTGGGAAAAGCGGTAACCTGTAAATACTTTAGACAAGATAATTTTTTGGAGGTAATGCTACCTTAGAATTTTTTCCGGTTTGACTTAAGCTTATATCTTGAAGTAGTTCTGGGCCCTAGAATCTCAATTTAAGAAGTCAAGCTTGTTTATGTAATTGAAAAACTATTTACATAAAATCTCTGCGTTATTACTATGTATACTATATCACTGGTATTTTTACCTGTTCTATTGACTCTTGTATTAAATATTGTTTCAGAATATTGCATTTTGCTATGGTAATTATTTGTTCATGTTTGCTGATGAAATTCTTGTACACTTTTATACCTTACATTGTATGAGGTTTATGCAAGCAGCATACACCTGTCATTTACTTACCCTATCCCAGTTTCCATCTTAGAAAACCACTCCAATTAAATTAAGAAGACACACGTGAACAGATTCACATTAGTGGGTACTTTCTAGCCACTCACTTCGTGACATTTTCTGATCTTTAATTCTTGCTAACAAAAATAGTGTAGTGATGATAAATTGGAACATATTACTGGGTGAAATTATCACTCAAAACAAGTCGTAGCTCTTGCTTTATATGACCAAACTTCCGGTAGGACATCTCGGGGAGGATGAGTTTTGGTTTTTGTTGTAGATCAGATGATTTTTGTATCCTAACTGCTCCCTGGATGCAATCATTCAAATGTGAAACGAAATAGCATCTTAATATAAATAAAGAATATCTAAGGCTTAATTTTAGGTTTGCTGTGTAAATTCCAAGTCCCATGACCACAACTTTTGGCCCTGGCTTATGGAGCATAACGTTTATTCTAAAATTTTATTTCTAGTTGTTGAAGATTCCCATTTGTTACTGTTGAAAGTGAATGCAATAATATGCTAGTTGGTTGTAGAATTGAGCTTCAGTCTTCCGGTAACTCTGCTGTCATTTTCATGTTTTCTGGTAAATCACACTCTTGTGCTAATTTTCTGTAATATACAGATTGATGTGGACATTGGATCCTCTTCTGTGGCCAGAAGTGTCATAGGCCTTGTCCTGGGATATGTTACAAGTCTTGTTGTCGACCTTGCAATTTTGATAGAGGTTTGTGCCTTTCTGTTAATAAAATTTACGGGCAGACAATCTTCTAATGGTGTCATCTTCTTCTGTTCCTTTTTAGAGTAGACTTGATTTTTTGCGAAAGTGCTGAAGTTTCAATTTATATGACTGCTGTTTCTGCAATTTTTCGGGTGTAATTGTTTGCAGATAGATAGATACTCTTAATTTAAAGGGTGTCTGTCTTTATTTCTATTATGGGATAAGATTTGGTGTATAGTTCTATTTTGTGTCATACTCCTGTCTGTTTAAAGGAAAATTTGGTTGGTTGTTTTGCAGAGGATTTTTCCTCTTTCTGTAGTATATTCCTCTTTTGTCACTACTCTCAGACATACTGCTTTTTTTATTTTGTGCTATATAGCTGGCGTGTATAAATAACATATACCATTAATATCATATCACTTTCAACCAAAATAAGCTATTGAGGAAAAATCTTCTTTAATTTCTACAAGTTCCTTTATATTAGGAATGACTAAGGAATAACTCCTCTAGATTCTTTTACATCAACTGTTTGTGCATTCACTTCTGAAAGTTAAAATGTTCATCACACGTGCATCCCAATTTTCGAGTAGTTCAGGTATTAACTGATGCTATACTTGCAGGCAAAAGAAGAACCGGAGCTGCCAGAGTATATTCTTGGAACTGTCCGATTAAACCGTTTGAAACTTGAATCTGCTGTACCATTGGAAGATTAAGATGTTCTTCCAGGAATGTTGTATCAGTTGATTATATAATCCATTGTTGTCACTCTAATTTACACGCTATTCAAATAAAAAATGAGTGAGTTTTTTTCAATAAAAGGCTCATGTTAAACATTATTATGATCCTAGATATCTCCGCTAGACTGACACTTCAAGGACATCTATCATTTGCCATCACATTAAAATATCATTAAAAACAAAAAGAAAGATACAAAGAACTCATGAGGAAACCTAACCAACACCCATGAACCAAAAACAGGCCAGCTATAAAGCTATACACAAGCTAAGAAGCCATATACATAGGAAAAAGAAACATATTATAATAAAAGTCCAAACTTATATAAGTTGACATAACCGTATACTATTTAAATACTTCTATGGAAGACATGTTTAAACTTGTCTAACTTATTAATATAATGATTTTTTTTCTAAAAAAATATGTGACATCTAAAAATTAATATCTCTACAAAATTTATACCATTTTCTCCAATGACCTCTAATAGACTACGGTACAAACACTTGATGAAAGAAAGTTTCACACACTAAGGTTGAATCACATTCCGACCAGAGTCTTCTAAAATTGGCTCTTCTAGCATACTGGATGACATGGATGGCTCTCATGAATTCAGCAAAAATGCCATTCTGAACTCCAAGAAACGCAAAGAAACTCCCAATGTATTCTTCCTTACTTCTTACTTCTCCTAAAGATCAATAATGATTTGAAAGGCCCCCCTGCAATGCAAAAGGTTTCATAACACGAGATTTGGGCTGGAGGAATGATAAGCCACATACTTTTTATATTTACACTTAAGAAACCTCTTTTTCATCATCTCGGTCCAAGAGAGACCACTATAAGCAAAGTCTCAAGCTAATTTGAACAAGAAGGCCTTATTTTTGTTTTCTTCCTTTCTCCCACCCTTCTCATCTAGTTTATTAGTAGATGATAAAATAGGCCATTATTCTTATAGATGGAATGAAAAGCAATACTTTTGTTGCTAACGCCTTTCTCTTCGCAGGAAAATACCAACAGCAATTGAAATAGTTATAATAATAATATGATATTAATAATGTTAATATGGTATATTTATTTTGAAATTACAAAATAGGATGGTCTGGTTAATAGTGAACGGTTTAAGTAAGGACTAGAATGATAAATGTATTGAAATTTTTACTGAGAAGAACATCTTTAAGAAAATATATATAAAAGAACAAAGTATGTTAATTGAAGACTCTCAAATGTACTTGTTAAAAAAAAACATAAATAGTTGTTTCTCTCTCAACGAACCGCTCTCGTTTATTAAAGGATGTTAAAATAAGAGTTTATGGTTAAGGATCTATTAAGACATCCAATTTAAAAATGATTTAGGCTGAATTTAATTAAACAATATTATTTTTTAAAATCTAATTATCATTTTCAAAATATATTGGTCTGTGTGCTTAGACAAAAAGCGGTTCAGTGAGATATTTTTTTAACTCAAATTGTTCTTTGAAGTTTTTAAGATAAACCTATTTTATGAGCTTTATATAAAAGTTAATGAACACCATATATAATAATTTACGGTTACATGATAATATAAATTTGTTTTAAATTTTAGATTCAAAACCTATTTTCTCTTAATATTTGTATGGATTTGTCATTGCAACACAGCTTATAATTTAGAATTTTAGAATGATGAAGAAAAAGCAAGGGAAGAAGATATTATGTGGATATGAAAAAAAGAACAGAACAAACATTTTTTTTCTTCCATTCCCTCCCTTCTTGACTTCCATTCTAACAAAATAACATTATTCATTCTTTTACTTCCATTCTTTCCTCTTGTCTAAACATATATACACGTCAGCTAGAAAGTATAGTAGACTTTCTACAAACTAAGTATGATCATGCTTTAATCAACAAATTATTACCTTATATATATATATATATATATATATATATATATATATATATATATATATATATATATATATATATATATATATATATATATATATATATATATATATTCAGTGATGAAATGGCTAATAGGAAAGTTGAAAACCTAAAATTTATTAAATAACCGGTGATTTATGGGAAAAAATCTTTTTACTTTGGGAAAAAATGGAGTTGAAAAGTGTGATTTATGGGAATACTTCCTGAGTTAGACAAACAGAGCCTTAATATTCCTTTCATAATCTTCTACTGATGGTATGATGATTTGCATCAACTCAGGCACTCAAAATTTTCTCTTCTGAGAAGGTTAGTAGAAGAGATGATAGGGTTGGTAGTAGAGATAATGCATTGCCAAATTTAAAACGAGAAATCACACAACTTAAGAACAAACATTGTCGTGGTTCACAAGCTAAACTAAATTATTTGATCAGTGATATTGGTCCATCATACTAGTAAAAGCTGAGATAGGTTAGGTTGAGGAGTTTGTAACTTCATCCCAACGCCATATTGTCCCATCCTCACAGCAACTCAGTATAGTGCTATAACAAACACAAGAAAGGACCAGAGTTAAAACCAAAAGACAACATTGCATCAAAATTATGAGCAGCAACATCAATGTTCGAAGAAATACCTTCCATCAAAGGATGTAGCAGTCTGTCTGATTGGAGATTTTGATTGAGGATGTGACAACCTGAACAAGGTGACTCAGCAGATTAAGAATCTCATACAATGAAAATGCATTGAAATAGTATCTGATAGATAACTAAACCTTGCAAGAAGTACAGGAGGACTTGACTGCAATTCCCAAATAAAAATCTTCCCTTCCCTGTTACCTGGCAGAATCAGAGAATAGAAAAAGTGAATATAAGATAGAACAAAACTGTAGCAGGCAAAAGAACTAGTCCAAATTGTCACAAATCTGTTATGAACAAGTTGTCGTGTCACTGTAGTAGTTACGCTGCACACACTACAGAAAATAATCAATTTAAAAGAAAAATGCAATTAGATATGCTTACCTACAGCAGCTATGTTGAAATGGAAATCACAAGAAAATTTGATGAACCAGATATCACACTCGGGAACAGGGTATTTCTGAAGGATGTCAACTACACCCTAGACATCCACAAAAAAATGAAAAAAGAAAACGTGAAGCTGATTAAAAGTTACATATTAAAATATAATTAAGAAAAGATGATATTTATAACTAACCTCCCCAGGAGTTTGTTCCTTCACTTTAGGTTCCCACAAGACAATTTCATTGTCAACACTCTGGAAACGAAACATAATCCATAACTTGAGGAATTAGTAAGTAATCTCATGAATCAGAGAAGTTTTAGATTAAAAAAATACTATAATTATGTCCAATTGTAGTAACAAAAAAGGAGAGCTAGCCTAAACACCTTCAGAACTTTTTATATTAAGGGACCATTTACTTTTGTTTCCCCTTATAATTTAAAAAACGACCATCATAGTGACTTAGGAACCCTTTTTTCCCACACAACAGATCTAACATTAAATTTCCACCAGATCCAGTTAATAGTCTGATACTTAGCAATCAATCACCTTTGAGAGGATAAAATCACCAAGCCACCTGTTACAGTCAACATAATTTAGATGAACTGAAGCATTGTAAACCTGAAATTAAGAACAGCTAGTATTAGAAATAAGAAAAAAAAAATAGAAACTATGGATATGTACCAGAAGCAAACTGTTGTTTACCGGAAACTGGACATATTTTGTGGGAAACTTAGAAGGAAGATCTGTCCACGTGAATGATTGTTCTACGTATGTCCAGAACTCTGCAGTAAAATATCGAACATGATAGATTAACATGAAATAGACATAGACAAATACAATAGGTAGGTTTACTACAAAAATTTCACAACCATAAATGGTATATATTTTGGTTTGCGCACAGGACACTGCTGCATCATAGCGGGACCAAACTATAAAATGGTCAACAAAACTACGTATTTTAGTTGACTCAGTGCATAAACAGACAGAAGCATCATTTTTCACACAAGATTTTCCAACATATAACAAAAATAATTGTTACGTGCAGCTTCCATGTTATCATGAAACAAATATCAAAGATACCAAAAACAACTTGTCAAATCCATTAATAAGAGTTGATTATTACAAGAAGGACATGATAGATGGATAAACAGAGGTTAAGGGGGATTAATAGTCTTCTGAAACAAATGATACAATGGTGTCATTTGATCCATGTAGCCGACCCCATTTTTTGGAAAATACCTTTTTAATTAATCCTTTATTTTGATTATAACTGATGAAACAAGCTAGTACCAACATAGTTACATTTATGTTTTTGTTATGATCTCCATTAGTTAGAATGCCATTATTTTTGCTACTGGATGGGATATCATTCTAGCTGGATAAAGTTAGAAAAAAAACACATAATCAGAAATAATTTGTATCATGAACAAGTATCAATAAATTACAGTAGCAGTAAAAAGTGAAACAGTTGCACAAAAATGCAAACGCCCAGAGGTTATGCAATATCCCATATCTGGAATATCATTCCAATAAACAACTTTTAGAATCTGTCCGGTTGACTGAGAAGTGGAACTGAATTATAACATATCAATTTCTCAGCCATTTAAATTTAAAATATTTCTCTCAAGTTAAAACTGATCTTGAGAATACTTAGCAGTAAATTATTAACAATTTTTTATATAATCAATTAGTAGTTACTTGGTAGAAAGACACCATGTATATTAAATATATATTGAATCAGTCAAGACACTAGCTCATGTTCATTGGTTCAATTGATCAAGCCAACAATAATTAAGTATATATTAAATATTATATAAAATACTGACGAAAAATATTTTTCTGTAAAAAAACACCAACAAAATCTTAGCAATAAAATAATGCTAGGTAAAAATTTAAACTAGCATCAAAGGACCAACAAGATTAAAATAATCATGATAAAGATTCAATAATAACAATCCACACATGGACCTATACTTCGCAAAAAAAAAATGTTTTTCATTAAAAATTATAGGAACTAAAACAAAAAACATTTCAAGCTGATTTTATATCTGTGATTTTGAACCAGTTCAATTGGTCCACTGCAAGTTTTTTCCTTGTACAGTTTTATGGGCTGTATAGTCAAGATAGAAAACCAGTTTTTTATCAAACTAGCCAGTCCAATCCCCTTTTATCAAATATAACAACAGTAAAAAAAAAATTTATGAAAAAGTATTTTATAAACTTGACTGATTTAGCTTTTGTCTTTTTTTAGACTATCTATTGCATTGTAGGTATTATTGTCAAACTTATCTAGATTATTCAAGAGAAAACAAAAAGTAACCAATGATATAATAGCAGCAGTGCAGCAAACATAAAACTAAATATCTTACCTTTCATAGACCATATTTTTACAGTATTATCCATGCCACAGCTAGCAATGCGATATATATCTGATGGGTGAAAATCCTAAAGTAATAAAGAAAAAATTAGTTGTACTAATCTCCAAAATCCAATTCTTATATTCTCAACCAGAATAGGTAACTAAGGAAGAAAATGAAGAGAAATATTAGATGAAGAATACACTTACAACACTTAAAACTTCATTACGATGTCCTCCAGCTCCAGCAAATATCAAAATGCATATTCCAGTATGAACATTCCACAGGCGGACAGATTCATCCTGGTCAATCATAGATGTCATGTCATTGACAGAAAAACAAGGGATTCTTTGAATAGTGAAAATATGGAGAAGACATTTACTTTGCTTGCAGATATCACAAGCGATGGCCTTAATGTTTGAGTCCTGATTTCATTCACGGAGTCTCCATGGCCAACAAAACTCTGCTATGAGGATGACATCATGTAAGGTAGAAGTAGGGATTAGTACACAATACATTGTCAACCATATTGAATAAAAAATTGAATTAAATGTGTTTTATGTTCCTGAAAATAGGATTCTATTTGTTTTAAATTCTAGCAATATTTTTTGTTATTTTTAGATCCCTATTCTTAGTGTTACTTTTTATTTATTACCGTTAATATTAGTTAGTTTAGCCACAAAAACCTAAAAATAAAATAATAATAATAATCAAAAGAATAAGGTAATAAAGAATATTAAAAATTAAGATAATTATGTTGGTTATAGGTGCTCAATTTTGTTCAGTATAGTATTTATGGTTTTATATAATAAATAACAATTAATAATACCAATGCACTTCCACAACGGCTTTTTGTTGTACACATCTCGATGAAGCCATGAGTGTGGTCCAGATCCCTCAGCAGAAGGGTTATCAGGAGCATGACAAAGGATTTAATGCTTGGTCAGTCAGCTTAGGACCAGGTCTAAGCATTTCCAAAAGAATCACGAGGCACTACGAGCATTGCACATACATCGGTTGTTTTTCACTATTTTGTCTCTTCTACAGGCTGTTTTCTATGGGCTTCACAGATATGTACATAACTTTTTGTATATTACTTTTTAATTGTGGAAAACAAAAATTAATGATCAGTTCATTACTGTAATTATAATACCTTGTGTATCTTCTCATCGCCAGCATCAATGACTCGGATTACCCCATTAATTCCTCCGGCCACAACAAATGGAGCCCCATCAACATTGCATGCCCAACTCACTGTGTAAAAAGACTCATCCTTCTGATCTACATAAAAACATATAAAAGTTTAAGCACATATCTATATGCATGCATAGAGAAATGAAGACCTAACCAAAGAGAGAAAGGTGACTTTACATCTTCGTCTACATAAGATTGCAAAACAGCAATAACTCCTCCTTCAAGGCATTGATAAACTGTGACCTGAAGAATTAACAAGAAAAAGTGTTAAAAGGTTAAAATTTGGAGAATGAAAAATAAAAGGGAAGTGAAGGAAAAGAGAGAGAGAGGAGGGGTACCCTATTGCCACCAACAGTGGCAAAAACATTGAAATAGCGAGAGTCTATGAAGTTGAAAACAACAGCATATAGAGGGCGTTTTCCCTCTTGGAGACGATTTGTAACCCTGTAATCCTTCTTCTTTGAAGAAGTCAGTGATCCCACCACTGGGTCACATCCCAAACCAAACAACTTTCCCGTTTCACCCACCATCTACTTTTCTACTTCTCTGAACGGACACAAACAAAAGAGTAAGAATCAGGTCTACTTGGGCATATTTTGAGCTGTTCAATTTTCGAACTAGTATGGTTATGGAGTTTCCACTCACCCTTTACGACTTGACTCGGAAGCAAACCCACTTTTGAACTCAGTTGAGACCGCAAGTCTGTAACCAAGTTGGCAAGTCAAGAGAGTTTCTTCCTTAAACTTAAAACGACCCCTTTTCTACTTGCCTCATGTTAGTGATCTAGGTCCATGTTGCGGGTCGGGTTCTCCTTGGTTGTCTTTTATCTGCTCTTCACCTCTGTGATTGTCGCCACAGTTGTGGCCACTAACATTTCCTTTCGTGTTGGGTGTTGGTGGTTTGTTCTAGACCTTTCTGTGTTGCGTTACAGCTGGGCTGTTAAGTGTAGGGAGTCTTAGAAGATAAAGTATAAGTATAGGGTTTTTGCTGCTCAACCTCATTCTTTATGAGCTCTTAAAGTCTTAAGGACATAACTGTTTATAGACATTTTTGTGTTGTATTAAATATGATATATAATTAATTAAAATTATTATAAAACAGTAATGTCAAGCCAAATTTTATGTAATGTTAAAATAGTAAAATAATTATCAAACCGATATTTACATATATTTGTTTTTTCTTTTTAAAGAGCTTATTTTCTTGATGTCAAGGTCATTACTTAAGGAACTAATATGCTTAAAGGCACAAAATTTCCATGAATAATTGTAAAAGAAGTTTTTGTCTGATCCATTAATCACGTTGTCATCAGTGATGCTGCAGAAAAATATCCTTTGACAAAGGACACCAGTAGAATCGAAACGGAAATGGAGTTCGGTTAAACAAAATAGAAGAACAACCTTTTATGAAGAAGGAAAAATCAAGCTACTGAGCTTGAACGATACCTACCGATTAATCCAATGTGAACTGATCAAGAAGAAAAAAAAATCCTTAGATCAAGATAATGAAGGAAAGTTTATAGAAGAAGTAGAAGACTATTTAATGAAAATCGAGAAGAAGATCTCGAAAAACAAAGTTGAGTTATGATTTCATCAACAGAAAAGTAGACGAAAAAAAACCTAGCAGAGACCAAGAAAAATATCTTACCTCAACAGATGAAGAGCAAACAAATAAATTTTCTTCCTTCCATGATTTGGCATAAAAGAAATATGAAGCACAATATTAAAACTATTTTGGAAATTGGCTCCAATAATGAATAAAAAAAAAATTGCAAAACAATGACAAAGTTCAATCACGGTCATTCATCTACAGTATTTTCGCCCTTCAATTACAGATTTTGAAAGGATTTCAATTTCATAACAGAAGGCAGAAACGTGAATGTACTTCAAAATGGGAAGCATAAACATCTACTATATATCTAAGACAATGGCACCCATAATTTATTGTGTATTTTTCAGGATTTTTTTCATGTTTTGCAGCTTTTTAGACTAATATCATTTGATGATGTTGTTTGCAGATTGAAGTGCTTTGATGTATAACAAGATTATAGTATACTAAGGTTAAATCTTGATGAAATAATTCTAGGTGAGGCTGGTGTTGTTAATTGTGGCCAACATGATTTTGATCACTACAACAATTACCATGGTTTCCCACACTAAATCTCAATCCATGTATTTCAATTTTTAAATTTTTTTTTGCTATGGTGTTACTTTTGTCCTAATAATAGCATTATATGATTTATGGTTTGTAATGCTCCTTTAGTGTTTATGTTTGTGTTCAATGGTTGTTGCAAATGCTTTATTACACAACCGATAGTTTTTGGAGTTGAATTTACCTTTGATTAATTGAATTTTGGTATCTAAACGGCTAAAGGCAGTTGAAGGCATTTCAAAATGTGGTTTGAGTAACAAAAGTGTATGAGATAATGCTATCTTTGATGTTTAGACTTGATTGATTGTATACTTGCATGGTTAGCATTGAATTTTAATTCATCATATACTAAATAAATGTACCATTAAGTTCTTATTTTGTCTCGGTCGTAATTATGTTAAACATAATAAATATTGATGTCCAAAATCTTCATATCTTTAAAAACTTTCATATTATACAAGTTATTGTTATTATTATTGTTGTTAGTATTGTTATATCAATTTTCTTATTACAAATTAAAAGAAAGAAATTTTGAAAAAAACTAAAACCATTTTCTTATATAACTACAAATAAATACAATAAAATTAATACAACAAATTAAAACAAAAGGTTCATTATTATTATTTATAATGGAACTGCAATAAAATTTCAAAAAACATAAAAACAATTTATTATATATTGCTTGCAGATCATATTGCACAAGATACATACCATTAATTATAACAATAACAAAAAAATATACAATTTACTTTAATATTATATAACTATTAATTTATTATTATTTATAATAATTGTGCTATTAAATGTATAATACATTTATCTCATTAATCGATCTTTCTATAATAAGTAATATCATATTATAGAAGGTAAATGACTATTTAATTTATATAATAATTAAAAATGTCTTTTTTTAAATCCTTTAATTAATTGATATTTTTATAATAAGAAATATTATACATTTTATAATTATACCTAATAATCGTTTTAATACCTGTATAATACATTTCTTTTATTAACGGAGTGTTCTATATTAGTTAATCTTATAGAAGGTACATTTTTATTTTTATAACTATTAAATTAATCATAATATCACATGAATATAATTTAAGTATGGAAAGTAAAATAAATTTATTATGGTTAATCATAGTTACACTTCATAATAAATAACTTTAAATTTGAATAGAAGGATTTATAATTGATTTGACCATATTTTATCTTGAAAAGAACTATTTATAATTAATTTCAATTAATTTCATAAAAAATTATAATGGAACGGAAAAAAAAACTACTTCAATGAAATAACCTACCTATAATAAACAAATTAACACAAAATATTATACTATCACTGAACCAACTTAATAGACATATTGGACCAAGATAATAGACATACTTTGTATCAATTTAACATTTTCAAAGTGATAATTAATTTATTTTGAAATGGGATTGAGAACATTTAAAGGATTAAAACATTTATTTTTACAATCAATTTATATGATCTATTTCTATTTTTTTTTTATTAATTGACCAATTAGTTTTAATAATTGTTTTTTATTTTCTAACTACGGATTGATTGTTTTTTATTTTATAGGTTTTGAAATCTTTTAAATTTATATATTTATAATTAATAATTACATATTTAATTTATAAATATTTTTTATCAATTAGTTAATTTCTTTAATTATTTTAAATTTCTTTGATTGTAAATGAAGATTTTAAGTTCACACATTCTTATTTGTTGACTTATTTAAATATTTTAAATTTCTTTAATAATGTTCAGAAACTATTTGTAAAATTATATTTTGTAAATATATTTAATTATATTTACGTTATGTTCCTCACTTTGTAATATATTTATCATTAATATTATTGATATTATAATTTTATTCAATAATTTTATTTCATTTTAATATTTTTTTTCAATTATTAACGTTATTTTTATTATTATTTGTTATTATAAATATAATGAATTGTTCTATTTTTGTATTTATTTCTTTATTTATTAATATTATTATTTTAATAGTCAGTGAAAGTTGAATTTGTATTTATTAAAGATTGGAAAGATTTATTATATTTTATTTTTGTACCGGATCATATTATAGAATATGCTTACATTATACCTCACATTTCATTTTTAATATAATTTTATTTAAAAATTATCATCAATTTCACGTTTATTTATTTTATACGGAACCATATTACACGGTTTGTCTAATTTTTACTTTAACAACAATCTATGTATATGCATTTCAAAAACTATTTGTAGAATTATATTTTATCAATATGTTTAATTATGTTTACATTGTTTTCCTTAATTTGCAATATATTTATCATTATTGTTATTGATATTATAATTTTATTCAATAATTTTATTTCATTTTAATATTTTTGTTCAATTATTAATGTTACTTTTATTATTATTATTTGTTACTATAATTGTGGAGAACTGTTCTACTTTTTTTAATTAATTTATTTATTTATTAATACTATTATTTTAATACTCAATGAATGTTGGATTGTATTTATTGAATATTGGAAAGATTTATTATATTTTATTTTTGTACGTGATTATATTATACAATATGTCTACATTTTATTTTAACAGCTACCGGTGGATACGTATTTTATTTTAATATAATTCTATTTAAAAAATCTATTATCAATTTCACACTATATTTATTTTATACAAGACCATGTTACATATTATGCCTAAATTTTATTTTAACAACAACACATGCATATGCATTTCATTCTAATGTAATATACATATGTTTGTATCTACATGTGTTTCTATTTAAAGATGTTAACATCAGATTCATGTTATATTCTTTTTTGTATTTGACCATATTACATAATACAACTAGGGATGTCAACGGGGCGGGTAGGGTACAGGTAGTAGTTCCCCCGTACCCTACCCGCCCGCTGAATAAATATTCGTCCCATACCCGTACCCATATCCGTCGGGTATCCGTTATGCGGGTACCCGTCTATTTTTTTCATATCCGCGGGTATCCACGGGTACCTGCGGGTATTTACAAATATTTAAAAAAAAAATTATTTAACCATAATTATTGTTTGGATCAACAAATCCCCTTTCTCCGATTGATTATTGAAAAACAAACAAATAAAAAATCACTACCAATTTATATTGTAGTTTATCTTTGAATAAAATATTAAAGAAATTACTAACTTCATCAATGTCTACCTCTTGTAACATTGTATAAAGTTTCATGTTGTCCAATTTTAATCTAGAGGAGCCTTAAAACATAAGGAATTCAGTAAAAATTTCTAACAATCACTTAATTAAAATATCTAAGTAGAAGTGTTAATTTCATTACCTTCCATGTTGGTCCATAACTAGTCTTAGAGACACATCAATACCTCCACAGTATATGGAAGTAATTTACTCATTTGTGAGGTAAGAATCTGACCACCATTACTGAATGAAGACTCATAATATTTTTACTAATATATATATATATATATATATATATATATATATATATATAATTTTTCTGAATTAAAATTTTTACTAATATAATGAAGACTCATAATGTTTTGACTCATTTGTGGGGTAATAATTTTTCTGAATAAAGTTTAGCGGGTACGGGTATCCACGGGTACGGATACTATGATACCCGTACCCGCCCCGTTAACATGCGGGTATCAAAAATACCCATATCCACGGGTAGCGGGTATCCATTTTGAATATTCATTTCTTATCTGTTGCGGGTTTTATCCGTGGATACCCGCGGATACGAATTTTTTTGACATCCCTAAATACGACAACATTTGATTTTAGTAGCAATTTGTGCATACGTATTCCATTTTAATATAACATTCAAGGGTTTTTATGTACATGTGATTCTATTTTAAAATTTTATCATCAATTTCACCATGTATTTATTTTATATAGGACAATATTACACAATATGCCTAAATTCTACTTTAACAACAACTCATGCATGTGCATTTCATTTTAATGCAACATACATGTGTTTGTATCCACATTTGTTTCTATTTAAATATGTTAACATCAATTTCATATTATATTTATTTTCTACAGAACCATATTACATTTTACTTTAGCAACGATTTGTGCATACTCATTTCATTTTAATATAATATACATGTGTTTATATCAATGTGTGTTTCTATTTCAAAATATTAACACAATTTCATGTTGTATTATTTTATACAGGATATTATTATATAATACGTCCACATTTTACTTTAACAAGAACCCATGATTCACATTATATTTTAATATAATATACATGTGTTTATAAGTGTTTCTATTTAAAAATTTTAACATAAATTTTATCTTATATATATTTTGTACGGGACCATATAACATAATATGTATACATTTTATTCTAATGTAATATACATGTGTTTATATCTACATATATTTCTATTTAAAATTTTTAACATCAATTTCACATTGTATATATTTTGTACATGACCATATAATACCATATGCCTATATTTTATTATACACATTTCATTCTAATATATCATACCAATTATGCATCTTATTTTAATATAACATACAATGTTTCTTTTTAAAAATTTTAACATCAATTTCACATTGTATATATTTTGTACATGACCATATAATACCATATGCCTATATTTTATTATACACATTTCATTCTAATATATCATACCAAGTATGCATCTTATTTTAATATAACATACAATGTTTCTTTTTAAAAATTTTAACATCAATTTTATAGTATTTAATTTATACATGACCATATTACATAATATGCCTATATTTTACTTTCACACCGACCTATTATTATTACAAATTGTTATGGTTAAATAAATAAATAATATATTTAAACAATAAAATCAATCTTGTATAATTAAACCAATAACAATAATAATTATTCAAATCATTGAAAAAAAAAACACAACCTGTGTGTATGCACGGGTCTCCTGCTGGTGAATGTTAACAAATGATCAAAAGACCAGTATTTTGGACACGTGCCCGAATAGTAGATATGAGTTTTCGGGTAACATCTCCGGTAGTTAGTTTTCTTAGTTTTTACGTAGATAATTAAAGTATAAATCATTTCATTAATCTCACACTCTTGAAAATATTTAACAAATGCTTGAGTACAATTCATGTGATACATGCATTATGCTAGAAAGACATTAACAAACCTCAACACAAAGAAAATTTTCACTACTTTCGGTTTCAACTTTAATCATTTCATCTCCTTCGTGGGCTCTCCAAAACCCCACCTGCTAAAAACCTACAAAAAAAAAAAAAGAATTAAGGACACATAATAAAATCCACTAAGTTATGATATTCGTTTTCACACTAATTTACTCAAACTGATATTTACATATATTTGTTTCTTCTGTTTAAAGAGCTTACCTTCTTAATGTCAAGGTCATTACCATTACTTGAAGAATCAATATGCTTAAAGGCACAAAATTTCCATGAATCATTGTAAAAGAAATTTCTGTCTGATCCATTAACCACGTTGCTGCAGAAAAATACTTTGATGAAGGACACCGATAAAAACGAAACAAAAATGGAGTTCGGTTACAAAAATATAAGAAGAACCTTTTGTGAAGAAGGTAAAATCAAGCTACTGAGTTTGAATGATACCTACCTACCGTCAATCCGATGTATTTGAATGATACCTACCTACCGTCAATCCGATGTGAACTAATTAAGAAACAGAAAAAAAAACTCTTAGATCAAGATGAAGAAGGAAAGTTCATAGAAGAAATAAAAGAAATAGAAAACTATTTAATGAATATCGAGAAGGAGATCTAAAAAACAAAGTTGAGTTATTATTTCATCAACAGAAAAGTAAACGAAGAAGAACCTAGTAAAAACCAAGACAAATATCTTACCTCAACAGATGAGTAAACAAATAAATTTTCTTCCTTCCACAATTTGACATAAAAGAAATATGAAGCACAATATTAAAACTATTTTGGAAACTGGCTCTAAGAATGAATAAAAAAAATATGCAAACCAATGACAAAGTCCAATATCTCTCTTACACAAAATAAACTTGGAATTTCTAAGAATTTTACAAAAAAAAAAAGAAATCTAAAATATCTTTAAGACACTTGAAAAATCTCTCAATGAAAATAAAAATATAAAATGTGAAGACTTAAGATTCCAAAGATACGAACTTTAATTTAAAAAAAAATTATAATAACATTAAAATATAATTATTTTATTATTTAATTTATATTTAATTATTTTGTTAACTTTTTATATGTTTATCATTATTTTTTGTTATTTGTTCTATTAATTTAAACTCTTTTTATTTTTAATTATATTTTAATTTTTAAAAACAGTGAAATATAATTATTTTTTTAAACTTTTTATCATTGTGCATTAAAATATGAAACACAATTATAAATCCTTATAAGTATTTTTTATCTAAATAAAATAAAATAAAATAAATAATTATTAGATCAGAATTTATTTAATATTTGGTATATATTAATTATTCTTAATTAATTTAATTAATATGTCATAAAATTACACTTAGGCACAAATTTGTTCAATAAATAAACTAAAAATTAAAATATTTGATAAAATATAATTACAACAACAAATGCAACGTATACACTATAACTTATTTTTGTAGATTAGCATAACACAGTCCATTTCCACTGTATGGTTTTAACCTAAATGTATAAAAGAACAATTTGATTTAAAATAATAAAATAATAAAAAAAATAGAGGGGAGTAAGTTGGAAGTGATGCGAAAAGGTGGTCTGTCTGTCTTGGAAACAAAAGAAAGAACAAAGACTTTATAAGAAAGAGAATCAATGTTGGGTCACACAAGAGTCGTCAGTGGCCGTGCTTACCAAGGTAACTCTTCTGGGCTGACGACTCCTTAAGAAAGAAAAAATATTGGGAATTGAAAGTAAGTCTCTCTCTTCAGTTCTTTGATCCCGTGAACCCTCCCATCATAATAGGGTAATGCCTGACGGAGAGTCCTCTGTGGCGGTCGGCGACCAATCCTCCATGGACCCTTCTTTAAGTCTCTCTGAGCAACAACTGTCCCTCAGTCTTTCCCAAGTTAAACTTGACGATGACTCAGTCAAGAAAGATCCCCGGAAAATTGCAAGAAAGTTAGTATCTTTCGCCACCCCTTTTTTCTTTTGATAATGTTCTTCACCGGGACATGCAAGTGGGTTAGTGGGGTTTAGTTCTTTAGATTATCTTTCACTGGGGTTTATCGGATTTGTTTGGCGGTGTTTACTGTTGTGGTGAGTTGGTTGATCTTTGTTTGGCTGATGAGAGATAGAGTAAAGTAAAGAAAAACTCTTGTTTCATTATTCTACTAGGAATGTGACTATTTAATTGCGTCAGCAAGTTTTATTGTTTATGCAGTGTGACTTCTTGCTTCTGTGAACTTTTCATCTAGTCATTTTATTTTGAAAAGTAATTGTTCTGTTAAAGTTAATGCATGATGATCTGATGTATGAAGAATGGTTTTGACTGTGCTTATGTTTTTTATTCCTCACTTGTCTTCTGAAACTCCAAGACTCTTACGAATACTTTTCTTTACGAATACTTTTTCTTTCGGAAGGTATCAGTTGGAGTTGTGCAAAAAAGCTATGGAAGAAAATATAATTGTATATTTAGGGACAGGGTGTGGGAAGACTCACATTGCTGTGCTTCTTATGCATGAAATGGGCCATTTGATTCGGAAACCGCAGAAAAACATATGTGTCTTTCTTGCCCCTACTGTGGCTTTAGTTCAGCAGGTGAATTGGTATTCATATTCTACTAGATAAATATATTTATTTGGATGAATTGATTTGTTCTTGTGTTAATCTTCCACCAAATTTTAGTTTTATTATGTTGGTCAATTCCACATAATGTGGTTTCTGAAGCCTATTTTTTGTTTATATAGCAAGCAAAGGTTATAGCCGACTCTACTGATTTTAAGGTTCAAATTTTCTGTGGAGGTTCCAAGCGCTTGAAACGGCATCAAGACTGGGAGCAGGAGATTGGACAATATGAGGTGACAATGCTAGTTAGATCAAGTTGAAATTAATCACGTTTCTCTCATAATGATTTTATTGTGCATCTGGAAATTCTGTTCAGGCAAAAAATTAAAATTGTCTCCTGCTGTGTTAGAATCTTAATTTCAATCTAGTGGAGTTTGTTGTTTCTAAAATTGCACCTCATGTTTTTTTTTTCCCCTTCAGGTTCTTGTTATGACCCCACAAATATTACTTCACAACTTATCTCATTGTTTCATCATGATGGAAATGATTGCACTTTTGATATTTGATGAATGTCATCATGCTCAAGTCAAAAGCAACCATGCTTATGCAGTAATCATGAAAGTATGCTGTACTTTTGCACAACTTCAGACATTCAAAATGAAGTTACACAATTTTCTCCATAAAATCTCTCCATTTCCATAGTTTTTATTTTGACAATATTTAGTTTGACAATATGTCAGATGTTCTACAAAAGTAATTCCTCAAAGGTTCCTCGTATATTTGGCATGACCGCATCCCCTGTTGTTGGAAAAGGTAATATGACAGTTTTAATTTCAAAAAGTTGAGTGCCAACAAGAGCAAAGATTGTTAATACCTTTCAATATTATTGAATTACAAGATTTTGGTAAAGAACGGGAAAATAGAGAATAGACTTTTAAAATTGAACGGATAAGATGTATTATGGTGTCATGTGACTCAAAAGAGCACAGAAATTAAACTGAGCATTATTAGGCTCCTACCTCAAATCAAATAAAGAACAAACAACTTACTAGAGATGTGAATAAGATAAGGTTCTTAAACAGATAAGATCTGTAATGTGAAGTTCTCTTTAATATTGTATAGGTTATCCTGGGTTTCATTATCTCCTTCTAAGATATTCAAAATTGATACAAAATTTTCTCATCTACACAGTTCTTCCCATTCCTTGCCTTTTAACAAACACACCAGTGAGAAACCAAACCAAAACAACTAACTAACTGATTAGAAAGTAAGTGGGAGTTAAACTCACAAAAGCCTACCCTTGTGGAAACTTGTCCTTTAGCTATGGAGGGACAGCTTGTGATGACTTCAATATGAGGTCTCTCCATATGATTTTAAGGAGGGAAGGGACGAGGGAGGAAGAGAGGTCCGCTTGTTTGCTATGGTTTAAGGGGCAGAGTGGAAAAGGTCACTTTGTTTGGTTCATTAGGTAGAGTAGCTAAATTTATTGTTATTGGATGAAAGATAAAATGAAATCTTTGGACAACTTAGTTTGTGCAATGCAAAAATTATAAACTGCTTTCCATTCCCTCCAGACCCCCCTAATGAAACAAAAATGTGCTGGATATATAAAATTGATTCCAAGTGAAACACTTTTTGATTCCAAATGGCTAACTTGACACACTATAAAAAAATAAACAAAAGGAAAACGGTGGGATGGAGAAAGGGAATTTGTCAGCCACACAGAGGAAGGTCAATATTTCCTTCTACATTTTAATTACATGATTAGGAGATTTAATTACATTCCATAATTAGGAGTATTAATAGGCTACTAATATATTTTATATTTATGGTATAGGATCATTGATCCTGAATTGTAGGAATAGATTATATTCACCACAAACTTGGATTTTCAGTTATTAAGTCTTTGTATTCTATTTAAGAACAATTGCTCCTCTATGAATAATATTAGAAACAAATTTTCTGACATGACAATGTGTTAAATATTCCCCATTGAGTTTATTATATTTATGTTAATAAACCTGTTAGATTAACAGGGCTTAGGCCCATCCATCTGTATTTTTCTATTTATAGATACATAATCCTGTGGGAACGGATTCAGTGACCCTTTCCCAGGAGAAGTCACGTAACTTTAATTAATTTGCTCAATTTTTAACTAGTTTCATTTATACTTTTTTGTTTTGGAAAATTGAAGTTGGTCATTCAAGATATAAAAATTAACTAAATCCGTTCCCGTGTTCTATACACATTAGGGATTCATCTTATGTCTCTTTCTTTTTATTTCAACATGGTATCTAGAGTTAAAGTTAATCCTTGCCTCTCCAGGGAACCCACTGTTCGTTGGTGCTAATTCTTTTCCTAAAAGCTTTGTTATTTCTGGCACTGTTCTTAGTTTCTTTTCCAGCCATTGTTTTTCACCACCACTGAGTCTGGTCTCCCCTCTGTGTTGCAACAATGGCTGTGTTGCGGATAATTCAGCTTAAGATTATAAAACCAAGCATGTTGAATTAGACAAACACTTTGTAAAGGAGAAATTGGATAATGACCTCATACCATTTGTATCTTCTGGAAAGGACTAAGTGGTGTTACATTTCAGTCTATTGTTGGCAAGTTGGGAATGGATGACATCCACTCACCAACTTGAGGGAGAGGGTCAGAATCCAATGATTTATGCTGCAAATAATATTTCCTTGTACAATTTTAATTACATAATTAAGATATTTAATTACAGTCTATAATTATGATTAATAGGCTGACAATATATTTTATATTTATTGTACATAATCATTGATCCTGAATTGTAGGAATAAATCATATTTATCATAAATTGGGATTTTTGGTTATGAAATCTTTGTATTCTATTTAAGGACAATTGCTCCTTTATAGATAATTAGAAATAGTTTTTCTGACAGGTTGTGGTCTATTAATTCAATTTTATACATGGCTGGAAAAGCATGAAGTATCTCAATTTAAAATTGGAAGGTTTTATTAATCCATTATTGCATATAGTTGAACTAGATTTTAATCCAATTTTATACTAAATGAAAATTTTTATACATGGCTGGCAAAAAGCATGAAAGGTACTATTAGTCCATTTTCCATATAATTGGATTAGAAGCCATTGGTTAACACTGAAAGGTTAAAATGCCGCGAGAGAGAAAAATATATAATGTGGGGGACCTTTTTTCTTGAGTGTGGGACAGGAAGGTAGTGAAAGGGACAGACTAAGGTCCCTGACATTTTATATAAACTTTATAAGTATTGACCTGAAATTTTTAAGGAAAAATTTAGTGTTAGTTAATTTTTCTTTTTGTAAAACTCATTAGTCATCTCTATTTACATTGGCCATCATCACATGAAAATTTATTAAATAAAAAGAAAAGTGAAGGAGCACAAAACATTGGGAGACTAAACCAAACACCCATGTAAAACAAATGAAACAACTTCTCAAAAAAGTATTTGTTTAGATTTTACCTTTAACTTTGTTTATATTTCTTAACCAGGACTGTTCCATCTGGTCCTTAGAAACAATAAATGATATGCATGTCTGTGCAGTTTCGAATGTATCCTTGGGCTTTCTGTTTATAGATATAAATGAACTTATTTTAATATTGTATTTAAAAAAGATTAACTGTTTTCTTATCTGGTGGTTCCTCCATATTAATGTTTTTTTTTTTTTTTTTTTTTTATATATCCCATTTTTGTCTGTTTTCCATGAGTGTTACCCTAAATTTTCCTACATTGTTGATAATTGATCCTTTCATATTGTCTATGCTTATTTCAATAAGCATAATAACTGAGTTCTTGTTGTAGTTTATTACAAATATGTCAAATCCTTGTCACAATTTCATAATTTGCTGGTTCTTTGCATTTTCAGGAGCTTCTAGTGAAGCAAATTTGGCAAGAAGCATCAACAGTCTTGAACATATGCTTGATGCTAAGGTAGGTCTATTTTGTACAACATGTTGAAATACTTAAATCCATGTGCATTTGTTGTCTGTTAAAAGATATTAAAACTTTTGCTGTCCTTTCCTGGAGAGAAAATCTTCTTTCCAGTATTTGATCTCCATAGAAAGATACTGGTGTCTGAACTCTTCTGAATTCTTTATATTTAACTTGTATGCAAAGTGCAGGGTTCTTGTGGATAATTACCTAGTTGTGCTACTGGTTAGATACCAGACATGGTTACCAATCTCTCATGGTTTAATCTGATTTGTAGGTTTACTCTGTTGAAGACAAGGAATTGAAATCATATGTGACCACTCCTGTGATTAATATATATCGTTATGCTTCAACTGCAAGTGGGGAAACTAGCATGTACTTAATTGAAGAGATTAAACGCCAGGTGCACTTTTGCTATGAGTTTTGAGATGACTAGATAAATAAGGTTTATTGATCACTTCATAATTTTATTTCAATAGTGCATAGCAACCCTTGGTAGGAGTTCAGAAGATCACCAGAAACGGATGAATACAAAGAAACTTCTGAACCGAATGCATGATAATGTGGTTTTCTGTTTACAGAATCTTGGCATTTGGGGAGCACTGCAAGTAAGACTCTTGATTATAAATTTTAGTTCTGTAGGAATTTGACTAAAAATAGATTATTTAGTCTATATATTTTTTAGCATAATCTATATATAATACATAATAGTTTGCTGTAATTTGTTCCATTTTGTTGGTTCCCCCCTTTACAACTGATTTTGCTAGTATAGATGTGATATCTAAAGATAAGGGAATGTTATTTAGAATTCAGTTAGACAAGTCTTCTGATTACATGTTTTCCTTGGTTTTGGTCTAGTCCTAATATATCCTTTTGCATTTAGTTATAGATCTCGGAATATCCGTTTTTTCTTTTGTCCATTCCTGTGGTTTTCCATCATATTTATTGTTTTCTTCTCTAATATGCGTTAACTTTCCAAGGCTAGTCATATGCTTCTGAGTGGTGATCGTTCTGAGAGGCATGAATTAGTGGAGGCAGAAGGAAATTCAAGTGATGACTCTGTGTGTGACACTTATCTAGCTCAGGCTGCCGAACTATTTACTTTACAGTGCATTAGAGGTATTTTTACATCAACTGGTGTTTTTTAATCACACCGCAGCTGTTAGTAGGTTTTCTCTTTTCTGGTTGCTATAGCCATCCATTTTGCTCGATATTAGGCTAACCTTTATCTAGCACTAAATTAGTTTTTTCATTGTTAATTTTTACTATATGTTTAAAACAGATTTCTTGTTGGATAGATGATTCATTTTATTGCAACTAAACATGTCTTTTGTAGGTGACAATGTATCTGATGATTTATCTTCTTCAGAAATATTGAAAGAGCCATTTTTCTCAGCTAAGCTCTTGCGACTCTTTGGGATACTTTCCACCTTTAGGTTGACAAATCTATGCTGTTTAATGCATGTTTTTCATATAGCACATGTCTCATTGTTATTAGGTTATGAAGCTAATACATTTGGGCAAATTCTGATGTCACGTTCCAACTTCAGGTTGCAAAAGAACATGAAATGTATTATTTTTGTGAATCGAATTGTGATTGCGAGATCCCTGTCATACATACTTCAGAAGCTCAAGCTTCTAAGACAATGGAGGAGTGATTATCTAGTAGGAGTACATTCTGGGCTGAAGAGTATGTCCCGAAGAACCATGAACATGATTCTTGACAAGTTTCGCTCTGGAGAGGTACTACTGTTGGATTTCTCTTTATTTTGGGAATGTAGAAGCCATTACTATCCTATATGCTAGTTTTTGTTTCAGTTGAGATTAAAACAGAAAAAGATATGCTTGAGGGCTTGTTGAGACCCCTCTACTGTTCCTGATATTTATATAAATGATAAAGGAGATACAAAGGAAGTTGAAACATTAAAGACTACAACTAGGTGCTAGGTGTAGAGGTTATTCAACACTCAACCTCCTAGCTTACACATAATGATTGCCTGGATATACTAACTATTTCTACAGTTTCAACAACTGAATTAAGCTATACTTGTGTGTACAAGTTGCTAATTGTCATAGGATATTCTTTGATTTTACCTGATTATTCATTATAGTGAGAAGAGTGTTCATTTACGGTCTTTGCTCACTTTAGCACCTTTTCCTGGAAATGATTTCTCTAAACTGTCGTAGCTGATCCCTGGATGCTGCCGATAGAAGTCTTGACAAAACATAGTGCCCAGCTAGTTTTCTTTGGGAAGACAAACATCTTGGCTAAAGTTGATTGGATTCTTATTGATAAACTCTAGGGAAGAGAGAAGTATTGAGTTGAAATCACGTCTTTCTAAGACAGCAAGAGAGCTTTATTGTTATTGACAAAAAAAAAAAATGAATACAATAAATAGAAGAGATTTGATATCATCTAGTAACAAAGATATGATACGAGTATAACAAAAAAGTTCATAATAATACATATATGTTGTGGAATAGTCCAAGCATACTCACTACAAGATCCTCTACTAACACAAACAGAATTTGATAACAAAGAAACAAGCTGCAAAGAATCCGTAGAAGGTTAACAATGGAAGCACCAACACAAAAAATTAACTTTGCTCAATTGAAGTGTGAACTTCAATCTATGTCCGTGACATAATTCACTATCACAGATTACATTTCGAAAATTTTCTCTTTACAACGAACTCTCGCTCAACTCATTCTCTTAGTCTTTTAGTTGACAACAACTCTTAAGTTAGTTTTAACTACCGATACAGGTTCCTATGTTAGTTCATAACTATCGTAACTAACTTTCTTGAAACATGCCTAAACACGTAGAGAAAAAAAGTGAACAATGCTTCACACTTCTGAGTAAAAACGTCACTGAGATAGGTGGCTTCACTAGACGCTCATTAGTCACTAAGTACTAGATGCCCTACTCTGGCAATACAAGATGCACGCCTTCTATAAGATGACTTGTATGAGGTTAGACATTTCTCTGGTTACATAGGATGAACTGTTTATTTTTATAATTAAATAGTCGTAATTATACATGATCAATTACTTATTATATAGAATTGAATATCTGATAGATATCGAAATTACAATAGGAGGAAATTCAGAGAGGAAGCTCTAATTACAATGGAAATTGCAGGAAAAATTGTGAAAACTGAAAAGAAATAAATTAAGAATCAATGCTTCTCTGCCCTGTGCTCACTGCCAAAGTACACCTTCATCCTAACTCCCGTGCATATCCCTATAATCAACTCCCATCAATGCGAAGTAGACTTTATTAATCTTAGAAATTCAATTATGTAATGCATGTGGCAAAGTTTTGTAATCATTTGCTATTATAAACTAAAGAAATGGTTATTTGATTGTTTATTAATATACTGATGTGGCATTAAACGTATTGTGGGAATGTTAAATGTATCTTATATTGCAAAACTATGGAATGGTTGGGAGATACTGGGGGAGTTTTGTAAAATATATAATGCCTAACCTTTCTGCTCATACTTTTGAGCCTTATTGGTGTTAAAGGTGGTAGATGGTATACTGAGGAAAAAGATAAATGTGATCATGGCTTAAATATGTAAATATATTTCCTAGCTTGTCAGATAGTTAGTTCCACTAATGTGTGTGCCGATGTTTCTCATGCTGTTAACAGTTGAATTTATTGGTTGCAACCAAAGTTGGTGAAGAAGGACTTGACATTCAGACATGTTGCCTCGTCATACGGTTTGATCTTCCAGAAACTGTTGCCAGCTTTATACAGTCAAGAGGCCGTGCACGCATGCCTCAGTCTGAATATGCTTTTTTGGTGGACAGGTACTCTTGCTGATAGATTTCAGAAGTAATTTAAACAAACCCATCCATTTGGTTATTTTTGAAATCTTCCTCTTGTTGCAGTGGTAATAAGAAGGAGCTTGACATAATTGATGGTTTTGAGAAAGATGAACACCGAATGAATATGGAAGTTACTTTTCGAACATCTGATGAGACACACATCATCCCTGAGGAAAGAATTTTCAGAGTTGAGTCGACTGGTGCTTCTGTTAGTTCTGGATATAGTATCTCATTGCTTCACCAGTATTGTTCAAAGCTTCCACATGATGAGTATGAGCTTATTTAAACTGGACCTTGTTTTAATTTTTTATCCAAATTATATACCTAATAAGGAGTTTCAAGTAAATAAAATACAAACACTGTTTTAAAATATAATAATCTATCTTTGCAGGTATTTTGACCCCAAGCCAAATTTTTATTTCTTAGATGATTCAGAGGGAATTGTTTGCCACATAAGATTGCCTTCCAATGCACCAATACACCAAATTTTGGGTGCGCCACAGTTGTCTATGGAGGCTTCCAAACGAGATGCTTGCCTGACAGCAATAGAAGAACTGTATAAATTAGGCGCTTTAAGTGATTGTCTCTTGCCAAAGGAAGATGATGCAGAACCAGAAGAACAGGTTTCTGGCTCTACTGATGAAGATGAATGTGAAGGTCAAACTTCAGCTTCATTCCTATTAGCCAATACTTTCATTGTCTCAGTGGGTTTTCAAAAGTTTACCATTTAAGTTGTATTTTATTACAAACTGTCGAGCATATTTAGTGGTCAATGAGCGTATTAAGTAGAATGACTTATCCAGCATGTTGCCATACAATTCACTTCCTGTCTTTTGAAATTCTACACAATCCCATTTTGGTAATTATTATTGTAACATACATGTCTATGGATTTAGTGTTAATCATACTGTCAGTGTATAAACTCTTTTGGTGATGCAGTAACACATGATTGGAAGATTGTGTAAAGTTTTTCATACCAAAATGGATCAAATCAAATTCTTCGTGCATCTTTACCTGTTTATAGTCTCTAATGGGAAGATTTTTATCTGTTTTCAGATGTAATACTATTACCAAGTGGATTTTTATCAACTTATGCCTGTAAATGTAACTATATCACTATGTTGTGTTCTACTATATTTAATTTCCTTTTTTTGCAGATGCCATCTCAAGAGGAGAATTACATGAGATGCTAGTTCCTTCTGCCTTTGGTCAGTCATGGACTAACGAGGATGAAATCACCCATCTCAACTCGTACTACATAAAATTTAGTCCATGTCCAGAGGATAGGGTCTACAAAGAGTTTGGTCTTTTCATCATGGCCCCTCTTCCAATGGAGGCTGAGAAATTAGAACTTGATCTCCATCTTGCTCATGGACGATCTGTGATGACAAAATTTGTCCCATTTGGAGTTGTAGAATTTGACAAAGACGAGGTAAATGACATTTTTTTTATCAAAATAAAAACAGAGAATTTAAAGTTAATGCTTGGAGTTTTCCATCCCGCAGATTAAGATGGCAGAGAAATTTCAAGAAATGTTCCTCAAAATTATTCTGGATAGATTAGAATTTGTTTCCGATACTGTAGACTTGGGTATGGCTGCTGCAGCTCAGACAAGCTCGTCGACCTTCTACCTTTTGCTTCCAGTCGTATTGCAAGAATATGGAAATGCCATGAAAGTAGATTGGAAGACAGTGAAAAGATGCCTTTGGTCACCAATCTTCAGGCATCCAAAATATACTATGGACAAAAGAAAAAGCCCTTTTGATATTCCCCTGCAACTTGCCAATGGTTACAGAAGTGTAAGAGATGTGGAGAATGGTTTAGTGTATGCCCCACATAAAAAGACATTTTATTTTGTCACAAATATTGATTATGAAAAGACTGGATATAGTCTTCATAAAGAATCAGGCACTTCAAGCTACGTGGATGACTTAATTGAAAAGTGGGTATCTGGTTATTATTACGGCTTTATTCTTATTCCATTTTAATTTTGAATACCCAATTCTTCTATATTGGTAAAAACATTCATATTTATGGGCATCTTTCAGATTCCTGATTAACTGATTTAGTTAGATATCTGAATGTGTATGCATATAAGTTGGAATATCATATATTGCTTATGCTATTTGACAAAAAAATATGTGCATGCTTGATATCAGGTTTTCCATTCATCTCAAATACCCAGAACAACCGCTTCTGCGTGTAAAACCACTCCCCAATTTGCACAACCTGCTACACAACCGAAAGCGTGAGGATGCAGGTACTGAATATGTTATCTTGACTAGAACTGTTTTAATTAAAAGGAAAAATTGTTAACACTTCTTACAACCATGAAATATTTTGAAATACATGGAATGTTATAGCCAGCAACACTAGGAAATAAATCTAACTGAAAAAAACAGACCAGGAAACTCCACAAAATAAATCATGATGCACCAAAACTGTCTTGAATGATCGCATCATCCCCTGTTTTTCTTTTGTGGTCCTCTTGCTGCAAGTGCAAATCTTTCAATGAACACATGCCATCAGTTTCTCCACTCAACATAATTTTCTCCTGATTTCCTCTCTTCTAACATCAACAAAAACCTCATGGATATTAGTAACTTAGTGCCCAGAATTCTTCCTCTGACCTCATCCAAATTCTTGTTTAGTTCGAGCAGGATGGTATATATGGTGCTTGTTCTCCGGGAGCTTGTACTGCTTGCTATCTCCAAGACACTACCACACCATGTGTTCATAAATGTTCAGTTGCTGCCAGTGCCTTGTGAGAGAGTGGTAGTATTCAGTGGTAGAAGTGTCTCCTTGTCGCAGTTCATGTGTTAGAGGGGTAGTATTCTCCAGGAACAGTTTGTTTTTACAATTCAGGAAGTTATTTATGCCATTTATATCACCCATTTCAGTATATGGGAATAAACTTAGTTGTTACAATTCAGAAATTTGCTTTGATACCATGAAAATAAGTTTATTCCCATATACTGAAATGGGTGATACAGATGACATAAAAATCAGGACCTTAATTAGGGATATTAAATTATCTACTTTACAGACACGGAAACAAATCAAAACTGCTATTACTCCCTTAATTGCATGTGTATAATTAATTAGAATGTTTGCTTTGTGAATTATTAGAATTATAATTTTAAATCCTAGACCTGAATTCACCTAATCTTTTGTTGGGATAGAGTGGGCTAAATTTGTCCACAAAAGCCCATTTTACAACATCATAATGGTGCAAATGCATCAGATTTTTAGTTCGAATTAATATTTTTTGCTACCTAATTGCATCTATATTTAACCCTTAACTTCACTGGTCTAGATTTATAGCTTCAAATTAGATTTTATGGTTTCACTCATCTTTTGTGTGCTGATCCTCTTTATTCTTTGTTGCACCACTGTGATGGGCCATTACTTACTACTCCCCTTCACCCTCTTCTCTCCCCTTTCCCACTAGTCAAGCCACCTTGACAAAGCCTCGCATCACCGTGACGAGGGCATCACAGTACATTATGTCATGAATGTATCATTGCAACTTGTCTATTGCAAAATGAAGCAGCACCCTTGTGCCTCTCCATCCTTGAGCTTTTGCCACAATCTCATCTGCATGTCTAGATATTATACATTTATTGGAGGAAACTTGGTAATCTGGAGAAGTAAAAATCAAAATATTTTAGCTATATCTAGTGCTGTAACTGATTTCTTAGCTATGGCACATGTATTTGTGATTTGCTTAGGCTGGATTATGTCGTAGAAGGCTTGAAGATTAATTGGGTGGGATGGACCTATGAAGCTCTTTTGTGATAATAGATCAGTAATCAACATAGGTTATAATCCTGTTCCGTGCTATAGGGTTTTATTTGTACTCTATATGTACCTTCACAAGTCAACTTGCATATATTCTGACTAAAGGATTGCACAGTCCAAATTTTGAAAGAATAATATGCAAACTGGGAATGAAAAACATTTATCCTCCAACTTGAGGGGTATTGTTGGAAAAGGACCATTTGATGTTCTATATCTTTCCAAGTAGCTTAGTATTAATTGGGTTCAGTGTATCTTGATACCAATTCTGATTATATATAGATAAATCACTTGAGGGTATTCAGAAAATACTGACTTTGTTTCTCTCTTCTCACAGTATACAGATATAAAATCCAAAATTCATTCTTAAGATTGCTTTGAATGAATTCTTCTATAAATAATGAAGATATTCTCATTTCTTCTAACAGTGAGCTCTGTGAGGGTTTCTTTATGATTTTTGTGTTGGCAATTTAAAAAGTGTACCTTGACTATGTTCAGATTTGTATATTTGATTTTTGGTTTTTGAGTTGTATTATATGCTGATAATTCATCAGAATTTTATTTAAATGTTGGTAACTTTTGAATGTCTGACAGAACCACAGGAGCTGGATGAATATTTAATTTATTTACCTCCTGAGCTATGTGAACTGAAAATAATGGGCTTTTCGAAGGATATTGGCAGTTCCATATCTTTGCTACCTTCAATTATGCATCGACTTGGAAACTTGCTGGTGGCTATTGAACTAAAGCAATTGCTATCTTTTTCTTTTCCCGAGGCAGCCGAAGTTAGTGCCCTTAGAGTAAGTCATATTAAATTAAATGTATTATTTACATTACTTTCTCATTAGTGTATTATCTAACAATTGTGAACATATTACCAGATTTTAGAGGCTCTCACCACTGAGAAGTGTCAGGAGCGCTTTTCCCTTGAAAGACTTGAAGTACTTGGTGATGCTTTCCTTAAATTTGTTGTTGCACGCCATTTTTTTCTCATGCATGACAGCCTTCATGAAGGAGACCTAACAAAAAGGCGTTCCAATGCTGTAAATAATTCCAATTTGTTGAAGTTGGCCATTAGGCGCAATTTGCAGGTAAAACTATACTAAGCATCAAAATATGGGTATAAATATTATACATTTACTATGTACAATAAATATAGATTGATTCTATTAATAAATATAGATTTGTTTGTAGAAAATTCATAAAATTAAGGGATTGAAATTAGGAGTTTATTTGGCATATTTACTCTTGATTTAGAGTCTTTGTTTCTGCCAACAAACACACCATATTGGCGAACTCGCATGGCGGTCTGGAGCAACCATGGCAGAAATTGTGAACTGCACAGTGCTCCCTTTCAAAATGAAGAAGAATAAGCCTTGAGTTTGTGCAACCCACCCAAGGCACTAAAATCCCTAATTTTCTTTTCGGGTGGTTACACATAGTGTTGGCTCAGTAGGTTTTTTTTTTTTTTTTATATAAAAGAGGGTTGGGCAATATAATCTGAACCAAATCCAACCATCGATAGCAGAAAGTTTAACCTAATTGCATCCTAGCCTTAACCTAAAGCTGTCCTACCTAGTGACCTCCTCTCATGCTTGTGCAGTGTCGTTGTTGTCACACATTTGCTGACATCCCACAGCTCCATCACCCCATATCGTTGTGGTCCTGTAGTTGTTGTCATGCTATTGGCATTCCACACTTGTTGTCCAGTTGTATCTGACGTGCTACCACCATGTTGTTGTAGTCATTCCACTGCAAGTCTTTCCTTTTCTTTTTATTTCTATTTCCTTTCCTTTTAGCGCCATCCTACCTTCTTAATTTTTCTTGTTTTTTTCCACTCAATACTTATTCTCTGAATTTATGAAACAAATGATCTCCTACTTTTCAACAACTACAATGGCAATTGAACAGGTTTGTTCAAGAACATCCCATAGAAATGACTCGAGTTGGAAACATTGTCATCTGAATGAATCAAACTTGAACACAATCCATTTGTAGTTATTGTGGAAAAATTATGAAAGTAGAATTACCAAAGCAAAAGAACATCTAATGGCAAAGAATGTTGTAGCCTGCACTAAAACTCAAAAACATGTGAAAGAAGAGCTTTGGAAATTATTTAAAGAAAAAGTTGTCTTTCAGAAATCTTACACCGTGCGGCTGATGATAATAATGAGTGAAGATGAAGTTGAAATTTCCACAACTAGTAATGATACAGGGAGCAATAGCAGTGGAAAAAAAGAGATCAATGGATATGTGTTGTGGAAATAACTGAACAAATTGACTGTAAAAGCGTCCACCATAACAAAATCAAATACGATAACCGTAAGAAGTCACAAACTATTTGTAAATGGTAAACGAAGGAAACAACAAGAAAGAATCAAGCATACAAAAGTAACCTGCTTCAATTGAAGAGTTAACAAACTTCAATGCCTTTAAAGTTGGAATATTATTCAACTTCAGATCTCCCTTGACAAACTTCCTCCAATATACCTTTTGGTCTCCCACTCCACTTTTTCACAAAATTACGAGTCATGACATCTAGTTTTGTGATTGCTGTTTCTTGTGGCTTTCATTGTACACGTTGAAATCACCTTAACCAATTTTCTGTCATCTTTTTTCCTCAATCGATGTTACAACCATTATTAGAGTTTTAAAATAAAGTAAAGTATATACTGTATCGGGGCAAGAAAAATAGGATTGGGCTAGTCTGGAATTGAAGAAAGAAATACAATATATGAGAAGAGTATTCACATCAGCTTCATGTGTATTATTCAATCTCATGTGACAAGTAAAAGCATCATACAAGATTAAAGTTAGATATAAATTTTAAATTAGATTTGAAACACAACCTTAGATTCTTCCTAGAAGATAAAGTATAAACACAACTGCTAATACTGGATATGCTATTGTATATTAGATACTCCCAATAAATACAAACCCAGTACAAATCTTAACTGACGATTGAAGGCACTAGAGTACCCCTCGAACTGAAATATAGAGATTGACTAAACAATTTAGTAAGGCTTATAATCTGGATACCATTTTTCTATCTTGAGATCTGGCTTTAGAATGGGTTCATGTAATTAGGTTGTATTGTTATATTAGTTTGAGTCATTCAGCCTGGGTCATGATATCTACACACACAAATTTTTTGTAATCTTTCATTTTTTTTATTGATAGAACACTTTCTCTTTCAACTTTCTTAAGATTCAAAATTATGTTTATTGTCTTCAACTTTATCTCCCTGTTCTCTCTTGCAGATCTATATATGCGATCAGACATTTGATCCCTCTCAATTCTATGCATTAGGCCGTCCTTGCCCGAGAATTTGTTGTAAAGAAACTGAAGAAAGCATACACTTTTGTGCAAATTCTGTTAAGGAGCAAGGAAAAGTAACTGAAACCCGATGTAACAAAAATCATCATTGGCTACATAAGAAAACAGTTGCTGATGTGGTGGAAGCTCTGGTTGGAGCATTCCTAGTTGACAGTGGCTTTAAAGCCGCAATTGCCTTTCTTACTTGGATTGGCATACGAGTTGATTTTGAAGCTTCACAAGTTGTTGATATTTGCATGGCAAGTGCTGGCTATTTACCTCTTTCTTCTGATGTGGACATTCCTTCCCTTGAAAGTAAGCTAGGACATCAATTTTTTCATAAGGGTCTGCTTCTCCAGGCATTTGTGCACCCTTCTTACAATAAGCTTGGAGGAGGCTGTTATCAGGTTTGTGCAACTTCTCTTTTTCCTCCTGGTTTTGACTTCATAAAAGAACTAGTTTCCTTTACTTTATAGTTCTATGAATTCCAGTGAGATATTTGGTCTTTAATTTTTTTAAATGTGATAATTCCTTGCAGCGATTGGAGTTTCTTGGAGATGCTGTCCTGGATTATTTGATTGCTTCATATTTATTCTCAGCTTATCCCAAACTAAAGCCTGGTCAATTGACAGATTTGAGATCATTATCTGTTAACAACAAGGCATTTGCCTGTGTAACAGTAGATCGCAGTTTTGATAAATATCTTTTATGTGATTCAAATGACTTGTCTGAGGCGATAAAAAAGTATGTAGACTACGTTCGAGGTCCTACAACAGAGAGTGGCATTAAAGAAGGCCCAAAATGTCCCAAGGTATATAGTACAGCCTTTATACAAAGTTACTACACCTTGGTGCTGTTGCTGCTATTATTATTATACATTTACCAATTTCAGATGAAGTTAGTAAAACATCTGGATCCATTTTAAAGTTTGGTTTGGCTATTTTATCTGGAATAATGCTCTACTCTCTCTCTCTCTCTCTCTCTCTTACATGCACACACACACGTCACAACACATGTAAAGTTTTCATATTTTACTTCTTTTTTGAACACATACAATTTTTATTCTGCCATAGATGCTTGTTGTAAGGTGATGCGATCCACTAGCCCTGGCATTATGCTCTTACTAGGAATATTAAAAGAGCAAATAAATGGAATACTAAAAGAGAACCTGAGCTCTTGTTCAAGGAAGTAAACCCCAACCCATCCAAATGATTGCCAATATTTTTGAAAAAATCACAAAAAAATAAACCAGTAAATGCTGGGTAGGGAAGCCCAGGAGTCTTTTTATTGTCCAATTGAGATAAGATGGATTTAATTAATGTCATGAGTAACTCTTCTAAGAGAATTAGGAAACTTTTTACGTTAGATTCTATGCATCTCATAATTTTCTGATAGGTATGTCTTGCTTTTTTATTTTGCATAAAAAAATATGATTTATAAATTTGACATCATTGATTGCTTCAGGCACTGGGTGACTTAGTGGAATCTTGTGTTGGTGCCATCCTTCTAGATACTGGGTTCAATTTGAACAAAGTTTGGGAAATTATGACTTCGTTCTTGGACCCAATCATGAAATTCTCATCAAGCTTGCAGCTGAGTCCTATTAGGGATTTGCGAGAACTTTGCCAAGCTCATAATTTGGAGTTGGAGTTTCTGTCAGTGCCATTAAAACTGACTAAAATGTTTTTAGTTGAAGCCAAAGCGAGTGGGAACAATGTATGTGAAACAGCTTCCGCAACTGGCCAAAATAAAAAGGAGGCTTGTAGAATTGCTTCACTTATGCTTTTTTCAAAGTTCAAGGTAAAACAATCATGTTTAGTTGTATGTTTTTCATCCTCTTTTATCAACTCAACACCATAGAATTTACATTTCTTTGTTGTCTGGTGAGATACCCCAGGTGAGTACTGTTCTGAAATCAATAGTGCTTATCACCTTTAAATTTTTAAATACTCTACTGTTTTTTTAAACAAGTGTTGAAGTCTTAAGATGTTTCTTATTTCTTCGTTTGGAGCTTTACACTCTCGGAATAATGATGTCCATTACTATGGAGAAATTTTCATTACAATTTTTTTTTCTTTTTAGGTATTCCGTAGAGTCATCTAGTGAATTGTGTTTTATTATGTCTGTCAATTTCTGCTCTTTATATACTTCAGTTTGCACTGATGGAAAGTAGTATCTTCTAAGCTCATTCCTGTGCCTTAACACAATTATAGTTTTTTTCCTTTTTCAACAACTATTTTTCTTGAAATTGGGATTTAACTCTTGTACCATCTTAAATTAGATTTGTATCTAACTCAACTCCACAAAATTGGTTTTTAAGACTTTTTTCACACTCTATTGCTAATCGTTGTAGGACTTGAATTTTTCCAATAATTTCATGAGATTTTTTTTAAAATAAATGAGGTGGGGTTTAAATACAAAGTCCGGAAGCCTAGTCTTGGATTGCTGTTATAAAAAACAATTGGAAAGATGCATTTTTATCTTCCCCAGCTGCAAGCCCAGGAGCTATATATTGTTTGATTTTAAAAATTGATTTGAGCGGTAATGGGTATGGATGTGCAGGCTCAAGGCTGGAAAGCAAAGTCAAAAACTTTGGAAGAAGTTCTGGAATCAACTTCTAAAATGGAACCAAAACTTATTGGCTATGATGAAACTCCCATTGATGTAACAGATACCAGTATTGCCAAGAATATAATGGTAACTGCAGACTTGTACAGCAAATCAAACCCAGAAATTCGACCTATCCAAGATACAGATGAAATATGCTCTCCATGTGTGAAACCTATTGGCCAACTGCTTCAATCTTCTGCGAGGGAAAAACCCAGTGAAATATTTGAAAATCATTGCAGCAGTGAATCATCAGGGACAGGTAGTGTAAAATCATTGTATTCTCACTGAGCCTGTGTCTTGTTAATCCTAAATACTTTTTTATATTCTTTGCAAATAGGAACCGCAAGATCACGACTGTATGAATTGTGTGCTGCTTATTGCTGGAAACCTCCTTCATTTGAATGCTGCAAAGAAGAGGGACCAGATCACCTCAAACAGTGAGTGCCTTGTTATTTTTTTTATTGACCTAGAAATTTGTTTAGCCTGTGATGTAACTGGGATAGGAATAGGACATTACATGTTTAAAGGAAAAGATTTTTTGACACTTTTTTTGACAATTTTAACAATTCAATAGCACTCAATTGGATCAATATTTTTTTTTTTAGATAATTTATCATGATTTGGAAAGAGAAAAGAAAGGTTTGGTGAAGAGTTTGTCAAAGTTTGTTAACAAAAACTTTGTCAAAGTATCAAAATCCAATCTTCATTGTTGGTATAGGACAAGAGACACTTTAGATATTCATACTATCAGGTTTAAGCTTGTTTGGAATTTGACTCAAAATCTTTATTTCATCAAGCTTGTTTGGAATTTGACTCAAAATCTTTATTTCATCCACTGGTAGAAGTTGAGAAGTAGCTATCAACGATAATTAGAACCATAGAAAAGACATAAGAAAAATATCCATAACGTTATTATTGTTCCATTTTTAGATTCACTTACAAGATGACCTTGGAGATAGAAGAGGCCCCTGATACTGTTTTAGAGTTTGTTGGCGAACCTCGGACGAAAAAGAAAGATGCTGCAGAGAGTGCGGCTGAGGGTGCATTTTGGTACCTGCAACAGGTAGGCTACTTTTGCTAGTGGTAGTTAACATGTTCCAGAACAACTATCATGTCTCATAAGTCTGAGGTAATTTGTTCTAGTAATGTCTTCATTATTGAGGCTGTCATTTCCAATTTCTGAATGCTCTCATTCTTTAGGTAATATATTGGAAAGCATAATTTATAGATATGTATTGTTTTGGTCTCATAGTTAGATCTTCAACTTGTATGTAAACTGCACCTCAGATATAACCGTGAATTTTCTATACATTTGAAATATAAATGATCATTGTTTGACCGTTGCTCTATATGATCCTTTTTTCTCGAAGGAAAAGTTGGTTTAGAGTTACAAAAAGTCATTATATTGGCTTCCTTGTTTAGTCAAAAGTCATAATAAATTAGTCCTAAACTTAAATTTCCTTCATCTATGGATATCACTATACTACTACTCTGTGATTAATAGTTGGCTCGACTCAAAAAAGGAACCATTCTAAAAATCTCTACCCACACATACATAGAATAACAATTATGAAAATTAATAGATACGATCTGATGAGGGTTATGAATAATTAAGTACTAAATGACAATATTTTGTACAAACCACAATCGAAATCACACAAGTTTGTATTTTTTAGGAATTATGTCGAGCACGTGCTTACGTGACATTCAATAGACAAAATATTGCATACATGATTCACAAAATAAACACCCATTTCAACCTATGTTAAATATAAAGGACGGAGAAAACAGAGTGTAATCATAAATTTACCTTCGAGAGATAAGTCGCGGAAAAGGGACAAATTTGAAGAGATGAAAACAAGTTCTTAAGAGATAAAAAAAGAGGAAGAAAGAGAATAATGTTGTGATGTGATGAGTTGCTAGCTTATATATTGTTCTTTTGAGTGTGTAAGTTGTCATTTATTTAAATATATCCTAATTTCAATCTCTATTATTCATGTACTCCCCACTCCTTTGAAAATGTATCTTTATGGCCAAAACAAAATATTATGATTTTCTAATCCTCTTCATAACTTCACAAAGCTTTTATTTTGTTCCTTCACCCATATTATTATAATCTTTGACGGCTTGCTAAAAATGGATTTTTAGAAAGGTCGAGAGATAAACATAATTTATCTAGAAATGTGAGATGTGATGCTAGACAAATTGACACTTTAGTTATCAGTTTATCATAAATTAATTCTAGAAACTAAAACATTTATAAAAAAAATAAGACTGATATCTTTTTCCAAGAATTAAGAGTGTAATTTAAAAAACAAGGACTTAAGTGGTGTAACATGTTGTAGTTCAATGTTTAAATAGCTTCAAAACAGAGTATTCGAGTGTATCATCTAGGTCAGATTTGTCTTATTTTATAAGAAGATTTTTCTTAAATTCTCTTTGGATGAGATTCAGGTACTTAGAAACAAATTTTTATAACGAAAAATTTAGAGTACTGAAAATGTTAACCCTTGTTTTTTTTTTTTTCATAAAGAGATTTTAATTGGTCAGTCCACTTTGATTTGTTTCGTTCCGTTTATTAATTTGATGGATAAAAATATGGGATAGTATGTTGGCCTGCTTTTTTTTAATTAAAAATTTAAATAAAAATACTTTAAAATAATTTTTCTATATTATTTTTTTTCAAAAGTGTAAATATATAATAATATTGTAATTTAATTATTAACACTTATAAATTAAATTTCAATTATTAGTTATGTTAGAGTAATTTAACATGTAAATACAATCATTTTTAAATTATTTAAATAAAAACATTAACTATGATTTATTTATATTTTTATGTAAACAAAATTAAAAAAAAAATCAAAAGAAATAAAAAAAAGGGGCAAACCAGTTTGGCCAGTTGGTTTGCCATCTTATTCACGTGTGAATGAGAAAAGCTATAATTATTTATACTCGATATATCAAAGTTTACCTAATTTATTTTTTCCTGAGAGTACCTATCCTACTTGTATATATATGAGTAATGAAAAATAAAATAAAAAAAATATTAAAACAAGTGCACGTCCATTTTTTATTTTTATGTTTATCTCTTTATCGTGTAAGTGGATATCATTCATACACACAAACAATAAAATTTGATTTCATGTTTTTATTCTTTGTTTTGTTAGATAATGGGCCATGAAAAATGGATATTTATAACAATATTAAAATAAAATAAAAAGTTAGTTAAAATTATTTTCATGATTAGTTAAAATTTAGGCTTAATTTTTTTTTCTATTTTCGTTTTCTTTGTTAATTTAGTTATTATTTTCGTTTTATGTTTAATTAGATCCTATTTTTTGTTAATTTTAATAAATTTAGTTTTTTTTTTCAATCATATATATTAATTACTATTATATATATATATATATATATATATATATATATATATATATATATATATATATATAATTCTGATTCAAAGTTTAAATGATTTAAAGTTAGAGTATTGAAGTGTTCCGTTTATGTTAAAATTATCTTGTATTTATAAATAAATATTTCTTAAATTCTTTTTCAGTGAAATGTTGAGTAATGAAAACAAGAAAATTAAAACACTAAAAAACAAATTCATAAAGAGAAACCTTGGAATACTAAACAATAAATCCTTACTCAACTTTGTTAAATCCTTATTATTTTTATAACAAAATATCTTCCCAGAGTTGAGATGAATTATATCAAGACCAGACTAAGTTGATCTCAAAATCATTTACATTCGGATTATAAAACCACTCAGTTCCTTATTTTAAACTTTCAAACCCTATATAGGAGGAAAAAAATTAAATTAATTATACATTATTACGAATTTGGATTCTGTTGAATTTTTTTTGTGTTGGTTTCTTTATTGTCTTTACAATACACTAATTATTATTATTTTTAACGTTTTAAAATATATTAAAAGGATATTTAAAATGTTAACACAATATATTTATAATGCTCAACACAAAAAAAAAAATAATAGAGAACCTGAACTCATGTTATCGGTTTGAAATTTGTGTTTGTAAGATTTTGGGAGTATCTCCAAAAGGTAGGTTGGTTCAGTTAATAGAATATTAACTTCTAAAAGATTTTTCAATCTCTAAGTAGGTAAGAGATTTAGGCGGTGTTTACTTGCGGGAGAGTAATTGAGAGAATGAATAGATAGGTTTGAGTTAATTTAAAAGTGAATTTTGTATTGTTTTTTTAAGAAATTTAGAAGTGATAGTGATTAAATTTATAAATATTTTTTGTTAAAGTTTGTGAAAGATTTGATTGATGTGATAAATTAAAAAATGTGTTTTAATAGAAGTAATAATGAGATTACCATTTTGCCCTTAGTTTAATAAGTATTATAAATTGATCTTTGTGTGAGTAAATTTATTTTCAATTCATTTCAGTTCATAAATATTTGTTCTGTACATGAGCAAAAAATGTTGTCTACTATCATGCTCAATGAAAGCATGACAATTGGGGTCTAAAAAAGAGAGAATATGCACAATGAAAGCATGCTGCACTATGGTTGCACTATGGTATAAAAAAGGGGTTAAATTATATTGTGCGCAAAACCCTGTATCCGATCTGCATTATGTGGATCCAATCTGTATCCAATCCATGCCAAGAGGATCGAATCCTCAACACCAGGTATCCGATCCAAATCATGCATTGCACATGAAAGAGAGAGAGAGGAGAGGGTAAACTTGTAATAACGTAACATAATCTACGCAAATCAGCATATAATGGGTGAGATCACTAATCTATGCATCCCTATAATCATTGCAATGCCTTTCCCACAAAATCTCATAAACGAACATGATATTCACTCTAATTTCCATCTTCGATAATGCACTCTCCTTCAAGTGAACACAACATGAAAGATCTTTATAATAGTAGTCAAGTATAAATGACAATATTATTGAGTTATACTCCCTAATCAAGCTCTTTATATAAAAGAGTTAAATATGTTTTTGGTCCCTCAAGTTTCAGTGAAATTTGGAATTAGTTGCTGATTGAAATTTTTGACTAATTTAGTCATTCATCTTTATAAATATATGGATTTAGTCATTAAAATTATGAATATATGAAACATCCAAGGAATAATGGAAACTCCTGTTTTTTTTTTTTTTCAAATTATTATCAAATATATGAACAAAATTATTTTGTGCCTAATAACCTTATATATTTGTTCTCACGATTTTGTTTTCCCGATTATTTTTTATACTTGAAAATATTATTTGATTGAAATCCAAATAATTTATTATTGTCTATATTAATTTAGAATCTTAGATTCGGACACTGACCACAATGGTTATATAACTTTAATGTTCATTATGAATAAAAATTGTCGAACTTTGTATTTCATAAAAAAATTAAAAAATTGAAATAGTAATTGAATTTTTTTGAGTTTTTATCTTTCTTACACTTTTATAAAATTATATATTATTTATATATTTTTAATTTTAAATGTTTATTAATAATTTAATTAATGAACCAAAGATAATTTTTTATTTTTTAATATAAAATATTTTTCATTTTAATTTGTTTAAATAATTTTATTATTAATTTTTTATATATAAATATGTTTTTTTAAAATATTAACTTATTTATCAAATTATTAAGAAAATATTGTTATATAATTTTAATATTATATAAAATTATTCATCAAATTATTAAAAATATTAAATTAAACTTTATATTAATAAAATTATATAATAATATATTTTAATTTTATTTTATTAAGAAATTAAAACTAAAAATACATATATCAATTTGTTAAAAAGTTAAAATTTGTAAATATAAAAAAAACAAAATTCTAAAAATTTTAAAATAAATAATATTAACACATAAAATAAAATAAAATAAAAACATAACATATTTTGTATAAAAATATAAATCTCAATTCTTTGTTTAAAATATTTTTCTTTAAAATTGACCTATTTTAATAATATTTTTAAAATATGTTTAAATAGATAATTTTAAAATAAAATTACACTATTTTCTGTAAAAAAACCAAGAAAATATACAGACAAATAAGTTTTTTTTTTTCATATTGTCATAATTAGCCTATCGCGTTTTATCCGAATATTTTGGGATGGACTTTAAGTTTCAGACTTTTTTTTATATTTAATATATAATATACTATATAATATAAATAATGCAAATATTTATGTCATATAAATATCTTAATTTTATAATTATACGCTCTAATCACATGCCACAGACGCTTAACCCTTACACGAGGCACGTGCGAGCACCAGTGTCACCCGCCAACACTTTCCCGCTAATAGTTTCCCGCCAAAAGCACCCTTCTTCTTGGTCTCTTTCTATCTTCTTTTTACTTCATTCGAAGAAATCGAAACCGTGGGAGATTGGTTCTTCACTCTATTTGTCATTCTTTCCTTCAATCCAACCCAAACGAAACCCTAACGTGCCTCAGAGCTTGAGCGAAGATGTCAGGGTGGGACGAAGGAGCCGTCTACTACAGCGACCAAGCGCTCGCCGGAGACGACGGCGCCGGCGCTCGTGGGGAGGCCGGCACCGATTCGAACCACTCCCTCCTCCAGAAATTCAAGGAGTTCATCCGAAACTTCGAGACCGCCAACAACGTTTTCCCTTACAGAGAGAGCCTACTCCACAACCCTAAGTTCCTTCTCGTCGATATGGGAGATCTCGACACGTTCGACTCCGATCTTCCAGCCAAACTCCGCTCTTCCCCCGCCGATATTTTGCCCCTGGTACTGTTGGTTTCTCCCTCTCTCCTCAAACGCTGTCGTTTCCGATTCTGACATTCTTTCTTGCTTTTGTAGTTCGAAACGGCAGCGGCGCAGGTTCTCGTGAGTTTGAAGACCAAGGTTGCTGGAGATACTGGAGCCATGGAGGATCCTATTCCCGGTGATGTTCAGATTTTGCTCACCTCCAAGGAGGATCCGATTTCCATGAGATCGCTCGGGGTATGTGGATTAAATATAATTCAGTTTACAATTTGAAATTTTGTGCATATGATGCTTTTGGTTAAAATTGGGGTGTTTTGTTGTTGAGTAGAGTTGAATTCGTGGAGTCATAGGGGTGTTTTCTTTATACAGGCTCAGTACATATCAAAACTTGTTAAAATCGCTGGGATTACTATTGCTGCCTCCAGGACTAAGGCAAAGGCCACTTATGTTACCCTGATATGTAAAAACTGTAAGAAGGGGAAGCAGGTTCCATGTCGGCCAGGACTTGGAGGAGCCATTGTTCCTCGATCTTGTGATCATGTTCCTCAGGTTTAGTTTGTGTTTATATTCGATGTCTTTCTTTGTTTGGTGTTATATGTTAATGATTTACTTACGGGACAAGGGGCTTCTGTAGCCTGGAGAAGAGCCTTGCCCAATTGATCCCTGGCTTGTGGTCCCTGACAAGAGCAGATATGTTGACCAACAAACTTTGAAGCTGCAGGAAAATCCAGAGGTAGCAATACGCATTTATTTGTTAAAAAATATTTAAGTTCTCTTGGAAATCTAACCATATATGGTGTTGTGATCATTGAAGGACGTTCCAACTGGAGAGCTTCCTAGAAACCTGCTTCTCTCTGTTGATCGACATCTGGTTCAGACAGTAGTACCTGGCTCAAGACTGTCAATCATGGGAATTTATAGTGTCTACCAAGCTTCTAACTCTTCTACATCGTGAGATTCATCACTCGTCGTTTTTTTTTTCATTTAATTTGTTTCAATCTCTCATCCTCTCATCTCGAACTGATGTCTGGCTTGAAATATTGTGTTATATGCAGCCACAAAGGAGCCGTTGCAGTTAGACAGCCTTATATTAGGGTTGTAGGCATAGAAGAAACAAACGAGACCAAGTCTCGGGGTCCAGCTGCATTTACACAAGATGAGGTCAGTGGTGAAACATTTATGAATTGATGGTCTCTTCCCTGCCGGGTCCTGTGCAGCCGCATACCCAGGACCCTGAGTTTGCGGGGGATATTATAGATACTGAACTCAGTGGGTTCAAATAGAGTTATATTATAAAAATAGGAATATAATTTAAATTAGAGTTTATTTGGTGGTTTTCAGTATAACAACTACTATTAATCTTTCTAAAAGCACATAAGCCGTTATTCTTTAGGTCCATCAATGGTTCTGTGGTTCTTGTCAAATTTCGGTTACAGTGTAACTTAATGAGTATAGTGTCCGAAGTATTGTACCCCCTCCTACTGCATTCCAGTTATGATTTCCCAACTCTAATGAATTAAAGAATACTTTTCTTCCCCCATTTTATGAACCTTGACTAAATTTTTAATCCTACATAATGTCATAGTCCCCTCAACAATGATACTCTTTGCAGATAGAAGAATTTAAAAAATTTGCTGCTGAACCTGATGCCTATAAAAATATCTGCTCCAAAATTGCTCCATCTATATTTGGACATGATGATGTCAAAAAGGCTGTAGCCTGTCTTCTGTTTGGAGGGTCAAGAAAGGTATACCGTTGTCTGAGTATCCATTTTTTTATTGGGGGGTAAAACACAGCAATTGATCACATGACCATTTTGTTTTCAAACAGCATTTGCCTGATGGAGTCCGGTTAAGAGGTGACATCAATGTATTGCTTCTGGGGGATCCATCTACAGCTAAGTCACAGGTTAGCTATTGTGTTTCTCCACTGGATTTGAATTTCAGTCAAGTTTTGGTAATTGTATTATTAGAAATTGTTTGTGCTAATGCTGCTTGTTTATGGATAATTTTGAAACTAAAGTGGAAGAATTTTTCCATTCACTTTATAGTTTGTGTTTTCTAATGCGTGTACCATTGCCTTTTATAGTTTCTGAAGTTTGTTGAAAAGACTGCTCCTATTGCTGTTTATACTTCTGGAAAAGGTTCATCAGCTGCTGGACTTACAGCTTCTGTAATACAGGATAGCAGTACGGTAAGTTCTTTCTCTTTTAAACTGTTTGTATCAGGTAGCAAATTTTCATTATACTACTCCTTAACTTCTAATCATAAGCTTTTACCTTCACCTATCTTGTTTTAGTAGTCTCTGATTTATGTTGTGTACTTCAGCGTGAGTTTTATCTTGAAGGAGGAGCCATGGTCTTGGCTGATGGAGGTGTTGTATGCATTGATGAGTTTGATAAAATGAGACCAGAAGATAGGTATACATTTTTGTCATTTTGTTATGTAAGTCGTAATCGTAAATTTGTGATGAAACTCATATGTTGTTTTTTATGCAGAGTTGCTATTCATGAAGCCATGGAACAGCAAACTATATCCATTGCCAAAGCGGGAATAACAACTGTTCTTAACTCACGAACTTCAGTACTTGCTGCTGCCAACCCTCCATCTGGACGTTATGATGATCTCAAGGTCTACTGTAAACCCTAGTTTATCTGTTTTCATTTTCTAGAAAAAACATACTGTAGTTGTACAAGATACTGATGGAAGAAGCCTTGAATGTTTTTGCAGACTGCACAGGATAACATTGACTTGCAGACTACCATTCTTTCTCGGTTTGACTTGATTTTTATTGTGAAAGATGTCAGAATGTACAGTCAAGACAAGGTACTGTTTACTTTTTGCAATATGCATTGCGTTGCAACTATTGAATGTTCCTTGTTCAGTTAAGTCAAATTTGTTTTCTGTGTTGTGACACGGTCAAAACAAATATTTTATCATATAGACTATTTTTGTATTGTTATTCTAGTGTAACATTCAGTTGTCAACAAATGTGCTGTGTAGAACGTCTAGTTTTGCAGACCATATTCTTTACACGTAAGGATTGATTTGTCTTCAATTGTGGATGATTGGTTTCAGATAATTGCTAATCATATCATAAAGGTCCATGCATCGGCTGGACGGGCTGGTGCATTGATGGGTGAGAGCAAAACTTCTAAAGAAGAGAATTGGCTGAAGAGGTATGCAATGCTGTTGACTTTTCGTTCAGTTATTTCAACCATTTGTTCTTTCAATCATTCCAGAAAATGAGTCTTGACCTTGTTTAAATAGGTATTTACAATATTGTCGAAATGAATGCCACCCTCGCCTATCTGAATCTGCAACTACATTATTGCAGAATCATTATGTGAAAATCAGACAGGTATACATGAATTTATTATCGTTTAGTCTAAATAAATTTGTATTTGGTCTTTAAACGTAGTCGCTAGAAGTTGAAGATTCGTTCGGTCCTTTATTTGTTTCGTTTTATGTCTTGCATAAATTAATAATTTATTGCTAGTAAATGTTGCCATATTTCTCCTGTGAATGCTGATTTGGTGTAATGAATCTTTAAGGAATATAATTCACTTATTTTGTTTTTGGAAAAAAATGTTTATACAGGATATGAGGCAACAAGCGAATGAAACTGGAGAAGCTGCAGCAATACCGATAACTGTAAGGCAGCTGGAAGCAATTGTTAGGTTGAGCGAAGCACTTGCAAAGATGAAACTGTAAGTATTGCTATTATTTTTTATTTCAACGGTCCCCTTTCTCCAAAGCTCGAAGTAAAATTTCTTGGAAAAATATGACTCGGTGCATGTATAGGATATTACTACCTATGGTGCAAGAAATTTCATAATGCATGTCTAAATTTGATCAGTAGTTTTAACAATATGGGAATAATCTAAGTGAGTCAAAGTTTCATATTAGACAGAAAGCTTTATCTTGTGTTTAGATTAAAAATATGGTCAATCTCTTACAAGGGTTAGACTTATCTTACACACACACACACACACACATATATATATATATATATATATATATATATAATAACCCATCAGTCAAAACACGTTTGTTCAAAAAATCACATAAAAATGGGTGTCATTCTTTAGTAGCTTTCCTAAACTTTCTATAAATTGGTTGGATCAATGGGCCGACGAATTGAAGTTTTAGTCACCTATGTTTTCCGGTAGAAAATAATTCCATCATTACATGTGATGTTTCCCCAAATGTTTGACTAAACAATATTACTAGTGTTTGTAAAGTTAATCATTTCTTTTTTTCTTTCTTGGAGTGTCTTTTTGTTTATTCTTGTGATGATCCATGCATCTTTCATATAAAGAAATGTACCTTGATTAATTCTTGCACCAGATCTCATCTTGCTACTGAGGAAAATGTACAAGAAGCAGTAAGGCTTTTCACTGTGTCCACAATGGATGCAGCTAAGTCCGGGATAAACCAACAAATAAATCTTACACCTGATATGGCAAATGAAATAAAGGTTTGTCTTGTTACGAGGGTCATCTTGCTTTTTCCATCTTGCTTATCCTGATGGATTGATTTACATTGTGAGCAGCAAGCTGAAACTCAGATAAAGAGAAGAATTGGGATTGGAAATCACATATCAGAAAGGAGGCTGATTGACGACCTTAGCAGAATGGGGATGAATGAGTCTATCGTAAGTATCAAATATCCACTTAACTTCTCTTGGCTGGCATAATTTATCGAGAGACTCGTAGTTTAGGTATTCATTCACTTAACTACGTTTTGCAGGTGAGAAGAGCTCTTATAATCATGCACCAGAGGGATGAAATAGAGTACAAGAGAGAAAGACGTGTTGTATTTAGGAAGGCATGATATATCTATTTCTCGACACCAGTTAGTTGTATGCAAAATGCAAAGGTATATCATAATTTAGACGAAATTAGAATGACCTTGAAATTAATTAAATTCTCTGTTCTACTGTTTTCTAAAAGCAGTTAATATTTAACGTATAGCGTAATTTTGTGAACTTTTAAACAATTTTTTTATCCTGCAAACTGCAAATACCAATGGTTATTTCAAAACAAATTGCTTCCATCCTTATTACTGATAATAAATCTTACCTTGCCGTCAAATCAGGTCCCAGTATTAGTCAAGCCATTGATTGTGGATAACTCTGATCCTGTTTTATGGTAATCATATTTTAAAATAATGTATATCATCATATAAGAAATTCTAGTTGGTAATTTAGCCGTAATCAAGTATAAGATGGAAAAGTAGTGGTGGCTAAAACTTTCATATGAATTAAAAATATACAAGGATATATTTAAATGTTAATTTAAGGATCTCTTTCATTTTATGAAAGTAAAAATTTGAACTTCCCTTTTCTTTAGATTCTTAAGTTATACTAAAGGTAAACACCATTTGGTAGATAAATAGACGTTTTTTAGTATGTTAATTTTATTTTATGAAAAAACTGTTAGGATAAGTAAATTTGCCATTGTAAGAAATTGCTAATAATTTATACTTTTTTAATTGGTCTCTGATTATTGTTTGAAGAATATCTTGGTAAAAAAAATAAAGTTCATTGCCCTTTTTTTAAATTAACAAAAAAATATTATTGCTATAGAAAGATCAAACAAAATATAAACATTACACTTATAATGGAAATATTACTCTCTAAAGTAAATGTAAGATTAATAATTATAATGAATTAAAAAAATGTTACCATTAAATATTTTATATTGAATATTTCATTGTGTTCGATAAGTTACTTTTACAAGTTTATAAGAATAAATTTTCATATTACCTATAAACGTAAGTTATCTTATCAAGTTTTACTAGGCAAATAATATAATATGATCAATTGATCATTGAACCTATTATAAATAAGTATTTTCACTTTTACCATGGACAACAAAATTTTAACATTTTTTATTGAAGGGATTTTTTGTAACTTAAACTTTTATCAAAGTTAATTATTTCAAAATTACTTTATAGAAAATTCCTTTAGAGAAAATTATTTCTAATTTTAATTAAATTTATAATCAAATGTTAAAATAATATAACTTTTATAGATATTCGAATATATCCTAAACCTATTTAGTTAGCCTTGAAAATTAGACTTGAAAAAAACAAGTATAAAATTGAATAAAACACTTTCAAATTAAGTACGAAAAATGATACTTTGACACCCCAAACTTACCACTTTCATTACCACTTTCATAGGTTACAAGTTAATTAGTCTTGAGTTACAAGTTAATTTTAAGGTGGTAATGAAAGTGGTAAGTTTGGGGTGTCATCCTATCATTACCCAATTAAGTACAGCTAACAACAAATATGTCAAATCAATTCGGTATTACTATTTAATAAAAAGGTTACAAGTTAATTAGTCTTGAGTTACAAGTTAATTTTAAGGTGGTAATGAAAGTGGTAAGTTTGGGGTGTCATCCTATCATTACCCAATTAAGTACAGCTAACAACAAATATGTCAAATCAATTCGGTATTACTATTTAATAAAATCTCCTTTTATTTTTAATTGGCTAATACAAACATTGGATTAATAAAAAATATTTAAAAGGCTAAAATGATAGCCCAGATAGAACATTCACCGATCGATTTAGTTGATAACATTAAATTTATAGAATAAATTTATTATTTTTAAAATGATATTCTTTCTTATTTATTATTGTTTTTTAACCTAATTAATATATATTAGTTATATTTTTCAATGAGACAAGTAATGGATATATCTTGATAATTTATAACATTTATTGTAACATCATTACGAATAATTTGGTAAAGAGTCATGTAAAAATACAATTTCTTTTAGATGTCATAAATACAACTTAAAGTATTATTAAGGCTATGTTGTTCGTTTGAGAAAGATGAATTTAAGGAAGAGTGTGAGGATGGATTTATGTAGATTTGTGTAGATAAATATATTTTTTTGAATGGATTTAGAGAGTAAAATAAATAGATCTAAAGATGAATTTTGTGAGAATAAATGAATGATTTGAGTGATGTGATAAATTAAAAAAAAAGTTATAATAAATAAAATTTGAAAATTACCAAACTACCCTTTTGATAAAAATAAAATTAAATAATTTTTAAATAAATAAAAATATGAAATTTTAATAATATTTTAATTTTTATTATTAATTATTATATACGTATCTTATTAATAACAATTATATATATTATTAATTATTATGTTATATATACATATTTATAATTATTAATTATTATATAGATATATTATTAATGACAAGTATATAAATGAGAATAAAAAGAAATACATGTAAGGAGTAAATCAGTAAAATGTAGTTTTATTCCTCCAAATCTGTTCATAAATAAGGAAATGAAGTTTTCATTACATTTGAAAAATCCATCGTTTCAAATCACAATATTTCACCGCAATCGAACACAAATATAATTAAAAGTTCATCACTCTCAAATATGCTCATTATTCAAATCAGTTGAACCAAACATAGCCTTTTAAGAGTTGAGTTACATTTCAAGTATTAGATAATGGAGGATTGAGAAAACGTCTTGGCATTCGTGCTAGTCATTCACTCTAGGGAATTTTGTTACCATTTCTGGTTACATAGGGTGGAATAATGAAACAGACACAATGGATAGTCTTTTGCATGCAAATCAAGAGGAAGCTACTAATATTAATGTATTATTGATTTTCATGTTATTGGATTAAGAATTAACCATAATATCGAGCGAATACTTAGAGAGAATAAAATAAATGCTTATATTTTTCCATAAAATAGAGTTTGAATTTACATGTTGAACTAGAACTAAACACAATTTTTTTAGTTTGATTCATGATTGAATATGGACTTATCTCAAAACTTATCAAAAGTATTAAATCTTAGGTTTTTGTAGAGATGGAGTTCATTCTAAAAGTTCAAATTAAATGAGTTTTTCTGTTAAGCCAGATTCATTACAAATCACAATTCGAATTAAATCACATCTGGTTTTGTAATGACATTATAAGATTTCATGTAAGACATCTCATTTTCTCATCTTTGTCATTGCTAGGTTTTAACAAGCTAAAAGGTTTTTCAATGGTGTACAAGGATTTACTAGAAGGTTTAGACACAAAGCTTGTGATATCCTACTGTAATATGTGAGAATTAGATCTTGAATCTGTAAGGCTAAATCTTGTTAATTTTCATGCTAGACAATTGGTTGAGGGGATTAAAAGGTATCCACCCTTTAATGAATTTTGTTAAAATAATACGTGGAAGAGCTTAATTTTCTGTTCCTATTCAAATGTGGCATTGGAAAGTTAAAAAAAGATTAGGATAAATCTTAGTTTATCTTCATTCAAATAAATTTTCTCCATAAAACTATCCTTAACTAACTAATTTTTATATATAACTATAACCCAAGAGTATAACACAATCCACAAACCATGACTAATTATGGCCTGGCAAAAGAACAAAGCACATGAAATCATGTCTACTCAATTATAGCTCATAACTGATAATATACGACCTAAAACAATCTACAATCAGAAAATGTAGTAGTTCCATACCATACACAAGAGAAATCATGTTAAATAACATCCTAGCGTGATGTCCATACATAAAGCTGCCCTCCACTTGTAGCTCCTACAAGCATCCCAACCTCATAACAGTTTATATCGAATCTGCAAGGAATGGCTGACATGTGTGGGCTCTCTAACGTCATAACTATTTTCCTTTGAACTGCTGAGACCACATCAACCCCTCTATTCATATTTCCAATGAAGAGATATTTGTCATCCCAACCCCATTTCGCTCTGCAACAGTAAGATCACGCTCACAAAAGTTAGCCTTTTCAGAATAAATAGGCAATTTATAAGGTATATCAAGTTTAAAGTGGCATCACAAATTCGTATTACACACATGTTTCAGTTCATGCCAAATAAAAATTCCTCTCTGCGTGCTAAGAGTTTAAGCGTATTTGAAATGTAAAAACCAGCTCTAAAGAGTTTGAAATACCAGGGTTTGATTTGGAAAAAAACTTTTGCATAATTGAAAATGAGAAGCATGATTAGTTAACCTTCACATACTTCCCAGATACCATACCTGAATGTAGAAAGCCATCTGCCAGTCTGATTAAAATGAGAAATAAGAGCCGTATCCTCCAAGTTAACTCCACTGTGAATACCAATAGTGTTGTCCAAGCTGCATCAAGGGAAGAGATTATATTAACCTCCGGCCAAAATCACAATTACATAAACACCAGGTTCGATACAATTGGATAAAGAAAAAATTGGTATCAAATTGACATGTGCTTCTAAAGTTAGTACAACAGCAACAATAGTCTTTTTCCACTAGGTAAGATAGAGAGTAGTGTACTGAAAATAAAAGATTGCACGATTAAGAACACACAACATAGCACATTTTCAGTATCGAAAAGTCGTAATTTATTTAATGGAACAAACTCCATACCTTGTAGTTGCAAGGCTACTTCCAGAAGGAGAGAAGTAAGCAGATTGGACAGATCTTTTGTGGGTAAATGTCCTCAAGGCTGTGAGATCCTTCCTATTAGTATATCTCAAATCCCAGGTGCAGGCAGTTGCATCAGAGGAACTAGTAGCTACAATGTGAGGGTTTTGACAGTTGAAATCTATGGTGTTAATCCTACTGTTATGCAAATCCCAGTGCGACGAACGTTTTCCCACCCTGTTATCCCAAATAGTCAAACCTCCAGAACCCTCGGCAAGATATAGGCAGTTTGTGTCATTCGGTGGTTGAGAAAGAGCATATATTTTTTCATCACTCTCAAACACCAGATCAAAGATTTCCTTCTCAGCATCCATTAGCCGAAGAACTCCATCATAACAACTTGTGTATATCTGCATATAAAACAAATGACAACATCAGACAATCCTACAAAAGAGTAAGATGTAAATCGTATGAAGTGATTAGAGTGGAAAAGGGGTGAGGACAGTATACATCTGAAATAAAAACATGCCACAGAAACACTGTTAAAATGCATTATATGTTCATGGCAATTGCGAAAAGAAAACAAATATACAATAAGAGAGTTTGAGTCTCAAGTCAACCAATAACGGGTAGAGTTACAAAACAAACTTAACAAATATACAATAATTGTTGCAAAATGAGACAGATCAATACATCACGGTACCTTGGAACAACAATGCGGTTGAATCAAAATCCCAGAAATGGGAGCATTATGAGGACGGTATAAATGAACCTCGCTTTCTCCCATATTCCAAAACCCAATATTCCCAAACTTGTTACCCGCGGCAATCATGTTGACACTACTTGAAGGGAAAAACCTGACATTGGTTATCCTTCCAGAAACAACCCGCGCAATATTCTCGGGATCCAAAGACAGAGATTTCAATTCAAGGGAGCCCCCCACATCCCCTTTTGGAACATTGCCATCTTGGGCCATACCCATCAGCGATTCAATGAAGGAACTATCAGAGTGAGCACTTTCACGAGCATTGGCCATGGAAAGGGGACCCAAACTTACGACGGAAGGTGGATCTTCTTTGGAGGGAGCGGTGGGGGCGACGGAATCTCCGTCAAGACCTTCAAAATCTGGTGGAATACCCCTGGTTCGCAGGGAGCGCCTGACTCTGATGACAATTGGGGTTTCGGTTTTAGGTTTCTTTTCCAATTTCACGCGGGTGGATTTGGCTTCAACTCTGAGGATTTCAAGAAACACAGTAAGTCACAGAAATTGAACCCTTTGATCATTGGGAAGTGAAATAAGAGAGAGAAGAGGGAAGAGTGAGTACCTTTGACGCTTGAAATTGGAGAGTTGGGTGGCTCTGGAATGGAGTTTGAGGGCTGCCATCATCTCATCGTTGCGGCGAATGTTCTCGAGTCGCTTGAGCTCGTAGTCGGTGAGTTTCTGTGGCTCCATTGAAGAGAGAGAAAGTTAGGGATTTAGTTTTCAAATCACTCTTTTGTATTTCTTCCCTTTACTGTTACAGTTTCTTTATATATAGAGGAGAGAGATTTTGGCGCCAACTCATTTTGGCGGGAAAGTATACCGTGTAATAAATAAATAGTTTATTACATTTGTTTGTGTTTGAGTTAGTAGTAATGTGGCTTCTCAGTTTCAAAATTCAAACCCATTTTATTAATTTTGTTTCAAATTTAACTAATACTCCAAATTGAATCAGATTAATATGTGCTAATTGGTTTTATTCATGGGATATGTGACTGTCATTTTTCATCAACTTTAACTAATCGAATGTGTGTGAACTTTTATATTATTAATTATTATGCTTCAAATTTTAAATATAAGTACATGTTTTCACAACTTTTATTATTATTATTATTTAGTTTATATGAATCAATAGCATTAAAATAAATTGTTGATCAGATTATATATAAATTTTAAATAAATAATATGCACTGTTTTCATATATAATTTTATACTCAATTCGTATGAATAGGACTAACTTATTGTAAGGAACAAAAATTAATTAAAGGGTAAAAACTGTAATTAAGAATGGAGCTTGAATATTTTTATTAATAGAAGTCAAACCTTTAACCGCATCATCAATTAATAAGTTATGTTCACGTGACATTTAAGTACTCAAAATAAATATTTATTCGGTTAAAATTGTTAGAATATGAACAAATTATTATTCTTAGTTGTTTGTAAATCATTATTCTTAGTTGTTTGTGTGAAAATAATGTTTTATGATGTATAGACAGATATTTTGTGTTAATGACTTGTAATCTAAGTAAGAGAAGCTAATATTTTGACTTTAATAGACATTTAGTCTTTACTGTTCAATTTAATCTTTATTTTGGTGTTTAATTAGATCATAATTTTCATTAATTTAATATTTTTTCCTAATGATATTTAAATAATTAACAATACATGTTACCTATCGATTCCTAAAAATATGAAATATGAGTTTTTACCTTGTGCATAATTAAAAATGATAATCATCATGTTGAAAACAATGATACTTAAACAGTTAATTTTGAGCTTCAATTTTAAGTTTTTGAATTTAAATGTAGTTTTTAAAATTTATAGAACAATATTTTCATAATCTAATACTATATACAATTCTAATACTATATATTACTATATATTAAGAATTAACAAATGAAAACTTTTTTAATAAAATAATAATTTTGCAAAACAAGATTTCAAATTTCTATTGTCACAATAAAAAAACACTGATGTGTCAACCATTCAAAATTTTGAGATTCAAAAAAAAATCAATAATCAATACACAAAACTATCTCTTTCTCACCATTCAATCACAATTTCAAAATCAATCTCTCTTTCTTTCTCTCACACTCCATCTCACTTCCTCTCTTGTTCACTCTCACCGTCTCAAACTTCTTTTCTGTTGAAGATAGAAGATTTTCTTCTTTTGTGCAATATTTTATTCTTCTTCTTCTTCTCCTTGATGTGTGTAAGTATTTTCCTCTGTTGAACACATTCACTTTCTTCTCTTAGAAGCTTTTCTTCTACGAGATATATGTATTTTTTTCTAAATTTTGATTTTATTGAATGACTACATTCGTCTATTCTCTTTAAGCTTTTCTTCTTCTACTAGAGTTCTTTCTTCTACAAAAGTATGTATTCTTCCTCTACCAAAGTTTTTTTTACAAGAAATATGTATTTTTTTTCTTCTAGAGTTCTTGTACAAGATATCTGTATTTTTCTATGATTTTTTTCTCTGAAATTTTCGATTTGTACTTATTGAACCCATTCACTTTCTTTTCTCATAAGCTTTTCTTCTACAAGAGGTATGCAGTTTTCGATGGTTTTATTCTCTAATAAAAGTTTTGAGATTTATTCGACAAGATATATGTATTTTTTTTATTTTTTTCTCTGAAATTTTCGATTTGTACTTATTGAACCCATTCACTTTCTTTTCTCATAAGCTTTTCTTCTACAAGAGGCAGTTTTCGATAGTTTTATTCTCTAATAAAAGTTTTGAGATTTATTTGACAAGATATATGTATTTTTTTTGAGTTTTTTTTTCTTTGATGAAAGTTTCGATTTTTATTGAATGAGCACCTTCATTTTTTTCTCTAAAAGCTTTTCTTCTTTTACTTCTACTAGAGTTCTTCTACAAAAGTTATGTATTTTTTCTTTTTTTCTTTGATGAAAGTTTTGATTTTTATTAAATAAACACCTTTTTTTTTCTTCTTTTGAAGCTATTTTTCTTCTACAAGATATATGTATTTTTCTATAATTTTCTTCTTATGAAAGTTTCAATTTTTTTCTTTGATTAAAGTTTGGATTTTTACTAAACGAACACATTCATATTCTTTTCTCAAAGCTTTTCTTCTTTTATGTGCTACAACATGATTTCGTCTTTTCTATTCAAATTAAAAAATATATTATGTTGTGATCATTCAATAAAACTCATAGAAAAATCAAAACTTCAATTTGAGTGACAAAAATCCATAGTAAAATACATATATCTCGTAGAAGAAAAGCTTTTAAGAGAAGAATTCAACAGAGGAAAGTACTTACATACACATCAAAGAGAAGACAAAGAAAATATTGGATAGGAAAAGAAAACCTTTTGTCTTCGACATAGAAAAGTTTGAGACAATGAGTGTATGAAAGAGGAAGTGAGATAAAGTGTAAGAGGAAGAAAGAGAGATTGATTTTAAAATTATGATTGAATGATTAACAAAATATGATTTCGTGTATCAATTATTGATTTTTTTTTAACTTCAAAATTCTGAATGATTGACACATCAGTGTTTCTTCTGATTATGAAGACAAAAATTTGAAATCTTGTTTTACAAATATATTATTTTATTAAAAAAATTTCGTTTATTAGTTCTCGATTGTATATAAATAGTATTAGATTCATTATGTACTCCCATAGAACCCATAAATCCAATATTACTACTTTTTAAAAAATGAGTGGAAACCTAAATCCTCATCCCATTCATCCGTTTTGGTTGGTGAGAAGCTTTTCTAATATCATCCCATTCACCGTGAGAAGCTTTTCTAATAAGAGGTAGTTTTTTTTATCCGATTTGGGATTAGAAATCCAATTATGCAGGGTTTTTGAAATATATTCCTTCTGGAATATACATTTCGTATTTCCATATCATTTCAGAATAGATGTTTATTTTGAAAGCATATATATCAGTATGCAACAAATGTTATAATGGGCAGAGTTATAACTAGGATGAGAGGTTGTTGAAAAAGCCAAGGTGAAGGCAGATAACTGCAAAAAGGAATAATGCATATCTAATGGCTAATATGGAATGAGTTACAAGAATGATGATCATTAAACCCTTATTTGCTACTTAATCATACTAATTATAAACATGTGACATGTAGATTATAAAAATTTAACTGTAATTTTTATGATGATTTTATAATTTACATAGTATAACACAAAAGTATTTGTTAGGATGGAAAATATTTGAAATTGGTCATTCAAGCAGTAACTTTATCATATTTAATTATGATTTATTGCCTTTTTACTCTATAAATTGTGAACAAGAATGACAAAAATATCCAAGAATATATATAGATAAAATACACAACGAATAGTTAAGTACTCACAAAACGGATAATTTTCATTTTACAAATTGGTTTGTAGTGATTCACTTAAGACAAAAAAAAAAACTCTACTAATTTTGGACACAAGTATGCCCGTCTAGCTCAGTTGATAAATTGTAGAGCGTAAGGCTCTTAATCTTGTGGTGGTTGTGGGTTTGAACTCTACAGTAGACGTTTTGTTTTTGAATCTTTGAATAGAGGTTTGATAGATTTAGACAACGATTTGTTTTTGAATCTTTGAATAGAGGTTTGATAGATTTGGACAACGTTTTGTTTTTGAATCTTTGAATAGAGGTTTGATAGATTTAGACAAAAAAGGTGAAGAGATTTTAAGTTTACCCTACCTACTAGTGAAAAAAAAAATTAGGTAAAAAAAAGAAAGGCAGCTTCAATGTCCTACCATAATGTTCACCAATATGCATAAAACCACCAATCTTTCAGTGTGATAGCATTATTTACGCATTATTTACTGCATGCAAGTCTCCCTCACTATTGCTTTAATTCTAGTGAACAGACTCAACCTCGCAAAAAAATAAAAAAGATACAACAACCAACTTCAATAACTACATCATGAAGAATGAATGAACACGTACAAACCTTTTTGACGTTGTATTCCCTAATGCATAACCTTGTCTACTTGTATTCCCATATGCATCACCCTGTTGTCCAGCCTTAATAAACTTTTTCTTTTCAGGAATGATCCATGTCATTCTCATATTCAACATAGCAACAAATGACTTTAGAATTTGCACATGCTCCATAACAACTTCCATGCCTCCAAAGAATCCACTCACATTTTATTTTTAACATTTTCATTAACGTGGAACCACCACACCAGGTCATAAACCTCAAGAAACACAATGTTGATAACATTTATCAGAGCCTATCACCAACAACTAGAGGGAACATATCAGATCTCAAAATGAAATTGTTTTTTTTTTTCACTTGATAGTAACACAAAAGTTGAACAAAGTCAATAATATTGATGTCACACCTATTATCTCAAGTAACAAGAGTATTTCTTAGTTTTGTAGGTGTTGTCCATCAATAACAATAATACAATATTAAATGCATTCAACAATTTAATTATACTTATGCATTCAACAACTCCTCTCACTAACAAATGAGAATATAAGATTAATTTGATGAGTTTAATAAGAAAGGTAAGAGAAGTTGTGACAAATACTAAAAATTAACATTGTCTATAAAAATAAAATAAAATTAGCTGATGCATTTCAACTTTAGACCCTCTTAGTGATCTTTGGTTTGCATATCATTGTACAGTTACTTTATTGTTATCACATTGTCGTGATTGTTTTCTTTTAGAATAAGGAATATGTTTACTAACTTCACGAGATTGTTGTACAATATGCACGGGGAACATCTGTATTTCAACAAAATACAAGAATAAAATCAGCATTTGAAAATACCTCTATATTCCAACAGAATATTTGACAATCATATCCCATATTTCAAACCGTTGGTACTTGGACAATCCTAATCCAAAAAAACCAGACCTACGCTGTCAAAACAACGATCAAGAATGATAGCTAGACAAAACGAGCATACATCAACACAATGATGTTTTTTCATACTTGTACATACTCCAAATGAGAGCTAAATAAAAGGTGGAACCTCAGATGAAATTAGGTTATCATGAGCTACTGCCGTTTATTCCAGAAGAATTTGTCTACAAAGGATATCCAATTAGAATAGGATATACCGGTAGATCATATAAAAAATATTATTTAATACTAAAAGGTAACTTCAAAGTTTCAGGGTAACAAAGTTGTCTCATACAGATCCAACTTTAGAAACTTAATGCCTTAAGATTGGATCAATTCCTGATAAACAACAAGGAAATACCTGACAGCTTACCAACCAACCCAAAACTCACAGAAGATAACAAGTCCAGAATGACCCCATAAAACCAAGGTAGCCTTAGTCGCTCCTAATAATAAATTAAGATCGGTCATCCCGCGCTATCATATATCATAAGCCGTTTTAAACTCTTCCAGTTCAATCAACACCTGGATTTGGTAGAGAAATAGAATATTTAACAAAGAAAATTATTTTATCCGGAGTTGTTAGCCGTTCTAATTCGTTATATCACTACAAGAATCCATCCTGAAATTAACATATTCTTCTCCAAAACTCTAATATCGCTCTTGCTTGTGAATGGAAAGATATGGAAAACCAAGAAGCAAACCATCAAATCAAAGACTAAAGCCCAACAGCACTTGTCCCATGCTCATCCTACAATGCCTTTCATAAACCCAGAACTCGTAAAATAGTAACAAACAAATCCTCCAAAAATGTCAGTTTGTGGTAACTGTTACCAACTCCCACACTTAAGGCATACACCATCAATACAAACAAGATCAGAACCAAACCAATAAGTTCAGCCAGTTAAAAATTAATGCAGAAGAACACAACAATGTAAAGGTAAATAAAAACCTTTAGCTTCACAGATTGCAGTATTTCAACACACCATTTGCACATCTACACCACAATTCATTGCTTGGCTTCCATGTAAAGTCCATGTGTAAAGTCCATGAATTCAAGCAAAGTATAATCAACTGGGTAGACAATGAAGGACCTGGACGATAAGATGAATTCGTGAATTCAAGAATTAAAAAACTATAAGAGAAATTTCCATAACAGGCTCAATGATCATAATGTTCAGTGATCAAGTACCGCTCATGCTCAGACCACAATGACTGATACAAGTACCTCCCTATAGCCAAAAAAAGAGACTACAGCCATTCCATATCGTAGAAAAATAGTGAATGGAAGCATAATAAAACGAGAGAGTACTACCATTCCAAACAGAGCCATTTACCTTCACACTATTCAACCAAGGAGAGAGACTACGGCCATTCCAACAAAAATCTACGGCCATTGCCTCCACGACCATAGAAAGTCTAGTCTTCACTGCAAAACTGGCCATTGCCTCCACGACCATAGAAAGTCTAGTCTTCACTGCAAAACAAGCCAAAGATCCAACAGTACAAATCCCAAAGCCGGGCATAATCATAGTGCGTGTTTACAAGAACTACCATTCCACAAGTTTAGCCAGAAGAATAACCAATGGTACAAATCCCGAAGCCCCCTCATAATCATAGTGCGTGTTTACAAGAACTATCACTCCACAAGTTTAGCCAGAAGAATAACCGCAAAGGAAATAATGAATGCAAAGATAATAAAACTTAAAGTTTCCCTGAATCTCCTCCCCTGTTTCCCAAACCTGCACCCACATATCTATAAGCAAATTAACAAACTTTTGGGATTAAAAAAATCAACATGTGACTAAGATTGAGAAATATAGTCAGCATAAGATCTGAAAGGAATAAATAGGGCTGTATGATATGTTGGAGTAGTGAATAGTGCAACATATTTAAGATCCAGTACTAAACTCCCTTCTAAGTTTTTAAATGCTCTATTTTAGGTTTTTAACTCTTCAACCGGGCAAATGAAAACTCAGACTCGAAGACATGCTAACAAGAAAAGAACATAAACATGTAGCAACCAAGATCAGATTCAAACAAACAAGTTTAGCCAATTAAGAATTAATCCAGAAAACACAGCACTGTACCAGTAAATGAAAACCCTTAGCCTCACAGTCCACAGATTTTCCATGCACCATTTGCACATCTACGCAATAACAGTATTGTTCCTGACTGATTGACTGATACATGTACCTTCCGACAACCAATTCCAGAGACTAGAGCCATTTCAAATCGACCACATAAGAACAATAGTGAATGCAAACGTAATAAAAGGAGAGAGACTACAACCAATGAGAGACTACTGCCATTCCAAACAATAATCTCCCGCCGTTGCCTCCACAACAGACATCCATAGCAAGCAACTCTTTCGCTGCAAAACGAGTCAAAGACACAACTTTTGAAATGCAAACGAGTCAAAGGCACAACTTTTGAAATGCCAAACCCTTTCATACTCATACAGTGAATGTTTCCAAGAACTCCCACTCAAAAAAGAAAATAATTAATGAAAAGATAATAGAACCAAAAGTTTCCCCGGATCTCCATCCATTCCTTCCAAAATCCGTCCCCTATATCCTTCCAAAAGCTTTTGAGATTGAACAAAACCATAAGGGACTAAGATTGATCAATATAGCCAGCCTCCACATCCTATCACAAATAGAGAGACCCAACCAGAAAGGCGTTGTGATGTTGAGTAAACCCCAATCACAGAACATATTTCAAACTAGTACGTACACTGTTGGTACTTGGAAATATCCTAATCCAAAAAACCCAGAAGACTTCTGACTCTGCTCAGAACTGCTGTCAAAACAACAATCAAGAATTGAGGAAACCATCCAATCAAACGAGATCTACAGGGTTCTACATATGCTGGATATTGCTCCTTTAAAAAAGGTCTTTTGGTCAAAGAAAGAATCAGAGATTCATTGGATTATCAAGCCAAATTATATGTATAAATATATACCTAGAAAACAAGTAAAACCCCTAAAGAGGCTCTCTCTAATCAATTTTACGACAAATTTTTGTTCTAGGATAAAAAAACTAATTAAATCCTTTTTCTTTTACCAAATCGCTCTTTTTGATTTTGAAAAAATATCTTCATCAATATAAGAACAACAAACCTTGTCAATAACGCTCATCCCAAAATGCCATTCATAAATTCAGAACTAATAAAAAAATAGCAGACAAATCCTCCTCAAATGTCAGTTTTGTGGTGCCCGTGACAAACTCCCACATTGTCGGCATACCACCATCAACACAACCAAGATCAGAATCAAACTAACAAGATCAGAATCAAACTAACAAGATTAGCCAGTTAAAAATTGAATCAGAAGAGCACAACAAAATGACGGTAAATAAAACCTTTAGCTTCACATATCACAGAACTTCAATGGACATTTTGCACATCTACACCACACTTCATTGCGCTTGGCTTCATAGGAGATAATAAATTCAATAATTATAAAACCAACCGAGAGATTCCCATAACAGACTCGATGATCATCATGTTTAGTGATCAAGTACCTTCCTACAACCAATAAGAAAGGCTACAGCCATTCCAAATCAAGCGCATAAGAAAAGTAGTTAATGGAAACGCAACAACACGAGACGCACAATTATACATCTTCCCACTATTCAACCATTAAGAGAGACCAGTCGTTCCAAACAAAAATCTACCTCCATTGCGTCAATCACCAACCAGACATCCAATTTAAGTATAGTCATCACTGAAAAACGAGTTAAAGGCCAAACAATACAAATACCAATGCCTCTTATATACATATAGTGTCTGTAACCACTCCACAAATGTAGACAGAAGAATACTTCAGAGAAATAATGAATGCAAAGATAATATAAACCTAAAGTTTGCCTGGATCTTCCTTCACAGCTTCCAAAACCTATGCCCACGTATGTATTAGCACAAGTTTTCAGATTGAACAAAATCAGCAAGGGCCTAAGATTGAGTAAAATAGTCTGCAACAACATAGCATCTGGTTCCCACATCCTATCACATGCTAATAATAGGCTAACAATACAAGAAACAAATCCAAAATACCAGAGAAATATATAGAGAGCAAACTCAGATATTAGGTTCCATGTCGTAATCCTGACTGAAGATTTTTTATACGCAATCAGCAAAAGAAATCTTAAAGGCTAAGCAGCGTGTGCTGAAAAGGGATGAATGCAATCATTTCAACCAACTCTTGGATTTATTAAGAAACAAAGTAACGTCCAATAATCTACCGTCATAGTGTCAATGACCCAACATACATTCACAGTAAGTCTTCACTGCAAAAAAAGAATAGAAGATAATCAAATCAAATCAAAAGAGTCAAAAGTCTAAACAACACAATGGACTATGGCTCTTACTACATAATTGCATAGAAAATAATGAATGTAAAGATAACAAAACCTAAAATTCACAACAGGCACCAAGATTTTTAGATTTTTAAGTGTTTAAATTTTTAAATCCTCAAGTGGCAAATGAAAATAAAGGCAACATATTATTGATAGTCTGAAATACATTTGAAATACAAGGCAAAATTCATTTGTCAATGCTGCAAACAAAAAACCACAAAATGAAGTTTCGAAATCAAATTGTCCAATGCTCTTAATATTTAGTAAAATGAAGTAAAAACTCTAAGAAACTTACTTAAATTTTGCTACACCTAAGAAAATAAATAAATAAATCAGCACTACAAAACTAAAGATCAATAATATCTCCTTTCAATATTCAATTGCATCATTTAAAAGGGTCAAATTTCACGATAAATCCTGAACTCATGAAAGCTAAGAGAAACCCAAATTACTTAGAAATGTGCAAGAGTCCAAAAGAAAAAAGAAAAAGAAATTGGAAACATATGTGGCAATAGAGAGAGAAGCAAGAGAGCACTCACAACACGAGAAACAGAAACCTTAATGGCCATTATACAACGATCATAAAAATTTTACAAAAACTACTGCAATATCCTTTGTTATGGAAAGGGATTAACGCAATCAATTCAATGAACACCCGAATTAGGTAGACAAATAGAATAATTAAAAAAGAAAATTATTTTATCCAAAGTAGTTAGGAATTCTAATTCATTATATCATTTCTTGAAGAAACGTTTTCCAGCTCAACTGAAATTAACAAATTCTCCTCCAAAACGCCTACATCGCTCCCAGCCCAATTCAAACAATTGCAGAAAACAATGAATAGAAAGGTTTTGAAAAATTATAAAAAGAGTCAAAGATCTCAATTACAAAAAGTTATTGAGAGAGACGACACCAAAGATCATAGAATTTACACCTACCATTTGCACCCCTTGCACCCACTTCAAATCCTAGTTTCCTTGTAAAGCCCAGGAATTCAAGAAAACAAAAATCAGTCTGGGAAGAAGTTGAAAGACCTAGATAAAAGATAAGATGAGTTACAATAATTGAAAAACCGATGGAGAAGTTTCCATAACAGGCTCGCTGACCATATTGTTCAGCAATCAAGTACTGCTCTCGCATAGACAATCACCATCACTGACAAATGTACCTTCTTACAAACAATAAGATAGACTACCTTGATCACATAAAACAGTAGTAAATGAAAACTTAATAAAACATTTAGTAATAATAATAATCTACACCTACTGCCTACACGATCCAATAGACATCCTCTTCACAGCAACACGAGTAGAACATAATAAGTCCAACAACACAAATGTCAAAGCCTCTCAATCATATAGTGCCTACATGCAAGATCTACCATTCCACAAGTTTAGCCTAAAGAATAACAGAAAAGAAAATATTGAAAGCAAAGATAATAAAACTATGTTCAGTTGTATTGCTCTTGCTTAGACAAACATCATGGCTTACACATGTACCTTCCTACAACAAATATGAGAGACTACACCCATTCCAACTCGAACACGTAAGAAATAGTAAATTGAATCATAATAAAACATAAAGCTTCCTAGTAAGTTAAATAATCTAGAGTTGTTGGCTGCACAACCCAATAGACATCCTCTTTGCTGCAACAACAGTAGAAAAAGATAATTAAAATCATCAGTATCACCTGTTGCAACGAGACAAATGTCAATGCCTCTCACTCATACAATGAAAATAATAAATGAAAAATAATTAAACCTAAGTTTTTACCAGATCCCATACACTGTTTCCAAAAGTTGTCCACCACCCACCATTTGCACTCCCTGCACCCATTTCATTTCTTAGTTTTCCTGTAAAGCCCAAAGCCCATGAATTTAAGAAACGTAAAGCCCACAAATTTAACAAACTACAATCAATCAACGTAAAAGAGAAAGGACATAAATGATAAGATGAATAAACAAATTCAAGAATTAGAAAAACCAATTGAGAAATTTCCTTTACAGGCTTGATGATCATAATGTTATGTGATCAAGTATTGCATTTGCTTAGACAAACATCATTACTGACACATGTACATGTACCTGCGACCACCAATAAAAGAAACTACAACCATTCGAAAACGAGCTCAAAAGAATTATAATAAATGGAACGTAATCAAACTTAAAGCTTTGTAGCAAGTTCAAAAATTTACAACTTTTGCCTCCCCAATCCAACAGACATCCTCATTGCTGCAACACGACTAGAAGAAGACAATCAACATAAACAGAGTCAACAGTCAAACAACAGACATGTCAAAGCCTCTCACTCATATAGTGCGTATTTATAGCATATCTTACTACACAAGTTTAGCTTGAAGAACGACGACAACAAAATAATGAATGCAAAGACAATGAAACTAAAGGTTTCACCAAATGTCCATCCACTCTGTTTCTAAAACCTGCAAACCACCCTCTATTTGCATACCTTGCACACACTTCATCTCTTAGTTTCCCTGAAATGCCAATGAATTCAAGAAAAATATAATCAATCCGAGTAAAAGATGAAAGATCTAGACAATAAGATGGATAACAAATTCAAGAATTAAGAGATCAGTGGAGAAATTCCCATAACAGGAAGATTGAGTACTGCTCTTGCTTAGACAAAGGCCACGGCTGACACATGTACTTTCCTAGAACAAATGAGAGAGACTACAACCATTCCACTCGAGCACTTAAGAAAAATAAGAAATGGTATCGTATTAAAACATAAAAAAGCTCCGTAGTAAGTTAAATAATCAACAACTAGTAATAAGTTAAATAATCAACAGCTATTCGTAAGTTAAATAATCAAGAGCTATTCGCTCCACGACCCAATAGACATCCTCCTCACAGCAACACGTGTAGAAAATGATAATTAAAATCAACAAAGTCAACTATGCAAAAAAAGATCATTGAAATCAACAAAGTCAAGTCTTGTCAAAGCCTATAACTCATACAGTTTATAGTTACAAGATCTCCCACTCCAGAAGGTTAACATGATGAAAAACGACCCAATAGACATCCTCTTCGCAGCAACAAGTGTAGAAAATGATAATTAAAATCAACAAAGTTTATAGTTACAAGATCTTCCACTCCTGAAAGTTAACATGATGAAAACGGCAATGAAAACAGTGAATGCAAACGGGATGCCGATCCAAAACCTTCCCACCACCCACCATTTGCACAACCTGCACCCACATCATTTCTTAATTTTCCTGTAAAGCCCAAAGCCCACAAATTTAAGAAACGTAAAGCCCACGAATTTCAGAAACTAAAATCAATCAGGGTAGAAGAGGAAGGACATAGACGGTAAGATGAATAAACAAATTCAAGAATTAGAAAAATTAATAGAGAAATTTCCTTAATATGCTTGATGATCTTGATGATCATGATGTTATGCGATCAAGTATTGCAATTGCTTAGACAAATACCATGGCTGACACATGTACCTGCCAACAACCAATATGAGGGACTATAGCCATTCAAACTCCAGCACACAAGAATGACAATAAATGGAGACGTAATCAAATATAAAGCTTTGAAGTAAGTTCAATAATTTATAGCTGTTCCTCCATGATCCAACAGACATCCTCATTGCTGCAACACGACTAAAAGAGGACAACCAACATAAACAGAGTCAATAGTCGAAAAACTCCCATGTCAAAGCCTCTCACTCATATAGTGCCTATTTATAAGATATACCACTGCACAAGTTTAGCATGAAGAACAACGACAAAGAAAATAATGAATGCAAAGATAATGAGACCTAAAGTTTCAACGGATCTCCATCATCTCCATCAAGAAAATAATGAATGCAAAGATAATGAGACCTAAAGTTTCAACGGATCTCCATCATCTCCATCCAATGTTTCCGAAACCTACGAACCACCCACTATTTGAACACCATGCACCCACTTCATTTCTTAGTTTCCAAAACCTGCCAACCACCCTCTATTTGCATATCTTGCACCCACTTCATTTCTTAGTTTCACTGTCGCATCCTCTGTTTACAAGATCACCCATTCCACAAGTATGCCATGAAGAATAACGACAATGAAAATACTGCATACAAAGATAATAAAACCTAAAGATTCACCGGGTCTCCATCAAACTGTTTCTGAGACCTGCCCACCACCATTTGCACACTCCGCACCCACTTCATTTCTTAGTTTCCCTGTAAAGCCCATGAATTCAAGAAAACTAATCAAACTAGGTAGAAGATGAAGGACCTAGATGATAAGATCAATAAACAAAATTAATAATTAAAGAAACCCAATGGACAAATTTCCAAAACCAGCTCGACAATCATAATGTTCAATGATAAAGTATTGCTCTTGCTTAAACAAACACCATGGCTGACACATGTGCAATCCTACAGTCAATAAGAGAAACTACAACCATTCTAACTGAAGCACACATAAGAAAAATAGTAAATTGAATCGTGAGAACCGTGATAAAAAATAAAGCTTTGTAATAAGTTCAATAATCTACAGTTATTGCCTCCACAATGAAATAAACATCATTTTCACTGCTACACTAGTAGAAGAAGATAATCAAAATGAAGAGCCAACCGCCCAACAACAAAATGACAAAGTTTCTCACTCATATAGCGAGTATTTACAAGATCTCCCCACTCCACAAGTTTTGCCTGACCTAAAGTTTCAGGGGATCTCCATTCACTGTTCCCAAAACATGACCACCACCACCACCCATCATTTGCACACTATGCATCCACTTCATTTTGTAGTTTCCCTATACAGCCCATGAATTTAAGAAAACTATAATTAATCTGGGTAAAAGATGAAGGACCTAGACAATAAGATGGATAAACAAATAAACTTTCTAAAAAACCAATAAAGAAATTTTCTGAAGAGGCTCGATGATCATAATTTCAACTATGAAGAATGACTCCTCCTTCGACTAATACAATGGCTGACCATGTACCTTCCTACGATCAATAAGAGAAACAATAGTCATTTCAACTCCGAACACATAAGAGAGCTACTAAATGAAAACCCAATAAAACATAAAGCTTTGCAGTAAGTTCAATAATTTACAGCTATTGCATCCATGATCCACTAGACATCCTCTTAACTGCAAGAGGAGTTGAAGATAATCAAAATAACAGTCAAACAGCATATATGAAATGGCCACCATATTTTATCCTCTTATCCTTTTTTTTTCACTATGAATCCCGTACTACATATATGAAATTAGAAATTCAAATCACTAAGAAATGACAAAAAAAAAAAAAACAATAAAATGACCAAAAATCTGAAAGAAATTATTTAAGAGAAGTTTCCATTTAATCATCTAGTTGCCAGACAAATCCTCCCCAATTTATTGTGCCTCCAATAGTCTGATAGTGCATACAGAAAGCCACACTGCAAGGTCAGCAATGAATCCAACCAAACTGCAGAGACATCTTCGCTATTAATATATGCTCAATGAGACAAATGTTACACTAAACAAATCCCCAAACATTGCTGCGGAAAAACAAGATCAGGTTCAAAGAAATTAAATAATAGAAATGAAACTCATCCAAGAAATTATATTACCTTGGATATTGTATTATTATTTAATCCTCAACTGCTAATGTGCTGAAAAGGAATTAACACAATTGCAGATCACACCTAGATTTGACAGATTTCAAAAATCAAATAAGAACTATATTCACATTTATAGTTTTTCAAAAATCCGAGGAACAAATCACAATTCAATCCTCATGTTTGGTAATCAAGTCGAGAGAAAGAAGATAAGAGAGAACATTCATCGAGAAATTAGGATATTGAGAGCTACAGCGGTCAAAACTCGATTCTACATCCTCAGCCGCCAAAAGAAATCTCAGAGATTCGGGACATACTGCAAAGGAATAAACATAAACAACAAATCTGATAGGTTCCGAAATCAGAATGTCTTAAGAAAACATAAGTGTAACAAATCCTAATACTTACATGATCTCCTACACCACACATCCATACACTGTCCTGTACACACCCAAAATTCAAAAAAACGATAACGGGTCTTAATTCCGGATGTTACAAAATCATTCCAAATACCACTGCAGATAAGCACATCATGGTTCAATCCTACATTCGATGATCAATACCAAAAAGCTTATATTATAACAGAAAGGAGGCACAAAGAACACTTAGGTTATGCTGAGCCCTTGCTGTTCTGAACTATTATGCTTTCCATATCATCCATATGCAAAAGAAATGTCAAAGAAAAGGCGACAAAGAAAAGGCGATCACTAGGTGTAAAGAAAATACGCAAAAAATCCAAAACTCGACATTATCAGAAAAAGAATTATCTTCAGAATTTGCGTATAATTATTGTTCTTCAATCCAACAATCCGACAAAGACACTGATAATGCTTGCGTTCTTTAATCCGACAAAAACACATTCATTCCGACAAGAACAAATTGATCGATCGTAAATTCGAAAACCCTGAAAAAACTTGATCGAGGAGGGAACCACAATACCCAAAGCCATTCACGACAATCATCGAAACAAGAAACAAATAACATGTATGTCAGACAGAATATGCCAGAAGGAACTTTGGCACTGCAATAACTACGAGGGCAGTGGAATATATATAGAAAGGGAAAGTCAACATTGGCCGCTGAGATTACGCGGTGGGAGGAGATTTACACGGTTATGATGCAATTAATATTTTGGTCCTTATCTTATCTTTTGGGTTAATTATAAAGAAAAATATTTTTTCCACAATTTTTTTTGAAAAACTTAACAAAGTTTCTAAAAATATAATTAAAATAGATTTATTTTTTATTTTTTAATTAAAATAAAATAATAAATTAATATTTTTTTACTTAAATAGGAAAATTTGTCTTAAAAACATTGTTAATCTATCGTAACTCTAATTATAAATAGCTGTTAACCGAGTTATAACAGAACAAAACATTTTAATTTATTTTAAGGTACTATCTCTACGATTAACTAAAAAACCATTTTACTCATTTAATTTTATTAACTGAACATTTATCAATATTTGCTTTTATTGTGATTTTGTTAATAATTTTTTCCGTTAAATATATTTATAATTTTTAAATTAAATAATGGAATTAATCTTTTTGACCACATAAAATATTTTCTCTGTATGTTTATTTTATCTAATAATATAGTTAATAAAAATAATTATTATTTAAAACTATTGTTATAAATACTACTCATGAGTGCAATATATCTTAATACATTACCGTAAAATTTAATTATTATTATATTAAAATAAGACAAAAGAAAATCTAGAAAGTAGGAAAAAAAAAACCCGAAGGATTTAAGGAAGGTTTGATGTTCTTCTAATTCTAACAACTCTCACTATCCACACACAGCCTTCAATAGGTTTGCAACTTTCCTTCTCACCCTCTCCTTAACAGTAGAATCCCTCTAACAAAATCACTATGTTTTCATCACTTTATCTTCCCAACCCCATTTTTTTTTCCTTCCTCTTATCCAAGTAACATATTAACACAACAACAAAATAAATAATGATGGAGAGTATATGCTAGAAACAGAAGAAGAATGACTATACATCAAATGCAAAACAACTATCTACAATAAGAACCTGTAGACAAAGAATAATCAACATTAATCAAAATACCAAAGATTGCTTCAACTATGAGATTAACATTTATTCCACATAGAGGTGTTAAAAGTGGATTAGAACACGTGAGTTAACCTAATTTATCATTGGGTTTGGGTTGGGTTAAAATTGTTTACAAATTTTATTACCGGTTAATTTTTGATGCGGTCTACCAAGAACTCGATTCGCTTTAGTTGAACCTGTGGTGAGCCAGGTTAGTTTGTATTTGGGTTGAGTTGGGTTATTTTTTTTAGTCAACATATTGGGTTGGAAAATTCAAACCTAATATTTTTGTGGTTTTGGTTTGTATTTGGGATTAAACATTATTTTAGATTGTATTAAAGTTTATTTAGATTTTAATCACAATTATAATTTAGTTTTTTTTGTACCGAAGAAAAGGAAATTGTACTTTTTTAAAAAAATTAAGTAAGCCAATGAATCAACCTGTTTAACTCATCAACCCGTGGTAAGCTGGCCAAAAACAAATTTTTTTAACTTGCTGATAAGTTAGTCAGGTTGGATTGACTCACTAAGTGATTAACCCGTGATGGGATAGGTCAAGCCGGGTCGAATAGCCCATTTTGTTAACTCTAATTCCACATGTGGTTTGCTCAATAAATAATTGATTAAATATGTCTTTGGTTCTTCAACTTATAGTGAAAATTAGAATAGTCATTCTTGGAAACTAACCAATTTAGTTCCTCATCTTTAGAAATTCGTGAATTTAGTCCTTTAAATCTTTTTTTTTTCATTATAATACTTTAATTTGTTTATATTCTTTGACACATGATCGCTGTAACATTAGCCGAGAAACGTGTTTGAAACCTCAAATAACCTTAAAAAATATTGATTTAAATGACTAAATCTATATATTTACAAATTTGATGGACTAAATTGATTCAAAGTTTTCAATAAAAATTAATTCTAATTTTTATTAAAAGTTAAAGAATAATAACATATTTAATCCATAAATAATTGAGGTACGATACAAAAGTAATATTACCAAATATTATTTCAATATTATTCTCTTATTTTTGGTTATAATTATTGTCTTCATTTATAACATCGACTATCTATTCATCTATATATATTTCCCTTATTCAACAACTTTTAAACAATTGAAATTCTTTCTTAGTAAAATAAATTTATAACACAATGGAATGACGAGTATTTTTTCTCGCATTCATTAGGCCAATTGATAATAAGGTAGTAAAAGTAATTCAAGTGTGCTATGCGTAGGGATGTCAAAAATATCCGTATCCGCGGGTATCCGCGGATAAAACCCGCAATGGATAGGAAATGTATATTAAAAATGGATACCCGCTACCCGCGGGTACGAGTATTTTTGATACCCGCATGTTAACGGGGTGGGTACGGGTATCATAGTATCCGTACCCGTGGATACCCGTTTCTTTTATATATATATATATATATATATATATATATATATATATATATATATATATATATATATATATATATATATTAGTAAAAAACATTTTGATCTAGTTTGTCTTTTTCCAAGTACACCCCTTGACATTCTTCTCATTCCCTTCTTTGAAATTGGGCATATACATCAAATCTTATATAGACAATGACGTTTATGGTATGTGTGTTGTTAAATGATAGAATCAAAATAAGAATACTTGACACGTGGCATTTGGGGTTTATTATTTGATTATTTTTTAGGAATCAATACGAGAAAGTGAGTTGGTTGATCAAAACACTAATTAAAGAATATCCATTTTGTTTAACGTCATTTTATATTTATTTTTATAATTATTTGGACTTGTATAGATTTGAGTTTGTTTGAACTTTATTTAAAATTTATGACAGTGATGTATTTTATTTTATTTTATTTGAATTTATGATTAAATATTTATTTTTTAAATAATTTTGTAAATACCCGCGGGTATCCGTGGATATAAAAAAAACAGACGGGTACCCGTATAACGGATATCCGACGGATATGGGTACGGATACAGGACGAATATTTATCCAGCGGGTAAGGTACGGGGGAACTACTACTCGTATCCTATCCGTCCCGTTGACATTCCTAGCTATGTGAATGTCATTGTTATACTTAGATATATGCTTTTTCATATAATGCTTGTATTCAATCAAGAAGATATTGTCATGTCTTTTTCATTCGGATCTTATTCTTCATATTGCAAATTTATTTATTGGTTGAGCTTCCACACTCGTAATACATAAGACTCAAATTTCAAGTATGATAACACTAGAAATTACTCTCGCAAAGCTTATACATGTAATATCCACATCCTCAATTATTTTAATTGTTCACATTTACATTAGCCAAACATGAAATATTTATGTGTAAACCATTCCACCTGGAAGTAGCGGACCTTCAGCATGACACACGGCTCCCCCAATTTTTTTTTTATTTAATTTGTTATATATATTTAAATTTTTATTTATATATATTTATATATTTATATATTATTTATATTAAGTTTGTAAGTTTTCTTTTAAAATATCATACATAGTTTCTTTCTATTTTTTTTATTTTGTATCTCTATCTCTTTTTTTTATGTCAATTTTTACTTTCAATATCACTTTTTTTTTAAAATAAAACTGAAACACGATAAAATTGATGAGTTAAAGAATATTTTAAATCAATTAATTTATTTTTTTGAATTGATTTATTTTGTACTTTTTTTAAGTATATGTTTTTCTCTTGCATGTGATAAATTTGTCTAGTGTGTACTAAGTGGTGACAAATTCATATTTTTCTAAATAAGTGAGAAATGATAAATTTATATTAGAAAAATTATGACAGAGTAAAATAATTGATTTTTTTTAAGAAGAGTTATTTATGTACATCAATCAAACTTGAAAAATTTCATGAGAATCCAAAAATGTCCTTCTGTTCGGACAGGATTAGTGAAGTATTAGCAATTATTACACCTCCAAGCATGACTTTTTTGTAACTTTTACTTACATGTGCAAACTAATTAACGTAGGTTAGCAATTATTTAGTGAGAACTTTTCAGAATTAGTACAAGTGGAGGTCGTTGAAGTCACAGTAATAACATTATCACAACAAGAGATCCATCCAAAAATAAGTCCTGGCCAAAATCGATTCCAACAAACGAAACACACCTTTCATAACGTTGGTAAGAGAAAAACCTTTCCACCAACACAAAAAATGAGGAAAAAAAAAATAAGCGAACTCAATTTTCGTCAACGACAAACACTAAACCCACCACTTAACGCCACTATATTCACCGGACCATTACAAACTCCACAAAAAATGAGTCCTTTTTGCCAAAATTGATTCCAACGGCCAAGCATATACCTTTCGTATGTTGGGTAAGAGAAAAACCTTTCCACAACTAAAAGAGGGAAAAAGAAGAATGAAACAATTTTTCATAAAAGTAAAGCCTTTGCACATTTTCCAAACCTTAGAGAAGACGAGAGGTCGAAGGAATGAAAGAAAACAATTGAAGATAAAATTTTTACAAAAATCACTTCTCTTTTTCTTTGATGATTTTTTAGTTTCTCAGTAGTTTCATTAAATATTTAATAAATAAAAAAACTGTCACGTCACATTGTGAGAAAAGTGGTTATTTTTTAATTGTTACTGTATCATTAATAATGGCCAAAAAAAGTCTACATGACCGAAACAGTTCACAAAACCCAAAAGACCTGCACAAGAAAAATCTAAAATATTAAAATGTCATCAATTTGATTAACATGACCGACACCTTTATGTAAAGTATGCTCATGTACAGTAAACATTTATTAAAGGAGAGGCTTGGTGTCGGTCAATAAAGGTGTCGGTCAATAAGGAAATTAAACAAATTTCAGGTTGATATCAATCCAATGTAAGGCAATCTTTTAGAAAGGAAGATCATTTATTAAAAGCTAACAACTTTACATATTCTATGAAAGGCTAAATGAGAGGCTTGGTGTTATCAAGGTTATTAAAGGAAAAATTAAAAGATTTGAAAATATACTTTTCCAGATCAGGAAATACATTCCAAATTAAACAATTAAAAAAAATGACTTTCTATTAAACAACGGCAATACAAATAACTTTCTACAAATAAATTTGAGTGCATACAAAGCATTAGTTCAATGATTACTAAAAAAAATTTTATGAACCAACATAAAATTTTTTTACAAAAATGAGAATCATCAGGACTTCTGATTATTTTTCAAACAGAAAAACTATTAAAGACAATACATCAATCACAATAATTTTATAAAAACCAGTGTAACAGCTTAATAAACAAGTAATATAAAACATCTATATACCTAGAAAATATCTGACAAGCACATCACATTTAAAACTTGCACATACCATTTAAAATATCTTCTCCAAAACTCCAGTATCGCCCATGCTTATAAATACAACAATTCCCATCCAAATCAAACAAAAATGAAAAATAATGAATGGAAAGGATTTGAGCAAACCATCAAATGAAAGAGTAAAGCCCAAAAGAACGACAAGTCCACTTCAAATGTCACTTTGTAACAGTTCTCTTGTAGTGCAAGTTACAGCCAAGATCAGAATCAAACAAACTAGTTTAGCCAATTAAACATTAATCCAGAAAACACAGTACTGTACCTGTAAATAAAACCTTTAGCGAGCACAGAATTTCATGCATCATTTTCACATTTACACCACACTTCAATGCTTGGCTTTCATGGAAAGCCCATGAATTCAACAAAAATATAATCAACTGGGTAGAACATGAACGACCTACAGGAGAAGATGAATTCATAAATTCAAGAATTAAAAAAGCAACGCAGAAACTCCCATAACAAGTTCAAAGATCATAATGTTAAGTTATCAAGTATTCTTGAATAGAAAAAAAGTGACTGATACATGTACCTTCCCACAACTAATACGAGAGACTACAACCATTCTAAATCGACCACATAAGAACAATAGTGAATGGAAATGTAATAAAGCAGTCATTCCAAACTCACAATCATGTACCTTCCAAGTATTATTCAAGCAATGAGGGAGACTACAGCCATTGCCTCCACAACCCAACAGACATCAATAGCAAGTCTTCACTGCAAAGCTAGTCATACGCAGAACTATACAAATGCCAAAGCCTCTCATACTCATATGGTGTCTGTTTACAAACTCCCACTCCACATGTTTAGGACGAAGAATAACTGTGAAGAAAATAATGAATAGAAAGATAATAAAACCTAAATTTTCCTGGATATTATCCATCCACTGCTTCCAAAGCCTGTCCCACACACCAATAGCAAAATAATAAGCTTTTGAGATTGAACAAAATCAGTAAGGGACTTCGACTGAGAAACATAGCCAATAAAAGATAGCATCTGCCTCCACATCCTATCACAAAAAGTGAGAACCCAACCAGAAATAAGTAAATAGGTGTTTATGAGGGTGAAGAGTGCAAACCATATTCAGAATTAGAATAGAACTAGTACTAATGAAAACTCAAGAAAGAGCACAAATACCACACATCGATTGCTTGTCTTCCTAGTACATGTTATGTTACTATAGAAACTGAGGTGAGTTTAAAAATTCAAGAAGAAAACCAATGGAGAAACTCCGGAGAGAAACAAGTAAGAAATCAATCCTTATGTTTGGTGATCAAGTCCAAAGGAAAAGAAATATGAGAGTAGAGCCAACTTAGAAGAAATTAGGTTATCATCCAAAGCAATGATCAGGTTTTCCAATCCACCCCGTAGTGTGCTGATGAAAGAAAATGACAAACAGTTCAACACACAGATTGATAGATGTCTATTGTCAAATAAAATATCACATCCAATTGACTTAAGCTGACATACTATTAATTCAAGACTTCTTCAATCTGGGCACATTCAATTTTTCGCAAACACCATATACTTCACCCAAACCCAACACAACCTTGATGAAAACAGAAACTAGGAATATAAAATCACCAAGTCATTTTATTGGAGAGCCAACTTCTTCCACAAACGCCCACACTTACTTGAGTTCACTGTGAGAACAAAACCAAGCACAACAAATTGATGAAATGAGATCATGCTACACCAATAAAAAGAAGAGAAAACCACTTCTTCTATATAAAAACCCACTTCAACTGCATAAACACCTACAGAGAGGCAAATGGCAGCTAAATGCTTATGTTTATGATCAAATGCCAAACCCGAGTTGTTCAATCAACACGTGCTTAAAAAAATTAATCAAAACATCTCAACACCTAGATCGGATCAACAAATTGTTGGCCATAATTGCATCCTTATGATTGGTTATAAAATCCAAACACTTAACACTTTTGTTTTTCATTCCTCGCATGATGAAATGGTATGAACAAAAATGAACACTTTTGGTAGATTTTTGTCATAAAATATTTGGCCACGAATAACCCATTAGATAATGTACGGGTAAAAAACCAAAACACCAAAACGTTCACAGGATCTCAGAGACTAAATGAGATGCAGATCATTGCACAAAAATCTATCTAAACACTGGCTGCAGAAAAAACAAATCACAACTCAATCCTAATCTTTTCTGATCAAGTGCAACAAAGCGAAGAATGGTTATTGAATCGTTCCATAAATTTTGAATCATGAATTTGAATAATAAGATACATAACTTATATAATATAAGAAAAATTGTACATTAATTAATTTTTTTATAAAAATATTAAATGAAAAAGTTCATAAATAATGATTAATGTAAATAAAAAAATAAGAAAAAAACATTAGAAAAATATAAGAAAAAAATTAGAAAGAAAATATTAAACAATAATCGAAGGATACAAGAACACTTATATATTAATTTAAATAGAACTAAATTTTTCAGTGATAATATTATTTTTTTTATAAAAGTTAGAATAAAAAATTAAAATATAAATATAAATGATTACTGTCACTTTAAATGATAAGAGTAGGGAAGTATGATTAAAATTGTTAGATAAAAGAATATGAGAAAACATTTTATATTTAAAATATTATCTCTCACTTTTATGTTCATCTCATGACTTCATCTTCTTCCCTTCTCACTATTCATCTTCAAATTTCTTTTTACTTTGTATTCTGCAATTCTATTAGTTGATTATCTTTTTCTTTACTGTTCATTTTCTTCACTGTTTATCTTTTTTCCTGAATTTTCATCTTCTTTGAATTGTGACCCAGACCGAATCGCGAATCACACGATTCACATCTGATTCAGCAATTCATGTTACGATTCAGGTTACAGAATGATTCATTAAACGATATATATATCGCTGAAGGAGAATTTTGATTCGGATCGTACTATTCTTACGATTCTAAGTACACTGCAACAAAGTTAAATAACAGACAGAACTCTTAGAAGAAATGAGCTTATCTAGAGCAAAACGTTCTAAAGTTAAAAGATAAATCAGAAGAGCACAGCAAGCAATGGTAAATAAAACATTTGGCTTCACATATCTAAGAACTTCCACGCACCATTTGCACATCTACACCACACTTCATTTCTTGGCTTCCTTGTAAAGCTCATGAATTCAAGAAAAATAAAATCAATTGGGTAAGAAGATGGACCAAGGCCATAAGATGAATTCATAAATTTAGAAATTAAAAAACAAATGGAGAAATTCCCATGACAGGCTCAATGATCATAATGTTTAGTGATCAATTACCTTCCTACAACCAATAAGAGAGGCTACGACCATTCCAAATCGAGTGCATAAAGAAAATAACAAAACAGAGACAACACACATTCCAGATGCACTATCATATACCTTCCCACTATTCAACCATTAACAGAGACAACAATCTACCTCCATTGCCTCCACCACCCAACAGGCATCCAAAGTCTAGTCATTACTCCAAAACGAGTTAAAGGCCAAACAATACAAATGCCAATACCTCCTATACTCAAATAGTGTCTGTCACCACTCCACAAATTTAGCAAGAATCAGAATGCATCCATGTCGCACTAAACTCTCTTTCAAGTTTTTAATTACTCCCTTCTATGTTTTTAACACCTCAACTAGCATATTAAAACTCAAACTCGAGGGCACACCGACAAATAAAGAGCACAAACACCAAATCTGATAGATTGAGAAAACCATATACTTCACCCAAATTAATACAAAATCACCAAATCATTTTATAGGATAGCCCATTTCTTCCAGAAAGGACCACACTTACTTGAGTTCAATGTGAGATGAGCTCATCCTAGACCAAGGAAAAATTGAAACAAAAGTTAGTCACTTCTTCAATAACAAGCCCAACTTCATCAACTGCATAATAGAAAATCCTCTGCAGACAAACAAATGGCAGTGGAATGCCTATGTTTGTGATCAAACAAAAAAACACAAAATGAAGTTTTGAAATCAAATTGTCGAATCTTCTTGATAAATGAAGTAGAAAATAAAGAACCTAGACAACAAGATGAATTCATAAATACAAAAAGAATTAAAAAGCCAATGGAGAAACTTGCATAATAGACTCGAAGATTATAATATTCAGTGATAAACTATTGCACTTGTATAAAAACACGGTGACCGATATATGTACCTTCTTACAGCCACATTCCAATAGTGACCGATATAAGAACAATAGTGAATAGAAACGTAACAAAACAAGAGAGACTACAGCCATTCCAAACACAATAATGTACCTTCCCACTATTATTCAACAAATGAGAGAGACTACAACCATTCCAAACAATAATCTACCACCATTGCAACCCAACAGACATCCATTGCAAGTCTTCACTACAAAACGAGTCAAAGGCGCAACTATACAAATTACAAAGCCTCTTAGAAGAACTCCCACTTAATAAAACAATGAATGAAAAGATAATACAACTAAAAGTTTCTCTGGATATACATCAACTACTTCCAAAACCTGTCTCCCACATATCAATTAGCAAAGTAAAGAGCTTTTTCAGATTGAACAGAATCAGTAAGGGATCACAACAGAGAAATTTGGCCAGCAAAAATAGCATGTGACACCAAATCCTATCACAAATAGTGAGACCCCAAAAGTAAATAGGGTGTGAGAGTTGGGGTACTGAAGAGTGCTTCAAAATTAGAAAAGGTATCGTTGCTAAAGACTTTGGCAAGTGTACCAAGTCGCGCAAGTAGTAACCGGTAAGACCGGGATATCGTTTCCCAAGAGACTCGTGTATACTAAATAATTGTGTAATTAGTGACTAATTTAAACTAATGAATAAATTCATGATTTGGGTTTTTATATGCAAGAAAGTAAATATTTCATAAACAATTAAAATTGAACTTGGATATTTGAAGACTCTAGAAAATGGTAAAGGCTAGAAATGCAATGGATTGATATTGTTGGAGTTAGACTTCACCTACTTCACTCTCATGTATATTAAGCAATAAAACTCTTCTCCATTAATTACTAATGTCAACCCACAAGTTTACTCAAACTCTAATTCCTTAGTTGAATGAGCCTAGGTTTCCTTATTTAGAGTCAATTCCTTGAATCCCTAAATAAACAAACCCGCTTTACAAATTAGGGTTTAAGACAACTAATGGGTCAAGTTCCATTCCTAGATACAAGTTCCATTAGGTATCTTGTTCCAATTCAAGGTTTCAAGAGATATTTTCCAATACCTAATGACCCAAATATCATGCAATGAATGGGTAAAACAAAGCAAGCTTTAAATGCATAAACAAAGATACTAGAAATCAATGGAAGAAACATATATATATTCAACCCATTTGAAAATACATAAGAGTTCAGTGGCTACATCTAACCCCAACAAAAATGGGTTTAGCTCTCCATTGTCATGGAGAGCTCAAGCTTACAAAATGGAAATGGAAGAGGAAGGAGACACAAAGAGGAAGATGAAGCTGTTCCCACAAGCCCTAGCAGACCTCCAAGCGCTCCAAGACGTGTTGTTCGAGCTCCAAAGTGTCCAAGATGCGATTCCCTCCGCGAAAACAGAAGAAAAAGGGGTCACTTGACACATCAGCAAAAACAGGCGCCTGGCGGAAGGGTCTCACCGCCAGGCGCAAGCCACCAAACAGGGGGCAAGTCTTCCCGCTACCGCCCGGCGGTGACTAAGTGCCGCCAGGCGATGACTAACAGTAGAGCCTGTCTGGCGCTTGGCTGGCGCGTGGCTGGCGGTCTGTTCCGCCTGGCGCTGGCTTCGCGTCGCCAGGCGCTTCCTGTTGACATTTTTCTTCTCTCTTTGCTATTCCGGGTCACTCATTAGTCTGGATTTTTGGAACAAAGCTTCCCATCTACAAAAAGGACACAAAAATGGGGATTAGTGATATATTTAGATCAATGTAACCCACAATGTATTTTTTTACAAAAGTAAGGTAAAATTGAGGATTAAGTAGGTTAAAAGCTTTGGAAGAGATGATTTTGCTAATGAAATATAGCTTGGATAATGGTAAAAATTAACATTATCAACTCCCCCAAACTTAAAACCTTGCTTGTCCTCAAGCAAAAAAAGGTAACTTGGCCTAGATGAACAACACAAGTGCAATGATCTAGCAAATCAAGAAAACATATGTCAATTGTGCTTGCTCTTATTTGAAGGATTGTGTAGCACATGTGTTTCATTAGCAAGGCAAACTAAAGCTATGGTGTTCACAAAACAAAAATATCACAAGTGCATGCAAGAGTTTATAAGGGATCAACAATCATGGCAAAATGTTTCCTTGATCAATGGGAACCACTTCTCACAAGAACAAGTGTTTCACTCAAGCCCACTAGTGTATGAATATAAACAACATTCTCTCTACCATCACAATGTCACACAATTTAACTTTGCTTTTTGTTCAAAATGTCTAAGACTTTCACAAGCATGCTATCATCACAAGGTCTTTTATGACTTGTATCGTGGCTAGGCTAAGAAGGAATTTTGATTTTTCAGGATAACAAAAGTACTTTGAGCTAAGAGAGCAACTAATCAAATCATGAAAGTATTTTTCTCCCTTCTCTATTGAACCAATGAAACCAATTCCCAACCTGCTTTCACCAATTTCCTTTTCTTTTCTTTTTCTCTTTTTCTTTCTTTTTTTTTTTTAGCAATTGAATGAACCAAAAACTTTACAAATTTTCTCATGCTCCCTTGTATTAGCAATAATTCCCCCAAACTTGAACCATACTCATGACTAACAATCATTTGCTCTCTCAAGCTCAAAGTAAGGTAGTCAATATCTTCACTATGCTCAAGGTTCAAGGAATGACACATATTATCTTTAAGGCTCAAATAAGACTCAAAGGAAAGGATTGACTCAATTATGTAAAGAAAAAGAAAGATGGCCTTGATCACCTGTAGCATGCAAGTAAATGAATAGCAATTGAACTCAAGCAAAGTCAATTATGAGTTCACAGTGATAGCATTCACACAAATCAACTCTGGGGCACAACCTCTCACAGGGTATTTGGGTTCCACAATTGTCAACATATGCCAAAATCATTGATCACAATTAAACTCAAGCATCACTATATCAAAATGAGAACAACCACAAGCTCATGCTCACAAGCTCATTCAAAATCATTTCATAACAAGCACAAAAGATGATCATAAAAAGTAGTAATTCAATGCAAAAGATTAGTTCACCACAACCAAGTTACAAAGTTCTACACTAAGCTAAAAAGTTCAATACTATCAAAAGAAAGTTAAAAAAAACTGAAATCTAAAAGCATAAAATAAATCAGGACTATCAACAAAACAAGTCCTGCAAAAAGTGAATCACTCTCTCCAAGTGCTCAGGCGTCATTCTCGCCCTCTTCATCTAGATCCTCCTCCTCATCCTCTGCAGCAGCTGAGGCTCCACCTCCCCCAGTAGTAGTGGCCTGGGCCCCAGGCCAAACAACAGTGGCAGCAAACTCCTCAGCTGATGGGGTGTGCAGCTCAGGAATAGTTAGGGAGATGCCCCTAAGCATGTCAGCATTGGTCATCCCCATCCGGTATAAGGCTTGCATCTGGGGTTCCAGGAGCTGAAGGTGGTCGAGCTTGGCCTCCAAAGCCTGCAACCGCATGTCAATGGTGGGTGTTGCCTCGGGCTCGAGGTCTGGCTCAGGCTCTGCCTGTGGCTGATGGCGCCTCTTGGGTCTAGGAGCAACTGAGCAGAACCTCTGAAAATATGAAAAGTCCAGGTCCTGCGTTGCTTTCTCCAACGGGGGTACAGAAATATCCACCCCTGCCAGGCTGCAAAGATGGGTGATGAGAGAGGGATGGCCAAGAGCGGCCTTGCCAGCAGCGTTGGCACACCGGTGGATCTCATTTGCAATAAACTGCCCTACATCCATCACCCGCCCTGTCAGGATAGTGTATAAAATGGTGGCGCGTCCCTCCGTAAGATCAGACACATGGGAGCACGGGGAGATGTTGGCGTGCACAAATGTTGACCAGAAGCGGGCCAAGGGGTGAAGGGAACCTCTTTGAATCGTACCCCTGTGAAATCCTTCACCCGCCAAGCAGAGTGCTTGGAGCAGCTCTCCAGGCGCCACGCCCTCATCATCCAACACTGAAAATTGGCACTCCACATCATCAGCCAGCTGGGTGCCCAAAAACTCATTGATCGTGTCAGCATCAAAGGACACCCTTTTCCCCCGCACATAACTGAGAAAGGTAGGGGCTGTTGAGGTGGTAACCTTGGCGTTAGCATAGAATTCCTTCACCAAGGTTACACTAAAAGTGCTAGGATAGCTACCCAGCCTTTCCTAGCCACGCCTGATCAACTCCAGCTGAAATTCGTTGACCTCCCCTGGCTTAAGAATCACTTTCCTCTCTGCCACCAACTTTCGTTGCATGACTACTTGGAAGCGGTCCTCATTATCCTTTGTGAGGAAGTAATGAGAGTAAATTATCTCCTTTCGCTTTGGCCCTTTCGAAGGGTTGCCAACGGGAGGTCACTAGCCGCCAGGCGGCGTATCAGCAAAATGCCACTGGACCAATTTTTCTGGTGTGGCGCCAGGCGGGCGCTAGGGAGCCTCCCGCCAGGCGGTAGCGCTGTGCGAGCTATGGTTGGGCCTTTTAAAATGTGTTCTGACCTGGCCCAAACCCTTACCCCTTATTACTCCCGCCTGGCGCCTTGCTCTCATTCCTCACCACTCTCATAACCCTAACTCTCAATCTCACTCTCTACTTCCCAATCTCTCTCAAACTCAAACCCTAATCCCAAATTTGAACCCACTCTCGTTTCCTCGTGCCTTAATCTCACTCCCATTAGCACTACCGCCACACTCTCGCCAGGCGGGCACTACTCTGCAACCTCTCCACACACCAACCCAATCTCACAGACTCCCCAGTTTCTCTTCTTGCAACATTCTCTCTTGCATTCAACTCAAGTAAACTTCCTTTTTGTACTATTTTCGTTCTAGCATCTTGTTTTGTTACTCCATTGTCGATTCATTAGCTTAGGATTTACGTTGCCTTCATATACATGTTGTTTCTGTTGTTTTTTGTGGTTATAAACTCGTGTTTGCTTTTTGGGCTGCCATTGTAGTTGGTTTTTCTGCTGTTCTGTACTCATTCACTGCAATTTTTGGCTGGTCTGTTATGTACCGCCTGGCGGTGACCTTTTTGGCCTGTTTTACCGCCAGGCGGTAGCGCCCAGCAGTACTCGCTGCTGGAAGCTGGCGCCTGGCGCACGTATTGGAGGGGCCAGGCGGTGGCCCCTGTTTTTGCCTCTTTTTGTGCTTTTCTTGTGATTGTAGCTTGGGTTGTGAGGCACCAATGCTACAAGGGTTTTTGCATATGAATAACTTGACATTTTGTTGTTCTAGTTTAGTCTTTAGATGAAATTAACTCTCTTTTTGATTGAATCTCTCACTCCAATGCTAACTTTAAATTCCCTCTTTGTACCAATGTTTATTTTGCAGATGGCATCCTCCTCAAATCCCAAAAGAATGAAGACCACCGTTGGCAACCCTTCGAAAGGGCAAAAGCGAAAGGAGAGAATTTACTCTCATTACTTCCTCACAAAGGATAATGAGGACCGCTTCCAAGTAGTCGTGCAACGAAAGTTGGTGGCAGAGAGGAAAGTGATTCTTAAGCCCGGGGAGGTCAACGAATTTCAGCTGGAGTTGATCAGGCGTGGCTGGGAAAGGCTGGGTAGCTATCCTAGCACTTTTAGTGTAACCTTGGTGAAGGAATTCTATGCTAACGCCAAGGTTACCACCTCAGCAGCCCCTACCTTTCTCAGTTATGTGCGGGGGAAAAGGGTGCCCTTTGATGCTGACACGATCAATGAGTTTTTGGGCACCCAGCTGGCTGATGATGTGGAGTGCCAATTTTCAGTGTTGGAAGATGAGGGCGTGGCGCCTGGAGAGCTGCTCCAAGCACTCTGCTTGGCGGGTGAAGGATTTCACAGGGGTACGATTCAGAGAGGTTCCCTTCACCCCTTGGCCCGCTTCTGGTCAGCATTTGTGCACGCCAACATCTCCCCGTGCTCCCATGTGTCTGATCTTACGGAGGGACGCGCCACCATTTTATACACTATCCTGACAGGGCGGGTGATGGATGTAGGGCAGTTTATTGCAAATGAGATCCACCGGTGTGCCAACGCCGCTGGCAAGGCCGCTTTTGGCCATCCCTCTCTCATCACCCATCTTTGCAGCCTGGCAGGGGTGGATATTTCTGTAACCCCGTTGGAGAAAGCAACGCAGGACCTGGACTTTTCATATTTTCAGAGGTTCTGCTCAGTTGCTCCTAGACCCAGGAGGCGCCATCAGCCACAGGCAGAGCCTGAGCCAGAGCCCGAGCCCGAGGCAACACCCACCATTGACATGCGGTTGCAGGCTTTGGAGGCCAAGCTCGACCACCTTCAGCTCCTGGAACCCCAGATGCAAGCCTTATACCGGATGGGGATGGCCAATGCTGACATGCTTAGGGGCATCTCCCTAACTATTCCTGAGCTGCACACCCCATCAACTGAGGAGTTTGCTGCCACTGTTGCTTGGCCTGGGGCCTCATCCATATCTTGTTGAAATGCCGAGATTTCCTGTTTTCCCTTATTAACCTTGGACTGGGGAAAATATTTGCTCAAGAACTTTGCAACCACATCATCCCAGTTAGTGAGGCTATTTTCAGAAAGGAATTCAACCAGGCTTTTGCAGGTCCTGCTAGTGAGAACGGGAAGAGACTCAGGCGTATGGCTTCATCAGGAACTTGATGGATCTTCACAATATTGCATATCTCCAAGAATGTGGCCAGATGAGTGTAGGGATTCTCATGAGACAGGCCATTGAACTGATTACTCTGCACCAGATGAATAAGAGCTGGCTTCATCTCCATGTTGGTGGCATTGACAGTTGGCCTAGCAATACTGTTGAAGTTAATATGGCCTATGAACGCTGCATAATCTTCCAAAGTGCGTCTTTCACGACCTCTACCATCACCATGAGGATTGTCTGTCATTTCTTCTGGAAAAGGATTATTCTGAGAAGTAGATGAAAGAGTGTCTAAATCAGAAGAGTGATGGGCAACTTGTTGTGCTTGAGCTCGTCTTCTCCTTGTGGCACTATTGTTTCTGCGGGCAATTTTCTCTATCTCGGGATCAACAAGGAGTGGTTCTGAAGATGCAGTCCTCCTTGTACGGATCCTACCCTGCATAAACTATAGAGCAACAACAAAAAACAAGCTCGAACTACAAGTTAGCCCAAAAATAATGTGCGTATATAAGTAAACAAAAACAGTAAATATGCACAAAAGAATTTAATCTAAATAGGTCAAAAATCACACAAAAGTCTAGTATTAGACACGGATCCCCGGCAACGGCGCCAAAAACTTGTTAAAGACTTTGGCAAGTGTACCAAGTCGCGCAAGTAGTAACCGGTAAGACCGGGATATCGTTTCCCAAGAGACTCGTGTATACTAAATAATTGTGTAATTAGTGACTAATTTAAACTAATGAATAAATTCATGATTTGGGTTTTTATATGCAAGAAAGTAAATATTTCATAAACAATTAAAATTGAACTTGGATATTTGAAGACTCTAGAAAATGGTAAAGGCTAGAAATGCAATGGATTGATATTGTTGGAGTTAGACTTCACCTACTTCACTCTCATGTATATTAAGCAATAAAACTCTTCTCCATTAATTACTAATGTCAACCCACAAGTTTACTCAAACTCTAATTCCTTAGTTGAATGAGCCTAGGTTTCCTTATTTAGAGTCAATTCCTTGAATCTCTAAATAAACAAACCCGCTTTACAAATTAGGGTTTAAGACAACTAATGGGTCAAGTTCCATTCCTAGATACAAGTTCCATTAGGTATCTTGTTCCAATTCAAGGTTTCAAGAGATATTTTCCAATACCTAATGACCCAAATATCATGCAATGAATGGGTAAAACAAAGCAAGCTTTAAATGCATAAACAAAGATACTAGAAATCAATGGAAGAAGCATATATATATTCAACCCATTTGAAAATACATAAGAGTTCAGTGGCTACATCTAACCCCAACAAAAATGGGTTTAGCTCTCCATTGTCATGGAGAGCTCAAGCTTACAAAATGGAAATGGAAGAGGAAGGAGACACAAAGAGGAAGATGGAGCTGTTCCCACAAGCCCTAGCAGACCTCCAAGCGCTCCAAGACGTGTTGTTCGAGCTCCAAAGTGTCCAAGATGCGATTCCCTCCGCGAAAACAGAAGAAAAAAGGGTCACTTGACACATCAGCGAAAACAGGCGCCTGGCGGAAGGGTCTCACCGCCAGGCGCAAGCCACCAAACAGGAGGCAAGTCTTCCCTCTACCACCTGGCGGTGACTAAGTGCCGCCAGGCGGTGACTAACAGTAGCGCCTGTCTGGCGCTTGGCTGGCGCATGGCTGGCGATCTGTTCCGCCTGGCGCTGGCTTCGCGTCGCCAGGCGCTTCCTGTTGACATTTTTCTTCTCTCTTTGCTATTCCGGGTCACTCATTAGTCTGGATTTTTGGAACAAAGCTTCCCATCTACAAAAAGGACACAAAAATGGGGATTAGTGATATATTTAGATCAATGTAACCCACAATGTATTTATTTACAAAAGTAAGGTAAAATTGAGGATTAAGTAGGTTAAAAGCTTTGGAAGAGATGATTTTGCTAATGAAATATAGCTTGGATAATGGTAAAAATTAACATTATCAATCGTACATTTGAGGACATGCTTACAAAGAAAGAGCACAAACACCAAAATTTGATGATACAACATCATCATCAAATACTTCACAAGATAAGCTACACACACATGGCTTGTCTACCTAGAAGATGGAACTATAGAAACCACATGAATTCAAAAATTCAAGAATGAAAACCAATGGAGAAACTCTTCAAAGAAACAAGCAACAAACCAATCCTTATGTTTGGTGATCAAGTCCAAAGAAAAAGAAATTAGAGTAGAGAGCAAACTCAGAAGAAATGTGAACCTTCACATGATTTCAGAGACCAGATGAGACGCAGATCATTGCACAAAAAACAATCTAAACACGGCTGCAGGAAAAACAAATCACAATTCAACCCAAACCTTCTGTGATCAAGTGCAACAAAGTTAACTAGGAGATAGAGCTCGTAAATTACTTTGGTTCTTAAGAAATTAGGTTATCTAGAGGGAAACGTTCCAGCTTGACGTAGATTGTAGTGCTTAAACAAATCCTATTCCAAAAACATTGTTGTTTATAAAAAAGATATCGAATTAATATTGGAGATACTTGTAGAAAATATAAATAACTACCAAAGTAGTTCTCCAAATTGCCGAGTAAGAAAATTGGGACAATTCCTGATACAGGAACAACAAGGAAAACATCCAACCCAAAACCCACACAAGAAAATAGCAGGTTCATATAAAATAGCAGTCACTCATAGCAGGCTTGATGAGATAAAACCATGCAGTTCAATAATTCAAAAACAAGGCTTGAGGAGATAAAATCATGAAGTTCAATAATTCAAAAATCAGGGTAGACGTCAATGCTAATAACAATCCAAGTCAATACATCAATCATAAATAATTTTATAAAAATCACTTCAACTCTGTAATAGCCAAATGATCAACAACACATCTATCTATGTAATCCAATGCAATAATAAAAGCAGCAATCAAAAATACATAAAATTCCTAGAAAATACCAAATAAAACTACACAGACAGACATATATATATATATATATACAGACATATATATATATTATATACATATATATATATATATATATACATATATACATATATACATATATACATATATATACATATATATATATATATATATATATATACATACCAGAGCCTGTCTTGTCAAAGCAAGAGTCAAGTAAAGGGAAAATATAGCTAGTCCAAACCTGGAAGCTCAGATAAATTAGATTATCAAAAGAGCTGCTGTCTTTTTAAGTTAGCTTCCAGCTTCATTCTGATAGTAGTGCCCAAACAAATCCCATTCCAAAAGGAATGATGTCAACAAACGATATCCAATTAAAACCGGAAATACTTTTTCGTCAAACAAAAAAACACTACCATGTAATAGTAAAGGGTGACTTCACATTTATGGAAACAAGAATATCAAATACTGCCAACCATACATTATTGAAAATTGAAAACAATCAACCTAAAACCCATAGAACATAGCAAGTTCAGAAAAATCACATAAAACCAAGGCAGCCTTAGCCACTCGTAATAATAACAATTTCAAAATGCCCTCTAATCGGTCACATGCTTTCATGATCAGTTTCAAATTCTTTCATGATTTTTAAAACTCAAAACAGGAAAAGAAGTATCAGCCTCTATGTGATGGACAGGAAAGGGATTAACGCAATCAGTTCAACAAACAACCGGACTTGGTAGAGAAATAGAATAATTAACAAAGAAAAATATTTTATTCAGAGTAGTTAGCAGTTCTAATTCATTATAACATTTCTCGTAGAAAAAGGTCTTCCAACTCAACTAAAATAAACAAATTCTCCAAAACTCCATTATCACTATTGTAAGAAACACATCATTACCATCCCAAATTCAAACAAATAAAGAGGTCTTGAAAAATTATTAAAAGAGTACAAGATCTCAATTACAAGAAGTTATCCAGAGAAGACGTCAAAATTGAGTAAAACCTTTCAAAGCAAGAAAACCATACCATCAAACCAGAGAGTAAATCCCAACCGCACTTGTCCCAAATGCTCATCCTAAGTGCCTCTTTTGAACCAGAAACCATCAATAGAAGCATGATGATGTCAAACAAAACAAGTCCACCCATTAAGAAAATAAATCAGAATACACATCCGGGAACCGGTAAATAAAACATTGAGATAGAAAGGTCAAAGCCAGATACAAAGATCATAGAATTTCCACCCTCCATTTGCACACCCTGCACCCCCTTCAATTCTTAGTTTCTCTGCAAAGCCCATGAATTCATGAAAACTAAAATCAATCTGGGAAGGAGTTGAAGGACCTAGAAGATAAGATGAATAAACAAATACAATAATACTCCATTTGCACACCCTGCACCCCCTTCAATTCTTAGTTTCTCTGCAAAGCCCATGAATTCATGAAAACTAAAATCAATCTGGGAAGAAGTTGAAGGACCTAGAAGATAAGATGAATAAACAAATACAATAATTGAAAATCCAATGGAGAAGTCTCATAACAGTCTCGATGATTCATCGATCAAGTATTGCTCTTCCATAGACAATCACCATCAGTAACAAATGTACCTTCTTACAAACAATAAGAGAGACTACCTTAAGCACATAAGAAAAATAGTAAATGGAAACTCAATAAAACATAAAGCATTGTTGTAAGAAAAATAATCTACACCTGCCTACACGATCTAGTGATAATCCTTGCGATAAAAAGTGATAATGCTTGCATTATTCAATTGATAGTTAAACATCTTACAAGAGCACACCATATAATTCAATCCAACAGATGCACATCGATCAATCTTTAAACACCATATAATAGATCTTTAAACACCGTATAATTGAATCCCTCCCACAAAAACACACAATATAATTAAAAATCAAACGTTAAACTGATTCTGTGTGCTTTTTGTGCTTTTGTGGGATTGAAATCAATCCAGAATTTCCTTCACTCCCCGCATGGGCTTTGCTTGAGATAAGGAAACTCATATCTAATCAGGTCTACTTTTGCTACTGTAGAAGGAAAGGATATACGGTAACCCTGTCTCGAAAAAAAACTTAAAAATATAAGAAACTAAATTAAGCTTGCACAACACTGTCAAAATAATTTCAGTATTAGAACCTGTGGAAGAGTGAAAAAACAGAATTGAAGGTTTGGTTATGCCTCGAAATAATGACCTTCGTATGCTACTAATGACCCCGCTGCATTTTTTCTGAATTGTGATATATACTTGTCCAAGAACATCTCCTCAGACAAGCATAACACATGAATATAACTGGGGACTTTCTTGCAGAGATTTTTTTATTTCAACAGCTGGAAAACTTCATCAAGAAAGCATGCGACCGTCCATGGTGAATAAGGACAGACTTGGGCAACGTACCTGTATGCAAGAAGAATTTCATCCAACTTTCGACTTCTTCTCTGAATTTCTAAACAAAGTCGGGGTTCTTTTGAACTTTTGCGGGCCCTCATCCTTGAAAAACCCAAAACAATTAACTAGTTTCAGCTTTCACTCAAAGGTTTCATCGCTCAAACAACTTAATGTATGAATTGCAAGGACAACCATTCTTGAATTGCAAGGAAAAGCCTTGGATGAAGTTTGAGTAGCAAGGCAAGATGAGTCCCAAGAATGCCACACCTCTCCAAAAAGACGACATCCTCCATAAACCTTTTGTACTTTGGGAGTATCCAGCCACATCTGTGTAACACAAAAATGAAATCTTTCTGGTCGCACACAATTTTCCTAATAGCTTCAACTGAGGGGACAAATGTTCTTTTGAAGCTATGAATCAAAATGGAGGGATTCTTTGAAATGAAGCTGCATAACTCGTAACCCTGGAATCCAGACATCTGAAAGAACTGAATTTTGGTACTCAAGATTTTGTCACTGCAAAAAGTAACTGGGATCTTTGACGAATCAGGGAGTGGCCGACCTTAGAACAATGATAAGGGGCCCCCTTCAATTTTTTTCTCCTTCTATATAATATTAATATATATATATATATATATATATATATATATATATATATATATATATATAATATTTCTTTTAATTTTAATGTATTTTATGTATTTAATATTTTCAAAACTTTTATATATTTATCCTGAATTGTTTTAATATTGAAGTTTTAATTCGTATGTCTAAAATTTTAATATATTTTTTTTGTAAAATTTAAAAACTAAATAAATATAATTCCTTTAACCTAATTACTAACCTAATTAGGTTAATTTTTTTAATGTGTCAAATGTATTCTATGTTAATACTTGAACTATTTACATTATTTTTGTAAAATTTATTATTGCAATGTATTAAAATTTTAGACTCACAAATTTCAATTTAAATGTCAAAGTTCAGAAACAAAAAATAAAATATACTTAATCCTTTCTTTTGAAACCCTCTAAATTTTGTTTGTCTCAGGATCCAACACTGTGTAATTGTCTCAGGATCCGACACTATGTAATTCAAAGCGATTAAAAGTACATTATGTACCTAAAAAATATCTGACAAGCACATCACATATTTCAAAATTACATACGTTGTTTCATTATATCAAACTCCATAAACATTGTTCCTAATAAGAAAACAAGGAAATCCGATACTGCCAGCTTACCAACCAACTAAATCAAAACTCACGGAAGACGATCCCATAAAACCAAGGTAGCCTTTAGTCACTCTAAATAACAAGCTAAGATCGGTCATCACGTGCTGTTTTAAACCGTTCTACTCAAAAACAAAGAGAAGTCTCAGACTCCTTGGTGTGTGCTGAAAATAAATTCATGCAAACAAAGAATAGTTATCTAGAGTTGTTAGTAGACTTAATTCCCCATGCCATTTCAAGAATCGCATCCTGAAATTAACAAATTCTTCTCCAAAACTCTAGTATTAGGCATGCCAGAAATACATCAATTCCTATCCAAAATCAAACAATAATGAAAATAACGAATGGAAAGGAATTGAGCATACCATCAAATCAAAGAGTAAAGCCTAACAGAACTTGTCAACCACGCTCATCCCAAAATGCCTTTTGTAAACCCAGAACACAAAAATGTAGCAACCAATATCAGATTCAAGCAAACAAGTTTAGCCAATTAAGAATTACTCCAGAAAACACAGCACTGTACCGGTAAATAAAAACCCTTAGCCTCACAGTCCACAGATTTTCCATGCACCATCTGCACATCTACGCCATAACAGTATTAATCAAAACATTTCAACACCTAGATCGGATCAACAAATTGTTGGCCATAATTGTATCCTTATGATTGGTTATAAAATCCAGACACTTAAACACTTTTGTTTTTCATTCCTCGCATGATGAAATGGTATGAACAAAAATGAACACTTTTGGTAGATTTTTGTCATGAAATATATGACCTCGAATAACCCCATTAGATAATGTACGGGTAAGATACCAAAACGTTCACAGGATCTCAGAGACTAGATGAGATGCAGATCATTGCACAAAAATCTATCTAAACACTGGCTGCAGAAAAAACAAATCACAACTCAATCCTAATCTTTTCTGATCAAGTGCACCAAAGCAAAGCATGGTTATTGAATCGTTACATGAATTTTGAATCGTGAATTTGAATAATAAGATACATAACTTATATAACTTAAAAGATAAAATAAGTAAAACTCTAAAAAAATCACTATTTTCTTGTAAAAAAATAAAGAATATAACAAAAATTATACATTAATTAAAATTTATTTTTTTATAAAAATATTAAATGAAAAAGTTCATAAATAATGATTAATGTAAATAAAAAATATAAGAAAAAAACATAAGAAAAATATAAGAAAAAAAATTAGAAAGAAAATATTAAACAATAATCGAAGGATATAAGAACACTTATATATTAATTTAAATAGAACTAAGTTTTTCAGAGTGATAATATTATTTTATTTTATAAAAGTTAGAATAAAAAATTAAAAAATAAATATAAATGATTACTGTCACTTTAAACTGTAAGAGTAGGTAAGTATGATTAAAGTCGTTAGAAAAAAAAATGAGAAAACATTTTATATTTAAAATATTATCTCTCACTTTCATGTTCATCTCATTTTCATGTTCATCTCATGACTTCATCTTCTTCCCTTCTCACTATTCATCTTCTTCAAATTTCTTTTTACCGTGTATTCTCCAGTTCTATTAGTTGATTATCATCTTCTTTACTGTTCATTTTCTTCACTGTTTATCTTTTTTTTTTTCCTGAATTTTCATCTTTTTTGAGTTTCTTTTCCTGTGTTTTTTTCTAACTTTTTCAATTTTTTTCAAACATCATGAATTTTCCTGTAATTCTTTCTAGTTTTTTCAATTTTTTTCCTTCATCATAAATTGTGATGCAAACTGAATCACGAATCACACGATTCACATCCGATTCAGCGATTCGGGGATTCATATTACAATTCAGATTACAAAACGATTCATCACGCAATATATATCACTGAAGGAGAATTTTGATTCAGATCGTACGATTCTAACTACACTACAACAAAGTTAAATATTGCGCTGCTCAAACAAACCCTATTCCATGCTGTTTATAAAAAGGATATCCAATTAATATTGGAGATACTTGTAGACAATATAAAGAGTACCCAAGTAATTCTCCAAATTGCCGAGTAACAAAATTGGAACAATTCCTGATAAGAAACAGCAAGAAAACAATCAACTCAAAACCCACAGAAGAAAACAGTAGGTTCATATAAAACCAAGAAAGAACCAGTCCCTCGTGGCTAGGTTGGACAAAAATAACTTAATTGTATTGTACTTAAGTTAACTGTATTATTTTAAATTAAAAATAACTGAATTATTAATAGTAAAATTAAACTGTATTATTTTTAAGTTAAAGATTAAAATACTGTACTCAAAACAGTTAACTGTTTAGACCAAGCATATCTAAATAGATATTATGTTTACATATAGATTTCTGCGTCCATCCTATTTAGGATTAGGAATAGGCGTAATCGAACCTGTGAATCAGCAAGAACCACCTTGCAAGGCTAAATGCTCCTGGGTGACCAATAGTGAAGTAGTTAGATAGCTCTCTTCTCAATCTCTAGATCCCACGGTCCACACTCCATCACGCCTCCATCTTAATCGCACCTCACTGATGCATTTTCTCCTCCGCACTCTCTCTGTATACCAACACTTTTTCTTTTTATTTGCCTAAATAATATATTTAATTATTTATTTATATAATAACGCAAAAAAATAATAATCACTTCTGCTTCAACTTCTTTCTTTATATACTCAACCTGTGTAATATATTCATATTAATCCTTTTTCTCTTTCTTTATACTCACAATTTAAATCTATTATATTTATTAATGAAACATGATTCATGTCTTCATTCTTTTTCTTTTTAAATTTTAATTCATAAAATATGTTATTATAATAATTGAGAAATTACGATAAATATATTTTGTTAAGATTTGATGATTCAAACCAGTGATATAGGTATATATTTTGACTCAAGTTTATTTTTTTATTATTATTATTATATATATACAATATATACTTTAAGGCATAATCACATAAATTATTATTGGTATGGTTTTCATGATTTGAAATCAAATTAATAAAACCAGAATATATTTTGATTCAGATTAATTAATAATATCTGTATGTTTTCTAATACATGATTGGATGGAAAATAGAATTTAGAATAACATATATAATTACTTTATCTGTATTAAGTAATAAATATTTTATTTGATTGGAATGTTTAAAAATGGTTTAACTATTTTTATTTGAAACTTATTGTTTTATTCTTTTATCATAAATGATATTTTCCATTTTTTTAATACTAAAAGAACTATATTAATATAGTTAATAAGAGGAATATCTTTTTTCTCTATAATTTGTAATGAGGATCCTAAAAAGATGAATTTGAGCAAGAGCAAGTGAGTTTATATAAAAACTTTATATACTTTTTAGTTGATATTTTATATGAAAGTTTAAAATATATTTTTTTTTTATAGATATAACTTATCAAGACGAAGTGGGAGCTTCAAATGCAATTAATTTAAATGATTGAAGATATATTAAGATTTTGATATTGTTTATAAGAGAACTTACTAAAAAACCTATATATTAAGATGTATAAATATTTTGATTTTGGTGTATTAAAGTATGATGCATATTTCAAGTATTATTTTTTAAACACTTTTAAATTATAAATTTATATTATTATTGCGTATTACAATCATATGTAATTAGTGTAATTCCGTTCAAAATAATGTAATTCAGTTCAAAAATAATACAATTCAGTTCAAAATCAATGCAATTCGACTAAAAAATAGTACAACTCAATTTAAAAATAGTGTAATTTATTCAAAATCAATGCAATTCGATTAAAACATGATTCAAAAATATTGTAGTTAAATTAAAAATTAATATAGTTCAGTTCAAAAATAGTGCAGTTCAATTAAAAAATAGTACAATTCAGTTAAAAAATAATTCAATTCAGTTCTGATGTCGTACAGTTCATAAAACAATTCAATTTGTAACAGTTCAGTTCGTCTGAATTGTTTTCTAATTCAGTGCAGTTCATGCATTTTTAGTTCAGTGCAATTCATAAAAACCATTTTTTAATTCATAACAATTTTTGGTAAATACTATTAACCATCGGATCAATACATCAATCAAATAATTTGATAAAAGAACCCTTCTCTGTAACCAAATAATCATACTAACAACACATCTCTGTAATTCAATGCAAGAATAAAACTAGCAATCAAAAATACATAAATACTCCTAGAGAATACATTAATACCTAACAAAACTGCACACAGAATTATTTTATGCAGAATTATTTTATCCGTTCGTTCAAATACCATTTCTCAACAGTTCTCCAATTCAACAGAAATTAACAAATTCTCCTCTAAAACATATCATCTTGTTTAGAAACACATCAATTCCTGTCCAATTCAAACAAAATCAAAACAAATCATAATAAATAGAAAGGTCTTTTCGAAAACTGATACTCATCAATACAACTTTTTAAAGCAAGAAGAATGTTCATCCGACACTACCTTTTAAGAACCATACTCCATCAATACAACCATGATAATTAAATCAAACCAACAAGTTTAGCCAGTTAAAAACAAAAATTTTAACTTCACAGATAAAAGATTTTCCACCCACCATTTGCATATCCTGCACCCACTTCATTGCTTAGTTATTATCTGTAAAGCCCATGAAATCAAGAAAACTGTAATCAATCTATGTTAAAGATGAAGGAACTAGACAATATCATAAATAAATTCAAGAATTAAAAAGCAAAGGAGAAATTTCGATAACTAAATTAGACAATAACAAAGGTGTAGGTCAATAATGAAGAAAACAACAATAAATAAATTTCAGCTTGACATAAAATCAAAGAAAGACAAACTTTTAGAAAGGAGGATTATTGAATGAAAAACTAAAAGATTTGAAAGTTGAATTAAAACAATAAAATAACCTGTAATTAATAACAAAAAAATTGAACAAAATACATAATTTTACGAGCAAGAGAAAGTTGAAATACAAAAAGTAAAAGAAAATGAACGGAAAACAATAGTAAAATATTTACACATTTATTAATTGCAAAAGAAACAAAATTCAGTTTAGAGAGTTAAAAAGGAGCTCTTGCTAAGACCTACCTTAGATGAAGTGGACTTCGTGGGTAGTGATGCCTCATATGAATCTAGAGGTAGTTTTGACAGATAATACAACAATATTTTCAAAATATTAAGAGTATGTTTTTACAAATCATACAACAATATAAAAATACGAAAGAGATAAGAGTATGAATTAAATTTTTTGTTTTTGAATCTAGAGGTAGTTTTGGCAATAGTTTTGACAAGAATATAAAAAAGATAAGAGTATGAATTAAATTTTATGTTCTTTAATCCAAGGAAAAGATTTAGGAATGAAAAACAGAGAAAAGATTTCCTGGAAAAACATACCTCATAAGTTCATAACCCTTGATAACACATGTAATCTTCTAGAAATTACGCCCGAAACAAAAATCTCATTCAGATGAAAAAATATTAGACATCTAACACAGGGAATAAGATTTGTCCAACAGCTAAATATGAATGAATACAAAGCATTTGTTTATTGATTACTATAAATAAATATTTCAAAAACCAACATTAAAATAAATCATTCACATAATCTACATTCTAAATGTAGAATGTAAAATACAACATTTTTTTCCAGGACGTCCAGATCATTTCACAAACAACAGTAACTACTAAAGGCAAATACATAAATCACAACAATTTTATAAACCCACTGCAATGCTTTAATAATTAAATGATCATATTCCTTGAAAATATCTGGCAATCACAGCACATATTTCTAACAAGTACGTACACTGTTGGTAGTTGGACATATCCTAATAAAAAAAAAAAAACAGAAAACTTCTGACTCTGCCCAGAACCACGCTGTCAAAACAACAATCAAGAAATGAGGGAAAAACTAGACTAAAACGTGCATATATCAACAAAAGTATATTTTTTACAACTTTTACATAGCCCATATGAGAGAAAAATAAATTCTTCGCCATAAAAAAAACTAGGTTCTCATTAGCTATTGTGGTTTCAAGTTGAACTTTAAACATTCTTCCCCAAGACTCCAGTATCGCTCTTGCATAGAAATACATCAATTTCTATCCAAATCAAACAAATATGCAAAATAACGAAAGGAGAGGTTTTGGAAAACCAAGAAGCAAGCCATCAAATCAAACAGTAAGCCCAGCAGCACCGTCAATAACCCCACAATGCCTTTTATAGGCCCAGACCTCATAATAACGTGGCAGACAAATCCTCCTCAAATGTCAGTTTGTAAACAGTATACTTGCAGTGACAGTGACGAACTGCTGGCATACCACCATCAATACAACCAAGATTAGAATCAAACCAACAAATTTAGCCAAGTTAAAAGATAAATCAGAAGAGCACAGCAAGCAATGGTAAATAAAACATTTGGCTTCACATATCAAAGAATTTCCACGCACCATTTGCACATCTACACCACACTTCATTTCTTGGCTTCCTTGTAAAGCTCATGAATTCAAGAAAAATAAAATCAATTGGGTATAAGATAGACCAAGACCATAAGATGAATTCATAAATTTAGAAATTAAAAAACAAATGGAAAAATTCCCATGACAGGCTCAATGATCATAATGTTTAGTGATCAATTACCTTCCTACAACCAATAAGAGAGGCTACGACCATTCCAAATCGAGTGCAAAAGAAAAATAACAAAACGAGAGACAACACACATTCCAGATGCACCATCATATACCTTCCCACTATTCAACCATTAACAGAGACAAAAATCTACCTCCATTGCCTCCACCACCCAACAGGCATCCAAAGTCTAGTCATTACTCCAAAAGGAGTTAAAGGCCAAACAATACAAATGCCAATACCTCCTATACTCAAACAGTGCCTGTCACCACTCCACAAATTTAGCAAGAATCAGAATGCATGCAAGTCGCACTAAACTCTCTTTCAAGTTTTTAATTACTCCTTTTTATGTTTTTAACACCTCAACTAGCATATTAAAACTCAAACTCGAGGGCACACCGACAAATAAAGAGCACAAACACCAATTCTGACAACATCAATAGATTGAGAAAACCATAATCCGAACTAATACAAAATCACCAAATCATTTTATAGGATAGCCCATTTCTTCCAAAAAGGACCACACTTACTTGATTCAATAACAAGCCCAACTTCATCAACTGCATAATAGAAAATCCTCTGCAGACAAACAAATGGCAGTGGAATGCCTATGTTTGTGATCAAACAAAAAAACAAAAAATGAAGTTTTGAAATCAAACTGTCGAATCTTCTTGATAAATGAAGTAGAAAATAAAGAACCTAGACAACAAGATGAATTCATAAATACAATCCCAATCGACCACATTCCCAATCGACCACATAAGAACAAAAGTGAATAGAAACACAACAAAAACGCAACAAAACTAGAGAGACTACAGCTATTCCAAACACAATAATGTACCTTCCCACTATTATTCAAAAAATGAGAGAGACTACAACCATTGCAAACAATAATCTACCACCATTGCAACCCATGCAAAACCCAACAGACATCCATTGCAAGTCTTCACTACAAAACGAGTCAAAGGCACAAGTATACAAATTACAAAACCACTTCCAAAACCACTTCCAAAACCTGTCTCCCACATATCAATTAGCAAAGTAAAGAGCTTTTTCAGATTGAACAGAATCAGTAAGGGATTACAACAGAAAAGGTATGTACATTTGAGGACATGCTTACAAAGAAAGAGCACAAACACCAAAATTTGATACATACATCATCATCATCATCAAATACTTCACAAGTTAAGCTACACACACATGGCTTGTCTTCCTAGAAGATGGAACTATAGAAACCACATGAATTCAAAAATTCAAGAATGAAAACCAATGGAGAAACTCTGCAGAGAAACAAGCAACAAACCAATCCTTATGTTTGGTGATCAAGTCCAAAGAAAAAGAAATTAGAGTAGAGAGCAAACTCAGAAGAAATGTGAACCTTCACATGATTTCAGAGACCAGATGAGACGCAGATCATTGCACAAAAAACAATCTATACACGGCTGCAGGAAAAACAAATCACAATTCAACCCAAACCTTCTGTGATAATTACTTTGGTTCTTAAGAAATTAGGTTATCTAGAGCGAAACTTTCCAGCTTGATGTAGATTGTAGTGCTTAAACAAATCCTATTCCAAAAACATTGTTGTTTATAAAAAAGATATCGAATTAATATTGGAGATACTTGTAGAAAATATAAATAACTACCAAAGTAGTTCTCCAAATTGCTGAGTAAGAAAATTGGGACAATTCCTGATACAGGAACAGCAAGGAAGACATCCAACCCAAAACCCACACAAGAAAATAGCAGGTTCATATAAAACCAAGGGCGAGAACCAGTAACTCATAGGAGGCTTGATGAGCTAAAACCATGCAGTTCAATAATTCAAAAACAAGGCTTGAGGAGATAAAATCATGAAGTTCAATAATTCAAAAACCAGGGTAGACGTCAATGCTAATAACAATCAAAGTCAATACATTAATCATAAATAATTTTATAAAAATCACTTCAACTCTGTAATAGCCAAATGATCAACAACACATCTATCTATGTAATCCAATGCAATAATAGAAGCAGCAATCAAAAATACATAAAATTCCTAGAAAATACCTAACAAAACTACACAGATATATAAATATATATATATATATATATATATACATACATACATACCAGAGCCTGTCTTGTCAGAGCAAGAGTCAAGTGAAGGAAAAATATAGCTAGTCTGCCAACCATATCAAATACTAAAGGGTGACTTCACATTTATGGAAACAAGAATATCAAATACTGCCCTCTAATCGGTCACATGCTTTCATGAGCAGTTTCAAATTCTTTCATGATTTTTAAAACTCAAAACAGGAAAAGAAGTATCAGCCTCTATGTGATGGACAGGAAAGGGATTAACGCAATCAGGTAAACAAACAACCGGATTTGGTAGAGAAATAGAATAATTAACAAGAAAAATATTTTATTCAGAGTTGTTAGCAGTTCTAAATCATTATAACATTTCTCGTAGAAAAAGGTCTTCCAACTCAACTGAAATAAACAAATTCTCCAAAACTCCATTATCACTATTGTAAGAAACACATCATTACCATCCCAAATTCAAACAAATAAAGAGGTCTTGAAAAATTATTAAAAGAGTCCAAGATCTCAACTACAAGGAAGTTATCCAGAGAAGACGTCAAAATTGAGTAAAACCTTTCAAAGCAAGAAAACCATACCATCAAACCAGAGAGTAAATCCCAACCGCACTTGTCCCAAATGCTCATCCTAAGTGCCTCTTTTGAACCAGAAACCATCAATAGAAGCATGATGATATCAAACAAAACAAGTCCACCCATTAAGAAAATAAATCAGAATACACATCCGTGAACTGGTAAATAAAACATTGAGATAGAAAGGTCAAAGCCAGATACAAAGAGATCATAGAATTTCCACCCTCCATTTGCACACCCTGCACCCCTTCAATTCTTAGTTTCTCTGCAAAGCCCATGAATTCAAGAAAACTAAAATCAATCTCGGAAGAAGTTGAAGGACCTAGAAGATAAGATGAATAAACAAATACAATAATTGAAAATCCAACGGAGAAGTCTCACAACAGTCTCGATGATTCATCGATCAAGTATTGCTCTTCAATAGATAATCACCATCACTAACAAATGTACCTTCTTACAAACAATAAGAGAGACTACCTTAAGCACATAAGTAAAATAGTAAATGGAAACTCAATAAAACATGAAGCATTGTTGTAAGAAAAATAATCTACACCTGCTTCCACGATCTAGTGATAATCCTTGCGATAAAAACTGATAATGCTTGCATTATTCAATCGACAAAAGCACATCGATTGATAGTTAAACCTCTGACAAGAGCACACCATATAATTCAATCCAACAGATGCGCATCGATCAATCTTTAAACACCATATAATAGATCCTTAAACACCGTATTATTGAATCCCACAAAAACACACAATATAATTAAAAATCAAACGTTAAACTGATTCTGTGTGCTTTTTGTGCTTTTGTGGGATTGAAATCAACCCAGAATTTCCTTCACTCCCCGCATGGGCTTTGATTGAGATAAGGAAACTCATATCTAATCAGGTCTACTTTTGCTACTGTAGAAGGAAAGGATATATGGTAACCCTGTCTCGAAAAAAAACTTAAAAATATAAGAAACTAAATTAAGCTTGCACAACACTGTCAAAATAATTTCAGTATTAGAACCTGTGGAAGAGTGAAAAAACAGAATTGAAGGTTTGGTTATGCCTCGAAATAATGACCTTCGTATGCTAGTAATGACCCCGCTGCATTTTTTCTGAATTGTGATATATACTTGACCAAGAACATCTCCTCAGACAAGCACAACACATGAATATAACTGGGGACTTTCTTGCAGAGATTTTTTTATTTCAACAGTTGGACAACTTCATCAAGAAAGCATGCGACAGTCCATGGTGAATAAGGACAGACTTGGGCAACGTACCTGTATGCAAGAAGAATTTCATCCAACTTTCGACTTCTTCTCTGATGTTCTAAACAAAGTCGGGGTTCTCTTGAACTTTTACGGGCCCTCATCCTTAAAAAACCCAAAACAATTAACTAGTTTCAACTTTCACACAAAGGTTTTATCGCTCAAACGACTTAATGTATGAATTGCATGGACAACCATTCTTGAATTGCAAGGAAAAGCCTTGGATGAAGTTTGAGTAGCAAGGCAAGATGAGTCCCAAGAATGCCACACCTCTCCAAAAAGACGACATCCTCCATAAACCTTTTGTACTTTGGGAGTATCCAGCCACATCTGTGTAACACAAAAATGAAATCTTTCTGGTCGCACACAATTTTCCTAATAGCTTCAACCTAGGGGACAAATGTTCTCTTGAAGCTATGAATCAAAATGGAGGGATTCTTTGAGATGAAGCTGCATAACTCGTAACCCTGGAATCCAGACATTTGAAAGAACTGAATTTTGGGACTCAAGATTTTATAACTGTAAAAAGTAACTGGAATCTTTGACGAATCAGGGAGTGGCGGACCTTAGAACAACGGTAAGGGACCCCCTCCAATTTTTTTCTCCAATGACCCAATAGACATCTTCGCAGCAACACGTGTAGAAAACGATAATTAAAATCAACAAGGTTTATAGTTACAAGATCTTCAACTCCTGAAGGTGGAGTTAACATGATGAAAAACAGCAATGAAAACAGTGAATTCAATCGGGATCCCGATCCAAATCCCACCACCCACCATTTGCACACCCTGCACCCACTTCATTTCCTAATTTTCCTGTAAAGCCCAAAGCCCACGAATTTAAGAAACATAAAGCCCACAAATTTAAGAAACGTAAAGCAATCAGGGTAGAAAAGGAAGGACATAGACGATAAGTTGAAGAAACAAATTCAAGAATTAGAAAAATGAATCGAGAAATTTCCTTAACAGGCTTAATGATCATGATGTTATGCGATTCGAACTCGAGCTCACAAGAATGATAATAAATGGAAACGTAATAAAACATAAAGCTTTGTAGCAAGTTCAAAAATTTACAGCTTTTGTCTCCATGAACCAACATACATCCTCATTGCTGCAACACGACTAGAAGACAATCAACATAAACAGTCAACAGTCGAACACGTGTCAAAGCCTCTCACTTATATAAGGCGTATTTATAACATATCTCACTCCACAAGTTTATATCAAGAACAACGACAAAGAAAATAATGAATGCAGAGATAATGAGACCTAAGGTTTCACCCCATCTCCATATTTATAACATCCTCATTGCTGCAACACGACTAGAAGACAATCAACATAAAATAAGTCAACAGTCTAATAACACACATGTCAAAGCCTTTCACTCGTAACATATCCCACTCCACAAGTTTATATCAAGAACACCGACAAAGAAAATAATGAATGCAAAGATAATGAGACCTAAGGTTTAACCCCATCTCCATCCATTGATTCCCTGAAAAACCCATGAATTCAAGAAAAATAAAATCAATATGGATGGAAGATGCAGGACCTAGAGATTAAGATGGATAAACAAAATGAAGAATTAAGAAACCAATGGTCAAATGCCCATTATAACATTTATCGAAGAAAAAGGTTTTCCAACTCAACTGAAATAAACAAATTCTCCAAAATTCCATTATCACTATTGTAAGAAACACATCATTACCAGCCCAATTCATACAAATACAGAGGTCTTGAAAAATTATTAAAAGAGTCCAAGATCTCAAAATTGGGTAAAACTTTTCAAAGCAAGAAGAAAACCATACCATCAAACCAGAGAGTAAATTCCAACCGCACTTGTCCCAAATGCTCATTATAAGAGCCTCTTTTGAACCATAAACCATCAATAGAAGCATGATGATATCAAACAAAACAAGTCCACCCATTAAGAAAATAAATCAGAATACACATCCGTGAACTGGTAAATAAAACATTGAGATACAAAGATCAAAGCCAGATACAAAGATCACAGAATTTCCACCCTCCATTTGCACACCCTGCACCCCCTTCAATTCTTAGTTTTCCTGCAAAGCCCGTGAATTCAAGAAAACTAAAATCAATCTGGGAAGAAGTTGAAGGACCTAGAAGATAAGATGAATAAACAAATACAATAATTGAAAAACCAATGGAGAAGTCTCATAACAGTCTGGATGATTCACCGATTAAGTATTGCCCTTCCATAGACAATGACCACCACTGAAAAATGTACCTTCTTACAAACAATAAGAGAGACTACCTTGCACGTAAGAAAAATAGTAAATGGAAACACAATAAAACATAAAACATAAAACATTCTTGTAAGAAAAATAATATACACCTGCCTCCACGATCTAATGATAATTCTTGCGATAAAACAACTGATAGTCTCTCTTGGCCCATCGATTGATAGTTAAACACCATATAATTAAATCCAACACTATTCAATCCGACAAAAGCACATCGATTGATAGTTAAACACCATATAATTCAATCCAACACTATTCAATCCGACAAAATCCGCCATCGATTGATAGTTAAACACCATATAATTCAATCCAACACTATTCAATCCGACAAAAGCACATCGATTGATAGTTAAACCATATGATTCAATCCAACAAAAAGCACACCATATAATTCAATCCGACAAGTACCCATCGATCAATCTTTAAACACCATATAACTCAAACCAACAAAAGTACATTTATCGATCCTTAAACACCGTATAATTCAATCCCGCAAGCACACCATACAGTTCAAAATCATCGATCGTGAACAAAATTTTGGGTCTCCTCAAGATTTTGTCAACGTCTGTAAACAGCAAGGGATCTTTGACGTTACTAGTTTTTAAATATCTTTGAGGTTACTAGTTTTTAAATATCTTTGACGTTACTAGTTTTTAAATATTTTTCACGTTACTTACTAGTTTTTAAATATTTTTCACGTTACTAGTTTTATTATATTATTTTATTATTATAATAATAAGACTCCTGTGTGAGTCTTATTTATGATTTTTTGTCATTATTTCAGATTTTACAGTAATATAGTTATGTTTAATCTTATTTTAATTTTCTAAATTTTTTTTCTTAAGTTTTCTTACATAATTAACTTAAAACTTTTTTTCTTACATAATATTTGACTCATTTAATTTTCATAACTGAAAATTGATTCAATTTAAAATAACATCATATCATCGATGGAGATGGATTATTCCGTATAAATTTTAAATTTGATTATAAGTTTAAATATTTATCGGTTATAAATTTTAAAAATATTTATCCCATAGTAAGAAAATAATTCATTTTTTATTTTTGGCAGAAAGAATGAAGTTTTGTTACTTGATGATTGAATCAGTACTAGTATATTGCAAACATATAAAGTCAAAAATTATGCTATCATACCATGAAATGAATGCAGGGAATCAGCAGTAAAATGGGAAAAATGTATATACACTCATCCAAAATAAACAGTTGAAAGACCATACAAATACGGCAAAGACAAGGAAATGCAGAATACAAGACCAAGAAAAAAAGAAGCGCACCTAGACAAAAATGACAGCAAGGAAAGGGCAGGGAAGAAGATGAAAGGAGCAAAAATCTAAAGAGGATTGCGAAAAAACACAGAAGCGAAGAAGAAACATTTTAGAGAATATTTGAAAATGAGAGAGAATAATAACCAAAGTTGAATCACAACCGTGGATGCAGGACGCGTGTCATGAAGCTGTACGCTGAGGAAAATTGTCACAATGAGCCTAGGAGATGTTACAGAAGACAACGATACTTTAATAATTAATTTTGAATTTTAATAAACAAAATGATTGATGAAACCTAGACAATGTAAAAATGAAAATCATATTTGTGACACCCTAAGCATCCATTACAAATCACAAACGAAAAAATAATTTGAAAAAAATTGAATAAAAAATAAAGCAGAGTCCATAAGAAAAGAACTATTGCAGAACTAATTGTAAAATACATCTTTGAAAATAACTACGAAAAAAAATGCCATAGAATTATTATTATTACAATAATGAGAATCATCAACAAGGATCTTCAGTGTAATAACTATTAAAGGCAATCCATCAATCAAAATAATTCAACTGTTACAATCAAAAAGATCATATTAACATAACACCTACGTAATTCAAAGCAAGAATAAAACTACCTATTAAAAATACATTACATACCCAGAAAATGTCTCACAAGCACATCGCATATTTCAAACTTGTACAACAAAACATTACATACGTTGTTTCATTATATCCAACTCCAGAAACATTATTCTTCGTAAGAAAACAAGGAAATCTGATACTGCCCAACTTACCAACCAACTAAATCAAAACTTACGGAAGATGATCCCATAAAACCAAGGTAGCCTTAGTCACTCTAAATAACAAGCTAATACCGGTCATCAGGTGCTGTTTTAAACCGTTCTAATAAAAAAGAAAGAGAAGTGTCAAACTCCTTGGTGTGTGCTGAAAATAAATTCAAGCAAACAAAGAATTATGTTATCTAAAGTTGTTAGTCGACTTAATTCGTCATACCATTTCAAGAAACTTATCCTGAAATTAACAAATTCTTCTCTGAAACTCCAGTATTAGGTATGCATAGAAATACATCAATTCCTATCTAAAATCCAACAATAATGAAAATAATGAATGGAAAGGATTTGAGCATACCATCAAATCAAAGAGTAAAGCCTAACAAAACTTGTCAACCACACTCATCCCACAATGCCTTTTGTAAACCGAGAACACAAAAATGTAGCAGACAAACCCACCTCAGATGTCAGTTTGTAACAGTTCTCTTGTATTGAAAGTTACAACCACGATCAGAATCAAACAAACAAGTTTAGCCAGTTAAAAATTAATCCAGAAAACACAGCACTGTACCGGTAAATAAAACCCATTAGCCTCACACTCCACATAATTTCCAAGCACCATTTGCACGTCTACACCATAACAGTATTGCTCCTGACTGATACATGTACCTTCCAACAACCAATTCGAGAGACTACAGCCAATCCAAATCGACAACATAAGAACAATAGTGAATGGAAACGTAATAAAAGGAGAGAGACTACAACCAATGAGAGACTTCTGTGTCATTCCAAACAATAATCTCCCGTCATTGCCTCCACGATAGACATCCATAGCAAGCAAGTCTTCGCTGCAAAACGAGTCACTCCCAAACGAGTCACTCCCACGCAAAAAGAAAATAATGAATGAAAAGATAATAGAACCTAAAGTTTCCCTGAAAATACATCCACTGCTTCCAAAATCCGTCCCCCACATATCAACTAGCAAAATAAAATGATTTTGAGATTGAAAAAAACCAGTAAGGGTCTAAGATTGATCAATATAGCCAACAAAAGATAGCAACTGCCTCCACATCCTATCACAAATAGTGAGAACACAACCCAAAAGGGGTTTTGATGTTTAGTAAACCCCAATCGCAGCACATATTTCAAACTAGTATGTACACTGTTGATACTTGGACATATCCTAATCAAAAACCCATAAGACTTATGACTCTTCTCAGAACTTCTGCCAAAACAACAATTAAGAATTGAGGAAACCATCAAATCAAACGAGATCTACGGGGTTCTACATATACTTGACATTGCTCCATCAAAAAAGTCTTTTGGTCAAACAATAGAGATTCATTGGATTATCAAGCGAAATCATATGTACAAATATATACCCAAAAAACATGTAAAACCCATTAACAGGCTCTCTCTAAACAAGTAAAACCCATTAACAGGCTCTCTCTAATCAATTTTTCATCAATTCTTTTTCTAGGATAATGAGCTACTTAAATACTCTCTTTTCTTTTGCCGAATCGCTCTTTTCGATTTTGGAACAAATATCTTTATCAACATAAGCCCAACAACACTTGTCAATAATACTCATCCCACAATTCCATTCAAAAAAACATAGCAAACAAATCCTCCTCAAATGTCAGTTTGCGGTGCCCGTGACAAAATCAGAAGAACACATCAAAGTGATGGTAAATAAAACCTTTAGCTTCACATATCGCAGAACTTCAACGCAGAATTTGCACATCTACACCACACTTCATTGTGCTTGGCTTCATAGGAGATAATAAATTCAATAATTAAAAAACCAACAGAGAAATTCCCATAACAGACTTGATGATCATAATGTTTAGAGATCAAGTACCTTCCTACAACCAATAAGAGAGGCTACAACTATTCCAAATCATACACCTTCCCACTATTCAACCATTAAGAGAGACTAGTTGTTCCAAACCAAAATCTACTTCTATCGAAGTCTAGTCATCATTGAAAACGAGTTAAAGGCCAAAAAATACAAATGCCAATGCCTCTTGTACTCATATAGTGCCTGTCACCACTTCACCAAAGTAGACAGAAGAATAACTTCAGAGGAAATAATGAACGCAAAGATAATTTAAAACCTAAAGTTTGCCTGGATCTTCATTCACAGCTTCCAAAACCTGTGCCCACATATGTATCAGCAAAAGTTTTCAGATTCAACATAATCAGCAAGGGACTAAGATTGAGTAAAATAGTCTGCAACAAGATAGCATCTGGTTCCCACATCTAGTTCCCACATCCTATCACAAATTGTGAGACCCCAACCTGAAGGAAGTAAATAGAGTTGTGATCTTTGAGTACCGAATAGTGCAAATAATATGCAAGAATAAGAATAAGAGTCGTACTAAACTCTCTTTAACAACAAAATCTGACCACATCAATTGATCGACCACACCATTTACTTCACCCAAATCAATACAAAATCACCAAACCATTTTATAGGATAGCTAATTTCTTCCACAAACGACCACACTTGAGTTCACTGTGAGAGCCAAACCAAGCACAAAAAAATGGTGAAATGAGCTCATCGTAGACCAAGGAAAAGTAAAAACAGAAGATGACCAGTTCTTCAACAACAAACCCCACTTCAACTGCATAATAGAAACACCTCTGTAGAGAAACAAATGGTAGTTGAATGCCAATGTTTGTGATCAAATGCCGACATTTCAAAAGCTAAGAAATTAGGTTATTACGAGTTCATAGTCATTCCTAACACTTTGTTGTTCAATCCTCACATGCTTAAAAGTCATGCAGTTCGGTAATTCAAAAACCAAGGGAGACGTAATTGCTAATAATAGGCTAACAGTACAAGAAACAAATCCAAAATACCAATGCAGAGAAATAATATAGAGAGCAAACTCAGATATTAGGTTCCATGTCGTAAACCATTCCTAACAGAAGATTTTTGATACGCAATCAGCAAAAGAAATCTTAAAGGCTAAGCAGCGTGTGCTAAAAAGGGATGAATGCAATCGTCTTGGATTTATAAGAAACAAAGTAACCCATTAAGTCCAATAATCTGCCGTCATAGTGTCAATGACCCGACATACATTCACAGCAAGTCTTCTCTACAAAAAAGAATAGAAGATAATCAAATCAAAAGAGTCAAAAGTCTAAACAACACAATGGACTATAATAAATGGAAATATAATCAAACATAAAGCTTTGTAGCAAGTTCAAAAATTTACAGCTTTTGCCTCCAAGATCCAACAGACATCCTCATTGCTGCAACACGACTAGAAGAAGACAATCAACATAAAATAAGTGAACAGTCGAACAACACACATGTCAAAGTCTCTCACTCATATAGTGCATATTTATAACATATCCCTCTCCCCAAGTTTATATCAAGAACAACAACAAGGTTTCACCGGATCTCCATCCATTGTTTCCAAAACCTGACAACCACCCACTCTTTGCACACCTTGCACCCATTTTATTTCTTAATTTCTCTGAAAAACCCATGAATTCAAGAAAAATATAATCAATCTGAGTAGAAAATGAAGGAACTAGACAATAAGATGGATAAACAAAATCAAGAATTAAGAAACCAATGGAAAAATTCCGATAACAGGATAACAGGCTCGATGATCACAATGTTCAAAGTCACAAATACAGACCGACAAAACTTTGATCAAGAAGGGAACCACAATCTTGATTGATCGTAAATTCACAAAACCTCGGCAAAACTTTGATCAAGAAGGGAACCACAATCTTGATCGATCCTAAATTCGCAAAACCCCAGCAAAACATTGATCAAGAAGGGAACCACAATCTTGATCGATCGTAAATTCACAAAATCCCGACAAAACTTTGAGCAAGAAGGGAACCACAATCTTGATCGATCGTAAATTCGCAAAACCACAACATAACTTTGATCAAGAAAGGAACCACGATCTTGATCGATCGCAAAACCCCGACAAAACTTTGATCAAGAAGAGAACTACAATCTTGATCGATAGTAAATTCGCAAAACTCCGGCAAAACTTTGATAAAAAAGGAACCACAATTTTGATCGATCGCAAAACTCCGACAAAATTTTGATCAAGAAGGGAACCACAATCTTGATCGATAGTAAATTCGCAAAACTCCAGCAAAACTTTGATCGATCGTAATTTCACAAAACTCCGGCAAAACTTTGATCGATCATAATTTCGCAAAACCCCGGCAAAATCCCGGCAAAACTTTGATCGATCGTAATTTCGCAAAACCCCGGCAAAACTTTGATCAAGAAAGGAACCACAATTTTGATGGATGTAAATTCGCAAAACCCGCAAAACCCGCAAAACTTTGATTAAAAAGAAACCATGTCAGACAGAGAACGCTAGAGGGAAATTTGGCACTGAAGTAACCACGAAGGCAGTGGGGTATATATATAGATAGAAAGGGAGAGTCAAGATTGACAGCTGAATTAGGCGGTGGAAGGAAAATTACACTGTTATGATAAGATCTTCGTTCTTATCTTTTGGGGTTAATAAATAGCTGTTAACCGATTTATAAAAGGAGCGAAACATATTTAGTTATTAATAATGTTTTATCAGCGAAAAATAATGTTTTAGTTATTATTTTAAATATAGTTATGATATTTAAAAACTTCTTATAAATATTAACATGATTTTATTGAGATAATTCGTTATCTTTTCTAGCGAAAACAATTGAAATTTTAAGATTGCTTTAATCTTGAATTCGATTTCTAACATTTTAAATTGTACGCACTATATACAATTTTAATATATTTTTATGTAAATAAATATTTTCGTAATAATATTATCAAATTTTAAAAAATATATTTCTTTAATTATTATCTTTTTAAATATTTTTCACGATATTAGTTTTATTATCAAATTTTAAAAAATATATTTCTTTAATTATTATCTTTTTAAATATTTTTCACGATATTAGTTTTATTATAATAAGACGCCCGTGTGATTCTTATTTTTAGAATATATGACTTTTTATTGCTATTTCATATTTTAGAGTAATATTTTTATGATTAATCTTATTTTGATTTTCTAAATGGTTTTCTTAGAATTTCTTACCTATTTTACTAAAAAGGTACTTTAAAATCTCTAAGGGGAAATAAGTTTTTCCTAAGTATTTATTCAAATATGAAATCGGAGTCAACAAATTCTTAATTAACTATTTCTTAAATCTCTACAATTAACTAAAAAAAAACATTTGACTCATTTGATTTTATTAACTGAGCATTGATCAATATTTACTTTTATTGTGATTTTCTTAATAAAACTTTTTTCCCGTAAAATATATTTGTAATTTTTATATTAAATAATAAAATTTATTTTTTTTATACCTTTCTATATGTGTTTATTTTAATAATAGAGTTAGTAAAATTAATTGTCTGTTATCGTAACGATTTTTATTTTTTTAATAGAATATCACAATGTTATAAACACCACTCATGAGTGTAGTACATTACCATAAAATTTAACTATTATTATATTAAAACAAGACAAGAAATTTTAGAAAGTGAAAAAAAAAATGAGGAGAGAGGAGAGTGTTTCAGGTTGTGTTTTTATGCGGGGTGATGATTTAAGGGAGAGGGAGATAATTAATTTGTGTTGATTAGAAGGTGATATTTATGTTGTTCTTTTTTATGAATTTGAGAGTGATAGAGGAATAGATTTAAGAGTAATTTTTGTCAAAGTTTGTGAAGGATTTGACTAATATGACTAAAAAAAATTAAATTTAATAGATGAAAATGTAGAATGACCTAATTGTCCTTAGTGTTAAAAAGGTATAATTAAATGATATTTAGATAAACTATAATTAGTTTTCCATATATTATTATCATAAATAAAAATATTATAAATATTTATGAATTGAAAAAAAAATATTAAAATATATTTGAATTAGAAAATTTAATATTTAATTTAGGAAAAAATAAACATTGGATACAAATGTAATGTGGAATCGGATACAAGTAACATGTATCCGGATATTGAACCATTTGTAACTGGATACAAATGTGGTAAGTGGAAAGCTGGAATCGAATACAAATGTGTGCATTAGGAATCTTGTTCGCAGACCTCGAGCTCGTGCCTATGAGTGCAGTAGCGACGTGATTTTTTTCATATATAATAACATGGACAATAAGGATATTGTGGTAATTTGCCATATTTATCCCTCAAATCAAATTTCTTCGAAAAAGAGAGATCGATTTATGTAGTAATCTCACAATTCTTCACCTTTTAGTCACTTCCTTTCCGCAAAAAATAATAACTCCCCAAAAAACAATAATTGTTTCTCTCCTTATTCATCGCTCTCCATTATACTACTACAGTATTTCTTCGCATGAGAACATACCCTTAAAAAAGGTTTGATGTTCTTCAAATCCTAACAACTTCGTCTAAGGGACTAAACATAGTTATGATCCTATAGAGTTACAGCTTTCCAAAGAAAAACTTATTTTATTTGTTATATATAATTATATATTTTTAAAAATTATATATTATTATATTATTTATATCCATTATATATCGTGAAAAGTAATATGAAAAATTATATTAACAAGTAAAGTAAAAATAAAATAAAGATTTCAAGACCTTGGTTATTAAGAAAATTATGGTTCCATATCAATTCATAAAATTATTTTATTGTAAGTCATCGTTGAATTATTGAAAGAGTGAGAGGAGAAAAAAAAGTCAAAAAGATAAATTAAAAAACTAAAAGATTAAAGTACATATATGGTTTCTTATGGATCAAGAAGTCAATATTCTATCATAATTTATATGTGTTAGATTTATGATACTTATATTACGGTTTTTTTTTCAAATAAATTATTTTCTAAATTAGTATGAATTGTAATTATAATTTTAGGAAATATTTTATGAAATTGGTATAAACTTTAATTATATTTTTCCAAATTAATATGAAATTTATAGATTTTTTGTCTTCGGCTATATGGTAAATTTTATAAAGTTTTGAATTTATATAATGTTGCTTATTTAATTAAAGTGGTATGAGTTTTGTTGCAATAGTCCAATGATTTTGGATTTAGCAACAATCTTTTAAAAATTCTGTCATTCCTAATTACACTTCTCTACAAAAAATAATCTTTTAAACCAAGTAAATGTAGTAGCAATCACACTTAATAAATCTGGAATAAGAATATAAGAATTGCAATTGTATAATTGCATTGTTGTTCCTTGTTATAAGTTTACACTTTAAGCTAACATCATATTTTATTTCTGCAGTTATGTTGTTGATGTTGTATTGACCTTGATGACTTGCAGAGAGCAAAACATCATATCATTTATTTATGTTTTTAATATTTTCAATTTGTTTGGACTTTGATCCTCATTTTTAGGTTACATTAAATCACGGTGCATGGACTATTGTACTAATGCATTGACTATTATAATCACTAGTGGTAGATTTATGTTTCATGCTTAGTTGTTGAATATGAACTTGTTTTAGGAAGATTTGCTTGGCTTCGTGAACACCCCCATACCTCATCATCATTGTTTGGACTGAACCAGTTATATATTGCAGCGTTGTTTGTGTTGTGATCATTTTTCTGTTTAATAGATCATTTTTGTATTTTTCATTGAAGGAGATTTTTTTTCTGGTAATATAACATTGGGACAATGTTCACTGAACTCAATCTGGAATGAAAAAAAAATTCAAATCTAATTTTGGACCTCAAATTAAACATCTGGGAAAAAAACTGGCAGGTCAGCCCGTGGGTCGGGTCCAAAAATTCAACTTATTTTATCCTAGTGGGCCAATCCGGCCCGACCTGTTTAAAATGGGTCAAAATTGGACAAGGTCAAAATGGACCGGACTGGCATGTTTTGACAATTCTAATTTTACAACGTGATAATTATGATTTGTAAAGATATGTGATAATTTTATATTAAAAAAATAATAATAAAGAATAATATAATTGATTATATTTTGAAGTGGAAAACTTGTAATAAAAATGAAAAAAATACATTTATCTCAACTATGAGAAATTTCATGACAATTCAATAATGAAAAAAAAATGAAAAACAACTTATAAAGTTCATGAATTACATATGATAAATTTTAAAATTCATTAGTTTGAAAAAACATCATCGAATCCAATAATACTCACAAAATCAAATTAATGAAGCATGATTAACTTATCTAAATTGGAATTTATATCAAATACATCTAAAAAGTTATTCGAAGTCCAGTATTATGATATGACGGTCAATAAATATAAAGTGTTTACATTCGTAGCAAATAAATTTAAAAAGAAAATTATAACCGATATAAAAGTTTATATGATGGGTGTAATCGAGTCCATCATACGCCTAGATAAAGCATAATTTACGAACAAACAACAACTATTACTTCAATTTCGAAAACGATTATATAGTAAAAGACACCAAACATCAAACACTTAACACTTTTAATAATATTTGTTCTATTATTTTATTAGAATAAAAAAAATTCAACATGCCTCCGTACATATTAGTCAAGTCTCAGTTGTAGCAAAGAGCGAGCATACAAACACTATACATCGTGAAAGTATAAACCCAAGATACTTGGTTTTGCTTATATGCTCTAAGAAGCTTTGATCCCATTTTCATCGATTTTGTGTTCCTTAAGATTCTTTCAGAGAGTGTAGTGTTGCTGAATGGTATCAATATCAAGACCCTTCAACTTCACCACAGATTCAACATGTCCCTTGAGTGTGTGGAGCTCCTTCAACCTGCAAATTTTGACACCTCAAATTAAGCACATGCATATAACACTACACTGCGTATGTATGTTGAAATTCAGAAAAAAGAGGCTATGTTATTTTCCTAGTACATGCCCACGGAATCATTGAGATGCATGCATTAAGTTTGGGAGGAACTGAACCTGGCAGCCTCAGCACGTCTTCTAGCTTGCTCTGCTATTTCAGACTGCTCGTGGTTGACCATGGTTTCTCCTACTTGGAGACCATGAAGTGTGCGCTGAGCCATGGCCCATTGAGCTTCCCTTTCTCCCTTTCCGTAGTCCTTTTTGGTAGTGAAAGCAGTCTGCACCAACACGAGCATTGAAATGAAGAGAGAAACAACAACGAATGACGTGACAAGTTTGTAAAAAGCAAATGTTTCTGGCTAGACCTTGTTCTCAAGCATGTTGTCCCAAGCCTTGCCTGACAGTCCCAAACGGATGATGAACTTAAGGATGTCAAGAGGAATGTAGGTAACAATGCTGAAGACCCAGATTGTTCCTGCCCATCCCCAACCAATTCCATTGATCCTCGCAAAGTCCCAGTGTGCATACACAGCAATCACAGTTGCCACCTGATTCACCAGTTCCCAGATCACAAATAACTATTTATATAACTTTTAATTAGATACACTATGATGGAACTACTTTTTCTTATTTCTTCGTTGATGATTGGTTTCTGCCGGAAGTCTCGTATCGACTAGATATATGATCGATTTAAAGTATATAATTGGGTGCAAACTTCGTCCCACAAGTCAGCCGTTTTGTGAGGTTGAATTAAGTTTAAAGTTCACTTCTTAACATGATATGAGAACCGTAATTTAGAATCTATCCTAACGAAATTTGTTATTTGTTGGACATATTGTTCCATTTGTTATTGAACACCTATTAATATATAATCTCACGCTGTATATATCTCGACACGAAGAAAGTATGTAGAGTTGATTAAAGCTTAGGGTTAGAAAGCTATAACTTACCAATTGAGCAGCAAAGAAGGCTGTGATAAGAAAAATTCCAGGGAGTTCAACATAAGACCAACTCCTTGACCTGGTGACAAAGATGAGTGCTTGACTAATGATACTCACTTGAAGGTAAAGGGCTGAGTTAAGCTGCTCCTCACTGTCTGCAATTGGCTTCACACCGAAGGTTCTCTGAAGGGAAAAAAACATCATGGCATGTCATGTCAGAGCAATATGTGATAAGTTGTCTATTATTTGAATAGAGAATAGCACTTACAGTGAAGAAATCAGTGTCATGAACCAAAAAGAAGAAGACAACAGTGATGACGGCCATGTATGCTCCAAGAACAATACCAGTGGCGAAGATTTCTTTCAGCTTCCATGAGTCAGGAAGAGGAGAAGGCTTCACTCTATCCTTGGAAATGGTCATGATGGTTCCATCGTTCAAGATGGCGATAACAAGGACCATGTAAGGGGAGAAGTCGAATTTCCATATCAGAGCAACGAGCATGAATCCAAACACAATACGGATGGTGATGGAAACAGCATAGATTGTGTAATTCTTCATCCTCTGGAAGATGGCTCGGCTTGTCAAAACAGCACTCACGATCACACCGAGTCCTGGCTCGGTCAGGACAATGTCTGAGGCACTTCTCGCTGCATCAGTGGCATCAGCAACAGTGATACCAATGTCTGCCTTCTTCAGTGCTGGGGCATCATTCACACCATCACCAGTCATTCCACAGATATGCTTTCTATCTTGCAATCTCTTCACAATCTCATACTTGTGCTCTGCATGACACAAGAAAACCAGTTTGTTGTTGTTTCCTTTTACTGTTTAATTAGAGTTTACTGATGCAACCATACAACAACAAAGGGGAGCTTGGTTACATGGATCACATGACACCATTCCACTTTGTTTCAGTGATGTTCTTTACGATGATATTAATCATATATAGATTGCCATATAGAGAAGTCCAAAAACATTATGTTTTAAACTCTTTGTTATTCTGTGGTTTTTGTTAGATTAACATGAACTAGGATGTTAGAGTAACATTACCAGGAAAGACTCCGGCAAATCCATCAGCCTTCTCAATGAGTTCATCAATTGGGATTGCTGCAATGGTTGGATCCTTGCTGTCACCAAGAAGAGAGGATGAAGGGTACATGTTGGTGCCCATTCCAAGCCTGCGACCGGTTTCTTTTCCAATGGCAAGTTGATCACCGGTGATCATCTTGACATTGACTCCAAGGTCAAGAGCACGTCGAATAGTCTCAGCACTATCATGCCTTGGAGGGTCAAAGAGGGGCAAGAGACCCAAGAACTCCCAGGGTTCTCCTTCACTCTCCTTGCTCTTTCCCGAAACAGTCTAAAAACCATGTACAAGAGTTTTTAGGGAATTTCCTAGTGGTTGTTTTAAATGATCATTTTGTTTTTTAACAGTGAATTCATGGCATGTAATATTTTTATGCACTTTATTCACCTGGCGTGAAACACCCAATGAACGCAGACCACGGTTAGCATACTCATCAATGACTTTATGAGCCTTTTGCAAAATCTCTCCCTTGAGTCCACAGAGCTCAATAATCTGACATACATAAATTTGGTTAGTCAAATATCAGTAGGTTCATATATGTTACGTTCTATAAGAAAACTTATTTCATGGTTATGATGCACAAGAAAAGTAATGGTGAATCCCTCACTTGCTCAGGAGCACCCTTGCTGCTTCTGTGCCAATTGCCTTGGGCATCAATGTAAGTGATTGCTGTGCGCTTGTCCACTGGATTGAAGGGCAAGAAATGCACCTCATTGATTCCTGCTCTTGCCTGAGATGCCACAAAAGAGAGCAGTGACAATGATAAGCCAATTTACATGAATGTTCATAAAAAACATCAATTTGAAACTCAATAAGCACCTCCTTGGGATCACTCAACATTCCAACGATTGAAGCATCGATGGCATCCTGATTTTCTGTCCTAGAAGCCCTGGCAGCATACAAGACAAGGGTATCCTTGTCCATGTCAGTGGGGAACACCTACATTCACAAGCAACCTTAATTAACATAAAATTTGAAGCTTTTGGTGCAAATGCAAGGATTCATTATCACATTGATCGTTCACCTCAATCAAGTTCTTGTCCACAGTGAGCTTGTTAAGAGTGAGAGTTCCGGTCTTGTCACTGCAGAGAACATCCATGCCAGCCATTTCTTCAATGGCTGTCATCCTCTTGGTGATGGCTCCTTGCTCAGACAAACGGTGAGAGCCGATAGCCATGGTGACAGACAAGACCGTTGGCATGGCAATTGGGATACCTCCGATGAGAAGAACCAACAAATTATCAATGCCATCTCTGTAAGCCCTTTCCTGGATGGGAAACATCACAATAATCTCAATCAACATTCCCACAGCAATTGAGCAGATACAGAAGTTTCCAATGGCAGTCAACACCTGGTAGAAGCCAATCCAATATCCAAACATTAGTCCAAAGTTGTCAAACAAAGAAATCAATTAAGAAACAAGAACTTAGTAATTTGTAAAGAAAAACATATACCTTCTGGAAGTGACCAACATTGTTGGTGCTGTCCACAAGATGTGCAGCCTTGCCGAAGAAGGTGTGAACACCGGTGGCAATGACAACAGCTTCTATCTCACCTTGTTTGCAGGTGGAACCAGAGAAGACCTCACTACCAGGGTTCTTGGTGACGGGCAAGGACTCACCGGTGAGGGCAGATTGGTCAATCTTAAGGGGATCTCCCTCCAAAAGACGGGCATCTGCTGGGACAATATCCCCCAACTTGATGCTGATCAAATCTCCTGGCACCAATATTGCAGCTTCCTCTTCGCTCCATTTTCCATCCCTCAACACCTGTGTACAAAATGCTTCCTTCCTTTAGGTTCTGAATGTGAAATTTATATGAGAGTTGTCATAGTAACGCGATTGAATGAGATTGGTCACACCAAGAGAGAAAGAGAGAGGTTTTCAATGATTGTTCCAAAATCCTTAATCTTTAGAATAAACTCCGTGCATGAAAATGGATGAACAAATGCTGTCACCTTTGTTTTGGGTGCAAGACCAGCCATTAAAGCTGCTGCAGCATTGCCTGCGTTGTTCTCCTCAATGAAACTAATGGTTGAATTGATGAGCAGCAACACCACAATACCAACGAAATCTTGCCAATCCGGTGGCTTGTCCTGATGAGTTCACAAAGAAACTGCCAAAAATGAACACAAGAACAGAGACAAAAAGATGCAAAAGGTTTGTGTTGTGATTACCCCTCCATTGGCCAATGCAATGGCCATGACAGCAGCAGCTTCCATGACCCATGAAAGTGGATTCCACATAAAACCCAAGAACTTAAGAAACTTGCTATCTGTTTTCTCCTCTAGCTTGTTGGGACCAAATATTTGAAGCCTTTTTTCTCCTTCAGCAGATGTGAGACCATCTTTGGTACATTTCAGTAGCTTGAAGACCTCTTCAACAGGAATGTGTTCCTGCATGCACACGCATACACAAAAGTCATCTCACAGAAAAGGATCATATCTGAGATTCAAAGCATCATGGTCACAGTTTTTGTTTCTTACAAGATCCACATTCTCGTTTTTGAGGTCTTCAAACGAAATGTCGGAGGACATGTTGTAATAAAGATGAACGTGTCCCTTTCCTACCTAATTAATGTTTTTTTTATTAATTTTTAGGTTTTAATGATTTATTATCTCCTCTAATATAGGAGCTCCTAGAGCTCACTCCCTTTAGGCCTGGAATACCATGCCAAAAGGGTGTAAAAATGAGAAGAAAATTATTGTGGAAAGGGACAGTTAGGTTGTTCAAGGTTTTCCCAGGCTTTATAGTGATAAATTTTGCGACAAAATAGGCAATGCATGGTTGCTTTTGTTTTCCACCACAAACTTCCTATTCTTACGGAATGTTTGTCGAATGTGAACTGCATATTTGCTGCAAACTCACACCACTTCAGTTTCTTTGTTACAATATCAGTTTTTTTTTTTGTTAATGTTTTATTATGAGTCTAATTCGGGAAATCAATGAAAAACCATTGAACTTGTGTTGAAGTTCAGTTCGACATTACAGTTATGATTTTCACAGGTTGTATAGTGGTTACAACAATTATGATTATTTGTGTTTTAAAAACGTGGGTCTCTTGAAATAATATTATTAGTTGATTAAAGATACCATTGATTTTGAAACTTAAAACTCTAATAATTTTATTCTTAAAAAATATTTTAAAAAGTTATACAAGAAGATGTATCCAAAATACTCTTAACTTTGAGTTCTACTTTCCGAATGTATGATATTAACGAAGGATTCAAAATAAAATTTGACCGGTTCGTTCCTGTATATGAAAAAAAAAAATTACTTGATTAGGGTATAACTTCTTGTAGTGTCACTACTATATTAAAGAGTGGATATTTGGTCTAAAAATAGTTGTAAGCTGTTATACTTTCACTCATTTTTAAGTCAGTATACACATCTTAAAATATTTATTGAAATTTGGAAACTATAAATATATTTGGATCCACACTTTCATAAATCTAAAAGGAATCAAAATACAGTCAACCTAAAATGCTTTCGATTCGCAATTTTATTTGAATAAATAATTTAACTTTATTAAACTTTTATTTCATTATTTAAAGGAATCTATCAATTACAATTAACTATAAAAAAATTAATTTCAGATCATATTTAATAAAAAAAAATATCAGTTTAATTGAGATTGTTTATTTTTATTTAAGTTTGTCGATATATTTCTAATAATGCTGATTTATTCATTTTCTATCGTTGATATGAATATTCATTAAAGTCATAATGGGTTTGAAATTTCAAGAAAAAACCTTGAAAGTTGAATGTATGATCTCAAGATACTCTTAGGGTCAAGGAAAAAACAATCATACATCTAAAGTATTATCCATTTTGGAATGTGGCTTCGTCGTGATTTTATCTTTAGAAAACATCTTAAAGAATATATCGTCTTAATCGAGATTGTTTATTTTGATTTAAGCTTGTCAATATATTTCTAATAGTGTTGATTTATTCATTTTCTATCGTTGATATGAATATTCATTAAAGCCATAATGGGTTTGAAATCTCAAGAAAAAACATTGAAAGTTGAATGTATGATCTCAGGATATTGTTAGGGTCAAGGAAAAAACAATCATACATCCAAAGTATTATCCACTTTGGAGCGTGGCTTCGTCGTGATTTTATCTTTAGAAAACATCTTAAAAAATGAAAGGAGGAAGGAGTATTTAAACCGCCTTAGGCCACAACTTCTGAGCAATGTGAGATTATTGAGTGTGGTAAGAACATTAAGTCCACAATCGAGGTCCAAGAAGAATGAGTGGATCATCCTCAATTGAGGGCTTAAGGAACCAATGGTTCGCATGTAGAACCTCTTTATTGACCTCACGGTGGACGCCAATGTTTCGATTCCATGACATCATTAGGGTCAATCATCCTTCATTTGAAGTATTGTCCCCAATCAATGTCTAAGGAGAATGAGCGGATCATCCCCAATTGAGGGCTTAAGGAACCAATGGTTCACATGTAGAACTTCTTTATCGGCCTCATGGTGGGCGTCAATATTTCAATCCGATAACATATCATTAGGATCAATCACCCCTCATTTGAGGTATTGTCCGCTTTGAAGCATCAATTTTATCATGGTTTTGTCCTTAAAAGACATCTCAAAGGATGAAAATAAGAAAGAGTATTTAAACCGTTTTAGGAGCACAAAAGGAGAAAGGGATATTTAAATCATTTTAGGTCTCAACTTCTAAAAGATGTGAGACTATTGAGGGGTGGGATAGGAACACAGGAGTTCCACAAAACATGTGTAAGTTTCAATTTTAAGACTCATTTAATCTGTTAATCATGTGAACTCTTCCAAATGAATGATAAGCATCTAGCAACGTACTTAGAAGGGATTAAAATATTGAAACGTTAAATATTAAATATTAAAGTTAACATTTTTGTACATAGACTTCTCATATTATTAATTTTGCTTTATGTTACTTTTTCTAATATTTTACCACAATTATTTCAATTCACACTAATCAATATACTTTTTTATATAATTGATAAAAAAAAATCTACTTAATAAAAAAAAAACCTTATATATTTTAATCATTAAAAGTGTAATAAACATTGCCAAAAACCCAATTTTATATTGGTAAAAAAATTAACTTCGATCAACATAAAAAAACATTACAAATGAAGTATTACTCTGTAAATACAATTAGTTGAAAGGAATACATTTCTCAATTTTTAATATGAACTATAAAACGCTCAAGAAATTTGAGTTAGGTAAATTAGTGTCAATATTCTACATAATTTTGTTTTACAATAATTTTTTAGTAAGTAATGCAATATTTTTCTTTTTCTTTTTAAAGATATTGTCACCACAGTAAAGAAAATCATTGACTCTTATCAATCTTAATGTTAGAATATGATTAGTAGTACTAGTAAGATACCTGTGTTTTTCCCCCTAATGTTTTATTGATATTCTATTATAGATATTCCAGAAAAATGTTGATTTGAGATCTTTGCCGCAATATTCGCTCCCAGATGGATCTACATCCAAGACTAAGTAAAATTAAGATTTTGAAAATCGTATTTGTTGTCTCCTTTAATTAGCTCCGTGATGAATCTATGTATTTGATTTCATTGAAAAATACTCAATCATAGGAAAACTACGAGAGAGAAATGCTAACAAATTGATTGAAAGTCCAAAAGTATTTGCACTGATAAAAATGGATTTTTTTTTACAAATTGACAAACAAAGAGAGGCGCAGAAACTGAGCAAAATAGCTTGGTCGGTAAAATAGTAGTTTGATTTTTATTTTTTTTTACATTACGATTCAATTCTTTTAATGTAAAACTAGTCCACTAAACTTATAAATAGGTTGGTTTACGCTTTAAAGCAAATAATTCGGACTTGAAGATCCCATTGAAACATGTTACAACTGTTGTGTTTTCTATGAAATTATGCATAGAATGTGGTAGTTTCTTCCTCTAAGAGATTAGACGTCAATTCTAACGATTTCGTGATCCCCCCAAACACATCGTTAGTTCTAGCATTACAACGTAAAGAACAAGATTTGACGTTGTCACTTCTACATTCTCAACCAGTTCACCCTCTAATGCACCCTAAGAAACATGATCCATTGGAGTAGATTTTGTATGTAGAACTTTTTTAACATGAATGTACTAAGTAGAAGTGTTCAAATACCAATACCAGTAGTATCCTGACATTAAAACATAACATTCTACACTAATTTTCAGATATTTATACTAATCTAAAATTTGAAACAGAAAATCTTTAAAAACTGGATTATTCCAATTCCTGATAATCAGACTTGGTTCCCATGTTCTGATGGAAAACCCACGTCCACCTGATGGAAGCAACTTCAGCTTCCATCCCTTTCCTCTTGGAAAAAATGTTACTTTATTTTCAAGTGCATTCCAACAAATTATCAGTGTCCCTAAAGAAAAAAAACACTTTATTCCTGTCATCATCAACTATACTCGAATGACTGCATTCCTTAAACAATCAAACACAACGGTTTCTATAAGGTAAGCCGTTTGACACTTAGCCATAGAACAAACCACTCCCCGAATGAATTATTCCAAACCATCTCACCAGTGCTTTCAATACAATCACGCAGTTTACTTTTACAAAAATAATATCCATGGATATCTATTGCTCCATATTCTCCTAAGAAAGAATATACATATATATATATAGAGAGAGAGAGAGTTAACATAACGTAACAAGAAGGGAGAAAGGGAGAGGAATTTAAGAATACTAATGAGGTGTTTACATTGTAACAGAGGTGTCATAAATCATTACTTTCACAATAACTCCAACAGACCCTTCAGACAAAATAAACAGCCTCCTAGATTCTGTCATTGTGGCATACAATGAACGATCAATAATCCAACCAATTTTCCATGTTTTTCCTTGAAAAAATAGCGGTAATTGAGGTTTTAACCCTTCACTACACAACTAAGCAGACCCCTGGCATCAAGCATATTTCAAGATTTTCATGAAACAGGTAACAAGGTTTTCATCACTCGTTTGAATGGCAAGGAATAGAGATGAAGAGAAAAGACGGCAACACATTAAAATCTAAAATATCCATCATAGTTTCACATTAATAGCAAAAATCATAAGTAATTGTAAGATGAGAAATAACCGAGGACAAAACACTCAAAAGCTACAATGTTTCGATATAAAGGATTGCACTAAAAAACCTAGAACGCAAGGTTCATCCATCCACCTTAAAATCCGAGTTTGGTCCGGCGCCAGTGCCTGCGCTTAGCATTATACCTGAAAACACACACAAAAAGGAGAAAAGAATGGCAGGGTGTGAATCCACGGAATCAAGAAACATAATCCTTAAAACCCTAGGATGTTGTTGGAAACTGACCTGATAGTGTTGTCGGTCCTCATTCGGATCCAGTAAGGGATGGGCCTGTTCTGCCTCATCTTCTTGGCAAGCTTCTTCTTGATCCTGAACGTCTTGTGGGAAGGCTACACATCAAATCAATAGCTTCATATCAAAAACGATAAACTTAGAACAATTCACAAACGCAAACGACCATGGATTCAACTCTTACCATTTTCGCTGTGGACGATCCAAAGCAAGAACAAGCCGCTGCACTTCTATGAAAACTAAAGAAAACCCTAGCCAGTTCCAGTCTTTTACAGAGTCACCACACGGTCCTGTGGATTGGGCCGGTTCTGCCCTTCTAGTACTTATGGGCTATGGCCCATCTGTCAAACTCTTAGGCCCATAAAGCTCGTTAGTTTACCTTATTTTTCCCTGTGAGTGAACTTTTTTTCTCTCGAAAATATATTTCAATTACTCTAAAAATACTTTTTTAAAGTTCTTCTAGGATAGTAAAACTTATTTAAATTTAATTATAAATTATTATCTATGATATCCTCGTTAATTTCTACTAGCGTACACACGAGTGCGATCTGTGTACGCATTTTTTAAATATATGTAATATTATATTAATACGTGATAATAATATAATGTTTTTAAGTTAATATATAAAATAAAATTATATTAATTAAAAATTAAAAATAAAGTGAAATATATCAAAAAGGATGAGAAAATAACTCTTGATAAATAGAAAAAAAGATAATAAGTAAAGATAGACAATTTTTTTAAAAAATCTGGTAACCGTCTATTTTCAAAAAATTAATAAATAATTATATTTTAAAGGATAAAATTGGTATTTAGAAATGTGGACACAAAAGAGGAAATCTCTTTATACATTGTTATAAATAATGATTGTTATACAAATTATACTAATTGACATTATGAGGATAAATAATACATGTATTTTCATTTCTTTTAAATGAAAATAATCTTGTAAGGTTTTTTCTTTTATAGTAAAGTTCAACTATTTGTGGGAATGGCATTAGAGATCGGTTCACTTTGTATTTGGCTTGCAAGAAGTTAATTGGGTGAGTTGGCAGGTTACTTTTATTGACTTTCTTAGTACAATGTATGAATTGCAAACTTATTGGCTAATTTGCATAAGCAAAATTTTAAAGAAAAAATAAATATAAACATCAAAGCAATAGTGTTTTTTTTATGTTTTAAATTTTTTTTACGTCCAATCAGTATATAATTAACCATGTAAATTAAATAAGTTATATAAACATAATATTAACAACTTCATTAAATAAATATATAACTAATTAGAAATATATTATTGTCTGATTTACTGAAAAAAAATATAGTAATGAACTATCATGTTGTCTTGACTTCGAAAACGTCACTGTTGTTTTCCTATTTTAATAACATGGAATTCAACTATGGAGTAATTTTTATCCTCCACTTTTTCAGAATTATAATGTTTTCTATTATTATTATATACATTTGAAAAGTAAAAATGACAAAATTTAAAATAAAAACAATGCAATAAAAATATGATAACTTAAAAGGGTTTTATTATTCTAAAAATAATCATATTTTAAAATAAAAAGGTCTAAAAGTACTTTGCACATTTTCAAGCAATAAACAATTATTATATGTATCAATGATATGATGATTAATGTAAAATGCGCGCAACACAATTAACTTTGAAATACAAGCACAGAGTGAAATAATAACAAATATCAAATTGAAAAAAAAAAGGACAATTGTAGATTAAAATATACTAAATTAATTTGTTACGAGTATGCACACCAACTTTACCTATCCCGATCTCCACAAATTGTGGGTTATACAAGAAAAACTTATATTGTGTTTGTATATATCAGTGAGTACTTTTGAGACAAATGGATTTGAAGGAAGGTGAGTTGTTTATATTTATTTATTTGATTATAATGACTCTAAAAATGCAAAGAATGGACGCTTTTTCTCTAGTAAGTATAAAGAGATATAATTAACCATGAACGAAAGACAAAATTGTTCTTCTAAACTGATTTTGTTTATGGTGTGTAGAGTTAAACTGAGATGATAATTAATTATATGAAAACAAAATTGATTATGAGTATGAGAATCAATTATGTGTACAAAAGAAACTATTATACACACAAGGAAACCAATTCTTTATTTTTAGATGCATTAGAAGTGAGAATTTATTATTTACATGAGATAATCATTGATATTGATTAAAATATATTATATTTTATCAAATATTTCAATTTCTTAAGAATAATACTTTACATGTTTTACATCTGGACAGGTGAAATGATTAAAAAGAATAAAAATGAAAATGACACCAATACAAAATATAATAGATAATTTGAAGATATAAAATAGTTTTAATGAACTTGCATAATCATCAAACTTTTATTATATTTCAAAGCCAACATCTCTTGAAATTTTCACTAACACAATTGTATATTATTCTTGAAACATGTTACAATTTTGAGTTTTTCTCGTACTTTATAGGGTTTCATTATCACTATATTACCTTGTTCCTCCTCATGTGCTTGCTATTATTATGTATTATGACTATAGTCTCGAATTTCACTTCAATTTAGTGATCATATTTTGGTAAAGGTTTTTTGACCCATACAACATTATCTACATATATATACTTTATTTTAGACCTTCAATGATGTTATGTTGTGAGAAAGCCTCATTTATTGAAAACATGCAAATCTAATAAAACACACACACACACACACACACACACATATATATATATATATATATATATATATATATATATATATATATATATATAATATTAAACTTGATTGAAGTGATTGAAGTGATTGATATTATACCTACAGGACCAGAACTTATTGTTTCAGAAGGTGAATTTATCAAAATTGATCAGCCATTAACAAGTAATCCTAATGTCGGTGGATTTGGTCAATGGATGCGGAAATAGTACTTCAAGATCCATTACGTGTTCAAGGTCTCTTGTTCTTCTTGGCATCTATTGTTTTAGCACAAATCTTTTTAGTTTTTAGGAAGAAACAATTTGAGAAGGTTCAATTGTTCAAAATGAATTTTTAGTTCCGCGTATTTATCAACATATCAAACTTGTAAAAATAACTCAATTTTATTCAAATCATTGTTTTTCAACCTATTGATCACATTAACCTATCAACCATATTTACCTATTAGCCACATTTACGTGAAGTTCATTGTCTTTTATAGAATGACAAATTATTATAAATCTCTAATGACACTTATTATCTTTTGGAAAAGACATTTCTACTTGAAAATTGACATTTTTAATTTTGAGAGAGTGGATCAATCTTCCAAAAGATGGAATGTCTTAAAAAAACAAAAGTATATAGGAAATTATGTTTTATATAAATAAGATTTGTTTAAAAAAGATTTAATTAACTTTTAATTACTTATAGAATATTTTTAATTGAGTTGGTATTAAAATTTTATTTGTTATTATTTTTTATCTAAGTAACAATTGAATTTTTTTTTAAACGTAATTGTGTTATTTTCATCTCCACTTTTCTAACTCATGTATCAACTCGTTCATCTCCCCTTTTAATTTCTCTCAACTCTGGTATCAAGTTTTCATAACCACAACAACAAATTGAAATTAATTAAATAAAATCCAGACCAAAAGACCTTTTTTCCGGTAAGATACTTGCCATACAAATTAAATTCAAGATATAAAGCATTTTTTTTATTTATTTCATATATATGTACATTTGTTAACTTTTATAACAATCACTAGAAGAAAAGTTACGACAAAGTGATTTCTAATTAACTCACAATCTAATAATTAAGTTCATACAATTAATTACCAAAGGAAAAAAAAAAAGATTGATGGAAGGAGCACTAATTCCAAAGCTATAAAACCTCGGTTAAACCTTGAATCTGTGCTGGTTTCTCTTGTTCGTCATCATCCTCCGTGAATAGGGTTTACTTTCTCTATTTTTTTTTTCGAATCGATTCCATTGCGTCTCTCAAAGATTTGACAGTGTTTGATTGCACAATTTGTGAAGATGCCTCGTCCCAAAAGAAAAGCGGCCCCACCAATCACTTCTTCTGATGTTGATTCTTCTCTTCGTACCGGTACTTCTATTTCTCGTTTCCGATTGGTTCTACCCCGCGAAAATCGAATCACAATATTCACTAAAAGAACAATGAATATTGAAAATTTTAATTGTTTTTTTTTGGTTGTTTTTTTGTGGGGCAATGAGTTTTTCTGTGACGAAGTGCCAAAGTTGGCAAATTTAATCGATCTCTGTGCTGATCGAGGTCAAGTATTTGTAATTGGACCATGTTTTCCTGTTGTAAAGTTGTGGGTACGATATTCGATTTAAACGCTTCAAAATTCAAAGCATGAATACACAAGATTTTAAGATTTCAAGATTTTGGTGTTGTGGTTTAATAATTCGGACAGATTTGATCAGATTCAGTGCGGCATATTGGATTATTTGCTTTCATTTTTTTTACGGGTTAATTTGGAGAGAGAGGGTGGTGATGGTGCTAGGTGTCTATCTTGTTTTTGCAATGCTACCCATCAATTACTCGTTAAGCCTGATTTTTTCGGCTGTTTATGAATCATTTACATGTAATGTTATTTGTGAAATACTCAGGAAATTTGTTATTAGAATGCCCCCGTGCCCAATTATGATCTATATTATTTGCAATGTGCAGTATACCTTGTTTATTTTTAGTGTGTATCCGGTTACCTTCTGTTATGCAAGCACATAATTTGAATGGTACTTGTCAAGCACATAACTTGAACGGCATCTGTATCTTACATGGTGGTATCTATAAATTCAAAAAAAACACACCTGTGCTGATAAGAGGTTGTATGTTTCGTTATTAAATAGTTAATCATGTCATAGCGGTTTAAAATCCAGAGTACATATCTTCTAGGAGGCTGCTTTTCTGTTATCTGTTGCAGCTTACTACAATAGTATGATGCCAGTTATCAAGACAGCCGGCATGTTTATAGCCAATACAATCTGAGAGCAATTTTAGCTTAATACTTCTACAGTTTATGAGGATTGATTGATCTATTTATGAGGGACATTATTAAAATGCTGAGGTAAAAGCACTACCATTGTGGTGAGACCGAAGATGTTATTAAGAAAGCAACTGCATTCCAGTAGACAAAATAATTAGTGTCCTTTTGGTTAGATTTGTGTAAAAAAAATATAACTATTTGCATTTCAAAATAAATCATTTGGTTTTTGCTGAGCTATTCTTTCGAATAGTATCAGCATGAAAGAGTACTCTGGAAGTATATCACGATGTGTATTGTCCTGAACCGTAAGCCTTAATTATGCATGATTGTTTCTAGTTTTTTCGAATTAATGTCGAAATATTTCCTTTCATCTTTACCTTTTCCATCTAATGCTGACTCTAATTTGCTGAGTTGTTGATAACAATGATTTCATTTCATGTTATTATTTCAGAACCAAAGAAATCAACCACAAAGCAATTTGATCGAATAGATAACCTATTCGAATCGTATGCAAACAAGTCACTGGGTTTGATTGAGTAAGTACGTGCATGTTGAAATTATTGTGGCATGCTTTAATTGTTATTTGATCTGGTTTAGGATTAGAATATATGATGCTTTAGTTAAATTGAGTTATTTGCTTGGAACTTAGCTTATATTTACATAGCATGCGGTTTATTTATTTTTCAATGCACTTTTTAAGTAAGGAATTAGACAGGGCTTAGGTCTCTTATTTTTTTTATATAAATTTAGTTAACAAACACGTGTTCAACATATTATGCATGTTTAAGTTCAATGCTTCTCTTTTATGTTTTAAGATTGTTTCCCCTCTTCGTTAAAGATTATGTGACTCGTCTTGATGCAATCTCTATACTTTTTGTTTGGTTGGTCAGCCCAGACGGGATTGTGGCATTTTGTAAAGATGTGCATGTGGATCATACAGATGTTAGAATGCTGATACTTGCTTGGTAAGTAATGGACTAGATTAATCTTTCCTTTTCCTGTATATAACTGTTTTTTTGACTTATATGAAAATATGTTTTTATCTTGTCAGGAAAATGAAAGCTGAAAAACAAGGTTATTTTTCCAAGGTTGGTAGAGAGTATTGCTTTACAATTTTAGTTTAGTTACACACTGCTGAAATTAGTGAACGACATTTCAATACTCATGTATTGACCATGGATTTGTTCTCTTGATGTAACCCTTCATTTAATACTTATGTATTGATGTATTTCTACATTTCAATGTTTGATGTATATACTTGCATTTATCCTTTCTCTCTCTCTCTATATATAGATATGTGTGTGTGTGTGAACTCGCAATGATGAAGAAAGGAACCTCACATTGGGAGAAAAAAGGAACTTCTCACTTAAAGAAAACTCTTATTTGTTTATTTAGTTTGTGTGTAGCTAATAATGGAATCAATACTAGTGAAATAGATAGGTTGGCACTGTCAATTCCAAGTATGCTCTGATGCTGGTCTTTTCTTCGTCTCTTCTCCGCCCTTCAGTCTGGAGTAGGCTTTTTAATTCAATAAGAGCTAAAGGGAGTTAATAGTATGGTATGGCTCTGTAGCTCAACTTTTTTGTATTGAGGTCATGATATAAGAAATATTATTGACAACAGTGGTGTGGGAATTTTGTTCGGGGGTGGGCAGAGGGCGGGATTACTGCAGGATTGATAGATTTTGGTGTATGTGGTGGCAATTGGCTTCTTGATGTCCCATGAAAGATATATTACCCGACGAAACCTGTCTCTAAGGAAATTGCTCAATTTGTGAGGATGTATATATGTGAACTACACAAATGGTCTTGTAGGCCCATGTTTGATTGGAAGTTGGATGATTTTGCTTGTAGAGTTTCTTTTGGTCTTTCTTTTACCTTATCTGTATTTTATCTTCTTTTTCTTTTTTTGGTACAATGGAGGTGTGAACACCTGGGTTGAGGAATGAAGCTGGGCTTTTTTGTTTGAGGTTGATGTTTCTTGTGGTGCATTTTTTCATTGGCCTGGTGAAGGACTGAACCTCTGACAACATCATTACATTCAAATCTTCTAGACTTGGGCCCATGCCATTTGGGCTTATCAGCTCGTAGTCAAGGACTTCTCTGGTCTATCTGTTATATTCATGTTGATTACTGAAATACTAAATTCTCCCCAGTAAATGGAATTTTCTTTTATACAAATACTTGGCCGAATCATGGTCTGAGATATGATCCTTTTTGAGTGTCATTCTCAATATAGTTAATAATTTTTCATTTGTTAAATGTTGAAAACCCTGTCACATTTGGGTATATTGCGCCTGAGTGTGTGTGAGAGAGAGAGAGAGAGAGATTGATGGCATCTAAGGTCTTCAAACCAAAATCTTCGTATACTGGTGCTATACACTCTTGTCATCATAAGTATAGGCGGCTTGAATTTCTTCACCATAATGTTAGTTTTTGGACATGTTATCGTCATCATTTTTTTCCTATTCTTGATAGGATGAGTGGCGAAAAGGGCTCAAATGTTTAGGGGCCGACACACTCCCAAAGTTACGAAAGGTCGTTGGTGGACTGAAGAAAGAGGTATTTTATTTTTCTGCTTTAAGTTTCTTAGTGAAGTTTTCTTGTATTCTTATTAAGGTTGTCATTCAAAAAGTATTTTGGTGTATTTATTTCTTGTGTCTTGTTTAGGTGATGGTACCAGAGTGCTTTGAGGATTTTTATTCCTATGCATTTCAATACTGTCTGACAGGTAAAAGGATTTCACTTATTTTAGACTACTTGTTCTACCTTTCGAGTTCTTGTATGTAACTAATGTAAATAATAATACTTTCAGAAGATAAGCAAAGGAGTGTAGATATTGAGACCATCTGTGAGCTGTTGAATGTCGTTCTGAGATCTGAATTCCCTACTCAAGTTAATTTATTAACTGAGTATCTAAAGGTAGTGTAGGTTTTTATATAATAATATGTTGTGATGTTATGCTTATCTGCCCGTTGTGCTTAAACCTTTTCAGTTGCATGTAATAATGACTCTTGATAACAACTTTCAGTGATGTCCAGCAAATATGCTAGATTGTGAAGGATGTTAATACATTATTTTCTTGTACTTAATTAATGTTCCACATTATAACTGTAGCTATTTGATTATATAAAGTTTTGTTTTCTTGTGTTTTCATGATCTAGAAGTAGTGTACATTCTTGAAATATTTCCCATGGAGTGTGTATAATAAAACTATGGTAATTTCCCTTGGTTACTCCTTGTGTATGATACACAATAAAGTTGTGTTGTTTAGGTGGAAGATGTTGAAATGACTTTTAATGCCCGTACACATTAAATTATTTTCTGATAGTTGAAATACTTATTTGACAGGTCCAAAACGACTACAGGGCACTAAACATAGATCACTGGAGAAATTTTTATCGGTTTTTTAAGGAGGTAATGCTGTTTTTATTTTTTTTCTTAGTTTGCCTTTAGGATTTTATATCATACTCATTTTTCACTTCTGGTTAAGTTTACTGTCTGTTTGTGAGGTTAATTTGACTATTGATAAATATTATGAAGCTCTTAGTAAGTTGTAAAAAATAAAAATAGTCAGTTAGCGCTCCGGAGGAAAATTTCTCTTGGAATATTAGTTTACATTTTATGATGATAACAAGGATTTTATGGATCAGTTACTTCCTTCTATCAGCAAACATAACATACACCATTGGAAATCCATTCGCAAAATTCACAAGTCTTTTGATTTTTGAATTGGGTTTACTTCATGCTAGTCATCCTTTTCCCCTTTTAATTGTTAAACAAATTCAAGTTCGTCTTGTTTATACTGGTGTAAACGAGTCAGAGTTAAACCAAATTCTTGAAACTAAAGCTTGTTTTTTGGGTAAAAAGACTGCAGAATCTGGACTTGATTTAAACAATTCATAGTTAAAGCTTAGGGTTGACTAGTTCAAAATATGACATTTGCTTAATTATTTTACACCTTGATTATCTTCTTATCTATTGATCAAATTCAAAGATCTTATCTTTAATTTTTAATTTGGTATTTAATAGACATTTAATAGGAAGAGAAAGAGTGCAAAAAATATTTGAACATAGAAATCAGGTATTATAACTGGTCTTGCTAGCTAAACCAGTGAACTAAGGAATACTGCACATTGATTAAAAAACTTTATTAAATCAAATAGAAGATAAAAAGCTTTTATTAGAAATGACATTGGTTCAAACGAGGTGTGCCAATTGCTTCACGAGTTTAACTCATCATTCTAGAAAAAGTCAACCCATCTATGCGCATGAGGTCAACTGCTGTAGGGATAATGTCTAATTATCCATGTGTATGAATTGTACACTAGTACATTTGATGGGTGAAATTTGGTGTGCTTCATATTTAAAAGTCGCAAGCAGAAAAATATATCTGATGTTTTTTTGGTGGCAGGTAAGCTTTAGTGATCTTCGAAGTTATGATTCCAGTCAAGCATGGCCCGTGATCCTCGACAATTTTGTTGAATGGTTAAAAGAAAAACCAGAGAAAATATAGTTCTCACCTTTCTCAAGTTTCTGTTCATTTTTAATCTGCCAACTCCGAACGAGAATACTGTTTGAAGCGGATATACAATTGTATATGGCTGATCTGAGTAATCAGTTCGCAGTTTTTCTGCAGAATTAATCCCATGTAACAACAACTTCATACATTGTCAACTGTCAAAGTTATATTCACTTTTCTTCATCTGGATATACTGTTTTCTAACATTCATACGTGGCTTAACCATTTCAGTTACCAAAGTTCCAATTTTGGAAAACAATTGGAAGATTTAAAAGGGTTAATTCAAAGCCTTTCGTGAGAGGAAATGATTCTTTTACACGGGGATTTAAATTGGAACGTTAACAGTGTAGTAAAACAATTTACAAAAGCTCATGAATATTACAGTGGTTTTTGATTATGAAAAAACAATCGAGGAAGGATGATTCATTCTTGATTTTAAGATTCTTAACATTTGCTTTAGGTGGGATAAATATGTAATCTTTTCTAAATGAGAAAGACTAAATGTAGTATTGGTTTTAGGATTGTGATCAATTTTTTAAGAAATTGGATGGATATCCAATCACTTATAAGAGTGGAAACCCAAGTTTTGAATTTTGATTTTTTTTATAGCAAGAAGCCTTGATGAAAGAGTTTGTGATAGTTGAAATATTATAACTGAACAATTTTACTATATAACATGGGGTTATTGATTCCATTGTTTGTTTTAGGGTCCAAAACACTGAGTTGTCAAGTTATACATTCAAAAATCAAAATTAACACTAATTTAGCACTAATTTATATTTAATATAATAAAATTAACATATTTTTCAAAATAATTTATGTTATGCTGTCTTTTTAAGCAATAAAAAAAGGAATTAATGTTATACAACAAAATCAAAATGTTGAACAAAGATAATCACAAGGCATTTAAGGAATGAAGTGAAAGGTCAAAAGTTTCGACTCGAGTAGAGATGACAAATAAATTCATCTCCGTGGGTCTTATCCGAATCTGTCTCTGTTTTGATAGAGAATTCTCGCATCGACTGAGTATGAGTATGAAAAATTCCTGACTATTTCAATTGGGTATGAGGATGTACATATCCCGTCATAATACCCGTCTCCGTCATATTTCTAACCTCATTTAAATTATTAAAATATTCACAATTAATTAAGTAACCCTATATATATATATATATATATATATATATATATATACTTTTTATTTTTTATTTCTTCTAATTATTTGATTTGTCATGAAACTCATTCACATTTCCAATATATTTTTTTCATCTTATCATAACCTTTATGTAATTATGTTAAAATGATATATGTCAATTATTTTTTTTTATGTCTCACATGTAAATATTTCTATTATTTTTTAATATTTTTATTTATTATATATTTTCCTTTTATGTGAGAATGTTTAATACTCTCAATTTAAGTGTTTAATAACATAAACATTTTATTTACTAGGTAATATAAAAAAAATATTATTTACTTATTATTATTCATTTTTATTTCATTTGAAGAACTCTTTTATTTCGCTAAAACAATTTTCGTTATTTCTAAACCATTGGGTATATATGTTGATATTTGAAAAGTTTGCTTAGATCTCTAAGGTATTTTTCATCTTATCATATCCTTAATTATACATTTATTTTTCTTTGTGCGATTTCTTTCGCTAGTCTTTCAAATTGTTTCTAAGACACACATTTATTAATTTTTTAATATTTTTTTTTGTTTATTTCATCATGTATAATACAATTTCAATATATTTTATCTAATTATTTTTTATTTTCTAACTCATTATCAATCATACTGTAATTTTTTTCACTATAATTGTATAAATAACTTTTATTTACTACAATATAAAAAATTAATGTAATTGCCATGAATATTTTTTATCACCATCCAACATGTATTGGAGTTCAAAAGATACAAGATCTATGTCAAAAATTTTATTATTATATTTATTATTTGTTCTTTACGTCATTTCGATCAAGTGATGTATTATAACTTTTATTAATTTATAAAAAAAGAGACTCATTAGATTTAAAAATTGAAGTAAACAAACATTTAAAATATATTTTAATTTTAATATTTGTTTTTCTTTTATATTTTTTTAAAAATATTTTAAAATTTTATCAACTAGGTTTCATTAATGTTTACAAATTTAATAAATGTTTTGGTTCTCATGAAATTTTATTTGCTATTCTAATCTAAAACGTAAACAATTATAATTTATTTCAAAGTATTTTATATCGAAGAAACAATTATTCTTCTAATATTGAATATTTGATAATATTATGTTTCTTTTACCGTAATTTTTTATTATTTTATAAAAATTAATTAAAATTAAAATTAAAGTAAGAAGATGGGTACATGTATGGATACCAGATTATACCTATTACCTAGTGGGGATGAGGATAAGACAAAAATTTGATACTCGGTAGATTTCGGTATGAGGATGATAATGAATTTTTTTCTACGGGATGAGTATGTAATAGCGAAACTCGTCTTTGTCCCGTTGCCATCCCTAGACTTCGGTTTCTCTAATGAGTTTTTTGGTGATGTTCTTTGAGCATTAAAAACGCACTACTTTGGTACTTTAAAAATATTTTTAATATATTTTAAAAATTTAAAATAAATGGCCATTCGTATATTTTGAAGACACAGTAAATATACGTGTTTGTGTATAACTACGACACTCCAAGTGTCTAAATTAATCGTTTGATATATTTCAATACAGTGGAAGAAAGAACTTAATAAGGATTTTACACATAGGATATAAGTTAGGTGGTTAAAAACAAATGATCATTTCTCCTCCCAAATACTTAAGGAGCTTAATAGGATTTGTATGTACTAATATATGTCCAAATATTTATTTTATGGAAGTCAATAATGAAATTCAAATGGTTAGTATGTACATAATCCATATAGTTAATATGGACTAAACTAATTAGGTAAAATTTTGTTATAGTATTTATAGGTTTATGAAGTCTTTTATTTTTCTTCTTCTTTATGCCTTTTTTTGCTTAATCCGGTATATATGCTAATTTTTACTAATTTCTGAATTTATATGTTATTTTGAGGTATTTGGTTTTGCATGGAGCAGATCAACAAAACCTTAATTTAGCCAAATTTTATGAGTGTAAAAATATAAGATAAAGATATGCAATTACTGTGTTATAGAGTCTGACCAATTCGCACTATTAATTACTTAGAAATCAACTGAGACATCTCTTACTGTTTTACATAAATAGAAAATGTTTTACATAAAAGCAGGGAAATTTTTCCCTTTCATTTTATGTTGTACATGGAATATAGGTGAAAAATAATTCATTTTCTGAATGAAGGCATTGTCACCTACCTGTGATTCAATGAATTCAATTACTCGATGTTGAAAGACCAATAAAATCGTCCCTGTAAGATACAAAATGATAGCAGAAACACGAAGTGACAGGCTCAAGTTTCAGTTCACACTTTTCCTCTCATTTATGCACAGCATCCATGAATTTAGAGCTGCATTAATGGCAATAGTTTCAGTTCACTCTTCCCCTTTCATTTTATCATTAACGCTGTTACAGAGGAAGAAGAGAAAAAGAATGCTACAAAGAAAACAAATGCAAAATAAAATGATGATTTTGAAAATTTGGAAGTTGCGAGATGAAATTGTGAAGGTGCAGAAAGTAAAAACCTATGAATGCATGTAATTTTGAAGCAATTTCCTTTACCTTGTGTTGAGATTTTCCAATCGTTGGTATCGAGGCCTGCAGCCCAAAAGAAATATCCACCAAGATAAAGAGATTGAGCAAACCCAACCTTAGCCGCAACCGTTACCGGGTCATCGTACCCGACCCAATTACTACCACTGTAAGAATAAACCGACGCCGTTTTCTTGTCATACACCACATTCCCACCCGTTTCGTTATTAAATTCCAACACCTGAAACAACGCCATCGCACCATCAATCCCGGTACCCGCCCCAACAGCCGGAGCTCCGATTCCATGAACACTCGGGTCAAGTAACTGCCATGTCCTCCCATAAAGCGGCAAACCCATCACCACCTTCTTCGGAACAACCCCGCCCCGGATCCAGGACCGTAACCCGTAGGACACACTGGCATTACTTTTCGGGTCAAAGAGCCCAGCAGGAGGCCCAGTGCGGTTACTCCACGGCCCATTAAGATCGTAACTCATGACATTGATCCAATCTAAATTATCGTTAATGGAACGCACCGGGTATCGCAACGACGTCGTGGTGGAAAGAAAGTAATCGACGGAGAAGTACACGGCGGCGGTGAGGAGGAGCGGTTTCCGGGCAGTGGCGGAGGCCTCGGAGGCGATGGCGGCGCGCCACTCTTTGAAGAGCTGGCCGAGGTCCTTCATTTCGTTCGCGGTGCGGGGAAACTCCCAATCAAGGTCAACCCCGTGGAAGCCGAATGCGCGCGCAACGGCGATGGTGGAGTTGATGAAGGCGGCGCGCGCGGCGGCGTTGGATGCAATGGCGGCAAAGAGGTCGGGGTTGGAGTTGGCGCCGCCGATGGATATGAGAGTGGCGACGGAGGGGCGGAGAGCGGCGGTGAAGGTGGCGAGGGTTGCGGCGGTGGAGTCTGGAACGTCGAGTTGGTAAGTGGCGTTGTTGGGTGCAAGGAAAGCATAGTAAACGTGAGTGAAGAGTGATGTGTTTATGGCTGAAGGAGGGAAAAGCGGTTGTTGAAGCCAGTATATAGCTTTGATGTCAGAAGTGGAACTCGTAACGGTTATGACAAAGAAAATTGATAAAAACAGAAATCGTAACATGTTGGGAAATGCCATGAAGAAACTTTGGTTATTGAAATTTTTGAAGAATAGAGACTATGCAATTTGGTTATTGATTCCTTAGGTTTTATGCATATTTATAATTGGTAATGCAAGTTGGTCTGAGAAAGTGTGAGGATCTTAAAGAAAAGATTGTGAGCATAGCCGTCCATGGTTGGAGAGAATGTTAATGGATTCTCTTGCCGTCGAAACAAGTATAACAACGTGTTTCTGCACTCCAATGGTTCAATGTCAACTCAATTTTATTTTCTAACTCACATGATTAAAACTCAGCAATGTCATAAACCTTTGTCAACACTTACTCAAAATAATGTATGGCAAAAAGTTCTAATAAAGTATGTAATAATGCTCATTCCCATACAAATTGTTTCAATTGCCCAGCGACCTTTGTAACCGCAGAGAAGGTGAATATAAATATTTTAGAATTGTTATATTTGACTTTTAGGGAGCCCTAAATAAAATTAATCATACAATACATGATATGGTACATACATGTAACCTAGAGTATAAAATTAAAAGATTTTCCTTGAAGAAAAAAAACATTTCTTCCTTAGCTGGCTTACATGTGAAATAAGGTAAACCACTTGTACAAAATATCTATTTTTAATTTATGAAAAATTTAAATAAATAAGGCACTATATGAGAAATATCAAAACAAAGGGTAACTACAAATCTTCACCACATAATAATAGGTTCAAAATTTATATATTTTATTATTGACGATACAACAAAAATAAATATATATTTTAATATAATTATAACTCCAAAAAATTGTATATATCTAATATATAGACGATTCTTTTTCTTTTAAATTATTTGAATCCATCAATAATTAAATCAAAACTAAAATTTAAAATTATTTCTTTTTTAATATAAATAATCATATTGTCTGCATGAAATTATCTCCCATTTCATTTTGAAATCATATTTTGATAAATTATTACAAAAATATAATTCAGATTAAGTAAAATGTATTTCTTATTATTGTAAAAAAATTGACGTAATTCAAATATGATCGATGTACTCTTCAAATTTAAATAACTAAGAACACCAACGTTAAACAATAAAATTGAACTTTAAATCTAGTTTTCTCTTGAATAGAATATTAGTAACTTAATAACAAGCAAAAAAGTAAGTAAAAAAATCATTATAAATATTTTCATATTTGGTTATATTTTAAATTTAATAGTTATTTGAGTTTTGTTATTGAAAAAATAATTTTTTATTAACAATTTTATAACAATAAAAATATCTTATTATATTGTAATAAGCATTGTATATTAAAATAATAAAACTATTATTACATATTATGTATTAAAAAAATATTTAATTATATATTATATATAAAAGAAAAATAAAAGTATATAATGAATATTGTGAAAACAATTAGGGGCAAAGGTCCCCTTGGACCATAACTAAGGTCCGCCACTGTGGGCTGGATTTAAAAATTAAAATTTTTGTTTATTATAAACGAAAACGAGTTGAGCTCACTTAACCCACAAGTTATATGGGTTCAAGCAATTTTGAACTCAGTTAACCCGAAATCAACTTATTTTTTATCTTTGAACTAGACAAAGAATCTTTGATTTCATTATATTTATTTCTATTTTATGATATCTATTACATCCTAGAAATTTTAATATCCGACAAATGTCATAGTTGTTTCATCCTACAAATAATATTTGAAAATGATTGATTTTTTATTTTTATTTTTATATGGATTAGTGAGTCAACCCACTTAATTCACCAATCTATGGTTGGTTGAATCGGGTAGTAAAATTTCTGGGTTAAAGTGAGTTGAGTTGGTCTCACTCACTTTTAACCCAACTGGTGGTGAGCCAACCCTTCTGAATCAGGTTGATTCACTTTGAGACCCACTAGACGATATTATGTGACACCTGTATGCATACATACATGCATGCATTGATTAATCATAAAGACCTACACGTAACCTTCCACTACTAGAAATTTTCATATTACATGGGATTTTTCTTGCAAATTTGTTAAAAAATTTTGCAAGAAAAGACTTTTTTCTACCATTTTTTCTAAGAATTTTATTTGACAGGTAATTCTTTTGTGGATAATAATTTCTTACAAAATTATAAAATTTGCAAGTATTTCCTACAAAATTTGTTGCGAAAAGTGTTTTACACAAAATATTTTGCAAGAAAATTGGTAGCAATTTCTTGCAAATTTTTTTTCTCAACAAAATTTGTAAGTATTTCCTATGAAAAAATTTTCAAAACAAAATTGACAAGAAATATGAGTTTTTTTAGCAGTGTTCATTCTCCATTATAAATGGAGATACTACATAGGAGCGTTGATTAATCTTTGTTGGACCCAAAAACCAACACAATTACTTTTTGTTTCTTTTGTACATTCTTTTATTATTATTTTTTGGGAAAAACAAACATTTTGAAAAACCACATCTTTTTTAGAATTTAATTAAAGGGATTGTCTTAGGACGAACGTTGTGAGGATGTTAATACCTTCCCCACATGTAACCAACTCCCTACCTAAACTATGGTTTTTTGCAGACCTTGTCTTATCTTGTTGATTTTTCCGTAGTGTTCTAGAATAAACTATGGCGGTGACTCCAAACTCAATTTTTCAAATTTTATTTTTGATTATTCACCGTGTCGCGATTTTGGTTGCGACAATATCTTTTATCTGTTATATGTTGTCTTTTATCTTTTATCTCTTATGTCTTATCTCTCTTATATCTTGTTAGTTACCATTTATCACTTATCACATATAACTTATCATTTATCACTTATAACTTATCTCTCTTCTCTCGTGTTAGTTACCATTTATCACTTATCACATATAAATTATCATTTATCACTTATCACTTATCACTTACTACTTATCACATATCAATTATCACTTATTACTTATCACTTATCACCTATAACTTATCACTCATCGTTTATCACTTATCGCTTATCGTTTATCACTTATCGTTTATTGTTTATCGCTTATCGCTTATCGCTTATTGCTTATCACTTATCCCTTATCACTTATAACTTATAACTTATAACTTATCACTTATCACTTACCGCTTATCACTTATCGTTTATCACTTACCACTTATCATTTGTCACTTATCACTCAACACTTAGCACTTATCACTTATCACATAACACTTATCACATATCCTTTATCCCATAGCACTTATTGCTTATCGTTTATCACTTATCACTCGTCACTTGCTTCTTATCTGTTATCTCTTACACTTATCACTTAACCTTGTCGGGTCCCTTAAAACCAAAAAAATATTTTTGTTCTTTCTTATCTCTTATCTTTTATCTCGTATGTTTTATCTCTTATCTCTTATATCGTATATCTTATCTCTTACATCTTATATGTCATCTCTTGTCTCTTATCTCTTATCTTTTATCTCTTATTTATTGTTTCTTATCTCTTATCTATTATTTCTTATCTCTTAATCTTTTATATCTTTTATCTCTTGTTTCGTATCTCTTATCTCTTATCTCATATCTATCAACACCCAATTTCGTCTAGGTGAATAAAAAGAAATAAAAAATAAAGAATGTTTTTTAGTTAATGATGAATAACAAATCGTGAAATAAAATTTTCTTCAAAGATTTTCAAATTTTAATTTTAGTAGAAAAAAGACAAAAATGAGAGAGACGAAAAAAGAAAAAAAAAAGGAAAAAAAATATATCTTATCTTCTTACCTCTTATATCTCATTTTTGATATTTTATGTTTTATGTTTTATCTCATATTTGTCAACACCAACATCCAATTTTGTCTAGGTGAATAATAAAGAAATAAAAATTAAAAAAATGTTTTTTAGTTAATGCTAAATAAAAAACAATGAAAAAAATTTTTCTTCAAAGATTTTCAATTTTTAATTCTAGCACAAAAAAGACAAAAAGAGAGAAGAAAAAAAAATGAAAAAAAAAGGAAGAGCTCAATTTGTTTTTAATTATCACACCCCTTCTTATGAGTCTAACAACCCAAGATATTTTCACTCTTATTTTTTTATTTTCAACCTTTTGTTCATGAAATAGTGATATGATTCTAATACTTAGAAGCAACATCTCTTATAATGATTAGAATCAATATTACTGATGATGATAATTATTGTGTCTTGATTTGCTATGATTTGATTCTCGTAATATGTTGCTATCATGACCAATTCATTCTTTCTATTGTTCATTATAAATAAGAATAAGATTACATTATTACAATGCAATGTATGAATATAAATACTCAGCATATCATATGAGAAGGGATAAAAAGAATAATTCCTACACACATACGTAATTCTTCTACATTCCCACTCACACATATACATGTCATTTTTATCTCTCTTCTGAAAAAATAAAACCATGTTGAAGGAGGTAGTAGAAAAGAAAAAAAGAGAGGAGAAAAGATAGTTGTAATGTAAAGAAAAAGAGGAATTCAAGAGTTTTCAAGGTACTCCTATTTTTGTTTTTCTTTTGATTTGTGAATTCTCAATTTTTATTATATTTTTTTTAATAGTTTACATGTGTTTTTTTTCACATAAATTTGGCATTTACTGTTAAGGACATTATTTTCTAATATTTACAAATATTTTGCTCTAAAAATCATAAAAAAAATATTTTTTCTTATTTCTTTTAGTGTGGGTCTAAACGTCACGTAACGTCCATTATCATGTTTTTCTTTTATATATATATATATATATATATATATATAATATAAAATAATTTTTTTGTTTATTTTTTGTGTTTTTCCGACTATTCGTTTCACATTACACCTATTTCCAAATAATTTAAAATATTAAAAAAACATAAAAAGGTTTTCAATATAATAAAAAAATAAAAATCAAATATTTTCTCAAATATGTTTTTCATAAAGAACTACAAGTAACATTCATTCTCCATTATAAATGGAGATACTACGTAGTAAGGAAGATTAATTTTTATCGGGTTCAAAAAATAAAAAAATTCTTTTTGTTGTTTTTTATACTCTTTTATCACTTATCTTTTATCTTTTGTCCTCTTTTGCGTCTTGTATATTCTCTCATGTTAATTACCATTTCTCACTTATCTCATACCAATTTTCAGTTATCACAAGTTATGAATCTGACTAACAAGTACATATGAACAGTGCCATTTTTTTTTTTTTTAATTTGACACTTTAATGAAGTGTCTGAGCAGAGGGAATTACACCTATTCTGTTCTTAGTTTATAAACACTAAACTTTATAAGTAATTCTAAATCTTCTTTCCCTGTGTCAAAATAAGAAAGTTAATGGAATTTGATTCTACATACACGTGACCACGAGCTCCATGGAAGACAAGTGCCAAGTTCTTTTATGAAAAATATATTAATGGAAATCGTTTTCTAGAGGATATGAACTACTGGTATGAGTTAATTATGTTTTAAAATATAATTTATAATGAAAAACATTGTTTTTAAATACCACTGCTTGTATTATTACTTCCTAATAGTGACCTTTGTTCAACACTTCCTAATACTCAAATTTGTTCACTAGGGGCAATCCATTACCAGAGAAATGGGATGATGATTTTCCAATTATAAAACCACTAACACTTTGATTGTTAGTGAAGGAGCTATATTTTGCTTTTGGGTTCATATATCTCACTAAAATCATTTACAAGTCGTATATAGGTAATTCTAAAAAATGTCATCACTATAAATTTTTGACTTTAGAATTAGTGATGAAACCTGGTTGGGTTATAAACCATAGATAAGTTCCATGCTTTGAGGAACAAAGTCGAATAAACATGACTTGTTTCGTAAGTAGTAGAATGTCCTGCTCCATCATCTTGGTGCCAGTTGAGAAATTGTAACATCATTGATTGAATAAAAGTTGATTCCGCTGTGAGATCTTTCTTCCTCATCTCCACGTTTCTGAACTGAAAAAGCAGGAACTTTGGGAGTACCAATAACTGCACTTTCATTCTTCAACAGTGAATCAACTTCCAACATGGAAGGTCTATCCACAGAGTTTTCCTGAACACACAGTAGAGCTACCTGCATGCATCTCATGATTTTACAAGGAGATGATGTATCATCCAATGAAGGGTCAACAAACTCTACACCTCTTCCTTCCCTCCACAGTTCATATGCCTGAATTAATAGTTATTTCAACCTCAACCAAACCATAAAGTAAATAGAACAGTCAGAAAAAAAAAATGAGATAACTTACATATTCCAAAAGGGTTATATTTTCATGCATGCCATAATAACATGAAGTCCTCTTTCCACTTATGATTTGTAAGAGAAGAACTCCAAAACTGTAAACATCGTACTTCGTTGAGTATATGCCTTTTCTCACGTACTCAGGAGGTACGTATCCACTGCAAAGACAACATGAAGTGATTAGAGAGATAAAAGGAACAACCATAACACATGACCATTGCTAATTCACTTACTATGTTCCAACTATCCTTTCTGTGTTTGCTTCGAGGTCATATTTTCTGAAAATTCTAGCCATGCCAAAATCCGATATCTTCGGATTCATATTGTCATCTAGTAAAACGTTACTAGCTTTAAGATCTCGGTGAATTATAGTAAAATTTGAGTACTCTTGGAGATAAAGAAGGCCTTGAGTAACGCCTTCAATGATATTGACACGTTTATTCCAGTCTAAGAGAATTGATTTCGTTGGATCTGCATCAAGTTCAACCCTGAATTATTAGTCACATAAATGTGTAGCTGAACAAAACAGGACATTCCGGAATTATTGCTAATTTGAAGTTTAATTGAACTTAGCAATAGTAGGTTAAGAAGAAGCTTAGAAGAAATGTAACAACTTAAATGAGGGACAAGTGATGTAGCAACTGACCAAAGAGGAAATTATCTAAGCTTTTGTTTTGCAGGTATTCATAGATCAGAATCTTCTCGTTCTTTTTTGTGCAGTATCCCAGAAGTCTAACTAAATTCACATGTTGTAGTCTTGCTGTAAGTGTGATTTCGTTCTTGAATTCTTCAGGGCCTTGATTTGAGGTTTCTGAGAGTCTTTTCACAGCTATTTGCTGACCCTTCCGTAATTTTCCCTGACAGAATCAAGTCGTAATTTTATGTGAACGAAAAACACTGTTATCTATCCCTAAATTTACTGTATCAGATTTGTCATTACAGCTAAAAGTAGTGTTGCCTAACCAGAGACCGAATTGTATGAATAAATTAATACCTACAAAAAGCATGTAAAGAATACATCATCACTATCTTACCACAGAAATAATGGCGCTAGCTTTCAGTTCAGATATTTTAATTGCACGAAGCATATTTCATTAACAGATTAGTTTCCAAATCATACCTTGTACACTGTGCCAAATCCACCCTCTCCAAGCCTATTGTCTTTTGAGAAGTTACTTGTTGCCGCTTTAATAGTGAGATAACTGAATACTGTCAAATCAGAACCGTTTGCATCGATATCCTTTTCTGCTTCTGGTAAATATCTCAGTTTATACAATAGATTGGTAACACTGGCTACAGCCCCTGCCAAAAAGGTAGGACATAAATTATAGGAAAGATGTATATGTTCCAGTCTCTATATAGATAACTAAATTTTTTCCTCCTCATTACATCCTTACCTCTGTTGTAGTAGCAAAATACTATTCCCAACAGGAGGACCAAAGTTAGAACAGCAAGCAGAACAATTATCAGCACTCTCCTCTTGTGATGATCTTCAATTTCTTCATCTACAACTTGAGCTGAAGGATTATTTTGTAAAGTGATGCATATGATGCATAACAATATACTTACATAAACATAGTCCACATCAACCAATTGTGCTGTAACTCACCTGCACCTATTGAAAGTTCCCAATTTTCGTCATTGCCTACTTGGAACACGTTGTAACCAAGTAACCCATTTTCCCTTGCATAAAAAACTTTGGCCCTGATGACCTCCACATCATCAAAATTAACCCAAGTGGTGGACGCAACAGTGAACTGGTTCACCACAAAACTTGCATTGTAGCGTGAAACAACTCCATTTCCAAAGCTTTTGATGTAACTCTTTATGAACTTGTAACCCATGGAACCATCCATTGTAATGGCAGGTCCCGAAGCTGGTGTTCCCACGCCACCGTTTGCTGCAGGAGTCACAAGTTTCCACGCATATCCATGATAAGGCAACCCAATTAACAGCTTCTTAGAAGAAAACCCCCTCCTCCTCCACTCTCTGATGCCGGAATCAGTGTTATCCCAATCAGATGAACCATACAAAGCCGCATGAAAAGCCGTGGCATTGGCCATCTTAGGGAGATAGTAATCATAAGCCACAAAGTGCACCCAATCCAAATTCTCCTGCATCGAATCAAAGGGGTAACTCAAGGAATCCGAAGCTTTAAGGTAGTAACCTGCCATCACCAACAACAGCTCTGGCTTGGTAGAGTTTCTTGCCTCAGAAGTTATTGCAGCACGCCATTCCTTCAAAAGGGTTCCGAAATTGGCAACCTCGGAACTTGGCCTCGCCCCAGTAAGGTCTATGCCATGAAAGCCATAGAACCTCGCTGTTCTGATGGAAGAATCAATGAAAAGCTTCCTGTGAGAAGATTCATTTAGCATTGAGGTGAACACCGAAGAGTCCTCCCTGCCACCCCAGATGGATAAAAGCGTTGAAACAGATGGGTTTTGCAGCTTCACCGTTTTGGTGAAGGTGGAGAACTTCTGCTCCTCCGAAGAGTTGATGAAGATGTTGTAATTGGTGGGGTTTATGAAGGCAAAAGCACATAAAAGGTGAGTGAAAAGCGTGGCTTTGATGTCCGAAGCAGAAATTTCATTGCCGGAATAGTAATACCCGGCTTTCACCCAGGAAGGGTTATCTGCAAAGGAATGAGATTTGAAAGAGAATAAGGTGAGAAAGAAAGTGCAGAAAACGATGAGATTAGAAGGCATCTTAATGATGGTGAGAATTGAGAAGTGTTGAAGAAAATATTGATTTATTAGGTTGCCATGTGCTGACACTAGCACCGCTCTCTTTTCTTCATTTTTTGTTGGAAATTAGGAATAAATACTGATCTCACCATCATCATCATCACCATTTCCAACAACAGTACTGTTAATAACCAACTTTTTCACATTGGAGAAAACCAGAGGACTCCATTGTTGCGTAAAAAGAACAAAAATTGATGGTTCTAGAATGCACTATAATCAGTTACAATACAAGTGCAGAGTCAATGCGTGTGGAAGAGGTGCAGCTACTTATTTTGTAACCCTTTAAATTCAAAGAAGACCAGAAAACAATCTCATTCTCTCTTATTCTTTTTATTTTTTCTCTGCTTCCACCACTGTTCACAAAATTCTTCCTTGAATCCATCTCCATCACATCAATGTGGGTATCTAATCACTACTACACTGTGTTTCCTAGTTTTATCCACCGAGAAAAATTTAGTACATACAAATTAGATAATTTTTTTCATAAATATTTGATAAGGTAGTTTTTTAATAATTTTTAATACATCCAGATATCAATATTATGTTATATCCAAATCTGGTTTATAGTTATTGTTCTTTTGCTGTTATATTTTAAAATTATTCATCATCGTTTTAATTATTCGATTATTTTTATTAAATTGTGTTTTTTACTGCTAAATCATAACTATTTTACATTATGGAAAACAAGTTTTTTACGCTAATAAGATTTTAACTTTAATATATATACAATTTTTAAGTCATATAAAATTAAAATAATTTATAATGAAAAATTTAAATTATTTAATATGAAGATTCGAGTTCTGATTTATATTTTCTAACCTTAAACTAGTGATTAATTAGCTCAACTAAATATTTTAATTTATTTTTTAAAGTTCTTACTAAATTTCATTAATTTTATCAATGCATACTTCAAAACCTATTTTGTTTTACCATCATGTTCATACGGATAATTTTATAATTTTTAAAATATTAAAATATATTAAATTTGAATTAATCTTATTTAAATTATTTTATTTTAAAATATTTTATTTAAATACAATTTTTTTTTTATAAATTATAACCAACTATTATAAATTTTAAATGATTTTAAATGATTTAAAAACATTAATATTGATTATATTTTTAATTAATAAATATTAATATTTTTTTCGGTAAAAGTTTGTAATTTTTTATTAGGCTGTGTTCGTTTAAACATATTGTTAGAATTTGTTGATTTGGAAACGATTTTAGCACAAAAGTAAAGACAGATCTGTGGGATAATTCCCAAACCCCATCTTTTTATTCTTGCAAAGATTTTAAATAATAGATGGTAATTTTACTTTCATAACCCTGTTTGTTAAACATATTATACACACATATATATATATATATATATATATATATATAATTTCATATTATTTTTACCATAAAAAATAATTTAGTAATTTTTATATTCTATATATTATAACTTTTTATTTTATTTACCACATTAATCAAATCACTCACAAACTCTCACAAAATTAATTTTCAAATTTGTTTACTTTAAGCAATTTTTTTGTATAGATAGTACTATAGAAACATATTGGAAGTAAAAGATTTGTGCAGACGGATTTAGAAAAAGTTATCACAATTTCGAGTTCAGATTCTCTACTAGTTTTTTAGGTATTGTTCTCCGCTGAACATTAAAAATATACTGTGTTAGTATTTTAAATATTTTTTTAATATATTTTAAAACATCAAAATTAATGATAATCAGTGTATTATGAAGATACAGTAGAGGAACAACACAAAAAAAAAACCAACAGAAAATCCAAATTCCACAATTTCATCTCACCATACCAGCAAAAATTTGTATGAATATATCATTTTTGACCTTTTTCTCCTCACATTTTAATATTCTATTATATGTAATAAATAATAAATAATGATTATTATATTAATTATTAAATATATATTATTTCTTATATTTATATATATATATACAATAATTTATAATAATAAATAATATAATAATATAAATTTAATAATTATTTTTAATAATATATAATAATTATTAATAATTGTAATATTTATAATTGTAACTATATATAATAATTAAAATATTATTAAAAATATAATTTATAAATTCTTTCAAAAGAACTGACAAATTCATTTATATATATTCACTTGAATCCATGTTCACATTCTTCCTCGAATCCATTCATTCAAAGGAATACGACCTTATGTTATGTCTACTTACACTCATTTACTGGGTAAAGGGAATAAAGAGGCATGATTTGAAAGCGAAACATGCGTTCATTTTCTGATATTTGAGAGCAAGAGAAAAAAGAAGAATAACATGATTATCTTATTTTTCCATCTCTTATCCACTGTGCTAATTTGGATGTGATTGCTAGTATGTAAAAGGCTCTCGTACCCTTATAACTATGATAATAATGTTTTTAAATTCACGCTTACAACAAAAATTAATATATCAAATTTCTAAATTGTTTATCAAAAAAAATATAGAATATCTAAATATACTGTATTTTTAATATTTTTATTAAAATAATTATCTTTTTTTTTTAATTTATTCATTTAAATTTTTTTATATAATAAATTTAACTTATCTAAATATAATTTTAGATTACTTTCAACATAAAAAATAATTTGGTAATATTGTTTTTCTTTTAATTAAATTTAATTTTTAATATATCATATCAATCAAATCACTCACAAACTTTCACAAATTTTACTTTTAAATCTACTCCTTATCCTTTTTACACTAAGATCCTTTAAAAATAACGACACAAATATCTCTTTCAAATCCAGTCAAATTTATTATCACCCTCTCTTACAAATTAATATTTCCAAGTGAACAAGTTAATGCCAACTACTATTTAAAAATAAGTTGAGAGTTGAGGATTTGTGGTTGACTTTTCTTATCAATATTAACCGGAAATTTCTTCAATGGGTTAATGTTGTGAAAGTTGTTCCACTTAACATTAGAAAAAAAACATATTAAAGAATAATACTTGTATCAGAAATGAATAAAGTTATTATAACTATAAAAAAAGAAAATAATTACAATAAACGTATGTAAATAACGTTTAATTCACATCTTCAAAAAAATAATTTCTTTGACGATAACTAAAAAAATGCAAATTATTATCAAATAAGTGATAAGAGTGATATATACTAACAAACTAAGATTATAACAATTTATATATGTTTTCATTCTTTAAACTAATTTAAAATTGAAATTCAAAATTTGTAATATAACTTTATAAAAGAATAAATATAATCTTTTAAATAAAATGACATTCATGTATTGTTTTAACATAATGAGATTCTAAATTGACATTTGTGATGAAACATATCAATTGATGTAAACCAATTAATGTTTACACGATAAAAAAATTTCACATAAGATTAGAAATATTATAATTGTTTATTTGTAAAATTTAAAGAGTAGGTTATATCAAAATTTGGAAAAAAACAAATTCTATTTTTATCTTTAAAAACTAAAAATATATTTAGCTCATTGAAAAATAATCAATCTAATAGCTTCTTTAGTCAAGTGGATTACAACCAACCGAAATTAAACTAAGAAAAATATACAAATAAAAAATACATGTAAATTTGAGAAAATAAAAAATTAAAGTTCAAACTCTTTTTTTAGGTGAAATTTAAAATTGTTTCTTTTTTAACTTAATTATCCTAATCAAATTCTAGGATGTAAATTTCTTTCAAAAACATTTACCTGAACAACATATTTACTATAATGAATTTTAAATTATTTAAAAAATAAATCATCTCATTAACAAAAAAATGTTAATTACTATAATGATAAATTTAGGTGTAATTTTACAAAATAAAAAATTATTGATTCTAAAATAGTTACTATTATAAATAATAAATATAATTGGTCTCTAAAATTTAGTTACCAAGGTTTTAACTACAAAAAAAAATTATTTATAGATTTGTCACTAAAATATTAGATACCAAGGTTTTGATTACTAAAAAAATTGATTTATAAATTGGTAACTAAAATATTAGCTTTCAAGATTTTGACTACCAAAATAATTAATTTATAAATTAGTCTCTAATTAATTATGATCAATTTAACGATCAATTATATTTTTTATTTATAATAATTATTTTAATAGCCAATAATTTTTTATTTTATAAATTGATAACTAAATTGATCATGTGATTAATAAATTTTTTTATCACTAAATTAATTATTATTTAAGAGTTTTATCGTGGTCTTAAAATTTTCTATCTTTTTTATAAACTAAAATATGTATACAATACAAGTGAAAATATAGAAATTTCAATGTATATCCGCTATTTATTCGGTTTACAAAAGTTATAAATATATATTATTATTTTTATTTTATGTAAATTTTTATTACATAAGAATAAGGTAATTAGATATATTATTTATTATATATCTTATATTAAAATTATGCTATAACAAAAGTAATAGTTTTATGGAATTTAACAATATTAGTAATTTATTGAGTATAGAATACGAGGAGTTATATTTTTAGAATTTAGGTGGAATCATTTTCACGTTATGTCATTTTTTCTTTTTTTTTTCACTATGTTTTAATTTTTTTTATATTAATATATTTATTGTAAAATTTATATTATAATTTAAAATATAATTATAAATAAAATTTTAATTTTTATATCATAACTTTAAAATATAATTATGAATAAAATAGAAAAAATTTGTATATACTAAATGAAGATGGTATTATATATTGTTATAGATAATATCTTAAATATCTTCGATATATTGTAAATATCTGAATTTTTTTAAAAGAGATTTTGAAGGTATGAAACAAACAAAACTATATTTAGTAGAAAACTATTCAACCATGTTGAATCGAAAGGTCTAACTTGTGTTTATATACTACTTTTCAAAAAAGAAGTATTATATCACTGTGTAACAGGTTTAGAAAAATTGACTGGTACAAGTAATTAGTTGTTAAAGGAAAAATTGGCTATGTTCAGAAATGGGTAATTATTGTCTTTCGTATAACTTTTAGGAAAATGTCTTAATCCCGTTTGCCATTTTCTTTTGAAGTACAATGATGACAGGTTTAGAAAATGGTTGTGTTTATATATATGTATTATGTATCGATTATAGATAAGATAAATAATATATATATATATATATATATTATTTACTTGTAAATCTTATTTTATAAACTATTTTATAAAATTGAATTTTTTTTAAAGTGTTACTGTTCTTATAAGACAAAAAAATGTTTATTATTTATGAATTTTTTTTCTTAAATAATTTTGTTTTATCTATCAAAAAGTTTTGTAGATAACATTAACATACGTGGTTAATCAAATTTGGAATTGTTATGAGGAGGAGGTTCACTTGTAAAATTTTTTTTACCTTCAAGTCATTACGAGAAAAAGAATGGATACGAGAGTAAAATAAATATTAGATGATCATACTTTTTATGATAGTATGTATTTAATAAATTATTATTTTAATATTTTAGAGATATATAATAAATTATTATATCATAATGTATTAACATCAATAAATGATTTAATTTTGTGTCCAATATGTATATATCTTGACATTTGAATATGTCTCCACTAAAAACAAAATAAATTTATTAAAAAATCATAGTAATATTTTCTGTAAGTATGACGTGAAATTTTTAATATGGGATCAATGCCTTAATGGTAGTGCTAGAATGTTGCTTCTACCATTTATTTAAAAATAAATAAACATAAAATGTAAATCATTCATATAACAGAGTTTAACTATTGTGAAAGCAACATCTTTTTACTAGAAAAGAGTGTGGTTGTTATGAGTTCAGAACACATCTGAATTTTATGTTATGAAGAATGATGCTATCTGCCAACAATTTGAGTGATGGTTCCATCGTCGACTGAAACATTTTGCAACGTTTGACACTCATTCACATCGTCCTTGTCTTCCACTCTTGAAAATGCTGGTTTTTTGGGGATGGCATGAGATTTATCTTGGTTTCTCAACATTGCACAAACTTGTAGCATTGAAGGCCTATCACTTGCATGTTCTTGGACACATAACAAAGCGATTTCCATGCATCTCACTAGTTTACACTCTGAATTTCTATCATCCAATGAATCATCCATCACCTCCATACCCTTTCCTTCTTTCCATAATTCATATGCCTGATGGCACCCATTCGTTTCATAGTCAAACATCATAATATATAAATGCACAATAATATTTTGACAATTTTTCCTTACAAACTGAGGTGACATCTTCTAAGTGATTTTAGAATAGGACAATGTTACTATAATTTTCATTTTTTGACTTTCATCCTTTATTCCTTGAGGTGACTTAGTGTGAGTTATTGATTAATGTACCATTGTCGTTTCTTTTGAAAGAATCAATGATCCTAATTAAGTCACATCAAGGAGGTAAAGTATAAGAATCAAAAAATGGAAGTCATAGGATAATTTTTCTTTGGAATATAAAGAAATGAGAAAATGATAAAATGAAAAGCAACTTAAAAGATGTAACCTCATATTATAAGAGAAAGTTGTTAAATTTAGTTGTTAAAAAATTATTTTCTTGTATAAATATATAAATCTTCAAAATTTGACCAATTAATTAATTGCTACTTACATACTCCAAGAGCTTTAAATCTTCCTTCTCTCCGTAAAAACCATGTGTCTTCTTGCCACTTATAATTTGTAGAAGTAGCACCCCAAAACTATACACATCAGATTTGGTTGAGTACACACCTTCTCTTACGTATTCGGGAGGAACATAACCACTGCATAATTAATGGGAAGAACTTAGTAAAGCTTTGCTGTAAAATATGTAATTATGAAAAGCTCAAATGGAGGAACCAGTTTTATGTGCTCACTATGTTCCCACAATCTTGTTTGTGTTGGCCTCCTGTTCATTTTTTATGAATATTCTTGCCATCCCAAAGTCTGAAATCTTTGGCTTCATCTCTGCGTCTAACAAAACATTGCTAGCTTTTATGTCTCTGTGAATTATGGTGAATCTCGAATATTCTTGAAGATAAAGAAGACCTTGCGTAACTCCCTCGATGATATCAACGCGCTTATTCCAATCCAACAAATGTCGTCTCATAGCATCTGTGAGGAATTTCATGACAGAAGGTTAAAAAAAATCATACCAAGAGGTTCAAATTTGATTCTTAGTTAACAAAAATGTTTAATTGTTGAATCATATTAAGAGTGATAGGAAATGAACTTTAAATCTAACTCAATCTCACAAATCCAACTTATAATTTACACTAGTTTATATACGTTGGAAGTCTCACGTCGACTAGAGATAAAGTCAATTCACAATATATAAGTGAGGTGCAAATCTCACCTTACAAGTTGGTTTTGTGGGATTGAGTTAGGCTTAAAGTCCACTTCTAACATAGTATCAGATCCAAGTTAGAGTCTATCTAACGAGCTTTTGTGGACATTCTGTTTCACCCGATATCGGATCGCTAACGAACTACCAACTAATTTCTAGTCCCACACACGAGATGAATATATCTCAACGGTGCAAACCTCACCTTACAAACCGATTTTGTGAAATTGAGTTAAGCTTAAAATCCACTTCTAACACTATATTATAAAATTATCTCCAGTTAATTTGTGACTTTAAAACAATAATATAAAAGATAAAAAGAGAATCAAACCAAAAAGGTAGAAGTCCAAGCTCTTATTAGGCATGTACTCATACACCAGCATCTGCTCCCCTCGTTCAACGCAGAAACCTAACAACCGAACAAGATTCACATGTTGTAGCTTTGCCGTTAGTGTTACCTCATTTTTGAATTCCTGGAATCCTTGTGTGGAAGCTTTTGATAATTTTTTCACAGCTATTTCTTCATCATCAGGTAGGATGCCCTGAAGGAACAACACACAGACACATTATTAGGATCTTCATCATCTGACAAGACACTCCACAGGAACATTATTTCACCAACCTTGTAAACAGGACCATAACCACCTTGTCCTATCTTATTTTGAGGTGAAAAGTCACATGTAGCCGCTTTAATGTCAGAAAATCTATAGCCATGTAAATCTGGAGTATTCCCATGAAAAGGTTCTGCAGCTTCTTTGTTATTCAAGGTTTTAGTCCAACAACCTTTTGCAGCATTCAGCATTGTCCCTGCATATTAAAGTAATAATATATAGTGATTTAATTCATACTAATTCTAAAATCGCAAATAAATATAGATAGCTGAAAATTTTACCAGTTCTTCTGAATATTCTCTTCTTTTGAAAGTAGAATGAGATACCTAACATGAGAATAACGGTAGCAGTTACGCTCAAAATTATCACTAACAATTTCCATTGCTCCTCTTTGCCGTCTTTAACCTGTTCAGCTGAGAACGTAACAGTTAAGTTATATATATTTCAAACAGTACATATATTACAAGTTATTAGGTCAATTATAGTAATTATATATACTATAATTATATTTCAAACAGTTAATTATTTATTTTTACACTTAAAATCATATTTAAAAGTAATCATTCATGTTATAAATATTTTTTATTTTTATTAAAATAACAATTTTGTAAATATGGTTTTTTTATTCTTTTTTATGAGAGAATTTATAATTAAGTGAAAATATAATTGCTTTTTAGATATTTTTAATATTTATGTTTTAAAACTCGAAGTTTTAATTCTAGTACTTGTTATTTAATATATTACTTTTAAATAAAATTAAAAAAAAAAGACATTAAGTGTCTTGTAATAACTAAAATAAATGTAATTGTTGTTTTATTAAACCTTAAAAAGATATAAATGTGTATTTTAAAATCAGAAAGTGTAAATCGTGATCTTGGAAAAAACAAAGGTAACAGAAGGTATTTTATGCATGGCAGTTCATTTAGGAGAAACCTTTGGAGAAAATTGATTAGTTAATTTTTCAACAATGATATTTTGACAATTTTTTTTATAAATAACATTTTACAAGTGATTTTGAAATATAAAGAAGAGAAATAGAAAAATGAAAAAATAAAGAAATGAAAAATTATTTTTAAAAATGTTATCTTAAATTATAAAAAGAAAGTTTTCAAAATTTAATTGTTAAAAATTTATTTTTCTTAATTTTTATATCCCATCTATCACAAATATACCGTAATTAACACATAATGGAAATCCAAAATCTGTCTACCTAAGGATTAGGCCGAAAGACCGACCTATTAACTCATCAAATTTGAAACACTTCATTTTTCTAATATAATAGTAAAGACGCAATTAATTATGTAAATATTTACTAGATTTAATATTATTAATTAAATAAATAAATTAGTTTTTATATTAAATACACAATTTAAATTATTAGTTAATATATAATTTAGTAACTAAAACTATAATTGTCAAAACGGGTAACTCGGCTCGACTCGACTCGACCCACCACAGAGGTTGATCATACAACTGTCAAAATGGGCCGTCTGGCCCGGCCCAACCCACCACGGGTTAGTCACTTAGTAGCTCAACCCAACCCGACTCACTTATTAACGAGTCAAAAAAATTCGAATCCGGTCCGGCCCACCACGGTTGGTGGGTTAAACGAGTTGGCTCACTAGTCCACTTAATTAAAAAATATATAATTTTTTTCTTAACTCAGAAATTATATTTCGGATTAAAATTTAAATAAACTTGAATACAATCTCAATATAATCCAAAATGATGTTAAACTCCAATACAAACCAAAATAAATAAATAAAAATACAAATTACTATCTAAGATCAAAGCATTATTGTGACTTATCCAATCTTTTATTGAATGCAATACTTTTTTCAACAAACTAATTATACTTTTATTAGTTGAAGTTAGGTTTCCATTTGTCAATCCACCAATGTGTTTGGTTAAAAAAACAGTAAAGTCCAACATAATGTGTGTCACCATGCAGGTTGGTGGGCCAACCCGGGTGAGTCGGGTTCTTGGTAGGCCGGGTCAAAAATTGACCCGTACTGAAATTTGTAAAAAGATTTCAATCTAACCCGACCCAAACCCGTGGTGGGTTGGATTGGCCCACGGGTTCTGACCCACTTTGACGGCTCTAATTGATCAATTAATGAGCCAATCCAACCCGACTCACTTATATATTAACGAGCCAAAAAAATCCAATCTGACCCGGCCCATGGTGGATTAAACAGGTTGGCTCACGAGCTTACTTAATTAAAAAAATACAATTTATTTATTTATTTTTTGAGTCAAAAGTAGATTCTAATTCTAATTAAAATCTAAATAAACTTTAATACAATCCAAATATAAACCAAAATCATAAAAATACAAATTATTTATATGTTAGCTAAAAAAACCTATAATTATATTTCTTGCTTCTCTGAAATTAAGTATAAATGAATTAGTGTCATATTTTTTTATATGGACAATTCATGTGTAGAATATGCTAAAATAAATGATGAGACAAATATATCATTATAGAAATTTTGTGAAATTCAACTCACACTTATAAAATATAAAGATGAATTGAAAGTCTCGTATTATTAAATAGAAATGAAAAGTTATATATATATATATATATATATATATATATATATATATATATATATATATATATATATATATATTAACGAACCCATAAATATTAAAACTTAAAGTATTTTAAAAGTGATATCAAATTTTTATAAAAAATAATTTTTTAACTATTAAATTTTGGCAACTTTCTCTTATAATCTTAGATAACATCTTTTAATTGGTTCACTAGTTTTCCATTTTTTTATTCTAAATATTCCAAAATCATTAAAAGATATCACCTCATATTATAAGAGAAAATTATTAAAATTTAATAATTAAAATAACACTCTTGAATTCCTATATAACAACTCATACATCCACAAGGATTAATCTTTTTATTTAATAAAAACGGGGAAAAAATGTGTCTGACACTCTCCCAAAAATACATTCTTTTGACACTTTTTTAATAATGTAATAACGTGTAATACACTTCTAAACTAAAAATTAATATAAATATAATTAAAATAATATCATTATTGAGCGTCAAATTAATGTAATATTTTAGTGTGAATGTATCACCACCCGTAGAAAAAATCCAAGAGAGCTTTATACCTCTAGTGGCAAAAGAAATAAAATAATAATAATATTAAGAGTGTTGTTTGTGTTGTGTACCTGCTGCGCGAGCGAGTGTGGAATTGTGGTCATCTTGGGAAATTTGCCAAACATAGTAACCAAGCAACCCCATATCTCGGGCATACAACACCTTCCTCTCAACAGCCTCAACATCGTCATAGCCAATCCATGTCGATCCAAACATGCAGTAATTTGTAACATAACTCTCATTGTAATGTACTGCAACCCCATTTTCCCGAACCTTATCTTTAATGTCCCTGTAGCTTATGAACCCTTGGTCGGTATCATCTGCCGGACCAGTTGCAACTGCTCCTATTGTGTTGCTATCATGATTTTGGAGTTTCCATGCACACCCGAAGAAAGCCAAACCCAAAATCAACTTCTTCGCATCTAAACCCTTCCCAATCCAAGCCCTGATATAGTAGTCCGTGTTGATGTGAGTAACATCATGAGGGTCATACAGAGCTGAAGGTGCAGCAGTGAAGTTCTGCGACATGGGTGTACGGTAGGAGTAGGTATTAACATGTACCCAGTTGAGGTTACTTCTGATCGAGTCCACTGGGTAGGACCCTTTATTCAAATCTGGTGAAGCTTGAACTGCAGCAGTTAGGATCAGTTCTGGGAGTGAAGAGTTATTAGCTTGGGCTTCAGATTTTGCCGCAAGCCGCCATTCTTGGAAAAAGTGTCCGAGGTTGTCTGCGTCAGAGGATGTTTGGATGGTGGACCAGGAAAGGTCGAGGCCCTGAAAGGCGTAGAGTCTGGCCATTGTGATGGAAGATTGGATGAAGGGTTTCCTGGAAGAGGCGTTGGAGAGCATGGATCGGATGGCGGCGGTGTTTTGGTCGCCGCCGGTGGAGAGGAGAGTGGTGATGGAAGGGTTTTTGAGTTTGACGGTGTGTGTGAAAGTGGAGAAGGGTTGGTGGTTGGTTGAGGGGAGGGAGATTTGGAAGGTGGAAGTGTTGACTTGTGCGAAGGCGCATATGAGATGAGTGTAGAGCGCAGAGTTTATATCGGATACTGCAGAGTTGCTGCCGCTGTACCAGTAACCGATTTTGAACCATGATTCAGAAGCTTCTTCTGATGAGGATTGGAACATCAGAAAAGTGATGAGGAGAACAACTTTTCTGGGCGACATTGTTTTGTGCAGCTTCTTAGGTTGTTACCTTGGAGAAATTCATAGAAATACATCACATTACATGTAGGCCCAACATGCAGAGAAATTAACGTGTGAACCCAGATGAGTAGGACCCGAGGAGATAACACAGAACAGCCAATTCTATGTATATACCTAACTAACGATATTTTAACACACTTTGACGTAGTCTTCGTGACTTTTTTAAATGCAATTTTTAACAGTCTTTGAGACTTGTTTTAAATACAATTTTTAACAGTCTTTGTGACCTGTTTTAAATACAATTTTTAATTTTTTTTAGTCGCTAACCAAGAACGAATTGTCTAGATGATTACAAATCTAAATTTGAAATGTTTCGAATACATTTGAACAATACAAATGAATTCTAGCTTGGCACTCTTTTTGTTTTAGTGTGCTTTTTTTGTATTTTAGGGTTGGTTTGAATTTAAATTTGTAAATATGGATAACCAAGGTGAAGTGTGAAGAGTGAGTACAACATCAAAATTGAAGTCCTTCTGATACAAGTTGGTTTTCTTTTTTTTTTTTACGACTTCACTTCTCTGGTATACTGAAATAACTGTCATGACTTATGATGACTTTTTTTTTTTTTTTTAAAGACCAATATGTATCATGACGACTTCACCGATAAAATTGTTTTAAAAAAAAACAAAAATAAACCAATCCATATTTACAATTTCCACTTCAAACCAACTCCAAATACAAAAAAGTCGTGCCTATCATTCTTGGATTTCCTTGCTCGGGTTGTGGCTCCATTCTTTTCTTGTGGGTTGTTTTCTTTCGTTGCATTTTGTGGTCGTTGTTGTCAGTTTGGGTCTGGCTTTTTTTGCTAGCTTCCATTGGGGCGCACCTCATATGTGTTTGGTCTTCGTGTGAGTGAAGCCCATTTGAGCAATTTCGAGTACAATACATATAATCCTATTTCGTTGATGATAAATAGTTATATTAAAGACAGACTATTTGAGTGGTTCATCGTCTTGAACAATTTAGTGAAGATAAGTAAAAATCTTTTATTTGAACTATGTAGAAGGTGGGTTGAAAGGAGGGATGGTTTGCAAATTATCAGACCTACCATGTCTGATAACCGGTGCACATAAAAAAAAATAACTAGGATAAGGATTTTGAAAATTCTTTTTTAGTCAATTTTGCGCATTGTATTTGTTTGATATTTAAAAATTTGACTTTATGGTTTCAATTGTTATAATTTATAGATATAAAAACGAATTTAAAAACTTTTCTTTCAGTTTTCTTATTACAAAACTCTACTATGAAAAAGTAATATCTAAAAAAGAAACTTAATTTCTCATAATACTTCTACATAAAATATGATTTGAAAAAAACTTTTTGAAGCATGAAATACGTTTTGGAAATAAGTTTTCGAAATGAATTTTTTTTCGTATTTGTTTTTTCTTATTTTTCCTTTGCAAAGGCAATGGTGACGGATATAACGACAATTGCGACAACAACAATAACGGTGCAATGGTGAAATTTTTTCAAGTCTTCTCCTATTATTGAGAAGATAAATATTATTAGCAACCTTGGAAAGTGACAGAGTAATTATATTGAAGATATTACAAACATATCTATCTGCAATATTATTTGACAACTGAAGAACACAAATACATATATTTATTTTATCTTTGTAATAACAGAACATGGCACCTGAGTTTTAATTATGAAGTCAAACCATGACTTTTTACATTTGAACTCTTCATATTATACCTACATCTTCCACGTACGGTAAGCTGCAATGCAATACAACAATAACCCACATATATATATATATATATATATATATATATATATATATATATATATATATATATATATATATATATATATATAAATAATATTTTGACAAAAAAAAAATTGACAACTTTCTTTTATAACTTAAATAATATTTTTAAGTGATTTTGAAATATAAAAAAATTAAAAAGAAATAAAAAATCACTTAAAAATGTTATCTCAAATAATAAGATAACGTTGTCAAAATTTACTTGTTATAGTATCATTTTTCAACAAAATAAGACATTATTATGTTTAATTAGTCAAATGGTATCCATTTTCGTTTAGGTGTCAGTTTGGTACCCGCTTTTAAAAAGATGTTAAGTTTCAACTTTTGAAAAAAATGTCTCAATTAGGTCTCTTTTAAAAACAATATCAAACTTACACATCTAAACAAAATTTGATATTATCCGACTAATTAAACCATATTATTATTACGTATCAACAAATGGAATGAGGAATTTTTGACAGTCACCTGTTTGAGAAAGAGCCCAGTTGTTGTCTGAAGCAACCTGCCAAACAAAATGGCCAAGCAAACCATTGTTCTTGCAATAATTAACCTTGGCAGCTACACTCTGGACATCATCATAGCCAATCCATGTTGTTCCAGCATAGCAATAATCAGTGACCAGAGTTGAGTTGTAGACACACCGTGCTCCATTCTGGCTCACAAATGCCCTAATCTGGTTGTACCCCATGGACCCATCTCCACCAAAGGCAGAACCATTAGCAGGAGCATACAATCCATTGTTACTCCCATTCCTCAAACGCCACGCATAGCCATAATAGGGTATACCCATTGCTAGTTTTCGTCGAGAAACACCGGCGGCAATCCAAGATCTGATTCCTTGATCTCCACCCACTTGGTATGCTCCGGAATTTGTCTGATAATTCAACGAAGCCGGTGCTGCTGTTCTGTTGGGGAACCAATTTGGACCGTGGAAATCATAAGACATTACATTTATAATGTCAAAACTATCATTCATTGCCTTAGAAGGCATTTCCAATGAGTAGTAGTCGGAAGAGCGAAATACTGCACAACTAAGGAGCAAAATCGGCTTCCCTGAGTTTCTAGCTTCGCTGATCAGAGAAGTTCTGAATTCTCTGGAGAATATGCCAAAGTTTTGCATGTCTGAGGGAGTTGATGGATACTCCCAATCGATGTCAACGCCGTGGAAGTTGTTTGATCGGGCTAGTTGTATTGCCGAGTCGATGAACGATTTTCGCGAAGTGGGTTGACTCGCCATTGCTGAAAAGGTTGATGGATTGGAAGCTCCACCTCCTATGGATAATAGGGTTTTAACAGAAGGGTTCTTCTGCTGAACGGTTTGGGTGAATGATGAAAACTTAGCAGAGTTTGAAGAGGAAATTGTGACTGTGAAATTGGTAGGGTTCGTGTCGGCAAAGGCACAAAAGAGATGCGTGAAAAGTGTGGAATTGATGTCTGCTGCTGGGGAACCACTATCTGCGAACCAATACCCTCCTATGATGTTTTGTGCAGTGGATGCGTGGAGATGCAGCATGAAGAGGAAAAAGGAAACCACAAATTGAAACTTGTTAGAGTAAACCATTGCCATTGTAAAGAAGATTATGTTTCTGTTCTCTGGTTGTGAAGTACTTGGTTGTTCTTGTTAGCCATATTTATAGTTTAATTTTGAAAAAATTATTTTTTATTTTTTTACTCTCATTTTTTATTTTTTCATATGACCTAGTGTGAGTTATTTTTATTTTTTTTAAAATAGTGATATATTAATTAATAGTCAATACTAAATCACTATATAAAAAATAAAAAAAAAATTAAAAAATGAGAATGATAGTATTATTCTGTTAATTTTACACGTTGTTGATCAATACATTGAACTTGCACCACTTACGTACGTTGCATGCAATTGCATTTATAGAGAGGTCCAAAGCTTAAGTAGTTGACAAGAAAATATAGTTTGACATATTCAAGAACACTATTACTCGGACACATCAAATTTTTACATCCACTTGATATACACTCATTTATCTCTATTTTATTTATTTCTTTACAAATAAAAAAATATTTTTTTAATTATTATTTTACCTCTAAAAGTGGATTCTCAAGTAGTTGTTTTGGTGTCAAATAATCATTTTTCATATTTTAATTAAGGACACATAATTTTATAACTCAACAAATTTTCACACACATTTTACGTCTATTATTTCATTCTTCAATTTTATTTTTTTTACAAATATAAAAATTAACTTTTTTAATAATTAAAATATTTCTTGAAATGGATTTTCAAGTTGTTAAAGAAAATATTTTCCCCTTATTGAAATGAAAAATATGATATACTTACAACTCCATCTCGTGCATTCTCATTTTAGACCTCTACATTATTTATTTTACCACAATACGTTATTTAAGCCCATACAATATTTTGTTTAAATTTACTTTAGAATTAAAATATCAATTGACATATTCAAAGACTATATAATTATTTGAAAGAACTTTTCAAATTTTCATAATCACCACTAATTGTGATAACATGGATAATTAATTATATAGCTGACCTAAATTTAATTGGTTAAAGAAGTTAAAATAATTTATTAAATAAATTATTATTATTTTTTGTAAATTATTAGGTATGCAACTTTAAAAGAGTGAGTCAACATGACGTGAAAGATTTATGATATATCCAATTTTTTTTTTCAATACCATTAATATTATAATTACATTTAGGATGATAACAGGTTATGTTACTCATTACCCGTCTCGTTACTTGTGTGAGTACTAGTTTAAGAAATATTTGTGGGTATTTTAAAACTTATGGGTACCCGTGAATACTCGAAAATATTTAAAAAATATATTTTGTAAATTTTTAAAATTAAATTTAAATAAAATTAAAAAAAATGAAAAATTAAATATAAATTAAATTTCATATAAATTAAAATTAAATTTAATCTAATAAAATATAATTTCAATTTTAATTAAATTTAACTTAATAAAAGATAATTTTAATTTTAATTTTTTTTGCATGTAACAGGTACCGAGTGACGGAACATAAGTGTGATTCCCCCAATGATTTTTTTATATATTTAAAAAAATATTTATATATTATTACTTTATTTATATATTAATTTAGTTTGAAAAGACTTTTTTAAATTTATAAATCACGTTTTCCCTCTCTACTATAATTTCTTATACTTCTTTGTCTTTCTCTCTTCTTATTTTCATCTCAATTTTCACATCAATTCCTTATTATTTTCAAAATCAAATTGCACTACGGCAAAATTGAGGAGTTAAAGAACATTTTGACCGAACAATTTATTCTTTTGAGTAAGTTTATTTTTTATCCTTTTTTTTCGAAGCAATATGTTTTCCTCTTGTACGTAGTTTTTCTACGCTCTAGGCATATTTCTATCTGTTAGAGATAATCAAATCATGCTCTAATTGTTGATCAAATTTATTTAGATACAACTATTTTAGGCTTTGAAGTTGTTTAAAAGAAGAGAAGATTAAGAATCTACTCTAAGGTAAGGGAAGCTAATCATTTAGAAGTTATTAGCTTTTTTAAAATATTGAGTCTTGTTTTTAAGATTTAATTTGGGGTATTCATAATTTTATCTTTTCTTTTTGTAAATATGTGAGAGGTGACAAATTTATATTAGAAAAATTATGGTAAAGGGTAAAAAAAATTATTTTTTTTAAGAGGAAGGTTGTGATAAAGATGAAAAACTTTTTTAATTTCTTTCTTAAATTATGTGTGTTTTATTTTTTTTTAAATATGTATAATTTTTTAATTTTTTTCAAATTATATTTATCTTTTTAAATCAGATAGTAATATATTGAAAAATAAATGAAAATTAAATTAGGTATTTTTTTATTTCTTTTATTTAATGTTAATAAATAGTAAAACATAAAATAAAATATAATAAAGAAAAAAAATTATCAAGGTAATTTTCATTTTCTCTTTCCATTTTTGAGTTTTTCATATGTTGTACTCATCTTTCACCTTAACCTAATTTCTTTTGTTACCGAGAAGAAAATTAGTTAAACAGAAACTCATTATTTTTTCCTCATGTTTTATATCTTTTCTTCCATTCTTAAAGGAAAAAAAATAGTAATTTTATTTTGTCTCACCTAGTAGTGAAATACTTGTTTAATATTTAGCACTATTTTTTTATCTCATGACATTTTATATATTATTTTTTATGAATGTAGAAGAGTAAGTAATGTATTATATGATTTTTTATAGACAATTTTTATGTGGACTTGATTATCATAATTCTTTTAGTAATTATGTCTCTCATTTTTTTATTAGATCATGATAAATTATTTTTTAGTCTTAAACTTATTTTTTAAATAGATATATTGATGAAAAGCAAAAGAATAAATTTATTTTTTAAAATTGATAAAAGAAAAGTAAAGATCAAAATAAGACAATATTGTTGTTCATCACATAAAAATGAAATGAAATACATGACTATTGAATCGATACGTGCACATTAGTAAAATAGAAAATGAATATTTTGCAGGTAATATAGTTATTTATATTAAAAAAATAGCTGAAAAATTTAGCTATGATATGTGCAAATTAGTAAAATGAAAATTAAATATTTTGTAGATAATATGATTATTTATATTGAAAAAAAAATAGTTGAAAAATTTAGTTATGATTGAATTATTTTATATGGTCAAAAATATGAAAAAAACAATGGACAATCCTTTAGATATATGTATAGTTTCTTTTATAGTTATATCTATACTAAATTATGTATTCAATTTTATTGAATTAGTGGTAGTAATGTTAAATATATAAATTTTAAGTGTATTATTTTAGCTCCCTCATAAATTTTAGTCAAGATCCCCCACTGGTCGTGCTATCTTTTTAGTAAAAAACTAAGCAGACGATTTGACTTAGATGTTTTTATTGTTATAGGTAATTGAGTTGATTTTCATGGAAAGTGATATTGCAACTAGCTTTAGTTCTGATTCAATTATTGAAGATTTTAAGTCATTGAAAGAATGTAGAGGAACACTCTGACTAAATATAATTTTTTTAATATATTATTGTTGATGATAAACTTTATGTTACTCTTTCATATATATATATATATATATATATATATATATATATATATATATATATATATATATATATATATATATATTATTGTCATATTGTGATTCTAATGCCATGAGTGCTTCTTTTGAATAGAGAAAATGATGTAAAGAAATGAAAAAAAAATGTAATTAAAAAAATATTTATATATAACAAATATAGTTTGGTCCCCTAAAATTTTCATTAAAGTTCTGCTACTACGGGTACTCACGGCGCATAATATGATACTCACATTCAACCCATTTATAAACGGTATTTAAATACTTGTTACTCGTGAGTAATAATTACTCACAAGTACCAACTATCCATTGTGAATTTTATTGGCGGATATCTCCAAACACAAATATTTTTGTCATCCCTAAAATAGACGGGTACAATGTTTTTATTGAACTAACACAATTATTAGTTAAATTTCTCTCTAAACCATTATATCAATTATAACACGTATAAGCAAATCTAAGAAAGTAATGTCAATGTGTATACAATCATGTAAGTCTATTTGAAATACAGCTATCACATACCATAACATATATAATGAATTTGCAGCATGTTTTTCTTGACTATTGAAGTTGCTAATTAAGAAGTATAATGGACTGTACTACTGGTAAGAGAATTTTGGTGGACGTGTCTATAAGCCTTTGATGATTATTTTTCTCACCACTTATTAAAAAATCATTGACCAAATCTTATAAATAAAGAAATATTGAATAATTTTGATTTAGATGGTACTTTCACCAGAAGTAGTTACAATTATAAAATTTACTACTTTTGTAGTTTCTTTTTTAATTATTCTTTCAGAATTAATATAATATTTTTCAATATTTATAACCAATGTTTTCAATTTTTAGGATTCAAATGAAAAATTCAAAACATCATTTAATGTTTTGGTTGAATTATAGTTTTGATCTTCTTTAATATTTTTACTCGTTATTTTTATCTTTATTTTTGTTCTACTGTTTTAATCTTTATATTTTAGAAAACTCACAATTTTAATTTAATCTTTAATTATTTTCACATGTTTTATTGTATTTTATTTTTAACTAATTTAAAATCAAGACTTAATATATTGATTCAAGGCGTCTTTGAACAATAGTTTCACTATTAAAAATATAAAAAATAAATGAATACTGTATGCAAAATCGAATATTTGATCAAATTTATAATTAAAAATAAATAAAACTAGGATCATACAAATAAAATGAAAGTATTGAAATGCATATGAAACATTAAAAAAATAAAAATTACAATTTAACCCAAAGAATTAACTTGATGATAATGGGTGAGTTTGTTTAAAATTTCCCTTTACAGAATAATATTTTTACAAATAAAAAAGCTTATCATATTATTGTAAACATTTTATTAAACTTTTTTTTTAATAAGAATCTAGAAATGAACGGAGACAATATCATGTGGTTAAAAGGTGTCAGGAAATGAAACTCATTTAAGACAATAAAATCCTTAATTTAATTTTTTTTCCAGTTATCCTTATAGCTTAGGTTTGTGGACGGGGTGTTTACTTAAGTTCATAGCTATATAAATTTTAATTATAAATAAATTGTTAATTAGTATAGTCTGAAATTAAAACAAATTTTACCAAAAACCTTAAACTCACAGCCACATATAGGTTAGGCAGGTAAAATATCCAACTTTAGTTAATTATGTCTTCATTCAATTCCCTCACAATTTTGCATCACCATGCACCATACCTTATTCTACTAATTGGAAATTGTGGCTACCAACATCAATTATTCATCTTCATCCCCTTTTCACTTATAAATGGTAGGAATGCTAAAACAAAGTCTAATTTATGTAAAAAATAGGATGTAGATGTTTGGATACACATCAAAGATAAAAAATTTCGAATGTTAATTTTTTTTTTTTGTGATAGTGTCAATTTTGTAATAGAGATGACAAAAAAAACTATTATTGTAGTTATTATTTAAATTTCTCTTAATTTTGACAAATTTTTTTTGAATTATATATATATAATATCTAACTTTTTAAATTGATTATTGAGACGAAACAAAATATATATATATATATATATATATATATATATATATATATATATTTGTATATTAATACTTTATTACTAAAATGATTTTAATTTATTAGGCAATCTAAGGAACATAGGTTGACTTTTTTATTTAGTGTAGAAACTTATTTTTAAGATATAATTTATTATTTATATTATTTTTATAAATTATTTTATTTTTTATCTAATTATTATTTGATATTTTTATTTAGTATTTTTAAAATTATAATTTTTTGAATATTTAATGTTGAAGAAAAATAAATTACATATCTTTTTATATTGAATACTTCATGTTTTTTTGTTGTTGTGATTTTCTATTTTTTTGTAAAATAAGTATTTAAGTAATATTTGAAACGGTAAAAAGATGTGTATAATGATATTGACATATTCAAATCTTAATTTTTTTACAATTTATTTTGAATAACATCTAAGTCTTACAAGTACTTTAAATTTGTATTTATATTTTAATTGTATATTTGATGTAACTATTGAAATAAAAATTAATCATAAAAAGTCATTAAGTTGTTAAATTGAACAAGGACTATTATTTGTTCAACTAGACCAGATCTTGATGAAAAAGAAGTCAACTTTAAATTATTCATGTCAAAGCAGGTCAAACCCGCTAACCCGTCAAATAAATGGCAGGTTGGATTGATGTTTTCAATCCGTTTAACCCGCTTTGGTTTGGTCCGTCTAGTCCGTCAAACTCACGAGTCAAAGGCGGATCAGTCCACCATAACTTACTAACCCTTTTTTTTTTAAATTATGTTTAAAAATTTAAAAAAATTAAAAAAAATTCTATATTATATAAACAATTATATATAAAAAATTATAAACTATAATTTTAAAACATTTAAAAAAATTAAAAAAAAGTTGCGGACTAGCCCGCAGACCCGCCCTTAGACGGGATGGATTGCAGTGTCCAACCTGTTGACCTAATCCGCTTTTGATGGTCCAAAGGCAAGACAAATAAAAATGGGCCGGACTAGCCCGTTTTACCACCCCTACTTTAAATAAGTTTATTTGTATATATTTTTCTAAATTACAATCAAACTAAATCAATCATAAAGAAGAGATCGATTCGATTCAAATGAATTGAATTAAATTTTGTAAAAATATACACAAACCTTTCTAGAGGAAAAGGAAAGACAATATACATAGTTGAATTCATAAATTCACACATAATTTTCTCATTAAGAAACGAATAAGCATTTCTATTACAACAGAATTACCTAAACCAAGTAATAAAAAATATTAATAATTTATTCCATTGTATCGTAAAATTTTATATATTATAAAATTTCAAATTTATTAAATCTACGGATTTCAAATCCGATGTCTAAACCAATCAATTTATTTAGTTTACTTCAAACTGAATTAGATTAAATTAAAAAATTGAACTTATTAATTTATTTAGTTTTGAATTCGTTAACTTCTACTGATAGTTTACCTCGACAAGTCTAAATCTATATATTATTTCATAAGTCAGTTTCACTTTACATACAGATAGAAGGACAGAGTTAAAAAAATAAATATTAAATTGTAAATAAAAAAACAAGGATATACTTAAAATTTTTCAAATAATTAACGAAATAGTTTTTTTTTATCAGCTAACGAAGTAGTTGAGGGGACATCTACTTAGCTTTCTATTTAGTGCTTTCATTCTATATTTTTATTTTAATGATTTCAAAATTTTGTATGAAAAAGGGTTATTAGTAAATAGAAGGTATTTAATTTAATTTTTTCTTTTGAATAGTCAAAAAATCATTTTTTTTTTCACTTCCTTAAATAGGAAAATGTTATTTTGGTAACATACATTCATTTAAAAAATTATTTTAAGTGAAATCTAATTATTAAAATAAATATATTTATGTAATTATGAAAAAAAAGAGAGAAGAAAAAAAAATGGTAAATATCAAGTGTAATTTTCTTTCGTTGTAAAAGTATCATTGATCCTCAAAATAATATTAAATAAAGAGTATGATTTCTCTTCAATAAATAAACAAAGAGGTAATTGGTCACTTTATTAAATATATAAAAAAAATTAGAGTAAGTACGAACGAGTGTCACGAGAAAATAAATGATTTTCTAAAATGTAAATTTGCTTTTAATACATTGAATTTAAGTTTACCTTTTATTCTATACATTTAAAATTTAGTATTTCTAATTTATGCAATTAAAAGTTGTTTTTTAACCCCAAATTTCTTATACTTAAAATTTGTCAAGATAAATATTTTGAAACGGAAATGAATATTATTAGATATTTAATGATAAAAATGAAAAAACACTGTGATATAAACCTCCCGTAATTGTAAAAAATTTAAATAAATGTTTAATCATATTTAGGACAAAAATGCTAAAATGTATTTTTTTTAAATTAAAAAGCGAAAAAATTAATTTGAAGTTTGGAGAAATCAAATGTATTCACAAATTTGATACACTAAAAACATGTAAAGGAAAAGTTCTCTTTAGACGAGGTAGTCCATCATGCCCATGTTGAGCGCGTGCATTCACGCGTCTACCGTATTTTCCTCCTTTATGAGTCACTGTGTGAGCCCGAAGCTCAACCTCTCTTGCTCTTCAATGGCCGCGTCGTCCTCGATTCGAATCGCCGTCGTCGGTGATGTGGTAAAGTAGCTTCTTCCCACTTTCCAAACCCAACTTTTGCTTCTCATGTTTGCTAATTTTGGGACAATGCCCATGACCTAATTTGGGGTTTTCTGAAGCATGATTGCTGGAACTTTGAACAAGATTCCAAAGCGCTTGAGTTCTTGCAGGTACTTTTCTCCATTCTCCTGTTTCCATTTTTGTTCCCTGTTAATGAAAAAGCTTATGCATATTCTGCTGCCAACCCACGTGCCATTTGATTCAATCCTCGGTGCGGTGGGGTTCTGTGCTCTATGTTCTCTTTCCTATTCCCATTTCCATGCTATATAAGCTTACAAAAAATATTATAATTATGATAAAAGATTATAGACCAGAGTAATAATTTTGGTTATCCCAGTAAAAGGGAAAAAGGCTGAGGCTGTTAGTTTTCGTAGAGTGTTAAAAAATCTTACCTTGTCGTGAAATGCACCTTTCGTTTCTAGTATTACAAAGGAAAATTATTGTCTTGACTCTTGTCACTTGTTTGTTATTATTATTTTGGTCTTGGTTATTAATAAACCTTATTTGGAAATTTTATTATGCTGAAGTCTGAAGTAACCCGGTGCAGAGACTCCTACCTCCGAACCCCATCAACACAAATACTTAAGAGAGGTTGCTACAAATGGATGGATGTCTCTGTAATCTGGTGGAGATTGCTAAATTGGCTGTGTAGATAGACATTGAGCGTGTTTGTATAGAAAACTAGTAGTGTTTTTCTCACTGAAAAACAAAACTATATTTCCATTAGAGAAGCTCTAAAAACTCCTTCTTACTTGTATCCAAACAAGCCCATTTTTCCAGGTTAACTTTATGGATCAAAGTACAAATTTTTTAAACTCCTGTTTTCGGCCACTTGGTCATAGAACAAGTAATAACAATGGAATGTGATCAGGTTGGGATAGATTCCATTCCCATCTAGACCAAAATAATTAATAAACAAAACCCCTATTTCTGGAGTCCAAGAGTCACTTGGAATCGTAAAACATGGTACCTGCTAAAATTATTTGGCTAGTTGCTCTTTGATGTAGAAAGGTCGTGTAAGATCAAATCTTGGTTAGAGATTTAGGAACAAAATGATAAATGAAAAATTATAAGGAATTAAAACTAGAGAAATCAAAATAAGAAGTAAGAAAAAAAAAATCTTGTCCTTTTTGCACGTCATGAAGGGGAAAGAAAATGAAGAGAAAGTTGTGATATTGCATATTCATCTATTATTAATTTCTGTTGAGTTGTTGCAACTACGTAATGTACAATACTATAGTCTTGTTTTCCTATATCTGATTTATCAATCTAATCTAGTCCTATGTTGAAGTGCAGCCAGATTTGGTGCTGTTTACAGGCAAGCTTTGCTTTACTGCTGATCAGCCTATCACACTACAGTGATTTTTCTTAAATGCATTTAAGTGTCTTTGCTTCCTCTATGCCTATTTTAATTGTTATGGAAATAGCTGGTGTACACCTATGAAAAATCAGTATCCATCTTTAAAATTGAATGCTATGGCATTGATCTGTTTAACTTCTAAATAACCTAGGAGTATGGTTTGCATCAATAGCCAGAGACCTGTACAAATCAGCATGTGCCAGGTTTATGGCCTGTTAATTTATCTTGGTTGTATATTGTTATGATTAATTTGTTATATGATTCATCTGTCTATTACCGTTTCAATCCTTTATCAACTGTCACATTCAATCTTGTTAGGTGATTTTGGTGATGAAAATCTTGAAGTCGTTCAGAGTGTTGCAAATGTTGAATTTGCTAAAGCAGTTATATTGGGGAACCACGATGCTTGGTTTACTAGACAGTTTTCTAGAAGGTGAAGTTTACAAGTTTGTTCCTGGAATCATTCTTTGTGTGTGTGTGTGTACTCTGTGAAAAAGGTTAATGTTGTTTGATTATTCCACAAGGCTTAATGAAAATTTCATTTTAGAAATAGATAGAAAACTAGGAAAATAAACTTTCAATTTATGTGTACAGTATATCTTTTTTGTCCCACCACCCTGATAACAAAATGCAAACACACACCAAGATAATCCCATCCGTCCAATCTTTTTGACAATACAAGTTTTTTATTATGTCAAAAGGGTAATTTGTTTGTTTTGTACCCAGTGGGTGCTAGTTGCAAATGCTGATTTCTGTTCAAATTGTAAATTAACACTTTGATTCAAATATTAGCCAGGAGAAGGATAAAGTCCAGCTTCAGCTAGAATGGTAAGCTTATCTATAAGTATTTGATTTATTCTGAGAAAATTTTCTCTGATTTATTAATTTGAATTATGCATTTCAAAAGCATATTTGTTATTTCTGTTTATGTGCTTATATAATACTATAGGTGAATTAACTTGTGCACAGGTTTAACAAAAGAAAATGTGCTATATTTCATTTTCCATTAAATGTTTAAAATGAGATTTTAAAATATCTATGATGAATTTTTTGTTGTTCCGGAAACTTGTCAATTCTAGAGAAGTTACCACTTACTGAAAGGAAAGTTGATTACTTTAGAGTTCTTGTTGACACCTTTCCCAGCTTAGTTTTATCCCCAATCTCAATCACTATCAATTTCCATTGACTTTACTTATTATGCTTTTATTATTTTATGGAGATCCTTAGAAAATTTACTGATAAATGAATCTATCAATATAAATTCAGCCTTGGTGAGGAGCATGTGGCTTATCGACGATCAGACTTCCCTCTAATAAAAGTAAGCGTTGTTGGTGGACGGCCATTTTCTTGTGGGGGTAAATCATTGTCCCAGAAAAAGCTTCTTTCTGCAAGGTGTGTATTGTAATGAAGCAATCAGACAATTCGATCCTCAAAAGGCTCAAAATTTATTTAGTATTTTCGGCTTTCCACCTTAGTTTCTAATGCCTACAAAAGAGTTAAGTTCACCAATCACCATTTTGCTCCCATCACATTATCACCTTGAAGGAATGCTGTACGATCTTTCCAACAGTTACTCATATTGTTAACTTTTGATGCTCTTAATGTATTTCTCTGCCCAATCCTGCCTTGTCTTGCCTCGCCTCATTTAATTATCCATTATTATGACAACAGATAATCCGCAATAGAAGTAGAGTTAAGTGGCCTTTTATGATTTGTCTAGAAGATCATATATGTTGTATTTTACTATTACTATAATTCCATTGTAGTTCGAAATCATTTTATCAGTTGAGCTTTGTCATAGATATGGAGTCAAAGACATGGATGAGAGTGCTAAGAGAATCCAGAAAGCTGCTCTTGGCACACCGGATGATCATTTTCTTATATTACTTGCACATAACGGGCCCACAGGTGACACATGACATTTCAATTTTGTTGTCAGCTCTAGTGGTACTGCTTGTCTATCATACACACCTAATACACTTCCTGATGTTTAAATTTTAATTTTGTATAGGCCTTGGTTCTGATTTGAATGATATATGTGGAAAGGATTGGGACTTTGGGGGTAATGGCGATTATGGTGATCCAGGTGATACGTATATGTCATAACTTACATTTTTTATTAAAATCTTATCTTTTTGTGGTTTTGGCACTCAGCAATAATGTCAGTTGTCAAGGCCGTATTCCAGCCTCCCCCTCCCGCTTATTATTATTTGAATCATAATCTTTCATTTCATTTCAAATGCTTCTGTATGTTATTGTGAATAATCATTTCCGTTTTAGTGGATTTGTACCTTAAGGTGCCAATTGCCAAGAGCGATGGAGATAATGCAAACACAACAAAACTGAGATACAATTTTTACCTAGTTTAATATGTTTATATGACAGATCTAGCACACGCAATATCCTTGCTAAAAAAGGATGATCAAGTATCAATTCCTTTGGTTGTGTTTGGTCACATGCACAAAGAGCTGGCATATGGCAATGGCTTTAGGAAAATGATTGTGGTTGGCGCTGATAACACCATATACTTGAATGGGGCAATTGTTCCTAGGGTCAAAAGGTTGAATGATGAAGACAAGAGAAGCTTGGACGAGGAAAGTGCTCTTTCCTCTTCAGAGGCAAAAGGTACCAGAAGAGCCTTTACTTTACTTGATATTTCAGAAGGAAGAGTTGCTAAGATTGCAGAAAGTTGGGTCTCAGTTGTTGAAGATAGGACCACATTAGAAGAAGAGCACATACTATATGAGGTCACCTAGGATCCTCATCCTCCACATTTAGGTTCCTGCCTCTGTCAACGATTTTAATGCGTAGATGAATAAAGCCAAGGGTGAAATATGCATCGATGCTGATTCCTTATCCCGATGAATAGTATTTAATTTCATTGTTAATAACTACTGTATAGACTACACAAATGGCATATGCTCTGATACTCATTCCTTATCTAGCTGGTGTGATTTATTGCTTGTACCTCTCCTCTATTTCATGTGGCAAGTCAAATGTGGAGGGTTCGTATCATATTATTTTCTTCCTAGCATAGAGGACTGAACTCACGTAACCTGTTTGTTTTGGTTGTCCTTGCGCATTTGGATTCATGTTGAATGATATGGGTGGGTCTATTGGATTGCACAGGCTGTTCCATTTGCCGTCATGGTGACTAATCTTTTAACCTGGCACTGTCTGTGTGTGGTGCAATTGTATTGTCCAAATTTTACTCCCTTTTGCAAGCACTATACACGGATTCTGCAGCTGATAGGTTTGGAGTACATCATTTTCACGCTTTGGCAGATGGCTGTGATCCCATTTGGTTATGAAATGACTCCCCTGACTTTTAGCTCCAAAGTAAAGGTTAAAGAGGCTGTGATACTGAAGGTTGACCAAACTTTTAATGATTTGATGCTGGCTTGTTTCCTCTTTTTATTAATTTTTTTCTCTTGATGAGTTGAGAAAAAGTTTCATTCACATGAAAGAAATGACCCATTTCCTAGACTTCCTCGATTAACCTTGCTGTTGGTGAATGACACATTACACGAATACCACTTACAATCATATACAGGTTCCTTAATTTCTTATGTCATTTGTCAGCACTAACCAATCATCTTTCCCTTCTATATAATAATCTCTTTTTTAAGCTTTCCATTCTGCAAAAGTATGCAGTAATATTATTTGGCACTGTCTTTTCTGTTTTGCTTTCTTAAGGTTTGGTGCACCGAATTCCAAGCAGTCTACGGGCTGTTTTTGACTCGTCCGGTTCCTTTACAGCCATAGGATAACAGAAAATAAAGTGAAAAAGAAAGCTTAAAGTAACTCCAAATACTTTCCTTGGTAAAACATTGAGTTGATTCTGACCCTGCTAAAAATTGCTATTAACTTTATTGTAAAATCTGGGGGCACCATTTTATAATTGTGTGGTGAACATGACAGCAAATACCCCACCCTATTGGCCTTATTTTAGTGTCCATACATAATTTGATAGAGAACTCTGATTCATTGATCTCTACATGTTTCCCTCATCACTTTTGATATAGTATTAACATCATTCCTTCATTTATTAGGGTTCCTACTTTTCTTCTCCAGAGGCCCCTCTTCTTAAAGATCAGTCAATTAAGTTTCTCTAGTTTTTCTACCTATCTAGTTTTTCTACCATAAAGCCAACACTTTAGTCCATTTATTATTTCCATTTCTTTGACAACTCATTTATGTTTTCCAACTTAGCCTAAGGTCTTTCTAGATAGGGTTAAAACTTGCAACTTCCTGGCACCATACTAAATGCGTATTTTACTTTGCTTCGTCATCCTCATAATTAGATTACTGCAATTAAGATTCTGAATTTGGTACATCATATTTTGTTTCATCAGTTTTAGAGGTGGCTCGCTAGCCTTTATAGGGACAATCACTGAAATTCTATCTCAAGCTTAAGGGAGAAAAATATAGGTCTGCATATGTCTAACTGTTCCAAGCTTAAATGAATATTAATTGAGGCTCAGCTGCATGATTTTCTAGCTATGCACAGTGCATTCTAATCCTTCAATTTTCAAAAAATACTTTAAAAGGTTGAACATGGTTAAGTACTTGGTGACAAACAAAACCATTCACTTTACCTGTTCGTTTAATTTTTTACTCTTCAGCCAAAGGGATTCAGCTTTTGTACCTTTTTGAACATGAACTGCTCATAATAATAATGCCATAATTTATCAGAGAGTAAATATAGAACTTGCTCATTATGTCAAAGCAGTTTCCTAACAGCATGTAGAAAGTTGCCATAAAAAGGATTAGTTTGGTCATTATGAAACAACATATCAAGAATTTGGTCAAATTTTCTTTCTTTTTCTTGGGGGTGTTGAAAGTTGTCGAATGTCAATAGATAACATTTTTCATGATAAATATTTAAAGGTCGTCCAATAATGCACAACTGATAAATAATTAACAATCAACTAAAAACAAATAAATTATTGTCAACTAATTAAAGTACACTGAAAAGTAAAATCCTCATGTCCTAAGATATGTTCAAATTATACAATTATTTATCCTTATTTTAAAATCACATTTTTCTTCATTCATACGAATCATAAGTTAACCTATTTCAGTGAAAGCAAGCGTTTCAGAGTCAATTTTTTCCTACTTCTTTAATTTTCAGCATTACTGTTGAATCTTTATGAAGCAACATGAGAGATATTAAAAAACATGTTGCAGAGGAATCTGAAGAGAGGAGTCCATTATATAATTGAAAAAAAAAAGTGTTTTGTGAAGAGAACAAATTGTATATTTCTGAAAAGCAAAAGATAAACATAGAATGTCTACTCTGACATGTTTGACCCCTTCTTCTGTTACAGTTGGCCCTCTTTATTTGAAGATCCTCTGCTACCTTTGACCGAATCTAGACCCTCTATGACTCTGTACTCTTACGTCTTCATCTTTCCTTCTCGATCCTCTTATTAACCACAGATCACACACTGTTTTTAGGATTAAACAAACAACCCAACAAAGACAATATTTAAATAAATTAATGTAATTGTTTAGTGCTACACCTATTTTATTCTTATCTGTTCATAAACATAAAAATAAAAATATGTTATATAATCGGAGAATGTTCCAACTACCTTGTTTTTTCTGATATATGAACGTAAGCTGGTTTAAGGGTGACTTTGTAATGTTCACAGTTTGTCACAAGAATCATGTTAAGCTGTTAACGGTGTATTGTTTAGCACAGCTTTGGAAAATGAATAAAATATTTAACGAGGAGAATGTTAGAACTTTGAGTAAACTTTTAATATATTATAAATCTATCAATAAATAAATATATCATAAATAAGTAAATATATCATAAATCTATCAATATTTTAATATATTAATTTTTTATGTAAACTTTTATTAGTGATAAATCTTTTGTTTTATTAAATGGCAAAAGTATGTAGTTTATTTAGTCTTATCTCATTGTGTTGTCGTTGCTGTAAATGACATGGACCCAAACTTTCTGAATCATAATCTTTGAAGGGTAATTTTGTCTTTTCATTACAGTCCCTAGATAAGAGGTAAACGACTTCAGTTATAGACGACATCTGTTCAGTGCACCAATCAATATCATAACATAGTTCATTGTGATCATTAGAATATATTTAAAACTTTCAGTAAACTTTCAATTAATCTCTTATTTACCCTATTTCAAAATAGACTTATAAAATAAGTTTTTAAACATTCACAGTTGAATCACAAGTGTTTTTAACTTAACTCATTTCTTACATTAAGTTATTGGATTAAAAAGATTAAAACATAGAACCACTTGTACTTGTTATAGAAGGACAAAACCATGAATTTTTGAGAAATAAATTATAGGAAGCAAATAAAAAAACATTAAAAGATGTTTAAGCATTTAAGTAATGAATGAATTGATTTGTTGTGTGATAATTGAATTTGAGATAGGTGAAAGGGTGAGAGAGAGAAGAAGAAGAAAAAAAAAAAGAAGATGAATGGTCCTGCCCAGCACTTCCAGCTCACCCGCTTAGGTCGGATCTATTTTCTTCCACTCTTCACTTTCCTCACATCACAACCCACTTCCAACTTCAACAACACTTTTCCATAACACAACACAACATCCTCTTCATCTTCCTCTTCCTCAAAAAAAAAAAAAAAAACCAAATTTTGTAAGACTAAACTCAAACAAACACACCTTCTGTTTAAAAATTCATTTTTTATTTTTTTATTCTCATTCCCACACACAAAATAAGAGAAACAAGAAGTGCCCAGAAAGCCAAATCACCATTGCTGAGTTGGGTTGGTTCATGCTGAAGTGGGTTTCAGTTTGCGCGTTAAATGGGCAATGTGACGGGAACAGTGGCGGCTAAATTCGCGTTTTTCCCGCCAGAGCCACCGACGTACGACGTTTTCCGAGAAGGAGATGGTAGGGTGGTGCTGTCGGGTGTCGCCGCCGACAAAAACGTCGACATTCACATTCTCGACACTAAGAGTGGCAACAAGATCGTTGCCACCTTCTGGAAACACCCTTTTGCTCGTTTCACCTTCTTGTACTCTCACGGTAATGCCGCTGACTTGGGTCAGATGCACGACCTCTTCATCGAGCTCAGAGCTCACCTGCGGGTCAACATCATGAGGTCAACCATAATTTCTTCTGTTCTCGTTTTCAATTGAGACGTCTTTTTTATGTCTGTGTCTGTGTTCTGAGGAAGATGCTTGGTATCTGATAAAGATGATTATTATGTTGTGTCCTAACCTTGAACAAGTCTTGTACTCTGTATGTAAGCTCATGCACAGTAACACATATACTTGCTTGATTCGACTAGGTTCTATTTCAGAAAACATTTTTGGAGTCCGAACAGAAGCTCTTTCTGAATTTTGTTTCAACTTTGTTTTATGTTTGCAGTTATGACTATTCAGGATATGGAGCATCTACGGGTAAGGTATGTATATGTATTCGATTTTTTCCTCTTCTGTTTTCTCGTTTTTGTTCTTTGTTTCGAACTAAAGTTTCTTGGGGCTTTGTGTGTGCATTTGAATTGGTTTTCTGCAAATGAATGTGGTGATGTTTTTGGTGTTTTTGAACTGTGGCAGCCATCTGAGTTGAACACGTATTACGACATAGAAGCTGTATATCATTGTCTGAAGCGTGAATATGGAATTAAGCAAGAAGAATTGATTTTGTACGGTCAATCGGTAGGAAGTGGGCCCACACTGCACTTGGCTTCTAAGTTGCAGAAGTTGAGAGGTGTTGTTCTTCACAGTGCCATACTTTCAGGGATAAGGGTTTTGTACCCTGTCAAGATGACATTTTGGTTTGACATATTTAAAGTCAGTTTTTCCCTCTCTGTTCATAATTCTCATCACTCTACTCTAATATTTTCTGCTCAGCTTTGTAGTAACGAAAAATTTCTCTTTTAACGTTTCAGAATATAGACAAAATTCGACATGTCAACTGTCCAGTGTTTGTTATACATGTAAGTATCTATTTCCATCCATGTTTTTTTTTAATCAATCTCCTTCTGCTCTTCTATTTCTTTTCAGCTTCTGTTCTCAAGTGATTTTCTTTCTCCTTGTTCCTACGTTTAGACATGTTTGTTGTTGCATTATTGAATCATTCTTTGATTATGTTACCCAGATGGTAAATTCTTTTATCAATTCGTTCAGCTTCTGAAAAGAAATAGATTTGGGGACTACACTTGATATAATTCCATGTTTTATTTGTATTACTCTATTTTTCATGTTGACTTGAATTTACAAGAGCAATCAGTACTCCCAAGACAGACATAAAATGGGTAAAATGATGTTCAATAAGATGTGTATGTTCAGCAACTTGAGATTCTGATTTTCTGCTTTTCTACATATCCTCTTTCTACTGTTTATATTCATAGGTAGAAAACAAAGAACATGTGTTAACATAAGCCCTAAGCCCATGTTCGGTTGTTTTAGGCCCATTTAGTTTTGCTCTTATGGTTATCTTTGTATGTATATATAGCACATCTCTTGTAATATTTTATACACATTCAATAAACACAATTTTCTTCTCAATCATAAAATTTGCAAAAAAGACTTAGGACGTAGGACTAAGAGTTTAAGAAAGAAGAATTACTGCCCTTCTTAATCATGGATCATTTAGGACTCTGGGATACGATGTAGAAAACAAAGAACAAATAATTGAGTGTGTATAAAATGTTTATGTGCTATATATACACACACAAAGATAACCAAAAAACAAGTAGATGAACCTAAAACATGGACTTCTAATATATAGAAAAGTTAACTGAACTTTTTGGTGTTGTAATAGATATAAAGAGAGTTGAAGAGTAAGAAAATTAGACATCGTTTAGAACTAGTGATTGTTTTCTGCAACTTGTATGATACAGTTTTGTGTCTGCTAATGGAATTTTTGTGCAGGGAACGAATGATGATATTGTTGATTGGTCTCACGGGAAGCGATTATGGGAACTGTCAAAGGAAAAATATGATCCATTGTGGGTAAAGGGTGGTGGTCATTGCAACCTTGAAACATTCCCAGAGTACATCAAATACTTGCGCAAGTTCATAAATGCAATGGAGAAACTCGCACTCACAAAACAGTCAAGCAAACAACTCTCTCAAAATCCTAGTATTACTGAATCCAGACATAACAAATGCTTAAGATTTGTTTGATAGTTTTGAGGCTTTGGATGTAAGGAATCAGAGTCATGCATACTACTTTGATTCATGATTTGGCAACTACTCAGTTAACTAGAATTTAAAGATGTCTAAGACCCTAACCCCTACTGAAAAAAAAAAATGATGTTCCTCATCCAAATCTTGTTTACCTTGTTTCTGGATTTCTGCCAAAGTTGTTGAGTTTGTGTACAGGCCAAGACCATTATCTGGAGAAAACAATGTTATTATTTCCACTGCTCTGTCATTATAATCATCAAATACCTTATTATGTGCTGTCGTAAGGTTTTGAAACCAGTAATATTTTTTTATGTGCTGTCGAATTTGAAGCCATAGAACATGTGATGCATGGTACATTAGTAGTTTTAAAACATGTTTAAATATATGGCACATACATTTCCTACTATTTTAAGTGTTCTTTTTGTCGTTTGTTTATCAAAGTACTAGACAGCTGGTGTTTCAGTCTCAATGTTGCACATTTATTATGAAATTCATAATACCACATTGTACTTTGGCTTTCAAAAAAATACATATTGCTACAGAGAATTTGGTACTTCAATCAACCATGTAGTTTCTTAAACTTCAAAGTAATGCCTATCCTTATATATTAAAGTGGAGTTTATCCTCTTAAAACTGATTAAATGTTTCAATATTTTCTTCCTTAGAAAAAGACATTGTTTTTAACTTATTCTCAAAAATTAAATCATAAATATTTCTAATTAGTTGTGCACATTCATAGTAATTTAATTTTTACTCCAAATAGTTTAAAATTGTATATTAATATTAATTTTAAGCACGTTTTTCAATATTTTGTCTGTTTCAAATAATAGGTAAAGACATATTTTTTTGTTAAGCTAAAGCAAAACCTTAAAGAAATTAATACTAACTCTGAGAAAGCAGATAGTTAAATAACTTCCAGAATGCATAAGTAGAAAGTTTTTTATATGAAGTGATATGGAAGTGCAGAAAGAAACTACCCTCTAAGAAGTTTGTCAAGCCCATTGTCTTTTTATTATTAAGAGTTTTTTATCCATACGAATAAGAGTAAAATATTCAGAGTTTGTCAAGCTTTAGTTTTCCGATTATTAAATCTGATTTTCATTTTTTTAAAGTAGTCCCCCATCATAATTTATCATTGAAGTATGTATAATAAATAATGATACATTTGGATGAATATTAGGATTAATAAAGGTTATTTAGAAAACCGGTATGCGTTAAAGATTAAGGATTTCAACGGGTTGGGTCGGATAGTGTCTAATCGTAATTTAATCCAAAAAAAAAAATCATCTCTTATCTTATCCGTCTATTTATTTGTCGGGTATCAGTTTAAAAAATATATGCAGATATTTTAAAACTTGCGTACTCGTGAATACTCGCAAATATTTAAAAATATATATAATTTTTTTAAAATAAAATATAATTAAATTTTAATTATAGTTAAATTTAATCTAACAAAATATAAATTAAATTTTAATTTTATTTAAATTTAACTTAATAAATATAATAAATTTTAATTTTAATTTTTTTGCGGATAACAGATATCTATGTGAATAGATAGTATGATACCTACATCCAACCTATTTATAAACGAATATTAAAATATTGTGAATATCAATTATCCATCGCAAATTTTTTTATCTACAAATATTCATAAATATATGTAATTTTGCGATTCCTAGTTAAGATCTTCTTCGGCTTACGTGGCTAAAATAGGAAGGTAGAAAAGCCTTTATTTTTTTTTTCTGTCAAAAGAGATTCTCCTTAAGAAAGGTTCACGTCATGTTTTGGATGAAAGCCTATTTCTTGCTAACTTTTGTTCAAATCATGATTTACCGGATGTTAACTAAAGAAATAAAAAATTACTATCACTATAATATATTGCAAAAGTTATTTTTTGTTAATTTATTTCTTACTAACAAATAATTGTTACTTTTTTTCTACTTTTTGCAAATACATTCTTACTAAATGTAAATTTATTGGTATATTCATGGAAGAAGTTAATTAAAAATGATTGACAGAGGTAGTTCACCCATAGTGTAGAATGGAATCTTATCATGTGTATGGTAAAAGAAGGATGCTACTATCATGTTGATTGTTTAGTTTCAAGTTACAACACATTAAAATTCTTTTATCAATATTAGGAGTAAAATAGTCATTTTCTCGATGTTATTTGACTTTTCTCAGCAAATTGGAATAGATGATAGCTATAGGTAATCTAACAAATTCTCCATTTCTTTATTCACTCTTTTTTGAGACAAACAAAGATGATATTGTCATTCCTTCCACATGAAACTTGAACCATACATATCTTAAATAGTAGTTCCTTGTCTCAATTGTTTTCAATAAAAAACAATTGACTTTACAAATGTCATATTGGATCTTGTTGATGAAAATGTTGAAGTTGTTTAGATTGTTGCAAATGTTGATTTTGCTAGAGTAGTTATATTGGGAAACCACAATGTATGGTTTACTAAATAGTTTTCTAAAAGATGAAGTTTACAAGTTCGTTCTTAAAATTATTTTTTTGTGTGAGTGTACTTTGATAAAAAATGTTCATGTTATCTGATTATTCCACAATGCTTAAATAATCGTGCTAGATTTTGTTATTGGGCAGTTTAAAAGTGAATATGTGCTAAATTTATAGTAATACCTAGGGATGTCAACTGGGCGGGTAGGGTACGGGGTGTACCCTACTCGCTGGATAAATATTTGTCCCGTACCCGTATCCATATCCGTCGGGTATCCGTTATGCGGGTACCCGTCTATTTTTTTCATATCTGCGGGTATCCACGGGTATCCGCGGGTATTTATAAAAATATTTTAAAAAATAAATATTTAACCATAATTAGTGCTTAGATCAACAAGTCCCCTTTCTCCAATTGATTCTTGAAAAAACAAACAAATAAAAAATCACTACTAATTTATATTGTAGTTTATTTTTGAATAAAATATTAAAGAAATTACTAACTTCATCAATGCCCACCTCTTGCAACATTGTATAAAGTTTCATGTTGTCCAATTTTAATCTAGAAGAGCATTAAAACATAAGAAGTTCAGTAAAAATTTCTAACAATCACTTAATTAAAATATCTAAGTAAAAGTGTTAATTTCATTACCTTTCATGTTGGTCCATAACCAGTCTTAGAGACACATCAATACCTCCACAGTATATGAAAGTAATTTACTCATTTGTGGGGTAAGAATCTGATCACCATTATTGGATGAAGACTCATAATGTTGTTTACTAATATATATATATATATATATATATATATATATATATATATATATAAGGTAAAGTTTAGCGAGTACGGGTATCCACGGGTACGGATACTATGATACCCGTACCCGCTCCGTTAACATGCGGGTATCAAAAATACCCATACCCGCGGGTAGCGGGTATCCATTTTTAATATCAATTTCCTACTCGTTGCGGGTTTTATCCGCAGATACCCACGGGTACGGATTTTTTTGACATCCCTAGTAATACCTTATAAATTATAAGCTCGAAGTTGAAAGTGTGTAGATCCGACATAGTTAATGGATGATGTTTCTTAACATGTATCTTGTATGAGAAAAGTGAAAATAATGTTAGTGCTCCCCAACATTTGGAATTTGGTGATGCAATGTCTAATTTATAGAGAGGTAGCATGATGGTAATGAGAAAGAAAAGAAGTGGGTTTGGATTGTCTATTTCCTAATTTCCTTCTCCACCAATCACACTTTGAAATGTCATTGCCCTTTCCGATTCTCCACCTTCCTCTATTCCATTAATGTCCTTTCTGCTTCCTTATTCCTTCTACACGACATGACTATCCATGTAAAATATTTCATTTCTTCCTGCTTATTTTCTTCACCTCTAACAAATTGCCAAGTACAATTCATCACTCATCTAACCAGTATGTTCTTGTCCAAGTGTTGTTAAAATATAGATTTTAAGTTTAACTCAATTTCACAAAAATTATCTTATAAGGTTAGGTTTGGATTCATTTATTTACAATACAATTATTTTATCTCTAATAGATGTAACATTTTTAATACATATTCTCGTACCGAGACATATATATATATATATTGTGCATGGGAAGGAAAATTGCCCACTCATCTAACCAATATGGTTAAACAAAAAAATATTCTCTGGAGAAATCTTTTGATTACCAAAATATAAACTAAGTTAAATCTGAACCGTAACCTATACCTTACTGAAAGTTAAAAGATGTCACATGTTTTTATAGAATACATTTTTTTTTTTTTGCGTTAGTGTTGTATTATTTGTATGTCATATCAAAATTCATATTATTTGTTTTTTTTCTCTTTCTTTACTTCAAAATAAATTCGTTTTACATGTAACATTGCGCCATTGCCACCTTTCATGGTCGACCATAAAATTAAGGTTGCAAAAAATTGATGTACCACTATAGTATGGTACAACTATGAGTCTAAGACTATAAAAGTGCTTTAATTCACATAGTGCTCAACTTTTTCTTTTGGAATTTCCAGATATAGATTTGATTTATAGTAAAAATCAAGAATCAAATTATGCTCTGTTATAAACTTATAGCTAAATATAGTAGTATGTATTCAAAGTTAATTAATAATTAGTAAACATTGTTTTAGAATGTTAGTGTAATTTGCTTACAGTTATATTTATCAAGATATTATAACAAATTCATACTATAACTTTTAACTATATAGTTATATAATTTTTTCAACAATCTTATTGCAACAAAAGGTAAAAAAAGAAGAAGTTAATATGAATTAATTTAAACGTTATATTAAATTAAAAAAATAATCGTATTATACCTTTATATTTATTTTAGTCATTTTGTAATAAAAAAATAGCCAAATTGGCACCTATACCTAATAGATAACACATTGATCCTATAATGTCGGATACATTAAACGAAATGATTTAATTTGAAATAAGAAATTTGTCTTGTATATCAATTACAAGATTTAGTCTTTATTTGTTTTTGAAGAGAAAAGATAAGTGGGCCATGACCCACACGATGCTTCAATTACAAACCGAAACGTAGTGAGAGGTGTTCGGATAGATTCTGTATTCCGATTTTGAAAGAGAAAGATAAAATATGTTGGAAGGACGTCTTTCTTATCATTGTATACTTGAAATAAGATTTAGTTTAAAAGGTAAGATATTTTAATTATATATTCTTAATTTTTAATTTATTCAAATTAGGTCATTTTATCAAAATTTAAGATTTATATTTTAGTGATAAATTATTAGTTTTAAGCAGAATCCTATTATACTATTTGTTACCATTTAAAATATAATTTATATAAATAAAATTAATTGATAAATGTAGGGATGACAACAAGACAAATGTAAGGATGATCACGTAATAAAAAGTATATACGAATATGTATTCTATATGTTTTTTTGCAGTTTAAATATTTATTAATTATTTTTTATAAAAAAATAAAAATCACGAAAAAAATTATTGTTTTATCAAATATTTAATATCAAAATAACATATTTTCTTTGTTTCAATGTTAAATCTTTGGAAAAATTTGGTACAACACAATGATTTAAGTAAATTTCAATGTGTACTTGAGGAAAAATATACTATATGAAAGCTTCTAATCCTTGCGGTTATTGTTGAGAATAATCCAAATGCGAGTCTAATTTTTACATTAGATAAAAATAACAAAGTTAAACACCATATAAAAAATAGTTATAACCCCAATGTCTTGAGATTTTGGGTTAGAAGGGGTGTCAATTTCTTATATGTGGGTTATGCTTAAGTCAAGTATATTTATCTCCCTAAAGAACCACCTATAAAAACCCAACACTTGGAGATTTGAAAATACTTTAAAACCTATTAAATTAGTCAAACCTTTGAGATTCAACTTAGTGAATGAAGGGTTTTCGAGATTTGAAATTAAGATTCAAACATTCTTTGATAACAATAAATGAAAATAAGATTGTGATGAGATAAAAAATTATTGAAGATACAAATAGTTTTTTTGATATAGAATCAGTCAAACAATTACAAAAAGGAGAAGCTAAATAAAAATAATAATTCAAAGACCACAATTATTTTATATTTATTAATACGTTGAAGTAATGTCAATATCTTGAATGTGAATTATGCTCAAGTCAAATATATATGATATATCCATAATGGATTTCCTAAATCATCAACCCTTGAAGATTTGAAAAAAAATTATAAATATTAAAGTAGTCAGATAGTTAAGATTCAACTTAGTGAATGAAGAGTTTTACGTGTTTTGGAATTAAGAAATTAAAACTTAATCATTCTCTTATGTGAAAAAACATATAACAATAAATAAAAATAAAATTGTCATAAAAGAAGAAATGCATGAAGATATGAATATATCTTGTGATATAGAAATAGTCAAGATTTTGTGGTATAGAACCGGTAAAACAATTATAAAAAGGAGAAAACAACTGCCTACTCAAAAAAAAAAAGGTTTAAATACCTTTTTGGTTCTCATTTTCGTAGTGTTTGTTGCGGATGATCCTCATTTTGACAGAATGTTTAAAATGGTCCTCATTTTCGCAATTCGTGTTTTATTTGGTCCTTTTCTGTAATGTCGTTTAAATCATTAACGGAGCATTATACAAGTGACACGAATTGCGAGATGAGGACCATTTTAAACATTCTGTCAAAATGAGAACCATCCGCAACAAACACTACGAAAATGAGGACCAAAAAGGTATTCAAGCCAAATTTTTTTTAAGAAACTACAGTTATTTTCCATTTATTATAACTAAATTGATTTATAATTGTTGTTTATTTCAATCTTTTGTAATGTATTTGTTCCGTGTATGTTTTGTGGAATTCATTTCATCATAGTTTCTTAATGAGACTCATGTTTCTGCAAGTAATGAATAAATCAGATCTTTCATTATTTTGTATATTTATGTTCATTTCTCTCTTCAAAATCTAATATGGTATTAAGAACAAGTTACCAATCCACAATGGCTAATATTCTCACATATCTCCTAACCCATTCATTTTACATTCTTCTTACAAAAAATTGGATTATAATAAATTATAAATATTTTAAGAATTATCATCTCTAGAAGGTTACATATTAAAGGTTAATTGTTGTTTTAATATACACCTGACAATTATTACAATAATTATTCAATTAACTTAACGTTATAATAAATTTGAAATAAAATTAACATAATTAAATTTTGTATACTAAAATTGTAGTTTAAAAATTAAATATATCAATATTTATTATAGAGAAACAATTATTTATAGTAAAATAATTAATAAGGAGCATCGTTTTTGAATCAACGAAAGGTTGGGATGGTAAGGTTTAGACTTTTGTTATATTAAAATAAGGAGTTTAGAAAACGAAGACAAATGAGGATTGTACTGAACAATTCGTACCAATCATGAATCTTGTAGAAGGTTTTGTTGAATATAGAAAGAACTCAAAAGGAGCATTGTTGGATTCAGCGCAGCTATTAACATATATAATGATGATTAAAGACAAAGACTAATTATGTTTTGTTTTGTTGGTCCAAAAAGTTAACGACATAAAGAGAACAATTCCATTCTTAGCCGACAAAGAGAATGATAACAAAATAACAAAATTAGTATTATTGGCATCATCATGACAAATAATAAACATGATTTTTTAACAATTGATAATAATTTTAGTACATTATACGTATATATTAAATCTAAAACTGGAAAATAAAATAAGAAATGTTGAGTATAGTATATAGACTTAAATTTCGGCATGTATGAAGGTTAAAAGAAGAAATAGATGTAAATAAAATAGATAATAATACTGATAATAAATGTAATGCAATAAGGGGCATAGTTGTGTTAATAAAAATAGTCATATAAAACCGTAATAGGAAAGAAATGAGAAAAAAAGAATGTGATTTAATTAATATAATTACCTACCGAAATTAGTTATTTTTTTCTGAGCATATTTTACACATGGAAAATATCATATCAATCAGCTGTTGGTGATTTTATGTATAATAATTAATAGAGAGAATACAATTTCTTACTAAAATATTTCTTTTTTCTAAGATATAACTCTCACTCGTGTATGTTTTGTTTCATACTATAATAATGCTAATAATCTCTGGACAGACAATGACATATGTTTTCTATTGTTGAATATAAAAAGGGTAACAAGGAACCTAATAATTATGGTGTTTATATTCAACATTCACTGTGACAATTAACAAATAATAATGCTATTAATAATAATAATAATAATAATAATAATAATTAAAGACATAGACTAATTTTGTTGTGTTGGAAGTAAAAGTTAACGACAGGTGACAGAGCGATGCCATTGGCAGCAGACACAGAAAGACACTTTCACTGAAATTCTAAAAGAATAAAGATTTGTGTTTTGTATTTTTTTATTTTTATTTTTTATGTTTGAATTGAATCCTTCATTGGTTCTTGGTAGTCACTATCATTGCCTATTTCTACTGTTTTGTTTGCATTACCCTCCCTTCCACCCTTTTCTTAATTCCCTCTTTCTTCTTTTTCATATTTTACTTTGTTTATTTGTCTGTTGCGTCAAAGAGGCCCTGAAAACAAGGTTTCTGTTGTCAAGATTGAAGCTTTTTGCTCTGTGACTCGTTTGTTATCCTCATAATGCTTTATCCTTATCTGGGTATTTAGTTCTTGTTTAAGATGGTGGAAGAAGACCATTTTCCTGTGGGTTTGCGTGTACTTGCCGTTGATGACGATCGAACTTATCTCACAGTGTTGGAGAATCTGCTTCGCAAATGCCAGTATAATGGTTTGTCATCTTTCTGTTTTAATTCAAAATTCTGCATTGGTTTTGCGTCTCATGAATTCTTGCATTTCTTTTACTTATTGTTATTCTCTTTCCATGTCAAGTTTTGGACTCATGAGACATGGATACCTTGTGGTTGACAATTGCAAGACCGGGATGTTCTTTCTTTTTTTTCTCCAGAAACTGTTTCCTTTTTTTCAAAACTGGTTTTCTTGCGTTGCTGCATTAATTTTATAGCTATGGATCCTGTCATAATAAGTCTGATTAAGCGCTTGACAATTGAGTCTGCTTTGGTTTATCTCACATCAGATTTATGTTTGTTTCTTTGTTTGTTCGTTACAGTTACTGCAACTACTCAATCAGTGAAGGCGCTAGAAATGCTGAGGAAAAACAGAAACAAGTTTGACCTTGTTATCAGTGATGTGAATATGCCAGAAATGGATGGGTTTAAGCTGCTTCAGCATGTGGGACTTGAGACGGACCTACCCGTTATCAGTAAGCACAAAAACTTTTTGTCTTCACATTCATTCAAATTGAGTATATTTTGTGTTTTCTCAAAGCAAAGTCTGAGAGAAAATCAATCTCAGAAACAGGTGTTGTTGTCTCACAATAATGTTATGAACTTAAACTCTTGCATTTTTGTGTGTGTTTGTGATCTAGTGTTGTCAGGGTACGGTGATAAAGAACGGGTGATGAAAGGTGTCATATATGGTGCTTGTGACTTTTTAACAAAACCAGTTCGAATTCAAGAGTTACAGAACATATGGCAGCATGTAGTGAGGAGGAAGATTGATAGCAAGGATAAGAATAAGACTGCAAGTGAAGAAAAAGACTGCAGTATGGCACATAAGTTTGCAAATGAGGAGGAACCATGCACTGTTGCTGGGGAATGTAGTCAAGCCTTGGCACCAAAAACTTATGCTAACCAGAATATAAAAGTGGATCACAAAAGGAAAGAACGTTGTGAGGCTGAGGAAATTGAAGAAGATGATAAAGAGAACGATGAAACCTCCAATCAGAAGAAATCTCGTTTAGTTTGGGATACTGAGTTGCACAACAAATTTCTTGCTGCCATTAATCAGCTCGGAATTGACAGTGAGTGTGATAAAGAGATGTTACTTTTCTAGTTTTTCTTGACTTAAGAATTTGGAACTTAGTTAGTGTGCTCCTTTGTCATATGGATTTCATAGCTCCTGATGTAAGCTTTCTACAACTGTTAATGCAGAGGCTTTCCCCAAGAAAATACTTGACTTGATGAATATCGATGGACTTTCAAGAGAAAACGTAGCAAGCCATCTCCAGGTATGTGTGGACTCTAAATTTCCACTTTAGCATTGTGAGTAATTTTCCTTATGAACAAGAGAATTAATGTTATGAAAATCTTTCAGATCTGATGATTCATTAAAAATTCAAGAATCAAAGTTTATGAAATAACAACTCTGCTCTATATCCTTGATGATTGTGCTTCTTTGTTTCACAGAAATTCAGACTCGGTCTCAAAAAGCCTAATCCTTACCACCGTATGGGTTCAGTTGATTGCTTTCGCACGTCATCTGAATCAGGAGCAATGTTAAGCACCACATTACCATCATATGCATATGCACATGGTGGAAGGTTTAGTGTGTTAAACTCTCCATCCAGCTTGAACACGAGAGGAATGAACTCATCTGCATTTGTTCAGGCTTCTGAGTCTCCAAACATTAACAGCAGCTCCATAAAAACACATGGAAACATGCACTCGTCTATATTTTCTGCAAACCAAGCCTCAAGCTTATTGCAGGGCATTCCAAATCCAATGGAGGCTAACCGATTTAAGCCGAACAACTCAACAGCTGGTATTAGGAGGTTTGATCTACTTGATCACTCAGCTGCACTTAAAGATTTCTCTAGTTTCTCGGAAAATAGAGCCACTGTTAGAAATGCAGCAAATATATCTCTTCCTGGTCTCTCCAATAATCATTTACTTTTTCAAGGAATTTCCCAGCATAAACATCATTCTGAAGCATTCAGAAATCATTCTTCTCTTGGAGCTGCTGCTGTGAAAACACAATCTTTTGATCCAAACTCCTGTGGTTCTTCTAAAATGGGGGATGATTATGACAACAAAAGGTGGCGGGGAGCAGCTCCGATATCTACCTTTCCTTCCAATACTTCTGCTTTCAGTAACGTTTTCAGTAATGATCAACTACTTCAGCATAACTTCAAATTGCCCTCATCCACTTTTTGCAGTAGGAACAGTCCAGTTGGTTTTTCTTCCAGTGTTCCTTTGGAGGATGATATCCTAGGTGAGATGCTGCACCAAGAAGGCTTACTTGGGAATATCTTACTAGCTTCGTGTCACACCCAGCATAACCAGGGTGGTTGCAGCAAAGACATGAATCAAACCTTCAATTCCATAAATCCTGTCATTTCTCCTAATGGAGGCACTAGTTCCTTGGGACATAGCTATGAACAAAATAGTACAATTGACAATAAGAGAATTGATGCATCTTTGGTCGGCCAAATGAATGGGGTTAATCCATCATCAATCACACAGTGCAGTGAAGGTGAGAATTTCTATTCAATGAAGTCAAATGATGCGTATGTTTTGCAGAGCATGAAATCCGATGAAGCACTGGTGCAGAATAGTTTGGACTCCTTGGATGACATAATGAATGAAATAGACGAACAGGTATTTCATCAAACATTCTTGCAATATCAAGCCTTTCAAACAGATTATATTTGTGGTGGGGTTGTGAATTTTAATGTTTCCATAATCTAGTTTGGTCTGATTTAAGGAATATAAGTGTTGTTAATTTGCATCATTTCATGAAAGACTACTTTTGATTCAGGACCTGAATGCGATTATGTTGATGAATGGAGACATAGAGTTTGATGCTTACCATGATGGACTATGCAACTGACTCCTTCTGATTCCTTCCTTGAGTCATTTCATCGTGTGTAGTATCGCATTCATGTAATTTCCTATTTCTCTAATGGACACCGCACGTGCTCTAATTGTACAGCAGTAACCGCATCAAATTTCTCCACTTTCTCAATCATATCTTTATATAAAATAAACCATATATATATGAATTAACTTTTTAGTATTGGGTTCAGTTATATAGTTTGATTTGAGTACGTGGAAGAATAAGAATGGAACTTGGTTTACGCTTATGTTTCATGATAAAACTGTGGCATTTTTCATTTATACTATATTGTGGACAAAATCTCTGTATGAATAGAATATTCTTGTTTTTTTTTTTTTTATATTACTGTATGAATGTAATGTGACATGAGAATTAGACTTAGTATTGGTCTTCGGGATAATTTATTGTATCTTATGCCACAGTCAGCATAAAATAACATAAGTGTGTCTATCGTGCTCTGCTACGTAAACATTATAAAATTTGGTGAAGTAGACATAACTTTTAGCAGAAGATATCATTGTTTATTTCACATAGCATAAAAAATTTAGATTCATGTGAAACACAGTACCCATCAAACTTTATTCGTCATTTGTTTCCATGAAAGGTAATTGCGTAAAATTGTGCACGTCCCGTCTCATCACAATTTCTTGAGAATTCTCCATTTAAAGTTTGTTTACTCGCGCTTGCGTTTCTATAAAAAAGAATTGCTTGTTTTGAAGTATTTGATTTTTCGTCAAAAATATACTAATCGAGGAGTTTCACTAACTTGTCTCATATCTCTTTATTTCACTTAATGGAGGATAACACAGAGTGCAGAAAATGAAGCTTAGTGCAAATAAAAGGTTTACGTTCACAAGCGGAAATATGTGAAGAACGAAATCTCAATGTCCCGTGGCGGAACATAAGTGTGACGGGTTTATTTTATTTTATTTTTATATATTTCAAAAAGTATTTATATATTATTATTTTATTCACATTAATTTAGTTAATTTTTTTTAAGAATTTAAAAATCACATTTTATATCTCTAATATAGTTTTTTATATTTTTTTATTTGATTTCTCTCTTTCGTGACTCTATCTCTTATTCACCTCTTATTTTCATATTAATTTTTATCATTAATATCTTATTATTTTCAAAATCAAACTGCACTACGGCAAATTTGAGGAGGAGTTCAGGAATATTTTGAGTCGAACAATTTATTTTTTTGAGTAAGTTCATTTTTACCTTTTTTTTCAAAGCAAGAAGTTTTCCTCTTGTATGTAGCTTTTCTACGCTCTAGGCATATATCTATCTATTAGAGATAATAAAATCATGCTCTAATTGTTGATCAAACTCTTCTGTGTGTAAATAGAAATATTTTAGGCTTTGAAGTTGTGTAAGGGAAGAGCAAGATTAAGAATCATCTCTAAGGTGATGGAAGCTAATCATTTAGAAGTTATTAGTTTTCTTAAAATATTGAGTCTTGTTTTTAAGATTTAATTTGGGGTATTCATAAATTTTATCTTTTTTGTAAATAGGTGAGAGTAAAAGAATTTATTATTTTTTCAAGAGGAAAGTTGTGATAAAGATGAAAAAAGTGCATCTACGTCATCTAAAATTGAGAAACTTCATGAGAATCCAAAAATTGAAGAAAATGAAAAACAATTCTCTAAGGTTCCTAAAGTTACATGTAGTGGATTTGAAAATGCTGTAGAACCTAATCCGGGGAAGCGTATTCAAATTTGGCAATACCCACTAAATCAAATTGATAAGATATCATCTAAAATGGGATCCATATCTAATGCATTTAGAAAATTATCCTTTGTCTGGTAAAGATGATCATCTAAGAAGATTTCAGTATACATGGTTTAACTTATTTTCTTCATGGTTAGAGTATTCGCCAACCATTAAAAGATGCTACATATTACTTACCGTGTTATCCTTTTGTAAGAAACCAAGTGGACGACCTGACTCGGATGTTTTCATTGTTATAAATTGTTATAGGTAATTGAGTTGATTTTCATGGAAAAAGATATTGAAACTAGCTTCTATTCTGATTCAATTATTGAAAATTTTAAGTCATTAGAAGAACGTAGAGGAACACTCTAACTAACAATAACTTCTTTTTTTAATATATTAGTGTTGATGATAAACTTTACTTTACTCTTGCATATATATTATTGTCATATTGTTTGGATTCTATTGTCATAAGTGTTTATTTTGAATATAGAAAATAAAGTAAAGAAAGAAATATTTTTATTAATTAAAAAATAATAATTTATATATAACAAATATAATTTGGTCCCTCAAATTTTTATTCAAGTTCCACCACTTGCATCATATAAGAGAAGGCTTTTGTGCTTTAGGAATGTTGAGAAATTTTTTTATATATTATACAATTATTTTAAGTTTTATATTAAATAAATATAAGAAAATTAAATATGTAATGTAATGTAATGAAGATGGTTTCTAAATTTATTATTTTAAGATTTTAAATTTAAAATGCTATTGATTTTTATATTAATTTGACACATGTCTTGTGTCTTATAGCTAATTCTTCATTAAAAAATCTATCAATAATTAGTTAAAATAATGTAAAAATAATACCATTTATAAAAACATGTATAATTTTGTAAAAATTTATTGGTTGATTGATTATTTTTAGGAAAAATATTATTACACAATGACATTTACTTAAATAATAAATAATAGAAAAAAAATGTTCAGGAAAATAGGATGTACACATGTCAGGTGGAAGTGGTCTTTGTATCCTCTACTCTTCAGTAAAGATATAATAAGATGTTAATTCATTTAATACTAATAATAATAAAAAATCCGTTTTAAAGAGTATACAAGTTACTTCACTCTGTGGGTGGGTGGTAGCAATGACATCGATGGATTACATTCACTGTACACGTGTACGGTCAAACCTCATCCCCGCTCGCAACTATATCACACCGGCAAGATCAAGATCAAAATCCAACGTTGGAGCGAAGCTAACCTTGAAACCTTGTACACCAACACTGAAAGAACCGTTGGTGGTGTTTTGTTCTGACGCTGTTGTTCTTGTGAAGCGGAACCCATTAGCATCATTGACATTGTTGTGGATGGCGACCAAAGTGATGGAGGTGATGAAAGGTCTGGACTTGAAGCGGTACATGGGGCGGTGGTACGAGATTGCGTGTTTTCCGTCGAGGTTTCAGCCCAGTGACGGCGTCAACACCAGAGCCACCTACACTTTCGGCGATGACGGCACTGTCAGAGTTCTGAACGAGACTTGGAGCGGTGGCAAAAGAAGCTTCATCGAGGGCACTGCTCACAAGGCAGATCCCAACAGTGATGAGGCCAAATTGAAGGTCAGATTTTGGGTTCCTCCTTTCTTACCCGTCATTCCTGTCACTGGTGATTACTGGGTTTTGTTCATCGATCCTGATTATCAGTATGCTCTCATTGGCCAACCTAGCAGGAATTATCTTTGGGTAAGAACCCCATTTCCCTTTTCATTCATCTCACAATGCCAAACCTTGAAAATTGTAGCCAAAGAACAATTTTTTAACACTCTTGGTATAAATGTCTCAAATATAAGGTTTGATTTTGAGAAATGTGCATATATTGGTTTGAACTGTGATGTCTGAAAATGTGAAATTGGTTCCTAGATATTGTCGAGGAAGAATGATATGAATGATGAAACCTACAAGGAGCTTGTTGAGAGAGCGAAGGATGAGGGTTATGATGTGAGCAAACTCCATAAAACTCCACACACCAATCCTCCACCTGAGGGAGAAGGTCCTGAAGACACCAAAGGCGTGTGGTGGGTCAAGTCCCTTCTGGGGAAATAGTTATTATATCTGAAGCTGAAAGAGAGTGTTTCATATCAGTAATAAAAGTAGATGCAAAATAGACCAAGCTGATGATGATGATGATGATTATGATTATGATGTGAACTTTTGTAAAGTTTACCTTTGATGCTCTGATTGTGTTTGTTTTTAGTTGAATCCATTGTCTGAACTTGAATACTTTATGCCTCTGATTGTTTGTTTTTAGATGTTCTTGGTGAGAATCCAGTGTCTGAATGAACTTGAATACTTTGCACCGATTTTCATTTTGCTTTTACTTGCTATTTGTTGAATTTTGAATTATCTTCTTTGCAATTAATCCATTTTGGTGTGGGGAAGATGATGATATGAGAATTCATTAGTGTCTCAATGAGAAGTATGAGATTGATCATAGATTCAGATGGTTTTTATGGAAGTAGCTACAGAGAAAAGAAAATAATTGTTTCTGCGGAATTTCAGCTTTTTAAAAAATATCTACCAAAGAAAAAGAAAAAAAAAATTGTTATTATTTCATAATGCCAAACTATTTTTGGAAGATTTTTTTTTTCTGAATTAGAATTGGGTTAATTTATAAAAAAAAAATTAAAACTAATAGTGGAGGTAGTACTCGTCTTCAATGTGTTGTTATTAGTAACTCTCTAAATCCTTCCTTTTAAAGAGGGTTTTTCAAACTTACATCACTTTAAGTTAAGAAGAAAAGCGTACTCAACTAATAACAGATGAGGACAAGTTAATTCAATAATATCTCTTTTAATATTTTCAGTTTAATAATTTTTAAAAGGAATTCATTTTTTTATTTAAAAGAAATGAAACGGGATTAAAATATATAATTAAAATTGGCTGAGCTAAGGAAACAATTGGGGTGGCCATTTTGCAGAAAGAATGATAAATAATGTTAGAAAATGAGAGAAAGTGAAAATAAATAACTCTTAATTATCTAAAAGATGATGGATAATTGGATTCTAACATTTCTCCAATCATTGGATTTAAAGCACACCAAGAATTGGAATGATAGAGACAGAAAAGACTATAGAAAAATAATGGTTTGAAAGTTTAAGCAGAAAATTGTATTATAATAATATAACAATGCCAATGAATGATAAGTTAGAAAGCTGTCTGTTGTCGTTTCTCTGAACTATATTAGAGCGGTTTGATACCATTAATAAAACACTCGAAAACTGTTATAGTACAATTTAATATTTTTTTATTAAAATGGATTATGAGATGGATTTTTTTTTTGGAAGGTTTCAAAAGTATATTTTTGGAAGGTTTCAAAAGTATATTTTTGAAACTATTATTTCCTTCCAAAAATTGTGCTATGTATGATGTTGAAAACTATTTTATCCTGTATTTAAGAAAGAAAAAAAGTGCAAACCTCTACTAAATTTACCAGGGTTATATAATTCATACTGAAAGTAAAAGTTTATAACAAAGAATTCATGTTGTAACTCAGCAACTTTTTTTTTGAAAAAAATATAATAATCATATAAGTGACAAAGATACACAAATATTCATATATGAGACTTTGAGCTGGTTTTAATTATTTTAATTAAAATAATTCATGAAATTATTTAATGAATTTGAGTTAATTAAATATTAAACGTATTAGATGTAACAGATGGAAAAGAAACAAAAACAGGAAACGATCCCAAAAATAACAATGTAAGGCTGGCCAACGATTTATGCGCGAAAATGTGTGGAAATAGATAAAAAAAATAATATTTGTGAGTCAATCTCACTCACCAATTCGTTTTCCTCTTTTCCATTACATTCCCTCGAGGATTTTTCTCAGAAAAACTCGCAGGGAATGCCTGTTTCATCCATTCAATAGATCGAGGTTCGAACATCACTTTTGGGTATGCCATCTTCAATCACCTTTCTTTGATTCTTCGTTTCTATTTTCCTTTTTCCTGTTTCAGAACATGAAACTCAAATTATGATCAACTTCTGTTTCCCAACCCTTTATGCTCTTCTGATTCACACAACACAATTTCACAATTAGGTTCAATAATATGAGAATGAAATGGGATTATTGCAGCAGCCATGTAGCATCATCCAAAAGGAAGTTATTAAGACAAATTTGAAACCATTACTGTATGAGCAGAAACGTAGGAATTTTAAACGTTTCATTGATTGATCCATCCATCGATCCATCGTTTTACTTCACACTGACTCGGTTTAGTTTGGAATGTGACAGGAAAAGAACAAAATGCTCAGAACCTTGTTTCTGATTTCCTTGTTGATTCATTCGATCGTAGCCCAAAAATCTGCACTTCCACCAAAAGCTGCTGCACCTGCACCTGTACCTGTACCTGCAACTGCAACTGCACCTGCACCTACACCTGCAACTGCACCTCAATTAACGAAATGGTCAACATTGAGTGGTGGGTATCCATAGGAGTTATTGTTTCTGTGAACAATGGCTTCCATGGTTCGTTGATGTGATTGTTTTGTTGGTGTTGCAGGTAATGAGCCTCTTGTAATTGCGCGTGGTGGTTATTCGGGACTCTTCCCTGAAGGCACTCCAGACGCCATTGCACTAGCAAGAGATATAAGCATTTTATTGTGCAATCTTCAGTTGTCCAAAGATGGCGGGGCTTTTTGTATCACAGGATCTACACTTGACAATGCAACAACTATAGAATTCTTCGATACTAAGCAAAGTACCTACAATATTAATGGGAAGGACGTGAAAGGACACTTTTCAGTGGATTACAATTCAGAACAGATTGCCATGAATATATCAGGTGAATGAGTTAATAGATTATAGGTTGAAATAGGAGCAATAAAAAAAAATATAGTGTTAGGAGGTTTTGAGGTTTGAAATTGAAGGTTTGGTCTGTTATGTGCAGTGATTCAGGCCATATTTTCACGACCCAGTGCTTACGATGGTCTTGATCCAGTTCTGAACCTTGATGCTCTGATGAGTGGGAAAAACCCTCCGAGGTTTTGGTTGAATGTTCAGGTCTGAATTCCTTAATTGTTTGTGTTAGTAGCAATTTATTATAATATTAATTGCGTGTTGTGTTGTTGCAGAATGCAGCATTCTACCATGAAAAGGGAGTAAAGGTGGTAGATATTGTTTTGGAATTACTGAATGCGTATCAAATAGAATTTGTTTCAGCTTCAGATATGGGGTTCTTGAAGAGTCTGATTGAGAAAACAAATAGGCAACCGAAGGTGGTGTTTCAACTTCTTAATGCTAAGGATGTGGAACCTTCAACCAAGAAGCCATATGAAAGTGTTATAAAGGATATTGCTACAATAAAGTCATTTGCAACAGGCATAATGGTCCCAAAAGAATACATATGGCCCCTTAAAGCAGACAAATATCTGGGAAATCCCACCACACTTGTGGCTGATGCCCATAAATCAGGACTAGAAGTCTATGCTTCTGGTTTTGCCAATGATTATTTTACTAGCTATTCTTATAACTATGATCCTACCGCTGAGTACCTTCAATTTTTCGACAACGGAGATGTTGTTGATGGTGTTGTCACCGATTTCCCATCAACAGCATCAAATGCTATAGGTGAGATGTCAAAAAATCTTCCACTTAAATTCACAATCGCCTCTTCGACTTTCTAACACATTTTTGTTTTACAGTTTGCTATGCACACAATAATACCTTGACCAAAAAAGGTATATTACTAATCTTAATACGTTATCGATCATATAATAATTAGAGATGAGAAATAATTTTTTTTTATATAAATATTGGTCAAACCTAAGTTCCATCCTAATACATATTTTTTGTTTAAATTACTATAACGCTAATAGTTGATTAGATAATCTAATTGATATATTAATATATATATATATATATATATATATATATATATATTGTTATTTAGTTTTGTAATTTTTGTTTTCTTTTAGTTGCATAATTTTATTTTAATTATGGATTTTTCCATGAAATCAATTCGTATTTTTAAGATATATCCTAATTTTTATATAATTATATTCAAATAATATATTTATTAATATTTTCTTTTTTTGAAGAATTGTTCTTGTTTTATTAAAACAATTTTTACTATTTTTCTCTATTTCTCCGGTTTAACTAATTTGGTATTTAAAAATTTTTGTTGAGTTTTATAATACTCTTTATTTAACATTTGTTCTTTATATGATTTGATTTATTAGTATATCAAATCATTTCTAATATATATTTTATTATTTTTACTTCTTAATATTTTTATGTATTATTTTTTTTATCATATGATTATTTTTATTTTTTATTTCATTAGTAATTCAATCACTAAATTAGTAATTAAAAAAATTCATTTATTATAATATAATAATTTACTATTGTTATTATTAATTTTTTTCACCATTCAATATTATCATTAATTTTTTTATTACCATTTAATAAATATTAAAATTCAGAAGAAGAAAATTTATGTTAAATTTTAATTAATATTATTATTATTATTTTTTGTGATTCCATTCAAGTGTATTATAATTTTTATTAATATATAAAAAAATATTTCATTAAAATTTATAGAATGAGTGAAGAACTATTTTTAAATTTCAAAAAAAAAATATATATATATATATATATATATATATATATATTTGTAATCTTTTAAAAATATTTTTAAATTTACCTTATAAATTTGATTTTGTAGGACCAACTTTGGTCATAAGCAACAATGGTGCAAGTGGAGTGTATCCAGGCAGCAGTGATCTTGCATATAAGCAAGCAATAGATGACGGTGCCGACATTATAGATTGTTCAGTTCAAATGACAAGAGATGGCATTGCCATCTGCTCAAATAGCTCAGACCTAGGCCCAGATACCAACGCAATGACTAAATTTATGTCTCGATCTTCAAAGGTCAAAGAAATTCAACCCAAATCGGGAATATTCTCCTTTGACCTTTCCTGGGGCGAGATTCAGACATTAAAACGTAAATACTTATATAGAACTTCAAGGATTCAAGTTCAGATTCAACCTTTGAGATTTCAACAATGAAATTACAGTACAAATTTCTTGTTTCAGCTCATATTGTTAAAAACGGCGATTTCCAAAGAAACCCTGCAAACAAAACCAGCGGTAAAATGGTCAGCCTCCAAGAGTTTCTGGAGATAGCCAAGACAAAGGATGTTCCTGGCGTTTTGGTAAACATTCAGGTAAGCAATATCAGTAGTTTTGGATTTCTCACAAAAATTTAAACCAGTTATTAAGGTGAATGTTAAGAAGGAAATGTGTTACTGCAATCGTGTTCCTTCTATTTGAAAATTTTCTATTACTGCGAACTCCAATTGCCTCACAGAATGCGGCGTACCTTGCATCAAAAAAGGGTCTTGACATTGTAGATGCTGTTAGCAGTGCCTTGAAAAATGCCAGCTTGGTCAACCAACAAGTCCTGGTTCAATCAGACGACAGCTCCGTCCTATCGAAGTTCAAAGATAACCAGTCTTACAAAAGGGTAATGTATTTGACTGAAAAGATTGGTAGTGTACCCAGAAAAACAGCGGACGAGATAAAAAAGTATGCGGATGCAGTGAATGTTCCAAAAACTTCTGTTATCGAAGTATATGCCTCTTACTTGTATCGATTGACCAATGTTGTAAAGGAGTTGAAAGATGCAAACCTCACAGTATTCGTTCGTACTCTTAAAAATGAATACACATCACTGGCATTCGACTACTGGTCAGACCCTAATATCGAGATTGCTACTTACATCCAGACTGCTATGGTTGATGGAGTAATCACCGATTTCCCAGCCACTTCGAGTAGATTCGTCAGTAAGTCATTCCACTCTCAATGCCTTTCTTCATCTAAGCAAACAATACTGCCAGTTACTACGAGTCTAGCTTAAGCATTTCTATTATTGTCATTCATATATAAGCAAATGCTTGAACTCCATCTACCTTTTCATAACATTTGCAGGGAGTCCCTGTAGCGATATTAACAATGAATTTTCTATCTTACCGGCCAGACCTGGTGAGCTACTGAAAACTACCCCACTCCAGGACCAGCCACAAGCGCAGGCACCACTTCCTCCTCTTGAGGTTGCAAACGTTGTTGACCCACCTCTTCCTCCGGTCAACGAGGCTTCCAAACCGGCTGAATCTAGGGCTGCCGATGAAACTCCACCTGCTGCTGATGATGCTACACCTGCTGCTGCCGACGCTCCTGCAGCTTCAGATGCCAGAACAGAGCTTGCTAACTGTGGCTTCTCAGCGGCAGCCATTTTGGTGCTTGCTACGCTCTTGCATAGAAATTAATGTGATTAACCCAGCAAATGCTAGAGAACACTAACATAACCCTAACATTGGTTCTACAATTACATTCCATCTTGTATCATAGAAACAACACGAGATTGGTTCTACAATTCTTATACATGGGTTATTCTTCAGGCAACCAACCCATTTGCCAACGCTTGCATTTGGATTATTAGGAATGCAAAATCCGTGCCAAATTACCAAAATTTATAGGCGTGCAACGCAATGCACTGCGTCCGGTATTTAAAAGGCACAATCTTGAAAGACAGTGTATAGATTTATAATTATTGAAACCATTGCACGAACAGTAATTAATCTTCTTCCTTCAAATGCAGCCGTGACAACTTTAAATGAACTCCGCAATCATACAATTACACAACAATTTTAAAATTGGATTCTACTACAATCTAACTATAAATATATATATATATATATATATATATATATATATATATATATATATATATTGTTTACATAAATGGGCAAGTAGCTTCAAACTCTTACATAAACCGTTGACTAACATTACATAGAAAATCATAACTCTACACCCTAATATAGAATATATTGTGACTAGTAATTCCGTGAAATGTACACCAAAACCGTGTCTTCTCAGAGAGCTCGAAGATAACCGAATAGCAGAACTTCACTTCTGATGTTCAAAGCATCCAACCATAAGAAGTCCTTTGTTAAGCCCATCCTGCGGTCAGGTTGCATAAAGTTTAAATACATCAGGTCACATAAGTTTAACATCACAGCATCAAGAAAATCCAGAAATTAAAATTTGTTAAGCCCATCCTCCAGTCAGGCTGCATGAAACAACTTTAAAAACATCAGGTTACATAAGTTTAAGAACATCACAGCATCAAGAAATAGAGGAATTAAAATGCAGCAAAGAAATCCATCATATGTCACAATCTATTCAAACAGTACCAAATTAAAATAAATTAGGGTTTCCAGGGTGAATACAAAGGAAAACAAAAACCATACAGAACCGATCAACGCTACGTTCGTCAGACGATGTATGGAATGAGAGAGGAAAAAAAGAACCGATGAGATCGGCAAAGGCGTTTTTCCCTTCTCTCACTCCATACACCTCTGCCAAATACTACGTTGAGAAATTGCCGCCGAGGAATGTTCGGGTGCGAATTAGAGAGGCTCAGATCTATCACAACGACAGATCGGAAGTCGAAAAACAATACCACCACCGATGGCTGCAACAGATCACAAAAGCGATAACGTTGCCTCGCCATCAGCGAGCAATGTTTGACGGCGACCGACGCATCGGGTCCACACTCCCAAACAATCTTCACAGCCTCTTTTGGTTCAGAGAAAGAGAAGAGAACTGGCATGGCCACAGATAGAAAGGATATGAAAAGAAAAAAGGAACAAGAAGCATAGCGTTGTCCATTGAGAGAGAGAGAGAGAGAGAGAGAGAGAGAGAAAGAGAAAGAGCAAAACCAGTTATTATTGTTATTATTATTATATAGAAAGTTTGGAGGTGCAGGAAGAAAGAAATGGCGACGAGATTAGGGTTTTGAAGAAGCATCAAAGCAGAGACATCTCATTCAGAAAGGGAGTGTGGCAGCAACAGAAACCCTAATCTGCTTGAACATATGCAGTGGCTAGTATATTTATACAGGGAACTCCAGCAAAGGTTGTTCCATATTTTCCAATTCTACCCTGCTAGTTCCATGTGGTGCAGGGTTAGGGATGAGGTATTTTAGTCATTTAATAGTCAAGATTTGGGTTTTCCTGCAAAAACTACTAATTCTATTTTGTAAGAGGAGATGAATTTATTTATCATTGTTGTTTTTATTATTTATTGTGAAATAAACTATATAAGTTATGTCTTTAACTTTTTTACCTATAAAATGATTTTTATGAAAATAAAAAAGTTATAATAATAATAATAATATTTTTATAACAATAAAAAAGATGGTAATATTTATGAGAAAAATTATCAAAATGTTACGAATAAAGATAAAACTGTAAAACAATTGTGTATATAAAAATAGTTAAAAAGTAGTATATATTAATTAATACATATTAAATAAAAATAATATTTGGTTATACATTTTGCTTTTCAGACAATTTTAATCTAGTTCTATAAAATTAAAATGTTTTTTCAGTTCCAAAATATTATAAGAATTTATTTATCAAAATTTTCAATTAGAATAAAACATTTAAACATAATGTTACCATTTTCAAAGTTAATATCGCAAGACTACAAATATTTTTAAACGGGAGAAATTAAAATACTTTTTAAAAACTTTGAAACCAAAGAGAGTTATCTTTTAACCAAGTTTTAATTATTTGGATAATTGTTTGCAAGACTTATAAAATCAAACAATTAAATTAGTTTAATTTAAATCAAGACGAGGATATATTTAACGCAGTTACAACAAGTATCGAATATGTTAATATGTTTATTTTGAAAATATTAATATAAAATACGTTATATATGTATATTGAAAATAAATTGTAATTTTTAAAAATGTGATAAACATATAATTGTTATTATGTGAATACAAATTAAAATCATGTGCTCAAGTTGTTAACATAAAAAATCATAATTTATTGTTATTATAAAAGTTTTACTACAATATAAATTAAATATTTCATCGACAATACTAGTAAAATATCCTAAAATATTGAGCATGAGGACCAAACTCATCAAAACATACATTTTAGTAAAGGTTGGGTATCCAAGTTGCTAATCCATTAGGTAAGAGCATCTCTGATGCTGCAACAAGATAATGATTGCTCCATCTCGAAAAGGAACTTGATGCGTGAAATCTAATTCGAAGGAAGGGAGTTAACATTGATCGTGATGGATGAGGATGATTTGAAGATAAAAAATGGAGCAAGAGTATGGCTAATTCATGATGAACATACAAAGGAAGAGTCAAATTGAGTAAGGGCATTGATAAGTGGTTTGAAAATCACGAATCTAGTTTGGGACAAGAGGAATCAGGTTAGGTTAAGTTTTTTTAGTTTCTGTTCATTTTACTGAAGGGGGTTTTAAAGGTACAAAAATGTAGGTTTGGAAGGGAGCCCTAGATTGAGCGAAAATAGAGAAATTTGGAGAACTAAGGTCTGTGTTCTTCTTGTACACGCGAGAGAGAAACATTTGTACAGGGGTTTTCACGTCCCGACGAGCACAAAGCAGCTGATAGGATTGAGTTTCCTCTAGTATGTTAGGCAACTTACTTGGTTTAACCACAAACACAAAGTGGTCAGGATCGAGTAAGATTTCATTCACCATTTTAACTTGTTTAACTCTTCTTTATCTTTGTACCCTTCTTATTTTGGCAATGAATATACCTGCTTCAGTTTCAATTTTGCTTTATTTAATTTATAGTTCTACTCATTTAATCTTACTTGCAATTTTATATTTTTTCGGCCATTGATTTATGATGTTTTTAAATTTTCGCTTGCTACTTTCAATGTGTATTGCTCAGTTTGTGTTGCTATGATAATGCTTGAGCTTCGTTCATGTGTGTTCATAGTCTTGATTTCTTCTTAGAATCCAATGACTCCAAAAGTGGACATAACTTACCGATATGCCTTCTTAAATGCTAAAGGATCATAGTTCAAATACTAAATCTGTTCTTACTTTCACATTTTCAACATCCGATTTTATTCAGATAAATAAAATATATTTAATATATATATATATATATATATATATATAAAAAACAAAATAAAATTTGTAAAAAGAAAATTAAAAACTTGAAAAAAAATATTTGGTTAAATTAATTAAGATTAAAAAAATATAATAAAAAAAAGTCATTTTAACCCAATTATTTTAATCTATTTTAACAAATCGAAAAAAATAGACAAAAAGTAGTGAAGGAATCCCTTTCAAATCTATATATAATTTTTCTTTTTCAGGTGAAGAACAAATATAAAATATAATAGATATTTAATTCAATTCCATAATTTATTAGATCTAAATTGGTCTTTGGAAAAGATTTGTTAAATAGTCTTTGAAAAGTATAGTTTTTGAAACATTTTAGTTTTTTAGTAGTATTAGTTGAAATTTGTAACATTGATATTTTTCAGATACGTATTTAAAATCAATTTAAATTATTAAAAGAAAAATAGATGGACTTTATATTTGGGTTTTGAAACTAATGTGTTTTTCAAAAAGAGGCTTTTTGTTTCTTCTTTGGCCGTCTTCTATTCTCTCTGTCGTGCCTGGTTCCTCTCAGGCCGCCCCAGCAGTCGCCGGCGCCCAACGACGCCGCCACCACTGCGAAGCTGTCAAAGCCGTGAAACCAGTGGTTGCCGTCCAGGTTGGCCCTCCGTTCTCTTTTCTCACATCAAATCAGTGACTTAGTTTTTGTTTTTTGGGGTTGATTTTCAATGTCTGGCATTCCGAATCTGATCTTTAAACTCTGATTCGGTATTATTTATAACTGATTTGATTCTGAACTTTGGCAGTAGGTTGGTGTTGAAATTTTGATTCCATTTTTATTTTGTCTGGTGACCAATCTGTCATTTTTGACAATGAACTCTTGCATATTATCACAAACTCATACTGTTATTTGCATTGCACCTTGCTGCTTATAAGATTTGCCCTAGATTATAGTGCTTTCTTATATTATAATCCAATTTCATGTTAGTCCAACCCTCAAGGTTCATCTATATTTGGAAGTGAAGAAAATGCTTAAACATCAGAGGGAATTCTTATAGTATTTTTAAGTACTGTTTTTTGCATCGTGTGTAGTTAAGATTGAATTACTCTTCAGCACAGAAATTGTCCTTATCTCTCCAATTTCGAAGCAGGATTGTGCAGGAAACGCCGTGACTAATGCTAACTGTATCATCAGTATAAAAAAAAGGATCAGAAAGCATTATTATTATTATTATTATTATTATTTCGGAATTGCTGTTTGCACACATTTTTTTGTTATTCAATTGTTAAACGTGATGCACCGAAGAGCCCCATTTCCTCGTCTCCTCCTGAATAATGTGTCATGTATGAGAAATGCACAGCAAATTCTGCGTCATGTGAATGTCTCTCTTCATGATGGAGGGGCGCTTGTGCTAACAGGCGCAAATGGGTCGGGGAAGACAACTTTCCTGCGCATGTTAGCTGGGTTTTCTCGTCCTTCTGCAGGCCAGATCCTTTGGAATGGCCATGACATACAACAATCTGCAATATTCCATCAGTATAAGCTTCAACTTAACTGGCTTTCTCTCAAGGACGCCATTAATGATAAGTTCACAGTTCTTAACAATGTACAGTGGTTTGAAGTTCTTGAGAACAAGGAAGGGAAGGCTATGGCTGCGGTGGAGTTGATGGGACTTGGAAGATTAGCTAATGAAAAACCAAGGATGCTTTCTATGGGTCAGCGTAAAAGACTACAACTTGCCAGGTTGCTGGCAATTGATCGTCCCATATGGTTGCTGGATGAGCCTTCAGTTGCATTAGACGAAGAAGGAGTAAAGTTACTTGAGTATATCATTGCAGAACATAGGAAACACGGAGGAATTGTGATTGTGGCCACTCATCTACCCATTGAGATAGAAGATTCCATGGTTTTGAAACTTCCACCAAGGTTTCCCAGGAGGATGACCCATGTGGATATGCTTGATCGGGCAGATATGAGTTAAAAATGAGGTTTGGATCTATAATTTGTAGGTTTTGAAAAAGTCCAAAGCTCTTAGTATAGCTGATGTAGTTTACTTATTGGTTTTAATCAGGAGCTGAATAATGTGAACTATGTATCTTGGTATATGTGCAGCATTTGAGAATGCAATTGGATATGGTTTTCCAATAAGCAGGTTTTGCCTTGTTCATGCTTTCTTAATTCATGTAGTTAACACAGTACAGTGACGAACACAGGTTTATCTGTCCCTAACTTTTTACTACTAGGACCTCTTTCACTTGACATTTGGAATCCTGAACCCGCTCATTGAGCTTCTTCAACTTATCAACAGTATGAGGATTTTGATCCTCTAATTCTTTGGATTTACCATCCTTAATCTCCATATCTACAAAATCCTTCTCCTCAACATATAACAGAGGTTGGTTATTGGTATAAACTAAAGTAAAACTGAAAGAAAATCAGAGCAGAACAACTAATTCAGTAAAAATAAGAAGCCTAACAGTAATAAATGTACTAATTCAAATACAAAAGCAATATAAATAGATGTAATAGTCACTTGTTAGAGAAAAGAAAAAAAAAAACAAAAAGAAGGTTACAAACATGGAGAGAGCTGATAAGAGAATGGAGAGTGATCTCTTGCATCGGTTGCTTGTTGCTCTCTGTGAATGTTCTTTCCATCGTTGAGAACGTGTGATCCATATACATTTTTCTCCACCTTTATCTCTCTATGTGTTCTTGAGTATTCAGATTAAGGTTTTCAAGTTTTACAATAGAAACAAGAGCTTGTGTGTGCTTATTGAACTCTACTTTGCTTTCTATTAAAGTTCCACCTCTTTGTCCATAGTTGTCGACTTTGTGGTAGTGGAGATTTGTGGTAATGGTGATGCAAATATTCATTAACCATGCATGATCATATATAATGTAATATTTGATCTAAAAATCAACCTCTAATATCTAATATAAAAAAAATTATATTTTAAAGAAATTTATATAACATTTTACTTAATCTGATTTTGAAATTTAATTTAGAGTTTGAATAACACTTTAATCACAATTTTTTTGTAAATAAAATTAGTTCATACATATTATTCCATTTTTTAAGTATTCACAATCTCATAATGAAAAAACTGAAAGAAAACCGAAGCAAACATAGTTGGCAGTGGTTCTTCTGTCTTCACAAACAAAGAATCGTCAGATACAAACACAGCGTTAGTAAGAAGAAGCTTAAGATTAATAAATATACTAATTTAAAAACGATGGGAGTTACTTACCAACCAAAAGAAAAATAGAAAACAAAGAGACAAAAAGAAGGTACAAACATGGAAGATCTATACATATAAGGTAGTTAGTTGAGGTGATGGAGCTAAAATAACTAACTATACAGGATGTACATTTGTGAGAGAGAAGCCTTTGTATCCTTGGTAAGCGTAATATGCAATCCGCATATGGTACAAACCCAGAATCAACAAAATTAATCCCAGTATCGTAAAGAACATACCTATAAATCAATTATTCAATTAACATTAAATTAAAAAAAAAACACAATTAACTAGTTTTTCATTCCGAAAAAGGAGATGTTACCGTGAGCGGTGTCGCCGCCGACGTGATTGTAGGACATGAGAGAGCCGATGATGATGCCGACGAATCCAAAGCCGATAAGAGAAACGGCGAGAGCGATATCTTTGATCGGTTGCTTGGTGGTGTTGCTCTCCGTGAACGCAGTTTCCATCATTGTGTCCTCATCAGAAATCGAGAAGGCGTGATCCACGTACATTTTTCTCCACCTCTCTCTTTCTTTCTTTCTGTGTTCTTCGATGTTCAAATCTGGCTAAGGTTTTTCAAGATTGTTGGTAGAAATAAGAGTTTTGAATGTTTATTGAATTTTACTTTGCTTTCTGTCAGAGTCCCACCTCTCTCTACACTTGTCAACGATTTGTTAATGGTTACGCAAATGTTCATTAGTCATACGTGATCGTCTTATATAATATTTCTCATAAAATCAACCTCAAATTATAATTTAAATAAATTTGTATAATTTTTTATTTAATTCGATTTTGAAAATTAATTTAGAGTTTGAATAACACTTCTATATAAAAAAATAGAGCGGTGAACCGGTTGACTCACCAACCCGCAGAAAATGGTCACACAAATATTTTTTATTAAGTTAAACTTTATATCTAGATCATGTTAGGTTGTTTTTTTTTAACCAACACATAAATAATTTGTATTTTTGTATTTTTGTTTGTATTTGGATTGTATTAAAGTTTATTTATATTTTAATTAGAATTATAATTTAGTTTTGACTGAAAAAAATAAAAAAATTATGTTTTTTCTTGATTAATTTTTTATTTAATTCGATTTTGAAAATTAATTTAGAGTTTGAATAACACTTCTATATAAAAAAATTAGAGTGGTGAGCCGGTTGGCCCACCAATCCGCAGAGAAGGGTCCCACAATTATTTTTTATTAAGTTGAACTTTGCATCTAGATCATGTTAGGTTGTTTTTTTAACCAACACATAAATAATTTGTATTTTTTTTTATTTTTGTTTGTATTTGAATTGTATTAAAGTTTATTTATATTTTAATTAGAATTATAATTTAGTTTTGACTGAAAAAAATAAAAAAATTATGGTTTTTCTTGATTAATTTTTTATTTAATTCGATTTTGAAAATTAATTTAGAGTTTGAATAACACTTCTATATAAAAAAATTAGAGCGGTAATCTGCAGAGAAGGGTCACACAAATGTTTTTTATTAAGTTGAACATGTTAGGTTGTTTTTTTTTTAACCAACACATAAATAATTTGTATTTTTTTTATTTTTGTTTGTATTTGGATTGTATTAAAGTTTATTTATATTTTAATTAGAATTATAATTTAGTTTTGACGGAAAAAAAATAAAAAATTATGTTTTTTCTTGATTAAGTGAATCCTAGAGTCAATCCGTTTAACCCGTCAACCCGTAGTGGGCCAGGCTGGGTTCGAATTTTTTTGGCTCACAAAAAAGTGGATGAGATTGAGTTAGTTCACTAAATGATCAACCCATGATGTGTCAAGTCAAGTCACACCGAATTATCCGTTTTGACATCTCTAAAACAAAATCACGAATAAAAATAGCTTACACATATTATTGCATTTTTTTTTTCATCTTTGTTTAAAGAGAAAAAGTTTAACACTCACTCTTAGTTCTATTTAAGCTAAATACTTACTTGCATAAAAAAATTACTGCACCAATCACGTTTATATAAATATTTATATTTTATTTTTTGTTAATTTGCTTTGTATATGAATTTATTACTTGAATTTTATCTTTTTCTTTCATATTAAACATTGTTTGTCTTATATTAAGGAATATGAGATTATTGATGGTGGTTTACTTCAATATTTTAATGGTATAATGCGATTGCATCTTTAAGAATTTATTTGAGTTTTGCTTAGGTGGAGAAGAATATGGCAGTGTTAAAGGTGGTTTATTCCGATATTTAATTAAAAAATATAAATGTTTATTTTATCTTATTTTATGGATCATGTTTACAACGGGGTAAATGATACACAATTGTTTTTTTACAATATTAAAAACAGTACAATAAAAAAAGAATTTGTATTTTAAATTACGAGAAAATTATTTAATTGAAAATTAAACAATGTAAATTATTAAGTGGGTAAGATTTGTCCAAAGTTTGTATTAAAATAAGGATTGAATTTTTGAATATCTCACAAATTAGATTTAAATGATCATTTAAAAAATATATTTATTGAATGTATACAATTTTTATGGTTAAATATATTTTTAGTTTCTCAACTTTAGCGCAAAATTAAAATTTATTTCTATTTAAAATTTTGAATAAATTTTGATATTCAAATTTAAAAAATAAATAGATATGGTCCTTTTTAAATATTTTGACACATAAAAAAATTTAATGTTATTAGATTAAAATGACTATATTCATTCATTTTTCAAGTTCATGAACTAAAACGTATCAAAGTTTTATAAGAAACAAATTTCAGTCTCATGTCAAAGTTCAAAAGCTAAAAATCAATGTTAACTGAAAAACGTATTTGACATGTGAAAAAAGTTTAACACGTAATTAAGTCACAATGACTATATTCAATAATTTAAAAATTTAAAGACTAAATTATATCAAAGCTCATATAGAGATAAAGACGATCTTCAATCTCATATCAAAGTTTAATAAACAAAAATATGTTTAACTTTTTTATATTTATGTAAATAATTTTCTGTTTAATTTTTTTCATTGAAAAAGAAAAAAAGTTCTTATATAAAAATGAAATATCACACACACTCAATAGAACAAATTTAAACTATTCTATAAAAATTTAATTTAAAATATCTAAATTAAAAAATAACCGAATTAATTTTTTCAAACAAAATGGTATTTGATAATTAGTTTATAAATAAAAGAATTTCCTTAATCATTAGTGAAATTTAATTTATAGACCACATTAAAGAAAATCCAAATTATCTTTCATCAGATTCTAAATAGTGTACATCCGTGAAAAGATTGAAAAATACTATCATTTTTTTTTTTGCGAAGGTAAGATTTAATTGCATCAAAATAGCATAGCATATGAAAAATAAATGAATCTTCTACCTCTGAAATACATACAAATGGGAAAAAGCTCGCCTGAATAAAAAAAGGAATTTCGATCCTCTGTTAGATTTGTCTGTTTTTCTTCTCTTGCATCTTTAAAATGTATTAATGACTACTAATTTAAAATTTTAAAATATATTAAAAATATCTTTAAAATACTAAAATAATATATTTTAAATACTCGACAGGGAATAACATGAAAAAATTCAAAAAAAGAAACTGAACTCAGGAATTTCAAACTTATGTGTTTTGCTAGTGTTGTTGAACTTTGTGCTGTAAAGTTTTCGTAACGACCATACAAAGAATATTGGATCCTAATAATCGAAAAGAGATATATTTTAAGTGTAAAAAAGTAAGATAAAAACTTCATTAGAGATAAAACAAGGCTTGCTTGTAATAATAAACTTTGTTGTGGATGGCATTTAGCATCACCATTGCCACAAGATATGGTATTAACAGAAACCCCCTTCCTACCAGTGTTTTTCATATAAATTTATAAAAGAACATACATGTTATTTTATTAAAAAAACACTTTTTCATGAAAAACAAACACAAATAAACCAACAAAATATATTCACCCTTTTAGTCTTTCAAGCTAGGCAAGTGCAAAGTCTCGATCCTTATCCATCAGGATGAACACCTATAGCTAGCATATGTAAAATATGAAGATATAAACTTGTGGTTCTCAGATTGAAAGATGCCTTCTTTTATTACTACTGAAATTCATGAACTACATTTCATTAACATCTAGATACAGCCAAGCTCTGAGCTAAAATTATATAATCCTCTTATTGGAAAAAAACAGTAATTAATATTAACTAACAGTCTACAATAATAACAATCACATTCAACCACCAAAGAGAGGTTAGGAAGTTCTTCACCAGGATGCCCATGGTTTCTGACACTTGGAACATCTCGCTCACATGAGGAACACTGCCAGTATAAGGCTCGTGCATTACCAGCAATAATTTATGGGTGTCATATTGCAACAAGCCTCAGTCATGTTAATCCCATAATTCTCATAACCCAGATCAAGTTACGATATGGATCACATTTAGACACAGAACAACGTGCCTGTGATGTGAAAGTTCAAGTTCTACATTTTACCAGTATATACAGTGTATAATAATGTATTGGGTGCGTGGTTACAAAAATGGTCCAATTACATATAATCTCAAACACTAAAAATGTTACTTTCAACAAATAATTCAAAATCACAATGTACTAATAAACCTGAATTGGGGTTATCCGTCAAGAATTATGGTAAAGGAGTTTTGAATGTCTTAATGGGTGGAAGGGGTGACAAAACTAAACGAGAATTGTAGTCAAATAATAAGCTCCCAGATTTCTCATCTAGTTACCTATACACCTCCTCTTCCGGGGTGGTAGCTCTAGTTTGACCTCTGAATCCATTGGATTTTCAGATTTTTCGGCAGAAGGCTGAGGTTCATCCTCTAACTTCTTGACAGCTGCCTCTTTCTCACTTGGCCTTGGAACCCTGAAACGCTCACTACGCTTCTTCAACTTACCAACAGTATCAGGGTGCTGATCCTCTAATTCTTTGGCTTTAGCATCCTTGATCTCCACATCTACAAAATCCTTGCCCTCAACTGATAAATGTGGTTGGTGATTGGTATAAACTAACTTAGTAGATTCGTCAACAGGTTTCCGAGATTCAGAAGACCTATCATTGTTATCCTTCTCAAGGTCCTTGAACTTTAAGGAAGATGACGACTTGCTGCTGATACTCAAATCTCTTTCCTTAAGGTTTGTCCGGCGTTCATATTTAGAACGTCCTCGTTGAGAATCTTGCTGTTCATCATCTGAGTTGGCTTCCCAGTTCCTTTTTCTGGACAGCCGATGCCCTGGGATTTCATCCTCTGGGTGATCTTCATCGCCAGATCCTTTCATGCCCTTCATAAACGGAAATGAAAGACCGTATATAAGTTAGTTCCCAGTAATTGTTTACATCAGCTTGAGCTCAAATTCAGAAGAATGAATAAAAAGTTATTCCAGTCAATTTTTTGGTTCGAAAGAGACAGAAGGAGCAAGGAAAAATGCATTAAAATCGGTGTCTAAGGCTTACTAAGAAATATCAAACCACACTCTTGTTAAATAAGCATCAAAATTTCATTTTCCCAAGACTGATATTTCACAGCCCGAATCCTGCTGACTACATTAACCTATCCTGTCAGATACAATGACGCGCAAGGGAATTTGAAAACCTGGTTAAGGTCCAACTGCTGACCATGGCGAAAAAAGAGAAGAAAGAGAGAGATGTTGAGCTTTATGTGGAGATACTCCAGTAATAGCAAGATTTCTTCCAAAAGTTAATCACATGAATGTCATTTCCACAGGGATCAAGCTTAATACGACGATGACAGATATATCAGTCAAAGAAACAATAGCAATCTCTTGTGCAGAAACATTAAGGAGTAAATACAGCCAGTAAAGAAAAAGAAACTTGTAACTTAAAATAATAGATTGGTTCTTAACTGTATAGATACTTAAGCATGGCCCATATTATGCACTAAATTATAAAGCCTAATTGGAAAAGGACAAAATTTTGCTAAAAAAGATCATATCTTCTGCTTTCTACCTTTCTCCCTAGGCATTAAGTTGGGGAAAGAGGAACCATGTGAATGAAATTAGATACCCGATGCCAAGCCTGCTTTCTATGGTTAGGCACTAATTTACCCATTATTTTAACCATTATTATAGACCCATTCTCCTACAAGTCGCGCGTACAGATGGATAAATCCAGATAAATCTCACATTTTAAATATATAAGCATCAAGTATACCTTGAAATTGGCCTGACCACTTTGAGCTTCTGGACTTTTGTTGGACGTGCCTAAACTGCCAACAATGGGTTCTTTGCTTTTCCTAGAGCCCTCATCACGCTTTCTCTCGTGAACTCTTTGAGTATCTAAAGAATTAGAGGCACAATAACCTCGACTACTTGATTTTTCCTCCCTGGATCGCCTTTCCTCACTGTTGTATTGATTTCCACGGACAAAAGCATCATCATGCCCCTTACGATGTGGGCTTTCACCCTTAATTCGATCCGTTGTTTTCAATTGGTCACTGTGTCGCATTGCTTCTCTATGTTGGTGTTCTTTCTCCGAAACTTTATGTTCATCCTTAGCCCTAACAAGGCCAGTCAATATCTTTTCTTCAGCTCCTCGTCCCCTTCTTGCAGAATCCCTTCCTCCTCTTTCACGCTTGAATGGATTTTCTTCGCGAGACTGTTTCACCTGATGCCAGTCCTCTCTATCTCTCTTCCTATTACCCCTCTCCCTCAGTAGCCAGGCCTCATTTTTTGGTCTGGCAGCATATTGAACATCAAGGTCGATTCTACTTCTTTGATGATCATCTCTCTTCCGTGGATCCAATACTGAATTCTTTTCTGGCTTGTGACGACTGACATTTTCTCTATACCCACGCACAGCTTCTTTGGCTACATGCTCCCTCCTAAGATATTCCTCATTCTTCCTCCTCTTGTTACGGAAATCCTCCAAAGCTTCATTCTTATCTTTCAAGCTATCATCTCTTTCTTTGTGTCTTGAGACTCTTGACCCGACATCCTTGTCATAGGGAACCCTGTAGCTACCATTATCCAACTGTTTTCTTGATCGAAAGGAATCATCATTGTCGCTTCTATCATTTTCACGAACTCTACCCTTATCCCTCTTTCTTGGCTCATCATGTTTAACCCTTCTTCCATAGAGATCATCATTTCTACATTCCCAATCCATGTCAGAGCTAACCCTATCTCTTGGACTTTCAAATCCATCAATCCTTATGTGTGATTGATGTGCCGAGCTAGAGTGTCGATCCTTCTGAGAGTATGAATTCTCTCTACTTTTAATCACCATACCATTTGTCTCTGTTTTTTTGCCCCCGGCTTGCTCTCTTCTATGGAATACCTGCTCATTATCATCAGATTGCATTCTGATGCTACCCAGATGAACAGCATGTGGATCCTGAACTACTTCAAAACCATCCCATTGCTTATGATCCCTGCTGCTTTCTGATTTTGCTTTGCTGTTATCACTACTTCTTACAGATTTTGAGTCCTCCCAATCACTTCCATCCCCAAGCAAGGGTTGCTCAACTTTAGATGTTATATTCTGTCTCTCTGCTACCCCATCCTTAATGTTATCTCTGTCATCCACTGCATTTAAATCTATATATCCCTTTTCCAACCTGGAAGTTCCATCAGCTATCCCAGCTTCATCAAGCTGATTGTTTTCAATGCTGGATTCCTTCACATCCCCATCGGCAGGAAATGACAAGTGTGCACTATGTCTTCCTTCCATGCTTTCAACTGACTCTTCTTTTTTATTGTCAACAATTGTCACTTCTTGACTGCAAGTAAAACGGGGAGACTGATCACATGCACTTCCTTGTATTTTCCTGCAAATAGAAAACTGAGATGGTGTTCATGAATTGCAGATTAAAATAACTGAGCACATTAGTTGGACATGCAAAGAACAATAAAATAAGTTGTTGTCCTTAAAAATGAAAATTTTAACTAACACGCCAACACACCTCTACAATAGAAAAACCATCCCTTCCTGTAAGGACTCCAAGCATCTAAGTTGTTGGACAATCCTTTTTTTTTCATTTTAAATATAAATTTGAGAAATATATTTCTTTACCAAATTATGTTCTACATTGAGTGGTTGCATGAGCTTGAACTTAGATTCAGCATTCTTTTTCTCTAGGAGTTTGATATTTTTCATTATGTTGCATTCAATGTTTTGATAGGATATGGAATGTTAATGTGAGAAGGAATAAGAAGACGACATAGACCAATTTGGCCTGAACTAATACTGTGCTTGCGTAGTCTTTAGGCAATTCTTTACGGATCTGAATTATCACTTCTGGGTCCTATTTCTCTCGTTATGCATTTGTTTAGGCAGTTATAGCATATTGTGACAGTTAATGTGTGTATGAGCGTTGTAGGTGGTTCCATTGAGTAGTTTTACTAATTGCTGAATGGCAAAGCGTTGTTAGGGTGAAACTGTGTTGCCTATGTCTTGTACTATAATCTGGCCTAAGATTTCGTAACAAAATACGTTGATTTCTCTAATAAAAAAAAGCACAATTCAAATTTAACTGTTTAGACATGGAAAATTAATGCAAAGTAACCTATCAGCAATCAGTAATCACGCTGCCCAGTTGTCTAAATTACTTTTATTAATTACACCAAATCTTGCATGAATTAACTAGTTAATTGTGATATCTCATGCGGTCCATGTTCACAATGCATCATCATACACACAAACTTCGCATAAAAAGGATCAAAGTGGAATGAAAGTCAAGAATGGTTTAAATTTAACTGGGATTAGCTGAATTATGTATATCTATCCAATGTAAAGAACATAATAGGACTCAAAAGTTTGGTACCTAGAATCAGCGTAATCAATTGTCTTTTTCTGGGGGAAGGACAAATTTTTATCTTCTATGGGTGTGCTAGTAGGATCAGCTTTCATATTGGGCATTCTTCTTCCAGTCAGCTCTCTCTTTTGACCATTAAAATACTTGGACTCTAACCTTGGAATTTCGTATCCAGATACATGGTCATCACTAAAATCCTTTCTCTGGGGCTCATCACCCTCTTGTTGATCTTGAACATCAATTTTTGCATTGGAAACATCATCTGCTGGATCCTGTAAAACAATCTGTTCATAAAAATATGGTGAGTAACAGAGAAATTGCACATGCAGGATGCAACAATAAAAGACAAATCTAATTATGACACATTGTTAATGACAATAGCTCAAAAACCTCAATGATAGCATCAGAATCACGGATTCGAGGAGGTCGGGTGTCAATGGAAGGAAGACGATCACCAGAACCACTTTCCACCTGTATTGCTCTCCCAGTTGGCTGATTAAAAATGAAAAGCATCAAGAACTTCTAGCAAGAGAATAAATTAAAAAAGCAGAAACTTCTACGAATATTTTGTACTCCAGACACAAGCTGGCCAATACAACAGAAAAAAAAAAAACAAGTATCTGGCCATAATATAATAGAGGAATTCAACGAATGGTAGAAATACATACAATGGGTGGTCGCATAAGTCCAGAACCTTTTATTAGATCATTTTGTCCAGCCTCTGACTTTACATAATTAGCATTATTATTAGCAGGAACATCATGAATACCAGAAGCTGCAGCTAATTCAGGGGGCAAATCTGGATCATAGTCCTGGAATGAAATCAAGTAGATGATTTAATTTATTTCAAGATAAGCACTGGACCAAAATAGGTCCGGACAAATGTGATAAGGAACTGTTCCTAGCCTACACTAACATCATTACCTGCTCTGTTCGACCCCTCTCATAAACATGGATCTTGCTTTGCATCGTAGACTCCAGACGTAGTTGTTCCTAGAAAGTCAAAAAATGATTTTCTCAGTCTACACTAAATTTCTACTGGAAAAGAATATAAGCAAAAATATTACCAGTTGTTTGCAATAATCTTTCCAGGTATCGACATTCAAACCGAAGTTGAAAAATTCTGATGCATCAACACCAGGATATTTCCATGGTTTCTCCTCAAAACTATCAATATCAACATCAAATATTGTCCTGAAAAAGTAGGTGGCAGGTTAAATAAGTAAACGGTTAAGAAGATTTCCCCCACAAAAACGTCATTCCAAGAAAAATGAATAATGATGACCTCGGTTAACATATTGATCTAACAACTTGTTCATGCAATATAAAGCTCGTTTACTAACCATATCTACACTTTATACTTCAAATTGAAATTACCAAAAAACTATAAAAGTTCGTATAGATCAAAAGGAAAACAAGAAAAAAAAGAAGGATTATAGCCTCTTTCCATTTAGAAACCAAATGTTTCATATTCCAAACACTTCTCTTCCAAATGCAATGCAACTCAGATGCTTAACAAAAATAATTTCCAGTTAGCAGTTGACATCAATCTCTTCATTTGTTGTCTTAACACAGCTAGAGACAAATAAAATTGTCAATTAAATTTTACTTTTGAGAAGGAAGCACGAATTCCAAGCCACCACCAAAGCCCCGTCCTGTTGTATTGTGTCCCCGCATAGGTAATCCAGAACCTGCTTGAAAACCCTTTTGCATGGCAGCAGCACCTTTTATTCCAGCTGGTCTCCAGTCCCCTCTGCCATGACCGGCCACAGCATTCATGTTAGCTTGTGGACGAATCTGACCAAGAGGGCCTCCTGGAGTAGAACTAGTTGCTGCAGGTATGGATGCTGCACCTGGCCTGACATACTACATTACAATTAAAACAAAAGTGAAAAATGCAAATCATTAGATACTTAATTATTTTCCATTTCATAATCCATAGTTCACATCTTTATATACTTAAACGAAGGAAACAACTATACGGATCCAGAGTAAATGAAATATTTTTAACTGTCTGATGAATGGAACAAACGATAGTTTCTTCTCTTCCACAAAAGATTAGTTTTAAGATCAAGATTAATCAACCAGCAGAGAGGAAGTATAACAACCAGCCAAATTTAGAAGACATAATTACTGATAGAATCTATGGAGACACAAGTTCTTTTGGTTCAACATGCATAGAAACACAAATTATAGAAACAAACAATTGTTCACAAGGCTCCACTAGAATGTGCTAGGAGAGCCCCCAACTCACATTTGAAGCTTCATAATGCAATTTTGCTTCCAATCCGCAATGAAAATTTTTAACTTTTGCAGTGGAATAGGAATTTTATACCAAATTCTCTCACAGGCTTACTTTTTGGATAAAAATTACAGTACATAAACCACTTCGGTTGACACTCGTATAACCAAAATCAAGTTCATCTAAAACAAGTTGGTAAATGCTCACCCAAATATAATTAATAACCAATATAGTTTGAGCTCATAAGCCTTTCAGTGAATTTTTTTTGGTTCTAATGTATTTAAAGGTTTATTAGAAGAAACAAGCCACATAAATCAGGTAAAGTAATTTCATGATTGCGAATAATGTAGACTTATTGAAGTGAGACCCACATAAAATTCGTCCAAAAATACTAAATGAGGGTATAAGAGTGTGTCAAAGAATATGATTCTGAAATTCTGAAAACAGAATCCAGTTAATTACCTGTGTCTGCAGCATCTCAAACTGGATTTAATATACATGTCATGAAGGATTCTTTAAGCCAATTGATATAGAAAAAATTGCCTCATAATTTTATATAATACACAATTTTTAATAGGTGATGCAGGCAGAGCAGCATCAGCATCCCACATAATTGAAGGTACATTTTCCGTGTTCTTTTACTAATCCTTTTATGCTATGATTACTTGTGCTGAAATTATTTATAAGGATGGGGCTAGTCAAGGTCAAACTCAAGCTCATAAAAACTATAACACTGTAGTCCTACTTAAATGAATTTCTCTACAAAATCTTGTAGAAAAGAAAATGAAAAGGTAAAATGAATTGAGTTATTTTTCTATAATCCAAAATCAACTTATGCATTTCAGTTTTTAGAGAAGTTAGACAAGACAGTTTCTATTAAAAGGCACAAAATTTTACTTGAATTTTAAAATAAATTTAATTCATTTTTCCTTCTCATTTTCTTCTTTTACAAGTCTTTATATATATAAAAAAAAAAATATCCTATTCACACAAAGACAATGTCTAGAACCAAAATATTCGAGAAGCTTGATGTGCCAGGTGAAGGCTTGTGCATGATTTTTACATTTACGAATTATTAGTTAGATCTCAGACTGTGCAGTATGGCTTCCAGTTTTAGCTCATGCGTATCTGGAATTCAGTTACTCAATTTCCATATCTTTTTCAATTCATTAAACAAAACCAGACAACGTGGTTAGGACATGTACAAAAAAGGCAACTATAAACATTAGTAAGAAGAGTAGATTGCATACTCTTATTTTTGTGAAAAAAAGATAGAAAAAATCCAGCAAGACATTGAAAGTAGTCGTGAAAAGGAATTCTATGGTAAATAACATCTCAAAGAATATGATTTTCAATTGAACTTAATGATGTCGTTTGATTCATACAACCAACCAGCCTAATGGGGTAAAAATTTTGTTGTTGATGTCTTCGTCTCAATTCAAGCAACAAAATTTTTACCCAAAGTAAAAAAAAAAAAAAAAAAAACCCAAAGGAATAAAAGGAATAATTCATAATTCAGTGAAACTGTTCTGTAGTCTGCACCACCTGGTGGAGGAGCATTTGTTTGATAAGTTGATTAAAGTTAAATATGGAAACCCGTAAAAATAATTAATGTCAACATGGTTTAATATTTAGATTATCCGTTCATTTTCCTTGAATACAAAGCTCGATACACCACCGAGAAGGAACGCAAAGGAACTGGATTAACAAAATGGAGAAAACACTATCACTGAAATTTTGTAAATGAATGTGTGAATAAACTAAGTTTAGTTTATGAGAGAGACTTATTACATCCTTCCATCTTATTTTATTTTTTTCTATAAACCAGTACCATAATCATTTGCTCTTTTCATTCACATTTAACAAGAAGCAAGGTTACCAATGTATGTACAAGTTATCCAAATACCATACAGAACATCATCCATATGACAATGTCATTCTCGATATATGTTCTGTAATCTGCATGTGTCAACTAAGATCCATGCTGGTTTGGTCCTTGAATCCAAGACTCGGCCAATGTACACAAAGAAAAGGATAACAAAAAGATAACTTCAACTAAATTTGTTCCCTTGGTGTAACTGTGCAAGTCAAAGTATACAATAACATTAATAATAACATAAAAAATATTACAATTTTTTTTTGCATTGGCTTCTTTCTATTTTCACTGCCTTTTAAAGCCTTTCTTCGTTTTTTTCAACTATTCACAACAACAAAGCACAAAAGAAACACAACACCAGCTGAATTCTATCATCAAACTTTATTTACTACTATTCTTAAACGTACAATTACAACGACACTGACCTTAAACTGAGAATGAAAAGGATGATGATAACCCTGATTGCTGTACCCAATTTTCGGCGCAAGTGCTTTCACCGACTCTCCCACATCCTTCTTCTCACCATCAACCGGTTGTTGCGTCGAATTCTCGCCCCAATCGCGCTCCTTAGTGTCGCCAGCTGCCGCCGCCGCAACATCGAGGTCACCGTCATCGGCATTCGGAAGGCCACCGTCGTCCAACACAATCTGCAGGTCATCCTCGCTGTCATCGCTGTCGTCCCAATCATCACCCTCGCCGACTCTTCCGGAAGCTTCTACGGTGTCCACGGTTAGTCCCGGGATGAGAGGTTCGTCCTCGATTTCCTCATCCTCGATGTCGAATTTGACGTCACTGTCGATCAAATCAACGGGAGGTTCATCGGCGACGACGTTGGAATCAGCGATTGCGGGTTCCGCATGGCACGGTGGTTGTTGAGGTGATTGCTGGCTGTGAATGGGTTGAGCTTTAGGAGGAGAAGGAGCGAAGGACTGAGGAAGATCGGTGTATAAACCACCGAAGTCATCATCGTCTTCCATGGCCATGATGTTGGAGAAAAGTGTGTATTGAGGTTAGAAGAAGAAGGGTTTTGTTTTGTTTAGTTGCAAGGTTTGGGAGATGGCAGAGTGCCAAAGCTTAAACGTTTTGTGTCTTTTATATGTTTACATGTGAATGATTGGGAATTTAACACCAAATTTTATTTTAACGAAAAGATATTGAAAAACTCCTCTTAAGATAGATTATATTATTATAGATTGAAAAGATATTGAAAAACTCCTTTTAAGATAGATTATAATATTATCCTAAACACACATTTAAAAAACTGTTCAAGTAATTAATTGACAAAATTGTATAATTTTTAATTATTTATTTTATCACTATAAAATATACGAATTTTTATTTAGTGCATTTTGGAATAAGGAGAAATATATTTCCTCCTAAAGGCATGAGAATCTTATAATGAAGTTTGAAATGTATCTACTTTTTTTAAAATATTTTAACCTTTTATCTTTGATAGTAATTTTATCTATAAAATACATTTAAATGATATAGTATTATATATCATGGACAAATTTTTAACTCAAATGACCAGTCACATTAAATCCTTACAATTCCAATAAAGAAGTTGTTGATAATTAATGCTATTTATAGTTACATGATTGTTAAAAATTGTTTCTGGTACTTTTGTATATTTATGGAAAGATATATTTTTTATTTTTTTAATTAAAATAAAGTATTCCTGCAAATAAAAACAGATTTGTTTTATTTGATGATAAAGTTTATTTTAACCTATATGATAATATGACCATTTTATAAATTCCGAACACTTGGCACCATTAATATGTTTTCTTTAATATTAATATTGTTAACATAGTTAGTAATATTAATATGTTATTTTAATGTGTAAATCATTGTATCTCAAGTTTATTCACATAGTTCAATTACTACATTCAAAATATTGTTAAATTATTTTTATTCTCAATAAGTGTCTCAAAGGATGAAAGGGTAAAAGGAATACTTAAATCATATTCTTTTAAGTGAATTGCTAAAAGATTCTATCCCACTATTATTGAAGAGATTAGGAGATAATGGATAAGAAATTATCACTTTATCTTTGTTATATTTATTTTTAATAAAATTTTCATTAAAATTTTGTTTTCAATTATTTTATTAATCATTTAATGAAATAATAAAAAAATGATTTTTATTTATTCTAATCTTTCAATTTGATATTTTTTTTCACTTGCCATGTGAAAATATTTTTTACTTTAAAATTTTTAAATAACTTAATTTATTAATGTTTACCAATTTTAGTTTTTTAACAAATAAATATATGTAATTTTAGTTTTAATTTATTAACAAAAATAAATAAAAAAATTATTATTAATAAACATATAAAAATATAAAAGTTAAAAATATATAAACAATATATAATTCTACAAAATTTAAAGAAAAAAAAATTATTTAAAAGTGTTACCTATATTATTAACAAACATAATCAAATTAAAAAATATGTTCATATCAAATAAACAAAAAATTGTATACTTCAAATACTTAAAAATAATATATATATATATATATATATATAACGTAAATAAATTATATTTTATGTAAACATTAAATTGATAAATGTCAAATTTAATTTTATTATTCATTTTTTTATAATTTCACACAGTCAATAAAAAATAAATAAATTATTCTAAATTATTTATATAGCATTTTATATTACTTTTAACATTAGGGATATTTTGGTAATCTCATTTTTTTATCTATTAAATTTTATTTTTAATATATCGCATCACTCAATTTAATCACAAACATTCACCAATTTCACTCTCTAATCTACTATAAAATCACATCCTAAGCCCTTAAAAAGAATAATATCATTCTTCTCAAAAGAATTCAGCCTTAGGATCTATTTGTTTTTAGGAATGTACTGTTTAGGAGGGGAATTAAAGGGTATCTCTAGTTCGTTTCAAAGCATTTGTGGGGATTTGAGAGATGGAATGAAACTCATTTTCTCACAGTAGTAAAGATTTTCGGGGAAAATCACATCATCACATGTTATTTTACCAGTTTTCTCGTAACTTTAATCAATTGTCTTTTTGTTATTGTAGTCTCATTTACATATTTAAAGTATAAATATATGAAATATTTTAATATTTACAAGTTATAAATTAAATTAGTATATACATAAATTTAACTATTTTTCATATATTAATAATAATAATAATAATTAACAAACAACTTTCATCTTTCTATCATTTGAAACAAACAACTTCACTTTCCTCTCTCAATTCCCTCAAATCCATCTTCCAAAACAAACAAAGCAAACACATACAGTGGCAGATCTTGACAAAAAATGTCGGAGGGGTCAAAGTAATATAATTTTGATATAATTAGATTCGATCATTAGTATAATGCTTTAAAAAATAACTTCTCTAACTGAACATTTTTTATCATTAGTATAATGTTTCAAAATATGTGAAGAAGTAGAAACTATCTTGTTTTAGTCAATAATTTTATTTTCATCACTCTTAAACGATTAATTTGTTCTTCCATTTTTATCAATATACTTTTTTTGTAAATAATACTAAAAAATAATTGATCATAATCTAATAAAAAATTAAGACACGTAATTATTAAAAAAAATATATTCATTATTATTAATACATAATATTTTTTTTTCTATATTCATAAAAAAAATATACAAAAAGCTCATGAGATAAAAAAATAATGTTTTCATTATCAACTAAGACAAGAGACAAGAAAGGAAGAGGATAAATGAAAAATATAATGAGTTTATGTCTAACTATTTTTTTTTTTAAATAAAAAGAAGACATATGAGAGTGAGAGATTATTACAATTTGTGAAAAACTAAAAAGATAATGAAAAGAAAAATAAAAATTATGTTAATAAATATTTGGTTTAATTACTTTTTTGATTCATGCTTTCCTTTAAAAATTTTAAGTTGGTCCTCCAATATTTTTTTAATCTCAATTTGGTCTTGATTTTTGAAAAACTAATGTAATCCAATCTTTTACTATCAATTTCGTTAAATTTCTTGAAACAGATCAATGATCTTTTCATTAAAATCGAGACTCTTAATATGAATGATTTGCTTTGTTGGTGTAATTAACCTAATCCTATTATCAATTTTTAAATAAAAACAGGAACCAAAAGAAAAGTTAAACCTGAATATATATTTTTATTATATTTAATTTTATATTTTATTATGTATTTACATTAAATATTATGTTTAAATCAAAAAAATAAGAAATAAGAAATCTAATTTTTATTAATTTTTAATATATATTGCCTACAATTTAAAAAATTTAAAAATTTAATAAATTATATATATATATATATATATATATATATATATATATATATATAACTAAAAAAAAAATCAAAATCTTAGGGGGGGCTAGGGCCCCTCCCTACCCCCAAAGAGGTCCGCCTTTGAACACATATTTAAATTACATTTGATCCCAACTTCTAAGTAATGTAAGACTATTGGGTGCCATAGAAACAACTTAATTCAATAAATTGACATTAACTTTGTTTAAAGGTGTGACCTCAAAAATTGATCTACGTGTTTAAACATAAATCATCTTTCACTTTGAAGGCATCACGTAATCAAATGGTTTTGAGATAGAAAACTACTCAAATTTAACACACGACATACTATATTTTGTCACGTGACAAACCTAAATTTTATCACGTAACACTCCTAAACGATGTTAACGTTAATTTAACCTAACATACCATATTAAATTATTTAACAAAAATGAATGACTATGACTAAATTAGTAACTAAGCAATTATTATATTACAGTGACATAATTGTATCTTTATGTAAGAGAACATAAGAGACAAACAAAAATATTGATTTAGACAAGAAAATAATAATAAAAAAAAATGTGGCACGCATGGCGGTAATAATTTTTGTTTAAAAGGATCTAATTGAAACATTTTTCAAAAATTGATATGCAATTAACGCTTCTACCAAAGTGGATATCATATAAGTAATTAAACTAAGGCTTAAATATACATTTGGTTCCTATTTTTGTTGTTTTTATTCAATTTGGTCATATTTTCGTTTTGTGTTCAATTAGCTACTCATTTTTGTCAAATTATGGTCAATTTTGTCATTTTCACTAACCGAGTTTAAATAGTTAACGTTTTTGAACAGTACATGCCACGTTTGGGACTAAATTAAACAAAAATAACGAATATAGGAACTGAATTGAAAAAAAAATAATGAATATCAGACTAAATTAAAAGAAAAAAACATCCACAAACTGACACGTGACACAAGCATTGACACGTGGCACAATTGTGACTTGACACGTGGACAATTTTTTTGAAATTAAAAAAAATTTAAAAAATTTAAAAATTAAAAAAATCATAAAAATTAAAAAAATCAAAAGCTGATACGTGACATGTACGGTTTAAGAACGTTAACTATTTAAACACGTTAGAGAAAAAAACCAAATTGACCATAATTTAACAAAAATAAGGACCTAATTGAACATAAAATGAAAATAGAGACAAAATTGAATAATAAAAAAAAAACTAAATATATATTTAAGCCTTAAACTAAATAAAATATACATGTGAAATAATATAAAAATATACCTTTAATGTAAATTAATTAAGGTACCTAAAATCTTAATCCTTTAGATTAAGGATTGATATATTTTTGCTCTCGTTGTACACTTAAAAGTCACAGACGAACTAATGGGACGTATTTAGAGCATATCGCCAACCTATTTATCTGGACGAGACATGGTCGGTATGTGATTTATAACTATACGCATATAAAATTATGGATTGTTTAATATAGAGGTCACTTCTGAATCTAAAATCATTTTTTAATTCATAAATTGTTTTTAAAGAAGGCTTTCTAGATTATGTAATCCAAAATACAATATTAAATTATACAATATTAAATTATAGATTACACCATCAAAATTGAAATTGACTTTCAATTGGTATATATTTTTAAACGGATTTCGAAATCCGTTTCATACTTTTGATTAGGGTCAAAAAGGTAATTATTGGGGATACAGGAGAAGGTTTAGGGTGCAGAGAGAAGCCCCAAAATCGTAATAGGTCCGAATGGAACAAATCAATGGCGCATGTCTAGTTTGTTTGTTGGGTTTTTCTTCCTACACCCTGAATTTTTCTTTCTACACTTCCATGTTTGATTGTGAAGACCATAATATCCTTCAAAAAAATAAAAATAAATTATAAATTAAATGTCTTTGCAGCCTGCATCCCCAAGAAAAAAAGTCGGTAACACCGGTTTCTGAAAGCCGGTAACATCGGTTTCTGAAAGCTGTTAACACCGGTTTCTGAAATCTGATAATCCTAATTTTTGTTTTTTATTTTTTTATATATATTTTTATATATTTTAAAGTTATATTTATATAATTATATTATTTATATTAAGTTTAAGAAAATTTATAATAATTTTATTTATATTTTTTAGTTGTACATCTTTATTGTTTAAAAATAAAAATTAATTTGATGGATGTTGGTTGATAAAAGCGATTATGGTTCTATCTCTAGTCATAATAAAATTATTTATCAATAAGTTATCAAGAAAGTATTAAAGTAAAAAAGAAAAGTAAGGAGATGAATGATTATGAATATATTTTGAGTTACATTACAAATTATGCTACACATAATGAATTAGTTGGATAACTTTGATTTGGATTAGCAATTAGAATATCTCTATTGCGTGAATTCAATAATTTAGAAATATTAGAAATTGAAAAATGCATACGTGAATCACTCTATAAAAATGATTTAAGTAAAGAAAATGAAGAACTTTTTATTTAACTAGAAAATTAATTTATGTATAAAAATAAATAAATTTGACATTCTTAAAATTTTGATTCATGTTTCATCACTGTTCGTATCTTAAAAATCGACAAAATTAAATTCTGAAAGCCGAAAATTCCGTCTTCTAAAAATTGGTAACTCACGTTTCTGAAATCCGGTAAGTATAAACCAAAAGGATAACAGGGAAATTATGAAAAAGTTCGGGGTGCAGGAAGAAAAATCGGGGGTTGCAGGAAGAAAAACCCTTGTTTGTTAAACTTGAAACGAGGGTTTAACATTTGTTGCATCTTTTTCGCACACACGTTCTCACTCTGCAGTTCAACCCAGCAACCATTCTCAACCGTTCTCTCGCTCATTCCTCTGGTAATGCCTCTTCTGCGCTCATTGTTTCATTCTCATATTCTTTTTCTTCTCTGAAAAATGTGATATAATATTTAGGTGCCATTTTTTTTTTCGCTTTCATCGAAATGATGTGGATTTTGGAGTTTAAGAAAATCTCTTGCTTTTTTGGGTAGATGTTCCCAAAGATCTTTGAATTTTTCCCATCTATTTTTATCTGATTAGAATGCGGTTTCAATCATAAATCAACTGTTAACATCAAGCAATTCTTTGTGTTGGTAATTCTTTGTTCTTTCAACTTGCTTGCTGCAAAACATGAAAAGGCCCTCGAAAAGTAGAGATAGTTGTGATTAGTCGAGTTCTTTAAAACTTCAAGAAATTGAAATTGCATCCAGAGCCGTGTGTGGAAACTATAAATGCACTGAAAGAGCCTCTTGTATAGCATAGGACTTGATCATTTCTGAATTAATAAGTCAAATTGTTGTTTAGGTATGTGGCCTCATGCTGGTGTCAGTGATTTGGTAGTAGTTTTTCCCTGGCCTGGCCATTGACTCTCGAGTCTTGAGCCAGTCCCTTTTTCCGGTTGTTGAACATTCCAGATTTTAAATCATTGACTTCTACCAGTCATATTTTCTAAAATATGGAAAACCCAGATACAACGTTGACAACTTCATCCCTGCCTCCACCACCTCCATTAGCTGCGGACGAGCCAGAGCACAAGAAGCTGAAGATGTCCACCACAACTTCTGATGATGAAGAATGCCCAACTGCCCCAGGCACCAAGAAACGATACAAACGACGTAAGGTTGCCATTTTCTTTGCTTACTGTGGTGTTGGCTATCAGGGTATGCAGAAAAACCCTGGTGCAAAGACCATTGAAGGTGACCTAGAAGAGGCCTTATATGTGTCTGGAGCTGTTCCTGAACATGATCGTGGAGTTCCTAAACGATATGACTGGGCTCGCTCAGCTAGAACTGATAAAGGTGTTAGTGCTGTTGGTCAGGTAGTCTCCGGTCGTTTCTACATTGATCCTCCTGGCCTTGTTGACCGCCTTAATTCAAACCTTCCCTCTCAGATAAGGATCTTTGGTTACAAGCGTGTGACAGGTTCTTTTAATGCCAAGAAGTTCTGTGACCGGAGGAGGTATGTATATCTCATTCCTGTGTTTGCTCTTGATCCAAGTTGTCACCGTGATAGAGAGACTGTCATGGCTAGTTTGGGATCTACAAACGAGCTTGTTAAATGTTTGGAGTGTTCTGAGAGAGGCCGAAAGGTGGTAGGATTAGTTGGTAACCGTAAGCACAATCTGGAACTTGAAGCTATCGATGTTGACACTGGTATTTCATCTAACAGAGATGTTGTGCTTGATTCTGTAATTACAGAGGATGTGGAAGTTTCTCTGAGCAAAGGTGACGATAATCATTTAAATGGGGAGTCTGGGATTGATACTAAGGGTGGAGTTATAGTTGATGGCACGAACCCTGAAACTGGTATTGAGAACGTGATTCTTGTTCAGGATGAGGATATACCTTTGAACGGTGAATCTGTTAATAATTCAGACATTATTGAGGAAGAACAAATGAATGGAGAGGATAAGTCTACTGGTGGAAGCAAGTTCTATTATGGTGAGAAGGAGAGGGAGAGATTTAATAGGATTTTAAATTATTTTGTTGGGACTCACAATTTCCATAACTTCACCACCCGAACAAAAGCGCAGGACCCTGCTGCTCGTCGTTACATTATTTCATTCAATGCTAACACTACTGTTGTAGTTGAGGGCATTGAGTTTGTAAAGTGTGAGGTCGTGGGACAGAGCTTCATGCTTCATCAGATACGGAAGATGATGGGGCTGGCTGTGGCAATAATGAGAAATTGTGCACCAGAATCACTTATCAGTAAAGCTTTGCGGCAGTGAGTACAACTTCTATTGTTTGTGTTATCTGTTAGTTTTCAAGTTTTCATTTGAAATGCTGTGATTCTCATTGGATGCACTTTTTTTACTTGTGTTTTCCTAAACGCAGGGATGTCAACATTAACGTGCCTACTGCTCCTGAGGTTGGATTATATCTGGACGAGTGCTTCTTTGCTTCATATAACCAGAAGTGGAAAGATAGCCATGAAGAGGTGTCAATGAAAGCATATGAGAAAGAAGCTGAGGAGTTCAAAATGAAGTACATATATTCCCATATTTCTTCCACGGAGCAGAAGGAAGGAACTGTTGCTCTTTGGTTGCATTCTTTAAACCATAGAAATTATCCAGATCTGCGTGATGTTAATGAGGAAGCCATCACTGATAACAAGAGTGCAGATCCTGAAGAAGCCATCTCCGATCACAAGACTGCTGATCCTGAAGAAATCACCGATAACAAGAGTGCTGATCCTGAAGAAACCATCATTGATAACAAGAGTACTGATCGTGAAGAAGCCATCTCTGATAACAAGAGTGCTGATCCAGAACAAGGCATCACTGATAACAAGAGTGCTGCTGATCCTGAACTATAGTAGTGACTGAGTGAGCTGTGTTTCCAATTGTTTATTGTCAACCTCTTCTTTCTAATTGATTTAGGCCTGACTTTTCACTGCATACAATTGACTGTTACATGTCTATCTCCCCTGCTTCGCAACATATACAATCTACAAAGTATGTAATTTGGTTCTGAGTCCATCACTCGGTAAGACACTAAAAAGAAATGAAAGGATATATGTTGTATTTTGTTATTTTTTTAAGTCTACATTATGATATTTACTTATTAAGCCATGGCTGAGTAATAATAACTATCTACTTGTGCTGTAAATTGAGATCCATTGCAAAAGAAACGCCTATGTCATTGCAATTCTAACTATGATGATATGACTCGTGAATTCTGTTCATTTTCCTTGATTTAGTTTTACTTTTCTGTAGTAGTTTGGTTCTTGAGTCAGTTTAGTGATCACGAATTCATGTTTCTGCACAGTTTAACGTTTCCTTTTGGAAACCAAGTGACTCCAAAGTGAGCACACATTATCGAGATGTCTTCTAGAGTGTAGAAGGATTCTTGTCCACTCACTGCAATTGATTTCAGCTTCATGCTTATTCTGCAGTACTTGAATCTGTTTTCTCTCTGTTGTCATTCTGTTCTTAATGTCTGACCCTGCACCAGTTTATATTGTTTGTTCCAGATTTAGTTTCCTTGAGCAGTTGTATTAGATTCTCATGTTCTAGCTTTTGTTAGCATTAATCCTGGTAGTTTCTTTTGCATAGAGCGTTTGTGCATCATGATTAAATTATCCAACCAGTGCTTCTGATTTTACATGGTAATTTTGCTGCTGTGAGTCATGTACTAGACCTGTCTTTGGCATTTACATTGTATCTTTATACAGGTCTGAGACTTGATATGAATTAGATGTGTGCTGAATTGCTTTGCTTCACCTGAAAGCATCATGGTTATGGATACTTAAGTACTGTTATCGTGTGAGATAAAATCACATTGGCCGTAATCCTCTTTTCCTCTAGCAATTTAAAACTGGGCTAAGTACTTGAAGAATTCTGCATTAGTTTTCTGCATAACCACGTGTTGCATTTACTGAATTAGTTCATTCCATGCATACCAATTAATCAATTACCTATTTTAAAGTATTAATTGCACATCAATCTCAGTGGCAGATTTGGGATGCAGAGTTGGACTTGTCTTGGTTGTTGCATTGTCTTGAGTTTGTTTGCATTATTCTCATCTTGTTTGGCATCTTTCAGATCTGAAGTTATATGCTAGCATTGCATTCTGCATAGATTGGGGAATCTGTCATGATGTGGCAAGTGGAACTCTTCATATATATCTTAGGTTCATGCATCTGTTTTGCATTTTTAAATTTATTCAGTTCCTAGAAAGTAGAGCTGAAACAGGTTCTGTATGGGTCCAACAGCTAATTCCACAATGCATTCACGTCCTTTAGTTTCCAGGGTCACCATTTTGCATCATTTTTATTTTTACCTTAGCATATCATGCATGCCACTCACCTATAGTTTCTGGTTTTGAGCATTAAATACATATTAGTTTTAGGGGATAACAATACATTAAGCATCTGCATTGCTTACAGTCAGCAGGTTCATTTGATAGTCACAGCTTCACAGCTTCACATCATTTGATACCCACGTAGATTCTTACTCATTTCATTTTAGATTCAATTCATCCTCTCATTAGGTTTCATGCATCTACAACGAAATATAAGTTCATTTACATTCACAGTCTAAATATGGGATCGTTCATTCAAAAGGACGAAAAGGAAATAAAGTACAATATAAGTTCAGTTTTTGAATTACATTCCTCATCTACAACGAAAATGCAGTAGTGCTATACAAAACTGATGAACAAAAGCAATCAACTGCTATGTCACAGTTCAACCGTTCAAACCCCAACTTAGATTATGTCTCACTTTATATTAACTACGTGATATGTTGGGAAATTCTGCCTCCCAAATAAGAGGCCAAATAAACAGATTTCATCAACAAAACCTCTTCTAAAGCAAGCTTAGCTACACTGATATGTTGGGAATGAAATCGCTAAAACCATCACTTAGACAGTCAATTTTTTAGAGCAAGAAATGTTTTTGAAAGGATACAATTTTATGCAATTCTTATCTCTAATTCTTCTACTCTCATACTTTTACCGATTAATGAATCTAACTTTTTCTTCTCTTTGGTACCTGTATTCTTTATTATCATAAGAAAAATAAAATTGAGCGAGTTGAAAAGAAAATTAAAGTTTTAGATACCTATAAGTGTAATTTCATTATTTAATAAATTCAAGTTATCTTAATCAAATGTTTTAAGAAATAATTTAAATTAAATTAATTCATATTTTTGTCCATAAAATTATAAAATTTCGTATTCAAAGACATATCTAATTCCTCCTATGTTTACTAAATATTGTCAAATGAAGAAGTATTGGAAGATAGTTAAGCTCTTTCCATATTTGTGATTTATTAAAATTAGTTATTTTCATTCTTTAGTTTATATCATTATAATAAGACATTTGATAATGTTTTAAATTTTATAATATTTGAATGGTTTTACTCAGAATGATTGTTGATATTTGATTAGTTTGATTCAATTGAGAATTTAATTACTTAATTTATGATTGGTGATAAATTTTCATTTATTTTAATTAAGTAGGTATCTAACTGTTTAATTTATGACTGTTCAACATTGATTTGCCATTATTGATTTTTTTAATAAAGTAGGTATTGAGCAAATAAAAATACAAATAATGAATTTTATGGTATAACAAAATTACCGACTGTAGTTTTTATAATGAATTTGTGTTATATATTCAGCACATTTTTTTTTTATAATTACATGTGAAAAAATATTTATAGGAAATGTTGTCTAGAGACATTAAAGAGTTATCAGTAGAAAAAAAAGAGAAAAAGAATTGGTAATTACTTATATTAATTGCTCCCCGAAATATCCATATCAATAATTATTGACATAAATATATCATACATCTGAATTTTTTAATGACAAAGAAATTATCAATAAGATTATTATAATCGAAAAATAGATATACAAACAGATTTTGATCCTAACAACAGATTCTTCTTCACTTTCTTCGTTTTTATTTTTTCCTTATCTTTCCACTATCAAGACATTTTAATTACAAACATTTGTATCAGTTTATTTTCCTTTGTTATTTTAGTATCTTAATTATATCTTTTTGTTATATAAATTTGCATTATACAAAGACTCTAAATAATAATAAATTTTAGTGATTAAAATTAGTTTTAAATACTAATTTATAAAATTAAAAATTATATTTTATTATAATAATTAGTATTATAAATAAAAAATTATAATTAACGATTAAAAATTGATTTAGAAAATAATATTTTTATATTCAAAACTTCATTAAATTTGATTGATCAATATATAACTAATTCTTTTATAAATCGATAATTTAATATCTAAATTCATCATTATATCAATTAATTATTTTTAATTAGAGATTTTTTTGTCTGTTTATTATTATAAGTTTATTAATGTTAGATTAATTTAAAACTTGTTTATTGTCTCAATTTTATTACAATAAATGCAGTTTTTTTATCCATCAGTCATTGAGCTGGCTTTTTTAGTTCATTATTCTTGTTAGCGAATTCGACTAGTTGTAGTAAAGACGGTTTACTGACTTTATTTTTTAAAATTAAAATTTAAAATGAAAAAATAGTTTTAAAGAGTAATTTTTATGTTATATTATTAAAATATAAAAATAAACAATATTATTATAAATTAAATCATTAAAAAACAAGTTTCGATATTGTGTTAGAGATTAGTAGTATCTGTAGCACAAAATCTTAAAACAATAAATTTAAAAGTTTTTAATTTTTAAAAGTTTTCAATTTTATATAGTTATCAAATTTGTTATTTTTATTTAGTGTGAAACTTAAACGCTCACTCAAATTTTCAATAAAGTATATATGTAACTATTTTTTTAACTTCATTAAATTAAAAATTATTATTTTTTATATATATTTCTTGAATTATAAAAGAACTTTAAAATATATTCACAACAAATAGTAAATAGAATAAGAATTAAAACAAGAATTTTAAAATTATTAGTTGTAGAAAAGCTTATCATAGAAAATAATTTCAAAGAAAATAATATGGGTAAGTGAATTAATTTATCAGCGGACAAAAATAAATAATAAAAATATAAATAAATTGAAAAGAAATATCTTGTTGATAAATAATTAAATAACAAAATAGGAAAAGAAATAAAAGGACCCGCACATTAATAAAAATATAAATAAATAAAAGGAATAATATATGGTTGTAAGTGAGTTAAATAACGTAAATATAAATTAAAATATAGCATTAGTTTATAATTGCAAATAAAATTTTGAATGTATAATATTATATATCAATAATTTCTATACAAATGTTAAAATTAATTTAAAAATAATAATTTTATAAATTAAAAAATGTAAAATTTTAAAATAATTTTATAATAAATTAAAATAATTTAAAATTTTAAAAGACCACATTGCTAAAATCATGTTAATGTTATTGGAAGAATGAGAATGTACCAAAATAAGTATCTTTCATGGCTTGGGAATCCAACAACTTAAAAGGAAAATTGCAACAACTATGGAACATGACCAAAATTTGTTGGGACACAAATAATGTTGGTGATTTCAAAAAATCACAGGTTGCTTGCACACTATAATCATATAATCGACAACCATCTTTTTTTACCGTCTTGAGTTTCTATTTGTCATTTTCTCAGTCTCGTTAAATAAAACTTGAAGAGGACAAATATATTATTAAAAATAAATTCAATAATATAAACATAAAAATAAATTAAACAAATAAAATGTTAATAAACATGATCAAATTTATTAAAATCAATATAAAACGGTTCGCTTTCTCTTACATTACTAATTGAAGTGACACTACACTTAGAACAAGAAATATTTTTGAAAGGATAAAATTTTATGCGATTCTTAACTCTAATTCTTCTACTCTCATACTTTATATCTTTATTATTTTTTTTCTCCTTCTTTCTCGTCTAAATTTTATTTAGATTAAACATAAATAACTTACTTTTAAAATATAAATTTACTTACAAATTAAAGAGTAAGGTTTTTTAATTTTGATATTTAAATTAAGGATTCAATATGTTTTTAGTGCATGAAAATTAAAATTAGTCTCTCTTAGAAACCTTGAACCAATTCAGTTCCTCAATTATGTACATGCATGAATTTAGTCATTTTAACTTAATTTTACTCACTTTATTTGATGTTTAAAATGTGTTTCTCAAGTAATATTGAAACGAAAATATATGTGTCAAATGGTGTAAACAAACTAAAATATTATAATGAAATATGTTTAAAATGTTAAATAAACTTAACAAAATTTGGTTAAAGAATTAAATTTACGCATTTACAGAGTTGAGAGACTGAATTGATTCAAGATTTACAAGATAGACTAATTCCAATTTTCACTCAAAGTCGAAAAATCAAAACCATATTTAACCCTTAAATTAAAGATAAAATAAAAATATAATCATTTAAAAATAAAAATAAGGGACAAATAAACAAACACTCACACATTGTACATTATTACATCAATTGAACCAAATCTTTGTTTATTTTTTTTTAAAAGACATATTAGGTTTAAAAGGCATCATTCTTGCCCTAATTTAACAGTTTATGGTTCTCCAATTCCACAACCAGTCAAAGCTGTGGTATAAAGGGATATTCTTTGAGCACATTTTTTATGACAGTGAAATATTACAACTTCTATATCACTGTGGTAATAACAGAGTGAATGGTTAGTATTTGAGATCGATGAAGCTTTTGATGAAAACTTTTAACACTTGTTTTGAATGCTGTACAGAATTTCAGCACTAAAAAAGTTGTTGAAGCAGTGACCATGAAAATTTATTTTGAAAAACGAAGCAATGTGAAGGTGGTCCATACCCTTTTTTGGAACATATCTGCAAGCTCATCTCAAATGGTTCTCAGCCATAAAATCACCATATATGGTTTCAGCCATTGATGAAACTAGTGGCTCTTGCTTCATCTCAGAAGAGATAGAGTTCATCTTATTATCAACTATCTACCACACGATACTCCCAACAACTCTTTCTTTTCTTGTCAGCTTTTGTGTGGTCTTCAATTAAATCACACACCTTCTAATAATGTCTTGCTTTCTCAACTATAAGACAATGTTCTTCAAATTTTTTCAAAGTTTCAAGCACACTTTGCTTCAATATTGGACCATACTTTGTTGAGATATTACCACAAAAGCTATTCCATCTCTTTACTTGTCTCAAGGCTTACGACATTATCGTTTTCATCACTGTCAAATGGTTACAAAAAACTTTGAGAAATCATTGTGTGGTTCGTAGAGTGTCACGTATATGACTTCATCAGTTGATGAAGGTAAAACAATTACTTCGTTCGGTTAAATATGTTTTTATCTCTCAACTTTCAGTTTTAGTCTCTCTTCGAAACTTTGGCTCAATTTAGTGCTTCAACTTCAAAATTGCGTGGATTTAGTCATTTTAACCAGATTTTGTTAAGTTTATTTAACATTTCAAATACATTTTATGATAGTTTATTAGCTAATAGCCTAATATTGAAGCAAAAATGTGTCAAACGGTGTAAACATCTCAAATGCTATCATGAGATGAAACGTTAAATAAACTTAACAAAATTTGTTTAAAAGGACTAAATTCACGCAGTTTTGAAATAAGAAGACTAAATTAGACCAAAGTTTCGATGATGGACTAATTCCAATTTTTACTAAAAGTTGAAGGAGAAAAACATATTTAACCCTAATTTAAAATTTTAAACATGGAATATTTATATATGACAACAATAATATTGTACATCAAGTGAGCAACATTTTCCATTACATTAATTTTTTTCTAAACATAACTCTCAATCAATTCGGTCAACGAGGAAATGAACAAGTAAAAAAAAGAGTTGATAAAAGGAATTATACCTCTCAAGTGTTTCAATTTTGATCATTTGATGTATATTTGAATGAAATTACAGAGAATATTTGAAGATGTTTGGTAAAAAAAATATTATATATATATATATATATATATCAATTGCAATATTATAACAACATAAACAAAAATGATAGAAGTTAAATTATCAAATCTTGTAACATGGTAGAAAAAATAAGGTGTACTAATATTTTGAGACACACAAAATTTCTACATTTGTTTGGCATCGTCCTTTATTACTCTTTAACTTTTTTTTTCTTTACAAATATAAAATTTATTTTCCTTAAAATGAATGTAAATGTGTGAAAGTATCATTTTTCAAAAGAGTCACAAACTACCTTGGATGTGTTCCACGTGTAATTTCCTGTTTATAAGAAAGTTCCAATTTTGGTCCCCTGATTTAGGGCATGTGTAAGTAATTTATTAGGAAAGTTTCCTTTCTCTTAGATTAATAAATGCCCTGGTTTATCTCCTAAAGTTCAGCTCACTCTGATGACTGTTTCTATTGCATAATTAACAACTTCACTGTAACAATTCTGAATGAATTACCTTCATTAAACAATTTTCTGATTTTCCCTTTAATATGATGTCTTCAAAGACATCATGCATCAGCTTCAAAAGTGGGAACAGTTTAGTTCTGAATAAGGTGCCAAGAAAGAAGAGTGAAAATATATTTGTATTGGGGCAACATGCCAACTGCATGCGGTCTACGTTGAACTCTCGATGTTCTGCAGTGAAAGGTGTCTTGGTTTTCTTTTCTTCATTATTCACTGTCACAAAAAAACTGAGTTCTTCGTATTATTTTTCATTGTGAATATGCATGAACACTTAATTTAACTCTTAGAAACAAAGATGATTTTTTTGAATAATATAAATGTTTACCACTCATTTTAAGCTTTCAAGACTCAAAAAAGGTAAAAAAGAAAAATGGCCTTAGGTAGCTGGATGTAGATATTCAAAGTTTGGATCCAAGTTATATGCTTTCCCCTCTTTTCAGGGCACTCTAGAACATGACACCCCCAATGAGTTGGACACTGTTTTCATTTGGAGAAAAGCCTTTGAAACTTTGATTAAACCAAATCAGAATGTCTTGAATTTAGTTGAGGTATTCTCCATATCAGTCACATGTGAGATTTTGAACAATACCATGAACATGTACAAAACTACCACTAAAATAACTTGGACTAGTGTATTAAAAGTGTTCCAAATAATCCATTAGGATCAATCTGTTGTTAGTACAAGGTTGTTTTTGGGTTTGGATTAAATTTATGAAACTGAACATGTAAAACAGATCAGTTAAATATGTTGTCACAGTTCAGCAAAAGTTCTAGCTCCAATAACTCACCGTTCCATTACCACCACAAAAAGATACACTCCAAAGCCAACCACCTACACCTGTTTTTTCTTCTGCAAACAGCATTTCTCACATGGGGAATTAAACATATCGACAACACCAATGATTTCACTTCATCCACTTTTTTGTGTGATAGCTAGTTTAACTTACCATAAATTTTTCTAACTTTTTCACAATACATGAGATAAGTGAATGCTAGTATGCCACGTAGTTAACAGGTATATCCATTCATCCCACGTGTGTTTTCTTTTCTATCAGAAAATAAATACAGTTAAATACTAAAATTTATTTTAAGAAAGTTTTTGTATTATTGTGTATTGTTTCTGCTGCAGTAGCACTTTCTTACTCTCCCAACTGTGATGTTATATGTCTCTCTCTTCCTCCAAGAAAAAAGGAGATACTAAGTTTGAATATTTTCCATTGCCACGCCATGATGAGATACTAATTACGACTAAATTATGAGAGTTTAAAGATAGAGAGGACAAGGTGATTAAGATAATGAAACCACACATGGCAATCTCAGAACCATACACCTAACAAATTCTTGTTTGTCCCAATGTCACAGGACACGTACGACAAAACCATGCGTGGCTCACCTTCTCCTTACATATACGACGCATGTTGTCACTCAACACCAAACCATCACCAGAAAAAAGAAAAACCAGACCAACCATACTACACCAGACACTCCTCCTAACCTTCAAAACCCCTCTTCCTCTTCATCAAGCCGTTATAAAAACTTCTCTTGGTTCGGACTTTTGCATTTCACCTGCATATCTGTTCTAACATGGCTCCCGGGACTGGTGTCTTTGCAGAGATTTTGGATGGAGATGTGTACAAGTACTATGCCGATGGGGAGTGGAAGAAAGCTTCTTCTGGGAAAAGTGTTGCCATCATCAACCCCACTACAAGAAAGACTCAATACAAAGTTCAAGGTAAATCACCTAATTAAATTATCTCATATGCTAGCACTTTGCTCATACAGTGATTTCCCTTCTTGGATATGAAGCCCTTTACGTGTGGATGTTGCTAGAAGCTTGAGAATTCTAATTCTAGATGTCAGCTAAAGTTAGTAGCGAAACAATTAATGTTTAATTTTTACTAGTGAGGAGAAAACAGTGTCTGTTACTAAATTTTGTATTTTTAGGGCTCAAGTTCTTGTTTTGTGTGACCAAACTAAATCTTGAAAGCAAGGTTCTTCTTTTTGTTTACTTTTACAGTAAGTGAAGATAAGTGTGTGTGATAAGCTCTAGAATAAGGTCTAAATGGTGTTCATGCAGCTTGTTCACAAGAGGAGGTTAACAAGGTGATGGACTTGGCAAAATCTGCACAAAAATTATGGGCAAAGACCCCACTGTGGAAGCGGGCTGAACTTCTTCACAAGGCAGCTGCTATCCTTAAAGAGCACAAGGCTCCAATTGCAGAGTGTCTGGTGAAAGAAATAGCAAAGCCAGCCAAAGATGCTGTTACAGAGGTGAATATTGTGTCACGGGTTATGTGAATCAAGTTGAATTATTGTTCTGGACTATTACTTTGAAGGATGGAGATAACTGGTTTTGTATTTCCTTGAAGGTTGTAAGATCTGGTGATCTGATTTCTTACTGTGCTGAAGAAGGGGTAAGGATTCTGGGAGAGGGAAAGTTCTTGGTGTCTGATAGCTTTCCTGGAAATGAAAGGACCAAATATTGCCTCACATCCAAGGTTTATCTCAACACTTCTTTCAAACTTAAATTTACACATAAAAGACTTCACAGCTCAAAATTCACCTATTCCTGGCTTGTCATACATTTTTGCATTGAAGCTTACATTTTAACATAAAAGATTCTGTTCAGGGTGAAATATCAAAGAGAATGGATAAAACAATTCTCACATTTAAAGGGGGTGATGGAGTAGGGACATTATAAGCAATAAACAGTAATATCAGAGAGAGAAGGCACGGTCTCTTAAACTCATGTATATCATGTATTGGTGGATAAAAGACAAAAATAATCAGGTCAAGGATAAATACACATTATCTTTTTAAAATAAACTAGAGGAATCAAGTTCTTGTTCATCTACAAAGTTCTTTTCTTTCAAGATGTCTACGTGTAAGAAAAATTTATAGATCAAGAAAGGTTTAAGTATAACTAGAGCAAAAATCGAGGGAGGTCAACTTTAATAACACTGATAAAGCAGAACTTGCATACTGGACAGTGGACACCATAGACCTTAGTCATTCCAGAAATATTTTATCATGGAAAAGTTCTTCTGTAATTCCTGGACACAGTCAGCTACATCTGGAAAATAAATGTAATAAAATATTTTTACCAACTCACACAAACAAAAAGACACAATATCAAAACCCTGAGTTCATATTGTTGTGTAATGCCTGCATCAGATTCCATTATCTTAGTAACTTTCAATGACTAGCAAATTGAATGATCGTGATGAGGTGAGTAGCCTAGTGTCTTCATGCTTTTAGATTTGGTTTTTTATGTGATCTAAGAAAGTTTCATTTGATTTTCAGATTCCACTTGGAGTGATTTTAGCTATTCCTCCTTTTAACTACCCTGTCAATCTTGCTGTCTCCAAAATTGCCCCTGCACTGATTGCTGGAAACTCCATTGTGCTCAAGCCTCCAACTCAGGTAATTATATCCTTCATTGTGAAACCCTCCAGAGATACCACTACTTGAATAGATCCACACTCTCACAGTAACAACTAGCTCATGTAAAAAAAGTGCCATGGCAGCGTTAAGTTAAACAGATCACAGCAACAACCGTTCCATTCCAGGATCTTTATTTCCTTAGTTTCTTCCCTTCTTTCTTTTGTTGCTCCTTCTAAGGTTTGTTTAATGATCCATTTCAGGGAGCCGTTTCTGGTCTGCACATGATTCACTGCTTTCACTTGGCTGGTTTTCCCAAGGGCCTAATCAACTGTGTCACTGGCAAAGGTTCAGAAATTGGTGACTTCCTAACAATGCATCCAGGAGTGAACTGTATAAGGTGACAGTTTACTCCCCTTTTGATGACGCTGTGATAGTATCATACTACACATCCTCAATTTCCATGTGCTAGAAATTTTTCCTCCACTGACTTGTGACTATGGTTTTCAGCTTCACTGGTGGAGATACTGGCATTGGAATTTCAAAGAAAGCAGGAATGATTCCTCTGCAAATGGAGTTGGGAGGAAAAGATGCCTGCATTGTTCTTGAGGATGCTGACCTGGATTTGGTTGCAATAAACATCATAAAGGGAGGCTTTTCATACAGGTAATGTCACAACTGTATTAGTACTTCTGTGACAAGGGTTCCTTTAATGCACTGATTTGGTAGAACTGTGAGGTATTGCTTCTAATATCAGTGTATTCTACCACATGAGATGAATGCTAAATGGTTAGAATTTCAGCATCATGTGCTTTTCCTTCTGGTATATGTCAGATATAATTCAGCAACAACAAAAATCACATTCTTAAGGAATTTTACTTGAATTCTAATTCCATATTTTTTTCAACAAAAGTGGGCAGAGGTGCACTGCTGTTAAGGTTGTCCTGGTAATGGAGTCTGTAGCTGATGCTTTGGTTGAGAAAGTGAAGGCTAATGTGGCAAAACTAACTGTGGGAGCCCCAGAGGATGACAGTGATATCACTCCAGTTGTGTCAGAATCATCAGCCAACTACATTGAAGGCCTGGTCTTGGATGCTAAGGAGAAAGGAGCAACATTCTGCCAGGAGTACAAAAGAGAAGGCAATCTCATTTGGCCTTTGCTATTGGATCATGTGAGGCCAGACATGAGAATTGCATGGGAAGAGCCATTTGGCCCAGTTTTGCCAGTAATTAGGATCAATTCAGTTGAAGAAGGAATCCATCATTGTAATGCTAGCAACTTTGGACTTCAGGTAACAAAATTATAGCCCTCAAACTTTATACAATGCTTTCTTATCATAGATGTAACTTGTATGAACAAATTGAACTTGTGCAGGGATGTGTCTTCACAAAGGATGTAAACAAAGCAATACTGATCAGTGATGCAATGGAAACAGGAACAGTTCAGATAAATTCTGCCCCAGCTCGTGGACCAGACCATTTCCCCTTCCAGGTGAACCCAGTCTAAAACCAACCAAATTCTGAAAATTCACGATTGCTATTTCCAAAACCTAGAAATTATGAAATTGTTTATCCAAATGTGAGAGCCATTATTAACAACAAATGCTGTCTGACAGGGTATAAAGGACAGTGGCATTGGATCTCAAGGGATTACCAACAGCATAAACATGATGACCAAGGTTAAAACCACTGTGATCAACTTACCCAGCCCTTCCTACACCATGGGCTAGTCCTGTAATAGTTATTCATTTGAGTGGCAGAAAAACAATTTATAGTGAGTTCGTAAGTCATGGTGAACGTACAAAGTGTGTGAATTTAGCATCTGCTTCTGTTCTGCAGCTGTGAATCAGAGATGAATAATGAGTTTGATTGATGGGGTCACATACCTCTACTTCATGTGACTCTTCTCATACTCATCTTTAGCATCATACCAATCTCAGTTATTGTCTTCTACCTTGTCATCATTTTGTAAGCAATTCCTGTTAAGTTTAATGTTAAATCAGTGAATTCAGGAGAAAAAACTCTGCTTTCTCTTTCCCCATTTCTTCCCCAATTATTTTCTCACAACCCCATTTTTGTTAATGCACCAAATGCAACTCCAAATCCTGGATTTCACTTTTTCATCCACTAAATGAATAAAATGTAAATCATAACATTCAGAGAAACTCACATTCAGAGAAATTAGAAAAAACAAAAGTTGAATACAAGACTGACAAAAAATATTTTACAGAAAATTTTCTAAAGAAAAGATAACCAGACATACACAAAATTGGGCTTTCTAGTGATTAGGGACCAGGCTTGAGCCCAAGATTCGATCTTTATTTTGAAAAAAAAAACAATGTTCTATTTAAAATAATAAAAACAAAGTGCTATTAAAAACACTAATATATATAAATACATATATGGAAGAAGCAGGCTTTGAATGGATAAAAAATAGTAGAAAGAAATTGTAGTAAATATGAAAAATTTCCGAAAGGGTCTTAGGGATTTCCATAACACTAAGTGGAGATGGAGGTGTAAAGAGAGTCCTATGATCTGAAGGGATTTGGGGATGTGATTGGTACAGGAGAAGGACATATACCTACAACTTTCTTTTGTCATTACCAAGCTACCTTTAATAAAGATTTATTCATGTCTAGTATAACATATCAACATTCTATGTTTTTTCAAGTTTCTCTTGTCTCACTTCAGAATAATTAACAACCCAATGCTGGGATTTTATTCTATTCAACTTTCAACTTATGTAACACATTTTTATACGTTATCAACGGATTTCGACTTTCTTGACATCACCTAATGACCATTGCTACTTTCAAATTCATGTTATGTCACACCCATAAAGTATATGCCTTGTGGGAATAAATGTATGATTTGAATCAACAGATTAGATTCTTATACATCAAAGTTTTTGTACTTTATAGAGTTTTAATACGAAATCCGTAGATAATTTATCTGTTACAAACACACAAATTAAACTTAATGAACTCTTATATATATATATATATATATATATATATATATATATATATATATATATATATATATATATATATATATATATGATATGTTTGAATATTTTTTTTCTTTTTATTAAAAACAAAACAACGTTAGTTCACGTCTTTTACTATCTTCTATTATTATTCTTTGTCTGAGAAAAAGTCGTACCTTGTTGGGACGCGTGTAACCGTTTCAAAAACAGGCTGTGTCCACATTTATGTTGTTTAACAAATTCAGATAAGAAGCAACAGTGACCAAATATTTCTATAATGAAAGTTATATATTGGATAAAATAAAATCAGTTATAGATTATTTGTTAGTTATGTTATTAACGTTAAAGTTTTACAGAGAAAGAAAAATAATGAAATTAGAGATATTAAAAAACTTGATGGGCAAGTCGCAGGTGAAACGCAACGGTTTTGTGAGAAATGAAAAAAAGAAAATGTATAATAATAACAGTATAGGTTGGTGTTGAGGTACGTATTTAAAAGGTAGCACTGTCTTGCACTCACTCTTGTGTTCTTCTTCAGAGTTTAAACCCTCTTTTCTTTTCTTCTCTTCTCTTCTCTTCTCTCTGGTCTAAGCTTATAACTGTGATCTCATGCAACCTTGTAGTAGAGAAATGCAAGGCGCTAACAATAACTCTCTCTTTAACAACAACAATGGTGGTAACAATCAGCAACAGATCCACTTTGATGCAACTTCCAACGACGATTTCCTCAAGCAAATGCTCTCCAACCTCCCTTCGTCTTCTCCATGGACACTGGACCCCAAACACAACCCCTTATGGGACCCTAATTCCGACGAGACCACGCCGGAAAACAACGTCGTTTTCCCCTACGACCTCGAACAAGCCAACTTGGCCTCCAAGTTTCGCAACCACCAGATCACCGATGACAAAGCCTCCGCTCTCATGCTCCAACACCACCATCAACTCCTCCTCTCCTCCGCCGCTGCCAATTCCCCCCTCCTCCAAATGCCCGTCTCCTCGCTAAACGACGTCGTTCACGCCTCCTCCTTCAAATCTCCCGCTCCGGTTTGTACCTTCTTCATTTAACCACCCCAAACATTTTTCTCCTCTCATTACCCTGATTTTCTGCTTAATTTTTTTTTCTTCTTTCGCAGAACGCTGACCCTTCTTCTGTTCAACCTCTCTACAACGCCTTCTCCGCCTCTCTCCAAGGCGCCGCCCAACCCTCCAACCAAACTCACCATTTTCAACTTCCTCAACAGGTTCTTATTTTTATTCTTCTTCTTTTATTATTGTTAATAATCAAATTAAATAAGAGTCTGATTTTGTCTGTGCTTGGAATTTCTAGGGGCAGAGTTTTGGAGCTTCGGCTCCGGCCAGTGGTGGTGGTGGCGGTGCTTCCGGTCAGCCGAAGCAGAGGGTTAGAGCGAGGAGAGGTCAAGCCACGGACCCACACAGCATCGCCGAAAGGGTACGTTTCTCTGTGTTTCGACGTAGCAGTACATTTTTTCTGTTCTGTTAAAATTGAAAAACAAATCAATGGAAACTCCGGAATAGGACAGAATCGCTTTGGTTTTCGATCTTTTGATGGTCATTGTCTTACTTTTGTTGTTCTGAAGTTGGGTTGGGAATTTTGTTGTGTGTGGCAGTTACGGAGGGAGAGAATCGCAGAGCGAATGAAGGCCCTGCAGGAACTGGTTCCCAATGCCAACAAGGTAAATATCAGTTGATTGATTAAAGTTATGTTAAACTTAATTATGTTGTCTTTTGTGGATTAATCAGAGTATAAAATGAGTAATAATTAAACTAAGCAGTTTTCAAGTGCCCAGTAGTTTTGGTATGTATTGTTGCGGCAACACCCTCCCATTATTATATATATACACATATATCTTTCCGTGCGTGCCTGAAATATGAAGCTGGAGAGCACTAAGGTTTGGTAGTTGCAGCAAGTGGGATTTGTGGTTTTGTTGTTATCTGTATGAAGAATGAAGAGACTAGACGCAACACATGAAAACAATATACAATAACAATAATAATAGTACTATTATATGCACCATTGCACCATCCAATGCAAGGATCAATCCTTGGTAAAAGGAGTCCTGCACTGTCTTTTTACAGTACAATCCCTTTTCTCTGATTCTTTTTTTCATACAGACTTCCTAAATTATTTTTCTCATTCACTTTACTTTAAAAAAGTATGAAATGTAAATTATAGAAGCAAATATAGTTTCCTTGTTCATGAATTGACAGACTGATAAGGCCTCCATGTTGGATGAGATCATCGATTATGTGAAGTTCCTACAGCTCCAAGTCAAGGTGAGATTCCCTCAGTTTCCTTCCACATTTTCTTAATGAATGGAGGAATATTATATACTGTCATAAATTAATTAATTAATTGGATTACACAGGTTTTGAGCATGAGCAGATTGGGAGGTGCAGCGGCTGTGGCACCCCTTGTTGCTGATATATCTTCTGAGGTAGACTACTCCACCTTACACTATTTTTTTTTTCTTCCACTTTGATTATCCCAATTAAAAGATTGTTTTTTTTTTCTCCTTTCATGTTATGAATTGTTAAATAAAAAAGGAGGAGACAAGAAAATGAGGAAGATAATAAAAAAAACATGGGAGGAATTCCATAAGAAGAAATAGAACCCATAAAATATTGTCGGAGTGAGTGAGTATGAGTAGTCTTTTTGTGTTGGCTTTGGCTTATTATCCATCCATCATCAATCAATCAATCAATCACCACAAAACGACAATCCAAAAGCAGCACGCGTGGCCACTTTCTCAGATTCCTCTTTCTCTCTCTCTCTCTCTGAACCCTATTGTAACTAACGCTGTCACATGGTGTCGTCTTTTTCACTGCAGGGAGGCGCTGACTGCGTTCAACAAAAACGCAACAACACCAACGGTAACTCAAACGGCAACCATGGTTCTTCAAACGACACCCTGACGACGACGGAGCAACAGGTGGCGAAGCTGATGGAGGAAGACATGGGATCCGCCATGCAGTACCTGCAGGGGAAAGGTCTCTGCCTCATGCCCATTTCTCTCGCCACCGCCATCTCCAAAGCCACGTGTCACACCAGAAACCCTTTCGCCAACGGCGATGGCCCCTCCTCCCCCGGAATATCCGCGCTCACCCTGCACTCCTCCACTCTCAGCAACGGCCTCGTCAAAGACACCGCCTCCGTTTCCAAGTCCTGAACGCGCCGTTTCGTTGACTTTCGAGTCAAACACTACACCAAACCAAACGACGTGACCACCACCACCTCAACCAAATCGAGAACAACCTCAACAAACCAAGTGACGTGGATTTTGTAAAGTCTAGGAAAGGCCGTCCTTCACGACGTCGTTTTTAACTTGACTTTCGCACCCACACGCTAACTTTCCAATCCTATCCTCTCTCATTTCTTTGTTTTTTTCGCCTCTTTTTCTTTTACTTTATTTATTTATTTCGCAACCAGTTTGTTATTTTTATTTTTTTTTAACACCTATATGCTACTTTTTCTTTTCTCTCTTTCATCCCACTTTCCTGCATTTACCTTATATCTTTTCCATCCAGAGGGGAAAATATCGGTTCTAAATAAATATTAACTAAAATTAACTAAATGAAAAGAAATATGAAAATTAACTAAAATTAATTAACATTTCTTTTTCTCTCTTCCGAAACAAATATTGTAATGTACTCACTCTTTGTCATTTGCACGAAGGCATTGTTATATGATTTTTATTTGAGTTCGCATACCATAATAAATTTTTAGAAACTGTCACGGATCAGACCAAGTACTTTTTCTGTAAGTACTTTTCTTTTGACAATCAAAACGTGGCCACGTCACCAATTGGGTTTAGATCAACTATTAGGTCAATTATAAACTGTTTACTATCGTTATTTGATTTAATCACGTTTGATACATGTAAAAGTGATTTTAAAAAAATAAAAAAAATAAAGTGAAGTTTGTATAACTGGTAGGGCTGACTCTAATATAAAGTAAAATCGAATCTTATTCAATGATCCTGCAAAGTTGCGTAGTAGCTTAGTGCCTCCTCTTATAAACGAGTAATTTCATCATAAACTGCACAATAACAAGCGCATAATACAACAGTTATGATACGAGGAAATATAAAAGTTATGCTCCAATATTGAAGAAAATTGTTAATAATTGATCGAGTATTTTTATAGTTAAAAATGAATAAGTAGTTTCATTTTCACTAGAAAAAGTAAACTATTTTTTTTTCGGAAAAAAAAAATCACTTTAGAATAGCCGATATATATAGGTGGTTGAAAAAAAAAATCGAAATATAAACTTGTGGGTGAAAATGCAGGACTCAAAAAGGTACACAACTAGATCTAGAAACTAAAAAATAAAGTGCTCTAACAATGGTTACCATTGAATAACATAGAATCCTTTTATGAATATTTGATTATGGTGAGAAGGGTGAGAAGGCAGAAAGAGACAAAAAAAAAAGTGTGGAATTGTTGAAATAGGTTTGTGAGTAGATATGAATGGGAGTGAATCTTGGAGACATGAGTCCATAAGTGAAATAGAAATGGTTGAATGTGACGTAGATGCGTTGAAAAACTTTCTTGTGCTCTATAATGTGTTTTAGTGCATTTTTTGTGTGTGTTTTCGTGTTTATCCAATTGTTGTGTGTAGTTTTATTGTACCAAAGACAAAGGTATCTCGAACATAGTGGCCACCAACCTACAACAAATCAACTTACTTTAATATTTCACACTCGGTATGCCTTCCACGTTTACACACTCTTTCTCCTATCTTTAACTACAATATTAACATTATTGTCTAACTAAGTTAACTAAAAAAATTGCTATACTTCTTTTTATCAAACACAGTTAATTATAATGGTCTTATTTCTTAAAGATTCTGGTAAAGTTGATTAAATATCTCTGGTTGAATTATGAGACCTAAATGTGAAAAATCAGAAATGATGGAGTTGGACATATCTCCTACAATCTCTTTATGTAATCTTTCATATAAGAATTTCATTTCTTTATGACGAGTTTTCATTCTCCCTTCACTGGATAACGCGGGTTGATATTTTCTGCCACATAGAATTTGTTTGATCATAATTTATTTGTTAAGAAAAAAGAAATACACATTTGTAATGGAATAAAACAAAAAAATATCCTGAAAAAAAAATTAATCCATATTATTTATAAATTCAAACATTGTCATTTTGTTATTATAAACTAAGGCTCCCTTTGATTGGCTAAATTTTAAATACAAAATATTCATCCCATTTTGTAATGAATAATTAGAAATGACAAAACAGAGTAATATATAGTAATTTTTTTAACATACTATACATCACAGAAAGAACAGAAGTATCAAGTTAGATACTTTAGATTGAGATTAACTATTTTTAAGCATGGTTTTATGGTTACAAAGTGATTTGTTTGCTAAACCAGAACCAGTTTCTGAAGATTGTACTGATGAAAGATGGAAATAGTATAAGGTAATAAATTTATTAATAAAAATAGAAATAAAAGATGTCTCACCAATATATTTATACACAGATAGTTATTTGACTATTTCTTTCTGAATCTTGTATTAACCTTTTAAGATGCTTAGAGAGCTTTAGATGGGACTTATACAACAGTGACACCAAGTGCTTTTGTTAGGCACAGATACCAAACAGGGTTTTTGCAACAAATGTCCTTTCTTGTTGTTAATTGCATAACTTCATCTTCAATAACATGGATTTAGACCAAAAGAATTTACTACAATTGCTATAATTTCTACACTTATCACACTCACGAGGGTGCAACTATACTCATGATTAAACCTCTAATGCAACTTTTACACCAAAGCACTCCTAATTCCATGGACGAATCTTTGATGCCATTCATACACTTTAACACTTATCTGATTGCAACCATGTTTCTATGGAGTAAATGATGGTTACTCTAATAGGAAAACATCCTTGAAGAAATGGATTAAGGAGTACATCAGACATTAACAGACCAGTATCTGAATTTGATCAGTTACCCATGTTTTTTTTCTAATATTAAAAAAGAGAAACAGAAGATATAATGGTAAATTCCTCACTATAACATTTGTCTAGTACCACATTACCAATCAGAGTTTAAATATCATTTTGACCACTACTGAAAAGGACACATATCCAATGCATTCATAGTGTAAAAGCCCCAAAAGGATCCTTGTTGGGTTATCCATTTGCCATGTTAAATATGCACAAATATGACTATGAACAATGTTGCAGAAAAGAATAAACCAAATGTGTGTCACTTCATTTATTCTTTTTGAGTTTTGACCAATGCTGCATAGATTAGATACCCAATTAGCCACAACTTCTACTATAACTGTACAATACAAACCATGCCTAGGTGAGGGAACTATAAATTTCTCAAATAACGACTCTCAAGAACTGAAAACACTTCTTTTAGACAAGGACAAAGGTGATCCGTATAGTTTTACACCCATGCTAACATGAATAAACAATGACAGTATTCTCCACTCACTTGTAAATCCTAGATACAGATACTTGTTCCAACCACCAATTGATATTGAAAAAGAGAAGGAAATTCATTCAAACCAACACCCAAAGAATCATTCATAAGCTATATAAATCCTTTATCATGCAACGAATATACACCCAAAGAATCATGGATAAGCTATCAGGGAAATCAACATGACCCATTATATCTACTACACTATACGTAAATAATTGATAAGAATCAAGTATTGGGTTTAATATTGGAAGGACCTCTGGTGGAACCTTTGTCATCCAAAAGTGTCTGAACCCTCTTGTTCTGGCAGTATTGCCTATCGAAATGTTTCACCTGGCACACCATTAACATACCCAATTTAGAAAAGCATCGATTTTTACCAATACAGAATCAGAATTGACAAAGAAGGTATGTTACCCAGGAAGATCGACACTGTTTGACGTATTCATTCCTGCATTGTTTGCATTCTAGGGGATATAGCAACCCAACAGATGCAATCTCTGTGGGGTTCTTGTCAGATTCCTTTTTTAAGCAGGCATAGAAAGCATCACGAGCCTTGTTCAAAAACACAAACAATTCAACAAGCATGCGAGAGAAAACAAAATTGCAGAAACCCATTTGCATGAAAAGAAAAAAAAAAAAAAAAAAAAAAAAAAAGAGACCTTGTAACAAGCTTCCCTCGCTTCGGTGAGAACATCAGTGTGGATTTTGTCAGATTTTGCTGCAGCATAAGTCATGTTATCAGAATGAATCAAGATATCTAAACTTGCCCTGCAGTCACAAACAAAACATTTATGGACTTGCCCAAACTGGGCTGGGCTTTATCTGAAATAATATAGCCCAAAATCTAATGGATCGTGGATTAGGATCTGGTACAAAAGAGAATTACTTTTTTCACCCCATTGTTTCCTCCCACACTTTCCTCAGTTGTATAAAAGATAAAAGCATAGGGACAAAAAAAGAAATTGTTCGTTTTAATTGAAGTGCATGGGATACAGACTCTGTAGTCTAAACCTTACGGTGGTGACATGGCGTTTCTAATAAAAAAATCTCTCTTTCCAAAAGATGGTTTTGGACAATTTGAACAAAAATATTTTACATTAAAAAACATTAAATTGAACAATAGAAGATTTTAAAGTTTTTCATCGGTTTAGAATTAGATTAGAAAAATGGCAATTTGAACCATGATGTATACATTATTAAAATATTTTTACTTTTATTGATTAATTAAATGAGTGGGTTGAAAAAGCTTTAATTCGTATAGTTTCATACAAAATTAGGGTCAATAAGATGGGTTTAAGAATCCAATTAATTTTTAAAATTGTATAAGTTCTTTAAATATTTTAAATTGCAAATTGATCTCCGAATATGTTACGTTAATTATAAATTGATTTTTTATTATTTATATATTAATTATAAAATTAGGATCTAACCTAATTTGTCTCATAGAGTCAACGAACTTAATGTTGTTCATTCGATTATTGGTCAACTTTGTTTGAATTTGATCTTCACACCTTATTCAACATGAAGTTAATTTAACTCAATTCAAAGTAAGTATGAAACAACTGGACGTAGATCCAATTCAGCTTAGTCTCACATAAGTCCAATTCAACTCACCAAAATTAAAGTTAAAATTTAATTTATATTTTATTAAATTAAATTAAATTTATATGTTATTAAATTAATTTTAATAAAAATAAAATTTAAATTTAAATTTTATTTTATATTTTTTTTAAATATCTGAGTAATAGATGGATTCTTTTGTTGTGGATCGAATGAGAGTAGACCCTATCCATATTCGACTCGATCTGTTGTCATTCCTATTCTAACCAAAATGTAATTTGTATCAGTCTACCTTGTCCACTCAAAACTATACTGCTAAATTGAATCGGACTTGAACCTCATCTCATTAAGACTTGTCTCATTTTATGACTTAATCTTAATTTAATGTATGTTAATCAAGACCAACTTGAAATGATGTTTGTGAGATCTAACTTTACCTAAGTTTCACTCGATTTTAATTATATTGTATTTGAGTTTGTATTTAGTAAATATCTTTACGTTCATAAAGATTTTTTTAGGTATTTTTTCTATTTTCAATTTTAAATATTTTATTTAACGTGAAGAAAATTCATTCAAGCGGGTATCGGTATCAGTAGTAAGAACACAAAAGTAGAAACCACAGACATGTATCACAAGGAATATACATCCAAACAATCATGCATAAGCCATCAGGGAAATCAACATGACCCATTATCACTGATAATCAAGTATAGGGTTTAAAAATGTAAGGACCTGTCATGTGATCGAAAAGTGTCTGAACCCTCGTGTTCCTGCAGTATTGCCTATCGAAATGTTTGACCTGGCACACCATTAACATACCCAATTTAGAAAAGCATCCATTTTTACCAATACAAAATCAGAATTGAAGGAGGTACTATGTTACCCAGGAAAATCGACACCGATTCACGTATTCATTCCTGCATTGTTTGCATTCTAGGGGATATAGCAGCCCAACATATGCAATCTCTGTGAGGTTCTTGTTAGATTCCTTTTTCAAGCACGCATAGAAAGCACCACGAGCCTTGTTCAAAAACACAAAGGATTCAACAAGCGTGCCAGAGAGAAAAAGAAAATTGCAGAAACAACCCATTTGCATGAAAAGGAAAAAAAAAAAAAAAACGAGACCTTGTAACAAGTTTCTCTCGCTTTGGTGAGAACATCAGTGTGAATTTTGTTAGAATCTGCTGCAGCATAAGCCATGCTATGAAAACGAGTCACGATATCTAAACCTGCGTTACATTCACAAACACCAACATTTATAACATTTTTGGACTCGCCAAAACTGGGCTGGGCTTTATTAGAAATATGTAGCCCAAAACCTAATGGATCGTGGATCATGAACCGGTACATTGACTAAGAGAATTACTTTTTCCACTCCCATTGTTTCCTCCCACACCTTCCTCGACTGTTTAAAAGATAAAAGTGCCTCGGTCCCTTGGTGTGCCTTCGTCCATGTGTTAATCGTTTTTATAATTGTTTTCCATCTATATTTCAATGGTGTACTTTGGACTGTGTAATTTAAAAGATACTTTCATACTCTGCATATTTAAAAAGTTCTTTTTATGAAAAATATAACTTGTGAATTATGTACCTAGAAATTTTTTTGTATAAAAATAATTTTTTCATTGTACAATTTGAAGAAAAACAAAATACAAAAGATAACTTTTTAAAATGTGCAATTCGGAAGTTACTTTAATAGGAAGTCTATTTTATATATATAAAAAATTCAAATTGTGTAATTCGTAAATATTGACTATTTTTATGAATCGCTTTTTCTAATTTCTTTGCACGATGAGAAATTTCTGAGTAATAAAATTCATAAAAACTTTAAATCAGAGGGCAAATTAGAAAGTTTAACATTTATGTGGGTGCAAAAGGAAATTACTCTTCTTGAGTGCATGGGATAAGACTCTGTAGTCTAAACTTGAGGGTGGTGACATGGCGTTTCTAATAAGAAAATCTCATTTTCTTCTATATGGGTTGCCACCATACTTCAAAAAAAAAAAAAAAAAAAAAACAAAAACAAAAAAACTCTCATTTATCCTGTTCCAATAAATTATCTATAGTAGCGATTCCTTATCAAAGTAGTTTTGAAACTTTCTTTTTTTTTTTTTTTGGAAAAAATCGAGACCCTGAATCCTCTTCACTAATCAAGAATTTCAAAAACCTCTTCTTTAACTCCAACAATAAAGAACTTTTAGATTTTTTAGAAACTCATACTTTTACATTTTTTAAATTTTTAATTAATATGTTTTAAGAAAATTTAAGGTACGAATTTATTTGTGAATTTGTGTCTCTAAATTAAGAAAATAGGAATATGACATAAAATCTCATCAAAACTTAGACTTTTTTTTTTCATGTATCTTTACGTTGTTATGTGATTTGTTTCATATTAGATTTAATAATTACGTTCAAATTCTAAATAACATGATTTCAAACATGTATTTCATATAAATTTTACATAAATTTTAAAGTTAATTTAAAAATATTTTTATAAATATTTAATAAAAATGTTAATTTTAATAAAAATGTCAATATAAGATTTACAAAAAAATAAATTGAGTATTAATTTAAGGAAGAACAATATTATTTTATTTTTACAAATATTTGAACTAAAAGGAAACTAAAAAAAATATAAGACTAAATTGAGACCATGTTCATGTATCATTGTCACATTACACTAGTCCCATCATACTGATTGTGTTAGTGACACAATTATAAAGTAACATGTGAAAAAAAATTCAAAAAAGTTTTAAATTGGCACATACTACGAACTTTATCATCATTTGTACAAAATTAACTGCAAGAATAAAATTGAATTACTTTTAAAAAAATTAAAACTAAATTAAATCAAACTAAAAAAATGAGGATCAAATCGGAAAAAAAAAAATGTGAGATCAACTCAACACTTCTTAACTTCACAATAGTCTAAACTTAAATATGAAGTTATTATAGTCACAATTTTTCTAGACACACAACTTCACTCCACCACATTTACTCTATAATGTATAAATATATATATATATATATATATATATATATATATATATATATATATATATATATATATATATATATATATATATTACTATTTTGTTGTATATTTTAATTATTTATATGGATTGTAGCAGGAGATATATATGGGCACACAGAATGAATAAATTCATATACTTATCTCTTAAAATATGACAGTTTAATTGAAAATGGAATGTGGGAGTTGACTTGGTAGCAGACATATATGTTGGTAACTTTTTGTGTCTTCCATTTCTAAGTGGCATTGAGCCCTCTGGATATCCACTGTCACATGCAAACAATTAAGAATTATCCAAAATAAAACAACAAAGACCTCATTATTTTAGACTTAATGTACTTTGATAATCTCTGTCATCTCGACAGTGTGTGAACATAATCCCCTTATGGAAAATTAGCAGGTTTATTGCAGATATCAATTTGTGATTATAAATTAGCAATATGTATCAGTATCATTATCAAATGCTTTTGTTTTGATTTCAAATTTAATCTATACATATGGTCTTTTTAATTCAATTTAGATATATGTGGGGATTAAATAAAATCAAGACAATTATTGGCATGTGGTAGTATCCTGTCACTTAATATTAATAGTGTTAAGTGTATATCATAACAGAGACTGAGACCTGATACGTGGTAAAAAAAAATTTTTAAAAAATTTTAAAAATATTAAAATGAAGAAAAATTAGAGATTGACACATGACACGTCATTAACAATGTTAATTTTTTTTTAAATGAACATAATTAATGTACTTTTTCAAAAGTTTGGACGTAATTCACATCTTTTTAAAAACGGGTACTAAATTGATACATTCCGAGTACCATCTGACTAATTAAACCTATAAATAACTTTGAATTGAACTAATATCGAATTGGCAATTAATTAAAATTAACTGATTTTATTATAAAAGTAGGGCCTATCAAGAGATTTTAGAGAAATATTATACTATCAATACATGAGTTCAATTTATATAAAAATTTAATATCATTTTCAAAATCTTACAAAAATGAGTTTATGGATATTTTAATTTATGAGATATATTTTTTTTTAATTTATACTTATTATAGAATTTAGACTTACACATAAATTCACAACCATAATTTATTTTCATGATTTATTTTTAGAGACACTCAAATATATGTTCGTATATATTGGTTGTGGAATTTTTTAGACAAAGAGAGATGGAAGCAATAAGACCAATAATTTTTTCTGTTAAATTATTTTTTTAGTTATTATTTTTGTCAAGTTGTGTAAAGTTGGTTTTCTAGTTTTTGTTTATTTCAATTTGGTATTCGTTTTTTTAAAAGTGATTTAATTTGGTTTTTTTAAAAGTGATTCAACATTGTTAGTTTGATCAAACAGTGTTGAAGTCAACATTCATTTTGTGGTTTTTTTGATTTTATTTTTATTTTTTTGTATTTTACACATGTCACTTCATAGTTGTGTCGTGTATCAAAATGATTCAATTTAGTTCCTATATTTTTTTTTTTAATTTAGTCCCCATTTTTTTACAAATGAAGCAATATTGTCCCTCTCTAAATTGAGACTCAATTTACTTTTTTATAAATCTTATGCTGATATTTTTACTAAAACTAACATTTTTTTTTAAATATTTGTAGAAATATTTTTAAACAAACTTTTTATTTTTAGTTTTATAATTAAACAAAGTTAAACATCAAACCTAATTTTAATAATTAACCATTTTGTCATCATATATAGAGGTATCAAGTGTACCATGTACTACAAATTTAGTGAAGATTAAAAATCAAATAACTTGTTACACATAAGTTTAAGAACTAAATTTCAACTTCAAAACAAAACCAAATTTAATGATTCGTATAGAATTTAAAGTGAATTTAAAAATATTTCTAAAAATAGTTAATAAAAATATTAATTTTAATAAGAATATCATCATAAAAATTATACAAAAAGTAATTTGAGTCTCAATTTAAGGAGGACAATATTGCTTCATTTTTAAAAAAAAATTAGGACTAAATTTAAACTAAAAACAAATATAGAAATCAAATTGAATCATTTTAACATGTGGCATGATTGTGAAGTGACATGTGTAAAAAAAATCTAAAAAATCACAAATTGACACGTGTCATTGACTTTAACACCATTTCATCAAAATTGACGACAATAACCAAATTAAATCATTTTTAAAAAATTGAAGACCAAATTGAAAAAAAAAAACTATAGCATCAATTTGACACTACATGATAAAAACAAGGACCAATAATTTAACTTTTTTTAGAAAGAATAATAATAACTTTTTTGTTTTGTAATACAATGTACCTAGATATCTCTCTAGTTCTTGTCCACCACATGCATTCTGAAATAGGGTTTGTTTGGTTTTCCTTTGATTTAGAGGATGTCTGCCACATTGGAGCCTCAATCAAATAGGTCAAAGACTCTATGCTTGGATTCCAATTGAAGACCAAAGTGAAGTGGTGCACTACATAAATCAACAAATTTGTCAATGGACTAAGTTAATATTATAAAGTAAATAATGTAAGTTGCATTTGTTGTTGGATTTCATTGCTCACCCAAAACATTGTCCAATGTCTATTCATACTCCATATTCCAATCACAAGTTGCTATAGTGGGTTGACTTTTTCCTTTCCACTACCTTAAAATAAGGTTGGAATAGGTTGACTCTTTCAAAACATCCACTATTTTTTTATGAGGGATTCACATGCATCATCAATAATCAAAATAAGAAGAAGAAAGTTTAAATTAGATTTTTCTGTATCTATTTTAATTTATTATTTACTAACTTATTTTATTTTCAATTTTATCTACATTTTGTTCCTTTTCTTTCTTATTTTTTACTTAATTAAACATGATGATACAATAAATATGTTAGGCACAAGGATTTCATTAAGATGTGTTATGGAAACTAGATGAGGCTTATAAATTTTTGGAAACTAGACTAACTAAATGTGTTTATTTTACGGTGATTATAGCAAAATTAAGGATAAAAAGATGAACAAGGTATATTTAAGTCTTATTTTAATGAGTACAAACTCTTTTTATTGCTTTTAATTATTATTATTATTATTACTACTATTATATAAAAAGAAACTTTTGGTCAAAGCCTTCATATTTTTATAATAATTCTAAAATGTAACCCAGACTTTTATAAGAAAAATATTGAGTTAATATATATATATATATATATATATATATATATATATATGTAAATATTTAGAATAATTTGATTCCTCATTAACATTACGACAAATTAACTTGTTCTCAAATAAAATTTTCTAAACTTTATTTATACAAATAATCTTATTCACTGTTCACGTATATAATTCAACCTTTGAGACAAATTTTAACTGATAAATATTGAACTTTTTACTGGAAAAAAATATATAAAATCATTGTTCACAGAAGGATAATATTATAACCCCAACTAATTAACCTTTTTAAAATTAAATATTTTTGTAGTGCTAGAGTTTGGTTCTCACAAGTCTCTCAAGGCTTATATATATTAAAAAAAAACAACAAAGAACTTTCCTTATAATTTTCTACTCTCCTAAAATTAACTCACGTTAAAAAGAGTTTAAACGTCAAATTATTTCTTTATTAATTTGTTCCTTATCTCGTAAAAAAGTATTTATTTTGTTGTAATAAGAAGTAATATTCATGTAAGCAAGAAGTGATCTAATGATGAAAAAAAAAAACACTCATATTCTCAAATTTAGAAGATGATAAAAATATATTTAAAATTGAAAACAATAACACTTGTAAAATCTCTTTGACTATAATAAAACCTTTTAAAAAAAGTTAAAAGATAATTGAACATAGTTCAATTTAAGTAAAATAGTATAATGAAGATTGTTAGTTCTGTTATATGTTTATATTTGCATTTTCATAAGGGTTACAATGTGGGTCAGACCAACTCGTTTAGATCCGGCCTGCACTTAGTATGTAGATGCAGGCTCAAAAGTATGTCCTGTTTCATATAGGTTTTAGCTCGCGGGCCCATGTCTCGACCCTTTTTTTTTATAGATTTTTTATGGTAAAGTTTTCAATGTTTAACAAATTAAAAATTATTCATAAAATTAAGCAAAGATCTTGGAAAGTTGAATGATAAATTGACAAACCAACATTTTTATCATATCCATATTTGTATTTTGACATGCACAATGAATTATTTAAATTTTAGCACATTCAGAAATACATAACATTTATCTTTTCCACTCATACAAGAATTTGGAACGTCCATGCAGAAGTCCAAAATGAAAGTAATTAACATAGACAAGTGCACGTTTTTTGTTTATACGAGTTGCGAGCCAGCCCACTCCACCCCACATCTTGCTTGTATAGGCTACGACTTATGCGGGTCAAGCTTTTGCTGGCCAGCTAACTCAATATCTCGGCTTGTCTCACGTTTTTTCGACGGACTTGCGGGTTGGTCTGTCAAGCCAAACCCACGTTTTACATAAGTTTCACAAACTTTTGCTAACTTGTTGATACTAGCATCAAACCATTTACTCATTCATATTCACTTCTAGAACTTATGTTATCATTACAAGAAAAATCATTAAATAATAATTAATTCTAAAGAAAAAAGTAATTAATGACTAATTTATATATTAATTTATAAAAAAATTATTGGTATCCAAATATTATGAATAGAAAATATGGCTGGTTGACTATTAGTATCTAAATTGATTTATAATGTTAGCTACTTTAGGAGTTTGGATTCTCTATTGATTTTTCTTTGTTGTTCCCCTGTTGTGCTTTCAAATTACACTTATGATCATTAATTTTAAAATATATTAAAATTATCTCTAAAATATTAAAACAGTGTGTTTTAAATGTTAGACAAAGAATAACACAAAAAAATTCAGCAGAAAAACTAGACTCCTACTTTAGTTACTAAGGATGAATTAATGTATAAATTATAATTATGTTTTTCTTCACATATGCTTTTGTGTATAAATATTTTATTGATATTGATATTAATTTTAAAATGAATATAATCAATGTTGTGTATATTTTATTGAATTTTATCTTAATATTAAAGTCATAGCCAATTATAATTTCCATCTAATCATTTATGTGAACGATATTTTAATATTACGTTAATTTTAAATTCATAAAAGTAATTACGAACTTTTTCAATATTGTTATTATAATAACGATGAAAAATAATTAAAAAGAATAAATAAAATTAGTTTTCTTATTTTTCATTACACTATCGAAATAGAGCATTAAAGCGAGTAGCACTTTGTGATTTGGACATTGGTGAAGAATGTAGACTATGAGGTTTTTGAAGTTGGTAGCTCATTATTGCACTATGCAAGTTGAAGTTCGCTTCTTTATTGTTTCTCTGTGCGCTGTTAATTAATTTGTCGCTGACTTTGACCCCATCACATTTCATCAACCAAAACCTAAATTCATGCACTTCAACCATCATTAATCAAAACAATCATAATTAACACACCAAATTACTCTACTTTACAATTCAATCATTTATTTTATCTTTCTTAATCAAATTGCTCTTACCATATATTGAATATATGCTTTTCAGATAAAAGGACTGAGATTCTCATAAGCAAATTTCATAATTTCAATAATTTGTTGTTGAGTTCTAAGACTATCAACGAGAGATTTAGCTTGGAAGATTTTATGACGTTCAAATCTTTAAATTTTAAAGAATTATAGAATATATTAATAAAATAATTGAATTCATGAGCATGTTGTATTTATAATTATAAATAAATATGTACAACAGATTATATTAATTGAGATATTTTCAAAAATAATTAATTATCATATAATTACTATCAATTTATTCATGTTGGTTGATAATAAAGTATCTCAAAAAATATAATTAATTCTAAATGTATTGAGATCCTCTCGGAATTTTAATATTTGGGATTGAGTATCCGAATATTTCGAACTGGCTATAAATATTTCAGACCGAGTAAATACATAAATAAATAAATAATAATTTTAACCGTTTGTTTAGAAATACAAAACAAGAATAAAATGCAAGAAATTCTTTTTATACTTATTCATAAATAAAGATGTGAAAAAATTCATGTGTTTTTATATTTTCTTTTTCTAACCAAGCAATTTTACTTTTTATTCTACTTTATCTATTTTTTTTCCTTCTTTTTTTCTTCATATTTAAAGTAGCAAAGACAATTGTGATTAAGTGGACAATAATCATTGAATGATATATAAGGGTCAACCCAATTGTAGTCATATCAAGGATAATAATATTTTGACAAATTTTCTTTTATAATCTGAGGTGATATCTTTTAAGTGGTTTTGAAATATAGAAAAAAATAAGATTCAAAGTTCATTGAGTGACATTGTAAAGATCAACTACCATGCATATGAGATCTTGTCCGCTGGAGTATGTATTCTGTCACGATCTTGGTCTCGCCTTTAAAAGATGCCTCACAATATAAAAGGAAAAAAGATATTTATATCATCATAGACCTCAACTTCTAAACGATGTAATACCATGTGAACTATTGAGAAATACTTCATATATCATTTTCCATTCATAAAACACATGAAAAAAAAAATAGAAAATGAAAACACAAGATAATTTGAGGATAAAAAATATATTTAATTTTTTTTTCTGCATTTTCTTTTCATACAACTCTTTTCCTTATTGCTTGAAATTTTGTGTAAAATTTTTAATAAATCTCTTAATTGACTAATTGATAAAGGTTGACATAGTTATTTGAATCATCGAATTTTACATATACCCAAATAATAAGTTTTTTTTTTTTTTTTTTATCAGCACATGAGTGTGACTTTAACCCTCCAGTAATGTACATTTCAATTGGTGACGCAGTCCCATCATGACCACCCTCCCTACATAATCACCATCACTGCACCCTTCAACACCAAGTCAAAAAGTTTCTTTCAAAAACAAAACAAAAATCTCAAACTCTTTTTTTTTTTGGTTTTTTTTTCAAATAAAATAAAACTGGTTGTTGGTGGTTATAGGAAAGGGAATGAGGGATAGAGACATAAAGAAAAGCAAAGAGAAATTAAAGAACCCTAATCTTGTTGGGGAGTGATTCTGCTGCACGTATATATAGAGATCAAGATAGAGGACAATACCATGCCAAAAATGGGAGCTTATGAGGTTTCAGACTTCACACTTTTCACTCACTCATCAGAGAGAGAACATGCCAACTTGAGTGTTCTTTATGATGTCCGCATTTCACGACCAAAACAAAAGCTCACAAGAATTAATGCAATAATGTTGAGAATCTATCAGAGGCAACACACCATAGAGACTGACAGAAGAGAGTGAGCACATGCTGATAGTGATTGTATGAGAGCATACAATTGCAGGTGTGTGCTCACTTCTCTTTCTGTCAGTTTCTTCTATTTTTTTTTGTGTGTTTTCTTTCATATCTTTTCATAACTTCTTTTTTTCTGACTCTTGGAGCAACTCATTATCTGGTTTTAAATTTCCACTCACTATATATGGTTTCTCTTTATGGTATAAACTTGACAAATAATAGGTTTTGGTGGTAAGTGTGCAGAAACTTGTGAGTTTATGTATTTTGCAACTTTTTTGTGTTTGAAGTGCCATAATCTCGTTCATCTTAATAACTACTTGTCTTTTATTCCGGTTTTTTGATATATTGAAAAGCGTGACTTTTTATGGTACTTTTTCCTTGGTGGTGTAAAACGCAAAATCCAAATGCAGGTGTTCGAAAAATTCAAACTGAAAACTCTTTTTGATGAAATTTCACAAACCCTTGCTTTCTTTCTCCCTCTGCTACTTGCCGACAGTGTAGATATTTTCTCGCCCTCAATTTTGGTACACACAAAGGAAATAGGTTTTAAATTATGAGTTTGAAAGGCTCAGAATTAATCACTTGGAAAAACATGTCACTTTGTTTTGTAGCCTTAATTTTAGGCAAAGGACAAAGTCCTGGGAAACTGCACTACTTGGGCAGCCACCTGAACATGGTAATATGTGTTCTTTCCATTAACTTTATTTCCTGAGAGTATTTTTGTTTTCAGTACTTTGAACTTGGATTCCATTAGCACAGAATTTGGTTTATGCTGTCAATATCTGCAGATTAGAGAATTTGGAGCACTAATCACTCGGGTAATGAACCATTTTTTGTTGTTTCTATATATAAGCATTTGTACCATGATGTTTTATACAATTAAATCTGAAAACTGCAAAGCTGAGAGGGAAACTAAGATGATCCTTTGAATATCATGTGATAATTGTATTCTGGTTTCATGTTTCTGCCTGAGTTACACAACAAACTTGTAGTTCTTTGAACAGTTCTGCAACAGAAGATATCAGTTTAAAGTGAATGTGATGATTCTAAGTACCATGTTTCTTTTTAAGAATCTTCTTTATATTTGTGATGTTCTTTCATATTGTATCAGTAACCAAAATTATAATGAAAGTGTACATGTTGATGCTTTATGATATATTTCTAAGGTTTTGTGACAGGTCTGTTGATGAGTTTCACTCAATTTAACAAACACATTACAAGCATCATAAAAATTTTAATATCCACTAACATCTAAATTGAGCACATTAATTGATTGTATAATTATTTAGTATGTATAAAATTGAATGATAAAAGAATATTACTTTGAATCAATCTTTATGAAAAAATATAATTATTGTTTATTAATTTTTTTTATATAATTTGATGCCTATAATTTATTTGCATGTATGAAATTGAATCACAAGATAATTCTATGCACTAAGTTTATTTATTTTTAGAATTTTTTGTGTGTATGATAATTCTTTTAAGAATATTTTCATCATATAAGATATTTTAAGGTACGAGATGTTATCTCTTGGATTTTTTATTTTATTTTTTTGTTAATGGTTTAAATTAGAAAACTTAGTTGAAATTTGAGTTTGGAATGTATATGAAATATAAGGATTTAGGAATAATTATTGGACAAGTATTAGATGAAGCAAAAGTATTGTATACACCTAATTAGCTAAAGATATTTAAATATAAAAAATATTTAACTATAAACATGTTCAATGAAACAATATTCAGAACTTCGGTGCACATATAAACTATAGTCCGACACTGCTACAATCAAAAGTTCAAATTAACGAATAAATCAAAATAAACTCAAACCAATTTCATAAAGCAAATGAAATTGTTGAAATATATGATTAAGTTATGATAAATTAATCGAATTCACGCATCATAAAAAATTTAAAAAGTCACACATAAAATTAGAATGATAATCATCGCATGGCCTCGTTAGACAAGAAAGAAACTGGAAATTAAAAGATAACATCAAAAGCAATTACAAGAAAGTGTCTTAATATAATGGTATAAATAACTTTGTTTGAATAAGATAAATAAAAACCATTAAAAAAATATTAGTTATTTTGAAGTAGAAAAGTTAAGAAATTAATAATTGATTTGGAAGTTTGTTATACTTAAAAACTCCTCCAAAGGGTCCTAACATGAATATTTCAAGATATAAATATGTGTTCCATAGTGATTCACTTAAATATAAAGTATGTTATGTGTAAAGAAGAATTCAACTATTTTTGTAAAAATAAAAAAAAAATTATTATTTTTAATATCTATACAAATTAAAAGAGCTTTTGACAAAAATTTAGAGCATTAATAAAAAAAAAAAAAGTATTGTTTTTCATTATTCGAAATAACACTGTATCACAAATCCTACCCACTCCTTTAATGGGTAAGTGTAAGACCCAATTAAAACCCTTATATACTTTAACAGTACCATTGGGTAGTTGATGACCCAAATTTAAACATTTTTTATTTTATTTTTGGTTATTTAATTATAAAGTGCAATAAATAATAGTAATAGTAATAATAATATATTTAAGTAATCATGTAATTATTGAAAAATAATACTGTGTACTAAAAATTAATTTTACTAATCAAATTAGATAATATTTTAAAAAGTTACTTAAATTCAACAAAGTAATATTCGTATTTTCTTTTAAAAAATTATATAGATCGAAGATGTGGAAATTGTGAAATGGTATATACCATGTATACGGACAAAATCATACAAAAGGTGACTGATGAGAAAACTTGATTGGATTCGACTGCGTCAACACCGTGTTAAGTTTTGGAAAATGATCATTAACGTATTAGAAAATTGAAGATTTGAAAGGTATACCATTAAATCCTTCACGAACATACTATCTAACAAAAAGTTTGGTGAAACAAAAATACAATTATAAAAAATAATAAATTACCCAAAAATTACCCTTATTATTAAAGCTTAAAACAAAGACAATTAATATTATTTATTTATAATATAACTCAATTTTACTAATTTACCACCGTGTGATATTTGTTTTCCTAAAATGATATTTTTCAGAGAAACTAGCTTCGAAATGTGTTAAAAAATAACAGTTTAAAATATGTTTTGAAGGAGTGTTAAAAATGTTAATATTGAAGAAGAGAAGGTAAAAAAAGTTAAGAAAGTAATTTCCAGAAGTGTTAGAAAGTAAAAATTTAATTAGGTTAAGTCTTTTTCACAGGGAAAAAATAAGCCTAAGTTCCAAAGAATAAGTCCAACAATCTGAAGTCGATTTCACGTGACATTTCTAGCTAACCAAATAGAATTCAAGCGTTTCGGTTATACCAACGAAACCTACGTTCAGCTGATTCTCGTAGGTGTGGGATTGCGATGGCGAATGGTGATGCAACCAAATAATCAATTCCTCTTCACACAAACTCCATTCTTAATTCAAACAAAAACATCACAGAATCAACCTACTCGCATATCGAAACATCATCACAACGTTGCTGCTGATTCAAGAAATTAAAAATGAATCCAAACTAGGAATTTAAACAGAAGAACAAATCTTACCTTCATGTCTTAAAAACTCAAAGTTGATAAACAAGAAAAAGATTAAAATGAAGAGAAAAACGAGACTCGGACATCATATGCAAGAGTACATAGAAATTTAGAAATTCATTCAAGCACTATTGCAGGTGTGGAATTCTGTGGGGAATTCCAGAAGATGTCTTTAAGCGCAGGACGAAGCTGCTTGCTGCAGAACTGGTTGTACTCCAGGGTATCTCCATTGTCCTTCTTCACTTCCACCACCATAAACGACGGCGTCACGGCGTAAATATCCGCCGCAATCGCTAGCTTTCCCTTCCTCCCACGCTCCTGTCCCTGAAGCCTCACTTTCGTCTCGCTACTTTTCACGTCGAACTTCCCCGCCTTCGCCACCTCCTCCAGCCGCGATATAACGCTGCTGGGCGTCCCCGCCGTCGCGAATCTCATCTCCTCCCTCTTCTTCTCCTCAAACAGGGGCGACAAATCGAACCCCTCCGACAACGAGATTATGTGAAACGCGTTCATGGTGGCAGGCCTCTCACACATCTCCTCCAAATCCACCTTCGCCACCTCCTCCACCTTCCTCGGCACCGGTTTCTTAAACCAGGAAGACTCCATCACTTTACTGATACTAATCCGGGTATTCGGGTTGGGGTCGAGGAGTCTGGTAACAAGCCTTCGCGCCTCCGCGGAAAACCAAGGTGGACACTTGAAGTCCCCTCTGTAAATTTTCTTGTACATGGCAACCAAATTATCATCCTGAAAGGGTAAAAACCCTGCGAGGAGGACGTAGAGGATGACCCCACACGACCATATATCGGCCTTGGCACCGTCGTACCCTTTCTTCGCTATGACCTCCGGCGAGACGTAGGCGGGCGTGCCGCACGTGGTGTGCAGCAGCCCATCCTCCTTGAGGTGGTCGGAGAAGGCGGTGAGTCCGAAGTCGGAGACCTTGAGGTTGCCGTGTTCGTCCAGGAGGAGGTTCTCCGGCTTGAGGTCGCGGTGGTAGACGCCGCGGCTGTGGCAGAAGTCGACCGCGGAGATTAACTGCTGGAAGTAGAGTCTGGCGACGTCCTCCTTCAATCGACCTTTGGAGACCTTGTTGAAGAGCTCTCCCCCGCGCACGAGCTCCATGGCGATGTAGATCTTGGACTTGCTGGCCAACACTTCGTGGAGTTCCACGATGTTGGAGTGCTTCACCATTTTCATCACCGAGATCTCCCTCTTCACCTGCTCCATCATCCCCACCTTTATCACCTTCTCCTTCCCCACCACCTTCATTGCCACGTGCTCCCCCGTCTTCAGGTTCCGCGCGTGGTACACCTTCGCGAACGTTCCATGCCCCAACACCCTCCCCAGCTCGTACTTCCCGTGCAGCAACGTCGATTGTCCCTCGCCCACCCCTTTCTCTTTCTCTTTCTCACTCATCCTTACTCAATCAACACTATAACAATAACAATAACAATACTATCCTATACAGCAGCAGAAATTAGGGTTTGTCTGATTTTGAAATTGGGAATTTCGAAATCGATGAGAGAATAGCTAGTAACTACCCGTCTTCGACATGTTTCCGGTGGCAATGTCTGCCGGAGGTTCTTCGTTTGGCAGGAGCACCTGCCTCAGACGGAGTGAACCAATGGATTCTCATTTCTCTGCATTCCCTTCTCTGCAGTTGCCAACAAAAACACCCACTGATGATAAATCCCTATCTCAATCACTCACTCAATAATTGTTTTTTTCCCAACTCTATTCTGTTCCTTCAGCTTCCCCGTTACTGTGCTTCCTCTTCAATTTATAGCGCCCATTTAGATCTGACGGTGGACAAAACGAACACGTGTATGGTCCATCCTGGCACTCCATCATGGACTTGTCTTTTCCATTCCGCCCACAACACACCAGATGCCACTGTTTAAGCAAATCAAGCCACACCGTCGGATCCAATCCATCAATCTCGAGGTTCCGCTTCTATTTTTATCTTTTTCTTTTTAACATTTCCTAATCCTCATGAAATTATTTTTTTGTTATTAATTGTGAAAGGTATTTGTCTCACAATTATTATGGTCCGGTGTGGGTGAGCACACAGGGCCCCCCTCTGTGCCTCTGTCTTTGTGGCTGTAACAAATTCCCCAGTTAGGACCTTGCTTAATCAATGGTCACGGATCACCCTCCCATCACCAATCTCATTACTGCACTTCCAGAACAAACAAAAAAATCATGTCAGGAAATTAATATTTCTTTAATACAAAATATATTACTTTAATTAATACATTAATTATGTCTTCATTACATTAATATATCTCTGTCTCTTCACAGACTTTTTTTTCTCTTATGTACACGTTAAAAAGATTGATTTATCGTATGTGCATTCTTATGACTCGCCTTAATTTCCGTCAAAAATTTCTTTACATTACAAAGTATAATTATATTTGAACGCGTTTTCTAATTATTTTTTCGAGAGAAACTAACAAAAAACATTAATTAATTATAATTCATTTCTATACAAGAGAAACCATATGAGAAAAGTTATAACGATTTATCATACATTAACCAGATTTTACTTGCGATAATTTATTTTTCTATATTAGTCGAACATTGTAAAACTTAAAAAGAATGACATTTTTTAAGTGAGAGTTGTAACATCCCAATTTCAGCAGCTTAAAACTAATAAAAATAGGGAGTTTCATCATAGTTCCAAAACAGATAATCCAGTGTACCCAATATATTAAAACAGTCTTACAAAAGGTATGACTATAAAAATATATCACTTATACACTTAAACTAAACTAATAAACTCTGTACTACTGACCACTACTAAAGCTCCCACCGGAAACCTCCTCGTCAACACTAACACGATGGCTCTTCATCCTCCAGAAGTGCCTTTGACACTGCAACCACATCTGCTCCCACCGAATAGGTGATCATCGCAAAAGGAAACATACAACACAAGACAAGAACACAAAAAGCAAGGGTAAGCTAATCTGATTAAGGAATCATGCAGTTCAATTATAAATAGAAACCACGCAATCTTTCTCATTATCACCAGAATCATATAGACCACCACAACACATTTACATGACTCTAGACTCAATATCCGGATTATGTAAGCGACATCGGATCTCTTGGTGGCCTGCACCTGCGATGGTTCCCAAACTCTGCAGAGTTTGGACACAAGGGGTTATCACCCAACCACTCCCAGGGTAAGTCCCATCACCTCTATGGCGGATCGGGTCCATAGACTAGGACCTCCTGCTACTCCCCCCGACGTAATCCATCAAACTCTACATGAGTCTTAATGGTTACTAGGAGCGTCAGGATACCAACCAAAACTGAGTCCTTATGTCCTTACATACACTAAAACATTCCTCTTATAATTTCCCTTGAAATCCTAGTTCAACCACTTCTTCTCATATTCCAACTTCATGCAATTTCACCGCACATATTACCAGTCATAACAATTCATGCATATCATAACTAAGTTCATATTTTAACATTCAAACATAGCTTCATCCATTAGAAACAAAGAAATAACACTCAACTGCAGGGTTTCTCGCCCAAGCTAGAAGGTCTCGCCTAGGCAAAAAGGCTCTCTCGCTTAGGCGAGTCATTCTCGCCTGAGCGAGGCTCAAAACAGAGAACAACCCAAACTCTGGGCGAATTCTCGCTCAAGCTAAGTTGTCTCGCTTAGGCGAGAGTGAATCTCGCTCTAGCGAGACTGGCTCGCCTAGGCGAGATCTCGCGCAGAAACAGGGGATGAGTTTCTGGTGTTTTCGCTCAGGCGAGAGCTGCTCGCTTAAGCGAAAATACCAGATTCCCAATCTGTTCTCACATGCAACAGTAAAGAAATCTAGCACAATCCAAGCATACACTCAATTACACAATTCAAGCACTCATACAACAATCAATCATGCAATTCAAAGTCATCAGAATGATTTCTAGATGAAATTCAAGTAAAACAGTTAGCTTCCCTTACCTGTTATCATGTTTAGACAACTTTATAAATGTCAACGCCTTAAAAACGTCAACACCTCTAACTCCACAGGATGCTCTATCTACACATAGAAACATCACAAGAACGATCAGGACATACCGTTATGATCACCGATCAGCAGAGACTCATACTGATGATTAAAACGTTGCATGCAAGCGGAAGAGGACCTGCATGCAATAGAAAACAGAAAAAGACTAAAATAAAGAGCGAAAACTCAACTTACGCGAACGGAGAAACTGATCGGTCCAATTTAAAGAGCTCGCCGAGAGGATCAATCCTACGGTCTCGGTTCTTCAATCAGACGACCAGAGAGACAGAACCTCTAGAGAGAAGTCAGAGAACTCTAGAAAAGTGGTTTCTAGAGAGATGGTGTGTTTTAAAAAAATGAAACTCGTTTATAACAATTCTATTTATACTAAAATCTTTTAATATTAAAATAATCGAGTCTCACTATTTTTAAACCACTATCACTTTTAAAACGCCATTTTCTAGGGTCTTACAATAGTGAATTAAAATTTTGATTATTTTAATATTAAAAAGTTTTAATAATAGTTTTATTATAAATTTTTTATAGTTTTAAAATATATCATCTCTAGAAATAACTTTTCTATATTTTTTTAATTTTTCTTTTAAGAGTTGTTTGATTATCTTAGTTCTTCTTTTGTTGTGTGATGAAAATTTTTTCCTTCTCTTCTGAAGTTCTATTAATTAGTGATATGTACTAATAGTTTTTTGTTATAATTATGTATAAATAAAATATTTTATGAAACTAAAGGTATTTTGGTGTTGTTAAATGAATAATATATTTTTACAGTATAAATTTTTAAAGGACAACATTAATATATTTTTATTTCATTAATATGTTTTTAATATTATTATAAAACGTCTGATGTTATTAATTTTATACTACTGAATAAAACTTACAATCGTCATATGTTATTTTTGTAATTTACTCGCTTAAATTTTGAGTTTTTTTTTACACAAACAAAAGCTATATTAATTAATATTCAATGTATAAATAATTATAATTTTTTTAAAATTTATTTCTCTAGTAATTCGAGACAGAAAGTTCAATTACTTTTCGATACCTATGTAACTGTTGTTATTTTAAGGCGTTAGTTAATAGAATATTTGGATAAAAATAGCATAAATTTATGTAAAATAAAATTTGATTTCTTCATAATATATTAAAATATAAACGTAATTGACATATTAATTTAAAATTTTAAACATAATTATTAATTATGGCAGTCTTATAATAAATGTTTGTATACTAGAAAGTTATCAACATTTTAATTTATGATTTCTCTTTTATGTCTCCATACTTGTACTTTAATACTGGTAGAATGTAACTGCAATACATACGTCATAATTTCACTAAACTAAATATCTTTTAGGTAAGTTTCATTTTATTTATTAATTTATGAGTAATAAGTGAGGGTCACGTTTTTAATTTTTGTTAACATATTTAATTTTGTCCAGACATGGTTCAAAATTGTCAATATAATTTTCCAAATTATTTCAAAGTATCTGTGTACAGTATTTGTCAATAAAATATAGTGAAAAAAAAACAGCCCTAATTATTCCTCGATTAATTTATAAAAATATTTTATAATTATTTCGTGTATGACACCCACCAGCCATACAAACTAAACAGCCCCATACATATAATATGTACATACGATTTTGGTGAAATTTTATTCGAAAAGCCATTTGATTTAGAAACATACATTGTAAAATTTTATTTTTAAAAAATCAATTCTTTTATATACTTTAATCTAACTAATAAAATAAATTAGGTGGCATTGAAAGTGAATCGTGATTATATATATATATATATATATATATATATATATATATATATATATATATATATATATATATATATATAAAATATTTATAATTATATACCTGATTTTAATTTCAAACTGTGATAGATAAAAAGGAGAAAAATTAAATTTAATGATTTGTATCGACTGTTATAAATATTAATTGAATATATAGTCTATAGGAATGGTAGTATCTTACACATTAACCTAAAATGGTCAAGTGTATTTTAAGAAAAATAATAATAAATAATGGGGATGATAATAGAGACCTTTTTATTATATTTTACCAGTATCAAACTGTATTATTTTATAATAAATTATTGTGGTATTTTAATTAAATAATTGTATACATGTGGGGATTAAATATAATTAATTAAACTAGATGTGTCATATCTAGATGTGCGAATTAACTATAATTTATATAATTATTTAACATAAAAATCTTAAAGTTGAATAATTATGATTTTTTTATATATTAATTTTTATATATTACTTAAAAAAAAATTTATTCAAAGTGAGAATTTTAACTCATAGTTATATTCTTAACAAAGATCGTGTTAAGAAATAGAATAAGATATATTAATTAAAAAAATAATAATAAATCATGAATATGATAATAAAGACCCTGTAATTTTATTCGAAAAGTATCAAACTGTATCATTCTTGTAATAAAATATTATTGCTGTGTTAATTAAATAATTGTATCAAGATATTGTATACATGTGCGTATAAATTGTAATCAATGAATAGATGTATCATAGCAGTTATTTAGCTTATCCTTTTCTTTGGTGAATTTGTTTAGTTTATCTATTTTATAAGTATCTCGCCATATGTTTGTACCATGCATCACACTTATTTTCTTAAGTAAAAAGAAAAAGATTTGTTATTAGTGTAACATACTATAATTCCCAAAACAAAAATATTAATGAGATTAAGAGTGTCAAAATGAGCGTTTTATCTCCCCTGTCTTTAACTTGCCAAAAAATGTCAGGTTGGACTGGCTCGCTACAACAAAATGAATTGAATTCTGTAGTCTGTTATGTCTTATGACAGACTATTGTTTTATTTTTTTATTTTTTTATTTTTTTGTTTATAAATCATATATATAATATAAAAAAATTATTTATTTTAATAATTTTTAAATATAAAAAAAATTAAAAAAGGGTTGTCGGGCCAGACGGATTGACTTGTCGTTAACCTACTACTTTGACGAGTTAGACGAACCGAACCACAACAGTTGACAGGTTAGAAATTTCAACCTAGCTTGCCTTTTGCTTGGCAGGCTAGCTTGACGAACCTTACCCATTTTGACATATTATTATAAGGTGAGAAATATATATATATATATATATATATATATATATATATATATATTACTTTCCTTTTTTGTACCAAAATTAAAACATTTAATGATAAAAGTTAATGTTTTTAATAAAATTCAGTATGATAATTAACAATCGAAAGAATAATTATATTAATATTTCATATTTCCAACTGTTCCTCTCATATATATATATTCTTTATACTTTCATTCTTTATAGCATAATTAAAAAATTAATGATAAAAATTAATGTTTTAATAGAATTCAGTATCATAATTAACAACCGAAAGGATAAATATATTAATATTTCATATTTCCAACCGTTCCTCTCACAAGCTTCATTCATGAAAAGGAAACTCCTATGTTCAACTTTTTTTTTTTTTTGAACAAAATTCTTTGGTTTTAGTGAAAATAAATAAAAAACAAAGTATATTAAATTGTAAAAAAACTACAACATCTAAAATTAACACAACATTTCATAACACTTTTATCAATAAATTAACACTTTTATCAATAAATAAACACCATTATATGCAAATTTTACAATTAGTATTGCAAACCAAAAAAGACTATTTGTAAGTCTAACATGCTATTTGAGTTATCAACATTCAGTCTTTGAATATTACCATAACGTTTGAGCGATGTTACTTTTGTGTAATAATATTCCAATAACCTTTAAAATTACTATGTAGCATCAATGTTGACACTCTTATTGCTTGACTGATAATTTTTCCACTTAAACATTGAGTGTTTTAATGGAGGCAGAAATTTCCTATCATCTCTTTTTTTTTTTAAACATTAAATCATAATTTTTCCACTTAAACATTAAATCACACACTTAAGCAACACTAAACCATACTTACAATTACTACTCGCTACTTTAATAGTACTTTATTATTTAAGTGATACTATAGTTCAGATTCAAAACATTTCGTATTCGAATCACTATTTTTAATCATCAGTATACTAATTAATCCAAAATAACAAATATACCTTTCAAAAATTGTGATGACTCATTTTTAACTAATTTGGAATCCTCTAATCTAATATAACATGATTGTATACGATTATACCTTCAATTCAAATATTTTCACTTTAATTCAATTTAATGATGTATATCACACATCCAAATTACAATAAAAATAATGGATACAATCAAGGATGTTAAAAAGATCTGAATCTGCGAATATATGCAGATAAAATCTCCAACGAGTAAAGAATTATTATTGTAAATAAATATCCTCGAGTATCGGGTATAAGTATTTTTTATACACACATATTAACGAGGTGGGTGCAACTATCATAATATCCGCACCTTGAATACACATATCAATTATACTTTAATTTAAATTAAAATAAAAATAATAAAAAATATATAATTAAAATATTAACATAATAATTTTGAATAAGTAATTTTTACATCGATTGATTTTAAAAAAATCTATTGAATTATTAAGATATATCGAAGGTAATTGATTAAGATATATTGTAAATATTTGGATTTATGATTAAGATATATCGTTAAATATTAATCGTTCTTAAATATTTATATAGATCGAAACTATTACCCGTTCCATTAACCTCCCTCGAGACAACTTAATTAATTTTTTTTTTATTTATTTGAAGGTAATATGCTTATTGACAATTTGATTAATAATATATTCGGCCTATCTTCTCTTCGTTAGTTTTCATCTTCTCATTGGGATTTTTTTTATAAAAAATGTATAAATAAATTTTTCATTTTTATAATTTTGTATTCTTCATCTATTTAAAATTATACCCATAAAGAAATTTCATATATTAAAAATCCGACCAAAATCCAACCAACTTTTCTAGAATCGACGCTGAATAGATTTATTTATGTTAAACAGGCAATTTTTTATGATTTTATAATAAATAGACGAACTTTGAAGCGAACATAAATTGAATGGTATACAAAAATAATTTTGTTTTATATGATTTTGAAATGATGGAGCTGCGTGGGCCCCACTATTTATTATACAGAGCCAGATGCTGCAGCAGCACGCATGTATTCCAACACTGCCACTTCTACTTCTTTTGTCATTTTCTTAAATCACTTTATTTAAATTTTAAATTTTTAGAGTCATGTTGTTTTCTAAATAAACGACTTTTGAAAATGATTTAATTTAACATCAGATAAAATTGTATCAAAAAAATAGAAAAATATTTACTTTTAAGCTAAACAAAAATAAAGTAAAAATAAAAATAAAAAATTAAAAGAATAAACATAAATAAACCGGCTCAATGTCATATGAATATTTTAGATACGAAGTAGAAATAAAAGGATTTTTCTTTTCAATAAAAAGAAAACTTGTGACATGTTTATCTTTTATGTTTGGTAGCATAGAGAATCGTGTTTTTTCAACAACGGTGGTACTTTGAAACAAGACCACCGTTTTTAGTTTTTTATTTTGTTGAGCTGAGGATTTAACGAAATAAAAAAGGAAAAAAGGTGAAAAATAAAATGTAATGCCCCTAATATAATATAATTATTATTTTTGTTTTTTCATCGTTAACTCATTTTTTATGTTATTAATTCTCTCTTTGATTAATTTCCTTTCTCAACTCATTTTTTTTCTTTTTTCAAAAAGATGTTAACTATTGAGTTAGAAAAAGTAGAAGAAAATACATGAATTAGTCAACAAGTCAAAAACAGATAGATATTTATAAGAAAATTAATAAATATTTTAAAAACTCAATTAAATAAAAAAATGTTTGTAAGAACTTGTTCAAATATACTTAAATTTATAGATTCTTAAAATTGAATTTTGTCTTAATTTAAGAGAACAAATATTCTATAAATTATTTCATAAAAAAATCATTTTAGTTTATAAGAAAAATAAATTATGCGTATAATTTTATTTTATTTTACTGAAAAATAATTATTTTTATCCTTTGTAATGGGTGAATTTGGAAGTTTTGTGGTGGAAAATGACCCAACCATAGTCTTTGTTTTGACCTATAGTGTTCGTGGTCCAGGCTCACATACTCCAGCGACACGTGTTTTGATTATTAAGGAATAAAAGAAATTAATGAAAAAATTAATTATGTCGAATTGTTTTTTCTCGACATAAGATCAAAATTTAATTATGTCGAAAAAAATACCAACTCTTTTTTAGAGAAATATATTTAGAATCAGTCAAAATATTTGAGTGAAGATAAAAAGTGAAATTGTAAACCAAAACATGTAAATAATTCTTAACATGTTTTGGAATTACCTGTTTATATTTTATTCTCTTTATATTTCTCAATCTACTGTTCATAAATTGCTTTTGCTTTCAGATAAATAAAAGTGTTTTGCGTTTTTTTTTTTACCATAATGTTGCCATCAAGAAATATTCTTCCACTGCTGAGATAATCAAATTTCAATCATTGGTTTCTTCTTTATTACTTAGAGGAACAAATGAATTGAAAATTTTGTGCAACTTTCGTTTTTTTCTTTACGTTAAAGAAATGGATTCATGAATGAGGTGACTTATAATTTTTTTCTTTATTATAACTTGATTGGTCACTATCCTTGGAATAAACTAGTGTTTTAATTCATACATTAAAATTCTTTATTAATGTAATAATGTATTTTTATTTCTATTCTCATGAATGATTTTTTATTCTAATTTCATTATAAGTTTTTTTTTAAATTAATCCTTCATATATATTATAATGACAAAGACAAAGTATATTATTCATCTTTATTTAATATAAAACTTCAATTCATACTTATTACATTTAACTTTTTTTTTTTGTTCTTTTTGTAGTTCAATAATTGGCATTGGGATAAAGGTTGAGATTTTGATATGGATCCATATTATATGGACCTCCACTTCCAACACCTAACAATCTTATCAACCTTATCAAGAGAATATTCTAAAACAAAATTGCAATGCTTAATTTGTTTTAATGATGTCTAAGATATAAAACAGGTGTTTCTCTTGTAGTTATATGATCAATAATAGGTACTAACCAAAATTTAATAGCATGATTGTGTTGCATATGATGATGGGAATATGAAGATGCAAACTAGGTGGGTACCAATGGAGATGTAATGATGTGAAATGATAAATTGAGTGACATGTGTGTCTGTCTTCATAGTTGACAGTGGTCAACAAAGAGTTATGTTTTTTATGATGTTTTCATTTATTCTGTAAATTAGAGTAAAAAGTGGTTGAAGATGTTCTTTCTAGCCATTTCATACCACACACACATGCATTGTCCACCACTCTTATCTTGGTTTTCATCATAATATGCTAACCACCAATTTAACTTTTAAAGCTACCTCCCATAATTTACAAAAATAAATTGTGGGCTCAATAAAAAAAAAATCTCTCAAACTAATTTCACATTTGAAATAAAAAAAAAATCTTCATTTCTCAATAAAGTTTGTTTAGTTATAAATTTGAAAAGAATCGTAAAAGAGATCGTAGGTTCAACTTTTTAATATCATTCAGGAATAATAAGGTTGACTTGTGAATTTGAAAACGAGGGTGAGAGATGTTACAGATTCAACTCTTCTTATTAATAAAATATTAATAATTAACATTGTCGATTTGAACTTTTTATTTATACGATGCTCGACTTAGACTAGTTCGAAAATTTTGAACTTTGTATTCTATCCTAGATCTTCATTTTCTAACATTATGATTTTGAAACGTAAATGATGAATGGTGGTGTTAGATTGAGAAGATTTAGAGAGAAAAGAGAAGAGAGAGAGATAGAAAATGGTGAAAAGGGAAGGTGATGATCTAATGATAGAATTAGGAGAGTTGGTAACCCCCACAATGGCCCAACATTAGGCATAATTAGTACACTTTCCACGTGCCATACTCTCGCAGATGAGACGTAGGATTCCAAATTCTTGGCTATTCAAGTGGCCCTCTTTAACCACTCATCAAGGTTATATCACCACTTCAAATCATACATCATACATCATACCATCCATGAATCGCAAAGGTTACTTATTCATGGCTCTTGTTAAATTCTGATAACAAATTAGATGTCACTTTTGTTCGGGAGAGTTTGTGACATTAGTTTGTGTGGATATTAAAGAAGGGAGAGTTTGTGAGGTAATATATTATAATTGCTTTAAACTTAAGTTCATTCAAATAATATCGTTAGTTCAATTATTACATATTTACTTTAAAATTCAAAGTTTTATCACGGTTTTGTTTTTAGAAAACGTTTTGAATAGTTGAAAAAAAAACGTATTCAAAATGTATTTGATTTTGAGTGAGAAGTGATGTGAAATTTGGATTGGTTTTGTAATGTAAAGAATAATGAGGAAGAAGGGTAGTTTGTGAGAATCTGGCATGTGGATGTGCATGTGCTTGTTTAGATTGTTGAGGCACAGCACACATGCATGCATGGGGAAAAGTTTATCTTGCTTCGGCTTCTTATCCCTTTGTCTATTGATTGCACATTTTATCTTAATTTTAAGCCAGAATTCTTGGTCTGCTAAAGTTGTTAGTTTTATGTTAAATGTACGTTTTCTCTAGATTTTTTCAAATGATATGTACGAAGGAATTTTGGACGTGGAGAGCACCGGTTCATCCAATCATTACCAAAGAAAATGACAGAAATCAATGTTTTTAAGACCACAAAACAGGGATTCAAAGGGTTCAACTACAGTTCAAAGTAGAACAGAGTAATTAAGGTCTTACAGAAACCTATATTATATCTTATGAAATAAAATTTTATAAAATTATGATAAAACCATGTTAATATATTTGAATTAGCAAAAAAAAAATCGCATTACTTGTTTAACCATGTAAAAACTTCATAGCAAATGGTTAATAATAAGAATTCATTTGTAGATGTTTTTTACTTGAGCACTTTGTGCATCTCGTATATGAACATATTTATTTTAAAAAGAAAGTAGATAAATGATTGTCTATTGAATTTTTTTCACACCGGTGGAATCCATGACATACACAAAACATGAATGGAAAAAATAACGTCAAATTGATCAATAATGTGTAATTTACAATATTCTTGATCAGATACTCGTTTTTCTCGGCCTTCTCGTCAAAACTTCACTGCAAGCACGAATACCACTATGACACAAGAAATAGTCCAAAAGCAAAAACAAGTTTTATATACAAATATTGGTAGAATGGTTCAAGTTTCACAATCAAAAGGTTGCTGGTTGGGTACTAGATATCGTTTCAGATACTTGGACAGCTATGGTAACAAAAAACTATAACGAACAGAGAAGTGTTTGATAAGAAAAGTGACTACTGCTTTATCTTGATAATGAAGTTTTCCTCAGGCTGCTTTTCCCAAAAAAAATTTGCAGCCTCTATCCATCGGGGATGAACCAAGAACTTGTTTTCTTTCACTGCCCATCGTGACTTCTCAGTACCAACGTCAGTAGCAACTACGTGTGTCACAGATGGGTCAACCTCTGTCAAACAAGTAGCTCCCATCTGTTCTGCCATCTTCCGTAGAGATGGTAATGCACCATGAAAAATACGGCTGAAAACGATCACACAGCCACCCAAGACTTCACTTCGAACCGATGACAAAACCTTGAAAAGATGAATTGACTGTGAGGAACTCATCAAGATTGTAAAACTAAATGAATATTCGACTGACATAATGAGAGCAAGAAGATGAACAAATATGAGTAACTTAACTACCTGCCTCACATCTCGGTCAACAAGATCTTCTTGACGTTTCTACAAAGAATTCCCCACCACACAATTTTAGTATTGTATCAGAAATAGCAAACATGTAATCGGGATGGCATATGAGAAGTGACATACATCAAAGAATGAGCAGTGTACTTGTTTGAGCACTTTGAGAATTTTTGCAAGTGCTCCATCAGTTTCATCTTCATCATTTCCCAGTTCAGCAAGGGATTTGCAATTGAAGCCAAACTGCCGACAACTCGACGCAAAAAAATGGTATCTTTCCATCAGTATAAGATTATCTTTATGCTTCATCCATGCCTGCAACATTTTCATACATCCCATTAAAAAGAGACAATTTAGTTCATAATTTCAACATGACAAATGGCACCTGAAACATTCATTATACGGGTATATCATAGAACATTTAAACTGAGGTTTCTATATAGAAAAATAATAATAATTATATTCAATTTCTAAACAAAAAGGGTCCACTGTTGACCATTAACAGGCAAACCATTACACTAAAACCATCACAAGAGAAAAGATAGGAAGCCATGACAGTTATAGTAGTTCAAACCATGACAGTTAAAATTGCCATTTAAGTTCTCTTTGAAAGCCTTTCGGGAGGGGCAATGCTATGCAACATCCTCAGACACTACAAATATTCAACCAAGTGCTTATATAAAGATAGAGAGAATAAAATGTGATATGGTGTAAGAAAGTGGTTGGAAAGGGAGACCTCACTAAAAGTGATTAGCCACATTCCCCGATGGATATTAATTATCGACAAAGTCAGTGGATACTGTATCAATAATATCGGATAAAGAGTAGAGTCACTGGTTAACTCTGCAAAATGATTTCTGAAAGACCTTTAGACACAAGCAAAGGTGATTCTTTTTCATAACAAATATAGGGTATAAATTTTTTATTCATATTATATACTCATTTTTCGTTTATTTCATTAAAAATTGAAACATTCCCATTTAGAAGTAGTTTGACCAAAGTTGTGAGCCGTACAAGACTGCTAACAATGGCTGAATGGAAGGCATGTCTTTCAATGCTATTTAGCAATTGAAATATAATATTTTCTTCCATTTCGTCTGAATTAATCATAAACAAAAAGCAATTGACTTTATAGAACATATGCCAAACCAGTATGTCATTCAGATAGACTAAAAGAAAAATATTCTAGGACTGTCTTCAACATAAAAAATTTTTATCAAACAAACATTCCGGTTCAGTAACTCGGCACTACAAATAAAAAACGAGCAATGCACTCACGTGTTCTGTATCATCAAGAATTAAGACCGCACTTTCTTGCCCTAACACAACATCAAGACCCTTCTGATGCTTCTGAGTACCATCATCACGAGAAATAACCTTCGCATTGAAGTATTCTCCTCGAGGGTCAAGTAGCTTAGCCATCTCCAATGCATATGGCCGATCACCCATGGTATATATGTACATCTCAAACATTTCACTTGCTTCTTTCAGAAATGATCGGACAAAGGGCCGTAACTTGGTCATCATATGCATGTGCTCCAATTTGAAGAGGCTACCTTTAGAGACATCTATGATTTAATTCCATTACATAGAAGTTCAGAAACGCAACATCCACAATAAGAAGTAATAAGAACCCAGAATACCAAAGGTTGAAATAAAGGAAAAGTTATCAGAAAATACACACACAAGGAACTATAAGTACTGTAAAAGCTTTATTTTACGGAAAAAAAACGAAAGACTTTAAGTTGAATTTATTCAATGAACTTTCAACTATATAAGAAATGTCCTTTTTCGAGAAAGTTAGGATATTAATTAGTTAGTATTGGGGCTAGTAAGTTAAACACATAGGAGGGTGCAAGGGGAAAGGATCCACTCTATCTTGAATCATTGGAGAATTTGTGAATGGAGCAATCCTTTGTGAAGGGAAAACCCTAGAACGAGAGATCTCCTATACTCTGCTCTTTACATCCAATCCAATAAGATCTTTCTTTTCTTTCTCATTTGTATTCTCCGTTCTTAACAAGGACAGCATCAGCATGACTTGATTCTATTTATGACATGTTAGATGAAGCATGGTTGTTGCAATTGCGTAAAAAAATAAAATGATATTTCTCCATTTCTATTCCCATTCTTAACAAGGGCATTACTAGATTCTATATATGACATGTTAGATGAAGCATCGAAAAAGAAACGATGATAGTAATCTTATGCAATCAACAAACACAAGATTAAGAAATATGAGAACAGACAGAAATCACTCATTCATTCCCCTGCCACACTCTAACAAACCAAGTCCAAAACGTTCATGGTGCAAACATTTCAGTAAAAGATTATCTAATCACAGCACAGTAGTAGTAATATAGCAGATATCAACAGTCAGTTATATAATAAGACGAGATTGCAATGGCCAAATAGATTAACTGATATCAATGAAGTGATTGACGCAAAAAACATTTAAGCAAAACTGCTGATTTAGAATACAAATACCAATTACCAAAAGCATAAGCACATTGATTTACACGTACCTTCAAGAGAATCTGTCTGATTAAGCAAATGTGACTCTTCTGGACTCAAATGAGAAAGGTGAGTGGAATTGAGCAGAGTGTGATCTAGGTCAAGAACAAAGTAGAGTTTTCTTCGACACATCAAACTCTTCATGTCAGTATTGCGTAATCTAGAAATTTCCTCATCATGAAGTCTCAGTCCCTGAAAATAGAAATTTTCCATCATGTTTAATAAACTGGTATTTGGCTAAATTAAGTAACCTAGATTATGTCTACTTGCCCCATCTTGCTAACCAAATTATGAAAATGTTATGTTAAAGATTAGAGGATATTTATAATCCGTTGGTTCAACTTAACACTTCTATATGAATGCCCAGCACATCATATTTTAATTCTTATAGGAATTTAAATATAAAAATATATCCAAAATGAGTGGTGCCACAGGTTCAACACTACACTTTTTAATCTTAATAGATAACAAACAACCATTAAACCAGGAAATCACTATTTACCATTCTACAACTTATTTCAGATTAATCCAAGAGTGACACGAAATGCAAAAAACTATGCCACGCTGTAACAACTATCCAAAACTAAATTTGTAACTCCATAAGATAAATATCCAAAACAATGGATACCTTCTGTAAGTACCCAAATGTCTATTTCTTATATCCCGTATGAGTGGTCCTACAGATTCATCATCACTACACTTTTTATTCGCAATAGATAACGACTAAACCAGGAAATCACTATTTAACATTGTACAGCTTATTTCAGGTTAATCCAACAGTGGCGCAAATTGCAAAAACTGCCATGTAGCAGTAACAACTATCCAAAACTAAATTTGTAATTCCATAGCATAACCATCTGAAACAAATGGATACCTTATGTATGTACCCAAATGTCACACCAGATTCCCCATCCAACTTTTGTCCACATCGTATACACATACTTCCAAACGAGCCAGGATGCGTACATACATCTATATCGACAGATGCCTCTGCAACAACAAAAAAAAAAGTTACGAAACTTAACAGACAAGAATGGAATGTTGTATAAGAACCATAATAATAGTTACACAAACATGAGAAAGGTTGTGCAGATGAGTCATGACAAATAAGTATAAAATCTAGTTACTGTTACACATCGGCTCAAAGGAAAGGTAGTGTGGACTGAAAAAGGAACCCGATTGCTGTGTATCAGTCTATAAGAATTGACAGGATTAAATAAAAATAACTATTAATGTTTCTTAGTGAAGTGAGGAAAAAATTATTTGACTGAAGCAAGTTAAAGTTGACAATGCTATTTTATGTTCAACCGGTAAACTAGTTCGAGAGATTTATACATAGCACAAACTTCCTTAAAAATTGATTTTCTCACTCTAAAGAGAAGCAGCGGAGTAATAATTTATTTACTTATGCTCAGCTTCAAATGTTGTGCGAAGGATTCTGGTTCCCTGCAAAGATAATCAAAGAAAGAACTAAAGTAATTATACTTACCTAAATTCTGTTTGATGATTCCTTCTGAAGTAGACCCCTCAGTTTCCTCAATGCTTTCAATTTTACGTCTCTTAATTCTGCTTTAATTCATAAATTAAAGTATAACTTAGTGAAATTTAACCAAAAAATGAAATAAAAGATATTGTAGCATCATCTCTCACAATGATATCTGCAACATAAATACCCCAGAAGCACGAAATCTAAAATCATTCTTGCCCTCTTGGACTGCAAATTGGTTCACAATTCGACAGACTACAAGTAAAAATAAGATTTCATAGAAGCTGAAAATATTCCAAGCAAAACTACAATAAAACACACTTACTGTTAGTTATTAATTATACATAACAAGTAGTAATATAAATTTAATAAAATAGTTGACGAGAAATGAGGGAAAGAAGGATGCAGAAAAGATCCCATACCACATTCTTACTTCAGTCATTGTAACAATAATATAAGCAACGTTTTAATTAAAACCACTTGTTGTGATCTAACAAGATTTATCAAAAACAAACAATCAATCTGAGAAGCACCCAAGAACTTGAGGAACTAACCCTCCAAAACTAGCTATCAGGGAGAAGAACCAAACACTTAAATATTACCGAGCATCTCAAACTAACACCCTAAAGTAATACTCAAGTTCCTACCATAGTAATGCTCCTAAGAGTCAACCACTTTCATTATACAACACTTTACTTGGTGGCACTTCACTCAACTTGCCATTGGTCAGAACCTTCTACAGAAAAACCCTCCACAGGAAGCCCCATCAAAGACACTAGCAATCAACTCGAATACTTGTTGAAAGGATTAGTAACAAAACAGGTCACAGAGAATGGTACCATGTTAATAAAAGAGAAACTGAGAAGGCAATGTAATGAACTCCGTGAATTGGGTACAATGAGTATCCTTATTTATAATGAATAAGAGATACACAAATAAGAAACAAAATCAATATTTAATAACGGAAAACATTTGGTAAGATATTTCCCTATCAAATCATACCATATATATTGCTATTAAATGTGATTAAATCATATCTCTACCACTCCCCTTCAAGTTGGACTGTACATATCACTCGAGACAAACTAGTTAAAAATGTCATCAACACAAAACCACTTGAGCCTTAGTAAACATGTCAGTCATTTGGTTACTAAAGTTGACAAAGTAAACGATGACAAAGCTGGTAGATATTTCCCAAACATGACTTTGCTTTGGTACCATGTTTAAAAGACAGAAACTGAGAAGAAATATAATGAATTATGTGTTGGGTACACATATGAATATTCTTATTTATAATGAAGAAGAGATACAATAATAAGGAATCAAACATGTTTCAGATAACACGAGGACACAATATAATTTCAAACAAGGTTTCAATTTTGAACCCTGAATAAGGGAGAGAAATCTCAAATTTGTCCACTAAAATAAACCTTCAAGACAAATACTCTGTGGATAAATAGGAGTTTCAACCACTAATCAAATTTGCATTGGTAGTAGTTCTACAAAATCATATAATAGCTACAACATGAAAATGAGACACGATCTGAAACTGGGTAGAAGCCTAGCACTGCAACACAAATACAATTAACAAATATGACCGTAATTTGTCTGAACTCTGAAATCAGAACCACCGCACAGTACACTTAAAAACAAAAATGAACAAAGCCCTGTTCAACTCGAAGGGCTCAAGCATCATCTCTATGGATCAATTGATTCCCATTTCACCCTACCAAAAAACCTGATTTTCCTTAAAACCATTTATAAGCACCACAAGAACGTTTAGTCCTCTAATAGATCATGATCTCTTATTCAAATATTTCACTCACATCTAACGAACTTCAATATATTCAAAATTTGAGAAACCAAAGTTGACAAGAGTTGCTTAACTCATACCAGAGAACATACAATAAAAAGAATAAAACAGGTAATGAAGAGCACCTGAGACTCTCAAGCTCATCTTGGTTTTCATGCTCTTTAACCGGCGAGGAGTCAGGCGAACTTGCACCAAGTTCAGTATCAAGAAATGCAGCAAAGTCATCACTGCTGGATGAATGCACAGGAGAATCGGTAACAACACTCATCTGCATATACCCATCCAATAAAACCAAAATCCAGAAACAAAGGGGTCACAACAAATTGAAAAATCAAACAAGTGATAACAACTAGAAATCCAAGAAAAAACCGTGTCTCAAACAAAAGGAATATTATACAGAAAACCAACCCACGATGTCGATCCCTGTCTAGAAAGCAAAACTTTCGTTCACTAAAAAAATTAGCATGAAGTAATGTAATAAGATAAAATAAAGAATACGATAGATCGAAGGAATGTAACCTAGGAATTTTTTATTCAACGCATTGGTACTGACAAGGTAACTTCAACATGAGCATGATCTTGTTGAAGTAATTGATTAAGCTTAAATACATTCGGCTATCTTATGCTATCAGCAAGAGCATGTCGATACACATGAATACGCAAACAAGACCAAAACAGTATTAACCACTTACAGGAATGGTCGCACCCAACGAAGTAAGGATCAGAGGTTTTCCTTCGACGGCGAAGCAGCAAGACTGTGACCGTGGCTTTCTCGGTCCCTATTTCCTACGCTATGTGCTCCCGTCAGGGTTTGGCTTTAGGATCGAAACGTTTTAGGGATTTGGATTTTATGGTGAACTCTATTGGTTTGGGGTCTCAATAGTTTCTTTGGGGATTTGGGGAAAACAGTGTTTTTGTTTCATTATCAGAAGAGAATTGGGGATTTAGGCGCCATTTTTTCAGTAGCATGAAAAAGGAACGTCTTCTTCTGTCCCCAAAAAGGATCAAAGATTTTATCCTTTTACATTCACCTTCTTAATTTAATCATTTGTCGGAATTACGTCAACATATTAACCTTTTCTTTTCTACTTTTTTTTAATATTAATTTTTCGTTTCAACAATTTCAGAGATGGAATAAAATACAATAATTATTGCACCCTATTTTTATTTATCACATATTGAAACGAGAGTCCTAGAATTGATGGTATTTTTATAAAAAACAATATTATTATTTGGTATTTTTATTATTCTATAATTGATGGGTTAAGCATTGGAAAATGTTTGTGGAATGAATAAGATAGATTTCGTCTTAATGAGTGATGTTGGAGTCTTATCTTATAAATAACACGTTTTATATTGTTGATAACATTGTTACTATTAAAAAAATAAATATTATACAGTAATAAACCACGTGTTTAAAAAAAATTAAAATATAAAACAGTTATGTGAAATTGGAAGATTTTCGTGACTACGAGAACTAAAAATAAAGACTTAGTTAAATTATAAGTTTGTGATAAATTTAAGTATTTTTAATTAAGTTTTTATTATTATTTTTCATTAAGTACTTATTTTATATTTTTTAATTAAGTATTTGTCCTTTAATTTTTTTAATAATTAAATGAAATAATTACTATCTCATCATATCATGACATATTATTTAATTGTCTTCATATATTATTTTATGATAATATCAAATGACGTAATATGGTAGTTAACATAATAGATAATTTTTATTGACGGATAAATGTAAAATAAAATGAAGACAAAAGCAAAACGAAAAATCCAAATATGATATTACAAATCGCAGAACGAGCCTTGGGTGAACATTGCTCATTTAATATGATAAGTTGAACATTCAAATCGACTAAAACGAAATACAATAATTAAAAGTGATGTATATTGATTTAGAATTCAGTTTCTCTGATGAATTTTTGTTGTGTTATATACAATATTTTGGTATTTTTAAAATAATATTAATATATTTTAAAACTTCAAAATTAATAATAATCATGTACATTAAAGGCACAACAAAGAAATAGAAAAAAAAAATAAACAATAGAGAATCCAAAATTATTGATTCATGATCATACATTAGATCATGCAAACAACCACTTTTATTTTCAGGTAAATATGAAAGTCAAATAAGATTTTTGGTAACAAGTAGTAAAAGTTTCTTTATAAATACTCTTCGATCTCCTAATAACAACAAAATTACATACTTTTACTCTTTATTATTGTAAATGGAACATCCCATTTTTTTTATAAATGGATATCAATTAACCTGGACTCATTATAAAAAAGGTTATTAACAGTGTTAGTAATTGAATGTAGTGTGATTCACATTATAGTTCACGGCTAGCTAAGATTTTTTTTCAAAATAAAGTCATGAATATTCTAATTTCTAACTATAAAATTAAATATACATTTTCAATTGGGTAACCCCTGGTATAAAATACCTAAAATACTCTTATATAAATTCTCCATTTTCTTGTTCCAATTCCAAAGTTATTATCTCCATCAACTTCTATCTCTACTCCCCTCTATATATAAAATATATACAATCATCCCATAAAGAAAAAATAAATAAAAAAACATAAAATTGCAAGGATAAACTAATTTTTTGAAAGATTAAACTAAAATAGAAAGAGATTATATCTCGTCAAATTTGTAAAATAAATAATAAAATTTATAACAAAGATTATCAAAACAAATCTTTGATGGAAATCATTGTTTAACTCAATTTTTCTCATTTTCCCATTTAAACCAATCAATTGTTTCAACCCAATAACTCATTCAACAATACCATTTCATTATATGAACAAACCCAAAAACACATATACTTCACATACATCGAATCAAATATCGGGTATCAACCCACCTATCTTAGTCTACTCGTTTAAACAATTATTAACTCAAAATAGCTCAAACAACCAGATAATTCTACACTATAATTCCAGAAGATTAGTGTATTGAATAGACTCGTGATACTCTACACTTGTCATGCTTGCTACCAAATCCTCCATTGATGTTCCAACACTCGGGACCAATGTCCCCAAACAAAGTCGTGACAGATAACTTCACTAGCTCCATGAGTATGATCCTCTTTCATATCATAACTTCTGTCATATGGAGTCTCCTTCGACTCACACCACCTAGATATTTATATCTATGTGAGTAAGACACTGAGATACTAGTTGAGTCATGATAATCTCACACTCGGAATCCCCTTTCAATACATTTGAACTTAACTAAAATTAGCATTTTCCCTTTGAAATAATACTAATTTGACTACCATACATACTATAACGTTACGTATACACATACACTAGCAAAGATAAATTCAGATAATCATAATTACCTAGCATACAAGGAAACTATTTAGCAACACTATAAGGCACGATTAATTCACACTCAATAATAATCATATAGACATACCACAAATCCAAATCTCAAAAATGAAAAAAACAATGCAACATTCAATACTACATTGTTGTAATACAAACATCCTAAAAGAGGATTATCTCCTAAACATATACAAAAAGAACTTGAGGAGGATCTTTTACCATCAAAAGGACATAAAGATCATACAACTAAAGAATAATTTATATAATTAAATTTAATTATCTAAATGATCCAATTTTTTTTATTTTATTTAATATTTTGATATATTTGATATTTTTTTATATTTTTTATATCTTTTGTCATTTTTTAATATCTTTTGATGTTTTGGATACCTTTTGATATGTTTCCATTTTTATTTTTTATTTTTTATCTTTTAAGACCTATAAATACCAAGGTCTACAACAATTGTAATCACTTTCGGTCATTGATAAAGTTATTTCATTAAAGATAAGACTATATTGGTTATTGACTTATGCCTAAGGTTCTTATCAAAGGCAACAGGCAACAATCTTTGTGACGAATCTTTTTCCAACTTATCAATCTCATTGATGGTGGTGTTTCTATTATTAATTCTTTTCAACGAGGACAACATCTTTGTGGCAAATCTTCCAAATTCAAAGGTTTTTAATCTCCTTTTAACTAATGTGTTCAATTACTTTAAGACTTATAAGTAAAAGTTATTACACCACACCCAAATCATCCAATCCTACAAATCCAAACAATTATTTTACCATAATAATATTAAAGTCACGTATAGCTCTTTCTCATCTTATAGGCTAACTCTTTCATACATAATTATGATATTTCACACTAGTACATTATAAAACACACTTATGTATCCATTTTTCTCTTGTAAGTCGATCTCTTTGTAATCAAATTCATACCCACTCCATCAAGAAAGAAAAAATAGTATAAACACAAATTCATCTATTCATAATGGTAGTTTCTCATTACACTTTATAATTTCATAATTTAGATCAAATCACGTTTTTCAGTTTTCCAAATTTCAGCAAGCATATAAAGACAACATTCATACTATTTTTTTTTTAATTCAAAAACAATACCTTAAAATTTCAATTAAATTTACTTTCCTTGTCTTAAAGAAGAGTCTACCAACATTTTCCTTGAGCACCCCCACACTACTTAAGCTTGTCTCGTGTACAACAAAACTCTACAAAAATTAGATTGCAATTCCTTGACAACAAAGGGATGAGAATTCATTTAGAACACAGAAAAATCGATGCAAACCCATAAATTTACATGCATTGAAAATCAGAATTGACTTCTAACTAAATGAGCAAATTGCAATTATCTACATGTATAGACTGCTAAGAGCATATTGTACGAGTGTTACAAAAATCTGAAAAATATTTTTTTTCACTTGTTCAATCTTCGAAAGACATAGAAGGGTTGGATTTTATGAGGAGCAGAGAACAGAAAAAAAAAATTATGAAGGAGAATAGGTAGAAAGATGTTATGTTTTTTAAAGAAATCCATTTTTATAAATTTTAACTTTTAATAATTTTTTTTTAAAAATAATCATTTATATATTTATTGAGTTTTTCCTGTAAATGTTAAATAAATTTTACTTAATTAATTATTTATCTTTCTAATTTATTGATATTATAAATATCATAAATTTATTTGGATAAAATATTTTTTATCCTTATTTAATTTAGGATAATATTTTACCACAATATAATAAATACAAAATAAGTTTAAAAGTTAAAAATAAAATATCATTATGCAAGTACAAAATTACTTTTTAATTTAACTATTTATAGTCCTGGATTGGTTTAATGTTTTTTAATTTTTTTCCTCGTAGAAATATAATTTCCTTTTGTGATTTTGAGAGTTGGAATTATGTTTAAATGTCAATATTAATAAATTAAACCAGATTATATCATAAATAATCATAATTTAAAAGTTCATTTTTTTCCCAAAATTATTTTTGAGTATAAGTATTTAATTTCCAAGACACACAAATAAAAAGGTTTTTCAGTTTTTATCTTTCTATCTCTCCTATATTGAATAAATAAAGAAGACAAATACAAAATGTACTTTAAGAAAGCTTTTATTTTTTATAATTTGGAATTATAATATTTAATAATGATTCAATTTTGAATTTCTATTTTTAAGTATATGAACTTAGACAAAATTATTTGCACATTATGTACAAATTTTTGTTAGTGCTTTTGAACTGTCTCCTTTTATTGAAAAGAAAAAATACTACCACATATGAACATTTTCATGTCATGAATTTATTTATTTTTTAGATTTTTTTTTTTTAATTTTGTCAACCTTTTTTACCTATAATCTTGTGACTTAAGACCAAATCTTGATGAGAAACCGAATAAAGCGGTTTAAATATAATATTCCAATGGTATCATTGAAAATATATTTCAAATTATACAATTCAAAATATTTTTAGTTAACCTATGAACAATTTGAACTTTTTTCTTGCTAAAACTACGTGTTTTTACATAAAAAAAAGAAGTCACAGTTCATATATGGTAGTATTTTTTTCTAGTGAGAGACCTGTTGTTGGCTTTTAAAACTTTCGAAATACTACACAAAATATCTACGACCCCAAAGGTTGGTTTAAATTTCTACCAGCCTTATTTCTCTATCAAACTCAACTTCAAACTACACGCATTTCAACAAATATTTAATCTGCGCATTTACATGATACTATGATTTAAAAAAATGTAAGTAACAAAAAAGGACTATCTCAACTGAATATTTCAGGCTGTTTCAGACTCTTGTATTAAATATATGCGACCTTGATCGTGCAAGCCATAACGATCTCCAACTAAAGCATAGTGTTATGGGGGCACTACGCATTCCATAATACGGAGTAAGAGTTTTCCCTTGTTTTTGGGGCCTCCTAAGATGATAATTAGTTTGGAAGAAGAAAACATCAAATGTAAGCTATACAGGAAGAAATCAAGCATTGCATTACAGATGTGAAATCAATGACAATGTAGCTAACAGATAACCAAGCCGGGGGGAGAAAGAAAAAATTAATAACGACTGCCCAGGTTTGCTGGAAATACTTACAAGATAGAATCATACAGTTTCCGTTGAAGAGGGAAGAGGAAGATATATACATGTTGGCTGGTTAATAACAAAACTCGTGCAAACTACACCATTTCTGCTATGATTCACAATTGTTTAAAATAGAATAATTACTGTGAGGAGGAGAATGACATTCAGAAAAAAGATGTAAGGAGAATAATGGGTTCAAAATTTTACCTAACATCGTAGTGCAATGCAATCCTCTTCGTTTTGGTTATCAATGTCAGCTACTACTACTTGTGTCCACTCACTATACACGCTCCTCAAAAACACCATACACCACACCTGGTTTTGTCCAGTCAAATTCCTTGTCAAGTTAGAGTATATACTGATTCCCAAAGCTAGTAGAGTCTATTTGACATTGCCAGTCCGGATAGGTGTAGGTAAAATTCTTTCTGATTCACATTTCTTTTTCTCATTTTCAGTTTTCTTCATTTCAAGTTCTAGCTGCTTGCAGTTTTCTTCATGGGCTTTGTTGAACATCCTGGTAAAGTTGAGCAAAGTTGACGCGACTGCAGAAAATTCAAAATAATTACAAGAATAAGCAGTATAGAAATACAAGTAGAGGCATAAATATAATTATACAAGTTGAGAGTGCATTCATTCTTCCCATAAAAGGGATCACAGTCAAGCCTTGCATACCATTCCAGAATAGACTTAGAATTTGCATAAAACGAAATTATCCGTTTTAAGTTGGGAAGCTAAAAACAAAGGCAGTTATTATAAAATTTTAACACTCACATACATGCAGCCAAGTGAAGAATCCATGCACGTACTTTTAGGAAGATATAATTTTGGTGAAGTACAAAGATAACAATATAATAATTATATGCCAATCCGAGGGTGCTCACTTAAATTAGCTATCAAGAAAAGTACCGTATTTCACTCACACACCTTGCTCAAATGGGCAACGAGATGGATCTTCACCAAAATAGAGAATCAATGCATCCACGTTCCTACCCTGTAAACATACACTCTTAAAGTAAAGCATAACCTTTTTAAGGTTTTAAAAGATATAATATATTGTAGAAAGCCTACCACGGTAGAATATAGTGAAGCAATTGAGCGGACTTCAGCTTCAGCAGAACCGAGGAACTCTTTCAGTTTCTGTGGTTAAAACTAAGTCAAAGCCTGGCAATGCATATAATTTATTACAGCATTTAGCAAACAAAAGAGGACTTCACAATTTTAATCTTGCACACGTTCTCCTAAAGTCATAACTTAAAACTCTCACATTAGATCACTCACAGACAGCATGATAGCTCTAATTGGTATCTTAATAATAAGGTTGAAGTCTTTTTTTCTTCCTGTGATCCCAATTATATGATAGGGTCCATTTTGGTTGGATCAGGTAGGATCACGACCTTACTCGTAAAAATAGAAAAATAAGCAAGTTAAACCCGTTTTCCCAAAAATAAAAGCCCAACAACCTATGACATCTGAAGCCTCAGTCTCTTTTTTGTGTGGTTTCTTGTCCAGGGTGCTTGTTCTGATGTTCCTTCTTTTTGTTTGACCCTGTTGGGCGCTTGCTCTGCTTTTTGTTTGAACGTGCTTCTTCTTCATCTTGTAGCATTTCATGAAGAAGGAGGTTCTACTGTTTCTTTACTGGGTTATTGGTTTTGGTGCTGTTTTGGTCTTGATAAATGTCTGTTTTGGTGCTGAAAACGTCTCTACAGCTAAAGACGTAGTTCGTGTTTGACTGATTAGGTTCAATGTCAAAAACTCGGTGTTTTGTATTTGAAGTTGTTTATTAGTTAGTAATTTAGAAGTTATTATTTTATGACTAGTTAGTTGGATATAACCTTTCAGATTGTCAATTTAAGATTGTTTGTAGAGATTGAAAGTCAATTTTCAAATTTATGTTATTGTGTGTGTATATAATAATCTGTATTGATAATCTTAGTGACATGAAGGCAAACTCCATTGACTTTAATTAATGTAGATAGTTCACCACCACCAATAAGTGAAATAATTTTCTTTTTGGTGTGGAAATATGAAACTAGAAGCAGTGAAAATGAATAACCGCAATTTGAAAAAAGGAAACACAAGAGTCCGGGAATCAACTATAGTAGAAGTAAAGGCATGATACCTTGCGAAAAGTTTCTGATATAGGCCCATCACATTCAGCAGTTGAGAGTTCCTGTACTACTTTTTCTAATCCTTTGTTTATAGCTTGCATCTCCTCAGCCAAAAACTTCAATTGGATCTATGCAAAATTATTTAAGCCACTGTTAGTAGAATACCTATCAATATACTGAACAGAAAAGTCTCGAGAAGTTTCGAACCTTTGCTGCTGGCTCTAGGTCAGAAAGATCGTTGGAGAAGTCTAAGACATCCGGTAGTTTGTCAACAAGCACCTATGGAAAATTATGATCACCTTAATATCAGCAGATGAAAAAAAGAACAATCTTTCCCCAAGTTAACATTACAAGTGATTTTATAGCACCGGAAGAAATTCAAACATTTTGCAAAACATAAAAAGGAATACAAAAGGGAATAAATAGCAACATGTACCTTACAAAGATAATGCATAAGAGTCATCTTTTTGTCCCGTGCCCGTGTCTCGGTTAGTTTAAGAAGGCTGTCCAATCTGAATCCAATAGCAGAACCTAAAAGAAGATTGGAAAATATAAACATAGGAGATTGACAAAATGAAATAAATAATGATGAGTAAAAATCTAAAGAAAAAGTAAAAAAATTATGCAAAATGTGAATTATTTAGTTTTCAGCACATATGTCTGAAAAAAGATAATGATTGCTATCGAACTCATACATCATGTTATAAACATTACAGATTTTCAAATGACTACATAATAACCAACTTTAGTGTCCTCTATTTATTTTATATTTTATTTAGAGTAACGAATATTCTATCCCCCTAACCATAATTTCAGGGTGGTGCTTATGACAGAAACCACTCCTTCAGATGGAATATTGTAGTTAAAATAGGGAGTATGTTATGTAAAGGAAAAAATGTTATGTTAGGAGTTATATAACACTCTTGTTTTTGTTGTTGTGATATACACAGATGTTATGTTCCTCTTCAAACTTTCTTTGTTGAGAGTGAGTGTTGTTAGCAGATATTGAATTGTGTTTAACAATTTGGTATTGGATAAGCCTGCAACGATGGTGACTACAAAGAACTAGAGACATGCATGGACATAATGGAGAGGACGATGGTGGATTCACAAGAATTAGCAACACCATTATATTCAAACCCTCGATTTCAAGCAGAAAACATGGATTCAAATCTTGTAAGATGTTGGAAATCGGTTTGATGATGGAGCATTTATTGACCCATTTGCTGAACTGGCAAGACTGAAACAAGAAGGGTCTTTAATTGAATATCAGGAGAATTTTGATAACCTTTAGGCTCAGGGTGATGATTTCTGAGGAGAAAGCTTCAAATATTTTCTTTTTCTTTCAGGCTTGAGTGCAGAGTTAGAGATGGACCAATGCTACTTGCTATACAAACACAACAATTTCAGACTGTATTCCATGTGCCTACTCAATTACCTCCAAAAAGAAGGTATGATCATAAGATTATTCTAACAAGTAATATACCTGTTTGGTTAAAGCCATACAAATACTCAAATACTCAAAAAACTGAGATTGAGAGGCAAGATAAAGCTTTATTGTTCACGGGCAGTTCAAGTTGCTATGCATCACCTCTAGTTTTGGTTTAAGAAGAAAAATGGGTCTGGGAGATGTTGCACGGATTTAATTGCTGTCAAAAATAAATTTCCAACACCCTTAATTAAAGACCTCTTGGATAAATTACATGGTTCCATGTATTTTCCTAAACTAAACCGGATTTAAGGAGTGGTTATAATCAAGTGAGGATGCTCGAGGAGGATATTTACAAAACAACTTTTAGAACTTCAATGTGGAGACCTTGTGTACTTAAAACTTCAACCTTACAGGCAGGATACGTTGGCTAATACCTCTTTTCACAAACTAGTTGTAAGGTATTATGGCCCTTATAAAGTGTTAGATTGAATTGGAATGGTTTCCTATAGTTTAAAATTACCAGCAGGAACAAAGATTCATAATGTATTCCATGTGTCCTTATTGAAGAAATACCATGGTGACAAGCCAGCTCCGCTCAACTACCTTTAATGAATGAAGAAGGTGAAGTTGTGCCACAACCTCTGGCAGCGTTAGACAGAAGAATTAAATAGAAAGCTACATCAAATTCAATGGAAGGAGACTAATTTAGAGGATGCTGTATAGAGAGAGCTACATCAAATGTAGCTTCAATTTCCAGACTTTGATTGGAATTGTTAGAAATTGGCCTTGAGGTCAAGTCCAGAGTAGACGGGAGGGACAATTGTTAAGAGTTAAAATAGGGAGTTTATGTAAATGAAAAAACTGTCATGTTGAGGGTTATATAACACCATTGTTTTTGTTGCTGTGACATACATAGAAGTTTGATTGTCTAGTGATATTTCTTTTTAGGGGTATCTTTTATTACTAAAGGAGGGTATTTAGGGAATGATTGATTGTGTTAGAGGGGAACGGGGTTGGTTATATCTCCCCTTTGTAAAAATGTTGGGATCATTCTTGGGCGTTAGTTTGGATATTTGGAGCAGAGAGATTCCTTTCTTGCTTGGGAGAGCTCTGCTCTCAAGAAGCTTGCCTTCTTGCCTGTCAATTCTGTTATTTTCCTTCTCCGACTCCAGGTACCTCTGATACACATTGTATCAGCGTATATTCAAGAAGAACCAAGATAGAAAAAGTTTCAACATCAATATTTCGATTACATATGTGGCATAACAAATGCATTCATCTAATTAATATAGTTTTCACTTAACCAGTCTTAATTGCCATTGACAGGTGAGACTGCTTTAGTAACAACATCCAAGCACACACATTGTTCTCCAAATTAAAATGAATAATATGGTTGATTAATGAAGAAAATATTTTGATCTGAAGTGTCAAGGAACAAAGGAGCAGAATACTGATGGACTTTATTTTATTTTTGAAATTGAATAATAAACAGAGGAACAATAGCTTGCCCTCTAAGAAAAAAGAAAGAGTTCAAAGTTTACAATCACAACTTGGCGAGGGGTAACAATAAAGTAAATTACAAGAGGTAAGGAAAACAAATAAGGGACACTAACACATACGAAATCACACGAAATGCGGTTTGAATACCATGCACAGAGGCCATAAATTATAGATATTTTCTAAATATTATGGTACTTTTCTTTGTTATAAACTTGAATGGTCCGTGTTGCATTTATCTGCTGTGAATATTTATTTAAACATACCCCTGGCTGTTCCTTGGTTCAAAGCATTTCCTAAAGAAAGTATTGTATGCATAATTCTCTTTAGTTTGACCGAATTCCTGATCTGAAAAAAGAAACAAACTCGAAAAAATGAGAGAGAGAGAGAAACTATGTTGCAAAAAGAGGTTTAAGTAAAAAGGAATAATCATGCCTCTTCTGAAGCAGCATTCACAACAAGCAGGCTCTTTCTTAGGTCAGAAACCTACATAAAAGTATCATGGTCAAACTGTTAATAAGTTTAAGTCCATTTTTTTTCTGGTAAAGATCCATGAAAAGAGTAATATATTAACCTGAGAGCGAAATTGAATCTTGAATGAAAAAACTCTGAGCTTGGATTCCACTCGTGGTACTTTCATCAATTCCATTAAGAACTGTAATGAAGAATTTATGAAAATATAATTCAGATTCATGCCAAGAGAGAATAGAAATGCAGTTTCCGTGATTACGGTTAAAACTGTACAATCAATGCTATAATTTAAATATTCATAAATCTTGCACTGACAGAAGAGATCCAAAATTACAGGCACCAAGTCCTGAAACCCTATATACCTGTTCACATCTTCCTAACTTCTCCCTATCCCCGTTATAACCCTGTTCAGAATAAATGAAGTTGTGAAATTTTGGAAAAGAAAGAGGATACTCGTTATAAGATGAACATAGCATAGTTTTTAACCATAATTTAATCTCCCAACCTTGAGCAATTCCATTTCCTCTTTTGTTGGACAGAACTTTATGAGGTTCTCAACCTGATCAGAGTCCAGTGCTGACTCTTCCAGTGCTAGCACTGAGGTCTGTGAATATTTCAAATGGACCACTATTAATGAATATAACACACAAAAATGGTTTAAGGAAATAGTTAACAGTTCTACAGATATTTCATATAAAACCAAGACTTCTCATTCACTTTATATCTTCCAGAATCACGACACAATAATTATTTCATACATCCTTCCCACAATAAAATAATCATTCCAATCAATTTGCAAATATCAAGCCTCATTTAGTGTAGGCTCAAGAAATAAAGATTCTATGATAGATTTTGATTTATTTACTCTTTCAAAATTCACTATTTTTAATTTCTAACAAATGCATCAAAAATTTTGCTTCGTAACTTGCAAAATCATTATAAATATCTTTGAATGAAAATCATATACTGAAAACACACAAAAACAATGCAGCATGCCCTCAGTATGCTACAGTCATACAAGTTTGAAAAAAGTATTTATGTTAAAACATTCAGATCTTCGTTTATTTCAAAGAGAAACCAATTTCCAATAAATAGATAAGACAGTTTAGGTGAAGAAAAAATAAATTAAAAACAATAATGGAAAACAGGAAAAGGATGAGAAGAACAAGTATACTGTGCTCTTTATAGTTATGCTATAAAATTTATGCCAACATTCATAGTTTCCAATGAAAACAAATCACTAACATATTCTAGGATGACTATTAATCAAAATTCAATTTTCAATCAAATCGTAGTTCCCTTATTAACTAGGACTCAATCTTAATTAAAAAAAAAAACATTTGGTTTTCTTTCCTACATTATTAGACCATAAACGTAAATGTCAATCTTACCATTAAATCATGCAAAGGCACTTTCACTTGGGAAAGCATGATTTCACAGTTATATGCTCGCCTATGCTCAATCTGCAAGGAGTGATAAAATCAATCTAAATCAAAATAAAAAGGATTATAATTTTGTGGTGACCACAAACTATATATTAATGAGAAAAAAAAAAGATAAATAGAACCTACTTTAGGGACTATGTCACACTGACAAACAGAAAACACTGATTATTTTCAACATTGCACCATGCAAGTGAACTCTTATAGTTGTAAATACGTGAAAGGGAGAGACTACCACAGATAATATTGGTGGTTTTAAGATGGGTTGATGATATAATATAATAGTGTTCAAAAGTAATTATGTGAACATTAATTTTGATTCTTCAGTTTGTCAACTCTAAAGGTTTCCTTCAAGGAAAAGCTGATAGATGAAACCACTTACAACTTTATGGCTGCATATAACCAACATAAAATGACAACTACTGGTTATTATAAGTACTAGGAACTATAGCTCTTTCCTAGTAATTATTTTCTTGCATTTTCCCATCACACTCGGGTATAAACAACTAGATTATGTAAAAATCCACAAGCAATCTTAGTGGTACTACAAACTGAAAATAATTACCAGTTGCACTTTTTCAGATTTAGGCCCAGCTGAGCTTTGGACATTTGACTTTTTGGCAATACCTGAAGTTGGGACTGCTGCTGAGAAGAGATTCTCAAGCTCTGACATATCAATTTCTGGGGCCCTACATTTAGATAATAAAAGGGAAGGCAGGTAAGATACGATAACAATTGAAAGATAATCTGTCCTAAGAAATGAAGCACCATAGCCAATCAACATTACTTGGAAGCTTCACCAGACTTCGGTGACTCTGCCCACAAACTTCCTTGCACTGCTCTAGATAGTTTCAACCAATGCAAAGGCTTCAACCTTTTAGTGTTATTCTTTGAGGTAATTGTTCGCGATAAAATTCCCTTTAAGTTAGTTGCTGAACTAGATCGAGCGTTCACAGAAAGAGATCCTGAAAATGAACTGCCTGATTTTAGACCTCCTTTACCAAAGGGCATTGGAGGAGGTGGAGCAGCAGGTGCTCCAGGTGGAGGTGGAGGAGCAGGTGCACCAGGAGGAGGGGGAGGAGCAGGCGCACCAGGAGGAGGGGGAGGAGCAGGCGCACCAGGAGGAGGGGGAGGAGCAGGTGCACCAGGAGGAGGGGGAGGAGGAGGGGGAGGCGCAGGTGCCTCAGGAGGAGAGGGAGGAGCTAGAGATTTTTGCAATGATGAATTAGTGTGATTTGAGTAAAGTACTTCACTTGAAAGTGGAGGTGGAGGTGGAGGTGGTACTATAGTAAAACCTGCAACTTCCCCAGAGAGACAAGGAGGTTTAAACCTAGTAGGTTGCTCCTCTTTTAGAGAAAGGGGAGGAGAGGGTCCATCTCTAACCTGTGGCGCCACATTCATATGTGATAAAGGAGAAGGATGGGGTGCAGCTTTAACATGCAGTTCTTTCTTTGGAGGAAGAGGAGGTGGTGGAGGAGGTGGTGGAGGTGGTCTAGCTCGAACTAGTCTATGATCATTTACTGGAGGAGTGGGAGGAGGAGGCGGAGTTGGAGGTCGTGGAGGGGAAGACTCTATTCTTGTTTTAATAGGAGGAATCTCATCCACATTTTTGGAAGAAAGTGAAGGAGATGATTGGGTTGAAGTAAGTGTTGGAGCTGAAGGACAGGAAATGATGTCAGCCAGTAACTTGCTATGAAAAGTAGATGACAATTGGGTGTCAGGTGTAGGGACAGAAATAGATGAATGACTTCTGTCTTGTGATTGGTGTCTTGATTGCAAAGGCACAACATAATAAGAAGGGGGAGATTTTGTTTGGCAAGGAGAATCATGAGCTTCTTTATCACTAGTGGATTGAGGCCTCAAAGGAGGTGTTCGAGGGGAAAACGAAGTATCGGTAGAAAATATGGCAGGATGAGGTGCTTGCAGTTTTATGTCAAGATTTGTAGGTCTTGTTGGACATTTATTGGATTCCGAGGTCCTTTTAGAAGTTCTGACTGAATCTTGACAAATATTGTTAGGTATACTATGTTGCTGCGGAATACCCTCGAACTTGTTGGTCTTCTCCTCTTTTCTACTCATACGGGATGTCTTGGTTGAGAATGAAGACCGTACCTCTTCATTCAAATTCCCTTGAGGCGTTCTAGGACCTTTTTCATCTAAGCTATCATTCATAGTCGAATCACTTATAAGTTGGAGAGCATTTAGGGCAACATCTGCCTTGGGGTTCATCCAGTCTACATGGCTAAAGATCTCTTGAACCTTGGCAAATGCTTCCATTGGCAGTCCATCCTTCTCCTCAAAGCATGAGGTCCTATCGGCAACAACAATTGCAGCATCCATCTCTGAGAAAAGGATCTTAATACAAACATAAACCACAAAAATAAATTCACCGTTAGGAATGTACAATCAGAAGCATCATGATTACTGTTGGAAACAAGTTGTACCTCAACTCTAAAATCGTTTGGAAAGTGATCTTTAGCATCCCATAAAATGTCAATTTCATCCCGGTTAAGCATCAAAATATTAGATCTAACAAAGGCTGTGTTAAACATGATTCGAAACATCATCCTTTCACTCTCCATGTCACCATTAAAGTTAATAGTCTCAATGACAACGTCACCTTGAATATGGCAGTTGATATCAATTTTAATAAGTTCACACTCTCCCTGCAACACAAAAACAAGAAATTGCACAATAATTGCATAAGTTATTATAGCAGATTCCAGATGCAACTTGCTGGGTAGAATAAATAAGCTGACACACCATGTCTATTACAACAGCAAAATTTCGGCAAACAAAAATATTTATTAGAATTTAAAGAGAACAAGCCTGTCCTGAACTCAATTTTCTAAAGCCTATATCCATAAGGTGTATTGAAATATGACTAGGATCTCTTAAATGCTAAACATAGATTTTACAAACATGTTTCTCCTTTCTTCTTTTAAGTACGTCCCCCTTTTTTTCTTTTGCATTTTTGGGATAATCGCTGCCAAGTGCAGCCTCTTGATCAAAACTAAGACTTATCTTAAATGTAGCCCCCATATTTGTCAAGGAGGAATCAATAACCAATGTTGTTCATCAGTATCACTATAAGCTTATGTTTCAAGGTTCAATTCACGTTGCCAAAACATAATTATTAAAGATCGTTTTGATAACTAGAAAAACAAGTTTGAGCTGCAATTTAGTGGTTTATAACTATTTAAAGTTAAATCATATGAAAAGTGTACAACACAATTTACAAAAGTATTCTGCAAATCAAAATGGCCTTAAATACAACGAGAATTGAAGAAGGAAAAGAGAAAAAGAGATTTTTCCCTATTACATCTGAAAGCCTTTTTGCCACAATTTATGAGATTGCAAATGATCTCAAGAACAGGTACAGATTTATTTCGGCACTTTTTTGCAAAATAGCAGTAACACCAAAGTCTTTTCATCTGCTGAAAACAATAAATTTCAGGATAATAGTTTTCATGATATATGTAATCAGTGCATGCCTTCTATAAGGTACAGGCTCCAAAATAAAATCAACGAATTGTAATATCAAAAACAGGAGGCTCAAGAACCCAGAGCAATTCACTTGAAAGCATGAGGTAAATTCACATACCTGCTTAAAGGCCCGAACATTTTTGCTTCTCTTGGGCGTTGAGTACAACATTTTGGGAAATTTATCAGCATTAAAGGGATCCTGTCCATAAATTCTAAACACAGGATGACAACCACCTTCACTGTCAAAGTTTGGGAAGAGTCTGAGAATGATGCAGTCCAACATAAGTGCCCTGTCCAGAGGAGGCCAATCTAAGGCCACATTCCTCCTGGAAATATACAGCAGATACCTCAGTTGGGAAGGGATAGGATTCAACGGTGACAACAAATGCAAAAGCTCGTGAGGAGCCTGCCTGTAAACCATATCGAGAGTCCTCTGCTCCCCAGTATAAGCCTTTCTATAAATCAACAATGCAGCCAACATGAAAGCCAAAACAGGCCAACCACCAGGTTCACAATGCATCAGCAACATATTGTCTTGCCCAAGCGAGAGCCAGCTTTCACCAGACCTCAGAAAGTGGTGGATGAGCTCCATTTTTAGCACGGGAACACCTTGGTAGTGCAGAGGATAGTCCATGATAGTAATGTCATGCTCAGACATGATACTTCCCATCTGAGTCTTGGTACCTTCCTCGCGAAAATTGAAAATAAGAATCGAAGCATCAGGCAAGTTCTCCTTAAGTCGACCAACTATCCCGTCCATGTAATCTTTGTAATTGTAATTCCCTTCTTTCCATGTATCCGTGGTGAAGCAGCAATCAAAAACTACATTCACAGTGAATCTTCATTGTCAATTCCAACAACAATCACTAACTCAACTCCTAATGATAATAACAAGTTAAAGTCATTTCAAATTGAACAAATTATTCCCTTTGAAATCCAATCCACCCGTCATTGCCACATTTCCAAGCAATCAAACAGACACCAAATGTTCCACGAATCATATATTTTGAATTGCTAAATCATTTTCCACAAATTGAGAACGAGAAAAGCAGAGAAAGTACCGTGAACTCTCTCGCAGATCTCGAGGAGGCCATCTGGAGGCTTGCGGAAGAACAATTTGCGGAGCATAGCCAACGTCCGCGAAGCTTCAGATTCAGGCTTCACTAACCCTATCCCACGCGATGGATTCGAGAACCACAAATTCTCATTCGGCAGAGCCTAACGTAACGTCACGATTTGCCTTGAGCTTTACGCCACAAAATCGCTCAGCAGCGCTTTCGCAGAAGAATGCAAGAATGAACGAAACGAGAGTTTGGATGGATTTATCGTCGCTTCTGTTTCTCTCTTTTTGTTTCTCAGTGAAAAGAAAAAGAAAGTTTTGCGGGGGAGATGGGTCCGTTCGTTTTATTTCTCGTATTGTATCGTAGCTGAATAACGTCACTGCAGTTGAGGTTACCAACCGACTCACACTCAGCGGTTGCTGACGTGGACGCCCTTACATGATACACGTGTACCACGTGATATCCATTACGGGTAATTTAATTACTGTTATTTTCCATTTTCGGAAATTTCCCGTATGGCACGTGTCTCTATCATAGTATGATAAGTGTTCGTTAGTTGTTAGCACTCGGATGTTGCATGTCGGATTTTGTTCTACGTGTCTCCACCTAAGACTAACTATCAATAAAACATTGCGTTATTATTATATTATATTACAAATTTTTAATAATTTGGTGCGTTTATTTTATGAGTTAATAGGCACATTTAGCATAAAATATTTTCGTTAAGGTAGTATTAATAAAAATCGAAGAATTTAGTATTTTGTTCTTCTTAATTTTGTGTATACCTTCCACTACTTCTAGCTTCCTAACTAATTTTCTCAGCAATCATTAACTAGTCCGATTCCTATCAAAATGCTAGAAAAGAAAAATATGATAAGTTACCTATTGAAATAGAATATGTACACATCAAATTTAAGTGTTCACTTTTCTCATATAAATAAATAAAATTACTTATATTTCTCTAAGAATAAAAATAATAAAGAATTAAAACAATTATAAAACATAGTCTTCTTTATACATAATTATATAAATTTGTATAATGAAGTTTGAAACCAAGTAACTTCTTTATGTTCAACTGAGGGGACAAATAAATCTTAAATTTGAAAAATTGTCTTAACTAAGGAGAAAATTAAAATAATGAAAAGAGAAGAATTAGTTCGATGGGAAAAGGAATTTTAAGTTGATAACGGTTAGAGGTATTTCTTGTGCTTGAAGATTTATCATGATTAAAGAGTTAAAGGAAAAAAAAAAAGATGGTGAGTAGTCAGAAAATGTTTAAAAAGTTAAAGAATGAAAAAATAAAGGGTTGGTTGGGTTAAGGCAGAAAGAAATTATAGTAATTGTGGGTTGGAAGACAGTAATTTGGACCACCAAACAAACTATGTGGTAGCTAGGTTTCTTAGAAAGAGGGAATATGAGCTGGGGATTTCAACAATAATTGACCAACAACCTTCACTAACACAATTGTTTTTAGGGGTGGCAATGCGGGCTGAAAATACTAGCCCGCCCCGCATACTCCTTGGCCCGCGGGTCGGTCCGCTTTTTTTTTTTAAAAAAAGATTATTTTTTTTATTTTTTTTTAATTTTTATGATAAAACTTTCAATGTTTAAAAATTGGAAAACTTTAAGAAGTTCACAAAATTAAGTAAAGACTTTGGGGAATTAGATGATAAATTAATAATTCAACATTTTCATCATATTCATACTATGACATACACAATGTATTCTTTAAATTTTAGCACATTAAAAATTACATAATACTTGTCTTTTCCAGTTATACAAGAATTTGAAACGTTAATGCAAGAGTTCATAAAAGAAATAATTAATATACACAAGTGCAAGTTTTTTTTAAAAAAAAAAATTATGTGGGCTTATGGGCCGGCCCGCGCGGGCCGCGGGCTAGCCCGTGCGGGCCTGCGGGCTCACTATCCTGGCCTGCCCCGTTTTTTTTTCTGCAGCTAATTGTCATCCCTAACTGTTTGTAGTGAAAAACTTCTATGGTTGTGTATAGCACCCACAATTTCAGAGCTCACTAAACTTTTCTTACGTTACACTGCTTTTTGGTTTGTATTTTTTTTCACATGTTTTCGAAATTCAAGTGTGTCAAGATTAAGTAAAAGTGAAAAAAATTAAGCATCTTAAGAGAGAAAAAATTATAAATTTTGTGTCTTAAATTTTTTTAAGTGGTATTTATGTTTTATTTGAGTTGAACTTATACATTATCTAGTAAAATCATTTGAAAAACCTATATGTGATATAGGTTTATCCTAATAATCGGTTCAAACAAAATATAAAATAGGTGAAGAATTATATATGAAAGGATTATTTATATCGAAAATCATTCTTAACTTGAATGGAGTTCATTTCTCTTATTTCATGTCTCATCGTATTGTTAAATCTTTATAATATATTTTCAGAAGTTTTCAATTCATCTTTGATTAAAAAAATATATATATTAATGACTTAATTGTGTTTCTTAAGAGTTTTAATTTGTGCTTTAGTGAATGGTGAGTTATAGTCTTATATGTTATCTTCTCCTCATCGATAATGAGAAAAAAATATAGAGACAACTTGAATAGTTTGTCGATATTGAGTGACATTATAAATAATGTTGGTTTAATTGGTAATTTAATTTTTGTATTTAGGTATTTGATTAATTTTTGTTTTTAAATTTGTTTTTATTCAATTGAGCCCATTTTTTGTTAATTAGAGTCAATGTGGTCTCATATCTTAAATTGAGGTTAATGTTGTTAAAAAGATAACCATGTGTCACTCTAATAAAAGGTTTAATTAATAATGTAGTCCATATTTTTTTTTCACTCAATTGAGTCCTTATATTTGTTCACAAAGAGATAATGTGGTCCATTTTTTCGTCAATGTCATCATCTACAGATATTAGGAAAGATTTAAAAGTCACAATTGGGTTTATGTGTCAATCACCGATAATGCAATAGACAAAAACAAATATTTTGGATCTAACGGAATCAATATTGGTTTTGAAGAAGACAATCTTAGTGAAAGTGTGTGAGTGATGAATAAAGGGTTGTAAAGGGATAAAAGAAGTTAGATTCACACGTGATTACTACTAGCATTGTGATTTGGCATTTTAAATGTGTTTCTCAAGTGACTCAAATGTATGAAATTGTAAATAACTCAAATGTTATCATGAAACACATTGAAAATGTCAAATAAACTTAAACAAAATATGGTTTAAATGAATAAATCCAGGCATTTATAAAGTTAAAAAATTAGACCAAAATTTGAAGAAGTAACTAATTTTAATTTTTACTTAAAGTTAACATTGTGTTTGGATGAGAGATTTCAAAATTTCCAATAAATTGAAATACATAGGATTTGAATTACTTTAAATTGAATTCATTTCATTTCTTAAATAGTTTGCTTGGATATAGTAAATGAAATATTTTATATTTCAATTTTCTTGATTGGATAAATCAATTTAAATGTTATTTTAAGGCAAAATCAAAAATATTCTTGAGTATGAATTTAATTAACTTGACTTTCGATCTGAATCAAGTTATCTCAACTTTATGTTCGACCCGGCTTGACTTTTTGGACATGTGAAATTTTTTGTCCTAAGGAAAGAACAACTCCACAACTTTGAAAATTCCAATTTTTTTATTTTTTTATTAAATTTCAAATTTTACCATTTTAATTATTTAAAATATTTTCTTAAAATTCCTCAATTTCATTTTTTTTTCTCGTTCAAATATGTATTTTTTTTTGGAATAATTTTACATTTTTGAAATAAATAAATTACTTTTTTAAAATTATTTCATTTAAAAATAATATAAAAATTAAAAACATATTTAACTGAGGACCAAATTAATAATTAAATATTTAATTAAACCGACGTGGTTACCTTCAAAAATATAAATGTCAATTTAGTAGAATAATTACATTAATTATAATTAAAAAAATTACACTCAATCCACTTAAAAAATATATAAAAACTAAAACAAATACAAAAACTAAGGCCAAAATTATTAATAAAATCAATAATATTTTCACGCTAATTTATTCACATACTACTTTTTTCTTTATAAGTAACAAAAACTTCAACTTACAAATAATACATTACATTTTTCTAATATGCTATTTTTTTTTTGTAATTGTATTTTTCATAAAACAAAAACATACAACAAAGAAATCAAACATCAGTTAAAATTAGACTATTCTAAGGATATTAATCAATATTTACTTATACTTGAGAGAGAGAGAGAAAAATATACGTTTTTTACTTATAAACCAGAAATAGTAGATATTAAAATTTGAACTTGGATTTAATTTAACTAATTTATTGGTCCGAGAGTTGTTTTCCTTTTGTACACATTTTGTCCATTATATCTTTCCATATTTTGTTTTATAATAATTTTAAGATAAACTCTCCTAAATTATATATTATGAGGTGAAAGGGGCTGATTTTCACAATAATTATTCGAGTTTGTGAATTAAAAGTGTATTTACCTTATTTATTATTTTTTTCTTTTATTTGTGCCTTTTAATTTTAATTACACTTCCTTGATTAATATTTTCTAAGGATCAAAATAAGAAGACAAATACTTCATTAATTTTTTATGTTTTGAAGAGTGTAATTAATTTTTAAAGAGAATTTGATATGTTTGATAAAAAATAATTTATTCATAAAAATTAAAAAATAGAATTGAAATTTTAGAATTTGATAAGAATAATTAAATTATTTTAAATAAAATAATCTCAAATCCAAAATAAGTAGGGTTTAAAAAAAAATTACACTCCAATATTCATGTTTATTATTTTTACACTCTCTTCTAAATTGATTTTAATTGGAGTGTCACTTATTTAATAATATGATTATTACTTTTATGCCGATATTAATTAGGATTTTTTTATTAATTTTGATAACAGTTATTTTTTATTTAAAACACTAGTATTATTTTTGCTATTTTTGTGGTAGGCAATTATTATTTCATATTCCATGTTAACTCAGGTTTTTTTATTAATATCTTACCAGACTACTATTTTACAAATATAAATTAAATTATTTATTGACATTTATCATAATTATTATATTATGTATTTATGAGAATCCAATAAATAATTATAATAATATTTGGACTATTAAAGAAGATTTTTCTAAAAGGATGAAAAACCAAAATTTGGACTTTGGTTAAAAAGAAAAATGGAAGAAAATATTGTTATTTTCTCTTTTTTCACGGGTTTTTCCTTTCCTTTTTTGTGTTCCTTCTCAAAATCTAATTCTTTATTGTTTTTGAAAATTGAGACAATAGAAGTAAGTTCCTCTAACGAGCCTTATAATCTCTTTTCATCTTTCTGACACTAGGTGAGTGTAATATACTCATTTCCAGTAATCATTCTGATTTTTTGAAGAATGTACAATTTTTGGGCTGTTTGTAATTTTTCAGTGTTCTAGGTGAACTCTCACTCATGATGGTCATGAAATCGCAATCTGATTGATATTGGGTTTTTGTTTTGTATATAATTCAAATTAGAGATGTGTGGTGGTGGTGGTGCTCAAGGAAGAACATTTGTGAGCTCCTCTTTTAGTGAAGCTAATCATTTGAATTAATTATTCTTGTTTTTTAATTTTAAATGTAGACAAATCTAGATTTTTTTAGAGTTGGGATTGAATTTAAAAGTTGAGAATTTTATGTTATGCGTGATATTGAATGTGGAAGTGTTTATAACATCTGAAGAAGTGTACAATGTTAATGTAATCAAGATGTGAGTTGTAGAAATTGTAGGTTGAGTTTCAATAGCTATTTTCATGGAAAAATATTGGTGCTTAGGATGTCAAAGTGTATAGAAGAAGACTTCCAGAGATGAAACTATCATGACAACTAATATCTCATTCACATAAAATGCGATATCTATATGTGTGAGTCGAATGATACGCCACATTGCAGGCACTATGATATATGAAAGATGATTATTCTAGTGGGTTAACCTTTGTCATAGTTTAGTGAGAAACACTAGTCATGAGCATTGGAACATCATTCAAAAATTGGAAGTAAGTGTGACATGTATATAGTTTCACAATTTCATTCAGTAAACTAATCTCTGAGAAAGCTTTGTCAATAATTATATATAATTATACACATTTATTATAAATAGTATAATATATTTTAAATTAATTGTTCTAAGTTATTTATTGAAACACTTGTTTGACATCTTAAATTATTCTCTAACTTTTTTACTTGATTTTATTCTGTTTTTTCTCTACTACTATTTTAAATGTATTAGTTCACCCTAATGTCTGTGTTGATATGTTGTTTTTGTTCTTTATTTGCAATGATGGTATACTAATACCTGAGCAGTGGTGGTAAGTGTGATAAGACTAATAACTCTAGAATAAGATCATGGTCTTCGAGACTAAAACATAATAATTAATTATATGAATGTTTTTAGGTTTTGGGTTGAATGTACTTTTAAGGTGACTTTAATTGATGTTGTTGAATTATATATCTTGATATAAACTAAACTTATCACATATTAATTATATGTGTACGTAGGTAGTGGAATTTTAAGATTGTTACGGTATTAATATTTGTAGTGATTTGTTTTTTCGTAAAAACTAGCAAATAATTCGAATACTCACGGGTTATAAGAGATAAAGTAAACTACATTTAATTAACTAACACATTAGATACTCACTAAGTAGTTAGTTGCTTTAAAATGATCCAAAATTGGTATATGTATGGATTCTCAGTAGTTATACTCTCACTATCATACTCTTAATAATCATACCATGTAGTATTATGAAGAAAATGATTTTTTTTTTTTCGCTGTATTCATACTTATGGATTATTTTGGAAAGAGATTATACTCGCATAATATATAGGCGGAGAGAAATATTTTAAAGAAATAATTATTTTTTATGCTATTTCAGAGTAGACGTGTGTTTTCTTAAAATTCGAAAAAGCGTGTTATTTATAAGTACATGAAATTTTCCAAATTCAATTCTTATGCTCTAGTAGTTTAAATTTTCGTACACCATCATTTAACTAATTATTTAAAATTGTATCTAGAATATATTTTTATGGGTTAAATATGTTTTTATCCTTCAATTTTCCGTGAAGATTGAAATTAATCCTTCCTCAAAATTTTGGTCCAATTTAGTCTTCCAACTTCAGAACTGTCTAAATTTAGTCATTTCAAGCAAATTTTGTTGAGTTTATTTGACACCGTTTGACACATTTTTGTTTGAATAGTAGTTAAGAAACTGTCATGAAACGCATTTGAAATGTTAAGTAAACTTAACGAAATTTGGTTAAAAAGACTAAATCCACAAATAAACTAAATTAGACCAAAATTTTGAAAAGAGACTAATTATAATTTTCACTTAAAATTAAAAGACAAAAACATATTTAACCCTATTTTTATTAATTTATTAACTGACACTGAGAGTATATACTAAAAGCAAACTCTATGTTCGTACTTTAAAGAAATAAATTAATATTTAAGTAAAAAAATCGAATTGTCATGGCTTATTAAAATTGTTAAATAAAAGTTTTGAGAGTTACATAATAGTAACGAGCCATGTGAAACATGTAGTCAAACACAGAAGCCAATGAAAATGTAGAGTCAATAATGTATTATAAATGTAAAACGTGACAAACGATATTTATTCAACAAAGTGTTGATAAAGAAGAGAGAATATTTTTATATTAGAAATTATAAGAGTAAATTTGGATCATATCAATCATCAATAATTAACATTAATTTTGTATACAAAATAAAAAAGTTGTATTTGCACATGAAAAAGATATAATAAATAATAAGCAAATAATTATGGTTAAAAATGTAAATAAAAAAACTGAAAGAAGAGGAAATGGTGCAGTGGACAGTGGACGGAGAAAAAACGACACCGTCCAATACATACATGCGGCTGCGAGGGTCGCTTAAAGGAAGTCCACATTTCTGAGGGGCCCACACTCTAACATATGAAATACATTCCCATCCACGATCCTTTCTGAAAGGGAAAACAGCAAAAGCGTTATCTCTTTCAAAGCGCCAAAATCCTCTCTTGTGAGTTCAGTTTAATCTGTGCTCACAATGGCTTGCACGCTCGCTGATTCATTACTTCTATTCAAGGTTTTCCATTACTGTTCTTCTTCGTTTTTTTTCTCTCGAGCGTGTTTCAGCTTTCAAGCCAATGTTACTCTTATTATGATTTCATTTTTCAGGGCTCTTTTCAGAAACCACTTCGCCGGAGAGACATTGCTGCTCACTACTCCCCAGGTATTTACCTTCTTCCCTTACCGTAATTCAATTTACCGCTCCATGTCGCAATTTAAGCTCAAGATATTGGAAATGGACCGATTCGATGATAAGATATTAGGAAGAATCATCATCACAAATATTTCACTCGAATAAGATTGTCTCCGGTGAATAGCTACCATTGCCTGGTGGTACCAGTGATTAGTATCACTTAGTTATCCTTTGATGAGTTGGGCTGGAGTCTGTAAGGTGCCATTGTGCTTAACTTTTAATAGGCATGGGCATCACTGGTGTGTGGAATGGGTGCATTTTAACTAATTATTTGTCATTCTTTTACCACAGGCATATTTAGTTTAAACAGTGATGGGCTTATTCGGAAAGGGTTCGAGCGTCAAAGGAGTTTTGTTACTAGGAATAAGGTTAGTTTCATACGTGCTGTTGCAGTTCCAGTACAACAACCAGCTCCTGTGGAAGGTGTGGAGTATAGAAAACAGCTGGCTGAAGACTATGGTTTCAGGCAAATTGGAGAGCCGCTTCCAGCTGATGTTACTTTAAAGGATGTCATCAATTCCCTTCCTAAGGAGGTGCTTTATTATTATTGTTATTGTTGTTATTATTATTTAGATCGATGTCATGTTTTATAGCAACATCATTAGATAGGACTTTTGCGTTTAATTCTAATAAGTGGAGTCACCACTTAAATACTTTATGTTTTCCAGTGAAATATTTGCTCATGCGCTTAAAATAGCATTCATTGTGTCATGCAAGTTTGTAATAAAACATAAACAATAGCCGTATGAGAAAGATAAATTGTCTTACAATTTTTTGCAGGTCTTTGAGATTGATGATGTGAAAGCATGGAAATCTGTTTTGATATCTATCACTTCTTATGCATTGGGGATCTTCATGATTTCCAAAGCTCCCTGGTATCTTCTTCCTCTGGCTTGGGCATGGACTGGGACTGCAGTAACTGGGGTTAGTTATAATTTTATTTCTTACCGGTATCTCAAATCCTTCTTGACCATATCTCTTAAGAACTTGGCCAAAATTTTTGTTTATGTTTTCTAATCTTCTTTCCTTTTTTGTCATGTAGTTCTTTGTTATAGGACATGATTGTGCTCACAAGTCATTTTCATCCAACAAATTGATAGAAGACATTGTTGGGACCCTGGCTTTTTTGCCACTGATTTATCCATATGAGCCATGGCGATTTAAGCATGACAGACACCATGCAAAAACAAACATGTGAGCAGTTTGTGTTTTCTTCTATTTATTTTTTTTGTATTTTTTATTTTACAAGTGCATCTTGTATATGGACTGTGGAGGGACTGGTTAATATTTTTATTTAATATGCGGTGGAAAACATGTTTTTTTATTCCTCAAATCCACCCTTGTTAATTTATATTTGAGTAGGTTTGTCAAGGAAAAATATATGTTCTGCTGAAAACTGATAGTGGGATAATGCATCATTATTTTGTACATTATAGTTATTTGTCCAGTATAAATTCACACTCTCTGCCCCAGATTTACTCAAAGTCAGATGGCACCAATACTGAAAGGATAAAATACAGGCTATATATGACATGCATAATGCACTGTAAGAGACTCAATGGTAACATCATATTATTGGATAAAAATCCTGCACCTTGGTTTATCTACATGATGCACACGTACGCATTATTTAAACTCTTCTGTCTCTGACAGATAGACCTTGGAAAGTGTATATCTGAAGGAATAAGAAGCAAACTGAGATTCAGTAGGGCAGAATTATTAGTGTTTGTGTTGTAATTTGTCTTCAGGTAACTATTTTTAGGCGGTTATGAATCTGAGTTCTTATTTTTGTGCGGTATTTCTGTCTTGGGTTGAATGTTTTGACAGTTAGTTTGTGTGGTGTGTGGGGCTTCGGGTGGTTATATTCATAGGATAGTTTTACTAATTGCTAGATGTCGAAGGAGGTAACTCCTTGCTGAAGGAAAACCCTCTTTTGTCTGTCTTGTATGGTGATGCTGGCCTAAAACTAGAAAGTTTCCCGCAATAAATACATAATTTAGTATGCTTATTTCTGAGTTTAACTGTCTCACGCAGAATCAGTAGCTTCACTGTTTCATTAATTTAATTGTAAGCCATTTATAATGGTACAGGCTGGTGGAAGATACTGCTTGGCAGCCTGTTAGGAAGGACGAGTTTGAATCTTCTCCCCTTTTGAGGAAAGCAATAATATATGGATATGGTCCATTTCGATGCTGGATGTCTATAGCTCACTGGTATGAGCATATAATGAAATCATTTATCATTTATTCTTTAAGGTCCCATGCCTTGAAATATCTTTGTGCAGTTCCTAAAGTACTACTTCATTAGCTAAAAGTTCCTTGAATTCGTATTTAATTACCTTTAGTTTTAAATCAAATCTTGATATGGGGTTGCATTCTAACTTAGGTTGCTGTGCCACTTTGATTTGAAGAAGTTCAGACCAAGTGAAGTAAACAGGGTGAAGATAAGTTTAGCGTGTGTGTTTTCCTTTATAGCAATTGGGTGGCCATTAATCATTTACAAGACAGGAATCATGGGATGGATAAAATTCTGGTTGATGCCATGGTTGGGCTATCACTTCTGGGTAATTTCATTTCTATATTGTAAATTCATTCTTTGCTCACCACTGTTGGCTCCAATGTTTTGTTTCTTTTTGTTTGGATGGGTAGTAATGATTTGCTGCATATTTAGCCAGGGTATTGTTGAAGCCATTTTTAATGATCTGGAAGTGGGTTAAACTTTTTGATTTATGTTAAGCAACCTCCACCTATGGGCTTATTGTTAGCCTGAAGCCTGAAGAAGGAAGGCTTTAGACCTTGGGCATCCAAATATAAAACTTGTTGAATCTTAAACGTTGGTCGCTCATGATAGATTAATTTTTATAAGAGTCCTATAACGTCATATAATTGATTTAGCCAGCCTCACTTATGTATGATAAGGTTTTGTTCTAGTTCTGTTGGTGTTGGTTGGGAGTTAGTCCTAAACTTGAATGCATATATAAAACAACTCGTAACCTTATGTTAGGGACTGGAAAAAATACTAGACTATCCCTTGTTGTATTTGTATGCTGCCAGAAAGCTGAGACCAATGTCACTGTTTTAGACTTTTATTTTAGCCAGGAATTGATGGAATCGTGGGATGGGTCCAGTAAGATCCCGGCCTTCTAACCATGGCTCTACACTTATATTTTCTATTATATTGTACCTGGGATTATATTATGCAAATGAAAATTTGCATGTGTAGTCTCTGACATGTCTTTAATCCATTGAAATGTTAATTTACATACGGGTTTTTATTCTTAAAGTAAGAGATCTTATTAAAGTAATAGTTTGAAAAGAAGTCTGTAATATTCACGTCAGTGAAGAAGATACATTTTGAGTATAAATCTGGATGAGCATACAGTATAGTAAAATATTGAACAACCCACCACTAATGCCCATTCGACAAAGTAAAATGGAGCTTGATTCCTTTTAACGAAGATTTGACTTTGAAGTATTGTGAATGAGAAAAAAAGGGGAAACTAGGAGAGCTCTGTCCCCTTAAATGGTTCTACTTGGCTCAACTGAACTTGGTTAAGGTACAGTGTCACTTTTAGATACCGAGCGTCCAACTCAAAAAAACGAAGGTATTATACAACTCAAGGCCAATGAATGATAATATTTAATTAATAGCCAGAGTACAAAATCAACTTACCCCTTCAGTGAAACTTCTTACGACGATTTAATTGTGGGTGAATTTTGTTGATATAATCAATACTCTTGCCAGTTCAAAATTATACTTATAACAAGAGTCACACTATTTATTTTTCTGGTGATCACAGATGAGTACCTTTACCATGGTACATCATACTGCGCCGCATATTCCATTCAGAAACTCAGAGGAGTGGAATGCTGCACAAGCACAGCTTAATGGAACTGTTCATTGTGATTACCCTAAATGGTAATGGATTCTTGTTGCTTCTTTCTTTAGTAATGTACGTTTTTCTGGCATATAAATTTACACATGGAGGTGGAATGTACTGCATAATTGATGAGTTACTGCCCAATGCTTTTATTTCATTCCTTTATCTGAAAATGATTGTCCTTTGTTTACGTAAATAAATTTTAAGAATTTACTCATCTTGTCAATTTGTCTGAAATGCAGGTTTGCAAAATGAACTTGATAACATTAGCATTAACGCTATTTATTGACTTTATTTATTATTTTTCTAAACAGGATCGAGATCCTATGTCATGACATTAATGTCCATATTCCACACCACATATCCCCGAGGATACCAAGCTATAATTTAAGAGCAGCCCATAAGTCCATCGAAGAAAATTGGGGAAAGGTAAGATAAAAATTGCCAATATATTTTCTTTGTTCCTGTATTGGAATGAGGGCCACTCTTCTACTGTTTTTTAAAAATATACTACCACATTGTTATCATAATTAACAAGTATTGGGTTTTTTACTTCCTATTTAATGAAAATGAATTTTTTAGAATATTCTCTTTGCCTCTGAAACTTATTGAAGATGTAGTCTAAATAAAAGATTTGGAAGTTTTGTTTATTCCAATAGTACAATTGTCTCGAATCCCGTACATGTAAAATTTCTCAAAGGAAATATCGTCGTTGCTAATTATTTCTGTTTTGTTTTGTTTGTGTTGATCGACAGTATCTGAATGAGGCTAGTTGGAATTGGAGATTGATGAAGACAATCATGACAGTGTGTCATGTGTACGATAAAGAGCAAAATTATGTTGCCTTCGACGAACTCGCCCCTGAAGATTCTCGTCCAATTACATTTTTGAAGAAAAGCATGCCTGATTATGCTTAGTTTAGTCCATCCAACCTTCCTTTTTTTCTCGTGAAATTTTTTATGTATCAAATTAGGTTCGTATGCCATCGGTTTTCTTTTCACGTTTTCGATCTTGTTTAAAATGGTTATTTTTTTCATATCTGGTTTAGTAAGAAAATTGCTTGTTGCTCTCGAAGTTCACACGTAAGTGTTACCAAGTTGCGGATTATCCGCCAAGCAACCAAGAAGCATTCATTAAGTTAAAGTAGACATTGTGGTAATCTGAACACTAGGGTTCTTGTCATCACGTGGGAAGAATAATATATCATAAAGTTGTCTGACGGATCAAAAAGCACGTGGACTGTGGCACAGTGGTTTGAGCCTACTGAGTTACTGCTGTAATGACAGTATTTTGTTATTCATTATTGCTCTTTTGGTTGTATTGTATTATATTGATGAAATTTATGTATACAGTTTCTTACTAAAAAATAATAGACAGTGTCTTCTCATCTAATGGAAACTTCATATTTAACCATAATTGTTTGCAAATTTAAAGTGGAAGTGTGGAACGATGTTCTTAATATAAACATGTCCTTCCTCGTGGACAGACCAAGAGAGCCCGATCGATCTTGTCTTTTTTTATTTTTCCTGCTACATAATGTATAAGTTTGATTAAATTAATATTTAGAACTTCGACAACAAAAGGGTCTGGTTGTTTATCTTCCATTAACCTCGTAGTAGCTAACAACTTTGGGATTTATGTGAGTATTTTATGTGTAGAATTTGTTGAGAAAATGACCTGAACCTGCAAACCACTCGTTCACGCCACCAGTAACGCTTTATCTGAAGTGATTCTTATTCAAAGCAAATCCGAAAGGTGCAGCGGTTACAGCTTACAACTAACACAGGGAACGGGACTTCGCTTAGCATGATTCCCTTCACCTTTTTAAGGTCAGTGAACTCACTTTACCAAATTGAAACCGCAATGTTTGTTGTGAAAGAAAAAGGTCAAAAAAGTGTTAGAAGAGGGTACGCCCTTTAAAAAAGAAAAGAAACAGAATAAGGGGACTGGTTCGAAATTCGAATCTACAAGAGATCTGAATTGAAGTATGAAATCGGAGTCACAAAAAAGAAGCAGTCCATATATCATCTTTCTCTGCAGATATTCACATATACCATGACACCTTTAGTATAGGTAAACCTACATGTATGACAAGTTATAAACTACTCAACACTATCTAGAAAACCAGAAGCAGCTGGTTTATATAGCAAACCAAGTAAAAGTAACCGTAAACTAAAAATAAACTAGAACTAAATCATACAAGTGGTGGTGTTGGAGTCTCCCAAATATCAAACACATTCTCCTCACTATGGAGCGCAAAAAGCCTGTCCCCTCCAATGGAAAAGTCACATATTGAACCCCCATAGCTTCGTCTGAGCCTAGAGGTCAAAACCCATTCAGGGCCACAGAACACCGAAATGCAATCATTCATGGAGGAAAAAAGCTGTCCCCCATGCAGTGCCAGTTTGGGGTAGCACGGTTCCTCCGGCATCTTCCCCTTCATCAACCTACTTCTGGAGCTCCACCTAATGCTGGTGGCAGCAGAACTTCTGAGATCCATGAACCCCAAATCCTCAAACTCATTCACCACACAGATGGAACTATTATCCTCCATGGCAATAGCATCCCTCACCCGTTTCTCATCCACGGCAAAAGGAGCCCCCACATCAGACCAACACCACACCATCTTCTTCTCCCTGAAATCCAAAACACTAATGTAACAGTTGTCCTTCCTAGGAAACATCGTAGCCACCAACAAACAATTATTCCCTTCCAACCACTGAAGCTTATCAGCATCCCCCAGAGACCACCCCAAAGGCTCGTAGAAAAAATCAATCTGCTTCCCAGTAACCTGGTCCCAAACCCCTACCCCATACTCATTACTCCTCCCCTTACAACTAGAAAATATCTTGTAATCTGAACTAAAACTCAAGGCCCCTGCAGTGTAACTCTTCACCTGATTCTCATGACAAACCTGAAACTTATACCTAAGCTCCCCGTTGTGAGAATTGAACAGCCCCATCCCCCCATCACCCCTCCCAAGCCGCTCGCTCACTCCGATGACAATGTTGTCGGAGTCAACCCACCCAACATCGTTAACCCTCTGGTAATCCAGGTTAAGAGGAGGGTGTTCATCCAACATCCAATCATACACATGAACCATGCTGCCATGCGCAACGCAACAGCCACCATCAGGGCCTGCTCGAATGGCCGTTCCGTCACCCGGGGCCTGGCCCTGCACAGAACGGGACAACCTTAGCCTGTTGCCGTCGAATGGGCCCCACTTGGCGGCGCGTACGTGGTCCAAGAGGCCGTAGTAGAGGGCCTCCCTGTAGAGGAGCTTCTCCGGGATGTTGGGTGGGATGTAGAGTTCCCCGGTTCGGAGCAGATCGAGGAGAATCTCGAAGCAATCCGGGTTGCGATCGAGGAATCTCTCGCCCTCCCTGTTTGATGATAGTATCAGGTTCCAATTGTCGTCGAACATTGCACCGAACATCGAATTGCGCCCTGCATTGGCCAGCGTTGTTGCGGTTGTTTCCATCACCCTGCCACCCACGTTGAATTTCACCCTGTCTTTCTGAACCCCCATCACTAAATTCCTTCCAAGACTGTGACTTTTGCAGAAACCCAGGTGGGGAGGGAGATGATTGTTCAGTTCAACGCCTCTGCGCTCTGCGGGTTTGAATTGAATTGAATGGAACTGAATTGGGTGATGGATGAACAGGGAAAAGCAGAGGGTGGGTAGTAACAGATAGGAATGCTTTCACTGAAGATAGGTAAGTGAATGATCACCGTTCAAGGATTGGAATTGAAGCAAAGGGTGTGTGTGTAAGAGAGATCAGAGGACAGAGATTAAGCAACGGGGAAAATGATGAGATTGTGGGAAAACTAGACATGGGGATTGTTATTGTAAGAGACCACTGCTTTTAAAGAATGGTTTTTTTTTTTTTTTTAAACTCCGTGTGGGATTTGGTGAAGGAATCAATATGGATGAAATTCAAAACAGAATTGACTCACTTTCATCTCTCCCACTAAGTCACTCTGTTTTTCTTCTCTCTCTGTTTTCTTACTTTTTTTTTCCTTTTTCTCCTTTTGTCCCTTCGTTCTTGTTCTTCCATTTGGTGCGGGAAACTTATCTGTATCTTTCCCATTTAAAAATTATAGAAAATCTAGTATGCACCAACCATCTAAAAGATTTTTAAATGTCCTCCAATCCCAAATTTTAATGCACAGAACTTTAATAATAATGATCTCTTGAAGATAAGCTCTGGTACCATGTTCAAAATAATAAGTATAGTTCTGTTAATTTTTCATGTCAGATATTATATTTAAAAGTTCTACATTTTAAGTTTCTCGTTTTTCTCACCAAGTCAACTTCCCTGCCTGTTCTAAGAGCTCCAATTTCTACATTTATTATATCTTGTAAGATAAGGTAAAGGTTGAGTTTTTATGATCATGTTCTTCTATTTACTCTTTCAAATTTTGTAACTAATTGGATCAATTCCACATTTATTGATTGGTAACGCGTCATTATCACTCTTTAGTTCACCCCAATGGGTTTTTCCAACCCAAATTGCACCATTGGGTGTGACAATTAAGTGCCAAGTTTCGCTAATATAAAAATCAGACCTAAAAAGGGTTTTGTAATCATGGACTCACTTAGTCACTTGATTAAAAGATAACGACTGTTCTTGAAACATTGATTGGAATTAAAGGTGAAATTTATCACATTGGAGTGCATTATTCTGTAATTTGTGGCAAGTCATTTTCAATGAAAAAAAAGTTGTTAATGTAGATTTATGTTGGTGGTTAAATTTATCTGTTGAGTTAAAGTTAATGTATTGCCATTAAAGTAGTAGAACGAAATAAAAATCAGGAATACAAAATTTCCTCTAAAATTAAGGCTTTTCTAAAATATACGTTTAATCCAAAAAAAAATTGTAGATATAAAAGAAATTGCCTAATTTACCGTATATTAATTATAGTCATTAAATATATATTTATAAATCTACTCCAAACTTATGAAACAAATATGAACTAAAGTATATCAATATTAATTTAAATTTAGCGTGTATTACTTTTAAAAATTATTGAATTTTGTAGTATTGTAGTATAAGGTGGGTGAGAACTCCATATCATATCTCATTCTCTCCCATTAAAGTTATTTTTTCTAGTCTTATTTTCTCCAAAAAAAATCTTTCTTATTATAAAATTCTGATTCAATTATATTTCTTTTGAAGATTCACTACCGTTAGAGTAGTATACACAAATAGCTCTATCAAAACCATCATTCGATTTCTCTTAACGGTTTGTTCATTTTTTACATGTAACAATCTGTTTTCTCCAACATGCAAGTTTCTTTTTGCTTTTTATATTGTTTTCGTTCGTTCGTCCTTAATAAAATTTTCTTTGGATAAGACCTTAATGTTGTGTCTTGATCATCATTTTGGCCTTTTGTTGTGTAGATAGTGTTTTAATGTGTGGAGTTGTTTAAGGAAAAAAGAACAATGTTAGGTCAAGACTATAAGGTAAGAGAAACCATTTTCTTTACAAATTTAATGCTTTACTGTTGAAATATAAAATATGAGTTTGGTTTTGATGTGTGAATGTTGATAAAGCTTAAAAAAAAATCCAAGAGAAATGATATTATAATGAATGATGTTTGTAGTGGTGATGATTTTCTTATGAGTAGAGAAGGTTAAGAAGGTTGTAAGATGAAGATAATTTGATTTGTGATTTGTAATTATTAAGTGTGGGCAAAAATGTTCGATAAGATAAATTAAATTTTGGTTGCGATGATTGGTGTTATGAAATTTGCAGAACAAATGTTAGAGAAGTTGTTATAGTAGAAATTTTGGAAAATGAGTATGCCTTTTTGTGAATTGTATGATTCAATGGTTCATGTGAGTCTCTTTGCTTAAATGACTTTAATGTAGTAAGGGGATTTTACTTATGACATTTATCTTGTGTGAAGGAAGGGGTAATATCTTTCTAAATAGTGTTTCTTGTGTACTCTTTGTGTAATTATGAATGTATTATCATATATTTGACCATGCATGTATACGTAGTGTTGGTTTGTCAAATTAGTTATTTCTAAGAGGAAATGCTAATCTAGGACGAGTCCAAGTGTATTAAAGAGAACTTATGACGTGAGACTACCCTAACTCTACTGTTATCTAACTCATATAGGTGATGAGAGTGGAACAGTGCTTCACATGTCAAACAATATGATGTAAAAGATGATCATACTCAAGGAGTTAGTAAAGTTAATCTTGTTTGTACTCGATGATAGTTCTGAATTCGATATTTGGTCTCTTATTTGATATTTTGTATATTTCAAATATTTAATATCAATCTAAATATATAATATATTTAGATTGATATTTATTCTTGTCAAAATTAGTTTACCCTTGTATTTTGTGTGTTCTCTTGTTTTATTTTCTTATTTTATTTTGCGATGATCATGTATTTTATATATACGTGGACATATATAAGAGTTGATAATGAAAGAGATGTGATGGAAAAGATGAATGATTAGGATATAAAAATTATAAGAATGATGAATTATAGTTTTAGAAAGGAAAAAATATGTATTAAGTTCATGGTTTATATTTTGAAATAATCATGAGTTTTTTTTTTAATATAAGGACGATAAATGATTTCTTTTTATTTTGAAATATCTTATTATACCGCAGAGAGATGATAATTAGTAATTACTATTTTTTAAAAATTTTTGAATTGTTACAGTGGATAAATTAATTTAATAAATTATTATGTTTTAGCGCACTTATAAAAAAATCAGTGTTTGAGCTAGGAATAATGTTAAAGAACTAAAATATAAATATGGTAAGGAATAAAAGCACACTGTACTTTTTTTTTTCCACTTTCATAATTTGAAGACATAAAGCCATTCATGCTTATATTATGAAAATCCTTCATATATTACTTTTATTGAAAACTATTAGAAATAACATGTTCTAATCATTAAAATATGAAAAGTTTCTCGATATAATAATTCATCTATGACAAATAATATCAAATATTTTTGTTAGATAAAAAAAGTATACAAGCATTTATAAAACTTATTAATACTCATTTAGCTGCATTTCTAGATAGCTAGCTACCTCTGGAGCTACAATGTAGGGTTTTATTACTACACATAATTGTTTGTTTAATTTCAGCTACCAAGGCATTTTACACACATACTTTTATTAATTATATATTTAACTTCATTGCACATTGTTTCTTGTGCGGAGCCACTAGATCATGTTTTCATTCAAAAAAAAAAACTATTTGTTTCATTATTACAACCCCATTTTACAAAACTATGTGTATACTTTCTTTGTTACTTAAACATATTAACAAAGAGAGATTAATCAAGGAATAAATATTCTAAAATAAAAAAATACATAGTATGTTTACAAAACTGTGGAGAAAGAATTGTGTATCGAGTTCAATGAAAAATCTAATTGTCCATCTTTCTTGTGTGTGAATTTTTTCATGACAAAATATTGAATACTCAAACAAAAACCCAATCTCATTTTTTGTCTTATTTATTTTAAAAAAAATTTGAATGCTCAAATAAATATCTCTCATCAATATAGATTAGAGATCTCCCAACAAGTTAGTAAACAATTAAGTTTATTAGAGACCATTCACTCAATGGTGATTGTTCCTACCGAATACTGAAGTACCCGCGAACACAAGTTATGTAGGGACCAATAACCTATTGAATGCACACGTCCACCTGCTTCGCTTCAGCTTCTAAGTACAGGAGCCTAAGTATCTCCTTCCAAGAACTTGAATATCTCCTTCTAGGGGCTTGAGTATCTCCTTCTAGGGGCCTGAGTACCTCCTTCCGATGAAGAGTTCTGCTGGCTGGAGGCCTTCTATGTTGTCCACTGTCGAAGTGTCCTCTCCAAGTGTGTGGGATGATTTAGGCGGGGAGCCTTCTATGTTGCCCACTACCGAAGTGTCTTCTCCAGGTGTGTGGGATGATTTAGGCGGAGAGCCTTCTATGTTGTCCACTGCCGAAGTGTCCTCTCTAGGTATGTGCGATGATTTGGACAAGGAGCCTTCTATGTTGCCCACTGCCGAAATATCCTCTCTAGATGTGTGCGATGATTTGGACAAGGAGCCTTCTGTGTTGCCCACTGCCGAAGTGTCCTCTCCAGATGTGTGGGGAGAACTGGGCGGGGAGCCTACAAAGCCACTTTGACGCTCAAGTTGGATATATGATATAGGCAGTGATAGCAGTAATAATGAACAATATGTTTTACCTCGTGAGCAGTGTCTTATATACTACCTGAATGGGCTTGACTTTGTGGGCCTAGGGTTTGTGGTGTCCACTTGCTTTAGGACCTCCTAATTAACATTTATTAGTCTAAATCTATTAATTTTGCCAACAAGGATATGTACTTCCAACCACCTGTCGTTGTACTTGTATGGAGCGTTATTATCCCCTTTATGGTGGTAGATACTTAGGCCTTCATTTATAGTGTGTAGTACATTCAACTTTTTGGTTTGAGATATACTCCTTGGTCCGGGTCCGAGGTGTCTTCTCCTACTTTCGAGGTGTCTTCTCCTGTCCACCACGTACAGTGATCCAACTCATCACACCATTAATCAGAAACCTAATATGTATATCCATAAATTAATATTAATGTACAATATAATTGATATTAACAAATAATATAATTTATTGATTAATGTTAACCATAATAATTATATAATAAAATTATATAAATATAACACTTTTCCACTTGGATAAGATTAATAAATAAATTAATTAATTATATGAATTACATCACAACAAGAAATACCAATCGAGAAATATAAACATGAATTACAAAAATAATATCCAATAAAGATACATAACATATACTTATATTCCATAAATAATGGATAATAAAAAATAAAAAATAAAATAAATATATGATCCAATAAATGTTTCATGTATTTTATATGCTAAAAGAGATGTAACGAAAAATGACGTAATTTACATCTCATGAAAGTCATAATAATACAAAGTTTAAATTTCAAATTCTCACTAACCCAATACATCAAAAGACTTTATCACACATGAGTTACATGATTTTGAAAAACTCTAATATTTAAATCTTTAGTCCGTGGATCTGCTAACATATTATAGCAATATTTTATTTTTTAATTTCATTTGATATTTTAATTTTATTCAATAAAAGTAAACAAGATAAATGTGTGGATTATATTTTGCAAATAAGTGAAAAAATTCAAAGATTTTTGAAGATTATCAGCAAAATGAGTGAAATATTAAATAAACAAAGATTGTCAACAATACCAGATACCTAAAAAGGTGGTCACTTAAATTACAAGTCATAATAATTAAAGAATAATTTAAAAATATGGAATCTCTAAAGATTAAAAGACATGGATCAAGGATCGTCTCTTACAATTTATTCAAGTATCAAAACAAATCCAAATTCAATTATGAAAATCTACAAACTGAGGGTCTGACATAGGTAAAAAACATATACTATGGAGAGAAAACAACTTGATATTTATACACTTGGAGGTATAAGGACATTCTAAAGGCTAGACACATTCAATTTCAACATCAAAATCTCATGTTCAATATGTTTAGGAGTGGTTAACTCTCTCATTTATGGGGGTTGAGTGTAATGTATTCTTAATTTTTTGTGTATTCTCAATCAATATAATATTTTTTTCACAATCTCTTATGTTTTATTCTTATTTTAACTACATAGTCTATGAATTTTGCACATGCGGGAGTCCATATTGATATGAAAGATTGTTTGGAAACCTAGATTATGATTTTTTATTGCATGTTCTAGTGGTGCATATGTGGGAGTACCGACTGATCCGAAAGATAGTTTGAGAAACCTAAGTAGGATAAAACAGTTATTGGTTTCACATGCTAGACACAAATATAGTTAGTAGTCATTCTTAAGCATCAACATATTGACCATTAATTAAAACATAATAGTAAAAATTGTCAGACATAGAATTTTTATTATTTTAGTTTATACTTTTATGCGACGAAATTGAGGCATGTCATATGAGTGTGAGAGACGAAAATAGGAACATATTGTTTGATGTCTATCTTATATTTTTCTCAATCAAGCTATTTATTTTCATTATGTCAATTTTTATTTATATTTTACGTCTTAATTCCACATTTATTTTTTCTTCAAACCATTAATGTTTTGGTATTCTCACCCATTATTAGTAACAAATCAATTAATTTAAACCACATTAGCCCTCGTGTAATACAGTATATGAACTTATCATTCTATGTTACATATCACACCGTAACATTGAGTTATACCAAATGTAAACATTTCATTACGCTAAACATAATTTCAAACTATACTAAATTTGTAATAGTAGGGTTAAATATATTTGTTGTCTCAAATTGAAATTCATTACCATCCCGAATGTTAATATATTTTTGTTCTCAAACAGTAAATATGAACAAATATAATTATTTTAATGTAATTATGTTAAATTATTTTGACGTGTAAAACACTCGGTTTAAATATCGCTTAACAAATTTAGACACACAAAATCCAAGAAGGACTGCATGCGAAACCAAAAACGAACATAAAGAAGTGAAAACTTTTGACTTACTCAAGTGGATAAATTAATCGGATAGACCGAAGATGACACTGCAATGATCGAATTACTTCTAATCACAAGAAAAATGAAATGATAAGTGTGAAGAGAAGAGAATACATCATCTAAGAAAACAAAGGTTTTGTGTTTATACTTTGATAAAGTGATGATATATATATATATATATATATATATATATATATATATATATATATATATATATATATATATATATATATATATATATATATAAAGGTTTTTACATAATTAACACTATTATTTACCGATATTAACATTGTTTCCTTATTAGAGTTAGTCACGTTAAAAAAATATAAAATTATAGCATAAATACAAAAATACTCCTAAAATATTAAATTCACCTGATTTATTTTATTACAAAATATAACTTCATCGTCCTTTCCAAATCAGGGTTAATACCATCAAAAAGGAAATATTGTTGATGCAGTGAAGAAAAAAAAATCCAAATTTAAACTGAAACATTTTATTTTAAATTATATTTAATAACTCAGAAAATGAATATAACATCTAAAATGTCGATGGAAAATATTTTATTAAGCCATCACTATTATTTCATGTTGAGTAAATAAGAACATAAAAGGGGAAAGAGTAAATACAAACTTTATATATTGTAGTTAAAGTATACCATTTTCACCATTAATACAAGTCAAATAGTAAACACATTTAAATAGGAATATATTTAATAATGTTATGATAGCACATGTTTATCTACACGTTCTTTAACTTCAAGTACATTTTATTTTATATGTGGGTGACATATTTATTTTCCCGTTGTAATATAAAAAAGCTCAATAAATATTTCTATAGAAAATTTCTATTATTATAATATTATTAAACACAAATGTAACATTTAGTTATAAATTATTCTAAACATATTGAATAAATTATTGATATTGTATATGGAATAAATAAATTCAAATGTAATAAAGATAATGAATTAAATTTCGATTTAAATAATCACACATTTCATGAAAATATCGATTTCATCACTTTTTTTGCGAGAATGATTTAGATTCCGTAATTAAGATAAGAAAAAGTCAAAATTAATCAGAACATTGACCACGCGACCTATATATGAGTGGTCCAGTTACTCAATTAACAGGACCCAAAGTTTTCACGACCATATACTCTGTTTGGGCCCAAGCCCAAACCCCACCACCCACCCATAATTGTGGTGACCTATATATATAGAGAGTTTAAAATAATAATTAAAATATAAAATGTAAGAAATAAAGAAAAGGCACAACAGTGTTGTAGGGTTTAGCAGACACAACGTTCAGCTATTACTCCTCTCTCCATAAGCCGAAACCCCTCTGCAGCTTCTTTTTCTTTTCTTCTTGGTTTCAGATTTTGCTCTTCCGAATAGAAGCTTCTCTAACTGCACCAATGGTTGAAACATCGTTGATGAAAATGGAACCTCCGAAGCCGTTGGATCCTTCAACCACTGCCATCACTCCCTTACCGAGAAAAATTGTGTTTATTCCCGTAAAGAAGCCATTTAAGGGTTTCTCACACGATTTCCACATCGAAACCCTAAACCCTTCCTCCTCCGAACCTGGAATATCCGGTTCCACCACCAAGAAACACGACGCTTCGGAATTTTCAGAGTTTGGCTTGGATCCGGAGCTCAGCATCGGGATTACCTTTCGCAGAATAGTGAGTTCGTTTCAGAATTTGAGATTATACTTTTGTGTGTAATTGGGGATCTTTGTTCTTAATAGGGACTTTTCTTTTGTTCTGTCGTATCGCTGACCTTTAAACTATGAGGAGGATAATAGTTTCGTATTATGGGTATTGAATGACTTTTGCATGTTATAGTTTTTGTAATTTTTTGGTATTGACATGCTATTCATATTTTTCAGGGAGCTGGATTGCGAAATCTGGGGAACACTTGTTTTCTCAATTCAGTACTGCAGTGTTTGACGTATACAGAGCCTTTGGCTGCATATTTGCAGAGTGGGAAGCATAAAACTTCATGTGAGCAACTTTTCTCACTTGTCTGACTATTTTTGATGGAAATGCTTTCTTGTTATTGTTTCTTATGTTTTGATGGACTCAAACTTCGGTAAAATTAGTACACCTGAATAGTTTCTTATAGTTTCCGTCTCAGTTGGCTGTGATGCTTGTGTATGAAGGAAAATTTTTTCATACTGAGTTTCTAATTGTATTTTGCAATTATGGTAGGTCACGTTGCTGGATTTTGTGCTTTGTGTGCAATACAGAACCATGTTAGTCGGGCACTGCAGTCAACTGGGAGGATATTATCCCCAGAGGATCTGGTTGGGAATCTACGATGTATCCTTCCTTATGTTTTTTGTTTGATTTACGAGTTGAAATTTTGGACAGTTGATTAGAGTTAGACCATCTTGCTTAAATAATTTTTGAACAGAGGAGTATGAGGATCAAATTTCTTGAACAGAGAACTATATTTTACGGGCTTGACTCTGCTAGATGAGACATAATGCTGTTCTTTAGTTAACTGGAGTGGTTGCTTTTTTTTAGACAACAACCGTGTTTTCTGTCTCTTATAATTTTTTATTAGCATCAAACTTGCAATTCCTGACATGAAATTAGGTATATCAAGAAATTTTCGAAACGCAAGGCAAGAAGATGCTCATGAGTATATGGTGAACTTACTTGAGTGTATGCATAAATGTTGTCTTCCTTCTGGAGTACCAAGTGAATCACCAGGTGCTTATGAGAAAAGTTTTGTCCATAAAATCTTTGGTGGTCGTCTCAGGAGTCAGGTATTTGTTTGTTGCTTCTTGGTGAAATTTCAGAGGAATGTCATTATTAATTGAGCTAAGATGCACAGAAATCGTAGGGCATGATACTGATATAATTCAACATCTAAAATTAATATAAGTTTTAGGCTTAAATATGTTTTCAGTTCCTGGAATATGGTCAGTGTCTACCTTTTTTTTGCTTGTTTTTTTATGACCATATTCATTTTTGTTTTTCTGTAGCTGTTATTTTATTTTATTACCTGCATGCTATTTGTTTATTTATTTGTTTTAGTATCTATAATGTTTTGTTTCTTTTTAATTAGTAAGCTTGAAATATTTTAATAGGGACTAAAAGTAAATGATGTTATAATATTTTATAAAGACTAGAGGCCAAACGAAATATTTAAGAAACAAATACAAAATGTGATAATAAATCATTGTCCGAAAACATATTTAAGCCTCAATTTTATTAAATGAACATTTTAGATCATATGAAAGTTCATATTTTTGAAAATGATTGCAGTTCCTTATATAGTTATTAAAATGTTCAAAGCTGTCTAATTATTGTAGAATTCTAATTTGTATCACTATATAAGTTTGAAAGCTAAAGCAAAATAAGTATAAAGCTGCACTTAGAGTAATTGAAGTGTTCAGGCAATATCCAGCATAGAAATGAATCTGGCAAGATTGTATTATAACAACACTGTAGTTTGGATCTTTACTTTATTGTATGACTGCATCATTACAATGATTGAAAAATTCCTTGGTTGCCTGTTGCAGGTGAAATGCCACCAGTGTTCTTATTGCTCTAACAAATTTGATCCTTTCCTAGATTTAAGTCTTGAAATATTCAAGGCAGATTCATTGCAAAAAGCACTGGCAAATTTCACAGCTGCAGAATGGTTGGATGGAGGGGAGAGAGAGTACCATTGCCAAAGATGCAAACAGAAAGTTAGGGCTCTCAAACAGCTCACAATTCATAAGGCACCGTATGTGCTTACTATTCACTTAAAGCGGTTCCATGCGCATGATCCTGGACAAAAGATTAAAAAGAAGGTTAATTTTGGCTGTGCACTGGACTTGAAACCTTTTGTCAGTGGCTCATATGTAAGCAAATATATTTTTTAAATTGATATAATTTATCTACTCTATTGTACATGCAGAAAGTAAGAACTTATGCAACTTTAATTTTGTTTTTTCTATAGGTATGATATGTTCAAAAAGACATACTCAGTAGAATTTCTTTGTCTGTTATGTAATTCTAATTGTGTGTTAATGTCATGTTTCTTGTGTTCAATTTTCTTTGGCAGGATGGAGATGTGAAGTACTCTCTATACGGGGTTCTGGTTCATTCTGGTTCCAGCACTCATTCTGGACACTATTACTGTTATGTTCGCACTTCAAATAACATGTGGTATACTTTGGATGATAACCGGGTACTGAAAATGTCCTTTAGAGTTTATTTTTTTATGAACTTTCTTTGCACCGTTTATGACAAATGCCTCCTTGAAATAGAAGTCAATGTTATTACATCATTTTGTGTTTAATTGTAAAAGGTAGAATTGTGACCTTTAGGTGATTGGTATCAAGCATGGTATTGGAAGCGGGCTCTGCCCTGCTGTCCCGGACCCTGTTCATGATCCATGCTCTCAACCCAACCCCTTCTTTGTTAACGATCTCTGCATAACTTAAATATTGTATCAATGAATGGCATCTTTTTGTTGGAATACAAAGCAAGGCACAAGTGTTTTTTGTTGTTTTATTTATTTATTGGAGTCAATTATTTTTATCGTTTTAACTTAATTTGCATTGTTGCAACAGGTAAGTCATGTCAGTGAACGGGAAGTTTTAAATCAACAAGCATACATGTTGTTTTATGTTCGCGACAGGAAAAGTATTGTTCCAAGAAAGCCTGTGGATGTTGTTAAGAAGGAAAATGTTAAGAGTAATGGGAATGGAAATAAAGAATTTTCAACTTCAAGCCATGTATCGATGGAATATCCAAATGTTCCTGCACAAAATAAATTTTGTACTGAAGTTGAGAAGAAAATGTCAACTGTCAACTCATTAGGAGCTTGTTCTATGAACGACAGTCATGATCTGCAGAATCGTAGTGTCATATTAGTAGAAAACCTTATGCAAAGTAAGAAACATGAATCTGAACCTCCTTCCAAGGCACAGACACAGGACTCACCAGATGGACTCGCTGTGGCTAAAGCAGAACATGGATGTTTGTCATCATTAGGCCAGTCTGAAAAGGATAATAATCTCCACAGTAACCTGAAAGGTTTATCTGCTCCAGTTGGAGAAAAAAATAATTTATGTAATGAGAATGTAATTTCAAAAGAGGGCATTATAGATTCTCCTTCATTAGTGCCATCATCCACCAATCCCCAGACTTGTGAACTTGCTACTGATGGAAAATCTCAGTCTATGAAGGTAAATAATTCCAGTACTGTCCAGTATTTTACTTCAGCTGTGAACTGCTGCTATTTCAGTTTTGTAGATTACTGAAACTATCTTCACTTAGAAAAATCTTGTTAATAGAGTTAATGATGATGCACCTCAAGATTTAAGTACAAATATGTGCAGTGGTATTTGCCCTATAAAGTCACCACTTCATCCTGAAGTTAATCATCAGGTTTTTGTGGTATTATGTGTGCCTATTGGTCTGAGCCTGATTTATTTTTGTATTGACTTTTATTTTTTTTAGCTTGGAACTTCTGCAACTGGTTTGGTGTCTGAGCAAGCAATTAGCCTGGTGCATGGAAGTCTGGTTGGTTCTCAAGGACTTGTTCTTAATGAGTCAGTAAATCGATCATTGAATTCAGAGGGTCTTGATAAAAAGCCTGTAAAAAAATTGAAAAGGAAGTACCTTAAGTATCAGGTTTCTAGAATGCATATTCGTCCAATCTTTGTTTACATGGGATACATGGGCCCACGAAAGAAGAGTCACAAAAGAAGTAAGCACCTCACTTTGAGTAAGAAAAATCCAAACAAAGACAAGCTGGATAAGTTTGCTTTCTCATCAGAAGATTCCAAACCATCTACACATGGAAAAACTGATGAATTTCCTTGTGTGTCAAGTTGTTCGGAAAGTAAAGCAACAAAGACTGGCTATAGACCTAGTGTTAATGTTAAATCTAATGATGAATCTCTGACAGAAAATAGTGCTGAAGGAGAATTTAGAAAGAGAATTGATCAGAACTGTGCGGTGCTTGCATCAATGTCACAACTTGAAAGTATATCTGGGAGTGGTTCAGTAGTAAGTCAACTTAAAGCTAGACAGGCTGCTAATGTACAAGATAGTAGAAGAGATCAAATGCATAATGGTTTAATGAGTATGCTTACTCGAGGTCTGGAGGAGACAGTTGGTAAGCTTTAATTGATCTTTCCCTTTAAGTTTTGTCTGGCAAGATACATAAAATATTTGTTTTGTCCTTTGGTTTTGTTCTTATTCTAGTACTGTGTAAGATGTACTTGCATAACTGCATAATGAGATGTTTTTGGATTTGTATCATTGTGATATACCTTTTCATGGTGAAGTATATATCTGTCTGTTTGCACATTTTAGCATATATAAATATGATATACAAGTTGATTTTTGTGTTAATAATAATCCACCTGTTCATGCTCTGTTATTGCCTTGATTGTTTGATCTGGTGCCTTAATATCCCACCATTCCCATCAGAAAAGGAATATTGTGGTTTGCCAGATTTCTAGAATTGATTTTTCTAAAAATCTGAAGTACCTATTTTTGGCAGGAAAATTCGTAGAGGGGTATAAGTATTTTTGATTTCTATGTCAATGAAATTTCAATTTCAATCACATTGAGGAACGGCAACCTTGCTCACTTGTTTCAAGTCTCACACCTTCTTTCACTTTTCTCTTTAATCAGCATGCTGTGGTTGGGACAATAGCAGCTGTGGCAATATCAACATGTTCCTATATTATATAGTATTAATTATATGGGTAATGTGGGATGAAAATGCTTAGTTTCGAGGAGGATCTTCATACATTTTAAATGTTAAGATTTGTTATAATGGATACTGAAGTCTTCAATTGAACCAATCAAATGTCTTCTGTATTTGTGTACTCAAATGTTCTGTACTCTACTTTGAATGTGATTTATATTGTTCTGCATACCCAATGCCATATGTATAATGTTTATCCTTTGTTAAACTACCCGTTTCAATTAATAATAGTCAGTTTCTTTCCTAACGGTTTTGTATGCTTGAATTACTCCCTTGTCCCCTCTTTCCCTCCTTCTATGAAAGCCTGACACCTTTATGCTTGGTATATAACATGCCTATTCTTTATTTGGAACAGTTGCACGGTGGGATGATATAGAATTGCCGTCATCACAGCCCTTGGAGTCAAATAATGGCAAGTTTGTCAGCATTGGATATGTTGGGGATGAATGGTGAGTTCAGCTATACATAGCTTCTTTCTTGGTCATTATTTTTAGTAATGTGGGCTGTTAAGCTTTCTCCATGCGATGCTAAAAGAAAAAAAAAAATAGTTTGTGAACTCAGAATTTTTTATTTTGAAGGCTGTACTTCTTCACCATCTGTGCTTAAAGAGCATTTTCTTCTACATAATAGGCTGTGATGATTGCTTTGGAATAGTTGAGATGCTCCCAATGTTTCATTCCTTATGCGAATAAAAATTTGTACATTGGGTTTAACAAGTGTATAGTTAGCGCCCTTACGAAACAGTAGAGCTGCTAACCACCAAAATGTCGTCAGTTTTGATGGGAGGGATGGCTTAGGATTTGTTCTTACTGTGTGACATTTGTTCTTGCATATATTTACAAATTTGCATCTTGCTGCCGCAAAATTTGCAGGGATGAAGAATATGATAGAGGGAAAAGGAAGAAGATAAGGGGCTTCAAACATAGCTTTGGTGGGCCAAATCTCTTTGAAGAAACCGCTATCGAGAAGTCGAAGTTCAAAAGGGCAAAGTTGGAGCAATCTTGTTCTGGGCACCCTCCATTTAGGATATGACGTCCTAAACAATTTGCCTGGTATTGTTTATCGGGCATCTTTTGTAGCAATTTTGTCCAACGCTGAAAGTATAATGAAGAGAGCACCTACCTCCCTTATTCTTTTCCCCGGTACAAATTTATTAGCTGGAATCTTATCATTTGTCTTTGTGACAACCGCAGAGGGGTTGGGTTTTTATGCACCTGTGTTCCTGTTGAACTTTTCTCATTTTCAGATTGCATTTCTGTTGTAGTAGCTGCACGCCGTAGCTCTGAAATTTTGTTCATGGATTTAAATTTGTCAACACATTATGTACGTCAAATTTGTTACTAAGTGTGTATCGTGTACTGAACTTGTATTTTGCTTTTGGTTTAAGCTTGGATTGGCATGTACAATTATTTTGTAGGAAAATCTGTTTGATAAATTATATTCTAATTATAAATGCAAGCCATGTTTGGATTATGTAGAATAATTTGTTTATCGTTCAGTAAATTAAATTTTAATTGAGATAATGGGTTGACTAAAAAAGCTAGTTTAAAATAAATTAAAATTTGCATTTTTATTCTTATGAGAGCTCTGAAGTAATATGAGAATGATAGAAAGGTACTAGGTGAATCATAGGTAGAAATACATGTATTTGGTTCTTGTGATTTTGTTTCAATATTTTAAGTTTTCCCTAAGCGTTTCATTTTCCTTTTCGGTATTGGAAAAGTTTTCCTAAACAGATAAACAAAAATATTCAGTTGAATTATTGTGTCATGCAGTGCTTTTTGTTTACCTGTTTCATGGTTACTCTGATTATGGTTATTCGGAATGGTTTTGGTAAAATCTCAATTACTTTCATGAGGAATGTAGAAATCTAACTTCCTTTATTAAAATAAAATTTTTACTTAAAAAAACTACTCCGGTGCTCTTATTAAATTTATTTTCACGAGTAATGTATAAATATAACTTTCCATAGCTAAAATAATTCTCTTACTAAAAAAAATCTATATTAATGTGACAATATATTAAAAAATCTATTTCAAGAAATTACAAAACATTTCCAGAAATAATTTTTACTAATCAAACAAAAACTCCAAGGATCTACGATCTCTTCCATGACCATGACACGTGATTTTTGGATATGATTTACGTTTTTTAAATCTTAAACATAAAGTGGAAAATAAATACTTATTTTCACTACTTTAAAAGTAAAAGTACTTTCTCATCTAATATCTAAACATACAGTACATAGATTTGTAAGAGTGAATTATGGGAGGGAAAGGGGATGAAAATATAATAATTTTTTATGATTTAAAAGAGAAATGAAGGAATGAAAAATAAGTCGATATCCATTGTTTCTCCATCTCTTCTCTTCGTTTGTGGGAAGAAAAGCGAAAAACCTACCGCATGTATTAAATATGGGCTACATTACGATTCTTTTACTTTCAACTTTAAATAAAAATTAAAATTCGTTTTCTTTTTTGTAATTTTAATTTAATTTAATCTTTTAATAATAAAACTGTATAAATTTAGTACTTTTAACTAATTTTTGTTAAGTTTATTTAATGTTTCAAATGTGTTTCAAGATAGTATTTGAGTTGTTTACATCGTTCGATAATTTTATGTTTCAATATTAGCTAAGAAACTATTATGAAACAATTTTCAAATATCACATAAAATTAATAAAATTTAATTAAAATAACGAAATTTATAGATTTCTAAAATTAAAAGATTAAATTAGGTCAAAATTTTAAATATTGACTTATTCCAATTTTAGGTGAAAAACATATTTAATCCTTAATATATATATATATATATATATATATATATATATATATATATATATATATATATATATATATAATCACTCAATTTTTTTAATTTATATTCTAGTGAAAAAGTGAGAGACAAAAGTTCCGTTGTGTTGGGTATCATTGTTTTACCCATCATGAGAAATTTTGGATGGATGAAATTAGAGAGACAAGTAGCATGCATGGTTATTGGTCACAACATCCAACAAAAATAAATCAATGCCCTTTACTCAACAATTTAAAGCTGTGAGATGATGAATCAACCAAATTTTCAACCACCACATGTATATTCTTCCACCCATTTTAAAACGCCTTCTCCAATTTCTAGGAATAATCAATGGGATGGTAACTTTCACCCTTTTGATTGCTAAAATAATATGGTCCCTAAATGCAAATTCTGCTGCACCTTCATATTTGTCATCCTGTAATTTAAAAAGGTCAAACTTTGATACATGAGATTGACGATTCAAATCCAGTCATTCGCAAATTCGCATAAAACGTGAAGTGGGTTGAGATATTAAATTCGTTGGCCTGTAATAGTTCGCTCTGCATAGGCCCACAGTTAGGAACGACTAAATGATTTCGAATGCCTAATACAAACTTTAAAAATGAAACATTTTATTTAAAATTTATTTTTTGAACTTCTTTTGATGCAAAATTATTTCTTAAATTGACATAATTAATTTCATTTAACATTTCTTTTTCAATAGATAATATGACTAATTCGTTTAATCTTTCTTGAAACATTATTGATTTTAAATAAGTTTTTATTATCTTTAACTTTGAGAGACTCCCTTCGGCCGAAACTACGCTATAATTATTAACATTATTCTATAAATTATTTATGCATTTGAAAAATAATTTATTCTTTTATACAATTGAGAATGTTAATTGATTTATCATTTTTCAAACCTATAATTTTCCTTAAAGTATTTAATTCTGAAATTAAATCAAATCCATCAATATCCAACAAATTATCATATTTTAATGATTTTTTTAAAGTTTAAGCATTTATCTTTCAAAAATGAATATATACACTCGTAGTACACAAGACATTTGCTCTTTTTGTTTAATATCTCTTTTTTTGTTATGCAATTAAAGTCTCAATTATTCTTTTCTTTTAAATTTTTGAATAGCCTAGTTCAAATTTTCTAGTTGACATATCTATATATTTTTATATGAAATAAAAGATGATAATATATAAAACACTACTAAAGATATATATATATATATATATATATATATATATATATAAACAAATGAATTAAAACAATAAAACTTGGTTCTAGTTGTCAAGAAAATAATCTCGATAGTAGACTTGCGGTATCTTGAAGTCTCAAGTCTCTTTTTCGTTCTTAAATCTAAATTTTTTTCACAAACTTGCAAAGTTGTTTATTTTAAGATTAATCATTAATAAAAATAATTAAAAAAATATTGCTCTTCTAAACTTGATATAGTAAGTTTTTTTTTTCTAAACTTGAATTATCTTTCTATAGAAAACTCAACTTTGAATTATGCTATAGTTAATCTATTATCCACCAAAATACTAAACCATAATATAATTAATAGTTTTGTACAAAAATTCAGTTTCTCATCAAGATATATGCAAAAAAAAAAAATCTCAAAACCCGTAAATCTAAAAGTATTGAAAAACAAAAATAGGCAAAAGAAACACATTTCTAATTCTAATACAATTCCAAAACAGAATAAAATTAACAACACAAATAAAAAGAAAAATCACACTAACCAGAAATAAGGATGAAAAAATTGGTCCACATAGACAACCTAAGATTCAAGAGATTCAAGGGATGTAATATGTCAAAACCTTAGAAAAAATATTATTAGAAGAAAATTAAGTAAGGAGGAATAAGAGAAGTCATATAAAAAAAAGAAAATTGAATCCAGATCGATTATAAGAAAATAAAGATAACTAATTATTCTCTTTCTTATAAACAAAATTATAATTTACTAAAAACATATTTTAACTCATTAATTATTATTTTTACTACCAATAAAAGTTAACATACACTAATAATAATCTAATTAAATTTTATTCCCAAACATAAACTTATAACTAATTTAATAGATATATTAGTAATAAAATATTTTGTTAGACCTTTTTTATTTTAAACATCATTTTATAATTAGTTTAATAGGGGTATATTAATTAGTAATAAAAAAAATTGAGGCCTTTTTTTCCTAAACATAATTTTATAATTAATTTAAATTAGAAATATTAGTAGTAAATTTTTTTGAGACCTTCTTATACTTGAGGCCTAAAGCGAGTGCTTTACTCACTTTATCCTTGAGTCAACCCTGTCTGCAGCTCACACGATATAAAGTTGAGGTGGGACGAGCTGGTCCACCGACTCATTTACAAAATTAAATATTCTCATTTTTTTGTTCTCACATCATTCATCACGTTATTTCTATAAATTTCTTTTATTATTATTATTATTATTATGTTTATGTATAATCATTGTATATAAGATAATGATTTTAGGTTTTGATTCTTGAATATGAAATATCTTTTTATGCATTTTTAGGTATCTGTTTTGTAAGATGACATGTTGCTAATGTACTTTAGTTATAATCTTTGTTGCTATTGTTTATTGTCTTTGATTAGGTAAACTAATTTGAATTATTTCAATAGAAAATGAATATCAATTATTATGAAAAAATAAAAAAGTTATTGTTTTACTTATTACAAAAAAAAAAATTTGCTCACTACAGTCCGCAGACCCGCAGACCAATCTGTGGAACGAGACGCGCCAACCTGACTCGTACTTTGCAGACCATAACGCGAGACGGCCCAAAACAGGTCGAGTTGACCTGCTTTGCCATTCCTAATTATGCTCACACCTTAAAATTTATTTATCATTTGTCATCATATCAAAATTTATTAAAAATAAAAAAAAAATACAAAGCACTGAAAAACCACATCAAACTATATAATAAAAATTATACTTCAGAAAAGATAATTAAATTACACCTATTATAAAAAAAAAATCTAACTAAATATATGATAATAAAATATTAAACAATTTATATTATTCTCCATAAATTAAAACTAAATTATCTAACTTATCAATTCCTTCATCAATTCCTTAATAAAAAAATATAAGAAACTTTGAAATGCAATTCAAGAATATAAAATTTGTCGTCTGAATATGTAATCAATTGTGCAATTCAGAAGTCAAAAATACTTTCACTATAATCCTGAATTGTGTAATCAGCATGAATAACAAAAGAATTTGTATGTAAGACACGTAGGAGAATAGTAATATCCAAAACATGTAGATATCTGTTATCCACCAGTAATTAGTAAAATTTATTTAAGTATTATTTTAAAAAAATAAAGTGATCAAATTAAAATATAATTAAATAATTAAATAATTATGTAATTACTTAGAATTTAAATTCATATATTTTTATTTTCTTATTTAGAAAAATCTAGATACTATGAAAACTTTTCACATCGTACAATTTGAAAATTATTTTTAACTTTAAAATTTAGGTTAAAATCTTTGTTTTGGTCTTTTAATTATTATGAAAAATTAATTTTAAATTTCTTATTTTTATTTGATTCAATTTAATTTTTCAATTTCTTAAATTGAGATGTTAAATTTTTTTATAATTTATACATAAAATCACTTCATCTACAAAATAAAATTAATTTAAATATTTAAATGTTTTAATTTAAGTGACTTGATATATTAATTTTAATAAAAATCTAATATCAAATCTAACGAAAAAATTCAATATAATCATTTTATAAAATTAAATGATTAAATTGAACAAATTAAAAAATAAAAATCTAATCAATTTTTTTATAAGAATCAGAAAACTAAAAGTATTTTAATTTTAAAATTTATGAAATGCAAGACGAAAATTTGTAGATGTAAGAAAATTTTGGCATGAATGCAAAAGCAACATGATTTAAAAAGTGAGTTTTTCCTGTATTTCCGACCACTTCTTCTATCCTAAACAAATTTTAAAATTCTCACTTTATCCTTCACTAACTATAATTCACTCACCCTTGAAAAGATGAGTGCAGCCCAACCCAAGAGGGCTAGTTTTTGTTTCATTCTCCTACTGCTCCATCAAAATGAATGTTAACTTGACTTTTGAGAAAAACAGGATTTTTTTTTTTAACCTAATCTCTAAGTAGGCAAAACAAAAATTGAGTTCGTTTATCAAAATATAACTTATTATTAAAAAATCTTTAGTTTTCTTTTTTCAAGTTTTGTGAGTATGGTTTTCATTTATGTATGCGGCATTCGAACTAGCAGATATATATATATGGGTTAGTATATATTAACAATATGCTTATGCAAAAAATATATATTTATTTATTTATTTTAAAAGTTTATTTTTTTTTTTAAAAAAGTATTTTTGAGTCTTTATTATAATGTTTTTAAAAGTATAATTAATTATTATAATAATTTTAAGAAATAAACATGTTTGTAGTACTTAAATTTCAATAAATTTGTCTGTCATAAATAGATATATTTTTATTTGTAAATTTGTAAATAAATGAATATATTCATTTTAATTCAACATATTAATACTTTTTTAGGTTTAACATAAATATAATAATAAAGGGGCTATATTTGTGTTAGTGGTTGTGAGCTTTTATATCATTGATAAAACTTTCCGGATAATTATCTAGAAATATCTATATTAAATAAGGAGATAAGATACACAAGAGAATTTTTAACCCAAAATCTTTAATGTATGGAATTTATATAAATTTCCTTATAAAATAATATATACATGAATTTTACATACAATGTATTTTACATTTGACCATGACACACCGACTATACATAATGTAATTTTATTTACATAAACGCACTGCACATTTTTTAAGGCTATTACTTGACAGTGAAACATAAATACAACGACATGGAAAACTATATTTATGTTAGTATTTGTCGATTCTAAAATTTTTGGTAAAACTTTCGAGAAAATTATCTAGAAATACCTACATTAGCAATATACGAGTCTAACACGTGAAAAATTGAGATAATTTCTAACTCAAAATTTTAAAGCAATAAAATTGTAATTTTTTTTTTTACTTTATATATTACTCAATAAAAGACACCGTTGTATTTAAAAAAGAAAAAGAAAAGTACATAAGTTAGCATGCTTTTAGGAATCGGGAACTTGAACATTTTGTATAGGATGAAATAATAAGCTGTTCTATCTTTAATGATGATGTTTGAGAAGAGTGTGAGAGTGCTCTCAACTATTTCAACCTTCTTATACACTCCTTCTTCTGTGCCCATGCATCATTTCTTATTTTACCAAACACAAACTGGAATATTCTCTATAACTCTTTTTTTTTTTTATCTTTATTAATAAAATATATAAAAGTCACCTATGAAGAGCTATATTACTACTATGATTCATATATTTATTGAAAATGGTGGTGAAATTTAAACATAAAAATAATAATCGAGTTAAATATGTTTTTATCTCTCAATTTTCAGTGAAAATTAAAATTAGTTCTCCTTTGAAACTTTGATCCAATTTAGTTCTTCAACTTCAAAATTGCATAAATTTAATCTTTTTACCCATATTTTGTTAAATTTATTTGACGTTTCAAATACGTTTCATGATTATTTCTTAGTTAATATTGAAGCAAAAATGTGTCAAACAGTATAAACATCTCAAATGCTATCATGAAATATGTTTTAAACGTTAAATAAACTTAACAAAATTTGTTTGAAAGAACTAAAATCATGCAGTTATGCAATTGAGAAACTAAATTGAGTCAAAATTGAGACTAATTCTAATTTTTAGTTAAAGTCGAGAAAAAAAACATATTTAACCCAAAATAATTTTAGGATGATAAGAATTTTATTATGAGTGGTCCCTGTGTAACAGGAACATTGTTTACTTGACGTGGTTTGAAATATAAGTATGGTGGCATGATTAAGGAATACATAATCGGAACTAAAATATTAGTGGCCGATGCTATCATTATTCAAACTAACTTTATCTCTTCATTTCATGTTACTTAATTACTCTTAATCACTGCAAATCATTATCCATCACTCTCATCATCTTCTCCACTCACTTAGCAGATTAGTTTTTTTTTTTTCGTCTTTTTAATGACAGATATAAACGAATGAAAATAAATATTACTCAAAATCAATTCCACTCACACCTATTTATTAAGTTTAAAATGAATCAGTTTCATTTATTTTTCTGAACTAAAAGTCATACTTACTTGAGTCAGTTAGATGAATCAACTCATTTAATAATAAATTATTTATATGATTTAGCATGTTCTCGTTTTAATGTTATTTAAAAATAATCAATTCTTCAAGATTAATTTAAATTTTCTTTGCATTATTTCCACTACTAAAGTCTCTGTGTGCTTGCATTTCTCCAATTAAAATTGAGATGAGTGGGGTGTTAGAGAAACTGGGGACTGTGGGCCACTGCCACATAAATTGACTCATTTTGTGTCACAAAACTAACTACATCGTCAAAACTTCTACATTTTTAAATTAAAATCTAAATTTTGATAAATTTTTCTTACGATTTTAAATTTTTTTTTTATTTTTTTATTTTAATATTTTAACTTACAAAATATCACACTATTTTATAAAAGAAGTTGTCAAAATTTAATAATTAAAATTTTGACAAATTTTTATTATAATTTTACGTGACATTTTTTAAATATTTTTTTATTTTTAATATTTTAAAATTACATAAAAAATATCACATCATATTATAAAAAAGAATTATCAAAATTTAATAATTAAAGTATCATTATTTATTTTTAAATTGCAATAAGCCATAACAATTTTATAAGTATATTAAATTTATTATATTAGTTATAATAACCCGCCTATTGTCAGTAATTACTTATATGTCATAGTAATTATTTATTATTTTGGTTTAAAATGTCATTGTAAGTATTTTTAAGATAAAATAAAGAATTTTACTTTTGTGTATTTTCTAATTTTTCTTCTTTCTGAAGCATGTTATCTTCTTCTCTGTATTTGTCATGAATTACGTTTATTTCTCCACCTCTCTGTCACCATTACTCCAATGATGTTTCTCAACATTGTGACGCAAAATTTTCTATGATGGTCATATCAATAAAAAAAAATAGTAAATATTTATCTATCATTGTAAAACATATACAGTGAATAAATCAATATAGTAACAAAAAAATAATTGACAACAATGACCCATTATTTTTCTTGTAATTGTAAAAGTATAGTCGAATCATTATAAAAGAATGTAAAATCACTTTTTAATTTTCTTTTCGTTATCACATCACATCATTCTAAAACAACGTCAAATCACTTTCCAATCCTATTTCTCGTTGTCATGTATTTTCTTTTTGTGTTCCCTCTCAATAATAACAATGGTAGAATTCTTTTTCGTGAAATAAAAACTAGAAACACAATTAATAAAAAAAGAGTCTCAGCATCTTTCCAGGTTTAAATATATGTAAATTTGACTTTTACTCTCTATATAAAACTTTATATTCCTTCTTTTCAACAAAATTTATCCCATGCTTTAATAATTAAAAAATATTTTAAGTAAATCTTACATTACACCCTGAACGATATATATATATATATATATATATATATATATATATATATATATATATATATATATATATATATATAAAATAAAAGTTTTCTATAAACATATATACATTAACACTTAAAAGACATATCATTAAATAAAAATATTTATAAAAACATATGTCACGTAATGTTTAATATATTATAACATTTACATATTTCTATATCACTCGATTTGTTTAAGGTGAATCTTATTTAACTAGATTTTGATGTGATTGACTCAACTCGATTAGAGTTCACTCAATTTAATTTAGGTCTAATTTGACTTGATTCAACATAGACTTAACAAAATTTGACGCGGGCTCGACTCAACTTAACGTAATGTGGACTCAATCAACCTTAGCTTAACTTGGATTCAATTTACCTGGCTCAATCTGACATGATTTACGTGACTTGGGTCTGGTCTAACCATATCCATATTGACCTTGATGACTTAGACAAATTTGGGTCAATTCGACTCGACTTGACCTACTTGATTCGGACCTAACCACCTGTATTTTGTTAGGACTAACTTTAGCAAACATGATCTTTGTCTGGCTTAAATTTATGTAGACGTGATCTTACTTGATCAATGTGGGTCTAACCAAACATGAGTGAAATTCGTTTCAACCTAAATTAACCTATTAAAAGTTGAACTTGACATGACTTTGAATTTGTTCAACTTAAATTGTTTCAATTTGTGCTTGACCTACTCAACATAATGTGAGTCAGGTATAACTTAATGTGACTTAGTCTCAATTTAATTTGGGTCAATTTTGACTAGCTTGATATGATAGTGCGTTAGCCTTCTATTTTGACTTTATCTCATATTGAATATGAATTTAAATTGAGTAAATATTCTTTATGTTATTTAAAGTTTTTTTTTTCATTTTTAATCTTAAATATAATTTTGTCTTTTAAAAATGGCTAGTAAATTGATAGTCATGTGAGACTTTAGTTGATATTTTGGCCTTCGAATTTTCTTATGCGATTTTTTTTGGGCCTTATGATATTATTTTTTTACTTTAACCATATAGGTTATAGGTTTCGGCAAGTACTGCCAAATTCACATTTCTATGTTTTTGTAAAACTATGTTAAATAATATTATGTGTGTACTATACATAGTCAGGGTCTGATATGTTTAGTTTTCAATAAAATATTATATTTTAACAAATTTGTTTTCGTAATATTTTTATTGTTGTTCTTAATTCATATGAGAAACATTTAATTGCGATGATAATAAAATAGTTTAATAAAACTATAAATATTTATAGAACTAGAAAATATAAAATAATGTCAAATACAAGCTCAACTAATATTATCACAGTAACTTAAACTGGACCCTGTTTTGTTATTATAAAAATGGACACCTTTGTATCGGTTCACGTGATGCGACAAAGTAGCCGAAGGGCTCAAAACCCCAAATTGAAAATACATTATTGTTTTGAAGTGAAGAATTGTACCCAAACAAAGGGTCCACATGGTAGATTCTTGGTTACTGCCACTATGCAATTGGCAACCTAGTGAGAGCACAGATTAAGGTGGAAAAAGGGCAAAACAATACACTCATTTCAGAAAATGGGGTTAGACATAAACCATTTTCTATGTTTCTAAGTCAAACAAATACACTATATTTCTACCAAGAACCCTAGCTAACCCATTGAAATCATCTTCATCATAAAACAATTATTTAAGTTCTTGGGGGGACTGGAACTGGGTTGTGAAACAACCATTATAAAGTAAAGATGCTGGTAACAACTAACAAACCAAAGGTGTTTCCTACTTTTTCTAGTACCAACAACATTAATTTCACTCTGTCAAAACGAAAACATTAATTTCATCACAAAGATCATAACTTTCGTCAAAAGGGTCATACAAAATCGAGGTCATGTTGTTGGTCCCCCTTAAGAATTTTATATAATATATTTAAAAAAAAAAAAACCCTTCTTTAAAAATTTGAATTATGAACCATTTTTAAAAGTAAGCACAGGTTAATAGGTTAATGTAATTACCACTGAGCAAGTAAGTGTAGCATAACAGAGGTTTCTGTAAAAAGTGAACAAGAAATGATATATGTTCTCACTTTTTTTCGTCATATAATTATGATATTAGCTTCTAAAGAGACTTTTCTTTTCTTTCTTTTCTTTTCTTTTCTCCAAATGGTGATAAACACCCTTCCTCACTCAACAAAGAATCATTGAATTCACACCAACAAATCTGATATATTCACACCATAACCAACTGTCTCCTCAATGGGTTCAGTTCCTTCCCATTTATGAAGCTGAAGCACGGTACTGTTCACTTATCTTTCCCAGTAAACACTGCACTGCATGTTGCGTTTTCTCTGCCACTTTTGAAGGGGGAAAAAGCCCTCTTGAAAACTAAGTCTCTACACAAAAAGTGCTGCCTCAGAACCAAAGCATCTCAGCTTTTCCGCACCCTTGAGTCCAGACAAAGCCAATAGTTTGATTCTTGCATCGGTTGTTTCTTTATCTATCTTTCTTTTTGTTGGCTTTCAGGGATCCTCACATCCAGACAAACTGGTTCACATTCTCTTCTTTACAGTCCACAATCTTCATTTTATCATAGTGTCTTTGATTTTTCTCAAAAAGTAACATTAGTTCTATAAGTCCGTGCTGTGTACTTTTACTCTTTCAACTACCGTGTCCTTTAGCATGTGTTGTGTCCTTCTGTGCTATATTGTGCAGTAAAAAAGTTGTTTCCCTGGCTAAGATTTTTCTTACTGTAAACAATCATGCTTGATGATATGTTTTGAAGTTCTGAGGGGGCATTTTCCTTTGTTGGTTTGCATCTTTTGCAAGTAGCAGACATCACTCCTTGATGGGGTTGGGAGTGTTTGGTTCTGTTCTGGTTTTGGTACTTTTGTTCAAGCATTTGGCATCTCAGCAACCAAATACTGATGACTTCTTTGTATCTGCTTTCTTGAAGCATATGAGTTTAACATCCTCACAAGCCTACAATTTCTCTGCTTCTGTGTGTTCTTGGCAAGGGGTTTCTTGTGATGCCAATAGAGAACATGTTGTTAGCTTAGTCTTTTCTGGTATGAACCTCTCTGGCACTGTACCTGATAACACCATAGGCAAGCTTGGCAAACTTCAAACTTTGGATCTTAGCCACAACAAAATCACTGGCTTGCCTTCAGATTTTTGGAGCCTAAGTTCCCTCAAGAACCTTAACCTCTCATGGAATCATATTTCTGGTTCACTGACTAGCAACATTGGCAACTTTGGTTTGCTAGAAAGCATTGACTTGTCCAGCAACAATTTCTCCGAGGAAATTCCTGAAGCTGTTTGCTCACTGCTGAGTCTAAGGATTCTAAAACTCAACCACAACAGGTTTGCACACAACATACCTTCTGGGATTCTCAAGTGCCAGACTCTAGTTTCAATTGATCTTTCATCAAATCAGCTCAATGGAACACTTCCAGAAGGTTTTGGTGCTTCTTTTCCCAAGCTTAGGATGTTGAACCTTGCTGGGAATAATTTTAATGGTCGTGTTTCAGATATTTCTGGATTAAAGTCCATTGCTAATCTCAACATATCAGGGAATTCGTTTCAGGGTTCCATTGTGGACATGTTTCAGGGAAATTTGGAGGTTTTGGACATTAGCAGAAACCAATTTCAAGGCCACATTCCACAGGTACTATACAACTTTAGTGGTTACAACTGGTCTCATTTAGTTTACCTGGATTTGTCAGAGAATAAGCTTAGTGGGGAGTTTTTTCAAAATTTGAACGAGTCATTGAATTTGAAACACATTAATCTTGCACACAATAGATTCACCATACAGAAATTACCCCAAATTGAAATGCTCCTGAATTTGGAATATCTGAACTTATCCAAAACCAGCCTTGTCGGTGAAATTCCTGGTAAAATCTCACAATTAATCAAATTGAGTGCCCTTGATCTTTCATTGAATCATCTGAGTGGGAAAATTCCCTCACTGAGGAATGAACACCTCCGAGTCTTAGACCTCTCAAACAACAATTTGACTGGAGCAGTCCCTCAATCTGTCCTTGAAAAACTCCATTTTATGGAGAAATACAACTTCTCTTATAATAACCTAACCCTTTGTGCTTCTGAAATCAAACCTGAGATCCTGCAAAAAGCATTCTTTGGATCATTGAACAGTTGTCCACTTGCTGCAAATCCGCGACTCTTCAAAAGAAGAGACAGTGGACACACGGGAATGAAGCTGGCCCTGGCACTGACCTTCTCAATGATCTTTGTGCTGGCTGGGCTTTTGTTTCTAGCATTTGGTTGCAGAAGGAAAACAAAAATGTGGGAATTCAAGCAATCATCATACAAAGAGGAACAAAACATTTCAGGTCCCTTTTCATTCCAGACTGATTCAACAACATGGGTGGCTGATGTCAAGCAAGCAACATCAGTCCCAGTAGTAATCTTTGAGAAGCCATTGTTGAACATCACATTTGCAGACCTCTTGGCTGCAACTTCCAACTTTGACAGAGGCACCCTTTTGGCTGAGGGAAAATTTGGGCCAGTCTATAGAGGTTTTCTGCCTGGTGGTATTCATGTAGCAGTTAAAGTTTTGGTTGTTGGTTCTACATTAACAGATGAGGAGGCTGCAAGAGAGCTAGAGTTTCTTGGTAGAATCAAGCACCCCAATCTTGTTCCTTTAACTGGATATTGTGTGGCTGGGGATCAAAGAATTGCTATATACGATTACATGGAGAATGGTAACTTGCAGAACCTGCTTTACGACCTGCCACTTGGGGTACAAAGCACAGATGATTGGAGCACAGACACATGGGAAGAAACAGACAACAATGGAATTCAAAACGCTGGCTCTGAAGGGTTACTCACATCTTGGAGATTTCGCCACAAGATAGCTCTTGGCACGGCTCGAGCATTGGCATTTCTGCATCATGGTTGCTCCCCTCCAATAATTCACAGAGCAGTTAAGGCTAGCAGTGTTTATTTGGACTATGATTTGGAGCCGAGGTTGTCGGATTTTGGACTTGCCAAGATTTTTGGAAGTGGCTTGGATGATGAAATTGCGCGTGGCTCACCTGGTTATGTTCCACCAGAGTTTTCTCAACCGGAATATGACACCCCAACTCCAAAATCTGATGTGTACTGTTTTGGGGTGGTGTTGTTTGAGCTAGTAACTGGAAAAAAACCAGTTGGAGATGACTACCCTGATGATAAAGATGCAACTTTGGTGAGCTGGGTGAGAGGACTTGTGAGAAAGAACCAATCTTCAAATGCCATTGATCCAAAAATTCGTGACACAGGACCGGATGAACAAATGGAAGAGGCTCTTAAGATTGCTTATCTTTGCACTGCGGATCATCCCTTCAAACGACCAAGCATGCAACAGATAGTTGGACTTCTGAAGGATATTGAACCTTCTGCTGATTAATTAGTACTAGCATGATGAGAATGAGTTAGGTCTTTTTCTTTCATTGCGTTTTCTTCCATTTTTCTATTTTATCTTTCTTGAGAGCTTCTGGTGCTTCCTAGGAGAAAATGTAAAGCAGTTATGAGTTCTTGAATGTTGATTTCTTTTCATTTTCACCCTACCAGTTCTGGTAAATGAACAAAAAAACTTTGATGATGAATATACAGTGAAACCTGATCTTTCAACTATAACTTGTGATTTTACTATGATTGTTTAAGCCTTTCAGGTTTTACAATGGTGTTTAAGATTAACTGATAAACAAAATAAGAATATATAATCAGAATTAATTGATAAAATAATTGAAACTTACGTTTGTCAATGTTGAGAGAAACACATGCTGATTTTGTAAGTAAAATGGTTTTACTATAAAATGTTTGTCAGAGATACGTAGAGTTGAAGGCAAGGGAGATGCAAGAATCCGAACGGCAAAGCCATCACAGAGAAAATTGCGGTAATATGTAGCCTCTGCCATCTTTTTTCAAACGTGAAAAGAAAAAAATGGATCTCTTCTCACAATGGTGTCATGGTGAGAGAAAACACAAGAAAGATTCTAAGAAGAAAAGAATGATCATCAATTTTCATGAAGGGATTAAACACCTTTTAATATCATGTGTTTAGTAACTAATATCGAAATTATTGTATATTGATTCTAAGTTTTGTAGAATGATAGTTTCTACATTGGTTACAAAAACACCTATTAATAACATTGTTATAAGTAATGAATTTTAATAGTAGAGTAGGAGCACTCATGCCGAGATAAGGGTGGACTAACGCCCAGGATAAGAATGAACTTTAAGCCTAATTCAATGCCACAAAATCAACTTGTAAGGTGAAATTTGTGTTGGAAAGATCTAAAAAATAATAGATAACAGTGCGAAAGTAAAACCCATATCAAATCTGTCCTAAATAAATAATATGCAAATAATAAAATGCCTAAAACAGATAAAGAGGAACCAGCACACACCTTACGTGTGCAAAACCCAGATCAAATCTTTCCTAAATAAATAATATGTAAATAATAAAATGCCTAAAACAGATCAGGAGGAACCAAATTCCAACGGATACTTTAAATAAATAATAGAGAGAATCTCAATATATAACTTACTCTATTTTTTCTCTCTCCTCAAACGTGATGCAAGTGTTGGAAATTTAAATTACATAATGGGCCGAAAGTCCATTAAAAAACCTTATTTTATTTTTCTTAATTAAATCAGTGTGAACCCAATAAATTGGTGATCCATCTTACCGTTTGCACCTCACTTATATAATATAAAATTATTTTATTTCTAGTTCATGTGAGACTTCCAACAAGCATTGATTTTCACAAATTTCTTTGGTATCTTTTGTACATGTACATTGTGAGGGTATTGAAATACATGTGAAAGAGAAAAAGAAGTTTACGACTTATGGATAATGAATTCTGATAAATTCTGATAAAGATTAAACATGAAAATCACATTTAATTTAAGTATATTAATTTGAACTCGTGTCGCTCCTCAAACTTATGCCTAATTATAAATTTATACACATAATTTTATTATTCAATTATAACAAATTTGATTTCATTTTATGAACCGTTATCAGTGGAAAAAAATATGTTTACCGTTGCTGAAAATGAGGTAAAAGACCAACTGTGTGAATGAGAGAACTCCCAGATGATAATAGGGTTGGAATAAATTGAAGTGGAGTGCAACAACTGAAACTATTTTTTCATAAATAAATAAATAAATCCAATCAAATAAACTAATAATAAATAAATTATTGCCCGTCATGAAAAAACTATATATGAATTTGTTAATATATATATATATATATATATATATATATATATATATATATATATATATTAAAATGTATCTTTTAATCAGTTTTATTTACCCAATATACACATCTCATTTAGCATCAGTTGCATGCATGATAACATCTCCACATGCTTAGCAATGGAGGCATGATGATTGCAAATAATTTTGAATGATCGTCTTGATTTGGTTGGCCACCACCCATGCCTCTTCTTCCATCATATATGTATGTATGTACAAGCAGGAATGTGTTAAAAAGAGTATGTTGAATTTAAATTTGAAAAATGTTTAAAAACTATACTTAAAAAAATTTAATTAAAATATATTATTTTTAATATTAATTAAAATATATTTTTATTTTCTAAACTTTGACAAGAAATTAAAATTGGTTTAATTTTGATACACGTTCCAATTAAAATATTAGTCTAGACCATTATTTTCAAGCTAATAATTACAATGAAATACCCATTGTATTTTTTATTTTGTAACAGTTAGACATATTTATTTTCAACCTGTTATTATGTTTTGGTATGTTGTTGTTGAGATAGCAATTATCTTGTCTTTAAGTTTTAAATGAAATGTGTTTGGAAGGAATGTTAACCAGACTACTTTATCCATTTATTTGGGTAATGAATAAAGGATAAAACATGACATTATGGGAATTTCTGTGTAGTCTTTTTCCAACAGTTGGAAAACAGTTGGAAAAATCCCTTTACATGTTTTACCGTCACAAAAAGATGGTACCAAAAGTTTAGTCATTTGCTTCTCTGGGCCACAGTATTTTATGGGCTTTGGCCCTTTTGTTATCTATTGACAATACACTGTCACATTCACACACTGTATTAAACTTTAAGGATATTTGTTATCAAGAAGATTAATTTTAATAATTGGCATAAAATATAAAATCTAGAAATTAAAATTTATTAATGATAAAATAAAATTATAAAAAGTATATCAAATTCAAATGAAAACATAAAAGCCATGTTTCAGTAATATTGTGTTTTATATTATTTTCTAGGTTGTTAATATTTTATTAATTATTCATTTACCACAACCGTTCAAAATTTTAAATTAAATAAAAAATTATTAATGATTTAAAATAATCAATATTAAAACAACTGCTCTTGAGGGAAAATTAGGGAGAGAATATTATGCACAGTAATGATAATTAAGTTAGGATTTATCAATGATAATGAACGGTGAGGATTGGATGTAAAATAGTGAATTAGGTGAGGGTAATCTGGGGATTAGAATAAAAACACGGGGACCACATGTGAGAGTGTAGTAGTGACTCTCCTTCCTCACTCCTTCTTCTTCATTTTTTGTTTGTAGTTTTTATTTTCTGCTCAGAGAGAAAAAGAGAGAAGGGTGAATATGTCTGACGAAGAGCATCACTTCGATTCTCACGCAGATGCAGGAGCGTCCAAGACGTATCCTCAGCAGGCTGGTACCATTCGCAAGAACGGTTACATCGTCATCAAATCTAGGCCTTGCAAGGTTTTATAATTTTCTTCGTTTTTTACTTTTCAGTTACACGATTTTATTTTCCTGGGTTTTGTGACTGTGATTTTCATTCTGATCTCATCTATTGCATGGAGCAGGGACTCAACACAGTTTTATTCTGAGAAATATCGATGTAGCGTCTGTTTGTTTGTTTCAGATTCGATAAGTTATTTGTTTTTTTTTTTAGACGGAATTCTTTTAGTGTAAAGAAAGAAATAAATTGGATAGAAAGGAAGTGATTAGAGAATAGCAGGTTCTTTTAAAATTGTTTTGTATTAAAAAATTATGAAAGGAAGTTCGGGGTTTCTGTTGCTGAAAAGGAATTGCAGAAAGTGGAAAGAACCGAAAAGTTTGGAACGTGAGATGGATTGTTTTTATTCGATCTCGTCTTAAGTGGAGAGATGATGTTTTGTGCGGGACGGTAGATGCTGATAGCGTGCTCCTCGCATGATTCAGCTATAGGATTGTGGATAACAAATATTAAGGAATGAAGAAAGAGAAAGTATGAACAAGAGGTGAATGGATGATGATGCTGATTAGGGTTTAACAAGAGTTTTTTTTTGTTTTTTTTTAATTTTTTTTATGTGGAAATATCTATTGGTGTTTTATGGGTGGGAGAGTGCACACTGATTGCTTTGCTTGATCTTTTGTCCTTACTCAAAATAAAATATAGAATGTGTCCTATTTCAATTTTGTAATGCCTAAAGATGGTTGCTTTGTACCTTTACATTGTCCCACTCTCCTGGTTGATGCCATGTTTTTTCAATATTTTTGTGGCGCATACGAGTATTCTTTTTCAGGTATATTATTGTATAACAATCTCAAGGGCTCCTCAACAATTTGCACCTTTTTATCAATTTGTTGATACCAAAATGAACCGCAAGAAATTGCTGCGTCTGTTGCTGTTTCTCACCCATAATCCTAACACACATGTAACTATGCTTCAGAAATATGTTCTTTAACATAATAGCAATCTATCCTGCATGGGTGCTCCTGGATAGCTGCTGTACCCTTATTGGATGTGTTAAGTACTATTACTTAGTACAGATGATTCTGATAGGAACTAATAATGGGATGCCCAAGTCTTACATCGAGTAGTATGGGATGTTCGTTGGAGTATGAGTGTTGGTTCTCACTCCTTAATAGTTAACTTTTGAGGGTGGGTTTCCCAAGTGCTTGGTTACTTATCAGAGTCCATTCATGACACCAAGTTTTATTGCTTAGTTTTAGTTTGTTACTAAATACTACATACTTCATTTTCTTTCCTTCCAAAACTTGTCTTTTCTTTAAATACGTTTTCTACCTGAGTTATAACAATATGATTTATGAACAATGTATTTATGTTATAACTTCAATATTTTATTATTTGTGTTGCTATTTTTCTATATGGTGATAGATGATCTAGTTCCCATTCTTTGGTTCTAGCAAATTTGTCATTCCATACAAAACATTTTAAGTATTGCTGTTATTTGTCTGTGATATTTGAGCTCACCAAATGGGATAAGGTTTCTGTTGTTGTTGAATGTTATTTGTCTGCTATTTTGATTTGAGTTTGAGATAGCCAGTTAAGTAAACATCACTTTTGTTCTCCTGTTGGTTTTCAATTTATCTTAACAGGTCGTAGAAGTTTCTACATCAAAAACAGGCAAGCATGGACATGCAAAATGCCACTTTGTTGCCATTGATATTTTTAATGGGAAAAAGCTTGAAGATATCGTTCCATCTTCCCACAACTGTGATGTAATACTGCATTCACTTGTGCATGTAATATTTTCTAGTGGTGGTGCATTTCAATCATAATTGCTCTTTTTGCAGGTTCCACACGTGAACCGCACTGACTATCAGCTGATTGATATATCTGAAGATGGCTTTGTAAGTTTTCTTTTACTTCCAACTTAAGGTGACGTGGAATTGTTTTTGTGGTTTGTAAAATGAGAAAGAAACGAGAGAAATTTTTATGAACTACATTGGTGAGGATACCATTTCTGAGAATTTGGAAAATCCTTTGTTGAATTGAAGGTTGCTTAAGAAGATAAATACTTCCGTGACTTGGAGAAACTTGAATCTCATATTGATTCAATGTTTCTTTTATCACAATTTTTTATTGAAATCTTTACATTCAATTCAAGATAAGATCCCCTCTTTGGGTACATAGTCCAAGATGCCTTTGGGTGGTGCACTTCCAACTTGCTATATTTCTTAAGTCGAATAAATTGAACTTGGTTAAATTAAACAGGTAAAAGGATGCCAAAATATTACCCTCAGTGTTATTGTCAAAGCAAGAATGTCATCAGCAAGAAAAAGTAGTTGGATTATTATGATTTTTGAGAGTAGCATAGCATTCTTAACCAATTGCTGTGGATTCTTTTAGGTGAGTCTGTTGACTGAGAACGGAAATACCAAGGATGATCTTAGGCTTCCCACTGACGACTCTCTGCTTTCTCAGGTGTGTTGCTAAAATCATTTTTAAAGCTGCTTTCCTTGCTTAATTTTGTTTTATTTTAGGATATGGTTTTATGCCCAATAAGAACTGTACCTCGTTAATTAATTTATTGTTTGTTTGATTTGTACGTAGATTAAAGAAGGCTTTGCTGAAGGAAAAGATCTTGTGGTTTCTGTCATGTCTGCTATGGGAGAAGAGCAGATCTGTGCCTTGAAGGACATCGGTCCCAAAAATTAAAATGATGCTATGGCTGTAGCTGTAGCTGATAGCATGCTTTTTATTCTTATGTTGCTAACAGGTAGTATTATATTTTCCGTTGCATGTGTGCAAAATAAATTTCATCAGATGGAAATTTGCCTGTGCTTGAAAAACTTAAATCCTTGCACAACAACGATCTTGGATTGGATGCAATTCTCATAAATGTCTCGTGCTTATTTGTTTTTGTTGAGTTTAATATATAATACTATTGCTACTCTCTGCACTTATCAGATGATACACGAATAGACTTAGGATAGTGACTGTAGTAGATTTCTGGATAGCCAGCCATCTTCATTTTGGGATTAGTGGTAAAGTTAACTGCATATTTACAACATGTCTTCCACGAGTTTAGATTCTATGTGGAGTTGAGTTTTTAGAGTTATTTCTTTATTAAAACTTTAAAATACACTTATGTTGGTATATTAAAAAAACATTAACAATTCTGTATTTTCAATTTTTAGACAATAGAAATAGTATTTCCTGTTCTAAATCATATGCTAATTCTTGGCGAAGTTGTGATAGCAAACACCTGCATCACGATTTGAAAATCACGTCTATCTTGGATCACCAAATTTGTTTGCCTTTTTATTGTTTCTTGATTTTGTTTTATTCTCATTATTTAATTATTGAAATGATGCTATAAGATTGTGTATCGGAGAGGAAAATGCATTTGGTCGGCAAAACAAAATACAAATATATTTATATATAACAAAGTTATATATAAATTTGTAAGAGATTTAAGTATCATATTGTTTTCATTTCATATTATATTTACAACTTCTTTTAAATCTAATTGAATATAAATGATTTTTAAAAAAGAAAACAAACTCTTTTCTAATAAAATAAACAAATTTTCTTGACAAGTTAACTTCAAAGCTCTATTTATTGAGAACTTAAATTGGCGAACGGAAAATATAGCATATCTTTTGAAATTTCGGATTTATTTTCTTGGAATTGTGTACATTTCTTAAAATTTAGTTTTTTCTTGTCAACAATGTTATGGTAGTTGACGTAGTAATATTATGCGGCCTTCCATGCCAAGAAATTCGTGCTACAAACTCATCAAAAACAGTAACCGTAATAATACCGTTGATGAAGTTAGATTTCAGTTCGGGCGACATAGAAAAGTCAATCGAAAAACAAAAAAAAATCTTCATTATCCTCGTAAAATTTGTATTAGCATACTTACGATTTACAATATTTGTTTATGTTAGATATTCCAAGTTAACTTTAATTTTCTCAGTTGTTATAAAATTAATAAAAACTATATTTTTAATATGTCTAATAGTCTTACATAATTTAGAATGAAAAATAATTTAAATACACATGTTTATGTTTTGTTGGAAAAAACATGTCATCAAATAAGAATATTACCCACCTTATTAACAGATAAATCAGATTAACATAAATAATACAATAATATAATGTGGAAACTTCATTCATGTTCGTACACCACAAAAAATTCGTACACCACAAAAAAACATTCTCAACCCCATATTTACTATGTGTAAATTTGTACACACACAAAAAACGCTCTCAACACTTTGACCTCAAGTAGACCCATACTTTCCATATTAAGAATTTAACTACACCTAAAAACAACACCCTACTACAAGACCACACTTTCCAGACAAAATAATGTAACTACACCTCACCACAACACCTTATTACAAGAGTATAAAAAAAAAGTTAAACACTAGCTCAAAATTAATAGCTTGCCTGAACTAAAATAGCCTTATTTAGAAGGGGAGAAAGAGTCACGGATGGTCATGGACAAGATTCTAACTCGGGAATCAAATCAATGTTAGGGAGTCAAAGCTATTGAAACAGTATACTTTAGCCCCTTGGAGATTGGCAAGTAAGCTAAGCTATCTGTGTTGTTGTCGTAGGGCGTAGTAAGCTCGATCTACTAAATCACAGGTTGTGCCGCGAGTTGTTAGTCTAGGTTATTTTAAGTGATGTGAGATTTTTCAAGATATATTATTTTCGTCGGTCCAACCTGTTTTATATAGTTGAAAAGTTAACATTAAGATTTATTTAAATATATTTATATTTTAATAAGTCTTTTAAAAAATAAAATCATAAAAGAATATTAAAACGATATTTTAAATATGATAATTAATTTTAAATGTTATATCAATATACTTGAAATTAGAATATTAACGTAAAATTTCAAAATGACGATATTTTAAATATGTTTAATTAATTTTAAATTTTATATCAATATACTTGAAATTGAATATTAACGTTGACTCTAACTTAAAGTTGGATCAATTATCTTTTGTTTGTTTGTTAATCGGTTTCTGATGAAGGAATAATTACAGATTTGAATTCACATGCTATTTTATTTAGCTTTGAATTCATGTATGAATTTGAGTTAAGAAAAAAAATACAATAAAATAATAATAATTCTCTGTGTCTCTTCATTGCAATTGATTCGGCTACTACAGTATTGACCCATGGCTTCATTATTGGCCTTCTAATCAACGTTTAATAATAACGATAGTGAAATTGGTGTGACAGTGCTCCTTCTTTTGAATTTGGCTGCTACATGATAACACACTTGTAATCCACACAACAACAACATCTGTTTATTCAACATAACATGCAATTAAAATAAGACTTCAATCACATCACACCCTCCAAAAACAGCCTCCAAAGATACAATTTCTTATGCATATCAAAAATATGCCTAAAAAGACCAAAACATTCTTAATTATTTCTCACGTTAGACCCCACCATTAAACTCTTAAATACGTATCCAATTATGTATATACACAAGAATCATTGGACTGAGCTGTGTGGTGGGTTCCTTTGAGTGAAGACAGACATTATTGGCATGGATATATGAAACGTGGTAAAATCGAGATTTAAATATATTTTTTTTTTCGTAAAAATTGGAATTAGTTCCTTTTCAAAATTTTAATCTAATTTAGTCTCTCAACTTTAGAAGTATGTGAATTTAATCTTTTTAATCTTTTTAACCCAATTTTGTTAAGTTTATTTGACGTTCGAACACATTTTATGATAACATTTGAGTTATTTATACCATTTGATATAATTTCACCTCAACGTTAGTTGAATGTTAGCTAAGAAATGCGTATGAAATGTCAAATAAACTTAACAAAATATGGTTAAAATGATTAAATTCACATATTTCTAAAGTTACACGACTAAATTGGATCTAAGTTTGGAAAAGGGACTAATTCCAATTTTTATCGAAAATTGAAGGACCAAAAACATATTTAACCCTAAAATCAAAGACTTGATATTGGTGCAATGTCACAAAAATATGGATATGGATAGTGATAATTTTACTCTTTTTTTTACTTAATTTTAATTTACCATTTCAATCACTTTTAAATTATCAGATCACTATGCACTTTAGGTTTTCTCACACATGCCACAATTCACAGAAGCACCATCAAAGCATGAGTATTTGCATGGTCTACTACCAACAAATGGTGCCCCTTTTCTTGACTGCATGTATGCTACGATGAAACAATCTTTTCTGAGTGGGTTTCACTATGTGTTTTTCGTTCCTCGTTTCAAAATTTATATATATTATTATTTCTAATATTTCATGAATACAAAATTAGTGCTTTTTTTTCTGTTTATTAATGAACGTACACATGTATGTATTATCTATTCAAATATCTTTTAAATAATTTATTTATATTGTAACACTCTCAAAAAATACATAATAAAGCAAATAAAATAACTTAAAATGTTTAAAAATCACAAGATATTTCAAAATACAACTTAAATATACAAATATATATATATATATATATATATATATATATATATATATATATATATAATATGATAATCTATTTGACATAAAATTCTAATATAAGAAAATGTATATAAAAGAAACAATTTTATTAGCAATCCATAAATATCTAACTTCAATCAAACAAAAACATACAAAAATCATGTAAATCACACAATGATCTACACATCAAAGAATATTTGACGGTCATTTCTTAAAAGATTTGTATTAAGTGTGTGTTACTAGATACTAATATTTGATCTAATCTTGTACTTAAATCTACAATTAAACCTTAGAATAATGAATAAGTAAAATGTCAATGGAACGAGTAGAATACGGATAATAGTTCTCTCATACTCTACCTACTGGATTCATATATATATATATATATATATATATATATATATATATATATATAATGAGTGAGAACTCCTTCTTAAATTTCTCACGACTTCAATCATTAGTAAAAATAAAGAGATATTTGTTAAAATACATGTGTTTACACTTAATATACAAATCAAACAAAAATTTATATATCATATGAACCTTTGCTATCCTAATCATAATTCTCAATAAACATTATCATAGAATATAACTCCTCTAAACAAAACTACAAACAAATATACTAATTAATATTCACTTTTCTTTTACAGAAATTTTCATATTCAACAATTAAAGAAACTAGAAGAAAAAAAAAGAAAAATAATTGTTTAGCTTAAATGAAAATTTAACCGAATTAAGAGTTGAGTTGCATTGCTATTATAAGGAAGAAATATTTTCAATCTAAACCATAAGGTTCATTGTTTATGAATTTTTGTATACATTACTTACCTTTTTTATTTTTACTCAATAATTTTTTTAACTCAATTATATTATTATGAAATTATACAGGTCCTTGATACATGAATTAATTTGACATGCAAACTAGTTAGATAGAAAAACAAATATGTCCCTGAACATGTTTAAACCTTATCATGCATGGAAAAGAAAATATTAATCAATATATACTTAACTGACCTAACTTTAATGTAAGAATGCAAAAAAGGCATTATATTTTACTTTTGTGTTAAGAATCGCAAAAGGGGTTAGGTTTAAGGAGAGAAATTCGGTTCCCTTTTTTACCAGCATTTATGGCTTTCCATTCAGCAGATTGGACTTCCTTGCAATGATATGAAAAATCTCATCATCATCATTATTATAGTAATATAGTAACAAAAAAAAGATTTTTTTTTTTTTTAAATGATTCCCTCAGTTGATATCATGTTACTGCAACACATTCTTTTATAACAACGATAAATAGACATTTCAATCACAAGCGGAGAAAGTGACATGCAGATTCTAATATTTGATATTTCTCCTAAGATAACTTACTTTCTTTTGATGGGAATTGATGTTCCCATGTTCAAAACTTTCATGTAGGATCCCATGCTCATATTTCATTCAATCACAGGTAACTTAAATTTGAGTTCAAGTAAAAATAGAAAGTTTAGTGTAAGTAGAGAACTCATAAATTTATATTAATATAAAATTTTGAGTTTGAGGTCGTGATAATTCTTTATTTAAGTTTGGATTGGATTTTATTGGTGTTGAGTTTTTCTAATAACACTCTTTTAAAATATTCATTAGTGATATCAGATTCTCGAGTTGATAGGAGTTTCAAGCAAGCATATCTCTTGTAGTATAACGATAATATAAGAAGGTCATCATTAAAGTATTCGTGATTGAGAATATTTATGTTAGAAGAGGAATGTATACATGTCCATCCATATAAGGAAGAAGACTTATAAGTTCATTGTCTTAAAGTTCTGAATTGGAGGTAGTGTCAATCATTTGTATAGATTTGAACTTGTCTTAAGTCTCCTTAGTAAAACTTCCACCAAAAGACTCATAAACAAGGGGTTCAACTTTTCAATCTTGTTAAGAACTATGCAATAATTAACTTTCACAACAAGAAAATATCATAATTGACAAAATTTTACGATAGAAAAATCCATCAGTCAAATAACATTTATCAATGAAAAAAAGTTGTCGATCAAATGAATTTACCAACATGTTTTAGAATTTTAGTTACCGATAAATATTTTCATGGATAATGGATTCATCAGTAAAATCCATTAGTAATGCATACTTTTTATTACCAATGAATATTTTTGTTGATAAATTTTATTGGTAAAATGGATGTTAAAGTTCTCACTTTAGCTTTGACCATGTGGTGGTAAAATCTCTTGGATATTGAATCTTTTAAAAATTTGTCAATAAATCCTTGGTAATTACATTTTTGAAAATTCATTTTTAAATCCTTCAGTAATTGTGTTCTTTAAAATCTCTTGATAATTCTGTAGATAAATCACATCGATAAAATAAACATCAATTTTCTTGCCAAATCTAACGAAATATGTGTTATAAATTAGATGGAGACGAGTGAGAAGAAGAATAAGAGAAAAAGAAGGTGGTGGTTGCGACAACAACAATAGTGACGACGACGACAATGATGGACGACAACAACGAGACGATAGACGAATGACAACAACAGAGGAGAGTGAAGGAAAAAGAAGACTAAAGCGTGATATTTATCGACGGAAAAATTTTGTCGATAATTATTGATAGATAATTACCTATTAATTTAGGTCGTTCATAATTATTGACAAATAATTATCAACAAATTTTTTCCTATTAGTAATTACCGACAGTTTTTCTTATCTATTAGTAAAAAAATTTGATAAGCATTTTATTGACGTTTTTTCCTCGTTAATAATTTGGCTTTACCAACAAATTTGTGTGCTTACTAATAGTTTTATTTGTTAATAAGTTTGTTTTTATTTTATAGTATTATATATACCTCTTTAAGTGAAATTAGTCTGACTAACAATGTCATGTAATCCAAAGAATAGATTATTTTTATTTCTCAATGTTGAACTACTTTAAATATTAAATAATTCACATTATCTAAAGTCACTTCAATCAGGCTTGTTATTTATAAAATATAAATGGCTAAGTATAGCTATGGGAAAATCAGGAAAATGAAAAAATAAGTTGACTTATATATATATATATATATATATATATATATATATATATATATATATGTTGACGTTAGAAATGAGTACTTTTTGTAAAAAAAATATGAAAACAAACAGATTCAGGGTGTGTTCCTTTGTGTGGATAGATTTGAGGAAGACTGTGAAGATGAATTTGTGTAGAATTGAGTGGATGAATATGTGTGGTTTATTAGTGGATTTAGAGGGTAAAGTGAGTGGATTTGGAGATAAGTTTTATGAAAGTTAGTGAGAGATTTGATTGATGTGATAAATAAAATAAATTGTGAAAATAGATAGAATTAGAAAGTTAACAAAATATCTTTGATGGAAAAAGATAATGATTTTGTAATTTGATGTTATTAAAATAATTTGAAATGATTAATACAAATTATATGAAATTTAAAAATAAAAAATTTAAATTTTTATGAATGTGAAAAAAGTTATTCAAATAAATTTAAAATTTGTACCTAATTTATACAAAAAAGGTTAAAAAAAATCAACACACACACGACTCTAGTTACGTAACCGGTGCCATACACAGATCACCGCACCAGTTATGTAACCGGTACGCATCCCTTCACTCAGCCAACCATCTTCCTCCCCCCCACACACAAACCAACACTAGTGTCTTCCTACACTCACACACCCAAAACACACACTAACACCGGTGCATTCAGTCGTGCAAAATGTAATTAGAGAACACCACCACACCAGTGCTTGAATTCACCCACACACCACTGCTTGGAAAGGAGCAGCTGGTTCACATGCATGTTTAAAATAAGGGTTAATTTGATAATGTTACCTATAATACACTCAAATCAGCTCACAAATGGGTGGATGGAATAAACGCTGCATCCCGCAAATCGTCACCCGTAAATCGCTACACATACTCTGAAAAGAACACGCGCAAAGGCACAAATCCGTTCGTGCCGATACACATAAACAGTACCATCAGCTTAAAAGAAAATTGCATTAGGAAAAAAAAATTATAATAGTGGGTAAGTGGTGCTTATGATTTATGACTTTGTATCGAAGAAGTTGTGTTTATGGAACACGATTAATCAAGCAAATTTTATATGATAAAAATGATTTTAGCTTGTTTTTCTTTTTCTACTACAAAAAAGTGATCTACATTGAAGATGATTTTAATTTGATTAATGTTTATCATATTGTTTGAACTTGGGCATCACAAATGTGATTTTAAAACTTTATTAACCGAAATCATGTATGCAAAACACGACATCAATTTATTTATTTTTTAATTGAAGCTGTGTCTCACACAGATCACTTTAATTATTTTATTATGAATTAAAGTTGTGTATGACAAATACAATTATTTTCTTTTTATTTAATTTAAATTGTATATGTGAGATTCCCTAATTTATTTTGCAAACCCTTTTATCTCAAACCCTAAATTTCCCTCGATCATCTTCCTTTTCTCCCTCAAATCTCTAACACATCCATTCTCTTTTTGAAAATCCAACACCAATTGAATGATGTATACGAAAGATTCTACCAAAGTCTCCTATGATCGACCTCTTCCTTCAAGTAATATAATTTTTTGTCATTTTACTATGAAGTAATCAATTTCTCTTCCTCTGCATGGAACTCTTTTCTCATTGCATGTGATTTTTCTTCCTTTTTGTTGAAATCAGGCCTTTGTTTGAAATCAGACCATTGATTGTGTAGATAGAATGGATTTTCATGAGTGACACTGTTTAAGGAAAAAGAGTAAATCTAGACAAACTTTATCACACAAGGGAAGCTAATTTAATTTAAATTTTAAGGTCTTATTATTGAATTTATTTATTTTTTGTATGAATGTTGTATGTTTGTTGGAATTTGGAAAGAATCCGCGTGATTTGATCTGAATTGTGAAATTATAGAGTGTGAAGAGAAACTACTGTTTTGGATAGATGAATTGTTGTTTGGATAATTTCTTTTTATCTTAATGGGGTTGGTATGAATGTGATTAAAGAGAGATTGACTTACGAGAAAAGATGACAGTTAAGTGTGTTTGATAATGTATTAGTATGAAATATCATAATTATGTATGGAAGAGTTAGCCTATAAGATGAGAAAGGAATAAGTTTGACTCTGATGTTGTTATGGTAAAACAATTGTTTGGATTTATAGGATTGGATGTTTTTAGTGTGGTATAATAACTTTTTCTTATAAGCCTTAAGGTAATTGAACACTTTAGTTTAGAAGAGATTAAAAACATGTGAATTTGGAATATTGTTGCAAAAACTATGAATATGTTTGACTGGATGTTTGTATTACAATAATGTAGTATTGAATGTGGCATTATATTTGCATTTTTTAGATTTATGGTACGTCTATATGATTATTATAGAGTGTGAATTAGTAGTGCTTTCTGGTGTTGCTAAATAGTTTCCTTGTATACTACTTAAGTTAATTATGATTGTCTGAATTTATCTTTGTTAGTGTATGTGTGTATATGTAAAGTTTTAGTATAGAGTCAAATTAGTATTTCCAAGAGGAAATACTGATTTTGGTTGAGTCCAAGTGTATTAAAAGAGAATTCCGGGAGTGAGACTATCTTGATTCAATTAGTATCTCATTCACATAGAGTTAGATATCTAGGTTGTGTGAGTCGAAGGAGACTCTACTTGACAGACAATATGATATAAAAGAAGATCATACTTAGGGAGTCAGTGGGATTAACCCTGTCATGGCTTAGTTGAGGACAGTAGCTCTGAGTGTTGGAACACCATGGGAGGATTTTGAAGAAAGCAAGACAGGTGTAGAGTTTCATGAGTCTATTCAATACACTAGTTTGCTAGAAGCATAATCTAGAATTATTTAGTTGTTTGAACCGTTGTGGGCTGAGATACAAGGGTTGATACATTGTATTTGATTTGATGAATATGAACTGTATGCATCTTTGGGCTGGTTCATATAAGGAGATTTGATTTTTGAATGAGTTATTGGATTGTAGTAATGAGTTGGTTTAAATAGAAAAAAAGAGAAGGATTAAGTCATGGGTCGAGTTCCATCAAATATTTGTTTAGATAATCTTTATTATAAGTTAGTTATGTTTTCATATTAAGCTTCTTTTATAACTGCATTAAGTGGGCTTTTTTTTCTTACCTTTAAAGATAACGTTGAATGAGTGGATAATTGAGTTGTGATGCATGGAGAAATGAGACAAAATAATTTAAGAACTTATATTTTCTTTCAAAAGTACTTTGATATTTTTTCATATTTATTTTGATTGGTTACTATGTCTAGTGTATCATTTCTTATAATTTTTTTAATGCATTAGTTTACCCTTATTTTTACAAATCTTATTTTATTTGAAAGTTAGTTGGACAACTTTTGTGATAAGATGTTATCTCTTTCTAATTGAGTTTATTCTTTTGAAAGATTAGCTTACCATTGCAATTTTGTGTGTCTTTTATTTATTTTCTTTTGCGTTGATCCTATTTTAAATACGGGAGCATATATAGAAGTTGATATGATGACGATAATAGCACTAGAGCTAGAACGGGGTCACTAAAAGAATAATATAGAAATATATTAGATGTCATATATATATATATATATATATATATATATATATATATATATATATATATATATATATATATATATATATATATATATATATATATATATATATATATCCTTTTGAAAAATTATATTAAAATCTTAGTTCACATACATTTTTTATTTCTGAGTTATGTTCATTACATTTATTTATAATGTAATGTTTTCTAGTATAAGAACTATAATGAAAGTAAGTTTAATTATAATTACCTATATTATTAAAGTGTTAAAATATTATATATATATATATATATATATATATATATATATATATATATATATATATATATAAATAAAAGTACTAAGTGAATGCTTAAAAAAATAGGACTCCTACAATGTATGTTAAGAAATAAATATAATAATAAGATAGAAATATACATAAAAGAAGATTAATTAATCAAATAAAAAATAATAACAATATAGAATAACATTGTGTAAATGAAGAAAAGATTAAAAAAGTTTGGGTTGAAGCACATACAATTTTATTTTTAGAAAAAGAAAATGTCTCATTACACATGATGATTAGAACAATGTTCGGTTATCTTCTAAAATACAACAATTTAACATTTTGTCAAAATGATTAAGTGTAAAAAATGATCTCTGAATTTTATGAACATTAATATTTTAGAAGATAATATAAAATAGAAAACTAAAATCACTTCTTCATAAGCTATTATGTTTATTATGCGATTTCTTATTTATAGATAGATATAAAAGAGTAAATAGTAATAAATAATAATGAATATAATTAAAATAGAATAACAAAATAACAATAAATTTCACTAAAAGAAAATAAATATAATAAAGTTTAAAAAATGTTCTTTCCTTAAAAACAACATTTAACCCTAAAATTTTCTATCTTTAACATAACAATAGTATAATTTATTTATTGGCTAAGTATGTCGTTAGACCTTGAACTTTGATGCAAAATTGAAATTCGTATTTTATTCAAAACTTTGTTACATTTTGGTTTTCAGACATCAAAAATTAATGAATATAATCATTTTAACCCAATTATGTTAAATTTTAGGTTAAATTGTTCTATTGGTCCCAAATTTCGTATGAAAATTTGAATTTGGTCCCTCATTTGAAAAAAGTGTTAAATAGGTCCCTAATTTTGGAAAGTTGTCTCAATGAAGCCCCTTCCGTTAAAAATGCAGAAACGGCGTTAAGAGCACAGTGACGTGGAAATGGTAAACTGAAACGTGTCATTTATATTTAAATTTATTGAAAAACAGTTCAGAATTGCTATATATAACTGCAATTAATCATCCATAAACCCCTGTGTTCATCTTGCTGTGTCTGCGTGTAGGGGAAATGTCGTGTGGACAATGTTCATCCTACAATGGTGGCGGAAATCAAAACCTAAGTGCGTCGTTTTGTGGTGGAAGATGGATAAAGATTCCATACGGTCACTTAGCTAAGGGAATGAAGATGGATTAAACACCCAAAGTGAGCAGTGCCAAAACAACATGAGTCTCCTTCATGAATACACAAACCCCTTCATATCCAAGAAGGAAACAAAAAAGAAAGGAATCTTCTTTACCAAACTCAATAAAATCAAGGAAGCAAGAACCAAAAGTCCAAATAAGCTTGAAAACAGCTCACTCTTTCGCTTTTTATTTAACAAGGCATAAATAAATCATCAAACAAAGAATAATTTGACTCCATGCAAGCATTACAAACCTTCCATGTTAGCAGAAATCAGGCACAGCGGCTGAATCAGCAATACCCAACAAATGAAACTCAAATCCATCAACTTTCTCTCCATCAACCTATGTACTCGATAACTTCAGATCCAAACAAGACCTCCCACCAATACACCATCACAAAAACACCCCAGTACTCTTCCACCACCACCACTATAAATACAAACTCAAATGAACTCAAACCCTCGCGATGCTTCTGTTCGAAAGCCAAGTTTCCAACACCTCCTCCTCCGATTTCAAAAAACCCTAGACGAACCCTGAATCCCAATTTCGCCCTTTCTCTTTTATTACAACCCTTTCACTTTCAGTTTTATTACACAGCTTAATTACAGCTTAATCCCAAAAATATTTTCTTACATCATTTAATAAATTATTTATTAATAACAGTAATTATTAAACCATTTCATATTTCCACGTGTACCACATTCAATATGCCACCTTACTGTTCAGTTCCGTCTACCATTTCCACGTCACTGTGCTCTTAACGCCGTTTCTGCATTTTTAACGGAAGGGGCTTCATTGAGACAACTTTCTAAAATTAGGGACCTATTTAACACTTTTTCCAAATGAGGGACCAAATTCAAATTTTCATACGAAATTTGGGACCAATGGAACAATTTAACCTAAATTTTATGGACATGTTAAACGCGTTTCATCATAACATTTGAGTTATTTACAATGTTTGACATGTTTCCGCTTCAATGTCAACTAAGAAACATGTTTAACACGGTCAAACAAATTTACTGTAATTAGATTAAAAAAACTATACTCATTCATGTTTAAAATTTGAGATTAAAATGTATCCAAATTTCGAACACAGACGATATTCAATTTTTTATCAAAATTAAGATATTAAAAACGTATTTAACCCTTTATTTATTTTAAATTATCATAAACATGTAAAAATAAATAAAAATATAGTATAATATATTAGAGAAACTTACTTTAATCCTTTTTAATATTAGAAAAACCTAATTAAATCTATTAATAAATCTAAACCATTGATTTTGAGAAAGAAAAAAAAAACTTTTTTAAATCCATAAGCTAAAATAAATTAAATTTGAAAAACAAAAAGAAAATGGAGACATTAAGAAGAAGAAAAACCTCCATGGAAGTTGCAAAACCTTATGCTTGGGATCACTGGTTCGTAGTGGATGCCTCCTTTTCCTTTTATTTAATTCTTTAACATTATGCTTCCACTATTATTTAAAATCAAATAACAAAAATGCAACTACATCTCATAAAACACAATATTAATATTTATTTAGGTCAGATTCGTCATCAACTTTGGCATGAGCTAGCTACGAACTTTATTGACTTGGTCGTACCATTTCTAATCCTATCATAGAATATATTATATTCCTCCCCAAACCTCTTTTATGTCAAATCTAACTTTCATTCTACTATACTATAAGTGCTTTTGCCATTAACTATAAAAGTTGGTAAAAAAATACATAATTCAATTACTGCGATTCATTATCTACATTTTTTTTTTTATATTTCATCATCAAAATTGTTAAATTTTTTATATATATAATATGAGTACATTTCAACTTTGTTCTTATTCAAACGAGACGAGCTTATAATAAATTTTCTCTTTAATACTTCTTATATGTTTATAATTTTCTTTTGACCAATATGATATTTCAAATTTTATAGACGGTGCAGTGATGAATCTACGTGTATATCAGAATGTGTTAGTGTATTTCTTATAATTATTATTAAATATATGAAAAAAATTACTTTATTTCTCCTTATCTTGTATATTTAAATTCACAGGTTGCTGATATATGATATAATATATGATAGATATGTGCGTACTTGAAAATACATAAATATAATTGTCTCTATTGACTTAGAAGTTAAAATCCGTCAATAAACAGGTATATTTACAAACCCCGTGATAAAATTAAGTGATATTTGGTGATAATAATTAATATTTTTTTTAATTAATTAATTTTAATTATCAGACATAATCCTTCCCATTATTTTTTGTTCATGGACATGGATAGGTCGACTAATATTGAACAAACTCATTAGTGTCATAATTTGAATTTATTAAAGTAATTTTACTTTAATTAAGTGATTACTATATAACACTGGTTTAAGGTGTTAGACTGCGTGATTGAAGTGGTGTCGACCCTTATTTTGAATAAGACATTATACTCCTTTCTCGTGGTAAAAAATTCAAAGTGTTATTGCATAAATTTCCTATCATACAATATATATATATATATATATATATATATATATATATTATTTTAATTCACTTCAAATGTTAAAAGTTGATATTTTGCCCCAAAAATTTATTTTCAAAAATTAATTTTGTTTAAATTTATGTTGTTAATATTTATTTCACTTGTCACATGAAATAATCGGTTAACATCTTATAATCTTAATCACATGATCAAATCTTGAGTGACAATAATTAAACTTTGACAATAAAGAAAGGCAGAGAAAATGTACACATAGGATTCAAGACCGATTAATGCTCCAAAAAGCAAAAGCAAAAAGCTAGTCAAAGAATCGGGAACATTACACTCAAGAACTGACGGCGTCAACCAATCCCTATTTCAACAAACACTGTTAGTAACGGAGGAACAGACGGCGTATGTTAGTTTCTTTCATAGCAGAAGAGAAAACAAAATGAATTAGGACTTCCTTATTTTCTCATTATATTAATATTAAAAATGTTAAACCCATATAAAATAACCTAAAAGATTATAATAATTTTTATTGATAATTATTAATTTCACTTCTATCATTTTTAGAAATTGACATTTTTTTTTGCTGTGCAAATATGAAGAAAATATGTAATAATATAAGAGTAAGATATTTTCTGAATATTTCATAAAAGTATTAAATGAAGTATTAATGTATTTAGCATTTCAATAAAAGAAACGTTGACTGACATATTTTGAATTTATATTGTAAAAGTCTTTATTGACCATCATTATAAGAGTAATTATTGAAGTTAACAAATATAAAATTAGTATTAAATAAAGTCAAATGAGATTACGTTAAATGTTATATAGCTATTTTTATAGTATTAATAGATTAATCCTTTGTTTATATAAGCGTCTTTAATAATAAAGTGGTTGGAAAATTAGTTCATGATGATGTTATTTTTTGGATAGTTACTATAAAGTACATGAGATTATGAAATTGAATGAAAATATTAAATTGTTAACGCATGTAAAATAATTTAAATAAATAATATACACACTAATTGTGTGCAGTTGTTAAAATAAGTTTACTAGTTTTTATAAATAAAAGATAATCTTTTAATTTCTGTTCCAATTTCTTAAAAGATATGAAAAGTGAAACATGTAGGTCATCGAAATTTCTACGTGACATTGAAGTCTTTATAGGTTGAATCTTAGTCCCACGTTAAAGTCTCTTATTAATATTTTTCATGTACATTGTTGTTTATTACTTATTAACTTAAACGCATTCTCTTTCTTATTCGACATATCATATGCCATGTTGGTTTTATTTTTAATTCTTAGTTTAATATATTTTATTCTCTTAATATTTTAAACACCCAATTCAATATTTGAAAAATATAAAAATCTTAATAGCATAAATTTTAATAATATTTTACCACCCTTTATATCTCTAACTAGCTCAATATATTCTCTTTGTCTTTTACATATTAACGGGTGCCTATTTATTAATTTAGGTAAAATTCACAAAAAATTTTATATATATATATATATATATATATATATATATATATATATATATATATATATATATATATATATATATATATATAAACTAAACAACAACTATAAGTATATGAAAAAAACTCTTTTTTAAGTTCTATGATGTATGAACAGAAAAGACTAACCTTAATTTATTTATTAATATTATTTTCAAAAATATTTTTTTTTCTTAACACATCAAATCTTAATTATTCAAAAAATATAAACTACTTCTTCTTGTTGACATATGATATAATTTCTAATAATACTTTTATGTAAATCAGTATATGCTTGTATAATAATTTGAAGAGTGTTTGGGGGTAGTTGAAACCAAATCACCAAAACACATATTTCTCTCTTAAAACAACCATAATTTAATTTTTAAAAGAAATTTAAACAGACTGATGCTTTTATTTTTAATGAAGTATTGTTTTTCTTATTTATATTTAAAGTAATAAATTAATATGTTTCAGTCAAAATAACGTCTTCCTTGGAAAAATGAAAATAATATATATTTTGTTATTATTATTATTAATGTGTAAAAAATTAATTGAACGATTGACACTGGATTGAAGGAAGTTAGAATGTGATTAAGAACACCCCTAAATATTAAACTGTGGTGTTAATAAATATTTTAGTTTTAATAAATGAAACATTGATTAAGTATTGTTGCTAAGGAAAAGAGGCACCTGAGTCAATGCAGGTCAGAGACACGAACCCACACAGCCTCTCCCCCGCAAACTCTCTCTCACACTAACAGTGGCGTTTCTCGAAACTCGAAACGTTTCGCTTTTCCGCACCATAAAACCAGCAACCGTTCCAAACTTCACTCTCTCTCAATCCTCCGCTACTGCGCCATGGCTGAGCGCCGCAGCCCCCAAGCACTCCCAGACCCGCACCCCAAACCAAACGATTCCGACCAAAAACCGCACCACGCCAACCAGACACAACGACTCACCGAATCGCCCTCCGCCGCCGAGTCGCATGGCGGCGAGTTACGAAGTTCCGATGAGCGTCGAACGGAGTCCAATTTAGAAACCCTAGGCGGTGCCGTTGCCTCTTCGGTGCAAACCCTTGCTGTGCAGCACCATCGCAGTGACGGTAATTATTTCGTTCAGCGGTGTCCTTTTTTTCCGCACACATATATGGAAATGAATATTTATATTTCAGTGACTTATTTGTTGATGTGATAGATTTGCACGGGGGCTCTGCTGCGTTGAATTCCAGTGGCAAAGCCGAAAGTAAGGTTAGAGAGCATTTATCTTAGGATATTTAATTTAATTATTTTGGACGAGGTTTTGAGTGTTGTTTTTTTGTGCGATCGTTTGTTGGAAGGGTTTTCTTGTAGTTGTGCTGTGGTTAGGGATTTGGTATGTAGTGCAAGTGTAACCCGTTTGAAGAGTTTTGCTCAGTTGCAATTCTTACCGGTTGCTACTCCTAGGTTAACTGGATCTTTGAATATTGTTTTAAAGAACCTAGTGTTTCGGAAGTGTTATTGTAGCTTTAAGATCTTAACTTCTTGAAAGGTGGAATGAGTTGTGGGTGTTCCTCTGTTTCATAGGTGGTCAGGATGATGATGGTTAGTTTTGAATGAGTAGTCCGAGAACAATACGGAAAAATCATTCCATCCTGGGATTAGAAATTATGAAACTTATTCTAGGAGAATACTTATCAGGCTTCCTGATTTCCCTTTTTATTCGTTTAAAAAGTGTAAGCAAATGCTTTGTAGTTTCAACATAAAAAAAAAAAAGAGTTCACACGTTCCTTTTGAAGTATACTGTTGATGGATTCCATTGAAGGAGCTTGAAACATAAAAAAAAAAAAAAGATAAGAAAAATCAAGAATCTAATAACGGGCTGCTGTAATATAAAATTCTATCAAAGGTGCCTGCTGCAACTTAATTGGCTAGTTACAAAATTGAGACCTGAATCTGTGTATTACTCCTGCAAGACACTTGTGAAATTTTTTAGAATACTTTTCTTATCCCTGTGATTTACCCTGCATTTTCCTATTTTATGATGGATTTAGTTCTAAAAAAATACAGTAGATATATAAACCATTCTTGAGCTTTTGTGTAACTTGAAGAATTTAGGTGAATTGATCCTTGATATTCTAGCTACTAAAGCCCGCATGAGTTTGTCTATTATGACCCTTTTTCGTAATTAAGTTGAATTTTAGTATGACAACCAGGTATGGTCGACAATGCACCATGTTCTGTATGGCTTGTGTGTAAACCATTCTTGGGCTTCACTCAACTAAGGGATTTTTTCGGGGGAGGTACTTCGCCCTTTTGATTTTGGAATTTGGCTTCCTAACCCAATTCAGCCTTGGAGCACTGTTGATGGGTTCATAGTTCTATTCTGGTTTGTGTATCAGTGTACAGGACAGTTCAGATTATGCACTACAATATGAAAATGAAACGCACAACTAATTTCCTTAAACTGATTGTAAAAATTAACATAACCCACGTAGAAATTTATGGTACACCGAACAAACATTAACAATTAGTCACTTGATTGCCTTTCGTGAATTAACAATTCCTAAGGTAAAGAAATATTTGTAGTGTTTGAATTAAGCATCTGAAAGTCACATATATTGCACTTCTTTGGAACTAAAGTAGATAATTTCATACTCAGGAGACAGATGCACCTCCTGAAAAAGAAATTATTCAAGGAGGAGAAGCCCAGCCACTTCCAACTCAGACAAATCGGCTTCAGCTGTCTGTGTGTTCAACTCCATTGTCTGAACTGCCACCAACTTCTGTTACACAATCTTTATCATCTGTTTCTAGTCCAACTGTACCCAAACAAAAATTATCTACTCCAAAGGTCAATAATGCACGTTTGCCAGAGGTAGATAAGAAAAGTTCTTCTGGTGGCAAAACCTTATCTGCTGTTTCTGTTGCAAGGTCATCAGCATCTGATGGATATAACTGGCGGAAGTATGGTCAGAAGCAAGTAAAGAGTCCTACAGGTTCTCGAAGCTATTACAGGTGTACTCATTCAGACTGTTGTGCTAAGAAGATTGAATGTTGTGACCATTCAGGTCATGTGATAGAGATTGTTTATAAAAGTGAGCACAGTCATGATCCTCCACTGAAGACTAATTCTCTTAGGGAAAATAAGATTCCGTCTGCCAGCGAACCTATTGTAGAAAAAAGTGTTCCAGATCAGCCTGTCAGACTTCTGAAGGATCCTGATCCATCCATTTCGTCAAAAGAATCTCTGCAAGAAGCACCCTGCAGCACTGATAAGAAACGGCCAAATGCTTCTAGTATCAGTAATGGTAAAGTTATTTTGAAAGAGGAACATGTAAATGAGCCAGAGCCGAAAAAAAGGTAAGTCTGCATATGAACTCAGACTTTACGGGAAAAAAAAGGAAAGATAATAAGCCCATTTTCTTCTAATTGTGGCAGGATAGTATTTAACCTCTTTCCTTTAATTTCATATCCAGAATGAAGAAAGACTTAACAGACATGGATTCTCCTGTAAAACCTGGAAAGAAGCCCAAGTTTGTCATACATGCAGCAGGGGATGTGGGGATATCTGGTGATGGTTATCGATGGCGGAAGTATGGGCAGAAAATGGTGAAGGGAAATCCGCATCCCAGGTGCATGTCTATATATTGCTTACTTTCTGTTTTCTTTTCCTTTTAATCTGTCCAGTCCTTAGCATGTTTTTTATTTTTTGCATTGACAAGTTAGTATCCTTACACAATGTTAGTGAAAAAATAAGTTCTATTTAGATTTAATGGGTGTCAATTTAAAAAAAAAAAATCCGATAAATTGTAGAGTCCAATAAGAAATTGTATTTGGCGTTTATTTGCTTGCATGCAGTTCAAAGTCAATGATGTGCAATTCGAATACATTATTCTAGCTAGTGCTTCTTTTGCCATTTTGGTTAATATTTAATAGTATTGGCCTTCTCTCTCCATACGCACATTTTTTATTTTCCCCTTTTCTGTGGAAGTTCTTTCTAACTGCTGAGGTTCATAATAACCAGAAAACTGTATTTTCTATTATCTTCAGCTGAAAAGCTGTTGACAGCAAAATTTGTACTTAGTTAAAGAAAACTTTGTAGAGTCTAAAATAACTTGAATTATCTGATGAAAATATAGTAGTGGAACTCTTTTTGTGATAATTGGCACAGGTTTTGTTTTGAAATTGAATGTTGTTGTTCATTTGCGCAAAGACAGGCCTTCTTTTTAGGCCTGCTTCCATAGAACATAGTAAAGTCAATTGTCAGAAATTAAAAATTAGTTGAATTTTTATTTCGTTGTTGATCTTTTGAGCGTGACTAAATTATTAGCAACCGCAGATTAGTTTTTCGGTGATTTTTACAAAAAAAAATGTATTGGTGGATTTTTCTAAAGCATTAGGGTGAGTTTGTGCAATAGAAGAGTTGGAGTCTGTGTATACTTTCCTGTCTCTCATGGATGCAAACCTTCAATCAGTTGTAAATAGTAAGTCAAAATATGAGCCAAATACTGATATATTTTCCCTGCATGAAGATTATCTTTTAACAGTCCAATCAGTTTTGGAAGTTTTTTTAACAGCTCTAGCGAGATATTGGGAAGGTCTATTTTCCAACTTGGTTTGGTGTTTCAGATATATTCTGTATTCTGTTTAGATGCATATTCTTAGCTCCTTGGTGCAACAAGTAATGAAAGAAGCATCTTAATTACATAGAACGTTGATGTATTTTTCACTTGATTTTCTATTCTCAAAATCAACTGGAGTCGATATCTTGGGCATACATCTTCTCTTTATTGTCCAAAACCATTTGGATGCTAATTTTCTCTTTTGGTTTTGCATGTCTCGTTTTCAGTTTGAAAATTAAACAGTGTGTTTTAGCATAATTTGGCCTTGAAATTGAGTTTGATATAGAATTAAAGAGAGCTGTTTTCACAAACTCAGTTTGCAAAAGTAATTTAATGGAAATTGGAGTTTACACAGCCTTAGTTTGTGGTTACATCATTTGCTCTACAATAACTATCAGTACATTCCTTCCAAAACAGGGAGGACGAGATTTCTTGTCTTCTTGAGTGAAAGATGTGTTGGTGGGGTGGTGTAGACCACCTCCACCTTTGGTTTTCATTCTTTTTTGATAAGTGCTGCCTCCTATGGGCAAATGGACAAGGACAGATGTCTAAGTGGTGAAGTAGCAATTCTGTAAAATGCAATATGCTAGTCATTTGGGCTTGTTTGAAATTGCTTTTCTATTCTTTTTAAAATTTGGTTTTTACCTTGATTTCAAAACTTGTTTTGGTCCTTTTAGAATATTTTTCCTTGAAATAATAGTCTGAAAATTGTTTGGATGCAGAACTTCTAAAGCAGTTCTTAAAAACCAAAAATTAATGAAAAATGTTCCAAATAACTTTCTAACATTCATCTCCTAACCAAATAACTTTCTAACATTCGTCTCCTAAAAGTCTTCACACCAACATGTCTACGCCACTGGAATTGTGATGCTAGGCGGTGGCAGTTTTTCAGTGAGACTACGGTGGGTAGTAAATGAAATGGCGTGTGCGAGCTGTTATAGGGTAAGGTATTGCCATGCCACCAGTAGCCAAAAGTGATGGGGACAGCTGAGTCACCATTGGTATAGAAAAATCCAAACCATTGAGAGCTTCCCAACTTACTCCATGGGAAGAAAAGCAGGTTCGCAGGAATACTTGCGGAGAAGAGAAACACATTTGCGAGAAGAGAATATGAAGACATGAGTTTTAAGTTTCACAAGTTTACAATTTTTACAATGATATACCACTGGTACAAATCACTTTTAAAATCGAATAAGAATAGCTTCAGATTGCTCTGTTTTTCTTTTCCCTTCTTTGGAACATGGAGCCAGTTTTAAAATCTCAAAATAAAATAAGCGAAAATGATTTTTTCTGTTTGTTTCTGAAAAAGTGACCAAACAGCTGCCCCACTCGTCTTCTATATGGCACAGTGACTTCCTCTTTTTTGTTTTTATAATTTGACGATTGAAGTGGTAATCTATTCCTTTGTTGTGATGAGCTGTTGAATTTTTCAGGAACTACTACAGATGCACTTCTGCTGGATGTCCTGTGAGAAAGCACATTGAATCTGCCGTAGATAACTCAGATGCGGTGATTATAACATACAAGGGAGTACACGACCATGACATGCCTGTGCCCAAGAAACGACACGGGCCACCAAGTGCTCCTCTTGTGGCAGCTGCAGCACCCGCGTCCATGAACAGTTTGCAGGTGAAGAAACCCGATTCCCCACAGAAGAAGAAAGTTTCTACTCAATGGTCGGTGGACACGGAAGGAGAACTAACTGGGGAAGCCCTGGAGCTTGGGGGTGAGAAAGCAATGGAATCAGCTCGAACGCTTCTGAGCATAGGTTTTGAAATTAAGCCTTGCTGAATTGATGTTTCAGAAGCCATGCATGCATGCAGTTGTAACTAAATTAATTGGCGGGTGCTTCCCATGTTTATCCTTTCTTGTTTGTTTTTCTTCCCCACGTAGGGTTGGTTGTAGTGGAACAGTTGGTGTGTATTTTTGCTTGTACACCGCTTCAACTTGTCTGAAACAGTTTGCTAGTAGTGGAACAAATATAGAATTGATTGACATCATTTTATTATCATCAGGCTAACACAATCATTTTGCCATTTTCATTTCCTCTTGTTTTCCACTCCATTGCTTAAATGATCCCAGATAAACACTATCACTGCAAATTCCCCAATTTAAACAAGGATTAGTAGACATACCTTACTTTATAATTCTGTTTACTTAATCTGTAATAAAGTTTAGTTATTGTCTTCCCCTGGGGGCGGAGCTTTGATGCGACAGGGACCACGGCCCCCCTCTCCTATTTTTTAAATTATGTATATTTTTTTAATTTTTTAAAATTATATGATCTTTTTAAATTAATGAAAAATTAAATTAGATATTTTTTTATCTTTTTTATAAAGTACAATATTTTAATATTAAAAAATAGTAAAACATAAAATCAAATATGATAAAGAAAAAAAATTATTAAGATAATTTTCATTTTCTCTTTTCATTCTTGAGTTTTTCATATGTTATACTCATCTTTCACCTTTATCTAATTTTTTTTGTAGTCGAAGAAGAAAATAAGTTAAACAAAAATTCATTATTTTTATTCTCATCTTTTATATTTTTTTCTTTCATTTTTAAAGGAAAAAAAGAAGTAATTTTCTCTTGTCTTACTGCTTAATGAAATACTTGTTTAATACTTAGCACTATTTTTTATCTCATGATATTTTGTATATTATTTTTTATGAACATTTTGTATATTATTTTTTATGAACATAGAAGAGTAAGTCATGTATTATATGATTTTTTATAGACAATTTATAAGTGAACTTGATTATCATAATATTTTTTAGTAATTATGTCTCTCAATTTTTTATTAGATTATGATTATTTTTTAGTCTTAAACTTGTTTTTTAAATAGGTATATTGATGAAAAATAAAAGAATAAATTCCTTTTTTAAAATTGATAAAAGAAAAAGTAAAAATCAAAACAACACAATATCGTTGCTCATCACAATGAAATACATGACTCTTGTATCGATATGTGCACATTAGTAAAATGAAAAATGAACATTTTGTAGATAATATGCTTATTTATATTGAAAAAAAAAAATCTGAAAAATTTAGTTATGATTGAATTATTTGATAAGGTCAAGAATATGAAAAAAACGATAGACAAAATATGTGTAGTTTCTTTTATAGTTATAATTATACTAAATTATGTATTTATTTTTATTGAATTAGTGGTAATAATGTTAAATATATAAATTTTAAATATATTATTTTGACTTCTCCAAAAATTTTAGTCAAGATCCGCCACTCTGAATAGTAATTATAATCGTTACTCACACGCTGGTATGTAATAATTTCTACCATTTCAGTTGAGACTAATAGTCATGTAAATGGAACAAATATTAACACTTTACTTTCTAATGTTTTATTTAACGTAGTTTATATAATTTATTAAAATTATAAAGACATGAATGACGTTATTGAAAAATGTGTTGTTATAATTTTGTGACATTTTCTTTATTTATAATTGTTGAAGGAATATTTGATTGAAAAAAAAAAAGAGAAAGCCAAACATATATTATTTAAACTTCATGTAATAGTTAGCTTTTAATTTAAGCCTGCAAACTATGATTAGTTTTAATAGAAAGTGTTAATTAAAGGTTTAAAGGCCTCCTAATCTCATATTATATATATATATATATATATATATATATATATATATATATATATATATATATATATTATTTTCAATTTTGTCTGCGTAATTTAATGTTATGGTTTTGTATGAAGACAACATAATCTAATTCGTTATATTCATTTTAATAATATTAGTGGAAGCACATGTACTATATATAAATGGGTGTCTACTTTTTTTATAATAATAATCAATAAAAATAGATCATAGGAGGATTGTTTCATGTAAAGGTTTTCTGAATTTTTGGTCTTATGTATATAAACATTTTATATATTTAAGTGAAAAAATATTAAATGATAGATAAAATAAAAAAAAGGGGGCCACTAATTTTTTTCTCTACTTCCAAGTCAAAACTACTTAGTTTTTGTTTAATGTTTTGGTGAATATTGTGGTTAATTGTCCTTGGAGTTGGTATTTGGTGGTTGGTAATATAAAACATGGTTAGTGCATATAATATTCCTCATACATTAGCACAACAATTTGACTTGGAAAACCCATACATAAAGAGTTGTGATTTTGTTTGTCTATTCACAAATTTTTTAATAATAACAAATATATATCTACTTGATAATTTATTTTAGTAATATAATAATAAGTATTACAACTTTAAGTTAAAAATAAAACAAATATCATTCAAATATTATTATTTTGAGTTTTTAAGTTGGTTTCTTTTATTAAGTGTAAAAATATATCCATTCCTTTACTTATTGTGATTTACTTTCGCTGAAGTTATACAAAATGACTTTTACAATTTCAAGCATTTTAAAATATTTTTATTTTTCTAGATGTTTTTAATAAAATAATTGTCACGTCCTCTATTTCTATTATACTCATTCATATATAAAGATTTTCATTCTACTTATAGGAAATTATAGATAATTATAGGTATTTATTACATATTATTAGTATCAAATGTGATAATAAACTGAAATTATATTTGAAAATTTTCAAAATAAAATCTACTTAGAACAATAACTACAACAGTCTAGGATAATTCATATCTAAACTAGTTAGAATTAGGTTTTAAATGACTCACCACACTCCAGAGCTATTATCTTCTTCTTAACCTATCATTGCACGTATTTTGATATGATCATCACAGAGAAAAAGGATAAGAAGCACGAAAATAAAACACTAAGGTGAGCTAATGCATTTAAAAGATAAACAAAAATAAAATAAAGGAATGAGATATAAGGAAATAATAACTATCATAAAAGAAATATACTTTTCATATTTCAAAGTAATATCTTATTTTCAGTCTAAGTTTCTAATTAAACAAATATTCCGTCATACTTAACAAGCTACAACTATCACATAATTTAGTGAACCTTTACTTTAAAGTCCATCAAGACAAAACATATGTGTTTCCCAATTATTGAACATCAAATGTCTCATGTCAAATCATCATGCTCCATCACAGTATCTCATTTAAAATTCAACCCACAAACTCAATCATCAAATCAACTACCAGATATCAGCCCACGCGGCCCAGTCCAATTGCTCAAACAACTACCAGTTACATATGACTCAATAAAAAAATAATACTAGACTCTTACTCCTAGAATATTAGTGTATTGAATGGACTTGTAAAACTATGCACCTGTCATGTTTGCTCTCAATTTATCAGATGATGTTTCAATACTCAAGGTTAGTGTCCCCAACCAAGTAATGACAGAGTTAACCCCACTCTCAATAACTTTCAAAGTATAATCCTCTTTCATAGCATATTGTTTGTCATATGGAGTCTCCTTCGACTCGCACCCAAGGCGGACCTTTATAATGATAAAGAGGGTCATGCTCTCCCAAATTTTTTTTTTTTATATTTATATAATTTAATATATAATTTCAAATATTTTTTTAAAATTTAATATTTTTAATATATTTTATATATTTGATATTCTTAAATTTTTGTATACATCTATATCTATATATAAAGGAAAAATTTTCTTTTGTTTTTCACTTTTTTTTTTCAATTTTACCTTTTAAATATATTTTTTAAATTAAAATAATTATTTTATTAATATTATCTTTTAACTGATGATTTGTTTAATTTAACATTTTTTGATTTGACTGTTTTTTTTAAACTTAATTACATTTTATCCATACTAAAAACACAATAATATGAAAAGAAAAAAAAAAAAGGTAAGAATGAGAAAAATGGTAAAACTTATTCATACTAAAGAATTACATTTATAAAGATGAAATCAAAGGAACACCTTACTTTTTAATTTCACTTTCAAGTAAAGTAAAAAATTCAGATACCAACTACAAAACTTCATTGATGAATTAAAAATTCAATTGAGAAGTCCCTTGAATAGTGAACAATTAATTAAAGAGTTATCAGAAACATGAATATATTTATTAAGTTGTATCCATGTAGGGTGGTTGCATGAGAAGGTGGTGGGCTGGGAAATTAGTTAGAGTGTGGTGTTTGTTGGTGAGTTGGGTTGGGCCTAGGGGTTGACTCTGTGAGACAAATTTATGGTAAGAATGAATATTATTGATTTGATGTTTTTAACCATTGAATTTGATGATAAATGTGCTCAGGAGTTAATGTTGTAGCTAATATAGTATTTAGGTTATAATTTTGATGTTTAATGTTCTCTAATTAAGTTTTCATCATCTGAGTTTTGATTATATTTGATAAATGATATATAAAAATATAGTGAGCAGCGATTGAAATGTTTATGCATGTTTTAATTAATTAAAAATATAGATTGGTCAGATTCATGGTGTACTGTAAGCTCAATTTTAAGTTGGTTGATGGGAAACATAACTTATCGTGATTTTAGTAATGTGAATCAGTTTTGAAATAGGTATGACAAAACGAACTGTCTGATCTATTTTGTTTATGGTCTGCCAAAAATAAGTCGGGTTGGGCTGATCTGTTACCAATAAATGGGTTGAATATTGTAACCCATACTGTTTTAGGACAAGTTGGTCCGTCCCTTATTTATTTATTTTTTTAACTTTTTTAAAATTTATGTTTATAAATCTATTATATATAAAAATTTATTTATATAATATAAAAATGTATTATTTTTTAATTGTTTTTTAAATTTAACATAAAAAAATTAAAAAAAAAGGGTTGACGGGCTAGGCGGATCAGGTTACAACGAGTTGGTGGATTGGAAATTGCAACCGACTCGTCCTTTTCTTGGCGGCGGGCCTGACCTGCTTTGACATTCCTAATTTTAAATATTAATTTTCTGTGAGATATATTTATTTTTCTATCTAAACCTGGTATAAATTAATGCACCAATCTTGACTCAGTATGACGATATTAACATGAATTAATTTACGGTAGTAACTCTAACTAGTATACATTATACTCGTTTTTTTATTACCTTTTAGAACTATAAACCAAATTAATTATATTACAAATTAAAAAACAACAAGATATATATGTTAAAATGAATTTAAATCTATAAATCAGTTCAATTTATTATGGGTTCGAGTAGTGTTCTTATAAGGCTAAGGATATATTAATATTCGCTTCATTCATTATGTCACAGAGTTTGCTGCTTAATCTTTTTCTCCTGATTCCTTATTTTTTTGTTGTTGGTTTGTTTCATTCCGTCGATAACATGTCAAAATAGTTTGACGCTCAAGTTAGTGTTCAGGTTAAGGCAGAGTTTAAGAAATGTAGTAGACTCAAAAGTATTAAATGTCTTACCTACACAACATAATTATAGGCATTATGAATAAGTCTTTTATCTTAATAACTGTCTAATAGCCCAATTACCTTTTATTATTCTTTAAAATGATAATTCCGTAATTAATTACCAAACTTGTCTTATTTCGCAACTGACTGATCATGAGGATCTAAGCCGAACGACATGAGACTAACTACACCCATCTCATCTAATACTTGAAGTGATATGTACAAGTAGGATTGAGTTGGAAACAAATTTAGTTTTCTTAGACGTGAGTCTGGATTAAAAGTTGGTTGATTCATAATCTACCATCAATAACTTTAATTTTTTACCATATTTTTATAAGTTTTTTTTATTGTTATAGTTATCTATTACTTAATATTATGTAGGTTGATAATTTAATTATTTTAAAAACTATAATGTTGTTGAATAATATTTTAATAGTTTATGAGCTGGTTAATGCATTTGTTTACTAACTTTTATATATATATATATATATATATATATATATATATATATATATATCTTTATTTTTAAATACTATTTTTATAATAATGTTCGATTAGATAAACTATCACTTTGTTTGTATTTATATTAAAAAATGAGTTAAGTCAAACCACTTTGATTATATTAGAACAAATATATAAAATAAATTGAAAGAATAAAATATTCAAAAGGGATTTAACCAACTGAAGTGGGTCGAGTCAAATTACAAATTTGTTTTGTTTGCAAAAATAAATTAAATTGAACTGATTTATTTTTAACATCATGGTTTTTCTTCCCGATAGGGAAGATTCATTATAGATTACACAAATATGATATGTGTTCAACCTAAATAAGGGATTGACATCACTTTCAACCCTGGACCTCAAAGCAATGAGTTTATGAGTTTTTTTTTTTATACAATGCTTAGTTTTCTTATTTTTACTAAATGTAATATTTAAACTCACACTTTGATTTCCAACAATCTCCTCTTCAAAGAATAGAGTCCTTTTTACATTGGTACATTTTTCCTCGAGTGAAAGCATGTAGGACGACATTTACTTATATGGTTGTTGTTATGTTGTTGTTTTTATCATAACGATGTAAGTCAAGCACCAAGATGATTTACATTGTTATATTCCCATTGATTGAAAACATGTATGACAACCTTTAATTATATTGTGTAGTTACTCAGACACCAAGACAAACCAATGCTTCTAATATCATTGTTGTTTTTCTCTTTATGTTGGTAGTCTCACATCGACTATATATAAGGCAATTTCATACTTATAGGTGCAAACCTCGTCTTACAAGTCGGTTTTGTGGCTTAAAGTCCACTTTTAACATGGTATCAAAGCTAGGTTAAAACTTATCCTAACGAGATTTCTCGGGCATATTAGTCCACCCGTTATCAGACCGCTATCAGATCCTTCATTTATAGTTTCACGCACAAGATGTATACACCTTAGCGTGATGGGTGTACGTTGGAAGTCCTACATCGACTAAAGATAAGACAATTTCATATTATATAAGTAAGGTGCAAACCTCACTTTACACACCGATTTTGTAGGGTTGAATTAGGCTTAAAGACCACTTTTAACACTTTACAAGTCCAACTTACATAACACCACTTTCAACAAAAAACCTTAAGATAATAAGTTTATATATGTTTCTTGAAGTAACGACTCTATGTCATTGATGAATTTATAAGAAAAAAGTTTATTAGGAATAACTTACATAATTGTGATCTGACCTCAAACTAGAGATTAAAATGACTTTCAACTCAAAATCTTAAAACAATAATTTTCTTTCTTAATTGATACTTAACTTTTTTTCATTTATATTTACAAATTTAAACTCATACTTAAATTATGAATCTAATTCATAATAAAATAGGAAGATACCAGAACTATTTACCAAGAATAAAATAGAGAAATGTATTGAAGTGTTCTTTCGCATTTATTTAAAATATTTCCTGTAACCAATATTTTATGTGCCAATATTAAGAATGTATGATAGCCTAATTAGTTAAAGTCAAGGAATGAATCTACTTCAAAGAATAAGATATAGCGTTTAATTATTCTTACCAAACTTCTTCCAAATAATATTTATCTCCTTGTAATTATAGAATAAAATAAATTTTAAGAAAAGTGGTTGATTTTATTTTATAATTTATATTTCCAAAAAGGAAAATGATAAACTGACTCCCTAAAAGTTACTACTTTTTTACTCCCTTACGTGTTACTGGCAGGTGGAATTTTGAAAAGAATTTTGATTTATTATTTTAATTGTTGACGTGGCATTGAATACGCGTTGGAACTTAAATTGGGAGAAAAAGAAGGATTTAAGTTTTGAGTTTGTGGTTCCCCTTCTCATCGTCATCTTCTGTTTTTGTACACACAATTGGAACCGAGACAGGGAGAAAAAGAAGGGACTAGGGTTTTGTTCGAAATAAAATAAGTTTTGGGTTTGCTTAGTCTCTCTTGCTCAAAGTAAATCGCTCTTCCCTTTCGCTCACAGTCGTCTTCTATCTCCATACACAGAAACGCAAATCGTCAAATTGTCATACTGGACCAACATCAGATCTCACGTCCTCTCGCCGTTGTGTCGATGAGGACCATTTTCCTCTGTCGCTACTAGGGCAAGGTCTTGCTTCTCCCTCTCTATTTCGTTTTTTAATATCATATTCCTTTTTATAAGCAGTTTCTATATTTCAAGGAAAACACCAACATAGTACTTGAATTTGTTGTAGTTGGTGTTCGTATTTGTTGGTGATGGTAAAGGTACGACGTGGTCTCTCGACACTTTCAAAGGGATTGTAGAAATTGGCAAGTTAGGTAATTACGTGACTATGCCAATCATTCTTACTTTTGCCAACAATCCCCGCAACCTCAGCAAGTTCATACGAAATGTATTCTCCTAAACCCTCGTCTTATTTCTCGTATCTAATCATTTCAAGGTTCATGTACTTTAATCCATGCTCACCAAAATATGTTCTTTTTAAATTTCTTGTTTCTAAATTTCATGACCATTGGGTGGCCATGGTACTGCTAATCCCTTGCCTTCCTTTTTCTTGATGTCGATGGATGCAATTTCAAGGACTTGATAATCCCTTTACTTAGTTATTCTAATGTTTTAAATAATCTTTTTAGGTTAAAAATATAATTCAACCCCTATTTCTGTTAAGATTTTTCTCTTTGATCCTCTTAAAAAACCTTACTAAATTAGATATAATGGTGTAAAGGTTACCGATTTGGTCCTTTGTCAAAGTTAATTTTCTTTATGTATTCTTAATTTGGTCCTATAGATTCTTAATTTAGTTCCTTATAGTTAGGAAGAAATTTTAAATACATTGATAATGTTTGCAGAGAACGATTTCGTAAGTTTTTATATAAAGGAACTAAATTGAGAATTGGCAACATATATAGGCTTTGAATTTTATCTTTAACCATAATGTTCAGATCTCTTGATTCCCTTTCCTCACTCTTCACTTTTTGGAATGCGAGATTCAAAATCAAATGATGTAGGGTGTTCTCCCAAGCATTCCATTTTCTCGATAAAGTCTCGGTCTTTCGCTTGTTTCTCCCAAGGTTTCTAAACTTGTTTTGCTATTGTAATAATTTTTGTTTTGCTGCAATAAAAGCTAAGATAGGCATTCTAAACTTGTTTAGATAGATGTTTTACATTTTCCTTCTCTGATTTAGTGAAGTTCTAGCTTTAGCCTACTCTAAGATGCATTTATATGTCTTAATAGTGAAATTTTGCATTTCTTATTTTTTGGTTATAGTTAGATTAGCTTTTAGCATTCTTTTAGCATTTAGAAGTTGTTTAGAATGTGAGTTTGCTGTTTAGGTAAGTTAGGTATCAATTTTAAATACTAGTAGTAAAGTAGTAATATTAGAAGTAGCTTTGATGCAGGTTGTTGTTGTGTTACTTTGATGCAGGTTGTTGTGAACAAACTTAAAAGGAATGGATTCCAAGGAATCGGGGAATTTCTTGTAGAGGAAACTAGCAATTGTAGCAATGTGCATTCAGGAGGAAGCACATACTCGACCTTTGATCAGTGACATGGTTAAAACCATTAATTTTTTAGCAAAGATGCAACATACAACAGAGACTTTTTTAAAGGACAGAGAATGCAGTTGACAAAAGGAATCTGAAATGGTATAAGATTAGAGAAGATTAAGAACAATGAATGTGTAACATTTTTTTTACTATAGCATGGTGCCACTTGGTGTCATGATGAAAATCATAATTATTATATATTTTTTCTTGTTCGTGACTTACTGATTAATAACATTAGATATTGATAATAGAATGAAAACATCGCTATCATATTTATAATTGCCTAATTAATGTGATTTTCTAATGTAAACATCAGTGCCAATAAATTGTTGGAGAAACAAAAATAACACCAAGTTATTGTTTAATCTAATGTTATTTATTTTCAATTTTTTATGTAATGTATATTTTTGTTGTAAAAAAATGTAATTTTTTTGAATATATTTTTTCATAAAATTAATCAGCAAAATTGTGTATGTTTTTTACAATAAATTATTTCATCAAAAGATGAGTTAAATTAATTTGTAACCTTTTTTCATTAAGTCAATGTTAAATTTTTTGAAATTAAATTAAATATTAAAAAAAATATAAGAATATATGTCAGTAAATTAACTTACATTTTTTTTTTCACAAAGAATAAGAATATCATAACTTTGTAACCATTAATTGATGACTATTGATATATTAAGTGTTGACCTACGCAATACTTTTTGTACACAATAACAATCCAAGGTCTGTGGTAAGCCACTTAACATGTAAACCAATTTAAGTGAATTAAAACATTTCACTAAGGTACATGGAAGCTATATTGAACATGATGAAATCTGGTGTGGGATAATTGGTTCACAACTCCTACATTATAGACATTATAACTCTGGAACTATCAATTGTTGACCACTGATATATTAAGTGTTAACCTTAACAGTTCTTTTTGCACACAGTAACATTTTGTGGTATGTGGTAAGACACTCAACATGTAAACCGATTTCAGGGAATTACAACACCTTACTAAGGTTTATGGAAGCTATATTCAAAACATAATGAAATCTGGTGTGAGATAATTTGCCCATAAATCCCACATGCCAAACATCATAACTTTGAAACAATTAATTGTTGACCCTTAATATATTAAGTGTTGACCTGCGCATTACTTTTTGCACACAATAACAATATGTGGTCTATGGTAAGACACTTAACATGTAAACCGGTTTCAGGGAATTAAAACACCTCACTAAGGTTTATGGAAGCTATATTCAAAACATAATGAAATCTGATGTGGGATAATTGGTCCCCATGCCAAACATCATAACTTTGGAACAATTAATTGTTGACCCTTGATATATTAAGTGTTGACCTGCGCATTACTTTTTGCACACAATAACAATATTTGATATGTGGTAAGACACTCAACATGTAAACCAGTTTCAGGGAATTAAAACACCTCACAAAGGTTTATGGAAGTTATATTCAAACATAATAAAATCTGGTATGGGATAATTGGCCCATAAATCACACATGCCAAACATCATAACTTTGGAACAATTAATTGCTGACCCTTGATATATTAAGTGTTGACCTAAGCATTACTTTTTGCACACAATAACAATATGTGGTCTGTGGTAAGCGACTCAACATATAAACCAGTTTCAGTGAATTAAAACACCTCACTAAAGTATATGGAAGCTATATTGAACATGCTTAGATCTGGAGTGAGATAATTGGTCCATAACTCCCACATGACAATCATCATAACTTTGGAACTATTAACTGATGACCATTGATATATTAAGTGTTGACCGAAGTAGTACTTTTTGCACACAATAACAATTTGTGGTCCATAACTCCCACATAACAAACATTATAACTTTGGAACTATTAACTGATGACCATTGATATATTAAGTGTTGACCGAAGTAGTACTTTTTGCACACAATAACAATTTGTGGTCTGTGGTAAGCCACTCAACATGTAAATCAATTTCAGTGAATTAAATCACTTCACTAAGGTGTATAAAAGCCATATTGAACATGATGAAATCTAGTGTGAGATAATTGGTCCACTACTCCCACATTATAGACATCATAACTTTGGAACTATCGTTTGCTGACCACTGATATATTAAGTGTTGACCTTAGCGGTTCTTTTTGCACACAGTAACAATTTGTGGTCTATGGTAAAACACTCAACATGTAAACCGGTTTCAGGGAATTAAAACACATCATTGTGGTTTCTGGAAGCTATATTCTACATAATGAAATCTGGTGTGGGATAATTGGTCAACTCCCATACGACAAACATCATAACTCTGGAACTATTAATTGCTGACCCTTGATATATTAAGTGTTGAGCTGAGTATTAGTTTTTGCACACAATAATGGTCTTTGGTATGTGATTGCTCATTACACCAATAGTTTTTGCACACAGTAAGAGTCTTTACTAATTACAAGAATATCACAAAATTATATCAATTCAATTTACAAAATAAAAAAATATAACAATATATACGTCAAATTAGTCTAAGTCTTAATATATTTATCAAATTCTGTGAAATCCACCTCGTGAATTATCATACTTGTTCTTGAATTTAGAAATAGGAATGAAAAAATATAATGAGCTACATGCATCCAAAATGTTGCCTTCCCGCTAATGAATCACCATGTCAACAAAATCATTATCCAAAACTCCTGCACATTCAACAATTAATTGTCTAAGTTTCAGTTTAATCAATTGGACTAAAAAATCTATTGACATTTCTACCTCCAAAAGATTACAACATTGCATTTTAAGAGATTATATATTTATTCCAATGTTCACCAAAATGCAGGAGCAATACCATGTTTGAATCTAAATATACACAGTAAATTCAAAGATTGTATAAAGAGTGGCAAGTAAGATCATCACACCTTACTGCTTACAAGAATATTATCTTATTACTTTGGACTCATTTCCTCTAATGCAAAGCTCAAAGACTCGAAGAGCCATTGTCAATATGAAATACAAGTAGGGCAAAATACAATTTAAAAGATATATTATTATTTCTTCTATGAATGACTACTTCTTGTTATCTTTTAGTCTCACAGTCTTGATGCTTATTTGTTTTCTAACTCAAATCCAAAAATTACACAAGAAACTTAATCAACCACTTAATCCTCAACCTTAATTACCTCAACACCGCTATTCCTTTTCACCAAAGAACCCAATGGATGCAATGTACTACACTTTCTTTAACATTGAATGCAAGAAAACAAAATGAAAATTATTATAAAACAATAACCATTTACACATGCTAGAATCTAATCAATTATGCATCATAAACAATAATAAAAATCCACAAGAATAAGCAACTGTAATTCCTGGTCCAGTGATGCCACTTTTTCAATTGTAATTCCTGTGGCAAGATAAGCAAAATATTTAATTCACAAGAATATCATTCTATTTATTTGATCTCAATGTTGTAAACAGTTTGATTATCAAACTAAATAAGCAATCAAGAATTCATAAATATTTTTCCCCCAACTGAACCAAAAAATTGAAGTAATAAGGAAATCATCCCTTGTTCAATGAATAGGACAAGTAGCATCTCTCAACAAGTACCAAAGAATGATTAAAAACATGGACAAATTTGTGTTCATAAAAGTGTCTGATTGAAGGTGATAATTTCTCCAAACATAATTATATAATTAATCACATAAATTTTCTTATAGTTAACATACATTTCTTCTCACTTTTAATGAATTACAAATTTTTTTTGAGTAAATGGCTACCAAATTAGATTATGTGAGATAAAATAGGACCATCTACAGGGAAAATCTACTATCCAATATGGAAAACTATATCTTCCACACAAATAATTACTACATATATGTTGAAAGCATTGTCATCTAAACAGGATATGCAACTGCATCGAACACCACAAATGTTTTTATTCTCTTAAATCATTTAAGTGTGTAAACAGGCTATGCAAGTTATGGTACCAAAAAATTGCATGTAAAGATGTATAGAAAAATGCATAAAAAATAAGTGGTTAAAGTTCTTATAATTACCATAAACAAGCTCGATAGTTAATACTCTTCTACTTGAAATAGCATCCACAACTATTGGAAAATAAAATCGCTCGACCCCATCAAGAAGATCTTGGTACAACTTTTGATTCATTGCCTCCAATCGATAATCACACTCACGCGATAATTCTTCTTTGGCCACCTACAAAAATTACAAGAACTTAAAAAGTAGGATTTAGCATAGAGACGTAAAATTGTCCAATTTGGGGCAAACTACATGGAACATTAGATGGATGCTTGAAAGTTGAAGAGGCATGCTCACTCTTTAGGTGGTGAATATTATCAGAACCCAAACCACACCATTAAAAAATGAAACAGAGATGGAGAAACATGACCTCACGCTAGTAGCGACAGGGGAAAACGGTCATCATTGACGCAACGACTAGAGAACGCGAGATCCTACGTCGGCCTGGAGCGACGACAGTCCGACGATCTACGACGATGAGCGAAAGGGGGGAGCAATTTACTCCGAGTAAGAGAGACGAAGCAAACCCAAAAGCCATTTTCTTTCTAATGAAACCCTAGTCACTTCTTTTTCTCTGAGTCTCGGTTCCAATTGTGTGTATCAAAAGATGATGGTGAGAGGCAGGAACAATTTTCTCTGAGCAAGACACACGAAACAAACTCAAAACCTAGTCCTTTTTTTCTCCCGATTTAAGTTTCAACGCGTATTCAATGCCACATCAACAATTAAAATAATAAATCAAAATTCTTTTCAAAATTCCACCTGCCAATAACACGTAAGGGAGTAAAAAAAGTAGTAACTTTTAGGAGTCACTTTATCATTTTCCATACAAAAAATTGAATTAAGTTATTTTGATTGTGATGATTATGATAAAAGTGTATTATATTAAAGGAAAAGGATGGTTACTGACGTTGCGTCACTCATTCACTCAACTCAAGAGGCCTTGTTCTTCCTCACTCTCCCATTCTCTCTCCCTTCCTCTCATCTCATCTCATCTCCCATATTCTTTTTTGTATCTTCCTTTGTCTTCATCGACCCTCTTTCTCTCTCTCCAATCTTTATCATTTCTGTTATTCTTACTCCCAAACCTCGCCTCTTTTCCCGGAAAATTTCTTTGCTTTTTCTCTGGGAAACAAAAGAAAATTGAAAAAACATAAACTTTGCCGAGGAATGCGTGTAAGCGAGGTTGTAGTGCTGGGAGCAGCCTCCTTCTCTACAATGCAGAATGGAATTTCAACCTTTGAAGACTCTCTTAGCCTCATTTCCAAAACCAGCACCACTGCACGGTGCAACTCAGCTTAAACCCTAGCTCTGCTCAAAAGGGTCAACACCTTGATCCCGTTGTGTCAGCAGCTTCCGTCACCGGCTTCAACCTTTCTGGGTTTTGAGCTGATTTCGGAATCTGGTCAGAGAGGAAAACGGGTTTCGTGTTTCAATGTCTGTCAATTTGCAGGTTTTGGATGTGATTTAAGTGATACCCTGTTCAGTGCATATTTCGGGTGAAATTCTGAGATCTGTTTAGAAACCCTCGTTACTGTACGCCAGGTGTTCGCTGAAAGTTTCACATGTTCATGCTTTTTCTATTGCGTCTTAAGCTTCCAAAAGTGGATAGTTAGAGTTTAAAGAGTCATCTGAAGGGGTGAGTGGTGAATTGAAGAAGAAAAAAAATTGTGTGAATGTCTGGTCCCAGATTGAGGTCTGTGAATGTTGGTGACTCAGAGGCTGCAAGGCCTGTGTTTGGACCGGGTGGGAACAAAACAGGGTCATGGAGTTCCCGGAAGCCCGCTTCTAAGCCACTGAGGAAAGCTGAGAAATTGCACAATGAGGCCAAAGAGAAGAAATCCCAGGAAGTGTCTGCGATTCTTACTTCTCCACAGTCACATTCTGCGAGTGTTCTGCGCCGGCACGAGCAGTTACTGTACAGTAATTTGTCTCTCAATGCTTCATGTTCGTCTGATGCATCTACTGACTCGTTTCGTAGCCGTGCTTCTACTGGAAGACTGACTCGGTCTACTAGCTTGGGGTGCACAAGGAAGCGCTCTGTTTCGAAGCCTAGGAGTGTTGCTTCTGATGGTGTGTTGGAGTCTCCTCCTCATGGGTCACAGTCCAAGAAGAGGTGTGCTTGGATCACTCCTAATACTGGTTCGTATTCCTCTCCATCTTCTTTCACTCCCTCCAAATTTACAGTATGAAGTCTTGTTATGTTGTGATGAAAAATTCATTGTACCATAGGCCTTTCGACAGATAGTTTCTGTTGTCTGGTCTTATTGGAGCTCATGTGAGCGTGAATTGTGTGATTCTCACTCGGTTACAGGATGAATTTCAGTTCTTGATAATTGAGTGTTTAATTCCATTTGTATGTCATTGTATTCTTTAGGATATGAATTATTTTGAAATGAGAGTGAAGTAGAGTTTATCGACACAGATATTCGAGCTGTCTTCATTTTCTTGAAATATAATACAACATGCATGCGTTTGTAGCTGAAGGCGTAATACAGCATGCAACGGATATATGTTTATTTTTTTTTTAGATTTTGGTTTGATATTTTTCAGCCATTAAAGAGAAAATTGGGAATCTTGAGTGAATGCATTATATGAGCCTGATTTAGCTTGATAGGAGCAGAGTCTAATGTACAGAAGCTCTATCTTTCTTGTAAATTCCTTTATAATTATTGTTTTAAGTTTTAAGTTCTGAACTACATAGCCTTTTTCAAAGTTGTTTCCTGACCAAGTTTACTCATTTATATTAGAACCATGTTACGCTACCTTCCACGATGAAGAATGGGGAGTTCCAGTACATGATGACAAGTATGTGATGTGATCCTCAGAAAGTAATCTTGTTATATTGGCCGGAAAAGGAATACGCCTTCTTGTATTATGTTTTTTCTTGACGCTCATTATCTTGTGCAGGAAACTATTTGAGCTTCTTGTTCTCTCGAGTGCTCTGTCAGAACTCACTTGGCCAGCTATTCTAAGCCAAAGGCACATCTTTAGGTATTACCTTTGTAGATGTTCTTAATTTATTTAATTTTTAAAATTATTATTCATTCTTGGCCTCAAACCTATACTGGTTAGCGGCTACATCAGTTGTAGCCCGTTATTTTCTCTTTGACTGTTTACATTATTTTTGTTAACAAAGTTCTTTGCAGGGAAGTTTTTGCGGATTTTGATCCAGTTGCTGTCTCAAAATTTAATGATAAGAAGATAATGGCACCAGGAACCGCCGCAAGCTCTTTACTTTCCGACCTTAAACTGCGTGCTATAATTGAGAATGCACGTCAAATATCAAAGGTATATTAGCCTTCTCATGACTTTTGAACCCTTCGTTATGGAATATGCAAACTCTTGGGTTGGATCATGATTACTTGTTGATTGCTGGACCATTCAAAGACAAGATTACACCCTTGGTGTTTATTGCACCGTCATACCCTAAAATCATTCTATATTAGGTGTCTCTGGATTTAATAACATGTCCAGGGAACAAGTGATCTAGGTGATACTTCGTACTTCCTTATTTATGATCAACGAAATAGAGGAGTATTGGGGTCTGCATGTTTATCCTTATTAGGCATTCTAGTTAGGAATATAATCAGCTACTTCATATTTCTCAAGCATGAAAGCTTTTTTTTTTTTTTAATTTACATCTTTCGGTATTTTCTGCAATTGATCTTTGGGAGAAATTCCTGAAAAGTAAATCAAGTTTAATAATTTTTTTAAAAAAGAAAACAGAAGGTATTTAATTGGTAAAGTATAAAAGTGATCATCTTTGCTGATTTATTTTTCGAGAGTATTAATAATTAAAATACTTTTTTATTTTTAAACAATTTTCCTTTCTGTGATTCAGCATAGTTATCCTAACTCATGTAATTACCCATGAGATGTCTTAAAATTTTTCTGCAAAATTAATGGGAAGACTTTATTTTTTTCATCCCATTTCCCCATGCATTGAAACACTGAATGACTTAAATTGGTGTTTAATGGTGAGTTGATCAGGTAGGTTAGGTAATAAAGGTTGTGTGGTCCTGACCCTTATTCAATTTCTATGACCCATATGGGACAAACCATGATATTAATCCGGTGTACAGCCTGAGCTGCTTTTATTCTAATTTACAACAATGATATGCAACCTAATTATTTTTATTCTTTAACCAGCCAGCATGCTTAGCTGGTATGTCCCTAGTCACCTATCAGTCTTGATACTTTTGTAAACATGAAACGCTACAATGCTTTATTTTTGACTAAACTGTCATAATTACATTTTGCACAATTTGCACCATGGTTATGATTATCATTGCAACTAACTTTTTGCAGGTTTTACTGATGCCAGGTAATAGAAGAGTTCGGGTCATTTGACAAGTATATTTGGAGTTTTGTGAACCACAAACCTATAATTAGCAGATTCCGATATCCTCGACAGGTTCCTGTAAAAACACCAAAAGCCGATGTTATCAGCAAAGACCTTGTGAGAAGAGGTTTCCGAGGTGTGGGTCCCACGGTCATATACTCCTTCATGCAGGTTGTGGGGTTAACAAATGACCACCTCATCAGTTGCTTTAGATTCCAAGATTGTATGGCTGCTGCAGAAGGGAAGGAAGAGAATGTCACCAAAGACGATTCCCAACAAAAGCAGTGTGATCATGTGATGGAATCTGATCTCTCCATTGCCATCGATAATTTGAGTTTATCGTCAGAGTGATTCATGACGACTCAACAAACAACTGTCTTGGCTCATACTCTTCATCTACTGCACCAAATTCATACTACTTAGGCCTTAGATTGAGTCGTGATGGAATAGAAATTGTGTACGTACCCATCTCATCAAACCCTGAAACGGGAACCATAGCTAGTTGAAGAATTAAATCAACTTAGTACCTAACTACTCATCATCTTGTATGTGGCTTCTCCAGGGAGGCCGTAACAAATTGGAGTACAATTTTTTGTACAGTCAAAAAGATTGGTGATTAGAAATATCTTTGACACCGTCTCATTCTGATTACAGTTACATACTTCCATGCACGCATTGTGTTGTTTAGCTAGAGTTTGAACTGAATGATGAGTCCTACTTGTGATGGATGACAATGATAGAACAGTGGCGTGCTTTTTCTTGTCACCGTGGGAACAGGACTACTCATTCTGATAGATATGTGTGCTTCGTTTTGATTCCACCAGCAGTGGTGGGGCATTACTCGCTCTCTCAAACTGATAATTGTGATGGATGCTGCTTTGTCACAACCAATGTTTCATGTCTCTTTCTGCTCCATTTTTATTTCAATCTTACGCAAAATCTTTTTGGTTCCTTTTTTCTAGTAACCAAGAAGTTGATGGGGAGAGATTCATGAACATCACAATTTCACACATCATCATCATCACAAACGTTAGTCTGAGGTTCGTTTTTCGTCACCCTATGTATACCTCCAAAAATACAAAATTAATTTTTTCATGCGTCCTTGCTGGAGTAATTTATACAAACGGACGAACAACAAAACACTATTACTATGTCTCTTCTAGTCTTTCACAACCCTTGAGAATGATGAGCTTTTTGTCTTGTGTTCATGAACTCAATAATTTTCTGCGTGTTAAGGCACGAGGAATCTTGATTTACATTTTCCATGATGACAGCTAAGCCACTTTTTCATTAAAAAACAATATTGCCAGAAAATGGTTAGTATATTTATTGAATCACTGAGAAGAAGACCACCAAAATCTAAGGGAATGTGTGATCTGTATATTTAACCATTTACCACAAACAAAATCTACAAACTAAGAAACCATTAATACCGTGATAAATTTATGAGATGCGCCTATCCTTTGTAAGATTCGAAATTGACGCGGTTACCATTCAACCCAATGCAAGCTTATTAGCAATAGAACACTAGACTCAATTAATTAACAATGCTGGTAAACCAATATTTTCATATATTCTCTTTGTATAACTAAATGAGTCTGTAATAATATATCGTAGATCTATCCTTGGAAAAACATAATTTATATGTTATCCTCTTTTTAAATTTTCTTTCTTCTACGTGAATGAAGACGATAAATGAATATGGTGAATATTATCTCAATCCATCATGAGGAAAGATCTATCGATATAATTATGGATAATATTCAAAATTTTTAATGGAAAAAAATGAATAATATCTCTCCATTTTTAATTTATTAGATAATTTAAAAATTAGATAACATAGGGTAATAATTATGTACTATATATTAATTATTTTCTATTATATAAATAATATAATTGGATAATCAGTTATAGTATTTTATATAATATAATTAAGTATATTATATTATATAACAAACTAATAATAATTATTATGAATTGTAATAATAAATTTATTAATAATGAAATAAAAATTAATAGTAATAGAAAGGGAAATAGTAAAAATAATAAATACATATGATTAAAAATAATAGTAAAAATAATACTAATAATACAATTATCACAATAAAAAAATTATAATTTTTTTTAAAGAGGAACGAAAAGATATTAAAATAAAAGGAGTCAGAAGAAATACTTTTGATCTTTTTCATAAAAGAAAAATAAAATGGAAATTACAAGTAAAAGATAATAAATTCAAAAAGAAGACAAATAGTTTAATAAATAAAAAATATCCTTGAATACTATTATACTGATTTAGTTTCAGAATGTTTTAATATTTTGATGGATTTAGATGCTATCTCGATATTAACGAAATTATGTATTGGCATTGGGTACAACAACAAAATGTAAAATAATGAAGATATCATATAATGCATGTTTGGAAACTTACTAGGATAAAAGAATAATTTTTGTGAAGTAGAAGTTATAAATATTGGCTTTCTAAGATTCGAAACTAAACATGCCAATGCTTTGCATGCGTGCTGATTTTACCTGGATGTGAATTGTTGTAGATGTTAATAAAGGTGATTTTCAATTATTAAAGTATGAAATATATTTGAGAATGAGTTTTAAATGGTGATATTTAAATATAGAATAATACTTTAATTGAGTAGCAACAAAATAATGAGAAAGGGTATAGATGTAACATGAAAACAGAGAAAAAATTATAATAAAAAAGTAAATAAACTAATTTTATAATTTTTTTAAAAGGAGAGAGATGAGGAAAAGAAATAGTGAAAAAAAGGTTGCACCTTCTTTGTTATTTTTTTTTTTCTTTTTAAGTCATATTCTCACGTAAACTCTCATCTCTCAATTTTTTTTCTCAATTTTTCTCTCCATGCTGATCCAATTCAAAATTTGATAGCACCGTTGAGTAGAATAATTTTGAATAGATTGGATTTTAAAATAGAGGAAGTTCAATTTCTAACATTTATTTTTTTAAATAATTTGTTTTCCTTTTTTCATGTAGCATTTTTCAGTTGAATGTGATTTTTCTACACTCTAGGTAAATATTTGTTTGTTAGTGATCATAAAATCATATACTTTGATCATTAATTGGACTCTTCTTTCTGTAGATATGGATATTTTTTTTAAGCATTGAAGTTGTGTAGGAGAAGAGTAGTATTGGAAATATACTTAAGGTAAGAGAAACTAATAATTTTACCTATATGTGATTTGTGTTTATAATTATATGAATACAGATATGGGATACATGTATTCTAATTGCGGAAATATTTGTGTGGAATAGTATACTTAATTGTGTTTGTGATCTACTAATTGAAGATATGTAGAACTGTTTGGAGGATAATTTGCTCAAGAAAAGTTTAAATGTTAGACTTGTTGAATGGTGAGAGAGGAAAGAAAAAAAATGTGTTTTGGATTGTTGAATCATGTAACAATGTATAGTGGTACTGAGAATGTGGGTTATGACTGGACTTTTACCTCTAAATAGATTATAACTGAATATATATGATGAAATGAAATCTCTAAGTTAAACCTACATTAGAATAAGAATAATTTAATGTGTTTTGATCTTTTGAGCAGTTTGAGAATGAATTTTATATGCCATTAATGATATATGTAATTCCTATACACTATTTTAATGTGTGAGAATGCATTTAAATTGATGATTGTTAGAAAATATAGGATTTTGTGAACTTTGTTTAGATTGATATTGTGAGGTTTGAGTTCAGGTAGTATTTTCAATGGAAAATAACGACTATTGTATGTATGTCAAAGTTTATTTTGAAAGGTAATTCCGTGAGTGAGACTGTTTTGACTCTACTAGTATCTAACTCATGTATAGAAGGATATCTAGGTGGTGGCTTCACAAAGCAAACAATATGATATGAAAGATTATCGTACTTAAGGAACCAGTGAAGTTAATCTTGTCATGACTTGGTAAAGAAAATATTCAGGATGTGATTATAATATGAGTAATTTGGAAGTAAGTGTGATACGTGCAAAGTCTCACGAGTCTATTCAATACACTAGTCTTCCAAGAGAGTCTAAATTCTTTGTGTTGTTTGAAAAACTCTGAGTTGATATTTGTTTGAGCCATGAGGGCTGGAATCTAGGTTTTGTTTTGATGAATGTGAATTGTTTATGTTTTTGGACTAGATTATAAAATGAATAGTTTGTTATTTGAGCCATTTAGGTTGAGATTTGAATGAGATGATTATATAGAGTCATGGAGATTGATGTGGATAGTTGATTTTGTTGAATGAGGAATATGTGAGTTTTTAGGTTGGCTCTTAAATAAAATGTTCTTTGATGAGTGAGTAATTGAGTAGGACCTAGAATTGAGACACGTAAATCTAGCAATTGGATCTTCTCCTCTAAAATATAAGTTAATAACATTGTTTTCCATGTTGTCATATCTTATATATTAATTCTCTTCATTTAAAATGCATTACCTTACCCTTATTTTTTTTCCTTGTGTTGGTTGGTTTTATTTTTTTTGTGATGATTGTATATTAATATGTGAACGAAGGTGTGTTAGTAGCACATGAGCTTGGGAAGGTCACTAAAGGCCTAAATTATTAGTTTATTACTAGATATTTTATATGTATGTTAATGAAATCTATTTGAGATGTTAGAATGAATTTCAATCTGTGTGAGTCAATTTGACTAACCATGGGTTCGAGCCAGGTTGAAGGTGAGTTGACTCATTTGACCCACTTTTATGATTTTTTTTAATTTTGTATAATTATTTATTACCTCTAATTATATAGGTTTACAATTTCATATTTTTAAATGCTAGAATGTTACTCAATAATATTTGAATAGTTTGAATGTTTAACTAATTTGTTTGTCAAGTTATATAGATCGATCCTTTAGTCTTTAACTATTATCTTTTTAAAATCATATATTTGTCTCTTTGCAAATTTTTGAGAGACATTAATGTTCACCTATGATATATGATGCACGAATACCAGAATACCTTACTGGTATCAGATACGACACGTATCCAATATGCTGATATCTTTATTTTGAAAATAATATGATACAATATGTGATATATGAATATTGAAAAGTGTACAATAATTCTTTAAAAACATGATAAATTTATGATTGTTAGAGTATGAATCCAAACTAAGGTCATATTTATTAAAGTTGTCAACATGAAAAATTATAAATTATTATCATATAAGAGTATTGTTGTTTAATAAATAAGATATTTCATTAATAAGTATCGGTAAAATATCCTAAAATATCATATACGAATATGTGTCAGACTCAAATATATAACTATAATCCAAATTGAATTATCGGTACATCACTGTTTATTAGAGGTGACAAAACGGGCTAGTCCGACTCGTTTTGGCCCGACTCGTATGAGGTCCGTGAAAAATGGATCGGGCCGGGTTAGCCTGTCCAATTTTTGTTTTTTTTTTAAGTTTTTTAATTTGTTTTCAAATTTTTTTATTTTTTAAATTTGTTTATATATACATATAAATTATTATTAAAGTCATATTTAATCAAATAAAGTATTTTTTAAAATTTTAATTGATTAGTTAATGTTTTTAATTAAATAAGTTAAAATAATTATTAAATTATTCAATTATAACTAATAATTCAAACTTAATTTGTAGGTGCTAATGATTTAAATTAAAATATTATTTATACATTTAAAATATATAATATAAAAAATTAATCTTTTTAAATACTTTTATTTTATTTTATTTTTTTAAAAACGGACCAACGGACCAGGACGGACTGGTCCGTACTTTGACCCGTCAAGGCTGATGGGTTGAAATCTTCAACCCAACCCGATTCTTTTAATATAGACTCATGGACTGGCCCGTTGGGCCCAACCCGTTTTCTCACCCTTACTCTTTAGTCAATAACCCACACATATAATTTTTTAAAATTTTTGAACTATTTTTGGTATGAATATTTTATTACTCATGTTTTTTTTCTGTAATTACTATTACAAAAATAATATTTTTTTTAAAATAACCTTGTACCATTACAACAAAAAACAAAAGTTTGTTTGTTTGATCAATATTTCTTAAAATATAGCAACTTTCAATTTTATATTTTGATTGGAAATTTATGAACATTTAATATCATTCAATATGAATTTAATTTTAATTTCTTAGTCTTTGTCATATTGACAAATTGTGTCTGAGTTTAAAAAAAAAATCTTCTTCACTAGAAATCAATCATAAATTAAAACCAAAGATAAAATGGACAAAGCATTCTACCATCATTAAAAATTCCAAGCTTCATCCTATTATGAAAAAAATCAGGATAAACAAACTCTATTGAAAGATGTAAGGATGAATCATTGTCTTCAATTAAAAAATCTTGTGGTATTTTAATATTTTCTTCACTATTTTCATTGAAATCTATGTATCCATCTTCAATATTAACTATTCAATCATCAAATCTTTTATAGTTATTGCACTCTTATTTGATTTTGTAGTCTTTAATCTTATATTTTGTGTAAGTTTTATAACTTTATAGTATTTCCATAATTTGGAATAATTTACTGCTTAGTTTACAATATCATTTGATATTTTTTACTATAAACAAAATTGATCTAAAATTATCTTCCACGATAATAACTTTTCCACCAAAGAGTTTTTGGCAATTATCTTCATTTTGATAAATGAACTCTCATAATATTTTTCAAACTTATATCAATAGTTTCAAATAAAATTCTAGACATAATCTTACTATTTCTTTAACCAGAAAAACTACATTATATTACTTCTTATGGATTAATAAATTTGTTTTCACTAGAGATTTTATTCTAAATTTCTATTATATGCAGAACTTTTAAAATGTAAACTTAAACATAATAATTAAAACGTAAATATTGTAAATAAAAGCGAACTTATTACCACTAAAGTTAAATTATAATAGATAAAGATATTATATAATAAAAATGAAAGTTATTCTATATATAAATTAAATCAAATAGAAATGATTTTTTTTTTCTCTACACTTAGTTTTGGTAATGTCTTTTCTTTCGTCCTCATTTTTTTAACTTAATATTTATACATTCACAAATTTTAAATGACACCAAATAAAAAGATATACGTATTATAAAGTGACATGATATAATATTAAAACAAAATTAAAGAAGTTATAAATATTGATTAAGTATTTAGGGGAAAAAAGTCTGTATGTTGTTGTTTTATTTTAAAGTTGGATGGCTATAATATTGTTATTTCTTCTATCAGTTTGCAAATTTAACTTCTTTTAGTACTTAAAAATAAATTAGAGAATTATTAAAATATTAGGCAGTTTCAATGCAAAAATGGGTTTTCCTTTTCAAATATTTCGATTTTTTTATTTTAATTCAAAAAGTTATATTTTCACCTAGAAAATGTTTCATGGAAAAACTCGTAAAAATAGTTTTAAAACATTATTTCACGGAAATGTTATTTTTAAAATATAAAATTCAACATAACAACTTGAAATTTTTAAAGCACTAAAAGTGTTCTTTCCAACGAATACTTTATTAATACGACGCTGTTTGGGTAGAAATTTAAAAAATAAAATCTTCAAGATTTTATGACAATAATATAATCAATTAAAATTAGGTATTTTTAAATTTAATATAAAAAACAAGATTTTTTTGGAAATATTTCTAGTACATTTTTTCTCAAATTGAATTATTCTTTTCATATATATATATATATATATATATATATATATATATTTACTTCAAATTAGTCGAGATATTGTCAATTTAATTTCAGTTGAATATTAATGTTAGTTTAATTAAGGTTAATGTGTCATTTTCTTGAATAATTTTGATGGAGTTGGGAGTATTTCTGAGTCTTTGATATTTTATTTTCGTTAATATGTAGATTATTGTTATTTTTCAATTTGTATTATTTTCTTTAACATTAAGATTTTTTTAATTAATTTTAAATATTATTTTTCGACTAATGCTGATAATTATTGTTGTTAGATGATACCATTTAAGATTATTTTTAATCCATGTCTATCCTTACCATTTAGAATTATTTATTGGTAGCAATAAAATAATTGTTGACAAGTGTAAGTGATTCCTTATCCATTAAGTGACATGTAAGCTCTGAGTAAGACTAACATATTTAATTTGTTATTTTCCCAATAAATATTCACATTTTGTCTTTTTATCCTTAATAGTGTATTTCCATTTGGGTCTTCCATGAATTTTTAACTTTTGTTTTTTATTTTTGTTGTTTGTTGACATCTTTAAGCAATTGGTTGTCCATTCAATAATTGTTGTTTATTTATTTTTTAATTACTCTATTTTAAGGAGAGAAGAAAAATCAATGTGATGCAAGTGTTTGTTACATTAAATAAGATTTGCATATTTTATTTCTTTTAATATTTACTATTTAATGATCAAATTTGGAGAGGACAAATAATAGAAAAAAACGTATGATTTGGTACTGTATATAAAATTCACAAATTTATGCAGACAACAAATTATTTAAGCTTAAATTTAAATTATATAAATAAATATTTATTCTAATGGGATTACTAAAATACTAGGGTTAAATTCTTGAGTATACAAAAATAAAAATATTTCTTTTCGTATTCTTGAGAAATTTATCAAAAAATATTTTTGGATATCTTTTATTCCAAAAATAATTCCAATTTATTTTAGTGGGTATACAAATTTTATTCCTCTATGGTAGGAAAATTATATTATTATAAAAATGTGAAAAATTATTTTAACCCTTTATAATTTTTAACATAATTTAATTTTAATTATTTCAAAAATAATAAACTATTATTACTAATATCAAAATTAAGCAAATAAGTTTCTAGACATGTTTAAAAATAACATCTCATTTATAATGTTCTCAAAAAGTCAATCACTGACATCATAACTTCAAGAAATGCATGCTAATTTTAAAATTTTCCTCATAACTACGCCATATTTAATGAACGTAGATTTGTTCTTTCCTTTGTGGTTCACAACCGTAATTAAATATTTTAATAATTACATTATTCCAAAACACAGTCTCAAACTAACATAAAATAATTGTTTTCAAAGGAACGATTACATAATACACGTGATGTGTACATAAATTTCGAAAAGATGATGTCATATCTTTCCACCTATTATCTCAACAAACATCAACGAACATAGATATTAAAATGTATTTTAATTCCTGAGTGGATTTGACTTATTATAAATTTGAGATAAGTTGGGTTCAAAAAATATAGTATTTTTAAAAGTGAGTAGTACAACTCACTAGGTTTATTTAACTTTTAAATTTAAATGAATTTGAGTTGAATTAAATCAAAAATGGTTTATCCATTTAATTTACATTGTTTTTTATAACTTTTATGGTTGTAATTATTTAATATTTTAATTATATAGATTTAGATTTTCATTGATATTTTAATATTTAATTATTATCTTTATAATAATTTTTCAATAATTAGTTTATTATTATAAAATATAAATTAAGTCAATTTATTTTTATTGTAATAAAATAAATATATAAAATAAATTAAAAAAAATTATTCGTTAATAAGTTAATTTATTAACCCATTAATCTACTGATCATTGTGGGTCGGGTCGACTCATAAAAAATGAGTCGAGTAACATTTTTTAACTCAAATTCATGAAAAAAAAATAAGGATATTGAATATTTAAAAAATAAAATAAACCAACATTTTTCTTTTAAGATATATTAAAGAACATATTAAAGAAAAACATATAGCATAGTTCTCGCTCTATGATATATTAAAGAAAAATAGTTTTTAAGTTTCTTGTAAACTTGTTTTTTTTTTTTTAAAATTAACTTTATTCCTTATATGGAAAAAAAAAATACACATGCATTTACGAAATCATGAAAGAGTGATGACAAAGCATCCAATGAAAAAAAGAAGCATCTATCAAAGCCAAAAGTTACAATAAGCATGAAAATATCTTGTTTCATTAGTCACTAATCACCCTTCCAAAAGAAACAAAAAATAAAAAGAAATCTAAATCAACGATAAAAACAATGTAAAACAATAAATAAAGCGAAATACTAATTCAATTTGTCTAATCAAAATCAAATTTGACATATTTAATTTTGTAAGAATAAGAAACAAACAAAATGCTCTTTGACGAAGTAAAGGTGAAATTTTTTCAGAGGTGTAATAGGCCATTTGTGTAATGGAGTTTAACATAATTGCTAACTTAAACCAATTTGATATAATTTTAACTTTATTGAAACAATGACTAAATATACATATATTTTTATAAGAACTAAAAGTAAATTTGGATGATGTGAGAGGAGCAAAAATTATTTCAAAATATCACATGGAACAATCATAAATCGCAAGACTTGGAATCCATTTCGTTTTGAAACATGAGATTATATTAATGTAGGATTTATAAACCTATCAATTAATTATCAACTTATATGTGCAAATAATGGATTAAAAACATATTTTAAAAGATTATATATACCAGAGAGAGGAATATTAATATTGAAAATATCAAAGAGAAAAAGTCTGAAAAAAAAGTATTTAATTTTGTAGGAAGATGCAAAATTGTTGGGAGTAGAAATTGAGGAAAAATAAAGATGGAAGATTATAAATAAGGAAGAGTTTTCACAGTGGAATGGCAGCCATTGCTACCATCTTCGTTTGTTTCAAAACATCTTCGTCTTCTCCCTTTCTCACTAGATTCCCCTCGCGTTTCCACTTCGCCACATTCCCTCTGCGTTCTCCGGCGAGGAAACTCATGTCGCAAACTCTCGCACGTGCCACTCTCGGTCTCACACATCCTTCTAATATCGAAACCCCCAAGGTCAAAACTCGTTAACACATTTTTTCTCCCTCAATCTTCCGTCCCCATATTTTGTTTAACTTTGCATTTGCTTTAACGATTCAAAAGCTGGTAACTTGTGGATTATTTTTGTTGTGGGGATTCACTTTCGATTTTACTTTTTTGGTTCTGCCAAATTGAATTTGGATTTCATATGTATTTTTAATATGTTTTTTTGGTATTTCTGTGTTAATTGGCGTTATGCTGAAAATGCGTGTTTTGTGTTTGTGGAAATTCGTGGTAGATCTCTTTCACTGCTAAGGATGTTGATGTGACGGAATGGAAAGGGGACATTCTGGCAGTGGGTGTTACGGAGAAAGATTTGGCTAGAGATGCAAAGTCGAGGTTTGAGAATGTGATCTTGAGCAAGATCGACTCAAAGTTGGGTGGTATCTTAGCTGAAGTGTCTTCTGAAGAGGATTTCTCTGGCAAAGTTGGTCAATCAACTGTTGTTAGAATTACAGGACATGGATCAAAGAGGGTTAGCTTGATTGGTCTTGGTCAGTCACCTTCCACTCCTGCACCTTTTAAGGGTCTTGGCGAGGCCGTAGTGGCAGCGGCCAAGTCTTATCAAGCAAGCAGTGTTGCCGTTGTTCTTGCCTCTTCTGAAGGGCTCTCTGCACCATCAAAGCTTAGCACTGCTTATGCAATTGCTTCTGGTATTGAATTTGCGGTTTGTGTTTGTTTGAAATGTATTGAAGCCTGTGATTATGTAGTTGCGCTTGACGATGTGTGGGCTTGAAATGTGTCAGGGGCTGTGCTGGGATTATTTGAAGATAATAGATACAAGTCAGAAGCAAAAAAACCAACGCTTCAGTCCGTTGACATTATTGGTCTAGGGACAGGACCTGAATTGGAGAAGAAACTCAAGTATGCAGGAGATGTTTCTTCTGGAATTATCTTTGGAAGGGAGCTTGTAAATTCTCCTGCTAATGTGCTCACACCAGGTTCATATGGCATTTTGAATGTACATGATATGATATATGATATATTGTTTCTAGTCCTTGTTGGGCAGGCAATTGGCCAGTTTCATATCTGTGAGGGAATTATGGTTTTCTAAAATTGATCTGTGCTTGGTAATTTGTTTATCTCAGGGGTGTTGGCAGAAGAGGCAGCTAATATTGCTTCTACCTACAGTGATGTTTTCACTGCAAAAATATTAAATGCTGAACAATGTGCGGAACTGAAAATGGGGTCCTATCTAGGTGTTGCTGCAGCCTCGGCAAATCCTCCTCATTTTATCCATCTATGTTACAAACCACCGAGTGGACCTGTCAATGTCAAGTTGGCTTTAGTTGGAAAAGGTTTGACTTTTGACAGGTAATTATTTGACCTATTTATTCTTTTATTTTACCAGTAACTCAATTACGGACAAACTGGAAATGGATTTTCCCAGTGGTTCTGATTTTGGTATTATAACTTCAATCTGGCATGACAAAATTTCAAGTGGTTATGATGTTGTAACTTCATAACTGGGGTTTTCCCTTGTGATCATTTGGTTTGGTTCCAGTATTATAACTTCAATACTAGACTGGTCAATTGAAACTTCTTTTCCCTTGCATATCTTGCATGTTTTTGATTCTGGTCTTATAATTTCAAATAGTTGTAAAGTTTATGCTGATGTTCTCATGGTAGATATATCTTGGATATGAGATATTAATTAGATTGCTTCATTGTTTCCACCTCTATATTGAGTGTGTTTGGCAAGACATTTTAGTTAACTTGAACATATTTATGTCATCAGCAGTATTTTTTAAGATACTACTTGAAGCAGCTTTTGAGTATGTAACATTTCTTTCTTTTCCATTTTTATCTTCAATACTTTAATCAAAATTTTCATTTATTATTCCCTTCAATATTTCATTGTTTGTTTTGATGATTACATGATTTATCCTTTTTTTTTTCAATAAATATCTGTTCTGTAAACAAAATGCAAGAATAGTTCAAAAATAACTAAAAAACTATAATTACTTTAAAGTATATATATTTACAAAGTAAAAAAATTATGTAAGCACATTTTTTATGTTATTATACGTCTATCAACTAGTTAAACTATTTATTTACCGAATGCTTAAGTTAGCTTAATCATTTGGAAAATTATACTTTGACTCCTATTTTTTGACTCTCATCCTTTACTCCCTAACGTGGATTAGTGTGGACCATTGATTCTTTCAAAGAAAAAGATAGTGGTACATTAATCAATGACCCACATTAAGTCACGTCAGGGAGTAAAGGATGAGAGTTAAAAAATGGGAGTCATAGTATCATTGTCCTAATCATTTTTAACTTTCAATTAATAATTAACTTTTTAGCTTTTGGCTAGCTTATTAGGTGCTTTTGTCAAACATATTCATTATAAATTCTGAGTCCTCGTTATTGACTAAGAGTGTTTTTTAAAGTTATTTTTATCCTCATTAAGCCACATTAGGCACGACTTCTCCTGCGTTGAACATTTAGTATATTTTTTTTATTAATTTGTTATTCCTTTTAAATTCTCTTTCTGTAAATTAATTTCAATTTTGATGGGATTTCATCATTAAATCTTTGATGCATTGCAATACTGTGTCAGACAAACTAAAATTAAGATTATTGTAATCTTGATCAATCTTTATTTGAATTTATTTTCAATTTTTTTATATGACACTGCAAAATAGCATGTCTCAATGTTAATAATATATTTTCATAATTTCTTCCATAATGTTAAAAGTCTTGTCTTCTTAATTTATTTGTTTTATTCGTTATTATGATGAAAACATTATTTTCCTTAATTTGTATTCTTGTGATGTGTGCATATTATCAGTGGTGGCTACAACATCAAGACTGGACCTGGTTGTTCAATTGAACTCATGAAATTTGATATGGGTGGTTCAGCTGCAGTTTTAGGCACAGCTAAAGCACTTGGTCTAATCAAACCTCCTGGTGTGGAGGTCAGTCATTTATATCATCTGTCATGACTTTTTCTTTCCATAGAATAACATTTGACTTAATTGATTAACATATAAGCCTCTTCCTGTGTCTTTCAATCTTCCAATGTTTCATCAAGGCTTTATACTTAAGGTTATCGGTGATGGGTTGAATGTGTCAAATCATGGCTCATATACATAAAACCGAGTGCAATTTCTGTCGTAGGCTCAGCTAATGTTTTCCATAATGAACCTATGGAATGAGTTTTCATTCTGGTGGCTAATTTCCTGTGGTTTGATTTATATTTATATATAGTTCTGATGAATACTGTGTAGTGTCTTTTGTGGTGTAATAATAATAATATTGCATGCTTGCCCATATTTAAAGATCCTGCATGTGCAGGTTCATTTTATTGTTGCTGCTTGTGAGAATATGATAAGTGGAACAGGAATGAGGCCTGGAGATGTTGTCACAGCTTCAAATGGAAAGACTATAGAGGTGATAATTTAGTATTTTTCTTTTTGATTTCTAGATTTAGTACACTAAGTTTACCTTTTGTGTCATACTGAGTCATGTTATTTGGTCGTTTTATTTGAACATTTGAATGAAAGGCATAAGCTATTTCCATGTGTAATAGCTGTACCTCATTTTGTTATTAAGGATTTGATGGGCTTAACATCTTCTGTAGGTTAACAACACTGATGCTGAAGGTAGACTTACTCTGGCAGATGCTTTGGTATATGCTTGTAACCAAGGTGTTGAAAAGGTATAACCTTATACAGCTACGCATTTGCTTTTTTATGCCGGTAATGTCCCCATAAATCATAAAAGCTCCAGGTATCTCTCCCCAAAAAAAGTGCTTAGCATTTAATAGTTTTTGTATGCTTGATGGATGGTGGTTAATTATTTTTTTAACAAGAGATAGAGATATTGTTATAAACATTATAGAGAAATTTTTATAAACATTATAATTTGTCTGGCTGAAATAAGAAATCAAATAGTTGATGAATATGCATATTCTTTAAAATTATCTGGGTGAGTTCAATCCTGTATACAAGAATTGGAGAAAAGTGCTGACTTGGCATTTTGTATTTAGAAACTCATACCATGTTGGCTTATTTTGATTTTGGTTTCAATTCACTGAAGCTTGAAAATTGTTTGTTTTTAGAATGATGCTAATAGATTGGTACTGTTCTTCAGATTATTGACTTGGCAACCTTGACTGGGGCCTGCGTAGTTGCTCTTGGACCCTCAATTGCAGGTAAACTATAAAGTAGAAACTAATATGTCGTTCATGGAGTTGAGCTTTTAATGGACTGCATACAAATATTTTATTCTGAGAGTCACAAGAGGCCCAATATTTTAGTCAGCAATGGAAGCACTTAAAATACTTCTGTGAAAATAGAAGAAGTAAGCTCTAGGAGAGGCTGGGCCTGAAAGATATATCTGTGAAAATACTTCTGATTGATTACTATGAAAACTATTGTTTTTGAAGGCGTGTTTACACCCAGTGATGACCTAGCAAAGGAAATTTTTGAAGCTTCTGATGTGAGTGGGGAGAAACTATGGAGGCTGCCAATGGAGGAAAGTTACTGGGAAACAATGAAATCTGGAGTGGCTGATATGGTGAACACTGGTGGTCGACAAGGTGGTGCTATTATTGCCGCTCTCTTCTTAAAACAGGTTTGCATTTAGCTTATGTATAAATCCTGTCATTCTTAATTTTTTTTTTCCTCTTCAAACTTGTTGGGAAGTCATGACTAAGGAGGACTAATTATATCATTATATCTGAATGAAATAATTAGTCCAAGGGCCATTTTCTCACTCTGGTTCTCCAAGGGCCATGCAAACTCTTAATAAATTCATACAAACCATTTACTCAAAGGGAATTATTGGAGGAAAAAATATAGCTGCATTAGCGTGTTTTTCTTATTGTCTGGCTTTGTTATGTAGTCTTTTTGCTCATTTATGTGAGGGGTTTCTGAAGCAATTTCCCTTTGCAGTTTGTTGATGAAAAGGTTCAATGGATGCATATTGACATGGCTGGTCCTGTGTGGAATGACAAGAAACGCTCAGCAACAGGATTTGGCATTGCTACTTTAGTGGAATGGGTTTTGAAAAACGGTTCAAATGCCAAATGAAATCTTTCAAATCCTGTTCAAGGCGTGTGAAGCTCACAGATGAGAAAAACTCATCTTGTAATGTTTATGCTTCAATGGGGTTCTTCGGTTTGGTTTGGTTATAATGATATGAATAAGTTATTTGAAGGGAAAAAATGTGATGCGGTGAGCCATGTTTCAGTGTATTCAAACTTTTTTTTGTTAATACAAGAAACTGTTTTGGTTTTTAACAATTCGTCAATAATTCAGATTGCCTCATAATTTGGTTTCTCTGCCCCATGAATCTTGGCTATAAAAAAATTATGAATTGTATATCTTATTTAATGCATATTTTAATCAATGAATAAAGCATTTTAATTTATAAAATAAACATGATAATGTTAAGGTACTACTGGATTACAAAAAAGTAAATTAACAGGGATTGATGAGAAGGAGCATAGATTATGCTGTGCACGATCAAATCATAGTTGTATTTAATTTGAGTCTGAAATAAAGATGTTAGTATGTTGAAAATGAGTGATGTATTAGTTTGAGTCTGAAAAGACTAGAAATTAATACTTCTATATCTCAATTCAACTAATCTACTTTATAAATTCGGATGTTATTTAAGGAATATCCGTAGTTTTCGTTGTGACACAATTAACATCAAAGACAGTTGAGTTTATGATAAAATAATTTGATCTAAAAGAAATTTTACACAAAAATGGGATTTCACACTAAGATAATATCATAGCATAAAAATATTATATGATAATTTAATAATATATGTAAAGAACTAAATATATCTTTTGTATTTTAAAATAAAAACTTTAATTTTGGTAATTTTAAAAAAAAAATATTGTAGTCTCCATGATCTGGTAACATTATTTAATTATCTGTGTCCAACAGATAGGACACATCCTATGCAAGTTAACTTGTGTGGTATGATTGGTCAGTACATGTGTATGTACCTAGTTTATGAACCCTTCATTAAGTATTTGGATTTCACATAATACAATTAGGTCTTAGGTTTGGTTTATTAAACTCGGAGACGGTGAGTTTAATCCTGGACATATTGAATACGAAAACATTTTATACTTAATCAATTTTAAAATATATTTAAGTATTTTTAATTTAGTTATTATTTTTTTATCAAGTATTTAGAATTGTTATACTCGTTTATTTGAAATTTTTTGTTTAATTATTTTATTTAATCTGCTATACTTTTCACCTGTTAAAAATGTAAAGTTTTATAATTAATATGAAATGATGAGTAAAGAACATTGTCATTATAAATAATGATTTGGTATTTTACATTAACTGTGTTATTTTTATATTAACTATATCTTTTTACAATATCAATACCGAAGTCATATTTTATTAATTTTATAAAAATATAATATTTATCATATTTTTATACTTTTTTCAATAGACAACATTTTAGTTCTTTTATTAGCACTAAGTTGCTATTGTTTTGGTCTTAATTTTTTCTTTCTTTTACTTGGATTCTTCTTGTTCTGAAACATGACCTATCCAACATAATTACAAACCTTAACAATAAAAAATTTCATATAAATGTTCAAAACTTTACAGAAAATGAAGTAAGAAACTTTCCATTTTTTCAAAAACCAAGAAAAAAAATTCAAGCTTGTCTCTTTATTATTTTTGTTGGGTAGGAAGAGTAGAACTTGGAAAATGGAAGAATTCATGGCAGAGAACATCACCACCCTAACTTCATTTCACACATGCAATCCAAGTTCAAGTTCTTGTTTACTTCACACCTACCAAAATAAATAAATAAAATTTGAAAAAGAAAAATAAAAAAGATCACCCTTTTTTCCTGTCTGGTGTTTTTTTTTTTTTTTCAAAAAGGGTGCTTCTGTGACAAAGATTATATATTATATCTATATAAGACCATGACATCCTGTTTAGCATTTGTTCTTTCTTGAAGCATTCATTATTCTTTTAAATCGATTAGCTATGAAGTTATGAAGTAGAGAGAAGAACAGAGAGAGAAGAAAAAAATGAGTGTATCATTGACTGTGATGACCTTCAATCTCCATGATGATGAGCCACATGACAGTCCTAATTCGTGGGAGAAGAGAAGGGATTTGTGCATAAGCGTCATTACCAATTACTCACCCATCATCCTTTGTACCCAACAAGGTTTCTCTTATTGATTTCCACTTGGGGTTGCTCAAAATGCTTGCTTTCCTGCTTTTTTCTGCGATTCGGGTTAAGGTTTTGCTAGATTATTCTTGATCCTTCTGGATGAAGCTTGCTTTGAATATACAAGTTCTTTGTCGGCAGAAATGCAGTTTTTTTTAAGGGTGGGGTGATATTCATTGTTTGATTTCAAGATTTATGCTTTCTTTGTATTTCGTGTATTCCCTTTCTCCTCTGATTGATTGATCTGGAATTGTTTAGTCGATGTTATGTTTTCTGTTTCTCCTTTTATAACTGTGATTCAATTTACTCATCCTCTTATTTGTATTGATGTTCATCTGGGTTCAGGAGTGAAAACACAATTGGATTTTCTCCAGCAGGGTTTGCCAGGTGAAGAAACTTTTCAACAAGTTGTTCTTAAGCTTCTGAAAAATTAATTTATGTACTCAAATTTATTGCAGCATGTTGTGATACTAGCATGTTTTGTATCTTTAGACATAATGCACGTTGCATAGGCCATAGCCACGCCCTTGTTGAAGGATTATATGATATAGCTGCTGGTTATGAAGAGAAATATCTCAATAAGGGCATCATGTTGCTTAAAATCTGCATAAATTTTAAGTAAACTACTGTTTGCTACGCAGATGTTCTAATGTGATGTCTCCCAAATAGATTATTTGGTTTTGTTAAAATGACTGAATATTTATTCAAAAGTGACAATAGGTTACATAAATTAATATTCTAACTAGAATAAGAATCTACATCTGTAAATAGGCAGATACACTCAAAGGTTGTTTTGTTTAAATTCAAGGGGAAGTGGAAGAGTAAGTGTTGTAGAAATTTATTAAGATTTCACTTGTTATAAAATGCCGAAATGATCAAAATATCTGAAATTTAGGTGAAAAATCTCATAGATAAGTATAAGCACTGCTATGTATTAGTATGGCCATCTTTCTCCTGACTTCTTTATTTTTCTTTTATCATTTGGTACTTTATTTTGAAGACGAGGAATGTTTTCAGCTGAAGTTGACTAGCTTGTGAACTGCAATAAAATTATTCTGCAAGAAAAGCAAATGGTGAATTAAATCCTAGGAAACCTGGGATCAAGCATATTTATAAACTCAGTTAAAATTATCACAAAACTGTGGTTATCAAGCATATTTATAAACTCAGTGAAACCTGGTGATAACTGGAAACTAGCTATCTTAAGGAAAAATAATGCTCTTCACAAGAATGATACCTAGGATCGTGTCTTTCAATCACTTCTGAAAATCTAGTTTATATAAAAGGGCTTCTTTTTGAATATTAGTGGCAGTGCATGTTGTTCATTTTCATTTACTTGTATTCAGCACTGACTAATGTCACCCTTAGACATTATAAATTCACTTGTTTTTCAAATAAGCAATTCCATTTAAGTATTTTCTGTACTTAATATTTCTTTGATAAAAATACTCAGGTTATGATCAGTTTGGGATATCAAGAAAAGGGCCCCAAGATACTACTGACGAACATTGCACTATCTTCTATGATAAGGAAAAGGTACAAGATTTTTTTCAGTATTATTGTATTATTTTTTGTTTAACCGGCTGAAGAACTAACTGGTTTTGCCTATTTTTTTTCCCAGGTGGAACTTCTTGAAGGTGGAACCTTTTGGTTATCCGAGTCTCCCTCTGTTCCTGGAAGCATATCATGGGGTTCTGAAGTTCCTTGCATTGCAACATGGGCTATATCCTTATGATTTAGAAATGAAATTGCAGCTTCAATCAATTGTATTCAAACTTTGTTGTACTTTGGATCACTTGGTTCCTTGACATCATGATGTCCACACATTTCAACTGAAAGGAGTTGAGCCTCCTGGATTCTCATTCCAGATAGTAAATACAAACATGGACGAGTTCAGCCCTCGCGCTCGCCGGCGAAGTGCTTTGCTTACATGGCAGCACATTGCATCCTTACCCCCTACCCTTCCAGTTGTGTACTGTGGAGGATTTAATACACAAAAGGAATCAACTACTGGACGCTTCCTTCTTGGAAGATCAAGGTACTTTCTTATCATTTACACTGGATTTGTGACTATTGTAGAGTTGTTTGTAATTTGTGTGTTCATGTAACTGATTGCAGAGAACATGGTGTTGTTGGGGATATGAGGGATGCATGGCCTAGTGCTCGTAGGAGAAAAAATGTTGACCTAATCCGCACTTATCATGGATTCAAGGGTACTTTTTTTCTGTGATTTTTTATACTGCCAATTTGTTTTTGACATGAACAATCACTTATTCAGCAATATCTGGTGTTGTTATCAGGTGACAAACAAGGAACCCTTGAATTCTTGAAGCTGATTTTTAGAGCTCTTTGCCTCTGCTGGGATAGGCAAACACAGGATCTTCACATTGATTGGATCCTTTTCAGAGGTAGATCTCTGATTCCTGTTTCTTGTGAAGTGGTAAATGATAACATTGATGGGTATTATCCATCATCACATTTTCCTATATTTACTGAGTTTATGCTTCCTCGCACTGTAAGAATGCTAGAATCACCTGTACAAGAAGATACCTAATATTTTTCCCTCCATCATGTCTTCTATAGTGTAGTGTTATTGAGGAGAAGAATATTCAAGTATGAAAATGTGGACACACCATTATCAGCAAAATTTGTTTGCTGAATACTGGCCACATATTTTTCATTTGCTTCTCATTGCAACTTTGATTTTAGAATGTGATATTTATGAGGTGTGATGTGAGTCTGTGACCACTCCAAAATATGGATGGATTAAATGATATCAGAAACTGAGTTTCTTTATACATTGATAGAGTGTTGCATTTTTTCATTTTTTCCTACCCAACCAGCCTCTTGTATTATCTATTCAAGTAATTCATACAACTTTGTCTTCAAAGTTTGAAAGTGTTTCTGGTTAATGTATCAGATTCCTTTTAATTTTTACTCATGTCATTAAATACTAAGGATTCCATAATAATTACTTGTTTACGGTTATGCTAAATAAAATTAAATAATGTGTTGCATGCTGCATCTGTACTAGTTAAAAGTTTTTGGGGAGTATGTCCTGACCTCTTTATGTTGTGTTTGCATGAAAACTTTTGAACTCAATGTAATATACTAAGATGACTTGTATTCATCTCCTTCACCTTTTCACCCACACCCACACACACACACACACACATATATATATATATATATATATATATATATATATATATATATATATTAATGATGGTTCATCTGATAATACATGATACAATAAGTTTTACAACCAATAAATTTCGTTAGAACTTCATATGACTTTGATTCTACTGATAGATTTTTTCTGATTTTTTACTGATGGATTTTTATCGTGGCAGGGACTATGGTTTTTCCAATTTTTTTTTATATTTATATAATCTTTTTAAAATTTAATATTTTTAATATATTTTATACATTTGATATTCTCAAAAATTGTATACATCTATATTTATATATAAAAGAAAAAGTCATATTTTTGTTAATAGTAGATATAAAAGAAAAAGTCATATTTTTGTTAATATTATCTTTTAATTGATCATTTGTATAATTTAATCATTTTTTTTATTTGATTGTTTTTTTAAACTTAATCACAATAAATAAAAATTAATAAGTAAAAATATTATTTATACTTAATTTTATAATTATAATAATAATTTTATTTTTTTTATTACCATAAAAATAGTAAATATAATTTTTATACTAGTTCATATAAAAGTTTTGGAATTATTATTTTGGTTCTTATTTATTTTTAATAATATTAAGTTGGTCATTTAGTTTTATTAATTTTAATTTTCAGTTTTATTAATTTTAATTTGGTTATGATTTTAATAAAATTGATGCAATTTAGTATTTTTTTGTTAATTTTTTTGAATAATATGAAGGTTTTATTAAAATTAAAGTTGTGAATAAAGATGATTTTTGTTGTTGATATAATTGATATAATGTTAATGTAAATTTTGATGAAAAATTTTCATTATTTTAGAAATTTAACGAAAAAGAATTAAATTGTATTATTTTTTAAAGAAATAGGATTAGATCGAGATTAAAAAATATTAGAGATCAACTTAACCGTAAAACAAATAAATTTTAAGTGGCACCGAAATAAAAAAGTAAAAGTTGAAAATTTTAGCGGTCATGTTGAAGTTGAAGTTTTGGTGTTCATTCTTTTATTTCTGCACCTCTCTTTACATTTGTTTTCTTTTTCTTTTTTTCTCTTATTCTCACTCCTTTTCCATCCTTTTGCACACTATCTTTCAAACAGTCTTAATACCTTTTTGTCTCTTCTTTTTTACCATTCATCCTTCTATGTTTTCTTTACTAAGCTTTTCTTAACACCTTAGTAAAAATGTATTTTAATGCTTTTTGACATTGTTATTCCATCACAACGCTTAGAAAAAGAATTAAAAGAATAATTTTCTTTTGTAAAATAAAAATAAGTCATGGAGGACTAATTTATAAAGATTTACTCATTTAAGTTTTAAAGATTGGTTTAATTTTATACACAAATTATTTTTTTTTTAATTTATTTTATCTATTTTTATTTTATTCTCATGTAAAAACGTATAGACAAATTTATTTAAATAAAACCTAAATCTGGTACGGTAATGGTTTCTGATGTGATTATCCGATTATATACATACATTTCTCCACAAAAGGTTATGAAAAATAAAGAAATAAGCTGCTATATACAACTTATAGATCGACTGTTACAATGTTCTTTACTTAACTTGTTGGTTTTAATTTATGTATAAATTAGTTTTACTTTATGAATTATTTTCATATACATATCCTTACAAAAAATATTAAAATGATGCCATGACTATTTATCTACTCTAAACAGTTATATTAGAAATCATATTTAATAGAAGTGAATTACTAATCGATTAATAGTGCAAAATATTTACATTGATTGCACTTAAAACTTATTTATATATTAACAAATAACCTTGAGGGTGAGTATGGATCGAATACTTTAGATATAATCCATATTCATTTTAGATTTAAATAATTGAATAAGATCTTATATCCGAATTTAATTTTGTTACATGACTAGTTTGAATTTTTGAATTTTTTTTTAAGATCAGTTCCAACTATTTGAATCAAGTTTAAAATCTAAAAATTACTTTTTTATAAAAGAAAATTAAAATTGAATTTTCTATAATTTATGTCAGTGGTCTGACAAAATCCATCTCGATCCTCATCACAGTCCAACTAGTCTCGACCCTCGACTAGGTCAGTCTCGTCTCAATTTTTGACCAAATCCAACCCATCTTGATCTCAAACCCATGTCAGCTAGTCGATCTTTCGACATGAGTCGACTTGACTGAATTCCAGCGGGAGCCAACTCGATCGAATTTCGGTGAAAGTTGACTTGTTCGAATTTGATTAAGATTCAGTCTAGACCAACTTCGCCAAATTTGGTCGGGATCGACTCGACCGAATTCAGCTGCATTTTGGTTAGGATTGACTTGACCGAATTCGACCAAATTTCGGTTAGAGTCGACTCAACCGAATTTGACCGAATTTCAAAAGCGCTTACTAATCTGAGTTCAATCGGGATGAACTCAGTCAAATTCAGCCAAATTTTGTCGGGACAAAATCAGCCAAATTCGACTGAATTTCGGAAAGAACAAACTCGGTTGAATTTGACTGAGTTTCGATAGGGATGACTCAACCAAATTTTGGTCGGGACAAACTCGGCCGAATTTTGACTTGGCCGACTCGAAGATTTAGACTAAATTTCAGTCGAGGCTAAGTCATACAAATTTTGGCTGGATCGACTCAGCTGAATTCTGTCAGGTTTTGGACGAGTTGACTCAACTCAATTCGGCCAAATTTCAGTTTGCCTGAGTTTAAAAAGTAAAATCCTAATCATATATTTGGTCGAGGTTGACAAGCGCAAGCTTTTACCTCTAAAAGAAAACAACTTCAAATTATGCACAACAAATTTAATATATATATATATATATATATATATTAAAATTAATATTTTATGTAAAACGTTTTTTTTTGGACAATAAGGTACCTTTATGGGACCGGGAGGGGGCATAGTCCCAAAATTTTTTAAAGATTTTTAAAATTTTTATATTGAATTTTTTTTTATATTTTTTGAGATTTTTAAATCATATGTAATATATATTGAAACCGATGAAAATTAAGTTAGGTACTTATTTTTATTATGAAAGGCAATATTTAACGGTAATAGATAATTAAATATAACATACAATAAAAATATCCATTAAGATATATTTTTATTTTATTTTACATTGTTTTTTGAGTTTTTTCAAAAAAATTAGAAGAATAAAAAATATTTTTTATCTCACTTATTAGTTAAATATTAGTTTAATAGTTAATATTCTTTTTTTTTATCTTATGAGCCTCTGATGTTCATTTTGTATAAATATAGAAGAAAAACAAATATATTGTATGTCTTTTTATAACCAATATTTAGTTTTTATATGTAACTTGATTATCATAAAAAAATTTATGGTAATTATGTCTTTGAATTTTTATTTAAATTATAATAAATTATTTTTTAATTTTAAATTTAAAAAAAAGGTAAATTGACAAAGAATAAATAGATTTTTTGAAGTAATAAAAGAGAAACTACTCCTGAATATGAAAATTAAAATAAATTCAACTACTTTACATAATTTGAAACTATCATACAAATAATTAAATTATTTAATTCGAGAAGCTTTTTCTTAATGTTTAAAGAATTATAAATGATAAGTTTTGATGAGAATGTGAAAAAAAAAATTAAATTTTTTACATTTTTTACATTTTTTTATATATAAAGTTAAATGTTTATGAGAGTGTTACTTCCAAATTTTTTAAAACCTCTTCCAATTTCAATTCCCAGAAATAGATTCTTCGATCCTTCTTCATTCTTCCTAAAAAAATTGACTTTCTCCCTTATTTCCTGAAGATCCAATGTCATAGAACTGGTTAGATTGGAGGGTTTTACCGTATAATTCAACTTCATCTTAAGGTAAGTTAAGTTTCTGTCATCTCTATAGTAACCCTTTATACATGCAGTTTTCACTGCATGTAATTTCTCTATTTCCTAAATGAAACTTCATATCGCTGTGATTCTAAAATCGTGCCTTGATCATTGGTCGGACTTTTTGTTGTGTGGCTATAACAATCTTAAGTGGTAGAGCTGTGTAGGGATAGAACAATGATGAAGTGCATTCAATAAGGTAATGAGAGCTAAATTCCTTTCAAATTTTAAAGTAGCAATGAAGCTGGAGTTATTCACGGAAGAAGTAGTATAGGAATGAGTTAGAGAATGTATTAGCTTTTTCAATGACTCTATTAAGCTTTTAGTTCCTATTTTGGAGTACTTATGTGTTATGTTAACCATATCTTGAAATACACTTTTACCAAGTTAAGAACTCTTACCTCTTATATTTTATCTTTCTTTTATCTCTCATCTCTCATCTCTCATCTCTCATCTCTCATCTCTCATCTCTCATCTCTTATCTCTCATCTCTCATCTCTCATCTCTCATCTCTTATCTCTTATCTCTTATCTCTTATCTCTTATCTCTTATCTCTTATCTCTTATCTCTTATCTCTTATCTCTTATCTCTTATCTCTTATCTCTTATCTCTTATCTCTTATCTCTTATCTCTTATCTCTTATCTCTTATCTCTTATCTCTCATCTCTCATCTCTCATCTCTCATCTCTCATCTCTCATCTCTCATCTCTCATCTCTCATCTCTCATCTCTCATCTCTTATCTCTTATCTCTTATCTCTTATCTCTCATCTCTTATCTCTTATATGTTGTCTCTTATCTCTTCTTATCTCTTATCTCTTATGACTTATATCTTATCTCTTGTCTCTTCTCTCTCTTATCTCATATCTCCTATCATTTATGTCTTATTATGACTTATCACTTATTATCTCTTATCTTTTATCTTTTATCACTTATCTTTTCTCTTCTCTCTTCTCTCTTATATCTTATCAAATAGAAATTTATAAATTTTAAGTGTATTATTTCGACTTCACAAAAATTATTGGTGAAGATCCACAGGTATTTCTAGCAAAAGACATTAGAACTTCATTTATCATATGAAAAATATTCTATATATCATTTGTTGTGAAACGTAATTTTCATTATTTTCATAAAAAAATAATAGAGACTTAATACTTTATAATTTAGTTTAAAGATAAAACATATTTTGTTACAATAGTTTAGTGAAAAAAGAAATATAATCTAATCCATTAAATAATATGGGTGATAAGTTACTGATTTTGTATTGACTTGAATGAATTTTTAAATTTGGTTTCGAAGTTGAATCCAATCAGCTAATAAATTTTGGTAATTTGCCATGTATAACTTTGATACAATTATTTATTGAAACAATAATTACAAAAAAAAAATAAATAAATTATTAGACAATGCGAGAGTGTAAAAAAGTTATATATGGACGATGCAGTGTAATTAGATTTATTATTAAGTGGGAGTGAGAAGTTAATTGAAAGTATGAAGATGACCGAACCAATTGTTTTGTTCCAAACATGGAGGAGGGTTGGCTAATCACCATTAAAACATCGTAATCCATTCAGTGCCGCACGTCATGATCTCATTCATGGTCATGGGTTGGGAATGTCTCACTTTTTGTGTCTCAACTACTTCTTAAAAAAAACCATATTTGTATTCTAACCAACAAAACAACAACAAAAAAATCATCACAGAACAGAACACGGGAAGAGAAATAGACCGTGTGTTGCTCGGAAACAATGGCGAGGGAGCCTCTGGCTCGTGACCTATGCATCTATGTCTGCATCTGCATTCTACTCATTGCCCACCAAAGTTCCTGTTTTTACCTCCCTGGTGTTGCGCCTGAGGATTTCTGGAAGGTTATTCCATTTTTCTTTTTCTGTCCCTTCAAAATCTAATCTTTTTAACCACTTTAGTCTGTGCATTATTATTCCTTTCCTCGTTTAATTTCTCGTTAGATCAGTTATGGTTATGGATGATGTTGGTTTCATGCTTTCTCTGTCCTATATTTTTTACCTTGCTGGTTGTAGATTCTTGCTTCATTCATTTTCATTTGCCGAGGTGATGAACAATTTAGAATGTGTGATGAGAAATGATTTGGATTAGTGGTCAGAAATAGTGAGAGAATCACCATGTTTTGTTTTGATGGCTAGTATATACCAATCATCATTCCATCATGCATTCTTTGACAGATTATTCTTCTAATCCAATCAACGCCGCATTAGAGTAACATGACATGATTTGTCGTAGTTTGTGACATTTATTGATATCATGTTGTGTTCTATGGTGACAGGGAGATCCATTGAGGGTGAAAGTGAACAAACTGTCTTCCACAAAAACACAGCTTCCTTATTCATACTATTCACTGCCTTATTGTCGTCCCAAACGCATTGTTGACAGCGCAGAAAATCTGGGGGAAGTTCTTCGGGGTGACCGCATTGAAAACTCACCCTATGTGGTTGGTTTAAATATTTTGGGCAGGTTCTAGCTTTCTACCTTTTGTTTATTACGTTTCACAACTGAAATATTGAAGCATTTTAATTCTCGCAGTTCAAAATGAGAGAACCGCAGCTGTGCAATGCTGTGTGTCGTATAATTCTCGATGACAAAACTGCACAAGAGTTCAGGGAAATGATAGATGATGAGTATCGGGTGAACATGTGAGGCACTAATGATCCTGAAGCTTATATCTCATGAAAAAAACGTTGTTATGGAAATAATGTCTTTGTGACAAAAGGGTATTTTATTATTCTTGCATTGTTGCAGGATTCTAGACAATCTTCCTTTGGTTGTTCCTATCAGAAGGCTTGATCAGGAATCTCCCATGGTGTATCTCCATGGCTTCCTTGTTGGTCTTAAGGGACAATATTCTGGAGTATGTAAAAGCTAACCGAGTAACTTTGTAACCATTATTTTTATTTACTCTTGACCTCTTGTACTAAACTGTTGACAGATCAAAGAGGAGAAGTATTTCATCCACAACCACTTAGCATTTGTGGTTAAGTATCACACTGATCAACAGCTAGGATTATCAAGGATTGTAGGATTTGAGGTTAAACCATTCAGGTAGTGTTGTGATTCTTTTCCACCTAGTTTTGTGATAATAATCTGTTAATTTCACCTTGCTCACTGAAATTATTCCTATGAATTCAGCGTAAAGCATGACTACGAAGGAGAATGGAATGAGAACAAAACCCGCTTAACCACCTGTGATCCCCATGCCAAAAAGCTGGTCACCAGCTCCGAATCTCCCCAAGAGATTAAAAGCAAGAAGGAAATCATTTTCTCCTATGATGTTGAGTTCGAGGTTAGTTAATAGTTACCACAACAATTTTACCCTTCTTGAAGTGCCACTGAGAATTGGATTCGGATGTTGATTTCATCTTGGTGAAATTTTTACCTTCTAGGCAAGTGATGTGAAGTGGGCATATCGGTGGGATACCTATCTTCTAATGGCGGATGACCAGATTCACTGGTTTTCAATTGTGAACTCTCTGATGATTGTTCTTTTCCTCTCGGGCATGGTGGCTATGATAATGCTGCGGACACTGTATCGTGATATCTCAAAGTACAACCAGTTAGAGACACAAGAAGAAGCACAAGAAGAGACAGGGTGGAAACTGGTACATGGGGATGTGTTCAGGCCTCCACTGAACTCTGATTTACTGTGTATATATGTCGGAACAGGAGTTCAGTTTTTCGGAATGATTCTTGTGACAATGATGTTTGCAGCCCTTGGATTTCTGTCTCCTTCAAACAGAGGTGGTTTGATGACAGCAATGCTCTTGCTTTGGGTGTTAATGGGATTGTTTGCTGGATATACTTCAGGACGTCTTTATAAGTTGTTCAAGGGAACAGATTGGAAGAAAATAGCTTTTGGAACAGCTTTTGTATTCCCAGCCACAGCTTTCACAGCATTCTTTGTGCTAAATGCTCTGATTTGGGGGCAGAGATCTTCTGGGGCAGTGCCATTTCAGACAATGTTTGCTCTTCTTTTGTTGTGGTTTGGCATCTCATTTCCACTTGTGTTTGTTGGTGGATTTGTGGGGTTTAACAAAAAGCCACCAATTGAAGATCCTGTGAAGACAAACAAGATAGCTAGGCAGATTCCAGTGCAGCCTTGGTACATGAATTCATTGTGCTCTATTCTGATAGGAGGCATTCTCCCATTTGGTGCAGTTTTCATTGAGCTTTTCTTCATCCTCACATCAATCTGGTTACACCAATTTTATTACATTTTTGGTTTCTTGTTCATAGTTTTTGTCATCCTCATCATCACCTGTGCTGAGATCACAGTTGTGCTATGCTACTTTCAGCTGTGTAGTGAAGACTACAATTGGTGGTGGAGGTCATATCTCACTTCAGGTTCCTCTGCATTCTACCTTTTTCTATATACTGTATTCTACTTCTTCACTAAACTCGAGATCACAAAACCAATATCTGGAATCTTGTACTTCGGCTACATGATGCTGCTTTCGTATGCTTTCTTTGTGTTGACTGGTACAATTGGTTTCTCTGCATGCTTCTGGTTCACCAGGCTCATCTATGCATCAGTCAAAATTGACTGAACCTTGCCACTTTTAGTGCAATGGTCATAGTTCTAAGTTGAAGCACACAAATTGTAGTATCGGATATGTTGTAGTTCTGATTTTTGTTTTTGTTTTAAGTCATCAAATGTATCTCTAGTATCCATATTTTGTATTATTGCATGATACTATTCTCCCTCTCTTCTCACTGTACTTGGTTTTGTAATTTGTATAACACATTCAACTATTGACCAATTATTGGTCCTCAATGCATATCTAGAAAAAGAATTATTTTTGTAAGTACTACATTCTAAATGTGAGTTTATTGTTAGGGAATAAAAATATTCCCCACCCTTCCTTTTTGTCAAAAATATTTTTTTAATAAATATTGGTATATGTATGTAATAAGTAGTTCTACTTGATTGTTACCTTGATTGCCTAGAGATTATAAGAGAAGGAAATAAGGGTGGGAATGTAATGGCTTATTACCTGTCTGATTGACCCATCATTATACAACTTAAGACCAAGTTTTGCCAATGAGGGATAACTTTTCAGGTTGGATTGAATTTAACACAAGTTTTTTTATCCAACTTAAATTAAATTTATTTCGACTGGGTTGAACTGAATTTATTTATTTTATTTAGTAACTCGATACAATTTAGTTATAATTAAATTGGGTTGAGTATCTTGATTTTTTTTTTTAAAAGAACAATTTAGAATAAATACTTTTAATGTTTCTTAATAATTATAGATTATAATATGTATAAAAATGCTTATATTATAAAGTATAAAATTACATTTCGTAATTAATTCATTAAACAAATACATTTTTATTATGTAATAAATAGTGGGATTGGATCGAATTCGAGGTATTTAAAGTTCATGAACTCGTTACTTAGTTCAATTTTAAGACAATTGTGTTTTGGAATTCCGTGTTCTCTTCTTACCCCTTCCTATTACACCGTGACACTATAATGACAAAATCTTAATCCTTTCTAATAAATGCAAAGCGAAATATGTTAAAAAGTTTTTGTATTACATGTCAGATAAATATCATGAAAAAATATACTTCAGAATAAAGATTCCAGATAAATAGGATCTAAAATGTATAATCCATAATAATTTCTAATTATTTTGAATGGATGATTCTCATAAAAGTTTTAATCACAAAATAGCATTGAAAGAACAATTTATAATATATTCATGAATTTCATTTTGAAAAATGTAAAATTTATAGCCTTCTAAAATATTTTATTGTGGGAAGTTTTTCAGAACATCTTAGAAAGCTTCTTCCTGAAAAACATTTTCTAAATTTGAACGTAAATTTTTATTCATGGTGAAGAGTGAGATTCTTACCTGCTATGGTGAAGCAAAAGATAACCAAATAAGAGAGGTTGAGTGTGCAAGTGCAAACCAATAACTTCAACAATAAAGTTGAGAACAATATATATGAGTTTACATGCCAGGTGGCAGGCCTAATATGACAGTTGGCTTTAATGTAATATTATAATTTACATGGTAACAGAGGAAGAGTCATTACAAGCATAATTGTATAATACACTGCTTTCAACCTTCTTTCACAAATTCAATCACAGTCATGGAAAACAAGCATTTTAAGAGAGTAGTCATACTTGAAAATTTTAGTCAGCGTCATCTGCAGAGAAATCAGGTTCTGGGGGTTTCTGTAGTTTCACCAACTCCCTAGCAGTCTTAGCAAGTCGATTACGATGAACGCCACGAAGAGTGTGCGCAGCAAACTTAGAGGCTAACAGGGCAGCACCAAAGCTGTAGGAACTCCCACCACCAGTTTCGTGACTTCCCTCTGATTCATCAGCATCTTCTTCCTTTTGACGAAGCTTCATGAGTTTCTTCTTAGAATACCGACGCCATGCTGCTTGAATAAAGCATGCAGCCCAAGTCCTCCATTGCTGGGAGTAAAATCGGAAAGTGTGTTGAACCTGTCTGCTGTGAAGGCGTCTAAATTGACTGGCAACAAATTTTAACTCATCAGCTGTTAAGGCAAAAGCCTCAACCTCCATTAATGCTTTAACTGTTCTAGTGGAAGATGGGAGATTAGAACCAGATTTGGGATCCAGGGCCCAGGTTAATAGCTCCTCCCCACAGAAGTCCGCTTCCTTTAGAAAACTGCGGTTGAAAAATCCACTCCTCCCACCATCTGTGGTAACACTCTCAAGGCGACCACGTATGATGAAAAGCATCTCATCAACTGGATCTCCTTCCCGAACGATGTAAGTATGCTCTGTAAATAAACATGGTTTCAGTCTCTCACAGATCGCATCAAGCAATCTCTCATCCATACTCTCAAATAGTGGAACCTACAAATCCATGAAAACCAATCAATGAATTCACAAACTCAGATCAGGGCCAAAAATATCTGAGAGGAACTGCATCATTTAATGTCTAAAGAGAATTTGAAAACCAAATCTAGATAGACAGTGAAATAAAGAAAGTTATGCTCATGCAAAACAACCAAACACACATAACCTGGTGTGATGGTTCAGCTGTAATATAACCACTAACCATAAATATTGAACAGATTACTACAAGTTGGTCCTTAGTTTGTCACAGAAAAGAGGGTCCTATTTAGTCACATGTTTCAGATAGAGGGCATTCTTGGTGTTAGTTTATTTTCATGTTTTGAAAGCATACCCTCCTCACTAAGGCCAAACAGAGATGACGCTTAATATCTCTTCGAAGATCCTTTGGTAGACTCTGAACTAGATTTTCTTCATCTACACCACGCGTTGCCAGCCACTTATATTGATCATACCGTCTCACACGCTCTCTAAGCTCTTGTGGGAGTAACCGATGATGCATCCACTGTTCTGAATCACGCCTTTTGACTCTCATTTCCTCGAGCCTAATTGTGAGAGACTGAAGATATGTCTGTAATCATGGGAAAGACACAAACCTCAGTATCAATTTCAAACAATCTTCTTTTTCATACTTTTATGGACAAACTTCAACGCCATTTATTTGCATGGCTATTCAGTGATAACAAGAAACAAAATTTAGAACAAACTCAGTAGTACCAAATGATCACCGCACATTATCTGTGTCCATGAGAATGTCCATTTGATTTAGTTTCTTATTGCACAACCATATTAGTTCTTAGATCTCTCTTGACATTAAAAGGATTGTTCTAAACTCTGAAGAACATACTTTGTTTATTTCATGTAAGGAGCATATTAGGCTAGTCAATGCTAACAATATAAATTTGCATGGAAAAGTCAAGATCAGTTCTCACACTTTCGTTTGATACTTATTATTTGTAATATCATGTGTGTGTGTGTGAGCTTGCTTCAGTTTACAACATCTTGATGGGTGCCACAAGAGCCAACATGAAATGAAAAAAATGGGTGAAAAAAAATTGTTACCTGACGAAAAGCACTGGTGCCTTTTTAATTATTATAAAAATTTGCTTAGAATCTTAAAACAAACCAACTTCTGTTTTTTCATTAACTATTCACACCATGTTACCCCCAAAAAAAAAAAAAAAGAAAAAAACAGAAGTACATGAACAAATACATGTCAGACAAATGTCATCAATGCATCATGTCAAACACACTGGCTCCGTGTGTTCAGACCAAAATAGTGAATTCATGATTTGTAGGTTCGCGACATGAATACTACGTAGTTCATAAGTTAAGACAGAAAATTTACCAATAATGCATTCATCTTCAACAATACATGATTTAGCCAGAGAAAAAAGTCAAGTGGCAAGTAAATACTTTCTCTAAGTCAAATAAATGAAGATCATATACAATCTCCAGTCTCTTACAAAAGAGTGACTAAATTACTATCAGGGGCTAGCTGCTACATTTTGGCACTACTTAATAGCTTTTGATCCCGCCCACACCATACATATAATTGCAAAATTTAATCACTTGGATATCAAAATATTGTTGATAAGTATGAAAATTAGCATTGGGTGATTATTCAACTATATATCCAGTATATTTGACCCAATCAAATACAAGCCCATGGAAACTCTTGCAAGTTCTGAACAAACTGAATGATAAGACTTCCGGAAATTTTACTTTCATGATATGTTAAGCTCAGTGATTTGAAGTATACCTGCATGTTGCCAATCAGAAGTGCAAAGAGGATGAGACCAAAAATAGCTAGTGCTATTGAAAAGATAACCTCCCCAGGATAGGTGCTAGTTTGAAGCCCCTGGCCAAGTGTACTGCAGTGAAGTCAATGAAAAGTTGGTTTTGGCAAATCTAATGAAGGGACAGAAAAGAAAGGGAGGTGGGTAGGGGAAGGAAAAGACATGGGAACAAATAATTTCTTCAACAAAACTAAATTCAAAATGTAAAGTACATCCAAAATTTCTCAGTATTTGATAGCAACTAATCAGATAAGTGTTAATATTCATAAAAACAAATCTTTCCCTTTCTGAACTGATATAGAATCACTATCACTATCAAAAAGAAAGGTTACAGATTGTATCAGTCATTGTCACTTTCCGTAATATTGGAAAATGGAAGATAAAAGGTAATGCAACAGTTTCTTTGAATGACATGGAAACCTCCCATCCTTTTTGCACTCAACTTCTACCTGAACCATGCTCTTATCATCTTTTCTTTATTAACCGACTCCTGGAACTCCCCATGTCCCTTGAACTATGGGCAGATTGGCATAAGCCTCTTTCCATAAAACACTTCAGTCCAAGAATCTTCGAACATGGAATTAATAACCTTATATGTCCTAGAATCTTATTAAAAGGAGGATACATTTCCTGAATCTAGAACAATGGTAAATTTAAAGACAAGTTAAAAAGGTCAAATTTTCAGAACAAATCGTAAAAGAGGACAAAACTGTAGGACATATCACTTTTCTAGATTCAAAGTAAGAAACCACTGAACTAGGTGTCAAACTACCTAAAATGATAAAAATTAATAGATATTCTTCAAATGGTATGGTAATGCCATTAACTGCACTTAATGACAAGGCTAGTAACCTACTTTGAGAAATTAATTTTAGAGTTTGCCTTGAAGAACAAAATCAACATAGTCTGAGAGACTGTTGAACCCTGATTATAAGAAAGAAAGGTCAACAGTAGCAGTGAACAAAGATAATATTTCATAATGAACAACTAATTACTAGAACATACAATTCATCCAGTGGTTTAGCACATATTTAAATTTTCTTTGCATTAAACTTTTCATGCACTCAAACTGCATTTCGATGATAAGAAATAAGGATGAAGGAATTAGAGATGAAAGACGTGGAGAAAAAATAGAAGTGGGAGGGAGAGAAAAAGGGATTGATAAATCCCACCACAAGAATTAGCCACCTCAAGGGGCCGGGGGATTGTTCTTTTCTGTTTCAAATATTAAAAGATAAATAAATTTTGAAAACAAAAAATTATCTTTCGTCAAAAATAGGTGTAGAAAGTACAATTTTTTTGGTTAATTTTTCACAATTTTTTCCTTTTCTAGTTATCCAAACAAGCAGAAAGAAATTTCTATACTTCTTTCCCTTTTATTTCTTTGTTGCCCAATTCCTTCTTCATTCAAACAGCAGAAACACAAGGAATATTCAAGAGGTACAACCCATATAGAGTTTAATTTATCCAATACCCATTCCATTATTGATACAACTATAACCAACAGCTTTTCCTTCTAATTTGTTTAAACTAGGTACCTTGTTCGAAGATAAAGTAGACGTCATATAATCATTCCATTCAGAAATACATACTACTGGAGGATCGCTTGCTATTGTTATATCAGTGTATTCAGGTCAGCCTCCACATAAATTATACTTGTTTCAGTCTTTCAAATCTCTATTAGCCCGTTATGGGATGCCCGACACAGATGTCCAAACACCAAAGAAAACAAAATTAATTACCTCAAATTCTGGAGCCCCCACCATAAACAGTAACAGTATTTGGAAATGAATTTCTTAGATGAAATTATGCCAGATGTCAAGACTTGGGCGAAAATTCCATAATCAAAAGGTGCAGGATCACCTTCTGCAGAGCACGCTGAATTTAGAATATCTTGACTTCTATTGTTCCAAGCACTATAACCTTTCATGAGCTGGTTCCCACAATAAAGGAAATTTTTATCGCACAAACTGCCATTGTCACTGCAAGCTTTCTGCCAGCACGAGTCATTGCGTTCAATAGCTAACAAGTACCAAAATGCACCAACTATCTGCAAATGATCATTGGTGGAAAAAAACCCGTAATAGCATGACTAGTGAGATTATAGCTCAAATAGAACAATGCAAGAATTTTAGTGAATTAAGCATTTTGAAAAAATAAAGCAAAGCTTACATGACTGGCAAGCATGTACAGCAGCAAATAACATGCAGCACCTGCCCATGCAGTTTCAGCAAAGACACCAGCTGTTCTCTTAAGCTCGGAAGTCAATGGTACCATACGGAGAAATCTAGGAACATACTGAAACAGGATAATGAATAGCAAGGCCTGTTTTGTTGCTAGCACATCTGAACCTTTTGACCTCAGAAGAAATCTCCAAACCACAATCTGAAATCAAGAACAGACCAGAGAAAACAAAAGTAGGTGTTGAGTTTTGTTATACTACTTAAAATTGTAGACAATAAAGACAAGCATTAGAGCTATCTACGAAGTGTTTTGAATATATAAATCAATGTCTAGTAAGCAGTTGCAAATTTCAGTGGACACCAAAAGTAGAAATAATTATCTATAATAATAAGCCAAAACAGATCAAATAAATTTAAAAGAGAATCCCTATTTTTAGTAGTTTCAAACCAGGAAAACAAAAATACAAGATTGGGGGAGCTTTAACATACTAATAATACCAACTCTAGATCCAAACACAAATAAAAAAGGAACGGATGCCAACCAAGATATTATTTTATACTTTATAGCAATCCAAAGTGAATGATAACAAGCTACAAACACGTTGAATACAAGAGGGTCTTACGTCAGAATATTCAAGCAGCTAAACAAAAAAGTCTGACTCAAGATAAAAACAGTTTTTTTCTGACCTGTGGTATAGGCAACACTGATAGGAAATCAATGATGAAATACCGCTGCAAGTATCGTTTGGCTATCTGTGCCGAATCTATCACAAGCTCACCCCGCCCAAAGACACGAGAAGATGGAGCAATATAAGCAGTACGAAATTGGAGAGCCATGTGCATAAGATAGAAAGCATCAATCACCGTCCTTAATGTTGTAACTATTGTTGCCAACTTTCGGTCTATGCCAAGACAGCGAAACGAATTATTAATGACTGGGAGATAAAAAAACAGTGGATCTATAGACACAGCCAAAATGCACGAGGTAACAAAGAGTTTATTCCATAATAGCAGGAATTTGTCTTGAGGGTCAAATATCTTCTTTTCTGACACTTTAAGATCTTCTGGGAACACTGCCCTAGATACTCCCAACCCAAGCGATCGCCCAATTGATTTCAGCCCTTCAGATCCCCTTCTCATACCCCTTTTAAAAGACCTAGAAGTCGTGCTGCTTCCATGACCACCATGGCCTAATTTATCAATACTAAATCCAGATTTTATAACTCCAGCATCAGAAGATGAAGATAGTGTAGAATCCAAGGCCTCCAACCTAGAGATTAACAAAATGCACAGAAACAGATCACTTTTGTCTGAAACCATAACTAAGTAATTGCATGTCCATAACCAGGAATGTCAAGATCAATTCCAGACCAGAGAAACAAAGGGGAGAAATTAAGAAATAAGAGAATGCTTTGTCATATATCATGAAAGGTGAAAGGTCACAATGAGTTGAATACCATGATAAACATTAATTCTATTTAAGAAAGCTAAGATCCATGTAAAGCATTTTAAAATTTAAAGTGCAAAGCATTGTAAGTGAGAAACTAGTTTCTCTATGGTTCAACTGGACAGCCATCTAGGAAAATTACACAATAGCAAATTTTCTACTTCTAAAACCGTTACAGTTTACAACTGACTGAATGAGTGACATAGCATATGGTTCAGTGTTTATATGTCCTTCCACACTCTATAGACAAAAAAAACAATAAAATGCACTGATGCCAAAAGTTTGAATCATATTAACATAGTTTATTCATAGTTTGAATGCCAAATGCTCTGATGCCAAAAGTTTGAATCAAAACAATAAAATTGCTATAACTTACATAAGCTAAGAACATGTAAATAAATACCATTAACATCACTATCTTCTGCTTCGTATATCTACAATAACTCTACAATGAAAATATATTGGATGGTGATACCTCAAAAAATTTTCCCGCTGGCCACCCATGTATTCTGACTTGCGACCACAGTCAAACATCATTCAGCAGTTGATCACATATGTATAACCTGCAGACAAACAAAACAAAATTCAAAACAATGAATAATAAAATTAATATTGGCATCCTCACGTTTAGATTCCAAATGTTCATTACAAGGCTCAGGCTCAAGGTTTCTGATTAAAATCCGGAAAATGTATAGTTTCAAGAAATGCAATTGCAAAGATTTGAAACTTGTGCTCATGTTTACTTTCTTTGGGAGATAAACCATAAATGTAGATCTACTTTTTAGCGAAGATCGATTGCACCAACCAAATGTACCTAAGGTTGTCACTTGCTTGTTGTGTATCGTCTTCCTTCTAGCATGATACTTGCGAAAATTTTCATCCTCTAAACCAAATTGCTGTTTACTCTCTAGTTTATATATACCATCTCAACATGGTAAAATCAAAGGCTCATACTCTTAAGCTGGCATAAAGTTCCCTGAAGTATCATTCTTTAGATGTTGCACCATTCAGAAATAATCATTTACAACTCTCCACCTCTATTCCCCCACCTCTAATTTCAAGATTCACAAGCAGATCAATGTCGCATTGATACTCTGAAACAACTATTTCAAGAGATTTAAATAAAGACAGTTCATCCTTCAACATTATAATACTGGTTATTGGTTGGTAATCGGCCACTAAGCTAAGCCAATCACACAAATTGTACCGGTGCATAATTAAAATTAACGAGATATGAATTCATAGGAGAGTTTCAGGCAAAAAAAAAAAAAAATCCTCAGTCGTACAAGTTCAACGGATGCAGAGTTATTATCTTTTGTTGTTAAAAAATGGAGGCAATAGTTAGCCTTCCACGTCTCTATCTGTGCTTCGACATATCTTCCTGCACCTCACTGCAAACTCATCTTCAAAAAACCCGCATAATACAATAAATCAAGAAAAAAAACTCGGTTATGAATCGCGCATGGACGGCAACCCTCGACCAAAATTTTGCCGCCGGTGATGAATTGGCGTCAACGCTCATAACTCGAAGTTGGATTAAAAGCATCCAAAAATAAATAAAAAAATAACCGAAAAAATTAGCAAAAAAAAAAAATCTCTTTCCCGAGTCCTTATCTTATCAACAAAAAATAAGATTCCGAAATTTTCTCCTCCGCCTCACCAAAATTCGCGGTAGGGTTAACTGTGGATGAAGTTCAAGTTCCACCAAGAGCAAGTAAAGCATCAACCTCCAAAACAATCTCCCACCAATATTCAAATCAAAATTCCATCGAAAAGCAGCAACTCGAAACTAATTAACAGATTAGAAATTGGAAAGGTGGTTCCATTAATACAGAACAGAAAAAGTAGAAAAAATAAAAAGGTAACTGACCTGGTGTGAGAGAAACGGCGATGTTGAAAGGGAGAAGAAGTCGGAGTCAGAGGAAGAATGCACTTATTATGGCGGAATCTCTTCTCTGAGACTGAGTCGCTGTCATCACAGAAAAAAGGAAAGAGGAAGGAACGCAGCCAGAAACAAAAAGAAAAATTGTCAAATTATATTGAAAAATAAAAACACTGTAATAACAGGTAATTCAGCCCATAACGGGTTAAAACAAAATTTAACAAAAATATATATATATTAAAATATGGAAATTAATGTTGCAGTATTCGTTTGTTAAAGTGTATTTTTCTCATTTAAAGAAAATACTAAAATTTTGTATTCATCGTACAATCTAAGATTTACTAATGTCAACTGTATTAATTAACAACACTTGGTAATAGTTCTTTTTCATCTTTCAGTAATTACAAATACTTGTTAAGTGGCCAAAAATATTATTTTATTAATATTGTAACTCATATTTAGTGGATCAATCATTTTTGCAAAGTAACATCACATGAATTATTATCATTTATATCTTAGTGCCTAACAATACAAAACTGAGTGATTGATATTGCTAAGATTTATTGACAACAACAGTATTAATCTTGATCTGATTGATTAAAAACAATAATTGTGTGACATTCTAATTTTTCAAATGTCTAAATTGCATTCCTGGGTTTTTTTTTTTTTTTCAGAATTGATATTTCTTTGTCTAATTGAAAATTTTGCACTGCTAAAAGTGAAACAAGCCGAGCTTATAAGTGAATGAAATTTCTGCATAACTTTTTTTTTAATTTATTATATATTTATAACTTCACAGTTAGTAATATTCTCCTTAACTCGACGTTTTATTATAAATTAAATTTTATTAAGAACTATATGAATAAAATCAGTAAATAAAAAAATATATTTTATTTTTAACAAATTTTCATTTAATAATTAAAAACATTTCTAAAACATGTTAGAAATCATGTAACAATCTTACACGCCTAGAAAGGAATTTATTTAATGCAATCCCTTGTAAGAATTTTATAAGATTTTTATTTAATGTTTTTTATTTATATTTCTAGTTCTTGGAACTTAAAAAAGTATTTAATTATTGTATTACTTTAAATATATGAGTGATAAAACAGGAAATACAACCCGATCGGATTGATGGGCTAACTCATCTGACCCATTCTTTTTTCTTAAAAAAATTGTATGTACTTCATGTATTTTGTTAGTATTTTGTGTTTATGTAAAATTTTAAAGCATTGTAATATTGATTCATCAGTCCCAGTCTATTTTGTCATCTCCATAAATATATAACACAATAATTTCATAGTTAAATAAAAATGATATTATAAAACCAATTAATTAAGTATTTGAATTAAATTTTAATTTATAAATATTAAACAAATAAACAATATTTATATGAAAAAAATATAAATATAATTCATTTCATCACAACAAAACACTTATAAGATAACATAATTACACAATAATAAAAAAACGCATATAATGATAAACATTTGAAAAATAATATACTAAATGATTAACGTAAATCGGTGATTGTCATTTGCTATCACTAAGTAAATGCCTTTTTCTTCTTGTAGTGTGTTAAAAAAAATAACATTCTAATTTAATTTCCGCTTGTGTGTTAAATGAAGTATATATATATATATATATATATATATATATATATATATATATATATATATATATATATATATATATATATATATATATATATATATATATATATATATATATGTATGTATGTATGTATGTATGTATGTATGTATTTTTTGTATTTAACAACCAATGATATAATTTTATCACTGTATAAAATTTCACACAGAAAAAAAATATTAATTTAAATTATTTTTAAATATTTTATTTAAATGAACGAATATAAATTATCTTCTTTAAAGTTCTTTAATTATCATTCATAAACAGATATTTTAATATCAAACTATATTTAAAATTTTTTAAATATCACTAGGTGGTGTTTTAGTTGATATTGTGAGTCTACATAGTTTTTTTTCTTGCTTAGTTAAGGATTGAATCGGAACTACAGTATAACAAAAAACATTTCCTTGTATTAAAACGTCACGTGCTATATAAGTTTTTGGAGAGTCAATAATCGCAAAAAGTCAAATGCCAAATTTGTAGTACTTTTTTTGTTCAGTGGCAAACACGTTGGTGTTATTATAAGAATAGAAAACAATATTGCTACCTTAAATTTATACAACAAAATATATATAGTACTTTCTTAATTAGAGTTGGAGTTAAACAAACTTGTAATGTAAATTGTACTTAAAACATAATAATAATTAACTACATGTTTATTGCCGTACGTCTCTTCCTAATTAACACAGTTTTAGAAAAACACAGAATTTGGAGAAACTTAACGAAAAGGATAAATGATAATACAACAAAACATATATATATATATATATATATGTATGTGCTTGGACGATGGAAGGTTGGAAATGTTAATTGGTGAAATCTAATTACGAGGACGAGTGTTGTCGGGGTTGGACATTCCAGAAGCAACCTTAGCAACATCCATCGCTGATGCTTCAGGTTTCTTGTTGGAGTACAAAACCAAGTAACCTAACACAGAGATTGCTGCAAACCCTCCAATCGCCATTTTCATGGGACAATGAGGCATTTTCTTACGTTGGTGAAGTACCTCTGTCGAATGTTGCCGAGTTGCAGAAGAAGCAGAAGAAGAAGAAGAAGAAGAACCCTCTTTCACTGTTTCAGCTTTTGCCATTTTTGTTTTCTCTTTTTCCTTGTTTTTTTTAGTCTATGTGACTTTTATTATATATATATATATATATATATATATATATATATATATATATATATATATATATATCTTTATTGTGACTCTGACTCTTTGCTAATATCTATTTACCCGATGAATGTAGAATTGAATTATGAAGGGTTCATTTATGCATTATGGTTGAAGAATGTGGGAGTGGTGAGAAGGAATTGAAGGCGAAAAACAATGTTTCTATCAAACACGTAGTGTGGTTGACCTTCAAAATTGGTTTCAAACTGTGTTAATTGACAAGGTAAAAAGAACAACTTAAAGACACAACAAATCATTTCAATAAATTCCCTCAAATCCTCGTAAATAGTAAATTGTTTCTATCAAACCGTGTCTCCCTGTTTAAGAAATTAATTTGGAAGATAAATAATATGCAAAAGAAAAAAAAAATAAAGTACCCAGATTTCATGGATCGTCAAGTGTTATGCCAGCTGGAGGATCCATGGTATCCTCAGCGTATTTTGTACACTTTTTCAATTTGATCCAAACACGTGAAAGGATGTTAGGATATCTAATTTTAAGAGGTAATTATATTTAGAAATTAATAGTATTTGTTATAGTTTTTAAATTTTGGAAAATTATATGCAAAACATTTATTACCTCAATTACTTCCCGTCCAAGACAAAAAAGAAAAATGGATGAAATATATATAAAGCAAGAGCATTGAATCTTTCTATAATGCACACTGAGCAGAGTAAAAAGATGTCGTAGGTGAGTGGAAATTATTTTTATTAATGCAAAATAGTAAGATACAGAACAAGAGGCAACAAAAATGACTTGGAAGAGCCATCGCACGTGCATTTAAAAATCCAAACGACTTATTCAATCTCAAAACCACCAAGACCAGGAATCTTCATCCAAACAACCTTTTTCCCATCAAAGGAAAATGTTTGACACTTGAAAAAACAAGAATAAAAATGCTTGACCTAATTAACTACGTAAATATATGTCGCATATATATAGCCACGAAAACATTATCATGCAAACACGGAACATACTCCGAAATTAAACCAGTAACATCATCACCCCCAACAACCACATCATAATGAATCCAGCACTTGAACTACCATTAACACCGTGATTATTTGGAAGTGGTGAAGGTGACGGTGAAGGTGTTGATGACAATGGTGAAGGTGATGGTGAAGGAGAAGGAGAAGGAGTAGGAGTAGGAGTAGGAGAAGTAGGGTTGTTTTTGGTTTTGCCGGTGATGACAACCACAGCGAGTTTTAACCCCATGCGGCAGTGACTCTGATTTCCACTTATGAAGTGTCTGAATCCAGATTTTGTAAGCAAGACCTTGGTGTTGCCATCGTTGAACACCACATGTTCTTGCCCCACCGTGTTGCACCTTTCGTAGTCTGTCTCGTTCACTTCATGCACCGACTCAGTTCTCTCGTCGTATTTAAATACTGCATATATACATACACTAACTTCAACAACCGTAAAATTTAAATTTAACTCAACCTTACGAGACTTTCAATTCATCTCGAGACATACATGCATATAAGAAAATAAAGAAAAATATATATACCGAGAGTGTCGCCGATTTTGAAATGGTGAGAGTTGGCCCAGTGGTTGAGTGAATCTGGCGAGGAAAGAGGAGTCTTCCAGGAATTTGCACTGCCTCCAACCACATACTGTTTGGCTTCAGAGAAACAAATTAACAAACACATTGAGAGCATCACCAGAAATGGAGATGCATTATTTGCTAAACATGAAGCCATAATCATTGAGTAGTGTGAGAGATGTGCGAAGCTCTGGTAGCAGTAGCAGTAGTGGTAGTGGCAATGGGTTTTGTGTTGCTGATTAGTAGTAAATAAATAGGGTTTTTTGTGAATCACAGCATGGCAATGGTGGAAACACCTTTTCATCACTTTTAGGATGTAAGCACATAAATTTCGTTAAAAGCTATATAAAATCACTAATTAATTATTAAAGTAAACGAATTCCTAGACAATCCTGGGGTATATATTACTTGCTCTTTTTTTTTTTTTACTTTATTCCATCTTTTTATAATAATAATTAACAAGACGGCAAAGGGTTATTTGAAAAAAAAAATGTTTTTTATTTCTATTTTAGTATAGACACTAAAGAAAAGGAAACAACATTGATGTTGGTCGGTGAATCAAGTTTACAATAAAAAAAAAATTAAAATAGCCACAAACAAAGTTATCGGTGAATATTTCTTCCCAATAATATATGTTATCTAAAAAATATTATAAAAATTGTTCTTTCGAAAAAAAAAATAAAGTGTACCCTTCCAAATAAAATGAGAAGGTTGATCGCTAAGTTATAAACGAAAATCAGAAAAAATCTGTCTGTAGAAACGTAAAAAAATATGATAGAGCTATAATATAAAAAAGTTGTTAAATATTTTTACATTTTTTTATTCATTAATTAATGTTTAATATGTTTATTAAAAGAATCATAAGAATGTACAGCCATGATAACTTTTAATTACTACCTTAAAAGAATAATTGCTACACTTTTTAATAAAAGCTTCCTAGTTTTATTTTCTTAACCAATCTCTTCAAGAAATAAATTTAAATATTCTTCATAGGTCAAACTTTCTCGTTTTTTCTTTTACTTAATTGAATAAGAGTTTCACAGAATAAATCATTCACTTAATAATAACCAATCAAATAATCAATTAATTAAGTTACTCACTCCAATATATGTAAAGAGTTTATTAAATAAGCATTTAATTAAACTGTGTACCAAATTTGTTCAAACACAACCCATTCTTTTTGCAAAGTGAAATGCCAACTAACATGTAATTTAAAATTTCATGCCTCTTAACTCCTTATATTAAGGGCTGATATCTTATTTGGTGTGAATACATAATCTGTATTTTATTTTAATTCTACAATCATTGCTATTATTTTTCTTTTATAACCTCATTTATATTTTTAGAATCACTTATATTTTCTAACCACATAATATAACATAAATTATTTAATACTTACTATTATATTACTACATTATCTTTTTTCTGAAATATAGAAAAAACATGGATGGTCTCTTTTAGTGTTCACATATATATATATATATATATATATATATATATATAACTGTTGATTTTTGTGAGGAGTTACTGTTATTTCGTTTGAAAGTAGAGGCAATATCATGTTCCTGTTCGTCTTAGTGACTTATCACAATCGCAAATGCCACATGTTAATAATTATAACATATATACTTTGATACTATGGATTACAATATAATTTTACATAGTTTAAAAACTATGGATTACAATTAATATAACTTCTCACGACTTAATAAATAATAACATTATACTATATTTTTATTCTTATAATTTTTTTAAAATTATGCATCGTGAAATGTATTTTAAAATATATATTTGCTAACAAGTCAGTTTAAAATTATCGCAATTTTAATTAAGTTGAATCAGATTAATAAAATTGATTTTAACAAAGATAAAAATATAAATTAACCTGTTCCAATTTGTCTCATGGACGCTCTTATTGTAGCTGTAGAAAAGATGAAGAATGTTTGAATAGAGATAGAAAAAGTATACATAATTCAAAACAATTGAGCATCAAACCATCTGTATACAGATATAGGAATATTCGTTTGATAAAAAAGTATACATAAGAACACATTAAAAAACAAATGTATTTTGTAATGATTTATCATTAATTGCTTAGTATAACTTTTTTACATTAATAGTATTATCAAAATTAAAGTTCAACCTTAACAATTAAAAAACGGACATTATCACATTCAAATACAGGTGCCAAATACACAATTTACGTAGTTATTATCGGGGCTCAAAGGAAATTTAAAAAGGAAATATTGTATGTATTAATAAAATAATTTAAGTTTAAATATGTCATGATTTTAATTTGAAATTATTTTTTTCAAATTTATTATGATGTAAAATAATTTATTAAATTGTCATAATGTATTTTATTTAACATTTATTTTTAATAAATAATAATATTTATTTAATTTTTGTTGAGACATTATTAATATTAAGTTGATAGAAATCATAAATAATTACTAAGATAATAAAAATAAATAATCAATTTATTCTTCTTAATCAAAATTTTGATTTATCAAAATAAAAATTGTTAGTTCATTAGATATTATTAGTATCGATAAAAATTAATAGTCACTTATAATATTTTAATTAAATTTTATTTTCAAATATAATTTTATAATTAGTTTAATAGATTTATCCAAGTTTAGATCTGCTAATGTGTGGTTACATAAGGAGCTCTAACATGTTACATATATACCAATTTAATACAAGTAATATATGTCCTATTTGTTTTAATTAAACGGAGCAAGATTTTGACTATAGGTATTTTAGACATGCAATAAACCATGATAAGTAGTGTTTAGGATCCCTAATAATATCAGTTATTACACTTAAAATGAATAGTATAAATATTAAAGTTTAAAATGATAAATTTAATAAAGTATTAAATTTTCATATTTGAATTTTTCAATTGATTTTCTATTTAAAAAAGTTTTATTAAATATTTAAAAATTTTATCATTTTATTTTTTAAATAACTATATGACATGACTATTTGCATTATCATTACTTATTAGTTACGGTGTGAAAATAAAAAGAAATTAATTGAGTTTTAAGTTTTTTATAAATTTTAGATTTTAATATTTTTAATTGAATTCTTAATAAATTGAATACCAACTATCTTAATATTTTTTTAATTGAATCTTTAATTCCGTTTTAATTTATAAATTAAATATTAAAAAAATCAAATCAATTAAGTGAAAATTTTATTTTTCTTGATCTTCGAGTTCGTGGTATTTTTTCTTGTAACTACATAATCAAACAATCATGACACTTCAATTTACGATGATAAACATAAACAAAAATATAAATATTTTAAATATTAGATATAATATTTAATCGAGAATCAATTAAAAATATTTAAATTTATTATGAATTTAAGATTAATTAAATCATATATTTATCTTCAATGTAACAACAGGTAAGTAATAAACAACATCAAGTAATATTCATATCATCGTAAATATGTTACGACAAACCCAATCAAAAAATATACCGATGTTATATATTCAACAAAATAATTTTTTATTAATATAAACTCAATTAAAAATATCTAAATATGTTTTAAACTTGAAACTTAAATAAATAAACAAAATATTACACTAAAGTGTAACAAATTAGACTGGACTCGTGGTTCACCTGTCCTTAGAATAAAAAAAGCTTTTATCATTTATTTCTGTAGGTACACTTTTTGTTTTCCAAAACATAAATCTACATTATACAAAAGTATATAATAAAACCACGTTTTATTTTATTTATAAACATATTTTAGTAGTTTTGATGTGTGCAAATTAATTTATTGTTTTAATATAATTAATCATACAAAATGGAGTTATAATGTACAACTATACAATAATCAAAATGTTCGATTTCTCTTTTCATCAAAGATTAATCATGAAAAGGAATTCTAGCTCGTAATAGTTTTTTTTTTCTTTTTTTTTTCTTAACTCAATTGTTTTACCTTTTAAGTAAAGCTGTCAAAATGAATTGGAACTTACGAGTTAACCTGACTTATCACGGATTCAGATTGGATTAGGTTAAATCTTTTTTACAAATTTTAATACGGGTTAATTTTTGACTCAGCTCATCTAGGTTGAATCTGTGGTAAACCATGATAGCTCACTAACATGTAGATAAAAGGATCACACAAATTTTTTTTTATTAAGTTGAATTTACATTTGGATCATGTTAAGTTGTTTTTTTTAATCAACACAAATAATTTGTATTTTTTTATTTTTGTTTGTTTTTGAATTGTATTAAAGTTTATTTAAATTTTAGTTAGAATTATAATTTGAGTTTAACTTAAAATAAAATATATTGTTTTTAATTAAGTGAAACTCTAAACCAACCCGTTTAACCCGTCAATCCATAATGGACCTGACTGAATTCAAATCTTTTTGACTCACTAAAAAATAAACTAAGTTAGATTGACTCACTAAATCATCAACTGGTGATAAATCAAACCAAATTATCCGTTTTGACAACTCTTCTTTTTAAGTATATAACACATGTACACCAATTTATAACAATCAAAATATAACATTAGAAGTAGGTAGAGGAAAATCACATGAACAAAATCTGACAAAACACGCTATGAATATTTGAATGATCTGTGCATGGACTATAAAGTTGAGGAAAATTAAATACGACACGATACATAGTTAAACACGTCATTCTCTTGGTGGAAAGAGGAAAGAAGATTACAAATAACAACAACAAACGTGTCTCCAATACTGTCTTACAAAGCAATGGGGTCTTAGGGGATAATCAAGTTACTCATCCAACAGAAACATTCATGAGACCTATATTTTGATCCCTCATTTAAGGAGCGTCTTCACAATTGACTTGACGTTCAGTTTCTTGAGGTCAGTATAGGACTGTCCACAGCCCACAAACATCACTGGAGCCCCAGATACGTAAACCATTGAAAGTGCAGCTCCCACCTGACAAAGGAAACATGTCAATAAATTTTCACCGAGATCGAAATGGTCAGCAGAAATTTCACTTCCTTGTTGAACATGCATAATACCTTATCGTCAATAGTGTCAAATTTTGTGAGCAAGATCCCATCTATTAATCTGGGTGTGGGAGATGTTGAGAGGTCCGCTAATTTCTGCAGTGAAACAGATTTTCAATAACCAAGATGTAGGAAAGAAAAACAAACAATGTGGTAGCACAGATACTATGTAGAACCAAACCTGGTTGAATTTTGAAAGCTGATCAACTGCATCATTACCAACCAGTGCTTCTCCAACAAATAAGACAAGGTCAGGATTGTTGAGGTTGATGAGCTTTGACAGGGCTCTCATCAATGGTTCATTATCCTGAAAGCCAGCACTGACAGTCAGATGAACATGTAAAACCATTGAAATAAATTCCATTGATGACAGCTAAATAAAGCAGATTAACAGGTTTCAACCTAAAACAAGGGTGGTACGCTATTCCAATATACAAAATACAAAATATATATATATATATATACAGAGTTCATCATAGGAACCTAAAACTGGGATAAAAAATCATAGCAGTCCCTCAGTACTTTGTACAACGCTCATAAAATCACCAAGCAATTGACAATAACAATAACTGCAATAATTACCTGCATACGGCCAGCTGTATCAACAAGAACCACATCTGAACCATTGCGTGAAGCTTCCTGAATTGCTTCTTTTGCCACAACGGCAGGATCTTTCTCATAGCCCTTCTCAAATATAGGGATCTGAAAAGGGAATTTTCTTCTAAGACTACATGTTTCCAATAACTAATCATGATATAAATATATAATATATGTGTGTGAATGTAGTATGTGTACATGCATTGCATTAATCTCTTAGCAGTAAAATCAGTATAAACCTGAAGTCTACGAGCATGTGTCCGCAGCTGCTCAACAGCTCCCGATCGAAATGTATCACACGCAGCCATCATGACACTAGTGTTGTGTTGCAGAAGCCAGTAAGCAACCTACCCAAATGCACAAAATAGAATATCTGGTTAAAAAGCAAGTCCCATTAATGGAATTTAAATAAATAGGAGAAAATAATATGATTTTTCTGTACCTTAGCCAAATTAGTAGATTTTCCAACTCCATTAACTCCAACAAACACAACCACGTATGGTTTCCTTTGCTCCTTGGCAGCATGCACGTCCCTCAATATGTCAATAGATCGCTTTGGGGTTAAAATACGAACAAGTGCATCTTCCATTGCTGTCTGTATTCATTTTTCAAACCATAGAGCATCAGTATGAATGTTAAGGAATAAATATAAAGAAAACGCCAGTATCACATGTTGACAGCTCAAAGGATAGTAACGCACATGCACTGTTGAAGATATCCTTGTAAATGAACCAAGCTTTTTGCCTTCGAGACTTGCTGCCACAGACTCACATAGTTTCTCAGCTATTTCCTCGGCCTACAAGAGACCCAAAATGTACACAAAATTAGCAAGCTCCGTAACAGGAAAAAAAAAAAAACAATTGATAACCATTTAGATATTAATTATATTGAGGACAGATGCATACCACATTCTTGGTCATGAGCCTGTCCTTCAGAGCTTTCAAAGCCGGTTCCAAGTCTGACTTCTCCAAATTGGCCTTTCCAGCAATACTGGGCATAAAGATGCACATGAATATTCTTATATTTCCTTTCAGTTCAAAGAAGGAAATTGCAAAGAAGTACTAAAAATAAAAGCAGGTGCAAGTTATTTGCATCAAAAACAACATAACAAGCTTCATCAAACCAGTCGATACCAGAAAAAGGAAAATGGAAACTAGGCAGCATTCCTAAATCTACAAAAACGGAACTTAATTCAAAATGCCGCATAGTTCCCTATCAAAAGTACGACCAAGAATAACTCTTAATTTATTTCATTCCATTAACCTTTTTTCCCCCCAACAATTTATTATCCCAACTCCTTTCCTAAATTTCTTAACACAACTAGTTTAATCACTGCGCATCTTGCCAATGAATGTATCTTTCGGAGAGATCACGTATTACATATTAACATGTCAAAAAAAATATCCACAAGGTTCCAACTCAATAAAATCTATCACATAATTTTTGTCACCAGTACCAGATCACAGGGATAATCATCAAAACAATCAAATTCTCCAGATATCAGTGTAAAGGCAACAATGACAAAAACAGCAAAATCGTCACAGAAGAGTAGAAAAATCCAATGCACAGCAAGCACATATATAATTTTTCAAGAACCACGCCACCAAACCCGTACTATATAAAGCAGTAATTATAAAGCAAATGAAACACAATAATAAAACAAATGAAATGCATAATACGTAAAGACAAATTTCACATTTTCACGACATCTGCAATGAAATCCTACCTCTGGAACATAGACGAAAACCAACCCTTTTTCTTAGCCTCAGGCTTGCTATCCTTCCCAGTATCATCATCATCATCTTCAACCTCGCTATCACTGCTAAGAACCTCTTCTTTATCCATCATACTCTCCCCTTGTTCTTTAGCCAGAAAGTCAACCTTTTTATCCCCATCTCCCTCCCCATCAAGGTGATCCGTAAAGTCCAGTTTGGTTTGCGGAGGAGAATCATCCCAAACCCTGTTTTTCTTAACCACCTTTTTTGGCTCAGCCTTGGCAGCAACAACAGCCTCTTTCTTTTTCCCATTCCCATTTCCATTGGGCCCTTTTCCTTTAAGCTTCTGCAGCCTATTTACATCAAAAGCCCCTATATTAGCACTCTCATTCTCTTTCCCAATATTCACACTACCATTACCACTACTCTTCAAGTTAGCATTAGAATTATTCTTAGCTACAACAAAACCACCATTCTCAATTCTACGCCCATTCTTCCCATCCCCATCCCCATCACTCTTTTTTTCTGTTCCAGCGTTTTTCCCTTTCCCCTGCCACGTGCCGTTTGGCTGTTTCCTTTGAGGAGCCACCGCGGGAAGGGGATTCGTTTTCTTCAAATTCTCGGCGCGTGCCTCGGCCTCGATCTGCAGCTGGCGGAAGATCTCGTCAAAATCTCGGTATTCGGTCTTTTGGGGTTGGTATAGGCCAGAAAATTCGCGCTTGACGGCAGCGAGTAGATCGTCGACGTAAAGGAGGTGGAGGATGCGCTGGTAGACGGCGACGAATACGAGGCCCAGGTCGTTGTGGAAGGTCCATTTGAGGGAGTAGGAGGCTCCAGGAGCATCATAGGTGAAGCTCGCCGCACCGGATCGCTCCTCCAGGAGGCACGAGCGGATCAACGTGTCGATCGGAGACCCCTTGAGCGCGTTGGTGAAGTGGTTGCAGGTCCACAGGATCAAACCTCCGCGCGTGAATATCAGTAATTGCTCCAACATCTTTGATCACTGCAATGCCTCCGTCTGAGATAGATTTTTTTCTGATTTGGGAAATTGAAAAAAAAAATGGAAAAGGTGGGTTAGGTTTGTGGAGGATACGGAAAATGCAGAAGATGATGATGGAATACGCACTGACACGTGCTAAATTGATTGATTCCAGGGACGGTGGAAACCGCGCACGCCGTCGTTGACTCGGACCGTCTATGCCGACGTCGTTTCGAGGTTGATTTTTCTCTAAAAAAGTTAGACAGATATTATTTTTGAAACTACCCATCTTCTTTTTCTTTATAAGATTTATTATTATCTTTTACTTTTCTTTTGTCTTCCAAATCTTTTAATTTTATCATTTTAAATTTAAGATCATTTTAAAGCTACAATTTTACTAATTTATGTAATATTTTAGCAGTTTAGAAAAGGAAAAAAATCTTCATCATATATTTATATCTACAGTAGATAATTTAAGTGTATATTAATACAAGTTTATAAAAAATATAATTATAAAAATATATTATTTATAGACTTAAACTAACGTGCAAGGTTTATACAAAGATTAATTAATATTAATGCGATCTTCATTACTCTAAGTGATGGTTCCTCATCTTTCAAAGTGTTTCTAAACCTTCAATTTTATTTGCTTTCATCAAATAGATGATTATCACAAAAGAAAGAGACAAATAACACAAACACAAAGTAAGTTAGTATACAAAAGATTTATCTTACACAATTAAAGCATATTAAATACTACTAAACATAGTTAACACACACAAATATATACATACAAACAGTTGACACTAACTCAATTATCCAATACATGTCCTTGATATAGAATTCAATTCATTAGAGTTATGCACCTGTGATGGTTCCTGCACTCTGCAAAGTCATAGCCTCAAGGGGTGATCATCTGACCACACACAAGTAGGGATGTCAAAAAATTTCGTATCCGTGGATAAAACCCGCAACGGGTAGAAAATAGATATTCGCGGGTAACGGGTATGAGTATTTTTAATACCCACATGTTAATGGGGCGGGTGTGGGTATCATAGTATCTGTACCCGTGAATATCCGTATTTGCTATACCTAATTTAAATTAAATAAAAAATAAAAAAACATGATTAAAATATTAACATATTAATTTTGAATGAGTTGTGTTTCTATCAATTAGTTTTTTAAAAAAAAACATTTTTTTGTAAACTGTCATTCGACACTATTTAAATGGGTTATTTGGATTTTATTTGAAAATTATGAACCTTATGTATTGTATTTTATTTGAATTTACGATTGAAATATATTGTTAAATATTTATTTTTATTTTTTGTAAATACCCGCGGGTACCCGTGAATATCCGTGGATATTAACAAATTATGCGGGTACCCGCATAACGGATACTCGACAGATATGGATATGAGTACGGGACGAATATTTATCCAGCGAGTAGGGTACGAGGGAGCTATTACCCGTATCCTACCCGCTCTGTTGACATCCATACACACAAGGTTAATCCCTTTCACGCCTAAGACCAAATAACAAATCCAAAGACTACTCTTACCAGAACTCATTATACTCTACTTGAGTGTGAATAATTATTTGAGTTCAGGATACCTCTTTTCGGACATCTCTAATATCAGGGCAAACACTAACAATATCATCACAAATAATTTCCTTTAAAACTCTTTAAACATCATCATTCCACATGCTCTTAACATCATTCTCATATTTATTATTAACAAGGCACAAAAATAAAACCAGCAAGGGAAACTGGCGCTTAGTGTCATTCCCTTCGTAATAATTGGTGCCTCTCAATGCCCAAGCCCTCACAAATTTTAGCACTCAACAACATAAATCGATAATCGGCGCTCAACGACCTGTACTGTAAATGCTCCTAAACCTGCACAATGAGGCTAGTGCTCAGAGCCAGTCTTTTACCGCTAAGTATTGTATCAAAAACCATAAAATGCACTATGTGATACTAGGAAAATTGGACTTGTTTAATTGATCAATTTGATACTTCTCTCTTATTACTTTGGTTCAAAAATAATTTAAAAACATTGAAGCTCGTACTGAATTGCTCAATTACTCAAATTCTAATTATTTTCAAATATCACAAGATCAATCCAACCGAATACAGACATTATAACATGCAACGTTCAAGTAAATCATAAAAGATCACCCCAACAATACACATCAAACTAGATTTATCAAACAATTCAGATCTCATCAGCATGCAAAACATCAAATTTATCAAACTCATGCACACTAAAACCAACTAGCTTCCCTTTCGTGACCAAGTAGCTCACAAGACCCAAACAATTTTATGAACTCCAAACTACCTCTAACCACACATGATTTGTCTTGATTATCGGTTGAGTCGACCCCAACCTTTTTTTATCCTTACCAATGAGGAATTACACAACTTATGAAATTTCAATTTCCTTTTTTTTTGTGAATTTCAAATTCTATTATTTTAAATATTTGAAATAACAACTTAGAATTTATTAGTTTCAACTTGTTTTAATTTTCTCATCCAAACAAGTCATTTTACTTTAAAAAACATTCAAATTATCCAAATATGTAAATTATTCTTTTAAATTACTTCATCCATACACACCTTAAGGGAGTAGGCGAGTCTTGTATCTCATAAGATGCTCAACTTTCTTATATCCATTCAACATTAGACTTAAACTCACACATGGATTCTCAACAAATATTAATGGTTTAAAAATTTGATAACAATAACAATAATAAGAAAGAGAGAATTTTCTTTACTAGGGTTTGCACTACAAGAATATTTTAAATTGTCAACAAATTTTTACTAACGAAAATAAATTTGTTAGAAAACCAAAATTTACCGTTAGATTTTACCAACAGATTTTAGAATTTAAATTATCAACGGATTTCCGTCGGTAAAATCTATTAGTGAGATTCATTGGCAAATTATAATTTATACTGTCGATAAATACTTCTGATGATAATGTATTGCACAATCTATATGTTAAATCTATATGTTAGTAAATCCTTGGATAATTTGTAATTCATATTATCGATAATTTTTCCTATTAATAAATTCGTTTGTAAAATGAGCGATAACTTTTTTGCTAAGTTTGGTGATGTTTTTTATTTATATATTGAAGCGGTATGTGTGAGAAGAATATGAGAATGAATGTGAGGATAATGAAGAGGATAAATAATAACAGAAAATAAAAAATGTGTGACGGTGGTACAATGACAACGATTGTGTGACTGTAATGATAGTTAAAAAGGAAGAGGAGAAAAAGAAAGAAGATGAAGAGTCAAAGACAAACATGACAAGGATGAAGGGAAGGAGGGAGAGGATGAAACAGAGAGAATGAGGAAAGGAGTAAGAAAAAGAGAAGATAAAAAAGAAAATAAGGAAAAAAGGAGGAAGAGGAAAAAAAATGATAAGACAAAATTGTGATATTTATGGATAAATTTTATTAAGAACGAGTAATTACTGTCATTATTAGTAGGATTTTGTGATCATCTCTAAAATTGATCCACGAGACATACATTTTGTTGTTAGTCAATAAATTCAAACTTTCAACAATTTTTTTTTATTATTCACATATCGTGTCAATTAATAACATATAATTTGTTTGTAGTATTCGTTTATGAAAATATGATGACAATTAAACTCAATCTTAAAAAATATTATTTTAAAATAATTAATGACTATAATTATTTTATTCTAATTTTTCAAATTAAAAATATCTTTTACAATAAACATATTTAAAATTATTAATTACAACCAATGTTTATTTTTAAAATTTATGCATTTCTTTAGATATTCTCCCGTTCGTATGGAAACAGAAATAAATCTTATAATAAATTTTAACAGGTTTAGATTTTTTTTTAATATTTATTAATTATAAACGTAATTAATCCCTCTTTCAGTTTTAGCATACTTATATTTACATATTAAAAATTTTAAATATATTTATACATCCAAAAAAATATACAAATAAAAAATATGAAAATGTATAATTTAAATAAGCCCGGCAATAACACCAATTTAAAATAAAGTGTTATCATAAAGAAGTTACATATTGTAAAATTGAGAGTGTAACATATTTGCTAACTTCAGAAATTCATTTCAGGTATTGCTAACGTCTAAAGAACTAACAACACCTTTTTTAGTTTTTTAGTACTGCATTATTATATACATATTCTAATACTTACAGGACTAGTATTTCAACCCACATGCCATGTGGTACAACAATTTATATTTCGTTTTATAAATAAAAACAGTTGTTCAACAAGTACATATTATTTAACGCTTAGAAAGCGACCATAATGTAATAATAAAAAAAAACTTTTAATTAGGTATTAACACATTGAATGGAAATAGATTAGTTTTTTTACACGATTGATTAAAAAAAGTGAGGAGAAAAACAAAATAGTCAGCACATAATAACTATAAATGACATTTTAGGTAAAAGACTTAATTAAATTTAACAACTTTTATTAATTTAAGTATTTTTAAATTAGTTAATATGAATTTTTTTTATAATTTTTATAATTGAATATTTATTATTTAATTTTTTAATTAAATAACGTATTATTATATCAATATGGTAAGAGATATGAGATTTCATTATCATATCCATATGAAATCATTTCATAGTTTATATTAAATTGACATAAGACAAGGTGGTCGTTATGTTCATTGATGACACCATTTCCATTTTGCTTTGTTATTCTTTGTTTTACATGAGAACCTGCATTTTCTTTTACCACTTCGAGCTAAATGAACAAAAATGAAAGAAAAGAAAAAATCAATTAAGAAAATGTAAAAATTTGAAATATTAGATAAGAAAAAAGTAATTTAATAAAAATTCAATTAAAAAATAGGTTTAATTAATCGTAAGGTACTCAGTTTGGTACTAGAGTGTCAAATTGGTACCCGCTTTTAAAAAAATGTCAATTGCATCCCAACTTTTGAAAATTGTTTCAATTAGGTCCCTTTCAGACAGAGTTGACTAACGCCGTTAGTCAACGTGCCACGTGTCAATCTGTGGTTTTTTTAATTTTTATTTTTTTTAAATTTTTAAAAAAAAAATTAAAAATGCCACGTGTCAAGTCCCTGTGTGTGACACGTGGCATTGTCAGTGCCACGTGGCATTGTAATGCCACGTGTCAGTGTCACTATTAGATGTCATTATGTTGATTTCGATTTGGTCCCCACATATGTCTTTTTGTTTCAATTTAGTACCAAAGTATGTGTATCTGATTCAATTTTGTCCCAATTTTTTTTTAATAATTAAAATATTTTTGTAATCCATTTTTTATAAGATTAAAAATAATTAAGTATAAATATTTTTACAAAATTAAGTACTAATATTTATAATGTTTCTCTCAATTTCAGACCAAATTTATTATTTGTATGAATGTTATGCTATTTATAAGTACTAAAATGACTTTTACCACTAAATTTTAATATAAATATCAAATACTTAATTTTTTTTAAACTTTTATACTTAATTACTTTTAATTTTATTAAAAAATATTTTAATTATTAAAAATTATTAGGTCAAAATTAAATCAAATACACATAAGTAGGTACTAAATTGAAACGAAAAAACATAAATGGGGACTAAATCGAAATCATCACAATGGCATCTGATAGTGACACTGATACGTGGCATTACAATGCCACGTGGCACTGAAAATGCCACGTGGCACACACAGGGACTTGACACGTGGCATTTTTAATATTTTTTAAAAAAAAATTTAAAAAAAAATTAAAAAATTAAAAAAAAAATTAAAATTTTTTAAAAAAAAAATCAAAAAAACCACAGATTGACACGTGGCACGTTGACTAACGGCGTTAGTCAACTCTGTCTGAAAGAGACCTAATTGAAGCAATTTTCAAAAGTTGGGATGCAATTGACACTTTTTTAAAAGCAGGTACCAATTTGACACTCTAGTACCAAACTGGGTACCTTACTATTAATTAAACCTAAAAAATAAGTATCAGAAACCTAACGTTGACCCATGAGGGGTGAAAAGTTAAATTGATTTAGCAGTTGTTTTTGTATTGAATGCATGGTTGGAGAAAATAATTGTGTGCAGCATTTATGAGCGTTGCAGCATCAGGAAGAGCACTCTGGAACAAAAGTGAGGCGACAAGAGGTAGCGTTTTCTTGTGAGCCCTCAACTTAATGGTTTGGGGCCACTTTTAATGCTTCTCAAGGAATCCATTAAACCTCACAACAAAGAACTTAATGCTCCCTCTTTTTCCTTCTCAACATCCAATAAACTATTCTTCACTCTCTTCCAAAACCACACATAAATTATTCTTCTTTCATTCAACACTTTCAGGACGTTGAAGTTATCGCTAAGCTACCTCATGTTACACAATCTTCCAATCCAGCTTTTAAATCTATTTCATTCTAACTTAGTCAAAATCAACCTAATAATGCTAACATTCAGGATCACTTCTGTGCTGTCTCTATAGTTTTTAGTGTTCTTTATTATATATTTTAGTTCAATACAAGAACAAGTGTAGCCGGCTATATTGGATATATCACTGCACATGCATCCTACCATATTATATATATATGTATCAACAAACAACACTGATGACAAAACTGCCTTCTAATTTTACTTTTTAAAGCATTTCATTGTTATTCTGTGAACTTGTTTCTTAACTGATATATACTGAAAGAAACTTTTTACCAGTTTATCAGCATAGCCACAGAAAAATCTGCAAGTGATAGAATATATCTAACATATGTGTGACACTGATGGCCATTCATTTGAAAACTTTGACTGGTCATTTTGATATTGAGATAATTAAAGAGAGGGAGGGTCTGAGAAAGCAATGCATATATTATGTATCTATATATATGTATGTTTCTTTTCTAATTTGTTTTCATCGGGCATGAGTATCTGATTAAAGTTTCAGTTCTCTCTCTCTTCATATCCAAGTTGGCATGCAAGTTGTCTTTAGTAATGCAACCGAGTCCACCCTATGAGTACCTTATAATTGAGGCATCAACATCCTCAACAGTTCCATGATCATATACCTATATATATATATATATATATATATATATATATATATATATATACATATATATAAGCTGTCTTGCATATAATTCTGGCTATAGCTACTACTACTACTACCTTCCCTTCTCTTTTATCTCTCTCTATAGATCTCGTACAAACAACAGTTTTAGACTCTTATTAGTACTTACCGGAGAAATATAGACACAGAGAGATAGAGAGAGGGGGAACATATTATATTTATATATATTCTACTTGCCCTTAAACCTCTTTGGTGTGTGCTATTAATATATAGCTACAAATTTAAATTAGAGTGCAAAATAATGATGGCATTATTCCAAAGGAAGGTTCATACCTTCTTCCTGTGCTTATTATCAATCTCTGCATTCTCTTCCCTTGTTGCTGTTGCTGTGCCAAAAGAGCAAGAACAAGATCGGATCTCAGCACTTCCAGGGCAGCCACGTGTGGCATTCTCTCAGTTCTCTGGTTATGTCAGTGTGAACGAGCAACATGGTCGAGCACTCTTCTACTGGTTCACTGAATCTCCCTCTTCTCCTCAGAATAAGCCTCTTGTTCTCTGGCTCAATGGAGGTTAGTCTATGATTCTATATCTATCTATATATATACGTATATTGTGTGTGTGTGTGAGAGAGAGAGAGAGAGCTTCAGTTCTTTTGAAGGCACTGTCTGATGAACATACATATTTTGTTTCCACCTTTGACTACAATACAAGTTAGAGTTTCATGATGTTAGTTTATATACCACACAAATTGTAGAAAGAAAGCTATAATTCTCATTGGAAGAAACAACATGAACAATAACTGCTGTTTAGTCTACATATGTATTACCCTAGAAAGAGATATTATAGGTTTATGTAGGCGATCCACTGTTGTTAACTTTAGCAGAAGGTTCCTTGCATCCTCAAAAGCTTTGCAAGTTACTGAGGAAATGAATTGTTATTGCATGCACCAGCAAAGAATCACAAGAACTTCCAAAACACAGCACAGCTGGCTTTTCTAACCAAAACGATTGAACACTATTCATTTGACAGATGAATTCTAGTAAAATCCAAACATTAAAAACTAAGCAAAGTAAGGAACAGCAGTGTGAGTTCCTAAAATTCGGTATAAGACAAGACAACATTAAGTTAACTGAAATTTAAGTTGTAAGGATTTTGAAAAATAAAGTCTGGTGTATGGATATTTACAACTGGTGAAGTTTTGTGTGGTAGGTTTGCATAATTAAGTTGTTGAGTATTATATCCCTGAACCGTTGCATTTGTTTGAAGTGTTGATGGCTTGTGTTTCCGTGACTATGTACTTGCTGAAGCATTAAGCAAAAACCTTACACTATTGCACATGTTGAGTGTTGACCGTTCTCTGAAATGACCAACCCTATCTAGATTGGGCCTATTAATGCACCCATCTACCTCTCTGCCACGCTTGACTTTACAATCTTCACTATTTTCCTTCTTTTCTTTTTCTCTTTTGCTGAAAATTAACACTGTTTTCTTCTACCATGTTCCACTGATTCGGAGGAAGAAAAAATGACAAGAAGCAGCTTAAGAAAACGCAGAAGTCTTTCTGCACAGTTGGAGAAAATAAAAGAAGAAAAGAGCCAAAAATAATAAGGAAAAAAAAAAAAACCCTAAGGTGACCCATGTGTGGCCTCGTGATCTAACTCTGTCTGTATCTTTTTTGGGCCATATTCGTTCCATTTCTGACATATATTCCCTGTTTGGAAGAACCTATTCCATGCTTTACCCAAGAAAAAACAAAACCTTTTTGTTCCCTCTTTGTATTTTAGGTAGAAAAACAAACAGAAACAACAGCAACTCAACGCATAGTGAACTCTAACCTTTCCATTTTGTACCTTCAAAAAGATGCTTATTTTCTCATTAATTCTCCCCTTTTGGGTACCTGTCTCTCTCATATTTTTTAGGGTATTGAAATCACACGATTCAACCGGAGTTGTTTGACTTTTTCATCTATTTTCTACGTTTCAAATTATATGTTTTCAGAACTTAATTGGAGTTTAGTATAAAGTTTACCTCAATTCAATTAATCCAAGAATTACTTTTATAACATTAAATTCATTATTTTTTTAATAATTACTTTAATCACTTATAAGATTATCTCCAATTAGTTAACATTGTAAAAGTATTTATACAAACACTATATAAAAATATATTCATGTTTCACAGCTTAATTCTTTTTATATCACAAAGTAAATCCTTATATCAAACCTTTTTTAATATACAATTTATAATTTTAACAACATCTACTTAAGTATTTTTAAAATTTACATTTTACTTGTGTATGCAAACTAATATACATGTTATGTATGAAATACAAATCAATATATATGAACAAAGTATTACTTTTTTTTATTTGTTTAACAGTATCCTTAAGACCTGTGGTTTGCAATTTTTTAAACCAAAAACCATAAGTAATCAAAAGGTGTTAACTGACAAAGACAAAAATTTAAGAAGAAAGTCAAGACTTTATAATGCTGCAAAATGCCACTGTGGTCCTGTCCCATCCAAATTCTGGGACCAGAAAGTTTGAGATCTTTTTCCACACTCATCAACAAACCAAAAAGTTATAATGGTTGAAATTTAAGGCTGAAAACTTTATGGCTTAATTAGAGAATGTGGTAGGTATTATAAGGATTTCCACACTGCACTTGCATATCCATATCAGTTCTCTGATTAGGCTAAAAAGGGCACCACATTTCAAACTACTAGCAAGTAAAGTTTGTGTAGTAATTTTTTTAGTGTATCTGTTAAATATGGCAGATACATAATCTTATACAACCTAAAGCTTCAAGTAAAACATGACAATGAAACTCAGTATCAAACATTAGTTTCCTCACTACACAAAAGGCACCTGCATTATTGCTTATAATGTTTAAAAGTGTTAAGAATTAAACTTTTAAATTTAACTTAATTCTACAAAATCTACTTGCAAAAAGTGAGGTTTGAACAGTCACAATGAACTGATAATTTCTGCATTTCTGGTTCAGGGCCTGGATGCTCATCTGTAGCATACGGTGCATCAGAGGAAATTGGGCCATTCCGTATAAACAAAACTGGATCTTCTCTGTATCTCAACCCAGATGCATGGAACAGAGGTAATGTCCATTGAATCAACTCTTATCATTATTACACTGGGTCACTTCACTACATAGGATTTGTAATTCACATCGATTACAATATACCACATATTTTTATTAAGATTTCTCTTTTCATTCATGTTAAGCCTTTCAGAATGACAATATATGATGAAAACACAATTTTGCTTTCTTTTTTTCAAATTGGTTTTCAGAAGCAAATATTCTTTTTCTTGAATCACCTGCTGGTGTTGGCTTCTCATACACAAATACCAGCTCCGATCTCAAAACTTCAGGGGACAAAAGAACAGGTAGAAGTAAATTTTGATGTGCAGTTGTGAATATAATTGAGTTTTGTCACCATTTTTCATATCATTCTAAGAATTTCAAATTGGTAACACAGCTCAAGATGCACTGATTTTTCTAATCAGATGGTTGTCAAGGTTTCCACAGTATAAATATAGAGAGTTTTACATTGCTGGGGAGAGCTATGCAGGTACTTGAAATTTTTATCTGACATTTGGTGTAATGAAATTTTTTATCTGACATTTGGTGTGAATATTTTATGCTTTAGGGCACTACGTCCCCCAGTTGGCTAAGAAAATCCATGACTATAACAAAAACAATCCTCAAATTATTAATCTCAAAGGGTTCATTGTAAGTCAATTATTTTTCACTCAATATATATGCTAAGGATCAAAATTACATCTTTTGTTTAGTAAAACTATGCATTTTGCTTGTGATATGAAAACTGCAGGTTGGAAATGCTGTGACTGATAGCTACAATGATGGCATTGGAACCATCACATATTGGTGGAGCCATTCTATGATATCTGATCACTCCTACAAATCCATTCTCAAGTACTGCAATTTCACTTCAGAAGAAACATCTAAAAAATGTGATGATGCTTATAGTTATGCAGTTAACTATGAATTTGGAAAAATAGATCAGTACAGCATCTACACCCCAACGTGCCCAATATCACTGAACAATACTGTCAAACACATACGGTTCAAGAATCTTCATATGATTTCAGGATACGATCCATGTACTGAAAATTATGCAGAGAAATACTATAACCTTCCTGAAGTGCAGAAAGCAATGCATGCAAATCTTACCAGCATTCCTTACAAATGGACTGCTTGCAGGTTTGGTTTTTTCACTGCATTCTACTGTTAGCAGAAACTAGATATTTTGCTTCTAATGAGTTGAAATCAAAATTCAGTTCATATAAATTGTATGAACTTACGAGTTTCAAAATTTGAACTTTGGTTTGTTGCACAGTGAAGTGCTCCTAAAGAATTGGAAGGATTCTGAAATTTCTGTGCTGCCTATATACAAAGAGTTAATTGCTGCAGGATTGAAAATATGGGTATTCAGGTATGGTTTTATATCGTTTTTTTTTCTTTACATGCAAATATAGTCATGATCGTTAAATAGAAAATACTTTCAATTATTTTCATATATATATATTTTATGAAAGTATTTGCTTCATCACATTCACGACCTATTCAAAGTTTGACACCCTTTGAAATTCAGTAGAAAACTTCAAATGTTTTAAAACCGTATTTTTTATTCGACTCTTGTAATTAAAATGAAAGGAGGCAATATAGAAAATAGAAAAAAGAAAAAAAATCAAACTCATTACTATTGTTTAACTTTAGAATAGGTTTATTAAATACTCTTTTCTTTTTTTTATGACTAGGAAGGACAAAGTCTCCCAAACAAACTAAGGATAAATACAAGTCTTTTTTTTTCCCTACTTTCACATACATATATACTTTGGTCCTATATTGATTTGGAAAAAACATGTTTAATTTTTTATGCTAATTAAAAAAATATAACTTTATTTTAAGTTTATTTCTTATTTCAAATGACTGTGATTTTTTAAAATATAAAATAAAAATAATATTATACTTTGCTTGCTCAGTTTCTGACTAATTTTGCTATCATTTAACAATTTTTCTTAAAAATCATCATACAACTTCATAAAATGTACCTACTCTATCAAGAAAATTATTACATAAAAATTACATTTAATGTCTTTAAAATGTAAAATACAATATAAATAAGAGAATATTATAAGATTTAGAATTATTCTTTACCATTAGTATATAAAATTTTGTATGACAACCTAGACCCTACATCCATAACCTAAACTCCTCCCAATAGCAGCATCAGCATGAGTATAATAAGAATTAAGAAGCTTGTTAATATTTTTAAATTTTGTACGTTATGCAGATATACTTGATCTGCATAAAATAGAAACTGATGAACAGTGTTTTGGTTTTGCTATAATACAGCGGGGACACAGATTCTGTTGTTCCAGTAACTGCCACAAGGTTCTCTCTGAACCACCTTAACCTCAGCATCAAAACTCGTTGGTATCCATGGTACTCTGGTGGACAGGTATTACAGTTAACTAACTAAATTTGAAAACCACAAAACATAGATATACGAAATGATTTTTTAACCATTAAATTTTGATAACTTTTTTTTATAATATGAGATAATATTTTTTAAATGACTTTTTTATTTTTTTATTTTTATTTTTTAATTTTTTATATTTTAAAATTACTTAAAAATGTCACAAAATTTAATCGTGAAAATAACACTGTTTCATATATATTAGGTTGGAGGATGGACAGAGGTGTATAATGGTCTAACTTTTGCAACAGTAAGAGGAGCAGGCCATGAAGTTCCTTTGTTTCAGCCAAAACGAGCTTACACCCTTTTTAAGTCCTTTTTGGCAGGAAAACAACTTCCAAAACATTGACATATTGCACTGTAACACGTTAATTCAGCATGTTAAATCAATGCACCATTCATTAATATATATCTTATAGTTTCTTGCTTCCACAATTTACACACATTCTACTAATAAACTTCATCCTTTTTTCACAAGATAAAATCTACTTTTCACTTTCACTCAGTGATGAATGTTGCATTAAGAAAACTTTTATTTGAATGTGACACCAATATTAAAATCATTAGATCTTATAAATAAGAACGAAAAGTGCTATATACTATAAAAACATTAGTGGTGCAAATTAAATAAATAAAGCATGTAATATTTTTGTTGCTTTTAATGTATTGTAACTAGTAATAGTGATGTAGTTTTTTAAAAGTGGATTAGAAAGTACTTTTAACAGTTCTGAAAAAGAAAAACAAAATCGCAATGATAAAAAATAAAAGACGACGGAAAAATTGTTTTGAATAAATTAAAGGTCAAAGAATAAACAACTGAATAATCTTACCCGAGTTTTTAACTGGGGTGTTCTGTGTTACAAAATACTTTTAATTCAAAATGTATACAAAAAATTAATTGAATATTTTTTCAGAATACAAAAAGTAGTAGAATAGAAAAGCAATTCCATTAACAGAGTAACAAAACCACAGTTTAGAAAAAAGCGAAAAATCACAAAATCGCCCACCGTGGGGCTCGAACCCACGACCACAAGGTTAAGAGCCTTGCGCTCTACCAACTGAGCTAGACGGGCTTTTGTTTAAAAATTTATACCTAACTTATAAATTAAAATGAGATTTAATTGAAGTGAAAAAGTTTGAAACTTTATTGAACTTAGGAGCAACCCTAATGAAGGGAGGGGAGAAATTGATAGAAGGCAAAGTTTTTTGCTTGGAGGGTGAAAGGTGGAATCGGGAGTACATAATGGAGATGCATTGGTTAAATGGATGAATTGGACAATGAGACCGAAAACTCGGTTTGTACTTGTGTTTAAGATTAGTCGTAGATTGGACCAATCGTAAGGTAACAAACAAGTGATCCCTTCGAATTGCTTTCATTGTCGCATGCCATGTGTTTCTCACTTGTTACTGTCAAATTTACACCTCATCAAATAGGTCACTCTTCCTTTTCCTCTCAATGATTTCAAAGAAAGTGAATAGAAATGTGTCCTTAATTTCAACTTCGTAAACTTCAGTTTCACGTCACAAACCTGAATTGAAGGAAGATACTTAGAAAGAACTGTAAAAACTGTAGATATGAAAAATACTTAGTGACATATTTTTAACAAAATTTCTTTGTTTTTTTAACATGTTTAGTGAATTGTTTTAACCGACATGAATTTTCACTAATTAACTGATTACAAGTTCAGTACTTTTTTCATTAACATAGATCTTAGATAGCAGGGAATATGAGAAAGCTAAAGGGTGATTGAAAAGACTCTCACACATAGCAGAGCAGAGTTCATGGGGAAATATTGACCGACAAAAACGTTAACAGGTGCACTAAACCAAACCCCAACATCAACAGACACCAGCAGCTTTATTTTACCCTAACTTCTGTTCACTGCTCACCTTTCAGAATCTTGGTGGTGTGAGGAGAGTTCTCTGCAATGCGTGTTGTAGTTTTAAATTTCTTACCATGGTTTCTGTGGATGCTGAGTAGTGGGTGGGTTCACCTTTTGTACAACCAATACTACCCCTATCAGCACACACAATAACTACATTGCCACCATTACAAGTTTTCCACCCAACATAACATGCACTTTAGTTGCAGTACACTCAAAATAATTATAACCAAACTTTTTAATTTATGTGCAAAATGAGTCAAAAGAAAGGGGGGAGGTGCGGAGGTGGTGAGACGAAGAGATGAGATCTGAAAATGAGGGAGATAAAGGAAAAGAAAAAATGGTGATGGAGCTTTCAATGAAGAGAATTAGTGGCTATTAAGTAGGTAGGTTGGTGTGACTCACAAAAGTCTGAAAGTAGGTGCTGGTGGGATCTTTGTAATTCCATTCATGAAGATGGAGGAAACATTAAATATAAAGATAGGGATTGAGTTGGGAGTGTGTAGAAGACAAAGTAAAGTACCCAATCAACCCTTCTCTCCATGGGAAAATAATGTGGCAATTTGGCAAATGGTTGGTGGGTGTGTGGGATTTTTGTTGTTTACTTTACCCGGTTCATGATGAAAAAACAAAGGATGTTGGGTTTTCTCTTTTCTCCACCCAGGACACGGGTGAAAAGCAGAAAAAAAAGAAGAAGAAAATGAATGAGAAGGGTAGACAGGTAAATGCAGAGCAATTGACCCATGAATATCAGAAAAAAAGAAAAAAAAAATGGTTGGAAGGGGATCTGAATGATTCCTAAAAGCCACCATGGCACGATGAGGGAGGTGAAGGGCAACAAAAACCAAAGTACTGAAAGCCAAAACAAAACCAAAGCCTAAAAATAAGGTTGGAACCAACAACTGCTACAGCGTAGCAGAGAAACAGCATCATCCCATCATCTCATTTATCTATCTTTGCCTTTTTTCCAGCCCCTAATCTATGTATCTATCTATCCATATCTATCTATCTTCAAATTCAATACCCTCTTTCTCTCTCTGACCCATTCACATTAACACGTTCGTCAATTTCTCTCTCTACACAGACACCAACAACGAATGACACAAGGAAAGAAGAAACATGGAAACTCCACGCATCATCCTACCATCAAAACCAAAGAGTCCACACCACACCATCCAACCCAACCCAACCCCTCTATCTGTCTTTCTCTCTCATCAATGGCCCAGCTGGACCAAAATTTATGTAGAAGAAAGAAAAACAAAAAACAAAGAATGGGAAACAAAAGAGAGAAGTTAGATGTGTTCAAATGTCCTCCAACCAAACCCACCATACATCTCTCTCCATTTCACTCTTTCTCTCTCATCACAACTATGTTCCCCGAATTGCCCTTCTGCAAGCCCCCAAAAAATCCCATCTTCATCACTGCTCTTTCAAAACAACAATATTTTTCACCGAGTTATGTGGGCTTTTTGGGTTTCTTTGTCTCGGTCAGAGTTTCTCACAGAGAAAACAGGAAAGCGAGAACCTTCTTACCCCTTCCCCTCTTCTCTCTTTCTTGGGCCTCTCTTTTCCTATTTCTTTCACTCACGTTTTGTTCCATCACCCATCACCCCTCACCCCACCCCACCCCACCCACCCACCTTCTTCTTTCTCTCTTTCTGCCTTTTCCCTTTAGCTTTCCTTTGCTCTTGCCCTGTGCCTCCTCTTATTTCTCTCTGATCTCATGAAGAAGATGAAAGGCGTTGTCTCCATGGACCCTCCTTTTGAGGTCTATCAGGATCAGAGGTCTAGGCTCAGACACCACAGTCTCTTGCAGGATTATGAAGACTTGCACAAGGTAACGCCTTTGTCTTCCCCTCTTTTGTATTTTCCTCCAAGATTGTAATTTTTGGTTGTGGGTTTCTCTGGATCTGGGTGTTTACTTTATGTACTCGGGGCTTTTGCTTGATTTGGGGCTATGATGGTTCTTTGTTCTTGAAATTAAGGATTTTTTTTAGGAGGAATCAATAAAAGGATTGTGTTTTGTTTGCTATTTTGTTTCCTATGTATGATCATTTGTTTGGTCTAACGGGTCTGTGATGGTTGATTGTTGTGAAAATTGAGGGTTTTTTTTTCTTCTGTGGGAACAATGAAGGGATCTTTTGTTTTGATTAATATGCATGTGTTTGACAGTTTGTTTGGATTTGATCCATGTTTATGTTCCGATCTGATGGATGATGGGTTTGTTCTCATTTCTCTCTTGACGGTATCTGTTTTCATCTCATATTTCTTTCTTGGTTCCCTTATTCCTCACATATCAATGTTTTTGGACTCCAACCAAATATATTTTCTTATATGTCCAATTTTTGGGTATTTAATAACACAAAGCACAGTAGCATGCGGTGTTCTTGTGATGTGAGTTTCCTTATTTTTGTTTTTTTTTTCTTATATATTTTTAATAAAGCTCTACTTCTTTCCTCTGCACAGTTTTCAGCTTCAGCCTCTTGGTTTTTCTGCTAATTACTTCTTTGTTTTGTTGTCTCTTTTGGATTTTGGGTTTGTAAATCAAATTGGAACTAGTTATATTATGAAGAACTGAATCATACTTGATCATTAGTTTTGTGTGTTTATGTTTCATGTCATTTATTTTCCGCTCGGCTTTCCACTTTACACTTTATCTTATCCTGGACTCAATAATTAAATAATACTTGATTGTTAGACAGTCATTTAGTTAGTGTGTTTATTTCTCTATTTGCCTCATCAAGGCTTTGCTGCAAAGGTTTTTTGCCAACATAAGTATGCAAAAACTGGTCTAATCTAATTTATTTCTAACATGCACAGGAAACAGAAGTCATGAGAAGGAAATTGCAGGATGCTGAGCATAAAAGGTTGATACTGGAAGATGAAGTTAGGTAATGATTCATGTCTCAAAGTAGATTGTGGATCTTCATAGTTTGGAGTTTATTGTTATACATAGGTGCTTATTCACATCACTGTCACTCTTATGGCTGCAGATTTTTGAGGCATAGATACAAATACTTGCTAAAACATCCTATTCCAAAGCCTCAACCAAAGAAAGAAGTTGTAAAGTCCCAAAAGCTCAAAATTCAAGCTCCCATTATCTCGAAGGGAAAGAATTACAGTAGAAAGGATCATACTTCACGATCCCACTCTTCATCTCATTTGAACCCTAATGGAAAGATACCCAATGTGGCTGAAGTGTCATTGCAAAAAACTAGCCATCTGTTTGATCTAAACCAGAATGCTAGAAATTTTACCTATAGTAAAAAAGACAGTACTATTCACAATTCTGCTTCTCCAGCACTAGACTTGAATCACAAGGAAAGAATTCACAGCAGCAAAGAATCCACAAAGAAGAGTGTAACTCCATTCTTTGACTTGAACCAGATATCGGTAATTAATTGCACATACTTGCACATACTGTTTACATCACGGGTTCTTGTTGTTTATGTTTAGTTCAAGTATGCTCATAGTTTTTGGTTGGTGTGATGCAGAGAGAAGAAGAAGAGTTGCAAGGCAACAGTGAACTAATGAGGATTGAAGAACCAAAGAGAAATACACAGAGAGTTGGAAGTGATGAGCAGCACAACGACATCAAGCTCTCAGCTTGTAGAAGTGTTGGCGATGGATCAAATAGGGCAGGGAAGAGGAAGATTTCATGGCAAGACCAGGTTGCATTGAGGGTTTGATCTTTAAAAGTACAGTAGGCTGATTTCAATGCAACATATTTTTAACCTTCGATTCTAGTTTTATGTTTTTCTTTGTAAAGATAAAACATACATTATAGAATCATATGTTCAATATATATATGTATATGAGATGAAATGGAGAATTATGTTCTCCTAATTCATCATATCTTTCTTCTCTTCATGAGTTGTTTGATTTATCTTTTTCCATGAGAAAGGTTCACCAAAATTGGTTTTAAAGTCCTTGGTTAAGTTGGGTGATCTTAGTTTCTTGTGCTTTGTGGCTGGATTTACTATGTCTTTTTGTTAGATCACATGACAGAGATTTGTTTTGTTCATTTTAGTATTGAAACTACGAATCATAAGATTCTTGCTCTTGGTTGTGTTCTACCTAACCTATCAACCATAATTAGAAAAGTATAAAAGAATACCGTCTATTTTACCAGAATTTAGGCGAAGATGTTGGGACCTTAGCTACAAAAACATAGTAGTTGTTGAATGTCTACTATGCAGAAGTTGTTAAGAAATCTTGCAATATATGTCTAGTACCAGAATTATTGATATTTGATTGTTTTGGTTGGATATTAACCCCATCAATTACCAACCAGGAAAAAAGTGTCTGATTTTGTACTTATAATTTAAGTTGATTGTAATTTAGATGACACTTTTCTTGTTGAGTTCTCCCATGATTATTTTTTTTCGCTCTTTTAATAAAGTTTTTACTTTTTGTTTTAGTTGACATTTGTAATATATTTTTATTTTTTTGATAACTTTTACACTAAACATTTAGTCTTTAAAAAAATCTCTTTTTGTTATATTGATCTTTTAGAGAACTTCACGTTTTGTATTTTATAGTTTATCGACAATTGTTTCGGTAGTATTATTTTTATTTCTTTTAATGTTTTTACATTTTTATCCTTTGTCTTAATTTGAACATAACTTTCAAATTGAACAAAATTGTTCTAAACAAAAAAATAAATAAATATTTCATAATATGTCTATTTATAATAATTTATAATTGAGATCTCTTTATAAGAGACATTTTTTTTTTTGTCTATTGAATATATTTTAAAATCATAATATTTTAAACAAAGTTATCATTACGTTACATGCAACACTAAAAATAGAGATAAATTCTCTATGCACAACAAATAATATATTACTACATAATACAATTATTTTTTAACACTAAAAAATAGAGATAAATTATCTATGCACAACAAATAATATATTACTACATATGTGATTTTTTTTCTTGTACGTTATATTGTTGCTCAAATATATCATTTAAACAATAAAATGCAAAAAAAAATATATATATAAAGAAAATATAATATATACTTTTATACGTAGAGAGATGTGTTACTTTATTTGTATTCCGTTTGTAAACGAATTAAAAATACAACAAAAGGTTAGTTACAATAAAAGTATTAAAATAGATATTTTATAAGTTTGGAAAATTTTGTTAATGATTTTTTAGTTATTTTAAATGGCTAATGTATTAGCAAGAAAATTACTAACAAAATTTCGTAAATATTACTAATTTATAGAAAAACAGCTTAGGATTTCAAAATTCACAATTTTTTCTGTAAATTTTATGGTGGATTTTAAATTCAAAAAAAAAAACTGTGAGAAATTTCTAAACGAAAAATATAGTTTTAAATAATTTTATTGCTAATTTTAAATTCACAAAAAATTAGTAATCAAACTTCTAGGTCTGAAATATTCACAATTGCAATTAAAGTAGCATTCCAACTTCTAATTATATCATTCCAAAGTATACTATTAAGTGAAATTTACGTAATTATATCAATCATAAATCACAAAAATATAGTTCATAATTAATATATATATATATATATATATATAATTCTTTTTTTATCACAAAAAAAAAACTTAAAAGGATATTTGAAAATATAAAAAGAGTGACTCACATAATGTTATAAACACTAAACTAATTCCACTTTTAACTTATTCATGTTCTTTTTAAATTTTAAATCATCTTTTATTTTTGTAAAATTTACCATAATTACACATAGATAACACCAACACATAAAAACAAACAAAGTAAGTTAGGGATGATTTAAAATTTCTAAATTTTAAATAATAGAGAATATACTACAAATTTTAATATTGTTATGTACTTACTATCAACATCAAACACCAAAGTTCATTTAGTACAAACATGTGCTAATAACCACAGGCACAATCTCACTAAAACTGGTGTGTTGACTAGCAATATGAGATCTTACATCTTTCTATGCTTCATCACTTATAGTATATGAGACACGTAATACATGAGATATAGTTATAACACATACAGGCAGCCTCCCCTAATACCGAGCATGGCAGAATAAATTTAGTATCTCTCCTAAGTTCGACTACTGCTGACACTTTAGATATGAACTTCCTCGACTCTCACCATTAGTTATTATTGTTTATATGACTCCAATAATTAGTTATTATTGTCTATATATAATCTTTTTTTTATCATAAAAAAGAAACTTAAAAGGATATTTGAAAATATAAGAAGAGTGACTCACACATAATGTTATAAACACTAAACTAATTCCCATTTTTAACTGATTCATGCTCCTGTTTAAAATTTAAATCATCTTTCTACTCTTGTAAAATTTACTGTAATTACATGCAGAGAACACCAACACATAAAAACAAACAAAGTAAGCTAGGGATGATTTAAAATTTCTAAAATTTAAATAATAGAAAATATACTACAAATTTTAATATAGTTATATACTTACTATCAACATCAAACACCAAAGTTCATTTAGTACAAACATATGCTAATAACCACAGGCACAATCTCAATAGAACTGATGTGTTGACTAGCACTATGAGATCCTACATCTGCCTATGCTTCATCACTCATGTAATACACGTAGTACATGAGATATAGTTATAACACATACAGGCAGCCTCCCATAATCCACCGAGCATGGCAGAATAAATTTGGTATCTCTTCTAAGTTCGACTATTGCTAACATTAAAGATATGAACTCCCTCGACTCTCACCACTAGTTATTGGTTTTTATATGACTCCAATAATTACTTATTATTGTATGTATCTACGCCAATACACCTCACATTGAACCAAATCATGGTAGAATTCCCTTCCTAAGAACTTCCTTATCAATCCAGTCATCGCACAAACATTACTCAGAGAGCTAGTGAAATTACAAGAAATCCACAAAAACACAAAATGTAGCACCTGACGATACAGGAAGAGTATCAAGCGCTCTTACCTCATGGGCTCACTATCAAGTGAGAGGTCCAAGAATGCAAACATAAAGCTCGACATCCTGACCCTTAGAGCTCTCTGACTTTGATTTCAAAACTAGCACCCAGTGTCTTGCATCCACCGTTCATCTCGGGAAATCAATAAATGTGAGCATCTCAACTTGCTTAATTGGTTCTAATTGGTACTTTTTCTCCTTTAAAGTTTTAGTTTAATGCAATTTTTAAGTGTATTATTAGAAACCAATTGTTCGAACCTCCAATACTTTCGTTCAATCTTTCCCCAATTTCAAACACAATCAAATACATATTCCTATTTGACAAAACTCATTTAACAAATTATATCCATATAATTTATCATTTCACCAATTCAAATCAAAATATCATATAACCCAATCACTCATAAATTACAAATCTCAACAATCATAACAACTAATAATCAATACTAGTTTTCCTTACCTTTTTAGGGCTCTTGATTTAAGGTTGCTTCTAAGCTCTGTGTCTCACAAATGTTCTAAAAACACAGACAAAACTTAAATTAATTATCTAAGCACATCCTTAGAATCACAACAGAACAAGAAAAACTATCGAACTTCCTAAGACGGCATGCAAGACCAACAAGTTCACATACATCCAGATCAAATTTTTACTCAAAAAATGAGACAAAACACAAAGAAAACTTAAATTAATTATCTAAGCACATCCTTAGAATCACAACAGAACAAGAAAAACTATCGAACTTCCTGAGACGACATGCAAGATCAACAAGTTCGCATACATCCAGATCAAATTTTTACTCAAAAAATGAGACAAAACACAAAGAAAACTTAGATTAATTATCTAAGCACATCCTTAGAATCACAACAGAACAAGAAAAACTATCGAACTTCCTGAGACGACATGCAAGACCAACAAGTTCACATACATCCAGATCAAATTTTTACTCAAAAAAATGAGACAAAAAATGAACTTACTCTATTTGAAAGATTGATCTGTTAGATACTTTGTCCTTGAGGCTAAGATCTGACTGGTGTGCTTGAATCTTAAAAAAGATAAAAAATAGAGTTGAAATCTTAAGAAAGACACAAAAATTCTAAAGAAAAAATTTTAGAAAGATAAAAGTTTTCATGAAATGAACTTGTTTCTAATAGATTTCTATTTATACATGACTTTATTTAATAATAAAATATAAGTATTTACTTTATAAAAAAAATTCCACCAACATCCATTTTCCAACAGCAATAACATTTTCATACATATTAATTTTACAAACAAAATTTATTTAGTAAGATATTACTTGTAATATTTATACACTAAAAGAAATTGTTAATTAAGATACTTTTCTAAAAATCTTAAAAATCTCGTGGGAAAATATTTTTTAAAAGAGATAGAAATTTATATAATAAATATTTAAGCGGCCTAAAATTGTTAATGTTGTAGGTAAGGTTCTTTTTTATTTCCTGATTCAATTTATAATTTTTAAACTGTTATCACTTAAGATTAATATACAAGATCATAATATTTTACATATTTTTTGTAATATTTATATTATTCAACATTTGATATGGTTGGACCACTCTATAAACTTCAAATCCGAGGTAATTTTATCGTTCCATCCTTTCCCTCTCTTTTTTTCAAACAAACGACAAAATCATGGCACACAGATACATGAAGAGTGTATTCATTTAAACTTCCTTCTCTCTCCTGTATGAATCGATTTACACTAATAAATAAATAAATTATCCTGAGTTTGATTTTAATTGTTTTTAAATGTAATAAGACAAAATAATAAATTTTTTTATTGATTACATAACTATGAATAGTTAATATATTTAAAACATGAAAAAGGAGTTTTTAACAAGAAATTTTTTGACAAACTGACAAACTTTCTATAAATAAGATTAAAAAAGATTAATTTTTTATTTTTTAAAACATCATATTCTATTTTTCACATTGCAATTCTCTGTATTCATATTTGACATTGTACTTCTCTTTATTTCAAAGTTCACTCTGTTATGCAATATATTATATTTTATCTTGTTTTGTTTGAACTAAACTAAAAAAAATTATAAAAGAAAATGCTTAATTAGAGTTTTGACAATTACAATAAACATCCCCACGAAAATACATAATCAAGCAATCAAGTTTAATCATTACAAGGATAAAAAGGGTCTCATAAATTGAAATTAGATAACTTAGAAACATCAGTTTCCTAAAATACTTCTTTTTCTTATTTCTATTCCTCCAAACAATACATCTTTTTATATAGTTTATATTTTTTCTACTCTCTATTTCAATCCAAACAAAAATGACAATGAGAATGAGAATGTCTTGCAACTCTAAAACGTACTAAAATAGGGTACATTAATAACTCAGGAAAAGTATTCATGAATCTAAGCACAAGACATATAACATGTCTGTTACTCAGAATTCTCAGAATTTGCAGCATCACAAGCACCACCAGCAGAACTGTTTGGGTTATTATGTTTTCTAATATTAGCCAGATGCTTCTTTCCACTTTTATGACTCTGCATCACAATTTCTGAGTGAGTTCGAACCTCACAAAATGCACAATAAAAACTAAACTTCTTCATTGTAGCATTGCTTTTCTGAACTTCTTTCTCAGTGGTTGTTGCTTCATTTTCATTATCTGTGCCACCCAAATCTTGGCTTTTCTCCACAGCCAAATCCTTTTCTATGGGTTCCACTTTACCTTTGTATGCAGGGTTCATGTCAGATTGAAGTGTTTCACCATTCTTTCTTGCATCCAACCCTGAATTCATGGTAACAACCACTTTATCAGATTTCTCACACTGGTTACTTTTCTGTAATGACAGCGTTGTTGTGGTGCTCTTACCCTTTTTTCTAGTAAAGGATGCTTCTTTAACCTTGTGCTTTTTCCCTTGAAGATGATCATTCAAGCCTTTTTCACTTGTGGTAACAATTTGACATAATGCACAACCCCAATCCTTCTTGGGTTTCTTCTCCAAGCTAGTTCCAGAATGGTTGTCATCAAGCAGAAAAGGTGTCTCCCGTTTTCGTTTCACACCACCAAGATTAACATTTATCACCTCTTTGTGCTTCACACCAGAAAGATCATCATCTACCATCTCTTTGCACTTTGCAACAGAAAGAGCAGCATTTGACTGCTGCAACATCACAAACACAACACAATATATTATAATAACTAGTCAATCCAAAGATTAAAGTACACTACAAAGAAAAATGTAATGAGTATGTGTGTGCTACTTTGAAGGTGATAGAATGAATGCACATGCCAATGAGCACCAGTAAAAGAAAAGGCTGAATCACATGTTTATGGATGATGGAACACAGTATGGCTTGGCTTTTTACTGTTTGATAGATAAATAGAAATGAAGTCTAATGGGACCTTGAAAAGGTCACTGTTTCACCAACAGAAGAAAATACAAATCACTCTTCCAATAGCCACGTGACTTGGGCCACTGTAAAGATATTAAATTTTTATCTGCCAAGCAAATAAATCTGCTTTGAGTAACTTCTTTTGGGAAAAGAATTCAATTTCACCTATGTAATGGAAACTAGCAAACAATCAAATATATATTCCCAAGGTAATAAACCAAAAAGTCATCCTTCTTTTCATCTCTCAAACTGTTTTCAAAGTTATTCTTTTTAACTTATGCTGAAAAAGAATAACAGGTCCCTGTACACACACACACACTACTCTCCCTATTCTGAGCAATGTCCCAAGATAACTTTGTTAAAAAATTAAAGAGAAGTTCTCATTGAAAAATGTAAAAATATACATACTCTATACTAACATTCAATTCAACTATTTTAATAAACTTTCTGTATTTTTATTTGTGCTTAAAACCTTACTTAGAAAGCCTTTATATTTTATCTTCTCACATTCAGTTTCAACCCTCCCATTTTCATCCAAGGGTCATCATAACAATGCTAAATGAGTACATGCAGCAAAAAAATAAAATAAAATGGACTAAATTTAGTTCCTCCTAATACAAACCTCCATGGAGAAACTGCAGTTCAAGTTGTTAACTTTTCACTCAGATGAAGATAGATGACTCAAATTTTGAATACTTATTTAAATCTGAACTTTCAAAATAAAAAAATGATTCTTCTGATATCAAGGTTCCAGAATAGATGTCACCAAACACCACAAAAATACTCAAAGAACATTCTTAAACAATGTGAAAACTTCTTACTAAAACTATTGTCTAATATAAAAATGAAAGAAAGCTTTTCACAATCCAAACACCACTGTAAATAGAGAAGACATAAAGGAAAAAGGGTAAATTGAATATTGAGATAAATCACTAACCTTAATAGTTAAGGTTTCATTTGGCCTCTGCTTATATAACTGTCTAATCTCAAGTCTAGGACGTAACTGGGGTTGTGGTCCACCACATAATTTGTTGTTATTAACAGAGTTGTGCAGTGTCATTCCTGGGATCATAGTCAAGGAAACTCCTCGTTCACCATAAGTGATTCCTTCCATCCTGTGTATCGGCATTTTCAGTGCTCTTTCCGACGCCAGTTCCCTCCTCACCTCCTCCTCCAATTCCAACCGCCGGGCCCTCTCGCCGGCGAGAATCTCTCTCCTTATTTCCTCTTTCTCTATCTCTCGCCTTATCTGTTCCCTTTCAATCTCTTGCCGGATTGCTTCCTCGGAGTTGATCGGCACCGGTGTTGGGTACATTCTCGGAGGAGCCGGGATAATACCTGAAAAACCACCTGATACAAAAACCCGAAGAATAAGACAAACCCATATGAGAAAAATGTTGTCTTTCAAACAGCAACGCAAATGGGTATGGTGTGAGAAACACGAAATCTCAGTAAAAGTGAACGTTACCTCGTAATGGGTGATGACCGGAAACCAGAGGGACAGTGGAGAGAGAGCGCTGGTGCGCTAACAGTGTTGTGCTAGTGCTTCGGTTTCCGCCATCATCACGAAACTTGAATTCCATTGGAAAAACAAAGGAAAAGCAGAGAGAAAAATAAAGAAAATAAAACTGTTCTGAGAAAAAAACAGAGACACTAAATGACTGACTGGGTACTTGATGTATTGAAAGAGTGATTAAATAGAGGAAGAGACAGATCGTGTTGACACGCGCCCCTGACGCGTTTGATTTTGGCCTTTTATAAGTATGTAATCTGAGGTACCATTGATTCTGGGTTTTTTTTTTTTTTTTCATCAAAAAGATTAAAATTGATTCTGTTTTGTGTATGATAATCAATTTTTGATATTTCAGCTTATCTTTGATCTTTTCGGAAAATAATAGAAGATGATTCTTTTGTTCCAATTTTGGATGGGACCACGAGTTGGGGGTTCTGTGTTACTTTTTCTCAGTTGGACTTTGATTGGAATCTATCTCTCACTGTGGAACAAATTTCAACACAGAGTTTATTTGATTAAAAAATAATAATTAGATGTGAATAAATATTCAATAGATTGAAGTTTTTTATTATTCATGGTTAAAGATTGAGTCCGTGTGATACCAAGCTGGTTAGAAACAGTAAATAGTAAATTAAAAAATTATATTTATCTTTGTAATTAATAATTTAAATATTTCAAAAGAGAAACATTAAGTAGTTAATAATATTGTATTTGTATATTTTGCATTCATTAATTTTACTTATTATTGTGTTATTTAATATTTTAATTACTTTCAGAAAATTTATCTTTAACTAATTAACTATATTTAGGACATATTTACTAATAAAAGACTAAAGAAGAAATTTAAAATCTCTAATATTAAATAAGGAAACTGTTTTGTTTTCATATATGGTAGTGAGGATTGAAATTTATATGTTTCAAATTTAAAATTGTGAAAAATGTGAGATTTGTTGGAAATACTGAAGTTAATTAAATTTCAATCATAAATTTGAAAAAAAAAATGTATAAAACCTTTTATGTAATAACAGTCACCTAGTTCTTTTTTGAATAGTATTAGAGCTTTGAAGATAGGTTTGAACTCTAAACATTCTTAAAAGGAGAAAAATACAATGAAGAATTGTAATTTAAAAAAATTAGCCTTTTGTTCAAAGTCTAAATATGCATCGGTTGAATTTTAAATGTATAGGTTGGGTCACTTTTAAAAATAATTATTACCTTTATTTAAATTAAACTATGATTATTTTATTAATATATATTATATTTTATATATCAAATCATTGTATTAAGATTTGTGGTGATCTAGCTAAAAATTTATAAATATACATTTTTATATTTCTTAAATTAATTTTTTTTTTTACTTGTTTAAGGAGACCAAATTTACAAAATCAATTATATTTATTTAGATTTTGACTTTCTTGTTCTCATAATTATTTTTTTAACAGTACATATAAAATGTATAACATCTATTTAATGATTTAAGAAAGGGATATTATTATCTTTTAGATATTTTTGTTTTTATTTAATGTAATTATAAAAGTTTACCGGTTATAATTTTAGATTTTATAATTATTTATATTATACATATATATATATATATAATCTTATTATAGTATTGTTTAATAAATTAAAAATATAATTAGGTTAAAATATTATATTTATTCTTTTTTAAAGTTTTGAAAATAAAAATATATCAAAATTTAAAAAAAAAATGAATTTTAGTTTAAGATATAAATTAAAAATATACTAAACCTCATAATATTAAAATTTTAAAATACAATTCAAGAATATATATATATATATATATATATATATATATATATATATATATAACAATATATAAATAGATTTCCTCTTTTATTTTCATATTTCAAAATTCCAATTTTACCTTTTAAAATATAATTATTTATTAAATTTTTGAAAATTGGCCGTTATTTTTATAAATTATTTATAAAATCGTCTATCTCAACTTTTTTTTTCCTATTTATCAATCATTATCTTTTCTAATATATACTAGCGTAACACAGGCGCTATCGCGCCTGTGTGTATGTATTTTTTAAATATGCATGATATTATATTAGTAGGTGATAATATTATAATATTATTAAGTTAATATATATTAAAATTATATTTATTAAAAATAAAGTAAAATATATCATAACAAATAAAATAATAATCATTGATAAATAAAAAAGAAGAGAAGAAGAGAGACATCCGATTTTATAAAAAGTTTGCAAAAGTAACGGTCAATTTTTAAAAATTTAATAAATTATTATATTTAAAGGGTAAAATTGGTATTTTAAAAAGTGAACACAAAAAGGATAATCCCCTTTATATATTGTTATAGATTCCATTTTATTTTTAATAAATATAATTTTATTTTATATATTAACTGAATAACAATACAATATCATCATCTACTAATATAATATTATGCATATGTAAAAAATACACACACACACAGATACGATAGCGCTTGTGTTTACACTAATTAATATATATATATATATACTTTGAAAAATCTCTAATTTTAGAAAATTGAAAGAGTGTAAATATATGTTAATTTCACACCCGATCAGCTAAGAGGAATGGTACATTATAGTTTACGTGTTTATGCAATTTCTAATTATAAAAATAAAATTTTACTAGTATGATAAATTGAGTTATTATTTATCAACTATACTGTTAGTGGATCATTTAAATTTTGTTTTATTGAGAGTATGTGTAAAAAAAAAAGTTATATTAAGAATATATAAATTAGAATTTAAATGTTTACCTATTTATTTTCAAAAGTTCACTGTATATTATTTAACTTATTTTTATTTTTAAAGTATATAAATTAAAAATATGATAGAAATTAAAAAGTACATATACATTAAAAAGAGGGTATAAATTTCAAAGTTTATGGATTAATTCCGTAAATTAAAGAGGAAAAGTTATGTTTGGAATATTTTTATGTTTTAGACTTGGTTAAGAAGTAGTAATTAATCAGAGAAATAATAATTTATTGAACCTATTGATTTGAGAATTACATGTATGAATGAGCTTGAATTTAAACATTATGATCGAAGGATAACTTTTTATTTATTTTTATTTCATACTTAAGTCCGAATTGGTATAATTATACAAAGGAATAGAGTAAAATTTTGTAATAAAGTTTTAATTTTCCTTAAGAGAGTTAAAAGTTACTATTTTGAATCATTGCATTAGAAGGAATAAGTTACTTTTGAAAAGTTATTTTTAAAACTAAAAATATAAAATGGTCAAAATTGATTTTTGTTGATTATTGATACTAATTGTATAATGTAATTATCCTCGTAATTGATTTATATTTAAGAGTAAAGTTGAATATGTTATTGAATGGTCAGGTTTATTCATTCATGAAAGTAGAAAGTTGATAAATTTTTTTATATGATTTTGAAAGGATACATAACTATGATTGCTTGAGGTAAGATTAGTGCATATGTTGAAATGAAAGTTTTTTTTTTTTTTTTTGAGCTTTTGTAATGGAATAAAATCATTAGTGTAATTAAATAATTTGTGAAATATATCAAATTAGTGATTAGTGATTCTATAAAGTGAAGTCGTTTTGTGAAATGCAAAATATAAAATTATGTAATATGTGGCAGCATTAATGCACAAAGTTAACTATACAAAAGGATTTGCAAAAGTTTGCATTCACACAAAACTGTATTATAATATTTTTTATATATATCCTTTATTTTAAATATATTCTAATCTTTACAAATCATATTCATCATACACAATTCCCATTATAAATCTCAATAAATTATAAAAAATTATGGTTAATTCATCTAAATTATTAGAGTGACCAAAATTTATTGCATAACTTACAAAAAAAAAAACAAATAAAAGGGTTTTATATTTCACAAGCCTTTTCTCACTCCAATAGAATGTTGACAGATAAATTTGTTTTGATTATCTCAGGTACACAGAGATAATGTAATGTCGAAATTCAATTCAATTTTATTCTCTAGACTATTATTTTGTTATTTTGTTCAATCATGGACATTCCAAAGGTATGTTTCCTTAGTACAAAAAGCATAACTTTATAACTTTTGTAACTGAAAATATTCTTAAGTTTGGCATTCAAGTTTTATAATAAATTTCAGTTGAAATAAGTTTACAGTGAGTAATAGAATTTTTTTTCCATAATTTAAATTTAAATATTGTATGAAACTTAGACATTAACTATCAAAGATAATTCTTCAATAATTAAATAAAATTTTAAAATTAAAAGTAATTGTAATTTGTTTCAGGTTTTGTGGTAGTTGTGTAGAACAGTGACACATTCATGATGCACCGATATGTGTGAGAAAAAGAACTGATACTTTGAACGAATAATGTCGATAGAGTTTGTAGTCAGTGTAAGAGAAAAATAAATATAAATAAATAAAATGTCTACTGAAAATATTGTTTGAAGAGAGACCGTCAAAAGTCCAGTTCCATATAGAGATGGCAAATAAACCCGTGTCCGTGGATATCACCCGAATCCGTCCCCGTTTTGACGGGGAATCCCCGCTTTGACTGGGTATGGGTATGGGTATGGGTAATACCCGAAATTTTCAACTGGGGATGGGGATATATATATACCCGCCCAAATACCCGTCCCCGCTTAAATTACTAAACTATTTATAATTTATTAAATAATCTAAAAAATATATATAAATAAATAATATATTTACACATAAAATATAATATAATATAATATAATATAATATAATATAGTATATATACATATAAATAAAATATACTTTTATATATATATATATATATATATATATATATATATATATATATATTTACACATATACATGTAATATAATATAATATAATATAATATACATATAATATATATACATAATAATATAATATAATATATATAATATATACGTATAAAACAAATTAATCATTTAACTAGTGAGATCTTTTATAAACAAATTTATAACATTACAAATTTATAAAAATTTAAAAGAAATATATATATATATATATATATATATATATATATATATATTTATATATATATATATATATATAAAAGCATAAAATATCTACGCATATACATATAATATATATACATAATAATATAATATATATTATTATATTTATATTATTATATAATATAATATAATATATACTTAAAATAAATATATATCTATAAAAAATATATATATATATATATATATATATATATATATATATATATATATAAACATAAGATATCCACACATATAATATATATACATAGTAATAATAATATAATATATAATATAATATAATATATATAAATAATTATATATATATATATATATAAACATAAGATATCCACACATATAATATATATATACATAGTAATATAATATATAATATAATATAATATAATATAATATATATATATATATATATATATATATATATATATAACATATTTTTCATTCTCTTTGTTTTTTGTTATACACTTTGTTTACTCTCTCAATTGTCTGGATTGTTTTTCAAGATTTAATTTTGAAGGTAATTTTTCTTCTTCTTATTACATAATTTTTACTCTCTGTACATGGTTATGTTCAAATAGGTGTTCCTCAATTTCATTCTATGAAATAATTTTTAGGTTACACATTTGATTATCTTTATTTATTTATTTATTTTCATGAAAATGTTTGACTCTTATTTTGTAGCTCTTCTTTTTGTTACTTTGGTTATACACTTTTTTACTCTCTTTTAATTGTTTGGCTTGTTCTTTAAGGTTTAAGCAGATCTTCAAGGTACTTTTCCTTTTATCATAATCTTAATTATACATTTTTTTTTCCGTTATGTTATGTTCAAATGGATATTCTCAAATTTGGGTCACACATTTAATTATCTTTACTCCTTTATGATAATTTTATTTATTATTTATTTTTTGTTTCATGATAATGTTTAATTCTCAATTTTGAAAGTTACTGGAGTGTTATTCATGATATATTGGCAATTGCTTCAGTTTTAGATCCAAGGTACAAGATGGACATGTTAGAATATTATTTTTATAAATTGTATGGTAATGATTTTGATCTGAAACTTAGTAGGATTCGTCAAATGTGCTATGATTTGGTTTTGGAATATCAATCAAAAAAGAATGAAACTTCTTCTTATAGAGCTACATCATTGGAGTTGGGAAAGGATGTTGATAATGATGCGAATGAATTTTTAGAGTTTATGGCAAAAAAGAAAAAATCTAGAACTACAGTTATGAAAACAGAGTTGGATTATTACTTGGAAGAAGATAATTTGTCGGTTACACAAGAATTTGATATCCTATCATGGTGGAAAACAAATGGGTTAAAGTTTCCAACCCTTCAAGCAATTGCAAGGGATGTTTTAGCTATTCCAATAACAACTGTAGCTTCTGAATCTGCTTTTAGTACTGGTGGTCAGATATTAACTTCTCACCGTAGTCGACTTCATCATATTACTATAGAGGCTTTGATGTGTACAAGAAGTTGGATATGGAACTCAAACCATTTAGGTAAGTTACTCAAATTTATTAATATTTTTTGTTAGTATTTTTTGTGAATTCTCATCTAATATTCTACATTTGGTGTTTGTAGGTGTTAAAAAATTAAAAGGAAAAGATGTTCTCATGAGTGAAAATGAATCTGATGAAGAAGGTACATTATATTCTAGTAATTAAAATTTTCAATTTCAATTATTATATCATATCTAATTTTTCATTTTTTTTCTATGTGTAGGTGGATCGAATGCAAATGAAACCACTGATCATTTGTAAAATTAATAAATATTTTGGTTATTATAAAATTTTAGTAATGTGTAATTTTTTAGCTTTTATATAATTATTTGAATTTTATTTAGTTGTTATTTGATACTTTAATTTGAGATTTATACTATTATAATATTTTTCTTAATATTTGACATCATGAAAATCAAAAAGAGTATGTTATTTTAATATTGAATATTTTGATAGTATCATGATTCCGTTGGTGTGATTTTTAAATTTTTTTTATAAAAAATATTTAATTGATATATGGAACAATAAAAAAATGGGTATGGGTATGGGTATAAGAAAATACCCGTTACCCGGTGGGGATGGGGATGGGTCAAAAGTTGTATACCCGTTGGGTTTGGGGATGGGGATGGGGATGAATTTTTATTATGGGGATGGGGATGGGATCATGATACCCGTACCCGCCCCGCCCCGTTGCCATCCCTAGTTCCATATCGAGAATTCAAAAAATTCTTTAAATTCAAGTATCAGAATAATAATTATATTTTTCAGATATATTAATGCTCAAATTCATCAAAACAAAATTAAAACAATAACTTAATCATTTAAAATATTTACATTAAATATACATAAAATAGTAATTTGTGATACTATAAGATATATTAAAATATTACTTTTTGGACTTTTAACATATATAAAAATATACATGACCTTGTAATACTTAAATTTAAATTTTATTCATTTGACACAATACTAAATATCATCACACTAATATAATGTAAAATTATATAAAATGTTAATATAAAAAATAAAAATTTACTTCTTATTTTCAATTTATTTTTATATTTATTTTAAATTGGATCATCTTGTCTTTTATTTAATTAGATGTATATTTCAAAATTATTATTTATTTTATAAATTCCTACACAATCTATATTTAATTTATCATTTTTTGTCTTTATCTTTTATGTTTAGTATTGTACTGTATGGACCATTGGACTATCGGCATCGCAAGCCCATTGGTCCATCGAATAAGGTTGGGAGGGCTTGCACACTGAACAGACCATCGGTCGATCGGCCACACAGACGAAACAACCCATCAAGGGGTAACATCAGTCGATCGACCACACAGATGAAGCAATCCATCAAGGGTAACATCGGTCAATCGGCCACACAGATGAAGCAATCCATCAAGGAGAACATCGGTCGATCGACCACATACGAAACATTTCACTGGTCAAAGTACAAGTCTTTAAAAAGGACCACCGGTCAATCGGTCGCACAGATTAAATGTGTTTCATTACTTAAAACTGTTAAATCACAAAGATAACCCGCCTGGCCAAGCGACCATCGGTTGATCGGTCAAACAGAAAACCTGGACCAGTCAGCGGGATTAATTAAAATTAAACAAGTCAATAATCACGATTAGGGGATCATTGGGTCGTGCTTAAGGAGCCCTAATTATAGGTCCACGCTGGAAACTATAAATAGGGCCCAAAGGTAGGTTGATGAGCATCTTTGATTCGCATTTATTACAGCCATTACGATTATCGACCGATCGGTCCCCCAACTGACTTAAGCATCAGAGCCTTTTAGACAGATACACCGATCGTCTGTTCAACCGATCGAGCAAGGCAGAAGATCGCGTGGAGAGGAAGTTTTGGCAGATTACTTGGAGAGGAGGAATTGAGGAGAAAAGAGTAAAATTGAAGTGGTTTTTAGTATGAGCTTGGTCCCTACACCCGAAACAAGTATCATATCTCAATCTCAATGAATAAAATGAACTTCACTATATCTTTAGTTATAATTATCGATCTCCTTCATATCATATTGTTTGATTCGTGAAATCTCATTCAACTCTCATCCCGAATTATCATCCTTTATGTGAATTTGATACTAACTCGTCGTAGATTAACATTATCTCTTCAAAATACTTACCGTGAGAACCATAACACTGAACTTTCACAAGTAATCTTATGTTATAGAGTTATAGAGATAGTCGAGTTTGTAAAATGAAATCTATAATAAATACTTGATAGGTTTATATATTTTTTCATATATGTGGTTTATATTCATAGTCATGATTATGCTCATTGAGAGATTGTGGTTCTATATGGTTACAGGAATTAGTTTTACACATATAAGACCTTAGACACCACTTTTACACAAAAACCTTAAGGCAATGTTGTTATGGGTCTTTATTCTTATATAGTGTTTAACTGTCTTTTCTATCCAATGTGGGACTTTTGACTCACACTTGGACTATTCCCAACAATCTCTCCTCAAGGGTGAGTCCCTTGTTTTTTTTTTCTTTTTTCATATGGTATAGTGTATGAGTCTATTTATATTTTACCTCTTATTTATTAATAAAATATTATGGTACGAAATTTTTTCATATCATTTTTATTGTAACACATAACACAATACAATGATAAATAAAATTTGTGTTAGACAAAGAAATTCATTTAACAAGATATAAACCACAAATAATATAAAAAATGTCACAAAGTTATCTTCCAACAGCAACACTATAAACAAAACAATTTTTCTCATCACTTTATATTTTCTCATTCCTATATTTAATTTACAATATTTACACATACACAACATTGTAGTAAGAACCCAATATGCCACGTTCATTATTATGACATTAAATTTAATTCTTTTAGTCTCAAAAATTATCAATTCAACAATTTAACGATGTTTTCAAACAACTCATCAATCCAACATGCTTCCAATCATATATTTTAACTGAAAATTTCACAAACCACATTGATATTAGGAAAATCCACAATTTCACAACATTAAAAACTTCGATCAATCTTGCATTTTGAACCAGAATATTTTTTCACAATGATTTCTTAACTTTGTTATATTTAAGTCAATATGCAACTACAATCTTCATACTTCAATATTTAAATTTAACAATATAACTTTAAAATCGAGAGGAATTTAAGAAGATGGAATTTATCTAGAAAACAAAAAAATTATATTCATTCCAAAAAAAAGTTGCATGTATAATAAAAACATATTGATTTAAAAAATGACAGAAATTTAAATTCACTTAAAATAAAATCTGGATTATATGGTAGAAACCTTCGTACTAAACACTTTAAAACTTCAAGAAAATAAAAAAAAAAAAAAGATGAAATTTTGTTTCAGAAAGAAAGAAAGATGGAAACCCTAATTTTTGGGAATTGAAAAAAGAAAGGGGTTTAAGAAACTGTTTCAGAAGTAAAGCTCTTAAACCTTTAAAACTAACTTTTTATTATGTATAAATTAACAAGGAAAAACCGAACATTCTGATAATAATATATAATTTTCTTTTATATATATATATATATATATTTAGTTTTATACTATTTTAACTTGAAATTCATTTTTTTTCACCAGCAAAAAGTTTTACTTATGAAATAATAACTATAGGTATTTTCACTATCGTTCTTATTTAAAAAGAAATTTATAATACACGTTATTACAATCCATTTATCCCTTCTATTTTTTTTTTCTGTTAATTGTGAAATTCAATCTGAGATCACAATTTTTGCAAGACAACACTATGTTTTAATAATAAACATTGGAAACAGTTTTCTAGGTTGTTCATTAGTAACTTGTTTTTAATTTAAAATAAGAATAACTACGAGTAGAAAACAAGAGAAATATACGCATACTTATTTTAATATTTAATTTAGAAATTATAGTACTATCTATTCATATATCATTCTTTGATCAATGTAGAAATTTCTCTTTAAAATTAAAAACAAATTCAAATAATATCTCTGAAAAAAAATTTATACGTTATCTTTTTGTTCATAAGTAAGGAAGAATATTGATTGATAGGCAGAGAGGTGGTTGGTTGGTGAGGATAAGATGGTTTGATTGGTTTTCACATGAGTAGTTGGTTTGGTAATTAGTAGGTGTTCATTGAAGTGTGTATTAAAATGATTTTGGGTACTGGTGGTTTAACTGGAATAAGGACTAGGAAGAAAGGGTGATGCCTCATGCAAAGTAAAAAGTTGGAAAATGAGTTTTTGACAATTTTTTTATAAATTTGATAATTTTTTTTATAAATATAATTAAAATATATTATTTTTTATTTTTTAATTAAAATAAAGTAATTTTTTATTTAAATAAGTAATTTATTAAACTTTGTTAAAAAAATTGTTAAAGTATCATTTTCTTAAAAAGATATGATTTGCGACAAAATGATGCAGAATAACAACCTTTTTACATTGTCCCTTTTTATGCATCTAAACTTAAGTTTTATGAGTTTTGAAAGATTATGCATGATTGGGTAATTTCTGGAGTTAATTGAGGTCTATAATACATTCCATGATCCCTATGAAACGATTTTTTTTTCTATTTTCCTTAAATAACAGCTTTGAACACTTTGTTATATGTTTGGTAAACAGAAAAAAAAAAAATCATTCATTGCTTCTCTTGCAATTTTGTTTACCTCTTAATTGTTTTTTCTCATTTTTATTCATTAAATATTATAAATTTATTTTAGATTAAGCAATGATATATATATATATATATATATATATATATATATATATATATATATTGATTTACTTTTATTTTTTTTTTTTGGGAATGAAGTAAGGGGTAAGGTAGAAGAGAAGAGTGTAGCATTTATAAATTGAGGGTAGCATTTTTTTTTTTTGGACTTTTAATTAAATGTATTAAGTACAATTATTATTGAATTATAATTAATGAACTATATTATATATTATAATTATTATTAGAAATATTTATAAATTTTGCAATTTCTTGTGTTATTTTTTTTCTTTTATCGTACTCTTATTAGGTGGAGTCTACACTATGTTTGTTCCTTTTATAAATAGCCAAGTTCTTCGATGCACTTGACTTATATTTCGTTTTCATTGTGATGGATTTGTTTTTTGCTTTGGTCGACTTGTTACTCATTGGATTCTCTGCTATTTTAATAACCAACTTGTTCTTACCTAGGTTCTTATCAATAGTTTGAGCTTATTTTGAGAGATCAAACCACTCTCAGGTATTGTTGTGCTCAATCACATCGATCTCTTCATTCATTTCAAGTCACCATTTCTCATCTTGCACGCACCTCTAGTGCAACTCTCATATCCTTCTTGGCACACAATTATTCTTGCTTGAAACATCTTGTTCAAGTTTCAAATGCCTTTTATGCAAAACCTACTTATTCTCTCTAAGTTTGCTTGCAAAATTGTCTCTAACCTTTTTTTTAATTTAATGTTGCAAATCTCTTTTTACAATCTCTAACCTTTGAATAACATACTTGTCTTCTTCAAAATCTAAGTTATCCACACTCCATACTGAGCTATCCGAGCTATCTAAATGTCCCACTGGACTTTCTGAAATGTTCATTTGCTCAACAAGCTATCTACATTCTCCATTGAGCTTTCCATGTCCCTTTTCAGGCTATCTAAGATCTCCACACTCTATGTCAAGCTTTTTAAGCTATCCAGGCACCATCAAGTTGTCTAGGCTATATGCACGTCTTATTGACCTATCAATGCTACTCGACTGTCTTATGATATTCAACCTTGTTGTCGACTTATCCATTTGCTTGTGCTTGGGCTGCATCCCATCATGAACAACACTACTACTTCTTTAACTTCTTCGGCGAGATTGATTGTCTCTTCTATTTTATTTTCATATCGGAAATTTTTTTGCGAAATGTTCAACCTTACTTGCCACAACTGAAGCAATCTGATTTGCACTCCTTTGCACAATGACCATATTTGTCACACTTGAAACACTCAACACTTGAGTTGCTTGTCCGACCTTCTGTCTATTGACCTCGACCTTGATCGCACCAATTTTGTTAACCGAACTGTTCTTTCTCTTCTTGTCCTCCTTTGCCTCTATCACCAAGATTGCTTCCTATACCTTCTCAATATCGTCTTTTGTCTTAAATGTTATGAACTTCTCCCTTTATTTGAAGTAGTTGATCAAATGGCTCCCACTTGTTCTTTTGTTGCTCGTGTGCTTCAAGAGACTTGACAAACTATTCAGCCAAGAACGTTAACAAGTCTTTGGACTTCTCAATAGCACAAACTATATTCTTAATGTCATCACTTAGCAACCTTAATATTTTTTTCGCTACTCGCTAGCTAGTGGGTAGTATTTCTATGTTTCTTCCGAGTTGGTTTTCCATTGTTTCAACATGAGAGTTGTACTCGGTTACTCTTTCAGTCTCCTTCATTCTTATGCTCTCCAACTCCCCCCTATGAGTTTGAAGTCGAACCTTCTTTACACAATCATTCCCCTTATATGCCATCTCCATAATGTTTCATGCTTATTTTGAAGATTTTGCAATTGCAATCTCTCAAATTCAGACTCGTCCACAACTTGATACATGATGTATAAAGTTGTTTTGTCTTTCACACACACCTCTTTCAACGCTTTTAACTAGACATTCTACCAATTCGTGGTGTTGGTTGGTTCTTTGAAACCATATTCAACCACCTCCTAATTTTCTTGAGAGTTAAGAACCCTTTTTCTTTAGACTCCAATTATCATACTTTATCACCTTTGTCAACTTGGGCTAGCATATTGTTTGCAAGGTTGGTCGTCTCACTCAAACTATCTATCTCTCAAGCACTCTCTCTATAGTTATTTCTTAGGCACTCGGACATTCAAGTTTTTTAGCTTTAACATTAATTTGTTGACATCAAATGTTTATGAAAATATATTCATTGATATTATGATTTGTGAAATATTTTGAGCAGTAGATAAACTATTTATAAACTTTTTGTCTTGAACCTTCAACTACATGCATTAACACAACTACTACCAAAATTATCAATGAACTCTATTACACGTTGTAACCAAAACATATTGCATTTGAGTTTATCCAACAATTACTATTTATTTAACTTTCATCCTCTTCTCCTCCCATCATCACATGTGACTGACGGAGGCTACTTCCACCATCATTGTTTACTTCCACGATGGTGCTTTGCGCTGTTCTCAACAATTTCGATAACTTACGATACAATAACCCTCCCAAAACGACATTGTTTTGCGTTGACCTTGTAGAGTGTCAAGAATGGAAGGACAAGTGAAGAGTTGATGAGTTGAAGGGCAAATATGGAAAAGGAAGAAACACAAAATCTCAACCCTCAGTTAAAGAATAATAAATCTAACGGAAGAGAATTAGTTGCGTACCAGTACACTTGTCGTGTGAATATCAGAACTAAATAAATTTACCGGGAACTCCTCGCGAACCACGCAGCTTCCATTCTGATAGTGATTTAGAAGAAAAGGAAGAAACGGAGTAGAAGTGTAGAAGCATTATCATTCATCACAGTGGAAGATGCCGACACGTTGTGAAATATGCTGCGAGATAATGATCGCGATCTTGCTTCCACCAATCGGAGTTTGCTTTCGCCACGGTTGTTGCAGCGTGTGTATCCTCTCTTCCTCTCTCTGTCTTGATCTCTCTCTTTCTCTCTCTGCGAGATCTAAGACTGTGATTTCGTTTTTGCAGGTTGAATTCATCATCTGTTTGCTCCTCACAATTCTAGGTTATATTCCTGGCATCATTTATGCTCTCTATGCCATTATCTTCGTTGATCGTGACCAGTATTTTGATGAATACAGGCGTCCTCTCTATTCGCAATACTGATAGTTTAAGTTCGAATGCATTATTGATGTTCATGTCTTGCTCGTGTGCGTAGCGTAACTACTACAAATTTAAGTTCATGTGCTTATGGTTTTGTAATTGAAATTGAAATTGCTTATGGTTTGTAGAATCTATTGTTTTCTCTCTTGAAGCTTCAACAATTTTTATGGAATCAGGATTCTTCTGTGATGCCTTTTGATTTAGCGTAGATCTATGACTTCAGCAATATAGTAGCATCTAGAGTCTTTAGTTTTTAGGGGTTTGGACTTTTTAAATCAACACTACGTAGTTTTGGGGCTGTTGGAAGTGATTCAAACGGATAAGAGGAATGTACTGTTTTATTAGCTGTTGCGAACTGTGGGAGTGATAACTGATACAGTTAATTGATTCATTTCTGGTACGTCTTTCATTCTCTCTACTGTTGATTCAATTGATTAGTAGCTGTTTCAAGATCTAGTTAGCAACGAGGGAAACCCTCATCTTTCATTAGTACTTAATTTTCATCTCAGAAAAAAGATTCTCATTCTCTGACAGTTTCACCTTCTCGATTTAATTCTGTCATGGCAATAGAGCTCCTTTCCTAGGGTGCTCTGTTACTGCTGTATAAGATTCTTCATCTCTGATTCTTGAGTTCTTTCTTCGCTGTTTGGTTACTGAAATCTTCATATTCAAGTAACCGTGGTGAATCCAAATCGGATTCCGGGACCTTCTATCCCTTTCCACGTGGATCCAGAAGAAACCTTAGTGCATTATTTGGTTTCTTCTTGGTGTGGTCATGGATAGAAAGGAAATATTTAAGCTTACACAAAAGAAGGCAAAGGAAGAGTTCTACAAGTTAGAAACTTGTAAGAAGGAAAGAGATAATAGCTTTCATGTAATAAATTATTTGATTGTGTATAAGGTGAGCTATGAAAGATACATGAGACGACTTCCTTTTGTTTGGTCACATTTATAAGAGGAGGCGTGTTTGGCTTTCTTCCCTTTCTACAGGCCTCTTTACATCTAGTGTTTAGGCCATTTTGTAGACACTTATTATACTTTGGGAGATAAAAGTCATTTGCTTGCAAGAGTCGTGAATTATTGCAAGAAGTCGAGAATTTCTATCTTTTATATTCTTATATTGAGAACTAAGTCTCAAGTGGATGATCACCTTGCTTATCGCCTTGAGTTTGAGTGGCACAATCTTCTTTCTAATTCTTAGTTTCTTTTTGTCATGATCTTGGTTTACATACAAGATAAGTTAACCTCATCTAGGTATTTCTATCTTGTTCTTTCGTATTCTTTCCATTAATCTCATACACTCTTTTGCTTAGTTTCTTCTTCCTATAGGTTATGCATAACTACACTCTTTTTGCCAAGTTTCTTCTTCCTATTGGTTATGGCATAACTACACTCTTTTGCTTAGTTTCTTCTTCCTATAGGTTATGCATAACCAACATAGCTTTGGCCATCCTGCTCCAACCAAACACCACCTTGAAACACCATCTAAGTTCACTAAAAACTCCTCCACCCTCGAAATTCATTTTCGATCACAACCCCCACAAAGAACACCTACAACTATCAATATTCAAGCAAGATCTTGAACTCTCTCTTCCTTAAAGCTTTCGCAAACCTCTGCACCAAAACCCAACCAAGAAACCTTCGACAACCCATCAAGAAACTTCTTTCAATTCAAACCAAAGGATGTGCTAGAAATCTAATGCCTTAAACCATGGATTCCTCCCTTGGAACTTGAGATAGTCGATCCACTTCTTGGAGCAACTTTCCAAGGTTCTCTTCACTGCTCCACATGTTCTTTCAATCCAAACCAAGGGATGTGCTAGAAATCTAATGCCTTAAACCATGGATTCTTCCCTTGGAACTTGAGATAGTCGATTCACTTCTTGGAGCAACCTTCCAAGGTATCACTGCTGCACATGTTGAAGATTAAATTCAAAGAACAAGCTGCCTTTTTGTTGATGAAAGTCTTCCTTCCAAGAGGAAGAAATTTGATCTTAGTTTGAAAATGCATCTTTTTTGTTTTTGAAGTCAAGCAGAAAGAGTATTTTTTGTTTTATCTAAAATTAGAGAAAAATTTCTTCCAGAGGGTTGTGATCTTATGTGAGAGTAAGTTTTTGTACATCTCAACCAATGAGACTGATTTTATTTCCTAAACACTAATTCTCCGAATGATCAGCCAACTTACTATATCTTTAAAACATTTCATTTGCACCCCTAACACAAATGCAACGAATAATACAAATTTGATCAATCAACCAAAAAATTCAAAAATAATACAAATCTGACCAGACAACCACAATTTCAACGAATTATAAAAAATTCTGATCAGTCAACCGAAAATGATTCCAACCCTTCCATAATTGATCCTCTGGGTTCAGCACCACCTACATCAGTATCTTCATCGAAGCACTTCAGCACTAAAGTATGCACAGGACTCATTGTTCTTTAACGAACTTTACAACTGAACCCTTGTGTTTGGAGTCACAGGTTAGGTATCCACTATCTAACTCGAAGATTTTATTTTATTTTTGTATTTCTTCCTCTCTCAATCCTACATCTTATGCATAAGCTATGAAAAATATGATATCACTATCCATGCTGAATTATTTGCTTTGGAAAAGAGCCAATCCGCTCTCGAGCTGAACTAATTACTTTAGAAAAGAACCAAACCAAGACACCAACTTCTCTCCCACCACAGAAGATGACAATAAGATAAAGCTAGGTTTTCAAGTTGAAGCACCATGCAGATGGCACGATGGAAAGGTATAAAAAAGCTTGATTAGTTTCTAAGGGGTATGCGTGGATTTATGAAATTGATTATTAAGAGACTCGGTCAAATGGTCAGGAGGACCATTAGGAGGGCTTCTATCACTTGCTTTAACATTCAACTGGCATTTGGACGAAGTTGACTGTCTCCACCTGCTTAAGCAACCATCTGTCTCACTTAGACAGGTTTTTCAATTTCTTAATCTGACTACATGGGAAAAACACAGAAAAACATCATAATGCCCAAGGACATTAATTTCCGAAGTTACTATTAAAATGACTAGTTTTTCCTAGCTTCTTGAGACGTTCAAGGTCACAGGCATAAGAAATGTCTATAATCTGTTCGGTACTCGTTGTGTACTCTGCGATTTTCAATTTGTTACTGCTATGTGTTGACCTCTTCGAAATTAGTCATGTGAAGGAATTGATGAATGTAAAACTAAGCCTCAAGGATATTGGTTAATTCAAATTTCTCCTTGGCTTTGAAATTCTCGGGTGTCAACAAGGAATCAATCTTATCAATGAGAATGTGCTCTTGCTGTCTAGCTAATTTCCACAGCAGTGAATTGCTTGGCAAAGCTACATATATATCTAGTCGGGAGAGTCTTTAATCTCCCGGGTACAAGGCCAAATATCTCATGGAGCGAGTCACTGAGCCAACTTTTACAGTCTCCAACTATCCTTCATCGTCAAGCAGAAATGTGGCTTCTCAGATATTGGAAGCCACTTTGCAAGCTGAGCTCCTCAACTTAAGGATTTAGCGTTGCAATTGCAGGTATGCTAGTTTTTTCTTTTCTTGGAGTCATCTCTTTTCTTATGGAAAACCAAAAGGCAGAGTGTGTGTGAGGTCTCCTTTGAAGCTTAGTATACGGGGCTTGCTCAAGTCACTTGTGAAGCACAGTGGATTCTGTATTTACTGTGACTATCCATCCATATTGCACATAACTTACAATCCGTTCCATGGCCCAAAACACATTCATTAATGTGAAAGAAGGTTCAATCTTGGGTCTTGTGTCTGCTTTCTACTGCAACAAACTCAGGTTTCTACATTCTAAGACCCCTCCTGGTCTGTTTCAAAGTCTTGCATCCAAGCTTGGCATGTTTTGGATATCCACATTCCAGCTTGCAGGAAGGTGTCAAAGTGATAACTAGTAATTGTTAGTTAATTTGTTTAGGCTTCTGTACAACTGTCAATTCAGTTAATTATAGTGTGATTGGAAATCCTTTTCGAGGTTTTCCAGCTAAAAATCCCATTGGCAATAACACTAAAAAAAAATCCCCTTTCGAGGTTTTCTAGCTAAAAACCTTTTACTTTTTTTCCCTTTACAAATACAAAAATACTTTTTTAACTATTTTACCTCAAGTGTCGAATAATCTCTTTTCAATTCCATCATCCAAACCAGCAAAAGTAAAAGCAAGGAAAGACGTAAATTCATGTTTTACGACATAACTCAATTCTAATCCTGCGCTTAGCCGGTTGCTCTATCTAGTTGCGCTTATTCGTTAATTTAAATTTAATTATTTTATGAATTAACATAATTATTTTACTATTTTAATTTTTAAAATTCAAATAATTATTTATAATAAAAATTATTTAATAATAAAAAGTTATTAAATTATTTATTCTTATAATTATTTTATAATTTAATAAATTTTTACTATAAAAAGTGGACATTATTTTTAAAGAAAGTGAATAACGTAACAAGAAAAAAAAACATTATAGAGAATTTAAAAATTATACGTAGGCCAAATATTTCAGAAAAAATAAAATCAAAATCTATCCTTCATTATATCCAGCTTTAAAACAGGGTATGAAATGGAAACACTGTAATAAACAGAGGATTGAATTGTAAGTGAAATCTGATCCCAAAGGAAGAATGAACGCGGAAACTGAGCCAAAGGAATCTGAGTCAGATTGGGGCGAGTTGACTCGTGAGTTACTGATCAACATCCTCTCTCGACTCAGCGTTGAGGATCGATGGCGCGGCACCATGATGGTCTGCAAGTCATGGTTCAACGCCTTCAAGGAACCCTCTCTTCACTCTGTTTTCGACCTTGATCCCCAATTCGACTCACCCCTCGAGTCAACTCGCTGGTGGACCCCCCAGTTCGAGGCCAAGATCGATTCCATGCTTCAATCTGTCGTCAAATGGGCCCAATCCTCTCTCACCCAGATACGCATTCGCCACTGCTCCGATCGCTCTCTCGCCCTCGTCGCCCAAAGGTTTCAAACTTTCTCCCAAATTCCCGTACCCATTGGTTTGAATGTTTGAATGTTCGAATGAAAAGTAATGAATGTTTTCTTTGTAAAATCAAACTAGGGTAATTAGTATTTTCACGTAATTTTAGATCATTTAAATCAAACATGTCATAATTCGTTATGGTAGCTTTTAAGATTTCAGTAATATATATTCTTTTTTCTTTCTTTTAAATTAGGGCTTTGATTCCGAAATTCCAATATTTTAAGCCGCGCGTTTATGTGTATGTTCCTTCAATTGTGAATAGAACATTAGGTTGGAGCATTTTAACACTTTTTTAAATATATTTGAAATTCAGATGCCCGAATATTGAGGTGCTGTCTATCAGAAGCTGCCCTCGTGTGACTGATGATTCTATGTCTAAGATAGCTTTGAGTTGTAAGAAGCTAAGGGAATTGGATATCAGCTATTGTTATGAGATAAGCCATGAGTCATTGGTGCTGATTGGAAGAAACTGCCCCAACCTAAAGGTTCTCAAAAGAAATTTCATGAATTGGCTTGATCCTTCCCAACACCAAGGCATTGTTCCTAATGAGTATCTAAATGCTTGTCCACAAGATGGAGATGATGAGGCTGTTGCAATTGCGAATTCCATGCCTGATCTTAAGCATCTTGAGATAAGGTTCTCCAAATTATCAGCCAAGGGTCTCAATTCCATATCTCAGGGATGTCCTAACCTTGAGTTCTTGGATTTGTCTGGGTGTGCTAACCTAACTAGTCGAGACATTGCAAATTCTTCTTCTAGTTTGGTGCAGTTGAAAGAAATTAAGAAGCCAAATTTCTATATCCCCAGGTCTGTCTTCCACACTGAAAGGTATGGACATTGGAGTTTATATGATGAGAGGTTTCAAACAGATATTTTCCGAATCTGACAAGTGAGGGGAAGATTCATCCAAGATATAAACACTCTGAATCCATCACTTCATCTTCTTTCTACTGCTTTGTGAAGATCTTAGTTGGGTGTCTAAGGTCATTGTCAATTTGTCACAGTCAAGTATATATTGTAGAAATTATAATCTATGTAATTATATGTTGTTTGACTTCCATGTATTTGGAATTATTTGACTATATGTGTTGTCTTGTCTCAGGTTCCCATAATGGATTTACCTGATAGTATTCTAATTGTCTCAGGCTCCCATAATGGATTTACCTGATAGTATTCTAATGTACCATAAATTGTCTCAGAAATTAATGTTAGTACCCTCACTGTTGCCAAATATATATGCTTATAGAACATTTGTCTGCAGCTACAATTTGAATAGATTTCCTTGAGTGAATATTGCCTTGTTATTGTAGCTACTGTCATTGGGTAAGTTTTTGATTCTGATGTTTGAGATGAGTTCACTCCTTGTTCAGAATGCTAGTCCTCTCTGTATGCTTTCATTTTGTATCTAGACATTCAAAAGAGTTTTTTTAATTCGCCAACCTCTACATTTTATATACCTATTCAATTTTATTTTATTTTTTGAATAAAGGTTAAATATTTTTTTTTATGTGCCTATTCAAAACATGTACACGGTAACACGATAGGAGTTAAGCCATAGTATAGTAGTATCAGTAAAGCTTAGCAAATACATGTTAATGTTTGCGGTTATTGTATTGTAGTGTTATAAGTAATTTTGTATACATGTTTTGCAAGCTTTTATTTTGTTGAGTATTATTATTGGTACCGTTTATATTGATATACATTTATCTTCTACAAATATAAAAAACAATAAGAATTTCACTTCTAAAGTTAATATAAATATTTATCTTTAGTGTGTGTAAATCGATACACACTTATAAAAGTTATACGTTTGTTATGCATAGCATTATACATTATTAAAGTAAAGCATGAGTACAAATAGACAAATTAAAGCTGCAGATGTAATGTTTTATTTTATTATATTTTTTATTATTGACTAAAATACCAAATAACTTCATCAAACCACAGAAAAAGTAAAAGACCATGTAAAAAGCTTTTAGCTAGGAAAATTAAACCGAGAAAGTTTGAAGGTGGGATAATGTTTTTGGGTGGCATGGTAAAGCAAGATGAAGATACAGGTCTAAGGAATTGGATAACCAAAAGTGATGCCGAAACAAGATACCCGAGTGCTGCCATGAATTGGCAGCAACCTGATAAAAAAGCCGAGAAGAGCTAATGCTACTCACCATGTTCACGAGCAGGACATTTCAGCAGCGCTCGTGGGCAGGTTCTCGCTTACACGATTTCAATTACCAGCATCATATTCTCTTTTTCATTCTCATCCATAATATTTTTTCCAATATCCAATCATGCTTAGCGAAAAAGGCAATTAATTATATCCGGTTTAAGCTTCAGAAATGATGAGACACCAGCAAGTTGTTTCGCTAATTCACCTGCGACTCGGTCCATATAGAGCGCATATAGTCCATTTCTTCTTTCTAGAAGTTCTAATGCTTTTCTTGCCTGAACAATTGATGTCACCCAATCTTCAAGGAGCACTGAAATGCCATTGTTACCATAAGTTACCGCTCAGTTTAAATTTTTTAAACTTGCTTCATCTTTATGATAGTCAGTTGGCAAGAATATACAGTAAAAACGTAACAGTAGAGAAAAATGCTAAATGTTGGCTCACTTGTATTTGTTTTGGGTCAGAAAAATCAAGACCAGATATGTCAATTAATTAGTTAAGTTCGGTATAAAGTATGAAGCATACCGTTGTCAAAATCTTCAGCTTTTGACCACTCTAATAAGTAATCCACAACCAAAAACTCGATAAGCTGGATCCTGATAACCGCATAAAAAATAGATAAATTGTTGTCTTTAAAAACATCATCACTTTCCACGAAACCTGTGTTGAGCCATTCGTTATGATTTATGAATTTGGACATTATACTATTGCGCTTTTGCTAAGAACTTACATTATAAACATACATTCATGCATTTCAGGAAAGTCATCGTCAAAAGGATCACAGAAAAGCAAACGTTCTGCTAGCACCAGAAGTCTTTGACACACTGAAAGAATTGCCCGCTGACCAATATAAGGCTCGCTTCCAAGTTTGCGGATCAAATGCTGAACACAAAATTGAGCATTGGTGCCAGTGTATTGAGACCCTAGAAGATAAGTATTTAAAAGGAACGGCAAAAAGAAAAAAAGAGACAGTAAGTCAATGATTAGAATGATCAAGAAATAAACGGTCATAAAATGGCGAGGGCGAGAAGCTACAGCATAAAAGATCACAATGGCTACAATTTTACAGTAGTTTACCGTTTTACACATCGACCTTAAAAAGTAATCTACGATTATTCACATAATCTTAAACTATCCATACCATTTTCTGCCAAGGACGTGCACATCTGCCTAATCAAACGTGTAACTAGGCTGTTGACAATTCCTTCAACAAGTTCGTGGTTCCTTCCCGTAGATAAAAGATTCTTCAACGTAACTTCAAAAAAGACATACAAATATAATCTTCAGAGTAAATAACAAAGAAATATGATCGTGGGCTAGATTTGTTATGGTGATCCATAACAAAAACCTAAAAATCAGAGTTAAACTTAGTATAGCTCAAAAACTAAATTTGGATGTAAATCGCTCATAGCTCAAATTACCAACTTGATGTGAGAATGGGAAATAGGGACCAGTACTAGGTTACCTTACAGTTCATCATACTCTTTAATGGGAGAGTGGGAGACTGATCATGATCTTGCATGTTTACAACATAAACTACTATGAAGAGGAGTTAGTTAGAATGATAGCCAACGCCCTAAGTCTTGGGTTCACAATATTTCAATTATTTAATCGAACCAAAAGAAATGGAAAGGCTAAATTGCTGTTCCAAAAAAAAAAAAACAAAAACAGTAAACGGAATATAAACTCTGCAGCTTGATACACCGGATTCTCAAATAAATAGCACATAGTGGTTTCAATTTCTTAATTAGAAAAAGAAAGGTCGGAAAAGCTTTTCAATTAGTGAAATGAGAAGCATACCTAATATAAAATCTACAGCTTGATGTGCTAGATTTGCAAACTTGGAATCATCCACCTGCAAACTAAGTTGAATACACCACGTGACCAAAAAAAATACATCAACAAAGCATGTCACAAACAATTATTTGTTCACATTCTATTCAATATCACCAGTATTTATGAACTCTGCTAAGAACTGCTGATAGAGAAAGAATGAAAGACTTAGAGGGTGAATTTCTCATAAATTCATTGAGCAACAAATATATAGAAAAGAAAAAAGATAACAATATATAGTAGCAGCAAAACAGGCTAATAAAAAACTTGCTAAACCGCTAAAAGATAACAAAAATTCAACAAACTGTATAATCCAAATAACTGCATTATTCAAATGTTTGTATAGATCATTTCAGGAAAATAAAATACTAAAAAACACTGAAGCATCCTAACAGGTGATGGCGAGCTGCACAGGTCCACGAGAAAATCAACAGAGGCCCTAAGCTGTTCTGCTTCATCCTCCTTGATTAAACCTGCGGGTTTTGTTTCAAATCAGAAAACAAATTTGGTACAATTCCTTGCACTTAACATCAAACATTAGCCACGACATCCTGAACTATTCGATAAAACACCGTTTTAATTACAAATAATGAAAGAGGCAAATAATCTGCGTGATTCACCACACAGTCTAACACTTAGTTGTTTATAACTATCTGTTAATATGTACCTAAAGAAAGCCGCTGCTGACTTGAAGAAGGAGAACCTATTTTTCTCCTCCTTTCCTTGAATCGCACTACAGAAAGCCAATTTGTCAAAGGCAATTCAAAAAACGTAGTTATGTAACAAAGTAGATAACAATAACGACTATGATTAAACCTTGTCTTAGAAATCTGCGTCGAAGGACATCGCTGAATCTACTGTCACAACCAGTTCCGTGATGCTTAGGGTTTACTTCTCCGAAATTGTCGAAGAAATAGCACTTGCAAGCAGCACTCTCCGGAAACAGATCGCAGTGCGAAGCATCTACATCCAGAAACTCAGAATGAATCCGTGATTTCGAGTGAACGTGAGTGTATACGCGAGAGAAATGAGAACGAACCTTGAGCGTTCTTGACATCTTCTCTGAGCTTCAGGATCTCTTGCTTTCTTTCTTTAGCCTGAGAATCCAAAGGTGAATAAAACTGAAGATTGGAAGGCATTAAATTGGAATGAAAACGAAAGAAGTGTCTAACCTTTCGCTTCCAACGAAGAAGAGCGTTAGACTGCGAAGGAGATAGCGCACCGGAATCGTTTCCATTTTTCAGAATCTTCGATCTGAGAAGTGATATCGCCACCGCTAGCTTCAGCGATTCATCGTTCCCTCTTGCATCTTCCTTCTCTGCCATTTACTTGAACACCAATCCAAATCAAAAAGGCGCCAAACCTGTTGGAGTTTTACATTAAAATAAATAAATAGATATGGAAAAAGTGTATATATTGCACTCTACTAAAAAAAAATCAAAACAGCTATGATATATTTACACTTTTAGGTATTCTATATCTCAAACAATTTTTTTTATTATGGTATTTTTTTTAATGATATTTTAATCTATTTTTAATTTATCATTTCAATCATTTTTAAATTATCATATTATATTATTACAAAAAAATTTCACAACTTCAATCATCCTTAAATCATCACATCATATCACTCCAAAAAATAAAAATATATAATTGAAGGAGAATTGAAATGATAAATTAAAAATAGATAAAAATAAATTGAACGAAATACTATTATTTAAAGATGAGTGATTTAAAGAAATATAATGTCATCATGTTGACAAATTTAGTACAAAGAATTTAAGTTTAAATAGTCATTTGATATTATTTTTGGATCAATTTTTTCAGTTTGCTCTTATTTTTTATTTTTTTTCGATTGAATCTAAATTTTGAAAATGTGTTTCTACAACCTAATTCCGTTAAAATATCTCGTTTTTTACAGTGAAGTGTTACTTAAATGGTCATTTTAGCTCCTGTTATTTTTTTAAAGTTTATAACTCAAGTCATAAATTAACTTTAATTTTTCTAACATATTGTTATTGTTATCATCTATAAACGTTAAGTCATAAATGATCTTTGTAAGTATTTTCTTTTTCATGAATTCTTACTATTTTATATTTTGTATTTTATAATTATTTTAATAAAACTAAATAAAAAATGAAGCTATGTTAACTTGTGCAATTGTTAATTATATATGATACTTGAAAACATCTTATTTATTTCTTACTTAAGCAACAACAATTAGGGATAGAAGATGCATTTACGCATATTCTTTAAAAGCATTTTAAGAAAAAAAATTATAGATTGATCGGATATAGATACGAGTAATATCCCTCTCAAATTACTAACAAAATTTAATTTTTTAGATAACATAAAAGATTTAGGATCAAGTTTTCTTTAATCATTAGTTTCGTAATTCATTTCTAAAATGCATACTTAATATATTTTATATTATCTATAATTATTTTACTTTTTATTTAATATTTATATAATTATAGTTTTTTCTTGATATTTGGTATTGCTTTTGTCATTAAATTTGATAATATCTAACTTGTTTAGTTGTATTTTTTATTAGTTAGAAATGTGATGAGATGATAAAATGCGTACTCGTTATCATCCCGATCAACAGTTGCTGTGAATTGAAAAGTTAAGATAGAAACTTAGAACTAAACTACACATATTTTTTAAACCTTAAAAATAATTATGTCAAATTAAGAATAAAAACATATTTAAGCTAATTTATTATTTATAAAGATAAAATGCGGATTGATTTATAATCTGATTATATTTGATTTTTTATTACTAAATGATTATTTATATGTTGCACCTTTTTATGGGTAATAAGTAAAATATTAAATTCATGGTTTTGTACAAATTTTCAGTTATATAGTCTAAATCTTTTACTTTTCTAAATACCGGTTTAAATTGAAAATTATTAGTTAAACGATAACTTTTTTTAGTATATAAATTCGTGGTCGAACATAAATTAAATAATGTGTTTTACAAAGTATTAAAATTTTGAATTCAGACTTCTTTTTTTAATTTGTTTGTCTGATACATTTTTCATCAAAATTAGTTCTTTAATACTAATATAAATTTTTTTATATAATAATAAGAGATATCAGAATCAAATTAAACCAATAAATATGCAAATATTATATTAATACGAAATTTAGATAATAACATTTAAAAAGTATAATAATTTTATAACTTTCTAAATTAAATAAGTACTAATAATATGACAATTTCATAAATAAAAATTAAATATACGAATGTGATTTAAATTTTTAAGCAGTTATCAAAATTACATCCAAATTCGAAGTTAACGCAATAATAATAAGTTATGTCGATTATTGGCATATTGAATTTTTATCTATTTTCAGATCGATCTAATAGATGAATTGAATTGGATCACTTTATGAACAACTTTTTAAGGGAATCCCGTGATGCCAATTTAGGTTCGAAAGGATACCTTAATAGTGTTTCAAGCGTTACATTTTTTTCATAAAATAATTTCATACGGAATTTAATTAAATTTTGAGAGAACAAAAACTGTTTCTATTGTTTTACATAGTAAACGTCAAAATATAGACATTAGCAATCTGCATCCATCACAACTCATACATAAGTCTCAAACCTGTGCCAAGTACGCAATATATAACCATGTCATTTTTAAGATATCATCGACTCAGGTACCTAGATCCCTAAGTTTAAAAAAAAACAAAAAACTATAAACCATTACCTATTTTTAATATTGTTACCTCTTTCCAATTAAATTCCAACCTAACATCTGAAATATTGTTACCTCTATATTTCACCATAAATTATTCCTAAATGTCACTGACAACCGTATGTTTCAATCAACATTTAAATATTAATCACTTCTTTTCAAATATAATTTCTATAAAAAATAATTTTAAGAAAAGATAGTTCAGAATTAAATTTGCAAAGACTACGAAACAGAGTATATGACAAGATGGGATTTGGCATATCGAAATTATATATAATAATCCCCCTCTGATACTGTTGGGACATGTTCCTCACCCTAGAGGAAGGAAAGAAGTTATACCTGAACATGCACCAAACAGTTGAATTCAAACCTTCAAAAAATACATGCCAAAGTAACGACAATGATATTTATGAACTGACCAGTTTAACAATTACTCTGTCAAGAAAATAAAGGGAAAAAATGAAACTAATGAAGTACAAAAACATTTGGACCCCCGGATGGATGGGCCACTCTCTTGGCACATGATTAGCCAACTGGAAAACAAAATCCGTAGCTTTATGGTTTAACTTTTCCCTCAAAAAACACCTCTACGACATGAAAACAAAAAAAAAAAATTATACAACTCGAGAAAATACCTGATACTGGAAGCTCCCACTTTTATAACATACTGTAATACAAAGTGCTCTAAAAAGTGAGAGCGTAAAGGGAAGGGAATTTGATGTTCATTCAGTTACAGAGATCAATATTCTCATGCAGACTCATCTGATTCAGTTGAACAGACTCTGACAGGCCTCAATATCAGATGCTTGTGAATCCAACACAGCTTGCCCAGATGCAGAGCTAATTACCTGCAATGCTGCGGATAATATAGCTTTCTGGAACCGGTCATCCTCCACCTTCTTCAGGACGTCTCTCACCACCTTAAAATCCAAAGCCCCAGCCAAAACTAGTTTCCCTATTATCTCACCAAAATTATTTGGTGCTTTAGGTAAGTCTATGCCGATATCATCCAGCACAGAGGCAAATAACATGCACCCAGTCCCTATGTCTCTGGCTGAAAGAATCTTCTTCACGAACAGATACTCAAGAAGTTTGCCAACGGGTTCAATGCATGGCGGACTTTTATCTAGACCAATTGAAAGGGATTCCTTCACAACCTCAGGATGATAAGCTGGAGCTTTTAGTTCTTCCACACACTGCAATGCTTCGTCCAAAAGTCGAACACTGAAATATTCTTCCAGAAGAGAACTGGTTTTACGCTGAAGTTCCTCAACATTCGATTTTGGAGCTGAAGCTTGTGGCTTCTCAGAGGGTATGGCAGAAACAGGTTTAACAGGTGCAGGCATTTGAGGTGTGGGCTCGGTACTCAAACCAACGTTTGATGGACGAGCAGAAGGAGCACCACCACCTCCATGCACCAGGGCACTGCTTCTCCCACTTATAGTACCACCACTACCTTGAGGTAGTAACTTTGAGTTAACAGTTGGTGTCTTAGAAATGAGAGGAGACTGACCACGTCCTCCACCTTGCATGCCTGACATGTCACCTCTCGGCATTGATCTTGTCCTAGGCACCTCCCAGTTGTCATTATCAATTCCAGGCATCCCAGGCATTCTCCTTGTCCCCGGCATCCCAGGCATCATACCACCAGTACCAGGTCGGGCAATAGGAAATCCTCCCTGACTGGCGTTTCCTTGAACACCAGAAACTACACGGCTATTTCTCATACTTGCAGTGGCACCGGGACGCAATCCAAGATTTTTCTCTGCCTCTGAATGAATTTCAGTGATGGTTTTGGCTTTCACCTACATTATTAAACAAACAGTAGCAATTATTAGATAAAAGAAAGCAATGGAAATGCCTTCAAACTGAGTCGTAGCATACTTTCAATAGTAAATTGGGTAAATTTACCTCTTCACGTCTAGGAACCCAGCTATTAGAACGCAACTCTAGAACATCACGAACCATAAACCGCAGCCGTGGAACAAGTTGGGGATTGGTGCTCAATTCTTTCAAACGACTGAAGTACATATCATTAATACGCCGTGATTTTGGGCTTTCATCAAGCTGCTTACCAATAGTGTTGAAAAATTGACATATGGCTTCAACATTTTCCTCAGCTGGACAGACCTTGCTGTCCTGTGGACCTAAAAGCTCCTGTATCAAGCATCAGTCAACCACAAAGGTAAGTGCAAACTCCAAAACCGATAATAAATTAAATAACAATTGAGTCTCAAGTCCTGATAGAACCTGAACAATGTGATGAACAATCTTTTCGGGAACCATTTTTTGCTTCAATAGCTCACCAATTAAACGAATGTTTCCAAGGGTTCGAATCTTGACAAGTCTGTCCTTATCCCTTCGCTCCATCTCCTGCTCAGGAGCAGTCATCTGTCTAACTTCTTCCCTCAGGTTATCTGCACCTTCAAAAGCCTCCTGGCAGATATTCAAGAGCACTCTCTTAAAAGTGATTTCCTTCCCACCAGGCTCATCAGATGGGAATGGAGGCAGCTTTTCATTAAGATCAGAACATAGCTGGGCATACATTGGGCAAAATGTTGGTTCTAGCACTGCCTTATCAAATATTAGTGAAATAACTCCCTGCATTACCAAACAATCAATTAAAAACAAGGATGTGATATTAAAATACTTCTTTAACAGAAAATAAAATGAACCTTCAATATGTCGGCAGATGTAATGCCAGAATCAATCAACTGACCCTTCAAGAGATCAAATTTCTCAGGAGTCAACTTATTTAGTATTCTGCATAGAAATAGTTCACAGTACTAATTATCAGTATCAGTAGCCAAGTAATTCTGACGAATCATACCACTCACATGGGTGAAGAAGCAAATACAAAAGGTTCAAAAAGAAAGTTAACTTTCATTAGTTACACAGAAAATAAATTAATCTAGTCAAAACCCAAAAATATTGACTTAAGATTACTTTTCACAGATTCAACTTATCTGATGTAAGTAAATATGTAAAGTGAAAAAGAAAGAATGCATCCACTCTTGATTTTACGGAGTTAAGTAACAAATTTCTTCAACTCAATCAAAGAAACCCTCACTTATTTTTATTAACCAACTAAGAGAAGTCATTTTTTCACATATAGTATGGTCCGGTCCCATAAAAATGATCTAGATTGTTATTTTGTTGTTTTTACTTGCCATCATACCATTTTTAATACACCCTTTATTATATGGAAAAATCCGTTCGACTTCTACCTATATCAAATGGGCATCACTCTATATTAAGTGAGACACATGTGAAACTCTCCAAATAATAAAGGGCACGTTGAAATATTCGCTAGCATTTCTCATAATAGGAAATCCCCATTAACATATTAACAACTACTAAAAGGTAGAAATCTATTACCCTTTAACTGTCTTTAAGACACGATCTTTTTCAGAGAGAGTTCCCCTCCTAGCTGACCATGGCACCTCAGCCTTGACTAGAGTTGGAGTAGGTCCCCCCTGATTTAATAGAGACAGAAGAATTGAAAATAAGATAAAACAATTCATTACACATTGCATAAAGAGAGAACTATTTAATGCCACCATATTAAAGGCTCAAAAAGCTTTTAGGGCCCCTAGATCAAACTTAAATACAAAACATTAACATTTCTGCCAGTTATCAGTACCCCTTGGTTAGAAGATATTTGTGCCCTTGCAAACTGAGAATTCAGTTGCTCTTGACGATTATTTCCAAACTCCCTATTCTCCTTGAGATTATCCCAAGACCTCTCATCTGCATTACCAAAAGGTTGTTGGCCAGATCGTCCACGCCAGTCACGATTATCTGGCTCAGAATATCGATTTTGGAATTGATGTGAGGGCTGCAGAATATAGTATATACATCATTACACAATTTGAATAGTTGAATTTATAATTCTAACAATAAATTAAATTCATTAAAATGATACGATTTAATTGAACTAACAGAAATAGCAGCATCCCATACTCAATTAGACATTTTACCATTCCTTGGTCACTGATGAGTAAGATACTATAATGTTCACCCCGAAAATAAATCAGCCATAATCAAGTGCATTAATCAATTTACCAAAAGGATGGAGGAAGAATAGGGTCTTAGTTAACAGCACAAATAGGAGCAAGAAAACACACTCACGTTACTTTCTGGGCGGGCCCAACTTTGATCTTCACCAAATAGTTCAGCTTCAAATTCTTGTTTGATCTTCAAAACATCATCAAGGGTCTCAACACCCTTAGAACAAAAAGGTTCAATAATTAGACAAGTGATGAATCATTAGGCACAAAAACTGGAGCACTAGATTGAAAAAGAGGATGTCTGGAGAGAAGAGACAAGATATTTAACAAAACAAAAGATCATATGCAATAATTTATCCAGAGGCATAGGTAACAATGTAGGTTGCCTTTCAAGGAACGAGAGAGTTCTGTAGAAAATCTGGCAGCCTCTCTTTAAGTTTAATTAATACAAGTAAACTCATAACATGACAGTAGACACACAAGGCAAGCAATACACACAGGCTATTAGAAAGATGAATCCAATCACTAAACATCACACAATATTAATTAGTCACAATTTTCAAATTAAAAGTAAAAGAATAACATGTAGGCAGCAGATGGAACAAACAAATGTCCTCAGGAAAAAGTATAATTAGTTAACCATAACATTAAAGCAGCAATAACATAAAAATTACCTCACTGAGTTGTAAGAGCTGCTCCCTGGTATATCGCACACGCTCACGACCCTCAAACCGGGAATCTCCAGCCTGTAAATTCAGAAGCCTTTAAATACAAATCACGTGACATAAACACAGTTTAACTATCACAAATCAAAAAGAAAACTTCAAAAAGTACACGAAAAGTCAGAGAGATATGTATTTAGATCACAAGCGGTGCTACAAGAAATGCAGAATTCAATTAAACTATGTTCAACGCACAAACAATCGCAACCAGTACGTAAATACAATATTGGTTATCATTCTGTCAACAATTTTTGTAACACAGCAACAGTTCAACAGATTCATTTAAAACCTTTGCAAGCACTTCCTTTAGAGAAAAAGTATAAGCTTTATCACAAACTCCCCAGCACTGAATCTGAGAGGGGGCCAATAACATCGCGGCAAAATGTAGATGAATGACTCATTAAGAAAAACAGTGTAACAAGGAAACGATATCATATCCTGTGCCACACAGAAGTTGTGACATCCTCTAGAATTGTGAAATTAGTTCAATGTATGTGGGACCTTTATGGGTAACTTGAAATTTAGTCAATCCCACCTAAAGCCCACATATTGCTTTTTGTCCATATTTACAGCAGGTACACATACTTAGTGCCCAACCAAGAATTAGGACATTCAAATTCAGTTTGCCCCTTGTCTCAGGGCCATTAGCTTAAATCCCTGTAGAAACTGAAAACAAAAAACATTACAACAAAGATATTCTTTTTTTACCTTTCAGTTAGTTGATTTTTTTTTCCCAAAGGTTTTCTTTATGCTTCAGCACCCACACAGCCCTAAATAAATTGGCTTAAGTACTTAAATTCCAAAACACACCACCATCAAATCAAATCCATACACATCCAAATCTAAGCATTGAACAAAACAAGAAAAAAGACGAGTGTCAATGACTATTTCCAAATTCAAAGTTTAGCCGAATAATTCATCTCAAAAATCTAAACTTTACAGGGAAAAACAAGCCCGATAATTGAGCCTTGATATTATTCATCAAGCTGATACGAGATCCAAATATACCCAGCAGAAAAGATTTAGGAAACACACACCCAGCTATTAAAAATTAATTAAAAAACAACGATAGAAAAAGAAAAAATGGAGAGAATCCTTCAAGAGTATGAGCATGAGATTAATTTCAATCGAAAGCAAGAAATAGAGGGGGAGAAAGCAAGTTCTGGTGAGTAAAAAGGTAAATTGAAGCGGCAAAAAGGCAGATCCAGGGAAAGGGGATTGATACCTTGATAGAGAAGGGAGAGGGAGCCCCGCCATGAGGACGCAGGAGAGGAAGATCAGCAGAAAAGGAGCCAAAAGCAGGGGAAGCAGAAGACGAGGAGGAGGAGTCGAATCGAGGGCCGAGGAGCCTGCTGCCTTTTCCACCGCCGGGCCTCAAGCTCAACACCGTCGGATCACTCTGCTGCATGCCTCGCGATGCAATCTTGGCCGTCCGATTCGACAGAGCGGTAATGGATTCAGCGACGCCGAAGCACAGCGAAGCCCAGCGAATAGGAGAAGAGAAGGGTAAAGGGAGAAAAAGGGGAAGAAGGGAAGCGATAAATAGATGATAGATTGAAAGGATTGGATTGGGAGTACGCTAGGTATTGGATATTTCTCTCTCTTCTGCGGAGTGAGAAGAGAAGAGAGAACTGCGTGCGTGAGTGAGAACGGAGGGGTCACAAAAAACCCTTCTTAGAGTTGTGTTCACCCTTGCGTACCGTATCTATACGTATCTCCAATCGCCCCCACCTTTTCTTTAAACTCTTTCTTCCCAAAATTAGGTTTACCAAATTACACCCCCGCAATAACCCTAAATTCACATTCGCCCACCATCATACGCTGATTTTTCTCCAAAATATTCATTCATTTACCCACATCCTAACGTAAATGTATGTGGGCCTGCAGCTAGGTTACGGCCCACGTTCCAATATAATTCATCCTTTTACTTAACAGGCTTCTTTTCTACTTCAAAAAAATACTAACTCGATCAAATATTGCAGATTTAAATCCTTTTCTAGAAATGAATCATTGCATCCTTATATCGCGTAACTCTATCAATTATTTATGGTAAAATATATATCTATATCTATATATATACCAGAATAAATATTATTTTAAAATAAAGTGGAGTGAAAAACTAATAAAATACTTAAATATATCTTTCAAATAATACTTATTATAATAAATATATAAATAGAAAAATATATCTATATTTATAAATATAGATATTTGATATATATAGACAGAGAGAGATAAATGTATATATATATATATATGACCTTTTACTTTTGTGTTTCAAATATTAAAAAGATTAAATTAAATTAAATAAATTTATATAATATTGTTTAACTATTATCTGTAAAATTCATAACATTATAAATTTAATTATGTTATTGATGGTGACATCTATAATTAAAGATAAATATGTTTTCGTAAAAATACATCTTTTGAGTTTTTTTTTTTAACTATCAATTGAAAGGTTGTTTATGATGTAGTTAAGAGATTAAATTAAAGATATAGATTTGTGTTTTTGGTTAGGTTTAAACATAAGATATAATTCTAAATTTAAAAATAAGTAATTGAGATTTTTTTTTAAAATTTGTTCATCGTGATTTGTACTGCTACATGTATAAAAAAAAAGTTATAATCACCATTTTTCTCCTCTTTTTATTTTAAAAATTATCTTTTATTATAATAATAGTGGTGATCGCAACATCCCATTCTAGTAACATAATATTATTAAAATAAAGCATTTTATTATGAATATTAAAAGACAAATAAATTAATGTATATCGTAAATTAGTATAATCTTAAAAGATAACAGTATAGTAATATCATATATATATATATATATATATATATATATATATATATATATATTCTCAAGCTATTATACTCTGATTCTATCACAGTATTATACATAATATGATTTAAAGTTGCTAATATCCAAACATTAAACTCCTTAAAAAGAGGTGTTTATACACTTGTATCTCTATCTGCTCACACTATAGGTGATAATTGAAAAAAGAAGCACACAACACGTACAAACAACAATAGAAGAGGGTACCCTAGTTTATAAAATAAATAATCATGTAACAGTTTCACACTTCCTTAAACACAATTCACAACTCTTTTCACCAATATTTTCACTTCATACACTACTCATTATCATAATATAACTTTCCCCAAATGAGCTTACAAATACCATAACAAGATTTCACAAAATATAAATAAAATCATTTCATCATCTTAACATGTCTTACTATGCATATCATACACATTTATTATTCTTAAAACGCATACTTTAATATCATGATCAACCCAAAACCACAACACTATATAAGAACTTACTAACTCATCAAATAGGAATACCCTTCATAAAAGAGAAACATAAAGTAAAGTGCAAACATGAGAAACTAGCTGGTCTAACTACATACCTCAAATCAAAGATCCCACTAACAGTTAACAAAGCGAGATTTTTTATTTTATCAAAGGAACACAAATAGGATGGCATCGGGCGCCCAACCCTTGGAATTCACTAACTTTCAGAGCCTGGCGGTCCAAAAGTGGCACCCGAGTCCCGATGATACCAAGTCAATGGCTTGGCGACCAATGACATTGTAACAACAACCGACACTATATCATAAACAACATTTCGGATGAAATTGGTCTTATGAAATTGATTGATTGGACACCTGTCCTTTAGTGTTCTTGATTTCAAATAGTTTTGAAGAATTAATAACTGGTACCCAATCACTCAAAACACAATTTGAGACATTTCCCCAAATTAAGACCAAACACATATCAAAATCAAATAGTTCAACATACAACTCATTAATTCAACAAAATCATAATAAGCAGTTCAACATACAACTCATCAATTCAACAAATCAATTATGACTAGTGTATATTTTTTTAAATATGTATAATATTATTAGATGATAATATTGTAATATTAATAAATTAGTTTATAAAATAAATTAATATTTATTAAGAGCAAAGTTGAATAAATGAAGAAAAAAAAAGAAAATAATTGTTGATGAATGAAAAAAAAATGTTACGAAAATTTTATAGAAAACCTGTAATAAAAATATTTTAAAAAATGAATAAATAATTATATTATAAAGGATAAAATATGAATAGATAGTTATAAAAAAAAAGTAATCCATTTTATATGTAGTCAAAAAAATGTGAGGATAATTTTATAGAAAACCTATAAAATAATTGTTAGTCTTTAAAAAGTAAATAAATAATTATATTATAAAGGATAAAATGTGAATAAATAATTGTAAACATAAAGAGAAAATCTCTTTGTATATAATGATAGATAAATGATTAAATATTGTATTAATATGATAATTATTTCAATATTTTATTATATATTTGTAATTAGAGATGTCAAAATGGGTTTCAATCCGTGAGTCAATCTGGCTCACCACGAGGTTGAGTTGGGTTGGATTGAAAAAAATTCAGTTTTTTCAAAAGTGGGTTGAACTCAACCCAACTCATTTAACCCACGGGTTCGAGCCGGCCGAGTTGAAGGTGGGTTGACCCACTTAACCCACCAACATTTTTTTACAATTTTTTTATTTTTTTTAATAATTATTTACTACTCTTAATTATATAGGTTCAAAATTTCATATTTTAAAATAGTTTGAATTTTTAATTAATTTGATTGTCAAGTTATATACGTTGATACTTTAATCTTTAACTATAATCTCTATAGTCAAATACTCAAGTAACATTCTTATAAACAAATTTTTCTAATTAGCATGACAAAAATGTGTATCTTTTTTAATATATTTTGTTGAATAGCATGACAAAAATGTGTAACATTAACCATATTTTCTTAAATTATATGAACACTTTGTTGGAAATAATATATTATATATTGGTGGTGAGCATAACGAAGACATTAGTTCTTGATTTTTTATGATTGTTATCTCATGAGTTGCTTAAAAAATTATTTAAATATTTGAATGCTTAAAAATAAATACATAAATATTTTTTTATGTGGATTGGTGAGTCAATCCATTTAACTCACCAACCCGTGGTGGGTTGAGTCGGATTGCAAAATTTTTGGCTCACCATAAAATGAGTCGGGTTAAGTTCACATTTTTCAACTCGACTCGTGATGAACCCAGATTTAACTACTTTGACATGTCTATATGTAATAAGTAAAGTTAGATGATTATTTTCACAGATAAATGATCAGATAAGATTCAAATTACTTTATCAAAATAGTACAGTCTCGTAAGTTTACTTATTCACAATAATCTAATTGTCTAATTGACAGAACCTAACATTTTTTGTTTTAATAACTTGATTGAAATTGTTAAAATAGACCATTCAACAATAACGTAGTTATCAAATTATCAAGCTTTCAAATGTTTAGATTTAACTAGACATGTCAAAGTGAGCCAACCCGGCTCACACGGGTTGGCTCACCACGAGTCGGGTTCAAAATGAGTGAACCCAACCCAGCTCACTTTCTGGTGAGCCAGAAATTTTGTAACCCGGCTCAACCCACCACGGGTTGGTGGGTTAAGTGGGTTGGCTCACCAACCCACCTAAAAAAATTATTTATTATTTTTTTTAGTATTCAAATATTTAAATAAATTTTTAAGTAACCCATAAGATGACAATCATAGTAAAATCAAGAACCAATGTTTTGATCATACCACTAATATATGAAGAATTATTTCCAAGAAAGTATCCATTAGTCTAAGAAAGCATGGCTAATATTACAAATTTTCTATCATGCTATTCAACAAAATATAAATAAAAAAACTATACATTTTCTTCATGCTAATTTAGAAAAAAATGTTTATAAGATGGTTATTTGAGTAATTTACTATAAAAATTATAGTTAAAGATTAAAGTATCAACATATATATATATATATATATATATATATATATATATATATAACTTAACAATCAAATTAATTAAACATTCAAACTATTCAAATATAATTAAGCAACATTCTAGCATTTAAAAAATGAAATTGTGAACAAATATAATAGGAGTAGTAAATAATTATTAAAAATAAATAAAAAATAAATAAAAAAATAAATAAAAAAATAAATAAAAAAAAATTGTAAAAAAATGTTGGTGAGTTAAGTGGGCGAACCCATCTTCAACACGGCTCGAACCCGTTTAACCCGTGGGTTAAGTGAGCCGGGTTGAATTCAACCCACTTTTGAAAAAGTTAAATTTTTCTCAACCCAACCCAGCTCGAACCCGTGGTGAGCCGAGTTAGCTCACGGATTGAAACTCATTTTGACATCTCTAACTCCGAACATGCCATCGAAAAAAGCCTAATTAGTGACAATTAAGATGCATTACTCTTTATAATAATATAAATTCACTTTTGGATTGATTCACCCGTCCCAGCACAACCAACCATCCATTTTTAAATTATGTTAAATTTATTTTTTTCTCATTTTTTTAATTCATTCCACCGTGTTCTTAATAAATATCGATTTACTTTGTATCTTATCTTTATTTTATATATTAATTTAATGAGATTATGATCAGTAACTATGCTTAGTGAGAACCAGAAGGGGCCTTGGTCCCCTTCCCCAGATTTTTTATATTAATTTACGTATAATTTAATATTTTTAAAAAACTTTAATATATTTTTATATATTTGATATATTTGTTATTTTAAAAAATTTCATACATCTATATAAAAGTGTTAGTATTTTTAATTTTTGTTTTCGTAATCGATTTTTAAATGTGATTAATTATAATATATTCTTTTTTTAGTAATTACATTTCACAATATTTTATCGGACTGTAATAAATTATTGTTTAGTTTCAATTTTTGTAAATAGGTATATTGATGAAAAATAAAATAATAGATTTATTTTTTAAAATTGATAAAAGGAGAATTATTAGTGAAGATGAAAACATGACAATACAATTATGTATAATGAAAGTTTGTGAAGACTTGTTGAATCAATATATTCACATTAGTAAAATGAATGATGAATTTTTTGCCGACAATATGGTTATGTACATTGAAGAAAAAAAATAACTGAAAATTTTAATTTTGATTCAAATTATAGATGAGTTAGAAAATCTAAAGGAATGAAGGACAATCCTTCATATATGTGTGACTTATTTTACAATTACAATTATATTAATGTATATATTAATTTTTATTGCATAAGTTAATTTAAATATGTAAATCTTGAATATATTATTTTGTCTCCCCAAACATATTGTTCAAGATCCACCACTAATTACAATATTCTCACCTACTAATATAATATTATTCATTTATACATTTATAGACAGTGAAACAATGCATACATATAAACGTGATAGCTAGAGCTAGGGACGAACCTTAGTGTATATAGGGGAGCCATGGCCGCCCTCCCCCAAATTTTTTTCTATGTAGGTAGTATATATATATATATATATATATATATATATATATATATATATATATATATATATAATTTTAGGGCAATTAATATTTTTAAAAAATTTATATATTTCTCATGTTAAATATGCTTTTAATTTTTAAGTTTTCATGTGAAATTAAAGTATGTCTTTATCTGAAACATTAATATAGTTTGGTTCCAAAACGTTAGAAATGACTGTATATAGTTCTTTTAATTCAATTACTTTAAATTTCTTTGAAAGTATAGATGCGTTTTATTCTAGCATTTGAGTTGTTTACAGTGTCTGACACGTTATCGTTTTAATATCTGTTCGAAAAACGCGTTCGACACATAAAAAAAGGCTTAAATATACATTTGGTTCCTATTTTTGTTATTTTTATTCAATTTGGTCCTTATTTTTGTTTTGTGTTCAATTAGATCCTCATTTTTGTCAAATTGTGGTCAATTTGGTCCTTTTCACTAATGGTGTTTAAATAGTTAACATTTTTGAACATTACATGCCACGTGTCAGTTTCTGTTTTTTTTTATTTTGTTATTTTTTTAATTTTTTTTAGTTAATTTTTAAAAAAATGTCCACGTGTCAAGTCACAATTGTGCCACGTGTCAATGCTGATGTCACATGTCAATTTGTGGTTGTATTTTTATTTTTTTTTTAATTTAGTCTCAATATTCATTATTTTTGTTCAATTCAATCCCTATATTCATTATTTTTGTTTAATTTAGTCCAAAATTTTGGTAAAATATAACCATTTAATTTTTAAAATTGACATTATTATTAGTTATTTTTTAAATTCAATTATAAATTATAATATTTAATTATAAATTGAATATAATTCTAAGATTCAATTGTTAAATAGAATATAATTATTTAAATATTATTAAAATATAGTTATTAAATTTTTAAAAATATATATATATTAATATTTGTAAAATTCACATTTAAATTTAAAATATTTACTATTTTATATTAAAATCTAAAATATTTTATATTTAAATGTTAATTTTACAAATATTAGTTTACTTTTTTAAAATATTTTGAATATTTAAAATATTTTTATGTATCAATTTTTAAAATATTTTAGAATATAAATATTAGAAAAAAAAATTAATAATTATATTCTTATAATATTTTAAATAATTATATTTTATTTAGCAATTAAATATAAGAATTTTATTCAATTTATAATTCAATTTAATAATTTATAATTGAATTTCAAAATTAATAAATTCAAATGTCAAATTCAGAAAAAATATTAATATAATTTGAAAAAAAGATATTAAATTTAGTGTCAATTTGAAAGGGACAAAATTTGTTTATTTTAACAAAAAATGAGACTAAATTGAACAAATATAACGAATATAGGGATTAAATTGAACAAAAATAATAATACTACCACACACTAACATGTGACACTAGTGTTGACACGTGGCATAATTGTGACTTGACACGTGGATAATTTTTTTGAAATTAAAATAATTAAAAAAATAAAACAAAAAAAACAGAAGCTGACACGTGACATGTACTGTTCAAAAAGATTAACTTTTTAAACACCGTTAGTGAAAATGACCAAACTGACAAAAATGTGACGAAAATGAGAACCTAATTGAACACAAAACGAAAATAGATACCAAATTGAATAAAAACAACAAAAATAGGGACCAAATGTATATTTAAGTTTACAAAAATTAACGTAATTGAATTAAAATAATTATATCCATTCATTTGAAGTTTGAGGATTAAAATGTATCAAAGTTTCAAATAATAACGAATTTCAATTTTGCATCAAAGTTCATAGACTAAAAACATATTCAACATTTTATCTTGGTACCTCTTAAGTTTTGTCTGAAAATCTGCCACTTACGATAACATGTGTTTATGTTAGTTTAATTATAAAGGGATTTTCCTATTTTTTACATTTATTTTTTAATTTACTTTTTAAAATATTTTTTAAAATTGAAATAATTATTTTATCAATAATTGATATGAGAATGAAGATAATTTTTTTCTTAAAAAATAAATATGAAATAATGAAAATCTTCCTCGCTTTATCAAGTTGCATCTTTATAAACTTGTAGGGATAAATTAGATTCGTGATGAATAAATTAGTTAAGTGAGTTATGTGATCTAGATTAGAGTAGGCATTTTTTTAAACTAGATCAAATAATATTTGCATTTTTAAAAAAGTAATATTATTGTACTGAAACATGTGTTTTAATCATATATATCAAATAAGGTAATTAAACAAAATTATATTAATTTATGTGGCTTAAATTTAAAAAATTGTATTTATTTTCTTGTTCCTTAAAATTGATTAAAATAATTCGTTTTGTTGACATAGAATTTGGTTGAATCTAAAAATCATAACCTTTTAGAAAATAATAGCAATTTGAATCTGGTAAGGAAAAAAAACTTATATAATAGTTTTAAATTTCCATTTTGTCATTGTCTTTTGAGTGAAATAGCGAAAATTAACGTATCTTACAAAATTAGGAATAGTAAAATTACTTGTTTTCAAGGAATAATAAAATGACATGAACATAATTTTATTCATATATTTTTTCTCTAACAATTTGTTATTTAATGGTTTAAACTTATTTTAGGTTTATATAAATTAAGTTGAATCTGTAATTATTTTTTCTCGAAATACTTAAATAATTTGAACATAAATTTATTTTTTGTTATGTAATATTCCTTTACGTTTTATATTTTAAATAAATGACTTTTAATATGTTATTAGTAAAATATGATGGAAAGATGATAGGTAATTTGAATTATAAAATATTAGTGAAAACACATATGTGTTATTTTTATTTTATAATAATAAAAAATAATATTTTTTTTATTATTATAAAATTAAATATAAATTATTTTATTTTATTTTGTAGACAAATTTTTAATTAATAAATGATTAAGTTTAAAAAAATTCTTTTAAAAAATATCAATAAATTTTAAAAAAAGATCAATTAAAACAATTAAAACAATAAATTGATAAGATAATCATTTTAATTTAAAAAAGATATTTAAAGAAAAAATTGAAAATTAAATGTGAACATAAAAGGAATTTACTTTATACATAGGTCTATATTTAGATATTTTATATAAACAAATAAAAGCAACGTGAAGATCTAAAAAAAGTTGTTTAAGTAGTAATAGTTTAAATATATATTTTTTATTATCAAATTTATTAAATAAAATCTCTTTGTCTCTCTAAAAACATTTTTTAATCTTTTTTTCACTTTTCTATAAGATTTATAGTTCGTTCTTCATTTATTCTACAATCAAATATTATCATTAGGTTCACAACATAAAATGTTGCAATTTTATCCGATCAGAGACACGAATAAAATAAATAATTTTTTCGCTCCATTTTTATAGTCAAATATGTTTTTTTTTTTCATTTTTCATGTGAGTATAATTTTTTTACATGTAATTCAATTATACTAAATATTTCACTGCAGTGATCTTAGTAGTATATTAAGATTATTTATTTCATGTTCTTACGTGTAGACACAATTATTTGTGATTGTGAACTTTGGAAGGAGTACTTTAAAAACTATAAAAGTGTCAAACCAGGTAAGGTTCGTCCAACCACGCACTCATTGTAACGGTGGAAGATCGAAAACCTTGTAGCAGAATATTTGAATTAGAGAAGCTCGCCCAAAACTTGCAAACTCGTAGCGGAACTTAAACCTATCTCTCGCATTCCAGTAATGGAACGTGGACTTCTCAGGGTTTCAAAAAACCTTAAAAGGAGACAATATGGTCTCTTTTCACATTGGTGTCGTTCCTCTATATATTTTGAAAACAAGCCTAAAAGTCACAACTAGGTTTAAATGTCTATTTTTGACAATGCAACAGAAAAAAAAAATAACATGTTTGGGATCTGTGATCTAGGACCACATTGACTATTTTACAAATATTGTGATTCAGTTGAATAAAAAATAAATACAAAAACTAAAACGAATAAAAAAGTCTAAATATAAAAATCGAATTACCAATTAAGCCACATATTAAAAGGTTTATTAAGACATAATCTGCAAGTCTAAGTCAACCATGTCAAATCGGGTTGTAATGTGAGGTTTAAACTCACTTATATATTATAAATTGACCTTATTTATAATCGATGTGAGACTTCCAACACTCCCATCACGTTGTGACATATACATCTTAAACGTGGATTGATAATAATGGATGTTCTAATAGCGAATCAATAACATGTGGAATAATAACAAGTTTTGCTAGGATAAAGTCCATTTGAATACTTTGATATTATGCTAAAAATTGAACTTTAAACATTAATTAACATTACAAAATTAACTTGTAACACTATAAGAAAATGTCTCACTAACAACCATTTTTAGTGACAAAAAATTGTTAATCATTATGGTGACCAATTTATAAATTTTACAAAATAAAAAATCATTGGTTATTAAAATAGTCATTATTATGCATAAAAAACTATAAGTGGTCTCTAAATTGGTTTCTAAAATTTAGCTATCAAGGTGTTCACTACCAAAGAAATTATCTTATAAATTGATGTTAAACCTTAGTTACTCAAGTTATGTTTACCAAAGAAATTAATTTATAAATTATTTGGTAATTAATTAGTCACTATTTATAATTTTTTATTCATAATAGTGATTATTTTAATAATCAATATATTTTTTTATTTTATAAATTGATATAAAAATTGGACACGGACAACTTTAGATTATTAAAATTAGTTACTATTTAAGATTTTTTTTTCTTAAAGTAAAATTTGAAATTTCTTATATATACCACAAATCATTTGAGTGACTTTTTACACGTTTTGCTAAATTTGAACTAATATTTTTAATATTTTACACAAGTCTTATTTAATAAGGATTTAGTTTCTCTTAGTAATTATTAGACAAGATGCATGTATTAATTTTTCGGTAAGCGTATCTAATACACATTTTAATAATCATTAAAAGTTATTTTATGGTAATTTTTATATATTTATTGAATTAAATAATAATATATATTTATCATAATTCTCGTACTTTATATATCTATAACAATATATAAAGAGAATTTCTCTTCTATGTTCATATTTCATAATACCAATTATACTCTTTACAATATAATTATTTATTAAAAATTTTAAAACTAACGGCTATTTTTACCTATTTTTTATAAAATTGTTTATCTTTCTTTTTTCTTTTATTCATCAACAATTAATTTCTTTGTTCAGTTCACTTTATTTTTAATAAATATAAATTTATTTTATATATTAATTTAATAATATTACACTATTATTACCTACAAACATACTATCATTCATATTTACAAAATAACACATGTATATATATATATATATATATATATATATATATATATATATATATATATATATATATATATATATATATATAAATTATGATGAATATACATTACTGTTTAATTAAATAATATTTTGTTGTTTAAAATTTAGTGATTTCAAAGTTAACAGTTTAAATGTTCTCTGCATAAAAAAGTACTTTATATTTATAGAAAATATCTCCTTTAAATTCTTTCAAGATAATTTTAAAACAATTTTTCTAAACGAAAAGTTTTAGAAAAATAGATTCCAAACACGAACAATGAAATACTCTTCCTATTATTATCACTTGTCAATAAGGTTGATCTAAAGACACTCAATATATTTTTTTCTACCTCATAACTAGTCAATTATAGGGTAAATAACATGGGTGGGTGGTAATGCGGCCCGGCCCGTTTAGGCCCGACCTGCATAAGACCCGCACAACACGGGCTAGTCCGTTCCGTCCCGCACACTTTATGCGGATTGTAAATACGGATCTGTCCTGCATATTTCATGGTCTGCGGACCCGCGGACTGGCTCATTTTTTTTTATTTTTTTTTTATTTTTATTTTTAATTTTTAATTTTTGTGATAAAACTTTCAATGTTTAAAAATTGAGAAACTTTAAGAAGTTCACAAAATTAAGTAAAGACTTTGGGAAATTAGATGATAAATTGATAATTTAACATTTTCATCATATTCATACTATGACATACACAATGTATTCTCTAAATTTTAGCATATTAAATAATACATAATACTTGTCTTTGCCAGTTATACAAGAACTTGAAATGTTAATGCAATAGTCATAAAAAAATAATTAATATATACAAGTGGAAGTTTTTTTTTTTAAAAAAAAAATTTATGCAAGCTTGCGGGCCGTCCTGCGCGGGCTGTGGGCTTATGTGAGCCGATCCACTGTGGGCCTGCAAACTCATTACCCTAGCCCGTCTTGCTTTTTTTTGTGGGTCTGTGGATTGGTCCGATGGACCAGACCTTAATTACCACCCCTAGTAAAGAATGATTTATCCTGTATATTAATTTTGTTATTGAGTGATTAGTTTTATCATAAGAGCATAATAACAATGAGGGTACAATATATAATAAAATTTAATACATTTTAAAAATGATTGTATCATTATTTTTCAAAAAAAATAATTATTTTAATTCCAATTAGATAAATCCATAAAGTAAAACTACGTGTGAAAATGAGTTTTAAAATAAAAAATTAACTCGAATTAATAATAATATTTTATTAATTTTAGTTTATCATTTTAATTATTATTTAATTATTTATTTTGAATTTGTTTGAATGACGGGATATGAAAATTTAAAAATGAATCAAATATTATATTTTGGAATGAATAAAAAAAATAAGTCAAAATATTATTATTTTTTTAAAAGTGAATCAAATTAAATTTTACTTACTTAATTTGATGTTTAAATGAGTTTGAGTTATGTTGAGAGTTAATCAATCTATAATATAGAATAATATTTTATTAGTTTTTTTAGTAATTTTATAAACTTTTTTATCATAATTATTTATTATTTTTAATTTTGTAGATCAATAATTTGATATTTATAAATATTATTATGTTGATAAAACTATATAATTTATAATTTAATTTTGGATCATTATTTTTATAATAATATTTTATGAAGAGGTGAATACTTTGATTGAAACACTATAATAAATTAATCTATTTTAATTATATTATAATAAATATATAAAATATTAAAATAATAAAATATTTATGATTTTCAAAGAATTAAATTAAACTAATTTATTTTTAACTTGATAATAATAAAAATATTTGTTATTTTAGATATTATTTAGTGTTTAAAATATTAAATGTATTATTTAATAGTTTTAAAAAATATATTTGAATGAAAGGTGTATTTTCAACACTTTGACAACTGACTTTTGATATCAGTAAGGAAGAAAAGAAATAAAAACTAAAAAAGTAAATGTAAAATAGGCGTAAAAAATTATTAAAGTGTGAAAGTAAATAACAGAACCTATTCTAATATCTGACGATATGAGCTGTGGAAGAGGAAAATCCAAAACTTGAAGATGGTTTTATTGATATCAGCTTATGAATAGTTGTCGTTGATCTCCATCTAGTCATTGCTTTCGATTTTGCGGTCCTCCTCCTTTCAACACCTGTTTTAACGTCGTCACGGAGCTACACCCATGCACCGCCACTTTCCACCTTTCTACTCTCGCCACGTTCACAACCTTCCTTCAAAACTCAATCTAATTTCTAAAATTTTATTTTATTATTATATCAAAATTTAAGTTTAAAACTTAAATAATTTATTTTGTTTTTCTATAACCTTTTTATCACTTAAGAGTAGAAATAAAACGCAAAATGGTTTTAAAGACTTATTTTAGAAATTAATTATTATAAATAAAAAAGATTTTTTACACACTTCACTTTCACAAATATTTTGATTATTAAAAAAATAACTTTTATATTTATAAGAAAAAAACAAAAAATTAAAAGATAAAATACTTAATATAAAATGTCCGAATGTAAAAATAACAATTTCCTTAAAAATAATATAAATTGAGTGCATAAAATAGTTCTTACCCACTCTCTCTTCCCTTCTCGAATGTTGAAGAAACAGTCCAGAACACTCTAGCACGCTCTGAAACATTCTTCCTCCAAATTCACCCGGTGAATTCTCGAACTCACCCTCTACTTTCTAACTGCTACTATATATACCATTGTGGCTATACTCTCTCCTCACACATAGTTTCTGCACAATACAAACTACTCTCCAAACACAACAAAGCTCTCAAAGTTTCAGAATCTTGTTTTCTGGATTACTAATTCAGTGATCAATGGCTGCGAAGGAAGGCAAAGCAATTGGCATAGACCTCGGCACTACCTACAGCTGCGTAGGTGTGTGGCAAAACGACCGCGTTGAGATCATCCCCAACGACCAAGGCAACCGAACCACACCCTCTTATGTGGCTTTCACCGACACCGAGAGGCTCATCGGAGACGCTGCCAAGAACCAAGTTGCTATGAATCCGCAGAACACCGTCTTCGATGCCAAGCGTCTAATCGGACGCAGATTCTCCGACTCGTCGGTTCAAAACGACATGAAGCTGTGGCCGTTTAAGGTGGTGCCGGGTCCGGGCGACAAACCCATGATCGTGGTCACGTACAAGGGTGAGGAGAAGAAGTTTTCTGCTGAAGAGATATCTTCCATGGTGTTGATCAAGATGAGGGAAGTGGCAGAGGCGTTTCTTGGTCATTCCGTGAAGAACGCTGTTATTACTGTCCCTGCTTATTTCAACGACTCGCAAAGGCAGGCCACTAAGGACGCAGGGGCAATTTCAGGGTTGAATGTGTTGAGGATCATCAACGAACCCACTGCCGCTGCTATTGCGTACGGGTTGGACAAGAAGGCTTCAAGAAAAGGTGAACAGAACGTGCTTATTTTCGACTTGGGTGGTGGAACCTTTGATGTTTCCATATTGACTATCGAGGAGGGGATTTTCGAAGTGAAGGCCACTGCTGGTGATACTCATCTTGGAGGTGAAGATTTTGATAACAGGTTGGTGAATCACTTTGTTACAGAGTTCAAAAGGAAGCACAAAAAGGATATTTCTGGGAATGCCAGAGCGTTGAGGAGGTTGAGGACAGCGTGTGAGAGAGCCAAGAGGACGTTGTCTTCCACCGCGCAGACAACCATTGAAATCGATTCTTTATACGAAGGGATTGATTTCTATGCAACAATTACCAGAGCCAGGTTTGAGGAGATGAACATGGACTTGTTCAGGAAGTGCATGGAGCCGGTGGAGAAGTGTCTGCGTGATGCCAAGATTGACAAGAGTAACGTTCATGAAGTTGTTCTTGTTGGAGGGTCCACTAGGATCCCGAAGGTTCAGCAACTATTGCAGGATTTCTTCAACGGGAAAGAGCTTTGCAAGAGCATTAACCCCGATGAAGCTGTTGCTTATGGTGCAGCTGTTCAGGCTGCGATTTTGAGCGGTGAAGGGGACGAGAAGGTTCAGGATTTGTTGCTGTTGGATGTGACTCCACTCAGTCTTGGGCTTGAAACTGCCGGTGGTGTTATGACAGTGTTGATTCCGAGGAACACAACGATTCCCACCAAGAAGGAGCAGATTTTCTCGACTTATTCCGACAACCAACCCGGGGTTTTAATCCAAGTGTTTGAAGGAGAACGTGCTCGAACAAAGGACAACAATCTTCTGGGGAAGTTTGAGCTCACTGGGATCCCTCCTGCACCAAGAGGGGTTCCTCAGATTAATGTCTGCTTCGACATTGATGCTAATGGGATTTTGAATGTCTCTGCGGAGGATAAAACCGCGGGTGTGAAGAACAAGATTACTATCACCAACGACAAGGGAAGGTTGAGCAAGGAGGAGATAGAGAAGATGGTGAAGGATGCGGAGAGGTACAAGGCAGAGGATGAAGAGGTGAAGAAGAAGGTGGAAGCGAAAAACTCGCTTGAGAACTATGCTTACAACATGAGGAACACGATAAAGGATGAGAAGATTGGGGGGAAGTTGGGGGCGGATGATAAGCAGAAGATTGAGAAGGCTGTGGAGGATGCGATTCAGTGGCTGGAGGGGAACCAGTTGGCGGAAGTGGATGAGTTTGAAGACAAGCAGAAGGAGTTGGAAGGGATCTGCAACCCCATTATTGCTAAGATGTATCAGGGTGGGGCTGGTGGAGATGTTCCCATGGCTGATGACATGCCTGGTGGTGGATCTGGTTCTGGTTCTGGCGCTGGACCTAAGATTGAAGAAGTTGACTGAGACTGAGATGTGTGTGACTAACTTCAACTTCTGTTCCAGAGTGAATCAAGACCAGGATCTTTGTTGTTGTGTACTCTGTTAATTCTGTTCTTATTTTGGTAAGGTTAGTGATGTGAAGTTTCATGAAGAGTGAATAAAACTTTGTTTAGTTCTTTCAGTAGGAAGCTGAGATTAATGTAATTTTACAGTTTGGTTCAACAATAAATGTTTTGATTCAGAACAAGTTTGCTACTGTGAATTTTCTAAAGGAATATGTTGATTTGTTTTCATTGCATGTAACTCCTGTGGTTATGTTTCCTATCTTGTCAGAAGAATTGCATATAATTTATTTCAAAGAAAATATTTTGAATTATCAAATACCTATCGAGGGAAAGAAAATAGAATATTTAGGTATCATTGCCACTCTCAAAGATCACTCAGCCCTGCACCTGTATGGGAAAGCTGACTTTGATGTTGAAAGTCACTAGACTCAGTTTTTGAATTAATCTGGAAAATAATTTTTTGACAAAGATTAGGTTAATAAAGTTGACAAAATTACTAAATAGAGTAGTTTTTTTATTTTTAATGGAAGTTAAGATAATGAAATAATAAAATTTTAAGATTTTTTTTATCAAAGATGGTTATTTGTCAAAATTTGTAAAAAAAACTTTGTTAAAGTATCACTTCTCATCTATTAAATATAAACACTTTACCTTATTTAAGAATTACATTATATAATATGTTACAAGAATTTTGAAGTTACAAGATTTCAGTTACTGAATTGTATGAAATGAATCACTGCTTTACAAGATAGGATATGAAATGAAAATTTTATATGTTCGCATGGACGAGGTTAAGACTTTTTTATAAGGTGATGATGACACTTCCTCAAATAGTTAGTTAATTCTAGATCAGTGTAGAAGACGAAGTTTGAATTTATGATTTTTTTTTTATTTTGATAAAATTGAACAATAATTAATATAAAAGAGGTGCCAAGAAACGCAAAAACTAAAAATAAGATTCAAGGATTTATGATTTTCACATGTAACTATAACTTTAAAATAATAAACGTGTTATAAGATGTTTTGTTAAAATTAATGGATAATACTGGGAATAAATTAAATTTGATTTTTCATTAAAAGTATCTGACATAATAGTCGTACTTGTTTTTTTAAGTAATTTAAATTGTTCAAAATAAGATATATTTAATGTTTTCTTCACATTATATATAACCCTAGATAGATGATAACAAAAACATTTTAACATAAAATAAATATATCAACATGCTAAAAATGTAAAGGTATTAAATACTTTCTCGGTTGATAAAAACATTAATACCGAAACATTTTGTAATTTTCAGTCACTAGTGCATATTGTAATTATTATTTTAACCAAAAATTTGTGATAAGAAATAAAATAAATGAAAAAAAAATAGAGCTTATTATTATTATTAGGCTTAAATGTTTGAGTTATGTAGTAGTATTTTTGCGCTGCTGGAGTTTGAAAGGAGCGAGTGGAGCTAATATGTGTCTCAGAGTTTAGGATAAGAGATATGCGCCATAGTTGAAGCGTGAATAAGGAAGGGTCCGCGTGCCATGGCTGGCATCACCTCCGTCCCCTTCAAACTCTTTCACTACCACGCCACACCTTCTCCTCTCTTCACTTCTTCTCATTCCAAAGTCTTCGGCCTTTCCCTCTCTAATCCCAATTCCCTCAAATACGATCCTTCTCTCTCCACCTCTCTCTTCTACGTAACCGCACGCTACGGCGGTGGCGGCGGCGGCGGCTCTCGCTCCTTCGGCTCCGGCGACCCCCGGAGACGCCAGCCCGAAACCGATGACGACCAAGCTCTCGACCTCTCCACTCTCAGGTTCTCTACTCGCTCCTCGTCTATTCCTTTCTCTCTTATGCTTCCTCTGGAATTTCGTGATTGAGAATGCTTTGAATTTGAAATAGGTCAGATACCGTGAGGCTTATTGATCAGAACCAGAACATGGTTTGTTCTTTTTTTCCTTCTTTTGTATTTCAACGCTTTCAATTCTGTGCGCTAGAGAAGCACTTCTAAACTAAGCTACTACGTTTAGAAGTTTTGTTTGATTGATTGAATCGAGGATTGTATTCTTTGAGTTGTGAATCTTTCTAATTCGGTCTCAAGCTAGCGGAGGTTGCTGAACTTGTTGTGCTTTTGTAGGTTGGAGTAATGTCAATTGACGACGCCATTCAAATGGCTGAAGATGTCGAACTTGATTTGGTATGATGTCTTGTGCCTGAGATTGCTGTTTCTGTGTTAAGTTTTCCACTACTTGTTGACTACAATGTTGTGGTTTTCTCATTTACATTTCCCCATCTTATGTTTTTGTCTGAGTTCGAAAGTATACTCTTTAGTTGTATATGTTTTGCCATATAATTTCAGCTTAATTAATATAACTTATTTTCACTATGCCTAGTTTCGGTAGATGATGGAAATGGCAGTAAATAGAAAGCGAAAGTACTTCCTATAGTTTCACTTAGTTCATGTTTGAATAAACTTTTCTATAAACACTTGTAGGAAAACAAGAAGGTAAAATGAATCAAGTTTTTTTTTTTTTTTCCATAAATTAAGATAAACTTAAGCACTTTAACTTTTACAGAAGTTCTCTCATCTAATTTCCGCAACAGGTGATAAGTTGGTTTTAACTTATATTAGAATCTCAATTCATTTTACCTTTTTATTTTCTTCCCCATGAGTGATTACAGAGAAATCTATCCAAACAAAGCTTTAAACAGATATCACAAATAAAAGTGAATGCAGTCTGTTTTAATATGGTCTTGAAAACCTAATTGGTTCAGGAAAGTTGACAATTCATTCAGTGGGAAGTTTGTGACGTCAATGTCTAAGCTTATTTACTCTCGTTTATTGGTCAGGTAATATTATCCCCGGAAGCAGATCCTCCTGTTGTTAGAATAATGAATTACAGGTATGATCTTTGTGTATCACGAGAGAAAAACCTCTGCATTTCTGGTATCAAAATGGCGATGGTTGATGGCCGTATCAAAATATTTATGCATTTTTTCAATCTATTTAGCAGTTAATGATCTGTGTGTATACTTGTTTAACAATACTTGAAAATTAAGTAGTTTGAATCGGGTTGATAGAGGACTAATAAAATTTAGTTTCCAGTTTCTCTTGATTCTGGCCTTGTGCAACTATGTTGTGTTCAATTTTATTAGTTTGGGAACAGTGGCGGCTGAGGTGGGAGTATTGTTTGCATTCAGCTGTCTGTAAATGAATGTCGTGCTTCCACGTATTTTTGGGGTGGGGTGTTGTGAACTCATGATACAGAAATAAGTAACCGGGGATCAATGGGGAGATTAATTGACACTTGTGTAGTTGTTTCAATAAAGACTATAGCATTTGATGTTCGTTTGACTAAATGAAATGAATCTGCATGAAAGGACGTGCCTAAATCTACATCTGTTTGACATGATTGAGCACTTGTATTCTTATAGTTTAAGAGTTGCTGGACCATGTAATTGATCCTTATATTTTATTCTGAACAGCAAATATCGATACGAACAACAGAAGAAGAAAAGAGGACAACAGAAGAAAAGTGCTGGTAAACATTGATTTTTTCTTCTAAATTATATGCAAAACTCAGAAAAAAACAATAAATTACTGACCTAAAAGTCTTTTAAATGTAGCTAGTCGGATGGATTTGAAGGAGCTCAAAATGGGGTAATGTCCTAAGCTAATCTTGAACTATTTTTCTTCAGATTTCTTAATTATGGATCAAATACCACTTTTATTAATATTTTTAATAAGTGTTAGAAATCTGAAGAAGTATATTTCGATATTTCAGGCAATCTAGTTTGGTTTTGGTTAACTATGTGTTCTCGGGAAAGGTATCACACACATCTACACAAGTTAATTATTTATGTTAATGTCAGGAAACTAGAGGAGCAACAACAACCTAATCTTTCCCCACTAGACGAATTTGACTACATGGACCAAATGATGTCATATGGTTTCACATATAGTTTTTCTCAGTTTTCCTCTGTCTGTATTGATCAGGCTACCTTTCATCCAATCTACTCACCTTGTTGGGGGTTTTAAATATCTTTTCTATGCATGTCCAAATCCCCTAACGTGAGTTTCTATCATTTCTTCTACTATAGAAGCCATTCTTACTTTTTTCTCTAATAGATTCCTAATTTTATCTCGTTTGGTGTGTCCACTCATTTTTGCTACAATGAAATTATCTCTTAGCTTTTTACCACCCAACATTCAGTTCCATACAACAGAGTTGTGTGATAAAATCTTCCTTTAAGCTTGGTTGGTACCTTTTTGTCACTAATGATACCCAAAGAACTCCTCCATTTTCTTTATCGTGAATCCTATTGTATATACTTCCCACCGTTTCTCTGTTAGTCCATGTGATGGAAACTAGATACTTAAATAACATGACTTGTGGTGTACTATACTCTCCTAGTTTTACTTTCTTGCTAGGGTTATTGCGTCAGCAAAATCCGTGAGATTTCAAAGCTCGTCATTACATCTTCAACTTTATATATTTCCTCTCTTGATTCTCCAACTACAGCTATGTCAGTGGTATAAAGCACGCATCATGGCATCAAATCTTTCAGTATGCTCAAAACGCATTCAATAGTAAGGTAAAGGGATAAGGGTTCAAAGTTGACCTTTGGTGCAGTGCTACATATCATCTACACTTCCATGTGGCTCCTAACTCACTTCTATAACTCTTCACTGAAAGTTTTTTCTTATTCTTTCAATTCAATTCACCTCTTAATCCTGCCTTGGCTTTTCCTTCTTACTCCCCTCTCATCTCTTATGGCCGTGATCAAGATTCAATGTTGGGGACTCAAGCTCTCACTATGTCTGACTTTGTAGTCCATGCAAAGTTTTCTCTCTGATTTCCTTATGAAAAATAATAATGAGAACATAACCATCTTATTTGTTTCTACTTGATCATAATCCCCATTTAAATCCATGTATCTTCTACACTTCTAGATGTGCTCTCTGCACAGCCATTTATGTTCCCTCTATTTTTTTTTCTCCTAGTGGTAATATTACCTCTAAAGCTTCGAAATCTTCCCAAAATCTTATGTCGTGGCACCCTTCTACCTTTTCTAGTGGTACATAAGCATTGATCACATTTAAAGCCCCCCTTTCTTTTACAAATTGGGTTAAATTTGTAAAATGAGCACATTTTAATTTTTATTTCTTGTAAAGTTTTCCCTTGGACTTTAGCCGTTTAGAATCTAAAATTAATACTTTTGATTCCAACTGCTATAAACATTAGTTAACCATTTACATGTTTAATGGGAGGTTGCATAGCAACCTAGGTGGCATCCAATAGTGTGTATGTGGTGTCATGTCAACACTTGACTTCCAGAAATTATTTTGGTCCCTAAAATGAATGGTATTTATATTGTTCGTTCATTTTATAAGAACTTAACATATTTACCCTTTACAAATTATAGAGCTATGGTCCTATCTCCTAACCTCTGTACATTCACAACATATTTTCTCAATACTTATATATAATTAAATACTTCCCCCTTTGATTTAAGTTTTACAACAAGCTACAACTTAAAACTTAGGTATCTCTAATTCATGTTTTTTCCTACCAGCCTTATTTTCTTCTAGAGACAATTTGTTCTGGTCTTAATCAGGCTGTCTACTATTTTAAGAGACTAGATGAAAGTAATATAGAAAAAAAATTGCGTATGTTGGGCATTTTATCATTAATATACTGTTTCTTGGTATTGAACATGGGATCAATTAGGCCAAGATGCGCTAAAAGGAGTTTGTTTACCATATTTGCTCAATGATGAACTGAGGAAGTTTTATGTGATCAATGATCATCACGCTGTAAAGATATAGGAAACTGCTGTTGCAGTACTAATTACATGCATAAAACTTATTCTGTAATTACGCTTTTCTTCCATAATTAGAGCAGTTACAGCTATTGCCTTTCATGAGCTGTGGTTGAGTTGTAGTTATTCTCAGTTATTTTTACTAGAACAGTCTTGTACTTATGGCTTTCTGTTACTAATTCTTTGTACTTAATTTTAACAGTTACAACATAGATGAGCATGATTATTCAGTGCGTTTGAGAGCTGCACGGAAATTTTTGAAAGATGGTGACAAGGTTGCATGAATTATATTGTCATGTCATATTAAGCACGGTGCTCCTACACGTATACTAATATATTGAGATCATTGGGATCCATTCCTGCAGGTTAAGGTCATAGTAAACCTTAAGGGTCGTGAAAATGAATTCAGGAATATTGCTATTGAGCTTATTACACGTTTTCAGAATGATGTTGGGGAGGTACGTCATGTCACTTTCCCGTGTGTTATACTCATCATATTTTTAGGTATTAAAAACCTGACTATTTTCCATACAAAACGATACTGCTTACAAGAAAAGTAGATCCTGATATGTTATACTCTGGTATTTTATTGTGTTATAGTCCCTTACTTAGCACACTTTAATAATTCTCAGGCACCACTACATTTTCTATTTCCGTTTGATTTCTTTTGTGCATTGGATTTACTTTTAGTGAATTCATTTCAGTCTTCTGTCCCGATATCTAATTTTATGGTCATTAGAGACATATCTTATTACCTGTTTAAATTTTCTATCAAAACCACATATGTGCAGGCTGGACTAGAGGAGGCAAAAAACTTCCGTGACAGAAATATCTTCATAATTTTGGTACCAAACAAAGCTGCTGTACAGAAAACTCAGGAACCACCAAAGAAAAAAGATAAGTCCGCTAAAGATGAAGTCTCCGCCAGTGTCCAAGCGTAACCGAAAACTTCCAAGCTAGTTTCTAATTGTAGAATGAATTGAGTAACTTATTGGTCTGAGTTGTATGATTTATAATTCATGTGCAATAATATCATATAAATTCTCGAGGATTTTAATTATAGAGGCAGCCTTGGCTTTTCGAACACAAGTTGCTGAAGGGATACCATACCAGTATACCACTAACCGTCTTCGCAAGACTAATCATAAAAGGACAATCGCATGTGGGTAATATATGCATGCTCATTTAATTTTTGAGTTTGACAGTAATATTTGCATACTTGTGTTCCAATTCAATGCATGTAAAGTTAGTGACAGGTGGAAGGGTCCATACCTTGATGAAGACAAGAAGCACATGGTCCTAACAAACGATTGATTTGGAAGGAAGCCCGTCAATTTTTGGGTTTGTTCCTGCCTAATTTGGTTAAGCTAACGCTAAGTACCTCTTTCTGGATCCTGCTTATGTGTAGGTTCTGCTCTAACGCTTGTTATTTTAACTAAAGATGTAGAGGCTGCAACTTACGGACCTAACGATTTGAAGGTAGCTTAGTTTTGAAGTGCTTACGTCCCAAGAAAACTAAAATCTTCCACATGTTTTTGCTCGCATGAGTAAGCACAACGTACTCCACTCCTCCTGAAAGCAACACGTTATCCTGCGCCTTATTTTATTTTATAATAAATATATTTTAAGTTGGTATATATTTTAAAAACTAATAAGATGAAATTTATTTATATTTATAAGTGACATATGAAAAGAGAGACCGAAAGACATCGTGTGATACTTTGACATATTTTCTCCGTTGGACGTGATCACTTAAGCTATTTGCATATATTTATTCATTTTTAGAAATTAAAAAAAAATACTATTTGCTGATGTTCTTCTGTTCTATAATCTTAAATTTCTATTTTTTTTTTATAAATATTTAAGGTGGATTAGGATGATCTGAGATTAAAAGTTTAAAGCTAAGAAATTAGTAACAAAATTATAAAAATTTGAAATATTTTATGCAATAAAATTACGGTTTGGAGTGAAGAAGACTGAATTTGTTTAGTTCAATTTGATATTTTTGGTTGATAGGTTTATCTGGGGATTAACATTACTTAATTTAACATAGACTTACTTTACCCTCATAAAATTAAAAGACCAAAAATCCTAAAAAGTCTAAAGTAGAGTGACTAAAAATGTTAATGAAGTCTAAGTAATATCTTCTGGTTTTTGTGAGATGACGTGAAATCTTCTCTAACTGGAATGTTTAGTGCACTTTCTAATTGCATTTTCCTAAAGAAGAGGCAATTAAGCCAAAGTAATAGGAAGTGTATTTAAGGTAAGTCGAGTAACATCCTTTGCTTTCTGCAGTGACTTGTTTTGACTTGTTTTGTTGTTGAGACGTTGATTGCCCCTTTTCTGGTCCATTACGTGCCTAATCTTCAGGGGATATTCATATAGTTTCTTATAGAGAAAAGGCCTATACATAAGTGGATACTTCTCACCCATTATTATCAAACAACCAAAAATGTAATGAGTTTAACTACTCTTGCATTTCTGTAAGAAAAAAAAAAGATTATTAATAACGTACACGTAAAGGGATTGGTCTACTTTAAAATTATAAAGTTCTTTTACCATAATTCAGGTAACTCAATTTTATACTAATTGTTGGATCGAACGCTTATCACTAGATTAAAAGCTATACTATTAGTTAAGATGTAACTCTTTTCACTTACTTAAGAGTTTAACAGTTCAAACACTACAGTATTATGACTCGGTCAACTTGACTCTTGTCACAGGACAGTTGATACCATTTACAATAATCTCCTCTTTAATAAGATTAATTGTTCGTATAATTTTTTAATTAACAATTATAAGAAAGAACAAGTTTAACTTATATAATATTTTAATATAAAAAAGTGTAACTCTTTTCGTATTTATATATAAAAAGAAATTGTTTGACATTGTGTGGTTTGAGATTGCATTACTATTTATATAGAGCTTTATTTGGGATCGCCTTAGATTTTTGCTAATGTATTATGTTAACATGATATTCGATAATTTTTTTTATTAAATTTTGAACCATTATCTTGAAGATAATAATTAAAAAGACCCTTGTTTTTAAAATTCAGATAACATGTGGTTACTTTGGCTAACAACCATGAGAGAATAAAAATCTATTTTAAAAGAACATGTTAAGCGATAGAGTAACTAACACGAGGTCATATTTCCACGTTATTTAAAATCAAATTATCTCTTCATTCATTTACATGGAAGTTTCAAATTCTCGGAGATAGATGGTTGCTTATATGAGAATAGTTTTGAATTATTTTCTTTTAAGTGTTTTCTTTTTAATAAATAAAACATTATTCTAGTCCCCGAAAATATAAAGCTGCCATGCAAAAAATTCTTAACATTAAGTAAATTCAAAACAAGTTTTTTATGATATGAAATAAGTTTTTAATTACTTACTATTACCTTAATTCTTGAATATATATCGCTAATTTTCAATACACGTTTTAATTATTTTATTGGTACTTTTGTGCTACCTCCAATTTTATAGTTTTGTTGCTTAAATTATTCCAAAAATTAAAGCAGAAGCTAATGCATAAACTAGTAGTAGTTACATATGAAAATGCCATCCTTTCGCATCTGACAGTTCTTGCCCATTTTTTACGCTATTTTTGTATGAACAACAGCTACAAAGAAACACAAATCAATTTAAAAACAAATATGGAAATAATACAGATAACTGATATAATAAAGATACGAAACTTATATAAATTACAGTATAATTTTCTCACTTTATAATTTTACTGTATGAACATATTTTTTTTTTTTTAATTTCTAATTAACTCGAACTAGCTATAACTCTTTTCAAAACTTAATAAACTTTTGGATGATTGAGAAAAGAAGAAGAAAATTTAGTGTAATTTTTTACCATTTTGACACTCTTTTTAATTTATACATTAAAAGTAAATTATGAAGTCATAGTAAGATAATTCGTGAAAAGAAAAAGAAGACGAGAATAAACACAAATTCAAAGCGAGTGCATGAAAAATATAAAAACGATATTATATTATTCATGAACACTGTTAAATTTACGATACTTTTTGAAGTTTTATTTTATATTTCTCTTTTTTTATCTCTCTTATTTGTACAACTACAATTCCTAATTAATGAAAAAGATTTATAATGTCACAAATATAAAGTAATTAAGAACAAAACATCCTATGAAATGATATTAAGGTTCTTGGAAAATAATGAGGAAAGAAAGGTACGTATATACATCTCTCACCAACGTGTAGTCATTGTTGATGATTGCATGAAGGAGACGGTGGTTGAAAAAAACAAAAGGAAGAAGCTTAACTTCAAGGCAATGGAGACCCTGCAACCAACAACATGCACATATTAGGTGAACACACCAAAACCTGCAAGCCTCAGTTTTCCTTCATAAAACATAAACTTTGCTCTCAACTTCACCACTCACTATTTTTGTGTTGTGTTGTGTTGTGTCACATTGTTGTCCCATTCACCAGTCACCACCACCAACATGGAAGCCAGCGCTGGACTGGTCGCTGGTTCTCACAATAGGAACGAGCTCGTTGTCATTCATGGCCATGAAGAGGTAATCAATCACTAACCATGCACGAAAGCTACTTGCAGAAAATTCAAAAGGGTGTTTAACCATGGCACTCATTGAGTTCACAGAAAGTTTATTGATTAATTTATATTGTTGGTTTTGGTGCAGCACAAGCCTTTGAAGAACTTGGATGGGCAAGTGTGTGAGATATGTGGCGATGATGTGGGAGTGACGGTGGACGGAGATTTGTTTGTAGCATGCAATGAGTGTGGTTTTCCGGCGTGCCGACCGTGCTATGAGTATGAAAGAAGAGAAGGGAGACAAGTTTGTCCACAGTGCAAGACCAGATACAAGCGTCTTAAAGGTAGATAACTTTTAACCATCTTTCAAATCAAACCCTTTATGTCTTTCAAAACACTTCTTTGCATCTAATTTAGACTTCTTACAATTAATATCGAGGCTTTGTAGAAGTTTTTAGAAAATTTATGAAAATAAATAACTTAAATATGAAGTAAAAAAGTATTTAATACTACATGTTAATTTTAAATTCTGATTAATGTAATGTATAAAGGAAAAAAATTGTTTGACGCTATTTGATTGACAACTTGTATAAAAGTAAAATATTCTTAATAAAAATCAGAAATACCGTTAATTGCTGAATGAAAATTAGGAATGAGGACTTCGGATTGTGGCCAGCATATGACTGAGAAGAAGATAAGTATAAATAAGAGTTTTAGAATTTATGCTATGGAGATAATACCGTTAGATCAATCAATGGTTTTATTACGAATAAAAAGTGTCTTGGAAGGTTAAGAGAATATGGTGTATTTAAGTTGTTCTTCGACATGCCTCATAAATGAAACTATTAAACATATAGAAACATATATATAGATAGATAGGTAGGTCTGTGTGTGTTTTTTGTTGGATCAACTTGAATACTACTAAAACGAGTTTTCAAAACTTTTCCATTAAAAATATTGAGCTTTCTTTTCAACGGAGATGGTAAGCACCAAAACATGTTCATCCATACGTTAATTTCAGTGGATTTAGTTTTTAGCACTTGTAGTTAGCTAATAGTAGTATTTGGTTTTGTTGGTTGGATTGAAATGGAGAAAAACAAAAAATGATGAGGGAACTGTGTCAATTCATTGTGTTCTGATTTTGTAAATTAAGGTAGCCCACGGGTTGAGGGAGATGATGATGAGGAAGACGTGGATGATATCGAACATGAATTCAACATTGATGACCAAATGAACAAGCATAATCACTCTGCGGAGGCCATGCTGCATGGGAAGATGAGCTACGGAAGAGGTCCTGAAGATGAGGACAATTCTCAATTCCCAGCCGTTATTGCCGGTGGTCGTTCTCGCCCTGTAAGATTTCCAAATCATTAATCGCTTCATTTTACTCTACAAAACTTCCCATGTTCAATACACTTATAATAATTTTGCATGTATTTACCAAAAAAAATCTTACATTAACTTTGCATGCATGCAGGTCAGTGGAGAGTTGCCAATATCATCTCATTATGGGGAGCACCCTTCACTGCATAATCGTGTGCATCCTTATCCGGCATCTGATCCTAGTAAGAATGTGGCTTATAATAATCTTATCTTTTAGAAAGAATTTAATAGCTTTCTTTTAGAATTTTCTTGGTATAGTTCCGGAACTTGTTTAACTACAGCTCTGAAATGTGGCTTTTAGAATTTTCTTGGTATAGAAACACGGTTAAATTTTTGCTTACAATGCTGTTATCGAAGCAGGGAATGGGAGATGGGATGAAAGCAAAGATGATAGAATGGATGACTGGAAGTTGCAACAAGGAAATTTGGGGCCTGAACCTGATGAAGATCCAGATGCAGCCATGTATGCTTACAGTGCTACCATTATGAAACTGTGATGCATTGATTTTGATTAATAGTAATGATGGAAAGAAATTAACTGTGCAGGTTGGATGAAGCAAGGCAACCACTGTCAAGGAAGATACCAATAGCATCCAGCAAAGTGAATCCGTATAGGATGGTGATCGTAGCACGGCTTGTTGTCCTTGCCTTCTTTCTCCGATATAGACTCATGAATCCTGTGCATGATGCACTGGGGCTGTGGCTAACATCTATTATATGTGAAATCTGGTTTGCTTTTTCATGGATTCTTGATCAGTTTCCCAAGTGGTTTCCCATTGATCGAGAGACCTACCTTGATCGTCTTTCAATAAGGTAAAATGAGGCACCTTCATTCTGAAGTCCAAAACCTCCAACTTACATTGCTGACAGAAAAGTTGTTTGTTAGGTATGAGCGTGAAGGTGAACCAAACATGCTTGCTCCTGTAGATGTCTTTGTCAGTACTGTGGATCCCATGAAGGAACCTCCACTGGTTACAGCAAACACTGTTCTCTCGATCTTGGCCATGGATTACCCGGTTGAGAAGATATCATGTTACATTTCTGATGATGGAGCTTCAATGTGTACTTTTGAGTCCCTATCTGAAACTGCAGAGTTTGCTAGGAAGTGGGTACCATTCTGCAAGAAATTTTCTATCGAACCTCGGGCACCAGAGATGTACTTCTCTGAGAAAATTGATTACCTCAAGGACAAGGTGCAGCCCACCTTTGTCAAGGAGCGTCGAGCTATGAAGGTTTGTATAGTACTTGAAAATATGGAATTAGAAGTTACTTTAAAGTTTATTCACTGTTATTTGGGTGTTTGACAGAGAGAATATGAAGAGTTTAAGGTAAGGATCAATGCACTTGTGGCAAAAGCTCAGAAGGTTCCACAGGGAGGATGGATTATGCAGGATGGAACACCATGGCCAGGAAACAATACGAAGGATCATCCTGGTATGATTCAAGTCTTTCTTGGTCACAGTGGAGGTCATGATACTGAAGGAAACGAGCTTCCTCGTCTTGTTTATGTTTCCAGAGAGAAAAGGCCAGGATTCCAGCACCACAAGAAAGCTGGGGCTATGAATGCTTTGGTAGAGCTTTTTTAGCAGTTTTTGCTGTTCTTATGATGTCCATTCACCTTTATGAGCCACAAATACTAGACTTTTAAAATTAATGCTGCAATTTACAGATTCGGGTCTCTGCTGTGCTTACAAATGCTCCTTTCATGCTGAATTTGGATTGTGATCATTATGTCAATAACAGCAAAGCTGCTAGAGAGGCCATGTGTTTCTTAATGGACCCCCAAACTGGGAAGAAGGTCTGCTATGTCCAGTTTCCTCAAAGATTCGATGGCATTGATAGGCACGATCGTTATGCCAATAGGAACACAGTTTTCTTTGATGTAAGTCCTGCAAGAAACATAACATCAGCATGGATTGGTCTTTTCTCGAACATTTGATTTTTTTATTTTTTTTTTCATTTTTACTCTTTTGTTTAGTAGTGTAAGTTAGTATTAACCATTTCCAAAACTTCTTTCTGTTTCTGTGCAGATAAATATGAAGGGTCTAGATGGTATTCAGGGTCCTGCATATGTTGGTACTGGGTGTGTATTTAGGAGACAAGCTTTATACGGTTATAATCCTCCCAAGGGTACCAAACGTCCAAAAATGATAAGCTGTGACTGCTGCCCATGTTTTGGAAAGCGCAAGAAGGTTAAGTATGAAGGGAATGGTGCAGATGGAGAGGTTGCAACCCTAACAGGTTCTAATATTTATGATCACTAATGTTGACAGTAACTTCAATTCAAATATATTTAATTTTTACCTTTTCTAACTCATGTTCCATTCCATGTCTAAATAGGACCGGATGATGAAAAACAGATGTTGATGTCCCAGATGAATTTTGAGAAGAAATTTGGGCAGTCATCTATCTTTGTGACTTCAACCTTGATGGAAGAGGGTGGTGTGCCTCCTTCCTCAAGTCCAGCAAGCCAGCTTAAAGAAGCCATTCACGTAATCAGCTGTGGATATGAAGATAAAACTGAATGGGGAATTGAGGTAACACAAGTAACCTAAAGACTCCTTGATATCTTGTTCACACTATGAAAATCAGCTCATCCATGGTATTTTTCTTTTCAAATATGCAGCTGGGTTGGATTTATGGGTCTATTACAGAGGATATTCTAACAGGTTTTAAGATGCATTGCCGTGGTTGGAGGTCCATTTATTGCATGCCTAAGAGACCTGCATTCAAGGGTACTGCTCCCATCAACTTGTCTGATAGGCTTAACCAGGTGCTTCGTTGGGCACTTGGCTCCATTGAAATCTTCTTCAGTCGCCATTGTCCTTTATGGTATGGCTATAAGGAAGGGAAGTTGAAGTGGCTTGAGCGATTTGCGTATGCAAACACAACTGTCTACCCCTTCACCTCCATACCTCTAGTTGCCTACTGTGTCCTTCCTGCTGTCTGTTTGCTCACTGATAAATTCATCATGCCACCGGTAACAACATCATTCTAATTCTCACATGCTGAAAAATTAGTTAGACATACCATGCTTTTGAAATTATAGAATTCCAAATTTCCGTAATGTTAGCTTAAAAAAATCTGAATTCTCACGACTTTCGAATGTAGAGCACGACTTAAATCTGTAATTATAGAATGGGTGCCAAGCTTATTTGCTTATAAATATACCTTTTGGTTGCTGATGATGCAGATAAGCACTTTTGCGGGTTTGTACTTCGTTGCTCTATTCTCTTCAATCATTGCAACTGGTCTTCTTGAGTTGAAATGGAGTGGAGTGAGCATTGAGGAATGGTGGAGAAATGAGCAATTCTGGGTCATTGGTGGTGTGTCAGCTCATCTCTTTGCTGTCATACAAGGTCTTCTGAAGGTTTTGGCTGGAATTGACACTAACTTCACTGTTACATCAAAGGCAGCGGATGATGAAGAATTTGGAGAACTATACACCTTTAAGTGGACTACTCTCCTGATTCCTCCAACCACTATCCTAATAATCAATATTGTCGGCGTTGTTGCTGGAATCTCAGATGCCATAAACAATGGGTACCAATCCTGGGGACCTCTATTTGGAAAATTGTTCTTCTCATTTTGGGTGATTGTCCATCTGTATCCATTCCTTAAAGGTTTGATGGGTCGCCAAAACCGCACACCCACCATAGTTGTTATATGGTCGATACTGTTGGCTTCCATTTTCTCCTTGCTTTGGGTAAGAATTGATCCATTCGTATTAAAAACTAAGGGACCTGATACCAAGCTATGTGGAATCAACTGTTAAAAGACTGGTTTTCCTACGCCTTCCTTTTGAGGGCATCTTTTGAAGATGAATGTAAATTCTTTGTTGTGCTGTATGATGCGTGAACCTACAAACTTTACATGTACAAGGATGAAAAAAAGAGTGAAAATTGGGTAGTGGAAATGCAGTTTTCTCATCAGTGTAATGTATTGGATGTTTGTTAGCAATTGTTTTGGCTCCAGTTGCCCGAGGATTGGAAAGTAAGTCAAAGTTATAGGTTTATCTTTTACATTCTTGCAAGTTAGCACATATATATGCTGGCCAATTTAAATCATTGATAGTCTTTGACCCAGGAAGCAAGAGCAGCAGCATTCTCTTGCTTGCTACAAGAAGTAAATGAGAAGAAACGGAGAGAGAAGTGTAAAAACACTTGCTTATTATTGCATATTCTCCATGAAACAGAGTGCAAAATTGGATGAAAACGACTGGATTGCGTTCAGGTCTCCCGCATTTCTCTTTCAACAGTGAGCCAAAAGCAGTTACTTTCATGTTTAGTTAAAGTTAAAATAGTCTTGGTGGTAAAAGTGGAAGGGAGCAAGGGATACCATAGGTCTAAGTTCAAAAAGTAACATATTAACCGCTAACACGAACTTTCAAATCTGATGTTTCTAATAATTACAAGCACAGGAATTGACACGAAGATACCTAATGTAAAATGCATAATAAACACATTTAGGAACAAAAGTGCTGCATGTGATACTTTGATGTTTGATTCAACGGCGAGGAGGGAAAGGAAGGACAGCTTCCCCCTTGTTTGGGTTGGTTGAAGATAGGGGAGTCTCCTTGGCAAGGGGAGGAGAGAGAAAATAATTGTACCATGCTGTGCCTTTATAAGAATTATTGGAAAGGAGAGGACAAACCTCATGGATAATTTAATCAACACGTTTCAAAAATTAGAAAACAGCTCCTCTCCGACACTTAAAGGGGAGACAAAAATGGGAAGGGTGGGATTTTAGCCCCGTCATCTCTAAAATAAAAAAAATAAAAAAAAATCCTCCATGTCCTCCTTCCTTCCGTTTGTTTCCCTTTGAGCCAAACACATACATTAATTCATTATTACTTCACATTTATTCACAATCAACACTTTATATAGCACATAAAGTTTTACATTAACTGCGATATACAGAAGATACTTAGTAAAGCACCAATAAAAGGAACAGAATAACAAACATACTGAGAGAACTTGAGGAATAGATAGGTGACGCAAAGTAACTTTCTCACTTGAGGAAAGAATTTAAATTTGAAAAGGTTAATTAACAGCTGTTACAAAAATTGGCAAAAAGAGATGTCACCTTCTGACATGGACAAAAGAATGCATAATTCAAGGATGTTTCCTGACTTAAATTAACTGTTTTGTATGATGTTGAATGAGTGAAGGACAGTAGACATACATGCATCTTACTCAAAGAGTGCAAGAATTCGGATACCATTTGGTTTGACTTACTATAAAAAGCTACATTCAACCAATTCTATGATGTTTCTCGCTTCTCAAGTAGATGACCACAAGAGGGTTAGACTCCGGATATATATTGTTGTAAGGTAAAGAATATGAAACCAAAAGGTTGGATTATGATGCATCTGTCGAATATAACTTACGAAAAAATATTTGCGCAGCTTCACCAATAATCACCACAAGAACAGGTCCCATCTTTGAAATGGTGGAATCTGTTGGCATCCCTAACTACAATTACTCTTTCTGTGATCTTTGAAATAAACTTAGTAGCAGTGTGACAATCTAAACAAACCCGAAGATTCTTGATTATCCTGATCTCAGTACCAGGTTCGGAGGTAATAAGACCAAAAGCAATAGCTAATTTCTCACTATGAACATTGAACATGAGTTCCTTTTCTTCTTCTTCCACATCATGCAAAGCAGTAACTGTCTCTGGCTTATACCCCATCTCCCTCATCTTACTTGTTAACTTCTCCAGCTTTGCATAGATAGCTACTGCTTGAGAATGAGAACGATCACCAGATACGAAGACATGTGGGGACCCATTAACCTCAATTAGAGTGCACCCTGGAGTCTTTGATAGTTTTCTTTTTTTAACTACTTCCCGTACTGAAGCGGCCTTTGGGAAGTTTCTCTCTGCAGAGTATATATTAGAAAGTAAGACATAGTATCCTACACTCCCTGGATCCAGTTCAAATAGCCTTTCTGAAGCCACACGGGCTATTTTCGTGTCTTTATGAATCATGCAAGCACCAAGTAATGTACCCCATACTGCAGGTCCTGGTTCAACAGGCATTCTCCTTACAAATTCTAAGGCTTTTTCCAACTGTCCAGCTCGTCCCAAAATATCCACCATGCATGCATAGTGCTCAGCTAAGGGCACAATCCTGTATTTATTAACCATAGCATTGAATATTTCATCTCCTTCTCTTACCAAGCCAGCATGACTGCAGGCATATAAGACTGAAAGAAAAGTAACACTTGATGGCTGAAACCCCAACTCCAGCATCTCATTAAAAAGCTGGAGTGCTTCATGCCCATATCCATGGAGCCCATAACCAAAAATCATAGTATTCCAAGTGACGGTATTCTTTTCACTCATAGAGTCAAATAATTGCCAAGCCTCCAAAATATTCCCACACTTGGCATACATGTCAATCAGAGCAGTCAAAACATAAATGTTTGGCTCAAGGTTTTTGCTTCTAATCAACTGATGAACCCATTTACCAAAACTCAGTGCTCCTAATTGAGCACAAGCTGAAAGAATACTCGTGATAGTAACTGGATTTGGAATAAAATCAGTCGCCATCATCTCCTGAAAAAGAGAGATAGCCGTCTCCGTTAAACCATTCTGTGTATAACCTGAAATCATAGCATTCCAAGCAGCCACGGTTTTCTCCGATGATTCGTCAAACAACCGCCGTGCCAGATCTATTTCATTGAGCCTGCTGTATATAGTCGTGAGTGCAGTTGAAACTGAAGGATGCAAAATAATAGCGGACTTCACACAAAACCCCTGAATACAGCAAGCCAGATGCAAATGCCCAAAGGGAGAAGACACAGGAATCAACCCAACCATTGTGCTAGAACTCACTCTCTCCCCAGAAACAAGCAATTCTCTAAAAAGGTTCACCCCACACTCAGTCTCACCATTACAACTAAACCCAGAAATCATGGCATTGTAAGAAACCAAATCCGGCTTCTTAATCATCCCAAACAACAACTTGGCCGTGTCAACATCCCCACATTTCGAAAAAACCGAAATCAAACCCGTTAACACGTAGTCATCAAAATGAAATCCAAGTTTCAAAGCCAAACACTGAATCCCCATCCCAACTTTCCCCTCTTGCATCTCTGCAACAGCCGGAAGCACAGTCGCCACCGTGGTGGAATCCAACTGCACCTCTTGCGCCACCATATCCCGAAACACCTGAACAGAATCATCATAACAACAGTTCCTCACCAGTCCAGTAATCATGGTGTTCCACAACACGGTGTCTCTCTCAGGCATTTTATCAAACACCTTCCTGGCATACCCCACGCGAGAAAACTTACAGTACAAGTCAACGAGCGCAGATGCCACAAAGAGGTTCGAGGCGAAGCCGTCGACGACGGCATGCGTGTGCAAGCACATGCCGAGCTTGTCGTCGGGGCATGCGGCGACGGCGAAGGCATAGGTGAAGTTATCTGGAGAGAGGCTGGTGTTTTTGCGGAGATGGGCGTAGAGGGAAACGGAGGAGGCGTTGGGGAAGAAGGACAGGCCTTTGATGACGACGTTGAAGAGGAAGATGTCGGGTTTGGGAACCGAGAAGAAAAGGTCACGTGCGTGGCGCGTGGCGCCTACGTCGAAGAGCTTCTGGGTGAGCTTGGTAACGGTGGCGAGGTCGTGGTGGTAACCGTTGCGGATGAGCTGAGCGTGGGTTTCGGCAAGGTGCGGAAAGCTGCACGCTTTGTTGATGAGGGCGAGGAGCGTGTTGCGGCTAATGTCCCCACGAATCATCTGAATGCAGCACACCACTGCTTCTACCTTTGATCTTCAGCACAAGATGATACATACGGTTTGGTAATTAAACTAAATCTGAAAATTAACTAAATTTACTGAATTATGAGTTTCTATTTAAATAATTTTATTAAATTAATCTCATATTTTATTAATATACTAATTTTACATGCTACAAATATGAATATTAATGTAATTTATTTGAGTGTAAATTATGAATAAAATAGTTCATATTTTTAAAAATATTATATAATTTGAAAAAATTTAAACTGAAAATATGACACTTTAATTCATATGTAGTGGTTTAAAACATTAAAAATTAAAACTTAAATCTTAAAAAAAAAAAGTTGATTGGAATAGACTAATATGCCATGCCGCATCTTAAAATTAAATCTTAAGTTTAAGACTTTAAAGTCTTGTAAAATTGTTTGCTTATATGGATTAATAAGGCGAGCAAGATCCAAATTAATTAAAAATGATACGATATAGCTAGACTCATTTAAAATAAAACAAAACTTGTTAGTTTCTCGTAAGAACACCCTAGATTCTAAGTTTGCTAATTACAAAACTACTATACTTAATATTATCATTTAGTTCACTCTCAGAGTTAAAAATTATATAATCGTGTACTTTGAATATATATGGAAGAACATTTGTCTTGTTAACTCATGAGTTTTTGTAATGTCTGATTCTTGGCCCATTGGGATGCAGTAAAATTAAATCTGGAAAGAATGCTGTGCTCCTTCCATTTGTATTTTCTTTTCATTTGCTTGGGCCACCAGTGTTGACGAGAAAGGCAAAAATGAAGACGATGGAAGAATATAAATTGCAGGGGGAGGGGGAGAAGCCTAATACAAAAATTTACAATGGTAAAGAATCCTGGGTGTTGATTCCTTAAGTTTCAGCCGAACATTCCCAAGAATCTTTAAAACATTCTTGTAACGTCTCAGAAATTATAGTTTCCGAGAATTTGGCTGCAGCTGCAAGAGAGTTCTTGTTAGCATAGAAGCAGGCAGGGTCTGGTGTGTTTCAATTTCCGAGATTGTTTACTTATGCACCATAAAACCTTGCTTGATCTGCATGAGATGCGTGCGAAGGCTATATTCCTCAACCTGTTTACGCCAAAATAATAATGAAATTAAGACGTGTTATACTTAAGGCCATATTCAACTGAAGACATCGTTGTTCTCTTACGAAAACATCTACAGATAAATGCACTTATGCTACTGGCAGGACTCATTGTTCATAATTGTTATTTTCTTTTGTAAGATATTCATCAGCTGGTGGGGCAAAATTTGCGTTTACATCACCAACAACTTTTACGAGATAATTAAACTAATAATATTCTGGTATTAAACGGCAGAGTAGCAAAAGAGCTACAAAACTTCACCTTTGCATGCCGGAAGAAAAAAGTTATATACCAAAGTAGAAAAGAGATAAACTTTTGACCTTCGGAAGCATAGTGTGACATGCTCAACTTTCCTTAACGACAAAACTTTTGACCTTCAGAAGCATCGTGTGACATAATGACATGCTCAACTTTCCTCGACGACTAATTCATTACTTCAGTCAATTCAGTGAATATAAGAGACTACAGCTCAAAAACAGGAAAACACTATGGCCGCAATTTCCACTGTCCTTGTGCTGCTGACAGTGACACTATCATATTAAAGGCAGCGACTAGACCAGGTAATAAAGATAGACAAGGAAGGCCCCAGCATATCAAAAGCAACGACAAGTAGCAAAAATTGCACTGATTCACTATCAGTCTAGATTTTTGTACCATAAAGATTCACTAATGCTCGTTCGTAACATAAAAAATCGAGAGATCTGTTGTGCATAATTCTTAAGACATATATCACGACTCTTACCTGCATAGCGGTTGCAAAATTCAGTAGCGCTTCACATTCATCAAGCATCGCTTTTTCCTGTGCTGATACAACAGCAACTTCAGCAATTAAATTATTCATGCCTTCCACCTACACAGACAAAAAATAACATGGTGTCAACCTTTATGCATTATGGATTTACCATTGAGTCAAAAATGAAAATTTTCTAGGAAGGAAAACAGAAGCAGAAAGAAAGTTTGATGGTAAATGTGTTGGACCAAGAAAATAGCACGAGCTAGGTGATATAAAGTGAGTCAAACTAGTAGAACTCCTAAACAATTATCTCACCCGTGAGAGCAAAGGGCAAATAGCAGATCCCATTGCTTGCATGGCATCAACAGCCGAACAGATTGCAAGCTTCAAATGTTCAATATCTGCCTGTAAAAGTGTACACATGGTAATGAATGCTAGTGTCTCTTTCTAGGCATCAAACCAAGAGACCAAAACCATACGTACCTTTGCCCCTCCAGTTAGAGGAAGACGAAGAGTACTTGCCTCCAAGTCTTCTACAGTTCCGGATAAAGCATCAATATGGCCACTTTCAAGTACAGCCCAGTCATCAAGGTAGGCCATCTGCTTCATTAATTGTAAAAGGACCACGATCAAAAAAAGTATCACAAAGTATCTAAAGAAAGTCGAAACATTTAATTAGGGAAATAGCATCACATATGCATTGTAATCATTAAAATCAGCCATTAATATGAATTATGAATAACCTGTTATGACAGACTAGCATAGACAATTTAAACCTAACTTTTCAATGTGGTGTAAGGCCAACATCTTGCTGCGTATACTAGCGTCATTTATAAACTCCACAATAACTATCTCAACTTTAATTACCAAAACCAGAAATCCGGCAAAAAATTGTAATTTATCATCGACTATAGTATAGGACACAGAAATGATAAATATTTCAGGCAAGAGAGAAGTATTACTTGATCATTCAAAATAGAATTCAGCTTCAGCTCAAGCTGCAGCTGCTGGAGGTTGATCCTCTTCCTAATAATTGTTTCCCATATAGACAGAGTAGTGTGCCATACGTTGTATAGTGATTTCTGAACCATTGGACAAGTTTTTGTAAAATGACGTAGGGAAATTATTTGTTATACACAATCTTCTGCAAAGCAGAAAAATTACACAAAAAGAATAAGCCAGCTTGAAAGACCGTAAGTCATACCTCCGCTTTTGCATTTTGGATGTAAAATACATCCTCTGCTTGCGCATTGATAAATCTCCATTGCAAGTACCTGTTGTAGAGAAGTCTCAACTGGTGAGCATCTTCTACGAGGGCTGCACCCTTTTTCCCCTTTTTAAAATCAGCAATAAAGCTGAGTACTGAAATTGAATTGTTGGATTGGTTGGATGAATTGGTTGGCCTTATTCTAGAAGGACTAACTCCTCTGGGAGGAGTCGAAGGCCTTGACCGAGAAGGACTAACAACACCTCTTGAACTAGAAGAGGATAACACTGAAGTCTTACTTGGTGATGACAGCCCTGATCCTGGATTAGGCAAGAACTGAGATCTGACTCCAGTAACCGCTAATCCCGTTTTATCCAATGTAATTGCAGGAACAAATTTATGAGGTCTTAACGCTTGAAAATTGTCATCAATTGGTCTCATTTCGCTTCCTATTCTACCATTTTCAACTAGCAACATTAGTCTTGAAGCATCACTAGAAGCTTTCCGCAAGGGCTTACTAGCATCACCTGGTAAAGACAATCTTCTCAGTGAAGACACACTAGTTCCTGGAACTGAAGAGTTCAACGTTCGGGTTGTCTTATCAGTATGATCAATACCTCTACTTGATGCACTAGAACATACCTTCCCACTGATTCTGCTTGGCCACCGGTGCTGATCTATCAATCGGGAATGCAAGCCATCATCAGGTTTCGAATTTTCTGTCTGATTCGAAGCATTATTCCCTTTGAGAGGACTCCTCTTTCTCTCTGGCGTGGGCTTTCTTACAATTGGTGTTTGAACCTGCTTGTGAGTCACGTTTGAATTGGGCCGCAGTGTACGATCAACGGCACTGGTCACGGGCTTCTCCTTCTTGATAACAGGTATGGAAATAGTGTCGGACTGGAAAGAAACACTCAAACTTCGCATTGTGGATGGCCAAAGGGCCTCTGGCATTCTGCTACCAGCCGCCCTTCTCGATGATAAATTCACATCTATCGATGAGTCTTGGACAGGTGTAGAAGGACGTGGTGGGGAAGGTGGAGTCGCTGGCCTCTTCCTCTCTGTAGACTGAGCTCTTTTGGGTAACAACTTGGATGATGTCGGTGTTGTCGGCCTTGTGAGGCTTGGAGAGGGACATCGCCGAGAACCAGATGGGGTTGCCCGAGTAGGAGAAGGTGACCTATACCGTGAAGTAATTTCCCTTGTTGCCAAGCGTCTGGAGGTGATTGCATTGTTTTTTTCAGCAAGACCCAAGAAGGGTTGTCTTGTTCCTATTCTGTGTTTCCTTAATGCCTGCTCTGACTCGCATACATCCATCCACTCTATCCCAATTAGACCACATTGATGGAAATTTCCATAAAGCTAATACAAACTTGGCAGCTTTGGCTCTTCGGCAATCATGTGTGCACTCGATGGAATAAGTGAAATGCACAGGTTATCTAGAAATAAGATCCTTCTCCCTGCAATAAATCTGCAACAAATGAAAATAAAGTAAAGATACTGCAGAGTGGGAAACTAAAGAAAAGCAAAGAATAAACCCACCCCCAATCAAAAAAGGAAAAGGGAGAATAAGAAAAGCGCACATCTTTACAGAGACTCAGATCTGCTGGAGAAGGAATTTGAGAATCACAGGCAATAAACGCAAGTGGGTATGTTTTATTCACACAAAAAGGCCCGAATCCAACAAGATCATGACAGAGCAAGAAGAATATGGAGAGGGGAAACAACATTTGGTGTAACGGGTGAGAGAAACTCGCGGAAACTGTCTCAACGTACATTTAACGTTTTATCATGAAAACGGTGTTGGTTTACGGTTAACTGACGAAAAAAAAAAAAGAGGTTGAATTGGCGGGGAAGGGGGTCCCTCGGAAATTGGGGATACTGGGAAGTGAAATCAATGGACTGAATAATAGAGGGCGCAGGATAAGAGGGCGGAAGTGCGTAGGCTAAGAGAAGAAGAGAGGCTTTAATTTTCCCCTTTTGTCTCTCTCACGAGAATGCCATGGTCGGGTGGGCTGGCAATGGGTTCACTCCACATAAACCCACTCTGTCCTATAACTTCTTCTCTCTCAACTCCTTTTCATGAAAGGGAATTCAATGAAAGTGATGCCATAACCTGCATGCCCAAAAAGAAGAAAAAAGGTATCTAATATCTTTTACAACACAATACTCTCCCTCTTCCCAAAGACACAGAGACACAAGTTAAACTTAAAAAGAAGGCTTAATTACTATAACATACAATAATACTAACACAACTGGGTCATGAGTTTCCTCAATTAAAATACGCACACAGAATTTACAATGGAGCCTCTTTTGTTTTGTATGCTAAGCAGAATATAAAATAATTACCTTACTTTAACTAAAGTTTGAACTCAATGGTGGTGGTGTTGTTCGGGTGATGGGTAAAGACAAGAGGTCCACGTGCAGGGACGATCATTGTCCATCCCCATAAAACTATTGTGAAAACCTAACATGATTCAGAGACATTGTTTTCTGCAATTTCATTAAATAAATAAATTATAATATTTAATGGACTAGTAGTAGCAGTAGTAATTGGGATTTTGACTGGCGTGAAGGAATATCACTGATAAAATCCAAGGAAGAAAAGAAAAAACCTTTTTACCTGAAAGAAACAAACGGTTCTGAACACAGATCCATGACAGATGTATGGATTGGCAGGTTCGTGTCTCGCTCACTGAAGACACGTTTCAGTGTTTCACTGTTCATGTAACCGCACAGAAACAATGGTAGTACTAGAGTCCATTCAATGATCCTTATTCCCAAATTCCTCTTTCAATCTACAAAAACGAGTTTCAAGTTTCCACAAAATCCAACAGCATTAAAATATACCAAAAATTAAATTTACTCGTCATAAAGAAATTACTAACCTTAGTCATAACCTAGCTGACTATATTACCACAATCTACAACGAGTTTCACACCTTCCTTCCACCTGTAAATAGAAACTCCGTTAAGAGGACTCAGATTCCGGTCGCCGGAGATGGCAGTTTCGTGATTTTGAAGCAGAAAGCGAAAGCGAGTTAAAAAAAATAAATAGAAACAACGATTTCGTGTTACCCGAAAAGGTTTTAATTAAAATAAAGATAAAAATTAAAGAGAATACGAGAAAACGGTTTCAGTTAGGAAAAAGGAGGGAGAGGTAGGGACGGTTGTTTTCGCGCCACCTACTTTTAATTGTTCTTGCCTCTTCATCCTTATGCCGTAATTATTGTTATAATTTTTTATGACATTTTAATAATATTTTTATATAACTAAACTCCTATTATTTTATTCTTTGAATTCTTTAAATAAAAGGTACGAACATGTTCTATGTAATTGCTTACATTGTTAACCATTCTAAAGACGCGTTGTCAATTACATCTCTATCCAAAATTGACTATTATTTTTATGATAAAAAATGAGAAATATCTTTGGTATCATTTTCCTTTTTTTTAAACATTATTTGTTTCGAAAGCTTATAATGAAGTACGTTCTTTATTTATACGATTTAATCAATTACTTGTTTCACCTACGACCCTTTTTCTTAAAAAAAGGGTTTGCTCTTTTAATTTTAATTGTTCACTTAGCTTTCGTTGGATATAAATATTACTAGGTGGCAATAATTCTGTCTAATGACATGATGTATAAAAACAACATATTTCGGCGCATTATGCCGTCTAGGTATTTTCATGGCCACATCATCTTTTTCAATTTGTCCAAGATATGAAATATATAACTTGTCATGTTGTATTCATTTAGTTTAACATTTTCTTTTGTTTTTTTCATAAATAAATTTGTGGCTTATCACCAAATAAAACGGTCACCTGTGTTGGTAAACCCAATAAGTATTAATTAATGTTATTAGAAAAAAACTTCCACTTCCAATTTTGAAGTTTCCTTTAATGAAATGAAAGCATGAAAACGAAAAAAAAAATTGTGATGCGTAAAATTTGGACCTTTTTTTATTATTGAGCAATAGAAACTGATCATGTTAAAAAATAATTTTTTTATTAAATAAAAATCTCTAAAAATTATGTTGTTATTCTTTTACTATTGTTAGAAATTTAATGTGACTTGAAGTCTTGTATTAAGAAAAAAATGAGTAATATAAATAATATATAAATAAAATAACTCAATTTTAAAAATTTAAATTGAAAGTAGTATTTTTACATTGTTGTTGAACTTTTTCGATACCTTCTCTCAAATAACCTAATAAATAGGACCATATTTGATTGCTTCATGCCATGAAGAATAAAAATCCAAATATATAACGCGTACTAATTCTTATTCCATTTTTCTGACATTCAATGTCCATCAATGGAAGAAATTTTCAAACTTATTGCTTTCAAACTATTTGCTTAATATAGTAGACTTATGTTGAAAAAATTTGGGTTGCTAATTTATCACTATTATTATTATTATTATTATTATTATTATTATTATTATTACGATAGAAATCCGATTGCTAATCCTTAATTGAATTCCATAAAAAGAAAATGTTAATTTTTTTCGTGGCAAATTATTTAAGAAGTTTTCGTTGTAATCCAGCAGTGTCATCAAAAGATGTCTACATTAAATAAAATTTCATGACCAAAATGTTGAAGTATAGATAATTAATTTATATTCCTAATTATATATATATATATATATATATATATATATATATATATATATATATATGGAAACAATAACAAAATATTAAGGAGCACAAATCATGTCTTACCTCAATTATTAATTTTTCGAAATGGTTACTCCTTGATTTAGATGCATCTTCTTTTAGTATTGGTGAGTTGGATCCTTAGGGATTAGTGAATTAATTAAAGTGCACCTTTAATTGTTGTGATCCACATGTATTTATAGAGCCATTAACTATGTTTTACCCTTCTTATGGGCTTGACCCTTCTTTATTGCGTTGATTCAAGCTTTGAATGGGTCTGGGTCAGACCCAAGTTCCAAGTTTGTGATCTGATACCAAAAGTTCAACTGTTATTTCTTAAGTTTGGAGTGGATGACTTTTACTCATGTATTATTATTAAAGTAGATGACGTTAGCCGTTATGTATGTGTCATCATTTTGCGTAGTTAACCAATTGTTCTTTTTTATGCTAAGACTATACGTTGACAGTTTGAACAGGATAATTAATTATATTGGTCCTGACCACCTAAATATAGTACAAAATATATATATATATATATATATATATATATATATATATATATATATATATATATGAACAATTATAATTCACTACATATATTAGTTAGTAGGATATATATGTTGTTTTACTTGTTTTTCAAGGTATGGAGTATATCATGATTTAAGTAATCAATAATATTAAGAATTTGCTTAGGTGGCTATGTGTTTGTGATAGGGAAATCGGAAAGATTAATGTAAACACAAATTAAATAGCAATTAACGTAAAACAATATGACTTAAGAAGGTGGAAAAGAAAAGAAAAAAGATGTAATTATTTGTTTGGATGTTCCATAGTAGTAAGAAGAATTACATTACGTGACATTAGTAATGAGTAGATGTTACATATGGGGGTTGTTGCGGTTTTTCTCTTTTACAAAAGAAAATGATTGCAAAATGGAAATGGGTCAGTGTCAGGAATAGTGAAAATTTTGTTCCTCTGAGCTAAGTTATCTGCTTTTGTTTTTTGCACTGTGTCCAAAAACATCAATCAAAGTTTTCAGAATAGTTTTGGTGCTTTGTTGTCTGCTTTTTCTGCTTAATTTTTTTCTCAATGGAAGCCAATGGTTGCTAAGTCGCTCACTTAATCGCATCTACCATCTCTCAAATTAAGACAAAGGGTCTCCATTCAACCACTCTTATATTACTTGAGTTCATTATTTGTCGTTCGATATTTCAAGAGAAAATTCACCCAAAAAAAATAGACATGTGAATTTTTTATATAAAATTCAACTTTCTATTTTTAGTTAATGTAAAACTTTCACTTACATTTCTATTTCTCAACATTTGTTTATTTTAATTGAATCATTATTTTTTATTGACTAGAAATTTCTGGTGAAATCCTCCGTTAAGAAGAATGGTGGTATAAAAAAATTGATATTTGGAAGTCTAAGTTCTATATTGATTAAAAATAAGAAAGTAGACCCATAAACATATTGTCTTAAAGTTTTGGGTTGATAGTGATGTCAATATTTTATGTGATTGGACTCATATCTCATTGGTGTTATTTTCCTTGTGAAACCCATCCTCTAAAAACTTAACAAGTATTGATATTTAAGTTAGCATTTTTGTCTTTGTCAAATTCAGATAATATATGATTAAATAAATATAAAAATGTTATACCGAACTTAATCATGTATATCAACTTGATATGAAAAAAATGTAACAAACATACCTTTATAAATTATGGAAGACAAGAGGTTAAGCGGTTATTCGGCGTTCAAACCAATAAACATTCACCTAAAAAACACATTAACCCTCTCGGAAAAACCTTCTAAGGACCTCATTAACCACATTTTAAAACTATCTTAACCAAATTTATTTACACACAAGAGGATGATAATGTGAAGTCAAACTATTTCATACCCAATCACATGGAACAACGACAACGATGGTCTTTAGAATCTTTGTGATTGTTGTGTTCTTCCTACCTTAATGCATGAGTTATATTATTCACAAAGTTTATTTGAGATAAATATAATTTATTATTCAAAACAAATTGTTTGAATAGTACGTGCACAAACATATACACACTATACACTATCTTCCCCTCAAGGGTGAGTCTCTTCAACCACATTGGTACACTCCCTCTCCAGGAGAAGCTGTCCAACCACATCAATGAGATCTGAGCCTAATCACATAAGACACTGACACCACTCTCAACCCAAAACCTTAAGACAATGGGTTTATGAGTCTTTATTCTTATATAATGCTTTATTTTCTCAATTCTGATCAATGTGGGACTTAGACTCACACTTGTATTCCTAACATTAAGTACAAGTCTTAATAAAGATAGTCACTAGAAGACGCTGTGAGAAATCTTCAAGTGACACCTACTTTTGTACCAAGAAAAGAAGAACACCACTTAATGTTTACAACTTATTTTTTTTTTTTTGTACATTATTATTGTCTTCTCATATATTTCATATATTTAGTTGGTATAATTATCTATAATTTTATATAACAGATTAATGTGTAGTAAAAGAAACATGGTTCTTTTAATCTAACATCTTTTTTTTGTTTTTTTGTTTTTAACAAAGCTCTCTTTACATTTTAAAAGAAAAAAATTAACAATAAAATTAAATAGTATTTATACTCATAAAGATATTAGTGTGTAAGACTACTTTCAACCCCGTATAATCATTATAGTAGGAATTGAGTAAGATTTACTATGTGGATTATTCAACTGAGATAAAAGATTCATAATTTTTTATCACTTGACTATATATTAGTTAGAAAATTAATATATTAAATTTAAATTCGAGACAAAAATGTTTTCAGTAATAGTTTCTGTTAGGTTTATAGAGGGGAGAGAGTTCACTGGGGAAATACAACACCAATAAGATATGAGTCCAACCAGATAAGGCATATGAGACTTAGACTCATACTGGAAGACTTTCGATATTAGGAATATACTGCACTTGTCTGAGCCGATTTGGTTTACAAAGGGGGTTCACGGGAAAGATACAATACCAATGAGATCTGAGTCCAACTACATAAAACATTGACACCGCTCTCCATCCAAAATCTTAAGACAATGGATTGATGAGTTTTTATTCTTATACAATGCTCTACTACTTTCTCATTTCTAATTCACGTGGAACGTTGAATTCCACACAGTTTTACAGTAATTATAAAAATAATGACAATTTAATAATTTTTTTCATTGTCTTATTATAATAATAATAATAAATTCAAGAAAGACTAAAATGAATGTTTTTTAATATTTGAAGGCAAAATCTGATGCACCTGTTTTTCTGTGTGCAATTGGTTGCAGGTATGAATATTACCATTCAGTGAAATCATGTTCTGGGCCGAACCTTACGTAGCGTCGGTTGTGTCGTTGTTGGGTAAATTCTTTAGGCCCGTAAATCTCAAAGTGCTATTATTATCTTTTTTAGGAAATTTCTTATTTATAATTATTTCTGAGCAATTATTCTAGCATAATTTATAATTATTTTAATTTAAAAAACAAACATATTAAAAATAATTATAAACAAATTAGCCAGATAAATGTAATACACAGTAATGAGTTGTGGTATAAAAATAAATAAATAAATTTCTCATTAAAAAAAATTGTGATCACATAAGAAAAACTAATTATATTCTCGTAGTGATCTACCAAGGAAAATTCAATCTTTACCAATGTACTAATTACAAATTGATTTTAAGTTTCATTCGATAATACAAAATCGGTTTTTCCAAATAAATGGTTCGATTTATGATGGAATAATATATTCATTAAATATATTACACTGTAAATTAACCTTATTTTTATTTAATGTGAAACTTCTAAGTATAAAATTAAATATCAATAATTTGAGACACTGATGAATGATCTGATAGTCAACAAACAACAAATTTAGAAAAGACCCTAACTCATGAACATAATATCATGTTAAATAATAAATTTGAAATTTAATTCAACTCTACAAAATTAATTTTAAAAGTGAGATTCGTACCTACAATAAATTGATCATATCTCTATTAATGTGATTTTCAACCGTTTTTTTTTTCACAAAATTAGTCTAGTGGTGCATCAAAGTGATCTTAACATTCTTAGTAATTACATCCACTCAAATCTCAATGCTAAAGTAGTGATAAATAATTGAATTAAGTGGCGAATACTCTCATCTATAGTGGCAAATTATATCCAAATCAACCCCTAACTGTGAGAATAGTTATCATTCCTTGACCTGCAAGAGCAACAACAAACTGCAAATAATCGGCGACAAGCATTTTCTTTCTCTGGGATAATCAATTAACCAGATGCAGCTATTTTACTGCCTCAACTAATATTCTACATACATATCAATAAATTATATATTTCAAACAATAGTATATATATATATATATATATATATATATATATATATATATATATATATATATATATATATATATATATATATATATATATATATATATATATATATATATATATATATATATATAAAAGAAAACAAACAAATTGAGACAACAACTGTATGTCTCATTTTAATGTTGGTAGATGAAAAAAGAAGATAAAGAAGATTTTTCGATCATCATGTCAATTGATAAAATCAGAATTAGAATAATCAATAACTTGAAGTTGATCATACTTCATACATGTCAATATTTAATTCTTGGTTCTTTACAAATATCTAAAACTTTTTTAATAACTTTTCAATAACTCAAATTTGGGCCGCTCAAGTATCTCTCCGAAATGTTAATAGCAAAAACAATATCGAGACGAGTACAAACTTAAGTATACGTTAAATTACCAACTGCGAAAGCACATGAGATAATATCGATCCAAAAAGGAGAAAAACATATTGAAAAAGGAAAAAGATCATATTAAAATCAACTTGAAATACTGAACAATAAGCACACAACAATGGACAATACACCCCTATTACGTTCAAAAATAAAACCCTTCTATCAATTTCTGAATCAAAATGAGAAGTTTTAGATCCCTATTTTTTCATGTTTGGACAATGAATAGTTATGAGATTAATAGATACACGTTCTAGAAAGAACCTGAACACAACAACCTGTATTTTAATAGAATCTGATGTGAATTATTAAAATATTCATATTAATAACAATACAATGAATAACCTGAGATACAATTGTTAGAATATTCATATCAATAACAATATAAGGAATAACCTAAGATACAATATTATAGTATATTTAAGTAGATTTTTAGAAGGAATTATATACCCAAGATTAACAAATGATCCATCTCTCTCATTCTTGAACCGTGTGAAAGGATATTACTATCTGTGATAAATATATCAAAAGGCTGAAGGCTCAAATGTTGAAACTAAAAACTTATATAACTATTTGTCTTATTTTTCTATTTAAAATTGATTAATATGTATTATATTCTTATTAGCAGATACCAAAGATATTTAAACAATTATTAAATAGTCAAAAGTATCACATTCAATTCACTAAACAATTAAGTTCGTCACAAAAAAATCGTTACTACGTGTTAACCATAAATTAAAATAACAATATCCAATATAGTTATAATAAATAATATAATTTATTGATTTAATCTATAATAATTATATTAATATAAAAAATGGAGGAAAATAAACAGGAGAAACAGATGCGGTAATTTTTATTTACTTTACTTAATAAATTATATTTATTTCTAAGTAAACAAATTTTATTTTCACTATTTTATTTTTCTGTACCAACCGACCAATAATGTACTTGTGAGATTGGGTTAAAACATGTGATTCTAGGAAGGACCTTCTCTAATATGTAGGTACATAGGTTGAAATATGATGACGGAGACATTATTGATAATAATAAAAAAAAGGTTTGTGAGAGACATGAGATGGGACATTGGAGTAATGAGTTGTCGGCATCAGTGCATGTGTCGTGAGCACCATCACAGACCCCACAACTTGAATGTCCCTTTAACCTTCAAATACATACAAACACTCTTCCTCTAAACCTACATGCATCATCCATCACATCCTTCAACTCAACGACTCTCCTCTTTGCACCCTTCAACCATGCAATCAAAGTGTAGCAAGACGAAATAAATAGATCATATAAAAATAATTAGGTCAGGTGAAAATAATAGAAAAGAAAAGAAATAATTTTGATTTACGGTAAAATTAAGGAAAGGTTAAGGAGAATAAGAATTTCATCTTTAAAATCTTGATTTCGTTTCTTACAAATGACGTTCATATTTTAACTCTTAATTTGTTTAGATAATATTATTAGGGTAAACAATAATGATATTTAAGATATTATCTATTTTAAAATTTATAGTTCCATCGCGATTTAATTTTTAAAATGTATGTCAGAAAATAGAAAAAAAATATTTAAATTATTTTTACCTCGACTATTAGATTTTTCAAATCAATATATAAGGATAAATAGAAACATATAGAAAATAAAGCCACATGCAAGGCAACAGTGGCGGAACTTGGACAAAAATTGTAGGGGTGCCAAATTAGATTTGTTAAATATAATTTTTTTTTTTAAAAAAGAAGCTCTTCATCTTTTTTCTTCATTTTCTCTACTTAAAACAAACACATATAATAGTGGAATTAAAAAAAAAAAGATATTACTATCATTCACTATTATATTGTGATACCGAACCATGAATACCATTTTAGATTGTACCTCATCAATTTGATTTGGTGATATTGTCAAATTTGAGGCAGTTTTTCTCGAATTTCTAATGAATTTTTAAATTCATTATATGTAATTCTAAGAACTTTAAAGATTTGTTTTTTATTGTCTTGAATTCTTGGTTGTCATGAAATTTCTCAAGTTTAGTTAACGTAAATGCATTTTTTTCATCTTTATCACAAACCCTCCTCTTTACAAAAAAAAGAATCAATTTTTTTATTTTTATCATAATCTTTCTAATATCAATTCATCACGTCTCGCCTATCTAGAAAAAATAAAATTTATATTCACAAATCACAATTATCACATTGCAAAACATAACAAAACCCATACCACTTTAATTAAATAAGCAACACTGTATAAATTCAAAATTTTAAAAAAAAATTACCATAGGCAGCGAAAAACACAAAATCCCTAAATTTCATAATTAAGGGTTATAATAATTTGGGAAAAATTATAATTAGGGTTCCTACCAATTTCATAAAAGAATCCCTCTAATCATAATTTGGGTTTATATTAATTTGGAATAAACTTAATTTGGGAAAAACATCCTAAAAAGAATCATAAATTTAACATACATTACTCATAAAAAGATATTAACCTTGATATGTGAGAGATCATGGAAGAATGTATACTTCAATCCCAATCTATGTGTTTATCAGCCTCTATTTCCCACTCTATCTATTTGTATTAATTTCTCTTCAGACACTTTGATGACAATTTATATGGTGGGAAGATCTTATAGTCAGAAAAAAAAAACCCTAATATCTTTTATAAATCAATGTCTCCATTAATTTTTTATTTTATTTTCTCTCTCCTTAATTATACTTTCTCATAATATAAATAATATATAAATATAATTTTAAATATATATATATATATATATATATATATATATATATATATATATAAATTTAAAAAAAAAATGGGGTAGCCTAGGCTCCCCTAGTCATAATGTAGTTCCGCCCCTGCAAGGCAAGAAAGAAAAATAGAGCTTAGAAGAATGGTTATGGTGCGCAGAGACAGAAGAAGCATTGAATAGTTAGTTTTTGTGGACAGAAAGATAGCAAGTAACATGTCCCTGACACCCAACACAGAAGCAGGACTCTGTGAATGAATGAATGGCCTTTGGATTCCCTTACACCAACATGCAACTTTTTTTTTTTCTGTGTACGCATACATTGCTCTATGTATTCGTTGGTGTGTAACAAAGGGTAAACAAAACAAAGTAAAATAAAACTGAAGAGAAACGTATTTCTAAGTTTTTTATTGCTTAAAGAAGTATATATTTTTATTAATGAATACTCTTTTCCTAATATCTTATCTAGGTTTAATTATGTTATGAGTTTATAATATTTGCAAAGTTTTGAATTTATAAGGAAATTATTTGTAAAGTTTTTAAATTTAACATGAACCTACCTACAAATTTTTTAAATTTATTAAGAACTTACCTACAAAGTTTTTAAATTTATAAGGACCTACGTACAAAGTTTTTAAAATTAAGCGGGACCTACCTACAAATATTTTAAATTTATCAAACCCTTATCTATAATTTTTTTTAATTTATCAGGGACCTATCTACAAATATTTTAAATTTATCAGGGACATACCTGCAAAGTTTTAAATTTATAAGGGACCTACTCGAAAAATGTTTAAATTTAACAAGGACTTATTTGCAAATATTTTAAATATATCGGAGACCTATCTGCAAAGTTTTTAAATCTATCATGGACCTACTGACAAAGTTTTTAAATTTATCAAGGACCTACCGGCAATGTTTTAAATTTATAAGGGACCTACTTGAAAATTTTTTTCATTTGATAAGGGACCTACTTGCAAAGTTTTTAAAATTATAAGGACCTACTTGCAAAGTTTTTAAATTTAACAGGGACCTATCTGCAAATACTTTAAATTTATTAGGAACCTACCTGCAAAATTTTTAAATGTATAAGGGATCTATCTATAAAGTTTTATATTTATGATAGACCTACCTTCAAAGTTTTTAAATTTACGAGATGGCTGCAAAATTTTCAATTTATTAGGGATCTACCTACAAAATTTTTAAATTTCTCATGTACCTACCTACAAACTTTTTAAGTTTATAAAAGACCTACATGTAAAGTTATTAAATTTATCATGAACCTATTTGAACAAATTTTAAATTTATCACAAGGACCTACCTGCAAATTTGTAAATTTATCAGGGACCTACTTGTAAAGTTTTTAAATATACATAGGACCTACTTGCAAATTTTTAAATTTATTAGGGACCTACTTGAAAAATTTTCAAATTTAGTAGGGACCTACCTGCAAATAATTTAAATTTATCAGGAACCTACCTGCAAAATTTTAAATTTATAAGGGACCTACATGCAAAGTTTTTAAATTTATAAGAAACCTACTTGAAAAGTTTTTAAATTTAATAGAGATCTATCTGCAAATATTTACTTTCAAAGTTTTTAAATTTACCAGAGACTTATCAAGAAATATTTTAAACTTATTAGGGACCTATCTGCAAAGTTTTTCAACTTATTAGGAACCTATATGAAGAATTTATAAATTTATCAGAGGGACCTACATGCAAAGTTCTTATATTTATCAAGGACCTACCTACAAATTTTCTAAATTTATTAGGGACCTATTTGCAAAGTTTTTAAATTTAACAGGGACCTACCTGTAAATATTTTAAATTTATTAGGGACCATCCTGCCAATATTTTAAATTTATCATGAATCTATCGACAAAATTTTTAAATTTATAAGGGACTTATACAAAGATTTTAAATTTATAAGGGACGTACGTGAAAATAATTTAAATTTAACAAGGACCTATCGGTAAAGTTCTTAAATTTATCAAGGACGTACCTGCAAAGTTTTTAAATTTATCAAGGTTTAGTTTTTTATTTTAACAGAGAACGTACCTACAGAGTTTTTAAATTTATTAGTGACCTATCTGCAAAGTTTTAAAATTTATCAAAGGGACCTACCTGTAAATATTTTAAATTTATTGGGGACCTATCTACAAAGTTTTTAAATATATCAATGACCTGCCTGCAAAGTTTTTAAATTTATCATGAACTTACATTCAAAGTTTTTTAAAGATGGACTTTACTGCAAATTTTGAAATTTAACAGGAACCTACGTTCAAAGATTTTAAATTTACCATAGGGACTTAATCTCAAATTTTAAAACTTTTCAAGGACTTACTTTCAAAGTTTTTAAATTTATTAGGGACCTACTCGTAAAGTTTTTCATTTGATAAGGAACCTATACAAGTTTTTAAATTTATAAGGGATCTTCTTGCAAACTTTTTAAATTTAGCAGAGACATACCTACAAAATTTTTAAATTTAACAGAGACTTACATGCAAAGTTTTAAATTTTACAAGAGAATTACTAGCAAAGTTTTTAAATTTAAGAAGAACCTACCTACACATATTTTAAATTTCTACAAAGTTTTTAAATTTATAAGGGACTTACATGCAAAATTTTCAAATTTATATGGGATCTACTTACAAAGTTTTTTAAAATTAATCGGGACCTACCTACAAATATTTAAAATTTATCAAGGACCTAATTGGAAAAATTTTAAATTTATCAGTGATCAGTGACCTATCAACAAAGTTTTTAAATTTATCAGAGGGACATACTTGCAAAGTGTTAAATTTATCAGAAACCTACCTGCAAGCTTTATAAATTTATTAGGACATATTGGCAAAGTTTTTTTTTTAATTTAACAAGGACTTACTTGCAGATATTTTAAATTTATGAGGGACTTACCTCCAAAGTTTTAAATTTATAAAGGACCTATCTGAAAGGTGTTAAATTTATAAAAGGACTTACTTGCAAAACTTTTCAATTTATAAGGGATCTACATGCAAGTTTTTAAATTTAACATTGATTTACCTGCAAATATTTTAAATTTATTATGGATGTATCTATAAAGTTTTTTAATTTATCAGGGACCTATTGAAATTTTTTTTAATTTAACAGGCACCTACTTGCAAATATTTTAAATTTAACAAAGACTTACCTACAAAATTGTAAATTTATAAGGGACCTACTTGAAAATTTAATAGGGACCTACCTCAAATATTATATCAGAGACCTATCTGCAAAGTTTTTAAATTTATCAGGGACCTACCTACAAAGTTTTTAAATTTATCAAGGACTCACCTACAAGGTTTTAAATTTATAAGGGTCCTACTTGCAAAAAATTTAAATCTAACAGTGACCTACCTGCAAATATTTTAAATTTATGAGGGACCTACTTGCAAATTTTTTCAATTTAAAGAGGACCTACCTGCAAATACTTTAAATTTATCATAGATTTACCTACAAAGTTTTTAAATTTATAAGGGACATACCTGCAAAGTATTCAAATTTATAAGAGATCTACTTGCAAAGTTTTTACAATTAACAGAGACTTAACTGAAAAATATTTAAAATTTTTTAGAGGGACCTACTTGTAAAGTTTTTAAATTTATCAGGGACTTACTTGAAATTTTTTAAAATTTAACACAAACCTACCTGCAAATATTTTAAATCTATCAAGGATGTACCTGCAAAGTTTTTTATTTTATCAGAGAACGTACCTACAAAGTTTTTAAATTTATTAGTGACCTTTCTGCAGAGTTTTAAAATTTATTAAATATTTTAAATTTATTGTGGACCTACGTACAAAGTTTTTAAATATATCAATGACCTGCCTGTAAAGTTTTTAAATTTATCATGAACCTACATTCAAAGTTTTTAAAGATGGACTTTACTGCAAATTTTGAAATTTAACAAGAACCTACGTTCAAAGATTTTAAATTTACCATAGGGACTTAATCTCAAATTTTAAAACTTTTCAAGGACTTACTTTCAAAGTTTTTAAATTTATTAGGGACCTACTTGTAAAGTTTTTCATTTGATAAGGAACCTATACAAAGTTTTTAAATTTATAAGGGATCTTCTTGCAAACTTTTTAAATTTAGTAGAGACATACCTACAAAATTTTTAAATTTAACAGAGACTTACATGCAAAGTTTTAAATTTACAAGGGAATTACTAGCAAAGTTTTTAAATTTAACAAGAACCTACCTACACATATTTTAAATTTATCAGGACCTACCTACAAAGTTTTTAAATTTATAAGGGACTTACATGCAAAGTTTTCAAATTTATATGAGATCTACTTGCAAAGTTTTTAAAATTAATCGGGACCTACCTATAAATATTTAAAATTTATCAGGGACCTAACTGGAAAAATTTTAAATTTATCAGTGACTAGTGACCTATCAACAGAGTTTTTAAATTTATCAGAGGGACATACTTGCAAAGTGTTAAATTTATCAGAAACCTACCTGCAAGCTTTATAAATTTATTAGGACCTATTGGCAAAGTTTTTTTTTTTAATTTAACAAGGACCTACTTGCACATATTTTAAATTTATGAGGGATTTACCTCCAAAGTTTTAAATTTATAAAGGACTTATCTGAAAGGTGTTAAATTTATAAAAGGACTTACTTGCAAAACTTTTCAATTTATAAGGGATCTACATGCAAGTTTTTAAATTTAACATTGACTTACCTGCAAATATTTTAAATTTATTAGGGATGTATCTACAAAATTTTTAAATTTATCAGGGACCTATTGACAATTTTTTTTTAATTTAACAGGCACCTACTTGCAAATATTGTAAATTTAGCAGAGACTTACCTACAAAATTGTAAATTTATAAGGGACCTACTTGAAAATCTAATAGGGACCGACCTCAAATATTATATCAGAGACCTATCTGTAAAGTTTTTAAATTTATCAGGGACCTACCTATAAAGTTTTTAAATTTATCAAGGCTCACCTACAAGGTTTTAAATTTATAAGGGACACACTTACAATGTTTTAAAATTTATCAGGGACCTACCTTCAAAGTTTTAAAATTTATTAGAGACTTGCAAATTTTTTAAATTTAACAGGGACGTACATGTAGATATTTTAAATTTATTAGGGACTTACCTAAAGAGTTTTTAAATTTAGCAGGGACCTACTTGCAATCTTTCTAAATTTATAAAGGATCAACCTGCAAAGCTTTTAAGTTATAAGGGACCTATTTGCAAAGCTTTTAAATTTATCAGGGACTTCTCTGCAAAATTTTTAAATTTATCAGGGACCTACTTTCAAAGTTTTTAAATTTATTAAGGACCTATCTGCAAATATTTTAAATTTTCTAGGCACCTATTTGCAAAGTTTTTAAATTTATCAGGGACCTACCAGCAAAGTTTTCATATTTATCTAGGGATCTCCTTGTAAAGATTTTATATTGCTCAAGGACCTACCTGCAAAGTTTTTTAGTTTATCAGGGACATACTTGCAAAGTTTTTAAATTTAACAAGGACTACATGCAAATATTTTAAATTTATCAACGACTTACCTGTAAAAATTTTAAATTTATGAAGGACTTACCTTCAAAGTTTTTAATTGATAAGGGATGTACTTGGAAAGTTTATAAATTTAAGAGGGAACTACCTGCAAATATTTTAATTATATTAGGGACCTACCTATAAAGTCTTTAATTTTATAAGGGACCTACCTGCAAAGTTTTTAAATTTATAAGGAACCTACTTGCAAAGTTTTTAAATTTATAGGGACTTACATGCAAATATTTAAAATTTATTAGCGACTTATATGCAAAGCTTTTAAATTTATCAAGGACCTACCTAAAAAGTTTTTTAATTTATAAGGGACCTACCTGCAAAGTTTTCAAATTTGTCAGGGACCTACTTGCAAAATTTGTAAATTTATCAGATGAACTTACCTGCAATGTTTTTAAGTTTTTAAATTTATCATGGATCTACCTGCAAAGTTTTCAAATTTAGTAGGGACTTACTTGCAAAATTCTTAAATTTAACAGGGACGTACATGCAAATATTTTAAATTTATCAGGGACTTACCTGCAAAGTTTTTAAATTTAGTAGGGACCTACTTGCAATGTTTTTAAATTTATAAGGGATAAACCTGCAAAGCTTTTAAGTTACGAGGGACCTATTTGCAAAGCTTTTAAATTTATCAGGGACTTATCTGGAAATCTTTAAATTTATCAAGGACCTACTTTCAAAGTTTTTAAATTTATCAAGGACCTATCTACAAAGTTTTCATATTTATCTAGGGACGTCCCTGTAACGTTTTTAAATTGATGAAGGACTTACCTGCAAAGTTTTTTAATTTATCAGGGACCTATCTGCAAAGTTTTTAAATTTAACATGGACTACATGCCAATATTTTAAATTTATCAACGACTTACCTGCAAAATGTTTAAATTTATCAAGAACTTACCTTTAAAGTTTTAAATTTATAAGGGACCTACTTGCAAATTTTTTAAATTTAAGAGAGAACTACCTGCAAATATTTTAATTATATTAGGGACCTACCTACAAAGTTTTTAAATTTATAAGGGACCTACTTGCAAAGTTTTTAAATTTATAAGGAACCTGCCTGCAAAGTTTTTAAATTTATAGGGACCTACATGCAAATATTTAAAATTTATTAGGGACTTATATGCAAAGCTTTTAAATTTATCAAGGACCTATCTGCAAAGTTTTTAAATTTATCATAGAGCTACCATCAAAATTTTTCAATTTACTAGAGGGACGTTACTGCAAATTTTTAAATTTATCGGGGACCTACTTTAAAAGTTTTTAAATTTACCATGAATGTAGTTACAAAGTTTTTAGATTTATAAGACACCCACTTGAAAATTCGTGAAATGTATCAGGAACTTATGTACAAAGTTTTTAAATTTATCAAAGGGACCTAACTGCAAATTTTTTAAATTGATCACAGACCTACATGCAAAGTTTTTGAATTTATTAGGGAAGTATCTGCCAACATTTTAAATTTATCAAGGACTTATCTGCAAACTTTTTCATTTTCTAAGGGACCTATACAAATTTTTTAAATTTATAAAGGACTTACTTGAAAACAATCTAAATTTAACTTGGACCTACCTGCAAAGTTTTTAAATTTATCAAGGACCTGTCTGCAAATATTTTAAATTTCTTAGGGACCTAATTGTAAAGTTTTTAAATTTATCAAGGACCTATGTACAAAATTTTCATATTTATCTAGGGACCTCCCTGTAAAATTTTTAAATTGATCAAGGACCTACCTGCAAAGTTTTTAACTTTATCACGAAGATACCTTCAAAGTTTTTCAATTTATTAGTGGGACCTTACTACAAAATTTTTAAATTTGTCAGGGACCTAATTTAAAAGTTTTTAAATTTATCAAGGACCTATATGCAAATATTTTAAATTTCTTAGGGACCTATTTTCAAAGTTTTTAAATTTATAAAGGACCTACCTGCAAAGTTTTCAAATTTTTCAGGGACCTACTTGCAAAATTTTTAAATTTATCAGAGGGACTTACCTGCAATGTTTTTAAATCTATTTGGGACCTACCTGCAAAGTTTTCAAATTTAGTAGGGACTTAATTGATAAATTTTTAAATTTAACAGGGAAGTACATGCAAATATTTTAAATTTATCAAGGACTTACCTGCAAAGTTTTTAAATTTAGCAGAGACCTACTTGTAATGTTTTTAAATTTATAAGGGATCAACCTGCAAAGTTTTTAAGTTATAAGGGACCTATTTGAAAAGCTTTTAAATTTATGAGGAACTTATCTGCAAAATTTTTAAATTTATTAGGGACGTAGTTTCAGAGTTTTTAAATTTATTAAGGAATTATCTGCAAATATTTGAAATTTCTAAGGGTCCTAGTTGCAAAGTTTTTAAATTTATCAGGGACCTACCTGAAAAGTTTTCATATTTATCTAGGGACCTCCCTGTAAAGTTTTTAAATTGATAAAGGACCTACCTGCAAAGTTTTTTAATTTATCAGGGACCTATTTGCAAATTTTTTAAATTTAACAGGGACTACATGCAAATATTTTAAATTTATCAAGGACTTACCTGCAAAATTTTTAAATTTATGAAGGACTTACCGTCAAAGTTTTAAATTTATAAGCGACCTACTGCAAAGTTTTTAAATTTAAGAGGAAACTACCTGCAAATATTTTAATTATATTAGGGACCTACCTACAAAGTTTTTAAATTTATAAGGGACCTACCTGCAAAGTTTTTAAATTTATAAGGAACCTACCTGTAAAGTTTTTAAATTTATAGGGACCAACATGCAAATATTTAAAATTTATTAGAGACCTATATGCAAAGCTTTGGAATTTATCAAGGACCTACATGCAAAGTTTTTTAATTTATCACGAAGCTACCTTCAAAGTTTTTTAATTTATTAGAGGGACCTTACTGCAAAAATTTTAAATTTATCAGGGACCTACTTTCAAAGTTTTAAAATTTATCAAGGACCTATCTGTAAATATTTTAAATTTCTTAGGGACCTATTTTCAAAATTTTTAAATTTATAAAGGACCTACCTGCAAAGTTTTCAAATTTGTAAGGGACTTACTTGCAAAAATTTTAAATTTATCAGAGGGACTTACTTACGATGTTTTTAAATTTATTAGGGACCTACCTACAAACTTTTTAAATTTATATGGGACCTATTTGCAAAGTTTTTAAATTTATAAGGAACCTACCTGCAAAGTTTTTAAATTTATAGAGACCTACATGCAAATATTTAAAATTTATTAGGGACCTATATGCAAAGCTTTTAAATTTATCAAGGACCTACCTACAAAGTTTTTAAATTTATCATGAAGCTACCTTCAAAGTTTTTCAATTTATTTGAGGGACCTCACCGCAAATTTTTAAATTTATTAAGGACATACTTGCAAGGTTTATAAATTTATAATGAATCTACTTACAAAGTTTTTCAATTTAGAAGACACCCACTTGAAAATTCGTGAAATTTATTAGGAACTTATGCACAAAGTTTTCATATTTATCTCTTATCTCTTGTCTCTCATCTCTTATCTCCTATCTCTCATCTACCATTTCTCATCTCTTATCTCTCATCTCTTACCTCTTATATTTTACCTCTTATATTTTGTTTCTTTCTCTTTCTCTTATCTCTAATCTCATATCTATCAACTCTTATATTTTATATTTTATATCTCATCTCTACACGTATGTCTTATCTCTCATATCTAGATTCTTTTGTCTTGTATCATGTCTTTTATATTTTGTTTCTAGCTTCTTGTTTCTTGTCTCTTCTCTCTTATCTTGCATCTTATATATATATATATATATATATATATATATATATATATATATATATATATTATCTTATCTTCTATCTCTTATTTATTTTCTATTATCTTTTAGTTTTTATTAATTTTCCTTCTTTTTTTTATTTCTTTTTTTAGCGATTTTTATAATATTTTTTCATTTATTTTCTGTTTTCTTATTTTTTTTATATTTCTTATTTTTTAATGTTTTTCTTTTAATTTTTTATATTTTTTTCACTTTTTAAATTTTTATTTAATTATTTTTTATTTTTTATATTTTTTTCTTATCTCTTATCTCTAATCTCTTATCTCTTATCTCTTATCTCTTATCTCTTATATCTTATCTCTTATCTCTAATCTCTTATCTCTTATCTCTTATCTCTTATCTCTTATCTCTTATCTCTTATATCTTATATCTTATCTCTTATCTCTTATCTCTTATCTATTATCTCTTATCTCTTATCTCTTATCTCTTATCTCTTATCTCTTATCTCTTATCTCTTATCTCTTATCTCTCATCTCTCATCTCTTATATCTTATATCTTATCTCTTATCTCTTATCTCTTATCTCTTATCTCTCATCTCTCATATCTTATCTCTCATCTCTTACCTCTTATATTTTATCTCCTATCTTTTGTCTTTTTCTCTTATCTCTTATCTCATGTCTATCAACTCTTATATTTTATATTTTATATCTGATCTTTTATATCTCATCTATACTCTTATTTCTAGTTTCTTTTTTCTTGTCTCTTGTATATATTATCTTATCTTGTATCTCTTATTTTTTTCCATTATCTTTTAGTTTTTATTATTTTTCTTTCTTTTTTTTATTTCTTTTTTTATCGTTTTTTCTTGATATTTTTCCATTTATTTTGAGTTTTAATATTTTTTTTTATTTTTCTTATCTTTTAATTTTTAATTTTATTTTTAGTGTTTTTCTTTTATTCTTTGGTATTTTTTTTTCACTTTTTAAATTTTTTATTTCCTTATACTTAATTTTTTGTCTTATCTTTTATCATTTATCTCTTATCTCTTATCTCTCATCTCTCATCTCTCATATCTCATATCTTATCTTTTGTCTCTTATCTCTTATCTCTTATCTCTAATATCTTATCTCTTATCTCTTATCTCTTATCTCTTATCTCTTATCTCTTATCTCTTATCTCTTATCTCTTATCTCTTATCTCTTATCTCTTATCTCTTATCTCTCATCTCTCATCTCTTATCTCTTATCTCTTATCTCTTATCTCTCATCTCTTATCTCTTATCTCTTATCTCTTATATCTTATCTCTTATCTATTATCTCTTATCTATTATCTCTTATCTCTTATCTCTTATGTCTTATGTGTTATCTCTTATCTCTTATCTCTTATCTCTTATCTCTTATCTCTTATCTCTTATCTCTTATCTCTTATCTCTTATCTCTTATCTCTTATCTCTTATCTCTTATCTCTTATCTCTTATCTCTAATCTCTCATCTCTAATCTCTAATCTCTCATCTCTCATCTCTCATCTCTCATCTCTCATCTCTTACCTGTTATATTTTCTCTCTTCTTATTTGTCTCTTTCTCTTATCACTTATCTCTTATCTCTTATCTCTTATCTCTTATCTCTTATCTCTTATCTCTTATCTCTTATCTCTTATCTCTTATCTCTTATCTCTTATCTCTTATCTCTTATCTCTTATCTCTTATCTCTTATCTCTTATCTCTTATCTCTTATCTCTTATCTCTTATCTCTTATCTCTTATCTCTTATCTCTTATCTCTTATCTCTTATATCTTATCTCTTATCTCTTATCTCTAATCTATTATCCCTTATCTCTAATCTATTATATCTTATCTCTAATCTATTATCCCTTATCTCTAATCTATTATCCCTTATCTCTAATCTATTATCTCTTATCTCGTATCTCTTATCTCTTATCTCTTATCTCTTATCTCTTATCTCTCATCTCTCATCTCTCATCTCTCATCTTTCATCTCTCATCTCTCATCTCTCATCTCTCATCTCTCATCTCTCATCTCTCATCTCTTTTCTCTTATCTCTTATATCTTATCTCTTATCTCTTATCTCTTATCTTGTACCTCTTATCTCTTATCTCTTATCTCTTATCTCTTTTCTCTTATCTCTTATCTCTTATCTCTTATCTAATGTCTATTGTCTCTTATCCCTTATCTCTTATCTCTTATCTCTTGCCTCTAATCTCTTATCTCTTATCTCTTATCTCTTATATCTTATATCTTATCTCTAACCTATTATCTCTTATCTCTTATCTCTTATTTCTCATCTCTTATCTCCTATCTCTTATCTCTTATCTCTCATCTTTCATCTCTCATCTCTCATCTCTCATCTCTCATCTCTCATCTCTCATCTCTCATCTCTCATCTCTCATCTCTCATCTCTTGTCTCTTATATCTTATCTCTTGTCTCTTATATCTTATCTCTTATCTCTTATCTCTTATCTTTTACCTCTTATCTCTTATCTCTTATCTCTTATCTCTTATCTCTTATCTCTTATCTATAATCTCTAATCTCTCATCTCTCATCTCTCATCTCTCATCTCATCTCTTACCTGTTATATTTTATCTCTTCTTATTTGTCCCTTTCTCTTATCTCTTATCTCTTATCTCATATCTATCACCTCTTATATTTATATTTTATATATCATCTCTTGTATCTCGTCTCCTATAATTTATTTCCATTATCTTTTAGTATTTATTAATTTTCTATCTTTTTTGATTTCTTTTTATAGCGTTTTTTCTTGATATTTTTCCATTGATTTTCAATTTTCTTATTTTTTATATTTCTTATTTTTTAATTTTTTAATTTATTTTTAATGTTTTTCTTTAATGTTTTTCTATTTTTTTCATTTTTTTCATTTTTCATTTCCGTCTTTTTTATTTTTTGTTTTTTTTTCTTATCTCTTATCTCTTATGTCTTATATCTTATCTCTAATCTATTATCTCTTATCTCTAATCTATTATCTCTTATCTCTCATCTCTCATCTCTTATCTCTTATCTCTCATCTCTTGTCTCTTGTCTCTTGTCTCTTGTCACTTATCTCTTATCTCTTGTCTCTTGTCACTTGTCTCTTATCTCTTATCTCTTATCTTTTACCTCTCATCTCTCATCTCTTTTCTCTTATCTCTTATATCTTATCTCTTATCTCTTATCTCTTATCTTTTATCTCTTATCTCTTATCTCTTATCTCTTATCTCTTATCTCTTATCTCTTATCTCTTATCTCTTATCTCTTATCTCTTATCTCTTATCTCTTATCTCTTATCTCTTATCTCTTATCTCTTATCTCTTATCTCTTATCTCTTATCTCTTATATCTTATATCTTATATCTTATCTCTTATCTCTTATCTATTATCTCTTATCTCTTATCTCTTATCTCTTATCTCTTATCTCTTATCTCTTATCTCTTATCTCTTATCTCTTATCTCTTATCTCTTAACTCTTATCTCTTATCTCTTATCTCTTATCTCTTATCTCTTATCTCTTATCTCTTATCTCTTATCTCTTATCTCTTATCTCTTATCTCTTATCTCTTATCTCTTATCTCTTATATCTTATATCTTATATCTTAATTCTTATCTATTATCTCTTATCTATTATCTCTTATCTCTTATCTCTTATCTCTTATCTCTTATCTCTTATCTCTTATCTCTTATCTCTTAACTCTTATCTCTTATCTCTTATCTCTTATCTCTTATCTCTTATATCTTATCTCTTATCTCTTATCTCTTATCTCTTATCTCTTATCTCTTATCTCTTATCTCTTATCTCTTATCTCTTATCTCTTATCTCTTATCTCTTATCTCTTATCTCTAATCTCTAATCTATTATCCCTTATCTCTAATCTATTATCCCATATCTCTAATCTATTATCTCTAATCTATTATCTCTTATCTCTTATCTCTTATCTCTTATCTCTTATCTCTTATCTCTTATCTCTCATCTCTTGTCTCTTGTCTCTTGTCTCTTGTCACTTATCTCTTATCTCTTGTCTCTTGTCACTTGTCTCTTATCTCTTATCTCTTATCTTTTACCTCTCATCTCTCATCTCTTTTCTCTTATCTCTTATATCTTATCTCTTATCTCTTATCTCTTATCTTTTATCTCTTATCTCTTATCTCTTATCTCTTATCTCTTATCTCTTATCTCTTATCTCTTATCTCTTATCTCTTATCTCTTATCTCTTATCTCTTATCTCTTATCTCTTATCTCTTATCTCTTATCTCTTATCTCTTATCTCTTATCTCTTATATCTTATATCTTATATCTTATCTCTTATCTCTTATCTATTATCTCTTATCTCTTATCTCTTATCTCTTATCTCTTATCTCTTATCTCTTATCTCTTATCTCTTATCTCTTATCTCTTATCTCTTAACTCTTATCTCTTATCTCTTATCTCTTATCTCTTATCTCTTATCTCTTATCTCTTATCTCTTATCTCTTATCTCTTATCTCTTATCTCTTATCTCTTATCTCTTATCTCTTATATCTTATATCTTATATCTTAATTCTTATCTATTATCTCTTATCTATTATCTCTTATCTCTTATCTCTTATCTCTTATCTCTTATCTCTTATCTCTTATCTCTTATCTCTTAACTCTTATCTCTTATCTCTTATCTCTTATCTCTTATCTCTTATATCTTATATCTTATATCTTAATTCTTATCTATTATCTCTTATCTATTATCTCTTATCTCTTATCTCTTATCTCTTATCTCTTATCTCTTATCTCTTATCTCTTATCTCTTATCTCTTATCTCTTATCTCTTATCTCTTAACTCTTATCTCTTATCTCTTATCTCTTATCTCTTATCTCTTATCTCTTATCTCTTATCTCTTATCTCTTATCTCTTATCTCTTATCTCTTATCTCTTATCTCTAATCTCTAATCTATTATCCCTTATCTCTAATCTATTATCCCATATCTCTAATCTATTATCTCTAATCTATTATCTCTTATCTCTTATCTCTTATCTCTTATCTCTTATCTCTTATCTCTCATCTCTTATCTCTTATCTCTTATCTCTTATATCTTATCTCTTATCTCTTATCTCTTATCTCTTATCTCTTATCTCTTATCTCTTATCTCTTATCTCTTATCTCTTATCTCTTATCTCTTATCTCTTATCTTGTACCTCTTATCTCTTATCTCTTATCTCTTATCTCTTATCTCTTATCTCTTATCTCTTATCTCTTATCTCTTATCTCTTATCTCTAATCTCTAATCTATTATCCCTTATCTCTAATCTATTATCCCATATCTCTAATCTATTATCTCTAATCTATTATCTCTTATCTCTTATCTCTTATCTCTTATCTCTTATCTCTTATCTCTTATCTCTTATCTCTTATCTCTTATCTCTTATCTCTTATCTCTTATCTCTTATCTCTTATCTCTTATCTCTTATCTCTTATCTCTTATCTCTTTTTTTATTTCTTTTTATAGCGTTTTTTCTTGATATTTTTCCATTGATTTTCAATTTTCTTATTTCTTATAGTTCTTATTTTTTAATTTTTTAATTTATTTTTAATGTTTTTCTTTAATTTTTCTCTATTTTTTCATTATTTTCATTATTCATTTCCTTCTTTTTTATTTTTTGTTTTTTTTTCTTATCTCTTATCTCTTATCTCTTATCTCTTATATCTTATCTCATATCTCTTATATCTTATATATTATCTCTTATCTTTTATATCTTATATCTTATATCTTATATATTATATCTTATCTATTATCTTTTATCTTTTATCTCCTATCTCTTATCTCATATCTCTTATCTCTTATCTCTTATCTCTTATCTCTTATCTCTTATCTCTTATCTCTTATCTCTTATCTCTTATCTCTTATCTCTTATCTCTTATATCTTATCTCTTATATCTTATCTCTAATCTATTATCCCTTATCTCTAATCTATTATATCTTATCTCTAATCTATTATCCCTTATCTCTAATCTATTATCTCTTATCTCGTATCTCTTATCTCTTATCTCTTATCTCTTATCTCTTATCTCTTATCTCTTATCTCTCATCTCTCATCTCTCATCTCTCATTTTTCATCTCTCATCTCTCATCTCTCATCTCTCATCTCTTTTCTCTTATCTCTTATATCTTATCTCTTATCTCTTATCTTGTACCTCTTATCTCTTATCTCTTATCTCTCATCTCTTATCTCTTCTCTCTTATCTCTTATCTCTTATCTCTTATCTATTGTCTATTGTCTCTTATCCCTTATCTCTTATCTCTTATCTCTTGCCTCTTATCTCTTATCTCTTATCTCTTATCTCTTATATCTTATATCTTATCTCTAACCTATTATCTCTTATCTCTTATCTCTTATTTCTCATCTCTCATCTCCTATCTCTTATCTCTTATCTCTCATCTTTCATCTCTCATCTCTCATCTCTCATCTCTCATCTCTCATCTCTCATCTCTCATCTCTCATCTCTCATCTCTCATCTCTCATCTCTTTTCTCTTATCTCTTATATCTTATCTCTTATCTCTTATCTTTTACCTCTCATCTCTCATCTCTTTTCTCTTATCTCTTATATCTTATCTCTTATCTCTTATCTCTTATCTCTTATCTCTTATCTCTTATCTCTTATCTCTTATCTCTTATCTCTTATCTCTTATCTCTTATCTCTTATCTCTTATCTCTTATCTCTTATCTCTTATCTCTTATCTCTTATCTCTTATCTCTTATCTCTTATCTCTTATCTCTTATATCTTATCTCTTATCTCTTATCTCTTATCTCTTATCTCTTATATCTTATATCTTATATCTTAATTCTTATCTATTATCTCTTATCTATTATCTCTTATCTCTTATCTCTTATCTCTTAGCTCTTATCTCTTATCTCTTATCTCTTATCTCTTAACTCTTATCTCTTATCTCTTATCTCTTATCTCTTATCTCTTATATCTTATATCTTATATCTTAATTCTTATCTATTATCTCTTATCTATTATCTCTTATCTCTTATGTCTTATCTCTTATCTCTTATCTCTTATCTCTTATCTCTTAACTCTTATCTCTTATCTCTTATCTCTTATCTCTTATCTCTTATCTCTTATCTCTTATCTCTTATCTCTTATCTCTTATCTCTTATCTCTTATCTCTTATCTCTTATCTCTTATCTCTAATCTCTAATCTATTATCCCTTATCTCTAATCTATTATCCCATATCTCTAATCTATTATCTCTAATCTACTATCTCTTATCTCTTATCTCTTATCTTTTATCTCTTATCTCTTGTCTCTTATCTCTTATCTCTTATCTCTTATCTCTTATCTCTTATCTCTTATCTCTTATCTCTTATCTCTTATCTCTTATCTCTTATCTCTTATCTCTTATCTCTTATCTCTTATCTCTTATCTCTTATCTCTTATCTCTTATCTCTTATATCTTATATCCTATCTCTTATATCCTATCTCTTATCTATTATCTCTTATCTATTATCTCTTATCTCTTATCTCTTATTTCTTATCTCTTATCCCTTATCTCTTATCTCTTATGTCTTATCTCTTATCTCTTATCTCTTATCTCTTATCTCTTATCTCTTATCTCTTATCTCTTATCTCTTATCTCTTATCTCTTATCTCTTATCTCTTATCTCTTATCTCTTACCTCTTACCTCTTATGTCTTGTCTCTTGTCTCTTATCTCTTATCTCTAATCTCTAATCTCTTATCTCTAATCTCTTATCTCTTATCTCTTATCTATTATCCCTTATCTCTAATCTATTATCCCATATCTCTAATCTATTATCTCTAATCTATTATCTCTTATCTCTTACCTCTTATCTTTTATCTCTTATCTCTTGTCTCTTGTCTCTTATCTCTTATCTCTTATCTCTTATCTCTTATCTCTAATCTCTTATCTCTTATCTCTTATCTCTTATCTCTTATCTCTTATCTCTTATCTCTTATCTCTTATCTCTTATCTATTGTCTATTGTCTCTTATCCCTTATCTCTTTTCTCTTATCTCTTATCTCTTATCTCTTATCTCTTATCTATTGTCTATTGTCTCTTATCCCTTATCTCTTATCTCTTATCTCTTGCCTCTTATCTTTTATCTCTTATCTCTTATCTCTTATCTCTTATCTCTTATATCTTATATCTTATCTCTAACCTATTATCTCTTATCTCTTATTTCTCATCTCTCATCTCCTATCTCTTATCTCTTATCTCTTATTTCTTATCTCTTATCTCTTTTATCTTATCTCTTATCTCTTATCTCTTATCTCTTATCTCTTATCTCTTATCTCTTATCTCTTATCTCTTATCTCTTATCTATTGTCTATTGTCTCTTATCTCTTATCTCTTGCCTCTTGCCTCTTATCTCTTATCTCTTATTTCTCATCTCTCATCTCTCATCTCTCATCTCTCATCTCTCATCTCTCATCTCTCATCTCTCATCTCTCATCTCTCATCTCTCATCTCTCATCTCTCATCTCTTTTCTCTTATCTCTTATATCTTATCTCTTATCTCTTATCTTTTACCTCTTATCTCTTATCTCTTATCTCTTATCTCTTATCTATTATCTCTTATCTCTAATCTCTCATCTCATCTCTTACCTGTTATATTTTATCTCTTCTTATTTGTCTCTTTCTCTTATCTCTTATCTCATATCTATCACCTCTTATATTTATATTTTATATATCATCTCTTGTATCTTGTCTCCTATAATTTATTTCCATTTTCTTGTTTCTTGTTTCTTCTCTCTTATCTCGCATCTTATATATATTATCTTATCTTGTATCTCTGATTTATTTTTTTCCATTATCTTTTAGTATTTATTAATTTTCTATCTTTTTTTATTTCTTTTTATAGCGGTTTTTCTTGATATTTTTCTATTGATTTTCAATTTTCTTATTTCTTATAGTTCTTATTTTTTAATTTTTTAATTTATTTTTAATGTTTTTCTTTAATTTTTCTCTATTTTTTTCATATCTTTCATTTTTCATTTCCTTCTTTTTTATTTTTTGTTTTTTTTTTCTTATCTCTTATCTCTTGTCTCTTATCTCTTATCTCTTATATCTTATCTCTAATCTACTATCTCTTATCTCTTATCTCTTATCTCTTATCTCTTATCTCTTATCTCTAATCTATTATCCCTTATCTCTAATCTATTATCCCATATCTCTAATCTATTATCTCTAATCTATTATCTCTTATCTCTTATCTCTTATCTCTTATCTCTTATCTCTTATCTCTTATCTCTTAACTCTTATCTCTTATCTCTTATCTCTTATCTCTTATCTCTTATCTCTTATCTCTTATCTCTTATCTCTTATCTCTTATCTCTTATCTCTTATCTCTTATCTCTTATCTCTTATCTCTTAACTCTTATCTCTTATCTCTTATCTCTTATCTCTTATCTCTTATCTATTGTCTATTGTCTATTGTCTCTTATCCCTTATCTCTTATCTCTAATCTATTATCTCTAATCTACTATCTCTTATCTCTTATCTCTTATCTCTTATCTCTTATCTATTGTCTATTGTCTATTGTCTCTTATCCCTTATATCTTATCTCTTATCTCTTATCTCTAATCTATTATCTCTAATCTACTATCTCTTATCTCTTATCTCTTATCTCTTATCTCTTATCTCTTATCTCTTATCTCTTATCTCTTATCTCTTATCTCTTATCTCTTATCTCTTATCTCTTATCTCTTATCTCTTATCTCTTATCTCTTATCTCTTATCTCTTATATCCTATATCTTATATCTTATATCCTATCTCTTATCTATTATCTCTTATCTATTATCTCTTATCTCTCATCTCTTATCTCTTATCTCTTATCTCTTATCTCTTATCCCTTATCTCTTATCTCTTATCTCTTGTCTCTTGTCTCTTGTCTCTTGTCTCTTGTCTCTTGTCTCTTGTCTCTTATCTCTTATCTCTTATCTCTTATCTCTTATCTCTTATCTCTTATCTCTTATCTCTTATCTCTTATCTCTTATCTCTTATCTCTTATCTCTTATCTCTTATCCATTATCTCTTATCTCTTATCTCTTATCTCTTATCTCTTATCTCTTATCTCTTATCTCTTATCTCTTATCTCTTATCTCTTATCCCTTATCCCTTATCTCTTATCTCTTATCTCTTATCTCTTATCTCTTATCTCTTATCTCTTATCTCTTATCTCTTATTTCTTATCTCTTATCTCTTATCTATTGTCTCTTATCCCTTATCTCTTATCTCTTATCTCTTTTCTCTTTTCTCTTATGTCTTATGTCTTATGTCTTATGTCTTATCTCTTATCTCTTATATCTTATCTCTTATCTCTTATCTCTTATCTCTTATCTCTTATCTCTTATCTCTTATCTCTTATCTCTTATCCCTTATCCCTTATCTCTTATCTCTTATCTCTTATCTCTTATCTCTTATCTCTTATCTCTTATCTCTTATCCCTTATCCCTTATCCCTTATCTCTTATCTCTTATCTCTTATCTCTTATCTCTTATCTCTTATCTCTTATCTCTTATCTCTTATCTCTTATCTCTTATCTCTTATCTCTTATCTCTTATCTCTTATCTCTTATCTCTTATCCCTTATCTCTTATCTCTTATCTCTTATCTCTTATCTCTTATCTCTTATCTCTTATCTCTTATCTCTTATCTCTTATCTCTTATCTCTTATCTCTTATCTCTTATCTCTTATCTCTTATATCAAATCTCTTATCTCTTATCTCTTACCTCTTACCTCTTACCTCTTACCTCTTATCTCTTATCTCTTATATCTTATCTCTTATCTCTTATCTCTTATCTCTTATCTCTTATCTCTTATCTCTTATCTCTTATCTCTTATCTCTTATCTCTTATCTCTTATCTATTGTCTCGTCTCTCATCTCTCATCTCTCATCTCTCATCTCTCATCTCTCATTTCTCATTTCTCGTCTCTCATTTCTTATCTCTCATCTCTCATCTCTCATCTCTCATCTTTAAATATTTTAATTATAATAGGGACCTGCAAAGCTTTTAAATTTAACAAGGACCTACCTACAAAGTTTTTAAATTTATCATGAAGCTACCTTCAATGTTTTTCGATTTAGCAGGGACTTACCTTCAAAGTTTTTAAATTTAGCAGGGATTTACTTGCAATGTTTTTAAATTTATCAAGGACCTACTGTCAGCACTCAATTTTGTCCGGTTAATAAAACAATTAAATAAGAAATTATTTTAAAAAAATAAAAATAAAAAAAGAGAAGAAAAAACACATCACAAAAAAATCAACATTAATTTGAATGTACATATATACTCCTTTTCTTTTATTTATTTATTTGTTTTTGTTTTTTATTTTAATTTTAATTTTATCTTGCTTTTTATTTATCTATTTTATCTTGTTTTATTTTATCTTATGTTATTTTATTTTATTTTTTACTTCACTTTATCTTATTTTATTTTATTTTTCTTTTAATTTTAATTTCCATTTTATTTTTATTTTCACACCATTTTGTTTTTCTGCTCTTAAAAAAAATAATGAATATGAAAAATATATATAAAATATAAAAAAAAGGGTAATAACAGAAAAGTCATTTGACTTGACTATGCCATGCAAAATATGGCCAGAGTGGTTGGGAGGGTTTTTGGACAGCAGAGGAAGAAAGGTGGGGTATTGGTGTGCCACTGTGGCAGCAACCAGGGGCAGTCTGAGCATAGCAGTGCAGCCATGACTAAAAGGCAACTCCATACATAAGCAAAGGAAAAAAAAAGCTAGAAGGAGGGGGAACGGAAGCGAAGAAGAGAGGAGAGAATCGTTTGAGTCGCAAAGAGACTGATAGGGAGGACTGCAAGAGGTAAACACTTCATTTGCATACTTGAATGTGAATCTGGTGCAGTTTGCATCGTGCTTGAGAATGAACATAATGTAATCATATATACTGAGCTTTGGCTTGTCATTTTTATTTTATTTGGCTCATTGAATCTGTTGGTGCATTACCACATTACTGTTGAATCCGTATGCATATCTTCCATCATCACTCTCGTCATTCTCGCACCCTCATCGTACCTCCCCCTTTAAAAAGTTTCATCGCCATCATTCATCCTCCCCCTTCACGGTCTCGTGATCACCATAACCCCGAACCAGTTCACCGTGATCAACTCAAATCGACCTAAAGCTGAACGCACGCCAACATTTCCAGCATTTCCATTCACAAAGCCACTCGTTCTCGCCATTCTCCATAGCCAATGAAATACTCAAAGCTGTAAACATTCCCACCAGAACCTATTTTCACCATTATCTCATCCTCCTTCAACATCAGACTCCATTAACCTGCAAACAGAACCCCAACCGAACCCCGCAGCCACAGTTCCCTTCCATTCATACGCCCACACTAGCCTCCAATTCATTCGAACCTGCAGACCCACCAAACAAACAGTCCAACACTCCAAATCCATTCTTCTACCTACACTCTCATCTTCATTGCTCACCTGCATAAAATCAAAATAAAATACAAAAAACAGCAACCCCAAACTCTTTCGTCTTCCCCAATCAACCATCTCCAATCGAAACGGAGGAATCAGAAGCAGGGAAGAGAACCCCTCGCCGGCGGCGAGGCCGCCGGCGATTCGGAGTTTCGAACTGTAGAGTATGGTCACGTGACGTTGGCGGATCTAGTCGCAGTGTGGCTGGCGCGGTGGTGGCGAATCACAGGGGCTATGACAGCCATCTCGCGCGTGGGAGGAGAAGCGAGAAAGGAGACGACTCGCGGAGTTGGGTTCTCGCCGGCGACGCTTCCGTTGGTGGCTGGTGTCGACGGCGGCGTGCCTCGCCGTCCGTGGGACTTGCGGCAGCGGCAAGGGCTCCTGGAATCGTGGTGGTTCGAGGCAAATGGAGAAAGGGTCTCGCGCGCGACGGAGAAGAAAAAAAAAAGGGGAGATGCGTGGTCACCGGCATCGTCACCGGCGTCGTCGCCGACGTCCCTGGTGCGGCGAGGCAGAGGTGGAAGTGGCGTGCTGATGGTCGGTGGACAAGGACCGCATCTCGTTGTTCAATTTTAAGAAGGAGGAAGATTAGGGTTGAGTAATCTGCCATTGCATTTGATTTGCTCGTGCAACCCCTTCTTTTACTGAGTCCACACCCCCACCATGCATTATTACCTTTTACCCCATTTCTTCCTTGCTTTCTGCACCTTCAACTTATTCTTCGCATCCCCTCCATTACCATATGTACTCCCTTTTTTATCTCTGCACCTCCATGTTCATCTTTTCTTTTCTTCGTGCACCACCATTTTAATATTCTCACTCTCTTGCATTTTTGAGTCATGTTTGCTTCCTTCCCGCACCTCCGTTATCTTTACCACACGCACCTCCTCTTTTACCTCAACCACACCCTCCTCTTTCCTTTTTTTCGTGTACACCCCATGTTTAATTCTTGCACCTCTGTTTTGTGTTCTCCTTAGCACATCCCTTTATTTACCACACGTACCCCCTCTTTTACCTCAACCGCCCCCTCCTCTTTTCTTTTCTTCACGCACCTCCCACATGTAATGCTCATGCACCCCATATCTTTGTTTATTATTTTTGGACTTGTTGTGATTACTTTGTGCACCCCCACTGATCATCCATGTACCCCATATTTTGTTTCTCACTTTCATCATTTCTTAATTAAATTATTTCCTTTTATTTATTTATTTATTTATTTTTCATTTATTATTATTATTTATTTATTTTCGTTTATTTATTTATTATTTTTTTTTATTCCTAGAAAACCAAACATTTGAAAATTATTAAAAATTACAAAAAAATATAAAATCTAAAAAATGAAAAAAATATTCTCTTCCACTTTATTGTGTCTGTCCGGTCGCTCGCACCGCGTGACACTCATTTTTAAAAATACCAAAAATAGTTTTCTTTCCTTTTTAGTGTCTGTCCGACCGCTCGCGTCGTGTGACACGTATTTTCAAGTAATTCAAAAAATACAAAAATATAAAATTTTCAAAATATAAAAACATCAACATTTTCAAACAAAAGTCTTTTTAAGAACTACGTGATCCTTGATTCTCCACCGCGAGATACGTAGGAGCAAGGCCAGCCCTTGTCAGGTTCACCTCTCAAAAAAATCAAATCATTTTCTTAATAGTTTTTCAAATATCTTTTTAAGAACTACGTAACCCTGATTTCTCACTTTAAATGAGAATACGTAGGACCAAGGTCAATCATTGTCGGGCCCAAAAAATTAAAAAATATATTTTGTTTCTTTTTTAGCATTTTTTGTCTTATTATTTTTGGGGAAAATTAACATTTTAAAAATCACATCGACTTTGCATTTTTAATTAAAGGTACCGCCTTTGGGCGGGCGCTGTAGGGTGCTAACACCTTCCCTACGCGTAACCGACTCCCGGATCCAAAATCTGGTTTTCCGCAGACTTGTCTTATTCTTTATGGTTTTCCATAGTTTTCCAGAATAACTATGGTGGCGACTCCCAAATCTTTTTTAAAACGCGTTTTCTTTTTTCGATTCGTCGTCCCGTCGCGATTCCGGTTGCGACAGCTGGCGACTCCACTGGGGACGCTAGAGAGTCAAGCCATTTAATTAGAAATGCAAACTTGATGTGATTTTCCTAATGTTTTCTTTCCCCTTTCTTTTATTTGTGTATTCTTGTCTTCATATGTGGTATATATTTGCTTCTTGGATTAGTTGTGTGTGAATTACTTTGTTTATTTTGATATATATGTTGGAATTGCTCTATATCTGCCTGGGAAATTGTCTGATTGTTTTGCAGGTGGGGGTTTGGGTATGCATCATCCTCCCTTCACACACACACATTATGCATATCATGAGTGGGGCCCTGTACCCGGGTCTGTGTAACTTAGAATTAGAGGGGATTGTGTAGCAGTGCCACAGTGGATGAACCTCCCAAGTGGTCATTGTGAGAACCCCAAGTAGAGTTTGTTTGCTCCTTTGGTACTCTCACTTCTTGTTGATTACCAACTGCTGTGAGAAATGCCATGGAGTGGGCCATAACTCTAATGACCTTGACCATTAGGTACTAGGAAACCATCCTTGTGAGCGCATATACTTCACCTTAGATCTTAAGCGTCGAACCACAGCTAAGGCACAAAGGGAGATGTGTGCAGTTTATAACTCTAATTTGTATCTTCAGCTTTTGTCTATGCATCTTGTACATATCCCCCTATCATCTCGTACATCTTCTTTATTTTATTTTCTCATTCTTTTCTTTTTTTCTCCATACTTTTTCATGGTCTTATCACATTTGTTGGTTCTAGGTAGCAAATTATAAAGTTGTGATTAAGTCCTCGAAAAGAAAATGGAAACTAACATGGGATTTGGAGATGGGGAGCATTCAAGTGCATACACTTTGAAGAAAAGAATATCGATCAAAGCAAAGGAAGGTAATCTGAGTGGCCTCCGAGAACTAGTGAAGGGAATGAAGTCGACCCAGAGGGATGCATTCAGGGGAAAATATGGGAATTTGTTGAACCTATTAGAGGTGGAGGTCCAAACATCAGCGATTACTACTTTAGCTCAGTACTATGACCCACCCCTAAGATGCTTTACTTTTCAAGACTTTCAGTTGGCACCAACAATCGAGGAATTGGAGCAAATCTTGGATATGCCTCTCGAAGGCAAGACTCCATATAACTACCTCGGACAATATACCCATGTCTTGTCGCTGTCTGAAATAATGAAGATACACCCTATGAAGTTGGAAAGCAAATTCACAATTAAGGGTAAAGCAAGGGGCATTCCTCAAGGATACCTCGAGTGGTACTTGCATCAGTTAGCTGTGGGGGAAAAATGGGAAACGTTTATGGATGTTCTAGCCTAAATCCTTATGGTGTCATGCTTTTCCCTAATGTCAATGATTTTGTTGACTGTGCTGCCATGAATGCGTTTGTGGGATACAAAAGTCGTTATGAAAATCCTGTCACTGCCATTCTAACTGAGGTGTACGGGACTTTGAATCAATGTCATGAGCTTAAGAGAAGGAAGATGTTATGTTGTTTACCGGTGTTGTATGTATGGTTCATCTCTCGTGTGAGTAAGGGCATTTTGAATGCTACGTGCCCTGTGGAGGAGCTACTACAATGTAAACCAGAGATAAAAGGGGCCAATGAATGGGCACAACTCTGTGCAAGCTTAAGTGAGGAGAAGATTAGATGGTGTGCTTCTTGGCAGCAAGGATCGCATATCATATACCATTGTGGCAATTACCCTAATGTGCCCCTCATGGGTATCCGGTGTTGTATTAATTACAATCCTTTGCTAGCACAAAGACAATTTGGGTATCCTATGAGAGGATCACCAACATCGGCATCCCTCGCCACATTGCGAATTTATTACGAGGAAGGGACTTTTGCTGAAGTGCTTCACCAAATTAGAGACGCTTGGGGCAATATTGTTCGTGCAGAGGGGGACCCAAGATCGTGGACTGTTGATGAAAGAATTCCTTACAACCAATGGCTCGCAGCAAGGGTTAAGGCAGTCAAATTGCCATTCAAGTTGATTTCTCCAGACTCGAATGTTGAAAAGAGGTTGTTGAATGCTGAGGTTCAACAAGCGAAGTTGCTGAGGGCAGAACTAGAGAGGACGAAACAGGAAAATGTCACGTTGACCAATGACCTTCAAAACCTGCAACAAAATTATGCAAACCTCAAACATGATAAGATGGAAAGCGAGTGGGTGCATGAAGAGTTGATAAGAAAGCAGAAACAAGACCTAACATCAGTTAATGCTGAGCTGAGGTGGAAATCCATGGAGTGCGGCATAACAGAGATATCAGAGCGTGTTAGAAGAGACTTGTGTGGTGAATTCAAGAGGGACAAGCAAGAAGCATTGGAAAAGTTGTAGGACATACAGATCAAACTTAATGATGCCGAGCAACAGGTGGAAGAAGCAGTGGCGAAACTAGAGAAAGAACGTTTGCATCATGCAGAATCAGAAAATAGACATCAAGAATTGATGATTCAAATGAATGAATATGTCGTGGAACAAGGACGAATTACAGAGCACTGGAAGATATGTTTCTTGCAGCTAGTCTCCCTCGCTAATGGAGCCATCGAAAATGTCCCTAAGTTACTAGCTGATGCTGAGTCTGCAATGCCGATTTTTAACCCACCTAAGGGGATTGAAGCTTTCCTCAACCACTCCAAGAAACTGATGGAGGAAATGAAGAATGTGATGGCTAGGGCTCAAGAAAATTAAATCATGACTTCCTGTGTTTCAAATGTTATGCACTTGGATGCTTTATTGTATGGATCACATTGTTGATTCTGTTTTGTGCTAGTTTCCATTATGCTTGTGACAATGTTTTTCACAACTTTATAATTTCCAACTAGAAGTGATTGCATTATGTCATCTTTCCTTTTTCTTTCCATTTCCTTCTTTCTTTATCCATTTCATTCAATAAATTTCAACTAAAAAATACAAGTAAAATAGGCTAAACTTCCAAGACACCTTACAGGACGCGACCCTATCGCGAAGTCATGGAAAACCAAGGAGAAACCCCAGAGATGATGAAGACCGATATCCAACAATTGAAGAGTCAGATGAGTCAAATCTTGGAGGCCTTGAATGCCATGCAAAACCCTGGAGAGACGTGCACACCACAACAACACAGGGTTCAGGAAAACCAGACTTGTCCTCCATCTAGCCTCCCTTCAGATTACACTCCACCCCCTGGAGTGGACTCGAGGAAAGTTTACGTTCAAAATGTTGAAAACAATGCGGTTAAAGAAGAAAATAAGCTTGAAGCTGCTACTTCCACATGTTCTGGGGAAACCACTCATCCAAATATAGTGAACATGGTAGAGACAAAGCAACATGATGTGAAGTCTATCGCTGCACCTGGGGACGTTAAGGACGAAGAAAGTAAATTAGAAATGCTTGATAAGAGGTTGAAAGCCATAGAAGGGGAAAGGAATTTCGCATTCAGTGATGCTACTGGACTATGCTTGGTCCAAGACGTGGTGATACCCCCAAAGTTCAAGTTGCCAGAATTTGAGAAGTATCGAGGGAATACTTGTCCAAAGAACCATATAACCATGTTTTGTAGGAAGATGACTGCCTATGCTCATGATGAAAAGCTACTAATTCACTTCTTCCAGGAAAGCTTAATTGGCATCGCTCTTAATTGGTATACGCTTTTGGAACCAACTCACATTCGTTCATGGAAAGATCTGGCTGATGCATTCTTGAGGCAATATGGATACAATAGTGATACAACGCCTAGTAGGTTGCAGTTGCAAAATATGGCGAAGAAGGAGTTTGAGGCGTTCAAAGAGTACGCTCGGAGATGGAGGGAGATTGCTGCTCAAGTGGTGCCACCTTTGCCTGATAAAGAGATGGCAACTATGTTTATAGACACTCTGGAATCACCCTTCTATGAGCGCATGGTGAGTAATGTTTCCTCAAGCTTTGCAGACTTGGTGATAATCGGAGAAAGAATTGAAATTGGTGTGAAGACAGGGAAGATCACACATGCTTCTGCCATGATAGCGAGTGTGAACGAGTCCATTTCTAAACCTGGGAAGAGGAGAGATCGGAAAGCTCAATCATGTCCCACTGCTCAAATACCCTTGACCTACCCTCATTCCGGAGCCTTTCCAGGACAAAATTGGAGAACCGATTCGAACTCAACTTCCCACCGAACCACTGTACAGGGAAATGTTAATCAAGACAATAGACTTGTGAGTTTCACTCCTATCCCTATGACCTATGCAGCATTGCTCCCAAGTCTTCTCCAAAGAGGTTTGGCCTCTATTTGCCCGATGAAGCCTGTCAAGCCCCCGTACCCTAAAACTTATGACGCAGATGCAAGATGTGATTATCATGGAGGGGCTATTGGCCATTCAACTGAAAATTGTTGGGGACTCAAGCGTAAAGTGCAATCCTTGATTGATTCAGGACAGTTAAAGTTTGAATGAAATCAACTCACCACTGAGGCAAGGTATGGCAACGCCTTTGCAAACGCTATGGAGAAATGAAGTGGGCTCTAGGACCACATAAGAAAGCATAATTCATTGTAACAGTGAAATTGATGTTGTTTTGTTTGCTTGCTATGAGAACTTTGCTCATTAATGACACGATTTCATCCATGAACTCCACTGCGTTTAGTCATCACGGGGTTTCTCCTAGTTTTACTTGAAAACAAATCCTAAAAGGGTGTCACGGAAAAGAGTGAAAGATGAAAAGAAATGACATGAATGAAGGTCAAAAGCAACGTTCTGAGTCACTTGTTTTTCTTGCAAATCGTCAAATTCATGTCTTTCAAAAAAAAAAAAAAAAAAGAGGAAAATGAATAATCAAAAAGAAGAAAAGAATAATGGGGAATCATGCTTTTTGGAGGTCAAATGTTTTAATCAGGAACTACTTGGTGTTTTCTTTTGAAATATTCGTGTGCCTATTGCTTGAAATCCCTCGCCCTTCGCTTCCCCAAAATAAAGGATCTGTCGTAACGTCGTTTCTACCACCCATATCAATAAACCCGAACCTTCATATTGGGGCAAATTTGCCAAGGTTATCCTCGCTTGTGCTACTAAGGTGATCTCTTAATCCATTAGGACAAATCAAATAATTTTGCTAGATTGAAAACCCAAGAGGGCAGTTTGAGCAAAAACAAAAAAAAAAACAAAAAAAAAATAAAAAAGAGGCAACTTGTGTTAAGGTCATCGAGTTTTGTCGTAGAGTTAACCTTTTGAAAATAAAGCAATTCGAATTTGAAATGATGTGTGGCCATCTTTCTATATTCATAAAAGTAAAAATTATCCCTTGCTACCCCCATTGAGCCAAAGATAAGTCTTTGTTCAAAAATGTCCTCAAACAAGGGTTATCATTATAGTAAAGGTTAGCTTAAAACGCGCGTACAAAGCACTCAGTAATCAAATGAAGGTCATCAAGGAAAAAAGGAAGGAAGAAATCACAAGTGATGACAAATGAAAAATGGAGATAAAATCTGAGAAAAGTGTAGCGTTCAAAAAGTGGACAAATAAGTCATACAATACCTATATGATAACCCGAGTTTCAAAAGTGATAACTGATAGACACTCATTTGGGCCTTTACGTCCTTTCTTTCAAAACCTTTCAACCCACAATCATGTTACAAGCCAAATAAAAGTCCACACTGATTGAAAAATGATCGCTCTAATTTTCTGAAAGCTTAATTCTATGATAAGGTGACATGGCTGACAATGCAGTCGTTAAAATTGAGCGAATGAAAAAATTCAATAAAAAAATGTGAAAAAATGATGATGTCTCAAGAAGAAGAGAACTCCTTATCATCTAGTCAAAAGCAAGCAAAGGAAAAACAAACCAACTGGGGCAATCCTTTTCATCCAATCCTTTTCAGTCAATCCTTTCCATTTCCACTACCTCTTTTGAAACAATACCCTTGTTCATCCAATTTCTCCTCCATACACAAAAATTGGGGCAATTTTGTGAGTCTCACATAAATTTCTCACCCAACGCTCATGAATCCCCATATTCGGAAACAAAACCCCTTGTTCAATCAAAATTCTTCTATGAATACCAAAGCTGGGGCAGCTTTCCGGGTTTCATGTGAATATGTCACCATAACATTCATTGATCTATATCCTCATACCCTTTTTCCCATATACCAAAACAGGGGCAATCTTTGGGTCTCTCGTGTTCTTCATCCTGACATTCACAAGTTAGATCTTCTTTTAGGAGTTTAAGAGAAATGATGAGCCCACATGGTTATCCAAGCCTCCTCAAAATCCTCCCAAACATCTCTTGCTTTTCACTTTTCCGTGAACCCGAGCAAGCGTGCACGCATATTTCGAAAGAGAAAGTCAAGTTAACATTTTGAGCATTACATCCCAATAAGTGTGACATTCCTCAATTTCATAAAACATTGAAAATAAATATGAATTTGACGATCATAAATAAAACAATTGACTCAGACATGCGTGAAAAGAACAAAAGACAAAACACATTCAACTTTTTCACCAGGCTTTCGTCTTTTCATATCAGGGTTTCGACACCCTCATTCTAGCATTAAGGGTTTGACACCTAGTGGTAAGAAATTCAAAAATCTTTTCTCATAACATGTGTCGACATCAATCCATCAAGACAAAATCATCATATTGGAGCCATCTTCATTCATATGAATGGTTATCATTTTCTTCACTTTCAAAAATGCGAAAAGATCAACAAACATTCAGGTTTCCTCCTTCAAGTTACAAAATTCCTATCAATTAAGTTTCTCTTGCATATCGGGGTTACGACACCCTGATCTCTACACCAAGGTTACGACACCTTGTTTCTCTTGCATATCGGGGTTACGACACCCTGATCTCTGCACCAAGGTTACGACACCTTGTTTCTCTTGCATATCGGGGTTACGACACCCTGATCTCTGCACCAAGGTTACGACACCTTGTTTCTCTTGCATATCGGGGTTACGACACCTTGATCTCTGCACCAAGGTTACGACACCTTGTGTCTCTTGCATATCGGGGTTATGACACCCTGATCTCTGCACCAAGGTTACGACACCTTGTTTCTCTTGCATATCTGGGTTACGACACTCTGCTAAGGTTATGACACCTTATCCCTATCCTCCTTTCTTCACAACCCTCTCTGATAGAATGGTCAGTGATTTCTTTCCCCCACCCTGGATAAGACCTGGTGAATCCATTTTCTTTCACTTTCCATATCCTGGCCCTCTTCTTGGATTTGGTCATCTCATCCCTCTAAATTAGTTTTATTTATCCCTTTCTCTTTGGAATTCGGACAAAATTAGTGTTTATATCTTTACTTATTTTTCATTATGATAATATGAAAATTCCAATTTTTATATTATCTAATAAAATTTAAGTAAAGAGGGGCAGCTGTCAACACTCAATTTTGTCCGGTTAATAAAACAATTAACTAAGAAATTATTTTAAAAAAATAAAAATAAAAAAAGAGAAGAAAAAACACATCACAAAAAAATCAACATTAATTTGAATGTACATATATACTCCTTTTCTTTTATTTATTTATTTGTTTTTGTTTTTTATTTTAATTTTAATTTTATCTTGCTTTTTATTTATCTATTTTATCTTGTTTTATTTTATCTTATGTTATTTTATTTTATTTTTTACTTCACTTTATCTTATTTTATTTTATTTTTCTTTTAATTTTAATTTCCATTTTATTTTTATTTTCACACCATTTTGTTTTTCTGCTCTTAAAAAAAATAATAAATATGAAAAATATATATAAAATATAAAAAAAAGGGTAATAACAAAAAAGTCATTTGACTTGACTATGCCATGCAAAATATGGCCAGAGTGGTTGGGGGGGTTTTTGGACAGCAGAGGAAGAAAGGTGGGGTATTGGTGTGCCACTGTGGCAACAACCAGGGGCAGTCTGAGCATAGCAGTGCAGCCATGACTAAAAGGCAACTCCATACATAAGCAAAGGAAAAAAAAAGCAAGAAGGAGGGGGAACGGAAGCGAAGAAGAGAGGAGAGAATCGTTTGAGTCGCAAAGAGACTGATAGGGAGGACTGCAAGAGGTAAACACTTCATTTGCATACTTGAATGTGAATCTGGTGCAGTTTGCATCGTGCTTGAGAATGAACATAATGTAATCATATATACTGAGCTTTGGCTTGTCATTTTTATTTTATTTGGCTCATTGAATCTGTTGGTGCATTACCACATTACTGTTGAATTCGTATGCATATCTTCCATCATCACTCTCGTCATTCTCGCACCCTCATCGTACCTCCCCCTTTAAAAAGTTTCATCGCCTTCATTCATCCTCCCCCTTCACGGTCTCGTGATCACCATAACCCCGAACCAGTTCACCGTGATCAACTCAAATCGACCTAAAGCTGAACGCACGCCAACATTTCCAACATTTCCATTCACAAAGCCACTCGTGAAGTTTTTAAATTTATCATGGAGCTACCTTCAAAGTTTTTCAATTTAGCACGGACTTACCTTCAAAGTTTTTAAATTTAGCAGGGATTTACTTGCAATGTTTTTAAATTTAGCAGGGACTAAATTGAGCTTCGGAGCTCCTGGTAACCCCTACCGGGTCCAAACAGAGATATGCCAATCGGGAAGAGGCCTACTGAGGAGATAGCGGACTATATGGGTAAGGTGATATTTGTGCCTAACTTATCTTATTTGTTCTCTGCAGGAATATATATATATATATATATATATATATATATATATATATATATATATATATATATATATATATATATATATATATATATATATATATATATATTATCTTATCTTGTGTCTCTTATTTTTTTTCCATTGTCTTTTAGAGTTTATTAATTTTCTTTCTTTTTTTTATTTCTTTTTTAGCTTTTTTTTCTTCTTATTTTTCCATTTATTAAAAGTTTTCTTATTTTTTAATAATTCTTATTTTTAATTTTTAATTTAATTTTTAATGTTTTTCTCTTTTTTTGTTTTTTTTTTCACTTTTTAAATCTTTTATTTCCATTTTTTTATCTGTTATCTGTTATCTTTTATCTTTTATCTCTTATATCTTATATCTTATCTTTTATCTTTTATCTCTTATATCTTATCTCTTATCTTTCATCTTTCATCTCTCATCTCTCATCTCTTATCTCTCAGATCTTACCTCTTATATTTTATCTCTTATCTTTTGTCTCTTTCTCTTATCTCTTATCTCATATCTATCAACTCTTATAATATTAATTTTATATCTCATCTCTACTCTTATGTCTCATCTCTCATCTCTAGATTCTTTTGTCTTGTATCATATCTCTTATATTTTGTTTCTAGTTTCTTGTCTCTTCTCTCTTATCTCACATCTTATATATATTATCTTATCTTGTGTCTCTTATTTTTTTTTCCATTGTCTTTTAGATTTTATTAATTTTCTTTCTTTTTTTATTTCTTTTTTTAGCCTTTTTTCTTGATATTTTTCCATTTATATAAAGTTTTCTTATTTTTTAATAATTCTTATTTTTAATTTTTACTTTGAATTTTAATTTTTTTCTCTTTTTTTGTACTTTTTTTTTCACTTTTTAAATCTTTTATTTCCATTTATTTTATCTCTTATCTTATATCTCATCTTTTATCTCTTATCTCTTATCTCTTATCCCTTATCTCTTGTCTCTTCTCTCTAATCTCTTGTCTCTTATCTCTTGTCTCTTGTCTCTTGTCTCTTATCTCTTATCTCTTATCTCTTATCCCTTATCTCTAATCTGTTATCCCTTATCTCTAATCTATTATCTCTAATCTATTATCTCTTATCTCTTATCTTTTATCTCTTATCTCTTGTCTCTTATCTCTTATCTCTTATCTCTTATCTCTTATCTCTTATTACTTATCTCTTGTCTCTTATCTCTTGTCTCTTATCTCTTATCTCTTATCTCTTATCTCTTATCTCTAATCTATTCTCTCATCTCTCATCTCTCATCTCTCATCTCTCATCTCTCATCTCTCATCTCTCATCTCTCATCTCTCATCTCTCATCTCTCATCTCTTATCTCTTATCTCTTATATCTTATCTCTTATCTCTTATCTCTTATCTATTATCTCGTCTCTCATCTCTCATCTCTCATCTCTCATTTCTCATCTCTCATTTCTTATCTCTCATCTCTCATCTCTCATCTTTAAATATTTTAATTATAATAGGGATCTGCAAAGCTTTTAAATTTATCAAGGACCTACCTACAAAGTTTTTAAATTTATCATGGAGCTACCTTCAATGTTTTTCCATTTAGCATGGACTTACCTTCAAAGTTTTTAAATTTAGCAGGGATTTACTTGAAATGTTTTTAAATTTATCAAGGACCTACCTACAAAGTTTTTAAATTTATCATGGAGCTACCTTCAAAGTTTTTCAATTTAGCAGGGACTTACCTTCAAAGTTTTTAAATTTAGCAGGGATTTACTTGCAATGTTTTTAAATTTAGCAGGGACTAAATTGAGCTTCGGAGCTCCTGGTAACCCCTACCGGGTCCAAACAGACAGATGCCAACCGGGAAGAGGCCTACTGAGGAGATAGCGGACTATATGGGTAAGGTGATATTTGTGCCTAACTTATCTTATTTGTTCTCTGCAGGAATATATATATATATATATATATATATATATATATTATCTTATCTTGTGTCTCTTATTTTTTTTCCATTGTCTTTTAGAGTTATTAATTTTCTTTCTTTTTTTTATTTCTTTTTTAGCCTTTTTTTCTTCTTATTTTTCCATTTATTAAAAGTTTTCTTATTTTTTAATATTTCTTATTTTTAATTTTTAATTTAATTTTTAATGTTTTTCTCTTTTTTTGTTTTTTTTTTCACTTTTTAAATCTTTTATTTCCATTTTTTTATTTGTTATCTGTTATCTTTTATCTCTTATATCTTATATCTTATATCTTATCTTTTATCTTTTATCTTTTATCTTTTATCTTTTATCTCTTATCTTTCATCTTTCATCTCTCATCTCTCATCTCTTATCTCTCAGATCTTACCTCTTATATATTAGCTCTTATCTTTTGTCTCTTTCTCTTATCTCTTATCTCATATCTATCAACTCTTATAATATTAATTTTATATCTCATGTCTTATATCTCATCTCTACTCTTATGTCTCATCTCTCATCTCTAGATTCTTTTGTCTTGTATCATATCTCTTATATTTTGTTTTTAGTTTCTTGTCTCTTCTCTCTTATCTCACATCTTATATATATTATCTTATCTTGTGTCTCTTATTTTTTTTTCCATTGTCTTTTAGATTTTATTAATTTTCTTTCTTTTTTTATTTCTTTTTTTAGCCTTTTTTCTTGATATTTTTCCATTTATATAAAGTTTTCTTATTTTTTAATAATTCTTATTTTTAATTTTTACTTTGAATTTTAATTTTTTTCTCTTTTTTTGTACTTTTTTTTTCACTTTTTAAATCTTTTATTTCCATTTTTTTTATCTCTTATCTTATATCTCATCTTTTATCTCTTATCTCTTATCTCTTGTCTCTTGTCTCTTCTCTCTTGTCTCTTGTCTCTTGTCTCTTGTCTCTTGTCTCTTGTCTCTTGTCCCTTGTCCCTTGTCCCTTGTCCCTTGTCCCTTGTCCCTTGTCACTTGTCTCTTGTCCCTTGTCCCTTGTCCCTTGTCCCTTGTCCCTTGTCCCTTGTCCCTTGTCCCTTGTCCCTTGTCCCTTGTCCCTTGTCCCTTGTCCCTTGTCCCTTGTCCCTTGTCCCTTGTCCCTTGTCCCTTGTCCCTTGTCCCTTGTCCCTTAGCTCTTATCTCTTACCTCTTACCTCTTACCTCTTACCTCTTACCTCTTATCTCTTATCCCTTATCCCTTATCCCTTATCCCTTATCCCTTATCCCTTATCCCTTATCCCTCTCTTATCTCTTACCTCTTACCTTTTATCTCTTATCTCTTATCTCTTATCTCTTATCTCTTATCTCTTATCTCTTATCTCTTATCTCTTATCTCTTATCACTCATCTCTCATCACTCATCTCTCATCTCTCATCTCTCATCTCTCATCTCTCATCTCTCATCCCTTATCTCGCATCTCTCATCTCTCATCTCTTATCTCTCATCTCTCATCTTTCATTTTTTAATTTTTTATCTTATTTTTAATGTTTTTATTTTATTTTTTTGTATTTTTTTCACTTTTTAAATTTTTTATTTCCTTATTTTTTATTTGTCGTTTTTTTTCTTATCTCTTATCACGATTTTCTTTTTTCTTATCTCTTAACTCTTATCTCTTATCTATTATCTCTTATCTTTTATCTTCTTTCTCTTATTTCGTATCTCTTATCTCTTTTCTCTTATCTCTTATCTCTTTTCTCTTGTCTCTTGTCTCTTGTCTCTTGTCTCTTGTCTCTTGTCTCTTGTCTCTTGTCTCTTGTCTCTTGTCTCTTATCTCTTATCTATTGTCTATTGTCTCTTATCCCTTATCTCTTATCTCTTATCTCTTGTCTCTTGCCTCTTGTCTCTTATCTCTTATCTCTTACCTCTTATATCTCATCTCTCCTCCATCTCTCGTCTCTCATCTCTCATCTCTCATCTCTCATCTCTCATCTCTCATCTCTCATCTCTCATCTCTCATCTCTCATCTCTTATCTCTCATCTCTCATCTCTCCTCTCTTATTTCTCATCTTTAAATATTTTAATTATATTAGGGACCTACCTGCAAACTTTTTAAATTTATATGGTACCTACCTGCAAAGTTTTTAAATTTATAAGAAACCTACCTGCAAAGTTTTTAAATTTATAGAGACCTACATGCAAATATTTAAAATTTATTAAGGAGCTATATGCAAAGCTTTTAAATTTTTCAACGACCTACCTACAAAGTTTTTAAATTTATCATGGAGCTACCTTCAAAGTTTTTCAATTTAGCAGGGACTTACCTTCAAAGTTTTGAAATTTAGCAGGGATTTACTTGCAATGTTTTTAAATTTATAAGGGATCAACCTGCAAAGCTTTTAAGTTATAAGGGACCTACTTTCAAAGTTTTTTAATTTATCAAGGACCTATCTACAAATATTTTAAATTTCTAAGGGACCTATTTGACAAGTTGGTAAATTTATCAGGGATCTACCTGCAAAGTTTTCATATTTGTTTAGGGACCTCCTTGTAAAGTTTTAAAAATGATCAAGGGACCTACCAGCAAAGTTTATAAATTTATCATGAATCTACTTACTAAGTTTTTAAATTTATAAGACACCCACTTGAAAATTCGTGAAATTTATTAGGAACTTATGTACAAAGTTTTTAAATTTATCAGAGGGACCTAACTGCAAATTTTTTAAATTGATCACAGACCTACATGCAAAGTTTTTAAATTTATTAGGGACGTACCTGCCAAGATTTTAAATTTATCAAGGACTTATCTTCAAACTTTTTTATTTTCTAAGGGACCTATACAAAGTTTTTAAATTTATAAAGGAACTACTTGAAAGCAATTTAAATGTAACATGGACCTACCTGCAAAGTTTTTAAATCTACCAGGGGACGTACCTGCAAAGTTTTTAAATTTATAAGAGATCAACTTGCAAAATTTTTAAATTTAACATGGACCTACCTGCAAATATTTTAAATTTATCAAGGACTTACCTGCAAAATTTTAAATTTATCAGGCACCTACATGAAAAGTTTTTCAATTTATATGGGACTTACTTTCAAAATTCTTAAATTTATCAGAGGGACCTACCTGCAAAGTTTTTAAATCTACCATGGGACGTACCTGCAAAGTTTTAAAATTTTTAAGAGATCAACTTGCAAAATTTTTAAATTTAACATGGACCTACCTGCAAATATTTTAATTTTATCAAGGACTTACCTACAAAATTTTAAACTTATCAGGCACCTACATGCAAAGTTTTTCAATTTATATGGGACTTACTTTCAAAATTCTTAAATTTATCAGAGGGACCTACCTGCAACGTTTTTAAATTTATAAGGGACCCACTTGCAAAGTTTTCAAATTTCTCAGGGGCCTACTTGCAAAATTTTTAAATTTATAAGAGGGACTTACTTGCAATGTTTTTAAATTTATCAGAACCTACCTGCAAAGTTTTCAAATTTATTAGGGACTTACTTGCAAAATTTTTAAATTTAACACGGACGTACATGCAAATACTTGAAATGTTTTTAAATTTATAAGGGATCAACCTGCAAAGCTTTTAAGTTATAACGGACCTATTTTCAAAGTTTTTAAATTTATCAGGGACTTGTCTACAAAATTTTTAAATTTATCAGGGTCCTAGTTGCAAAGTTTTTAAATTTATCAAGGACGTATCTGAAAATATTTTCCATTTCTTAGGGACTAATTTGCAAAGTTTTTAAATTTATCAGGGACCTACCTGTAAAGTTTTAAAATTGATCAAGGACCTACATGCAAAGGTTTTTAATTTATCAGGGACCTATTTGCAAAGTTTTTAAATTTAACATGGACTACTTGCAAATATTTTAAATTTATCAAGGACTTACCTGCAAAATTTTTAAATTTATCAAGGACTTATTTATAAGGGACCTACTTGTAAAGTTTTTAAATTTAAGAATGAACTACACTCAAATATTTTAATTATATTAGGGACTTACCTACAAACTTTTTAAATTTATATGGGACCTACCTGCAAAGTTTTTAAATTTATATGGAACCTACCTGCAAAGTTTTTAAATTTATAGGCACCTACATGCAACTATTTAAAATTTATTAGGGACCTATATGCAAAGATTTTAAATTTATCAAAGACCTACCTGCAAAGTTTTTCAATTTATCACGGAGCTACCTTCAAAGTTTTTCAATTTATTAGAGGGACTTCACTGCAAATTTTTAAATTTGTTAAGGACATACTTGCAAAGTTTATAAATTTATCATGAATCTACTTACAAAGTTTTAAAATTTATAAGACACCCACGTGAAAATTCGTGAAATTTATCAGGAACTTATGTACAAAGTTTTTAAATTTACCACAGGGTCCTAACTGCAAATTTTTTGATTTCCTAAGGGACCTATACAAATTTTTTAAATTTATAAAGGACCAACTTAAAAACAATTTAAATTTAACATGGACCTACCTGTAAAGTTTTTAAATTTATAAGGATCAACTTGCAAAATTTTTAAATTTAACATCCACCTTCCTGCAAATAATTTAAATTTATTAGGGACTTACCTGCAAAATTTTAAATTTATTAAGCACCTACATGCAAAGTTTTTAAATTTATGTGGGACTTACTTGCAAAATTCTTAAATTTATCAGATGGACCTACCTGCAACGTTTTTAAATTTATTAGGCATCTACCTGCAAAGTTTTCAAATTTGTTAGGGACCTACTTGCAAAATTTTTAAATTTATCAGAGGGACTTATCTGCAAAGTTTTCAAATTTATTAGAGACTTACTTGCAAACTTTTAAAATATAATAGGGATGTACATGCCAATATTTTAAATTTATCAAGTACTTACCTGCAAAGTTTTTAAATTTAGCAAACACCTACTTGCAATGTTTTTAAATTTATAAGGGATCAACCTGCAAAGCTTTTAAGTTATAAAGGACCTATTTCAAAAGTTTTTAAAATTTATTAGGGAGTTATATGTACAAATTTTAAATTTTTCAGGGACCTACTTTCAAAGTTTTTAAATTTATCGAGGAGCTATCTTCAAATATTTTAAATTTCTTAGGGACCTATTTGCAAAGTTTGTAAATTTATCAGGGACCTACCTGCAAAGTTTTCATATTTATCTAGGGACCTCCCTGTAAAGTTTTAAAAATGATCAAGGACCTACCTGCAAAGTTTTTTCATTTATTAGGGACCTATTTGCAAAGTTTTTAAATTTAACAGGGACTACATGCAAATATTTTAAATTTTTCAAGGATTTACCTGCAAAATTTTTAAATTTATCAAGGACTTACCTTCAAAGTTTTAAATTTATAAGAGACCTACTTGCAAAGTTTTTAAATTTAAGAGGGAACTACCTCCAAATATTTTAATTATATTAGGGACCTACCTACAAAGTTTTTAAATTTATAAGGGACCTACTTGCAAAGTTTTTAAGTTTATCAAGGACTTACCTGCAAAATTTTAAATTTATCAGGCACCTACATGCAAAGTTTTTAAATTTATATGGGACTTACTTGCAAAATTCTTAAATTTATCAGAGGGACCTACCTGCAACGTTTTTAAATTTATAAGGTACCTATCTGCAAAATTATCAAATTTGTCAAGGACCTACTTGCAAAATTTTTAAATTTATCAGAGGGACTTACCTGTAATGTTTTTAAATTTATCAGGGACCTACCTGTAAAGTTTTCAAATTTATTAGGGACTTACTTGCAAAGTTTTTAAATTTAACAGGGACTACATGCAAATTTTTTAAATTTATCAAGGATTTACCTGCAAAATTTTTAAATTTATCAAGGATTTATGTTCAAAGTTTTAAATTTATAAGGGACCTACTTGCAAAGTTTTTAAATTTAAGAGGGAACTACCTGCAAATATTTTAATTATATTAAGGACCTACCTACAAACTTTTTAAATTTATAAGGGACCTATATGCAAAGCTTTTAAATTTATCAAGGACCTACCTACCTGCAAAGTTTTTAAATTTATCACGGAGCTACCTTCAAAGTTTTTCAATTTATTTGAGGGACCTCACTGCAAATTTTTAAATTTATTAAGGACATACCTACAAAGTTTATAAATTTATCATGAATCTACTTACAAAGTTTTTAAACTTATAAGACACCCACTTGAAAATTCGTGAAATTTATCAGGAACTTATGTACAAAGTTTTTAAATTTATCAGAGGGACCTAATTGCAAATGTTTCAAATTGATCACAGACTTACATGCAAAGCTTTTAAATTTATCAGGGACGTACATGCCAATTTTAAATTTATCAAGGACTTATCTGCAAACTTTTTAATTTTCTAAAGGACCTATACAAAGTTTTTAAATTTATAAAGGACCTACTTGAAGGCAATTTAAATTTAACATGGACCTACCTGTAAAGTTTTTAAATTTACCAGGGAACGTACCTGCAAAGTTTTTAAATTTATCAAGGAGTTACCTGCAAAATTTTAAATTTATCAGGCACCTACATGCAAAGTTTTTAAATTTATATGGGACTTACTTGCAAAATTCTTAAATTTATCAGAGGGACCTACCTGCAACGATTTTAAATTTATAAGGTACCTATCTGCAAAATTATCAAATTTGTCAAGGACCTACTTGCAAAATTTTTAAATTTATCAGAGGGACTTACCTGTAATGTTTTTAAATTTATCAGGGACCTACCTGTAAAGTTTTCAAATTTATTAGGGACTTACTTGCAAAGTTTTTAAATTTAACAGGGACTACATGCAAATTTTTTAAATTTATCAAGGATTTACCTGCAAAATTTTTAAATTTATCAAGGATTTATGTTCAAAGTTTTAAATTTATAAGGGACCTACTTGCAAAGTTTTTAAATTTAAGAGGGAACTACCTGCAAATATTTTAATTATATTAAGGACCTACCTACAAACTTTTTAAATTTATAAGGGACCTATATGCAAAGCTTTTAAATTTATCAAGGACCTACCTACCTGCAAAGTTTTTAAATTTATCACGGAGCTACCTTCAAAGTTTTTCAATTTATTTGAGGGACCTCACTGCAAATTTTTAAATTTATTAAGGACATACCTACAAAGTTTATAAATTTATCATGAATCTACTTACAAAGTTTTTAAACTTATAAGACACCCACTTGAAAATTCGTGAAATTTATCAGGAACTTATGTACAAAGTTTTTAAATTTATCAGAGGGACCTAATTGCAAATGTTTCAAATTGATCACAGACTTACATGCAAAGCTTTTAAATTTATCAGGGACGTACATGCCAATTTTAAATTTATCAAGGACTTATCTGCAAACTTTTTAATTTTCTAAAGGACCTATACAAAGTTTTTAAATTTATAAAGGACCTACTTGAAGGCAATTTAAATTTAACATGGACCTACCTGTAAAGTTTTTAAATTTACCAGGGAACGTACCTGCAAAGTTTTTAAATTTATCAAGGAGTTACCTGCAAAATTTTAAATTTATCAGGCACCTACATGCAAAGTTTTTAAATTTATATGGGACTTACTTGCAAAATTCTTAAATTTATCAGAGGGACCTACCTGCAACGATTTTAAATTTATAAGGTACCTATCTGCAAAATTATCAAATTTGTCAAGGACCTACTTGCAAAATTTTTAAATTTATCAGAGGGACTTACCTGTAATGTTTTTAAATTTATCAGGGACCTACCTGTAAAGTTTTCAAATTTATTAGGGACTTACTTGCAAAGTTTTTAAATTTAACAGGGACTACATGCAAATTTTTTAAATTTATCAAGGATTTACCTGCAAAATTTTTAAATTTATCAAGGATTTATCAGGAACTTATGTACAAAGTTTTTAAATTTATCAGAGGGACCTAATTGCAAATGTTTTAAATTGATCACAAACTTACATGCAAAGCTTTTAAATTTATCAGGGACGTACATGCCAATTTTAAATTTATCAAGGACTTATCTGCAAACTTTTTAATTTTCTAAAGGACCTATACAAAGTTTTTAAATTTATAAAGGACCTACTTGAAGGCAATTTAAATTTAACATGGACCTACCTGTAAAGTTTTTAAATTTACCAGGGAACGTACCTGCAAAGTTTTTAAATTTATTAAGGAGTTACCTGCAAAATTTTAAATTTATTTGAGGCACCTACATGCAAAGTTTTTAAATTTATATGGGACTTACCTGCAAAATTTTTAAATTTAGCAGGGACCTACTTGCAATGTTTTTAAATTTATAAGGGATTAACCTGCAAAGCTTTTAAGTTTTAAGGGACCTATTTGCAAAGTTTTTAAATTTATCAGAACATTCCTTCAATGTTTTTAAATTTATGAGGGACTTACTTGCAAAGTTCTTAAATTTATAAGGGATTTACTTGCAAAGTTTCTAAATTTAACAAGGACTTACCCGGAAATATTTTAAATTTATGAAGGACCTACTTGTAAAACTTTTAAATTTATCAAGGGCCTACTTGAAAGTTTTTTAATTTATCACGGACCTACTTTCAAAGTTTTTCAATTTATTAGAAGGACCTTCCTGCAATTTTTTAAATTTATTAGGGATATACCTGCAAAGTTTTTAAATATATCATGAACATACCATCCAAGTTTTTAAATTTATCAAATGAACCTTATTACAAATTTTGAAATTTAACAAGACTTACCTGCAAAGTTTTTAAATTTATTAGAGACCTATTTTCAAAATTTTAAATTTATCAGGGACCTGCCTACAAAATTTTTAAATTTATTATTAAATTTTTAAATTTATTAGAGACCTACCTACAAAATTTTTAAATTTATCAAAAATTACTGACAAAGTTTTTTAATTTAAAATGTATCTATTTGTAAATATTTTGAATTTATCATAAACTTTTCTCCAAATTTTTAAATTATAAGAGACCTATCCATAAATCTTTTAAATTTAATTAAGGGACAAATTTAAGAATAGATGAGGTTTAAAAGGATGAACGTAAAAAGTCAATAAGAAACAATTATATCTCTGCACACATTAAACAATATAATATGATCATTTGTGCATAAGTAACATCGTTTAAGTGCATAACTAATTACACTTACTATAATATTATCATGCAATTTTTGTTTACCATAAATGTAAAATAATTTTATATATCAATGTAAAATAAATGTAAAATAAAAAAACTAATTAAACTAATTTTTGCACGAAAACTAATTTTATATATCAATGTAAAATAAATGTTTTTCACAAATGAATATGCTGATATATATACTAATAAAAAAAAGTAAATAGTGATTATTTGAATTAGCTAATTTAACTACAAAATAATATAATATGTAAGATTTAAAAGAGAAAATAGTTCATCGAATACCATGTTAATCCACTCAACCAACTCATTCATTTTGGGGTTAAATATACCGAGTCAAATAAGCGTGAGTTTAAAATAATTGATACTTTAATTTATCTTAACATGCTTAATTTAAAAAAAAAAAGTTAAATAAATGATGAAGAAGGTCGAAACCTAAATACTGAACCATAGACCTAACTGTGCGTTAGATCACCTATTCACATCCCTCTCTAATTAAAATAATTGTGTGGGAAAATATAGCGACAAATTATTTTCAGAGAACATTATCATTATTACTATTTTAAAATTTTCAAAAATAAAACCAAATATAAAAAATAAAAAATTTGATTCTGAAAAATCTAATAAGAATTGATCGTAAGAAAGACCTGGTAAGATTTAAGTGAATAAAGGTGGAGTTTGATACAGTGGAGAAAAAGGGAGAAAATGTTGAGTGTGGAGGTGTTAGGCTTCCACATGGCGAAAATAGACCTTTTCAAATTCATTGATGCGTCGCAGAAGAAAGTAGTTGGGAGCAGTTGGGAAATGACGATGCAGTGCTCATTTCTTCTCTCTTTCTCTCTCTCACAGACACACGTTTTTTCGCAAGAAGCCATGGGCAACACATCTTCCATGCTCACCCAATACGACATCGAAGAGGTTCAGCAACACTGCCAACACGCTTGTAACTAACTACCTCCAAATCCTTCAATTTTTTAATTTCATTTACGTGTCTTTGATTTTCGCGTGTGCGTGTGTAGTTACGCAGCAGGAGATTGTTTCTCTGTACCAACGTTTCTGTCAACTCGATCGCAACAACTGCGGTTTCATCTCTTCCGATGAATTCCTCTCCATTCCCGAATTCGCCGTTAATCCTCTCTCTCAGGTCTCTCTCTTTCTCTCGATTCAATTTCCATTCAATTCAATTGAGGTCTTGACATTGATAACATTGCAGAGTTTGTTGAGGATGCTGGACGGATTGAACTTCAAGGAATTCGTGGCCTTCTTGTCTGCCTTCAGTCCCCGCGCCACTCTTCACCAAAAAATTTTATGTAAGTTATAATATGAAAATTATCGATTTATTTTCTCTTTGTTCAATCGAAGACAGATAAATCGCATCATTGTTTTAATTTTGCTTCTTCATTTCGCAGTCATTTTCAAGGTGTATGATACCGATTGCAATGGAAAAGTGACCTTCCATGACATGCTCAGGGCTTTGAGGGATTTGTCAGGATCCTTCATGTTCGAGCAACAGAGAGAGGTCACTTTATTCTTTTGCTGCCTTTTGCTGATGCTGTTCGGTTTTTCTTTTCTTCTTTCCATGTAGTACACTGCAATTTATTGCTTGGTTTGTTTGACAAAAACTTGGTTTTACCAGTAATTACGAAGTTGCTTTCACTTTAGTTTTTATGCACTTAGAGTATAGAAAGTGCTTTACTACCAATTACAAATTCTTATTCATATGACTTTTTAAAATAGTATTAGGGAGTGTTGATTGAGTTATAAACTTTTCAGGGCTTGTTTTGCATTCTTATAAACAAAAAAACCTTTTAAATGTACAAATCAATAAATTTATTATGTATGACCGTTTGTAATATAAATAACACAGCAAAATGTCCCTAAAGATGATGCTATTTGCTCTTTTATTTTCCAGTGTTAAAGATTGTATAGGAAATCAAAAACAAAACGTCATACTTCTGTAATTGTGTGTATTAATGTGTCGTGAAAACATTTCGCAAATCATAGAGGTATTGGCCTTTCACTGTCAACTTTCTGGTTATCTATCAAACCAATGTTTTTGTTCGATTATTATTCTGGCCCACATAACATCAGGGGAAACACATTACCGGTTACTTCTCACCTTTGTTCCTTTGAAATAAAGTTTTGGAATTGGATGTTTCAAGTAATTAGAATTTAGAAGTACCAATGACAGTATTCCTTGTATATAAGAGTATGAGCCACGTAAGCCGGAAACTAAGCAAAAGACAATATGTAACTAAGAGATGAGATAAACCTGTCTTTGAAAACTTGTTATCTTTTACAAGGCTCTCAACTTGTAGCTCTAATTGCACTTTTAATCCTTTTAAGATGAAATGAGAAGAGTGTTTCCTAGCTTCCATGTTGTATCTGTCTATATGTTACCAGGTGAAAACATCTTTATCATTCTTTTATAAAAAACATAGAAGCACAATCCTTTATTAACCAAGAAAAGTATTTATATGAAGTGTATAATCCATGTATGTTCTGTAATATCTCAGTTGCCAAATATATAAAAGGATGATGTGATCTGCTTATAATATAACAGCATAATGCATCCTCTTTCCTTTTGTATATGCAGGAAGTTCTGACACAGGTCCTTGAGGAAGCTGGGTATGCAAAGGATTCTTCATTAGTCTTGTCTGACTTCGTGAAGGTACTGAAATTTGCATGACTTGCTTCTCTAGAAATCTTAAGTTTAGTTTATACAATCTTTTTAAAAGGAAAGTACACACTAAGTGATAGTGCATTGAGTCTTCTATTATTTTTGGTGTTTCTCCTTCATATCTATTATGATCTTACCATTAACTTCCAAGATACGGAAAGTTTACCAGAATATGATTTTAACGCTGGATAGGGCCTGAACATAGATGTAAAGAAGGAAATAAAGTAACAATGCAATGATGAATTGATAATGTCAAATGAGAGTTCTATTTTATTGATTTATCTGTAAATTAGAAGGCACAGTTGCCCATATGATGCATATATATTAGCTTGCAGTGGTAAAGGTCTCTTACTTTCACCTGCCAATATGTTAAACCAACGTAATTATCTTCATTTGGTTCATAGGTTGCGATTAATATTGCATTTTCATACTCATGACTCTCTAAGGGTCATACAACAGAATTCTAGCTCATGATTGCTTGAGGATCTTAAATCCTCATAACCATTCTGGTTTTACACCGTGCATACTGAAAACTTCTCTTAGTTTGACATTTGTTACTGTGCTACCTTTCTTATGGAAATGCTTGACCATCATCCCTTTTGCTGATAGATTCTTGGCAATTCGGGTTTGAAGATGGAAGTAGAGATTCCGGTGGATTAGAGAGAGGATAGCACTATTGCCTAGCATAATTTATATATATATATATATATATATATATATATATATATATATATATATATATATATATATATATATATATATATATATATATACACAACTAGCTATCATGAGTACTTTATGAGTTTGATATCGGACATTATTGGTTCTGGTATTTTGATCTTTATCTTAATGGGTAATTAGATTATTTATTGAGTGTTTAATTACTCCGAAGCAAAATTATAGATAATACAATTTTTAACAAAATGCTTTCAGGAATCAGAATTGAGTTTCTCCATTGTTTTTAATGTTTGGAAATTTTATTTTGTTACGAACGACTTAGGTTTTTAAAATAAGTTCCTCTGTCAATTTATATATACATTAACTTTCAAGTTTCAAATTTCTAATAAATATTATTAAATTCTTTAGGACTTAATATTATTTTATGTTAATCATAAAACTTTATATTTTTTATACATAAAGACAAGTCATCAAAATAATGAAATAATTAACGTAAAAAATAAACAATAGAAAATCAATTATAAATTATAAAATTTTTAAATATTAAATAAAAAAATTTAGTAAAATTCTAAGGAAAAATAGAAACTTAAAATTTAATTAATTCTTCATTATAGACACTTTCTTCGTACTCTTTTTCTATTTCTAATTTTCTTAACAGTAGATGTCTCAAGGATTTCTATCTCTTAATTAGTATTTTTCAAATCCACGACACTAATTATACTAGTATTTTTAAAATACACGACACTAATTATATTTTTATCACTTATATCATTCACATAATGTTTAATTATTTGTTGTAATATAGAAATAAAAAGTAAAATAAGAAATCTTATATATACTTTATTGAAATAAAAGTATTGCATTTGCATAAAATATCCTTAAAACACTTAAAAAAGAAAATACGGAATAAATTTAACGGTGCAAGTCTTCACTATATAATCAATGTCGTAGTTGCAAACATGCAGAGCTCGTAAAATAAGAACATAGTTAAAGCTACATAATTTTCGACAGCTTCACAATATTAACAGGGTAGTTATTTTTATCGGTGTGCTTTTAACGAATTCCTAACAATAACAAAAGCATTAATAGGTATAATATTTTATGAATTAAATACAAAGTAAATGCATTAAACATTTTGATTTCCGAATATGTGTAACTCCTGTTTCCTTTCTATTAAGGAAGGAAAAATGTTCCAAAGAAGTCCTGTTTGTCTGGTATATATATAAATCGTTGGTTGAAATTTATTATCAAATTAACACTACAAAGCGCAGCGGAAGTAAATACTAAAGTTTAAAATGATCCAATCTATCTAAAATTTGGCAACTGTTTACTATTGTTCATTGTCGTTTATTGGTATTATTATTTAGCTTTTTCTTTAATCTCCTTCGCCTCCTACTTTATATTATTATTCTTCTGTTTTTGAACAAGTAGTCCTTCAATATTGACAAAAATCCCTTTTTCCTTCTTCACGGGACAACGCTGTTTTTGGCTTAATATATTTTTAGTCAAATAAGTAATAACACCAAATTATTTCTTATTATAACTTGGCTTAATAAAAAATATCAAACTATTTAAAAGAATTTTTTATTCAATCCGTGCATATGAGGGAAGAAGCTCTTTCTTTTTTTCATCGTCACTCTTCAGTTGCTTGGGTTTGAAGGGTCTGCAAGGCCTGAGGGTAAATAATATTTCTCTCAATATATTTGACTCTGAAAAAATGACAAACTATGAGTAGTGATTTGTGAAAAATAAAGAACCAAAAATATTGGTAATACGTCCTGACCAGAAAAAAATAAAAATATACGTATATATTGATATTTATAAAATGAACATACAGAAATATAATGGACCAAAACAAAATTGGTAAGATATTTATTTATCATAACTAAAAAAAAAGATACTTATTTAATGGGTATACTGAAAATGAAAATTTTAGAAAATTTAACTCCAAAATGTAATATAAATATCTTTATCTCGTGAGTTCGTCCATCTTTAGAGAAAAGAGCAATTGTCATTATAACACTACTTACAACTTTAAGCACATAGAATAGAATAAAATGATTTTTTGATTACTAAATTTTGACAACTTTCTCTTACAATCTTAGGTGGCATCTTTTAAGTGGTTAACTAGTTTTTCATTTTTTCATTCTCAATATGCCAAAATTACTTAAAAAATTGTAAGAGAAAGTTGTTAAAATTTAGTAGTTAAAATATCAGTGTTCAATAAATAAACCTTTTTTTAATAATTTTCATAATACCTTTTCAAAAGTAGTAGGTTAGTTTATAAGTCCAGTACATAAATCTAAACCTAATCATGCATTATTTAGTTATTAATTATTAAAAGATTAGCTATTTAAACATGATTTGTTTTGTGATCTAATCATTTATAATATCATTCTTTGCCTTCTTTAATGCACCGTAGTTACATTCTACACCTAGATTTCATTAATCACACAAAGTTTATGATTCGTAAAGTTTAACCTATACGTATTGAAGTAAAAACTTAGTTGTTATATACCAATACTTTACGCAACTAACTTAACCGTTTAACTAAGATCTCACCGTAATTGAATAATCACAGTAATTTATTATCAGATTTAGCTGTTAAAATAAAAGCAGATAAAACATAAAAGTCTAATTTAATGTAATAATTTGCCATTAAATTTAACAGTTAAAATAGAAACAAATGATTTTGTTTGATGCATGAGGAGGAGGCAAGCAGGGAAGCGCGTGTTGGAACATTTGATTATGCAAAACATCATCATAAGGTGGTCGTGGCTGTGGTTCATTGTAGCCGTTGGAAAGCATGAAGAAACGACTTTTTGAAACACCAAACAGAAAATAAATAAAGAAAGAAAGAATCGAAAAGAAGGGACTACCTATGAAAAGAAAACAAGAAGGGACCTACGACGAGACGACGATGCAATGCAATGCAACAACACAATGATGTCAAGACAAAAACGTTAACGAACCTCCATTTTGTCTGTAATGTAACTGTTGTACATCATAAGGAAACTCACTCTCTGTTTTTTTCCCACCGTATTAGGGTTCCTCTTTTTACTGCATCATTTTCCTCTGCAAAACTCAAACAAACCCCCAAGACACACACAGGTTTCATTCTTTTCTTTTTCTTCAGCCTTTCCTTTTCAATCTTTATACAAGAAATACAGGGTTTGAAAATAAATAAATAAATAAATGAAATTGTTAGGTGCATGCTGGTTTCGGAATATATAAATATGTTAGAAGCGTGGTGGTGATTTTTACGGTTGTGCAATATGTCCCTGTGTAAACCTCGCTTTCTCAAGAATTTTTGTCGAAAGAAAATATTGAAAAGCTCCGATTGTTAAGGTTTTCTACTTTGCCTAGTTTTAGATAGATTTTATATGCCTCAATTTGTTGCGATCGTCTGATATATAACCTTGTTTTGCTTTCTGATCAATGTTGTGTTCTTTTGCATGAGGGTAAATAGTTCCGAGCGACAAACTCGTGGATTGGACTCTGAAAGCTTGATTTTAATTTTAGGTTATGTGTTTATGATATTTTGCCTTGCTTGCGTACCTTAGAGCCATCATGTTAATTTAATTATGAAATTGATGACTTAGGAAAGAAATAGAATTTTATTCTATCCAAGCATTGTTTTCTCGTACTGTGTTTGCAGTGAAATTGAAATTGCTATGTTGTGTGTTCAGGAAAAAGTGATTGGTGATTGGTGATTGCTTCAAGATTTAAGCATCAAATGGTAGAAAGCAGCATGGCTGAGAGTGATATAACAGTCATGAAGGAGACGCTTCGTGCCCAGCAGCAACTTCTGCAGAAGCTGTATGCAGAGTTGGATAAGGAAAGAGAAGCGTCTGCAACTGCAGCCAGTGAAGCCATGGACATGATACTGCGGTTGCAGGGAGAGAAGGCTGCGGTGAAGATGGAGGCGAGTCACTACAAGAGAGTGGCAGAGGAGAAGATAGGTCATGCTGAGGCCACTCTTGAAGTTTTTGAAGAGCTTATGTATCAGAAGGAATTGGAAATTGCTTCTCTTGAGTTTCAGATATTGGCTTACAGAAACAAACTTCTCACCCTGGGATATGATTTCAGTACCAGTGATCTTGAATTCACTGAAGAACTGTTGTTGAGTAGAAGTGCATCAAATGAACAAGGAGAAAATGATCGAGCTAGTAGTAGCACGGTAAGAAGGCTAACTTCATTGCCCCCTATTCCGTTTAAGAATAACTTGAAATCTGCTCGGAAAAGAGAAAGATCACCTAGCCCTGTTCCAGATATGTTTCCTAGAATAGGGGACAGTGATGGCCAAGAAGCCACTTCTCCAAGCTTGGATTTGCCAAGAAAAACAGAAGATTATTCAGATGGAAGTCTTGATGCGTACTGGAACCAGATTATGAAGTTAGATGAAAAGGTGAAAGTAATTTCAGATTGTAAAGAGTCAGAAGGAGAACCATGTACCACGTTGAGGAGCAGAAGAGGGAGATCGGGTTTAATACTTTCACAGGCAAACATTAAGGTAACCTCAGACCAAACAGATACTAGTTGCTCAGGTAAAGAAAATCAAACACAGGACAGAGAGGATGTTGTTAATCCCTCGTGCGCGAGTAATATCCATGATGTGTTTGAAGTTCCACAAACATGTGCACCTGAGAAAAGAAGACTTGAGAAATGGATTTCAGATGCAGATAACAGGTTAACAAAACCAGACCTGGTGTCTGAGGAAATCATTGGATCGCATGTTAAACATGATTTCGACAAGCTAAAGAGCATGCTGAGTGCAAATCTTGAGAGCAGAATGCACAGTCCGAAAGACATGAAGGCCATTATTTGGCAGAAAAGGGAAGGGGCGGATGTGGAATGCAATGCTCTAGCTGAGTTTCAAAAGTTGAATCAGAGAATTGATCAGCTTGAGAGGGAAACAGTCAATACAATGAAAGAGATTATGAATAAAGTGAAAGGGGAAGAGCATTTGAGGTTGTTGAAAGATATATGCAGTCAACTCAAATCAATGGAATCAGAGATGAGAAGAGCAAAAACCCCAAAACCCTCACCTAAGAGGGATAATCCTTTGGATCCTATTCAAGAGGTAATCTATACTCTAATGCTTTTACCTTTTCTTGTTGAGAAAAAATAACTTTCTGTTGCTTGTTGCCCGCAAAATGGAGTCCAAATTCTCTGATAAGTTTTTTGGGTGTTATCTTCCGTTGAACATTATAAATATACAGATGTTGGTGTTTTGAAAATCTTTTTAATATATTTTAAAACATAAAAAATCAGTACCTATTAGTGTATTTTGAAGACACAGCATAAGCATATGAACAACATAGAAAAACTCAGCAAAGAATCCAAATTGGTGTAAAATGTCTCCTTTCTTTGATTCTCTTATGCTGAGAGGGTATTTGATAATGTTTTACATTTGATGATTTTGTTCTTGAATTATTTGTGTTCTTCTTGACCTTTGAAAACATTATATGAACAGGCAATGGTGTACTTCTGGCTTTGATCTAGTAAATGCAGAATGGCCATCTCAGAGAACCACTTAACTGGATGCAAATTAGGTGTAAGTATGGTTTGTCCAGAGAGAGGATAGGTAGAACAGATATTCTAAGCTGAATATTAGTTATGAGAAATGTAAATACACTTTCCTAATTCCTTATTTTACAATTGGGACTGGTGTGATGGTGACTTGACACTCTTCTGTTGTTAAGTATGGTGTCTTATGTTTTTCCCCAAACAATATACATGACTTAGTTAAATATACAAGTGCTTTGATAGATTCTTTGATTAGAAAACACATTACATTGCATTTTTTTATTCAATTAGAAAGAAAACTATTATCATACTAATGTTTCTGACCTTGTGCTGAACTTTTTAGCATATAGCTACGAATTCATATGTTGAAATATAAGCACAACTATAATTCACTAATTAATATATATATATATATATATATATATATATATATATATATATATCTTGTATCATATGCTAGTTATTCTTATGTCTTGCTTCGTTTTAAATTTATGTCAACCAATGTTTTTGCATTATATTTATTTGCCTCACAATGAGAGGTTTTAGGAATGTCTCTGTAGCAAGATAGCTTGATGGAGTTTTTGAATGTGAAATTATATTTATGATTGATTTTTTTTTATCGACTTTCACTAGTTTGTTTTTTTTTTTTTTACTTTTTTCTCATAATTTGGGAGGATAACCCCTTAAGATGGGTTATTTTTCTTCTTCAAACGATCTTTGATTAAAAGGATACTTATAAAAGCAGAGATGCTGAAGGAAAGTATACCAAAATAAACATAACATCATGCTTAAATATGGTAGAAGTTTTGATACTATAAACTAAAAAAAAAAACACAAGATTCCCATTCTCGTGTCACAATGGTAACCTGATAGAGTCTTGTTCTATAGTTTTCTCCTTTGTTATCTTCTCCATAGCTTAAAGTGATTATCCAAATCAACCTACAACAAATTTTGTACTAAAGATTTAAATTTTTTTTGCAAATAATTGAATTGAAAAATATGTATTATCTTGTTTGGATTCATTGATGTACTCTTGAAGAAGTTGATTGACTATATTCACAACAAAAATAATATCTGATCTAATGTAAGATAGATAAATAAGTCTAATATTTTGTACTTCTCAACTTTGTATTTGGATCAAGCATGTATACTTGGTGGTATGCAAATTGTTTTACCTATTTCATGTAGCAAGTATAATGTATTTTTACTGAGATATGAAGATTTTTGTTTTTTAATGAATTATTTCAATTCTTAGTAAATATTTCAATTCTTTGTTGCTCATTTTCAGTTTGAGTGAACCTCAGCCTAATCTTATACCTTCTAATAATCCCATCAGTCCTATATTTTGTTATGTGAACCCACTTGCACCCAATAGTTTTTTTTTCTTTTAAGTGTGGTAGGGTGACTAATTTTCAAGTATTGTTCTTCTCTGATGTTTCCATTTCAAAATCCTTGACTTGTTTCCATTTTTTTAATTAATGTCTCAAACACAAAAGAATATATATTTAAACTTGCGAGAAAGGTTCTCTGAGTAAGCAAAATTTTGTAAAGGATAATTTGCTAAAGTGAGGTGATTTAGTAGATTTTGATTCATTTTCTAAAAGTAAAACAAAATATTTTATCAATTAACAAATGATGAATATTTATTTACTATTTCTCAAAATCCAATATGTTATTTCATTAATTTATAACAATATATAAAGAGATTCTCTCTTCTGTGTCCACATTTCATAATACCAGTTTTATCCTTAATTATTTAAAAATTAATTATTTTAAAAATAATATACTTTTAACCATTATTCTAAAAACCTCTTTTGTTTTAAACTATTATTTTAAAAACTTTTTTTGTACATATCTTATTTTTTTAATTTTACATTTAACAACTATTTTAAAAATTAATTATATATTTATTATTGATCTTAACTTAAATTTTTTAAAAATTAAAAAATATGTGTTCGCTAGTATTTATGAATAAAAATTAGTCTAGTTAATTTTTCATAGTCAAATACCTTATCAACTTTTTAAAAAATTAAGAAATATATGTTTAAATCTATTTTATGAATTTTAATTTTAATTTTTTTCTCAAAATTTAGTTTTAATTTTTAAATGTTGTTTTTATTTATAGATTAAATATCTCCACGAAAGCAATGTTTAATGATATCTCCTTATATTTATTTAGATTTTTTTAATAAGTGACATAATTTATCTTCGTGTTTCACGAAATGTAATTTCTATATTTCTCATGTTTTACTTTTTTTTATTTTAATAAATTTTTGTATGATGATAAATGATTAATAAATTTTAAAGTGTCAACATATGTCCTAGTGTGATCCCATCGAAATAAATCGAATTATATTTTTGTAAAACAAATAAAATTTTTCATTAGATTTTAATGGATGAAAATAAATTAACTTTTTTTTATCTTACATGTGACTGTTCGTAAACGGATAATTTTTTAAAAATAAAATAAAATGTATGTACATGAATAGTGTCTATAACATATGATTTTAAAAGTGTTTAATCATTATTAATTTCAACCCATTAGTTTCAACAGATTAAAATTAAAATCTGACTAATGATGGTTTCAACACTTAAACAAATTAAGTTGACAGTACACTAGTACTTTAATTAACTTTGGTAGTTGTGGTGTGGTGTTAGATAATAGTTTTACATAAATTAATGATGTGCATAGATGCCTAACTTAAGTCTAATCTATTGATAAGATTTTGCAGTGGCATAAACAACAGGACCACTCAGGGCCTATATGTACTGGTGCATGAACCTACCCCTCTATATTTATTTTATCCAACTTCACAATCAAAGGGCTCTGCACTATTTTATAAATTTTTAAATTCACTTTATTGGATATTCTGTATCAATTAATTATGGAATGTTTATTGATTATTGGGAATTAAAATATGAGTAAGAGTCTTTATGGGTACCGAGAAAGACAGTGTATAAAGAAGAAAAAAAAGATTAAATATATTTTATTAAAAATTAAAATTAGTTAAACGATATAAAAAATCTAAATGATATTACAAAAGCATTTGAGACGTCAAGTAAATTTAATAAATTTTGATTAAAATGATTAAATTCATATATTTCAAAAATTAAAGATTAAATTAAATAAAAATTACGTTGAAGGATTAATTTTAATTTTTATTAAATGTTAAGAAATCAAAAATATATAAAAGAAATTATAAATCTATTATTTGATGGTTGTGGGTTAAAGTTGTTATTTTTTTATGTAAATTTAGCTCAAGTTTTATTGTTATTAAATATTTCTAGTAAATCTTTTTCAGACAATTATACTGAAGTGCAGATCTAATTTATAAGTTTATTTATTCTGTAAGAAATAAATTGTGAAAAAAAGCTTAATGATGAAGTGAATAAAGGGAAATCTCATTGGCAATTTTCCTTTTGGGAGGTGGTGTTACAAACCACTGAAATGGCCATGGAAGAAGCATGCGTGAGCGTGATACGCATCGATTACAAATAGATTACATGTAGAGAAAGTTACGTTGTATTTTGTATAATTTTATTATATAAATTTTTTTTTATTTTGTTATTATCATGTAAATTTTTTTTTTTTGTTTAGAATCAATTATATTGTACATAAACATTAATTTTGTGGATGATATATAAATTTGAATTTTTTTATGAACGGTCTGAAGGATTAGATTAGTTAATAAATGATTTGTGATGGATTTAAATATTCACTTATTTATCAAAAGGTTTCTGAATCTGTCGATAAGAATATAAAATTGATTATTCTTATAAAATTTAGGACAATAATATTATGACTCTCATCTTTTGACTTTCATCTTTTATCTCATTTAATGTGAGTCATTGATTAATGTATCATTATCTTCTCTATTTTTTTTAAAGAATTAATGATCCACACTGAATCACCTCATGATAGAAATTAAAAAATATAATCAAAATATAATTTTCCTAAAACTTATATCCCATTATAGAATACAAGACGTAAAAATATATCTGTGAAATACATTTTTCAGAATAACCAAGCAATATTATCTTATAGATTTTTCCAAACTTTTTCAAATAGATCATTCATTGATTTCAAGTATACAATTCTTTTTGAATATCCCTGAACATCTATCTTTTATCGTATATTATTTTTACATTAAGTTATACAATGAAGTGTAATACTGGTCTTTCTCTAAACCTAATGTGACTTTTTTAATAAGACAATTAATAGGACTCATTAAGAGGATTAATAGTGGTATTTTACCAAATGCAGGAATATATTATGTATATGTGAGTACGTATTACATACGGAACTGTCCTTGTGAGTTGGACTTTCTCTTACTGAATATATAAGAAAAAATCTATTTTTTTATGATTTATATGTCAGTTACACATGTTACAATTAAATCACCACGAAGGACAGTTACACTTTCAAGTAGAAATAATGATTGTTTATTATACTTTTTAGTCTATTCATAATTGCTTGATCCAGTAATTGATACCGGAATTAATATCAGATGTTTAACTTCCAGTAATTTTTTTTTTTAAGCAAGTTAGACTTTCCAAAATCTTTATGCTTCAAATTAAGGAGATCTATTACCCTTAACTATAAATATCATAGAAATATCATGAGTCTAGCAATATCATACTATTAATTGTATATGTCTTATATAAATATATAAGAAAACACTTAGTTTAAAAAGATTTTATAAGTGAACAAATGGATATAGATATTTGAATTAGGTTACTAGTTTATGTTATTACTCTTCTTTATACTAAATGCTTTTATAATTTATTGTTTAGGGATTATTTTTGATGTTTTAATAATTTTAAAAAACATTTTTATTAATATTATAGTTCCAAAAATTAATTGATTTCTTATCAATATAAAAAAGAAATATTTATCAATTTTAATCATCAATATAATTGATTATTAGAAAAATAATTTTTTAACTCTTGGAAATCCCACATCGACTAGAGATAACCGTTGGAAAGTATATAAGTGAGGTGCAAACTCACCTTATAAGCCGATTTTGTGGGGTTGAGTTAGGCTTAAAACCTACTTCTAACATGATATCAGAGTTAGAGTCATCCTAGTGAACTTTGTTGGATATTCTGTTCCATCCGCTATCGAACCGCTAACGGACCACCTACTAATTTCTAGTCCTACGCACGAAATGTATATACATCGACGTGAGGGGATGTGTTGATAAGACAAATTCATAATATATAAGTGAGGTACAAACTTTCTCACATAAATTTTTTAAGCAATTTTTCATTTTTTTATTTTCTTGTTTCTCTATATTTCAAAATCATTCAATAATAATATCTCAAATTGTAAAGAAAAAATTATCAAAATATTATTATTCTAATAAAATTTCAAAAGCTAAATTAATAATTGATTCCAAGAAATTGAGACGGGTGTGACGTAATGGAAGGGTTGACAAATAGCACACAACCTCTTCGAAGACCCCACATTCTGTTCTAAAAGTGGAGTAGTAGCCGGCCAAACATAAACTTTTTCGAACACAACCACTTATACATTGAGGAATGAAATTATGGTGAATATATATATATAGATGATGTTTCAACTTATACAATGATGTTTTTTCGCTTCATGTTAACTTTTTGTGACTGATCAATGGTTTGAACAACAGTTTTGGGATCAAAATAAAAATCTTAAATTAAGTATTTCTTAATATTTAATCTTTATGCAAAGTTGTTAGAATTCATTTTTCAATATAGAAGATAATATGAGGCAAGTTTTCCTTCTTTCTACACATATACTTCACCCCATCTTCATTTTATAGGTGAATAAAAGATACCAAAAGTTTTTATTTTCTTCACAATCAACAATGCTGACTCGTTCTTGGAGAAAAAGGTTTTAGAAGCTATAAATTCGAGATCGGAAAAACCAAGACTATTTCATCCTTATTAAAATGATAATGATATTTTGATATAAAAAAATCTGATACTATCCTTCTTTTTTTTTTTTTACGAATACAAAAATTCATTTTTATTAGAACCATTTTATCTTTGTAGTAAATTGTTAGTTATCGGTATCAAAGAATTTTTTCCTTATTAAAATCAACCATGGGAAGGACAACTTGACCTACCGACGTAAACAATCATGGCAAAGTGATTTTCTAGTGTTAAATCATATCTGCAATCTGAATAGGATTCATGTATAGTTCTTTTCTTTTCTTTTCTTTATCAATGTCCACTTCATAACTAATTAACTACATAAAAAATAGCCAGAAAGATAAATGCATATATAATTAATATCAACTTGATAATCTAAAAGAATAGAAATATTGACCCGCGTGTTTCACTCAACTTTACATCACCAAGTAGAACAAAACTTGCCTTCACAAATTGTAGGAACAATCATGTAGCGAGAAACTTCATGATCAATTTCCGCAATATACAAAAACTCACTGAATTAATGGCAATCACAATAGTTTGAATGGGATTAACCTAGAACTAAAAAGAAAAAACAAGTGTGTTAGGAGAAATAACAACACACATTAAAGAACATTTTATGTTTGAACTACTTAATCTTTTGTGCTTTTGTTTTATCTTCGATGCAAAAAGAATTAATGTTGGGATTGACTTGAATGACGGGTGAAGGTTGGCTTAGCGAGGTAGTCCTTTAACCTCTCCATCTCTTGTGCTATATCGTGCATGCTTGGTCTAGTTGAAGGGTTGTGCTGAGTGCAGATTAGTCCCAGCTCAATGAGTTCCAGAATAACATCGCTCCACACTTTGTTCTGAGGATTTGGCACACCAAAAGGATAACACCTTTGAAGTGTTTGTTGAACAAAGCTTTGAAGGTGGTGCGGTTGTGTGTATAGTTTCTTAAGCCACTCACTCAAGCTTGACCCTTCATGGCTCACCACTTCTGTGGGGCGTCTTCCTGAAACCATCTCCAACACAAGCACTCCAAAACTGTAAACATCGCCCTCACTTGAAGCATCTTTTCCCATTCCGTACTCTGTGTAATGGAATACAAAACATTTTCTAACATTAAATAGACATAAAAGTACTAAAAAGTAAACTTTAAACCAAACTTAACCCTGTAATACGATTTGTAGGGTAAGGTTTCTATTTCACTTGTATACTATAAAATTGTTTTATCTAATGTGTAACTTCAAACAAAAAGATATTATCATACTTATTTTTAAGTACAGAAAAATTTAAGTACATACCTGGAGCTATGTAACCAACAGACCCACATAGCAAAGCATGTGTTGAACTGAAAGATGAGGTAGTGGTGGATGTGTTCTCGTCACTTTGTACAAGCCTTGAAATTCCAAAATCAGTGACCAAAGCTGTCATATCTTGATCAAGGAGTATATTGCTTGGCTTGAGATCACAATGCACTACTTTCACTGGAGAGTAATGGTGCAGATAGGCCATTCCCTCAGCTACATCACTGCAGATTCTTACTAGTTGAACCACATTCAATCTTTGGCTTGGATATAGGTGACTCTCGAGGCTACCATTTGGCATCAAGGGAAAAACAAGAGCATTAAATTCTGGCCTGCAACAGATTGTTATGATCCTTATTAAATTTCTGTGCCTTATCTTTTTCAGTATTTGACATTCCCTTCTAAAGCTCCTTGAAATCTCACCATGTGTTGTGTCCAACACCTTCACAGCTACCCTTGTATTATCTTGGAGCATTCCTTCGTAGACTTGTCCAAACCGGCCTGAACCAATTAAGCTTGTAGCACTGAACCCTCCAGTGGCTTCTTTAAGTTGTTCATACGTGATTCTTGGGTACTTTACCTCTTTTGCTCCCTCTTCTACATCCTCAAAATCACCTCTGCTAACAATTGAAATTCGTTTTTTCACTCTTGACTTCATTACTATTGGGTACCTAAAAAGTATGCATAGGAGAGGGGTGCCAAATAGTGACACGGGAATTAACAAGAACACCAAATGATAACTACATTTCTTGTGACATTGTTGCATGCCTTTAAACGGGCCACAGAGAGCACCGTTTCCCAGGAAAGAGTCTATGGTGAGATTTGAAAATGCTCCCTTGTTTGACACTTTCCCTGAGAATCTGTTGAAAGAGAAATTAAGTTCCTTCAGAGAGGGAGACAACTGCATGGACTGTGGTATTGCCCCAGTTAACTGATTTGAAGACACGTCAAGTGCTCTAATATAAAGCAATTGGCCTAATGAATAAGGGAGAGGGCCTTCAAAGGAGTTACCAGAGAGGTTGAGATACTCCAGTGCTATGCAACTTTCCAACTGTGGAGGGATGCTGCCAGAGAGGTTATTCATGGATAAATCAATAGCTAGAACCATGTCCATTTTGCTGAGTTTTAGTGGTAAAGACCCATGCAAGTTATTGTTTGATAAATTCAGGTATAGTTTCAAGCTACTCAAGGCTGCAACTTCTGCAGGAATCAACCCAGTTATGTTGTTGTGAGACAAGTCTAAAATCTCCAAATTGACACATTTTCCCAGACTTGGTGGGATTGTTCCAGAAAGCTGGTTGTCATAAAGTAAAAGCCTTCTCAACTGGGGGAGATTTGCAAAACTGTCTGGTATTGGACCAGAAAGCTTGTTTCTTGACAAGTCTAGAAGCCCCAGATGCTGAATGCCACCAAGGGTTGAAGGAATCTCACCAGAAAGTGAATTATTTGACAAGTAAATTCTTTCTAGCCTATTCATATGGCCGAGGCTGGGAGGGATTGATCCATTTAACAGGTTACTAGACATCTTCAAGAAATTCAGGTTGACAAGGTTGGCAATTTGAGGAGGTATAGGGCCATATATGAGATTCTTTTCAAGGTGGAGTTGTTGCAGGCTGGTAGGAAGATCACCAATACTGTGAGGAAGCTTTCCACCAAGATTATTTCCCGCCAATTCAAGTTCTTGAAAGTGAGATAAATTCACCAAGGAGGCAAAGAAAGGTTCAAGGTTGGTATTACCATCATGGCTTGTAAAATTGTTGTATGACAGGTAGAGGAATTGTAGTTGTGGCCAATTACTTACAATCTCAGAAGGAAGCTCTCCACTCAGCATATTCAACCCCAGATCAAGCCATTTTAGCTTGGTGGAGTTTGAAAGAGCTAAAGGAACTTTTCCGACAAGTTTGTTAGACCAGAGTAACAGGAACTTTAGTTCTTTAAGGATGCAATCTTTGTTCAAAGGGATTTGGCCAACTAAGGAATTGTTAGAGAGGTCTACATAACCAAGTGAAGTACTATTGCAGAAGAGAGATGAGGGTATCTCTCCCTCAAGATGATTGCTTCCTAAGTTAAGGTAATCCAAGTTGTGAAGTGAACCAAACTCGGATGGAATGCGACCCTCAAGAAAATTCCCAGACAAACTGAGTTGTCTGAGATGAACCAAATGGCCTATTTCTTTTGGAATCTGACCCACCAAAAAGTTCCCAGAAAGATCAAGAATTTGCAAGGAAGAGATGTTAGCAAGAGCAGGGGAAATAGTGCCTCCTAGAGACCTTCCACTGAGATCAACCTCTACGATCATGTCACTTGCATTGTTGCATCTCACACCCGACCAATCACAAACATGAACACCGGGTGATTTCCAACTATCTAGAGCGTTTTGAGGGTCTGAAACAATGCTTGACATGAACGAAATAAGTGATTTTTTTCCATTCACGATGCCGGCATTTTCTCTCCCAAGAACTGTAGAATGAACAGTGCCCAGAAAGAAAAATAGGAACACTGCTAATCTAAAGAAACCCATCATGAATCAAAGTACTATCTTGTCGTGTCTCTGTCTTAACAGGGAAAAACAATGAAGAAAACGTTGAAAACCAAAGAAAGATATTTGGGGTGACAAACTAGGCTCAACGTGTCTGAATAAAATGGGAGCACTTAATTTAAAGTGAGGATTAGTGATGGAAAAATTGTGACACCATGTGCCTAATTGCCGTTGAAGTAGCAAACGAACGTTTGGTGCCTACGATGTTTGACTTTGAAACTGACGTATAAAGAAATGACACGCCAGCAACGTTAGGGGGTGTCTTGCAATAGTGATGTACATGTGAGCAGAAGAAGCCTAACATTGATATTTTAGTACCGAAGATATGATATGATATAAAAATGCTGTTATGCAGCTTTGGTTGCTAGATTGAGTTGAAGTAGTGGATTATGTGCTGTTTAAAAGGATAAGCTAGGTTAATAGCACGCCATGTGGGGACTGTGCTGACAATGTTGATTTGGTGTTTTTTGGCTGCAGTTATACATCGATACGTCGTTGGATTTCACTGTTATTTGTTTATTTGTTGCGATGGTTGAAGAGTTCCCATGGCAATGCCAATTAACTGGTAAAGGTGGCGGGACGCGGCGACTTGCCTCTCTTCATTACTCTCATGTTAATAATATCTCTTCAAAAAAATATTTAATATTAATAATTATTTAATTGATAATTTGATCTTTGTATTTATATTTGTAAGTATTTTTATTTGTATATTTATTTTTTACTCAATTGAGTCACAATTTCTGATAAATAGAGTCAATTTTGGTCTTTTCTTTAAATTAGCATTGAGGTGATTATACGGTCTAATACAAAGTGATCATGTAATATAATAAAATGCTTAATTAGTAATTTGTTCTTGTATTTTTTTTTCAATTTTTCTTTTGAGTCAATTGAGTTTATATATTCTTTACATGGATCATGGGACAGAATTCAAAAGTCACAATAAGATTCATATGTCCACCTCTTACAATCTTGAATATGTGATGTTGGATCTAAAAAAAGTGATCTTTGATTCGAACGAGGTGAACTTGATGAGATTTTGTTGCAAAAAAAAAAGGAATGAACATGGAAAAGAAGAGGTTTGGACTCATTCACAATCACTTCCTAAGAATGATAACACAAAAAAGACTATATTGTTCCTGTTTAAAAATATAGAAAAAATTAATCATGAACTAAAATATAACGATAACATTATTAATTAAATATTTTATTAGATTAAGACTTGGTCACCTTTCAAATTATTTATTTAATAAATATTAAGATTGGATCGAGTAAAAAACAAATATAATGAAAAAAATAAATCAAACTTCTAAACATAAAAAGTTAAACTACTAATTAAACATTATAATAATTAAATTATTTTTTATAAAAACATATCAATAAAATGTTATAAAAATTTATTTTCACACCATTTTAGAGCAAAACTTCCTACTATTGTGTAAAATATGTAATAAACTTCAAAACAAAAGCTAATAGGAAATATAAATATGAGAAAATAAAAAGCATAAAGTAAGAATTAAGCTTAACCAGATGGCGTGATAAATACTATAAAAATATGAATTAGTGGAAGATGCAAATATTTTCAAAGACCACAAAATTAAATTTAAACAATATATTTATAAATTGGTAGTGATACATAAACATCCCATTTTCTATTCAACACAAGCAAAATACTATTTTTACTTTATAACATAAAATAATTTAAAATGAATCAATTAGAAAATTAAAAAGAAAAACATTTTTTTTATTTGATATTAAAAAGGATATGAAATTGAGAGGTGTATTTGAAAAAGTTTCCTTATAAATATTAGAAGATATTTGTAAAACAGTGCAAAAGCGAAGAAATAAAGTATCAAAGTGTAATGAAATACTTAAAGGAGCGGAACCAATCGTGCGCCTCATTGATATTAAAAGGGTAAAGTTTCCAATTGGATTTGAATCCAGATATAATCACAATACAGTACTCCAATTAATCTTTTTTTTTATGAAATGAATGAAAATATATATATTTTGGTTTAATTTTTAATATAAAATTATAAATTAAACATTTTAATTTATTGATAATAAGTGTGACGCATTTAATTTTCATATTATATCTTACACATATATTGTATTTATTTAAAATAATGTGTTTAAAGTACTAATATATCATAATAATTAGTTCGAATTTTATAACATTACTTTGGATCAATTTTGAAGAATTGATTGGAATAGGTTAAATTTAACAAGCACATGCATCACAAGGATTCAAACCAATTAAAAAAATCTAAAAGCTATAAACTGGGTGGAGGAAACCCATTATTATGCTACTTCAAAAACATTCATCAAATTGTATTTTTAAATTGAAAAAAGAGAGCCGTAGTTGTGTAACTAATATTTGTTTGCGTGTTTTTTTACTCTGACTTTTGGAATTGTTTTTGGCTATAATTTAGGAATTGACTTCGAAAACAACTGAATTTCAGCTAATTTGGAAAAGTATAAGAGAATATATTGTTTTAAAATCAAATTATTCCAATTAGCCTAAAAGTTGGGAATGAAATTAAGAATAGTGTACGAATACTCTCATATATTCTTGTATACAATATTTCAAACTTTTTTACTCTAATTATTATTTACTTTAGGAGAAAAAAATCAGATATAAGATAATTTTTTATAGGAACTTATAAGAAATAAAATAAATATAAATTAATATATAACTAATTTGTATAAACTTCCAATCTAGTTTATTTCGATGGATATTTTATCTTATGCATAAATTAATTTTAGATTATAAAGAAACTCAATTTTTTTTTTACAAGTAGGGGTGGCAAAACGGACCAGCATGGCCCGTCTGTAGTCTGTAAAAAAAGAGTCGGGTCAGGCTGGCCCGTCAAACAGAAATGGCCCAACAATCATAATTTGTCTCATGTAAGACGGGCTAACGGATCGGACTGGCCCGTCTACTTTTTTTCTTTTTTTTCTAATTTTTTTAAAACTTTTTTAATTTGTTTTTAATTTTTTTATTTTTAAAATCTATTTATATTTATATATAAATTATTATTAAATGCATATTTAATCAAATAAAATATTTTAAAATATTTTAATTGATTAGTTAATGTTTTTAATTAGATAAATTAAAATAATTATTAAATTTACACATTAAATTATTGAATTATAACTAATAATTGAAACTTAATTTGTAGGTGTTAATGATTTAAATTATAATACTATTATATATTTACATATTTAAAAAATATAATATAAAAAATTAATCTTTTTAATTACTTTTATTTTATTTAAAATTTTTAAAAACAGGTTAACGGGTTGACTTGTACTTTGGCTCGTCAAGTTGACAAACTGGACGGGACGGACCAAAACGGGTTGACGAGCGGGTTGACGAGTTGAAATCTTCAATCCAATCCGTCCCTTTTAACACAAATTGATGGACTGACTTGTTGGACCTAACCCGTTTTACGAGTATCTAGAAAAAAAGATATCAAAAGATTGTACGAAAGAAATTTTCAATATTATTATTATGGTTAATTTTTTAGGGACTGAATTCCAATATTTTGATTCAGAGTAATGTAGTTCATCCAAAAATTGAGATATTTTCAAAAGTTGGTTTCTAAACATAGGTGATGGTGAGCATTACTTCAAAATAATGTAAATAAATTTATGTAGATTTTAAATTCATATTGAAAAAAAAAAGTAATTTTACTTGAATGGGTAGAAGAATTTGATTAGGAAAAGAGAAAAAAAATTGTGAATGGAGTGGTCAAAAGTAGCAAAGAAAGTAACAGCAGAAATAGCAAAGCAATGTGATCCATTTGAGCCTGTTCATATATGATGTTAGTAAAAATAGCGCAGCTACACCACGTGTTCTTTTTCATGCATTTTCTTTTGCAAACACTTGCATATTTAATTAAAAGAGGAACTCTACCAAACTAAAATACTTATTTTACCGTCCTATGTTTTCAATATATGATCAGGCCATGATCTATTTTCAAATAAAATATATAAAGTCTGTTTTGAATGTCATTTGCAAAGTATTGTTTGAGAAACTCGACAAATCAAAAGACGATTAACTAACATATTACTTGATATTAATTTTTGTATTCGAGAGAGGGTATTCTTTTAAGTTGTATTTATATAGGTACTTTATAGAATTAATTCCTCTTCTAGTTGCTATTTTGATTGAATTTTTTCGTTTCTATTTTAATTGAAAAGTTATAAGTAGGGTTCTATTTTTATTTTTGTTTCGATGAAGTCATAATTGTTTTTTAAAAAGGATTCAAATGGATATTTTTAGTAGCATCTTACGAACGATGTTACAAATATGTTATATATCAGTTTATAATTTTTATTTTTTTTTTAAATATTTGTTATTATCCTTGTGTCAGGTATGTGATACTGATAGTGTTACATATCAATATAATATTAATGTTAAATGTAACATCTCAAATTTATAATATAATATTTTTATTATATAATATATTAAAATTATATCATTCATATTTATATATATATATATATATATATATTACAACAATAAATTACTTACAAATTAAAAATTAATCAATCAATTAACTAAATATATATAATAATAATAATGTTAATAAATAATAATATTATTATTATAGTAATATTAATTAAAATTTATGAATAAAAAATATATAGTAATATTATTTTTATAAAATAAAATTTTATTGAGTTGACAAGTTGTCTCACTCTTTTCGTTTTTATTTTAATTGAAAAATTACAAGTAGGTTTCACTTTTATTTTTGATTCAATGAAATATAAATTTTTGATGAATCGATTCAATTGGGTATTTTCTATTATTACCTTACAATAAACATGACACATGCTACTTTGTAATTTTTTTGATTTTTTTTTTTTGAAATGTTTTATTATTCTCATATCAGGTTTGATAATGTAACATGTGACACATGTTAATGTTAGTGTCAAGTGTCACCTATCAAATTTATAATAAATTTTTTTTAATATATAATATATTAGAAGTGTATCATATTATATATATATATATATATATATATTAAAATAATAAATTATATATAATTAAAAACAAAACAACCAATTAATTAAAAATATACAATAATAATAGTGATAATAAATAAAAATGTTATTATTACAATAATATTAATTAAAATTTATGAATAAAAAATATACGGTAGTATCATTATTATTATAAAATCAGACGAAGAAATAAATAAAAGAAAAAAAAAAGGAAATGAAAGAAACATTAACAAGATAAAAACTAAGTAGTACATTAAGGAGATACATGGAGAAAAAAAAATCTAACCATGTAATGGTTACCATATTTAAAATAAAGAAAAGTAAACAGAAATTTAAACTATATATCTAATTCTTAATTTCAACTAAAAAATATGTTAAACATCTATAATAATAATATATAGAGGAGATTCTCCTTTATGTGTCCACTTTTTAAAATACCGATTTTACCCTTTAAATATAATAATTTATTAAATTTTTAAAAATTGACCGTTATTTTTACAAACTTCTTATAAAATCAGATGTCTCTGCTTCTTCTCTTCTTTCTTATTTATCAAAGGTTATTCTTTTATTTCACTACAAGAAAAACTTGATTTACCTACAGCCAAAATCCGTATGTAACTAACAAAATCCGTAGGTAAAAGAGTATTACCTACGGATTACATACGGACAAAAATCCGTATATAATATGTCGTAGCTAAATTTACATACGGATTTGTCCGTATGTAATTACTTACGAATTATTCTGTAGGTAATTACATACGGATATATCCATATGTAATTACATACGGATATATCCGTATGTAATTACATACGGATCTATCCGTATGTAATTACCTACGGAATAATCCGTATGTAATTACATACGGATATATCTGTATGTAATTACATACAGATATATCTGTATGTAATTACCTACGAAAGAATCGGTATGTAATTACCTGATTGCTACTAAATTGCACAACTTTCATCTTGTATTAGTTTTAATGAAACTGTTTTGTAGAACACTTGTACAAACCTGGACATAATAGTTTATCATAAAAATTCAAAGTATAACTACATAGCAGGGAATATATATAACATCAAAGTTGTTAAATACAATATTCGTACCTAGGTTTTAACAAACAAAGTCAAAGATCCAAAGACAATAAAATACAAAAATCTGAATACAAAAACATGCAGTGATAATATATAATATAAAAAGAAAGTCTACTAATAATCATGATAAGGACGAGGTGAAGTAGGGGCTTCTTCATGATCTTGTTCCACTTGTTGATGTTGCACTTGATTTTCTTGTTCAGCCTGATTCCCTTGCTCAGTATTTGGCTGCTGGAAAATAGTTTGTGCAACCGCTGCTGCTGGAGGTGGCAAATACTGGATGATCGCACCAATAAAATTTTGTATCGTATCAAATTGGGTTTGAAATTGGGAACTCATTTGACGAATGCGCTCTTCACTAGTTGCTAGTCGCGTTTGAAGTTGAATAATCTGCTCTGGATTTACTTGCTGACTAGAAGATGCTTGTGTCTGTTGTATGTAACTATCAACACAATCATCATTAGAATCAACATGTCCAACCCCATACACTCGTCCCTTGTACCTTCCACCTACCGCTTCTAACCAACATATGTTCCTTAGTCTCTCCTCCTCAGCAGGGTCCATGGGTGTGGATTGTGAGACACCAACAGATGCAGTCTCAGATAATGCTTGAGAAAATCTATTTTGAAATTCTTCCTGTTCAAATAAGAAATGCTTGTATTAAAATAGTAAATAATTGAGGTGTCAAACTGTAAAAAACATGGTAGAAACTAACATGTGTCCGCCTAGATCTCTCATCGACAAAATCCCCTGTAGACTTTCGTATGTGCGTTTGTTCAAAGATTTCATCAACATGGACTGCACGACCAAGCTCCTCTGTCTGAAACAAAAAAGTTTATAAATGAAACAATTCTTATTACGTCATACATGAATAGGACATATATAAAGATGTCATACCAAACGAATAGCATGGTCATGCACGCTGATAGATCCCCCCGTGTGCAAACTCCCACCTTTCTCAGATAATCGGTTTTTCTTAGCTGTATCACATTTCTCTCGATACATAGGCATGTTCCATTTCTCCAACAAACTGTTCCAAATAGAATCTCCAATCCAATTAGGCCTCTTACCTTCTCTTCGAGCCTCTTTAAACATCTCTGAAAGTCTATGAGATGCTTTGGAGTGAAAATTTTTTAGAATTCTATCCTCGTCCTCAACCCTCCATGACACCTTTCTCTAAGATTGCAATGAATATAGGTTAAAATTGTATAATAATAAAGTAGAATAGAAATATCAATATGATAAATGAGTATTGAAATTCAAGAGTTTTATACAAGTTTGAAGAAATATTGAAAGTGTAAGAAGAAAAATGGAGCTTCAACTATAAATGATGAGACAAATAAAATCAAGACGTTGCATCTGTGAAATGAATGACATCTTTATGAATGTAAGATCTATTTCAAATGGAGCAAAGTGCATGGAAAATGGAACATGGATGACAAGTACACAAGAAAGGATTTTCACTATCAATCGCATATCATTATTTATTTTTCAAAAATAGGAGACTCACTATTTAATTTGTTGTATCTATTCTCAGATTTTAGTTTTATTTTAGTAAATTATTCACTTTTAGTTGAATCTGAGACTGAAGAATAAATTTGGCATTGTGTTAATTACTCTTTTTACCAAGAAATTGTTCCATTAAAAAAAGGAATCATGATAAAATCACATGCCAATTCACCTTAATAATTTATTCAAAAAAATATTACCAAATCAATGATCGAAACACAAATTTCATTATATTCTATTGTACTTATAAACATTTTTAAAACTGAACTAGTTTTAAAATTTAGCTGATTTAAAACTAGCTATAACATTTAACTAGTTTCAAAACAAAAACTTTTAGATTAAATTGGTCCCTGTCTTAAGATTAAATTGCTTTAAAAGTTTAAAACATATATAATATTTAACTTACAAGTCACTCCATTATTTCTCATATGAACAATATAATGTTAATGACATATACAAATATCTTAACCTAACAATTATTTTGACTATCTACGAAGTTAGCCAATGGGAGATAATTATGAGAGATATTCCAATGTAGACATAAGGTGGTTTTGTAAAATTCAATTAACTTAAAGTTCACTTTTACTTCTGTATAAACTCATTTTTACATCAAATAAAAATATGTAGTACTTGAAAGTTATATTGATCTTTGAAACTAAGATAATTGCTTAAATTTGTAATCCCTTTAATTCCAAAGAACTCAAATATGTAAGATTTGTAAGTTTGAACATGGATGGGGATGATTCTTGTGTTGTGGGTGTGAAGAGTATGTGATGAAGGAAACTATATATCAAGAACCATTAGTAGATAACTGGATTATCTACAACTGTTTTAAGGAAAGAATACTCCTAATTATTTTTCATAAGAAACTTGAGATTTACTCAAATATAAATAAATAAATAAACAAAAAGTAAGAGAATAAAAAATGATTTATTTTTATGTGAAAAAGTGGCCTAAGCACCCAAAATGCCAAAACATTTTGTAAAAGACGAACCTTGCAGGTTCGTAATTTATGTCTTATAATTAACTAAATCAATTGGAATAATTTGGTCACAACAAACTTTTACTTTAAACATGTTAGATAATCATTTTCAATGGCATAAACTATTGATATAGGATATTTATTGATTTTAAACTATTATTTTTAATAGGAAAATTTAGAAAGCCTCTTTAATCACATTTAGCGAATTCTTTCTTTTCTTTCACAATGTTTTAATGACATTATATTAATACTTTTTCTTTCAAGAACTAAAAATATCCAAACATGAATTGCTTTGAAATTCATACGTACTTTTTATCTTCTTATACATTTTCTTATAATCAACTTTCCAAAGGAGAAGTAAAAGTAAAAATATATAATTCTGCTATGGTTTTAAACTGATGTAACCACACCTTAAAAAACCTTTAACCAAAATCAGTTTTTTCAACACTCTTCTAAACTGACAATTGGATCAGTGTCCCAGTAGTTAAACTAACATGTTGAACAAATTTTGAAAACATGGGAAGGAATAGTTACAAGGAAAACATAATAGGTACTAAAGTTGACAGTTACTAACTATCCTAAAAACTTTGAAACTGTCTTTTTGTTTGTCCTTTTACCTTCTGAATTCAAACCACAGAGACAACAAACAAATTTTTTCATATGCACACACACACACACACTCTTCTAACTCAACTCCACACGTGCAAATACAACAATTCTTTTTCGTTTCTTTTATTTTCTCATTCTTGTTCTTGTTCTCTCTCTAAATCATGTTTGATTCTCTCTACAATCCACCCCTTCTTATTATTCTCCTCATCTGCAGATTCCCTCCTCACCCACCCCACAACCCATCTTTTTGCCTTTCTCTTCATTGCTTTCGAAGCCAAGAATCTCTTTGATTCCTCTCTTTCATTTACAAAATGGGTTTATGCAGAAGTAAAAGTGAACTTTAAGTTAATGCACTTTTGACTTGAAGTCACGTTTTAGTGCTAAAATCCTTTTAATAAATGTGTGTGTGAATACTTTCGTGCACATGTTTTATGTATCATTATGTGTTTATAATGAATCTTTATAATCCCAACATGTCCTTAAAGTACTGTGACCTAACCTAATAGAAGAAAGAAAAGAGGTATAGCTCTTAAAGAAATCCATTTAAGTCAGGTTCGTGTCATTGCCTATGAACTGTAAGGTACAACTCTATCTCTTCCATCCATAAACAAATATGATTGCGTGGTTTATATTTCACAAAACTAGAACACAGTCTCAGGAATTTCGAAAAGAAAAAATAGAGATTAAGTTGAAGGAGAATTAGAATGTTGCGTGTTGAAGGGGTGAGGATTGAAGGACCTGAAACCAATAAGCTACAGTGTAGAACTATTGTGTTTAGTTGGAAAAATTGACAAAACCCCTAATACTTTGCACCAGGCACCCCTGTTTTTAAGGGGCAATTAAGAAGTCGAGAACCAGCCTATGACTCGCTGGTTAGCAGAACCAAGGGTAGCCCCTCAAGGGTCCCACCGCCACCAAAACAAGATTACTTACTTCATCACTAACCAAAAACCAAAATAAACCAGTGTGGGTCAACACACAAATAAACTAATAACTTCAGAGATGGAAAACAAACACCCCATGGCATAAAAGTGTGGAAGACAAGGCACAAAATACTTCTTCTTCACCTCAGTTTCTCGTCTATCTCTCACCCCACACTTCCACTAAATCCTAACCCATTTTCTCGTCACAGATTTTTTATTCCTAAACCATTTCAGCTTCCTCCCATAATTCTTATCGAGGGTTTTGAACAAATTAACAATTTTCTTTGCAACTAACATAGACAAATAAAAAGGAAACACTGAAATTATGAAACATACCTTTAGAGCATTGTGAATCTTCCCAAAACGCAGCAACTCGCCTCAATCCCACGGTAGTGCGCTCTATGCCAATTGTAAGAAAGAAAAAAGGGATTTAGGGTTTTAAGAATTTAGGGATTTACGTAGGAATGCAAATTATACTTACCCGTTGAAAGAAGAAGAACGAAATCCAAAAGAAAGGAGACTGAGTGAGTGTTGGAAGTTGGAAGAACAAGCTTCTTCTTCTTTTTTTAGTGAAAGCGGGGTAGTGAGCGTGAGAGAGAGTGGTGATCGTGAGAAAGAGTGGTGACAGTGAGAGTAGTGAATGAAGAAGATTGAATGAAGAAGAAAGATGAAGAGTGGTGAGCGAAAATGAGCAAGGGAGATTAACGAGCGCAAGAGATTTCTTTCTCTGTGGGTGAGTCAGTTCCAATTTTGTAGGGAGGGAGAGTAGTGAGCGCGAGATAGGGTACAAGCATATTTTGGATTTTAATTTTTATTAATTAATTATTTCCAGATCCGTATGTATGATCAGTAGGTAAAAGTTTTTAAAAATTATCTACCACTCTTATACCGTTACATACGGATAATATCCTTCGCAAAATTTCCCGCTCTCACGCGCCAAAATTTCATACGGATTTTACATACGGCAAATCGAGACGAAATTTATTTAGCATTACATACGGAAAAATCCGTATGTAAATGATTTTTCAGATCCATATGTAAAATCTGTATGTAACAACTAACTTACGTACGGATCCATATCCGTATGTAATTATCTGTAGGTAATTCACATTTTTCTTGTAGTGTTTGTTCTGATATATTTCACTTTATTTTTAATAAATATAATTTTAATATATATATATATATATATATATATATATATATATATTTAAAAAATACATACACAAATGTGCGATAACGCCTTTGTTACGCTAGTGTTTATTAATTGCATTTCATTAAATAAAATAAATTTATCAACTTTCAACTCTTTTAAAATCTGAATTTTGCATCAAAGTTTGTTTATATTGATTTTTGTTACATATACTTTAATATTGTTATTTTATTTGAATTTATATTTTAAATAATTTTATAATAATTTAAAACAAATATTTAAAATTTAAAAACAATTTTAAATAAAGTTGTATATGAAATATAAATTAATATAACTTTAATTTTGTTAAAAATATCAATTTGAATAAAATATTAGTATAATATTATAAAAATTAAATTTTGTTTTAATTTAGAGAGAGACAAAATTGTTAAATTAAAACTAGATTTAAATAAAATTAAAACAAAGAGATCGAATTTAGACAAAAATTTGATATGTGTCGTGAAAGTGATATGTAATACGTGACACTGTCACTGTCACATGATACGATATCAGTTTGACATAAATAACAAAATTTTAAAATTTTCTAAACATAAATAAAAAACAAAAAAATGAAAAATCACAACACGTGACGTATATTTTAACATCATTAGTATAATACTAAAAAGAAAGATCTGATTGCAACCAAATTTTCAAAATAAAAACTAAATTAAGATAAATTAAAAAAACAAATTGATATTTCCCAACAAACATATAATTTAACTTATTATAAAATTATTAAATAATTTTAAAATATAAAATATATAATATTTTTTTATAACTATTAACAGAAAGACGGAAGAAAATATAAAATATTTAAAATATTGAAATAAAATAATGAAATATGATTTTGTAAGTAAATAAATGTGATCTTGGAGACATAAAAATAAATTTTTATTTTATTTTATTGAGTAATAGAGAGTTAGTAAAAGAAATGTTAGTTATAACACATTATTAATGGGTCCTATAAATTTTAATACATTGCCGTAAAATTTAAGCATCATCATATTTAAAAGGTATAAATATATATTTGGTATCCAAACTTTTTCGGAAAGTTCAATGTGGTACCCGAACTTTAGGAATGTTCAATTTGGTACCCAAATTTTCTAAAGAGGTTCAATTTGGTCCTCTCCGTTAAGTTGGAGTTAACACCGTGTCCGTACAGGACACGTGTCAAGCCATGAAATTTTTATTTTTTTTTAATTTTTTTTTCAAAAAATTAATTTTTTTTTTCAAAAAATTTTAAAAACTGCCACGTGTCAGTTTATCATCGTGCCACGTGGCAGCTTACAAGCATGACACGTGGCAGTGTAATAGTTGTTTTCAATTTAGTACCCAATTTTTTAAAATCATTCAATTTCGTCATCTTCCATTTGAGACCAAATTAGTAAATAAGCTTAATTACAACCTATATATACATGTTATAATAACTTTTTATAATATATATACATCAAATCATTTCACCTAAATACTTAAATTATTTTATTTTTTTCATTTTAACCTTTGTAATTTTTTATACATGAAATTTTTTACACTTGTAAAAAATAAAATAATTTGAATATTTAGGTGTAGTGATCTGATGTATAAATTCAAAACAATTATTTTAACATGTTTATATAAATTATAATTAAGTTTATTTACTAATTTGGTCTAAAATAGGAAAGGACAAAATTAGATCATTTTAAAAAATTTGGGTACTAAATTGAACCAAAAATTTAAATTGGGATACTAAATTGAAAACAACTATTATACTGTCACATGTCATGCTTGTAAGCTGCCACGTGGCACGATGATAAACTGACACGTGGCAGTTTTTAAAATTTTTTGAAAAAAAAAAATAATTTTTTGAGAAAAAAAATTATTTTTTTGAGAAAAAATTAGAAAAAAAATAAAAATTTCATGGCTTGACACGGTGTTAACTCCAACTTAACGGAGAGGAACAAATTGAACCTCTTAAGAAAATTAGGTACCAAATGTGTATTTATACCTATTTAAAAGGAAACAAAAGAAAATCTTGAAAAAGGCAAAAAAAAAAAAAATAGAACACAAAGGGAAGGGTTTAAGAAAGGTTTGATGTTCTTGCCATTCTTGTAACATTGTCTGCACTATTCAGACATTGGCTTCAATGGGGTTTGCAACTTTCTTTCCCACCCCTCTCCCTCACAGGGGAACCCCACCAACAAAATCTCAATCACTTAACCCCTTTTTTCCTTCCTCTTTTATTCCAGTAACAATCAAACCCTCAAGATCTCAATTTCATATTCTCTTTGATTCATTCAACCACAATTTCGTCCAAGAACTCGAAAATTGTCACGAACCAGTTAATGGGGTTTATCAAACCGAGTCCCCTGACCCACCCCAGAGGGTATTCATCCAAGACTCACCTTGGATTTTGAACGACTTGTTGATGAAGGATATTGAGGAGGAGAAGCACAATTTGCTGAGGAGGAGGCAGATTCAAATGGAGACCGAAGCGTTGGAGAATATGGTGGAGGAGTACAGAGAGATAGAGAGACAAATGCGTGAGAAGAATCTGATTCCCAATTTGCCTCACGTAAAGGCTCTATTTTTGGGGTGGTTTGACCCTCTCAAAGAGGCCATAGAGGCAGAGCAGAAGTCAAAAAGGACGAAGAAGCACAAAGCGGCATTTGCACCCCACATTGATTCATTGCCTGCGGCAAAATTGGCTGTAATTGTCATGCACAAGCTGATGGCTTTGGTGAGTATGGAGTATCATCATGCTGGTTGTGTTCTCCTTGTGGATGCTGCTGTTCAGATTGGTATGGCTGTGGAACAGGAGGTACATCATATGACAACTTCCTCTTTATTGGTTTATCAATTGAAGGGAGGTGTTATTTCTGGCCAAGAAAGCGGTAAAGAGTGTGTTGGATTGAGATTTGAATTTTTAAAAGACTATTTTGGCATTTTTTTTTTTAGGATTTTATGTAAAAATGCAACTGTTTTGTAAGAATTGTTTTGAATGACTGTTATAATCAATACTTGGTAGTTAATATTTTAATGGACTTTATCATAACAATTGGCAAGATTTTAAAATGAATTTTATGGCTATTAATATCAAACAGACAATCTATATGTTATAAGAAAAAAAATATTAATAAGGGTTGTTATATAAAAAAGAATACAAAATAGTGGGTGATTATAAAATATATGTGTGATTTTTAATGTTTTCTACTGTTGAAGTGTGTGAGTTACTTTTAGCATTAATAGTTTGTTTCTGTTTATTTTTAATTTTAAAATATAACTAAAGGTACGATAGAAATATGAAATGTGTAATGTGTTGTGATGTTGTGATGATTTATTATGCGTTTGTGATGTTGAAGTGTGAGGAGTTACTTTTAACATTTAGATAGTTGATTTCCATTCTTCTTCTTTTCTCCTTTTTTATTTTTTATTTTTTATTTTTAAAGTATATTTAACGTTAGAATAAAAGTATAAAATGTGTACAGTTAAAGGAAGAATCTTGTTATAGATTATAGATTATAGATAGTGTTGTTAGTAGGATATTAAGTGTACTACTATAAGCTGTTAGAAGTTGTTTTTCAAGTAATAGTATTTGAGAAGACTTCTTATATCTTTAAATAAACATTCAAAATTAAAATCATTTCAACCCCATTTTTGCAGAACATGTTTTGGCTTTGAACATTGTATCTAAGTCAAAAAAGCTCACCACCACCCCGAACAGGACCTTTGTTTCTGCTGGTTTTGTGGTCCGCGTGTAAGTTTTAGGGGACCCTAACGAGTTTTGCTTTAACATTAAAATTTAATTTATTTGGGTTTATTTTAGTGTGTTGATTTTTTTTTATCACCTAGTGAGATAATAAGGCTTTGTTGTTGTTATATTATTGCTATTGCTTGTATCGTTTTTAAATTGAAAATGGGGAAATGGGTGAGTTTTACTTCATCATGGGTGCCAAACTTTATGACTACTTGCCTCCGGTTAGGACATAGAATAGTGAAATGATATGTGGCGAGGGACTTCCAAATGGCCAATTGGCACGTTTACAACCTGTTGCAATATCTTAGTAGTTAATCAGTGGTTTTTCTGTTGCATTTTGTATGGTACCGTGCACTGAAGTTTCCAGTAAAGTTGTCTGGACCCTTAGTCTCTGATTGCGTGTTTTGTGACTTTTTTGTTACTGTTTTCACTTGAAGTTTCTGGCATTGGGAATAAAAGTGAAATGAGTTGTTCTGATGATCCAACACTTTACCCTTTGTTTGGGTTGCCGCTCTAAGTACTTTTGCTAAAGGAAAGCATGTGTGTGTATCTCTTTGCTTTTTAGAAGCTTCCCACCAGAAATCCCAACATGCTATTAGTAATATGTGATAGTGATTGAGGTTCAATCCTTTAATTACTACTTTTGGATTGTACCTAGTCCAGGGAGCTCTTTGTCAAGGAATTCTCACATCCAATTTTACTGTTGGGGGAGGGAAGGTACTAGTGGGAGTTTTGTGTCATTGAAGTTTCCTTCTGTGCTCATGCCACTTTTATTGGTTGTTGTTGCTGTAATATAGCATTAATAGCAATGTGAGATAATTGCACTCTTTCTACTTGTTCACTTCGGTTATAAATTACATATTTGTTTTGGTTATCTTATTGGTTGAACTTTAGGTTAGGATTCATAACTTCCTGGAAAAGACTAGAACTCGCAAGAGTAAGAAAACAGAGGCTGACCGTGAAGACTGTACGGATAATGATACACAAAAATTAAGGAAACATGTAAATGGTTTGATTAAAAGAAGAAGACTTAAACAGGTTCAGATGCTATTGAAAGAGGAAGAATGTGGCCCTTGGGGGCGTGATACCCAAGCTAAGGTTCGTTTTAATGTTTGAGTGTAATTATCTTTGACTTTATTGTTTTAATTGGAACTAATGTGAACTCTATGAATCTCTGCAGCTGGGATGTCGATTAATAGATTTATTAATTCAAACAGCATTTGTACACTCTCCAATTAATCAGTCTGCTGACACTCCACCTGATATTCGACCAGCATTCAGGCATAGATTTAAAGTTATATCAAGGAATCCAGAGTGAGGCTTCACCCTTTTCTAGAGAAATTAAATCAATACAATGATTGGTTTAACAGTTTAATCCTTAGTAACTAAATACTCTATCAGATCAGAGAAAGTAGCGATTGGCTGCTTTTTTGAATATTGTGCTGCTTTTAATCAATAATTATTAGTTTAGGATTCTCACTGACAAGCAGAAACTATAAGGTATTGTGATAGAGTAGGATTGTTTCTTTACTTAAGGAAAATGAGAGGATAAAAATCTCATATTTTGAAGAGGGACTCATATTTCACGTGTATGTCAATGATAGATCTTTTAAAGTGTGAACAACAAAATATCTCTAAAGATAGTTTAATGATTTGATGAAAATAGCTTTATCCGTGTGTTTTTATTGTTATATTTTGAATATCTGTTTGATATTTGTAGGCAAAAGATTTTGAAGAATTATGGTGTTATAGAATGTGATCCCTTAATCCTTGCTGGGATGGATAAATCTGTAAGTTGAGAGATCTATCCCCCACCCTCCTGATCTGTTTTAACAATAACTTGAAGATGAATTTGTCCTACTGAGCTGTAAAGGTTTTCATTTTACTGAGCATGAAAGCAAAGCAAATTAATAATTGTGTATAACAATATTTCACTATCCTGCTGTACATTAGTTTTTGAACTTGTTATTAGCCTAGAGAACTTTGTATTCAGATGGAGGTACAGAAGGGCCTTAACACCTGGATTCTTATTGCATTGTGTAAACTTCATGGTGAAGATTTTTGTGCTTTAAAGGACTTTATCTTTTCCTGTTACTCCTAGATAAAAGCATGAAGTTTGTTTTTTTTTTTTTCGTGAAATCATTGAACATTTACATTACTTCTAACATGTTCTTCTGTGTGTTATTTGTAAATCTATTTTCTTTTAAGCATGTTAGTAAGGGGTTATTCTTTCAAAAAGAAGAGGACAGCTCATGAGCATACTGTATTTTAATCTGTTTTTTTTTTTTTTTATTTATTTATTTATTAATCTATGCATTTGTTTTGTGCAGGTTAAGCATATGTTAATGCCTTACATGCCAATGCTAGTACCTCCAAAAAAGTGGAAAGGGTATGGCACATGGAATGGCTCATACTAGTATTTCGTGTTGAAATATCTGATTGGTTAGATTTAATGAGACTTGGCTTGAGTTATTGTGCCATGTTTAAACCCTTCTCAAAGCTGGAGAGAGGTGGACGTTGAGCCTAAGAACACAACATAATATGTTTCCAATGATGAGTACATGGAGTTCTTGCACTTCAGGGCATCATCCTTAGCCACAGTTTCTCATACTTGTAATTCTGTGCTGTCTCTCTCAATCCTCGTTTCTTGACCATTTGATTATGGATTCTTGTGCTTCTAATCTTGTACTTGGTAATCCTTTTCTTAACTCTAAATCATCCCAACTTAAAACTCCTCATCATATTACTTTGTAGGTTGTCAAAAGCTAAAGCTAGTGACATTGGTCATTCACTCTTCTATCTTTATCTCCTGATTATGTTCTTGTCTCTAGTTACATTTTTAATTTGATTTCTGCTAGTCCTCCAACTCGTAGTCAAAATTATTATATAGCCTTCACTTCTGATTCTATTTTTATATGGAATAGGCATATAAGTCGACAATTGGTACATAATATGAATCACGTGGGATTTATTACCTCCAGTCTTCATCATCAGTTGGATGCACCAGTACAAGGTCTCCTAATCTTCTTTGTTGTTGGTTGAGTCAGTCTAAAAAATTTAAAGAAAAGGATTCCTCATCAATCTTATTTGTAGTACTATCTTGTCAGCTAGAAAAACATGTATGTTCTTGTTATCCTTGCAGTGTCTAGTCACAAACTATGCTCCTTTTGCTGTTATTCACTCTAATGTACGATGTCAAGGTTCTGTCACTTGTTTTAAGACAGGTTTTTTGTAACCATTATTGGTGACTTTTCCATTTGTATGTGGATTTTTATCACAATTATATGGTATAATTAAAAATTTCTTTAAAATAATTCTAAATCGGTTTGATTGTTCTCTTTATATTCTACGTAGTGATAATGCAAAAAAAAATCTTCAGCTCCTTGTATTTCTTGTATGGTCAATAGTGGATTAATACTTGTGTCCCTGTCACCTCAGTAAAATGGTATTATTAATATAAACAGTTATATTATGGAAATTGCATGTACTCTACTTATGATTACTATTTCGCCTTTGAAGTTTTGGGCAATATTGTCCTTATTTCATTTTTTAATAAGCAAAATGTTATTTCCCCTAATCAAGACAAGGTGCATCATTCTGTATTGTTTCCTGATGAATCCCTGGTTTATATTCCTCCTCATGATTTTGGCTCCACTTGCTCTGTTCTTGATCTTAGTCTAAGACTTGACAAACTATTTTGCTTGTGTTGTGAAGCATGTTTTCCTTGGCTATTCTAGAGTTTAGAAGAGGTATCAATGTCAGTGTCCTTCTGCGCATCATTTTTTCATGTTAGAAAATATCAATTCCTTTGAAGGTATTCCTTTTCTGCTTCTCAAGCACTACTTATTATTTGTCTCACTTCAATTGTCCATCTACTTTTGTCTTGGATAGGTCAACTCCATTATATTCATAAAGGCCTCCTACTTAGAGGTGTCAATTTGGCCCCTAACCCATGAGCTAGCCCTGGCCCACTCTTCATAAAGCTACCTTTTAGGGGGCCCTCAAATGAGGGGGCCAAAAAAAAGCCTCAGCCCCCAAAGCCCCTCTCTAGTGAGTTAGGGCTAGGGCTAAGGTGGGTTAGGCCCCCCAAATGACATTAAGCCAGAGTCAAAGATCAAGTTGAGCGACCCGGACGAGTCTGAAGACCCAAACAGTCCCGACGAGCCAAACATGTACAATCACCCGGACGAGATCGACTACCTGGACGGGCCTAACGGTTTGGACAAGACAAATGATCTGGACGGGCTCGACAATCCAGACAGGTACGACGACCTGAATAGGCCCAACGATCAGACGGGCTCGACGAACGGGACGGGCCCGATGACCTGAACAGGCACGACGACCCGAACTTGCCCGACAACTCGGACGGGACCGACGACCCGAATAGGCTCGACGACCTGGACGTGCTCGAAGACCAGGACGAGCCCGATAACCTAGACGAAACCGACTACCCGGACGAGCCCGACGGTTTGGACAGGCTGTTGATCCGGACGGGTCCGACGACCCAAATGGGCCCAACGATCCAAATGGCCTGACGACCAGGATGGGCCTGATGACCTGAACAGGCCAGACAACCTCGACGATCCAGATAGACTTGATGACCCGGACGGGCCTGACGATCCAGATAGGCTCGACGACCAGGACTGACATGACCACCCAGACGGGCCCGACGACCTGGACGTGATCGACGACAAGGACGAGACCGACGACCCAAATGTGCTCGACGACCCGAACATGTTCGACAACCCAGACGAGTCAGCTACACGAATGGGCCCGACGACCCGGATGGACCCGATGTCCCGAACAGACACGATGACCTTTTCGTGCTCGACGATCTAGACGGACCCGACCCAACGACCCGGATGGATCCGATGACCTGGACGGACCCGAAGACCCGGACGTGCTTGACGATCCAGACGGTCCTTACGACCCGAACATGCTCGACGACTTGGATGGGTTTGCGACACCGGTGGGCCCAATGACCCAGACAGGCCCAACGACTCGAACGGTCTCGACGACCTGGACAGGTTTGACGACTCGAACAGGCCCGACGGGCCCGACGATCCAAACGGATCATTGGACCCGTTGGGTTCGGCTGGGTCGTCGGTCCCGTCCGGATCATTGGGCCCGTCCGGGTCGTCGGGCTTGTCTGGGTCGTAAGGCCCGTACGGGTCCTCGGTCTCGTCCGAGTCGTAGGGTTAGTCTGTGTTGTCGGGTCCGTCCGGGTCATCAGGCCTATTAGGATTGTCAGACCCGTCCGGGTCGTCAGGCCCGTTCGTGTCATCGGGCCTGTTTGGATCGTCGGGCCTGTCTGGGTCATCGGGCCCTTCTGGTTCGTTTGTTCTGTCCTGATCGTCGGGGCCAACTGTATAGTCGTGCCCAATCAGATCGTCGAGCGTGATCGGGTTGTCTGGCGCATTTGGGTCGTCGGACCCGTTCGGGTCGTTGAACCCGCTTGGGTCGTCGAGCCCATCTGGGTCATTGTGCTTGTTGGGGTCGTCGGGTAGGTCCGGGTCGTTGGGCCTATTCGGATCGTCGTGCTTGCCTCGGTTGTTGGGCCTATTCCACACATAATAATTTATTTTAAAAAATAATATATTTTTCATGTTGAAGATGAAAGTCCATGGGTTGGCCCTGACCCACAGGGCTTTTGTAGGATTTTTGACCCTGTGGGCTTCTTTGATGGGGGCTTTTTTTTTTAATGTAGGCTTTTTTGGCCCTAGCCCACATGGGTCAGGGCCAAGCCCTGTGTGCTGGGCCAAATTGACACCTCTACTCCTACTCCTTGTCTCTTGATAATTCATGAGTGTCGTTTGTGTCATGTCTTTGTTGACACATCTCCCGCAAGAGTTCAGTTGACTTGGCTTTTGTCCCAACCTTCTACTGTGGATTTTCTGGAGTTATTAACTGATCCTTGCATTGCAGTTTATAAAGGTATCCATTTCTCTTCTATTTATGATTTCCCTAGTTCATCACTATTTTTCTCCTCTGCACTATACCTGTGTCTTCATTCTTTCTTATGTCACTGTTCCTAAGTCTCTACTGCTCTTTTTCATCCAGGTTGGCAATAGACTATGATTGATTAGATTACAATTTTAGGCTCCAGCCAAATGTGGACCCTTATTCATTCTCCTCCTGGAATTTGTACCGATTGATGCCACTGGGTCTATGTTGTAAAAGTTGGTCTAGACAGGGTAATTGATAGGATGAAAGCTCATTTGGTGGCTAAAATCTATACCCAAATGTTTTCCCTTGATTATAATGACACTCCATGTGGCTAAAATGACCTGTATTAATTTCTTTCTTTCTATGGAAGCCATGTGACTCTGATAATTGTACCAGTTAGATCTAAAAATGTCTTTAATGGAAACTTAGAATAGGTAATGGAACAGCCTAATGGTTTTGTTGCCCAGGGAAATCCCATGGATGTACATTGTCTTTACAAGGTTTTATAAAATTTAGTCCAGTTGTCTAGCATTTTGCCCTGATTTGGAGGGCAGTAGACTACTCCATTTTTATGTGTGCTCCTCTAACCAATATTTTTATTTGGTTGTTTATGTTCATATAGTCATTTTCAAACTGAAACAATACCGACTGTATCTTTTTCAAACAAAAGATCTAGGTTGGTTGAGGTACTTTCTTGGGATATAGGTAGCTTAGTAAAAGGCAGGAATTGCTATATCTAGTGTACAGTAAATGCATATAAATGTCTTCAAGAATGGGCTTGAATTGATGGTACTTTAAACGTGAAAAACTTTTACCCCTAGATCTTTTTGAAAAGGGAAAACTTTGTAAAACGTCCTTTATTTCTCAAATGAATTGATTTACAAGTTTGAATTGAGTAGCCAAGGAACCTTTAAAGATCTCTTCAAGAATTTAAGCGAATCTCCAGTTAATCGAATAAAAATTAAAAAAATGAAAAATATTAGACAAGAGAGACCACACAACCCTTTTTATATTGATTCACTTTCAACTCTTAAACTACATCAGTCTTGAACAATCAATCCTTGATTGTAGGATTCCACAATAAGTAATATTATGTGTACACTTACAACCTGATCCATTCCAAATCACTTAGACACCTTATCTATAGTACCCCTTGAGTGACTACCTATCTCAAGAACACAATCCACTTAGCTGGAACACAAAATTTGGCTCCTGACTCTTTACACGAATTTGTAAGTAAAAATAGGAAGGATTAAACATACAGAAGCATGCACATCAATATAATCTCTCCAAACATTCTATCTCTCTTTTTAAGTGTAAAACAAGCTTTTTTCAGAGTATTTGAATGATTTTGAGATTTCTCTCTCTTTTTAAGTATGGGCTTGTGTATCATGTGAGGTAGAACTAATATTTATTTATGAGAACACATGTTGTGACGGATGTAATTGGTTACATTATTCTAACTGTTCATACCAGTTTTCCAGAAACTATTCTAAGATTATGTAATCAATTACAATAGAGAACACGTTAATTCTGACTTAAAAAAAATTTATGTAAAATTATCTCGCTTGTATCGATTACAACTTAGAGCTCATGTGTACTTAACTGAGTTATGTTTTACCTTATGCATCGCTTACCATTGTTCATGGTTTTACCTTTGTAACTGATTTTCTTGCTTGTAACTGGATATGATTATTTTGTAATCTATCATTCCAAGGAGCATGTTTTCCGTGACATTCAAGATTCTAATCAATTGTATAATAGAACCTTGTTTTCCAGGATTTTAGGACTTACTCTCTAATCACTATCATCTAGGTCCTATGCTAGCTTGCCATCTTCAATGTTTGTAGCTTACAAAAAGCAAAAACTATCTTCAAAACTTCTATGGCTTTTTCTTTTTTGCTTCAAACATTTGACTTCCTCTTCTTTTATATCTAACACAGATGGTCCACATTAGATATTATGTTTTCATAGGAAGTATTTAAGATTATATAATTTGATTTGTATATATGCAATTAGCCTGTTTATAGGAAATTTGTTGTACATTTATAATTAGGATAGATTTTGCTTCATTCCCCCCTTATTTTTTGGCTTCTTGTATCTATATATTCATGCATCTTTGTACGGTTTAATCCATTAGAAATATGTGTATTTTTAATCTTTTCATCAGGTCTCAATTGAGAATAACAAATTCGAATTGAACAGCGAACTTAACAACTTATAGCCATTTCTTTTTAAATGCAATTTTTCATCATCTTTACAACCTTAAATTCTTAGGTGCTTCTCTCTCCTCTCGTAAGACTGCATGTCTAGCTTCTGACAACAGTCTTTCCAGGTATGAAAATGGTGGCTATTTGTTCTTGACATCTTATATCATGCGCACTCATGGATCCAAGAAGCAGCAAGATGTAATGAAAAATGTTGGAAGGAAACAATTGCGAAAAGTTTTTGAGGTACTTTATATAAATTTTTATTACCCTTTTTCATTACCATGAAAGATCTTAGAATGTAATTATTCATTGTTACAAATTATAGGAAATTAATCATTGATTCCTGATTATCAGGTAAGAATTTATTGTTTTTCATTTTTTAAATTGATATAAATACATACCATGTTGCCTGCATTTGTCACATTTCAATAACATTTTTTTAATATTATGGTACCAGTAGTTTTGGTTTGTTGATTTGCAGAAGGCTCCTGGTTTTTGTTTTGTTTTCTTTTTTTTCTTGGGTAAACAGTACCTGCGGTCACTGTGTGCCCTTTTCCTCCATCACCTAGTGTCATTTTCCTTTGGTGACTGTTAGCGACCAGAATCACCCTCCCTTGGCAGCCACCAAGCTTTGTTCATCACTCCATTCCACTGTCTCACATGCCCACTCAAGCAGCTTCTTCCAAGCGTGTGTTTCACGTGCTTGTATACGCCCTCTGCCTCCTTCCTCACACCTAGTCACATCCATGTGTCCCTTTTGGGTTCATTCCCATGACTTCCAACAGTGCCCTTTAAAGTACCGCATCTCTCCTGCAATGACTTTTACCGCTGTTTCGCCGATTCGTAGTGCAAAACTGGCCAGGATAAACAACTACAGCTCTTGGGCTGCTGCTGTTAAGTTGTGGTTCTGGGGTCAAGGTCATGCCAACCACTTCACCAAAAAGACCAAAGATATACAAACCCATCACTAAACAAACTAGACGGTAGCTTTGCATAGTGTTCTCTGGTTCTCCATTGATGTTAAATTGCAGCCCAATACCAAGTTTTTACTATCTATTATGATGTTTGGAACAAAGCCAAAGAGAGTTTACTCCAATGATGCTCATTGCCTAACAGCTTTGTCTCCAAGCTTGTTTCTATAAAGCTGAAAACAATGATATACAAACCTATCTTGGTAAGCTCCATCGATTAATTTTTGATTTTGATGTAGTCATTCCTTTCACTAATGACACCGACAAACATGATAAACATCGTGGAAAGTTTTTTTATGGTTCGTTCTCTTGCTGAACTTCCTCTTGAGTTTGATTTTGTTTACAATCAAATATTATCCAACACTGTTATTCCATCTTATGACAATGTTAGTCAACAATTAATTCGCCTTGCAGTTTCTCACATGTTTGGGCAATCTCTTGAACTTTCAATAAATTCATTTGCCTTTTACTCCCACTTTACCTACTGGGTGGATGAAGTGGAAATCATGGTGACTATCGTGGTCAACATCGTCATTGCAACTTTTGTCAATTGTATGGCCATATTGAGGCAAATTGACATACAAAGGCCCGATAACAACTCAAGAAAACTAATATTGCTCAAGTCGTTTCGCCAGGAGCATTTGGTGAGGTCTTAATTTTTGTTGATGCCTACAATTAGTATCTCCAATGCGAGGCAGCCATGAAACATAGACAACCTCTTGCCACCGTTGCTCGATCTAGTAATCATGTAGCCTTTGTTTCTTAGTCTTCCTCCCTTGGACCTTAGATGCTTGACTCTAATGCCTTTGATCATATATTTGGTAACAAGTCCCTTTTCTATGATCTATCTTATTTGGAGTCTTTGCCTGTTTCCCAATGTACTTGGTTATTCTTAGTGAAAAATCGTTTTGATGATTTTTCTGTATTCCAAAGTTTGTCAATTGAAATTCAAAATCAATTTGGCACTTCTATTAAAATTTTTATGCATTGACAATGCTTATAAATATGTCTTGCTAGTTTCAGTCTATTTTGAGTGTACAAAGTATTCTTCATCAAACATCTTGTTCTCACATTACACAATTGAATGGTGTCACTGAAAGAAGGAATTGACACTCAGTTGAAATTGCTTGTATACTTCTTTGCCACAATGTTCATCTTTGCTTCTAGGGTGATGCGATTCTCATAACTTGTTATTTACCGCATGCTTTCCTCTACCTTTAATAATTAGGTTCCACATTCTCTCTTGTATCCAACTAGAGGTCTTTACTATATTCCTCTTCGTGTCTTTGGTTGCACATGTTTCCATGACCTTACTCCAAGTAAAGATAAACTTTCTGCCAAATATTTGAAGTGTATTTTTCTTGGTTATTGTCTAAGGGCTATCATTGTTTTTGTCCTCTTCTCCATTGTATTTTATTCTATAAATTGGCATAATACATACTATGGTCTGCATTTGACACACAACATTTAGATAACATTTTCTTTTTATAAAAGTAACATGGGAATATTCCAAATGAGCGGTTCCAATTTTTTTATGAAATACTATTGTTACTTTCTTTTAACTTTCAATTTTTGTAGTCTCCTACATTTAAAGGTGCTTTGGACTTTGCAGTTAATTATATCTTAAAATCTTATTTTGGTACCATTCTTTTTAATTTTCCTTGTACAAAGGCACAATTCTTTTTTACACTATTTCTTTTTTAGTCTCATTTTGATAGTATGCTTTTGGTGTATAAGCTTAACCTATTTTTCTTTTAATGACAAATTTTTGTAGGCCCTGGATACACTTGGCAGCACCAAATGGCGAGTAAATGGAAGATTACTTGGTGTTGTGGAGCACCTCTGGGCTGCAGGAGGTAACGTTGCAGGTTTGATTGACCGCAAAGATGTAAGCATAAACAGTATACAACTTTTAGAGATATCTTTATACGTGTTTTGTCTGTTTTTCAATTTATTTTAAAAATTAGACGACAAAGATAAACAAATGAAAGAAAGTTTAACATAAACTAGTTAAATATATATTCACCTGTATGCTTCCTCCTTTTTTCATCAAATGCTTGAAGTGTGACGAGTTTTCAGCATTACCTATTCTATGTAGTTTGTCTGACCTATATATGCCAAATTCACTTGTAGGTTCCTATACCAGAGAGGCCACCTATAGAGGAATTAAAACAAATTCAGGAATGGAAGTGGAGTGTAAGGAAGGCAGAAAAAATTAATCTAGAGAGACATTCTCTAAGATGTGACACGGAACTCAAGCTTTCTGTAAGACATCTCCTCCAATTGTCAATACTTTTCTATTTTATATTTTGAAGAATTGAAATTTCCAATTTTATATGTTTCATCAGTGACCTATGGTCTTGTCTTGATCTTGCATAGTACAGTGTTGGTTCCATTTAATCATGAGTTTCATAATCTCAACTAAATTTTCAATAATTATTTTCTATTCCATGTTTCACTAACTGGATAATAATTACAATATACATCTGAAACAGGTGGCTCAGAAAATGAAAGAGGAGGAAGGCTTTCATTATCCCCACAATATTGACTTCCGTGGTAGAGCATATCCCATGCACTCTCATTTGAATCATTTAAGTTGTGATCTATGTCGAGGATTGCTTGAGTTTTCTGAAGGGCGCCCATTAGGAAAGTCTGGACTACACTGGCTGAAAATACACTTGGCAAATTTATATGCTGGGGGTATTGAAAAGCTGTCTTATGATGAACGCCTGGCTTTTGTAGAGAATCATCTCCGTGATATATTTGACTCTGCTGATAACCCTATTAATGGAAATCGGTGGTGGTTAAGGGCCGAGGATCCTTTCCAGTGCCTTGCTGCTTGTATTAATCTGTCAGAAGCCTTAAGAAGCTCGTCACCAAATTCTGTTCTCTCACACCTGCCAATTCATCAGGTATATGTTTCATTGGAAGCCTTAGGATTGAAAAATAGATGTTTTAACTTTGTAGACTACTTTTATAAGTTATCAAACCGACTCCAAGCTCCCCCTGTGGGCTTATGATGCATAGAAATTTCTGCCAGATCATTAATAGAAATTATGCTATCTAAATAGTAATACAACCATAAGAAATGTCTGAATATATAAAAAAAAAATGAAATTTTGTACCAAAATTCCTACAATGAATTGCATGGTAGGTTCTTCATATTGGAAATCATTGTCATATGTATCCAGCTTTCGGTTTAATATTTTGATAAAAGGACAGTATCATTTGTTTTGTCAAGTATTGCACTTGCCTATAAAGTGCTTGATGTCAGTACCTTCCTAGTAAAAAAGTAATGTAATTTGCTTGTAGGTTCTAACAAAGCCTGAATGCACCTTGGGGTGATGAGTGAAATTTTGGTAAAATGGTAGGATACCTGGAAAACTTTTCAGGCAACACAATCTATCTTTATGGAATAACAATCCTTTTTAGAGGAGAAATTGGCAAGGGACGTTGTCCACAATGTGACTTGTATAATCAGTCTCGTTCCTTCGTCTGCTTCAGTTTCCTTCTCCCAAACCTCTCATTCAACCAAATTTAACCCTGATAAAGATGCATACATCATATGCTTGGAGAGAACATTGACTGCTCTATTTAAACTTCCTAGTTTGTACTATACTTCAAAGTCAAAAGCGGGAAATTTTGGAAGTTCATTCAAATTGATCCTCCCCAATAACCCTTTAGTCAATAAAAAATTTCAAGCTCCTCTGATCTAATGTTATGGTAAAATGCTGACCAAGAACATAATGTCCCTGTTTCTGCACTGCCATCACAATTGCCATCAACTCTCTTTCATAAGCAGATTGTTATTGGACCCTTGGAGATAACGGTTGCATGAAAAAGGAAACTGGTCTTCCTTATTTTAACAACACTTCCCTCACTCTGGTGTTAGTTTCAACCGTAAATGGTGTGGAGAAATCTGGCAGCCAAAATGGCAAAGTCATGGTATTTTTGAGCTGATTGAAAGCATTTTCAGCCTCATCAGACCAATGAAAGTGGTCTTTCTTGAGCAGGTCTGTAAGAGGTAATGCAATCACCCCGTGCTCTTTTACAAAGTGGCTATAGTAGCCTGCATTCCCAAAAATATCATCAGTCCTTTTAGTACCTTTGTAATTGACTAATTTAGCATTTTTTTCAATTTCTTTGGATCAGCTGATACCCCCAAAATCACACTTTGTTTTATTTACCATCAATTCATTCTTCTGTAATAATTGAAAGACCTTCCTTAGTTGTGTCACATGGACTTTCCTCATCCTTGTTATATTTTAGTATATCAAAAAAAAATTCTGTAAATTTCCTAAGTATCGTTTAAAGATATCATTCATCAAGGCTTGGAATGGAGAAGGTGCATTAGTTAGACCAAAATGCATTATCAAATACTTGTAGTGATTGCCATTCGTCCTAAAAGTTGTTTTAGGTATATCCTCCTCCTTCATTCCCACAAAGCTTGAATCTTTGTGGGAAGAAATCGCAGGAAATCTGGTTTTGGTTCTAGTTGATAACGGGGCAACTCAATTTCATACAAAATTGGTAGAAAGATTAGGGTTACCATTGGCACCTACAGTACCAGAACGTGTGAAGGTGGGAGGAGGGCAGAGAATTAAGACTAGTTGTGCGTGAGAGCTTACAAGGGCAGCTGCGTAAATTGTTTTAATGATGACTTTTATGTGTTGACTTTGGATAGGGAGTACAGTTTTGGGCATGGAGTGGTTAGAAGACATGGGTGATATAAAATCTAATTTCAGAGATTAGACATTGAGAATTTAAAAGGATGGAGTTAAGTGTAGGATTCACAAGTTAGACGCAACAGAAAGGATTGGGATTCTAGCACATGCCAGTGATGTTTTGGAAGAGTTTGAGGAATTTTTCCAAGAAAAACCAATTGTTCCACCAAAAAGGATTCATGACCATGCTATATTGTTGAAAGAAGAAGCAACAATCCCCAATCTCAGGCATTATAGATATCCTCATTTCCAATAATCTGAAATTGAGAAGCTAGTTGTTGATATATTAACTGCTATTATAAGGCCTAGTCCAAACCCTTATTCCAACCCAATTATACTAGTAAAGAAGAAGGATGACAGTTGGCATTTTTGTGTGGATTATAAATAAAGCTTGTAAACAAGGTAACAATTCCTAATAAGTTTCCTATTCCATCTAATTGATGAATTGTTGAATATGTGGGGTGCAGTAATTTTTATCAAGTTGGATCGGAAATCAGACTACGAACCCTGCCATGCTACAAAGATTCAAGCTTTTGAGTTAGCCTTCTGGTATAATCTCCTCTTTGTCTCCGTTCATCAACAAAAAGTGCAAAGACCATCATCTTGTTTAATGAATATGGCCTACGGATCCTTACTTCCACACAAATCTCTTTCTTTAGACTTTTGTGAAAATTTCACAGAAGTAGACCAGCTGGTTGACCTTTGATGAGCTCGCTAAAATCTCAGATTTTAATTTTAAGTAAAATTTTGAACGAGTTTTCCACCATTGTGGGCTGAAACTCCCTCAATTAAGATTCTTTGTGCTAGATTCCCACCACTGTAACCAAGATAGTGATCTCCCCTCCGTGGTTCCCAAGACTGCATGCATCTATTCTTCTTCATTAAGGTTCATTAAGCAAAAATACATTTTAATTCTCCCTAGTGCTTTATCTCCTTCAAAAAGGGATACTTCTGCCTTCCTAAACCGTTCCTCAGTTGCCAAATCTCCTGTTTTGTGATTCAACGAACTGCTGCTTCCCTGGTTTCAATTTTTCCTGTACATTTCTCCTCCCATTTTAAAGTTCCCATTTCGATTCACCCCAAGATTAGAACTCCCTTATCGATTACCCATCATTTCACCAAATTTCTGGATCAACCAATCTTCCATTTGTTTAAGTGGTACCTGTGTCCATTCCTCCACTTTACAAAATTCTCTCTAGATCTTCAATTATTGCATCTATTTTCTTGCAAACCATAAAAAAACACTGTTGGATCATTCTGCTTGGATACCAATTGATTGGATTCAATTGGCAGGATGGAAGATTTTGAAGAAAATAACAAGGAAAGGACCTACATTTTATCAAATGTCTATTTATCAATGTGACCTAGACATACAATAAGGTATTCTAGAAACCTCTTACAACTTCTGAATGAATTCTAACTTCCAACTACACCTCTTATCTTCTATTTATAAACTACAATAAGGTTTTAGGGGGTTGAATTAGGCTTAAAACCCACTTTTTAACAAGTTGTATGTCCCCTCTAATAGCCCTTACATACGCTCTCTTAAACACTGGTCTCCTATCACTTTTACTGGTAACTTTTTTGAAAATTGCTAACAACACTACTTCGATGAATTTTAGGATGGTTCCTGTAATGGCTTACAACACTATGCTGCTTTGGGAAGAGATTCTGTAAGTCTACTTATATCCCGTTTTTTATTCTGAAATCACTCATTACCCTTGAAATAATCCCTTCTTTTTGTGCCCATAAGTTTGTATTTCTTCGATTTTGAAACAATTTTAGTATGATTCATTATTCTATAGCTTTCTTCATCAGTTTCTTTTTGTCACTATATTTTGAAATGTTAGTGTTATTTTGGTGAATTAACATAGCTTGTTCAATGTACAGAAAATGGTATACTTTCTTGTTTTGGGTGCTTTACAATGTTTTTACCTTCTTTATGTTTGGTATTATATTCAATAGTATGACTATGATTTACAACTATGTTGTGGCAATATAATTGATAATCATTAAGACCACCTAGGCCACAGCGACCCACTATTTGGAAAGTTATTCTAGGAAAATTAGGAGCCTGGATACCCTTGGTTGACCTTGACTATTTAGTAGCGTATAATCATGATCTCAAGTAGAGGCTTCCACATGTTTGACCACACCTTTGGAAAATAACTCAGCAAGAAGCTGTAGCCGTAGTTTGATTTACTCACTCTAATTCTTCTCTGAACCTTTCTTAAATTTGACCATTTGAAAGCATGTCCTATGTACCCAAGACCATGTAGGGTACAGTCTACCAATGCCTCTCTGGACACCAATGTCTATTTAATCTATTATAATTGGTGTTTTATCAATAATATTTTATAATCGATAGTTTCTTTCCCATTCTCCCAATTGTTAATCATGAATTTCGATGAGTCAGAGCATCCTTCTGGCTTATTGTGTTATAGAGGTCTAGTCTTTCTTCTTGTTTATTGAATCTAATTAAAGATAGATATGCTTTATACAGATTCTCTATTTCCCTGACACGTGAGTCAGTTGGAACTGTAGTTTTAATACTGAATAACTAATTATATTTCGACAGCAACTAAAGTGTTAGCGAGAAATCAAGCAAAAGTTGCAATCAAAGTGCACAATTAGTGGAGCACATGAATCTCTTTATCTAAGTTATTAAGTTTTTATGTGTTCACTTTAATAAATTATTGCGTTTGATAAGAAGGGAAATTAAACTAATTAATTTTTCTATAATATTTTCTATTCTGACTTTCCGGAATAAAAATTATTTGTCAGCTGGAGGCTGCTGCTGTTAACTTGGTGGCTAGTGAGAGACCAGCTGATGTTTACTCAGAGATTGCTGTTAGGTATGTTAAACCCATTATCAGCAGCTTACACACTTCACATTCAAACCTCCGTTTCAGCCTATATTATTTGAAGCTCAAAATCATTACATTACTACCTTGCTGAAGTCTGAATGCAAAATGCATTTTTTCACAACTGCATTGAAATACCAATACCAGTCATGTAGATTTTTTGGTTAAAATCTGTTACCTCGTGACCTACTTTACTTGAGTATACTTACTATCTTATCATACAAGTAGCAGTTTGTCTACACCCAACAAAGTACTAAGTGCACTGTACAATTGATTTTACCAACTTACTGTGCATAATCAGTATTTAATTTGTACTTGAATATTTGAGCAGGGTTCATGATATTATGAGAAGAGACAGTAACAAAGACCCAGCTGTCTATCCAAATGCTTTGTTGGCAAGAGTTTTAATTGATCAGGTCAATATTGATTAAAATATATGTTCCTCCAATTAGCTATAATCTCTTCTTTTCAGTCACCCAACTTTTGGAAACTTTCAGATTGACAGAAAGCTGGTCAAGCAGACAGTGATGACCTCAGTTTATGGCGTTACTTTTGTTGGGGCACGAGAGCAAATGAAGAGAAGATTACAGGAGAAAGGCCTTATTAATGATGAACAACTTTTATTTACTGCAGCTTGCTATGCTGCTAAAGTAAGTTTCAGCCATGTTATCAGACTTCTGTTAGCTATTAGAAAGTGCAATGTAGCTGATTTATTGTGTTTTTCATATCCTTGCATCATTGGGAGATTATTCCCTACTAGAACACTTACAGTCTATGAAGCATGGACGTGATAAAGACAGTCACAGCGACATTTATAGTCTCTTAAATGTAGAACACGGCGACATGGACACATATATATACATATGTTATGAATGATTTAAATTTTTATTTTCAAATTCATCTAGAAAAAGTTGGTCGAATATAACGACCTAAGCACACTGTTGTCTAATTCAAGAATGAATTTAATCAATCATCTATAATCTAAAAAATGATCTAGTTCATTTAAGACATTTCATCTTCTTGATCATCATTATTGAAAAAGACATCCTCTAACTGACGTTCATCTAAAAATAAATTAACAACTTCAAGAATTCCACAGTATACGGAGATATAATGAGAATAAAATATCTTCCTGCTAATAGATATACAATGTTGACATTTTTTGTTTGTATAGGATTTGCTCCTTGTTTCTATATTGTAGCACAAACTTAAGCAATAATTTTCTGACTTCTGAAAATATCCTTGCTGCGTTGGACCATGTAAAAGCTGTGTCGAAGCTGCAAATTTTTTGTTTTTAAATTTGACATTTCAGCAGAGTAACAGACACAAAGACATGCTATTGAAGAGCCATGTTCGTGTTTCATGGCTTATAGTACACAAAATATTAATTTTTAAACCTGATCAATTTGAAACCTAGATATAGTTTTATCATCAAAATGATTATTTCAGAGAATTTTTTATTTAGTACTATCTGTGTGTTTATTTCTTGATGAGTTTGGTTTTACTAAATCTAACTGTAATATGAGAGGAAATACATGTGAACCAACATGCAAAAACATGCTTATACAAGAAGTCTGCTCTATTCTCTTGTTAGAGATATTAGTTGTTAGAGATATCTCTCTTTGTATTTTTTGGTTAAGTGAATCTTTTAATTTTTCTGTTTTGTTCTTTTTGCTTAGTTGTTACAGATTTGTGTAGTTATATTTTGACTCATTTTATAGGTGACATTAACTGCCCTTGGAGAAATTTTTGGAGCGGCACGTGTCATTATGGGTTGGCTTGGTGATTGCGCAAAGGTTTGGTCTCATAGCCATGTTAAACTTCAAATGATACTAAAATCCTATTGGTTTTGGCACTGTTGTGTGTGTGCCTGCATGTTTTCAAGCTTTCTTTCTATTCCTGAATGGTGGGACCTTAAAATTTTTATAGGTGATTACTTCTGAAAATCATCCTGTTAGTTGGACCACTCCTCTTGGTCTTCCAGTTATACAACCATACTGTAAAACTGAGCGTCATCTGGTAAGCTTTTATATAAAAATGATTCCTGCCGTGCCCCCCTTCCCCTCCTTATTTTGTGTTATAGGCATTAATTTACTCAACAGTGACAAGTTAAAAGCATCATACTAAATATACAATGGAAGATATCCACCTAACTGGTTAAAAGAATGAATTTTGTTAAAAGCCCACTTAAAGTGGTAACTTATGTGACATTATGCAATGGGTTGATGTATTAACAGATTGTCATGGAACTGTAGATCTTTCTTTAACATGTTGCTACCATATGGCTGTAATTGTAGGTGTTTAACTATTTCTTGACCAGTTGTTATGCTAAGATTCATAACCGTTACTCTCTACGAACTACATATTATGTATTACTTGCTTTTTGGTGACTCATCACTTCAGTAACTTTTGAGATTTTTGGTCATTTATTTAACCCAATAGTCTATCAATTGTGAGATGCCTCAACAAAGTCCGGCTATTAGGCAATGCAATGGAGATAGACCATGACCAGTCAGTTACCTGCGGAATATGTAATAAGTTAATCATGGTGGCTGTAAGACTCCACTGCATTTCAAACTATTTTGGTATGACCTTTTGATATTTCCTCATAATGTCTCGGCCATTATAATGCTGTGTGTTTGTCTGCTTCTAAGAGCACAACACAAGTATTAAGAAGCACTTCTTTTAGGCTGTAGAGAGAAATGGTAAATATTCACGTGATATCATCCCCTTATATACAGCTGAGGAATATAAATACATAACGTAAGGCCCAAGCCCGTTTACAGAATATACCTAGCATAAGCTATATAGATTTGCCGGCACTGTGTAATATGCTGTAAAAACCCAAGACAGAACCAGTAATTATACATTTGAATCAAAAAGAATAGTTTAAGGATTTTTTTAACTACCTTAAGGCATGACAGTTATGAATCTCGTCATTGACTGCAGATCAAAACATCTCTTCAATTTTTGGCTTTGAGACGAGAGGGTAACACAGTAAGTGTACACAGTCCTCTTTTTTGCAGCTTTCCTTTCTGTCTGATATTTTCAATTAAAACTATTCACATTCCAGGTAGATGCCAAGAAACAGAGATCTGCATTTCCCCCGAACTTCATACATTCACTAGACAGTTCACACATGATGATGACTGCTCTTGCCTGTAGGGATGCTGGTTTATGTTTTGCAGGTTTTAAGTTCTCCTTTCACTAACAAAATCCTAAAGCATATTAAAAATTTCCATCTAAAGTTGCAAAAATATACAATATTTGTTTAATACTTATCTTTTCTTGTTCCAAGGCAGTGTAAACCTAGGAAGTGATGGAAGTGTATGGCTTCTAGTATTTCTGCTACTCCTATTGCCATGACAACTGGAAAAACTACTTATCTTGGTTTTCCTTTTTTGGAGTTATGGTTCCTTAGTCAAGGATATCATGACCATCTGAAAACAGAAAATCAAATTCTTCACCTATTTTTCCAAATTATCCTTTATTTCATGTCTTCAGGTTTAGGCAAACTTAGCAAAGGATATTAAATGTGTTTTTTGGAATATTCTTGCCTTCAGAGAGGATACAAATGTTATTTTCCAACTATCCAAAGATACTATATGCAAACTTATGTCACCTTTATTATGACATGCCTTTTTTCTCATTCTCCATAGAAGTTCTTGCTTACATTCAACTTGATCTCCCTATTCCAAGCTGTGGTCCATCGATGACTCTAGTTTCTAACTCCAACCCAAATGTTAACCAATCTGGCTCCTCCACCTCCTTACATACCAACACAAGACAAAAATAACTTCTCCCACTCTTCCTAAGGTCTCTGATTATTCAAATCATACTCCAATAGTTTCCCATATCATGGATCCTTCTTGATCAACTCTTTCACATAACACCACCTCAAAGTAACCTGTTGCTCTTAGAATAGGTATTTGGTCTACTTGTAATTCTTATTCAATTGATATTTTTGAGTTATCATTATTTGCCTCCATCTATTCTTCTTTTGTTTCTTCTTCATAAGTCAATATTTTTCTAAAACTATTCATCAGACACTTGACCATCCTGGAAAGTGACAAGCCATGATTGATGGGAGCTTGTTCCTCTTCTCTTTGGATAGATGGGCTTATGTTGTTAAAGTTTGGCTCAGTGGTGAAGTTGATTGCCTTAAAGTTTGGTTGACGGCCAAAGCATATATGCAAATTTATGAATTTGACTAGTGTGATACTTCTTCTCTTGTGGCATAGATTAGCACAATTAGATTTTTCCTTGCTATGGTTACTAATCACCATTGGCCACTTTAACTTAGCATTAAAAGTTCATTTTTCATGATGATTTTGAGGAGGAAATTAACATGGATCACCCTCTTGGATTTTGTTCTAGTGTGTAACTTACACCGCTCTCTTTATAACCTGAAACAATCTCCCCAAGCTTGGTTTGGTAAATTAGGTCATTTTATGCAAGCTTTTGGATTGAAACAAAGTGAGATAGATCATCCAGTTTTTTATTGGAATACTTCTCTTAGAATGTGTGTTTATCTAATGGTTTATGTTGATGATATAATTAGTTTAGGAAATGAGGCCACAAAGATCTCTCAACTAAAGAAGTACATATTCGACCACTTCCGGACCAAAGATCTTGGTTATTTAAAATACTTTTTGGGTATTGAATTGGTTCAATCAGTGGAAAGGTATTGTTATTTGACAATATATATATATATATATATATATATATATATATATATATATATATATTCTTTTGACATTCTTGAGGGGATAGGGTTAGCAAATTGCAAGCCTATTGATATATGGATCCAAATCACAAGTTAATGGTGAATCAAGGTGAAACTTTTTCAGATCTAGAAAGATATAAGAGGCTGGTAGGAAAAACCGTTTATCATACCATTACAAGATTTGATATTTCTTCATGCAATCAATTGGATTTGTTAGCCAATTCATGCAAGATTCTCACATTAATCATTGGAATATTTTAATTTTTGCATTTTAATATTTCAAAAAGGTACTAGGAAGAGGATTATTGTGAGGACAAAGGAAATACTCAAATTATATGGTATTGTGATGCATTGTGTCAGCTCACATTTTCACGAGATCTACCACATCATATGATGTATTCATTGGAGGAAATATTGTCTCCCGGAAGATCAAGAAGCATAATGCTTTTGCCTAACCCAATGCAAAAGTTGAATATAGATCTATGGCTTTGGCCACTTGTGAATTTGTGTGGATTAAACAACTCCTTTAAGAGTAAAAATTTTGTGAAGTTGAGCAAATGAAGTTGTATTGTGATAATCAAACAGCCCTCTATATTGTTTCCAATCTTTTGTTTCATGAAGAGATGGTATACATTAAGATTGATTATCATTTTATTTTATTAGGGAGAAGCTATTGTCCAAAGAACTCTGTAATGGATTTATCAACTCTAATGATCAGCATGCGGACGTTATATTTGAGATTGATTGTCACTTTATTAAGGAGAAGCTATTGTCGAAAGAACTCTATAATGGATTTATCAACTATAACTATTAGCTTGCTGACTAGGGGTGATCATGGATTGGATTTTTAATGATCAAATCCACATTCATTTTGGATTCAAATAATTGGATTAGATTTTCGATCCAAATCCATTTTTTAAGAAAAAAGTAGATTGAATTTTTTAAAAATCCTGATCCAAATATTTAGATCAACTTTAAATCCAGATCTAAATATTTGGATCAAGTTCGAAATCCAAAATCCATTTTTCATAAAATAAATTCAAATTAATTTTTTTAAAACTTGTGTCCATAGGGCTGACACCATAGAATTTGGCAGATTTTTTGTCGGGGCCAATGAGGCCAAATTTCAGCATGGGATGAACTTGGATGACTTTCGAACGAATTTCGGTCGGGGATGACGTGACCAAATTTGGGCCAAGGTTGACTTAACATAATTTCAGTTGAGATCGACTTGACTGGATTCGACTGAATTTCGGCCAGGACCGATTTTGCCTAATACGACCAAATTTTGGCCAGAGTCGACTTGGCCAAATATGGCCACATTTGGGCAACGGCCTGATCAGTCAAATTTCGGTCAGGGTTGACTCCACTAAATTCGTCGACCGAGACCAACTTGATTGAACATGATCAATTTTTTATCACAGCCGACTAAGTTGAATATAGTAAAATTTCGTTCAGGACTTATTCGACCGAATACGGCTAAATTTGGGCTAGTGTCCACTCAACCAAATTTTGGTCATATGACCAACTCGACTGAATTTGGCCAAATTTAGGTCAGGACCGACTCGCCTAAATATGACCAAATTTCGGTCGCGATCGACTCTGTCGAATATGACCAAATTCAAGTCAGGACCAACTCGGTCAAATTTTGGTCGAGGCCAACACGACCGAATTTTGACCGGAGCCGACTCGACTGAATTTGGTCGAATTTCGATCATGGCCGACTCAGTTGAATACGGCCAAATTTCGATCGTGGCCGATTTATTTGAATACAGCCAAATTTCATTGTAGGCCGTCTCAGTCGAATCCGACCAAATTTGGGCCAGGGCCGACTCGGCCAAATCTCAATCGGGGCCAACTCGATTGAATTCGACCGAATTTTGACTAGAGCAGACTAGGCTAAATACAACCAAATTTTGGTCGCGGTTGTCTTGTTCAAATACGATCAAATTTTGTCTAGGTCGACTCAGTCCAATGTAGTCAAATTTGGGTTGGGGTGAACTCAACCGAATACTTCCAAATTTTGTCCAGGGCCAGCTGGGCCAAATTTCGATCGGGATCGACTTGAGAGAATTTGGCCTAATTCAGCCAAATTTTGTATAGGGTCACGCCAACTCAATCAAATACGACTAAATTTGGACTAGTCCGTCTCAATCTTTAGCCTAACCTGACCAAAAATATAAACTGAAAATTTGGATTGGATATTTTGGATTATCCATTTTGAAAATCTAGATTTAGAGTATGGATATACAATCCATAAAATATATAAAATGTTGATCAGATTGATATCCAAATCCAATAAAATGAATTGGATTTTTAACAAAATGAATATTAAATGGATTGGATCATAGCAAACATGGATTTGATCATGAAAATTATATTTTTTTCCCATCCTTAGTTTAACTTTTCAGGATCATTCTTTGCATCCTTCCGCTCATTTAAGAGTTCAATAAATATAAATTATTATTGTTATCCTCATAATTTTTATTTTTATGTGTTAAATACACATTAATTATTACTTTTATCCTCGTATTTTTATTCTTTCAATTCTATATGTATTTAATCTCTTTTTATTAATACATTTTTTTACAAGAGTATAATTTAAATTTGTTAGGACAAATTTATGGATACACTAACAATTCTTTTATTAAACTTCTAAAATTTTCTATTAAATTGTAAGCTTTAAAGTTTATAAATATAAATGTCAAGGTTTAGTGTTTACGGACATCTCACGTCTCACGTCGCACGTCGCACGTCTCACGTCTCACGTCTCACGTCTCACGTCGCACGTCTCACATCTCACGTCTCACGTCGCACGTCGCACGTCGCACGTCGCACGTCTCACGTCTCACGTCTCACGTCTCACGTCTCACGTCGCACGTCTTACGTCGCACGTCTCTCACGTCCCACGTCTCCCACATCTCTCACGTCTCTCACGTCTTTCACATCTCTCACGTCTCTCACGTCTCTCACGTCTCACGTCCCACGTCCCACGTCCAACGTCCTACGTCCCACGTCCCACGTCCCACATCCCACGTCCCACGTCGTCTCATGTCTCACATCTCAGGTCTCATGTCGTCTCACGTCTCACATCTCACATCTTACATCCCAAGTCCCACGTCCCATGTGTCATGTCTCACATTTCACATCGTCTTACGTCCCACGTCTCACGTCTCACGTCCCATGTTGTCTCACGTTCCACGTTGTCTCACGTCTCATGTCCCACGTGTCATGTTTCACGTCTCATTCCCACGTCTTACGTTTCACGTTTCACGTTTCACGTCCCATGTCTCACGTCTGACATCTCACGTCTCACGTTCCATGTTCCACGTCTCACGTTTCATGTCTCACGTCCTACGTCCAACGTTCTACGTCTCACGTCCTACGTTTCACGTTCCACGTCCTACATCCTACGTCTCACGTTCCACATCCTACGTCTCACGTCTCATGTCGCACGTCCCACGTCTCAACTTCCGCATTCCACGTAGCACGTCTCACGTCTTACGTAGCACGTCTCACGTCTCACATTATTGCACTGAAATACTTGATTCTTTCATAAAATAATGGTACTTTGATTTACTGGTTGCAGTATAGCTAAGGTTCTTCTTTACTGTTTATTCTTCTTCAAGTTTCTTATTGATCAAAACAAGAGAAATGACATTATTTCACCGGAAATAGGAAAGCTAACCCTATGCAACAACAAATAATTTGAAGTTTTTGCATATGTCTGCTATCATTACATGAATGATTTTAGAAAATTGTTTAGATGTTGGCAGACAATATTTTTTTATTGGTTTTCTGTTCTGACATTCAATATGCGAAGAGATGTGTCAAAAAATTCTAATCAAGGGTGGGCAAAAAATACATTTTTTATAATCTAATCTATTTTTTCTATGATCTAATCCATTTAATATTTATTTTAGTAAAAATTCAATCCATTTTATTGGATATGGATATCAATCTGATATATATTTTATATATTTTATGAATTGGATATCCATTCTCTAACTCTAGATTTTCAAAATGGATAATCCAATCCAAATTTTCAGTTTATATTTTTAGTTAGGTTAGGCTAAAAGTTGAGACCGAGTAGTCCAAATTTAGTCGTATGTGATTGAGTTGGCGTGACCTTATACAAAATTTGGCCGAATTTTGTCAAGTCAGTCTCGGTCGAAATTTGGCCCAGCTGATCCTGGACAAAATTTGGAAGTATTCGGTTGAGTTCACCCCGACCCAAATTTGACTGCATTGGCCTAAGTCGACCTAGACAAAATTTGACCGTATTCGACCGAGACAACTGCGACCAAAATTTGGCTGTATTCAACCTAGTTGGCTCCAGTCAAAATTTGGTCAAATTCAATCGAGTTGGCTCCGATTGAGATTTGTCCGAGTCGGCCCTGGCCCAAATTTGGCTGAGACGGCCTAGGGTGAAATTTGGCCGTATTCAAATGAGTCGATCACGATCGAAATTTGGCCGTATTCAACTAAGTTGGACCAAAATTCGGCCGAATTTAGTCGAGTTGGCTTCAGTCAAAATTTGGTTGTGTTGGCCTCGACCAAAATTTGATCGAGTTGGTCCTGGCCTGAATTTGGTCGTATTCGGCAGAGTCGATCATGGCCGAAATTTGGTCATATTTAGGCAAGTCGATCCTAACCTAAATTTGACCAAATTCAGTCGAGTTGGTCATGACCAAAATTTGGTCAAGTCGGCACTTGTCCAAATTTAGCCGTATTCGGTCGACTAAATCCCGAACGAAATTTTACTATATTAAACTTAGTCAGCTGTGATTGAAAATTGGTCATGTTCAGTGAAGTCGGTCTCGGCTGACGAATTTAGTGGAGTCAACCCTGACCGAAATTTGACTGATTAGGACTTGACCCAAATGTGGCCATATTTGGCCAAGTCGGCTCTGGCCAAAATTTGGTCGTATTAGGCAAAATCAGCCCTGGCCGAAATTCAGTCGAATCCAGTCAAGTCGATCTTGACTGAAATTTTGTTGAGTCAACCTTAGCCTAAATTTGGTCACGTCGTCCCCGATCGAAAGTCATCCAAGTTCATCCCATGCTGAAATTTGACCTCGTTGGCCTCGACAAAAAATCTGTCAAATTTTATGGTGTCAACTCTATTGAAAATCTAATCCAAATCCATTTTGGATCCAAATAATGGATGTGGATCCAAATTTGTGTTCATAGGGCTGACACCAAAGAATTTGATAGATTTGGCCGAATACTTCCAAATTTTGTCCAGGACCAACTGGGTCAAATCTCGATCGGGACCGACTTGATAGAATTCGGCCAAATTTTGTACAGTGTCACGCCAACTCAATCAAATACGACAAAATTTAGGCTAGTCCGTCTTAACCTTTAGCCTAACCTAACAAAAAATATAAAGTCAAATTTTGGATTGGATATTTTGGATTATCCATTTTGAAAATCTAGATTTCGAGAATGGATATTCAATCCATAAAATATATAAAATATAGATTAAATTGATATCCAGATCTAATAAAATGGATTTTAAATTGATTGGAATTTTAATAGAATGGATTGGATCATAGAAAAAATAGGTTGGATCATAAAAATTGAATTTTTTGCCCACTCTTATTGCTGACATTATCACCCCTTGTCTTAACTTTTTATAAAGCTGCTTTTTTGGGTGTATGTACCTAGCCTAAGGTTGAATGTCATAACTTGTAATGTATTCTTCCCTTTTTCACACACATACATACATATATATGGTATACAGCTGAGAATTAACTCGCCAATTTTTTATCACGTCCAAATTCAAGTGATGTTATGATGTCCAAATTCAAGTGATGTTATGATGCTAATTCTCAAGGCACATTTGTGTTAGTAACCACTGTAGTTAAATCCGTAATCTAGTTATCTGGTTCAGTAAATATATTTACGTCCAACTTTCACTTTATATACTCCATTCTGGAGAAAATTTGGTGGAAAAGTAAATTTATTAAAGAAAAATACTTTATGTTTTGGTGCTTAAGTTTTGTGAAATAAATGTGTGTGCAGGGGTTCATGACTCGTTTTGGACACATGCATGTGACGTGGAGAAAATGAGTCACATTCTTAGAGAAAAGTTTGTGGAGCTTTATAACATGCCAATACTTGAAAATGTAAGGTTTTGCTGTATTATGAGAAACATTGGCTTATGTAATTGGAACACATGGAAAAGAGTTATTTCTTACTTTCTCATCATCAAATATTAAACATCACGATAATAGCATCATTCTACTTAATGCAAATCCTTTTGCTTTTAAACCAATAGAGGGAGAAAGAAAACCTCATTATTTGATCTGTTAACAGTTGTTGGAAGGCTTTGAGACATCACACCCGAGATTAGCTTTCCCTCCTGTGCCAGAGAGAGGTGATTTTGACTTGGGGAAGGTTCTCGAGTCTCCATACTTCTTCAACTGAAAGTTCCTTCAAAGGAAGCTATTACAAGATTCCCTGGAAGTGTTGTTGCCTTCACTTTTGAGGCAAAATAGTTCAGAATCTTCTGCTTCTGAGACAACACTTCATCCGGTCGGAAGTTGTACTTCAAAGAAAGACCCCAAGTTGTTTTTGGGAAAGGCCTGGAAAGAAGTCTCGTGTTGCTAGAATGCTCAAAACAATACTTATTTGGCTGGTTTAAGAAGAACGAAGCTTTCATCATTTTTTACATATCTATTATTGGCGATTTCCTCCACTCAAACTGGGTTTGCAGGAAAGCTTAAGCACAATGCGGAGGAGCTGAAGACCTTAGCTGATTTTGATAATGTAAACCATTTTCTATCTGTTTACCTGTGCTATAATGTATGAATATCTGTATTACATCAAAGATTGAAAGATAGATCGTTAGGCATAGAATAAATCATTTTTGTAACATGTACATAGAGTTATTCATTTCATTAACTTCAATTATATATTAAAATTTTATCAAGATTGAAGTAGATAGCAGAGTTCATCCTTGTTATGTCTATCCGCTTGATGCTATAAATCTGATATAGTTTCATTTCTAAGGCCTGCAAAGAGAATTGTGGCCATATCATCTTATCTTCCTTTCTAATGTCTTCAAGTAACCTTCTTGCTTTTAAACTGTGACCCATGTTTGAGTTAAACCTGAAGGCCATAAACATTGGTTGTCAGATTTTGCTAAACCGGGTAAATTTTTTATTCCTTTTAAATATTTTGTGTTATTTATTATCTTGTAGTTGCTTTATTTCTTGACTTTTCATTGTCCTTTACATATCAAAGACTTGATCATATTGTTGGCAGTTCATACTATTGGCTCATAGAGCTTACAGTAAGGAGACTGATAGATGTCTGGAGCTTTTGAGAATTTGCAATTTCATTTTTCTTGGATGATTTTCTCATTATTTAAAGGTGCTCATTATGTTGATAATCGGGCTCGAAATTCACGAAAAACCTAAATCCCTCTATCCTCTGCTGACTGTTGCAATAAAATTATAGATGTTACTAAATCTATCATGGTTTCCAGATTATCTTTTTCAGAATAAAAATTGGAACAAAAAGAAATTGTTTTAAATTTAACTATTCCAAAATTTATAGCAGAGATTTAACTTTTCTCTAAATATGAGGCTGCATGAAAAACCAAATCCCAGGGTACAAGAAAAAACAGTCCACTTGTTATGTACCATGATAGCTCAATTTATTACCAAACTAACATATAAAAAGCAACAAACTATGCCAACATAGTCAACTTAACACAGGTTTCACACTCCGGCTTCTTGAACCAACTAATATGTTAGATAACGTACGAAACATTGGTTCTTGGGGCAAGCAATTCATAGATTTCTTAACACTGATCTGATATATGCACAAAGACTGAGATCACATTGAAGGCTGAACTTCAGCAGTACTATTTTTTTCTTAACTCGTCTTCATCCTTCCAACTACTCTTTTGTACTATCAAAACAGTTGCACTAATTTGCAGTGGACCACCCTAAATAGATAAACTTTCTTCCCTCATCATTGCTATTTTTTTCTTATATAAAGGTGATATACTCTTACTACTCCTTCCAACAATAATGTGTAAATTTTCATTTTCTCTTTCATTGCATATAAGCTTATTTTATTTTAATTAGTACGCGATTTTTCATCAGTTAACAAATAATTATAAATTTAGTTTCTAGATACACCTGCGTTGAATACTCAGAAATATATTCTGGTTATGAAAGAAAAAAAAATAACATATTTAAGCTGAAAACTGATGCTTTTAATAACATTTTGAGTTAACACCAACAAACAACAAAGTTCTAGAAAATAAAATACGAACTTTAATATTTTTAAAAGCCACATGGAAATCATGTATAAATTGGTATATTAGTTTATGTATTATACATAATAATTCTTTACTTTTACACAATTAAGATTTAAATAATAAATAAATTAGTTCCATATATAAATTTCTGAATCATCATCTTGACGAGTTATTTTCACTCTTAGGTGACTTATCATAAGCTCAAACATTAATTCCAATATTTTTTATATTGTTGTAGAGAGAGAAGAAAAAAAAAGGGTGAGAAAAATGAAATGACAGCAGTTTTGGCATTATTTAGTGAATAGGAAAAGAAACAAAAACCAGCTATAGTGCTACATAGACCACAAATCAGAATCACCCACTTGCAATCACCAATACACTTTGAAGACAACACAACACACCAAACTGTATCATTACTCTGCACACTACTTAGTACAAGGATCCTAAGTTAATAAACAATTTATTAAACATATTGTTGATTTTAACAACTTATAATTATAACTAATTGAGAATATCTAATATGAGTTTGTGTTGTGTCACCATACTTATCATTTTGAAGGAGAGACAGAACATGTGGGCTGCAGCAAAATCTATGAATGTGCACTTGTTGATGTATTCCTATGCTGTGTTCTGCTGTGGTGGTCCTTCTCAATCTTCACGACACCACCTTTTAAGGTCACACATCACTGTCTTCAATTTTGAAGGATAGGAAATAAGTGAATATCATGTCCCAATTTTAATTCTCTGGATTCTAAAATAATCAGAAATTTAACATTTCTCATTTCTTGTAAGCAAAAGAAAGAGCCACGTGTACGGAGAAGATAAGTTTGGATGGAGATTAACCACATGATATTGTGACACGACATGTTCTATTTTGAATCAAAGAGGACTTGTTTCCAGATTATTATAATGTAATTATATGTATATATATAATATTTAGAATCGTGTACATTGAGGTATATTTTTATTCCAACAAAAATATTTGATAGGATGTGATGACGCAGATATTTGTATGATCATATCTTTGTCTGTCTTTTGTTGTTTCTACGTATGCATACACATCAGATACAAGGTGGCAAAACAAATTATTAAATTTTGTGGAAAAAAAAAAGTGAAATATTTTGGAATATTCCATAATCATTCCGTGATGAAATAATTAATGTAAACAAACCAATGTTCTCAATCCACCTTACTATAATGCTTCTTTCTTAACCAAAGCAAATTATTATAGTTTTGAATCCAATTTTCAAGTCTAACTTTTGGCTAAAACAATCTTTTCTTAGACTTACTTTCAACTTTGTCATGTTAATACAAAATAAAATCGTTAATGAAACGAAAATTAGTTTCAATTCCACTTAGTCATTGTAAAATATTTTTATCATCATTTATAGAGTTTAAAATGCATTAATTAAGAAGGAAAATATAATCACGTGATTGAATTGAATTACCAATTGTAGTAGTACTATATAGTTAAACCGCCAAGATGGCGTGCCCACTCCAACAACGTAGCAGAAAGAGACTTCAATAATTCAATATTATGTTCCATCCTTTTATTAGTTAATCGTTGTACTTAACCAAAATCTTTATCAAGTTATTATTAAACTGACACGTAGGAAATAATTATTTATGATATTGACTTTTCCTCAGAAGAAACTCGTTTTCTGAATGATTTAATTAATTATCAAAGTTTTGAGGTTTCCTTGGCACTTGATCGAAAACGATGTCGTTGCCAACATTGACCTTCGTGTTTCTCCCTCAAGAAAACGACGATTCAAAGGAATTAACTTTGGGCATGAATTAGTTGAAAGTGGTTAATTAAAGGTTTGGTTTTATTGAAGACGTTACTCATTGTTGTTACCAAAGATAAAAAAGAAAATGGGGACCACGTGCCGAATATTTGGACATGAAAGTGCAAGTATGTGGAAATTGCTACCCCTTCCTTTCAATATCCTTGTGTTCTAATTTTGAATCCTATCGGAATTAGATTCTTTGGCAGAAATGAAAACAACTTTGAATATAGCATTTACATGTGTTTGTTCTTACGGAAGTTTCCAGGAACTTACCCTTAAGTTTTATTATGAGCCACAAAACATGGACTATCAGATAAATGCCACAACATCATCTCATTGTCGCCAAGTCCAAAAAATATTCACAAAGACAAAATACATTTTTTATCCTGAGGTTGGGATTTAGGCTTTCGTGTTTTTTTTTTTTATAGATTGATTTGGGAAGAGGGTGAGGAATAGATCGAAAGAATTAGAGGGTGAAATTGGTATTATTTTTTATTTTTTAAAAGGATTTAGAATTGATTTTGGAGTGGATTAAAAAATGAAATTTATGAAAGTTCGTAACCGAATTGATTGATGTGACATATTAAAAAAATAATAGATAAAAAGTTATATGATCAAAATGTTCCTAATGTTAAAAATAATATATAAATAATTTTGAATTATTTTTATAAATTTTATTGAATGATTGAAATTATAAAAAAATTATTTATAAAAAAATGAATAGTACAATATATTTGGTATGAAAAGAAATTTAACATTTACATATTAAATATTTAAGTAAGAAATAATTTATTTACATAGAGATTTTATTTTCTTTTTAGTGGTAATAAAAAGGCTTAAATACATTTTTTGTCCTCATTCTTGTTGCGGATGGTCCTCATTTTGACAGAATGTTTAAAATGATCTTCATTTTTACAGAATGTTTAAAATGGTCCTCATTCTCATAATTCGTGTTTTATTTGGTCCTTTTCTGTGACGCCGTTTAAATTATTAACGGATCATTGTACAGGTGACACGATTTGTATTAGGGTGTATTATGTGTACTGTACATGTGTTGTGTTGTGTGATAATTATATATCTGAGAATAAATAAATAAGTTAGGATTTTAGTAAAGAATGTTTAGGAATTTAAATATAAATTAAAAGTCTCACTATGAATATAAATAAAAGAGTTGAGTGTTATATAAAGAAAAAGAAAATAATAAATTCTAAATTTTGATTTTGTATTGAAAGGGACAGCAGATTTGTTATAAGAAACTCAACAGATTTCCGTGCCACTACAAATTATTTGTTGAAAGTGAGTAAAAGAAAAATTTAGCAGTAACATTTAACTTAATTAAAAAAAAAATAGACCCCTTCCGCTATCTTCAAAATGTTAGACTTACTCTGAATTGACAATTTATTAGCCTCTGTAGAGTTTAAATATGAAAGAGCTCTAAACATGTAATATATAATTATATAACACAATGATGAACTCTCGTGAGTCGTAATCTAAAATATATTAAACCTTTTTTTTAATCCAGTAATGCATATCTAAGAATGTTAGAGGTTCGTAAAAGAATAAAAAATATTTTCAGAAGAAAATTAGCAGTAAAAGACAAATTACGTTTATTTTGTTAAAGAGTATCGGTTATTATATTTATTGTAATTCCGCTTAAGTAGCCTCTGAAATATCTCCTAGACATGAATGATTGGTGTGGCTCACGTGGTAATTGTAATTGTCATTTCATAAGGAAAAATGGCTGCACTATTAATTATAATGTTTAAAGATGATTTTGTAAATCAATAATTGTGTTCATTTGTTTGGAAAAGCAACGTATGAGGACATTATTTGTGTTTTCACTCGCTGTCAACTTTCAAATTCTATATTTTATGTCTACTTGCATTTCTACACGTGACTAATTACGTACCTTCATTCGTATTCTTCCATCAAAAATACTTAATCAACTCTATATTTTTAATTGGATTTTAGTATATCATTTGTAGAAGTTTGTGGATACGAACTCGAAGCAAATAGTGACACAATATTTGCAATTTTTATTTCAAAATAGAAAATACAAAAGAGTGTTGCAAACACGATATGCTAAGAACAGCAAATTTATCCAAAAATATTTTATAAGCGTTAATGTATTTCTTCACTTTGAATATGGAAAGTCTTTGGTTGTATTTGGATTGAGGAGATGATCTGATGAAAAGTCGATAAATGAATTTGAAATGACAAAGAAATGATTGTAATATTGTTTGTTGTATCGGATAAATGAAAAAATTTGAAAAAAAATCATAAAAAATTAAGAATAATTTGATAGTTGTGATAAATAAAATAAAATGTTTTGATAAATTAAAATATAAAATTACACTTTTACTTTTATAATTAAAATGAATAAAAAATAAAATCTATTTAGATAAAATTAAATTTTAATAAATATAGCTAATTTAAAATAAAATGTGATTTATTGTAAATAAATTTAATAATATATTGAACTATAAAAAGAATAATAATATATGCACAAAATGTGAACATTCAAGGTGCAGTTAAAATAATATTATTAGTATATGTATATCTTACTTTGCTTTGTAACAGAGACAAAAAAAAAAAAAAAAAGACAATTTAAATCTGTCATTTCAGTGGCTATTTAAGGCAAATTTTCATTTTGTGCGAAAATCATAATCTCTTTTTTCTCTTGCAATTTTATACCTCGAAAAATCATAGCAATATGTTGATCCAAATACTCGGTTTAATATCAATTGGAACTAGTCAAATGCAAAAAAAGTAAAATAAAAAAATACACTTGTTACTTTAGATAGATATAAATAGGTATAATTACTCGTATAGTATTCAGTAGTTTGGTGCTAGTGTGTCAAATAGGTACTCGGTTTAAAAAAAGTGTCAATTGTATCCCAACTTTTGAAAAAGTGTTTCAATTAGGTCCCTATCAAACAGAATTGATTAACATCGTTAGTCAACATGTCACGTGTCAGTATGTGGTTTTTTTAATTTTTTTAATTTTTTTAAAATTTTTGAAAATAAAAATAAAAATGCCATGTGTCAAGTGTCTGTGTGTGACACGTGGCATTGTCAGTGCCACGTGGCATCGTAATGCCACGTGTCTCACTATCAGATGTAATTATGTTGATTTTTATTTAGTCTCCATATACGTCTTTTTGTTTCAATTTAGTATCTAAGTATGTGTATTTGATTCAATTTTGTTCCAATTTTTTTTAATAATTAAAATATTTTTGTAATCCATTTTTTATAAGATTAAAAATAATTAAGTATAAATATTTTTACAAAATTAAGTACTAATATTTATTTTTTTCTTTCAATTTCAGACCAAATTTATTATTTGTATAAATGTTATACTAATATTTTTTATTAAAAATGACTTTTTAACATATTACTTTATTAATTACTTTTTTATTAAGTACTCAGTTGTTAATTTTTATTTTTTTTTTCAAAATAGAACAATATTGTCTCTTACTAATTTTAAACCAAAATTTTTATTGGTATGAATGTAATACTATTTTTTTTTATTAAAAATGACTTAATAAAATGACTTTTACCACTAAATTTTACTATAAATATCAAATACTTAATTTTTGTAAAACTTTTATACTTAATTACTTTTAATTTTATAAAAAATGGATTTTAATTATTAAAAAATATTATGTCAAAATTGAATCAGATACACATAAGTACGTACTAAATTGAAACAAAAAAATATTATGAGGACTAAATCGAAATCAACATAATGGCATCTGATAGTGATACTGACACGTGGCACTGCAATGTCACGTGGCACTGACAATGCCACGTGGCACACACACGGACTTGACACATGACATTTTTATTTTATTTTATTTCCAAAAAAAATTTAAAAAAATTAAAAAAATTAAAAAAAAATTAAAAAAAAAACAAAAAAATCACATACTGACACGTGGGAGTTGACTAACTGTCTGGAAGGAACATAATTGAAACACTTTTTCAAAAATCGGAATGCAATTGACACTTTTTAAAATCGAATACCTATTTGACACACTAGCTCCAAATTGGGTATTATACGAGTAATTATACCATATAAATATGACAAGTTGTTTATATTTCAAAAGAAAACGAGAAAAATAATTACTGCTTTGAACAGGCACAAATATGACAAATTGGAAATATAAAATTTGAGAAAAGCCTTCTATGGTTACTTATGGAGACAAAATTGAATGCGGTTTACTTTGTAGAAAATGAAGTAAAACGGCAGAAGAAAAACAAAATGTGAAATGACTATAGTACAAAATTTGTTGCTATTTTAATAGAAAATTAAATAAAAACAACAACATGCATTTACTTCATACTACTGTTTATACTACTGGTGAAAACACGTATCTATTTAATTTATTATGATAATAAAAAGAAGTATTTATATCATTATTATTTCAAAAATATATATAAAATAAATCATTTTTATAATTTTATTAAAGATGGTTAATTAAATTTTAAAAAATAATTATAAAATTTAAATGATAAAATAATAAAATGATTTATATGAGTAAAAATAAAACTGGTAACGAAATATGTATCAAAATAATTATAAAAACTAATCTTTTTATTAACAGACATAAATAATAATACAAAAAAAAAAACTGTTATAATTAGTAGAGTTACATGCTCCACGAGTTTTCTATTTTTTATGATAATAAAATATAAAAAATATTGTTATTACTATTATAATTATTAAAATAGATGAAAAAAATTATAAAAGTAATATTGTTATTGGAGGTTGTAGTATCTCATTTTAGTAGCTTAAAACTAATAAAATATAACATTTCATCATAATATTCAAAATAGATAAACTTAGTGTATAAAATATATTAATACAGTAATACAAAAGATAGAATTATAAAAATATAACATTTATACACTCAAACTAAACTAATTAATTCATTACAAAGACTACATCTTCCCCATACCTCTAACTAGTGGCTCCTTATTCTTAAGGTGTCTTTAAACTTACAATTTCATTTGCCCATACCTAATAGGTGATTATCGCAAAAGAAAGAGACCAATAACAAAAGAAACAAAGCACACAAAAGGGTAAGCTAGTATATGAAAGAGTTGACTTAAAACCAATAAATAATTATATATATATATATATATATATATATATATATATATATATATATATATATATATATATATATAGCTAAACATGGCTAAAATACAAGGAATAAATTTGCACACAAAACATCTTAACTTAATTGTCCAGATATATGTCATTGATAAAGAATTCATGGAGGTGTATACATGTGATTGTCCCTAAACTCTGCAGAGACTAGTCTCAAGGGGTCATCATCCAACCACACACAAGGTTAATCCCTTGAGTACCTAGAACCCAAACAAGTCCAAATGCTAGCATCTCTTACGATTCTCACCACATAACTTATTCTACTGTATTTAAGATGTGAAAAATTATTAAAGTCAAGGATACATCCTTACTAACATTTCTTGTGTCAAGACATACACTAAGATTATCACCACAAAGAATTTCTCCTTGAAATTCCTCAAACACCATCATCCATGTCCCCAACTATATTATCACCTCAATCAATAATAAACAACATTGTAAACATACATCAACTCCATAACAAGTCTATACCAAACAACCAAAGATGAAAACAAGGTCAACATACAAAATTGGCCTTCAATTTCATTCTTATCGCAAAAGACAACACTTTTTAGCGCTCAGCAGCCTGCAGTTAAAATGCTCCAGACTTGTAGTGAAAAGATGGCGTTAAACAGTGCACTGCTAGTGCACTACTGCCACTTAGCGCCACAACATTCGCAAACCATGACGCTCAGCGGCCTGGAGCTAAAATGCTCATGGACCTACACAAGGAGGTTGACATTTAGCGCTAGTCCGCCACCTCTCAGCATTATATCATATATCAACAGATGAAAATCTTTGATTTGGGGAAATGAGACTTGTTCAATTGATCAATTTGGTACTCCCTTTTAGTGATTTGGTCAAAAATAGTTTTAAAACATTAGGCTCGTACCCATTCGCTCAATTTCTCATATTATAATTCCTTCAATCAACACAAAATCAACCAAAACACTTAAGCATGAAACAATCATCCAAACCATACAAATCAAATAAGCCATACACATTAAATCAGATTCATCATAACCAACCAAATTACCATTCCCAAGGGCAATATTGCAATAACATAAAAAACATCAAATTGATAAACTCACCCACATATAAATACTAGCTTCCCTTACCTGTTAGAAGGGCTCAACAAGCTTAGTGACACATAATCACCTTTAGATCCATAAGTTGCTCTATATACACCTAGGAACAATACAAGAACAATTAGGACATACCATTATCAGTTATGGCTTAAAAGATGCATGCAAGTGGAATAAGACTCACATGAACTGATCGGTCCAAATTGAAGAGTTCACCGTGAGGATCAATCCTATTATCTCAGTTCTTTAATCAGACGAGTAGAGAGGAAGAACTTTTAGATAAAAGTCAAAGAACTTTAGAAAAGTGACTTATAGAAAAATAATGTGTTTCACAAAAGTGTGTTTTAAGAATAGTTAATAAGAACTCTATTTATACTAAACCTTTTTAACTTTTCAATAATTGAGTCTCAATAGTTTTTAACAATTATCACTTCTAAAATGTCATTTTTTAAGTTTTACAGAGTAAATTTATTTCTTTTACATATTATTTTTTATGTATGATAAAAATAATCATTTAAAAGATAAAATGATAAGAAGAAATAATAATGGATATTAAAATAATAAATGATAAGCAGGTATGTGATATATTAAAGAAGTTGAGTGATTTTGAAAGTGTGGTTATTAGAAATATAAAATAAGAGAAAAAAATAAATGCTAAATTGAAAAATAAGATTAGGAGTTAACTAATAATTCAACGTAGTATTATATATATATATATATATATATATATATATATATATATATATATATATATATATATATATATATAAAGAAATATCTTCTTTTGTTTTCACATTTTGTTATTTCAGTTTTACCCTTAATATTATTTTAAAAATTAATTATTTTATAAATAATTTATCTTTAACTGTTATTCTAAAAACTTCTTTGGTCTTTAATTTTAAAAACTTATTATATTTTATTTTTCTAATTTTACATTAGACAATTATTTTAAAAATTAATTATATTTTTTTTATTGATCTTAACTCAAATTTTTATGAAAATTAAAAATTATAAAATGCGAATACACTAGCATCGGCTTGTAAGATGAGGTTTGCACTTCACTAATATATTATGAAATTATCTTATCTATAGTCGATGTGAGACTTCCAAGACTCCCCTCACGTCAAGGTATATTCATATCGTGCGTGGAACTAGAGATGAGTGGTCTGATAGTAGGCCGAGATAGTGGATTGAACAGAATGTCCAAGAAAGTTCGTTATGATAGACTTTAATTTTGTTTAAATAATGGTTCTGATACCATATTAGAAGTGAATTTTAAGCCTAACTCAATCCCACATGAGAATATTTAATACTCTCAATTTAAGTGTTTTATATCATAAACCTTTCATTTACTAGGTAATATAAAAAAAATCTTTACTTATTATTATTCATTTTTGTTTCATATGAAGAATTTTTTTTGTTTCGCTAAAATAATTTTTGTTATTTCTCGACCATTGAATATATGTTGATATTTAAAAAGTTTTCTTATACCTCTAAGGTATTTTTCATCTTATCATACCCTTAATTATACATTTGTTTTTCTTTGTGTGATTCATTTAAATAGTCTCTCAAATTGTTTTTAAGATACACATTTCTTAATTTTTTTAATATTTTTATTTGTTATTTATTTTTATCATGTAAAATACTATTTCGATATATTTTATCTAATTATTTTTTATTTTCCAACTCATTATCAATCATACTCTAATATTTTTCACTATAATTATATAAATAACTTTTAATTACTATAATATAAAAATATAATGTAATTGTCATGAGTATTTTTTTTTATCACCATCCAATATATATTGGAGTTAAAAAGATACAAGATCTATGTCAAAATTTTATTATTATGTTTATTATTTGTTCTTTGCGTCATTTTGATCAAGTGATGTGTTATAACTTTTATTAGTGTATAAAAAAGAGATTCATTAAAATTTAAAAAATTGAAGTAAACAAACATTTAAAATATATTTTAATTTGAATATTTATCTTCCTTTTATATTTTTTTAAAAAAATATTTTTAAATTTTATCAACTAGGTTTGATTAATGTTTACAAATTTAATAAATGTTTTGGTTCTCATACAATTTTATTTGGTATTCTAATCTAAAATGCAAATAATTATAATTTATTTTAAAGTATTTGATATCGAAGAAACAACCATCCTCCTAATATTGAATATTTGATAATATATTTACTTTACCGTAATTTTTTATTATTTTATAAAATTAATTAAAATTAATATTGAAGTAGTAAGAAAACGGGTACGAGTGTGGGTACGAGATTATATCCATTATCTAGTGGAGATGGGGATGAGACAAAAAATTGATATTTGTTGAATTTAAGTATGAAAATGACGATAAATTTTTTCTACAGAGATAAGTATGGGATAGCGAAATTCGTTCTCACCGCCCGTCCCATTGTCATTTCTAGTAACGAAAGTGACAATAAATATATCGAAGTTAGTTGGTACAAATTATTGATCAAAGTAAATATCTGGTCTTGAACCATTGATTTTTTTTTTTCTTTTTTTACTTTGATTAAGAAGAAGAGTGATATAAGTTTAAAATTTTAGAAAATATTGTAAAATAATTTAGGCTTTTGTATAAACGAAATAATTTAGTGTAGGGATCAGGAATAATTCAAGTACATAAACTCATGTTTGTATATTGAATTAAATGGTGGTCGACTCATCATGGCCTTTTCTCTCTGGAATTGGTTTTGCTGCATTGATGGGTCTCTTTCAATTTTTAACAATTTTTTCTTTCTTGCTCGTCCATGGCTTATTCTGATACTGTCTCTTCTGACATCTCTTTTGCCACCAATACATTTGATCTGTACATATATATATATTAATTATGTCAATGTGCACGCATCTAATGATAAGTTAGATGACACTATTTATACAACTTGAGTATCAGACGTTAAACTTTTGATTAAGAGTAAGGAGTATATTGATCATGTTACTCCGAAAGTGATTTTTATTGTTTTTGCTTTTGCTAAAGTTACCTATTAGCAAAAAATTGATGCTCATGTATGCATTGTTCTCAAGGGTACCATTCACTCTTATTTAAAACAAATTTTTTCTTCCTACGAAACATGTTTTGAAATTTGGGAACACGTCAAATTATTATACACCAATGATACTTAACATCTATTATGGTGTTTGTCATGATCCTTTCAATGTTGTTGCTTCTCGACATCAGGATTCTATGGTTTATTACCCATGTCCAAGAAATAGAGCACCAATCAAATTTTTTCATGATATTGGCATTACACGAACTTGCTAATAAATATTTAATGTTCGTGATCAAATTTTGGGTTAATCTATTGTACCAATTTGACTTCTATTTGTTCCACTATTTTGCGTGTACCAAGTAAACCCATCAATGATACACATGTTTCTATTGATGATTTCTCTGTATTGGTCTTCTTAACAAAATGATTTCAATTGCTCTCGCAAGTCGGAAAAAGGACAAGGACGTCACAAGTGTGACCATTATGACAAGATAGGCCACAAGATTGACAGGTGTTATGCATTACATGGCCGCCTTGATATGTTGTTGTTCATATTGTGAGGATGGCCGCCTTGATCTCTTGTTGTTCATATTGTGAGGGAGGACCAATCTGAACAATAACAAATTGAAGATGACGTCCATGTAATGCATACCACCTTTCAATCTTGTAGGCCTAGCTTACCACAAAGGTCACATTTGTGACGACCTTTTTCAGGCTTGCGAGAACGAATGTGATCATCACATTGAGATACTAATGCAGAGGAATCATCAACTAAAGTAGGTGTATCATTGATGGGTTTACTTTGTACATGCAACAAAGTAGAACCATTAAAAGTCAAATTGGGTACAATAGGTGAACCCAAAATCCGATCATGGATATAGAGATATTTATCAACAAGTCTGTGTAATGGCAATACCATAAAAAACTTAACCAGTGATATATTTTTTGGGTAGGAGAAGAGACAAGACAGAATAACTCATTAAATTCATGAAAAAAACATGAATCTAGCACATATAATAAGCCATAAAGTCCTTATGCCAAGGAGCAACAACATTGAAAATATCATGAAAAAAACACCATAAAGACATTAATATCATTTGTATATAATAATTTGGCCTATTCTCCGACTTCAGGAGACTTCTGTCGTAGGAGCCAAAAAATTGTTTTAAAGAAGAGTGAAGGTACCCTTGAGAACAATGCATAACTAAGCATTGGTCTTCTTCTAACGGGGAACCTCAACAACATATGTAATATCAATCACTTCTTGAATAATATGATCAACATATCTTTGACCTTTAACTGTTAAGCCAAAGTTTATTGTTTAATACCCAAGTCGCATAATTAGTGTCTGTCAACACCCAATTTCGTCCGGGTAAATAAATTTATTTTCAAAAAAAATTTAAAAAATATGAAACATTATTTTCTTCAAAGATTTTCAAACTTTAATTTTAGAAAAAAAAAGAAAAAAAAGATGAAAAAAAAGAAAAAAAAAGGAATAAAGAGATAAGAGCCCAATTTGTTATTAATTATCACACTTCTTCTCATGAGCCTAACAACTCAACCTACTCATAAGAAAGAAAAAAAAATGAATAAAGAGAAAGTAGTGATATGATTCTAATGATTAGAAGAAATATTTCTTCAAATGGTTATAATCAATATTACTAATTAGGATTGATTTTGTGCTCTGATTTACTATGAATTTGATTCTCATAATGTGTTGCTATCATAACCAATTTCTTTATTATATTGTTCATTACAATTAAGGTTGATATTGCATTGATATTGCAATGTGCGAGTATAAATATGCACTCTATCATAACCGGTAAAAAAATTCTCTACACTTCTCTGATTCTTTCCCATCACCACTCCCACATACACACCTCCTGTTTTATCTCTCTTTAAAAAAAAGGTTGAAGGAGGTAGAAAAAAGAAGAAGAAGAAAACATTCTCTACACCCTCTCTTTCTCTCATTACCACCCACATAGACAATGAAATTTTTTTAAGGTACGTCACTCTCCATTCTTTCATCTTTTGATTTAGTTTTTTTCAATTTTCATTCTTTTTTTTAATGAGAAAAAATATTTTTCCCCTTTCTTTATTGTCTGCCCGGCCGCTCGTGTCGCATGACATCCAATTTAGACTTTTGTTTTTTCTAAAAATATATACAAATGATCTAAAAATAAAAAAAAAACTTTCTTTGTTTACTCTTTTATATCTATTTGGCTGCTCACGTCGTAATGACATCTACAACTACTTTAAAATAACTTTAAAAAAATATTAAAAATTTATAAATGATTAAAAAAATAAAAAATAAAAGATTAGAAAAAAAGAATTTATTTCAAGTGTCTATCCGGCAGCTCGCGTCGCGTGACACCAATTTTAAAATAATACTTAATTTAAATAAAAAGGTTTTTAAAATTATAAAACAAATTAAATCATTTTTCAAATATTTTTCCAAATAATTTTTTCATAAAGAACCTGATTCTCAATACGTAGGAGCGAGGATTAATCCTCGTTGGGCCCAAAAAAATAAAACAATATTTTTATCTCTTTTGTAAATTCATCTATTATTATTTGTTGGGAAAATAAATATTTTGGAAAAACCACGCAACTTTTACACATTTAATTAAAGGTACCGTCTTAGGACGGACGTTGTGGGGTGCTAATACCTTCCCCGCGTAACCGACTCTCGGACCCAAAATCTGTTTTTTCGTATAACTTGCTCTTTTTTAATGGTTTTCATAGTTTCCTATAACTATGCTGGCGACTCCAAACTCTGTTTTTACAAATTTTTAATTTTTGGTTCGCCGTCCCGTCGCGATTTCGGTTGCAACAGTGTCACCTAACACGGGTGATAATAAATAATTATATTATAAAGGGTAAAATTGATATTATGAAATGTGGACACAAAAGAGGAAATTCTCTTTATATATTGTTATAGATATTATCAATAAGAAATATATAATTAACTTTTAAAATAATTATTAAATATAAAATTAGAAAAATAAAATATACATACAACATAAGTTTTAAAATAAAATAAAATTATATTTATTAAAAAAAACGTGAAATATATCATAAAAAATGAGAGAATAAATGTTGATAAATAGAAAAAAAATAAAATTTTACAAAAAGTTTATAAAATTAACGATCAATTTTTAAAAATTTAATAAATAATTATATTTTAAAAATTAAAATTTGTATTTTAAACTGTGGACACAAATAATCTCTTTACTATTATATATATATATATACTATATGATTTATCATATTATGTTGATTTTAAATTACTAACCAATGTGTGATACGAAATGCTTATATTTATATGTGATAAGAAAGTAATTGACACGATGACATGTACGAATATAAATAATAAATAAACTTAAAAATAAATATTTTCTTTATAATATTTATGTATATTTATTACATTTTCTTTACAAATCTCGTGCATCCGCTTATATTATATATTAACAATATGTATAATATAAAAGAAAAAATGGGTTAGGAATTAGAAAAGTTGGCGTATAAAATTGAAAAAAAAAATATTATTTTTATAGTATCATACTTGACCAAATATAATGTATTCATTATAATTACCTTAAATTATAAAATAAGTATTGCAGGATTTATTTATTTTTTTAAGTATCTATGGCTTCTTAGACAATCAATTGACAGATTCAAATTATAAATATTCAACTGAATAATTAACTTGATGCAATCAATATTGCACAATTTATTTATTTTAACATTTTATAATAACTTAATTTAAATAATCAGTTTAAATGTTCAAATAATAAATATCTCAACTATTATAATTAGCTTAAGTTAAATAATATAATTAGCTTAAACTAAATAATATAATTTTTATTTCCCTTCATTCCTAATAATAATTATAACAAATTTCATATAATATTACTATAATTATAAAAAAATACTACTATATCTAAAAAATAATATTATAATCATTATTAAATATATTATTATAAAAATTATATAATATACTAAATAAATTTCCTATCATATTATATAAAATCAAAACTTACATATATCGTTTAATTGTTTAGTTGATTGGAGTAAATATTCATTATAATCACTTCAATTATTATAATTATATGAGGCATAAATTTATGTGTAAAAAAAAATTTAATGATATTTAGATTAAAATAAATACCTGAATACGGTGATATAACAATAGAATACTCTTATAGTATAAAATAAATAGACCAAATAGACACCATATAAATTACATAAAAGTAATTTTATTAATGGAGTGTGTAAAGTTGTTGTTATTAGAGTAAAATAGGTACTAAGTTCTAAATATAAATACAGTTGAATTATTCTAATTTATTGGTCAGCGCAAGCTAGAACAACAACTTTTAGTTATTATTATTATTATAATAATTTAGTTATTGCGTTCTGTTTAAGTTGACAGCGAAGTTTTATTTCCTTAAAAACATATTAACAGAATTTCTTTTTTTTTTCAGATACATTACAGATTGAATTTTAGGTAAAAAAATAAAGAACAGATAGATTTAATTGCTAAACTAAGAGATCCAAACAAAATGGCGTTGTTATTACTTGGCGTTTTTCAGGGTCAAAAGAATAAAACTAACAGTAGTGGATGCAATGTATCTTAATCTTTGCATAACCATCTTAAATGATTATCATGGCTAAAGTTAAAAGTGATCAGTTATTAAATGCGGATTAGGCTCTATAATTCGATGTGATATATATAACAATTCACTACAGTGTCTGCTTTTTCAATCTGTCCAAACATTCAGCCAAGAGAGAGAAGATAGAGAGAGAGGTTCTGTTATGCGAGAGTTACTTCCCGCAGAAGGTTCTGTGTGGAATCTATAAAACAAATATGGGGAAAGGGGAAGAGTAAATGCATAGGGAGAGAGAGAGACGGGAAGAGAGAGAAAGGGTATATTTTAAATTGGTTGTTGCAGTGATTGATTTCTAAGAAATCATCAGAAGGGGTTTCGTGGTAGCTTTGTTCTTCTGTCTAGCCGAGATTCTGGAAAATCAAAATCTCCACGTCTTCTTCTAACCATATTCTTGTTTGTCACTTCAAGATTTTCGCCTTACCCTCTCCCCTCAACAACCCAACCCAACGGACTCTGTACTTCTCAATTTTGTTATATATGCTCTGTCACGTGTTGAATTCTGACTTCCCTTCACGAACTGGGTTCCGGGTGGGGCGTAATTCGGGTTTTTTCTACGCCCTCGTTTTTGGGGTTTGATAGGTTCGTCTCTTTTGGGGCATTTTCTTCATTATCGCTTTTTGACAACGATAAGGGGTGTTTTAGTCTCGGCCTCATTGATTGTTGCACACGTGGGTCTGTTCTCTGAGTTGGGGTGCTCTAACTAGGGTTTTCGAGGGGATCCGAGGTTAAAGTTTGTGTCTTTCCGCGAATATCTCTGTTGGGTATGTGCAAAGTTGAGCTGTTGATGCAGTGTTAAGGGTTGAATTGATTGATTAATTGATTTTAAAATTTAGCCTAGAATCTGTTTGGTTGTATTTTTCTTCTTCCGTTGGTTGGACTCTTTTCCGGATTCAGTAATCTGAGAATTTAATAGGTTCCTAATCCAGAATTTTGTCCTTGTTCCTCTTCTATACATTTTATCAGGTGAAGTGCGAGTTTGTGAGGTAAAAAAAAAGGTTATGCCGGATTTTCCTTGATGTTGTTTTGTGTTTAAGCTATTGGTGGGGGTGTGATTCGAACCCTGTGTGCTTTTGATTGGTTTAATATTTTGGTGGACAAAGGGATTGTGATTCATTCTTGTGTTGATTGGTGGATAAGATGAGTAGCAGCGTGTCTGGAAGTTTAGTCCATCAGGGCCAGTTGCTTGTTCATATTGCTGAGAATGGACACTCTTTTGAGTTGGATTGCAATGAAAACACACTTGTTGAGGCAGTTATGAGGTCTATTGAATCTGTTACGGGAATTAATTTCAGTGATCAGCTTGTTCTTTGTTTGGATATGAAGCTGGAATCACATCGCCCGCTATCTGCGTACAAGCTACCATCTGACGAGAGGGAGGTTTTCATATTCAACAAATCAAGGCTTCAAAACAATTCACCGCCTCCACCACCGGAGCAAGTTGATATTCCCAACCATTTGGAGCCTCCATCGCCAGCATCCTCCCACGATTCACACCCTCTTGATGATGCTTCAGATCCTGCTCTGAAGGCTTTACCTTCTTATGAACGACAATTCAGGTACCATTATCATCGGGGGCATGCTATATATACTAGTACTGTGATGAAATATGAGCATTGTGAGAGGCTTTGGAGAGAACAGATGGTCCAAGAAAGAGCAATGGAGGTTGCAAGGGGTAATTTGGATCAGTATTATCGAATGATTAACCAAAGCTATTTCGACTTCATGAAACGTTATATGCAACAACACAGGATGCATTCTGATCTTTTGGTGAATTTTGGGAAGAATGTTGAGAAACTAAGGTCCATCAAACTTCACCCTGCTTTGCAAACTGCTAATCGCAAATGCTTACTGGATTTGGTCAAGGAGGAAAACTTGAGGAAGTCAGTGGAGAATTGCACCAGCTCCCACAAGCAGTTTGAGAATAAAGTGTCACAATTTAAGCAGACTTTTGGGGAAGTGAAGCGTCGGGCGGAGGAATTGTTGTCCACCAGGGCTTTCTTGCCCATCAAGAATATAGAACAACCAATTAAAGAACACCAGAGATACATAAATGAACAAAAGAGTATCATGCAATCTCTGAGGTTAGTTTTTATTTTAACATTTTTCAACTATTTTTTGTGTGCTTTGTCCTGTTAACGGAGCATCTAAAGTTAATGTGTATACCGAGTTTGATATGGCATCCTGTTTTTAACTTGTTACTTCTCTCATGACTTCAATATGCAAAATCTGGTTCTCAACTTCTCATATGTTGTGTTAACACTTAGCGGGCCTGAAATAGTTAAACGCCATTTTGCAAAGTTCTTGATCCATTCCATGTTTTAGGAGTGCCTATAGTTCACTGGAGACGAATCAAATGGAATAATACTTTTGCTGTACTTAATGATTGTTGTAATTTGTAACTTAATTTATATTTTATGTTTATATTTCTCTTCTTCTGAGATATTTTCATAATATTAAACTTATCAGAACATCTTATCAATTATGTTTTCATGGGATTTTTGCAGCAAGGATGTTAACACTGTAAAGAAACTGGTAGATGATTGTCTATCCTCTCAATTGTCTTCCTCACTTCGTCCTCATGATGCAGTTTCAGCCTTGGGTCCTATGTACGATGTTCATGACAAAAATCACCTGCCCAAAATGCAGGCTTGTGATCGTGCTATTTCAAAGCTACTAGAATTTTGCAAGGAAAACAAGAATGAAATGAATAACTTTGTGCACAATTACACTCGAAACATAACCTATGTTTCTTATCTCATCAAAGATCAAAAGCTGCAGTTCCCTGTTTTTAAAGAGGCAATGACTCGTCAGGATGGCTTGTTTGTGGATTTAAAGTTGTTCCACGGTATTGGTGCAGCATACAGAGCTTGCCTTGCAGAGATAGTGAGACGAAAGGCTTCTATGAAGCTGTACATGGGCATGGCTGGGCAAATGGCTGAAAGATTAGCTATAAAACGTGAGGCCGAACTCAGTAGACGAGAGGAGTTTTTGAGAGTTCATAGTTCATGCATTCCTAAAGATGTACTAACGTCTATGGGATTGTTTGACAGTCCAAACCAGTGTGATGTCAATATAGCTCCGTTTGATGGTGATCTGCTTAATATTGACATATCAGACGTGGATCGATATGCTCCTGAATATCTAACAGGAATAACTTCCAAGATGGAGAAGCTAGGAAGCTTTAAAGGTTCAACTGCTTTGAATAGTGATAGCTCTCATTTGGCTGAGGATGTAGATATTGCTGCTGACTCCATTGAGAGATATGATTCTGAAGGCTTGCCAGATGGCAGTGAGTTGATTGAAATTGCTGGAACCTGCAAGATGGAAGTTGAGAATGCAAAACTGAAAGCTGAGCTTGCTGGTAGAATAGCTTTAATATGTTCGCTCTGTCCTGAGGTAGAGTATGAGTCATTGGATGATGAAAGGGTGAATAATATGCTAAAGAATGCTAGAGAAAAGACAGAAGAAGCCTTGCATTTGAAAGATGAATATATTAAACATATTCACTCCATGCTTAAGATGAAGCAAATGCAATGTATGTCATATGAGAAACGTATACAAGAATTGGAGCAGAAATTGTCTGATCAGTATATGCTTGGGCAGAAGCTTTCCAATGTAAATGATGTGGCTGGGAAGGAAATAAAGTCAGAATCTATCAGCAGTGAAGCTCACATGCCTTCCATATCTACTTCTGAGCCCATGGATGAGGTTTCATGCATCTCAAGTTCCCTGGATGCAAAACTTGGTTTGTTCACAGAACATACTGGTAAAGTGTTAGATGGGGTGGATGAAAACATGTTGGATTCCTCTGGAGTTCAGAACCCACAGTTGGACTCATCTATGATGGAGCCTCATCGGGAAGAAGCACAGAGTGCTGATAAAGATAAGAAAGACAAGATAATCGGACAATTAGGCATGTCGTTAACAAACAGTTCTACTGGTGAGAACATACCTGTGTCACATGACCTTGTACCTTTTGACCCCACAGTTTCTCAAGACTCAGAATCCAAAGTAAATGATGATAAGGTGTTGTTGGAACTACGAAGTGCACTTTCAGATAAGTCAGATCAACTGACTGAAACTGAAACCAAGCTTAAAAATGTTATAGAGGAGGTTGTTGTGCTCAAAAGGGAGCTGGAAGCTAGTAAAAAACTACTTGATGAATCTCAGGTAACTGTGGAGTTGAATCATACCCATCATTTTAGGGTTGCAATTTTTGTTTTTTAAATCTGTTGTGTAGTTCTCCTAAACTATTTATTTTTTTTGTCTCTGTTTATTGATTTCTCTCACTTGGCTATCTTAATGTCATTTTTTAATTTCCAATTTCTGTCCGTTTTCTTCACCCGTTTCATACATTATAGAAGCATGCATTCCTATTGGTTATTCTTCTGGAAAGTGTTTAAATTATTCTGTCAAAAACCAAATAAATTATCATCTTTGTATTGCTGTTGCCTTGCGACACCCACATTCTTGCTGTTTTTTAGTGTCTATAGATCCCATTGAAGTGATTATAGATGTATTACTAAAAGTAAATTTCCTAAGCAAAATATGCATTAATTTTGTTGTTCTATAAAGCCATGCCATGCAGAGTTTTATTTGACTCTTGTCAGTTTGGAAGTTTACTATAGATAGGCGAGGCTCACAAGGGCATAGTCTTCTTTAGATACATGTTGCAGATCTGTTGGGCTGAACTACAGGCATTTCTGTAAAAAGAAACCAAATTAAGTTTCTTAATTATTTTGGATATTGGATCTGAGATGAAGTTGAATCCGTATGGTGAATTGAGAATTTCGTTCAAAGACTTGTGTATGATCAGAAGGATATTGGATGAATGAACTTTGTACATGAAGTTTTTTTTTGCCACCACGGCTAAGCTTTATGAACGTTATACACATTGTTGGTTCAGTATTGCGCTTGCCTTTCATATTCTAATGAACTTTTTCACTTTCATTACAGATGAATTGTGCTCACTTGGAAAATTGTTTGCATGAAGCAAGAGAGGAAGCTCAGACTCAAAAAAGTTCTGCTGACAGGAGGGCCTCAGAGTATAGTTCACTACGGACATCTGTCATTAAAACACGCAGCTTTTTTGAAAGACTCAAGACTTGTGTTTATTCTCCCGGTGGTGTGGCTGGTTTTGCAGATTCCCTTCGTAATTTGTCGCAGTCTTTGGCCAAGTAATTTACTTATTCTATGCCCATTCTCACTGAGAAAATATAAAATGACTTATGGTGGTAGACTTGTAGTGATGGAAACAACTTCTTCACTTGTTAGAACTTATGAGTCCCACATTTTAGTACTCTGTTTCTTTTTGAGGGTCAGATTTTGAAGTGTTTTTATTTCTATTTATCTGTTAACTGATTTACATATGTATATATTGTGTGGGGTGGATAGGGAAAGAGTCATATTTTATACAACTATTTTATTAGAATCAAGAATTTTTATTACATTTCTTATTTCATACAAAATAAACTTCAAAGAGTTAAACAAGAACGGAGGAGGTAGTAGGAATGTTCTCATTAAGTTTGATGGTAATGAGGTTATTGATAATAGAGGAATTCATTCAGCAATCACATTGTTAGGTTGACGATTGAGACTTTCTGCAATTGAGTAGACAGTTTTCGCTTCTTTTGTTCTCTTGCATGGAGTGGAATCTGATATAAACATTTCCAACAAATTTAATTTCTATGCTATTTTTCATGAAATGGAGAAGATTCCAGGCCTTTGTTTTAGACTGATGCGCTTTCCATTGATATTTTATATTCATTCTTAATGAACTGCAACTAGAAGGATGATGATTGGAACACTTCTCTTTTTTCAGTTCTGCTAATGACAGAGATGATGATGACATTGCTGAGTTCCGAAAATGCATTCGTGTCTTGGCCGATAAAGTTGGTTTCTTATCGAGGCACCGGGAAGAGCTGCATGAGAAGTACTCAAGAACGGAAGCTGCTAATGAACAGCTTCGGAAAGAATTGGAGGAGAAAATAGACCAGGTCAAAACTTATTACAATAAGCATCAACTTGAGAAGCAGGTATTAGCTTCTAGTTTTCTTAACGTGACAAAAAATGGTTGAGCCTCTGAGATGAGGTAGACAAAAATGGCTGATGATGCTTGTGATTTATTTGCAGGCAAATAAAGAGAAGATTTGTTTTGGTTGCCTGGAAGTTCATGAGATAGCAGCCTTTGTGCTCACTTCTGGTGGGTATTATGAGGCAATTACCAGGAACTGCTCTAATTATTACTTATCCGATGAATCAGTAGCCCTGTTTGCAGAACATGTTCCAAGCCGACCTAACTACATTGTTGGACAAATTGTGCATATCGAACGCCAGATTGTGAAGGCGGCACCCCCTCGGGCTGAAAAATTTAGCACCCCTGACAAAGGGACTGACTGGTTGACCTTGAATTCAGGTTCAACTCCAAACCCATACGGTCTCCCTGTTGGCTGTGAATATTTCCTAGTGACAGTAGCCATGTTACCTGATACCACCATTCATTCATCTTCTCCTTCCTGATCCTGCTTCATCCCTCGCAGCAGATTAGACGTGATGGAAGAATTCAATTGTACATAAACTACATTCAAACTCCCAACTGCTCTTCATTATGCCTCCTGCTTTAACCATTTGTACAGCTCATAAACCAATTTAGTTTCAATCTCCCTCTGTAGATATTTCAATCCTTTTATCACATTTTGTATAGATTGTCAATATTATTTACAACTTCTGCTTATTTGGACTTTTGCTGCTCCTTTCCAAAATTCATATTTTCATATCTAAAATATATTTAATTTAATATAATAATACATACAACCATTTTAAGTCAATTGAAAAATATAATTAGAATATGTTAATTGTTAAATGGTTGGTTTTTTTATTGGTGGGTAAATATATATATTTTTTGCAAGAGGTACTTTTCAAATCCACTTGATTCTAGTGGCTGTAACAGAACCTCTCAAATTACAATGATCTTTTATAGTTATAGTCAGAGTTCAGAAGTCACAGTTTCCCCCACCTAACAACTTATTGCCATATAAATATCTGTATGTGGCACTCATCTCAATGTGATGACATTCCTTTAATGTGATGTTAGGTACGATGATATCCACCATTCTCCCGTCTTCAATGTAATAAAAAGTTGATTCACCATAAAAATTGTTAATTTTGTTGATTCACCATGAAAGTGAAGCTTTGATTTAAAAGTTGCTCTTATGACAGTATTAAGTTAAAAAAAATCATTTGTTTATATTTAAAATCAGATTTTCTAAACTAGAGAGAAACATTGTAGAAACAAACCAGATAATGAGACATTCCTATCCACAGAAGTGATATATCTTCTAATACAACATACCTACCTTCCATTGGGTGGTTAAAAACACAAGAAATAATGCAAATTTCGGATTCTTATATACAGGATATATATATATATATATATATATATATATATATATATATATATATATATATATATACGCACGATTTGTTTGCAGACAATATTACTCAGTGGTCAACGTTAACTATGACGTTAGCAGTCACTGTCCTCTTCTGATATGTTAAGCAAGAACTTTGACAGTGAAGTAATACGAGGAAGGTGAAGAAGAAAATCTCCGAAAGAGTCTTTCCTGGACATGCCCCCAGAAACATCTCTGAAGTCCACTTCAGCAGGCTTGACATCTATTTTAATTTTGATGTTGTGCATTGATTCAAGATCATGGCTAAGAAGAATATTTTTTCCATCAGCAGCATTTTCCTTGTCATGTGAACTCTGCAAAGCTGCAGGGTCCGTCTGCAGAAGACAGTAGAGAGAATTGACCCTTGTGATGAGTGATTTTTCATCAGAAGCTGCTATAACCTGATTGTCATTAAGAAGATGCTGTGCAATTTCCTCCAGCATTTCCTGAAAACCTGGTCTTCCTCTTCCATCACAAAAGGACGGATCCCCACAAGTTATTTGTTCCGAAAGGCAGTGTTCAATGTGGCCAATAAAATCACTCAATGACATAGAAGTGCGGAGTCCAGCCAATTTTATCTGATCGCAATTTCTTGGGCCCTTGGAATCAGTTTCAGAGCTTGTGCTCCCTTCAATTACAAGGTTCTCAAAAGCATCTGGTTGTGTATCAAAATGAGGTGAATCCAAGATTATCTCAGGTTGCTGGCTTACGAAATTAAGATGTGCGTCACACTGAACAAGTTTTTCAAAATTCTTCGCTAACATCCCTTGCGGAAATTCCAAAAAATGTTGCCTACAAAACCACATGATGAAGTTCTCAACATCATGGCCTAGTAAATTACAGGACAACAGGACCTAAACATAATAGTATCAAGTATCAACCTTGATACAAATGAAAACTAGGAAACTTAACCAAATAAACTTGTTACAATAAAACCATTATTCACGAGTCACAAAAAGACTTAACACCAGATTCAATTTAAAACCCTAATAGGTTTGTAGATTATTCTTACTTATACATATTATTATATGTTGCTCAACTTGATATTTTTATACGGTGTAAAACTGCGATTCAACCTTTAACATTACGCTTCAAAAGAGTCCTCTAAAGCCAACAAAAGATACTGCATCAAATGCAACTCAACCTCTCTTCCTCAACTATTTCAGTAAGTTTTTCTTGCTCTTATCGAAAGGTTCTACTGAAAACTAGTTTTCCAGCCCAGCTTATGATAAATCAACAAAAACCATGATATTTCTCAATCTGATCCAATGCAAAACTGTTGAGCTTAACAGCCACACATCAGAAGACTGAAAAGAATATATACCTGTGTTTGCCAGCCTCTCCATCGGTAAAATCTGATGTTGTTTGCCATACTGTATGCTTTCTGGGCTGAGGATTAGTCTCCTTGAAGAAAAGAGGTTGTCTTGCGAGCTGCAACACACAAACGAAACCAATAATTCAATGAAAATGAAACTGAACATTCAGCCAAACATTTTGTATCATTGTATTGTAAAAGAACGCTCAAAGTAGCTATATAGAGAGGTATGAGAATAAAAATTACAGCTACTGTCAACGAGCTAGGTCCCGTATCAGGACAATTTGCCTTAAGTGACATGATATCTGACCACTGGATTTCCATTTTGCTCTTTAGTTCACCTTCAAGAACTTCCCAAACTAGCTTTCGTTTAGCGAAGTAACATTTCGCCACTAAATCACCCTCATGTTTTGATTTATACTGCCACAAAGAGAGATCCTTGAGTTATTTAAAACTCAAAGAAAAATTATATTTTCCCAAAATTCTAGAGACAAGTACTTATATCTAGAATATACCTCCCACGAACCAATTCTTAGAAGTGAAGCTGGGAAATTTGAAGCCTTAAGCTTTTCAACAGAGCCTGATGCAGGCGCAGCCAGACTTTCCTTTTTCAAACCAGAGCTTAAATTTTCATTTTGTGCATTTGCAATAAAAACATTCCCTTGAGAAAGCTTCATCTGTATCAAATGTAATAGTGAAGGGCTCTTCCTAAGACGTAAACCCAGAGGGCTAGGCTCATCAAGTATATTGTACTGGGGAGGAGAACTGGAAGCTGCACTATTTGAACCATTCCATTGCTAAACATGCACAAGGAGAAAAGGAAGTTATAAAAAAATGAATACAAACAAATCCTTAAAATCTGCAACTGTTTCATCTGAGTATTCAAACTTGATCTCATCATTCCAGGGACATAATCCTTTGATTTTTGGACTAATATGTTTGACAGATTGTATTCTTAACATGACAGTATATTACAAGTTTTTTAAAAACTTTGTTTGTGATATGAAAAATGCATGTTCTGTGATCTCAGCTTTATATTGCTGACACTGCTCGCTCAAAGATTAAAACTGTTAGACCCCTGACACAGGTGTATCTATCTATCTAAGAAAAGGGAGAACAATATTAAAAAAGATGAGAAACACACCTCTTGTGAAGCGGATGAAGGTTTGAAACGCTTATTGAGAGGAGCATGCTCTTCTTGCAGCGGTTCCTCCACCTCCAACTTCAACGACACCGTTTCAAGGTCGGAACGGAACGTCATGAAACTCGTTGGTAGAACCATGAAAAATTTTCAGTGAAGCAAGAAATGCTGAGTCGCAAAAGCCCTTAAAAAATGAAAACAGAAAACGCGGAGAAGACCAGAGCAAACAAGAAAAAACGGAACTTTTGTTTTGGTTGGAGTGGGTTGGCAAATGGCGGAAAGAAAACAAAACATCCTTCGATGCTTCAGAGGTGCAGCGCGTGAACGTGATCAATGGCGCGTGCGAATCTTTCAACTGTCTAAAGTAAGACATTTGCTTAGTTCTTGTCGGCGCGTGTGCTGGCACACACACATGAAACGAAACGGGGTCATGGATAATGTGGGCCCTTCTTTTTTCACTTTTAAGTTTAAAGTCACGGTGGCCAATGGTTCAAATATTTATGCCAAGTGTACTCTTTGCATTCAACGACCAAACGGATAAGGGGGCGTTTTCACCCCTTGTGTTTTACATTCTTAATTTTACCTTTTCCTTTTGCTAATTACACTTTCAAAGTTTTCCACTTTGTTTTTGGAACATTGTACATACTATACTATGTTTATGCAATGCTTATAAATTAATTAGGGAATTGTGAACTCTCATAATTAAACTATATTAGCTTTTAGCATTCTTGTTGACTATTGTTTTGGGAGGGAAGTAACTTTTAAGAAGTATTATGAAAGTTCAAAGTTGATAAAAAAAATGAGAACCATAGTTTACATTTACTATCCTAACTAGTTAAGAGAGAGAATGGTGACAACTAGTTTGTATTTAATCTTTAACATTTAACATTTGATGGTATTTGATCTAGTTGAAATTTCTTCTATCGACATTTTTTTTTAGTTCAAACTTGTTGGTTTATATCTTAAAGAGTATTTTTAGAGTAAAATCTCCACTTGAAGTCTTAAATATAATATGTTACTTTTTAATAAATCTTTATCAAAAGTTATATTAAAATTTCATGCTATAAAAGGTGGGTTTTTTTTTTAAGAAGAACACTCAAAATCCTTAGAATTTTTTTATATATATTCTTACTCTAAAGTTTAAATTGATAATTTTTTTAAACCAATAAAAATTTACTAGTGAAATTTATTATTAAAATAAAAATTAAATACGATAGTAATCCCTGTGAAATAAACAATACTTAGAATTTTAAATACCTTTTTTCTGTATAAAAATTTTAAGAATTGTTTTTAAGATAAAGAGAAAATATGTGAAGGAAATAGAATATTATTTTTCTTATTTTCAAAAAAGTGGTTCCGACTTTTTACTATCTTTTATTAATGATTTTTTGGAATTTTTATTAATGTTTTTTTTGAATCTTTATTAATGATTATTAATTTTTATCAATGATTATTAGCAATGCATTTTTACTCTTCAGAGCATCCGACCACTTGAGATGATTAAATGATATGAAAATTAAAGTTATTGGCAACAAGAAACTCTTCAGATCGAATTTTGTCTATAAGGATAAATGTATAACCTTATGCAAACACACATATTTCACTCGAATCAATTAACATTTAAAATAACTTTTAAGAAGAGTGCTACAAACATAATTTTTTATTAATTAAATTTATTAAAAACTTTAAAATCAAGAAAAAATCATTATACTAAATTTTATAACTTCGAACGAATTTCAACCGATAAAAAATATAATTTGATCTTCACAGGAAAGGATGAACGCAAAAACCCAGTTTCAAGTTATCTACTCATGTTCCTCGAAAAACAATGATCAACTGTGTATCCCTTAAATTTTACCTAACAAGACGTTAGCTACACACTATTCAGCATATTTTTCATCATTATTAGATAGAAATCATTCGCAAATTCCATCTAACAGTAAATAGTATTTTTGAAAGAATAATTTATAAACAATTTCACTAATATCCCTCTTCAGTTTTTTTGAAATATCCTTCATTACAACGTAAAAAAAAAAAAAAATCAAGATATACGCAAGAAACAAACTTAATTTTTCTTTAGCAATAACCTGAATTCGAACTTCATCCATAAAAAAAGTATGAAAGTTGCACATCCTGAGCAAATTCACTTGTCATATTAGTGTAAAAACCCGGAACACCGTGTTTCAACTTATCAAATCTGTAAAGTAAAACATATGCCAGCTACACACTTTAACTACTCTTCATTATTAGATAGAATTCATGATAGATTCCACATAAGTATATCACGTAACAGTAAATAGTAATCTGAGAAGAAAGTATTGTAGAGTATTTTGTTAATATTCCTCATTCTACATAACTCACCAAATAGATTATGATGCTCACATGATTTATCATAGCTTACCATAAAAATGCAGAGATAAACAGGAAGATGGGAAACAAATAGCAATACTGGGATGTCAATAAATAGCCATTGTTACATGACACAGAAAGGTGAACCACATTCTAAAGATATCGATGTCTCAATTAGCCAAAACAAACTGTATTCATTTGAAAGCAGATTGGAGGCGTCACAATTCACGACAAAACACAGCTAGGCTTTTGACTCAGTTTTGCAAACACGACATCTATTTAGCATTTCTGTTTACTTTCAGATATGGCAAGGCTCCAATTACGTTGTCATAGTCGCTCCTGCTGACCGGATGCTGTAAAAGACGATAAAAAAATTAAGACACGAGAAAACCAAACCCATAATTTAATAAAATAGTCCAAATCCTAGCCAAAAAATAACTCAAGGTCAACAAGAATAACAGCTTAATCCAGCCGTGTCATTCTAGAAATTCAACTACTGTTGAGATGGATATGGATTAGGCAGAAGTCACTAGTTCAAGATGAGAAGAAGCTCAATACCCGGATTTCTCTCATGAGGGGTGATATCATTTTATCTCTTGTAAAGTTTTCAATTAAAAAAAGCAAAGGTAATATTAGTTCAATTGATAATATTTCAATCAGCTTATAGAGTTGCATACTACTTCACTTTCAAGGATGCAAGTTATAGATAGCTGTATTCACATTAAGTTATCACATAAAATTGAAGTAGTTTGTTGATATTGGACAAGAAAATCGTGGATGCTTTGTTAAATTAGGATTTTGAAATGAGCACAGAACATATGCAACTTGGAATAAACTGCTCAAGGCAGTTCAATGACATATGACTGAGACTTTGGCTAAAAAAAGAATCAATGTCATGTTTTGAATATCAGATGCTCCAAAAGGCTTGTTCATCATACATATCAAGTTCAAAACTGTCATAATCTCCAAATTTCAATTATACACTACACAGATCACTCGAAATCAAATAGCTACATCTGAATAGAATGACACCATATAAACAATGATGAAAATGATAACAGCTGAGTGACATTGATTAAAGAATTAAATATGGAAAGCTTTGACGGAGAAGTGTTAGGAAACAAACCTCTCCCCCATCATGATTTCTTATAGAACTTTCTTTTTATTATTCCTTAATCAATCCCCTTAAAGCACTCATTAGTAGGACTCTACAATAATTATCTGAAAGAAGAAACCCATTACAGACAAAGTCCACATGTAGGAGACAAGAAATAAGAATTCTAAACTTGAATTTGGTATTTGGTAAATGTTCGATTGCAGAAAACTAGAAATCATTAAGATAAAAATAGATTAACATTTCATAGGAAAGGGAGGGGTAAGGCTGAATTGAATATTTTCTGACTTATTATTTGTTGCAAGCTCTTTCTTCCATAAAAATTATGCATAAGAGAAAAAATGCTTTCAAGTATCAACATACAGACATTGAATGCAACAAACTATCATATGGCATGCATTAAATAAGGATAAACAAAATGCGTGGACTGAACTGAACTCTAAAAGTGGTTTAAAAAAACTAGATTAAACTGTATAGTTGTTCAGATGAAATAAACTGGGCAATATAATTTGACTGAACTGAGCCAAACTAAACTATTTGGAATTGTTCGAACTATTTGAATTATTACCAATGTATATCTTATTTTAAAACATATTTTTCAATCTTATAAGATGTAGTTCAGTTTAGTTAAGGTAATTCTATTTAAGAACAATTCAGTTTTTAAAATAATCTAAAAGTACAATTCAGGATTTTATGAAATTCACTTGAATATCAATTTAGTTCAATTCAAATTGTTTTTGAACAGTCTTAACTACATGAGTCACTGAAAGCGTGGTTGTATTAATTTGTGAATTGGAAAGTGACAAACTTCCGTTCAACTACAACCTTAATTGAACATTACTTATGCATTGCAGATTTGCTCATAAGGGCAGATGTTTAAAGTTTGTTTGAATAAATTTCTCTCTAAGCACTTATAACAGAAGAAAATAAGAAAGAAAACAAACAGACTTCTCTAATTCTCATATTAACTTTTCCAAAAGATGATTTTTAATTTATATGTATCTAAGCCAACTTTAGTTTATGAAGAAGGTTTTTTTTCATTTAATTTATTTATTTCTTCTATAGGTATTGATGGGAAACAGTATCCAAATATATATCTAAGCTTAAGCTAATGTTCTGGTCAAATGGGAGAGCAGATTAGAAGACAGAATTGACCCTCCAAAGGCAACGCTATTCTTCTAATCTCATAATTAAAACCAAAGCAAAGAAGCTAGCAAACACACTAAGGTTGTAAAGTTCTAATGAAATGCAGTCTAAACAAGGAAAACTAACACAATGCACAACCAAGCCCCAAAGACAACTAGTAAAACAATAAAAGCAGTCATTGGCCATCACAAAATCCATCCAATATCTAAACGCCCAGACAATTCACCAAACACGGGTAACAAAAAGTGCAGTGGGAACATTAACTTGATTAGGTTAAGCAAGGAGAAAATAGAGAGAATAATAATAGGATTAACATAATCTAACCATTTTGGAGAGTCGTAATTTGCGCTTGGTGTTCTTCTTGACAAGCAAATGCTGCTTACCAGCTCTCCTACGCACAATTTTGCCTCGCCCCGTCACCCTAAACCGCTTTGCCGATGCCTTTATCATCCATTAACCAAATTCAATTTCCAAAAACCCGGAATGAAGTCGGAAAAATAGAGAAAGAGAGAGAGAGATAGAAAGAGACCTTGTGGGTTTTCATTTTGTAGCCCTTAGCGGATACAATGGTGAGAGGGCGAAGGGTTGGAGGGAGAGGAGAAGGAGCTGTGCACAGCTTTTGACGAAGAAGTGGAGCGGAGATGGAAGCTGAAGAACTAAGGTGGAGTGAGTTGGCGCTGTTTGATGCAGGGAATCGAAGTGAAGTGTAAGAGAGACGAGTGGAAGAAGAAGAGCAAGGTAAAAGTCCCAAGGCCAAGGAGACGGTAGCCATTTTCAGTGTGAGGTGAGGTTCGTTGGAGCCAAAGTTCTGGTTTATGGATAAAGCTGAGGTGCTAACTGCCTATGCAGCCAGAGAGCTACCTCTTGTCCTCTAATTTTTCTCCCTCACATTCACCTCATCACAATTTCTTTTCATTTTTTATGTTTAGCAACTTTGCTTGTAATAGTTAATATTAAGTATTATATCTTTAACCTTACGCTACAAATCACAAGTGTCAGGATGGCCGAGTGGTCTAAGGCGCCAGACTCAAGTTCTGGTCTTCGAAAGAGGGCGTGGGTTCAAATCCCACTTCTGACATTTTTTTCATTTAGTTGATTTTTCCTTATTTATTTATGATTTGTCTTTCTCCTGTGTGAAAAAAATACCACTTCTGATATTTTTCCTTATTTGTTTATGATTCCTCTCAATACCAGATTCCTGTGTGAAAAAAATACCACTTCTGATATTTTTCCTTATTTGTTTATGATTCCTCTCAATACCAGATTAATCATGTCAAAAATTATGATTAGTTTGTCAGTTAAAAATAATGATTTAATATTATTAAAAAAATTTAAATATTTCATAAGTGTTATACTTGGTTTACATAAAAAGAAAGATTTTTTTTATAGTACATACATGAAAACAATGACGAGAATTGTATACTAAAACCTCCTATCACACGTAATTTGATGTTTTAAATATTTTTTTCAATTGAAATTGAAATTTCACTTTAATAATTTGAACGAAAAAAATTTATTTTAAAAACCTACATAAATGTTCTGCAAAATTTGTTATATGGTATAAAACTCCACATCCAGTTTTGATGGAAAAAAAAATTGCAACAATTATTTAAGAAATCACATTTAAATTTTGTCTTTTAAGTAATAGTATATTAATATAATTTTTAAAAATTACCTTTAAAATTGGAATTCCCTCTTAACTTTTTAACTAAAAAATTAATACATCTTTCCTTAATATATAGTTGTCAATCTTCTAGGGCAGTGGCTTCTAATGACCTAGAATATCAGGTTACTGGTTTAGGCTGCAAAGGCACGGTATTATAACGTTGCTCTACAATGGGACAGAGCATGAAAACATGATTAATTATACTGGACAAATATCATTATTAGGATCCCTTTTTCCCGAGAGAAACTCCTCCCAACCAGCTCCATTGTGTCATCTTTACAGGCATCAGTCCCGGCAAAGAGAAAAGTTCTCTAAAATCTAAAGAATTGTAAACATTATAATTTTGAAAATTTGAAGTTCCAGCCTTTTCGCCTGCAGTCAGAACCTTTTCCCTCCGTCCCCAGCACAAACAAATAAGGTGGTATGACATAGTTAACATATTGTTGTCCTAGTAAAAAAATGGAGTTAATTCGAATCCATAATAATCCTGAGACACGATACTTTTCATAGAATCATTCACAAGCTATATCAACTGAGATCTTTAAACTCACATTCGTTTTTCTGCCTCTAAATATCTAATTCTAATGGATGTGGATTCTGCAGATTTTCTCCTTCTGGAGAGAAACTAGACATGATGGGCATTTGCATGCAGACAGCATGCTATCGTAAAAGACAAATTGTATTAACATGGAGAAAAATGGATAGTTTTCAGTCCAAGGGCAAGTAATACAATAGATTGGGATTGTTGGAGACAACGAAAATGTGCAACTAAAACATAAATATTACAGCTCTAAATTAAGAGTAAATTTGACAGATACAGAATTTCATAAGCAGTGCAGACCATCACTAGAGTGATAAAGACGACGAAGCTAATTCCTCAGGTGTCACAGGATCGTGCAGCTGCACTCACAAGCAAAATATAGTAAGGATAAGGTAAACTTAAAACACCGTGGCAGTTAACATTAATTTGTCTCTTTCTAATATCTTTTGAATCAATTAAATGAATTTGTTTGTCACATGCTACTTTTAGATGCTATGAATGGGAGATAGACACAATAATTGACAAACAACAAATCAGAATCATTTAAATACAAGTTTCTTCGTTCCCCATCAGCATTTTATTTACTTTAAATTTTGAATGAATTTGGTGAAATTCAAAGGCAGTGCGTGAAGAAGGGCCAGAACTTTTGCTTCTGGTAGTGCATCCTATACCCAACAAGAACTTTTCAATACCTAAGAGACGAAGCCGGTAATACATGGGCTACCTTGTTCTCTGCCTCCTAAGTCCTAGCATGCAAACAATTTAAGTTTCTAAACAGAGAGAACAAAGTTCTAAACAATGTAAGTCTGAACACTGCCTTGAGATAATCAAGTGGAGACATTCCAAGTCCAAGCTACCAGCCTAGCCTCCACAAACGACATTGTAGAAGCAAAATCCCCTTAACGTCTACGCTAGTCACAAGTCACAACTCAACAAGCTTTAGGCTAAATCTAAAAATTAATTTTTAGGTTAACATTGTGTGATTGGAGAGAAAATTTTGCATGATAACTACACCTTTTACAGCAGACCTCATAACATATAATCAAGAAGCAATTTCCCAAATATATGGCAATCAAATACACACACCCTGGATTTCCTAATGCATAATGAAGAAAAACAACACTGAAAAATTCATCATTGTACAAACAGTAAATACTGAGTTTTAATCTAACCAAAATGTCCAATAACTAAATCAAACTACCGCACTCCCAAAGTGAGTGAATCAGAAACGACTTACAGCTTTTGCAACAGTAAGCCAATGAAAAGCTCGGAGCAATTCATCGTTATGGGAAGGAACGTAGTCATGGTTCCAATAGGTTATATCCTGAAACGTTGCTTTGGTGACCCAAGAATTCGAGTTTTGTTTAGACGACGGAGGCGATGTTTTCTTAGCCAAAACAAAACCTACCGAGCCACAAACAGGAACAGAAAACATTCATCCATTTGCATCAATTGTTGTCAACAACAAAGAACAGTTAAATTTAACATATAAATATGAGAGATGGAGACAGAGATAATGATATACCAGTGTAACCGTGAGGAAGTTGGAGAGTGGTTCCCTGGAGTAGCCTTCCTCTGAAATGCGCTTCCTGTAACGGCAAACCTTCGTCCGAGACGCCGTTGGGTTTGGGTTTGAAGTAGTGGGAAACGGAGGCGGGACCGTCGTGCTTGACGCAGCAGGGGAGTTGATGAACGCGGCCGCTCAGATCTTCTCCATGTGGCTTAAGATTTACGGTGGCGTTTTCCATTTCGCCCTTTGTTCTTCCAATCCACACCGTTGGGTTCCGTCGAGAGAGGTACGACACTGGAGGCGCGTATTTTGGTTTTGCCGCTAAAATCAAACCCCAATTCTTAATTAACATTCTTTCCTTCCCTCTGCTTTTCCCTTTTATGCTTTTATTTCCTCCCAAACCAAACAGGACTCAAACAAAATTAATTAAAGAAACCTTACTTTAAGAAAATAAAAATAGGCGAGTAAACAATTTTAAAGAAGTTAACAAATTGTAGTGAAGTCTGAAACTAAAAATAAATTTTAAATTAAAACACAACTGGTTTTACTATAGTGATACAAAGTTTGAATGAGTTGAGTTTGTTATATCTTGCTAAGTGATTGAAATTGAATCAATCGAACGGTTGAATTAGTAGTGGTTGCGTAATTGGAGTGACTGGTTAAAACTTCACTATATTCTTAGAATTTGAAAAATCTAAAAAATACAGTACAAAATATTAAACTAAAAACCATAATTCATAGATAAAAATAAGAAAACAAGACTAACATTGTATGATCATTGATCAGTATTCTTATTGCATATAGAATTCAATAAATATATACTGCATATAATCAAAATCTCGCTTCCAGTTAAAAAAGAAAACCGAATTAACTCACGGCATTGAAGTATCACGAATTTTCCTTAATTTATTGGTTTGTTTGTTGCAGCCAATATATGGAGTAAAAAGGAAGAGATGGTGCTGCAGGGGATGGGCTTCACATCAATTTCAAATCCTTGGTAGAGAAGGATTCACATCCATTCTTTGCGTTTTCGTTCTTTCTTCTAAACATAAATTAAAAAAATAAATAAACCCTCGTGTTCACATGCTCATTTCCTGGAATTCATTTCAAACAAAATAAATAAATAAATAAAAATCCAAAACCCGGGATACCTTATGGTAATTGACCTGATAAAGTAAGTCCATAAATGAATGTCAAGGTTAAAAGCATGAAATAATTTATGCTTTTGCAATTCTCTAAACAGCACTGACTACGGAATTGCCGTTTCAACTCTTGTTTTATGTGATCAGGTTAAAACAGCTCACGAATAAGATAGTTGACAGTTATAGTGACTTTCAGCATAAAGATCCCACCATCATTAACAAGGGAATGCATTTTAGGTAATTCGGGTGGTAGTAGGAATTGGTAGGATGTGCCTCTTTGAATCACTTTTACGAATGCTACATATTGTACAATCCCAAAATCCATTTGCGTGCAAATGGCTTTACAAAAGGAATAGAACATTGCGGAATACATAAAAAGCATAAATAGTCCCTTATAAGCTCCACTCCTCGTATCAGTTGCAAACTCATCCTTTCTGAAATTCAAGCCACCAATGGTAGAAACTCTGAATGTTATTGTCTTGTCAATATGGCCACTGCTTCCCATTCTAAACTACATATCACATCCTGCATAACATCAGAAAGTAAGTTACCACTTTCTTCATTTTTCTCACTTTCTCTTTCTACCATTTCTACTTTGTTAATGTAAACAAAAACCATTTACAGTGCTTTTGTTTCTCCATTTAAAAAATCCATGGATGCAAACCCAAGGATTTGCTCACTTTCCTAACAACCAAGGATAAGTGTGACAACGAAGAAACAAGCACACTTGATCTGTTTTTAAGAAACGAAAAATTAAGAGCTAAAAAGCAACAACAAAATAATTCCCTCATAATAGTAATGCAAAGAGTATTAGCTGTCAGTCACTCACCGATGGATTGTGTCGATCAATATCAAAGCTGTTGATTGCACAAGCTTCAGCTAGAAGCTCAACAGGTTCCTCACCTATACAATAAAGACATCACACAAGCACCAAATCAATCCCACCATTTGAGTATATTAAAAAGCTGTTTGATTTGAAAAAATGTTAGCTTAGCTTTAATTAAAAAAAGGCCACTTCATTTTTACCATTTCCTGCACAATATTAGAAAACAGAAAACAAAACGAAAATGCGGTAATATTTTGGTAATTAAAAACAAAATACAAGCAATGAAAACATAACATTAAGAAAAAAATACTGTTCCTAAATTTTCTGGTTCCACTGACTTGTAAACAGACCGTAAATTGCACGTTAACATATTGCAAATCTAATGAACATGTATACCTTGCTCAATCACAGCGAGAATTCCATCCTCGGAGCAGATCATGGAAGGTAAGATCCTGGTTGATGAAGTGTTTGATTTTATGCAACGGTCATACTGAACCTCCCAAACCTCACTTTCAGATACTGAATGGACCATAGTGTTGCCGGCCCCAGTTCCAGCCCCTGCACCAGAAAGTATAATTGGTTGTTGCTGCCACCTAAGATCCCAGGCAAAAACAGTACCCAAGGAGCCACCAGCCTGAGCATATATTATAATCCCAGATATGTCAGCAGCATGCAAGAAAAAGTATTAAGCAACTCTATGGTTCCAAACCACCAGTTTGATTTATTAAAATCTGATAAAAAATCAACTATCATTCATTCTATTATTCATTTATGTCAGAGCAGTTGTTAATGCAGAAGTGAGACAGATAACAGCTCCCATAATGTCATTAAACCACCCCTAAATTTTGTTAGATCGCAGATAAAGCACATTAACAACACATCATAGAAGAGCATTTTAGTTCTCTCGGCATTATGCAACATTCATAATTCAACTTTAGCTGGGTAATAATACTTCTATTCATTCAACTAGTAGTCTACTGCTGAGCATAAAGAAGTAACAGCATCAGCCATCGAATGGGAAAATAATAAAATCTAAAAACCTAAACAACGCTCCCAGCTCTTTGCATGAACATTCACAAAGAGGCATGTATTTGTTATGTTATGATCAAATCCACAAAATAACAAGTGGAATACACGCATCTTACCAGACAGGTGTGCTTTCGGGACGGATGAATGTCAATGGAGTGCACAATCCCTGAACTCAATTTTTTATCCCTGCAAACATAATTATATGGCAACCATCAAGTAGATTTCTAACACAGCCATAAATTTCTAGATGTAAAGCATTTGGAGGGAGACATGGCATCCATTTCAAATCACTGATGAAATAAATGCGCTTTCACGGCCGTAACATTTTTCTCTTACCAGTTACCCTTAAAATTAGAAACCGGTCCTCCCGGTTTCCGTTGGTCCCACCACTGAAGGCTGAAGCCGTACCCACCGGTAGCAAACTCCACCGACGAGGCCCACCTGGCCGCCGTGTAAGACACCAGGCCGCCGCTATCAAACAACCTACGGCAACTCAAATTCGACTCCCCAACACCAACCAAGTTGACCTTCCCATCCTCCCCGACGGTGACGCACTCGACGCCACCATCCATTAAGTCGACGGAAGAAGCGGGGACTGAATGAAGCGTACCCTCGGGAAGCGATACCTCGGAGTCGAACGAGGCGTCCGAGGAATCCGCGAAGAGGAAGTGAAGAGAGCCGGCGGCGGTGGAAGCGACAATGAGGGGCTTCTGGAGGAAGAGCGAGGTCTTGAGAGAGGAAATGCGGGACGGCGAGGACCACGAGAATTGGGGTTGGAGGGAGAAGGGGTTTGAGGCGAGAGAGTGGATTTGGATAGATGAAGCATCGGAATCAAAATCAAATAGAGCAAGAACTGCAAATCGATCTAATGGAGATAATTGAGGAAGCCAACGAACTGCGTCTACGTATTGGTATTGCGGAAACTTGTGTATTGCCGTAGCTGCCATTGCCAGGGTTTCTCTGCAACTGCAACAACTACACGCAGGGTTCAAAACCCCAACGGTGACAAATTGTTTTATGACCTGTGTATCCTTCGGTGTTTAGTTTTCTTCTATGAGAAATGAATATTTTAGTTTTAGACAAAAATTAAGAAATATGATTGATATTTTATATTTTTTATAAAATCTACTATGTAATTTGTTATATATTTTTAGCTTTTATATTAAATATTTCTTTCATTTATATTTTACTCCTTTTAATAAATGGTTCTTGACCTAAAAAATATTTAATATTTTGTTATTTTGTAGAATAACAATTAAAATAAAATAACATGAGAAAACGAATTTTACAAATTTGACTTTTTCATCGTTTCATAACTCAAAGGCTTAAATACCATTTTAGTCATCATTTTCGTAGTGTTTGTTGCGGATGGTTCTCATTTTAACAAAATGTTTTAAATGGTCCTCATTTTTGTACCGAATGTTTAAAATGGTCATCATTTTCATAATTTGTGTTTTATTTGGTCCTTTTCTGTAACGTCATTTAAATCATTACCAACATTGTACAGGTGACACAGTTTGTATTAGGATGTGTTACGTGTACGGTACATATGACTAATTAATGTTAATTTTTCAATTTAGGGGAAATTTGCAATTAGGGAAATTTCTTCATCTTTCCCGTCAATGGTGAAGTCTTATGGGAAAGAACTCCCTACCCTGACGTCCATCCACCATATAAGAGGATCTTACCAGGAAGATCCAAGAAAAAAAAAAGTTGGAAGAGTGGGAGTTAAGAAAGGATAACACACCAATCAGCAAAGGAGGTCATAGAAAAAAATGTAGCATATGCCATCAGATTGGACATAACAAAAACAATTGCCCAGATAAGCCTGTGGATGAGCAGGCAACACCTGCTGAGACGACGCCAGATGCCCAAACGGCTAAGAATGCACCAACTGCTGAAACTGTTGAGAATGCACCAATTGCTGAAACTCAAACAACTCAACCACCAAGGAATGAAGTGGAGAGTCAAGCAGCACCACTACCAACACCAGAAGAACTATCTCAGCAGTTTAGGATGAAATTGCAAATTAGAAGGAGGCCATGATAGCAACTACAAACGTCTTACTTATTTTTTGGAATTTCTGATGTAAAATTCATTATTAATGTATTGCATTTTGACTTTCCTTACACTTCGTTCAATTTCACTTTTGCCAAACATGTAGTGCATTTTGATGAGGATGAATTAATGTTATGAATTTAACTTCTTCCAGACTTAGATCAATTTAATTTTTCTCAAGCTTAGATCAATATCACTTACTTTAATGCTCATATTAAGATGTTATTTTGAACATGTTGGGACTAATATCAACATAATCAAACTAATTTATTTCTTCATTTAACAATAGTATAAAACAGTTCGGACTTTAAAAGATTACACACAATAACAATACGAATAATACAATAACGACACAAGTGAACTCTATTACTAATTGCAACCTCTTCTCAGCAACCTTCAGTGACTTCTCCAAATCATTAATCTGTCTCATTTGTGTCATGATGATGACATCTTTTTCATCAACACCCCCCATTTAAAAAAGTTGCAGTCCACATTATTGGAACCACCACTCTGTAAATCAATAAACCAAAACTTAAAACCAATTTATTATTAACACAAAAATAAAAAACAGATTGTACCCAGAATTTTCTACCAATATTCTTTGGAATTCTTGCCATCCTCAAAGTTGTCATCACTCCGCAACTACAAATCAGGGTTAATCAATTTCTCGTTGAACCACCAACAGTGCACGAAGTGATACAACACGGTTGCCTTCAACAATTACAACCCGAGGTAAAGGAAGAAGATTGTGACCGTAACATATCTATATAATGGGATTGCAGGAAGAAGAAGATTGCAACAACGCCAATTGAGAATGGAGGAACAAGATTGTCAAAACTTACCAACTGCCCAAACATTCCTTACCAAAATCATAGCTCACTTATTTATCCCTAAATATCTACAACTGCCCAAACATTCCCTACCAAAACCCTAGCTCACTTATTTATCCCTAAATATCTAATTACCACACATGTAAAGACAGTACACGTAACACACCCTAATACAAACCGTGCCATCTGTACAATGTTCCATTAATGATTTAAACGGCGTTACAGAAAATAACCAAATAAAACATGAATTGTGAAAATTAGGACCATTTTAAACATTCTGTAAAAATGAGGACCATTTTAAACATTCTGTCAAAATGAGGACCATTTTAAACATTCTGTCAAAATGAGGACTATCCGCAACAAACACTACGAAAATGAGGACCAAAAAGGTATTTAAGCCTAACTTAAAACTACTGTAAAGAAACATTTACAAAAAATAATTACATTATAATAGATGAGAAAACAATTAAGCAATTTGTGAAGGATAGAATAAACGATTAAATATATTTTTGGTTACTTATGTTTTTTTTGTTACTTAAGTTTCAGTAAAATTTGGAATTAGTCTATCCTTAAAATTTTGATTAATTTAGTCATTCATTTTTAAAAATACGTAAATTTAGTTCTTTTAATTAAATTTTGTTAAGTTTATTTGACATTTTAAACGCGTTTTATGATAATATTTGATTTAACATTGAAGCGAAGATGTGTCAAATAATGTAAACAATTCAAATATTATCATAAAACGCGTTTAAAATGTCAAATAAACTTAACAAACTTTGGTAAAAATGACTAAATTCACGCATTGCATTTCTATAGATAAATGACTAAATTAGCATAAAGTTTAAAAAGAAATTTACTAAAACTCGAATATCAAAGAGATATTTAACCATGATTAACTAATATTATAAAATAAAAGTAAAAAATAGGATAACTTTTTCTGCATCAAATAAAATGAAAAAAACTAAAAATAATTATCACTTCCTCTAAAAAAACAAAAATTGTATTCAATGCGATTGGTGTAGTTTGGTTCTCCCAAATGAAAATTACGAGGTTACCCTTTGTGTTTAGGTGACTTATTAAACTCAGATAACTTACTGTGAAAGGCCGTAGATAAGAGGAAATGGTAGGCACTGGAATGAGGTGTGGAGTTTTGGGACTCAATTACTGTGTTCCTGTGAGAAAATTTGGAAGAAGGTTTGGAACAACGCTGGCTAGAAGGAAGGATTTTGAGGAGAATGATAAGATCCAACAGCGACCCTTTTCGCCTCTGAAGATTTCGAAGTCAATTATCGCTCGCGCTGCCATTGGAGTGTTTGGATTAGGGTTCATTGATGCCGGGTTAGTTAGTCAGGAATAAGATGTTTTCTTTTGTCTCTGGTTGAGTCTGTTGATCATGGAAATGCACAAATATATGTTGTTTCAGGTACAGCGGTGATTGGTCGAGAATCGGAGTAATAACATCACAGAGTGAGGAATTGCTTAAGGTTGCAGCTTTTCTAGTTGTTCCCTTGTGTATTTTTCTGGTTTTTTTCTTGCCCACAGACACAGATTCTTGAATTTTTCAGCCAAATGAAGTGTGAATTTGGTTGAAAATCTTTTAGACATGGAATCAATGGGCGCTATTGTTAATTTTATAAGTCTCAGATCATGCTTAGGATATGAGTAAGCTCAATCCTCCCACTTGAACTCTGCTAACTGAGTTGGATGGTGAACTGACAGATCCAGAAATGCTAAAAGGTTTGAAAGAATGTTACTTGAATGATCAATTACAAATAATTAAAAATACTCTTTGAATAATCATTTGGGAGTTGATGGGTGTTGTTATACCAGTTCCTAGATTTAAATAAAATTTTCAAAATGTCATTGAAGTTAGATATAGTCTATAATATTAGTTAAGTAGATGTTCTCCTTAGCAAATGTTAATGTCCATGTTTGTAAAACATGTTGTCAAGGAATAAGTGAGATATAATATAAAAAATAGGGTTGGTTTAAAAAATATACTATATTAAAATTTAGTTCAAATATCCATATATAATCAAATAAAAATAAAATAAGTGTTTTTTTTTTTCTTAAGACTCATATTTGCTTATATGAATTGTCTGTTTTACACGTTATTTACATGTTATAATAAAAATAATATCTATTTAATATATGTTTTTGAAAAGAATCATTAATTATGACATTAAACTCTATCTAATATGACAAATAATTTTGCTTGTTAAATTGAATTTTAGTAAATAATAATCAACAATTATTAAGAGATTTTCTTATGAAACTTTATGTGAATGTACCTTATTGTTGACACCAAAGTCTCCTACTTATTAGCAAATTGGTAAGATTTTTTTTAGTTAAATATGTTTATAGTCGCTTAGAATTAAAATTGAAATTTGTTTATATTTTAAATTTTGATAAATTGTTTATTTCAAACTTTAAAATTTAATGAATATAGTTTTCTTAATTTAACAATGTTATTATTTTTTTTATGTGCTATATTTTAGTATGATGTTTAAACTGGACGTGTCGTTGTGTAAATAACTCAAAAGTCAATCGTGGTTTGATACATACAAAAAAGTTAAAGCAGTTAGATTATAGTGATTATATCTATTCATTTCTAAAGTTTGAAGACTAAATTGTATTAAAGTTTAATACAAAGATGAATTCTATTTTAAAATCAAAGTATAGGAAGTAAAAACATTTTTGACATATCCTTCTTTCTTATATAAAATTTATTGGAAAACTCTTATACTTTATAATAGACCTCATATGATATTTCCTTTGTAAGCAAATCATCTAAATCAATATCTTGATACCCTAAGCAAATATAAGATAAAAGGTTATTTTCACAACAAAAAATGGAAGTAAACAGAAATGACTAAGAGACTCTGATTAAGCTATGTGTTAAAGATCCCACGTCGATTAGAGATAAGACAAGTTCATAATTATAGTATATAAGTGAATGCACTGGACGATCTAAAACCTTAAGTTAGTGGGGATAAGTTAATTAGTGTATTTATACACTCTCAACTACACATAAGTTTATTATAAAGCAGTGACCAACAAGTTTAAATATATAAGATCAAAGAGAACAAAATAATTATTTTTTTAGATACTTAATAATAATTTTAAAAATATCATAGGATGCACCTACACATCCTAGTGTACGCGTAGATCTATCACTGAGTGAATGCAAATCTTATCTTATAAATCATTTTTGTAAGATTGAGTTAAACTTAAAAATTAATTTTTTAACATAATATGATAACTATGAGTTAAAACCTATTAATTTGATCTTTGTTGAGCCTAATAAGTAAAAGAGAAATTATCTCCAAATCTTCTTAAAAGCAATTACCCAAGATACTTATGAAGTCCAATAACTTTTGTATCTCTTGCATTATTAAACACATAGGGATAGTCATCATTGTTTAAGATGAGATTCAATAAAAATTCTATATTTCATCTCTGTCTCATCATATTTAAAATAGCATACATTTTGACCACATTTTTTTGCTCTTTTTATCTTTTCAAGAAGTTTGAATTTAAGCTTAGCATTGTCTCTATTTGTCTTTTTCTCTATCGATAATATACAGGTGTATCTTTTATTAGAATTAACTGATTAATTTTTTTTTTTGTTGCATGCATTTTTTACAATTTTTCTTCGCAGTATTATTGTTAACAAGACGATACACTGAAACATGGAGTACTTGAAAATACAACATTCTTCATAATGCCCTTATTTTCTGTTGTGAATACATTTTCTATGACTATTTCAATGAGTAAAAGTTGTCAAAAAAATCAGAACTGCAAAAACACAAATAACTCTACTTTGCTGAGAAGAAAAGGTTGAAGGGTCTCTCTCAATGACCCAACCATTTCTCACTCCAATAATATGACAATGCATGCAATAGGAAACTGATATAATATCTCCCTCAAGTGTTCTAAGACATGTATATATTAATTGGCTAATCCGCACAAGTAGGTAATCTCAGTCGGAAATCCAATATGACTAGTGTGGCAACACTATGGGCAAGCGCGCCGAGAACAACAAAGACATGAAAAATTTGATGGCTTTGCCCTGCGATGTCAAACGCACCAGGCTTCCATCGTTCTGGTATTCTAGAAACATAAAATCCTGCTCCAGTGGCATATAGAACGGCCATAGCAAGCTCATATCCAAGTGCAACAAATATATGGGGCTGACCCCAATACAGGAAAACAGCATGAGCTGCCGGAATGACACCTGAAAAGCCCATGGAAAGGAATAAGGTGGCTCTCAGGGGTCGGAACCGAGGGGTAGAAAGTGAAGGTGCAAGCAGGGTAATGATGGCAAGAACTCCAAGCAGAGATATTGACGCCAAATAAAATAACCTTGAGTAAGGATTGCAGAAGAAAGCATAGTAAATAGGAGCAAAGAAGGAACACACAATCATAAGAGAGATCCCAGCATAATCTAGACGCCAGAAGAATAGGTTAAAGTCTTTAGAGTGGCAGGCCAGAAGATGGGAAAGAGAACTGCAAGCTAGGCAGCCCATTCCTCCAGCTAAGAAAACGAACCATGGCCATCGAGGAACTGTCTCCACTCCAAATCCTCTCATCCCACCAGGGATGGATGGGTCCATAACTTGTCTAAAATGCAAATCCTGAAAAACATAACAGAAAAACAAAACAAACAATAGATAGAATAGCTAATGAGCTCTTAGTTATATTATGTTAAGGGGCCCACATTGTCCATCATAATAATTATAGCAAAGTACAATCTAGAAAATATGATTATAACTAATCTATAAGGGGATGAGTAAGATAACATTATCCTCTATAATGCTATATAATAGATTGTGATGAAAATCTAAAAGTGGAAGACGGTATGAACCATTAAAAACAAGAAGTGATGCTTAAACTTTAATACAAAATGTAGAAAATCTCATTAGCAAATAAGTGAAGCTAAATTGTAATCTTAGCACTCTGTTTCATTACTGATTACTGATTCCTACAGTGTTCTCCAATTTTTTCTGCCATTTTAGTTCCTGAATTTTTTTAAATTCACAATTTTGATATAATTCTAAATTTTTGCACATGTTTATTTCTTTACTCTATATTTTAATGGGTTAAATTATTTTCTGGTAGTATTTTAAATTAATATTTTAGGTTTAAAAGATTCAATTGAACCAAAATAAAAATAAATATAAGGTATACATGTGCAAAAGATAAAAGAATTACACAAAGATCATCGTTTAATAGATGAGGAGTAGAACAAAAGGACCAAAATCAATCATAGATAATTATGCCACAATTAATGTTAGAAGAAAACTGATACAGTTGGTTAGGTATTGATGGTGTTGTTTGTTTCTAATCAAAGTTTGATTTTTCTCGGTGAATTAAATAATTGATAATAGGATGAAACTTCAAATTTGATTGAAAAGAGATAAATATGTAAGATTTGTCCTAAATGTTAATGTACAATCTTTGTCGTATCTTCTTAGTTTCTTTAAAAGATAAAGCAAATGCATTTAATGTTAAACATAAAAAAACACTTCATTCTGCCTTAAATAGGAAGATTAATAAAAAAATTGTTTGGAGATTTTGAATCGGAGAAAATACAATAGGTGCTTCTAGCATTGTTTTTAAATTTATATGCATAAAATATTCCATGTCTACCTTCCTTTCCTGATCAGAAAGGTGACCGCAGACTCTTTTAACTAATTTAATTTATATCATTATTTTATCAAACAATAAACTTTCTGCAATTAATTTTGCAATACATGCATAATAAATTAACAATCACTGTCACTATTAACCATTATTATATAAAAAAAAATTAAGATGAAATTTGAAAAACATTACCAAGAATGCGTCACTGTCAGAGCTATTAATCTCCGTCGCCATCGTCGGCGATCCGAGCGCCGTGAAGGATCTGGCGGTCCCATCTCACATTCACACAACATCAGTTCATTCATTCATTCACTCTCCTACCGAACTAACACTATACAGAAACATCAAAAACGACTCGGCGATCCTGCGTTTATAGCATACCTGAGCCAAATCCAGAGCTCCGTGGTGGTGCTCATAACCGCCAACACAGCAAATATGAGAAAGCCTCCTACATGCCTGCAGCCAGCAAGCGCGAGAAATTAAGCATCAAGCAAATGGAACAATCGCGCTAAAATTGAAATGTTTAAGGAAATAGTGGTGGAATTGAATTGGTCACGTACGTCCAAATGTTTAGGGTTTCGTTGTGCCATGCGAAGATGCTCCACAAGGCTTCTTTCACGGGCCATTCGGAGCGGTAATAGTCCAATATGAACTCGCTATCCTTTAAGTACTCCGGAAGCTCCTCGAACTTCACCAATCGCCGTTCGAATCGCTTCGATTTCGCCGGCATGTTTCCACCGTGTTTCTTGTTGCCGCTCCGGCGAAGGCTTTTCATCCTTATCGTGCACCTTCGCCGGCGATTCTTCGCTCTGGTACAGATCTATTTTACTCTTTGCCCCTTCAGAGGCACTTCATTCCACAATATCTTTGATTCCTGTGGTATTCACGTTTTCTATAACAGTATTAAACAATCTTTAAAACAAAGTATTTGTATTCATTTCTTACTTTAGATAGGAATTATTTGTAACTTAATTTGAATTTATATAGACACATTTGCATTATAATGTCTCAGGAAAAGAATTTGTATGAAAATAAAATATAATAAACTTAGTTCAGCTAGATTTTCTATTGTCTGTTTACCTCCAAAGATAGATGTAGAAAATGAATGGATGAATTTTGAATGTAAAATTTTTCTTGTTTATTTTAGGCGATTTGATTTAAAGGCGAAAGCGAGTAATAAATTTAAAGTAAAATTTGTAAGAATTGATAAATAATTTAATAAATATGATAAATAAATAAAATTAAAGATAAATATTAAACATTGCAAAATTACCTTATTATTAAAAGGGATATAAAATAAATATTTAATTAAATGAAATTAATTGAAAATAAATAGTAATGAATAATTTTAAAATAAAAAACATAATAGGTGTAATAATATATATATATATATATATATATATATATATATATTTGGTAAAAAAATAAATGTTAAATATTTAGATTACAGTGATTAAATATCATATTGTGAATTTCTTTCTATAGTTGATGTTACTCTTGCCAATCCTAATCCTTTAAAATCCCATAGTTAATGTCATTTTAATTTAAAATTTTCAAAATCTTCAACATTCAATAGTTAAAAAAAAAACACTCTTTATTTTGATATTCAATTGAAAGAATGTAATTATTACAACTAAAAGTAGTAAAAAACTTGATGACATAATCAATTAAATAAGATAATGAGCAATATTTTTCGCACATCTCTTCAAAATGTGTGGATAGTTCTACTCAAATCCGTACGAAATTACTGAAACAAAAGAGAAAACAATTCTAAACCTTTTTTATTTTTAATTGTGTAATTTAAATAGCTGATTTTTATTTTACTTGTGGTCTATTTACATCTACCTTATTACTTTTCATTTATTCTTTTCTTTTTTTTTAATCTCAACCACATGCACCCTATCAAGGTGTTAAAAAAGTTGGCAACTGATATGGATATCGAAAACTTGACATTATTTTACCATTTTCTTCTCTTGTCATGTCATATCATATTGGTACTTGTGAATTAACTAATACACGAATCTCTGTAAGAAAAATATGATACGACTTTTAGTATGGTATCAAATTCATAATTTTTCTAAAAAAATAAGTTTAAATATTATTTTATTCTTTTTTCCGATTTATTTAATTTAGTTTTCTTTTTCGTTTAATTTGATTTTTTGTTTGGTAAATTATATTCAGTTTTATCTTTTTCCGATGACTTGTTTAAATTAATAACGACAGAACGTAGACAGTTCATCCTTACATTGTTTATTATGATTACTTCTATTTTATTTATATATATTTTCATTAGTTAAATTTATTTAATTTAGTCTTGTTTAATTTAGTCTTATTATTAGTGAAGAAATTTAGACAAAAAATTTAGGGACATTAAATTAAATGTTACATATAATTTTTTAGTTAGATTTTTTTTTATTTTTTCTCTTTATTTCTTCGGCTTAAAACAAGCACACATAATGGTAAAATTCAAAAAAATATGACTATTATTCGTTAGGCTTAAATATACATTTGGTTCATATTTTTGTTAATTTTATTCAATTTAGTCCCTATTTTTGTTTTATGTTCGTCCTTTTTTCGTCAAATTATGGTTAATTTGGTCATTTTCACTAACGGTGTTTAAATAGTTAATGTTTTTGAACAGTACATGCCACGTGTCAGCTCCTGGTTTTTTTAATTTTTTTAATTTTTTTTTAATTTATTATTATTTTTATTCAATTTAATCCCTATATTCGTTATTTTTGTTCAATTCAGTCCCTATATTCGTTATTTTTGTTTAATTTAGTCCCAAATTTTGTTAAAATAAAACCATTTAATTTTTAAAATTGACATTATTATTACTTATTTTTTAAATTTAATTATAAATTATAATATATAATTATTAATTGAATATAATTTTTAGATTCAATTATTAAATAGAATATAATTATTTAAATATTATTAAAATTTTAAAAATATATATCAACATTTGTAAAATTTACATTTAAATTTAAAATATTTAATATTTTTATTGCATTTTAGATATTAAAATATAAAATATTTTATATGTAAATGTTAATTTTACAAATATTAGTTTATTTTTCTAAAATATTTTGAATATTTAAAATATTTTTATATATCAATTTTAAAAATATTTTAGAATATAAATTGTAACATCTCATTTAATAGTTTTTCATACTATCAAACAAAACATTATATCATGATCAAACATAACAGATAGTAGGAGTGGCAAACATACACACATAATATAAATACATCTAGTACAGTCCTCCACACTGCTACATCTATGAACTCGTTTACACCAGGTAAAAGTAGGTAGAAAGGATGCTAAACTACACCCAAACCCTCAAAATATACAGTAAAAGTCTAAACTATAGTGGGCACTCCTTGCCAGGCTCCAACTCCTACTCAAGAGGGGGCATCTCCATCTGGTTTCGGCTCTGCTCCCACCAAACATAGGTGATCATTGCAAAGGGATAATATGCAAAAGCATACAATACAAGCAAGAAGGGTAAGCTAACTGAAAGAAACAACATCAATACACTTCACAATTAGAGATGTCATTTATAGCATATAATTCAATAAAAAATTTATAGACTCAATATCCAGATTGTGTAAGTGACGTTGGAGCTCTTGGTGGCTTGCACCTGTAACGGTTTCCAGACTCTGCAGAGTTTCGACACATGGAGTATTCACCTGACCATTCCCAGGGTAAGTCCCCTCCACGTCTAAGACTTGATCGAGTCCGATGACGAGGACCTCCTGCTACTCCTCACGACATAATCCATTCTACTCTATCTGAGCTTGAATGATTATTGGAGTTCCAGGATACCAACCATTTTAGATTCCTTACATCCTTACACACACTACAATTCCCACTTGGATTTCCCTTGAAATTCCATTTAAACTTCATCTTCTCATAACTTATTCATCCAATTAAATCATTCAATACATTAATGGTATCATTCCAATCATACAGAGTCTAAATTGCACAAAGATGCATTAAAACATATATTTTTACCAAAGAAAAAAGATTTGAAACACTACCACTGCAGTACCTTTCACTCAGGCTAAAAAGTCTAGCCTAGGCGAGAGGTTATCTCGCTCAGGCGAGTCAGTCTCGCCTAGGCGAGACACTAATAGTGGCAAAAGAGAAAATCTGGGTGAACTCTCGCTCAGGCTAGACTGGTTCGCCTAGACGAGATCGCATCTCGCTTAGGCGACTCCAGCTTGCCTAGGCGAAAATACCAGGTCACAAGCCTATTCTCACATGCATCAGACCAGTTTCTAACAATCACCAATTAATTTTTCACCAATTCACGCAATACAAACACAAATTCATTACTCCAGGACATAATTCAAGTTCATTCCTGCATTTTCTATTCAAATTTGAGAAGAGGAGTTAGCTTCCCTTACCTCTATATATAATCCTAACTAGCTAGGGTCCTCCCACCCAAGAGCACTTCAGTTGTACCACTTAGTGAGCTAAAATTGCAAATTCCAAGTATAAGAAGGGTTTTCAGAATGGCTCAGCAGAAATGGGTTCTACAGATTTCGAATTTGAGAGGAAGGTAGAGGTTAGGAGTAACTTACATGGAGGAAAAGGGATCGTAGCAGAGAGGAGGAGTCCTGAATTGGCCTCAGGTCTGGATTTCTGCAAATCAGAGGAGAGTGATTCAGAATTCTCTTTTGGTAGAGAGAAGGCAGAGGAAAAGAAGAGGGAAAAGAGGTGTAATGTTGTGTAATTGAAGTTCAGTGGTGTGGGTGGCAGAGAGAGAATAGAGATTAATGGCTAAAGTTTTTGGGTCTCCACATAAATATGAGAAAAAAAATTAATAATTATATTCTTATAATATTTAAAATAATTATATTCTATTTAGAAATTAAATATAAGAATTTATTCAATTTATAATTAAATTTAATAATTTATAATTGAATTTAAAAAATAATAAATTTAAAGGTCAATTTTAGAAAAGAAATTAGTATAATTTGTATAAAAGATATTAAATTTAGTGTCAATTTGAAAAGGACAAAATTGATTTATTTTAATAAAAATTGGGACTAAATTGAACAAAAATAACGAATATAGGGACTAAATTGAACAAAAAAATAATACTACCACAAACTGACACGTGGCACTAGCATTGACATGTGGCACAATTGTGACTTGACACGTGGACCATTTTTTTTGAAATTAAAAAAATTAAAAAAAATTAAAAAAAATTAAAAAATTAAAAAAAACCAGGAGCTGACACGTGGCATATACCGTTCAAAAACGTTAACTATTTAAACACCGTTAGTGAAAAGGACCAAATTGACCACAATTTGACGAAAATGAGAACCTAATTGAACATAAAACGAAAATAGGGACCAAATTGAATAAAATCAACAAAAATAGGGACCAAATGTATATTTAAGCCTATTCGTTATTATATCATACTATTATATCATGATATAAACTATGAATATCATTTTGATAAGCCCTTTGTACCTCATCAATTTGATTTTTTTTGTAAGTATTGTCAAATTTAAGGACGTTTTTTTCCGGATCGTATTCTAATGAATTTTTAAATTCATTATAGTAACCCTAGAAAATTTAGAGATTTGTTTTTCATTGTCTTGAATTCTTAGTTCTCATGAAATTTCTTAAGTTTAGTTAATGTAGATGATTTTTTTTCAACTTCATCACAAATCTTCCTCTTTCCAAAAATGAATCAATTCTTTTACTCTTTATCATAATCTTTCTAATCTAAATTTATCACCTCTCACCTATTTAGAAAAAGAAAATTTGTATTCACAAATCACAATTATCACAATGCAAAACATAACAAAATTCATACAACTTTAATTAAATAAGCAACATTATAAAAATTCAAAACTTTTAAAAAATTTACCATAGACACCTAAAAACATAAAATCCCTAAATTTCATAATTAAGGGTTATAATAATTTGGAAAAAATTATAATTAAAGTTCATAAAACAATCCCTAAAATCAAAATTAGGGTTTATACTCATTTGGAATAAATTTAATTTGGGAGAAACATCCTAAAAAAAATTATAAATTTAACATATATAAATTATAATAAGATACTAACCTTGATATGTGAGAGATCATCCGAGAATGTGTTCCCCAATCTCTGTTTTCTAATCTATTTCTTTATATTTATGTCTTCTCACATATTTTCATGATAATTTACATTATGGAAAGTTCTTATAGCTAAGAAAAAAACTCTAATCTCTTTTATAAAATAATGTCTCTATCAGTAGTAGCGGTGGTGAAGGATCATAAAATGGAGAGAAGACTAAATTAAACAAATTTAATTAAAATAGAAATTTATTTAAACAAAACACAATCAATCATAATGTAAACAATGACGTGTCATGTGATGTGACCTGAGTCAGCCTATATCATCATCAACTTAAATTGTGTCCACGGAAAAAATAAAATTAAACACAATTTAATAAATCAATTGACCAAATTGAATGCAAAAAAAGAAGAATCAAATCAAACAATTCGGACAAAAAAATGACAAAAAGAGTATTTAAACATTTAAAATATCAATTTAGTTAAAATTAAAAACTGGAAACTGTTTTCTTAATCGGTGTAAAAATACTATTGTTTTCATATTTTGAATGCGAAAACGATTTCGTCGTGATAAAAATCAATGGCTCTAGTTTTTAAATACAGATGTTGGTCTCAAGATTACGTTTCCCTTTTATGTTTTTAATCATGTTTTCGTGTTTCTCGTAAAAAAAGTGGGAAATTCTAAAGAATATACACTCTTTTCTATATTATTTAAATAATCATTTCCAAAAGAAAAAACATTAACTAAATTTCATCCAAATAATTTTCATCTGGTTTTCATCATGAGTTTATCTGTTTTAAATATTTAAAAAATAAAAAAAGTTTTTGTTTTCTCTCAAATGTACCAGGCTTAATTTTAGTCCACCTGATTATATTTTTTTCTATTTTCAACCCTTTATTTTTTTAAAATGTACTTTTAGCACCACTTAAATAAATTTTTTTTCTCCCTTTATCGTGTTATCAAAACCAGGATTAAAAGTAGTGCACTGTAAAAGTTAAAGACAAAATAAAAACATTTTTTAAAAGTACTAAAACAGAACTTAATTTATTTTAGATAAAATAAAATAAAAAAACATATTTTACCCTATAATTACTTATGTTGAACCATTACGAGGAATGTTTGAGCTTATGCCAATTTGGTCGTAATTTAAAATTTTTACACGAATTAAAAAAGATAATAAATATGTTCTTTTTAATAAGTTTACTAAAGTAACGCCACCACCTCCGACTAAATATAGATAAAATAAACAATTAATCTAATAATAAAGAATTAATATTCCGTTGAAAATTGAAAACAACAACTGAATTTTATCTTTTTTAATATATTAAATCTGTATAGTTTTGAAATGGTAGAATAGTTTACTAGTCATATGGATGAACTTTATGCTCTGATAATAAATAAATACATAAATAAGTCGAGATTTATACAATAAAATAAATCGAGTGCAACGGAAAACTCGTTAAATCCTATCCTCTGCAAATTTCAGATGAACTTTTTGTACAGAATTTTGCAGAACCTATATTTTATTTTATTAATAATTTTTGCTATGAATTTTTAATTGAAAAATAAGCCCCAATGCAAACAACAGAAAGGTACCTTTACTGAGATAGCTCATGTTGTGTTGGGCTTTTTCTTACTGGGTTTGACGCTCTGACAGGCTTTCCTTTTGGGTTTTACTAATTGCAGTGATGTGAGGGTTTTTTTTTCTTGGATTGTGAACTCTGGTTGGTTCTACTATTTTCACTTAAAAAAGTTTAATTTTAAATAAAAACAAATGAATAATCAAGATGACATTTTTGTTTTGTTTTAATTTGTTACCTAACGTGAATTCTATCTTTATATAGTAGTAGTTTTTAATACTTAATCTCACAAAAGTGAAAATTCACTTATATATATATATATATATATATATATATATATATATATATATATATATATATATATATATATATATATATATATATATATATATATATATATAAATATTTTGAGTCTTATTTTTATTTGATATCAAATATTTAATACACCACGTCATGTTGAAAAATGTGTCCAATAAATTCAACTACTTTTACCATAAGAAGTCAAAGGAGCATACACTTAACTAATTCATATGTTTAATTTTAGCATAATAACTATATTTATTATGTGATCTTAATTCTTCCTAAACTAATATAAATTTCCCTTTTCCTGAGTTGTAAAGTAGTTAGAGCGAGAGAAAAAATTATAATTACAAATTAGTCTTTCTGACCCGTATAATATACATTTTGAATTTTGTAAAAATTCATAATTAATTATTATAATAAATAAAATCTGACCTAACAACCATTAACAACCATTAATATAGTTTTATTATATTTAAAAATAAAAATACGCTTAAATGTTATATAACTGCATTTAATATTTTAAAAAAATAAAAAATAATTAAATAATATTTTTTTAATGCTGTTAAAAATTAAAATATAATTAAACATAAAAAAATTTAAATTAACAAAAAACCAACAAAAAATAGTGTTAAACATTTTAAAGTGAAAAAAAAATATCAATTTGAGATTTCATTAAATCTCTTTACTCTAACTTGATAACCTTTTGCAACATCTCTGTTAACTCAACAAATCATTGTATTAAAAAAATAAACAATATTTTAATATCTCAAATTATTAATTATAAATAAATAAATTTAGTAATATAAAAAAAATTAATTACTTAGATACCTTAAAAATTTTAAATTATTTATTTTGTATTTAAAAAATATGAAGGACAATTTTGTCTTTATAAAAGTTTTTATGTGTATTTATATTATTTTAATTAATGTACTTAATTATTTTAGTTTTTAATGTAAAAATAATAAAATAAGCACGTGATAGTTTTTGTAAGGTGTATCATGTAATATAGAAGGATAGTATTCAATTAATTGGAAATTTCTGACAATCAATTATCAATAAGGAATTTGATTATTTCCCCCAACCTTTTCATTAGTATTCTTTCATTTTTTTTTTCCAACAACATTATCGATATAGCATTAAATATTGATGAATAACTAATAGAAATATAATAATAGGATATAATAGAATATCCTCGAAGAACCTCAGTAAAATAAGTTTTGAAATGAAAGTAGAGTATCGAGAAAAGAAAAACGAAGATGGGTAAAAATTGTGGTGGAAGAAAGAGAGTGAAAAAGGGGTTGTTTGGTATTAGGTGTAATTTAGGTGAGTCTAAGTGAGTGGCAGTGAGAGTGAGTGTTTGAAAAGGAGCCAATGTTTGCTTACCAAATTTCTACTAAAACAGCGATGCATGACTAATTAATGCACATCTTTTTTTTGGTCGTAAAACGCAAATGTGGTTTACTCATGCATGCCACTCCATGTTCTAATTCTTAGGCCCCCACCACAAACATTAAAGTGTGCAAAAAGCACGCGATTTTCAGAAAATGGTGGAAAAGAGGAACACTCCCAAACCCAAAAACTGCATCACCCTTTTAATCCATCACATGGGGTAGTTACACCTACATCCTAACATGGGGCAACTGCTCACTGTTAAATTCCATCTCTAAGGAGACAACATTAGCTAACTTACTATTATATTATACATTTCAATTTTCTCTTTCGGAAAAACTGCAAATAAATCTGCATCTCTTCATAATTAGGTGTAACAACGCATGTTTATATGCTTCAAAATCACCCTCTTTAGTTAAGCTATACATTTTCAACCGGATAATGACTTTAAACATGTATAACACTGTCATGATCCTTTTTGTTTGAAACGTGAATCTACTCATTCAACCCAATTAAAGAATAAATGTTTTTACTTTTATATTCACAATCCACTTTTTAGGAGTGTTTTACTCATTAAAATAGTTCATTTTTGTATTTGTAAAGAAAAATAATAATAAATTTAAAGTGTGTGTAAATTTTTATTGAGTTTCAAAATAATAAAAGTAACAATTTTTAATATATATTCTTCCATCGATATATAAGTAGGAAATTAAACCCGTGTATGTACATAAAATTTAAATTTAATTATTTAGAATTCCCTTGTCATCATTTTAATAAACTATTGTTTTGAAGAGTTTAAAATGAATCGAAAGTTTTACATTTAACAAAAGTCAGTCAGATGAGTAATATACAAGTAGAAGGATTTGTAAATCTAAATTTTGAGTTGAAAATTGTGTATTAATATCTTATATGATTTACTGATACTGAATCTCTCGATATCTCCTCTCATGAAAAATCTTACAAGTGAAGATCTTCTCTCGTGAAAAATCTTACAAGTGAATATCTTCTCTCGTGAAAAATCTTACAAGTGAATAGTAGATTTATATAAAAGATGAGAAGAGAAGGAAGGTGGTGATATATGAAGTATAATGATACTATGACTCTCATTTTTTACTCTTATCTTTTACTTTCTGATATAATTTAGTGTGAGTCATTGATTAATATACCATTATCTTTTTCTTTGAAAGAATTAATGACTTATACTAAACCACTAAACCACCTCAGGAAATAAAATATAAGAGTTTAAAAATGAAATTCATAATATAATTTTCCATATATGAATGAAGATAATAAGCGTTAATAAAGTAGAAAAAAAATGATAAAATTAAGAAATAAAAGAGATATGAAAACGTATTGAAAGGTACATGACATGCAGAAAGTGAGAGTGAAGACAAGAGGGAAAGAATTTAACATAGAGCCGATTTTACAGACGGCCAGAAACATCCATGTTTGAGCCGGCTATCCCCATCTTTGCCAGCACAATCTATTCTAACCCATCCTTTACCCCATTCCTTTATAAATAAACCCTCTTCATCACTTCAATCACTACTTATATATATTTCATATTCATACATTTCTATATATACATATATATAAACTTTTTTTTTTTCTAATTAACCATTAATATCATCAACATCTATATCTCATTCTTCTTTTCCTCTCGCATGGTGCAATCTTTTCCATGGCCAAAAGATCACACTCACAGCTTCGAACCCAGAAAAACAATAATGCAACCAACATTGCCAACAATCTTAATGCGACAAACACTGTCCCCACCAAGGTCAAACGAACAAGGAGAAGTGTCCCCAGAGACTCCCCTCCTCAACGCAGCTCCATATACCGAGGAGTCACAAGGTTAATACATCTTCTTCAATTCCAATAATTTTACGTATCATTAGCTAATTCCATTTAATGGGTGTTCGTTCATCTTCAGGCACCGATGGACTGGTCGATACGAAGCTCATTTATGGGACAAGCATTGCTGGAATGAATCACAGAACAAAAAAGGACGACAAGGTTTCATGCTCTTTAAATACTTACATGTGTATATGTGCAGTTTTAATGTTTGATGAAGTTCGCTAATGTTTTTAATGTAATTTACTTCCATGTGGTGTTCACAATCTTGTGGGGGTTCTTGACATACGTAACTATCTCAGTTTACCTTGGTACGTGTATTAGATTATATTAAAAAAGAATTAATCAGCATGTTCAGTTACATGGATATTAAGCAATTGGTTCTGTAATTCAGGTGCTTATGACAATGAAGTCGCAGCAGCACATGCTTATGATCTAGCTGCACTTAAATACTGGGGTCAAGATACCATTCTTAATTTTCCGGTACTTAATAATATTCTAACTAATCTATGTTCTGTGGTTTTTCATATTACATATATGTATGCATCGTGCGTGTGGATTAATTTAGAACAAAACACACTAAATTTGTGTTTTAATCGCAGTTATCAAACTATCTGAACGAACTGAAAGAAATGGGAGGTCAATCACGAGAGGAGTATATTGGATCTCTGAGGAGGTAAAAACATGAGATTTTGCAGAAAAAACTATTCCTTATATATGCAGATCAAGAACTTATTCAATATTAAACTGCAGGAAAAGCAGTGGTTTCTCTCGAGGGATTTCTAAATACAGAGGGGTTGCAAGGTATATTTATATCTATATTATGCATCAAAGACAACCATTTTGTATTTGGAGATCAACCATGCATCAGTGGTAATGATCATCTTAATTATAGTTAATTAATCATATTTTCGTGATTTTTCTCATGATTAGACATCATCACAATGGAAGGTGGGAGGCTCGGATTGGCAAAGTTTTTGGCAATAAATATCTTTATCTGGGAACTTACGGTACGTTCATCACCCAAAATACTTCTAGCCAGCAATGAAATAAGAAGAAAATGAAATACTATAATATCATTAGTACGTAATTAATACACGAAAATGTGCTTTGGATCTTTACGTAACTAACGCTTTGTTTGTTCTTTAGTATCTTCTATTATATAAAGTTTAACCTTAGCAATTATCATTACAAATAATATTTAACGTCTGACTTCTCAAAGATGAAGTTTTTATTTTCATTTCGTGAATTAATAAAACAAGTGCCATAAAATTATCACCATTTGAAACTTAAATGAAAGAACTTTCAGAGTGAGTTTTGTGAACCAAAACCATTGAATGAATCTGTTTGGTTTGATCCATCACATTCAATTCGGTTATTATTTAATTAGCCTATTCCCATGGCATGGGTTTGCATGGGTCATGTATGGCGAATTTATCAGCAGTATTCAATGGGGGCAGGCAGAAAAGCCACCAACTCTTAACTGATTTGTTAACTTAACCTTTTTCTGCTACGCACTATACAATAACATGTCATTATCATTAATAAACAAAGTTTAAAAAATTGATGATTTGATATCAATCATTATAAAAATCTCAAATCTGTCATCTTTAATTTATGTATATAATTATCACAGCTACCCAAGAAGAAGCTGCTACGGCCTATGACCTCGCAGCTATAGAATACCGTGGACTCAACGCTGTCACCAATTTCGATCTCAGCCGTTACATTAAGTGGCTTAACCCTAATAATAACAACAATAATGAGCAGATTAGCATTAATCTCAGTGACATGAATAACAATAATTGCAGCAGCAGCAGCAACTTCACCCCAAACCCTGATCAAGAACATGAGCAAAAACTAAGCTTCCTCCACAACCAGGATTCACTGAATAGTACTGTTGTAGAAGAAGCCACGTCGGTGCCACATCAGCCCCGTGCAGCGGGTGCCACGTCAGCGTTGGAGCTTCTGCTTCAGTCGTCGAAGTTCAAGGAAATGATGGAGATGACATCGGTGGCCAATATGTCGACACAGATGGAGTCTGAGTTGCCACAGTGTGCGTTTCCCGATCACATTCAAACGTACTTTGAGTATGAAGATTCCGACAGATACGAGGAAGTGGATGATCTCATGTTCAAGTTCAACGAGTTCAGCTCCATTGTGCCGTTTTATCACTGCGACGAGTTCCAGAGTTGAAGTGAGGTTTGCATAATCAATGCATGCAGAGAAGAAAAATTATATGTTTGTTTATTTATTTAATTGGTTGATTATATGTGTTAAAGACCACTCTGGAATCTTCTTCACTCAAGTTTAAGGTTTTCGAAGAGGGTCACCATTCACAAAAATATTATAATAAGTGGACTTATTTTCAATCTGTGAATATTAATTGCTTTGGAAATGGATCTGAATTGAACCATGTTTGTGATAACTCTATATTCCACTAGTCAATAATTTTTTTTTATAATAATACTAACATTTAATTCAGTTTAATGAGTTATTGGCAAATACTTAAATATATAATAACAGTTTAGTTTATTTTATTTTTTAAAGAAAATTAGGAGGGCTAAATCTTCATTAATCAATGTATTTCTATACTTCTCAACATATTTAAGGCTCTAGAATGCAAGCAAACCATATACTTTTAATCACATAAAATCTTATTAACAAATTGAATCTTTGGATTTATTCCATATTGACTCTCTTAATAAAAGAGTTAAATTTACATTATGTATACAAGGGTTGATTATTCTAAATAAAAGAAAGCTTTTATTTGTGGTCAAGTTCTTGGATTTTAAAATGCAGAAATTTCTTGCAGTTGAATGACTAAAATGAAATTATATATGTACACTTTTGGCTTGTACTTCAAGTGAGTTTGAATAAGCTTTGTTTAATCGTTTGTGTTATAGCTTTTTAAGAGTTTACACAATTACGAAAACTGATGAGCCAATTTGCAATGTTTGGCCGTTGAAAGAGATGTGGAAGGACATTCTTTGAAACTACTGAAGGACAAAAACCTGTTTTCATAAAATTTGAGGTACAAAAGTTTGATGTTACTAATGAATATGCATCTAACTCTGGTACATGTGTTTTCTTCTGGGTTAAGGACCGAATTCAACTGCTCCATCAAGTACTTACAACTTATCCTTTCACACGCTAATGTTTACCAAGATTAAACCAACAATCACGAAGAAAAAGGATGGTGTCAACCATTTCAGGCTAAAATTGAAAACTCCAAAAAAAAAAAAAACTGTACTGAAGATTTTTTTTTGTCACAGATCCCTAAAAACAGCATCCAAATGCAATTTTATTTTGGCATGTAATAGTGTTACCATCTCCATATGGAGAGTGTAAGAGCAGTGCTTGTTCTGACTGGAACAGCTGGCATATCTGATGATTGCATTCAATTATAGCACCTTTGCTCAGAGCAACCGATGGGGTAAAAATATTGAGCTCATAAATTTTGTGGCTCTGCTGGTTTTTCTGTTTCATAAACATGATGTTGAATGAATAGAGAGAAATGAATTTACCTAGAATTCATTTGTCTGGGACAACCTTTGCAGTGGCTGCAGCTGACCCAGGGAACATCACATCCAATGCCATTCTGCACATAAATTTCACTGGAATACCCAATTGCACCCTTGTAAGTAAACCCCAAAATAAGCCTTGGTTTCAAAACTAAAGCAAAAAACAGAAGATTCAGTGCCTAAAAAAAACCTAACTTTGAGCTTTAAGAAAAACAAACTACTCTGTTATTTGTTCGGAGGAAAAGAGATGACATACACACATATCTCTTGAATATGAAACATCAGTAACACTCTATAACAACTATTGATGAATGATGAGAATGATAGCTAAAACCATCGCTTTCGAGAATTTGAATTCTTCGTTGAATTTTGTTCTGCTATTTTTTTTATCTCTTCATAATATACATATTACTACTAATTATAATGTATTTTTAATATTCAGTAAAAGACAACGTCAAAATAATCGATAAAGAATCTGGATTCGGCTTTCATGTCACCATTAAAATTAATGTATGACCTGTTCTAATATATCTAGCAAGCACCAATCTACAGTATCATGTACAGCGCCCCATCAATAATTTTATAATCCTCTCGTTTCTTTGAATTAAAATGAAAAAAAGGGCAAATAAAAGTGGAGGGATAAAATAACGGAAACACAAGAAAACCAGTGATCGAAGATACAAATCACACACACATATAGGTGATAGCCCTTCTATAGAAACATGATTTGTTCCACTAAATATTTTTTATTTAACTTCTAATTTAAATTACCAAAGTTCCAGAGCCATTAAATACTCATTTTAAGAAATATATATATTCCATTTAAGAATGGTATCACACATTTTATCAAACACCCCATCAACTTTATTTATTACTTTTTTTAAATTATTCGATTTTCATTTTTATTAGGGATAGCAATCCATCTTGTACGAGCAGATCAGTGTCTATTCACTACTTATTCTATTAAGAAAATCTATCTCATTGGTCGTCTTCTTATATTGTTGATGATCCGTGAAAAAGTATTTGAGGTTTTTTCATTTTTTATACTTACGAGAATTCTATATATATTTGTGGATATTTTTATATTTTATTTCTTAAAACTTTAAATAAAATTATTTAAAAGTAAAAATTTAAAATATAAACTTAGATAATAAAATTTAATTTTAAGTACAATTCGAATCAAATAACTCGATAAAATATTATAAATTTACTTTTTTTCTAAAATAAAATTTAATAAATTACATTAAAATATATAATTTAAAAAAAAGACTACTATTTTACAAATTAATTTCAATTTTAATTATTTATATAAAAATAAAAATATATGAAGTAAATTTTTTTAAGTAATTCCTTTGTGATTGATTTTTTCACAAATAATTTTATTTTAAATACTTAAAATAAAAAAATACTCAAATAAAATTCATGGGTAATATTAATACTTATTACACACATTAAAAATGTTCATTTAGTATATATCACAAATTTTACACATAAATATTAGCAAGTACAAATTTTTTTTATCATCTTTAATTCTAAATGTAAAAATAAGAATGTTGATCGGATTGGTTATTGGGAATCATGTAAAACAAGTTTTTTTATTTTTATTTTCTGGATCGAGAAGAAAGAGAAAGAACATAATTTTTGTACGTATTTTCACATGGGTACTATAATTTCTTTCTTTCACTTACTTTTTCAATATACTTAATTTAACTCCAACAAATTATAATATTGTTGACATCTACAAAGTTAAAATTTTCATGACATTTATATACTCTTTTTAATAATAGAATATAATGGCTTTAACACACATATATATATATATATATATATATATATATATAATTCAAATTTTTGCTAACGATCTCCCATTGATCACAAATAAAAATATATCCTTATAAATATGTTAGACTTTATAAGTTCAAAATTTTTATTATATACTTAAATATATTCAAAAAATCTTGTATATTGATTATGAACCAAAATAGCTTTAATTGCATTAATCCCAAATGAATTTGACAATAATAATTAATGTTCACATGACCAAATGATATGGACTCATCTTAAGATGTGAAACATGAAATGTTAGTGAAAATGTCGTGTACACTTCTACTTCCAACTAGTCATTACTTTAACTCAATGAGATCAATATAATAACTTTAGTATAAGAAGTGTTAATCATTTGAAAATATTATTTTGCTCACTTAATTTATATTTTTGTGATTAATATATTAACTTTTTATGTTTTGGTTTGAAACCGTGTTGGATAAAAATTGTTATGATGACCTACATGGATGGTAGTGACAATAATGTTTAGTTGCCTAAAAAAAGAGAAAATAACATTAAAGTATGATAATATTGTTATTTAATATATTTCTATAAAATTAATAAAAAGCACTTGTAATCTCACATGGTTAACAATGATATTATTTTATATAAATCTCATATTTTCCTAACACTTAAAATAAAATAAACAAGATAATTAAGTAAGATGATAAAACTAAATAATAATCACTTTATTAAGTTAAAAATAATAAACAATAAAACTTGGTTAAAAGATGTAGAAATTTAATCAAACTTTTAAATGTTAAAGGATGAAATATATATTTAAAAATTTAGTGGCTAATATTGCATGTCGATAAAACTAGTACATGAAAAAAGTGAATAGAAGTTTATGGAGAATCTTAATTAGAATCCTAATTTAGTTTCATTATTTTTATATAATTAATTTTATTAATTAAAATAATATAAATATTTATAATAGTTTTTATAAAAACAAAAATATCTTTTAAAATTTTTAAGCAAATAATTCTCTGATACAAAATTAACATTTTGAAAATTCAATAAAAACTCATATTAATACTTTAATTATTATCTTTTTTTAAACTTTTTATATGTTTAATATTATTTTTTATTGATTTTTTTGTTAATTTAAATGTTTTTATGTTTAATTATATTTTAATTTTTTAACAACATTAAAATATAATTATTTTATTATTTAATTATTTTTTAAATTTTAAATTTTATCTATGAATATTAAATAAAATATTAACACAAGTATACAATATTTTTAGATATTTTTTTTTTAAATAAAATAAAACTGCATTAAATCAAATTTTATTTAAAATCACAATTAATCATACACTTTTGTGAAATTTAATGGGTACTAATTATTTTTAACCTAGTACCCTTAGTTAATTTTAGCACCATCCTAAATTTATTTATTTATTTATTTATATGTTTGCTAAGGTCTTAAATGTAAGTGCATAGAAGGGATAACAAGTGCTGGAGTGGAGATCTATTTCCCCTTAAGAAAGCTCCTACATATCATCTTCCAGCATTCTTGGTCTGGCTCAGCAGACTCAAGCTGACACTTCAAATCTTCTGCTAATCCTTTCTATCATAACCATAACAAGCCTCCACTCATACATTCGAACACCAAAAACAATAACAAAACTGTGAAATGAATATGGTACTTAAATGTTACCTCAATGACATCCATGTCGCGAAGGCGATCAATGAGATTAAACAGTATATCTGTGGTGTACTCAGGATGACCCTGAATTCCAAGAATGTGGTCTGCAATTGCAAACATTTCCACTCTAGTTTTCTCTGAAGATGCAATCACTTCTGCACCCACAGGAACCTCATAAACCTCATCTTGGTGCACCTCTATGATCGAAAGGAATGATGACATTTCATGATGATCAAGGTACCTATAACATCCACCTACATCTTTCATCAAATTCACTTCTCTATACCCAATATCCCACCCTGTCTTCGATTTCCCTACCCTTCCACCCAAAGCCCTGCACAGTACCTATAACATCAACATCATTCACAAAATTACAACTCTCAACTATGCTTGTTAAGATAATTATTACAAAATGAACAAACTCTCAAAGTTTCTAATTTGATGACCCTTTACTCAGAAACTAAGGTCCAAATAAGCATTAACACATATACCTGGTGGCCAAAGCAAATGCCAAGGACCTTCTTCTCCATGCCAACAATGATTTGCAAAATGAAACAAAGTTTAAGGATCCAGTAATCGTTTCCATAAGCATCACTAGGGCTACCAGTGATCACAAACCCATCATATTTATGCAGATCATTGAATTCGGGAAAATCCCCCTCATACACTCTGAACAAATCCCACACATCTCCCTCTTCCCCAAAGGCTTGTACATAGACGTTGTAGTAGCCACCGTACACTTTCTCTACATAGTCAGAATCTTGCACTGCTTGCAGCATAGCATATCTTCTACTTCCACAATCAATTGCCATTTTTTTCAGGCTTGAAAAAAATGAGTTGTGGTTGTTAGAAAGAGAAATAGAGAAACCAAATTTTTGTGTGTTGGGTCGCTGAGCAAAAGGTCTTATATAGATGGTAATTCCCCAGTACATTATCTAAATAACTTGTTTTTTTTAGGATCTCTAAGAGCAGACATGTATATTCGTGAAACAATGTCGGAAGAAGTCTCATACTGTGGTTCCCACTTGTGGCCCATGCAAAACAGGGACAAAACCATAGCTCATTTTTTTTAAAGGTAGGTTGAACTTAATTCAGAAAGAAGGTGAATTGACGCATAACACATCAAACATAATATTATTAATTTTTATATATTTTTTTAATTTTTTTATTATAATTATTTATTATTTTTAATTATATAAAGTTAAAATTTAATATTTAAAATCAATATACTTTCATTCTAATACAATAAATATATAAAATAAATTTTAAAAAAAAATTATTCGTAAGTGGATCAATTTATTAATCCACCAACACTCTTACCTAAAATACAAAATACTTTTTATTTAAATGTTATGATATTTAAATTTAATCTAAATCTTTCAAGTACCTTTCTAATAATGCACACCATTAGACAAACATTCAAAATTTCTTATTTTTATAATTTTTTTCACCAATAGCATAAATCACATATATATAGTTTTTAATTCTCCAAAATTAAAAAATCATTGCTCATTAAAAAAAAAATCTAAAACCTACTTATTTGAAAGATAGTATTTGATATGAACAAACCACGTTTCAAACATCATGAAGTATAAGCTAATTAAGGATATACGTGAGATGTCATTAACGAGCATCCAATTCTTATTCTTTGCTAAATCCATCTCATCTATACGCAATGCTGACAGTATTTAGTAGCAAAGAATGAATAATTTAGTTAAAGTCACTAAATACGTATTATTGTTCCAGTATAGATTTTATTCGAATTTAAAGAGATGTAGACAGAATATTTTTTAAGTATGTGTCGTAGACTAAAGTTTAGTAAGTCAAATTTTAAGTTTTAATCCTTATAGTGCTACATCTCTATGTTTTGGAGATTGAAGTCAATCCATTTTATGGTATTGTGGGTGGCCAATATTAGGAGGTATTGTTGTGAGCAATTGATACCTATTCAAAATGTTTTTTTTTCTTTTATTGTTATAGAAACATCAAAATACACAAAATATTAGTAACATTAGTAACGTATATTTTTCTTTTTAAATTATCCAATTTATGTATAGTATAAAAAGAATACTAATAGAAATTTGAAGTTGGTAGAAAAAAAATAAAACAGTACTCCTCCCAATTTTGATCTAGTGTATAATTTCATTCATTAATTGAATAAATAACTATAGGACAAAATAATTCTTTAATTTTTTGAAATCTCATTTTATACGTAAAAGAATAAAATAAAAGGTAAAAGTGATTTTTTTTGTCGTATATATTTCATACTTGTGGAGATAATAAAAAAGGAACAAATAAGTTTCTCGTTTGAACAACTATTTATGCTTGAAATATATTTAAGAAAAAGACATGATATTTAATTTCTACGTTTCATGATTAAAATTTCATACTTTACCATTTCTTTTTAAAAGGAATAGAGATTTGAAATGAAGATAATGAATAATTTATTTAAGATTATATTAGAATACAAATAAATTATATATTTTATAATTTAGTTTGGATAAAAAAATTATTAAATGAATATTACCAAGAAAAAAAAATGAAATGAAAAGGTCACGTGATCCAAGACTGTTGTTGCAGAGATATTGAAGAACCCAAGAATGTTGATGCAGAATGCTCAATCTTTGATTTCAAAGACCTTCCTACAAAAATGATACATCAAAACCAACATCAACGCTAGACCATTTAATTTACTTTGTCTTTTTCCTCTAAATATAAATAATATTATATATAATATAAAATAATATGGTATGATATTATGTCCTATCATTAAGGATTACTTTTATTTCATCATAATTGGTATGAGATTTCTACTATTTAGTTTTTTTTTTTCGTATTTATGAACTAACAAATTTGTTAACAATATTTCGTTTATTTATTTTTAACATGTATGGAAAGCTCGAATTAGAAAAAAAACCCACTAATTTAAAAAAAAAAAACATAATCAATTACATATTGTTATCAACATATAATAACATTATAATTCATTAGGTTAACGTACATTATACATAATCCAATATAATCAAATAATGTGGTAAACATTTTATTACTATATTTTTTAAATTATAATAATAAACAATTAAAAGTATTATTAAAAATAAATAATAAATGTAATTATTATTTTATCTGATTCATACAATTTTATTTTCATTTCTTGCGTCTTACTTCTCATATGAGCTAATCTACACAGCATAAATTAGGTTAGAAAACACTCTTTCAAGACTTATACGCCTAAATGAATGTATCTTTAGGCATATTAAAAGTAAATGGTAGGCTAGTGGAATATATTACTTCTTTTTTTAAGTTATGGCTAAGATATTAATATTAAGAACATTAAGATTTTAAAATTAATTTGTTAATGTCCACAGAATAAGGTTTCCATCACCCTAAGTTTTACAGACTTAGGTTTTGATGCATTATTTCGTGCTACATAAAAGAATATGACCAGAATAGTCAACCATTAGAAAAATATATATAGTTGTTTGTGCTATAAAATCAAACTACCCGTGAAAGTTGTTTTTTTGTTTTTCAATTTTAGCTCTTAAAAAAGTGAATTTGAAGCATAATTCTCACTATATTAATTAGTAAATAATGTTGCATTTGTATTGGATAGACAACAAATTTTTAAATTATTGATGCTAATTGTTTCATATTTGTTTTTGAAAGTTAAATACATGTAACGTTGGCTAAATCGATATTAATTAGTTACAAATACTTAAATTGTTTTTAATTAAAATAATATAGTGTCAGTTAAATCTAGAAAAATTACGTTTATTTTAAAATTTATTTAATTTAGAGTTAACTAAATAAAATATATTTTTAATATCAACTTAATTTGTACCAATGTAGTTAAAGTTAATGATAATATTTTAAAGAAAAATTATTGTCGACTCTTATTTTTTACAAAAAAAAAAATGGATAAAACAGTAAAAAATAAAACATGTACTTTTAGCCTAATATACTAACTTATTCTATTATTGTTTGAGTCTTTCCAATTTCATTATACTCCATGTAAACATTTTAATGAGAACTTTTTCAAATTGTGCGGTGATTTTTTTTTTAAAAATTAAAATAGATGACATAAGAATGATATAAGATTTATTAAAGATATGGAGGTTAAGCTCAATAGTAATTTTTGTTTTATATTTGAAATAGTGGTTCAATATTTTTTTAGTATTATTATGTACTCCTATTTTTGAAAACAAAAAGTCTCATTTTGTGGTTTTTTTCTATTAGATTATAGCTTTAACATAATTAAAAATCGATGTTAGAAAAAAAAAATAATAATATAATGATAATAATAATAATACATTAATATGGATAAAAAAATTGATTTAGTCAAATCATTATTAACAAAGAATATGTAGGATAAAATTATAAATAAAGAACATATTACAAAGAGTTGAGAATCAGACATGTATAATGACAAAATAAAATGTACTCCTCTTTCAAGATATATGGTTAGATCGATAAGCAAAAGATTTTTGAACATTATAAATACCACAAAGTTTCAAAAGGTAATACCGAACAAATAAATTGAAAACACTTTTGTGTGAGTTATTATATTTGTTGTGAGATAGATATTTAAATCTTTCTACATCTAGCCTATCCATCTTCTGCATGAATTTACTAGTCCAGATTCTTTACTAGCTTTTTTGTGTTGTCCTCTGTTGAACATTAAAAGTATACTATATTTGTATTTTAAATGTATTTTTAATATATTTTAAAACGTCAAAATTAGTGTTAATAAGTGTATTATGGAGGCACAGTAGAGGAACAACACAAAAAAACTTAGTCAAGAATCCAAATTCATGAATTTACATCAATGTGGTGCTCTCATTAGATTACAATATTGTTAAAGGTCAGTGATATGACCTATGCTAAGTCATTCTTTTTTTTTCTTTTTCATTTATGCTCCCTTTCTTGTCCACGACTTTAAACACTTTAAACATACATACATTAAAGACGTTAGGTAAAAGAAAGGGGAATGAAAAGAAAAAATAGACATGGATCCTTGGTAGGGATGATGATGCAAGGTAGCCCATGTGAGCCAACATGCACGTCCACACGAAAAAATATGGGGTGGGCTAAGTATTTTAGCTCATTGGTCCCCCCACCCCACATAATTTGCATCCCACATCGGTTAACAATAGACTGACTCGCATTTGGCCCACATAGTCTGTATTGACTTAAATTCCTAAAGCACTAGTACAACATGTCTATATTTTCTCGTAAGTAATTTGTTCACTCACAATTTTTTTTCCACCCAAAAGTAGTTGGCTGATTCACGTCTAACACATCCAAAAATAGCTCCCTCTTTCACATTTCTTCTCTTGTTTAAATATAGATCAAAACAATTTTTATTTTCAGTAGGCTTGTACTTAAAAATGATAAGTTATATAATTATGAATATTACTTGTCTTAAGAAATGACCTTATAGAAATTATTATTTCTACTAATTTAATTAAATAAAAAAGTTATTCAAATTTGTATATGAGCCGCAGAAAAAACGTTATGCATGGCAGGGCAGAAAAAGTAGTCTGAATTTTTTATGCGAGAGAGACTAAAATGGGGTTAATAAACTTGTATTGTCATCCCTAATCCTCTACTACGTACAAATTATATACGATACATACTACTCTCTTATGTTTTGACAAAAAAAACACACTACTTGAAAGAAGTATAGAAAACAAAAATCCACAAGACATATGCGCAGAAAGGCACAAAGGTTTATAATATGTCATGGACAAAATGTGAAAAAACAAAAGTATAGGAAATTGAAACATGTAGATACCTATCTTCGGAGCCTCAGGCTTATGCAAATATGAGGATCAAACCTATTTTCGAAACATGAAAAGAAGTGGAGGTTGTCAAGGACTTTTCTTATTAGTGAGGGAAGAAGTAGGAGGAGGAGGAGGTTGGAGCATTGGTAGAAACTATGAAGCTTGGGGAAATAAGAGAACTAGTATGGAAAAGAATGGAAGCACAAATAAAGAAAAAGAAGGGCTTAGGAATATGAAATTATCATCTTTTAACGACGATTTAATAAAAGATATCACACTAAATCTTTTAAAAAAAAATATAAGAATGACATTGAGTAAAAAATAAAGTAAAGAAAGATATATTGTAATTGGGACACGAAGAGCAGTGGAAGGTGGAAAGCGATAGACATGTTAGGCCCCTTTTTCTTCATTTGACCACAACTCAAACATTTCCAACATACCTACTTTGGGCCTTTCTGTTTCAGACCTTATTTTCGTAAATTTACAACACTCTCGACTTTCTTCTATGTTGTATTAATAAATCAGCATTATCATGGTACTTCAACTTCAATCCTACACATGTGTTTTCTTACTTTTCCTATTCAAGATAAAAACTCTTCAAGCTACAACAGTTTCTTCTGTTCAACCTTATCTCGGTTTAAGTACCCTACTCTCTCCAAAAAAAAGACTTTTCCTCACACATTCTGTCTCTTCCTGCTCTCCAATCAAAACTTTGAGCTCACCGTTCTCATTTTTCACCTAATCATCTTCCAATCTTCCAATTCCCAAGAAAAACAAAAAACAAAAAACTCAGTTCTGCTGCTGCACAACAAAAATAATAATAATAAACTCATCTTTTATCATGATTGTTGACTATTAGGTGCATAAATTTGAATTAGTTATCGGAGTTACTTGGTCAAAAACTAGTCATAATTAACCGTGAGTTGGGTAAACAAAAGGAAAAAGAGGATTAGTTAAAGCCTAAAGCTGTGCTCCCTTTAATTCAAAGTATTTATATAATTGGTGAGAACTATAATGTTCTATTAATGAGTGTTTTTTAATTATAATAAAATACTGTGATAAAGTTGAGTTATGTGGAACTGTGTTGAATTATTTTTGAAAAATAATATTTGTGTAAAACGATTTGTTAAGGATGCAAGTGGGCTTTTTTTGGGCTTATGGGCCCTCCACAGGTGTAACAGTTGGATTGCATTAATGAAACGGAGATTAAGGAGATAAGCAGTTGAGCATCCCAAGAAAATAGAAATTGGGGAGCGAATGAATGTTATGTATTTGGTGGTTATCTCCACAACTTTAACCTCGGCCCAAGCGCTGTGTTTTCAATATATATATATACAATACCGAACCAAACTTTCAAAATTGGTGCTGTTTCTGTTTCTGCTTCGTTACAAAAACCTAACCATTACATTACAGTGAGAACAGTTCCACCCAACTTTTCCTGCTCCCGCAAAATCCTCTCATTTATTAAACAAGTAATAAAAACATATATTATTAAAAATTAAAATATTATAAATAATTACCAGAATTTATTCATCTTTGTGCAACGGGTATAATTTTATGTAGATTGCACTCATATTTGTCTAGTGTTCCATTAAATATTTAACTTCATAACATTTTCGATAGATTTTTAAGTATTATTTTAATTAGAATAAATATTTTAAATACAAAGTTTTATTATGTTCAGTTTTTTTTTTCTTTTCAGAGACACCTTCTTTCAAAACTTTAAAAGACTTCTCATCTTTTGAATCATATTCTAATTATCATAAATTGGAGAAAGAGACAAATGTCTAGTTGGTAAGGTTTTTGGCATTAGATAAAGAAATATATTCGGTTAATGGCTTTAAGTTCTATAAGGGATCTTTAAAAAAATTAAATAAATTTTATTTAAAGAGATTATTTTCATTTAAAAATAATATAAAGGGTAACTCGTAATATTGTTATCTTATTCGGGTGTTATTACGTAGAAATACATTTAATTGATCAATTAACACACGAGTAAAACCCAAATTAAACATTTTATATTAATCCTACTTAACTTTCACCGTTATTCTAAAAAAAAATTGACGATAATTGTTATATAAAAATATATAATAAATTAACATATTACAAATATTTATTAAATAATAATCTTCACTTCAATATTTAACTATATAATTAACCTATGTGCCTCAAACTTAGACAAAATTACAAGTTTTGTATAAAAATCGAACAACTTTTTGTTTGCAAATATGAAAAACATATTTTACCCAAACTTATAAAAGTGAATTTTTTTTTAATCAAGCATCAAGTCATATTGATTGTTGTCAACTATATCATGCACACATCGATAATAAATGCATGGAATGTGACATGTATTTAATATTATGACATGATTAGATTGAAAAATGTATAGAATACAATAAATATGCAGTTGGGTGGTTGAAGATATCCATGGTACTTGTTTTATTTTCTGTGGGTTAGTACTAAATTTATATGAATTAAATTGATTATTTTACTATAGAGAGTGAAAGGATTAATATTAATTTTGATTTTAATGTTTTTTTTCTTAATATGGCTATCATATTTTTTAAAAACGTTTTTTAGAAATACAAGTGTGAGTTTTAATAAAAATGAAGAATTTAAGTACTGTATAAGAAAAAGAATTATAAATTTATTGTTTAAAAATTAATTGTCTTCAAAATTTAGGTTAAAAGTGATATTAAATTTTTTATATGGGTTAGACTCTTATCATATAATCTCTTCTTAATGAATCTTTTTTAAAAAATAATCATTCATGATATGAGAGTCTCGTCTTGATATTTGGCTTAGATTGTTATGATAAAACAACAATACAACAATGTCACTGCAACAACAATAACAATGGGTGTATAAGTAAAAATTATTGTACATGTTTTAACTTGAAGGAAATGTACCAATGTAAAAGGAATTCACTTTTGAAGGGAAAAAGTAATATCAATCTATTTGAGAAAAACTTATTAGTAGTATCAAAGTACTTGTTTTCACTTAAGGAAAATTGTTGATGTAGAAAGGACTCTCACCCTTTAAGAAAAAATGTTGGAAATTCAGGTGTGATGCTTTCATTGGAAGGGGACATGCTAATATAGAATAGACTCGTTCTTGAGAATAAAATATTTGAAAAAATATCATATTGGATAAACAAATGAAAAGTTGAGTACAATATGCGAAAAAAATACTCATAAATCCATTACCTAAAGATTTTGAATTAAAAGTGATGTCAATCACTGATGACAAAAATATCCATGTCCGTAAGTATTTGTAGCGGTTAATTAGTATTCGTAAGTATTTATTACTCACGAGTAGTCAGTAGCGTGTATTTTAATATTTGTTTATAAAAGAGGTCGGATGCGAGTAGCGTGTTAACTATTCATGTAGATATTCGTTATCCACAAAAAAACTAAAAGTAAAACTAAAATTAAAATTAATTTATATTTTATTTAATTAAATTTAATTAAAATTAAAATTTAATTTATATTTTATTAGATTAAATTTAATTAAAACTTAATTTAATTTGTATTTTTTTCATATTTTTTTGTAATTTGAATTAAATTTTATTTTAAAAATTTATGAAATATCTTCTTTTAAAATAATCGCAGGTATCCACGGATACTTGTGAGTTTTCTGAAACATACAAGTATTTTTTAAATAAAAGATTATAACAAGAAAGATATCAGATAAATATTTTTGTTGTGAACCAGATTACGGATAGATTATACGTCCTAATTCGATCTATTCTTATTCTTGTAGATACGAGGTTGGTGTTAACCTCGTTCAGAGAATAATAGTAAATTTTTCTCATTTGGTGTAGTTAGGTTAGGTTCCCTCCTCTCTTCCTTTTTTTGAGTTTGGTGTAGGATTATTGTCACGTTTGGAAAATAAATGAAAACCTTAATTGCGTATACACAATCACGAAAACTCCCACACAAAGATTTAGTCTCTAAACTTTTAATCTCTAGTAACTCACGAAAACTCCAATTTCATTAATCCTTTCAGTATTTAAAAAAATAAGATGGTTTTTACAGTTTATCATATGTAGGTCATATTTCACTTTCATCATTACTCATTGTAACAACATTAACTATACCACATTTATTATTTTTAATAAAACGAAGACCACATTACAAATTAAAGAATTACATTAAAATCTTGTTAAAAATATTTGAAAAAAAAATACTATTAATACTTATGTTGTCTTTTTACTTCTGCTCTTACGATTCTACAACATTCAAGTTTAGTTCCATATATATATATATATATATATTTTAAACTTTTGTTGGACTAAAAAACTCTTTATTTTATTCGACTAATGTTCAGAAAAAAAAATTAATAAAAAAAAAGTAGCCGTACAATTTGAAGTAAAAGGATAAAAGGGTTTGGCATAGTAATTGGAGATTTAAAAGCATATATAAATGAAAATGGAGCGTAAATAGTAGTATTGTATGGTGAGAGAGATGTAGGAGGGAGGTTGGGAACTAGAATCCAAAGGGAGAAAAGAGAAAAGTAATAGAAAAAGAGAGGAGAAGCACTTTTGAAGAAGGAGGGACCTGAATGGAATTATGGTGATTGAAGAAGGCGAAGAAAGGAAGAGAAAAGAGTACAGAGGTTGCTTGCGCAAATCTAGCTAATCTGGGCTTCTGGGCACCCACTGGAGAAACAAAAGGATTGAGATTTGAGTTGAGGTGAGTTCAGAGTTCTCAGAAACCAAACCAAAACACAACACAACACAACACACAGAAAGCACAAGACAATTATCTCCATGCGCAAACCGTACACAAAAAAGGCACACCAACCGTTCGTTTTCTTTTGCCCACGTTATGTTTGGCCAGACAATCACACAGCTTTCTTCCTTCACCTCTTAGCTTCTTCTACTTACCTCACCTCTTCCTCATTCCACCACAACCCCTTTTCACCCTTTTGCGCCATACACCATTCTTCTTCTTCTTCTCTCACTCATGCTTCCACTTTCACCACCACTCTGGCGGAGCCCCTCGCTCTGGTGCCACCACCACCACCACCACCACCAAACTATGCCCACACGCTACGGGATCCAACGCCAATGCTATGTCTTTCACTCCACCATCGCTCTCAGGCAAAAGGGTTTCCCTGAACTCCAATTCTCGCCTGTCACTACGCTGTTCTTCTTTTTCTTCTCCTGATTATACATCATGCTGCTGCTGGTGATATTGGCTAGATGGCTCAATCTGTTAGTTTAGTGGTATTAGCATTTAGCATTATTTTTGTTTACTTACTCTCTCTGTAACCAATGTTAATATGCCAGGAGTGGATATTTCAAATTCAAAGCAAATCTTATGTTGCTTTGCCACATTTTTTCTTTCTTTCTTTTCTTGTTTCTCATCATGATCTGAGTTTGCTAACTTTTTTTTTTTCTTTTGGGTTTGGTAAAAAGAAACAAATTTTGTTTTTTTTTTTTTTGCTGTGAGTGTTTTGAATCGAAGATGGTCTGGAGAGAAAGAAAGCAAGTGAAGGAGGTAGACATTACTTGGTTTGAGCTTTGGGTTGCTACATTTTTGCAGTAAATGGGGATGCACCTAATCCTGTAGGATTTTAGTCAGTGATGCTTTAAATTTTGGGGGTCCCTTGAGGTACAGACTACAGACCCTTCAACATCCAAACAATCTTTTATTACCGTTTCAAATTTAATGTCAGTCTTTGCTTCTGTCTCTTTTGCAAATTTTATTGATTTTTCTTGGGCAATGTGGGGGCTTCCTCATATTAATAACAAGGGTCAAAAAGGAGACCCATTTCTAATAAATTATTACCTTCAATCATGTTTAAACTTTAGATTAATAAATCATCACCAGCCTCTGCCTTCAACACCTTATTTTTCTGCTGTGATGTTGATAATAATATGATGTTTATGGAGTGTTGTTGTTTTTTATTTGAATGTATATTGTCCAATCAGTGTGTGTTTATGAGGGTGGGTGAGGTGACAATGCAACAGGTGAAGTAGGGTCTTGGGTTGCAAAACACTGAAATTGGCAGTCGAAAGGAGCCTGTGTTGAGCACAATCATAGAGCATTTTATTTTATTTTTCTTGCATAGCGAATTAACTGGGTTAGTATAGTAACGCAAAAACAGACACAAAGACAAAGAAAGTTGAGCTTCGGGTGACGAATGCTTCTTTAGTCTATTTGCAAGTGTCCTATCAATTGTGCTCCCAAACTCCTCTTTTCTCTCAATCCTTTTAGTTTTAGTATGCACGTGAAAGTGGGGATTCTCCCCTGCACCATTAAAAGGAATAAACCTTCAAATTTTAAACCAACTGGATCCTAACCATTCAACTAAACCAAACCATTTAGTTATACCCTTTACGCCACAACCTCAATTATTATTAATCTTAATCAGCATTTAGCGTGATAGCAAACAACACCTCACCAATCATTCTTTCTTACCAAATTTTCATTCTTATGATGTCTGGTCTCTGTTCCATTTCTATTTTTAATTATTTTCTGTCTCCCTAGCATTATTATAGCATGCTTTTGTCTCTGATATACTGTTTATAGACGTTCCTGTCATGTGTTTTCTTTATTTTTAATCTCTCTCTTTAATGTTAGGATTCTTTGGTAAAGTAGTTATGTGGCTAACTGGTGATTTCCTTTTTTCTTTTTTGTTTTTTTTGAACTATGGCTTGGGTCTTGTGCTACCCTTTTAAGATGGCATTGATGCAATTAGAACGCTCCTTTTTCATTTCATATGAACTTGTTCAAACAGAGAAGCAACAAAGGACAAAAAGTAAAGAAAAACATCACATGCACTCGTTGAAACCAGCATGCATCTTTGCACATGAACTACAACAACTTTCCAAACAAGCCTTACCATTTCCATTTTCAAGTCAGTAGCAGAGTAGCTTTCACATACCAAACCAAGGATTTTAAAATAACCAAAAACGATTCAGCTGAAAAGGGTCATACTTCAAAGTGACTCAGATCACTACTGATCTCAGTGTGTTTAGATAAACACAGGGATGAATTCCACTCCACAAAAACCATGATATTCTTATGAAAATCTTTTTTTTTTTAATTATTTATTTCTTACGTAAAATTATGTAACTCTTTTAACCTTTTATCTGAAAAGTGATTAGAATAGTGTGATTGTAAGGAACCAAGTGGGTACGGTCCAATCGACCATAATTTAGAAGTACTTTGTACATTGTCTTCATAATGAGTTCGTTCCCTGCTTCTCTTTTTGTTTCCATATTGGACTTGTAATAAAGATCCATGTTGCCTTAGCAACTTTGAATTTTGGAGTCAGGTTTAGCCACGTGACTTGATCCCAACAAAAATTTCCATATTAATTGGAAGTTAGCAGTAGCAGTGTTCGAACTTCCAAGTTTAGGTACCAGAAAAGTGAAAAAGAAAAAAGAGACTTGCAGAACAAAAGCATATATTTTTTTTTTTTATGAATAACTAATGCATCATTTTGTATGGTAATGAGAGCTAATGAGTGAAAGCATAATTATTTCATTCACAGTCGTTTATTTTCATCTTGATTGCCTCAAATTTTAACAAAATTAACTTCAATCCCAGTTCACAAAGCCAGTGAAAAAGTACATGATATTTGAACTAAATAGCTTGAGTTAATTATAGTATCATTCTTTCTCAATAAGGAGCTCATTAATGAGTGTGTTATGATGACGAATTACCGTAAGAAATTAAAAAAAAAAATACTATTTTTACTCTCAGTTACAGTAAGGGTACATTACAAAACATAACAGAGCACATCAATTACTGCCCCTGCACATCAACATTTATATACTTAATGGGAATGGTTAAATTCATTAAATTTCATGACATGTAGTTTCGTTAAATAAAAAGTGAAACTGAAAACTTTTCAATGAATATCAAATGATAAAAGGTAAACTAAAGGAAGATATCGGAACCCATTTCACTGTTCCAAAAGAGGAAAGCAGATAGAGAAAAGAATAGAGGTAAAATAGTGAGACCACAATCACGATAGGATATGCTACATGTGCATTCAATATGTACATATATAGCAGTAAAATTGAAGAGACAAGGAGAGAAATATTTTTCTTCATTACAAAAGCCAAACCAGATGAAAGGATCATTCATTGTTAATCATCTACATCTGCATTTTCAGCATTTGCTTCCATTAGTATTATTACAACTAATGTTAACTTTTATAATTATGTTTAAAGTGTTGATGAACCAGATTAAATAGAATTAACAGTGCAATATGATATTGCAATTGAGGGGCTCTATATTTGTGATTTGAAGAAGTGAATCGTACAGTGGTTTTATCTATGAAATTGGGCTGCAGCCTACAAAAGCTAAGGTCCAGGAGAAGGGACAGGCACCATTTACGGCAAAATAGAAAAAGAAAAAGAAATCCCAACACGTTAAAGTTTAAACTGCACATGAGGGTGCAGCAGTAAATATAATCATCAATCAACTTTATCAGAAATCTTTTTCACATTTTAGTTTCTTTTGTCTGTCTTTCTTTTTATCATTATATCTGTCTGCAGCAATCACAACTTCACCAGCAGAAATTGCACTTGATATTAGTGCCTTTTTTATGATGCATTCTTCTTGTGAATTTGATTAACTCAAATATCTCGACATTTGGCTGCATAGAATGATACCAGTTTCAATGATTCGCATAGTGAAAGCAAATCACGGTAACCAGATACGTCAGAAGATTGTTCATGCGAAAAACCAGCATTGGCTTTGTTTGAAGTCATATACGTGTCCCTCACTCACTAATTCTGAGTTAAGAATTGAATTATTTTGATCTCAACATCAGTGACAGAAAGTGGCAGTGGATTTTACGCATAAGAAGAAAAGAGAAAATAGGTAGTGGCAAAAGAAAAGATATGCAGAAGGAGTAGGTGGCGCGTGAGAGTGAAGTTTGAGATAGGGTTGTGTTGTGTTGTGTTATTATTAGATAGAGAATATTGAAAGTGAAGGTGGTGCAAGGACGGCTGAACAGGCATAATGTAAATAAGAAGAAGTTGAAAGCAAGAAAGTGAGATTTTGTGGACCATAATTATTGGAGAAGATTGAATCTTAGTTTTATTATGTTTGGTTCCTTAAAGGGTTTAACATTGTGGTGTGGATATTGTGAGAGAGTTTAACCAGTTATGCAAGTATTATTATGCAGTATGGAATGAAAAGTTTTGTTGTGCACATTTTCATGCTATTTCATACCATTATCAACACTTGATTTAGATTTAGTGAAAACAGAGACACACATGATGCTGCTTCTACACCTGGTTACCTTCATTTGTCCCCACTTTTCCATCTTTCAGAATTTGGTGTAAAGCACATACAAACGACAATGACTTCCTAGTGCCACCTTTTTCTGTACGATAATGCCTAAACTATGACCACTGCTTCGTCTCAATAAAAATACATGTTTTTTCTTTTCTTCTACAAAAATTCACACATGGTAACAACAACTTACCAAGCTCTAACTTTAAGTTTTTTACCATTTTTTTTAAGTCTTGTGCAAGAGTTGAAAAAAAAAAAACAGATGAATCTTTACAGTAGAACAATCTTAACTTTTGAAAATAGCTCAAAATGACATCATATATAGAATGTCCTTGATTCAATTTCGTGGAACAGTGTCTTGTCTTGTGATACTTTGGCATCCAACAATAAAGATATATAGAGCTAAGGTTTTTTTGTTGCTCCCACAACTCCATGAGCCCAACAAACACTGGCCTGCTGGCCTTACAAGTTTGTTGCATAAGACTGGAGTATGCATTACGTTTCTAGAATATGAAATGTTCAATAAAATATTTCGAGACTTTTCTAATAATATATTTAAAAGTGTTTAAAAGTGTATTTTAAATTTAATTCAATCATATAGATAATTGACTTTGTTTTTTATGGTAGATGTAGAATTTACAGGAGAATTTTGAATAATTTATATTTATCAAAGATTTAAAATATTTTTATGATAAAATATGTTATTTGTATAATTTTTTAAAAGAGATTTAAATTATGGGAAACTATGAGAGGAATTGGATCAACTAAAGTTAGATGTTTTAAATTTTACCTTGAAAAAGTAAGAAATTTTAATTTTTTTTTCTGGTTAAATTTTGACTCGAATATCGTTCATTTAACTTCGATTTAGACGGTTTTGACTTGGTCAAAGTTGAAGCATCATCCACACAACACTATTTTTTAGGTTAATGTCTACGTGTTTAGGTATCTAGGTTAAAGCTAATCAAAATTATTTTTTAATCAGTTATCTAAGGTTATCTTTTCACAAAACATACCAATGTTACTAAATTTTTGTTTAGATTTTCTCTATTAACATTAGTGATTCAATCAACTGTGATTATTTTTAGTTGATGTGAGTTGAGATTGTTTTTCAACTAACATTGATTAAGACGTCATTCACCTGAACTTAATTCTCAATCAACATTAATTAAAATTTTCTGACTATTTATTTTTTTTAATATCAATCATGATTTTTATTTTCGTCAATAAGACTATTTTTTTACATGAGTTATTTTTTGTTGATATTACTAAAACCTTTTATCTTTCTGAGATTTTGTTGAACAATATCGTTTGGACTATTTTTCTATTAATGAAAAAAAAAACGATTGAAATCCCTTGTGGTTTTGTTGTGGATTTTTCACTTAACATGCCTAGTGCTAACGAATGGTGGTTTTATATTCAGAGGTAAATGTAATATCTTAGCTCTACAAGCTTAAAATTTAATAACTTTAATTAGAGTCGTCAAAATAAGTCGAAATCTGCGAGCCAATCCGATTCAACACAAATTTGGGTCGGGTTAGGTTGAAATTTTTTTACAAATTTCAATACGGGTTAATTTTTTATTCGGCTCATTTAGAACATGGTTCACCCGGGTTGAATCCGTTATGAGTCGGGTTGGCTTACCAATTCCCGTAGATAAAAGGGTCAAACAAGTGTTTTTTTATTTATTTTTATTAAGTTGGGCTTTACATTTGGATCATGTTAGGTTGTTTATTTATCCAACACATAAATAATTTTTTTTATATTTTATTTTGTATTTGGATTGTATTAAAGTTTATTTAGATTTTAATTAGAATTACAATTTAGTTTTGACTAAAAAAAATTGTATTTTTTTAATTAAGTGAACTCGTGAGCCAACCCGTTTAACCCGCCAATCCGTGGTGGGCCGGACTAGGTTCGAAGTTTTTTGTCTCGTTAAAAAGTGAGCCAGATTGGGTTGACTCACTAAGTCATCAAACCTTTGTAGGTCGAACTGGATCAGACTGAATTACCCGTTTTGACAGCTCTAACTTATATATATATATATATATATATATATATATATATATATATATATATATATATATATATATATATATATATATATATTGTATCGAAAATGTTATATGTTACTTAAATTAACGGCTTGAAAAGAACGTATCATCTTTTAGACAGTTTTATTGGTGCATCGCATACGCATTGATACTGACAGTGAAGTCTCAATGTGCCTCACTATAAAAAGCATATCTATTTGTAAGGTCTAAATTACTCCTTGCATCTGCACCAATCTCACTTTTTCTATTTGGGTTTCGGTTTGGGCTTTTATCGGTTTCACTTTGGGCCGATAAATTGCAAGAGAAGCAAGGTCCACACTAACTAAAAGCAGGACATGTTATGACAGTGTGACCCCAAAAGTGGAAAACAGGGAGAGAATCTGACATTATTGAAATGCACTTGGCAAAAAGAAAAAAGGTTGATAAGAATGAAGAGGTACAAAAGAAGCTATCATGAATTTATCATTGAAATTCAATAATTATTGTAATCCAGCAGACAAGATAAAATTATTTGTTTAAATTACAGGCTAGCATATATCAGATTTATATACACCCAATTATGAAACGATAACACATTAAAATGGTTATTTTAGTATGTTAAGATTTAAAAATTAGATATGTTTTTGTTTGACATGATTTGTTTTTCTCTAACGTGTTATGATTTTACGTTCTAACCCACTGATGCATGATGCAGGTTTTGGAATTGACCTTGGGTTATTGGGATTAGACCTTGCAGCACTGAGGAAATTTGATGGTACAAAAGAGAACAAGTGGTTGAAGGAGGTTGTGGGGGGTGTGGTTCTTTATGCTCTAATGATTGAAATGATGGATGAGGAGGAAGTACAATTTATATCTGAAACACATGTGTGTGTGATAATAGAGAAGAAACTTAGTTTTGAAAGGTAGATAAAAATGGGTGCCACTGTACACTGCAGTGGAATGAATCATAGAACCAAATTTTAAGAATCTAAGTGGGGTTTTGGTAAGAAAGTTAAAATGAAGTGTGTTTTATTATAGGAGCCCGATGCGTTTGTGGTGAGAAAAGGTGAGTTTTTTGGTTTTCCCAGATGAAAGTACTCTGATAAAGGTTTGTGTTTGGAAGTTAAGATGAGAAAAGAGGAAGAGAAGAAGCAGAAAGAAGCATTGCAGTGTGGTTGGTGGTGGAAGGGAGAAAGATAAGGAATCAAGTTCCAATAAGAGGAGCATGGAATGGAAGAAGAATAAACGCACTCCAACGAAGATTTTATGTCTGAAATAGTGGAGATTCCCACGTTACCACTGCATACCCACTGTTTCATTAGTTTCAAAAATTTTCTAACTTCTCACCAAATATCCTTTTACACTTTTTTTTGTTCTTTTTAAAATTTTATTTTAACTCTTACCATTTAATTTTCATTTTGTAATCCCTGATTTATTATTGAACATTGATTTTTTAAGAAAAAAATTCATTAATTAATACTTCACATTAAATCAAATCAGAAGATATAGGATTAGAATAATGAAAATATGATTTTTCAATTTTATTAGTCCAAAAATTGAATGTACAATCTCATCCACAAGCAGCAACGAGGTTCCATTCCTGAGAATCATATGACCGGTTAAAGTTTTATTTTTCAACCTTGTTTGTACCCAGGGAATGTACATTTTCAACTAAAGTTAACTTATCCATAATTTAAAAATAATTTATATACAGGTAAAAAATTATAATTTAAAAATTATGCAATAATATATTCAAAATTAATTCATATAATAAATTAACTTATTTATGAAAACTTGGTTTTATTTTTTATATTTTTGTCTAGGTCCTCCTTATACGGAAAATTGTTCATGCGACTCGTTTCTCTATTTTTATAAACTTAATTTTACATGAATATGTTTCTAATTTCAATTGGTGGGTATTTTAAGGAACATGCTTGTGAGTTCTTTTCTTTCATAAACTCAGTATCTAATTTGCTTATAGATAAAAGAATGATCAACTAGCTTCTCGGATAATTAATATAAATAAAGATTAAATATGGTTTTAGTTTTTATAAAATTAAAATTTGTGTCTTTTTCAAAATTTTAATATATTTTACTTTTAAATATTAAAAATAAATTAATATTTTTTTTTAATTTAATTATGTTAAATTTTATTGATGTATCAAATATTTACATAAGGTGTCAAAAAATTTAACATAATCGAATTAAAATAATTATATAAATTTAATTTCAAAATTTGAGGCAAAATATCATAATTTTAATATAGAAAAAAATTCTAATTTTGTATCAAAATTTACTATTTATCATTAATCATTGTTGGATGATGAAGCACACATTTTGTAGATGATGAATAAGATATTCATCTCTAAATAAAGACTAAGTTTGTGATATATTTTATAAATGAAGATTTTAATAATTTTTAAATGATCGTAAGTTATATTTAAATAATCTATTTTATTTTAATTCAAAATCCTTCTAATTCATTTCTTTGATATTCCAAATTAAACCCTAAGCAGAGGATTTTCAGCCACGAATAAATATGATTTTAATGCAGTATCTGTTAATTTTTAACACATGTTTAGGACTGTGATGAAATGCAGTTGCATTTCAAAAGAATTTGTCAGGGCATTAAGGATCCATTATTGAATTTGTTGAGCTAGTTGTCATATCCTAACTAACTTTTACTTTACGTCACTTTTTGTTTAATGAAATGTTTGCTTAGAGAGATTTATGTTTAAAAGAATGAATCAACCTTATTTGTTTTAGGACTTCGAATTTATTTGTGTAAGAATTTGAGGAAGAATGGAATTTCATTCTTATGAAAAAATGGAAATGGAAAGACAGTTTAGCAATATGTATTTATTTAAATATCTTTCGGTTTTTTTAAATTATAACTTAATAAATATGTCTTTACTTAATAATAATAATAATAAAATTAATAATGATTATATTTTATTTTATTTTATTTTATATATCCAGCTTGAATAAGCAGTTGGATGAACTACCTGCATATAGTAGATATTAGAACATGCCTAATACTATGTGTTTTTCGGAATATATCATATAACAACTAATTTATATATTAAAGATGCCTAATACTATGTGTTTTTCGGAATATATCATATAACAACTAATTTATATATTAAAGATGTTTATGTTGATCATTAAGAATGTTGTTGAATAATATTTTTATCTTGTTAATAATACACCGGTAACCCGTTATTTACTTTCATTGTGTTTGAATTATTTATTACATATATTGTTATTAAGATATGATATTAATATATGAAGTTAATGATTGATGTAATTGTGCTTCATACAAATATATATAATATTTTAAATGATAATGACATGTTAGCCTAGTAAAGAAAAAAATGATATTTACATTTTGTATTAATATATATATATATATATATATATATATATATATATATATATATATTTATTTATATAGAGTAGATAATAAACATTTTCTAAAGAGTGCATAATTGTATAATAAAGAAAACATACATATATTAAGAGTTATGTGAATACTGTATTATTAGTCATTAGTCATTAGTCAATATATACAAAGTAATGGCGGAACATTTACAATGAACTTAATCAAAATAAAAGGAAGACTCCAAATTAATATATATATATATATATATATATATATATATATATATATATATATATGCTCACATATTATTTATTACATAAAAATATTTAATTAGGAAAAAAAATCTTAAAACAACTCATCATGTAATGATTTTATATCAATAATTTAAAAAAGTATAAAAAAAATAAAAATATTAAGAAAAGAAAAATTATCCAGCTATTTAGTCGTTTATTTTCCTATATTTTTATTGTGTTATTTATTTTGATTTCATAACTCTCGTTGATGGAATTAGAAAAAGCAAAAGAAGAAAGAAGGAGGGACCCACTGGACGGAACAATTGGCTGCGCAATGCAGTGAGGGAGTCTTTGTCCAATCAAAACAGCTTTTCTTTATCAGTATCATCATCACTTCCCCATTCCCCTCTCCATTTATTTTTCTAATTTACTTCAAATCTTAATTAATTTATTCGTCTATTTCGTTAAACATTATATTCATTTTTAACCATTTTTACCAAGCTTCTATGTCAAGAATAAGGATGAAAAACTTATAATTCACCTCACAATAATTTTAATCCTCATTCTCATTCATTTCATCTTTATCTGTTGTTGCTATCTACGCTTTCTCACACAAACACACACATATACATATATATATATATATATATATATATATATATATATATATATATATATATATATATATATATATATAATAAATGAATAAAAATTATTACAAGGTGAAGATGTAATTGATTTTTGTATCTTAGACATAGTACTACTAACACCATATTAAAATAATTTTTATTAACGCACATAATATATTTATATTTTTTGTCATATTTGAATTACGTGCGTATAAGTATTTGTATTTTGTAAAATAACACATATTATAAGAAGGAGCAAGTTAAAATATTTTATTGGTCCATGTTTTTATTCAAAAATCTCAATTAGATTATAAGATTTTTTTATTTTCAATTAGGTCTATATTTTTTTAAGTGTGTAATAATTAAGTTTCGTTAATACGGGGTAGTAATGATGTTAATGATAGGTCACGTGTTAGTTCCTCATTCTTTCTTTTGACACGTGTCAAGTTATTGTGTGAATCTCAATTTAGTTCATATATTTGTTATTTTGATTACATTTCAGTTCATTTATTTTAAAATTTTAAATATGTTTATTTTAACTTTTCACAAAATTGTTTTAAAATTTTATATTTAAATTTATAAATTGTTATTTTTAAACCAACTCTAACATTTGTATATAAATTATTTAAAACAATTTTGTAAGAAGTTAAAATAAATATTTTAGGGTTAAATATGTTTTTGATCCCTTAACTTTCAGTAAATTTTGGAATTAGTCCATTTTGAAACTTTAGACCAATTTAGTCCTTCATCTTTCGAAATACGTGGATTTAGTCCTATTAATCAAATTTTGTTAAGTTTATTTGATGTTTCGTAAGCATTTCAGAATTGTATTTGAGTTGTTTATACTTTTTGACACATTTTTGCTTTAAGGATAAGTCAAATATTATTATGAAACGCGTTTGAAATGTCAATTAAACTTAACAAAATTTGATTAAAATGACTAAATTCACGTTTTTCAAAAGATAAATGACTAAATTGGTCAAAAGTTTCGAAATGGACTAATTTCAAAATTCACTGAAAGTTAAGGAACCAAAAACATATTTAACCCAATATTTTAAAACTTTAAAACAAAATATAAGTAAAGTTGAATGTAAAATAAAAATTTAAATAAACTAAATATTATTAAACTAAATATTATTAAAAATTTTAATAAAAATATCATTATAAAATTTATATAAAGTTAAATTTGGTCTCAATTTGGGGAGGATGAAATTGAAAATTAAAAAAATTGACTGAAATATAATCAAAATAAAAAATATATGAACCAAATTGAGATTCCGACAATGACTTGACACGTGTCACCTTGACTTGACACGTGACACAATATTGACGTGACACGTAATATGAATAATTTTAAAAAATAAAATAAAAAAAAATCAAAAAAACAAGGAGCTGACACGTGACACACTTTAACACCGTTACCACCATACTAACAGAATGAACCTAATTGTTACACATTTTCAAAAATATAGATCTAATTAAAACTAAAAAAAATCTTAAGACCTAATTGAGATTTTTGATCAAAACCGGAGATCAAGAAATTATTTTAATATAAGGAATACTAATTAACGTATGAAAAGAAAATGTGTTTTAGGTAATCATATGAACCATGTTTCATGCGATGACAATGCTACCTTGCTATTTTAAAAGTTATGATACTTTAGTTTGTTAAAGTGTATATAAAGAGTCATCTTACAATCTGTATTTATATTTTTATCTGTGTAGTTTGATTAAAAAAGAAAAAGTATTTGAAATTTTCAACCGATATAAATTCTTCACCTTCTCAGGTATAGTCAGTTTATGCAGATTGTTACAGAGCAAAAAATGGTTTGAAGAGTGAAAAAGAGTAGCACAAACACAACACAACTCGTTCTTTTTGTGAACCTTAAGATAAGAATGAATAAGATTGACAGAGGAAAAAAATGATTATATAAGATTCAGTTCAAGAAATCCAATAATTTTAACGGTTCTGGCAAGATTGACATGTGATTTGTTATCACAAGGTAAAAACACTTGATTTTTGGGAGAGTATGTTTAATCATATAAATATTTTTTAAGTTTTAAATTGATCTATTAATAATTTTAATTGAATAAATTAAAATAATTATTATATTTATATATTAAATTATTTTATTATAACTAATAATTAGAAATTAATTATATATCAATTATTTAAATTATATAATATTACATATTTATATTTGTAAAAAAAATTAATATAAAAATTTTAATTTTTTAATTATTTTTAATTTATTTAAAAAAAAAAACAAGACAGTGGGTCAAACCAAAATGAATTGGTGAATTAAAAATTTTAACCCGTCCAACCGGTTCCTTTTTCTTAACTGGTTAACAGGCTAAACTCACTTTAACACACCTACTTATGAGTTAATATTGTTTATCGCTTGTATACTGTTTACTAAGACTTACATATAATTGAGATTTATTTATAAGTAAAACAAACTAAGGAATGAAAACCGTAATAGGATTTTCATTACGGTAAATGTAATATGCCGTTGTTGGAACATTCAAATGTCCTATTTGAATTACTATGTACCTAATCCCTTGAGGAAAATGATAGTAAAAACGTTTATGAACTATAATTCTATAAAGTTATGATATCATGTTAATAATTTATTCTTCTACAGTATAAAATAATAATAAATAAATAATATATAATAAAAAAAATTATTATTTTTCATAAAGAGTCAAAATTGTGCTTTTATTGTTTATTAAAATAAAGATGGAAACAAAAACAAAAATATAAGATTCTCTCCTTATCATTACATTTAAGGTATTTAGTGACCAATTTTGACCAATATTTTTTAAGGAACTAAAATGATATATGTAAATTATATATTTCATTGTTTCCATCAAGATAAAGATAATGAGTATACAATTTAGTACAATCATAATTATAAAATAAATCATAAATTTTTACATGATTGTCATTCATTCCTTTATATTGTTGAACTCACCGATAATTAAATCAAAACTAAAATTTTTAGTTATTTATTTTTTAATGTAAATAACTATATTGTCAGAAATAAATTCATCTTTCATCTTATTATGCAATATTGTTTTGATAACAAAAATGACGCACTTGTAATCCTATGAACCTTACGAAAAAGCTTATATGATTGAACAATTTGATCATTAGTATCATGGTTGAGAAAATATGTGAAGAAGTTGAATTTGTCCTCTTTTCATCTCACCATAATAATACAAAAAATTGAAAATTGAGACGTAAATACTAAAAGATAAATTTATGATAATAATCAGGCCACAATTAAAAATCGGTTATGAAAAAAACACATAGTACATTACTTTTACTTCTGTATTCATACAAATTTAATACAAAAAAACTCATGAGAAAAAAAATGTTAATTATTAAACTAATATTTCAGTATCAAGTGAGAAAAAATATTTTTTTTTTCAAGAATAAAAGAGAACAAATGAGATATGAGAGTAGAAAAAAATGATTTTTTTATAACTTAGAGAAAATGAAAATGAAAATGAAAGAAAATATAAAAAATATTTTGATAATTTTTTTATTCCTTATTATATTTGATTATATATTTTATTATTAAGTAACATTAAATATTAAGCTTTATTAAAAAATAATAATTTAATTCTTATCGATTCTGGTATACTCTACACGTAATTTTTTAAAATTCAAAATGCTATACATAAATAAAAAAATTTCAATAGTTTTAAATACTTATAATTAAAAACAAAAATCAAAATTTTGGGAGGCATGACTCCTCCTATCCCTCTTAGGCTATTGTCTATTTTTAACTATTGGATAGATAGGAACAAAAATAAAATTTAAACTTCTAAGATTTTTTAATGAATGCTAAAAGTATCTAACTTTCATTCATATTAGTTTAAGAATATTTGAGATAATGTTTAATTAGGAGTTGTATTTCTTCGTTTTACATATAAATTATGAAGTGCATTATTATTTGGAACGTGTGTGATTTATTCATAATATATATATATATATATATATATATATATATATATATATATATATATGTTGAAAAAATAATTCAAGATAACTTAAATATGATTGTAGTTATTTTGGAAATAATATAATATAAAGATTGAGATAAGAGTTTAAAGTAAATGTAAGAACTTTATATTGATTTACTTTGTAATTAAGAGAATAATTTGTAAAACGCACACACACATATATTGGTACTTAATATAATTATATATTATTGATGGTTACCATCCATAATATATAATTATGGATGTTACAACCATAAATATAACTATATAAATTTGAATTTTACTTTTTAAGTCTGTGTTTGATTATTATCATGTCATATAAATGTGAAACTCTCTTCAACATTTTATATATATATATATATAGGGTTTAAAGTAAATGCAAGAACTTTATATTGTTTTATTTCGTAATTAAGAGAAAAAATTACAAAATGTACGTATACATATAATCATGCTTTATACTAGTGAAAATGTATGTGTAACATGTGTGCCAATATTTGTTTATATTAATAAAGAACAATAAAACTATTATTATAATTATAAAAAAAAATATAAATATTTTTTTTAATTTTATTGTAAACGGTTATTTTAGTTTAAAAAATATTAAATTTAAAAGAAGTCAAATAAAAAAATAGTTATAAATTGATTAAGAAATGATAAGAGAAATGTGGGTCATGGATTTAGAGTGTGAATGGCAATGTAAACCGATTCGGTTTATTTATACATGTTTTGTATTAGGCTCACAAAATTAGGACTGGATTGTTCTATTTTACTGTATAAAAATGGGTTGAAAACTCTAATTCGTTTTCTCATTATAATTGGTGGATTTGTTGGATGACTCGCATTTCTGCTACATCATTAATTTAATTTTTTTTTCTTCATTATATATTTAATTGTGTCTCAATTTAGCACATTTTTGTTTAGTGTACCATGAATCCAATAGCCCGATTTAAATGTTATTCTATATAATGCACCATGAATCAAATAACAATGTGGTTTTTAAATTAAAACTTTATAAATTATAGTGAAAAAAATGGCTATTCATTTTATACTAATGTCCTCCCAAAAAAAAATTAATTTTACATTTTTACAAAAATTATACATCAGAGGAGAGAAGTTGAGTTTGTTGTTGTTGGAAATTAAAAATCTTAAATATAAGAAATTTTTTGTCAAAGTGTTATTTTCCTAAATATAATATGGAAGCCTAGATTGAAAAAAACCAAACTTTAGGAACCATGGGTGATTAATATTTTTAGGTGTTATAAACAATGTTTTAGTTAAGCAAACTCAATAATAATAAGCGGTTAAACATGTTTGTGGTGTCTCAATTTGGACTCGGTCACTTTTTGAAAATTTAACTCAATTTAGTTTTTATATTTAGAAATTCATAGATTTAGTCTTTTTTATCAAATTTTGTTAAGTTTATTTAACGTTTCATAAACATTTCAAAATAATATTCAAGTTATTTACACTGTTTGGCACATTTTCGCTTCAATGTTAGTTGAAATGTTATCATAAACACATAGAGCCATCAAAGTGGATTAGAACCAGTGGGTCAATCCGACCCACCACGAGTTTGGGCTGTGTTTGGTTGAAATTTGTTTACAAATGTAAGTACGGGTCAATTTTTGACCCGGTCCACCAAAAATCCGGCTCACCCGGGTTGAACCCGTGGTGAGGCGGGTTGGCCTACCAATTCGTATGGTCATACATGATATGTTGGACTGCTTTTTTAACTAAACACATTAGTGGGTTGACAAGTGGAAACCTAGCTTCAACTCCAAATAGATGGGGATAAAGAAAATGCTTCAAGAGATGAAAATGTTGTGAATTTATCCATTCAAAACTCTAATATTATAGTTGGATAAGTGACAAGAATGCTTTGATCTTAAATAGTGATTTTTTTTTGTTTGTATTGGAGTTTAACATCATTTTGGATTGTACTTAGATTATCTTGAAGTTTATTTAAATTTTAATCTAAATTATAATTTACGACTTAAGAAAAAAATTATATTTTATTTTAATTAAGTGGGCTAGTGAGACAAATCGTTTAACCTACCAACCCGTAGTGGGCCGATTCAGGTTCAAAATTTTTCGGCTCGCTTATAAGTGAGTCGGGTTGGATTGACCCACTAAGTGGCCAACCTGTGGTGGACCAGACGACTCATTTTGACAACTCTATAAAATATAGTTAAATTGACTAAATTAATATATTTATAAAATTTAAAAACTAAATTATTTTAAAATTTACAAAATGGACTAATTCTAATTTGATTTATAGTCAACAAATAAAAAATATATTTAATCTTAATATAAATAAAAATAATTATATTTAATATGCGTGATTGTTTTTTCACAATATATATATATATATATATATATATATATATGCGACAAATTCAAAATAAAAATATATTACGTAGTTCATGAAATTAACACCAAAATCTAATACTTGTTCAAAGATTGACTTAAACATGCAAAATACTTAAAATATTTTAATGTGATTAAATAGGTTACAACAACAAATCCTCATGATTGAACTTGACATAAAATTTCATTGAATAGTTTCCCAAAGCAATCATAAAAATGAAATATGGTTTATTTTAATTTATACTTACACAGTAAACAAATAAATTTTTATAGATTATTGTAAGTAAGTTGGTTATATTATAAAAAATATCACAGAGAGTGAGTATCGACAAGACAAGAGCAGTGACATATATATAAAATAGTAAAATGAAAGTAGAAAAAGAAAAAGCGGAAGAAGGAAGCAACGCACAGTGTAGGCTGGGACTGCACTGCAATGCAACATCTGATGGACGTTTTGATTCTCGCGGCCTCCTTCACGTTCTTCTGCTGAGTAAAAAAGCAATCTCACGGAAGAGAAGAGAGAGAGAGAGAGAAAGCAAAAGGGGAAAGAGATATACCAAAAGAAGGAAGAGGAGAGAGAAATCCAAACATAAAAAAAGATTGGTTTGGTGTTGTTGCCTTCGTCTAGTCTCATTCCTAGCACCAACCTTTCTTTCATCTCAACTCAACCTTCCTTTTCAAATACCATGCTCTTCTCTCCCTCCTCTTCCACTCCCCCGCTCATGGCTCTGCACTTCCTCTCTCTCCTCTTTTTCCTCTCTCTCTCCTCTGCTTCTCAGCCTCGCAATCCCGAAGGTAATAATAACTAACCATTTTTAAGCTTCGCTTAATTCATATTGATTCTTTGTACCGATACCGGTGAATTGCAGTGGTGGCTTTGATGAACATAAAAGCAGCTCTCAATGATCCTCACGGCGTCTTGAATAACTGGGATGAATACTCCGTCGACGCTTGCAGTTGGGCCATGATCACTTGCTCTTCCGATGACCTTGTCATAGGCTTGTTAGTGCTTAACTAAACGCTTTCTTTCGCCAGCTTTTTTTTTTCACTTTTCCTGCATTTACTTTCTCACTTTCGTTTTTCTTTCTGCAGTGGAGCGCCTAGCCAATCTCTCTCCGGCACTTTCTCTCCGGCAATCGGAAATCTAACAAATCTTCGACAAGTGTTAGCACCTTCTCCTCTTTGCAACCTCTACAACTTTTTTTTTCGTGTTTTTCGTGTCTCTAATCGTGTAACGGTCATCTAATGCTAGCTGGATAGCTGGCGTGATTATCTTTTAAGCGTGTTTTTAGTCTCTTTTGCTGTGTTTTATGTGGTTTGAGTGTTCTAAAAGCGGTTTGGTGGTTGAATGCAGATTGCTGCAGAATAACAATATCTCAGGCAATATACCACCGGAACTTGGAGCGCTTCCCAAGCTTCAGACATTAGACCTTTCCAATAACCGATTCTCAGGGGTGATTCCTGCATCTCTTAGTCAATTGAATAGTCTCCAGTACCTGTGAGTAATTATTGTTTCCTTGATTTTAGTCCTCTTTTGGTAAAGAAAGTGCGGGAAATTATTTAAGCAACGATTGGCTAATGCCCACTATCTGTTCTTTAGTTGTTGACTTGCTTTCTTCTTTTTTTTGTTGAGGTGTAAAGTTTATTATTTTATTTTTTGTGTTTTTGGATTCTGTTACCTCTTTTTCGGATTCAAATCTTGTTGTGTAAATTATGTAGTGCAATTTATTAATTTACTGTTTCTTTGTCCATAATGGGAGCAGGAGGCTCAACAACAATAATTTGTCCGGATCCTTTCCCGAGTCACTGGCAAAAACCCCACAGCTTGCTTTCTTGTGAGTGTAGTTCCCTCTTCTCACACGTCAGTGTCTTGAAAATCGAAACAACCTGCCACTTGGTTCATTTCTTACTGTTTGTCAATTTCTTTGCTGAAACTGATATGCTAAATCTATGCACTCAGGGACCTGTCTTATAACAATCTCAGTGGACCATTACCTAAGTTCCCAGCCAGGTCATTCAAGTATGCTTCTCTCTTTATTGCTCATCTGTTTGTTTTGTGGACACGGTATTAAATTATTTCACAGTGTCAACTGTGCTTCTGTCCTGATTCACTGTTTCTTCTGTTTATTTAGTATTGTGGGCAACCCATTAGTTTGTGGGAGCAGCACTACTGAAGGTTGCTCTGGGTCAGCGACCCTAATACCAATTTCCTTCTCGCAAGTGTCATCAGAAGGTACGTCCTTTTACCCTCCCACCTTCTCGGTTTCTTATATTTTCTTTGCTCAACGTTTTTATAATATGTATTTCATTTTTGTTTACAGGAAAACACAAATCCAAAAAACTAGCAATAGCACTTGGGATCAGTCTTAGTTGTGCTTCTGTCATCCTCCTGCTTGTTGGGCTATTTTGGTATAGAAAGAAACGACAGCTGGGAGCCATCCTGTATATCAGTGGTGGGTAGTATTGTAACTAAGGTTCTTAAATTATATGATACTGGATTGGTATTATCAAGGTATTAATATTTATGGCTTTGGTATTGTTGCAGATTACAAGGAAGAAGGAGTTCTTAGCTTGGGAAATCTAAAGAATTTCACTTTCAGAGAGCTTCAACATGCAACGGATAATTTCAGCTCCAAGAATATACTTGGTGCTGGAGGCTTTGGCAATGTCTATAGGGGGAAGTTTGGAGATGGCACGATGGTGGCGGTGAAAAGGTTGAAAGATGTTAATGGCAGTGCTGGCGAATCACAGTTCCAAACAGAGTTGGAGATGATCAGCTTGGCAGTTCATCGCAATTTACTTCGCTTAATTGGCTATTGTGCTACTCCTAATGAAAAACTTTTGGTTTACCCTTATATGTCTAATGGCAGTGTGGCCTCCAGGCTTAGAGGTTGGATATTCTCTCCATGCCAGCGCTCTTTCTGTGACCATATAATATGATATATTTTATTAGGTGCAATATCATCTACTTGTCATCTTGCTTGAACCCTGTTTTAATCTATGATCTGTCCATATTTTGGCTTTCTTATTTTTGTGATCGAAGGGCCTTAATTTTCATTTCAAATTGCAATTTAATATCGCTTGGGACGTTGGGCATTATTTCTTTCCTTTTCTTTTGTTTTAGTTAAGTAATTTGCAATGTTACGCCTGCTTTTTAGTGTTAAAACATGTAGTCATGCATTCATGCTTACAATATGTCATTGGTGTTCGCTATGTTGGTGCATTCTATCAGATAAACATTCCCAAATTGTTGTAATTTTGGATGATAGGCTAGAAAGGTTCTGAATAGTCGATAATCAGGGGTACGCCTACAAACAGTAGTTGGGTAATTGATATCCTAATAAAGCTCTGATTGGATGATTTCTTGTCAGGTTTTCAATAATGTTTATCTAGGCTTCAGATCCCTACTTTTGTTACAATGATAGATTCAATATTACTTTTTCTTTGTGGCTGTTAGCAAGAGTGGCTATAAAGCCAATGGTGTTTTCCTTTAAATAGCACAATAAATGAAAAGTGTGGGAGGTTTTTCTTAAACTAACTGTTTTACCTTCAAGTTTTTCTTTGTTACCAGGGACGATTTAGCTATTGAATCTTAGTACTTTCAGACTCCTTGTGGTTTAATATCATGTATGTTATATGATAGGCAAACCAGCTTTAGATTGGAACACTAGAAAGAGGATTGCAATTGGAGCTGCCAGAGGCCTTCTGTATTTGCACGAGCAATGTGATCCAAAGATAATACACAGAGACGTGAAGGCCGCCAATGTGCTTCTGGATGACTATTGTGAGGCTGTTGTTGGAGATTTTGGCCTTGCAAAGCTCCTTGACCACGCTGATTCCCATGTCACCACTGCTGTCCGTGGCACTGTTGGGCACATTGCACCTGAGTACCTCTCCACCGGCCAATCATCTGAGAAAACAGATGTATTTGGGTTTGGCATTCTCTTGTTAGAGCTCATAACCGGAATGACAGCACTCGAGTTTGGGAAAACGGTGAATCAAAAAGGTGCTATGCTAGAGTGGGTAAGTCTATTCTCTCCAACCTAAACAAAACAATCAGCATTCTAAAACATTTGACATAATAATCTGGTAGTTAGTAATATCTTTTAGCTTATTCAATATTTAACTCTCCATTGGAAGTTCCTCATGCATGGTTTTTTCTGAACATGGTCTTTTTAATAATTTGCTATGATCTGCACTGGGCTACAGCTTCTACCAAAATGTCTTAATTTTATTTATGCATTTCTCTTAATGTATTGAATGCCCTAGTATGGAAAGGGAAAGGAAACCCCGTTCTTAAAATTTGTAGATTTGTTTACTGAAATGAGTAGCAACTGTGATAAAAAACCATTGTCTACACTTCTGTTGTGTGGTATGTGCATTGTATTAGACCTGGCTGTTTTAACTAATTGCTCTTAATAACTCAAACAACATTGTTAGTTATGTGTCGCTGTGACTGGTCTGGTCCAATATATCAGTTATTGTTGTTGAGCAGTGGATGACTTCTGTGCTGTAGTTACTAAATTACGAGAGGAACTTTTCTATCTGCAGCTGATGATGAATGATATTCGTTTTTTTCTTCAATAGTTAGTATGATATTATTGGAATATATAATGAATATAGTTAGTTGCTACCTGTAAACCAAACTTCCCGGTCCCCCCTTCTCTCAGAAAAATAAAAAAAAAGCTACTGAGTGTTGAGTAGTTGTTGAAATAGGTATCTGAAGTTTGGCTGAAAGAATTATGTACACTTCAGAGACCAGAGATGAATATTTGTCCGTATGTTGTGACAGGTTAGGAAAATACTACATGAAAAGAAGGTTGCAGTGTTGGTGGACAAAGAGCTAGGAAACAATTATGATAGAATAGAGGTGGGGGAGATGCTGCAAGTTGCTTTACTGTGTACTCAATATTTGACAGCCCACCGCCCTAAAATGTCTGAAGTGGTTCGAATGCTAGAAGGTGACGGGCTTGCTGAGAAGTGGGCATCATCACATAATTACGGTAATCACGACATGAACCCCAGCCACAGCAACAATAGTTGCAATAGTTCATCCCTCCCTATCTCTGCTTCCAAACATGATGATGATGTTCATGACCGTTCCAGCATGTTTGGCATGACAGTGGATGATGATGATGAACAGTCTTTGGAATCCTATGCCATGGAACTCTCTGGTCCTAGATAAACAATAAATGGGGAAAGGAAAACAGGAAGAAGATAGAAAAGGAGACAAAAGGAGTTATATTGGTCATGAATCTTAAATTAGTTAGTTTTGGTTATTCTAGGATAATATAATTAAATCAAATGTATATATATTCCAAAAAGTTTTGTCATATTGGGTCTGTGTTGTAAATAAAGAGGTTAGTACCAGTGCAGTTGTACTCGTGTTCCTGTGTATTTGGGTGCAAAATATATTTATAATGGTGGAAAATGTGGTAGGTGGGTGCGCAATACGCACATTAGACTTTTTATAGGGTTGGACAGGGAACATCATCAGATTCTTTGCTGTGGAGTGTGAAGCAGCAGAGACAAGAGGGTGTGTTCCGCAGAATGATATTTGACTGAAGATGAAGATGGGCATGCATATCTCGTAGAGTCCTCTCACATGTCTTGTTCATGTATGTTCAAACTTAGAAGTATGAGTGTGTGATGGTCACAGTCCGAGCTTTTGAGCTGTTAGAGGTCATTGTCAATCTGATGCTTTGCAGGGTCACGCTTGCTCTTTTTCTCCATTTAGTGTCTTTTCGTGTGTTCTTTTTTACCTTTCTGTCTGTCTTTGCTACTCCTATAGTATAGTGTTGGAAATTTTCCTTTTTCTCCCTTTGTATGATTTTCTTTGACTCCAATACCTGCTCCAAAATATATCTCTTACTAACATGGTCTAAATGAACATGGTTGATTCTCAAAGTATGTTAATTCTAATTATTGAGGAGTTTTTGGTTGGTAAAATGGTGCTTAAACACTCATTCTAGCATACAAACTCAAGAGACAAGAGAAGGACCAGAAGACAACCTCGTTAATAGAATCTCCACCTCCTCATATACTTTTAAACTTTAATAAAGAATCAGCGCCATTGTAATGCAATTTTCTCGCTTTTTGCACTGTTCCTTTTTTAAAGTGACACCGGTCTATGTTTTTAACCGTTATCTAAAAAACAACCTTTATTATTTTTGGTACAATGCTAGATTTTTTTGAGATTTTACTCTTCCTTAACGTTGGAGATTTTACTTCTGAAATTTAATTCCTTAATTAATATAAATTGTTTTAAAAATTGTAATACTGGGTTAAATTCTCATTTAGAAATGTGATTTCTATAGTGACTAGAATGTCATTACTTGAAATATAATTTTTGGAATGTTAGATTTCTGTTTCAAAATGTCAATTCATTAATGATTTAAAAAATTAATTTCGGATGACCCTGGTACACTCCAAAATTAAAATTTCGGAAAAAGTAAAAGATCCTTTAAACGGCTATTTTTGTTATAACAAAAAAGAAAGCAAGTATTAAAACCATTACCAGAAAACGGAGATGCGAAAGTCAATCTTCGGTCACCAGATTGCAACAGGTTGAATTTTGTTAAAAAATGGGAAAATAATATTTTATTTTTAAACTAAAAAAATAACGTTGATAAAAAATAAATAAATTTAACATATCAAGTATAGAGAGAAAAAATGTTGTGTACTGAAAATGTAAAATAGTTTTACATTATCATCAATTACAAATGTATAACAAAATTATTATTTTTATTAGAAATTTTACGTTTAAAAGAAATTATAAGAACAAAACGAGCTCTCCACTTTTTTTTTTTTAAACCTATTAGTTCTTCTTAAAAAGTAGTGTTGGAAGTTCGAGACTAAAGTAAAATTAGTTCACCATATATAACTGGGTATAAACAAGATTGTTTTATATGATTGATCATTTTGTTTCTTCCGATCCATCCATTAATTTTTGCAAATAAATTAATAGTTATTATTAACATTTGATATATAATCCCTATTTTTTATGGCTTACTGTTCACGTTCTTATATTCCTCTTTACAATTCAATTTTACTTTTATGCATATGATATAGTGTTTTACTAATAAAAGTACAAACACGACAATCCTGTGTGTCCATTTCTTCAGGCCGTAATAAAATAAAATATTTAGCACAAATAAAAAAATCACCACAATACATAAAATAGTAAAACAATACCTATAAACATGATAGTTTTATCATCTTTATTAATTGTATTCACTTTCTTTCATAATAAAAAAAATAATGAAATTATAATGATAAAAATAAATATAAATAATTATTACAATATAATTATGAATATTTTTATTTATTTTGTAGATGATTTTTATAATTTAAAAAATGATTAAATTTAGAAAAAAATGGTTAAATTTAAAAATGTGTTACTTACAATATAAAATTAAAAAATAATATGCACACCAAAGAGAAAAATTCTCTTCATACAATAATTTATACAATTTATTATAAGAATCTTCATCTATTTTTTTAATTATTTTTAAATCACTTTTTTTTGAACTAAAATTATTTTTGTATTATTTTTAATTTTTAAATGATAATTAATTTAAATTTAACAGTTTCTTAATGTTATAATTTGAGTAACTTTTTAAAATTAAATAATTAATTATTATTTTTATTCTTTAAGTAGTCGTTAATTATAAATTTAACTACTCTTAAAATTAAATTAATTATTTTATCATTTAATTTTTGTAATGGGTGTTTATTTATATTTAATAAACTTTTAAAAATAAATTAATTATGTACTATAAAAAAGAATAAACAATTTAATAAATGACAAGTAACAATAAAAACTTGATTTCAAATATATATATAAAGATGGTTAAAAGCAGTGGTGGAGGTTAGAAGGGGCAGCGGGTCCACGACCATCTCCCCAAATTTTTTTAATTTTTTTATATTATTTTTATATTTTAAAATTTTTAAAATTATTTAATTTTTAAATTTTTTAAAATTGTATGCATCTTTTTAAATTAAATAATATTATATTAAAAATTAATAAAAATTAAGTTAAGTATTTATTTACATATTTTATAAAGTACAATAATAAATAATAAAATATAAAATCAAATATATAAAGAAATAAAATAATTAAGATATTTTTTGTTTTTTGTTTTTTCTTTCTATTGTCTTTTGAGTTTTTCATATCTTGTATTTTCTTTTAATTTTATTTATTTTCTTTTGTTATTAAAAAGAAGTTAGACAAAAACTCATCATTTCTGTCATCATATTTTCATATCTTCTCTTCCATTATTAAATAAATGAAAAAATTATAAATGAAAAAAAGAAGTAACTTTCTCTTGTTCACTTATAGTGAACTAATAAGTGAACTATTTGTTTAATATTTAACATTATTTTTTATTTCATGACCTTTTTGTATATTAATTTTTTATTAATATAGAAAAAGAAACTTGTGAATTTATATACTCACCGAAATTAATAAAAAATGAATATACAAAAAGTTCACGAGATAAAAAATAATGTTAAATATTAAACAAATAGTTCACTATCAAGTGAGACAAAAGAAAATTACTTATTTTTTTCATTTATATTTTTTCATTTATTTAAGGGTTAAATATGTTTTTGGTCCCTTAACTTTTAGTGAATTTTGGAATTAGTCCATTTTGAAACTTTGGACCAATTTAGTCCTCCATCTTTTGAAATGCGTGGATTTAGTCCTTTTAATCAAATTTTGTTAAGTTTATTTGACATTTCAAGCGCGTTTCATAATAGTATTTGACTTAACATTAAAGCAAAAATGTGTCAAACAGTATAAACAACTCAAATACAATCCTGAAATGCGTACGAAACATCCAATAAACCAACCAAAATTTGATTAAAAGGACTAAATCCACATATTTCGAAAGATCAAAGACTAAATTGGTCCAAAGTTTCAAAATGGACTAATTCCAAAATTTACTAAAAGTTAAGAGACCAAAAACATATTTAACCCTTTATTTAATAATGGAAGAGAAGATATAAAAAAATGATGAGTTTTTTTCTAACCTCTTGAATATGTTAAATAGTCATTTTTAATAAAAAAAGTATTAATATAACATTTATATAAATAATAAATTTGGTGTAAAATTGGAGAAAAACAATGTAAATATCAGTACTCAATTTTATAAAAATATTTATACTTAATTAGTTTTAATCTTATACAAAATGGATTAAAAAATATTTTAATTATTAAAAAAATTGGGACAAAATTGAATCAAAAATACATAAGTAGGAACTAAATTGAATCAAAAAGACATATATGTGGACTAAATTGAAATCAACACAATGACAATGATATTGGAATGTCACGTGGCATTGACAATGTCACATGTCACACAAAGAACTGTCTGAGTAATTAAACCTAATATATAATGATATGTACATCGAATTTGGTAGTTTATAAGGACTGATAAATTATATTATAGTATTGTTAAGATGGCTAGGTGGATCGATCTAACCTGCAGTTCAAAAACAGTTTTACTTTTCGGGCCAATCTTGTTCCGTAAGTTGAACCGCATTTGTGATGAGCAAAATAAGCAAAATACAAACTTTTTTATTTTTGCATAATAATTGATATTCATTTTCTATCGAAATAATTCAAATTAGTTTAACGAATCAAAAAATAAGAAATAATAACACCGAAGATTATATAGCTAAAGTACAATAACAACATGTCACCTTACAAGACAAACACAAGTTTATTAACCTAAAAATGTATAAAAAGATATTTCATATTCAATAACTAAAATCATTATCTTACATACAATGATTATACATAATAATAATAATAATAATAATAATAATAATAATAATAATAATAAAAGGAACTTACATCAACAATAATAAATGATACAATGAATGATGTAGGGATTGAAAAAGAAAAATATTAATTTTGTAAACAAATCAGTGGACTAGCCTGTTCTACCCCACCTTTAACCCACATAAATTGTAAGTCTCTGCGGGATAATGAGTTTAATATCTCAACTTGTCTCATATCTTTTTTTTGTGAGTCTACTCAAAAATATTATATTAGTTTTTTAGATAGTTTAGAACGGTAATAATGTACAACTAGACATGTCAAAGTGAGCCAATCCGGCTCACACGGGTTGGCTAACTACGAGCCGGGTTGAAAATAAGTGAACCCAACCAGGCTCACTTTATGGTGAACCAGAAATTTTGTAACCCGGCTCAACCCACCACGGATTGATGGGTTGAGTGGGTTGGCTCACCAACCCACCTAAAAAAAATATTTTTTTTTTAGTATTCAAATATTTAAATAAATTTTTAAGTAACCCATGAAATGACAATCATAAAAATCAATAACCAATATTTTGATCATGCTCACCACCAATATATGAAGAATTATTTTCAAGAAAATATCCATATAGTCTAAGAAAGCATGACTAATATTACAAATTTTCTGTCATGCTATTCAACAAAATATAAATAAAAAAACTATACATCTTTTTCATGCTAATTTAGAAAAAATTGTTTATGAGACGGTTATTTGAGTAATTTACTATAAAGATTATGGTTAAAGATTAAAGTATCAACATATATAACTTGACAATCAAATTAATTAAACATTCAAACTATTCAAATATAATTAAGCAACATTCTAGCATTTAAAAATATGAAATTGTGAACAAATATAATAGAAATAGTAAATAATTATTAAAAAAATTAAAAATAAATTAAAATAAATTAAAATAAATTGTAAAAAAATGTTGATAGGTTAAGTGAGCCAACCCACCTTCAACCCGGTTCGAACCCGTTTAACCCGTGGATTAAGTGAGCCGGGTTGAGTTCAACCCACTTTTGAAAAAGTTAAATTTTTCTTAACCTAACCCAGCTCGAACCCGTGATGAACCTGATTAATTCACGAGTTAAAATCCATTTGACATCTCTAAGTACAACCTTATTATAGTGTAGGAAATGTGATGCAGAGGTAATTTTAACATTTTGGATTAGATTGGTATTTAATTATTTGGTTTTTAATGCGGATAAATTTTAAAAAAGTTTAATTGAGCTTTTATTAAATTTTTATATCTATCGACTATTTAATATTTAAACTTTTTTAATTGAACTCAGTTAAATTGTTTTCTAAAAATGTAAGGTGACTTTAATGGGTGATATAATTATTATCTGTACTCATCACCTTATTTATTATCTCGACTCACTATTTTATTTAATTTTATAACATGTAACTTTATAATTTTATATTTTTATATAAAATTAGAAAATTAGAAAATAATATTTGACGAAATAAAATAACAACAACATAAACAGCAATGCTTAATTATCAGAATGAACTAATAACAAGAATTTAATAGAAAATTTTAAATTTAAAAAAAAAAACTGAACAAACTAAAAAAAATTAATGATTGAAAATTTTAATATTTATGAAGAACTAAAAATTAATTAAACTTATATTTATTAAAAATTTATATAAACTTACAACTAACGTGATATATATTTGATTTGAAGTGAAAGAATATATTTTAAATCAGAGATTTGCCTTAACGGTAAAATATAAAAATTGTTAACCATCATCTATAAATACCTATCAGAAAACAATCAGAAGAAGCGAGTGGGACAAGGTACCTATTTGTTTTGGGAATGATGATCATAGGTAGGGTTTAGGGAAGCTTCGGAGCAGCACTTGTAATTGAAACTCAATTCAATGGCCAACCACTCTTCTACTTCCTCTATCCTATGCGCTTCTTTCAACCAAGACCTTAGGTCAATTCATGCTCTTTCAATTTCTTCCAATTCCTCCAAAATCCATTCAAAATCGCTCACTTCATGTATACATATTTCGTTGTAGTTACTTTGCTGTTGGCACCAGGGATGGTTTTAGAATATTTGAGACCAATACAGGAAAACTCTGCTATGAAAGAGGTAAATTCCATTTAATTGATTAAAAACTTCTTTTTTTTCTTTTAATTCAATCTCTTAATATTCATACTTCTTTCTTGCAGCTGTTGGAGCTTTTGTTATTGTGGAGATGCTGTTTAGCTCCAGTCTTCTTGCTATCGTTGGTGCTGGTGATCAGGTACTATACTCATGATTACTCAACAAGCTTTGCTATTGGGCATGGACTTGAGCTTCTGCTTTTTTTGTTTAATTGTCTATTTACATGCAGCCATCTTTGTCCCCTCGCCGTCTCTGTTTGTTCAATAAAACCACGGGTGCTGCTCTTAGAGAATTGAACTTTCTAACGTCCATACTTGCTGTTCGCATGAATAGACAAAGGTCAAAACTCCATCTTCACTGTCGGACATTTTCTTTTTTTGTATAAAATCATACTATGCTGTGTTTTTAATATTAGAATATGAAATGGGCATCAAACATTCTTGAAGCCTGGTGGGGGGTTGATCACTGAAACAATGATTATTTATGCATACATGTGATGAAGGCATCATGATATTTTCCTAATACTCAGTGTAGCACTGCCAAATGCTTATTTTTTGTAAGGAAGTATGTTGCTGTTATAATTATGCTGACTAGTGATATCTGTGGCTTACTTTATGAGGTTGCGGTTTGTGTTGGAACTTATATTTCATATTGTTGGAACAGAAAGGGGCAACTTTTTGTACATTAGTTAGAAAGATTGGTTACATCTGCAGGGGAAACTAAGACTCAGATTAGGGGCTTCATTCTGAATTTGATAGTTTGTGAGTGAATGGAGTAATCCTTTTTGAAAGTGGAAATCGTGCTGGATAGACTCTCCTCTGTTCTATTTTCAATCATCTAACAAAATCGTTGATTTCTTTCCGTTTGTTTCCATCTATCATTCCCTCTCTTCTCACTTGGTTTGTAACATATAGAGTAGAACTAAGGAGAAAGTTTGGGACTTGTCTGTGGGTTGTTTTTGTCCAAATTTGCTGATCATTCAGGTGACTCAAATGAGAATGTTTAACAAATTGGTGTTCTGTCTGTTTCTGGAGCTTTGTATGTGTTCATTGTGTAGTAGAGACATACGATCAGATTATTATTTTGTTAGTTTATATTTAACATTAATGCATGCTAGTCTACAAGTTTTGGATTCAGCCACTTTCCTATATATCTGAATTTCTTTAGTTATTATTCTTTTCTCAATAAAGTTTTTTGTCAAGTCCTATTACCTTCTTTGACCACTAATATTACCCTAATCTCTCTGTTTCTCCATAATGCAGACTCGTTGTCATTTTACAAGATAAAGCATATGTATATGAAATAAATAGTCTCAGTATTGTGGACATTATTGACACAGTGCCAAATATTAAAGGTGAGGGTGGAATCACTGTGGGCCTTAATTTCATTTAATTGGATACTTTAATTGTTAATTGTAGTTCTTACTTTTTAGATTATGACTATATTATTCTATTCTCATCGGATTGCCACAAACACGGTGAATTAAACTTTTAATCATGCCAACAAACTGCTATATCATGATATAATTTTCTGAGGCAATTTTTCCCCACAGGGCTTTGCGCTTTTTCCCCTTGTTTGGATGCTTGCTATTTGGCTCTTCCTGCCAGTACTACCAAAGGATCTGCATTGTTGTATAATGTCATGAATCGTCATTTACACTGTGAGGTTATACATAAATTTCCTTCTGAATGCTAAACGACTATGTTACTATAATTTCATGAATTTTTACTTTTGTATCATCCTATCTTGTAGCCTCAAACTAGTGAGATGATAAAACTTACAATATTATGCTTTACGTTTTTGAATGTTTAGTAATAATCAATTTTATTTACTGTCGTCATGATTTGGCATATCTTGTTTGTTCTAATATGTTTAATATACTAACCAGTTACATGCACGGTATGCTAATGCCTACTTGCATTATGGGATTTCCTTCTTTAGGGAGCACAGCAGGAAAAAGTTTTGAGTTTAACTACATATCAGCAATTGAGTTATTTTATCTTCTGACAGTGATATTTTCTTTTTAATGGTTGACATATGAGCTGGTATATGGTTGTTTATATTTTTTACCTATATTCATAAGCATTATCAAACATGATTTACAGATTGAGGCTCATCGTTCACCATTGGCTGCAATGGTTCTTTCTTCTAATGGAATGTACATAGCTACAGCATCTGAGCAAGGTACCATAATCAGAGTTCATTTGGTGTCAGATGCAACAAAGGTGATGAATAGAAGTCAATATTTCTAAATATTAATTGGGAATATTGGTGGTATAAATCATTGTTTCTTACATCTCTCAGTATTCTTTCTCCTTGAAATTATGGTCATAATATTGGTACTGTTCTCTGGTAGGTCCCTTCAAGTCATATCAAAACACAGTCCCTTAACTAAGAATGTTGGCTCAAGTGTGTGAATTCTCATAATATTAGCTAGTGTTCCTAAACTGTTTTTGCACCGTGGACATATACCCTCCATTTTATATTTTGCATGTGTACTTTCTCATAGGAAATTTATGCGACGAGTCTTTACATAGTTATGCATTTGTGCGGCGGTTTCTGTATTCGATGGGCATTTGGTATTGATTGTGTTTGAGGGAGAAACCCTATCTGTTAGGGGGCCTTTATATTTGTAAACTGAGAGAGTGGTTAATTGGTCTTGTGCAATTCCTTGATTCTAACTCTCTCGCTTCTCATTCTCTGTTCAATTGTCTTCTATGTTGGATGACTCTTAAAGATAAAAGCAGTTGTATGTTTTATGTGAATAGGCTGTCGATCCTCCTGTTGTTTTTTCATATCCTCATTTAAGGTTGTGTACTGTCTGTCTACCAGATGAAACTTTGGATAGAACACTAATTGATAAACCAATTAAATACATTCATGGACACATAAATCATATATGATACATTAATACAATTGCTATCCCAGAGACAAAGAGTCCTACCAAGGGCATTTTTTGCCCACAAACTTCAAAAAACAACACACTTGCCTAATAATACATACTATCATGTTGGTTTTCTTACGACTCAATGCCTCGGCTATTATTTTGTTAAGGTTTTCTGGATCACTTAATTCGATTTATAATTCATCAACACCTATTTTGGTAATATTTAGAAACTTAATGATGTTTTGACTGCTTTCTTGCTTCATCGAGAATCTCTTTTGCTTGACACAAATCCTGATTGACAATCTCAAAGACATGACTATATTTGGTGGCGTGTGTTGAAATTTTGGTTACATTCAGTAGATAGTAGATGATATTCATAACTTTGGATTTTTACTGAATAATATGTTGACACAGATGTGGTGACCAAAGACTGGTTACATTTTTTTTCTAACCATGTTAATGAAGGTAAACATGTAAAGTGTATAGCATTAATTGAACCATGAAATCAAATATTTTCCTCTAACGTAATGCTCTTTTTTTCTCAACTGTTATTTCTCGGAAGTAATTCATACATGAGTTATATTCATTGTGGATTATAGACCTAGTAGCTATTTTTATGCTTTTAATTTTATGTGTTACTATTTTACTTCAACTGTTGAACTGACATGTTTTTTTTCAGCAGTCATATAGCTTTAGAAGGGGGACATACCCGTCTACTATATTTTCACTGTCATTTGGACCATCAAAGCAGCTTCCAGATATCCTTGCAGCCTCAAGTTCTTCTGGTTCTATTCATCTTTTCACTCTTGGATTTGCTTCACATCCAAGGCGAGAATTGCAACTTAAAATATTCTTCCCCACTTTCCATCTTTTTGGCTACTTTATTGTTGTATTCAGTGAATATTGTCATATAAGTTTAGGTTTCTTAAGATCACTGATGTATTGCCAGCCTAACTTAAATTTAAAGCAACGTTATTTATCTTGCTTGACTCAGTCACCACTCAAATGGACCAGCAAGCATGAGAAACCTCTCATAATGAAAACTTCAAATTTGATTCTGATTCATATAAAGGAAGATGTGGTTGCATAATAGTGATTTCGTGATAAATGTGTACAACCTCTGTGGCTGATTTTAGTGTTGCATATAATCTTGATTACCTTCCTTTTCTCTTTGAGAAAAATTATTTCCGATGTTTTTTCCCTTAATTATCTTGCTTTCTCTGAAATGGATTTTGGAAGTCATCTCATGCATATTTGGTGACTTTAGCAGGAGCAAGAGTTCAAGTGGCTTTCTAGGATCAATAATTCCTGGTGCTGTGAGTGATGTGCTTGATCCTGCTTATCATCACGTACTTCATGATACTGTTCCTGCTGGGGTGAAAAGGTGAAGTATTGTTTGGCTATGTAGCTTTTTATTATATTGACCATTTTAAAACTTGGAATTTTTCATATGATCTTTATTTTCCATAATCCGAAAAACTTTCTATACCTTGACATCTTATGGTGTTATCCAAACGAACCTTGTTGAGGATTTATGATTTCGTATTTGTATGAAATTTGCATATTTAGAATTATTTTTTAAAATCTTGTGTTTGTCTTTCAGCTATGTAGTAATTCGCAAGGTTGAAAATATGACCAACTCCTCATCATCTGACCTCCTAGCTTGTAGGTGAGTGCTCATTATTGATCTTGATCTCAGATGTTGATAGTATTTGATCTCAGCTGTGTAGCATTAAGAATTCATCACACATAATTTTTCCAGAAATTTTCTTCATAGTTTACCTTTTCCGTGTTTCATATAATTTTTCCATTTTCCAGGGCAATTTTGTCGGTAATAACATCTAACGGATTCTTCAAGGAATACAACATAAGCATTAATGCCCGTAATGAATTATCTTGGGCCTTAGGTCGTGAGTTCAATCTTTTGACCGTGACCTAGGACAAGCTACCAGGAGTGACAAAACACTGTTTATAGCGAACCATCTATAACTCAAAAGCTTGATTGAGGAATTGCATTCTACACTCAAACTTCTAGAACTACCACTGCTACCAACATTCAAGTGTTACTCAGAAATTCTCAGAGCTGTCATGGCTGCCATCAGACGAATCAGTGATGCAAAATTCCGTATAAGTTATGTGTACAAGTAAGAACTTCATTTACTTTGTTTCTGGCACAATGCAAGGGAAATACGTTAAAAGTATATTTAATCTGGATCTCTAAAAAGTGTTTATAATCTGAGTCTCGTATGTTAAATTGGTTTATCAAGTGGCAAGTGTCTTGCACAACCCAAATTAGTACTCATGTTGAACATACTGACTATTTAGGTCATCCTCGAAAATGTAATTATCAAAATTTGAAATAAATGGTAATTGGAGGCACAGTTAACTTTGTCAAACTCTTTGACGTATTTGTATTTTGTAGTATTAATTAATAACAAAATGAATAGGTTAAGAAATATTCTTAAGAATGTATCAAAAGTTGTGCGCTTAATTTTTTTTCAAATAATAATAATTCAAACATTTTCATCTTAATTGAATTGATACACTGACCAATTACATTTTGTAAAAATGATACTTTAATTATTATATTATGATCATGTCAATGAGACTTTAATTTGAGAAACACTTGCATGTACATGTAGGGTTTTATATGGAATGACGCGAGCAATAAATGGTGGTTAATCACAGGAATGTATAATTTGGAGTATTTATTCCTCAGTTAGTTCCACATAAAATTGCTTTAAGAAAATGATTAAGATATCGGTGTACAAAAATCAAAATAAAGATATACAAAGAAATATTTTAAAATTCATGAATACGTTTCAAATTATGTATTTGTTATTATACGTTCTGTTTAAATTTGTGGTACTAAAAAAATATGCAACTAAAACTATATTTGATATTTAAACAACATAAACATATTACTCACGAAATTTCATCCAAAATAATAAAAATAGTATCTAAACGTATCCATGTGAACAATTTTTGAAAACAATCTTAAACTCATCTAATATATGCGCTTTTATTTTATATCTAAACAAAAAAATCTTTGAATGTTAAATGCGCCGTAATTAATTTGATCAAATTTTGTTTAAGATAGGAATAACATCAAATTCAATATGATTCATAAGAGGATTGACATTTTCCCGTGACATGACCAGCAAATTTCAAGCAATTAGTAAAAATGTTGACAGTACTCTGATGTTTTGATCTCAATATATTTATTTATTCATTATTTTAAGGTAACCATCATTTTATTTAATATTATTACTTTGTGATATTTGGACATTTTTTTATTTCCTCAAAATATACTATTTTTTTTTACCATCTAAAGACTAATATATAATTAAAAAATTCTAACAACCAAATAAATCTGTGTACCACTCTGGTCGACTAATTGGTTCATACGAATAGAAAAAAAAAATTACAATGATTTTTTTGGCCTAATATTGTGATTCTTTTCTATTTTCATTTTCTAATATTACTCTCAATTTAAATGCTCATTCTTTTTTAATTATGCTAATACAATAATTTTATGATTAGATTCTCAAATATAAGACAAAATACACTTAAATACAGTGGCGGAGCTTAGGACCAGAAGGGACTTTGACCACATCCCCCAATTTTTTTATATTAATTTATATATAATTTAATTTTTTTTAAAACTTTAATATATTTTTATATATTTTGTATTTTAAATTTTTTTATATATTTATATAAAAGTGTTAGTATTTTTAAATGTTTTTTCATAATCGACTTTTAAATGTGATTAATTATCGTATATTTTTTTTAGTAATTACATTTCATAAATTATTGTTTAGTTTCAATTTTTTAAATAAGTAATTGATGAAAGTTAAAAGAATAGATTTATTTTTTAAAATTGATCATATATTGAAAATATGACAATACAGTTATGTATAATGAAAGTTTGTGAAGACTTGTTGAATCAATATATTGACATTAGTAAAATAAATGATGAATTTCTTGTCAACAATATAGTTATGTACATTGAAGAAAAAAGTAGCTGAAATTTTTAATTTTGATTCAGTTATAGATGTGTTAAAAAATTTAAAAAAACGAAAGACAATCTTTATATATGTGTGACTTAGTTTATAGTTATAATTATATTAACGTATATATTCGTTTTTATTACATCAGTGTATTTAAATATGTAAATTTTGAATACATTATTTTTACTCTCCAAAACATATTGTTCAAGATCCGCCTTTACTTAAATACAATAACTTTTTAAATTAACAAATATTAAATTTATGCTAATATAATTAAATTCACGTTTTGTTGTTGTTTAAGTTTCGAGAGACTTGTCGTCAATCCTAATATTATATATATATATATATATATATATATATATATATATTATGATTATTTCTAGCTATATCTTTAATTACAAAATACGTGCTAAAATAAAATATAAAAAAATGAAAAATAACTGTGGAAAACGGAAGCAACTCTTATCAAGACCAAGTTTCAATTCTGGAACTGTGGGTTATGGGCCACCACATTTTCGCTGTTCCACAGTTAAACATTATTTATCATCTTAAATAATTAGCTTACAGCGAATTAAGGTCTATTTCACCAACCAAATAATAATCCTGACACCCCTGCACATTGACGGAAAATTATAGAAACTATCGAGAAAAAGTAAATTAAGATATTACTTGTTAATTATCATCTTTTTAACAGTATTGTTTCGTCTGATTTCTTACTCTTTTTAATTATATTCTTGAGAAGTTTTTTTAGAATATAACCATCAGTTTTTTTAAGACTACTTTGTGATATTTTAACATTTTTATTTCTTCAAAATATACTATTTTTTTTTTACTGATATATAATTAAAAAAATCTAACAACCAAATAATTTTGCGTACCACACTGGTCGCCTAATTGGTTTATACGATGGTTGTTTTTAGTCTAATATTGTGTTTTTTCTATTTTCATTTTCAAATATTACTCTCAATCTAAATGTTCATCCTTTTTTAATTATGCCAATACAATAATTTTATGTTTAGGTTATCAAATATAAGACAAAATATACCTAAATACAATAATTTGTAAATTAATATATATATATATATATATATATATTAAATTTATGCTAATGTAATTAAATTCAAATTTATTTGTTATTTGAGTTTGGAGAGATTATGTCAATGCTAATACTCTATATCATATTATGATGATTTCTAACTATGCTTTTAGTTACAAAATACACTAAAATATAACAATTTTTAAAATCAATATACGTTAATATTAATATAATTTAATTAATTAATTTACGTAAATTTATGATAGTTTTAGAAATCAATACTGTTATCTTATGTTATAAGAAATCCATTTTAAAAATATTTCTTTAACTTTAATTTTTGAAAAATTATTTAATTACTTATGAAATATTTCATACTGGTTACAAGAGGGATAATAACATGCTAAAATACGTATAATTTTGGTTATATTTGTTGTTATCCACTAATTAAAAGTTGAGATAAAAGGTATATAAGTGATCATTCAAATACTTATTAAATAAATAATTTATAAAAAAAATAAACATCAAAGTAAGAAAATATGAGAAAATTAACGTTCAAGTGTATGATAAAAAAATATGCATTTGTTTCTTCTCAATGTATTAAGTGATTATAAAAATAGTCAACTGATTCAATTTTTTTCTTTAGTTTACATTATAAAAATAAACTTAATTATAAGAAAAACTAACTTCAACCTATATTAACAATAAAATTATTTAGATATAAAATTATTATAATTTATTTTATCTATTTTGAATTATTTTCTATCAATTTTTTAAAATATAATGTTTAAAAACAAAATTTGAAAAATATTATAAAAATGGAAGCTACTCATATCAGAGCCAGGTTTCGATCCTGGGACCTGTGGGTTATGGGCCCACCACGCTTCCGCTGCGCCACTCTGATTTGTTGAAAATAATTCGTTCTCTTTAGTTTTTGATTATGTGTATTTTGCTGGCAAAGAAGTTTTTTTACCAGAAAGTCCTTAAATTCTTTATCAATTGGAAGAAAGTTTATTGTGAAATTGTATATCTAACAAGTTAAGAATAAAAATAAAAAAAGAGAAGAAGAGTATGCTGAAATAAATTCTCACACACAGTTATTTTAGTTAAATTGTTTAAATTATCATTAAGCTGATTAGAGAAACTGCAAGAATATAAATTCTACAACAATGATTTTTTTTTACAATCTTTGAAAAATTACTTATTTAAGTAAAAAATTACTATTTTATTTCTTTATTTTGGTTAAAAAATAAAAAATTAATATATTTTAATTGTATTTATAGAAATTTTGTCAAATTTATAAAAAATAAGATTGTCCAAAAATAATTTTCCTAAATTCTTAGAATATGTTAGAAAGGTAAGGTTATATAATGTCAGATTTTAAATGAGTTAGAAAAATCCATGTTAGAGATTATAAGAGATAACATAGCTCTCAAAATGGGTCTAACCCGTGAGCCAACCCGGCTCATCACGGGTTTGGGTCGGGTTGGGTTGAAATTTTTTTACAAATTTTAATACGGGTTGATTTTTGACCCGGCTTATTTAGAGTCCGGCTCATTCGAGTTGAACCCGTGGTGAGCCGATAAAAGGGTCACACAAGTGTTTTTATTTATTTTGATTAAGTTGGACTTTACATTTGGATCATGTTAGGTTGTTTTTTTATCCAACACATAAATAATTTGTATTTTTTTTTTATTTTGGTTTGTATTTGGATTGTATTAAAGTTTATTTAGATTTTAATTAAAATTACAATTTAGTTAAGTGAACCCGTGAGCCAACCCATTTAACCCGCCAACCCGTGGTGGACCGGATCGAGTTCGAATTTTTTTGACTCGCTAAAAAGTGAACCGAGTTGGGTTAACCCACTAAATCATCAACCCGTGATGGGTCGAGCCGGATCGGCCCGGATTACTCATTTTCACAGCTCTAAGAGATAATGTTAAAATATGGAGATAAATTTGACCATACAAGTGATTATGCTACGGATTCAATACAAAAAGAATTGAGTAACTAACCTTTTGAGTCATGTAAAAATAGTTCAGCAACTGTTTTTGATTCATGAGAAAGGTGTTTTTCTACGTAAGGGTCAAATAATAGTCACTACTCCCTAACCAGTCAAAATAAGCAAATTTCTCCATAATGGATTTGAAACTTGCTCAAGAAATTGCAGTCATGGCGGCAGCACTTGTTTCGTTGCCTTTCCTTTTTCATTTCACCTTAACCATACATTTCACCACTGCCACCACAGCTTCATATAACCTATTCATTGTTCAACTCTCACCATTATCTCCCCACAATTCGAAACACACCATTTGGGATCATAACTCGGATAACGTGTTAAAGCAAGTTCCCACCAATGATTACGTTTCCAATCTCGTTCCTAGCTCCAGAAATGTAGTGTTCTTGATGAATGTCTCCATTGGTGAACCACCTGTTCCACAACTTGCTGTGATGGACACTGGCAGCAGCCTTACATGGTTTATGTGTGAACCTTGCACATTTTGTTCACAGCAAACTATTCCAGTATTTGATCCTTCAAAGTCCTCCACATATGCTAGCTTGACATGCAGTGAATGTAACAAATGTGATGTGAAGAATAATAATGGTGAGTGTCCATACAATTTAGAGTATGTTGGGAGCGGTTCATCACAAGGAATCTATGTTAAGGAACAGTTAACTTTAGAGACAACAGATGAAGGCACAGTGAGAGTACCTGGTTTGATATTTGGCTGTGGTCGTAAGTTTACTGTAGCTTCCGACGGTTACCCATATCTAGGAATCAATGGGGTGTTTGGACTTGGAAGTGGAAGGTTTTCTCTGCTTCCTAGTTTTGGTAAGAAATTTTCATATTGTGTTGGAAGTTTGAGAAATAGTAATTATAAGTTTAATAAATTGGTGTTGGGGGATAAAGCCAATATGCAAGGTGACTCAACTGCTTTGCATGTGATTAATGGTTTGTATTATGTTACTCTAGAAGCTATAAGTGTTGGTGGGAAAAAGCTTGATATAGATCCAAGTATATTTGAAAGATCAAGGATAAATAATAACAGTGGAGTGATAATAGACTCTGGAGCAGACCACACTTGGCTTACAAAATATGGATTTGAAGTGCTGAGCATAGAAGTTGAGAATCTTCTTGAAGGGGTTTTGGGCGAAGATAAGCACAACCATTATACTTTGTGCTATGATGGGGTAGTAAGCAGGGATCTAAGTGGGTTTCCGGTGGTGACATTTCATTTTGCTGAGGGTGCTGTTTTGGATTTGGATGTAACAAGCATGTTTACCCAGACATCAGAGAATGAATTTTGCATGGCTGTGCTTCCAGGGAACTATTTTGGAGATGACTATGAAAGTTTTTCTTCTATTGGAATGTTGGCCCAACAGTATTACAATGTGGGTTATGACTTGAATGGGATGCGTCTCTACCTTCAGAGGATTGACTGTCAACTTCTTGATGGGTGAGTGTAAATTAGTGTTAACTCTCTCCACCACCCACTGTCTTCTTTTTTTATTCTACTTCTAGCAGTTTTCAGGTCTTAATGTAGTTTTTTACAATCTGACAAGTGCAATGACAAGTTTAAACATATAATTTTACATACAAACTACTTTAATTTTCGCACTGACTTGAAAGAAATTAGTACCGTCAAAAGATTAATGTTAGTGGATTAATGATTTTGAACATTGAAAATGACACACAAAATAGTAAAAATATTTTAAACAGACAACTAAAAGGTGACTAAAAGTGAAACATGAACATCTTTGTGCTATGTAGTTTTTATGTGCAAGCTACCAGTCACACATGATACTAATTTTTACACGCACCTAGGATTTCAAACACCACCGTTCAAGCAATTCCACATCGTTCAATTTAGAAAATGTTGAGACGTTTGATAAATATGATGAATCCCGAAATTGACAACTCTTAATCTCAATATCCCACAAAGGTTAGCTTTTCCAAATACTTCTTCTAAACTGTGTAAAATTACATGTTCTTGGAGGGTATAAAAGCGGAAAATAATGTTATACATGAAATACAACTCAGACTTTGTGCAGCATGTTCTCCCAATAAGGTTGGAAGTTTCAGGGCTATCTCCATCAATATTGGGTTATAGTAACTGGGTGCGTACACTGAAACAAACTATCTAGTTCTTGTCTTGACAAACTTGGGTCTCGATGCCTTCTTCTCCATCTTTTCCCTCTTCTTGCGGGTCTTTTCATCTTCAAATGATTCCTAATTCACAGAAATACAGAATTTACGTTATTATGGTCTAGTTCTTTTGTGGTTCGAAAATAAACACTGATCAACAAGGTCTATGGTTCTCTTTTTGGTCTGAAGTGAACATTGATCATCAGGTGACCGTACCTCTGAACCTTGTGGCAAAAATCCTTTAATGAAGCCAAAGGACTTGTATGCTCCAAAAGCCGGGATCTAGAAAATGCCGAGCAAAGGCAAAATTACGTCACACACTTAGTTATGTTTGATTTCAAATTTAAGAAAATGTTTGATTTATATACAATTAAACAAAAGTTGTTCAGATAGAAAGAGATACAATTCAAGAACACGAAGCCAGGTGTGGAATTGTTGAGAAAAAATGAAAACTGAAATTAATGATAAAACACACCTGCTTTTGATTTTTGGTATCTAAAATACTGGCTTTGGAAACAATGTAGACTTCACAGATTTTGGATGAGAAGAAAATGACTGATGGGTAGTGTAAAATTATTTGTGTATGGGCACCAAGGACATCGTTAGCTAACAGTTGTAGACTAATCTTTGCAGAGACAGAGACCACCAAAGTGAACTTTGTCTCTCATAACAGTGTTGTTTTCTATACACATGACTAGGAACTGAACCTTGGCCAACCTGCAATTATTTGCCAATGTGCTTCGTTGGTGGATTAATGATAAATGACACTATTTTTGTCAACTCTTCTCTCTAGCATTGATTGTTTTCAGGTATAAAGAATACACAACATGCACTTAAAAGGAACTTGTTCTCTCTGGCTTCCTCTCTTTCTTGGAAAGTACTCTTCCCTAGGGTATAAGCACTCCTATGTCTAACTACAGAACAAGATGGCGATAGTACATACAAATGCACACAACTAAGGATAGAGTACAGTAAATCTCTCTTCACAGATACGAGACTGTTTGAAGTAGCTCTAGCGCAAAAACTATATAACATTAAAACTTAGAAAGCCTATATTGTAAAGCTATGACACATTTGAGAGCAGAGTCTTACCACAAGATATGTATACCAGAACTTTCCAGAGATAATGGACATGACTTGCACAAAACATGTTATGTAGATAACATCGTGTAAATATCTGCAAAAGATTAATGAACATCATACACCAACTCAGAAGATATAAAGAGAGTGAATTTAATGGTTTCACAGTGACAGCGTAAAACAATTTTACCCATATCACAGTTCATGTACTTATACTTTTAGGTCGTTATTATAAAAAGTAAACAAACTAAGAACACAATTTGTTCTGTGATCGGATGACAGTGTATTTTTTAGTATCTAAGAGGGGCCTAATCCCAACAACAAAAAACACAAAACTAAGAAGAATCATGAAACATAGCCATCCCAAATACATCACCAATTAACAACGGAAGTAGTTGAAAACGATACAACAATAAAGACATACCCACAAACTCCACCGGTAGACATATCAAACCCACCATCTAAAAGTTCACCATCTTCAGCGTAAGCAGGAGTTGCCATCCTTGCGAGCTGTTGATAGGGAATAACATATGCCAAAGAAGTCAAAATCAACCCAATCCAGTGCTTCCAGGTGAAACTCGAATGAAACACCAACATTCTTAGCAACACATAGATAACCTATACATCAATTCAAAAGTAAAGATAGAATTAAGTCCTCAATCGACAGTATCGAACAAAAAATTGGTTGCAACAATCACAATTTAAGAGAATAAGAGAGAGCACGTTGCAGGCGATGATGACTTGGCGTAGCCTAGCCATGTGACGAGCATTCTCTTCCTTGCGTTTCTTAGCGCCCTGATTCGCCATTGTTCTCTTCCTCTTCTTCCCCAAACGACCACACGCTACTGCACTTCTGATTATGTTTCTGCGTTTGCGTTTGCTGGAACAGAACACAATGACACCCGAACTTCGATAGTGGGCCTTCTGGCCCATCACACTGAATTGGGCTCTATAATTAAACAGTACTGCCAATTGCTTCCTCCACCCAATCATTTTCTTCACCCCATCATTTTATTTAATTCCGCTTTTGTCCTTGGGGATTTTATTACAAACTTGTTTCTACCAAGGAAACACAGTAAAGGTTTTGTGTGGCCGTGCCGTTTGTGGAGCTGTTCCATTTTCTGAAAATATAATTTCGGAAAATGATATCCGAAATAGTTGGACGGTGGAAAACGAATTCCGGAATATGGTTTCCGGAGCAGAAAATTATTATTCTAAAATATTGTTTTCAGTTCCTTTGATTGGGTGGAGTTTATCTCGTTGCAGTCAATATGTTTATTCTATTATTCATAAAGTTCAATGATGCCAGACCTAACCTGCATTTGCATTTCATGTTTATATCCTTTTAGGACATGCTTTTATTACGAGTGTAGTCGTCTCAAAGAATTTTGACATTTTTTTTTTCAAACCCACACCAAATCTTTCTCTTTTCTTTTCATGTCATGTCAATTTTTTTTTTCACGTAATTAGGTGTTGTCACGCCAACATTGTTAAAAATTTGTCAAAAAAATATTGTTAGAAAATAATTTTTGAGTGTGAAATTGATTCATCATGAGTAGGGTTAAAAATGAATGAGTCTAACCTAACTTATTGTTTGGTGAGCCAAAAATTTTACAACCTGATTCAATTCATTATGGGTTAGCAAGTTAAATGGGTTGGTAATTAAGTGGGTTAACACACTAACTGATATAAAAAAATGTCTTTTTAATTATTTTAAAATATTCAAATTTATAGGATGGAAACAAATTTATTCCTTTTGAGATATTGAAATTTACATGATCTCAAAGATATTGAGAAATGCAGATAAATACAATGAAATTAGAGTTTCTTCTACTAGTTCAAAGATATAAAATAGGTTTAAAAAAATGGCTTGTGGGTTAAGTGAGGCTAACTCGGCTAAACTCGCGTAACCAATAGGTTAAGTAAACTCAACCCATTTTCGCTCATAATAAAAAAAAAAAAGTTCTCATCCCAATCCAGCTTGAACCTGTGGTGAGTCAGATTGACTCACAAATTCTTACCCATTTTGACATGTCATAGGCATGCACTTTTTTCAAGAGAAGGGTGGGTGGGTGGTTATTAAGGATAATGATACTTTAACTCACTTTTTTGACCCACTTTTAACCCACCACTCTCATCACCCTTAGATTTGTGATGTCAAACAATCCAAGATGAAAAAAAAAATAAAGGTTTGGAAAATGAATTATGTAATACACATTCACATATACTTTGTTTTCAAGCATGACGAAAGGATGGAGTTCGAGTAATGTATAGTAGATATACATATGATTTTAGTTCACTTTCTTAATTTCATGTTAACAATAATAATAATTTATCATGGCTATAATAAAAAATATTATTTCTAAAATTATTATTAAAAAGAAAAAAAAAAGTTTTCATGTAAATTAATTATTTTCTACATTATATATTAAATTTATTTGTATACAAAATATATTGTATCATTCATTTTTTTTAAATATTTTTTCCTATTTTTAGTTATTCAATAAAATTTATAAAATTATTTTAAATTATTTATATATATTATTATATTACTTATAACATTAGGGACATTTTGGTAATTTAACTTTTCTTTTTCTACTAAAAGTTTTTTTTAATATATCACATCAGTCAATTTAGTCACAAACTTCACTCTTTTATCCACTCTAAAATCACCTCTAAATCACTTAAAAGAAACAACACCAACTTGACCCTCTAATCCTTTTGATCTCTTTCTCTCCCTCCCCTCTGATCATTCATCTCAAAAGAACATAACCTAAAATTAAAATTTAATTCATTTTTTATGAAGTTAAATTTAATTTATATTTTATTAGATTAAGTTTAACTTAATTTAATATTTGATTTATATTTGATTTAATTATTTCTTTTTTTTTGTAATTTTATTTTAAAAAATTATATTTTCTTTTAAATATTTGCATGTATTTATGGGTACCTGCAGATTCTAGATTATACGTGAATATTTTGTAAATAGATATTCGATAACAAGTAAATTTTTTTTGTTGTATATCAGATTATGAATAAATACTTTTTGTGTTCAATTCGATCCGTTGAGACTTAAGTATTAAAATATCTTTTACAACTTAATTTCCTTCTCCATCACACTAAGAACAAAATTTAGATTACTCTGCAAAGACTCCACCTTGAATTAAATACATATTGTCAAAATCCTATATATTTTTAAAAAAACTTAACCAAATAAATATTAATCTGATAACCTGAATTATCTCTCTCAAACCGTTCATATAAATAATAATATTTCAGTTAATAAAACTTGTTAAAATTCAAAGGAAAATAGATTCATTAAGACCAATTAATATTTCATAAATCACTACTTCAACTATATATATTGTATTAAAAATTAAATAAAAGATAAAAATCACTTGTGTACATGATTTGAAAAAAAAAAAGAAAACTCTTTCTTATCTCTGTCACGTGTTCCTTGATTTATGTCCACGTCACGTAAGCGTAAACTACTACGTGTTGGATTAGAATATGAATAAAAAATGGATGGTTGAGTTGATGGTGACAAAACAATTATAATTAAAGATTTGAAGCAACGTGGATTGTAGGAGTTGTTTTTTTCGTAGGTGTCGAGAGAATCTGGCGTTAAAACATAACCTGCGATTTCAACTCCTAATAGTGGCCGGAGTTGGAATCCACTTTCAAATCCATATTTGATTGCTTCCGCGAATTGCTCATTTGTCATTCTATAGAGCACACGCTATTATCCACTCCCTATTATCATTCAAAACAAATTTAAATACTACACCATCAAAACAAAAAAGAGACCTTCATTTTTTTTTATTAAAAATATATACTCAAAATGAAAAAAATAATGCCCTAAAAAATTATATAATACATGTACTTAATAACATAGAAAAATAATGTTTATTTTTTAGAATTAAATATATTTTTATCCCTTAACTTTCACTAGATTTTAAAATTAATCCATTTCAAAAATTTGTACTAATTTTGTCTTTTATATTTTGAAATATGTGAATTTAGTCATTTTAATATAATTTTGTTAATTTTATTTAACATTTTAAACACGTTTTATAATAGTATTTGACTTAATATTAAACAAAAAGTATGTCAAACAATATAAACAACATAAATACAATCCTAAAATACGAACGAAACATAAAATAAATCTAATACCTAATAAAATTTAATTAAAAAATTTAATTTATATATTTAAAAAAATAAAGGACTAAATTAATTTAAAATTTTAAAATAAATTAATTTTAAAATTCACTTAAAAAAATTAGGGACAAAAACACGTTTAACGTTATTTTTTATTTTAAAAATTTAGTAGTTGCGGGTGACGGTGAAAACGAATTCATTGGACCACGTGAAAGATTGTCATCTGCAAGTTTTTGGGGTCTATTATTAATTATTGTACGGATTAAAAATGAAAAAAGAATCAAGATGATTATAACTATATGTTTAAACAAATGCATCATCTCCAATATAATTTGGTAAGGATATTATATTATTATATATATGCCTTTTACCAGCTTTATAAAGACCATGCATATAACAACATCCAAACACTATTGGACATTCTTTTGTATAATATCAATGCTCAACACAAGTGGTATAAAATATAATAAATTCAAACTATCCAGTTATAGGACTTACACCTATGGTAGAGATAAATATAACCAATGCTAAGCCTCTTACAAATATATTAATAAAAAAATGCCTATCTATAAGTTTTATTATATTTTAAATGTCTGTATTTTTAATTGATTTTTTAATTTTTTATTAGATATTTGAGAATTTATATTTTTTAATTAACCTTTTTTAATAAATTCACGTGATTATAGTTATTATTTATCTTATTTTATATTATTGTTGCCTTATTTTCACAAATTAAGAAATGTAAAACTTTATAGTTAATATAGAATAATATTAAAATACTAAAACAAATAATTTTATCTTATTTGTAATATTACTTTACATTAATCATAAAAATATCATCTTTCTTCATCTTAAAATGATACAAGATATTACTTAATTAACAAATATAAAAATTGAGCAACAAAAATTTAATTAAAAAATTAAAAAATTTGAGTGTTTAATAAACATTTTTTTTAGTAAAAACTTAATTAAAAATATATAAATTTATGAAAAATTTAAAACTTTAACCAAGTCTAATTGAAACATACTAATGCTGACCATTTATACAGTTTTACTTTTAAGTATTTCTAAAAGCGCTTATATTTTTTGAAAAATATTTTTTCATAAACACTTTGAAGAGATGAATATATTAAAAATAGTTTCTTTATAAGTTAACAATAATTTAAATGAATTAATTAATAAAAATTCTCTAATACAATTTTTTTAATTTAATTTTCAAATTACTCATAAATTAATTTTAGTTTATTTAATTTAATTTATAAACACTATTTTACACATTTTTTTTTTAAATTATTAAAAATCATTTAATTTTTTTTTCTTATGGAGATATATAAATAATACAAAGATACTCTTATTGTATTAGATTGCATAGCATTTTAAAATTAGTATTAAAATATTGATAAAAGTAATAATGTGTGAGTCCTCTAAAATACAGGTATCAATTAATTTCTTTGTTGATATCAAAATCAATTATTGTAATTATAGTTAGTTTTACATTTTGTAAAATATGAACCAATCTTATCAGAATGTTAAACAAACAGATAATCTTATAGAAACAAATTAATATCATTATTAAATTATAATTCAAACCCATGACAGATTAAATTACATTTTAATAATATCTTATAAAAGTTAATCTGAAAGTAGAGATATAGATTATTTGGATGAG